>NW_028263374.1:21214835-23659001 GCF_051168715.1 Poecilia mexicana | reverse complement strand
GCTTTATTAAAAACGGAGTCTCTCTGATTGGTCTGGCTGATACAGAGCGGTGCTCTGATTGGATAAACTGTCAGTCAGTTAGAACGCTAGAGAAGACGGTCACAGTCTTTCACAATAAAAGTGGCGATACACTTTACAAATTAACCACAAAATCCTTTACTTTCTTTGCATAAACCACCTAATTAGAAAACTGTCCATAACAGGATACAGACAAAACATGTAGGATATCTAAAAAAAAAAAAAAAAAAGCATGTTGAAATGATCAACGATCTGCAATATAACATTTTTATTCTCGAGTTTTTCTAATGCACATACCTTTCTTATGTACTACCTTCCCAGAATACATTTTCACATCCCCCTTGAATGCAATTAATTATCTGAATTATTAAACATTCACTCGCTACAGTAGTTCTAATGTAAGGCTATAGAACCAAGATCATAATGAAATATTTTCAACATGATATCAATATTTTCCACAAGTACATTTTTGCAAATTTTCCCTTCCAGCATAAAAAGTCATTTTACATTTCATTTTACACAAGTATCTTAAAAATATAAACTTTTAAACAAAAAAGATACTTAGTCCATTGGCTGATAATACAGAACAATAAAAGCACGTCAATGAAAATGTGTCTTACTATAGCACCAACCAAGCTCATTCAAAGGGTTAAATCATTCTTTCAGTGTTTTAAAATCACTTTGGACAACACATCAGCAACAAGAGACACACAAAAGACTTGTAACACCATCTGCCTGATTAAACATGAGAATCTCAAAACATTTACATCCAACAGGCCATCATCACAATTGCACCTCAATATAATGATTTTGACAAATGGTGACATTTAACTTTATAATTTAGAGGTTATAGATAAAAGTACAAATCTTTGCTTAAGAAACAGCTACGCGTGTCATTTACCCACTATGAAAACCACAGTCTACATGCCACTTCCTGTAAACACGACCTCCTAGCTGGTGCCTTCTTCAGTTGCACGTTAACATTTAGCCACAGTGACTCACTATTCATTTATTTCAAAATACCATTTGCTGGAAACCATCTTTACAAGTTACAACAGATAGTCTACAAAATATATCAAACACAAGCATTTTCCTAATTATTCAATTAATTCAGTCCAGCTCATTTATTCATTGTCTTAAGGTACTTCACAAAACAAACAAATCCAGGTTTTTTATATATATATATATATATATATATTTTATTAGAGTGTTTTTTTTTTTTTTTTTTAAGCAGAGATAGGTATTGGTAACAATATCCCAAGCTTTCAAAATCTCACAAAGCACTGTTCAATCACCTAAAACTGAATTCCAAGGCACAAATCCAAACCTCACAAGACATGGCTGTCAACTAATAGAGATTATTATTCAAAGAAGCAGCCAAGAGACCCATGGCATCTCTGAAGAAACTGCAGTGACTCCACTATATGTGCCCAGGGCAGATATTAGCTGTGCAACTCACAAATCTACCCTTTGTGGAAAAGTGGAGAAAACTATTATTGAAAATCACAAGTATGTTTGAACCTAACATTCAATTGACACAGCAAACACGTGGAACAATGTGTTCGATTGACTCCATAATTAATTTTTTGAATAATTTATTTTGATTTGCTTGCAAAAAGCTATGTGTGAAGAAAAACTAATCTCCATCTCCCTGAACACACCACACCCATGTTAGAATATTTTCTTGTTGTAGCATTATGCCATGGGGATGCTTTTCCTCAACAGGCACAGGGAAGCTTTTCAGAGTTGAGGGCAAGGTGCATTGTGCTAAATACAGGACACTCCTGTGAGAAAACCCGTTTCAGACTGCAAAAACTCGGAAATAGGATAAGAGCTCACCTTCCAGCAGGACAACAACCTTAAATATACAAATCAACAAAAATGCTTCAGATCAAACCATACCCACATGTTAAAAATGCTCAGACCTAAATAGAGTTTATTCCTTGCCTTTGACTTCACAATTATGCACTGCTTGGTGCAGATCTATTGTATAAAATCCCCCCCAAAAAAATACATGTAGAAAAAATGTGTTGAATAATTATGAATATCTTTGCAAGGCATTGTAGTTTAAGTTCAAAATGACAAGTATTAAAGAACATAGCACTGATGAGTTGTCAAAATAAGAAAATCTGATCTAAGCAAGAAGCAGATTTAAAAACGGCCACATACATCTGTTTGTCCTCATTTATTTCTAACTGAAATTCTACACTTCTAATCCAATGCAGAAAATTACTTTTAATCTAATTATATTTATATATTGTGTTTATTAGCGGTCCGATTGAAAAATAAAATAGTTTTCCTCTGATAACCAACTTTGTGATTCTTTCAGGGTATTAAAATATGTAGCATTAAACTTAATAGCCAACTTTCTAAAGTATAGTTAAACTCCTGGTTGTTGCAACCAGTGGTTGAGCATTTAGTGTTAAGACTATGTTAAATATATTAGATATTTGCATGGTAATTGTTAATTTCAACTTATTAATTTAGCTTCTATTTTGACCTCCTGGCTACTATATGAGACTACCATTTATTTAAAAACAACTGTAAGTAGATCTTACTTTGTCAACAAGTATTAAAATCCATGTTCCACTTTTAACACATTGAGGGTGCCATCTAGAGATCACCTTTTTTAAGCTCCATCCGGTCAAATTCACTATTTACTTGTTTATCACATTAGCAGGACTGCCACTTACATCAAGTTAAATTTTATTGTTTGTGAATTTTCCTTTGACAACTGAAGAGAATCATCATAATGCTGTTCAATAATTCATGTATCCATCACTCACCTGTAAGATATGCCTTCTGTTAAATCTCAATAGTTGCATGATCAATAGCTCACTGGTCCCATGAAAAAAATAAATAAATAAAGCTCACTCACCGCTTAGTCATATCCTGAATGTCCACCAGCAGGATTTACTATAATACACAAACTCTGCTCTTCCCACACCAGTAGCACAGCATCATCTGTACCCCCACATTTCACTTTTATTAGACAAATAAAAAATAATCCATGCACACGTCTATGTTCAGCTGGACATGGCTCTTGTACCCGTTTAGAGGTTCACCACTCCTTGAGTCCTCTCCAGACCAAACTATTTCCAATAATGCCCTCTACTGGCATTACTGGATTCACACAGCTTTTATAACTACAGTATGTAACTTTCATAAAAAGTGTTTTTACATAATTGTAAAATATTAACATTGTCGTGACAGTATAACACAAATAATGCGTAAAAAAAAAAGAAAAGAAAAATTGCTCCTCTGCCTTCCCCTTGTGGTCCTGCTGCCATCTGCACAAATACTCTCTGGTTGTTTCTGATTGGTCGTCAGAAACAACCAATCAGAGCCAAGAGGAAGGTCTTAGCACTGTCAATCACCCTGATGTACATGCTGCTCACAGCCTTTCCCTTTCTCTCTATTACACAGCTGGTTCACCACAATGGAGCTTGCCACAAATGCCCGAGTTAGTTAGCAAGGCCATTGATCATGGCAGTTAAACAATTTTCCTAGAACAGCATTAGCACATTTAGCAGCACATACACGAGTATGACTGACAGTGCTGGTAATATAATAGCACTGGGAGGAGCTCCATTTTTTTACAGATCATCTGTCTCGCACCAAACCGTCACATCTCGACAGTACTAAAGTAAGCATATGTTTTGTAAATGTTACATACTGCTTGTGTTAAGCATGCTTTACATTAATTTAAACCCACTTTTCTGTGCTATGAAATATTTTATTTTGGTTTGATGTAATCCCATTTAAATAATGTTTTATTAACAGTAAGTAGAACATCACAACTAACACAAATGCAGAAAAAAAAACAGTATGTGAAGCTAACAACCAGAAATCAGTTATTCTACTGGCTATTTTTATATTTATAGATTAACTTCATAAAACTGTCACATTCTGCAGAATTTTCATTTTGCTTGTGTTTATTTACTACAAGTGCATAAGAAAAATGAAATTAAATCATTAAATTTCTCTTTTACATAAGAAAATAAACTTTTTGCCCAATGTTCAATATGTAAATAAATTTGCATTCGCTTGATCATTTGTAGGAAGGTATGCAGTTGTATCTAACGAAATGTTTCTAACATGTGAAACGCTCAGCCCTTTCTGCTTATTACAATGTTGGGCTATTTTTTGTTTTACAAAATGGTAAAACTAAAACTATGCCATTTCAGAAGTTCTGGGTAAAATGTTTAAAGACAAAGGTGTTTAATCTTAAATGTACATATTTTTGTACTTTTTTGGCTTACTGTTATGAAGGTACTGTTCTTTCAGCAAATGGCAGGTTTTAGAGCCTGTATCTTAATTAATCCATTACTAAATTGACAATTATAGCAATACTTAATCATGATAAACTCAATTAATTGCTTCAGCCCTATATGACAGTGGCATTTAGTTAGTGCTTTAGGGGTGATTTCTTGCATGTTTTAGATCTCTGCCTGATTCAACATACCTGTATGAAACGTAGGTCCATTACCAGGCCTCTGCAGAAACGGAGGACATACTAAAAAGGCAGTTCAAGCATTTGAGCTGTGCTGGAGCAGGAACACATTTAAAGCATGCAGAATATGGCCCAAAAGGCTATGTTATGCACCTCTGCTCTATACCAATGGCTCCCATTGTCAACAGATTTTGAAGCAATACACCACCTGTTGGAATGTGGCGAACAGCAGATTTGTGCTATGGATGTGCAGCCAAAAAGAACAAAGACAATGCTGAATCCATGACCTTACTTGGTCCAATTGCAAACAAGTGAAGTGTACTTAATAAAGTATCCAACAAGTGTAAGGTTTATTATAGTACTCCTTCAATTGCACAGATGAGCTGTGCGATTTAACTTTCAGATGTCAATTATAATGCAGTATAGCTGTAAAGTGTTTTATACAACAGGTGGAAAGTAAAGCCAAAGGACAAGAAGCATCTATTGGATAAGCTTACTGAATAAAAGTTTACATCCAAGGTAGGTTGTGCAAGTATTTTGAATGGAGGAACACAATGCTAAACTATAAAAACAAAGACTTCAAATGGTAAAAATATTATATTGCGTTAAGTGTTTCAAGACAGACAAGTATAAGCTAAATAAAGTTCCCATAATCAGAAAGTGAAGAGCAGACAGTTGGAAGAGATTGCTGCAGGTGAGGAATGTCCCTTTATTAGCCAAAGCAAAGGAGACTCCACATCAGGTATGGTAATACGATCATACAAATTTGTTCACAGCAATATCAGAAACAAATACGAGCTTTAAGGTGGAAACATCAGAATCATGATAGAACTTACAAGCAACATAATGCTAAGAAACTAAAAACACTACGGACTTCATCTCAGCACTCTACAGTCCAAACACCTACAAAACATTTTCTGCAAAAAAGGGGTGTTGGGGTATTCAGTGAAGCATAATTGAAAAAATGCATTATCATAAAATGTGACAGAGAAAAAAAATAGCAGCTCTGTTAAAAAAGAAAAACATGACTCCACTGTCTTGCCATCCCATATCCTCTATGCGGTAACACTGACCAATGCATCAGTTTTAATCAGCATGATTTTAATAAACAATAGGGGATGCAAGCATAATCACCATTGCAACAGGTCACAGACATTTGATCGCAGCAAGAAAAGCTTCTCATAATTTCAAAATTTAAACATGGATTATGAGTTCAACGCAGCGGCAGATTTCATCAAAGCAACATAGGATGTAAAGATTTGAATGCAGCGACAGTGCATGTAAATTTTTACCATATCAAAAAAACAAACATTTTATCACAGCATCATACTGTAGTTGTTCATCTTACCAAGCAACAGAGCATGTATATTTCAAACCACAACAGCAGAGCATTAAGCACATACAGCAACAATGTTTGACACTTTACAATAAGGTTATCATAGCAAAGAAAGACAGATGACTATAGACAACATGACTAGAAAAAAAAGCTACACTCTCAGTGAAAATAATATGGAAGGACCAAAATCCTGCCAACATCATTATAACCATCATATTCGCAACCATTGTGGGTCTATAGAAGCAAAGTCAGTGGAGCAGATGCAGAAAAATAACCAAAAAAAATATGTGGATTACAGTCCTTTATGGACAGCCTGCAAGTGCCAGGGCTTACCTGTAGGTATCTACACAAAGGAGGAGTTTTGGTAATGACAGTCACTGAACTTAAGGTCTCAACAAGGTTCTTGACATCTGGCTTACTTCAGAATCAGTCATGGTTGTGGTTTAGCCAGAGTTGTTGATCCAGACGAATGTAAAATCTTATTTACAGTCATTTATTAATAATATTTAAATCAGGTTTATTTTAACTTTACGTGCTCCAATAGGTCTGTCATTAAGTTCCATTACTGCAGCAGTGGCCTCATCATGGCTCTGGAAAGCCACCATTGCTTCACCATTTGGCATGCCTTTATCATTGAACTGTAAGCAGACAGAGCCTGGTACCACCTGGTAACCATAGAAGAAGTCCATAATCTCATCCACAGTTACAGTGAATGGCATATTCTGAAGCTTTACGATTGTTGGACCAGCAGCACTACGCTGATTGTTGGGGTTGTTGGATCCTCCAGGGGCCGAAGGGTTCCGGAGGGCTTCGTTCCCAGGAGTAAACACTTGCTGTCCACCTGTCGCTCCACCACTTGGAAGTCCCTGGTTATTGGTGGTGGTGGTAGGCCCACCAGCCCGGTTCTGTCCTCCTCCAGCTCCCTTTCTATTGGCATTGTCAAAAGGTATTAAGCCTCGCAGCCCATCCTGGCCAAAAGGAGCTCCTCCAGTAGCTCCAGGGCGAAAGCCAGGTGGCTCCAAGATGGGAGCGCCAGGTATTCCTGGAACCAGAGGAGGAGCAACACCTAGATTTACTTCCCCTAACCCTGCTGCCAAAGGAGGCATGGGGGGAGGACCTGCAAGCCCATTACCTGGGGCAGAGAATGGCGTAACAAACGGGTTACTGTTGAGGTTGCCCATGGTGTTTCTAAGAAAGGTAAATTCATCACCACTCATGGCTGCAAAAGGATTAATCTGGGGCTGCTGGGGATTAGATGGTGCCTGCTGATGCTGGTTTTGGTTCTGATGGCTTTGGTTGCGTTGACCTCGCTTGTTTTGAGGTGGAGGATTTCTCTCAATCTCCTTCATTTGTTCAAAGGTCACCAGATGGACGAAGGCATCACGGCCATTGAGTTTTTGGCGGTGTAGCCTTTCAGTTTTGCGAGCATCGTCCTCAGTTCTCAGCTGTAGGATGGCTTGCCCCAAACCATTGCCATTACTATCTGTCAGGACTTTCAGCGTTTCCTCATATATGCCTATACCATCAAAAAAGGCACGGACATCCTTCTTGGAAATATTGTAGGGAATGTTGCTAATGTGGACACAATTCCTTGGAGTTTTCATGCCATCTGGGTTCTTGCCATCACCTTGTCCTGCTTCACGTTTGCGGATAGCATCAATCTTTTCTAGCATTCCTTTTCGGCTGATTGGGTGGACCTGGATAAAACGGGAGCCCATGTATTGCATGTGAGCTCCAAGCCCAGTCTTGTAGTCCTGTTCTGACTTAAATTCAAGGAAGCCCTCCCCTGTAGCCCGCCCATTTGGGCCATAAGAAATAAAGACACTATCTTCTACAATGGCCAAATTGTTGAAAAACTCTTTAATTTGTCTCTTGTTGGCCTCATAAGGCAGACCTTTCAGATAGACACAAAACTCCTGCCTGTGAGGAGATCGTGACCTCTCTCGTTGATCTCTGCCTCCAGGACCAACATTGATGCGGCGGTTCTGATGATCCTGGGCCTCATTATGTAATTTACTAATATTATGAGACATATGGCTCATCCTGCTGTCACTGAGGCTGGACCACTGATGCTCAGAGCCCGGACTGATCTCAATGAATCTCTGGCCCATCATGCCACCACCTCGCTTCAAAGCTTCAAAACTATCCTGGGGCAAGAAGAATTTGACAAGTGCCCTTCCATTTGGTCGACCCTGCCCATCCCTCTGTAGGCGAACCCCATCTACTCCAAGACCTCGAAAGAAGTCCCTGACTTCCATCTCCGAGCAGGAAAATGGGAGATTTTGGAGGAGAACATACAATTCATCAGGGTTTGATCCCCCTGCTCCAGAGGCAACAGCTGCTGCAGCTTTCATATGAGCTTGAAGGCCAAGTGAAGCCAATGGAGAAAGAGGGTTGAACAACATGGGATTAGGGGTTCCAAGAGGCAGACCTGAGCCCAGTCCTGCTGGGGGAGGTAAGGAGGGGTTGAAGGGAGGAAGAGAGGGCATATGAGGAAGGTGGGCTATAGGTGGCACTGGGGGACCTTGGGACAAAGGTGTAACAGAAGGAACGGGCGGAAGGGTGGACACTGGAGGAGGAACTGAAATTGTGGGCAGTGTGGGCATTGGGGGCATGGAGGGCATGTTGGCAAGAGCAGAGATGGGTGGAGGACCAGCATTGAGTGATGATAGAGCTGTGGAAATTGTGGGAGTTGAACTATAGTTATTGGGGAAGCTTGGTACCACATTGGCCATGGTTGCTGCTGCTTTGTTAGTTGGTTGGTCTTGTGATGAGCTTACAGCACTCACTGAAGCTGGGGTGTTTGTAAAACCCTGATTCCCATGGCTACTAGATCTCCCTCCTGCCCCACTTTGCACTGTGGGTATGGAGGCTGTCGGTGCTTGACGGTTTGCATTTCCAGCTGTGGGTGCTGTTATCTCTACTGGCCCTGCTCCAGCTTCAAATCTACGGCGGCTAAGTTCAATCATGTTCTGCATTTCTGTCTTGCTACTAAGTAACAGTGACACTTTAGAGCCTTTGATGGACCCGCCTGTACGCATCATTCCTAGTCGAGCATCCTCATCTGTGGCGAACACAATGAAGGCTTCACCATGTTCCCCACCCACGATGTGAACTCCCCCATCAGGAATGGTTAGGCCGGAGAAGAAGTGTCTGATGTCCATGGTCCCAGCCACTATGGGCAGACCCTGCAGCCTGATGACTACAGCCATATTGACTGTTTAACAACAGCCCTACAACCTGGGGAGAAAGCAACACTACCATCAGATGAAGAGCAAAGGGAAGCAGAGAAGTTTCTAAATGTTTCAGACTTCAAACTATGCAGACAAGTAACATCAAATTTTTGATAATGTAGAAACCGTTTTGTTATTTATTATTTTGTCCTCTGATATTGGAAACCAGAGGTGTTTTCAATAATAATTTTTTTAAAAATGCGTCACTTTGAAAAAAATGTTTAAAATGCAAAACAAAAACTAAAAGCCCAACCTCTAGCAAATTTGGTAATCTTGATTCATAAAAACAATCAAATTAGATTTTTTTTTTTGCTCTTTAAAACAAATGGAGGCTATGAGCATGTACAAAGTAACTCAAAAAAGCCAACATTCACATAGTATTGATTTCATACTGTAGTTTCATGCCAACAAATAACTGAATCAAGTCAAATCAATAACTTAAAAGCTAAAAACAAAGTCCAAAATGTTGCCATGTTTAGAATTGTTCATGGGCCATTTATCACTAGACAAAAAGGCCAAATACCCGTGATCAATTGATCTTAAGCAAACAGGTATACAAGCTATTTCATACAATACAAATCTTCTTAAGACAGTTTGGTTAATAAGAACCTTCTATTTAATCCACCAAATGTGTTTCTTGTAGAAAACCTAAAGCATACACGAGAACATTCTGATGTCAAATTACCCTGATGCTTACATTACAAAAATAAAATAACTCAAACTGATATGAGGCATAAACAGATTACTTTTTGGTGACAATGGGGAAAAAAACCTGTGTACTATTTTACTCAAGAGTTTCATGGGTCATCGAAGAATGACAAACTTACTTTCAAAGTAAGACTTTCTCATTTAGTCACAATTTCATTAGCAGAAGGATATAGTCACACTTTGCTAAAGAACACAAATTTTTACACCTCAACTACTAAAGCTAAATTGAAGTTGGATCAATTTCTTGGACACCTTTAAAAAAAGAAACTTATTTTCAACATTGTAAAGCAACCATTGAGCTCCATAAAATACTTTTTTAAAAGTCTTCTTATTTTAGTCCATTTAGGATGCATTGACACACGCCCAGTTTGGTCAGCTTTAATCAAACTGTAGTACATTTACTTAGAAAGTCTGGTTCATTTTGGGGGAGGTGAATGCACAATTGAATTCTGAGTGAACTATGGCTGGCCTAAAAACGTAGATCTGAGTTTTGTTGATGTGAACTGGCACAGTTCAAATACGATTGCCAAGCAGATTGGAGACCACTCCAAAACCAGGAAGCAGACTGTGGCACAGGGAATTTTGAGTAAATACAACCAAGACAAATGCGCAAATCTAGAGTAGTGGAAGAAATTGTTCGAAACCTTTTATCAAAGACAAAAGACAAATCCTACATCCACTAAAATTTGACATTGCCACATTTTTATTTACATTTGATGAAGAAAAGTTGTGCTCAGTATCTTCTTCAGAGGTTTCTGTGGAGTTTCCTTCAGTGATTCTTGGTGCAGCACCACCACAGGTGAGGGGGGGAGAACAGGTTTTTCAAAAGGTTTGGTTTGTTTGACACAATGCAGTGTGAAATCGAACTGCAACAGATGAAATGTAACAAGTATTGCAATTTCAAACTCCAATTGAACCAAGTCTACCGGACAGTTGTGAAAATAAATTAAAATAACACTCTGGCCAACTGTTGGTTCTGGACTTTCTTAAAAAAGCCTTGAGTGGGGCTGGGCAATAACTCAAAAACATTTCAAGTGAGTTATACAAATGGCTCTAAATATTTACTCTCCTGCATATAAGCCATTGGAAGCATGTGATCCTGAAGGTACCACTCACGTGTTCCTCTACAAGCTCATCTGGAAAACCAAGTGTGTCTGTTTCAGGTGAGAAGAGCCATGGATACTGTATATTAAGATATAACCCAATTATATTGAGATATCATTTTTGAGGTCAAATTGCCCAGTCCTACCTTTGAGTCCAGAACAGATAGCTGCTTCCAGATTGTAAACCTGCTACAAAACCAGTGTATGGAGAACTAAGTCATCTGATAAGGAGAACACATCTGTACTAGAGATGTACCAAGAATCAGCTGGTAACCAAAATCAAACATTGAACAATCCAAAACTTAAAAGTCCAATCTTTTTCCAATCTCTGAAATCTCCATATTGATCCACTCGCACATTGTGAGAACCACACTTAGTGTGTGACTTGTTACTGCAAGATTCCACGTTAACCATTTACAGTATCAAAGTGATGTTTTGAAATTAAGTCAGAAGCAGCACAAAAGCAAATTTAAAAGAAAACTGTACTCTGTATGCATTCATATTGGCTGTTCAGTCAGAGTGCTACAGACAGCTCCTGTTGTGCATTTTGCTCAATATTTCTTTTTTTTTGCCGTTTGATGTAGTACCTAACCTTTTCGGGTATGAGAAACAGCCCTCTGCCATAAGATACCAATTTGTAACCACCTTGGAACTAGCAAAAGGTGGAAGACAGTCTTGAGCCAAATTCAGCAGATACCAGGAAGGCGCAGCTTAACAGTTGGTCATTCAAGCTGCAGAACTGACTGCCAATATAAAATTCAAAAGACATCTTAAAAGGTCAACTACATAATATTGTCTTTTTCTTTTTTTAAATAGTATGTTTTTTAAATTAACTCCTCTTATAGACATGGTGTGATGCTACCTCTGCTTCTGAAAAATAATGACTAACTGAACTCAAGGAAAGTGCGCTAAAAATCTGTTTTTATTGTTGATAACTATAGTTCATACAAGAAAGCAAATCAAGCTAAGACAAATTGGTTTATCAAAGTTTTACACATTTTTGATGTTTCTGAACCCTACTACTGACGTCAGCTTAAAAAATAACTTAACTGTCTCTTCTTAAGAGAAAGTTGTTTTGTTTTTTTACCTTGGAATGCAGAAAAATCGGCTTTGTTTGCTCAAGCTGGTCAAATGTGGTGCAAAAATAAATCTCATGCAGTTCAAACTCACCAATGCAACTAAGCAGTGTGTATACTTTCACTGAGTTACAGGATTTCTGCAGGACACTGAAACCTGGTGAAAGGGTCAGAGAAACAAACATTCCTGTTCAAAACATTGTTCACACAGCAAAATGACATGAAGGGCGAAAAAGTGAAAGGTGTGTTTCAGTAACTTGCAAAATGTATTTAATAATGTAATCAATGTAAACAGCTAACTCTGAATCGGACTCAAAATGTGAAAAATGCCATATTAATGTATGATTCCCTAAAAGTTTAAACTGAACAAACATACTAAGATTTATCAAAACTGAACTTTGAGAATCAACTAATGACACCAGACTCCCAACCTGAAAGAACTTAAACACTTGCAAAGGATGAAATAATCACAGTAACAGACAAAGTTAACCCAGAAATCCAAAGGACTCAGCCAAGTTCTGATGAAACCAGATCTCAACACCAAAAAATCCCCTGGAGTTATCTCACAATCAGGCACTCAGCAAAATCTTACAGATATGCATCTTCATACATCTGAGTCAGCAAACAGCACTTCAGCTCCTCTTTGTACAAAACATCAGAATGACCATCTTAACCAGCAAACATTATATCAACCAAACATTAATGACAGCAGGAGAAACTCTGTAGACAACAGAAGCATTATCGTTAATTTTTAAAAAGAAATCTTAGGAACATTTATTGAGAGCAGCATTAGCATCATGCCAACCAGAGCAACATAAGCATCATATAAACCATAGCAACGTTCACAACTGATTATCAGCAAAGAACAAATGATAGCAGCTGATGAACAGAAACACAGTGGAAAAGAGCAGAGCAATATGGCAGCTAAGACCAATAAAACACGCAGAGCAACAGAAGATGGAGCAAACTTGCCACTTGTAAAATCCTCTGCATTGCCGTTCAAGATGGAGGGACCACTGCCCTCTGTAACTCAAGCAAAGCTAAAATTGTTGGAAATACAAAATGCCTGCATGCCTGCAGTGTACTACACAACATGATGCTCAACATCATCAACCCCAGAGAACCAAGCGCCACACTGCAGATTACACAAAAGACAACAGAGATGAAGGACAATTCTTTCAATGCTTTGAAAAGTAATCTTCATTGAAGTGGTAATGATAAAGAGGAGAAATAAGACCAAAGTACAGTAGAAACCAGGAGAAGAAACCATCCAACCAACCCTGGATACTCAAGGAATAGCGATGCAAAATGAAGCTGGAAAGATTCAGAAAACCACTTCCTGCAAAAAGAAGGAAAAAAATGCAGATTTTTATTTTTAAACAGCAAATTCAGAATCAGGAAACAAAACAAACAATACTCCCCATGTTTTTTTTAAGTAACTAAATCAGTAGGAGGGACATGCCAACGCAACATGGAGACCAAATCTGACAAAACAATAAGACAGCATCAAAAAAATCTGAGGTCAAATCAACATGCCTTTTCCAACCTCTTGCTATTATTGCAGTCACTGATCATTTCTGACTCTGCTCGTAACAAAGCTCCACTGGAATCCACATTCTGAACAGGAGGAATTCATAAGAATAATTGTTATATTTAAAAATCCTCAGTAATTCAGTCCCTTTACACGCAAAACTGAAATCATGCATACAAGTGGTCAAGATATACAGCCATTCAGAACCTGCATTATGTTCTCCAACAAGAGTACTTTCAAGTAAACATTAATTATCAAACACCACAAATGAGCAAAAAGAAAACAGAATCACAAAGGCCTTTTTTCAGCTATAAAGTATCATCATACTCAAAATGCATGTGTGGCAAATGTGTTATTTTAATGTAAAATAAACTGTATTTTTTGCACTGCACAGAGCATTTGCACTGCTTTAGAAAAAATATATATTAATGAGAAGCAAGATATGCACTTTCAGGGCAAACAGTTATATCATGTAAATAGAGAGAAATAAACCAGTATCTATTAAGCTGCGATTTAGGCTCTGATATTTTCACAGGATTCAATGGAAATGGAGGAACAAACATTATCCCAGAAGTCAAGCTGTTAAAACAATGGCTTCAGATACACACACAGTCTTAGTTTAGAAGTCCTATGCTAATTTATTTTTGAAAATGTTGCCAACACCTCTTAATTCATTACAGACCAATTGAGAGAATTGGTCTGTAATGAATTACGTCAAGATCATTGCTCTCGTTTACCTTTATTTTATCAAACTGGATTCTTGAATGAAAATACTTTGAAATAAAATACTTTGATAATAATTTGTTTGCGTTTACAGTTTCCTGTATGTAGCTGTAAACACAATGAATCAAACTTTAATCAGCTAACCTCATTGTGAGCTGTACCGTGAAGAAAATAATGAATTTCGGACAGCTAGCTAACGGTAAGTAGCAACCAAAAAATACGAGCTTTCGAGCAAAACCATGCTAAATATTTAGTCAATACTGTTCAAACTAAGCAAAGCTTCGACACATATCCTCTGCACACATTTTCTAAAACTCGTTATCGACTAATTCCAACCAGCGTGTTTCATCTGTATTAGCATCCATTGAGGCTAACCTCCCATTAGCAGCCATCGCTGCTGGTGAAACCTGTGAATGAGTGTTTTAGAGCTGAAAACCGAGCAGTTCGCGGGCTTTCCAAGCCGCCTGGACAGTGTAATTAAGCGGCCTGTCGAATGTGGATTCTTACCGAGGAATTTTGTCAATTTACACACTGATGTTTTAGTCATACACGGGAGTCTTTTCTTCTCTTTGCAGGGTGTTTCTGCACGAAATGTCGGCGCAAACACCGCGATAACAGCAAGGATGACGCGAGAGTGTGCAGCCTCCGCCCCCTGCTGGTTGAATCTGGTTAAAGCAAACTCTTCTTATTTTTATTGGCTGTTGGCAAAAAAAAAAAAGTCGAGTAGGCATTACCGCCACCGTAAGTAGAGAGTGGTTCATAATGATTTTATTTATAATATCTAGATGTACTTAGATATTGATATTAAGGAAAACTCACTCCGTTCAATAAATAAATTCTGATCTATTGAAAACCATTCCAATTAACTAAAATATTAATTTGTGTCCGGAAATAGAACTGTTTAATGTATAGATATTTCACTGCACTTTAATCCAGATTGTATGTATTCAAACTCCTTGAACTGTTTTACATTTCAATGCATGTTATTTGTTTTGTATATAATAGAACATAAAAAATATATATGCTCACTGCAAGGAGAGTGAAGCTTGTCAGAATTTTTCTGTTTTCTCAAACAGTGGAATGATTGAGTGTTAGAATGGCCTGGTCAAAGCCTACACCCAAACCAACAGAGAATACATCTAGATGTAAATATTGATTTTTTTCACAAATAATCTCCACCCAAGCTCACTGAACTTGAGCTGTTTTACAAAGAAGAATGGATAAACATTTCATTCTCTAGATGTAAAAAGCAGGTAGAGACACAGTGAAAAAGATTTGCAGTTATTAAAAAAATTATTGTCCTTGAATTTTGCCTTTACCTTATGTTGGTCTCATCACACACATAAAAACCTGAAAAAAATACCCTAAAGTTTGTGGATATATTGCAGCACGATATGGAATGTGAACATGTATCTCAGCCTGGTGTTAGAAAGTGAAATACTAAATTATTTCAGATAAAGAAAATCAGTAAAGATAGGAGAGTGTGAATACAGACAATGGATGCTTTTCCTTTTAAGTTTGTTTTCAATGGTGAGAAAAAAATCTTTTTTCATCTTCTTTGCAAGCTGAAATTAGTTTTCTTTTGAATCCTTTAACCATAAACTGCATGATCCCTCATATTTAACTCCTTAACAGAGTTAAATACGAGAGTGACACGACCTCCTGTGTAAATAAAAGAAAACACAAATTGGTGAAAGTCGTGATTACATAAAGCAGTGATTTTATTGGGTACTAATGAGCACTGTGTAACAGCAGAAACTTTGGCGTAATGAAATACCACAGCTGGAGGAGCCTAGGAATAAAATACATCTCTTAAAGAGACATTTACATTTGCTTTCCTAGTGTGGATTTGGAAAACAATTTTCTGGATTTCTTTAATCATCTCATATGGATGTTTATCAAATTTCTGTTTGGAAGTTATTTCATCACAATTGTTGATTTATTAAGAATTAGTCTTAAGAATGTTCCACACTAACTACTGAAGTGGATAATTTAAACGACAACCAATGAAGGTTCAACCTGTTTATTTGATGGGAAAACTGAATAATCCTTCAGATGGATCATAAAAAAAGAGATGAGACAAACTGACACTTGTGTTTAGATTCACGCTGTATGTTTTTTGTCCAGGGAGTGGACTGTTTCCTATCCATATGCCATTTTCATGTAACACTTACTTTATCAAAAACAAAAAAAAAACAGTTAAAGAATGCAAACACTCCCATACAAATACCTGCTTTCAGATGTAACAAATTAAAATCAACATTTACAAAAATCCATTTCTTTTCATCATCCGAAATATCATCACTTTTCGATTTGATCAAGGGCAGCCTTGTTAACGCATCACCTCGACAGGAGGCAGCGTCATGCGGTGGGCACGTGTTTCATCCACAGGGTCAGTGAAACTGCTCATAGTTGAAGGCAGATGTTTTTTTGTTTTGTTTTTTAATATTACATCAACACTATTCCTTTTTTATAACATTTCACATTTTAACAAGACCAAAGTTGGATTTGTAAGCCAAGTTTTACCCTAAAAAGCTTTTAACCAGGCTTTGACATCAGGACGATCATGAATCCATGTAATTCAAAGTGATACAAACTGAAGCAGCATGACTGCATCTATATATTGCATATAAAACGGTAGTAGATGCATGTTCACTGTAATATAAATAAGAACAGCTGGCATAACATGCCAGTTTTGACTTTTGCTTCTATTTATTTTAAATGATGTAATAGATGTTTCCTCTCCTTCCATCTTACACAAAAAATGGCACAAACTACCTATTCTGTCCATTGTACTCTATTGTTCTATCCCTTTTCATGATTCGCAGGATTCAGCTGACTCAGCTGTCAAGCTGCATCTCAGATCATATGAAGTTGCAGATTTTGTGGACGCCTCCTTGTAGAATACAACTATCAGAGACAGCAGTGTTGTTGCTTCATCTCTCCTAAGAGACCAACTTGAGGAACTTGTACAAAAACGAAGAGCTACAGTTACAAACAGACTTCAAGTCGGACAGGAAGTTTGTGCGTGTTTGCTCAGAGGAAAAAAATAGCTGGACCATCCCAAGAATTTCTTAGGAACCGTAATCGTTATCGGCAAGCAGTTGGTGGGGTCTAGTGCTGCGTCCACTTGATGCTCTTCAGGTCAATGCCTTCCTGAACCATCTCCCAGAGAGGACTGAAAAGAGAGGAGACGGAGGAAGGTTAGGGAAGGCAGAATTATTTAAAAATATGTTACAGTCAACAATAAGACTTGATCAGATGAAAAGTAAGAGTTGGTCACCTCATCTCTCGGAGTCTGCGGACGTGCTGGATGCATTTCTCTGCTGTGTAATCGACTTCTTGTTCTGTGGTGAACCTGCCAATACCAAACCTGCAGCAAAGGGATTCTCTTTGATCTTATGCACATACAGTTTCATTTCAACGCTTCTCACAAGATTAACCAGTGCAATTTATCTCTAAATATACAGAACTAATTCATTCCAATCCGATCTTATCATATCGGCATCTAAGTCTGGGTCTGTTTATATTACTGGACTATACTAATTGATTCTATACACCAGGATCTGAACGGGACTGGTTTTATCAGGACTCTTAATAATGCTTTGGTGATTTGACACAGGATAAATAACCCAAATGAAATTAAAATATAGAGGTCCCATAACCAAAAAAACAGAGGTCTCCTTTGTCTAGTATTTGTACCTGATGGAAGAGTGAGCCAGGTCTTCATCTGCTCCAATGGCTCTGAGAACGTACGACGGCTCCAGAGAAGCTGATGTACATGCACTGCAATCACACAAACACTCTTCTCTTTAAAAACAGTAACAACATTATACAGTTTTAAACTCATATTTGTTAAAGGTGGCAGTCTGACCTTCCAGATGACAAAGCAACATCCTTCAGCGCCATCAACAGACTTTCTCCTTCCACATAGGCAAATGAAAGATTAATGCATCCTGTAAACACACACATTCAGGTTTTTTAGTGAACAAGCTTTAAGTTCAAAACTGTCTTTTATGCTCCTCCTTCAAACTTACTAAACGGAGGCTTTTAGGTTCGAATTTAAGAGCAAAACTTTAAAGTTGGTTTTAAGTTTAGAAAAAAAAGACTAACTAGATAACAAGAATGAAAGAAGGGAAGAGCGAGGATAGCAAAAAAAAAAAATGACCAGGGTAGCGCTGTTCTGGGTCTCCGTTCATGACAACGTCAGGAATCTCAGACATGATCTTCTGGACCAGGCGGTTAGCCAGCATGGACACTCTTTGATGATCATACTAAACGCAAAAACAAATATTAGGTAATCATCAGGTCTGGTCACTTTTTTTTTTTTTCCTGATTTTACCTCCATCTCCTTCTGAGATATGCTGCAGGCGGCTCCCAGCCCGACGGCCAGCGGAGTGGGTACCGTCCCAGAGCGAAGACCTCTCTCCTGGCCGCCCCCACTCTGCAGCGGCTCCAAACGAACTCGAGGTCGGCGTCGCACATACAAAGCGCCCACGCCTGCAAACAAACGCACACGTCACCAATTTATTCTCTCATAATTCATCAAAACCCATAATGAACAAGAGAAGCAAGCAGATATGCAGTGATTTAAATATATGGGTACAAATGGGTTTGTTACAGGTATGAAATGGAAGTAGGCTGTTTACATTATTATCTTAACCAACTATCGCTAATTATACTAACCTTTGGGTCCGTAGATCTTGTGACCACTAATGGACATCAGATCGACCTTCCAGTCAGAGACGCTGATAGGAATCTTTCCAACAGCCTGAGCAGCATCAGTGTGCAAGAAGACTCCCTTGGATCGGCAAATCTGACCTGAAAACAGGATGAAGAGTAAACCTTGATCAGACCAATAACATTAGCCAAGCAACGACAGTTGGCTGATTTACTTTGTGGTAACAAGCGCTTATTATATGCTGCCACATCTACCAATTTCCTCGATGGGCTGCTTGACTCCAATTTCATTGTTGACAGTCATCACGGACACCAGTGAGGTTTCCGGACGGATGGAGGACTCCAGTAACTGCAATCACACACACAGGTTTTATCGTTAGATCTACAACCACTATCAAAATTCCACAAACGCCCTGTTACGAAGGGAAATTCTCCTGATGCAAAAACATCACACTATGAGAAATAATTTAAACACTTTTTCCACTTATACTGTGACATGAATTTGATATAAAAGTAAACTAAAACAAACAGATCTGTTAGAAAACTAAAAAAAAAGGTGAATTTACCCAGTTGTATAAGTTTGTACACCTTTGAAATTGCTTCTGATTGATTTTTAGTGCTCAGTCTTTATTGGAGAAGTCTGACAGCGTCTTACCTCTTGACTTCTAAAGATTCTCCAGATCTATCAAAGTCTGAGAACATTTACTGTCTTCAGCTTTTGAGGAAAATGATCAGATTTAGTTCTAAAGTTTTGCTCATTTTTCTCTCTCGAGATGTCATTATTTTTATTTGACCAAAACTGGCTAGCATGTAAGAAAAGCAAAACACACAGGCTTAGTCTGGATAACTTCAAACACAAAGTTGTTTCCTACTTTCTCCCTGCCCTGAGTATGTATTGTCACTTGTATGTGTTGTCATTTGTAGAAAACCAGTTGGAAATTCCTAGTGGCTGACTCTTCTTCAGAGTAAACCTGGGAAGTTTTAGTCTTTTCCTTTTATCTATTTTGGACTATGTTTTCCTTTCAGTTCAATTGCACAGGATGTATTTCATAGAATGTCAAAAAAAATTTAAACAGTCTTCTCAAAGACTCATATTTTACCAACATTAAACCCTGACATTTAACATGGGTATGCACATTTGAGAGCCACTGCAGACATTGTCAGTGTGGACACTGTTGTAGTGTACCTGCAGGTCCAGAAGTCCGTTAGTCTGGACGGGCAGGTAGGTGACCTCAAATCCTTCAGCCTCCAGGATCCGACACGAGTCCAGAACACATTTATGTTCAGTCTGTGTTGTGATCACATGCCGTTTCTTGGCCTGGTAGAACCTGGCCACGCCCTGCAGGGAGGGATACAAAAGATCAACATTTTTATGATTTTTTTTTTTTTTGTGCTTTGTTTTGGTGTGCTTTAGTTTTATGTCACCATGTTTAAGTTTGACTTATTAATTAATTATTTCCGCACTATGCAAGCATTTTACAGCCATAGGAGAAACCAATAGAGTATATACTAATATAATGTGCAGCAATTATTTTTATTATCAAATAAAATTTTAAAAACAAAACTAGATGTCAGAAGTGAGTTCAGGTTGTCTTTGTGTGTAAATATAATAAAGTAAAAAGACGGGACCTTGATGGCCATGTTGTTGGACTCTGTGGCTCCACTGGTGAAGATGATTTCTCTGGGATCGGCTCCAATAAGATCGGCCACCTGCTGCTCATGGAAAAAAAAACACAAAGTCAGCAGCTATTTTCAACAGTTATGTGCCACTTTCCACAACATTGGTCCCGAGTTTCCTCAGCTTTCCCAGTGATTGCATAAATGTATTCTAATTTATTCATATGATAAGATAATACTAAAGCAACAGAGTTAAAATCTACATTTAGCAGAAAGGGTTTGCTAAAAGTAAACCAATTAGAGATGTCAAGCAGACCTGCAGCCCATCCAGTGGCAGATTTTGAGAGGGCCACAAGAATAGTCAGAAAAGTACAAAGTTGTACCCCAAATGAATTTTCTGTTGCAGAAGTTAGTATTTGATTTAGAAATTTTTACCCAATTTTGAAGAGATATATACATATATGTATTTTTTACTTACTTCTTAATTGTTTTTGATTGGTTGCATAATTACAATGTAGTTCTTTGCAGAACAGCTTTAGCAGGATGTGTGACTATATGTGGGGCAGAACTGGGAAGGCAAAAGGAAAGTTTTTTCCAGGATGCAATTCATTAAAGATCCCACCACTGAGTACACCTGATCACCACTAAACTAAGGTAGGGGAGCTCTTATTGAAGTATTTGCATACTAAAAGTTGTTTCCTACTTTCCCCCTGTCCTGAGTGAGAGTCTTTATACCTTCCTGGCAGTCTCCATGGCAGTCTCGCTCTCCCAACCATAGGCATGAGTCCTGGAGTGAGGGTTTCCATAGTAATTCACCTGGTATGGCAACATGGCATCCAGCACTCGAGGATCCTAAATATACCAAAAAGACAAATAACTTGTTAAACACACACATAATCCATTAGTTTAGGAAGCTGCATGGTGTGCTGAGCCTGCTTCAAAAATTATCTTAATCAAAGGTTTAAATAGAAGCATAAATCTCTTTCAAATGATAAAACAGTGAATTTGTTGCTAGTAAAGATACACAGGATTCCCACATGAACAGATAAATCAACTACAAAGAAGAAGCTGAGGAAGTTACGGTCACACAAAGAAAACCTTACCCAACCTACAATAAAATATTTTGGCTGGAGAAGCTGATTTTCTTTTTTTTTTTTTAAAGAGCTTCTTTGCTCATTAGCACTTTGAAGGTGTTGCCACATGGACAGAAGTCATGACTATTGTACTTCAAAATACAGAACTAAATTATAAATACAAATACAAGACAAAACAATTAATCACGACTTGTTGAATAATTGACAGGAAACAGTTACCATAGGAGTAGTAGCCTGGAAGTCCATGTAGAGGGGCCGCAGCTCATCTTTCTCCAGTTCATGTTTCTTGATCAGCTCTACAGTGAAAAACACAATTCACACATTTTAAACTCACTACAAGAATGTCCAAAACAATCAGGACATTATACAAGTTCAAGATCATTTAAGCACAAAAGGTTCTTACTGAATGCAGTATAGCTATTTGTCATATTTTCTCATTTATCCAAGCTGATTAAATGATTGACCCAAAATCATGGTAATTGTCAGATATTTCAAAGTATAAAGCTACTCTAAAAACAACAATGGTAGTTTGGCTGAAGGAAGAATCAGCTGGAGTGCTTAGCCTGGGATCCTACGTCATTGATTTATTCATCAACCATATTTATAAAATCAGAGAACACATAAAATACAAGTTAGCAGTATAAAAGTTAACATACATTTCTTTCAATTGGGAAAATTTTGAGTCACCAAACCAACTAATGCTCTAATTGCGTTTTATACAAAAGATAATAATAATTATTATTAGATTGACTTCGTCAGTATGTACAGTATAAAATATACTCTGGTTGTTAAACCAATCATGTGTGGAAGTACAATATAAAATACTTAATATAACTATTTAAAAGCATTAGTGTTGTGAACACTAACGCCCATAAACACAATTCTTTTTATAAGTTGGCCTTTCAGACTCATTTATATACAGTAATGAAGTCGAATAGCGATGTAATTTTTCTGACCCAGTACAATGATATTTAATTAGATCAAAGGCATTATAAAGTTTCCTGTACCCCCTAATAAACTGCGTCACTTTGGGATTAGCTTAATGCTAGCTGCTTTAATTTAAATAAGTAGGTTAGTTTGGTCCAGGTTGTTGTTACCTTTTTGCATGGAGCTAACGGCTGTCCGCTCAGGACACAGACGAAAAGGAAGCCACGAGGCCGGCCTCAGCAGCCGGGAGGAGATGGTCCTGCCCGGGGAAAGCATCGGGTCGGTAGACTGATTTTAGCTAAAGCTCCGTCGACCTCCGTCCAAACCAACACGCTGACAACAGATTGAACACCGAAAATATAATGATGTGAGCTTGATCAGAAAGCAAGGTTCCTGTGAGAGAAAGCTAAAGAGAAAAGTCTTTAAAAAATGTTGAACACGAGTAAAGTTCTGTTTTTGTCCGTCTGTCACTGTCTTACGCGCAGGTTCCAGTAGAATGGGTCAACGTCAAAATAACACATCAACATTAGCTTCCGGAGAGGACTTTCAAAACAAAAGACGTGACAAAACAACTATACATATAATACAATATATAATACAATTAATACACAAAGGAAATTTTATTCCAATTACATTTAAAGTTAATAGAATAAAATAAAATAAACACTTGCTAAGGCTAACTATAAATAACCATAAGTGTTTGAATGTGTTTTATTTTGTCAGTAATTTTGAATTCTGATTAGAACTGTATGCTTTAAATTTTTCATTTTTCATTTTCTGCCTAGTGCTGTATAACTGTTAGTTTGTTTTTCCCTCAGACACAGAAAGAAGTCAGTGATTTACAGCAGTTAGAGCAGTTGTTACAACAGTTAGTACAGCAGTTAGTGGAGCAGTTTGTTTTCACAGAGCAACAAGAAACATTGTTTCAAACTGGCAGCTCCACCAAAGAGTCCAAAGGTGTGTTGATTGTTAAAGTATTTCCTTTAATATATATATATTGTTTGTTAATATGTTTATTTAGCACAGACTTAAAGTAATATATGGATGAAAACGGTGGTGATATGTGGATTAAACGCTAACGGAATTAAATCTCATATAAACCATCAGTAAAGCTTTGTCTTTGTTTGGAACGGAATGCTACAAATAACAATCAACTAACAAATACTGTACATGCTTGCTTACTATAGTTCTTATAATTTTATAGTAAGATATGTTGCAGGGTTCCTTTGATTTTTGTGCTGACTCTCCATGTTTTTCACAAACTTGAAATGAATGTTTCTAAGCCAGACAGCTGACCGATATGTGGAGAAGCACTGTGCTGGGTGTTATGTAACAAAAAATGTAACTTTTTTAAACCAGGGAAGAACAATCTAGTTTGTGTCCAGGATGGGTGGGGTCTGCAGGGGTTTTAGCTGCCTCCTTCCTGACCCTAGACCTGTAAAAGTCCTGGGTGAAGGGAAAGCCAGCATTGATTATCCTCTCTACAGACCTGATCAACCACACAGTGATGGATGCACACAGGACTTAATAATGTATGACCAGCCAGTCCTGTGGAAGGTTGTACTTCTTGAGTTCCCTCAGGAAATACAGTCTCCAATAAATCTTGATCATTCATTATAAGTTTACTTTGGAAAACATATAAAATATCATTATTTAATGATGGTCGTTAGAATTTATATGTACTAACATTTCTTTTCACTTCATTTTGTGAAGAAAGGTAACTATCGTTTAAATTTTCTGCTTCCGCATCGCTGCCTTTCAACTGCGTCGTAATTGTTTGCAGCTTGACTTTACTGTAAAATGGTTGCAAAATAAACGGAAGGAGGAGTTGGGACTTCCTGCGGCCTGTCCATGCTCTTATTGGCTGAAGGGAATTGTTTTGGTTCCGTGTAGGGCGGGATTAAGGATTTGTATATTTTGCTAGATTGGCTAAAAGGAAATGTTTATGAAACTTTATCAAAACTACATAGAAGCTTTATTTTAATACATATTGGATTATTATGACTTTTTTATTTTTGAAGTGGGGTTTCAATTAAAAATAGAATTTAGTTTCTTTACATAAGGCCTTTTCTTTTAGTGATTTTTTATTCTTCAAATGACAGTAGTTTGTATTGCCCCATAATGTTTTATGTATATACTTTCTTGAATAAATGCATTTGTATTTGAAAGCAAATGATACGTTATTTTGTATAATTTTCAATACCATCAATCACACAACATGACATTTTACTCCATCCAATTTCGAATGAGATTTAAATTGTTGTAATGATCTTTTTTGTTTTAAACGTTTCCTCTAACGAATGACGTTCATGAAATATTTATGTTAGACTTTGAAGAAAAACCTTCTGTGGTTCTTATCTGTCAGGATGCCCGTCATGCTGCCAAACACCAGAAAAGGGCTTCTTGAATCCCAAACAGATTATTGGCGGCGAACAAGAATTACACAGAACACAAACTCCATATTAAGAAATTCTTTCAAAATATTATGTTGCATAACTGTGAAATGTAGGTTATGTAGAGCAGCAGATTTTGCAACAATGGAAATAATATTTAATTACACATTATTACCAAGTGAAGATTTTATCAGTTTTGTATGTGCTGCTTTTTATCTCGTCTAAGATTTTTAGCACGCCAAAGATGTACCATTGCTATGTGAGTTATTTCCTTTGGAGGATTCTTTGGAGTTTTAACAGGTCCTCACGTTGGTACTGACCTTTGCTTCGATAACTGGTTTAAAGTACCAAAACTCACCTATTTATTTTTAATTTCTACTTAATCAACATAGATCTATAAAACACGAATTGTGTATTAAGCTATCCGTATTCAATGCAAAATATACTCCTTACTGAACTGCTGTGCCGGAAGTTACAAATCGGAAGCGAACTTCACTGTCATGCAGAATGCAGCCATGTCTAAAGGTCTAACTGACGACCTGTAGTTTATTTTATTTAAAAATATAAATATTCATGGCAACGGTGTAAGAAATGGGAATGTTTTTACTACGACGGTGGATTTCACCTTAAGGTGAGGTTTTTATTTTCGGGAAATTGTGTCTGTTAAGTGAGAATCTGATGTTGCTATCAGAGAAGCTAACCTGTCAGATTATTTCGGCTGCAGATTTCTGTTTCTATGGTTTTGAATTATTTAATCACACAACAAGCCCTTTTTAAATATGACCTGTCATTAACTGCGTTGGTGAGCACTGTGCCATCGTGTTTGTACCGGTTTGTATATTTGTTATATAATTATTGTTGACAGGTTCCTGTTTTACTAAATGAGAAGATAAAGCTGTTCTGCTCTGAAATGCTGCTTATCTTGACATCTCTTCCGACTGTTTACGCTTTCTTGCGCCACAATGGGAATATGGCGCAAAGTGTCACTGGTTTTAAACAGCCCGCTGAGTCATTTTGTTTTCTCTGTGGGTTTTGCATGTTTTATTTACAATAACACGTCGACATAAGGTGGGGAGGATATTCTCGTGTGAGAGTGTGCTGGTCATGCTTCTAATTTAGAGGTCTAAAATCTCTGCTGAAAAAATAAACACACGAATTTAACCATTCTCACTACAGATTAAGCGGACAACATAACATCTTAATCAAGTCCCCTCGTAAAAATACTTTTACAATGCTTTGTTGTGTACAGTTTGATGCATGCTGGTTGCTTCACATGCAGCTATTTTTTTTTGCCAGCTTGTCAGCTTTTCATTCAACTACCCTACCAAATAACCTGCTTTTAACAAAGCATTGGAAACTCAAGAGATAAAACTTGTTTGTGAATGAGGAGAACAAGCAGATGGGGTACAGGTAGATGTTGAAAGTCCATAACGTGTGCAAAACAACAGTCTGTGAGTGTTTTCATTATGTGTGCCAACATTATGGACCAGGCAATGTCCAGATAGATACAGTATTAGGTAAGCATGATCAGCTCAGGTTTGTAAGTCAAAAGTTCAGAGCCAAGCTTTTGTTTTCTGTATTTGATTTACATTTTCTTTCCTTTACCTCTATCATGATTTTATGGCATTTTGTACACTTGTGTGGTTTTAATAATTTAACTTTGGATTTTTATTGTTTGTGACTCTGATTTTGTATTTGAGTTTTTACACAGTATTTGAGAAAAAAATAATTCTCACAGTCAACTGTGGTGGTGGCAGTGTGGTGATGTGGGCCTTCTTTGCTTATTCAGTACCTGAATTGAAGTCTGAGTGTCTGTCAGTCAAGGCCACCCCTGAATGACTTGCAATAACGTTTTAGAGGGACATGGTCATTGCTAAACTTGAGTCTGATTTATATCTCGTGACATTACCTTTAACATGGCATTCATGCTTGAAAACCCTCAAGTGTGGTTAAATAAAAATGCTGTAAGTCTAACTTATGTTGGTGAAGCTGAGAATTAATGAATAGGATAGTTCCAAACATCTTAATGATCCCCAAGACTTTTGGGAAAGTTTTCTGTGTCCTGGCAGAAGTGGAAATATTTGAAGTCCCATTATATCTAATTAATACAGCATTTCAGAAAGAAGAAAAAAAACAAGATACTAGTTGTATGGGGAGATGGTCTAAAGTAGGGTTACTTTAGAAATAAAACCTTACCCTTAGTCAAAGTCCTGACTTCAATTTGCCTGACCTTTCAACATCAGCAGACCTGCAAAGAATCAGACAGGTTATAAGGTTTCCTCTGTCTGATGTTAAAATGTGTTTGATTCATTGTCTGAAATGTTAGTTTGAAAAAAAACAAAACAGAAATTAGTATTGATAATACAAAATAATAATAATAACGACTGACTTAGGGGGATTACAAGCCAATAGAGACCAACTATAATGTATAGTTTAGAGATGGCGGTCACAACTTTTAGTTTCTTAACAGGTGAGGTGACGCCATGATCCTGGTTCTCTGCACCAGCTGAAGACTGACGTGTTTGACAACAAAACTGCTGTCACTATGGGGACAACAACAAGCGAGCCATGTATCTACGACAAACTGTCTGAGAGCATCGACATCCTCCGCCAGTCGGGTTACCGCTATGGCATGTCAGAGAGAGAAATTGAGAGATTCATCAAGCAGGTCCTGGAGACCAACGAGCCAAGAAGAGAGCCGCCACAATTCCCCATTCTAAGAGCCACCATTAAGGTGAGAAACCTGTGGATAACATAGCATTCTTGTAATGTCTAACTGTACAGTAGAATGAATGTTTTCTCCATGTTTTAACGTCTTTTGTTTTTGTGCAGTTTCTGGTGGCTGTGGGCTTCCTGCTGGTGGTGGTGCTGGCCTTCACCTACCCACAGAGCTCCCCCCAGTTGGGACTGGTAAATCTGGGCTGTTGCAACCGGTCGTCCCCCCTCAGCCATATCCGCCTGCTCTCCCTTCCCATTGCCAAGAAGTACAACCTACAAGGTGGGAAACTTTGTAGCTCTTACAAAATGCAAACTTCCAGAAGGCTTGTAACAATCTGATCTTAATTTGGGACAAATAGCTTCTGTATCTTGGTGCACAACTTTATAAATTTAGGAGGCTTTCTGTTAGATCGTGTGTAATCCAGTTTAAGGGATCAACTGGAGCTGTAAATATTCATTCCTAAAGTGACTTAGAGGTCCGGAAGGTTTTTAACATCACAAACTCTGATTTTCATCTTGTGTTTGTGTGTGTGGCAGGTTTTCATGAGTGGTGGAGTGCTGGTTCTCTCCGGCAGAGTCTGGTTAACTGTTCGGGATGCGCAGAAATCTCCGCAGTGCTGGAAGTCCCAGAAAGCCTCAGGGGAACTGTGACTCTGCGACGGGGACCTCAGCTGGTCCTGCTGAAGGTCAGAGCTCCATTTGAGTAGCTATCTGATGAGTTGCCCATTGTTGCTTTTGGATATTTGGTGCTATTAGAGCCTACTTTAAATTTGTTTGGAAGTATTTTTTCCCAGTTTTCTGAATAATCTTTAGATTTTTTTTTCCTGATAAAAAGAATAAATAAGGGTCTGCTGAATTTAATATAAACACAACACTGGTATGATATGCTCACAACCTGTGGTGATTACAGTTTGACACAAACTGACGCATTTGAATTGTGTTTTCAAGAGTGAAAAGGATCAGATTTTTTTTTACTCATTTTCAAAAATGCACATTGATCACATATAAAATAAATAAAAACTGCAGCAATAATACACATTCTCATTAGACTTTTTTTTTTTGTAAATTCATAGTTTTTTATTTTATTCACCAACACTGTCGTCTGCAGGGCGGGGAGTCTCTCAGCATCCAGCGGCAGCAGCTGGAGGCGCTCTACTTAGCCCATTCAGGCTCCATGTCAATTCTGCTGGAGGAGGACAGCGGTCTCCATAGCGACAACCTCGGCCTCCCTCAGGGACCTGCCAACTTCACCCTGCTCTGGTGTGAATCTGTGCCATTTTAGCACATGGATATGCTGTGATTAAACTGTTTCCTTGTCTTGCTGAAAGGTGAAGCTCAGTACCAGTCTGATGATTGAACCTCTAATGGGTTCATGAATTGTTTGACTCCATCCATCTTCCCATTAACTCTAAAGAGTTTTCTTGTTCCTGCTGATGAAAGGCCTCTCCTAAAGCATGACTCTGCCCCCATCATGTACAAAACTGGAATAGTGTGATCAGTGTTATGTGCAATTTTAGCTTTCTACCAGATATTGCATCTTGCATGTTAGTCAGAAGGTCTTATTTTGGTCTCATCTGACCAGAGCACCTTCTTCCAAATGGTAATTTAGAGTTCACTTGTTTCAAAAATGCCTTTCTTCTTGCTTTCCCCCCATAAATGCCTGATTTATGAACTAGGCAGCTAATAGTTTTCATATCAACAGATTTCCCACCTCAGCTATAGATCTTTGCAGCTCCTCCATAGTTACCGTCAGGATCTCGGCTGCATCTCTGATTAGCATTTTCCTCGCTAGGTTTGTCAGTCTGTGTGAACAGACACAGAGCAGATGTGTCACGCCTTTTCTTAAAGTTGAAAGCTTGAGATGTTGCTAATAGTTTTAAATTTGACGTTACTTTATTTAACTTTATAAAGTATAAATATATCACTAGTAAATATGGAATTTATTTATGTATGATTTAATTTTAAAAACTAGATATAATTAATTCATGATTGTCAGGAATCTGTCCTGACTGCCAGGACATATTCTAAAGAATATTGGAAAAATATGCATCGATACGCCATTTTTAATCAAATTGAATGTCTGTGTACTTACAGGAGGTTCAGTTCTGGAACCAGGGAAAAAGTGCTGAGATGGCTCTTCCCAAAGGCTGAGCTCTGCCCCCTGCTGGACAGCGCTGGGACCATCCTCCAGCGATGCCTGGTCATCCACAGCACAAACTCTCAAAGCAAGGCAAGTGAGGCTTGGCCCAGAATCTGAGTGAAGTACTAAACAAGAGTTACAGATACTGAAGGGAAAATTTTACGGTAAAAAAATACCACACAAAATATCTGATATTTTGATCTAAGAAGTAAAGATTGATATTTTTTTTAAAACTTATGAAAACATTTCTGTTAAATTTTTAGAATTTATTTTTAACTTTTCCACAATTTTAACTTTTCAGAATAAAATGCATTGTTCACATAAACTACTAAGCGCATCAACGAAATGGTTACAGATGCAGAAATGATGCAGGCCTTGGACTCTCTCCCGGAGACGTCATTGTTATCTGCTGCTGATGTTTCAGGGTGTCAGGGTGCTGGGTTGGCTGGTGGTGGGCGAGGGGCTGCCAACAGTGCGAGTTGTGCCTGTTCAGCGATGCCAGAAACACTGCAGCTCCTTCAACCTTTGGCTGTCACCTGGAGACATGGGTAACTCCTGCAGCAGACACACATTTAAACTCCTTTAGCCAACAATAAAAATGTTTTGTGTTAAAAGATTAAATTAGATTTGAAAGCTTTTTATTGGATCAGCCCCTTTTTATTCGCTATAGATTTCTTCTCATTCTGACCCAATCGCCGTCTTGATTGTTGTCTTCTTCTTCTTCTGCAGTCTATGCGGACCCCCGGTACTGGCAGATGGAGCTGTTCCCCGGGCGTGACCAGAACATCATTTGTGACGGCACGACCTTTTAGCCTTCAGATGGGCAGAGTTCAGGACTTGGATGTGACACATAAAGCACCTTTGAATGTTTGGAGCTTGTTGGCCTCTGTGTGCCCATCCTCTGCCCATTGTTGCCTTATAACACCCACAATATTTTGTTTATCGCACCTTTTTGGTCTGATATGCCTCTGAGAACTGAAACCAACTGCACACAAGGAGATCAGGTGGGGGAGAAAAAATAAGCTCCTGCAAGATTTTCTTAAGAGTGAAGGTCAGAGGAATAAAGAGACTTATTCTTTAGCTGAACTGTTGAAAATTCATCTGTGCTTGTGCCACAGCTTCTAGTTGATTTCTAGCAGTTAAGAAAAAAAAAATCTCTGAAATTAATGGATGTGTCACTGATTAAAAAGGTAATAACACTGGTCCCAGACCCGGGAATCACTGCCACCATCTGCATCCTGTTCAGTGACTTGAAACTATTTTTGTTGCATTCAGATCCACATCAGTGGAAGAATAAAATTAAGTGAAATTAAGAGTGAGTACATGAGGGTTTTTTTATGTGCCACCACTGGGAAATGTTTTTTAACGTGTAGACTGACCATTATTATGAGGAGACTAAAATCACACAAGCCTATCTTGTGATAATTACATCAAGAATTTATTTAGGTGATTAATTTGGTCCTAATCATTTGCAATATTGTATAAAAAAAAGTTAGCTTTAAACAGTCCTGCCAATCAAGCTCCAACAATCTATTTTCCTAATTGTGATGCGATGTTTTTGCCTGAATAAAAATGTAATCGTCTTTCTGTTCCATACTATTCTACAGATACAACCCTCCATGAGCATAACCCTCTCACAAAATACATGTCCCAAGTTATTTTCTATTTTTTTTTCTTGCAGTCCTTGCTTGCAGGTTACATGCAAATAACTACAATGCTGTTGTTGCATTTTAGAATGTGAAATAGTTTTCTGCATTACGTTGTGTAAATTTAGAACAAAACACTAAACAAGGAGGCAAGAAAAGTAATGTGCTGTTTAATCACAAATAAAAAGGAACTTATATTTTGTGTGTAATTAAGACAGAGCTTTAAATGTAAAATTAACTTCAGTAAATATGGTGAAGAGCCCCACTGCTCTGGTTCTTACTTGAAGAGTGTAAACGGTAAGTTTATGAGTTTGTCTGGATGAGTTATTCTGGAGAGCACGCATCTGACACTTTCTGTTCCCCTTTTGAATGGAGGCAGTTATGGCAAAACGTTACTCTAAGTTACCACACAGTTAAAAGAGGGGGAGCATTTTAATTCTATGTGTTTTACAAAACTGCTTCTCCAGATTCAGAGTGGTTATTGGATGTTGTGACTTTAAAAGAAATATACTGTAATATATATTAGATTATTGCTGCTGAGTTTTGGGACAAGGTGTGAGTGGAGAATATATTTTTAAGTTTAAATCTGTCCGCCAAACAAGTCCTGCATTTTAAAACAGAAAATTATCACAGCTGAAACAAATTTAAACTGCATTAGAAATGTAATCGTCTTATGACAAAATAAAAAAGGATGTTCAGCTTTCTTTTGTGTGGCATTATTTTAGTTCTGGAGTATGAATTTATTTTACTTGTTTCCATTGTGTGTTATCCTTCTGTTTATAGCATAATGCATTACTCTAAATAGTGTCCATAAATGATTTGATGGTAGTGCAAATTAAAATGTTGCATATACATATGTGACCAGCTGGATTCCAGTATATTTTACTTAAAAATTGTGATTTTTGCATCATATTTTTCTCATTAAACTCAGTTGTTTTTAACCTAACACCTAAATTTCCAGGTCAAGAGGTACAGACCTAATCATGTTCATAGGGCATCAGAACCTTAAATTCCAGCCAATATTTCAGATATCAAAGTTGTTCTAGTTTGCAGAGTAAATAAATAACTTATTTTCTTTAAAAAAAATAAATAAACCTCAGGATTAATTTTGAAGTTGCCTTCAACTTCAAAGCTGAAGTGATTTGCACTGTTATTTTAGCTTTGCAGCATAACCCTGTCAGACTGAGGTTAACTATGATGCATGGTACTTGTACAAGCATGCATATACAGACTGTTGATTAAAATGTGTCTTTACCACAAGTGCAAATAAATGTGATCAGTGCTAAATATATCATAAAAAGGAGTCGTATCCCACTAGCATTACAGTACAAATAAAACATTTATTCATGCTCACTGACAGCTGGTATGTAAATGTTAGAATACCATTAGCCCCTAAATTAATAAAGTGTGTGCTCAGATAAGCAAAAAACAAACAAAAAAACACAAGATAGACCAAAAAGAATTTATATATATTGATTAAAAATGTAAGAAATCCATGAATACGTTTTGATATAGTTTTGCCAGGCCAGTTATGGCTTACAACAGGGTCTAGGACAACATTTAATAACTGTTGTTAAATGACTAACAGTTTAATACTATGTATTTAAAATGTAAGCTAAGTAATCAGTTAGGTAAGCGCTGCTTTGCATCATGGTACAGATATGTTGATTATAGTGCAACTGAATAAATATCTGCATTATCGTCAGTTTAGTGAAGCACAAATAATAAAAACAAGTTGCTTGTTTGGTTCCACAGGTTTTAGTTATCGTAACCATTTGGAGATCTCATATGAAAAACAATACAAAGACCTTCTTATGGTGTGAGCAGCTCAAACTTAACGCATTCCTCTGCAGATTACAGCAGGTGAGACAAACCTTTGAGTCGGATTGCTTCAGAATCTCAGTATCGGACTATATACAGTACAATAAGACAGAGGAGATGTCATGGTGCTCTGACCCTTAAAAGTCTCTGCATATTCTTTATGAAAAACAAACTTCAAATTTGCTAACGACAAGCAAACAAATCTGAAGCAGACTCGGCTACAGCTGCACTTTGTGTCACGTTGTTCCAGCCAGCAGCGGAGAAGTTTCGGACGGTCTGTTCTGACGAGAAGGTGGAATATTCCCGTCGTACAGATGGCTGCTCTGCAAAACCGCTACTGCTCGCAAGTTTATTTTCTAAAGAAAAGAATGAAAAATAAGAGATGGTCAGATTGTGAAACAAGAGATTAAATGGCACATTTTATCAGTTTACAGCAGACAACAGTGCCCCCTTTGTCCCTGCTTGTCCCAGCTTGATATATAAAACATTTGACACAATGAGTTTTTGTCTTCTGCCCTCAGCTTTTTTATGAATCCACACCGCAAACGCTGAGTCGCATTTTAAAATTAGTTTTCACAATTATGCTTCATGTTTTGTAATTGTGCTAGTCTTATGACACATCAGGAGACAGGAACAAGTGGTGTGTGTCCACAAGCTTATTTTTATAAAACCAGAGGTTCACATGAGTGTCATTCTCCCAACACCCAGCAGGAAGCAGAACAGTTCAGATTTACATCAGGTTTAGTCCATAGATAAAATCTCTCCACAGATGGTCTACAATTCCTAATAATTAGATGTTGAATTATCTTATTTGCTTTTATTAAAAAAAACAAAAAACATTTATGCTCTTTTTAATACATACAATACATATATGTGTATAAAAAAGTAAAAAAAAAATTCAAATTAAAATATGTTATTGAGTGAGTTTATTATTGGTTCTTTATAAAGTACTATGCTTTGTTAAAATAAAACTAATTAGATTTTTATGTTTAAATTCCTATGATCACGTTAATTGAATATGTAATGTAATCAAGACAGGATGTGTCTGTGTTGAAAAGTGTATCTTATGGCTTTGCTTGAACATCATTGCTGCTACTGGAAAAAATAGATACTTTTCAATGCCATATTTTTCTCTGTTTCTTTCTTGAATGTTGACACAGAGTTTGAAAATATAGTTTAGCTGCAGCTCTAAACTTGAACTGGAGTTTCTGCAACAGTCAGATGTAATTCTGTTGTAATAATTTCACATATTCAGCACTGTGGTGTAAAACAGCAGGAACAACTACCTGAAAATCTCTGATGTAAGTGAGGAAGAAGCTGATGAAGGAAAAGGCCAGGAACCACTCAGACACCGTGCTGACCATATGCGGCACGTAGCCCTGGAAGACGACAACACAAACATTAATGCAACAAAATCTACATCATTTTGTGTTCCATTTTATCTGGTATGGAGACATTAAACATTAGATTAGATTTAGTTTTTGCTCTGGTTTAAGCCACAGGTTTATCTGTTTGTGTTTGAACATTCGTCAGTCCCTCCAGTATTTCCCGACTGTTTTTGTGATTTTTTTTTGCAATCGTAATCTCTGATTTTGTGGTGCTACTTCAGAAATATCTGCAAGATATTTTGCGATATTTGTATTTATGTATTATGGTAAATGTAGCTTTTTGTTATTTGACTGACATCAAGTGAGGCTGAGGTAGAAGGTAGTAGAAGTAAGAAATACTGCCACCTGCAGGGTGGGAGTTAGTAGTCACTTCAACCAAATGTTTTTAATCATTTTTGTGGAAAATTTGCAATAAACTCAAAATGCAAATCCAGGAATCTGCTGATTTTGTGTGAATTTTCGTGATCGCAGAACCGCGAAAAACTGGAGAGACTGATTAGTATCTGTAAATAATCACTTTAGCTTCAGTACCATAATCTGAACTGCATGGATGTAAAAGATATAATAAATACAAAGGATGCTGATGCCAACTGACCGGTTCTCCTGGGAGCCAGTGTAGCTTACGGGGTACATCTACTCCTGCCAGAACGGTGTACATGATGACTGATGATACAAACACTGACCGACTGTTAAGGATAACAACTCGAAATGAGCAATTCAGATCTTCAGGTAAAACATCTGTTGTTTCTTTCGTTTTGAGAGACACAGTTCCCTCGTTATTACTTCTAACCAACTTCAAAGCATGCTTTTACATGATTCAATCAATTTATGAGAACTCACAGTTTTCCATTGAGCAGAACTGGTAGGTGGTTGGAAGGTCAAATACTGAGAAATCAGTTTGTTTTTATTAAATGCATCAAAATTTATAGATTGAAAAATTCCCACAGATTTTCAGTCTAAAAATACATCAAACCTGAATGTGTACTTCCACTGACCTTTTTGAGTTTTGATAAGACAATCTTGAGATAATCTTGACTTTCATTTGTCGTTTGACTTAAAGTTACAATCTTATTTTTTATTTTTATGTGTTTTTGTATCTAGAACAAATTGGAATCTCTGAAGAAAAATCAGAAATCACTATCACACAAGAAATGCCTCATCGGTGTTTCCATCATTTTTTGTACATTGGAAAGGAGGCAAAATTTCAGATTATCAATTTCTACTGTCCCTGAATTCACCATTAATAGCATAAAAAAATCAACAGTCCTGAAAGTTAACTTTTAAAAGAGAAATAAAATGCCTGAGCAATGGATCAGCAGTCAGTGAAGGAGGAAGTAAGATGCAAATCTGTTTTAATTGATCTTGCAACTTTAGTCAATTACTCCAAGACTACATCTTTGGCTTCATGTTTTAATAATGTTGGTCAGTTTCACACATAACTTTCATATTATTTTGTCCAAAAGTGTGATAATAACTTCATACTACACTTGCAATTGAAACAAAAGGCTAAGAAAGACAGTAAAAGCGTGATTTTTGCGTCCCTAAAATGAGTTGCGAAAGAATCAACTTCAAAGAGAAGCTGCACAACAGGTTCTTGTTCTGGAATCCTAATGGATTCCAACCAAACCATGCCACAGATATTTCATTAAGGCCAAGGGAATTTCTGTCATCTAGTGAAAAATTTGTATCATATTTCCTCTTTCATGTGATTGCTACATATGTGCTTCAGAACTGTCAGAGGGAAATTAAGGATACTGCTGATGATGCTGCCCAGGGTCCAGACCAGGATGGTGAGGCGAACCACAAACGTGGTCTTGCTGTGGATGTGAGGCTGCATGTAATGCGACAGCAGCGTCTGAACCAGGATGTAGAGCGCTCCGACACCGAATGTCAACACCGCCCCCACCAGGTGCATGGAGAAAATGGTGGTCTTCTGCTCAGAGAGGCGTGCATAAATCTTTAACTGACCCATTCCATATTTCAGATATTCAAAGAGCTCAAACTGATCCCAGGACAGCAACTCTCACCTGGAAGTTGGCCACCACACACATCCCAAAGGAGCTCATCCAGCCGAGGACTAGCCCAAAGCAGTTCAGTCTTTGGAGTTTGACCTCGTCATCGTGAAGAGCCTCCACCTGCTTGTAACGCACATACACCGTGGCAATGCCTGCAAACGGCATTCACACAGAGTGGGAGGAATGTTTAAAAAAAAAACGTCTACTGTTGTGTAGGTCCCTCTTACAATAAAGAATGAGAGTGCAGATCCACATAGTTTTACCTAAGAAAGCTGAAACATCCATCATGATCCCGAACACACACCTCTCCGGTGCCAATGTTCCTGTGTCACTGCAAGAAAGAAGAAAAAAAATACATATTATTTTAAATCACTTTGACTTTTTTGTTTTCTGTTATATGACTCAACATATCGGGGTATGAAGACCCAAGACATTCTCCCAGTTCTGACCTGATGTAAGGCACCACAGCATCCACATGTCTCAGCACCACTGCTGTGATGTAGGCGAAGACGAAGGACGCCACCGTCCAAACGACCAGAGCAGCGGGCAGGAGGCAGAGACCCTGCTGGAACCACCACATGGTGTCCTTACAGCTTCTTCACACTGCGCTGCGAGAAACACGATCATTAATACCATCATTAGGGTTGTTTTTTTTAATATGGATGATACAGCTCACTGCCCAGGGTGTCACTGTCTGAGGGGGCAGCACAAATATTTATCACCATTTCCAGTCAATAAGAAGTGATAGGCACCGTGTTGTACAGAATGTAAGATCTATAATAAAATATAGCTCTAGACAGGTCTATTTTACTGCAATTATAGATTCTTTAAAACACAGTTTCGATTAGTAAATCCTATTATGAAAAAACAGCAAACAAAAAAAACAAACAAAAAAAAACAGCAAAGAGGGAGAGTCTTAGTCTACTTTTAAAACAGTTCAAATCTTGACTTCCCTCATTCTTGTGAACTTTTTTATAAAAACCAGCTGCCACAGAAACAGTTTCTTCCCCCAGGCTCTAACAAACTAAATGATCAGTTTCACAACTCTGCTGTGAAACAAAACGAGCACATTTGCACGAACACAACCCGCTTTTCTTTTTTGCTTCTTCTTATAAAACAATGGCAGTACATGCATCAATGTACGCATTGTTCAGTTTGTTTCTCATGTTATTTTCTCTAAAATGTATATGTTTATATTTATTCACGGTATGTTGTGTGAGTGAGAAAGTCAAATTCCTTCTTTATGCACACAATCTGTGCCGACAAAGTTGATTCTGATTCTGAATGTACAGTAGACAGAACGAGGAACCCAGAAAGGACAGCTTAGTGACTGAATTTTAGTCAAGTGGAAAAAAAAAATAGGAAAATTTTGCAGTTTGATATTGTTACTGGGGTGTAATTCTTACCATCTATATTAAACTTGATGCACTGTTATCTGGTGTTTATTCTTTTCCAATGGCTTGTTCTTAATCGTTTTTACTGTGTAACCTGGTAGACTCCACAATTTTTATTTTATTTATATTGTAATTTATTTTGCAATATAAATAAAATATATTTATTTATATAAATAAATAAATATATTTATTTTTTTATATAAATATAAAAAAATATATATATTTTTTTATATATATTTTACCTATATATATATAGGTAATATATATATCTCAGGTAATGTATCTCACATTACCTGAGAGACATCTCCTCTCAGGTAATGTGAAAGAGATGTCTTATCAGATAGTGGAAATGTTAATTTCCTGTTTTTCTCAAGAATTTAAAGGTACTGGCTCCTACTTTCTTTTCTTTTAAATTATAACTTGTTTGGGGTTAAAATAGGGGCTTAAAGAGGAATACAATGAGTCACATTGGACAATAGCTTTTCAGCTTATCTGATCAACTAAAAATCTAGAGTGAAAGCAAAACTTAAAATCTTGCTATATCAAAGTGCTATTTTGAACCTACAAAAAACAAATCACCTGACTTTCAGTCACAAGGTAATTTTTTTTATTTTGTTTGAGACTGTAACAGAAATGAGTTAAACTCGAAGGACAACATGCATTTAAGTGTCAGGTTTCACTTCCCCGTTCTCACGAAAATAAACATTTTTGTATTATTAAAGTATCATAAAACGAGGCTGTAAACGCATACACTGCAAATAAAGGCAGCTTAATAATTTTACAAAACATAGATATACTGTGAAGAAAATCGAGAGAAAGCACATTAAACCAACTTATCACTTTAACTAACAAAAATGCGGATGTTTTTAAATTACTCAAATACTTCCTTGGGCGAAATAAGATTAGTTTTGCCGTTTTCATTTAATTCTAACAAACGATTGCCCACTATGTTACAAAATTTACTGTGTAGTGTATCATATGTTAATATTTTAAGTTAACTACATATTATGTATTTTCTTGTAAGTCAACATTCTTAAATGTCACATAATTGTAGAGAAAAGTTCCTGTATTCGGTACCACCTCTGTAGAAATAATGAAACTCACGTTATTTCAGTCTTCCAGCGAACATAACCTTCCTGTGTTGCAACAGCAAAATGGAAAAGACTATCTTGAAAACAAAATAGGGGTTCAGACTTTCTTTATCTATTAATTATAGTCCTTCAAATGTAAAGCATCTGTTTAAGCTTTGAAAATACCTCACGCAGCGTCGGACGCCTGCTTCCTCCTTTGGTGAGCTACGCATGCGCACATAAATATTCAAGTGGAATTTTGTTTTGTCCTGTGCGCTGCCTGGCAGGCAGTGCTGAGCTTAAAAAGTTCATTAACAAATAGGTTCCTAATTAATTAATTAGCTCAGAAAAATGTAAATTAGAGCCCATCTCAAATTTTAGTACCACTGGGGATTTAGGTTTAGTCATTTTCAATAAGACAATTTTGTTTTATAAATTTGTTGCACACTGATTGACATGTATTTTAAATTATAGCATGTAGTTTTATTAATTTAGACAATTGTGAAACGTTGCTATTGTGGGAGTGATTACTGACTTCAGGAGTTGTGAAGGAGGCAGGGACTGATATCAAAAAATAAGTTGTGTAAACCATAAAATGACATTCCCAATAAAAATGACTGTTCACAGAGAACTAGCATTTTAAAGGAATGTTAAGCGAAGAAAAAAATGTACTATGTACTGAAGCAGCAGAGATAACCATAGCCTTGAAAAAAATTTATGAACCAAAGGCAATTTAAGAATTTGGCGTTAATTTGTGTTATTAACTCCAAATTAATAACAGTTAACAAACACTGCAAATACGTGTTTATATTGTCCCTTCTAAGTATTTACTTTCTCTTAGTTTTCAAATTTTCACTTTAGTGACAGGTGAACTAATAATAAATAACCCACCTAAGTAAAGTTTGTTTCAACAGATATCTCCCAATTATGCACAATTTTCCCTGTAAAACAGCAAGGTGCAGCAGCAAGCTCTCCAGTTTAATTAGACATTTACATATAATCACACTTTGGCTTTTCTTCCCTACTTCTTTCCTCTAATTTTGAAAGAAAAAGAAACCCACTGCTTTCATTTTTTCAAAATGAAAAAGAAATGAATCTTTGTGTTGCCAAAAATCATTAAATAGTTGAAGCAGAATGGGACTTTGATTGAACCACAATCACCATCTCTGGTCAGTCAAAAAGGAACTTTTAAAACTCTACAAAAAGAACTGTCATTCAAGTTTCATCTTTCTTTTATAAATAAGACTATTCGTATGCCCAAGAGGAAAACTTTCTTCATGCAACAAGTCGATGGCAATAAAAAAAAAAGACAAAGACCCAGCAAAGCATATATTTCCAGTAAGACACAATCAGAACCATGTTTTTAGGTGGGAATATGAAATTTATTTGCATTGTTAGATGAAGCAGAGATTGTCAGGTGATCCAACACACTGTGGCGCACACTGGTGAAATACCTGAGCTTGGCATTCTGGCCAACAGAAGACAAACTTTTCCACAAGCCTCCGAGAGCACGCGCACACAGTGACAACGAGCTCATCGAGAAAGGCTTCAATTTGTACAAAGTAATAGAAAACGAATGAGTTCATTAAGGCATTTTTTTTTAACTTCACAGATGAGAGTGGACCTGATGCCAGGAACTATAAGCACACAAGCTGCAGCGATGGTGGTGTACCTCACAGAGTCATTATGAAAAGTTGTTCAGCTGAGTTTTCAGGTAGAAGTCATACAAAGCCTCTCCAGATACAAACTGTACAGTGGAATACTACAACATGCATACTGAGGAACCAGTTCATTCCTTATTTTGTCCTAGAACACTGAGAGAACCAGAAATAAAGATAGGAAAGTGACATTCTATGATTTTTCTAAAATGTACCTTGTATTTCATACCAAATCTGCAAAGTGGAGCCCTCCGCCATGTTCTTTTGACGACCTAGATCACCCAAATCCCTCTAGATTGTTTTAATTTTATTACAAAGCTCAAGTCTTTTAGGCATCCCATTCAGCAAACTTTGAAATGCAACTTAGTTCAATTTGAAGACAAAGAAAGCTTTGGGAATTGTAACTGGTAAATGTTCAGTAAGCGTTTTTGACATATAAAACCTCTCCCTTTCTTTTTACCTGATTTACAATGGGGTGGGGTGGGGAGGTTGGGAACCATAATCCTAAAATATTGGATTTTGTCAAAGAAATTTTTCTACCAATTCAATTTTTTGCATTATTCTTCAGGTGTTGGAAAGAAATCTAACAATTTTTCTATTCAGTCTTTTATTAAAAACAGTTACTCAAAAATACTTTTCTACAAAATTCCAATTAAATCCCAACATTTTAATTTCAAACTGGATTGTTTTAAAATGTGTCAAAAATCTGAGATTTGGCATATATGACATGCTAAACAAAAGACTGGTAGAAGCAAGATTTTTTTTTTATGTATAGTGCCAAAACCCATTAAACATTCTTCCGAATTAAAGTTTTTATTTTCAGATAATCATTTTTCAAGTAAATGTAATAAAAGGGAAAAAAAAACTGATCTGGTCTTTCAACACTTATGTAAAGATATATTCAGATATCTGAATGATTAAACACCACGACTGTCCTGAAATCGGTTAATGTTAACTGAGATACTGCACATTTTTTGAGACTCAACACTTGGCATTACTGATGGTAAAGAAAACTGTAGAGTCCTAGAAACAGACTCCGAAAAAAAAAAAAAAAAAAACATTAACAGGCACAAAATGCATAAGCAGGAAATTATAACCGGGTCTGCATGAATCCAGACCATCAATGGAAACCCTCTCCAGCAGCAGCAATCTTAAACACGGCGTCAGTCTGAGGTGAGCGATCAGCAGCAGCCACACACAGAATAGACGGGGTTTTAATAAACTTGATCATCACAAAAAAAAAAAAAAAAAGAAGAAGAAGAAAAACCCAGGAGCTTGTTTTTACACCTCATCTCCTGCGCATTCATTCACGTGTGCACCTGTTCTGTTAGAGCAGATATGTGTTTGGGGGAAAACAGTGAGATCAATATTAGACACAGCTCATAGGGAGGATTCAGTCAGGCAGCTGCACTGTGTTCATTCATCAGTCTGGTGAGAGTCTGGGGATTTCTCATCCACAATCCCATGAAAAGAAATGAAGAAAAAAAAGAAAGAAAGAAAAAAAAAAAGCAAAAACCCATCAGATGATCTGAGAAGGATTTTCAAATAAAAGTCACAATTTGGTGTCATTAAGTTTGCATCATTTTGTTCTGATGTTACTATGAATTAACAGCCTTGGTTATTTTAATACCACACACCGTTACATACCAAGTTGGTGCAAACATCTTAGTAAGAGTAGGCGATAAAAGTGAGACGTGCAGGTATGATTTGGTCTTTTCATGGGATTTCTTTTTGGGCGGGGTGGATGCGACAGCCGGTGAACCGTAACAGGACTGAAACAAGTTTTCATTTTAGTTATCAAAACTAAAATGAAAACAGTATCACACAGTATCCTATTGTGTGAAATTACTACCATGAATTTACTGTTGCGATCAAAGGCCACTATTAGTCTCTCAGGCCTCTCACATACACCTGCAAAACTATAAATGCCATTACAGAGTCCTCCAACTCAATAGTTCTCCTTTCCCACTTGTAAAAATGTTTCTTTTTGTAACCAAAAAACCTTTTCATTGACTAACCCAGTAATGCAGAAAGTAAAACGAAATATCAACAGATTAAAGCGAATGGACTGGCAGTGAATATTTTTGAAGTACAAAAAAAAAAAAAAAAAAAAGGACGTTCTGATACGTTACATAATAAAGTTGCTGCCGTTTCCTCCAAAAACATATTTTGCTGATACAAAATAGCAGCACAGCTTTGATTCATGTGCAGAAGATGAAGTTGCTTTAAAAATCAAATACATGAAATTTATATATATATATATATATATGTGTGTGTGTATATATATATATGTGTGTGTATTTATATATTTATATGTGTTGTAGCAGGACTTTTAACTTAAGAGAAGCACACTATAACAGTTTCCTATTTACAATAGCAAAAGTTAAAGTTAGGCAAATATTACAAAAATCCTTATCATGAAAAGCAAAAACCTTGATTCATTCCTTGTACATTTTCTTGCACTTATACAGTTAAAACACATGTAAGTTTCTCTCCTTGGACGCACCGAGTAGCACCTGTACTCCTCTGAAACATTTGCTCATTGTAACCATGAATTTGTCAGAAATTCAATTCTGTATTGGTGGAAAAAAACATAGAAAAGAAAAAATGACAGTAATATTCCAGTATCCTATTGTATAATATTTGTCCTCACATTCAGTTGGCAGAAGCACATACTTTACACCACATCGACTCCTGCCTCTTTAGGAGTAAAACTGAGGGAAGAGAAGATGAGTGCGACTAAGTGGAAGGGACAGAGTCAGTAACGGCTGGCGTCCCCTCAGTGATTAGCTGGACTGAGGACTAAGCGAAGGCTTGATTTTGAAAACAAAAATGTGAAGATGGCAGGCAATCTGGTTGCAAACACTGACACAGTAGCGCACCAGATCAAACAGGGATATGATCTGCAAAAGACAAGAGAAAGGTTACCATTTTAAGACTGAAAAAGCAAAGTTACAGACACAGGTAAGGCACAATATAATCAGAAAACTCAAGACGAAACTTCAACCACTTCAGAAATTAAAATATGATTATTAAACTGTTTGCAAAGTTTTCTGCAAATCATATAATGTTGACCTAAGATGCATATGTGGGGGAAAAGAAAGCTTAGAAGTTTGGAAAAAAACAACAAAAACAAAACAAGTACACCGCTACTGGTTGAAAAGGATTTCAAACACAATCAGGACTCATTGAGGAATTGTAACTGATAAGGAATCTACAAACATCACAATTTAAGCAACCTTACAAAACATGTTTTAACTCAGTGGTTCCCAAAGATTTTCTTTTTTCTTCCATTCATCGCACACCCCCTGCAATGGCACTGCACCACCACTAGGGGACGCACCCCACACTGTTTTAACTTAAACCATTGATGTTGAAATACACCAGTCAGCATCAAGCATGTACTTACCAGTGCAATCCAGAGTACCAGGTACTCATCAATAAAACTATTGAAATACTGATCGAGAAACAGTAATCCTGGCCCCAAGAAGGCTAAATCATGGAGATGCATCTCACTTTTTGTCATATGTGCTACCTGTGAAGAGACAAATATGTAGATCACATCAAAAATCAAATAGAAGATTGTGCAATCTCTAAAAACACAACAAAATTTTTAGGAAGGAACATCAGCACTGGCCACAGGAAGTCTCATGAGTGAGAACAGCTTTGTTTATCCCCGTTGGCTATGATAACTGAATGTAAATAATTTGACTTAATGATTTATATTTAGCACTTTGTACATTTTCTTTCTAACAACTAAAAATTTGAGCTCAAGTACAAATAAATGATATCTACTCAAAGATTATGCTGCTAACAAAGTTTAATCGGCAGATAATTTGACCAAAATCCACTCTGGTGTATAGAAATTACAAACTTAGATAATTTTATTTTTAAAAGTGTAAACTCAAAGAGTCTTTCATCTTTTACATGAGTCTAATATGTCAACGGGGTTGTGCACAAAAATGAGTTAAACACCATAAAGTGGAAGTCCAGGATCATGCTTAAATCAAAATGTAATTTATCAAATTTCTTCAAAAAAGAGATTTTTGTATGCTGGGTGAGCCTTCCTCTACGGGTCTTAAAAGTTAAAACTTCAGATAAAGGTCAGATTGAACAATTCACAATATGACTACAGTGGTGCATTAATCATGATTCCTGCATTTATCCCATTTAGTCTTGAAAATTATAATTATTGCTTTGTTTAATATGTCTGGTGTACTAAAAATGTCAGATGTTTAATGGCATACAAAAATGCCAGATGTGACATAGATTTCCATTTCTACTGAAGACTTACAACTAATTTATTTGTGATTTTGGCCGATACAAAGCCAAACGCCAGGATATAAAGACATGGATGTTTCTCGAAGAGCTGGACAGCAGACTTTTTGTATATCATCATCGCCAAAATTATAACTGAACCAATATGTAGGACAGGAGAGAGGACGCTGGTTCCCTGGGGACAAAGGACAACAAAATCAGTGTCAGTACATTTATACAGAGGAGAACTAAGAACCAGTTCCTAAAATCTTATGTTTCGAACAGTCTTTCATTTTACAAAGATAAAAAATTGGCCCTGTAGTTGGTACCAGCTACAAGGGACATGTAGCTGGTGCCAACATGTGCCCTGAATACTCAATCACAAATGAACAGAGCTAGAAACAGATTATTTTCTGAAATAAAGTATCACCTGTCATTTTTATACAGACAACTGCGAAGTTTATTTCCCTGTGAATTGTTTTGCTCCCTGCTCTGCTCATTGTCTTCTTAAGTACCTGGCTTAAATCAGGAGATGGGTGGAACTAAATCTTCTGAATTTTAATAAGAACAAGATAAAAGTCCTGCTGTTTGGGCCAACTGGCACCGATAGAAAACAAAAAAAACAGTAGTAGAAATCTGGGTGTGAGAGTTGACACTCCTTTATGATTGATAGTTAAGTAAACACTGGTAAAATCCTTCCTTTTCCAGTTGAGTCATTTATCATAAATAAAGCAGTCACTCTGAAACTGTAATCCATTCTTTTACAATCTTGGCTCCTTGCTCTTTGTTTCTTTTTGGAATTAGTCATACATTTTCTTCCTCACGATAGAAAAAGCTGCTTCTTGATTAGCCTGCACAAGGGAAAAGAAGACATTTGGGAATACTAGCATCTATTTATTGGCTTCAAATTACTTTCAAAATATATTTTAAAATTTGTATGTTTAAGCCACATATGACGTTTCACTGTCATATGGCAGGACGATATGGACGAATTTTAGTGAAATTATTGATCACGCATCTATTGCGATATACAATTTTGTACTGATTTATTATTCAGCCCTACTATGTCAGCTCAGTAAAGTAGTGAGTCAAGAGATGATGGAGTTTTGTTTTATTGTTTTGCCAGTACAGTCACAAGGGTATTTTAAAATTACCCTTCAGTCCTTGTACCATCTGTGTAGCTTTTGTTCAGCTCTATTTTGTCCTTAAGTTTGGCTTTACTATGGAGCCTTTTTGGTGAGTGTCACTTATCTGAAAGCAGTCAAACAATTATAAATCATAACATTCAGATTACAAAATATGAACAGCGGTTTTACAGAGATATACTGTCAGCAGACTATTGGTCTGTTCATGGGGCTTACAGCACAGCTGATACAGAGATGTGGACTGTATGGATTTGCATAGGGAGCAGGTGAGATCTGATTACAAAGAGTCACCCAGGAAAAAACTTTATGAGCTAAACTCTTTATAACAATTCACTAACTAATCCCGCACCTCCACAAACAGCAACATCAATGACACTTTTGAACCAAAATGTTCTGATACTTACAGCTATTGTGGATCCATTTTTACCAACACCTCCAGTAAATATAACTCTGAAGTAATTTGTGCAAGAGAAGATGGCTCCTAATAAAGTGCATATGGCCGGAATCATTTTCATCTGGATATTTAGGACGGGAATCTGGGAATCAAAAGATTCACACAGCAAACTTAGAAACTTACAGTTGGTCAAACAAAGAGATTAAAACATACGCTGGTCCGGTTCTTAAAGTTGTTCTGTACGTCATAAGCACAATCAGAGTAGCATCCACACTGAAGACGTCATGAGCAATGTTAGAGAATAATAAAAGCGCTATCAGAATTGTTTGTTTTTACTAGTATAAAACAGTCAACACAACAATGTTAGAGCAGCATTACATGTTGATGAAATTATCAAAATTACCACAATTATAGAATCATATGCAATATGTCAATTTATTGGAATTAGAACCATTCAAAATTACCAGTGACTGCCAAAAAGCAGATCCTCCCACGGCGGCCAGCAAATACATGATTATAATGAAGATTTGCACCTCAGTCACATCAATGCTGAGTGGGAGGAAAAAGCAGAGGATTTACAGTGAAGTTTAGTAAAAGTCTACCAGCACATCAAATTCCTGCAGCCTTCCTCCACAAGACATTACCAGACATGGAGCCAGTGGTTTGGGTCTACATGTTGAACTGTAAATTTTTGTACAGGTAGAAAATAATTGAAACAGATTATGAATCATTGTTCTCAATGTGACTCCATGCAGGACAGCAGCCATTGTGGAGGCAGTGCAGCAGTAAGCCATGCAGGCAGCAGCCAGGAAGTTTACCATCACGTTCCACAGGGAGGGACCAACAGTGGCTGTGAACATCTGTAATCCTGCTAGACAGAGCTGCAGCTCTGTTATGTCAAATCTACACACAGGACACATTACATTTACTCCACCTCGACTGCACACATTACTGCTACAGGCTGATGAAAGGACTAATATCAAAGTATTACTGCTGGATCCACTTTTAGATAACTTCTTCAGAGCCTTGGAGTAAGCCCAAGATTGCAAGATGCCAAGAACCTGTTCCTGGGTTCTTCCAACCATGTTTTTATTCAACAAAAGGTCTCTTTTTAGTAATAGTCTTTTAAGACCAAGTATGACATACTAAACACTACACAAACACAAAATCTAAAAGTAATTTTGGTCTAGTTTCTAGTGTATAATATCTTCACCTTTAATAAGACAAAACTAACATACAAGTAACTTTACATCAAGATATAGGAGCTTGTTTTAAGCTCAAACTAAAGCGAAAATACTTGGTAAGATTTTGTGTTCTTGCAGTGAAATTATGTGGATTAGCTTTTGGCAAATTTTCAATCACATAATCAGCCTCTAGGTTCTCAAGAAAAGCTATAAATGAGCAGAACCCAAAATAAAGTTCCAGAAAAAAGGGTTCATTTCGGAATCAATTTTCATTTACGAAAAAATTTAATTTATAGCTTCAGCCTTTAAAAGAAGCACAAGTGGCACTTTTTCCATTGAGTTTAGCACATCTTTAGCTTCAGCCAATTGTATAGAGTAATGTTAAAATTTCAGCAATTACAGCAAAACTTACATTGACCTTGGCAACCAACTCAGGACTGACCCATCATGCTATTTCATCCAACTAGAAAGTCAGTGTACAATAATACTGATACTCAAGCTAATCTCTCTCTCTCTATATATATATTACCATCTTTTATAAAACATAAAAAGGCACAATGCACTTAATTTTATATTTGTGACAAAAAGAAACCATTTTTAAATAATATAATTTCTGACAATAATGTGTGAATAAAGGGGATTTGTTTGTTCTGTTTTGTTAATTTTAAAGCACTTGAAATATACAAGACTTTTTAAAAGCTAAAAAACAAGCTTGTGTGTCACTAAAGGCAGGTCTGAAATCAGCAGTACTGACAAATAATCAGACTGAGACAAAACAGATTTGTTTTCATTGTTTCTTGACTCACATGCCAAAGCGTAGCGTTCCCGACACGTATGTTTGCCAGTGGGCACAGTAGAACATAAACATCCCAGCGAAGCAGCAGAAGAACATCCAGTCTGGGTTGGTGCCCAGCTGCACTGCTATGCTGGTTCCCAGTACAACAAACACTGCAAGGATGAAACACAGGTACAGACACTGTTTACATGGTTACAGGTTTTCCAAGACAAAGGCTCTGCTCATTCAGAGGGTTTTTTTTTCTTTAGGTACAACCAACTGTGCCTTGCTATTGTATTTCTGCAGTACAGAGGCAGAATAAAGACATGGGGGGGGGGGTCAGGCTGTTATGCTGCTGGGCTCCAGAAGAAGTGGTGACACAGACAAAAAGAGGTGTGTGCAATGGGAGGTCAGCACTGTGAGACATGCTGTTCTAATCAAGACAGAGATTTGAGCGTTTGCAAGCACACGCCAATACATTGTAGAGTGTTATAAATGAATGACCACAGAGAAAACTGCAGCAACATCAGACCGAGGTGTTCGCTAACAGAAGTACAAAAACAAAACTCCACATGATGAGAGCCAGACATCAACACAACCCACCTGTAGAGAGGGAATCACAGCCGTGGTCAAACAACTCGCCCAATGGAGAGCTGCTATTGGTGCGTCTGGCCTGTTTCCCATCAATGGCGTCCAATGACTGGTAGATAAAGAGACCCACTGCACACATTAGGTATGCCCAGAGAGGAGCCTGCAGAAACACAAACACAGAAAAATGTAGTTATCATTAAGAGTTGTATTACAGGAAGCTCCCCCCCCCCCAGGAATATTTTATTCCAAGGATAATAAACAGAAGCTATTAGAATAACCAAACGTATCAGTACAGAATATTTTTCCCAATGGAGTCTACAAAGGACTGTAGACTCCATTAAATAATATAAACCAACACACTGCTTCCAGTCAAGATGGCCCATTTAGTCTTAAAAATATATTATCTGCAATCTTTGCAGAAAAAACGTTTAATTAAATTAAGAATTAACTTTTCAGCTTTGTTATTGATAACGTCGTCAAACCACATTCACATTTTCTCACCACTTTAATAAGCTGATTATATCGTTAAATAATTTATTTTAAACGATTTTAATCTCTTCCTCTTCAACAGTTTCCTATTAGCAGTGTCCAGAATCATTTAGGTAGTAAGAATATGTTCCAGGACTAGAAGTATTTGTCCTGTCCCACCTGCTCAGTGGCAGTTGGGCAGTAGTAGACAAGAACAAGGGTGGTGAAGACATTGGTGGCCAGGCCGATGATGGTGATGAGGTTGGGGGCAATCCAGGAAGGGACCTGTCCAACCAACCACTCCCAATAGCGCTGCATCAGAGGCTCCAGCAGCGAGCGTCCAGCACTGCTGTACCTGCAGGGACGGAAAACAAGCAGGTGGAGATTTCTCCCAAAACTAGAATCAAAAATGATGGAGTTGAAAGAAGGATCAAATCACCATAGCAACGGCTAAGCTGGGTTTTAACATTTGTAGATTGTTGATTCTTGTCATTATTGGGCCCATTTTTTTCCCCAAAACATAGCTCATCCTGCAGTTACGCATCATCCTTTTGTACTGTAGTGTTTAAGGGAAATATTATTTTTACTTTTTGTAATTCATAAAAACTCCAATTCATCTTATAAGCTATAAATTTGTGTGCAGGAACAGTCGTGAAAAGGGTTTGCATTAATCATTTAAAACAGACGTCAGACCTGACATACTTGTTCTACTTTAAACAAACAGTAAGTATAAAGAAGCAGAACTTTTATACAAAAGAGACTCATCACTCCTCATTATCGCACTGGATGAGTAAACACTACAGCACAAAAGCAAACACCAGGTAAAGTAATTGAGAACAATACACATGTTGTACTGAAATGTCTTGGGTTTCATTGTTGAACTACTCTCAAACGCTTTCTATATAATTATGTTTTAAGTACAGCCTGAACATCATTATGTGCCCTAAAACATTTAATTTAGTGTAACATGCAAAAACAAGAGAAACAATAATAAAGTACTTGGCACATACATTCCATTTGATGAGCTGTTGCATGAAAACTTGCAACTTAATTATTGCGAAATAATGATTACAAGTATTATAAACACAACATTTACGAAAAATGACACTTTTGCAAGATTAATATTCAGTTCAATTTGTTCAGCAGAGCAATGTGTATTAAACATGACACACAAACAAACTGAATCGTTGACGTGATAGGCAAACGTATGAAATGATGGTAGATTTTATTCCTTAAGTTTCATAGTAAAACATTCAATAATCTATTTAATTAATCTTTTATTACATTATATTTTACAATAAACCAAACCTAATAAAATAATTTATTAAAATTAAAAAATACTTAATTGATACCAAAGGGAAATTAAATAAATTTCTAAAACAACACTTTTTTCATGATTGGTAAATATTTTATGTAGTTGTAAAATACATACTGCCACTTATTGGAGTTAGATTAGATTAGATTTATTGTCCAATGACAGGATGCAGAGTTTTTACCTATGCTCCTCCAGTCTCTTGAGCTGGTGCCGGGATAGAGGGGGAGAAGGAAGCTCGATCAGCCTGCGCAGCACTCCAGGAGACAGCCAGCAGGCCGCTTCCATGCCCATGCCCGACCGATGATCCTTGTCACGGGCAAGGCTTCGGCGAGTACGCAGCCCCCCACCTTGCTGCCCCGCGGTGCTCATGGAGCCCTGATGTGATCCCTGATGGCTCTGCCTCTGCCACTGTCCTGCCTGGAGGGCTAAAAATCCACGATGTGGCTGGATGATTTCTAGGGAGAATTAACCAATGGTTTTCTGTGAAAAATCTACTAAAAATGATAATGATATTTCCAGAAGGACTATAACATAAATAAAATAAATCTACTGCAGGTCTTCAAATTGAGTTTGCAGAAAATGAAGGAACTGCAAGATTATTTTAATCTTTTTTGGATTTTTACTCAACTCAGAAAATGCATCAAAATACGTGCTGTCGGTTGATGCATTTACATACCAAAAGCATGTTGCTTATTTTTCTTTTGATGCTCGTAGCAATCAGTATGTGACCTGCTGATCAGGAAGAGACTAGTAAACCGTGAGCTCAGTTTCTTTAGTTTAAAAGAAAACAACAACAAAAAAATAGCATGCAACTAAAAATGTCCTCACCAGTTCAGTTAATGAAGGGCAAAGTTACCTTAATATATCTATAACTAATTAACAATTAGTTAATAAATGCCAAGCCTATACTTCAGTCTTAGTTTGCTAGAAAGGTGACTATAGAAAATAATTAAACACTGCCATTTCTGTTTTTAAAGTAGCTCAAACAATCTTTTAAACAATTCACTGTTATTTATAAGTGGTTTTTAAAAATAGTTAAAAAAAAAAAAGAATGCAGAAAGTCTAAAGAACTAGGGAAACAAATTATGAAGTAGTCAGGGTATCTCAAGCGGTTTCACCAACTATTACTATTTATGGTTTGAGAGAAATGTCAAGTACTCCGTTATTAAAACAGCAATCCTTACATTCTTATATTAAGAATCTAACCAAAGATTAAACAATTAAAGTTCAAGTACCTCGGTCCAGCATTCATTTAAATATCTTCAGCGTTGCACATAGAGGAGGGAACATTATTTAAATTAAAACAACCTCTACTTTGCTATTAAACATAAACGTCCTCAGAGACAGGAGGACACAGCGACCCTTGTGAATCTCGACTGTCACTGATATAATCAATCAAGTCAGAATGGAACATCCAGACAAGTCAAAACACAACGTGTCATGTTGCGCTTGCTCTACTATTACACTTTGAGTTCCACCCAGAGTAACTCCGAAAGCTTGCCATCATCGTACAAACCAAAGGCGATTTATTTACGTCTAAATGCAGTAAGAATATACTTATTTAACTGTCAGCTCTCGGCAAAATACGAACTGCTGACAGTTTTTCATCGACAGCAAACATTTTCTTGAGTAGCATGTTAGCTGTTAGCTTGGTTCAAACGGACCAAATCCAACGAATTCATACTCCCTACCACCATTTAAGTTATTCTTGAATTTGAATTTTTATTTAAACAAAAAATGTGTAGTACGCACATTTTTTATTTACGAAAGTGGTGTTGATGGGTGTGCAGCCCTGTCTAGCTTAATAAGCTAAAACAAATTCAGCTAACGAATGCTAACACCAACTGACCTGGCGATTAAAGGACGAGATCCACGGACTGTCCAAGGGTCAGTTATGCAGCTTAAGTCCAACAGCCAGCTTGTCCTTGTAGTGTCCGCTCCGATTTACTGTTTATGATCCAGAGCAGCGTCTGCAACTGTTGAGAAATGTCCACGACCCGGTGTCCCAGCACCTAGTCGGCTCGGTGAGCTAGTTATCGTTAGCCATCACGGAAATCTCGCGACATCTACTTCAGTCAGGAAGAAATTTATCCAGAACTGGATCTCCCAGGCAACTAATAATAATACATTTTTAAATGTATAAGACATTCATACTGCAACTAATCATAATAATAACAATAATATTTTAAACTCAAATTATATTAGTGCAATATGTATAAAAGCACAATGAATAGTAAATTAAATTGAAAATGTACAAACACATCCCTAGCTTATTTCCATCAAACGACTTATACATCTACAAGACAATGCCACAAAAATAGGGCTCTGTTGGAATTATTAAAATGTGTGCTGACACTGCTGTTCAGGTAAGTTTTAAAGTATTCCTCCTATTATTCAATCATTTGACACATAAAACCATAGGCACTTGTGGTACATATTATGTACTTGAGGCATTTAGCTTAAATTAGCAGAGCAAAATAAAAAAAAAGCAAATTTAAATTAAACTTTAGTGTCTATTTTACCAGACAAAAAAAAAAAAGCCTAGCAGCATTTATTTTCTTTTACGTAACATTTTCAGGCAGTGTCCTGAAACAATGTAAAAACCAATCACATGGAAAATGATAGAGGGAGTAGATAATACATAATTTTCAGTTGTCAGGGTGTATGGGGCATGGTTTAAAATAAATCCCCATTATTAAAATTACTAGCTCCACAATCTAATTTGGAAAATATCCAACAAAACACCCCTCAAATCTTCAAATTTTGTCTAGATTTGAAGTGCATTGCAATTCTCTCTGAAAATACCGTTTGCTGAGAGCCCCTGTCAACTACTATGCAAACAAAAATAAATTAAAATTCATTAAAAGCAACATCTTTTTATGAAACCTACATGAATCATCACAAAAATTAGTTAATCATTAAATGTGTCTATTTCATACAGTTATATATTTCTATGACTGAATGCAAGTCTTGGCCACCTTACAGAAGATTTTATTGGTGTGCTGCAGGTTTTCTGTTGTACAAAAAAAATGACACGCTCAATCTTTCTGTACATTTTATTTGATCTTTTATGTGTGTTTGCGTGGTCTTAGGGCTCTTCATCCAAGAGATGATTCAAATGGGGATAAAAGAAGTCTCTCAGCATGTTCTGGACCTGAGCAGGCTGGGGGTTCTCTCCAGCTGGGATCAGAACTGGATTCAGAGGGGAGCTCAGGAGCTTTGAAGGGGTGAAAGCAGTAGCAGCAGCAGCTGAGCGTGTCTGTGCTGTGTGAAGACCCTCCATAGCGCTGGAAAGCCAGATGAGCCTTTTCAGACTCTGGATGTTTCGACCACGATCGTGCATTAGCTGGTGTTCAGTCACTGCTCGACGACTGCAGGGAGACCAAACACAAGTCAGTGCACTGCCTCACAACTCAGAAAACCTTTGAGGAATACACAGTTCCATCCAAACCAGGTTTAATCTAAAAACTCCCCATTCACGTTAGGTGGGTGCCAAAACCGTATTTTTACATTAACATAAAAACTGTTGGTACCCAAGCAAAAACATATCAAGGTATAATCTAAAAAAATGAATTGAAAGACTATTTTAATTGTTTACATAAAAGCAAAATCAAGTGAAGTATGTCCACCTGCATCAAATGTCACTTTTGGAATAGGTGGAAATTATTTTAAGACATAACAGAATTTACTGTTGATTCTGAAAAAGAAAAATAAATCAAGAAATGCTGCTGACATCTGAGGGCTTAATGCCATAAAAATTCAGATTTGTAGTCTTAGTTTTTTTATGTTAAATTGGACCTTTTTACCCAATTATGTATGAACTTTGTCATTGGTACTTGTAAAAATAATCAGGTAACATGTTAATGGATCAGAACATGAATCAACCACTTATCTATTAATTGAAGAACAGATTTTGGACTCATGAAATGAGTATAAATATCTTAAATAACTTATGTATGTTTAGCTTGTCTCGAGACAAAATAACTATCTGCACAAAAGCAGAAAATCAAAGATATTTGTCTCACTTGTCATTCTGTTGACAATGGCCGGTCGTAAAGATGACAAGAACCATCACAGCAACCAACTGCACTGGCGAGATCTGCATCTTCTGAATCAGAAAACATACACAAAATATAACATGAAAATGGAGAAAAATCTATCTGAAGTGCCGTACTCTTCCACTGGGAATAACAGAGAAGAGTTGGCGAATAACTATGTGGTAATAAAATCCAGAGTCAGGTTCCTCCTATAAACTTTTATTGTCACAAGTCAAATTTATTTGCCCTTCATTTTGACTGTTTCATTTTCTAAAAAAAAACATAGATGAGCAAAACAATTAACTCTTTGCTAAAACAAATTTCAGCAGTTATGAAACTAAGTCATTTATGAAACTATAAATCACAGAATTTTGCATAAATCAATAGCAATTATTCATTTCAAATCTCTGCACAACCTTGGATATTAGGGAAAATTTCTGTTGGCAATTATCAATAGTTTTAGATTTAGAAATCTATTTTCTAATTTTGAGTTATAAAACCTGAAATGAAACTTGTATGACAAAGCTTTCCATGGATGGGATTTTGTAAAAGAGGAAAGAATGAACTCCTAATAATCTCCTGCAGCTTAAATTTAAATTCTCTGGAGACCTAATTGTAGGTTTCTGCCATGTTAAAGGTGAGAACAGTAGAAAAAAAACATTGGTACAATATCAGTTTTCAGATTTGAGAAAAATAAAACGAAGCTAAAAAAAAAAAAAAAAAGAAATCACCAAGTTTCTATTATTATGCTATTACTTTTACATGGTGTAACTGACTATTGCAACTTCAGAATTACTTTCAGTACGATAAATTTTGTCATAAAAAATACAAATACACAGCATAAACTTTGAGAATAATTAACAAAATTCTCTTGGACAAACAATAATTGCAGGTACTTACATTTCTTCTCTCTGAGTGGAATCAGCTCCTCTATTGCTAAAATTCTCCAACTGAGATCTGATTCGACCCTTCAGACCTTTTATAAATCCCCCTGACACACACATACATAGACACACATTTTGTTTAGCCCACCCACATAATAAAAAGCCACAAATTTAAAATAGGACACTTGATTTGGAAATGAACAGAAAAAAAAAACGTCAGCAGCATCATCTCCAACATGTGACTTTTGTCCGGAGAGATAAAACGTCAAAGCCTTTTAGGCTTATTTGTGTTAACGTAATCCCAAACAGACCCCTGTCCCTCAATGCTTGCTTGCATGTGTTCTTTATTTAATCAGGTGCTTTAGAAAGAATGATCGAATTAAATTGAGGGATCAGGATTTCTCCATTTTGTGGTTTAATCCTCCACATTCCTTTTTTAAGAGACCCTGGCACCTGAGGTAAAAGGACAAATTTAGAGAATGGTTGAATGTTTGTATTGATTTCTTGGACAAAGAGACCCTGAATGAGTCAGTGCAGATGAGCTAAACCTCAGCAAAGTGTGCGACGCTTCAGGTTTAAACTTTTCCAAAGACTTCGTAGTTAAAATGTTTGTTACCTGGAGCTCTTCACCAGCTGCTTGATACCACCGACCCCAACACTTAATGAACCTAGGAGGACTGAGGTCTACCATGGTTGCCATGGTACCTCCACAGCCACCAATAGAAATACAGTCGTCCTGACAACATCTTCCAGGAGAAGTTTCTTTCTCCGTGAGGAATGTTGGCTCCCATCAGAAGCTTGTGGGCAGAAAAGATGAAGGAGGCATGGCATGATTCACTTTATTAGGGAATGAATCCAAAAAATATATATCAATAACATGGATAGAGGAGTAAAAAGTATAAAGTGATAGTGCTTCATAAAAAAATAGCTAAGGTATTGTGTCGAGACAATTTATGCTATGAACATAGCACTGTTATTTGCCTCCGTACAGATAAGTTCTGCTTTGCCACTGTCATCCTGTCCGGCGTGTAGCATGCCCTTCACTTGGCGTTTGCTAGGGATGGATGCCAGCCCCCCGCAACCCTGCAAGAAGTCTTTTACATATATTTTTTAATCCTATTCTGTACATTATTGTTTAAATGAAAGCTACGTTTGATAATAAATTGCATGTTTAAAGTAGCACAAATATATGTATTGGATTTGTGTCAAAACTTTGAATAGGCCACTCCTAAACCTCCATGTGGATTTTTGTAAGCCTTTCAGCTGCGAGTGCTTTGAAACATTGACCTGCTCCATCATCCAGATGTACTTTTTTAATATGTAAAGTATAGCTTTTTTTCTCCTTAATAAGAATAATAAGAATTTTGAGGATCGGTTGCTTGCATTTACCTGAGTTAAATTTGTCTGATACCAAGATCAGTTTGAATATCTGAAACATTTAGTTATGGCAAAAAGCAAAACTATAAGAAAGCTGTAAGGTGGGGAATATTTTCATAGCTTTATGTTTTGAACAGAAGTTATAAAGTATGGGGCTGCCAAAAAGGAAAAAAAAACCAAGAAAATAGAGAAGGCTAATGAATGAAATGAAGTAACATATACAGTGTTATTGTGACAGAAGGAGACTCTAGGACTGCTCTTAAAGTGAAAAGATAAATAAGGAAGAAGGAAGATTGATAACTGGTCTGCCAGATATTTTTTCTTCTGAATTATATCAATATTTTGCTTGTGATATTTCCCATGTATTGATATGGAGAGAAAAAAACCATTCATATAAACTTAAATAGTTATAATCTTTGTGTGTGCTCAGCTTACCTGCAAAAACATGCAGTGTAGGTTAATTGGCCATTTTAGATAGGAATGAGTGTGTTTGTTTGTCTCTCATGATCATGAATAAGACAATACTAGAATTTAAAATAATGAATAAATTCCTGGCAGCTATAAACTACTCCCACAACACCAGATGACCACAATTTTCAGAGTTAAGTGTTTCAGAACATGCAGATCCCTCTGACTCCCACTGACACCATTGGCGCTGTGTTCATGACATGGCCTGTGGTTACACAGAAGAGTACATTTCATCTGATGGACTTTGTGGCACCACACTGACTTGAAGGCAAATTCAAATGACGTCAAAACATGACTTTCAATGTCATTCACTTGATGCAGAATTGAGAAAGCTATATTCTTTCAAAAATGCTAGATTTTATTGCACAAATGTTCATTGGTTTATTTATGAATATTTAATAAAAATTGTGAAAAAAAACAAAACTTTTTCTTGCTTCCAAGAAAACAATCTGGCACACAAACAGCTGTTGCTATGTATTGATATTGCTTGGACCAACGGACGTAACTGCTATGGACTGAGTTTAGTTAGTCATTCTGGTTTTGAGTTTTGTGTTCTTCTTGGTTATGCTTATTGTTTCTTCTTGCTTATGTTTATTGTTTCATTTGTTTTTACTATGTATTGTTTGGCCATCATTTTTTCAGCCTCTCTAGTGTTGACCCCCCACAAAGCCGCAGCACATTTAATTAGACTCATATGTTCTAAACTGTTTTATTTGTAAATCTGGAATTATTTATTAGTTTTTTGTTTTTTTTTGCTTGATTAAACTCCACTTCAACAGTGTCTTTTCTGTCACCAGGATTCTACCAGGGGTTCATCAACCTCAAAACATGACTGTGTGAAAATGAAATGCAATAAAACTATTGCCAGTATTTTACTAGTGCAGACAACCAAATAGATTTTTTTAAGTAAGACCTTAAAATTTAACTAAAAGTATTTATCTTGATATTTAATCTTGGAACAAAAGTGAAAACCCTCCAGCACATTTGCTTGTCTTTTCCCAATTATTGCTCTAGTTAAGAATAGTCATGCCAAAGCAAATTATAAGCCCAATTTAAATCCCGTACCAGGATCAGGACAAGTGACCATCTGTTCATCTGTAGTGACAATTCAGACGTTGAGAGGCCAGTAAAGAGACAGACAAACACAAGAAAATTGCATCTTGGAGTATTTTCTAAGATGTGTGAAAACAAAGAGCAAAAAATTAATGACAGAAATAATTACTTCTTCATTTATTAGGTCAGACTGGCTCACTTTGCTTAGTTGGCATGTTAGAACTATTACATTTTAACAAGAAAACATACTTAGTACAAGAGTAATAACATGACTAAACTTTTAATGCTAAATATTTTTATCTTCTTAAGTGGTGCCTGGGTTGATCCTAAAAGATTCTGAAAATGTAGAACTGATTTGAACAAGACTTTAAAACTGCATTTATTTAGAAAACATAAATGACCCAAACTATGAGATCTCAAATTCTCAGCTCCAATAACATAAATTTGACACCTAATGCTGTTATCTAAAGTCTTGTCAGTTTGTATTATATGCTTGTGCAAATGTCACTAAGAACTCCATTTAAACAGGCTTAATATAAAACCACTTACCTTTTTTTCTCTTCATGGAGGTGGAAGATTTCCTTCTTCCTGGGAAATATCAACTATTTACTGCTTCCTGGACACAGGCGCTGTGTCTTGGTCACATTTGGATTCCACTGGAAAAGATAAAACCTGTAGTGCTCATCAATATACACTGTGTGTGGATATGTATAAATATGAATATATATTGATGCTTAGCCAACCAGAAATAAATCCCAGATTAAATGAAAGAGCACATCACAGGCCGCTTTGAATGTTTTCCCAGTATGGAACCGTCCAGCGTAGGTGGTGGTAGCAATACCAATATCCCCCGCCAAGAGAATAACTTAGTTATTGGTTTGTCTCTCTCCCTCTTCTTAAAACCAAAATATTTAAATTAAATCCCTGATATTTATTCAGCATGTAAGAGAAAGATATCTCAGAAAGAAATGGTCATGCTGTCACATAAATCGGGGGCCTTGAAGCGTATGTTCCGGTACTTTTGTGATGAGAATAACTAAGTAGCCTTCTACATATGTTGATGAGGAAAATGTCCTTTTAAAAAAATTCAATAGTGTCTTGCCTGTTTTCTACCCTGACGTGAGATAGAGACTGACCGGTTTTAGCTTAGGCTATGTGTTCACTTCCTCATGTTTGTTTAGTTATTTTTTAAAGCGTATAAAAACTAAACACAAAATCTAAAACATTATTGTAATGGTACATCGGAAGTTTACATTAGAAGATACACAGAGTAATAGGAGGATGGACACACCTGATTTAACAGATTCTGTAGACTCTGTATGGGATTTAGATGAGAAAGGCAGGAGTGGACAAAATTCAAATCTATTACAACTAGTATCATCATTGTAAAACTTAAAAACAATGTTCTCAGTAAATGATCTTCTAATACCATGCAGCCGTAATTGACAGACTGCATATGTGCCAGTATTTGGACAGTTACTTGTGGCTGTGTTTTCTAAGTGTTTTCTACTATTTTCTCCATGTTTGTCTTCTAACAAATGGTTTTTAAAATGATCTTAAGATTACACTTGGGGCTTCATTACATGACTGGGGTCATGGACCCAGAAGCAGAAGCAATCCTAATGAGACTTGTATTTGTGATTTTATTCAGTGTTCACTAAAAATAGTTTTTTTCAGGAGAAGTCAATGAGAGCATAGTGCTGCAGGACAATGAGGAAAAGTGAGTCACCACACACACTAAATATGTAGATGTGAGAAGGTTTTTGTCCCATTCATGGGGTTCAATTCAGAGGAGCGTCAAAAATATAAGTCCAACTGATTGGATGATTGAATAAATGACTAAATTTTTTAATTTAAAAGAAGTTCATACTGACCACATGAATCAAGTTGGGTATTGCAGTTATTAAGGTTGTTTAATCAAAATTGTTGTAGTAGCGGTTTGAAGGCAACACTAAACAAAAGGTCTCTTTTTCAAAAGATGGATCAGTAACCATAGCGCTGAACCATGCTCCTACTGGGTTCTTTCCATGAAGATGATGTTAAATTTAAAATCTACATCCTAACTTTTTTTCAGCTTAAGCTTTTTGATTAATCTCCAGTTAGATAGCAGGTGCTGTTTCACACAGTGGAACTGCTTATCATGCAAAACTCAGCACGAGAATTTTCTGCATATTCAATTTTTACATGTAAACAGTGACAGCACAAATAACAAACGTGTTTCCAGGGTGTGTTAGTCACCAAAGCAATGCTAGAAATATGTTTCAGAAGCTTGAAATGGATTTACATGTTGTGCAGGCCACTGAATAAATCAGGCGTGTGAGACACACAAAATACTTATGTAAACACAATTTACACCTTTTAATTTAAGTGCATTTAATCAGGTAAATCCCAAAGCTTTTAGTGCCTATAAAAAGTATTCACCTTTTTGAATATTATATCCTCTTTTATTGCTTTTAGGAAGCCTAATTTTTTTGAGTCAACAAACATTTTTGACAAAAAAATAAAAATAAAAAATAAAGAAACAACTTTAATGTCAAAGTGAAAAAATATTCTTTTAAATTACAATCACTCGAGACACACTCACAGCAATCAGGTGATATCCATTTCTCTCATTGTGAGACTACTAGCACCAATTGGGCCAATTGGACCACTGTTGAATTAGGTCAGTCACTTTCAGCAGATGAAAATTTATGAAATCACTTATTTTATTTTTATTTATGATTGTTGATGACAAAACATGGATCTGTGGTTAAATACAGGGTTTTAAGAGATGAACTTTACAAATGATTTCAATGAACTTTGTGTACAGTATTTTTTATTCAGCTTTTTTGTAGCGTAATCTCAATGCACTTGACAAGTATAGAATTTTTATCAAATATTCCAATTCAGCAATCAAAACTTTATTGAAATAAATCCAATGCATGTTAGTCGAATCACTTCTCAGTCTGCTTCAGATCCAAAACATAAAAACCAGTTAAACTCAAACAATAGTCAAACTTAGTGAAGCATGCAATGCCAAACTGTAAAACCGTATCTAACATAAAACATTTCTCAACATATTCAATGTATAGAATGAGTTGCAACTATCTTCCAAGAACTAATTTAGCAGCGCAGAATCGGTTTTCTCGTCTGCTTTCGACTTAAATTACAGAAATTTATCTGCTGCAAGTAGTTTTTTTCACTGCTTCATAGATCAAATCTTTGTGTACATTTTGTGGCTTAAGCCCACAGATCCTCAATGAACCCCTTTTTTAACTAAAGCAGTGTTCTGATAATTTGACAGTAAACATGCAACTACAAACAGCTGGTTAATGTTGTAGGCCTGTGACAGAGAGACAATGCCATGAAAAAGTTTATTCTGTTTTACCCTCCCAATGACTTGCTCCACATGCATCTTGAGTCTTGCTGTGGCCTGGTCTCCTGGGTGCTTGGACAGAAAAGTAAGGGGGTACACTTTACACTCACAACAATCCCTTATCAGGAAGCCCTTATTTACCATCACTGCCATGTCTTCGGTCAAGTTTTCAGCAATGCCAGAGCATTTGAATAGCTCCCTATTACTGAATGAACCTCTATATAGATCAGAGACGAATGTTACAGCACCGTGTGGAGCTATGCCAACCAAGGCTCTCATGGTGCAGAGGGATCTGTGAGAGGGGTTCATGTCCATCTGGGGAAGAGGTGAAGATGGTATTTGACACTTCAGCTCTGTACAGTCCAGGATCACCTGGGTGTCAGGGAAATCCTTGAATTCCTCAGGAAGATAAGCTTGCACTTGCTGCTGTGTAAGCCAGATGCATTGAGACCCCAGAATAGTGAAAAGAAAATTTGTCCATGTTGCAATAATGAGGCTCACGATGGACTGGTGAGTGTTGAATCGAATTGCAAGGTCCCTTTCTTTCATACCAAGTGACAGAAAAACGAGGAACAGGAAGAACTCGTCAACAGGTTGAAGATGCCGCCTCTGTGAGGTTGACATAAGAGAGAACGTGTTAAGAAGAGTGCAACCCATGATGCTACCAGCAAACCCCTTGGCCTACCTTTAATGACGGTGCGGAGGTCATTTCTTCATTTCCCTTGGCAGCTAATTTAGCTCTTGACATCCTTACCATTTTATGAATCCAAGGCTCAATCAAAAACCAAAACGCCATCAAATGTTTGTAGCTTGGAAATCTATTTAAAAATGGAGACATGAATCATAACCTGTTATCACACCAATATCAAACGTAGCTACTAAAATAATTTATTTAGTTCTTTGGTTTTTCATGTGTAGTGAACCCTAGAACAATTTCACGTGTAGCAATGCAAAAAAAAAAAAAAAAAAAAACTTGACTGGGAATTTTATTTGAAAAACAAAATAAAATTGTCGTGTATAGTTTTTAAATGCAATAAGAAGGGTTTCGATTTATTTGAAATTGAAACAAATTTCAAACAAGTTCTTAATTTAACAGAATGTAATAACTTAACATTCTGTTATAATGTCAAATTATAACAGAAGGTCATAATTTAAACATTCTGTTTAAATTATAAACAGAATGTCATTCATTTGTGTTCAGTCCCCTTTAGTCAATATTTTGTAGAACCACCTTTAGCTGACAGCTTCAAGCTTTTTGGTCTGGCTTATCAGTTCAGCTGTACACCCATTTTGTAACGATTGACTGAAAAGTCCTGACATGTTCAAATCTTTGTCTAGCATTTTAAAATCTAACATCTATTCTGTCTGGTGTGTTCCTTGATCTCCATGTTGCTGTGAGTTCACTGATGCTCTCTAACAAATAAGGCATTCACAGAACAGCTGAATTTATACTGAGATTAAATTCCACACAGACTTTATTTACGAGACATACGACCCAGCTTCCCTTGGTCGATACTGATTTTATAAGTCAAAAAGTAAACTGTATTTATATAAAGTTTACTTTTTGACATCCTTCACAGCTCTAAAAATACAAAGCTGAAATAAAAATTAGGTTTACCTGGTGTAAAACTGGATGTCGTCATCAGAGCCAGCAAACCGTTGTAAACAAAACTCTTGCTGAATAAATTGCTCCCAAATTTTCTTCCTCAGGTTCTTTACGTATTTGGACTGGTCTTCTGTTGCTGAGATTGACTTGTCCAATTCAGAAGATGATGACCTTTTCTTTGCAGGGGGTCCGGGTATAAAGCAGTAGTTATGGTCCGTCTGTAAACTGTGCCATTCTTGTACCTGTAGAGGAGGGGGTGGTTCTGTTTTACCTTCACAGATATTCCATTGAAACAATGTTGGTACAGCACCTTTAACCAGCCTCCGACCACCAGTCAGAGATGTTGGCTCTATGAGCTGATCAGAAGTGAAATGTCCGCTGCAAACTTTGGTGTGAGCGGTAACTGTGTAAGGATCACGCCGTATGTTTATCAGCCATTGTTTCCTCAAGTCTGAATCGGTAGGAAAAGAATGAAAACTATTACATTTGGAGGACGCCGAACAAAACGGGACACAGCAATGTCTTTGGAATTGCTCTGTTTTGAATATTTTCTTGGGTATACTCATGCTGAATTAAATTCTTCTTCCGTGCTCACAAGAGCTGCAAACCTCTCCGGATACATTGAGGACTACAAATCCCATGAGAACATTCGTCTAATTTCGTCATCAAACGTCGACTGGTCGTTTGGTGACGTAGCGTACGTTCGCCGGGGAGAAGTTTGAAAATAAACGTGAAACTTTTTTTCCTTCTTAAATTTGTCAGACAGAGATTACTTTTTTATTACTTTCAAGCAAGTTTTTTTTAGAAAACCAGTAAAGGAAGCGCTAACGAGTTAGACGACTGACACGGAGCTGAGAAAGCCTATTCTCGTGTAAGTAATGCACAAAAACCTGATGTTGCGTTGCTAGCTAAAGCTGTTACATGAGGCAACTGACTGTCAGTGTCAACATGCTGTTGGGGAGCTCGGAGGCTCATTTAGGAGCTTATCTCTCCGTCACATGAACAAGAGATATTTATGCGGAGGACTCGGTGGGTGCAGCTTGAAATTATTGCTGTTAAATGAGTTTGGTACCAGCCAGCTAAGCCCAGTAACTGAAGAAGTAACAAATAAACCAGCTGTCCTGCAGCAGACAGGCTCACCTGTTGGTGCGGGTTTAAAACATTTACTGTTTTCATCTGTCACGACCTCTGACGCCTGTTGTCAAGATGAGGCCGCGACGATTCTCACGGCAGCTAAGGGTAAGTATTAAGGGGAAATCATGAGCAAAAGCAACGGGAAGATTCAACAGAAGCGCTTCTATTTGTATTTCAGGTTCATGACTGAAGTTTACTATGTTCACTGGGACCAGAAGTGACTGAAATTACTCAAAATTAGACAAATAATACGCACGTACTATTCTAAAGCATCTATCTTTATTTATCCTAAGACTATGTGCTACTTTATACAAATACATAGTCCAACTCTTACTTTAATATTTTATTAATTGTTTGAATTTTTAATCCAATTTATCCAAATTAAAATTAGTACCAACATGTTAAAAGTATTCTTATCTATTTAAGTATTTCTTAAATTATTTCTAGGTCTTGTTTGTTTTGCAGTACTTGTTGACTTTAATTTAGATTTTCAGTCTTACCTGTCCAAGGGACTCAGATTACAAAACAAAGTGACTGGTCTGTGTTGTAGTTTCTTTGCAGGCTAACCAGTTATATGCTATGTGATAAGTATGATGTATTACAGCACATATAATATAAAATTTGCAAACCAACACACAATATTGAGATGATAATGATTTTAACATAATGAACTCAAGTTTGAATTTTTTCCACTTTTAGTTATGTATTTAAACAAAACTTGAGTTCATTATGTTAAAATCATTATCTTCTCATAAAATAGCTAAAGTATTTCTTTTTTATTAGTGTGCTACATTGCAGTTTAATTTAAATAATTAGACATGCAAAAATGTATCGACAAATTATTTAGTTATTTATTGTGGCATCTCTAGCCATTTATACTATATCTGCCTTTGTACATTTACATTTTATTTGAATGCATTTCATGCTTTACTTCTTTATTATTACATGCTTTATCTTGATTATTCAAAGAAACTGTTAAATTCAAGTTGTAAATAAATTCCTGTTACTCCCAAATATTGTTTAACAAAATTGGAAGAGTGAAAAAAGTCAATTTTCAGCTTCTCTGGTTTATCTTTAGGTGCTTTGAACATGCTCCACTCTTTATTTTAGATTCATACGACTGAGGCTAAAAAATAAAACTCTCACCCAAGCAGTTGGGAAAACACTAATCTAGAATAAGCTACTTTTTTCTGTTTGAGATATGTTATTTTTTACCTTTTACATTTTATCAAAAGCTGTACTTATCAGGCTTTTATTATCCAATACAAATTTCTGTTTTTGTTTGAAGCTGGCCTGTACTATTTCCCCCCCTAAGGATTAAAATTCATACCAGTGAAAAACTATGATTGCATGATTTATTCATCTCATCGCTTTATGTTGAGTCAATATTGTGTCATTCCATCTTCTCCCCTGTTTTCTCCAGGGTGCAATGTCCTCCCAAGATGAAGATCCATCACCTGCCCTGTCTGCTGTGCTGTCTTCTGCATGGTCAGCCGCTTTATCGGCTGCCGTGGCCGTCGCCATGGCTGTGGACGCAAAAGCAGATCTCGCCAGACTGTTGGACGAGTGGGAAGAAACGCGGCAGGGTACCACAGAGCAACTGGTGTCCATCTTAACAAGGTCAGATCCTTTGTTTTTGTGCAGAGGTCATCATTTTCAGTTACTTCTTTTTGGAGAAGTAACTGCATGTAAACTATTTTTTTTCTGCTTTTACTCTTTTATTTTATTGTAGAATATCTGAGCTGATTGAACAGGAGACAGAAGAATATTACAAATCAGACCCTGATCCCTTTGACGATCGTCATCCAGGTGTGTGCACAGTTTCAAACTTTGTATGCTCTATGGTCAGTTTTTGTTTAAATGTCATTGAACCTCAAAAACATAGATTAGTTTAAGTGAGTTTAGTCTAAAACACTTTTGATCAGTTGTTGACTTCCACTTGTGCGTAATCTTTCAGGACGAGCTGACCCAAACTGTATGCTGGGGCAACTGCTGAGGATGCTGTTTTTAAATGATGACTTCACTAATTCGGTAACCTTTACAGTTTGCTTGTCTTATATTATGTGTGTACATTTCTTACTAATGCAATATGTCTATGAAGTGTGCATGTCCAACAAATTAGGATATATATATATATATATATATATATATATATATATATATATATGTATATATATATATATATATATATATATATGTATATAAAATACGTTATAATTTAAATTCAAACTATTATCAATCATGTCAATCTAAAAATTCAAATACAGGCTTCTCCATTTGAGAAGTGTTAGTTAAGGAAATTTGAATTGGTTTTTCCATAAGATTTTCCGGTATCTTACAGCTTTTGGACACGTATATCATGAGCAGTCGAGACATTAGTCTCAACACAGCAGCATGTCGCCTCCTTCAGAATATTGTCCCAGGTCTGGACACAGCTGTCGTCTTTGAAGAAAAGGTACTTTTTGCATTTATTCCTATTAGATCATGCAGAGTGAAAGAGAAAGTTGGAGTTGGTAGTTGGAGTAAAAGAGGACATTATCAACATCTCTTCTGCTTATTAAACTTGTGTAAATATTCTTAAGTCAGACATTGCATTTAAGAACACCTATTTGGTACAAAATGCCCACATAACAGTGCATACCTATAAGCTGCGTGCTGTTGAAATTCAAATTATTTCTGGATTTTAATCCTGCTCTAATGGGTGGACATTCATGTTTTTTTTTGTCTTAAACTGGAAGACTGAGCTCTTGTAAAATTTTTCAGGTTCTACACTTATTATATGAACCAGCATGTTGATGAGATGTCTTACTTCAGGTTGTAAAAGGGAGTCAAGTTTATTTGTAACATTAGACTTTACTTTAAAACATATATTTAAGATGTAAAAGCAATAAGGCAAAAATATTGTACCTAAGCTGTTTTTATATATTTAAATAAAACACAGTCAACATTCATCATGCAGAGGACATGTTTACGCTGGAATGCATCTTGGGTAGATGAGGTACACCAGGTGCTATGACGCTAGCTCTCTACACACAGAACAGTATTTTTTTAATTTTTATTTTTTGATAAATGACGAGAGGAAATGAAAATGAGGCGGACCAAACTGATGAAGAGGAGAGAGCGAGATAGCGTATAATATTAAAGAAATAAATGTCACTTACAGTTGTCCGGTTCGTGAGCTGACGGGCAGTACCAGTGGCGGTAGTTTCACTATCATTTAGAGCGCCCAGCTTTGTCAGTCTCTGACGTTTAGCTCCGGGTTTTCCTACCGCTACCGGGTGGTGTTGAGGCGCTTTGTGGGGAAAAATCGTCGGCACGGCATTCAATTTTAGTTTGCGTGGGTAACGGCCGCCCGTTAGCTCCTTCATTAATTGTGCACGTACAAATGACTCATAGTCCTCTGTAGAAAAGTGTTGAGAGCACAAATATGGGTTCTTAGGAAGATGTATTCTTCCAACGGCTCTTTCCCATTGCGCTCTAACTTTTTTTTCATTTGGGAAACGATGAAGACTCACTTGAGTATTTCGGTTCTTTTTTGTGTTATAATGACAACCTAAAGCGACGCAGTGTGGCATTGTCTAACGTTACTCAAATGAAAAAACTCTTACTAGACTAGCCACATACAACTCACGGTACGTCCATATGGTAACATCAGCCTTGACGACTTGCTTTGGTTTGTTCGTTGGCGCAAATATGGTAAGCCGTTTAGCATAAACTCAGTTTCGCCTTACTGTCTTTAATTACATTCCAGATTAGTGTTTCCTAACCCTGGTCCTCAAGGCACACTGCCCTGCATGTTTTAGGTATTTCCTTCCTTCAGCTGATTTCAGTCGATGACTGATTAACAGGCGTTTGTTGAACTGCAGTCAGCTGAATCAGGCATATTACAGCAGGGAAACCTCTAAAATATGTAGGACAGTGTGCCTTGAGGACCAGGATTGGGAAATCTAGATGTCCAAAATTGGGTATAAAATGAACAATTCATGATATTTTCAATTTGACTTTGATGGACCAAAATGTTTTTCAACATATCACAAATGGTGTAACCGAATTTGTCATTTCAAGGATCCCATATTTATGATGACAATTTAAGATATTTTGAACTTAATTTTGGTTAATCAAAATTAGATTTCTGAATTAAGAAATTGGATGCCTCTTGCTCTTCCACTAAGCTGTCCAAACAGATGCCTGCAGAATTTTGGGTGTCTGCAAAAATACTGACTGCTCTGTACAACAGAAAATGCCACAGTATAGAAAGAGCTCAGTTTTGAAAATAACAATCTTTAAGCAGATACTAAAGAAACTTTTCATTAAGATCATGTTTCTGTTTTTAAACATTTTTATTGGTCTGATGTGTTCTAATTTCCAATGTCATGTTTTCATTAACTGTAAGTGGATAATTAAGATAAAGGTTTTCAAACATCCATCTGTGTGCATTTAATCAAAAATGTGTTTCACCTAGTGATACAGTTCTTAAAATAAATTGACCTTTCAATAATTTTCAGATGTATTGAATGAGTCTGTATCAGATGTTAGTAATTTATTGCAGCCTTCTTAAATGGATCCTCCACACAACCTAATGATAAAGTTGATATTTATGTTAGTCAGAATATACTCGGAGGTATCGCAGAGAGGTTCTTTTTTCTAGTCAAAATGTAATTACAGATATCTGAATGAACTAATATGTTTAGTCATAAACAAATTTTAGATATCTGAAGTTCAAGTGTGGTACGATTAAGCCGCACTTACATTTTCGAAAAAATTTTTTTGACGTAGCCGATTTTATGTTACAACGGCTTGCCATATTATGTCCTCCATGACCTACTCGCGTCATCGGCCCATCATTTATTGCGCAAGTAAAAAAAATGGTGAGCTCCGTATTTGAAAAGTGCAATAAAGATGTAATTAAAAAAAAAAAAATCATGACTATTTACGTATCACAAACAACTACTTCTAGGTTAATAGAAAAAAAAATGGCCAAAATGTTCAACTAATAATTTTTTCCCTATAAAAAAAACCCTTAGATTTTTGAACAGAACAGACATAAAAACATAGAAAAGATTTTGAAAATATGAAAAACTTTATATGTATGGATAGCCCTCAAGATGTTGAAAAGATCTTTTGTAGTGAAACTGGGGAAAAAACAAGAATGTGTGTCTTTCCTTACATTTTTATAACGTGTAGCATTTTAGGACTTGAGAGTAGAGTGCCAAATTTTAGAATTTTTATTTTAACTCTATTGCTCCAAAATGAAGGTGTCCAGTTCATTTAAAGGTTGAGGTAAACGCACATCAATCCACACACAGGATTAGACAATGCCACATTGCATCTCATTGGAGATGTGAAAAGAATGGCCATTTTATTTTTATTTGATTCATTTTATTGCAAGAAAATGAAATATGTTAAATTACAAAATGTAATTTCTTTTATCCTTTGTCCTGAAGAAATTATGTGAACTTCTCAGCTTAAAGAGTTTATTTTAATAAGGCTGCACAGGGTCTTCAGGTGTCGAGCAAAGAGTTCTAATTATTTCTAGCAGCCAAAAAGAAAGAAACACATATTTGAGTGTTTTGATGTATTTAAGCAAAACAGTCAGCTGTCAGTTTTGTTTTGTGTGGATTACAGGAAGGTCTGGTTGGGAAGTTGTTCACATGGGCCCGTGAAGCTCAGCGGCCATTATGGATCTATGCCACAGGCCTGCTGGCCAAAGCCATGAGCAACCAAGAAGTAGCCACGAGCCATAAAGAAGAAAATGCTCAGCTGGTGGGTGTCACACCTCATTTGTAGAAAAATATTGTTTTATTTTTCATTAGCAGTGTTTAGTTTAACCCAGCTTAATTAAAAAGCATATTTATTTTGCAATTACTCTGCTCTCCATATCCAGGTACCCATGATGATCAAACGTCTACACGAGTTGCAGTCTGCTGAGCACACGAGTTGCTTCAGTCACACCCACACTGCCCAGAATCTACCTCAAGACTCTCAGGATGAAGCTCCCCATATGTCAGGTGTCACAAAACATCAGCAAATCCAGACAGGATTTTCTGAGGAGGGGACAGAAGAAAAAAATGTTGCAGAGAGCAGCAGCTCGATTTCAAATGGCAAATCTTCGGCCCAGAGAGACAGTGGTGGTAGCAGCAGCTCTGCTCGCCTTCTTCCAGGTTTTGTGTACCAAGCTAGCCCACATCCAACTTCAAAGGAGAAGGACGACACTCAGGGAGGAGAAGAAGGAGGAGGAGGGACGAAACAGGTTGAGAATGGGAGGAAGACTAAACAGAAACTAAAGTTTACTACGTCCGCCAGCGGGACTGAGGACGAGGCTGAGGTGGCTGCTACCAGCGAGCAGCCAAGCAGCAGCTCATCCTGGTCTGAGATGAGCTCCATTCTGATTGGTTCAGAGTACCGATTGTTGCCGCTGAGCCCAACCATGGAGCAGAGGCTCATCCTGCAGTATCTGACACCACTTGGAGATTACCAGGAGGTAAGAGTGGTGATGTGATGCTCAAACAAGAGATTAGGAGTAGAAAATATGAAGAACGCAGAATAGTTTTTTTTAGAATCTGTTGCACATAATGGTACTCTAACAAACAGCAGAACTGGTATAGTGATTAATAACTTGGCTATTTTGGCTTCTTTTGGCTATTTTGGCTTCTTTTGGCTATTTTGGCTTCTTATGTTAGCAGAATCTTATGGGTAAAGCTAAAGGAAATGAAACACAATTGTGAGTTTTCTGATATGTGTAAATATTATCAAAAAGAACTGTTGATCACTGTGTATCAACTCAAAGCTACAGTATGTTACAGTTTTTATGCATTAAAATGTAAAGTTGCTGTAGCATTCCTTTAAAAATAATTTAAAAACAGTTTGGCATAGTTTGGTTATATTTGTCTTTTTAGACAGTTAAGTTTGTGAAACTAGTCTGAAATTTAAATAATCTTTTTGATTTCTGCAGCTGCTTGCAATCTTTATGAAAATGGACACTCGTTCGCTGATGATGAACTACATCGACCTCAGGAAGACCAAAAATGTTCAGCTTACATTTGATGCCCTGTTGGTGAGATCATTTTCAACAACACAGTGATGCAGTTTTTCTTTATAAATCCAACAGGCTTTGATGTATTTTTTGTTATTTTGCGTTTGTTAATTTTGTTACTTTCTAATGTACAGTATTAATATCTTTGTTTATGTTTTAGAAATTTATTTTAAAGACAAGCCAAGAAAAGTACTGCTTAGTTGTTTAAAGAAAATGCCAAAATCCACCCCAAAAGAAACGTGTTTTGATAATCTAATTTAGTAAAAGAAAAAATATTTTTGGACCTCGAATTTAAAAGTAAGGTATCATTTACCCATCAGCCCCCTCCCCGCTACAGAGGGCGTCTGTCTGTATGTGGAAGATAATTTCTACGTCTGTGGGTGGGGTTCGCTGTGTGGAGTTGCTCAGTACTGAGGAACACCTGAAGATTCACATTAGTGGCCATCAAAACTTGAAAGCTTGACTCATCATCCTGGTCAAACAAGATGGAAAAAAAAATATTGATTTCTTTTTCAATTAGTTTTGTTTGTTGCTTTTTACATTTTCTGGAATAGACCAACAATCTACAGACATTTTAGAATAAATCTCTGTAAATATTTTTACTGATATTTTTAAAAATGAAGTGATCAATGAACTAATCTCCTGTTTTATGGTAAATTACTGGTAAAATTTGTAAAAGATTATTTTGCATGACAAGCCATGGTTATAAAACATGAATACTTAAAGCATAAGTAGTTGATTCAGTTTGTCTCAACACCTTGAATTCTTTTTAAAACATTTTTATCATTTCTGTTGTTGCTTTAAACAAGAGAGAGATTAGTAATATCTGGAAATAAAGAACAAAAATTACACCACAGCAAACACATTGGAGACCTGTAAATACGTAAGGTAGTGATTCCATAAATAAATGTTGTTTTGGTTCCTTCTCTCTTCAGTATCTCGCCTCACTTCTCCTTCATAAGAAGTTTGCGACCGAGTTCATTGCTCATGGAGGAGTGCAGAAACTCCTGGAGATCCCGAGACCATCCATGGCAGCGACAGCCGTTTCCCTCTGCCTCTACTACCTGGCGTACAATCAGGATGCAATGGAGAGGGTACAGTGAACATGAGCACCGCATATGTTGACATGCAAGTCAGAAGGAGATCTTTAAATATTAGTTTTCAGCAAAATTCTAGGCAGTTAATAAAAAAATAGATTTAATGTGATTATTTTTTTTAAGATGTTGGGATAATATTTTTGTCTTGGTTGATCGGCACCATCTTACCGCTTTGTTCTTCGTGTTCCCTCTAGGTGTGCATGTTCCCAGGGGATGTGCTGACAGACCTGGTGTCCTACGCTCTGTGGTTGTTGGAGTCCTCGCACGCTTCTGGCATTTGCCACGCCACCATGTTTTTCTCCATTTCTTTTTCATTCAGGGTGGTGTTACAGCTCTTTGACCAGCTGGATGGTCTACGCAGGCTGGTCAATCTGGTTAGTACTAAACCATACACATGTTGTTTCTCTGATGGTGCAGTTGTTTCTAAATTAATACACTATCTTTGACTAAAATTCCTCTGGCATTTCAGAATCATGTTTTTTTTTTTTTTTTTCCAGAAAAGAAATTTGAAATTCTTCCTGATACTCTGAAACTGAAACCTCCTTTTTCTTTAGTAACTTTCTTTCTCCCTGTAGATCAGCACTTTGGAGATCCTCAACACAGACAACGATGCACCACTGATGAATGAAGACCAGGTGTTCTCCAACAGACAGACGGCTAAGCACACCTGCATGGCGCTACGCAGGTATGGTGATATTAAATGCACATTCAGATAAAAAAACAATAAACTTATTGAGAATAAGTGAAATTAGATATGTCTGTGTTTCAGAGTAAAACCTTTTTTTTTCCTGCTGTGTTTATTCATTCAGCCTGCATCAGTTTATTGTGCCATGCATTTAATATTGTTGTTTCATCAATCTGGTTGTGAAGGTACTTTGAGGCTCACCTGGCAGTGAAGACAGAACAAATGAAACAGTCTTTGCATACTTCAGAAAGCGGCACCATCATCCCTCAGCAGCCACCTTACAAGGTACAAACAGTTTCTCCAGTGTAAACTAGCAGTTTGTCATTAAATCCAAAATCAAAATGAAAGACAGTCATTTTCTGTCCGTTTGCGTATTGATGAGTTCTCTCCTGTTAAATATAATGGCAGGCTGCATTATATTAACATCATATCTGTTGTTTATAACATATGGGTGAGATCCCTCAGGCAGATGTTTGCCATGTTTGAATTAGGATATTTCAACATGAATATGCCTATTTTTCTGTTTCTGTCATAATTTATTTTTTTAAATTCCATTTTCTATGCGGTGCCTTGAACTTTTTCAAATCTTCAGTACATCTCAGCGGATTGAGATGTTATGTTTACCTTCATAATTCACTGTTTCCAGGCATATGCAAATACCAGAGAGCAAATAATTGAGATGATGGAGTTTCTCATCGAGTGTGGACCTCCTGAGGGCCCCTGGGAGCCAGTTCAAGTCTTCTGCAAGTTGTCCTGTATTCCTTTAATGCTGCAGCTCATATCTGCAGCCTGTGACTGGAAGACCTACTATGGCAGGTAATCTGACTCGCCGGTAGGAATAATATGAGCTGAGATGAGTTTTAAGAAAAAGAGATATAGCAGAAAGATGAATGGCAGCAGCTAAGGAACTAACTACCTTCTTCTTTTCTTTTCTTTCTTTCATCTGGTGGTGTTTTTCTCTCCAGGAGCGACATAGTTCGCTTTGCTTTGGACATCCTGGCTATCCTGACAGTTGTTCCTAAAGTCCAGTTAGTGCTGGCTGATACCGTGGAAGTTATTGATGAAAACAGGTCCCCTGTTCCCACTGTAGGTCTGTAAAACGTTTCTGCGTTAACACCGATTTTAGACAAGAGAAGTTCAGGGATTTTCATCTCAGGATTTTTGTGTGCCTCTCTGTGTATTGTGTTTTTTTTTTTGTAGGTATGAGCATCATTCTGGGTGTTGCTGAAGGTGAAGTGTTTCCCAATGATGCTGAGATTCAGAAGTCTGCTTTGCAAGTAAGCTTGGCTCACTGGATTTTTCTATTTGTTCACTGCTTAAGCTAAAATTAATTAACATAAAGGTAAGAGCATGCTGAATCTTTTTATTCTTGAGAACTTGTCATGCAACTTTCAGAGACAGCCCTAGTTTGGATGAAAATGATAGCTCTGATTTTTTTTTCTTATCTTTTATTTATTATGTATTATTTTTACAGATATAAAACATATCTGACTTCACATTGTCTTGCCCGGGTTTCAGAATCATGTCAGAAAGCATCAGCTCCTGCAGCTGTTTCAGTTTGTTTTCTCCCACTCTGATCATGTCCTTCATGTTTACCTCAGGTCATAATAAACTGTGTGTGCGCTCCGGACCAGAGCCTCAGTGCTTTTGCTGTCGCCCCCCTCAGGCAGCCTTTGCACCCCCAGCAGCCCCCTCCCTCCCACAACAGGGTGCTGGCCCACATGTGGCAAGTGGTGCAGAACAATAACGGCATAAAGGTAGGCAGTCTCAAACATGGTATTCAAAATCCTTGTGTTTGTTTTGATGAAACTATATGCTGCATATTTTATCAAATAGAATTCCTCATCGTTCCAGAGATCATACTTTGCCCCTCTTCTGGCTGCAGGTGCTCCTGTCTCTGCTGTCGGTGAAGGTTCCCATCACAGATGCAGACCTGATCCGAGCGTTGGCCTGTAAGGCTCTGGTTGGACTCTCTCGTAGTGCCGCCATCAGACAGATCATCAGCAAGTTGCCGCTGTTCGCCAGCGGTCACATTCAGCAGGTGACAAAAAGACCTTCAATCCAAACTCCTTTCAAAAAAATTCAGTGATTTACAAACTTAAAATATTTCATATTTAACAAAAAAAAAACTTTTTATCAGCAGGATTACACAATTATTGTTTTTTTTATCTCTACAAGTGTATTCCATGTTGCAAATTTCTACAGATTTTTATCACATGACCAAAAATATATTGCTTAAGACTTTCCTCATCTTGTAAATTGAAAATTGTAATTTTTTAAAATTGGTTTTATTTTTTTATTTTTTTTAATTTTTAATAGATAATGTGGGATTTCTCACTCAAACTACTACTTTGTTTTTCAAAGGTTATCAGACAAAAATATCTCGTTATGATGGAAAATGTTATTAGAGTTTTCAGGCAAAATCATTCGTGTTTTTGTTTTCTCCTTCTCAGTTCATGAAGGAGCCGGTGCTGCAGGACAAACGGAGCGAACATGTCCGCTTCTGTCGCTACGCCGCCAAACTGACGGAGCGAGTGTCGGGCAAGCCGCTCATCATGGGCGCGGAGGTCTCGCTGTCACGCCTGCAGAAAGCCAACGTTGTCGCTCAGACTCGCATCACTTTTTCTGAGAAGGAATTGCTCATTTTGATTAGGAACCACCTTGTTGCTAAAGGACTACACGACACAGCAAATACCCTGGTCAAAGAGGCAAACCTACCTGCAGCGTCTCTCTTTCCAAACTCCGCCTCCTCAGGTGTCACCCCTACATCCTCCGCTTCCAAATCTAGGACTTGTCGGTTTGCTGGTGGTGTCGCAGCTCGTGTTGCTGCCAATATTGGGCCCTCTCCCTTATCCTCAGGTAATTCAGCGCCCTCTACCCCCTCCTCTTCCCGTTCTTCTGCCATTCCTCACTCGTCAGGTTCAATGGTGTCTACCTCAGCGGCTCCCAACACTCCTCCTCATCCTGGGCAAAGCTCTCATCTTGTTGGGCGAATTTTGTTCTCTCGGGAACGACCAGCGGGCAACTGCAGCTCAGGGAAAAAACTGCGTGCACTTAGACAGAAGTCTGACCATGGTGCTTTCATACAGGTCAGTCGAACCTTTTGTTTCAATTCATAAAAACTCCTGCAATGTGGTAGTAAAAATTGCATGACTGTAATGCCAGATTTTCCATTTAATTAATTGTGCTAATTTTTGAACAATATGGCAGACATCTGATAATTGAGTTATTTTTGCTCTTCAATGATGGAGATGACAGTCATCTTTCAGCCTTGGCAAGAAAATTTTTTTTTTCTTTTCTCTCTTATGCTTGAACCTTTGCTTATTGTGAATAGAAATCTCACTTCTCAACAAAAGGCTTTATATTTCTTGTAGCAAATTTCATTTTTCTAAAATTACTAAAGTTATTTTCAGTGGCCGGTTACTTTGCAAAACTGGCACTAAGGCAATTACATTTTCAAATGACTCCACCTCAAGAATCGATAGGCATGTGATGGTGAACATTTGTGATAAGTTTCATGCTTGTATCATCAGCAGAGCGATTTTTACACCAGTCGTCCAGACTATTTGCGATTTTGTTGTATCAATTTTAGGCCCACATTAGGGCCCCAATCTTTTTTGCAATTGTGCTGTTGCCTTGAAGCATATCAGTTTCTTGACATCAATTTTTGTTTCATTATTCTTTTGATCTAGATTACTGATTTCTCTATAAATCAGCAATCTAGAACACTGATTTCATAAACGTTTCTTTCTTTGAAACAGACCCCAGCTATGAAAAAGCAGCTGGAGCGCCACATGCCTTCTCCGCCGACCCTTGACAGCATCATCACAGAGTACCTGAGAGAACAACACGCCCGCTGTTCGAATCCCGTCACCACCTGTCCACCTTTTTCCCTTTTCAACCCTCACCGCTGCCCAGAGTCCAAACAGAGGCGACAGGCTTCACCCAACTTCACTGCCCGTCTGGGGAGCAGGATGCTGTATCCGAAGTACCGGGGTGTGGACAGAGGAAGTCTGGATAGACAGCTAATATTCAGCAGGTAAGAAAAAACACCTATGTCTTTTTAAAAGCTCTAAACCAAACTTGATTTTTTTTTCTCTTTGACTCTGTTTCCTCTTGTTTTCCTCCTCAGGTTTCGCCCCGTGTCAGTTTTCCGTGAAAACAATGGAGGCGATAGCAGTTTCACCTGTTGTGCCTTTTCGGCCCGTGAGCGCTTCCTGATGCTGGGAACATGCTCCGGTCACCTCAAGCTTTACAACATCTTCTCCGGAGAGGAGGCGGCCGACTACACCTGCCACGGATCGGCCATCTCTCACATCGAGCCTTCCCGGGTAGGAAAACTAATTTTAAATCTCAAGTTTGATTAGTTGGATCCAAAACATACTGAGAACAGTTTGGCATTTAGAGAAAAAGCAGCTTAGGTTTAAGAAAATGGTTTGATTTCAGACCATTTGCTTTATTAATAATAAGCAACGTGAGTTGTTTAACTTATACAGACTAGCTTTTAGATTACTTCTATTAATTTATAAACATTTTTGGATTGAAATGGATCCATTTTTTCCCCATTTCACAGGATGGTAACTTTGTTCTTACCTCTGCTTCGTGGAGCGTCCCTCTGTCAGCTCTCTGGAGTATGGACAGCATCTTTACCATGAAGTAAAAATGATTATACATGGCAGTTTTCACCTTAATCAATGGTAATAATGGATTATGTCATGTATTGTTAAATATCACATATGTCATCTGTCCACAGAAACTCCTTTGGAGAGGATCACTATGTTGAATTCAGCAAACTCTGTCAGGACAGAGTAATTGGCACTAAGGACCAGGTTGCACATGTACGTATCACATTGACTCTCTGTTGGTGCTCACTATATCATTAAGAATATTTTATTTTTTTGATGTCAGATAATGTATATAAAAAATATTTATACCTTCAGAGTTTTGGATGACTCTTAAATGTCATAATTTGTAAGGTAGTTTACTGAGGTTAAGCTACATAAAACTATATTCATTTTAATACATCAGGTGCTTTCATAATCTAATGAAAGTAATATGAAGTATTATATTCTGATCCATTGAGGGATTTCTAATGAAAAGCAATTTATTTCAGATAAACACTAAAATGAACAAGTAACTTAATGATTAAAAAAAAAATCAACTGAAGCTGCTTTTCTTAATTTGTCATGGTAATGGTCATACTAAGACCCATTAAGCAATGATTTAATTAAGAGAAAAATAACTGTAATGATTCAGATGTGAAAATATGAAATCATCATACTGTGTCATATACAGTTAAGTTAGCTTACGTCTGGTCCAAAACTCACAAAGCAACAAATCTAGAGAGCAACAACAAAGACTAACATGCCCATTTTTATCTTTAGTTACTGACTTAAATGGAAAGCTTTGATGAAGTCATGCCGTTATCATTTATTTGTGACTCTGTGAACAATAACATATTGTGTGTGTGTGTGTTTTTTTAACCTATCATCTTATCTTTTGGTTTGTTTTATCTCTTTTCTGTCTTTCTTTTACAATGGACCCTTCTTGTGTCTTGAATTAAGACTGATTGGTTTAATTATTGATTTATTTATATTTAGACTGTTGTTTCTGACTCCCATACTCCAGATCTACGACATACAGACAGGTCAGGAGGTCCTGACCCTGAACGACCCCGCATTGGCCAACAATTACAAGAGGAATTGTGCCACCTTCAACCCCACTGACGACCTGGTGTTAAATGATGGGGTCCTGTGGGATGTGCGAGCGTCACGGGCCATCCACAAGTTTGACAAGTTCAACATGAACCTCAGCGGGGTTTTCCATCCAAACGGCCTGGAGGTCATCATAAACACTGAGATTGTATCCTTTCTAAATGTAATAACCATTGGAGTTTAGCCCTTTGGAAAGTGAAAGGAAAAAGGAAAAAGAAATGATGTTTGCTATCCTCCTCGGTTGAACTATACCAAGGAGGACAGGTTGGTTTCAAGTGTCAGTGCAGTTCTTAGCAATGAGTCCTAAGCAAAGAGAGCTGAAACATTCTTTACACAGTGAATAAAAAGCAGATTGGTGCTTTTTTGTCACTGATTATACTGTTAGTCAGTATAATTTTCCTCCACTATTGTCTTTGTGCCATGTGTGAGTGACGTTTAGGTCACTCACACAGAACTGGATGCTGATAGCTTCCTTTCACCTTGACAACAAAAGCGGGACGTTTTTATATTAATGTCCAGTAAGAAGCTTTGGTGATGTTGAGGAAAAATAAGTTTTACCTTATCGGCAGGTGTGAGCTTTAATCCATAATATTTTCTTTGCAGCTTTGCACACATTTTCCTTTCCCATTGCTTTCTAAACTGTTTGCAAAAAGACTATCCTTAAAAACATTTTATTTCCTGTGAGATCAATGTTTTGTAGTTGTTGGGTTTGCTGTCGCTGTCGACCTTGACTGCAGGTTTCAGTGGGACCTGAGGAGCTTCCACCTGCTGCACACTGTTCCTGCTCTGGATCAGTGCCGGGTGGTCTTTAACAGCAATGGCACCATCATGTATGGAGGTATGGGTCTGACTCTCTTAATTTGGCTGTACATAACTTTGTGTTATGACTGATCTCCCCTCTCTTGAACAGCGATGCTGCAAGCTGATGATGAGCATGACGTCATGGATCAGCAGGTGACGAGTCCCTTCGGCTCATCTTTCAGAACATTTGATGCCACGGACTACAAGCCTATTGGTTGGTCGACTTTACCTTTATTCTATAATGTCTCAAATTGTTTACACCTCCTGTTTTTACAGTTTCGAAAAGCCTTGTGCAACAATTATTTGATATCTGTCTCATCTGTGTCTTGGTGACAATAAAAGTTGAGGCTTTAAATGTTATAAAATAATTTTTAAAAAAGCCCCTTGTTATTTATTCAGCTTGGTTTGTGATCTCTTTGTGATACCTTGGTCTGCTAGTGGTTGCTGAAAGTAACTGAGCTCCTGCTTCAGATTGTAACGTTTGGTTTTGATTTAATTTCAAACAGCCACACTGGATGTGAAGAGGAACATCTTTGATCTGTGCACTGATACCAAAGACCACTACCTGGCTGTCATAGAGGTACTCGATTTAAATTATTTTTAAAATCTCATCTCATTGGTGTCAGTAAAGCAAATCTGTAGCATAGACAACTTTAACTGATTGGAAATCAAAATGATAATAATGACAATACTCAGCTTTTTCACTTTTACCATAGGAGATTGTTAGGGTACTTGTGGTGCTCTTTGTATAATGAAGTTTTTGCACATGTTCTCTGTAGAACCAGGATGCCGTGACCATAGATACTGTATGTCGCCTTTATGAAGTTGGACGACAGAAATTAGCAGAAGAAGGAGATGATGATGATCAAGTAAGATTCCTAAAATTTGAAAGAAACATTTCATTTTCTTCTATAGTCTTTCTTGATATTTTTTTCCTGGATAATTTATTTTCTTATGCATTTTTTATATTTATTTTTGCAGTTTGTGTGAGAATTTTTGGTTTGAGTGATCTGGTTTGAGTTGCTCATCAATCTGACATCTAATGTGCCTTAAATTGAGATTTGAATAGTTTCCTTACTGCATTTCTGTGTTTTCCAGGATGAAGATCAGAATAATGATTCCTCAGACACAGACGACGATGAAGATGACGACGATGATGATGACATGGATATAGAGCCCCTCATTGAAGAACTTGCAAATGAGGAAGAACAGGAGGACCAGGATCAAGCTGACTTGCCTGCAGATGACGCGGTATCTGATCATTTCATGTCTTCACATCTGAATCATTACAGTTATTTTTCTCTTAATACACATGTCGAAAGTGGACAGAGATATAAGAAACTTATAAGAAGCTGTTTTAAAATATATAGTTTTAACTTCAGCAACATGTACGCATGTTTTCATCCTATTATTAGTACTGCTAATTTATTTGACGTTTTATCACGTAGCAATATGGATAAATTAAATTCCTATGGTGTTGGTTTCTAAATGTTACTTTTTGTTTTTCTTCAGATTGAGGCTCTTCTTGGTAGTACTAGTGGTGATGATGGTGATGATGATACTGATCATGACTCTGAAGCTTTAGACCATGCATTATCATGTAAGTAATAATGCCCATCTGTTGTTAAATTAACCTGAATACAATAGTTTTTATTATAAATTGCACCTGTTCTAAAAATGTGCACATCCTATCTTCTATGAACACTTAGAAAAGATTGCTAAGAGCTTTAGACTGTGAAATGTATAAGACAAATTAATTATAACTTAATAAACATATCTGCTTTATGAAAAATGAGTGATAAATACTAGTTCATATATATATATATAAATTAGTATGTTGTTTTATTTACAGTGGATGTAATAAGAGATCTTTAATTCAGGCGCTAATTATGCACTTTTTAAAATTTGTAAAACCATAAGTATGAAATTGACTATATATGCAGAGATACATAGTTCATTTCAAAGTCCCATTTTAAAATCTATTTTGGCATTTTTAGTGAGCCCAACTAAACGGCTTGTAATTTTGTGAAATTAAATAAACTTTAGTTTTACTGTTTTAACCATCATCTATGTTTTTCTCAATTTAACATTTAAGTTGATAAAGTTATCTCACATATTGTTGCAAAAATGTAATGCCTCGATTTTAGGAGACGACACAATGAAAGTAAAACTTGACATTGATACATTTAATGTACCTTTTATTCCGACTCCATCGGTAGAGCTTTGTATAATTTACATGTCCAACTTTTCAGTTTCCTTGTTTTATCAGAGAAATTAGTTGACATTTAAAAGGTCCATTTTGAGTATTATGACATAATGCAATGGGATAACCGTTGCATAGGAAATGATTGGTGAGGCATGAAAATAATTAAAATCTATTGTTGTAAATGTTTTTTTCAATTATGATTTTAAATGAATTATGCCTACATATGTTGCCTGTTTTGTGTTGTCATGTTTTAGGGTTTGGAGAAGAATCAGATGATGACGACCCTGACATGTTTGGATCCTTGCCTGACTTATGGTTTTAATGATGTAAGAGTAGACGCTCCGCCTGCAGAGAACGTGAATCCCTCTTAGAGAAAATGGTAGCAAAAATGTAAAGTTTTCATAAAAGGATCTTGACTGGCCATTCATTTTCCATTTCTTGTCCCTGTTGAGTGATTTTAAAAGATTTGGAAATATATATGTTGCTTTTTTGGCTTTTTCCATTGGCTGAAGATGGAGCACATGCATTTTTTTTCATCTCTAATTTCTACCAATATATGCAGCAAAACCACAAATGGACCCAGTTAGGGGAGCCTGGGGAGAAAATACAAAATTGGGAATAAATTACAAAGAAATATTTTTCTTCTTGAGAAATTATGGATATTTTTTACCATTTTGATTTGGACTTGTTTTTATTGGATAGTAACTGAAGAGCTTTTTTTTTTTTATTAAAAATTACCTGCAGAAATTTCCTGATTTGCCAGGAAACAAAACATATTGATCCTGATATGTTTAACATTTCAGGATATAATAATAATCTTATGTGCACAAAGCTTATTTTCTCAAAGATGTGCCTCACTTGGGTGTTTGTCGATGTTTTATTTAAAACATCAACAAAAATAATTTGAAGCGCTTTCATGTCCTCTATGTGTTCATGTGAGTGAAAATCAGACATTTTAATATGTAGTCGTGAAGCCAGAATGCAATTCAGGAAAAAACATTTGATAGAGAAAGGTAAATTAAGTAAAGATCCAGTGTTGATCCTTATGATGATCAAATGGTTAAAAATATGTAATTACTATTAACTTTTCCTTGATGGGGAACTTGCTAACAAACCAAATATTACCTCTATCACATTTCCGTTGTTCTATTCATTCTAACAATTGGAAAATGAGTTTCAGTAATGACCCAATTTCTCCACCAGATGGCAGTACATCCCATATTTGAGTTGATCAAAATATTTTCTAACCCAGTATATTTCACGGTTTATTGTTTTTTAAATACTGTTTAATTTTAAGTTAGTGTTTTATTGTTTTGTAGGTTTCCCAAGGATAGGCTTAGGAAATATTTTTTTTTTAATTGATTATTTATTTTGGTGTGTCTTTGTTGAATTTTACATTTAAGCAAAAATGATGCTGTTTTTTATTTTGTTTTTGCTTTTTTTTTGTCTCACATAGCGCTCAGGTAACTGGATGCAATAAGCATATGAGTGTAAAGACTGATCAAGCTGGTTAAATGATTACAAGTGTACAAATGTTTTCTATATATTTAATTAGAACACAAATTATTTTGAGGTCACATATGTTATTGTGTTGTCTCCAGTAGAATGTCTGTTTTGTTATTTATGAGCCAAAATTATTTTTGATATTATCAGTAGATAATGTTGCTGGCAAAAGAAAATAACTTTACAGTCTTTTACACATTCAACCTGTAAAGACTGGGAAAAAAAGTCAAATAATTCAAATGCTTCCTTACTTAAAGGAATTCACTTTAAAACGATGTTACTGTCAGTTTTAGTGTAGTTTTATATGAGTCTGTTTTCCGCATTAAACAATATTTTTACTTTTGTACCCATACTTTCAATTGGCCTTTTGTGGGAGGATAAAAAGTGGAAAAACTGTCATGATTACGGGTCTGTAAGAGTGCCAGTAGTTTACACAGCATAGGACGATAATGTGATTTAAAATATGCAAATCCTTGAAACCTTTTGTACTGTTTTCAGCCTGTTGTGTTCAACTTGTGAAACTGCATAAAACAACTAGCAATAACACGGGCGTATTCTGAAATATTTGGTTTTTATCAATCTTTTTCATGATCTTTATTAATTGGGACAAATTGTTTCGGATTCACAGCTGCAGTTAGTGAATGGCAGCTCTGGTCTTATCTCGCTCTATATATATATATGTTTTAGGTCTGGTTTCTGACCGAATGAATGTACAGTATAGTGACGCCTCAGAGCATTTTCATCACTGATGACTTGAATCGATGGTTTAAAATTTGGTTTGAAAAATTAGATCCAAATTAGAGCCTGTATAATTGTTTCTGCTTAATAAAAGTCTGTAAATTAGTCGGATATATTTGTGTATTTACATCTATTGTTTGGTTCTTTGTAAATTAAAAACTATTCTATGCAACTTATTGTTATACTGGCATGGCCTAAATTTATGATCATTGTGGTGAGGCACTTATTTATTTATTTTTGCCCATAATAAATACAACCTTTGTAATACACATTTGCAATCACTTTACCATGTGTAGGATCACCTGAGGAGTAATGGGAAACATTTGATGCTGGAATCTTTGCTTTGTGATTAGTCACTCATCATTATCAGTTCACCAGTGCATCATCTGGTTAGAGCTGTTGACGAGACGAGGGAGGTGACGTGGATCAAAGTTTGTGTTAAAAGTTAGCTGCATACATGCAAAGCAAAAATTTTAAAAAAAAGACTAACTGAAAATTAAGTGCATTTTTTCAGTGTTGGCATTGAAACAGTCATAGCATGTTTTTACTTAAAGTCTATTCCTCGAGAGCAAGGATCTGCAACCCTTGACTGAAAGTGATATAAAGAACCAAATCATGTTTTTACATACAGATGCAATAATGGTTCTGATCAAGAGTCTGAATGCCTGTGAATACATGCCAAATATGACCTTTTGAATTGATTTTTTTTTTTTTAATAAACACATTTCTGGAATGTTCTCCTTAAAATATCCACACACCAGCCAGAAAGATATAATTGTCTAATGTACTGGAAGTTTCTCACTAAAAACTTAAACGGTCGTGTTTTAAAACAATGCTGGATTTTGTTTTATCCTTGATTGTGTAACGTCAAAAACATACATTTCCAATTTCACCTATTGTGGTGGAGTGAACCCCACCTGATAAGGTCACAACGTCTGGGAACTGACTCAGGGTAGAGCTGAGATAGATCAAGAAAGCAGAGCATCATCACTAGAGTTCTGCCAACCAGTCCTTCACACTTTTAAAAATGTAGTTGCGAAAAAGTTTGTTTTTTCTCTTTTGTTTTTCTGGGCTATTTTCATTTAATCAGCCAATCATACCCAGTTCCCTTAAGAATCTCAGTTTTAGTAGTTCTAGTTTCATGTTTTAGTAGTTCTAGTTTCATGTTCCCTTAAATAATTTGCAATCCAATCATATACTTTATGAATACATAAAGTATATTCGTCTATTAGTGACGAGTGTAAGTGTTTCTCAATATAAGCATATTTTGATGAGTAAGTTATAGTTGGAGCTCATCAAAAAATAAATGTAAGTAGCCTTTATCAACTGGTAGTCACACTAAGTGACTGAATGTAGAAGTTAGACTATTGTCGTCCACTAATTGGGATATGATGACTTTTTGTTCTTCTTTCTTTTTAAATCATCACTAATTTGGAAACATCATCACGTCAAATGTTCATTTTGGAGTTCCCCTTTTGTGTTTACAGATGCAAGACACTTTATGAAAACCTAAAAGGAGGATAACAGGTGAGAGTGTTTATTCTGACAGACAATCCTCATTTATGGTAAGTCTTGCATAATGTTTGCATATGTGAATATTTGTGCTTAACACATTCAGTGGGGGTTTGATAGATAACGAAAGTCAGTAGTTAATCCCGTCATTACAAAGGTCATAACATTTCTTTGTTATAGGTGCTTTTTATTACTGATCTTATGTAACATTTTTTGAAAACTGGAATTTTGGGTTATCTGCAAGCCAAAATCACCTATATTAAAAGAAGTAAACTCAGAATAACTCTTAAAATTTTATTCTGTGTAGTTAACTGATGTATAATATGTGTGATTTTATATGGATGTATTGCATAATAAGTGGTAAGAAGTGATCAGGTCTGTCCAGTGTCCACTAGTTTTATAATTCCCTGTGCAGAGACGTCGGTGTGCTGCTCAGGAACATCCACACGGTGGCGCAATTACAAAGCTATTCGTGGAGACTCACTGTGCCTCAATAGCAATATGAACACATATTTGTCAATATGCACTAAAGTAATTCACTCGAAACATGAGGAACTATGTCGTGTCACTTTTTAAAGTCAAGTCTTTAAAGTCATTGCTTCTGACGCTCGTGCGTCATACACTTGGATATTAAATATATTTTCATATGTTTTCAACTCACGTAGCGCGCCCTAATATGTGCCCACAGCTCACATTTAGTTGGTGAGCTTTCCGAGCCGTCTCCCGCATAGATTAGCAATTTTCACCTGCGTGATGTTAAGTGACAATTTAGCTCGTGTCACGTCACTACAAGAAAACCTTTAATGATCGGTTGCTGCAGCAGACAAACAGTCGCCCGCTCCAACATTAAACTCCCTCTCTGGACCGTGTAACGCAGTCCAACACGGGCTGAAACAGACGGAGCCCGAACCCAGACGGGAATGCATTTCTTTCTTTTTATTCCCTCTCCGTCTGCAGCAGGACAAGTTAAGTAGTTGCAACTCGTTAACGCATGCGTGTACTTAAAAAAACAACAACATGGAATTCATGGGAACTCAGATGCTGCGCTGAATGAGAAGAGGAGTTCTATGAGCCTTGACCAAAACCATCAACGAAAACATTTTTCCCTGGTAAATTTTGCGCTATTTTTTAGTGTTTTTTTTTTTTTTAGTTTCAATCAGGATCTGTTGTATATGCTTCCTTCTCTTTAGGCACCCCCACCTGTCTTACCAGCGTTCAGACCGGTGTATAAGTAGTAGCCCACAGATTCCCTTCGCAGTGACGCCTGTTTATCAGATTTCTTTGCCTCATAGCTGTACTTCAGCAGAGATGGACAAGCACAATGCGCCAAACCTGATGGGATAAAACATCCCTGCTGGTCACTGTCAAAACAACTGAGACACCTTCAACTTCAAGAACCTAAAGAATTTATTTTTATTATTTTTGCCTCCCATCTTCCTGAGGTAAACTTTTCTTCTCCGCGGCTCTCCTCCTGGTTCCCTTGCCCTCTCTGGGTGAAATCACAGCGGGATTTCTATGAAGCGACGCCTCGGGTGACTAGACTTTGTTGGGGATTTTGCTCTGCTTCCAGAGGGACATCATGTGGACTCCCACGGAAGACGAGAAAATCGGTGTTGGTGAGTAAAGAACAAACACACAAAACCACAGTTCTCTATCACTGTGGCTCTTCATTTTGTAAGCATCTGTTTCACAGAGAGGACTGTCATGCTGAGCAGTCAAGTGTTTCCAGTCCTGACTCTTTAATAATGTTGGCTGTAGATCTTGCATAACCCCTGCCCTAACTGGAATCTTGAAGCATTTTCTCAGAGAAAATATTTAAAAGTGGAATAGTTTTTATACTTTGCTCTGTCTGTATCAGCATATTCAGAATGCAGTAGCTCTGACTACGGTACTTTTGATTTGAAGGTCTTCTACAAGAGGTGATGCAAGAATCTTACAGTGGGCTATCTGTCTTAAAGAGCTGCAGCAGGAGACAGACCAATTTGTAGACCCCAGAAAGCCTGATGTAGGCTTTAATATCCAGTAAAACTTGATGGAAAAGAAAAAGAGTGATAGGACCAGTGGACTGTACAGTGATCTGTGACCACGGTGAATCAGCAGGGATCTATCCGAGTTTATTGTGCTGTGGTGGAATCACAGTTAATTGTTTTAGAAGACTTTATTAGGGACCATTAGCCGCTTATCCACAGTTCAGTTATTCTCTCTGCCTTGTCTGTTATCATTCTCTCACACGAAGTAATGTACATAATCCTTGAAAGCAGTCAGTGCCATACACTTATGTAATTTTCTTGAACGCCTTTATTATTCTGTGGTCATCACTCAATACATTTTCACCTAAAGTAGTTTTGTTGTTTGAGCTTTTAAAAAAATCAAACAAAAACACCTTGGACTGTTCTAAATTGTCCTAAGCCAGAAATGTTTTTGGATGATAAAATCTTATAATCAGTTGTCAATGGTGTTTTCATTTGGAATTTGATAAATATCTTTTGGACATTTCCTACACTCTGTCCGTTTTATCAGAAACTCAGGGAGTTTCGAATAACATTCTTCAAAAGTTATTTCCCAGACTTATATGAAAGCATTACAAATGGCTGTGCTACACATCCTTGATGCAAATCTCCAATTCCACAACGCCCCAAAAGTGAGAGCTGGAGAACAGTGAACTCAAGAAGCCAATTTGAGGTAGTTTGAGCTCCATGACATAGTGCAGTTTTCCACTGGAAGTTGCCGTCAGAAGCAGGGGTTATAAATGGCTGGTCATAGTCAGCAAAGCAACCCTGATAAAATCAGGAATAGATATTAATATGTGGTCCAAAGTGTGCCCAAAAAACAATTCCTAACACCATTACACAGTCACTGATAACCTTACCCATTGAGACAAGCCAGGATAGAGCTCTTCTTTCATGTTATGAGAAAACATTCTGACCACACCATCTGACCATCTTCTGTACACTATTAACTCTAACGCTTTGTGCATGAAGAGACATCATTCTGCATAACTTGGTTGTCATTATTTCAGCTTCTGTATTCTTGAAGCAGTCTCCCCCATTTTCCTCTAACAGCAGCAGAGAAGTTTCATCCACACAACTGCTGCTCTCTAAACATGGTCTCTTTTTTTGGGGCATTCTCTATGAACCCAAGAGATTGTTCAGAGTAGAAATCCCAGCTGATCAGCAGTGACGTGCGCAGACCAGCCCATCTGGCACAAACTACCATGCCAAGTCACTTAAATACCCTTTCTGCCCCATTCTGTCGATCACTTTCAATTTCTTCTAGTTGCCTTTACCGCGTCTTGATACCTAAGTAATTGAGTTGCCAGCATGTGATTGGGTGAATAATTACTTGTGTTCAGATTTAATACGTCTGCTTAATAAAGTGGCTGGTCAGTATATACTGAAATAGTCCAAACTTGAACCTGTTTAGTTCAACCAAATCTCATTTAATGATGATGCCAAAAGGCGTTGACTTGTTCACAAAGTTGTTTTCTCAGTCCTGGAGTTGTTGCTGGAATCCTCACGTAATTTGTTCCTCTTGATGCCGCTTTGAACTAGAAGTGTAGTTGTGCCTAAAACGTTTGCTGGTCTTTCCAGAGTTCCTCAGGCTTACCAAGTCCCCTAAAACTGCAAATTCTCAGCATTCAGTCTTGCATAAGAACTTTGAGTGTCTAAAAAACTGTTTTTAAAGCCTTAAAACATTTGCTCATTAATTGGGACCACCCATGCAGCAAAAACACCATCTGAAAACTCATGTGAACTTAGAGAGTCCAACAAAATTTGCATAAGTGTTTCAAATGAGGCAGCAGACCTCCAACCTCTCCAAACCCTGGAGGTCAGAGCTATCGATTAACAGCTGCTCGGACCGTTCCAGTTGACCGATTAGGGGGAAACTCTACACCAGTAAGGGCTGTGGGAGGAAGCAGGACTCAGCTGACAGGAAGTCAATGTGGGGAATCATGACTCCAGCTCTCCGTTAATTGGAAACAAACATTAGCTGAATCTGAATGAGACGTTATTCCTTCCATCCCCATCTTTGACTTTAGCCTTAGTTTTCTGATCATGCTCTATTTATCTCCTCTTCTACACCAGCTTAAACTTCATCATGACTTACATGGGGGGAAACAAGCTCATCATCTTTTTTTCACTAAAATAATTTCTTCTGCGAGAGTTTGCGATCATTTATCGGCTATTTTTTAAAGTGGTGATCGAAGTTTATTCAGTTTTTCTTTTATCACAATCTGCTCCATATCAAATGGAAATTATAGCAGATTTTTTTCCCCTCATTTGTTCTCTCATGATCCTTTCTTGTAAACATCAATAACTAAATAGGTACACAACAGAGAAGACATCAGGAAGTCTTTAATGTCGGCGTTAATATTGGGATCAAACAAAACCTGGAAGAACTCGCACTTGGAAACTGGTATCATTGTTGTCATGCAAGTGTGTTCTGTGGCCTTTGGTAATCCGAGCATTTGTGATTTTTGCAGGATAAGGCTATGCATACCAAGGCAGAGAGAGTGGTAACTCATAGAGGCGTTCCAATGGAGTTGGGATGACTAGTGCCTCGTTTGTAGAAAACAGCTATTCAGCTGCATGAATGCAGCTTTGTGGCACCCATAGAGGTTCCTGAATGAAGCTTCACCTCCCCCAGGGCTGCACTGCACACTGCTCAGTTCTCACACTCGACACAGAACACATACTGACACATGGATGGGTTGAGAGAGAGATGGACATGAGAAGTGACATACCGTTCATCAATTATACCTGCTAAAGGTCTGAAATTATGCATCGTAGCAGCTATTGAAATTATGTGGTACTAAATCTTATCGGCTTCATCTTTTGATAATCATCATCGTATTTGCAGAATTAAAAACATACCTTATTTGCCTCCATTATATGAAAAAGTTAAGAAGTTAATAAAACCAACTCCCTGACTGAGGGGGATTTAAACCCTCACAATAAGGCTGAAGCCAGCCAGCTGGGTCACTCCCAGAACCTGCTTGTTATGAGCTGAAATGTTGCCAGCTGCTGGACCGCGGTGTCAGCAAATGACAGATATGCTGAAGAATTTTTACAGGCATGAACCAGCAAACCCAGTGTTTAAACTGGGTCACACTGAAATTAACTGATGTGTAATTTATGTCCCTAATTTATCTAGTCTGATTTCGCTCTGACCCATTTATCCTGAACCAACCTTTCAAATTTTCCTCCCTGTGACTTACTGTAGTGTCCTTTCGGATTTGAAAAGCTCCAGTACTAAACTACAGATGGTGCCATTATTATACTTCTCCCCAGACAATGAAGCACTCTGTCAGACATTTCTCTTATGCAAATCATTTTCTTAGGGTTGGACTTAATTTAGTAAAAATGTTGATGTATTATGCAGCAGGATGTCATGTTACTTGGTTTGCGTAATGTCCCTAATTGGTCGTCCAGATGTTGGCACGCCCTGGTAAAGATGAATAAAAAGATGTTAAATTGATTTATTGAAGAAATACTGTTCTGAAAGAGTGAAACAGATTTTTTATTTAAAATGCTGTGGCCTTGTACTCTAACAAGATTCTTGGGGCCCTTAGAAGAGAATTGGTCCCACAGCGTCAAAGATCATCCAACATGCTGATATAAGGTGGCTTTCATATTTTTGTCTTTTGTTTTACTCCAAACCCACCTGAAGTTTTTCTTCCCAATCATCGCTGATCTGACCAAGGGAAAAAGTTTCAGCTGAGACTAGCAAACTCCAAATGTTTCCTAGTTTTACATTTGAGACTACAGAACAGAAAGTCGTTTCACGGCATCACCCACTTTATATGCAGATAGTATCTAATGTTATATAGTGACACCAAAAATGCCTGTTTAACCTCTCCTACCATCCTGCTCACTATTGGTGCTGGCAAGATGAACATGGATCCTGGTCCTCCTAGTGGCCAGTGACTACAATAACTCAGCCTCTGTTTTATGTCAAAGTCGTAGTTTACTAGAAGACCTTAGAAATCACTTGGAATACCAACAACTGTGCACAAGTAACTTTACTGAAACACAATCTTAAATTAAAGGTTTGAATTTTGCAAAACTTTTCAGTTTGAGATTAGTATTTAAAGATCTTTTATTCAATTTTACCTGTGGCAGAAATGATTTTTTGAGTTTGTATGTCTGCCTGTGGATGTCTTTGCTAATTATACTGCATGTATATAGACTTTGTGTGTTGTATTATACAGTAATCGTTTCATCTTCCATTTGAAGATGGGAAACAGAATAACTGCTTTTTTTTGGTTTATTTTCTCTTTAAGAGCTTTAGCAGCTTTCGCAGACGGCGTTAAAAGTGTGATTGTTGATGCTCTGCATTGCAGTATAGCCATTACATTATGAGGATATTGGAGCTATTAGTGTACTGAGTGCGGGATCGTTTGGTCTTTCTGTCAAGTTTTCTACAAATCAAATAGTTTTCGATTTTTGAGCTTCATGTCCAAACTGCACTTTAGATTCAGAATTAAGCATTTTCAGTTTTATTGCTGTTATGTTTCACAAAATATGGGGGTAAGATCTAGTTATCTTTTGCCGTGTATTAAGTAGGATTAAGGTTTTTATGCTTATTCATGCTCTTTCGTCCCAACTTTTATGGAGAAGCTTTGAAACATCCGTTATGATTTTTCGTTTTATCAATGGGATTATTTCTGCTAAAAATAAAATAAAACCATAATCTGCATATAGTGCGCAGTTTTTGCATCCTTTAACAGCCCGCTAATGGAATGAAGCTCCGCCTGCTGTGTCACGATAAGCTGAACTGCATTTGAACTTGAAATTTGTTGAACTGTCACTCTGCGGCATGTTGCTGCTTTTCCTGGCTGTTAGTGTTTAGTGACCCAGATTTACACTTTTAATCATTAGAAAGTGCTGTTATACAAGCTTTTCTCAGAGGAGGGAAATGCTTAATTAGTAAGAGATTCCACATTTCCCCTGATACATAACATAACCAGGTGAGTCTTCCATAGTTGAAGCAGAGAGTTTTTGTATGACACAGTTAAAAGTGATGCAGCCGAGTGTCCCAGACGGTCTGATGGTTTGTCAGGTGTTGACAACTGCTGCTGAGAATCTCCAAAAACTTTGCTGCTGGGGCATCCAAATCTATTCCTTTGATTTTAATTTAACAGGAAAGGGATATTTAGTTCAGCATTGTTATGGTTTCCTTCAGAGTGTGAAAGAACTATGAAACATGACAGGATCTACATCAAACATCTTTCCGTTGCCTCCCAGGAGCTGGTTATTGTTCGTTCCTCTTTCCATCTGTTGTTTGCCACTATGTGTTCGGGATGTGAGACAGGAAGGATCACTTGATGAGTTCAACTGCTGGAGATTCTATTAGTGTTTTTCTGTTGAATCCTAATGTGTGTTTCTTACTTCAGCAACCATCTCTGGAAAACCTTGGCCTCCTTCATATAGATTGAGTCAGAAGAAAATGTTTGAATAAAATTAGATTTTTGTTCTTAAAGTGAGGTTTTGGATCATATTTGCATATTTATAGGCAGTAACTGGGCACTTTTATGAATGCCTTAAGCATGCCTTAACAGGTTTATGTATATTTTTTGTGTGGGCACATCTCGCCGATGTGCCGGAGGAGATGTAAATACTCCCATTCTAAATAAAATTAAGGCGAATATAAATATGAAATATTTATGTTGTAAAACTGCAGTTAAATGATGGTGTCCAACGAAAGCATAAACAGACAAATTGCAGCTTCTGCACCTGTAATAATAAATGAAACAGTTTTTCTAACTTGGATGCAGCTTTCCATAAAATGTTACCGGAATATTATCTCTTAGTAGGAATAACATGGATCAGTGCTGATGTTTCGCTCTTTACCAAGAGCCTTTAGTCAGTTCAGTTAATCTTCCAACTGCTTCATTAGGACACTATCAGAATATCCTCAGTGAAACTGACATACAATTCTTATAGCAAAAAGTATATTTTAAATAGTAGTAATATTGAATTACATATCTTATAAAAATGCTATCAATTATCAACATTGCATTTATTTCATATCCCAAATGTAAAACATTTGTTGCTACAGAAAGTCATCAAACCAGCTGATGTTTTGAATTAACGTTTTTGCTGCATCTCTTAAGTCAGCAGAGACACAGGAAGCTACTAGAAAAGTCGCATATGAAGACATATCTGTTGGTTTTTCAGGCTGCAGGACGGCGAGAGAGTGCAAAACTTCAAGCCGTTTACAGGAAGGCCAAACAATGTACAGCAACTTTGCTCGGTTTTATCCTTTTGATCTGTCAATCCTTGGATTTGGAGATGTTGGTAGTTTTTCGATCAGCTCATATTCAGGGTGAGGTCCTGAGTCCTCCAGTATTTACAGCTGGAGACGAGCGTTTCTGTAGCGTTTTCTGCCCTAGCCATAGTAAACTATAATGTCAGATTCTAAAGACAGATCTGGACTGCGCTCACACACACAACATGACTGTCTCTGCTCCTAATGAGCGTAATTAATTACTGCTCATGGCAAGAAGACTAGAAATAATATTTTGAGTGCTGTTCTTATTTTGTCTTAAGTTATAGCTCTTAAAGGGAAATCAGCGTCTCCTTCTGTGAGTACATCCACATTGTACTACTGAGCTGGTCTTTAAACCACACTCAAGACAGGTAATTGTACTTGGATAATGTATTTCACTGACTCAAAAAATATCTCTTTTATTAGCAAGTAAAAACTATGAAAGATTTCACTTATGCAATCTGAGATTCTGGCTGCTATCCATGGTGCTGAAACTCATCTAACCAATGTTGTAGTTGAGGAGAGCGCTCTTCCCGTTTGATCTCTACCTTCGGTTTTTATGTTCTTTGCCCCTCTTGCTTAAATTGCCAAGCCATGAGGGTGCAGCAGGATTTTCACATGAATCACAGTGTCTTGGTCTGTGTCATGTAATTCCAGCCGCTGCACTCATTCACAATCTGTAGGTGAAAAACTGAGACCACAATCAACCTAAAGCATTCACTGTTTCCCCACATCAGAGTGAGCAAGTAGGGCAAAACACCAAAGGCAAGAGACTCGAGAGGATTATGTGCAGAGCAGCTGGACTTCGGAGCTTAATGAACCTTGGTGATGGGTGGCGGCGTCCTGTAATTGCTTTACTTTATGATAATAAAATTATTTACACATCAGTGAAATATTGCAAACCTTGTTACCGATCCAAGTTGATGTCAGCATAAGTGGTTCTTTGCATTAACACCACAGTGTTGATCTCTGTAATATATGGGTGGATTTTGCTGGTTGCACACTTGCTTGGGGACATACTGTGTCCCTCTCATGAAAAATAAATAGACCTCTTCTATATTCCCTCTCAGTCTAATAGTTTATTTCATGTTGATTCAAAGAAATCCAGCATATACCCACAAACCTTTTTTAAACTCTCACCATCCTTTTAGACTTGAGACTTAATTTCCAATTTCTGTCTCTGTCATTTTATCTTCCTGACTCATTCCTTTTTAGCAGGCAAATGCTTTTAGCAGGTAAAAAAAAAATCAAAAACTACTTTGATCAACACTAAAATCAAGATTATTTAATGATAACATACTGAGTTTGGAAACATGGAGTATTCATCATATTCATAAGAATATACTTGGAAAACAGAATGAAACAAAATAATATGTTTTTACCTGGTTTACTGTAAAGTCTATGATTATAGTACTCAACTAGAAAAAAGTGGACAGCTGCCTCATGGTGATGTTAGGATGAAGGGATGCTGTATGTCTATTTCCTGTAATTGGCAGAAAAAAAAAGATGTTGGACTTTTCTAAGCAATAAAAAGTAAGTAAATATTAAAGATGCATTTAATGGTTCATGTTAAGAAAGAATCTCCTCTGTTAAGGCTCTGGCTGAGATGTGGGCACTGTCAGCCCGCTGTGGGAGTTTGCGTGTGTGGGTCACGGTTAGTGTTTGTATGGCTCTGCGTTCTGGAGGAAAGTTCCGCCGTTGTTATGGTTACTCTCGGTTTCCGCAGACACCCCGGTAGGACGGGTTGCACAATCGCCATAACAACAAGCCAACTTCTCTGCTTTCATTCAGAAAACAGAAGTGCATCATAAACAGCCCTGATCTCTCAGCACTGAGACGTATTGGTTTGGTATCAACATTTATTCCAAAAGCTGCTGACTCATTCACTTATAAAATATCAGTGGCATAGTGCTGGGTAACCACTCAATACTGTATTTGTGACTGCAGACATGCAATCGTCATAGGCTGTGATCAGATTTTTCCTGAGTTTATATTTGAATTGAAGGGGTATATTTTTTTTTATTTTAGAGTTAAGTAATCAGAAAATCTACATTTACATTTCATTAACGCCAACTGAAACTGACCTGTTTTGATGTTTAAGAATGTTTGTTTTCTATCACATACAAAGGAGCAAGTTATCCACCGAACAAAACATGTGTCTGAAACCAAAACATTTTCCTGGGTCAGAAAAATTATGTCATACAAATAAAACTGGGAAAACCTTTTATTTACTCACTTAGCTATTTTGACTTATAACCAAAGCCAAACGGATCAGGCAAAACAACTAAATTAAGGCCTCTAGTTGGATAAAGTGCAGAGTTGCGCAACTATTTCTGGAGATAAGACACAGTGAGATGTTTTTGCTCAAGAAAAATATGTGTATCTGACATAATTTAGTCAAAGAGGTCTTGGAGCAAATGGGAAAAGTGAGTTGTTCCTTCATTTTACATGTGAAACCTAAGTGGTTCATTCCTGGAAGGCATGGATAGAAACATCTAGGCCACTGTCCCCTCTCACACCTAAAAGGACTGACTCTTCTCAGAAGTCTGTCATTCGTTTCCTTGGAAAATGTTAGGAGCACTTCTCTAATGCTTTGTAAGTCCTTGTCACACTGTTAAGTGCTTCCAGTAATTACGGCCTATTCCTACTCATAACTGGAGTAACTTGGCAGTGATTTGCATAAAACATGTAAAAGAGCCAACTTTTTCCCAGCCTGCAGGTTTCTGTGTTTTGTTATGCCATTAGCGCTGGCTCGCTCTGACAGGACAGGTTCCAAACACTAAGTTGGGATTCACAGAAGCAGATTGATCTATTTTCAACTGAAATAGTAAAACTGAGTTAGGTCAGTTTGTTCTCTTCCTGTATGAAAGGGACTAGTATGTTTAAAATGTTCAAACCTTCGTCTGAAATTCACAGTTTTTGTGCTTTAAGCCTTTTTGTTAACTTTGTACTCCCCTTTACTCCATCCTCTCATAAGAAAAGAAAGTAATTATAAACTGTTTCTAAGATTTGAGCTGTTTCCTCAAATGCAAAACCCAACTGTCTATTTATTGATTAGTGGATAAAATAGAATAGGTTTTCTGTCCTGCAGCTGGTTGTCAATGGGTTGCAGAGTAGGGCAGGCAGTCTTGTCATGTAATTAAATGATTTTTTTTTAGACTAAAATAAATGAGCATAGATTGTCTTGACTATTCTGACAAGTCCTCTTGCAACTGAAAGTGGATTAGTTGTGCAGCCCCTATTGGGTTGATGAGTAACAGAAGAAAAGCAAATGCTCCCTGTGTATCCAACAAATAAATAGATTTTATTAGATATTTTTTTCCAGCTTGATTCACATCTGATATCTTCTTAACTTGTGCTGCATAAGCCAATGCTTACCATATATGTATATATGTTTCAACTATTTGGGCAGTGAATTATGCCCGGCTCTGTGTTCATGTTCATTTCAAGTTGATTTATTAACAAGCTTGGACACCAAGGTGAGACTTGCAGTTGTTTATTCAGACATCAGGCATAAGATGTACACCTCCTCCTATGTTCCACATCTGGATTTATTTCTTGGATGCACACGGAGCAAAACCCCCGCCCTGCATATGAGAAGACACAAATTGTGGTCGACACAAAAAGTCTGGAGGCAGCTCTTATTTCTCCAGGATATGAGTTTTTCTCCATTCCACGTCTATATAGTTGTACCTCTAATTTTTTTATTTTTGTTTCTCTGTGCGTCAGTTTTAGTTTGTTCGCTTTCTCTTCTAAACAGCTATTTTTCCCCCTGCTGTGTTCTCCCTCTCTTTCATCAATCCCTCACTCAGTGTAATGAATATTTAACGTAGAAATGCTATTATTAGACATAATCGGCCCTCTGCTCCATCCATCATCAGGCTCAGCTTTCTGGTCTGTGTGGTTTTTATTTCTTCATTATCAAACTGAGGTTGAGTTTCAAGTCACTTTTAATCATCATCGACAAACGTTCTTTTTTTTCTGTTTTTTTCTGTTGGAGGATCCAGATTGACAGTAATTTATGATGTCATTATTTATTGTTTTGTCAGACAGGAAAGTGCTTCTGAAAGTTCATGATTTCATACACAATAAGTGATAAATGGTACATCAATTTAAAAGCTTTAAGCATAATATTTGGTTTGAAAGATTTTTTTTTCTTTTGAGCTGCACATTGTAAACACCTTCCTCAAGCATTTTGTAAACCTTTAACTTTTTCATTTTTTTTTTCACATTTCAACCACAAATTTGAATGTATTTTATTCAGATTTATGTATTATACAAGAAGTCTCATACTCCCATCCTTGAGGACCAGTGTCATGCAACTTTTAGATGTCTCTTCATCTTAGTTTTCCGAAGCCTTAATGTTTTTCTTTTAATTTTCAAGAAGTTTTTAAAGATGTCTCACCAGTTTCTGGCACCAACGTCACAGCATTAGTAGTTCAGGCAGCTTTTATAAACAAAAACAGAAACAGTACCCTTACCAATAAATATATACAACATGCTACTAAAGTTATTTTATATACACAACATAAATCTGCCTACAAACTAATACAGATAATATAGAAAGCAAACTGAATCAAATCAAGCTCAAGCTTCTTCTCCAATGAGGTAGATGAGTAGGGAATTCCCTCAGGGTGAAGTCATTATAGTCTGTCATCATATGTGCTCTCCATGAATCCTGCCTTCAGGAAGCTTTTGTTGAGGAGAGAGAGGGTTTAGTGGACTTCAAAAGAAATGCATAACAAAACACTAACAAGGTTTTTGTCAGTGTAAATGTGTGCTTCATCCTGGTGTGGGAGATTTTTTTCTGCTCCCTCACAGCGCTTTAAAGTTTTCTTAGAGAACATAAGTAAAAAAAAAAATTGTGTAGAAGTTTAACGTAGGCTTAGGTTTTAAAGCAATTAAACACATTTTTAAAATGAAAAGAAAAAAATACTTCAATCTTGCAAGAATATGGAGTTCTGTGGCAAAATCAAAACATTATTTAAAAAGGACATTTTGTGGGGTGTGTCTATTTTAAAATTCTACTGGCAAAGTTAGAAAACCTGAAAATACTGTGAAATAGCGAGTAAGTGAAAATGAGTAAGATGTCTTTTTAAAGCATACCACATTTAATAATGTATGTTGCAATTTGAGAGGGACTATTTGTGTGCTGGATGAGCCGAGGCAGCACAACAGAGCTTGGAGATGAGAGCAAAATCTGAATGCAACAGTGAGTTCAAGCATCAAACACTGAAAAACATCTCTTTAGCTTGTGGGCACACATTTTAAAAAGCCTGGGGGAATGTAAGTGAGTTTTATATAAATGTTGCCTTGTCAATATGCTCACATTGCTTTTAAGTCATTTGAGTCGAGGTCAGCAGTTGTTAAATGTACATTTATATATATACATATATATATGGAAAAAAAAGTCCAACTTAGTTGAAACCCTAGCACAGGGGTGTCAAAGTCAAATGGATGGAGGGCCAAATAAAAAATTTAGCTACAAGCCGAGGGCCGGATTGATCGAATGTTCATTGAATTTTTTTTAAATGACGCATATAGTCTAGTGAACCTAATTGAACCTACTGAAAACCTAACAAATATATTCCAATATGATCAGATAAATAAAGCAATATTTTCTTATGGCTCTGTCAGTAATCTTTAATTTTCAACAGACACAACTGAAATATTTTTAAAATATAATTGGATTGAAATACAATAAAATAAAGTGCAAAAATCTATTAATCCACATATGTCAGAGTCAAGGCATTTAGATGTGTCGCCGGCGACACATCTAAATTTGCAGTACCGTAATTCCGCCACACGTAGCGCTAAGTGGAAAAATTCCAACGGTTTCTGAAAGGGGAGATGTTGCACTTTCCAGCAAGTATCGGGTTAATACGGTAACTTCGCAGCTGCAGCTGCAGAGAGTGTAATTAATCCGGGGGGCACTCCTTTAATAGACGGTATATTTCGGCAATAACTTGGTGGATATTGAAAGTTCCGGTTGTTATGGATACATGGGTAAGTACATCATCTCACAGAACATTTAAAGAACTACTTACAGTTCAAATAAGGAAGATATTTTTTTTCAGACGGGGTGCCGGCTTGCTGCGGTCTGCGGGCCGGTTCTAATAATAAATCAAGATCATCCCAGGGGCCGTAAAAAACCTTCTCGCGGGCCGGATGTGGCCCGCGGGCCTTGACTCTGACATATGTGCCCTAGCACATGCTTCAAATGACTTTCAAATGGCAAACAACCTTTTTGTACCACACGTGCCCAAAGTCCATTCTTCATGTAGTATTTGTGGACCTCGTGTGGGATAAGCAGTTAGTGTGTTTCTGCTTGTTAAATTGCCTTAGTGAGCCACAGTAATGAAGGCAAGACAAGATCTTAGAGACACCAGTGACTAAATAAAAAAATAAAAATAAAACATCAGCATATTCTTCTGTTTTAAGTTGCAAGTTAAAATAAAAATATTGGCTTTGTATTTTTTAACAGGTGGATTTCACCTCTTCTAATCTTTTGTCACGTGCGTCTAAAAAGTTACTAGGAAACCTTTTGCAAAAATTGATTAACCTCGAAATGTTTTTTTTACATGACTGTTTTCCATTGAATCGATTAACCTATGACTCTTTTGGAAGTTTATGTACTTCTGAAGTCTGTCTTTTTTAAAGAAATGTCCAAGAAAAGGGAAAGTGGGTCTATGGGAGAGTGGGGAAGTAATAATTAGGAAATAAAAAACTTATAACAATATCAGTAATATTTTAATAAAGTAAAAGTTTTTAGTTTTCTTTGGGTAATAAGTACACTACAGCCATGCATGTCTGAGGAGGTGTTATGTGGACCTGTGTGGCTCTTTAATGTGTGTGGCCTTCAGGCTACCTTACATTCAGTGTCCCATTGAATTACAATAATGGGCTGGTAATAGGCCTCACTGAGTGGATGGACACTGAAAGGGGGGCTGCACTAAAGGTCAATGAGCTACTCGGGAGCCTATGCAGCTCTGACAGTCTGTGGGTGAAATGGGTTTACTGTACCATTAAGGCTAATGGGTTAGTGCTTCACCTAAAATATCTGTCCAGCTTTAGGAACTGGGACCACTGCAGGAGAAAAATATACTGTTGGTAATAACAAAAACCCTTTTCATTTCAACAGAAAATGGGGTGGTGTGTTTTTTTTCTTTGCCATTTTTCAGGTTACACTGCTTTCAAGAGGGTAATGTAACATAATGGTCTATATTTCCTGTTAGCATCTAACTTTCACCTTAGCTCTTAAACCCTGTGTGCATATAATGGCTGAGGTGGAATGATTTCTCAGTTTAGAGCAGCGGTCTGAGTTGCACAGCAAGAGAATCTGGAGTTCAAAATCTGTTCAGGGCTTTTCTGAGTGGATGATCTCTGTCTATGCTGGGTTTTCTCTGGGTACTCTAGTTTCCTCTCACCGTCCAAAAAGAAGAAAAGTACATGATATGATAATCAGGGATTCTTTGCAAAAGTGTTTTCATCATTTTGCCATGTGAAAACACTTTTTCTGGAAGTTTGTTACAAGTTCAAACTTCCAGATATTTCAGCAGCATGTAATTATGAAGGGCAAGCATAAATAAAAATGTGAAAAGTTTAGCTTTCATTTGCATTCAGTCCAAATAACGTCCAGTGCAACCAGTTGTCATCTGAAGCTTAATTAGTAAATAGTTAATCTGTGTGAAATTTGATCTCAGCATTAATGCAGCTGTTCTGTGAAGGCCTCAGAGGTTTGTTAGAAAACATTCGTGAACAAACAGCATCACAAAGACCAAAGAGCTCAGGAAATATGGCCAGGGAGAAAGACGTGGAGGAGTTTAAAGAGGATTAGGCTATAAAACAAAAAAAAATCTTCAAGCTTTCAACATGTTATAGTTATATTCTAACTATCTAAATGTAACTTTTTGGCATCCTAACATTAGGCATGGGAAGAAAATAAAAACACTGGGCACAATCCCCCCCTGCCATGGTGGTGGCAGCATCATCCTGTGGGAACAGAGGAGGGTTAGAGAAGCTGGTCAAACTTGTTGGGAGGACGGATAACGCAGGGCAATCCTGGAAGAAAATCTATTTGAAAAAACATTTGAGACTGGATAAGAGGTTCACTTTCCAGCAGGACAGCAGACCTAAACATGGACGCAGAGCTGCAATGGAAACATTTAGATCAAAGTATACTCGGGTGTTATTTTATGTTGGCCGAGGCTTAAAACTATTTGAACGTTTTCTTTGGTTAGACTTCATAGTTGATGCTTGAAGACACGTATCGTAGGACTCAAGTTAAGAATGTTCAGTAAACATTACAAACATAAATACAATCTGAAACTTTTAGATTTCATGCCAGCAAAATTAAACAGGTAATCTTGCTGATTACCTCAGTTTGACATCAATAACCTTTTAAAAAATCAGACCGCTCTTTAGCTGTACCACCATAATTGTTGTTTTCATCTGGTTTATCTTTTAGTTGGGTTACAGCTCCTGTAAGCCCTGAAAATGAATGTCTCTGCCTCATCTAAATTGTATTTCTGTAACCCTCCAACTGATTAGATTGTGAAATGCTGAATAAGAAAATGAGCACATTTAATTTGGATTAAGTGAAACCCACACAAGCCAAATGTTTCATGAGACGGTTCAAAGCAAGAAATCTTAAATATTCAGTTTTCCAAACTTTGAGGGATGCATAAAAAGCACTCATCAGTGGAGACTCTTAACGGCATTAGGACCTTCTTAATCCTCCAAAGGAGATGCTTGCACCACTCCTGTGTGGTAACGGATGTAGTTACTGCTGTGGTCTGCATATTAAGGACACCGTAAATGTGTGCGTAGGAGAGCGGTCCGCAAGCCGACTAGAAATTAACATCTATCAACATAAATTATAAACCATATATTTAAATATTTTATTACTGTGTTCTTCTTTGCTCACTTTAAAAGTTGCTTCTCTATCCCTCAGTCATTTTAATCCCATCTTCGTGTCCTTTGACCTATGCTCCATCTTTTCCGATCCACTCATCAACTCTCTCTTTCTGACCCCCCACTCTTACATTTTAGCCCTGTCCCTCCACCCGTCTAATTCCAGGCAAACGATGGACCTTTTCAATAACCTGAGTAGATTTGGCTTCTCAGGTTTTAGTAAGTGTAAGACTCACTGAAAGTTGCAGGTTTGTAGTGACGTTTCTTGTATTACGATATCTATGTGGCAATGTGGGGATTTTCAAGTTCTCTTTGTTGTATTTATGGAACTGCTTTACTAAAGATTAACACGCTTTTTTTAATTCCCCAGTGAGAAGCTGATCCGCTCCTTAAAACTTTAAAACCCTTCCACAAAACACATTTTTTTGTAATTCCACTGATTGGATTTACTAGGAATTTTACAAAGCAGAAAATGCTACATTTCTGAGCATTATGAAGAATAAACATCTTATTCCTGCAGAGTCAAAATCTGCAGATCAAATCAAAGTCAAAATTTTTTTTTACCTCTATGGATTTTGTTTTCAGGGTGTGCATAGCGAAGTAGTGCTCCTCTGATTTTCAATTCAATAAAACCACCTCTGACTTGCTTTGAAGTTTTCTTGGGCAACTCATAATCTTTTTATTTACATAAATAAGTCGTAGCATTGTTAGGGTGCTTTGCAGAACAATGATGTGGTTAAGAGGCACTGGTGTACCAAATGCGAATGCTTCAAAAGGTTCTAGACTGCTAACGATGTGTTTTAAAGTCTGTATGAGTTTCAGGCATATGATGAAATCTTTCATGCAGATCGACAAATGTTTTTGTTCCCAAGCCGCTAATTAAGGGCCAGCGGTGAAGCTCGTTACATCGTTACAGGATTTGTTACCTTAGTTTGAACTGGCTTAACAAAAAAAAAAATGTTTTCCCCCTCTGAGCGGTACACTAATTTATTCTAATTAACATACAGTGCTTTTATTTTTATTTTTATTTTTTGCTTCTGTATGGCTAGTATTAGTCTCAAGATGTTTAGATTGCAACCTAAACATGTTGAGTGCAATTTTCTAAGTGTTATTGAATCCACTTCCGTCAGTGTTGTTGCAATGTTTTTATTGTAAAAAAAATATCACAAGGCATGTACATGACGTTTTCCCCCATCAGAAAAATAAAATGTGTCTTTATGAAGCCAAAAGAGTCTCTAAGAAAATCAACCTCAGTCTGAATAATAACTGTAGCTAAAGTCATCAGTGTTGCTGATCCTAAGCATAAGCTTAGGAGGTCAGGCAGAGTTCAAGGCACCTGAGAGGGGATTCCTAATCTCACCTTGGGCATGAGTGCAGGAATGCTAAAAATTAAGTGGTCATACATGTATATGTAGAAATCTTGAAATAGATCATTGCAATTATCTAAAAATGACCTTTTCAGTTGCTATTTTTTATTTATTTATTTTTTCATTTTTCTTGAAATAAACAAACATACCGCTTCTAATTTCTCTTTGGGAACATGTTAGATATTCATAAACTGAATTAGACTTACTACAGTCACAACATAATTTTCAATCTTTTTTAGCTCTTTTTTTGTCTCCAACTCATTAAAATTCTTCACTAATAGTCTGCTCTGACAAGCAAGATTAAGCAAATTATGCACAGAAGCATTTAGCTAAATGTAGAACATGTACTGTTTTACTACACTGGCCCCGTTTCCGAGTGTTTCTCCGTCTGTTCCCTGTATGAGTGCAGATAGAATAGCTCCGATCATCAGCTAGCGTTGGATAACCACCACAAATCAGCTATGAATATTAGCCTGCTGTTACTAATTGATTCAACAAATTACGATTCCTCACCCCGGGGTTGAAAAAGCCAATAAACGCTTAGTAGAAATAAATCCTCCTGACTGGGGGAAAAGCAGCCACTAAATTGGAATAAATGTTATTTTCCATCTGTTCATAGAACTGAGTGGATGGAAAATTAGACTGTGAAAAAGAATTATAAAATGTTCTATATGAAGCTTTAGGATGTGTTAAATGCTGGTAAAAGCTATGAAAGGTTACCAAAACAACAACAATTAGTGTTTTTTAAACCACAGTGAAAATGCATCTTTGAAAATCAAGCTGAACTAACACTTTGCCAGCACAGATACCCAGCATTTTAAAAAATTCAGTTTACAGGTTATCTTCACTTAAAGTTTGAGAACCATTGCACGTTTACTCCATAACAACAAGAATGCACATTAATAAAGAGTGTCATAAAGATGAGTTTTTAAGTAAACTATTTATTTTCAGGAAACGGATTTGATTCATTTCGCTTTCCGATGCTTGAGGCAAGAAAAGTTGAGAATCAGAGCAGTTTTACTGCATCCAAATTAAAATACAGGATATGAGAGATTTAAGCAGATATAAATGAGGCCTGATTGCAGATATGATGACATAATACGGGTCATGCCTGGGCCTTTATAATATTCCCTAAGCATTTGGAAAATCTTTAGGCAATCAAAAAGAAGAAGAATAAACAAGATTTAGTTTGCATATTTCACTCAGAATACTTATGTGAACTGGTGACCTGAACAGGGTGTACTTGCTTCTCTACCAATAATGAAACAAGTACCTCTCTGTATTTTTATTCTAAGAACTACAAAGTGTGAGAATTACTCAAGTTATGCATGGAAGCATAAGACCCCCAACCTTTATTTTATTTTTCTTGAAATGAGCAAACTCCATCAAAGTACATTTTCGTTTGTGTGTTTATTGACTAAAAGTTGTGGGAATTCTTAGTTATGATGGATTTATTGAATTTCTCAAAAGTATACATTGTAAAAATGTTCTACAAGTTTCAGGAAATCATCTGGAAATCGACTGATTACTGTTCAAATATGAATGGGATTATGATAAAAGAAAAACATATTCTGGCGTCATAACATAACTACTGATAGATGCTATATTATTAACAATAAATGAAAAGCCAAGCAAACCATTTAAAGCCACACAAGTAAAGACTTTACAATAACGCAATTTGAGACGTTTTATTGTGGTGCCAGACAGTCTTCACCGAAGTCAAATGTAAAACATCTTATGTACCTTCCACCAAATAAACACTTAACATCGATCTTTCGGGTTTTTAAATGCACATATTTGGGTACTAGATGCTTTCTGCGGGTTTAATAGCTTCTTAATTGCAGGTGTAAGTGGCCGCCTTTGTCAGTAAAAAGACATTACAAATAACTGTACAAACATAAACCAGAATATTAAATCAACTGTGTCCAAGATCTTTGTTTTAGAGCCTTGGACTTTATTTTGAAGGGAAACATGTGTGGATGAATGATGAGTAGCTGATCTGAGCTGGGAACACTAAGCCGCCGACTCGCAGTCAGTGAGATGTATAACTTGACACCCATCCGGTCCCCTAAGAGGCAGCTGGGGTATCGTGTTGGACGGAGGACGAATGAAAGTGACATCATTAAGCCAAGCTGACTAAGCGCTTTTCTGGGATGAGACAATTTGCTAAGATGGCAGACTGTTAAACCTGTAATACATGACTGGGCACAAAGCAAGGATGAAGGATTTGAGTTTGGTCAGGATCTTAGGGAAGTAAATTAAGGCCAGGATGAGTAAATTAAGCGCACCCACTGAGTGGTATTGATGGATAAAGATGGACTCGTATATTTTGCTTCCTCTACATAAAACGAAGAATAATGTTTGCACTGTTGACTGAAACTACTGAAGAAGAAAAATGGACATTTGAACCTTTTCATGTTCTTAAACTCTTTTTGGCTTTGGTTTGTCTGCCTCCTCTGTTAATGACTTCAGTTAAAATCTAGAGTTAGTGATTATAACTCTGGTTCTGTGAAAAACTTGGAACCAATAAATGTTGACCTGCTTCCAGCTCAGTACATGTTGGAGACGATGTGAGCAATGAACTGAGTTTTAAGTCGGATTGGCAGAGCTTTTAACATGTGAATATTGTCTGCAGGCACAACTCAGGGTATTTACATAATTATAAACAAATGTGAATTACTAACAGATTGTTGCATTTGAAATTTCAACTCTACAAGGCACTGCTTATGCATGCACATCAGTTTTTGAGGACAAAAACTGATGTGAACTTTTGCCAAAGTTTTCCTTGAACTTTTCACGGTTTACGGTTTCTTTCCTCCTGGAAGGTGAAACTCTGAACTTTTCTTGCCTTTAACAGTTTATTTTTTTCTGGGGTTGCTCTAAATTTTGCCCAGCCAAACCTCCCTCAGCTTTGACCTGCTTCCTTGTCCCTACTAAGAAAAAACATCCTCATAGCATGATGTTGACACCACCATGTTTCACCATAAGAATCTGCTGCATAGTTTACACCTCGCATCCCTCCACATGGCTAAAAGTTTTTATTTGTGTCTCCTCTGACCAGAACATGTTTTCCATGTTAGTTTGTAAAACTGAAAACAAAGCTTCTTAAGGCTTTCTTGCAGGCTTTGAAAACGGCAAGATTTGTGAGGCACACAACTAAAGGTTATTGACAGATTCTCTTTTCTGAGCTGTGGATCCCTGTTAGCTCCTCTAAGCTCACCTCAGGCCTCTGATTCTCTGAGTAATGATCTCTCTGCCCAGACTGGCAGCTTACGTGGACATTCACGCCCTATTAGGTTCAGTCATGCTATGAGGGAGCTGGATATATTCACACCACACACTTCAGATCATTTGTTAAAATTATATGAAAACCTGGTGCTTTTTTTTCCTTTAGTATCACTTTTAGTTCCAATATTGTGTTAATCTGCAACATGTAAATGTATGATTCCTTTTGTAAAAAAAAAAATCATCACATAATTCAGTCAGCATCATTTAAGTACACTTAAAGTAGTTCAAAATAAAATGCTGTACAGTAAATATTTAATCAAGTTAAATATTTTAGTGCTTTGTGACAAGTGATTTAATTAACCGCCTCTCTTGTTAACCTTTCATCCCAATTTTCTGGAGAGCATCGAGGTGCCTCGTCTTACAAATAGCCCGTCTCCATGTGAACAGCCCAGTTTTGTCTAATCTTTTACCAGTATTGCAACAATCTGATGTGGATAGAAAAAAGTAGGAACAGTCTGGATCAGAGGGACAGGTTATGACACTGTAGTTCCTCCACTGAAAGTAGAATTCATCCTGTTGGTGATTTGGATGTGAACCTTTTAATAGTTTGTATGTTTCTGAATGTGTCATTGCAGTTATTGTCTTCGTACACCTGCCTGTGTTTTCAGTGCTTTCTACAGCTTTAGTTAAAAATCTATGATCCTTCCAAGCCCAAAAAGTGGATCCCATCAGTGGAACATCCTTCACTAACTGAGCCTTTGAATGCAATTTATCCTTTCCAGGTGTTCACTTGGAAATAGCTATTAAAATCCCAGTCTGAAAGAACTGGAAAACGCTACAGAAGCTTTTCCCTTTTATGCTGTATGACTATTGTTGGCTGAGCAAAGGCTCTGTCAGAACACATGCTGTTATTTTGTTAAGTTGAAATGTATTCATGCAGAGAAGCAGAATCCTCCTGACTCTGCTTGGTATCCTCCAACAAGAAGCACTGATTGGCTAATGAAAATTATTAAGCTCCTGTTATACGCAGCACACTGACACAACACTGTACACCAGTCTCAGTTCTGTTGTTGGATCCTCTAATAAATTTCCTTCCTGGAATAATCTGGATTTTCCTTGAGCCATTCTCCCATCAGCTCTGACTGTCTTCCCTTTTCCTGGTGAAGAAAAATAACCCCCACTACAGGCCGCTGCTTAGTTGATGGGAAGATTGATTGAGCTAAATACCTAACAATACTGGAAGAAAACTTGTTGAAAACTGCAAATGACGTTATACTGAGATTGATGTTCACCTTCCCGCAGGACAACGACTGGAAACACACAGCCAGCGCTAAATTCAGTTACAAATCTGTGACAAGACTTCTTAATTGTCCGATCTGACTGAGCATGAACTGGTTGCCAAAGCAGAATGGGCAAAGCAATCTGTGTCCTAATGTGCAAACCTGAAAAAAAAGTACTCTAAAGGACTGGCATCTGATTTTATAGCAAAAGGTGTTTACTCAAAAGGCCTGAATACAAGTCCATGTCACTTTTCATCTTTAAAGTTTTGTGCAATTTTCTTTCAACTTCTGACTATGTGGTTTCCCATATAAAATACACTGAGGCCTTCAAGAGGTGTGAATGTGAATGCAGTGTACTGTATTCAGTTCCACTTTCTTAAAGAAGAATGTGAAGAGAAAAGTTTTGGCTTCACAGTTTGTACATGACTGATGTCCTGACCTGGAGCATTCACACTACAGAGCGAACGCACCAAAAATTTAACCTCCAACTACGAAACAAGTTTCCCCCCAAAAATATGTCAATACTCAGTAGAATCATATTGACCTAACTGTGTGGTTTTGTAAGAGAAAAATACACAACAGGTCATCACCTCTGCCCAGCAGGTCCTTGGATGGCCTCAAACAGAGCCTGTATTATTAGAGTATTATTAAGGATCTGATCCACCACTGATTGTATCTGCTTGACCTGCTGCCCATAAACAGAAGATTCAGGACAATAAAAACACGAACAGATTAAAAACACAGTTTATCCCAAATCTACGGCAAGAAGTTCTGCGTTAGCTAGAATATGTTGGAGAGAACAGCTATGTAAGGAATTACATCAAAGTACATGATAATCCATGACTTATTTTCCACAATTTAAAGTGATGATTAATGCATTTTTATATTTATTTACCTAAAACTCTTCAGATGTTGCCGTTTGAATTAACACCAATTTTATTGTTAAAGTTAGATCTGTTGACAATAAACACCTGAACCTATCTTTGATTTATTTATTTTATTTTAAAAGAAAGCTTTTTTATTGTACAGTTATAGGAGTGATGCCCAGGTGTACAACTTGTGAAAGCAGTGAATGATATTCTCAGATAGAGAGAGTAGTTCTAAGATTAGACACAATCGGGTCCTGGTGGCATCCTCTAAAAGCGGCGATTGTGCAGAGTGCTGTTGGGTGATTAGTGTGTGTTTTTTAAGCCTGTATAATGGAAGCTTAGCCCAGTGCTCCAGTTTCAGGGCAGGAACGGCAAGCACGGCCATCTGGACACCAGTACCCTTAATGCTTCACCACTGGGGTCCTTTAGGTCACGCGATAAACCAGCCAACCAACCAGGTGAAGGCAGAGAAATAATGTATTGAAATGTTAACAAAAAAGGTTGAGGATAAGAGGCACTAAGGGACCGACCTGTGAGTGGGTGAATGTTTTATTGCTCAGACCGAGTAACAAGTTTTTACTTGGACAATGTAGAATATTTTAACAATCCAGCAGTTTAGTACATCAAGCTCAGAGTTTTACAGAAGAACAGGCAATGTTTAACTTATGCATGAGTGGAGATACAGTAGATGCACCTGCCACTGGGTGCTCATGTAATTTGACATGCAGAAATGTAACAACAAACATCTGGCTGATCTGACTGCCCCACATTGTTATTATTGGACACAACATGGGGGCAGGGCTCCATGTTGCTGTGTTCATATCTGCTAACTATCAGAGAGATGAGTGTTAGTTTATGACACAAGCATTCACTGATGAAGTTTTAAGCAGAGGTGGACTTCCAATTATTTAAGAGTTGAGTTTTTTTCAGTTTACTGTCAGTTTTGCTGATGAAAGTTTCTTTTTTTGAAAAGCATTGTTGTGTGAAAAGAAAAACAAAGAAAGTGACCTTCAGAGTGCTCCTGCCGTCCTCAGCTTGTCTCCTCACATCTGTGACTGTGGCTGTTTGTGTGTTTGGGTCATCTATAATTGTGAGGACCGATGGTAGTTCTGTATCTTCCAGGCATTTTGACCCATTGTCAATTTGATTGACCAGAAGCTGGAGGAGGTTTCACACTCAGTTCATGGGCTTGAGATAACAGCTCAGGTTTAGATCTCAGTTATGGTTAAAACAAATCAATGATGTAATTTCTTAAACCTTACTTTTTTCTTGTTATTATCACACAAAACCATGTTACCAGTGTGGTATGCTCCTGTAAATGGATTTTAACAGGTTTATCTTTCCTTTACTATAAGAATAATTTTGACCAATAATCAAATTCAACAGTTTTTAATCAGTTGAATCCATTTATGAGTTGCTTTCAAAAAAATTATTTTGTTAAAACTGTTCAGGATGAACTCTAATGTGTTTAGAGATTTCCTTCCTTGATTTAAAATGTTAAATTAGTTTTTTGTTCACTTTGTTTCCTTTCCATTTTAGATTAATGTGACCACAGATAACTTTGAAATGAACATAATAGCCTATCAGCCAAATTCCTGGTTTACATGACAAGATTTTTATGCAGATTTTTGACCAGATCTACCCCTACTGACAATCATAAAGATGTTCCAATTATCGTGATTAAAGATAATCTTAGGAGTTATTCCTGCTGTGTGTTAAGACTCAAGGACATGAGAACAGCTCAGACCTCTAATTGGAAATATTCAACATACTGGATTATCTTAGCCTAATAAGCACGTGTGTTGTTCCCTGAAAACAAAGAGAGCAAAGTGACGGAATCATGGAGGGGAATCAGGCATATTTATTTACTCTGAACTCATCTTTGACTGAGCCAACAGGGCGACCAGCCGTCCCACCATGCAGCTGGGAGGTAGTTAGTAATCTGAAATATAATAATATACATAATACATAATATATACATAATATATAATAATAACTGCGCTGCAATATAAGTCGAGCTGATGTGAGAACATCCATCAGTTACAAATTATATAAAATATGTTGTGACTTACTTCTTTTCTAAGTTTTTCTCAGATCTCAGGAAAGTAAAACTACAAAAAAAAAACAAGTGGTTGTTTTTAGGATATATTCATCTAACCAAGACCTGAAAGAATCCATGCAGAATTTAACTACTTTAAAAAATGCATGTTTTCTGTTGGAAAGAAGGAACATAAACACCGAGGATGGAACCATAAGTCCTCTGTAGTTAGATTAGAAAATGATCACTTTCATGAGCAGAGTGAGTGAGCACAGTTTCTGTTGGCAACTTTTGTCAGACAAAAGCACATTGACACATTTTTCTGTCAGTCATGAGGTTTTCCTAGTCCTTTACAGCTTGGTTTAATATTGAACAATTCTTAGTGTGGATCCAGTAGTAAAACATAAAACAGAACAAATGAAAATAGCTTGTCTGAAGTTATATGAGAGGATGGGAAAAAGCCCTGGTGACGTCTAGCATAATACGAGGTGACAGAAGTCGACCAGAGTGAACAAGGGTGAAAGTTTAGAAACTGTGTGTATGTGTGAGGCCAAGAGCCTTCAGCATCCCGGGCATCTCTCATTCAGCCTCTGCATGTAAGTGCTACTGACCTCATTACTCTGCCCGCTTTCCTTTCGTCTCGCTGCCCAGCAGATCAAGGAGACAGATTGTGAAGAGAAATGATGGGAGTAACGGAAACAGGGGACGAAAGCGAGGAATGGCAGAGAGGGGAAGCGAAAGTAAACACAACAGAGTTTATCGCAGTGGAGAGGAGACGTTCGTGCTATAAGGATTCATTGGAGGTTTAGGTGCAGTGCTGTTTGTGCTGTTTTAGGGATGTTTTTCTTATCCTGTTTTTTTTTTTAATATGAAGATGTATGTTTACTGGGAAACTCTCTTCCAGGAAAACAGTGAACATCCATTTATTATTCATAGGCTGGGAAACCTCTCTGTAGAGTTAAGTTGGTAAAAAAAAAACGAACACAAGAAGCCTGTCGTGAGTAAAAATCTTATAAGATTCTGCGTTAGTCATTTAGTCTGAAGGCTTTCCCAGCTTTTGGTTATTTTAGCAAATAAAAAAAAAGAATAGTAACAAAGGTAACAAAACACATGGGGAGAAGGTGTTGGTGTTAGGAGGTTGTCCTGTAACCAGTGGGTTGCTGGTTCGAACCCCCGCCTCAGTCATTGTGTCCTTGCGTGCTACTGGTGGTCAGAGAGACCAGTAGCGCTGATGCACTACATTGTAGCCCCAGACAGCTGGGGCTACAATGTAGCACGTGAATGTGTGTGTGGATGACTAAATGTAGTGTGAAGCGCTTTGGGGTTCTTTGGACTTGATAAAGTGCTATAACAGTACAGGCCATTTACCACTTATTTTTAATACAAAAGTTACAACAGTGTCTTGGCTTTGGAGGCTTGTCCTTCCAGCACCTTTTAAGAATCAGGTTATTATTTTAGAGCTTATCTCTCTTGTCTCATGCCCACACATACATTTTTCTTAATCTTGTTAAAAAAACAACTTACAGGTTTTTTCACAATACCATCTGCCATCTTTGTCATCCGTTGATAGTCAGATAACAGCTTCAGCGTAGAGTAGCCACAACTAGATTTGATCTTGTTAAGCATTTCAGCCAAGAGAAAACATAATATATATTTGTATGTGTTGGGAGAAAGAACAGATTTATTAATTTATTTTCTTCTGCTTATGTTTCTTTCATTAATTAATTAATTAATTAATTCATTCATTCATTCATTCATTCATTCTTCTGGTCTTTCCTTTCTTTTGTTTTCTTCTTTCTTCCTTCCTTTCCTACTTTCTGTCTTTGTGTTTCCATCTTGCTGTTGCTTTCTTTATTCGTTCTGCATGCACTCACTTTGGATTTCCATTTAAATTGTCCTCTTCATGCTTTACATTTGCAATGCTATTGATTCTCTAATACCAATATTATCATAAGAACCTGGATTACTTCCGAAACTTTTCGACTCTTGGGAAAGCCTGATTAAAACCAAACACCAGAACTGATTATTCATAATTAATTTTGTAATTTGCAATTTTTTTTATCTGTCATTTCACAAAAACAACAAAAGCATTAGTAAATGAACAAATAGAGCGATGGGTGTGGCTAGCTACTGTATGAGGATGGCTCTTTCTATATGTGATGTTTAAGACATTTTAAATAGTAGATGGCAACATGATGGGCAGGGTAATGTCTGTTCTGATGTTTTCTTGATTTTAGTTTTCCTTCAGGAATTTTGACAATTTTTCTAATCTCTTAAGCACAGAGTGGATGGATGAGCATTGCTATCACACAGCGATATCTATATCCAGAGATACTTTAGTCTGCTCAGGTCCAACATTTGGTTTATATAGATCTTATTGCTCTCCAGTCTCAGATGTGAAATATAGAAAGAATTTTTTTATCAGATATTGCTTTCTGTCATCACTCTGCAGGCTTCCAGTTACAACATTGATGCAGAAAGATGCTGCCATCAATCTTGCGATACTTTCCTGTTTTTACTTTGTGGTAATTTTTAACAAGGCTTTTTGTCTAGATTTTGAGACATTTTAGTGATCTATATCACCTTTTTCCATTTTGTGCTGCAGACAAATTTTTTTTGTGATGAGTCTGCAACACTGGGAAATAAAGAAATCCATAAAGTTTGAAATGCATAGGTCCTTAAAAGGATGCTTTTAAAACACTTAATTTTGTATCCTGAGGAAATCTCTGAATAGATTTTTTTTCTTTTATTGGCCAAAGTGACGCAGCTCAGAAATACACAGGGAACTTTGGTTGTTCCTCCTGCTGCTTATCTCATCCTCTGGCAGATGTTGTGGAAGCAACTCCCACTGCTTCTTCAGCTGTTTATTGCAACACATTTGAATATTAGCTCTAGTTTTCACGGGGTGCCCTGTGTAGGTGTTCCTGTCATGCATCTGGTTAATTTCAGTCTGGTTTCAACAAAACACAAAAATTCTTCAACTTTTTGGGTTTATTTTAATTCTGTTTATTTTGTATTGAACATAAACGGGGTTAAAGGTAGAATAAAAATAAGTCTTTTCTTTTTTTTCTTATGACAACATTGTTCACAGATGTTGTAAGGTTTTAGTTTACTGGAGGACACAGAATGGTGGACAAAATGCTCGTAGCGGTAGGAAAAGAGAGTAATATTCTCCTGCAGCACTCATGTAGGGTGTTTCCCCACTTGATAGTCTGGTAGACTCGGTTCAGTTGAGGACTAAAATTACAATGTTTGTTATATTTTCAACTGCTGTGGTTTGCTTTCACACTGCACTGTGTCAAATGAACCAAACCCTTAGAAAAACAAGTTCGCCTCCTAAGCTGCGGAGGTCCTGCTGCTGCAGCTAGAACCACTGAAAGAAACAAAAACGTCTGAAGTAGACACTGAGTATAACTTTCTTCATCATGAAATGTAAACATAAATGGAGCGGCATTGTTTTGTTTTGGTTATATTTACCCAGAATTCCCTGTTCTAATGTTCGCTTCCTGCTTTCGGAGGGTCTCCGGTTCGCTTGGCATCCACATATTCATTTGGTCTGCTTTAGAGTTCGATCACACATTCACACCTCCCGAAATTAACCAGACTTTCTATTCAATCCAACTAAAGCTTGAATAAATGTTTAGGCTGGTGCATTCAGAGCAGCCTAAACAGGGCTGGTCTGAATGCACATTAAGTCAGATCACAGTTTTAATTACCTCATGTTTTATCAAATATACCAAACTCCTCTTTGCATGTCTTCCTAGATCTTGACATAAGCTACACTGTCATTATGTCATTTTCACTCTTTAATGCTGTTAACACGACTGACAGTTGGCCTCCCTACTGATTTAAATCTACTTAAAACTCCTGCTATAGATGAGGACTCTCACTCTGTGATGTTACATTATCTTTTGCTCTGTGTTTTTGAGCTTGCAGGCATATGCTACAGCTGTAACCCTGCTGCTTGCTGCTTTTTTTGGTGCCAATTCCAACTCTCTGTGGTCCGGGTGGGCCTGCTGTGAAAAATGCACTCCCAGTCTCATGATGTTCCTCATTTTTGAATGCAGTTAAAAGTTGTGCCCTTCTAATTCTTCTTGCTTCATTTAGTAGACTTATTTTCTCACCTTGTATATTCACGTCTTCAGGGTGAATCAGGTCTCTTGCTGATGGGCAACAGGGCAAACTTTGTTTTAACAAAATCATTTTCACATTGGGATAACAGAATGTTTATTTTTAAAGAACTCAATTCTATATATTACAAAAATGAAAGTATATGTTGAAACAAGAAAGATTTTATGTTAAAATATGAAATAGCTGGGTGCCAGCTCTATGCTTCTGTACAAAGAGCTAAATATCTTCTCTGGATATTTAGTTAGAGCAGAACCCATGAGTTTTCTACATTACTTTCCCTTTAACGATTGCAAAGGTGTCTAAGCGTTAGCCAGAGAAATCAAGAGAAAAGACGAGGGTGTGATGAAATTAAAGAGATAAAGTTATGCCCTCAAACAGGAAGAACGTGGGCGGGAAAATAGATTTGCTTGGTAGCTGCCTGAAGTTTCACAATTCACATCTACATTCAGTCACATTTCTCAAGGACGACTGAGCAAAGCTTGCACTTCAGAAAATGTCATGATTCAGCCCATTTGCTTAATCCTTCTTCCTTTTTTAATTACTCATCTCTTTTGTTCCTCCCACTTCCATCTGCACCTGGTGGAACATTATCAGTCTCACTCTGAGTCGGTGTGCAACAATTATTCACGCACATTGTTTTGTTGGGAAAAGGGCAGATTTTCTTGTCAACTCACTTTGATGTTTTTCATCACTCTTCTTTTTAGCTCAATATCTGATCACTTTTTTTCCCATGGTTACCTTGTGAAAGGCTCAAAATATCCAGAAACTTGCGGCTATTTGAATTCACAAAGTAAGATTTGTCAATTTATCCAGTGAGGAGGAGGAACTAAAGAAAAATGTCATCTGAGAACAAGTTGGAGACCTAGCAAGCCAGCACCCTACAAAAGGGTTTAAAACATCCTGTGATACCCTGTTTACCTTTTCACTGCAGTGGTGAACTATAGCTTTTGACAAAAACTCTCATTTGAAACACCAAAATTTTGGCAGTATTCAGATAGATATTGCGATTTTGGTTCTAATTCTTTGCAGCGATGTTACTTAGATCCATAGCTTCAGCTTCTCTGTTAACCAGTGTATCCCTATTGCTGGGATTTTCAGATGGTGCTATTATATTCACCACATCATCATCCACATAAAGAAATTCTCATAAAGCTGTTTTTGTGTCACAAAAGTCACTCTTACAATTATATCTGTCCAATTTATAATTTATTCATCTTTCATACCTTAATTTCTACATTTCCTGGGTCTGAAACGTGACACTTTGCTAACACAACACAAGATTGAAGAAATACTGCATCTTTACTGCATGTTTGCGATTTGCTTAGAAGTGTCATAAAAGTAATTTAATACATTTTTGCTTTGATTCTAACAAATTTGCTCTTGTAAAATGGATGACTGGACAAATTATGGATGAATAATATTACAATATTGTTTTAAGTATATGGCTACCAAGCTACTATGCAGGCAGTGCCTGTAATAAACAAGTAATATTAATCTCAGTTTCCACCTAAACCTGATGTGCTAATATCAATTTGTTGGACTTCTGTGTTTCAAAATGTGTGTTCACTTAAAAACAGTGTCTAAATTTAACATTTTGTCTTAATTTAAATAAAAATAAATAAATAGATAAAAAAGCTTATATGGTCAGACAATATTTACAGCTGTAATAATTAATGTTAGTTTTGCATAATTTGGAATGACTGGTTTCTGTTTTCAATATTACATTAAGTTTAAATTTTTTACATTATTACCATAATACCATAAAACTGTAACTTACATAAACATGGCCTAAATGCTACATTATACACAACAGCAGTAAATGTCTTATAATTTCTCTAATGGAGTACATACATAAGAGCGTATTTGACATTATGTTAGACTTTCCTGCTTGACAAACGTGTGGTGTGTACTGTGGGTCTTGGTGTCAGGAGGCAGAAGCGAGCGGCGTCAGCATAAAGGTTACTCTTACAGACTCTCACTAGTAGATTACATAATCTACTAGTGAGAAACTAATACAGTGAATGCAGTTTGTTTCATATAGAAACTATGATTTTTCAGCTTGTTTGTTCAGTTTTCATCTTCTGCAGTATGAAACCATATGATGAAAGTTTGTCAATATGCCTCTAAATTTGCCATTAAGCATCACTGTGGGAGAAATGGGAACCTTGCAACAAAACGAGGGCATATTATAAGCATGCACAATGTGCAAAACGCTTAACAGGCGCATTCCTGTCTTTGTTCCTTGTGGTCATAGACACTTACTCATGCGCACACAATTGTGAATTGATCCATTAAAACGCATCATGTATTCATGCTGCAAAGGAACGATAGCAAAAGCCGCAGAACTCAATGAACTGTTTCCTAAACTCTGATTCAATTGAAAAAAAAAACCCTTTTCCTCTTTTTCTCTGTCACTTGATCTCTTCCTCTCATTCTTTATTCTTAGCGTTTTATGAAGTCAGTCATTTTGTAGTTCCCAAGCGATTTAGTCATTATGGTTTTGCCTGAAGTCGTTGACATTTTGCAGAGAATTAATGCTGCATCTTCATCTCTCTGGGGAAAATTAATGTGGGCTTGCATCAGAAGGAAGCTTTCCTCAAAACTCTGGTTTGTTTACAAATAAACACACATTTGAAAGAGATTTTGAGAGCATATTTGGTTTGATTTTACTACTTTTGACATTTTTTTCTTGGCCAGTGCTCTAAAATCCAGTTGAAGATGCTGATTGCCACACATTTATTTGTGGAAAAAAACCCATTTAGAAGGAAAAAAAAACAAAAAAACAAGATGTTTGGATGATTTGTATCATCTTTTAATGAGGTATCCTGTAGAATGCTGCTCAACAAATTAAAACAGGAAAAAGGAAGTTCTCCTGAATTCTGACAGCATCAATTAACTTTCACTAAAACAGTTTAGTCATGTGGTGGAGTTTAATTCCTAATATGTACTAAATAAATAATTTTTTCATACTTAGCTGATCTCCTGGATCTTTCTTTAGTCAATTTGTTTCTTCTGATAGATAGAATAGATTCATGTTTTGCTTTTTGTTTTAGTAGAATGTCTTTTCCCCCCCGAGTGCCAAAGATTGATATTTGATAAATAAAATCTTAAACTTAAAGAAACGTATTTCTTTACGTATACCAGATTGTTAATCGATCATCAATGTGTCAACATTGTCTTTATTTGACAGAGGCTTAAAAAAATAAATAAACCTGTAAATACTAATGCCATGAGAAAAAATGTGCATGTAGTGCACTTAGTTTAGAGCCTTGGATTATGATTAAACTGTCATCATGGAACGCACCTGCACATCTTAATGCATGTATGAAACCTGGAATTTCACTTTGTCTTCTTTGACTGGCCTGTGATTGGAAATTGATCACCATCTTGCAACATTTTTCCAAAAACAAGATATTAATTGCAGCAAAATGTACTATTTATTTTTTATTTTTTGCCCTCCTACATTTTTACAGTGCACTGTGAAGCTTTCACACACCACACTCTGATCTCATGGGGTGATTTGTTATCCAAGTTGTGTGTTCCAGCCAAGCAGAGTTTATCCAGGTCAGTAACTTGATCTGATTAAGTCAGTTTACAGTTGCCCAAGGGTCGTTTCCTTTGCCTCTCATGCTTTCTGTCTCTCATATCTCACCTCAACTCTTCTCCTTTTCCTCCCAGTCATTTTTTCTGACTTCTCTTGTGCAGCTCATTTTATTTTATTGTTGTTGTTTTTTTTCCTTTTTGAAAGCCATACTTGATATTTCTCTCTAGTGGTGGTTTTTGCTTTATACATTTTATTTCTATAATGGCAGCAAGAAGAACATCAACGAGATTACAACTTTCATTTGCCTCGTACTTTAAATCAGTCGCCTCTAGCTCTATTAAATTTGTCAACTTTATTTTCTCAGTTTGTAGATCTGCAGAAATAAATTTATTTTGCTTGTCCTATTTCATCAACTTTATATATTTTTCATTCTAACATTTTTCATTACTGTTCATTGGTGTGTGTGTGTGTATATATATATATAAAACAATATTTTTTACTGCAGATAGACAATAAAAATGTCAATCAGCAGGTAAGACCTCAAGGAAAATCCCCTGTTACTGTCCAGGAAAATCCTAATCAGCACATCTCTAATTCTGACCCTCGACAGACATCGAACGCTTATTTTTACCTCCACTTATTCATCCAAGTATAAGTCCCAGATCATAGAACGTAAATGGTGTGAGTTCTTAGATTGGATGCATTTAATCAAGAGTAAAGTCAATCATTTTTAATCTGCTGACTAGAGTTTAGGCTCAAAGACTAAATCTTAGGTAACAAGAGGTTTATACGTTTACACTAACAAGTGTTTTTACCAGGGGATTCACATGCTTACTATAATTACAGTTGTATTTGGAAAACCCAATTTAATTATATTTAATTTAATTATAGCCTTGTGATTTTAAAACCAAGCGTAATATGGACATGGAAGAAGTCAGGCAATCTGCTAATTATGTCACAAAAGCAGTGACTGACAGCAGTCGCTCCTGCAGGATCTATTTATTCTCTGCTTCGGCACAAGGAGCTCCTACAATTTGTTTGCAAACCACAACAATTAGCTAAATATTCTTACATGGTCAATTAAGGCAAATTAAGCTTGTTTTTATTTCCAGCTTTTAGTTAAAAACTTCCACTGAATTTTGACTATCAAAGTAGTTTGACACAATTATGAGTATTACAGTATCTGATGTTAATAGAACATGAGGATCAAGGTAAATTTAGATAAGACGCTTTCTGTGAATAATGCATGTTTAGAAACAAATAAGAGACAAAGACAAATAGATGACTACGACTATGACAGGACCACACAGAGGCATGTATTCACATTAATGAAGGCTGTTGTCTCCATCTGCCAATTAGCACCAGTGAAATGTCAATTGTTAGACATTGGGTAGAAGGAGTGCAGTTAGCTTGTGGGTGGAGGAATTATTTTCCTTCTATGGTTTTCTTATTTGTTCCTGTCTATCAGAATTCCTTCAATGTTAATCCTGATTAATCCCAACTAATGCTTCTTTTGTGCAGAGACATGTTAGCAACGAGCCTCATTCTCCCTCTGCCTGACATTAAATAAATCAATTATGACAGGAAATGAAGAATGTGTGCCAGGAGGAGGGGTTACTGCTGCTGCTGCTGCTGCTGCTTATGTTAACGCTAACAAACAGTATGTTTTTCTTTCTGAAAATTGTATTAAATCTTGCTTGAAATTATCGTTAGGGCCATTAGTGCATGCGTGACTCAAACAGCAGACTGAACAGAGGTCTTTAACAGCTGGACTCTTCTCTCACTCACTCTGCTGCTGTCACTGATGTCCCGTCTCTCATATTCACTCACTATGTTTCATGCATAATTTCTCTACTGTCAATTAGCAAAGCCTCTTAGGTCCTCTGAGCGAGATTTATAAAAGCCAGCTCTGTCCAGGATTACCAGTGCAGAGAACAGGAAGGACTCCTAATCCTACTCCCGTTATCAAGCCACAATCATTAAAAAGTTTGGTCTCATTTTATTTGTTGGATCAATTTGTGCCAATTGTGCACAGTTACAGGTTTAAAAACAGGTCATTTCTTTGTATTATGGAGGAAGTGACAAGTGTTGGGACTGTTTTGCAGGTAATTTATATATCATTTTGTTTTTATATCCAAAAACAATCAGTTTTTTTTCTTAAGACTCTACTTTAGCAGATTTTTACTCGTTGTTCTGATGCCGTAAACAACTTGTGATGCATGTTGTTCTACGTTCAAATGCAAGACCTTCATTTACAATGTTTTCACGTTCAGAAGCCTCAGTTTGATTGGGGACTAAAATTTCAACATCTGCTACATTTTCACTGTCATACTGCGCCGTCAAAAGAACCAAACCCTTTGAAAAGCTGCACCAAAAGCCACAGAAAGGCAATTTCCTTCTTCACAAAATGTAAACAGAAATGGAGTGGCATTAGATTTTGGTGGTTGTAGGATTTATCTTTTGTTGTTGGTAAAAGATCACAAGCCGTTTCTCCCACTAGCGCTTGACTTGGGTGTTTGTTTTGGTTGTATTTACCCAGAATCCCCTCTGCTACTGTCTGCAGGACATTTTTTTTCCTATCATGTTGGTATAATTTAGTTAAAACTTTTGCATGCAACTATTTAGAAACCAGTATTTTCACAGATGCAAAATAAGTAAAACACTGGCCAAAATGAAAATTGTAATAAAATAAACTCATTCAACTATACTGCCATATATTTTAGATTTTATTTTTATATGTCTGTGAGTACGGTCAGAAAAGATGTCTCATGAGACAAATAAAGTATCTCAGAGATCTGGAGTCTTTAAAAAGCTCTTAGTCTATGGGATATATCTAAATTTAACCAGAGTCATCAGTCTGCCTTTTACAAACCTCAATAGAGATCTTTTGCTTCTGTGGCGTCCCAAGGCTGCTGCTAATGCACTTATGCAACCATAGAGCTTCAAGTCATCCTGTAGATATCTTTTACCTGTTTTTTTCACCTCTCCTTTAATGCTTATGCATACTATAGAATAATAGAATAATTGATCATAAAACCTGAAGATCTTAGTGGTGGTCTGCAACTCTCCCCAAAAAGCTCTGTAATAAATCTTTATGTATTGCTTCTCTCTGATCCAAAAGCCTTAGGATGTTACCCTTGTGTATGAATTTGCTGGGCTTATGCAAGAGACTGCTTTGCTCTGACCCAAATGGAAAAAGACAAAGCTTCCAGTCGCCCTTGCCATGGCTTACAGTAGCAAACAATTTTAGAAGCTGATGAATAATTTAATACAACAGTGGAGGCAACCAGCTGAACTAAACAGTTAGAATGGTAGATTAGGCTCTGTAAGTTTTTGTAACTAAGCCACATTGTAAAATCCTTTTTGTGATCTCCAGAAAGGGAGATCACATCTCTGAGCACTTCTTGAGATTTTACAAATAAATAAAAAATATATTGTAATTAAGCAGAAAAAATAATTTCTGCTAAAACAAAATTGTCCCTTTATTTATATGCCATACTTTCAAATTAGCATTTTCTTGCAGGTAGCTGGTCTTTTTTCATTGCTTGGATTTTAAATGTTAGGATCTGGCCTCGATCTGGTTATAAAATTGGTTTAATCTTAGTTTTCATGAAAATACTTTATTCACCCATAGAACTTGCTGTACTGTCACCTTGTGATAAGTCGATCTTAAATTTCTGTTCCGTTATTCCTAGAACGCCAAGTCAATGTAAAAGGAAATGACATGACATCCTACCTTAAAGGTCCACTCATCATCTTTTAACACGGATAGAAACAATTAAAAGATGCAATTTATTGTGTTGTATCTCAGGAGTTCTTAAATTAAACCATGTAATTAAAAAACAATCCAAATTTCTAGACCAAACTCTTTGTCACACATCCAATTTTGAAAACAGACCAACAGTGTTACCGACTCTGCCACTGTGCAGCCCCAGTGTCGGATAGTACATTGAACTCCATTTCTTTTTTTCAAATACGGAACAAACTGGACTCAGCAGAGGGAGTAAAATTGTAGAGATGGACACAGGATGAATTATGAGGCAGTTTAGAGGGCAGAGAGGTTATATGAATAACTTGTCATGTCAGTATGTCCTTCATTTGGTCATTCAATCCCCACACATGTTTTATTCAAAGTGCAGAGTCAGTGATCCAATAGGGAAACACTGGCATTGCAGGTCCGGAGGTCATCAGAGTACACTAACGTACATTTTAATAACATACAACACTGCTATCTCATGGCGAATGAGTTCTCTAGAGCCAACAGCAGCATGACTTGTTTTAAATCAGAATTTATGTTTTTTTGTGAAAAAGTTTCACAGCTAAAGGTAAATTTGATTTATTTACAGTGCACCAAACACAAGTCCCAATTGAGTTTTAAGGGTCCAAGACAGCAGTCTGTCCTTGGGATATTGAGTTTTACATTAAAGGATGGACAGAATTATCATATTTGTAACATACTTAAAGATTCCCACATAATAGGGGCAAAATAGCATACTAAAGGACATAGAGAGTTAAAGATAGCATCAGCAAAGGAGAGAGTGTTATGTTTCCTGAGGGAGCAAAGATCCACATCTAAGGTTGAAACAGCCACAGAAAGCCTCGGATGACTGATTCTTTGGTAAGCAAGGGTCGTAAATATTCTCTTTTATATTCTGTAGATACTCAGCGTAGATCACATATGTCAAACTCAAGGCCTGCGGGCCACATGTGGCCCGCCATGTCATTTTATGTGGTCCCCCCAGCATTTTATAGGCTGATGATTGACTTAAAATTGGTTTTGAGCACGAATTGATTACAAACTACATCTCCCACAATGCATTCCGATTGTTACCAGCCAACATTGCGGCTTCTCGCCACTAGAGAGCAGCAGAGTCACCTCAAGCTGCTGATTAATTTTCTCAGCGAATAAAACTGAGACATCGACAAGCTAACATCAAAACGTCCAAGAAAAGAAAAATCAATTTACAAGTAAGACTGTGAATGAAGATGTGTGTGAGTTGGTGTCAGGGCGGCAGGTGGCGCTAGACTTTTTTTGTTATTCTTATCTTGGCCGACAACATAAATAATAATATAAAAAATCGGTCATGTACTATTTTTATCCGTGAAATTACAATCATATTAACAACGGCTATTTAGTCGCATTTTATGCGGTTTAGTTAATATTCACCGTGAATCCAGATCCCATCACAGATTAAGCAGATAAACGTATCTACATTTTTCTCCGTAGTGACAAAAACCACTGACTGAGGCCCCAATAACTTTTAATAAATTAAATTAAGCGGCTTCACTTAAATTAGCATCACTTCACCCGCTGGGGTCTGAACAACTTCCTCCTGGTTCCTATCTGCAGAAAAATCTGCGCTAATTCATCAGTCAGTTGGATCTGTCTGATCCAAACAGATCAACTGAACTCTGAGTGTTTTACCCTGCGCGGTCCGGTATGCGCTTTTACCAGGATTATTTATTTATTTATTTGCGTGGTTTCGCTTCTCCGAAACGGACAGATGTTACGTCTGCAGCTCCTCCAGAGCGCCGCTCTCCTGGGTAACGTGAACCCAGGAGGCTCCATTTGCTAAATCCGCTGGATGAGTTACTTCCAGCGGTTTTTAATTCTTCGCAGTAGCGGAGCCGCGTCGCAGTGGTTGAGCAGCGGACTGCACATGTTACAGTCTAATTAACTTCTGCGTCGTCATTTATTTCCTCAAGATAAACTACCGGTGTTACGTCAATCCGCGTTTCCCCATCAGATACGGTTCCCCCTTCGTCTTCTTGCCGCTCCGCCCCGCCCACGCGGCAAAATAGGCGCGTGCTCGTGATGAGCACTGAGAAAGCACGCGCGTGGCAAGCACGCGCTTGTTCGGCGCGCTTGTCTGAGGAACTACGGACACCGTGAAAGCTCAAACAACATGTTTCGGCAAACTTGTCACACTTTCTTCACGTTTTTGCGGGAAACTAATAGTAATAATACTAATAATTATAATAAATATAATAAATATATATGTTATACATATTATGATTATAATAAATAATATATATTTTATACATATATTATAATTATAATACATAATATATGTTATATATATATATATATATATATAAATATATATATATATATATATAATAATTATAATACATAATATATGTTATAGTTATAATTATAATATATATGTTGTATATATTATAATTATAATATGTTGTATATATTATAATTATAATATGTTGTATATATTATAATTATAATAGATAGATAGATAGCATAATGCTATATGAATTAAAAACAGGGCAATGCAATTTAATGCTCAATATTACCCATCAGATACCGTTTTCCCTGTTTTACAGTGGGGGAACACTATCTGATGGCCATATTTCACCCATCAGATAGCGTTTCCCCTGTTTTAAAGTGGGGGAACGCTATCTGATGGCCATATTTCACCCATCAGATACCGTTTCCCCTGTTTTAAAGTGGGGGAACGCTATCTGATGGCCATAAATCTCCCATCAGATAACGTTCCCCCTGTTTTACAGTGGGGGAACGCTATCTGATGGAGACATTTCACCCATCAGATAGCGTTCCCCCTATGTTAAAATCACCCATCAGATAGCGTTCCCCCTGTTTTAAAGTGGGGGAACGGTATCTGATGGCCATAAATTTCACATCAGATACCGTTTCCCCTGTTTTAAAGTGGGGGAACGGTATCTGATGGCCATAAATTTCACATCAGATAACGTTCCCCCTGTTTTACAATGGGGGAACGGTATCTGATGGAGACATTTCACCCATCAGATAGCGTTCCCCCTGTTTTACAGTGGGGGAACACTATCTGATGGCCATAAATCTCCCATCAGATACCGTTTCCCCTGTTTTAAAGTGGGGGAACGGTATCTGATGGCCATAAATTTCACATCAGATAACGTTCCCCCTGTTTTACAATGGGGGAACGGTATCTGATGGAGACATTTCACCCATCAGATAGCGTTCCCCCTGTTTTACAGTGGGGGAACGCTATCTGATGGCCATATTTCACCCATCAGATAGCGTTTCCCCTGTTTTAAAGTGGGGGAACGCTATCTGATGGCCATATTTCACCCATCAGATAGCGTTCCCCCACTTTAAAACAGGGGAAACGGTATGTGATGGGAGATTTATGGCCATCAGATAGCGTTTCCCCTGTTTTAAAGTGGGGGAACGCTATCTGATGGAGACATTTCACCCATCAGATAGCGTTCCCCCTATGTTAAAATCACCCATCAGATAGCGTTCCCCCTGTTTTAAAGTGGGGGAACGGTATCTGATGGCCATAAATCTCCCATCACATACCGCTTCCCCTGTTTTAAAGTGGGGGAACGCTATCTGATGGGTGAAATATGGCCATCAGATAGCGTTCCCCCACTTTAAAACAGGGGAAACGCTATCTGATGGGTGAAATATGGCCATCAGATAGCGTTCCCCCACTGTAAAACAGGGGGAACGCTATCTGATGGGTGAAATGTCTCCATCAGATACCGTTCCCCCATTGTAAAACAGGGGGAACGTTATCTGATGTGAAATTTATGGCCATCAGATACCGTTCCCCCACTTTAAAACAGGGGAAACGGTATCTGATGGGAGATTTATGGCCATCAGATAGCGTTCCCCCACTGTAAAACAGGGGGAACGCTATCTGATGGGTGAAATGTCTCCATCAGATACCGTTCCCCCATTGTAAAACAGGGGGAACGTTATCTGATGTGAAATTTATGGCCATCAGATACCGTTCCCCCACTTTAAAACAGGGGAAACGGTATCTGATGTGAAATTTATGGCCATCAGATACCGTTCCCCCACTTTAAAACAGGGGGAACGCTATCTGATGGGTGATTTTAACATAGGGGGAACGCTATCTGATGGGTGAAATGTCTCCATCAGATAGCGTTCCCCCACTGTAAAACAGGGGGAACGTTATCTGATGGGAGATTTATGGCCATCAGATAGCGTTCCCCCACTGTAAAACAGGGGGAACGTTATCTGATGGGAGATTTATGGCCATCAGATAGCGTTCCCCCACTTTAAAACAGGGGAAACGGTATCTGATGGGTGAAATATGGCCATCAGATAGCGTTCCCCCACTTTAAAACAGGGGAAACGCTATCTGATGGGTGAAATATGGCCATCAGATAGTGTTCCCCCACTGTAAAACAGGGAAAACGGTATCTGATGGGTAATATTGAGCATTAAATTGCATTGCCCTGTTTTTAATTCATATAGCATTATGCTATCTATCTATCTATTATAATTATAATATATACAACATATTATAATTATAATATATACAACATATTATAATTATAATATATACAACATATATATTATAATTATAACTATAACATATATTATGTATTATAATTATTATATATATATATATATATATATATATATATATAACATATATTATGTATTATAATTATAATATATGTATAAAATATATATTATTTATTATAATCATAATATGTATAACATATATATTTATTATATTTATTATAATTATTAGTATTATTACTATTAGTTTCCCGCAAAAACGTGAAGAAAGTGTGACAAGTTTGCCGAAACATGTTGTTTGAGCTTTCACGGTGTCCGTAGTTCCTCAGACAAGCGCGCCGAACAAGCGCGTGCTTGCCACGCGCGTGCTTTCTCAGTGCTCATCACGAGCACGCGCCTATTTTGCCGCGTGGGCGGGGCGGAGCGGCAAGAAGACGAAGGGGGAACCGTATCTGATGGGGAAACGCGGATTGACGTAACACCGGCTCCTCAAATGGATTAACACAACCAGGGGCGCAACTACATATTATTCAGGTGGATGCAAAAACATAAATGAACCATTTTATTTTTGAACCCTTATTTATTGTAAAGTGTTGATTTTGTTTTTGAACCCTTATTTATTGTAAAGTGTTGATTTTGTTTTTGAACCCTTATTTATGTTGAAGTGTTGATTTTATTTTTGAACCCTTATTTATTTTGAAGTGTTGATTGTCTGAAAGACCTTACACATGAATTGCCCCATATGGGTTTTGAACCGACGACCTCAGCATTACCAGCACCGTGCTCTAACCTGCTGAGCTAACTCACCTACCTTACAAATTATTGAGTTTCCATGGATTTAAGAAGAACTTACATGATCTTACCACAATGAAGATTTGATAAAAGTGTTTATATTCCAATGTTTTTCAAAACAACATTACTAATATTTTATTTTCCAGAGATTTTGTATTTTGAAGTGTTGATATTATTTTTGAACCATTTTTAGTTTTCAAGTGTTGATTGTATTTCAGAGATTTTTTTTTATTTTAATGTGTTAATTTTATTTTTGAACCATCTTTTATTTGTAAGTATTGATTTTATATTTAGCCAAGTCTCTGTGGAAGCATTTGTCTCTGCTAATGACATTTTCAATACAATTTTTTGATCCCAGGCTTAGTTTATGGACTGTAATGTGAAATTAGGCACAAGTATAAGTCTGACAGTTTGTTCACCAAGTTACTGTGCTCTCTGAGAGGATCTGTAAGTATTTGACTTTGTTCCATGTCCATTGTTGACATTAGTCTCTAACAAAATGTGGATCATCTACCAGGAACACTGTAAAGAGCATGAGTTTCTGTAGTGTAGTGGTTATCACGTTTGCTTTACACGCAAAAGGTCGCTGGTTCGAAACCAGACAGAAACAGATTTTGCACGTTCTCTTCATCACAGGTGTTTACTAAAGGTCAACAAGGGTTCTGTGGTGTCATGGTCTGTACTCTGAATCCAGGCATCTCAGTGCAATCCTCAGTTGAAATTTTCATGCGTTGCATCTCACATCATCAACTTTGGAACCTCAAACTGAAACAAAGCAGACAAGTTCAGTTCCTGTAGTGTAGTGGTTATCACGTTTGCTTTACACGCAAAAGGTCTCTGGTTCAAAACCAGACAGAAATGGTTTTTGTAGGTTATGCATCTCTTGGGGTGCAGTGAGACAACAAAATCCTTCCTCTTTTGTGATGGTTCATTTTCCAATCGACTTCAATGTAGGCATCTTTGAAATCCAAGCTACTTTACTTCAATTACCAATTGGCAGTTCTATGGCGTAATGCATGTGTCAAACTCAAGGCCTGCGGGCCACATGTGCCCCCCCCCCAGCATTTTATAGGCCGATGATTGACTTAGCATAGGTTTTGAGCACGAATTGACTATAAACTACATTTCAACCAAAGGTTTGTAATGCGCTTCCTAACCAGACGCTCCAAAGCGTCCGGTCCATAACTCTTCAACACGCTGTCAGCTCCCGGTCAGAAAGAGGCATTTAGTTCAGAGACCATGAGATCATATTCAGAAAGGATTTTTTAAATTAATTGATTTCAGTTGCCTCTGAGACTAAATCTCTGTGTAAAGTCTATCATGTCTGCCCATGTGACTTGTTTTTATTATTTGTTTGCTTACCTTTAAACACTGATTTAAATATTGTAATTTTTAAACTGAGCAGTAATTTTACATCCATTGAAACTCAAATGTAATATTTAAAACTTTAATACATAAAATCAGTTATTTAACAATATGAGGTGGTGTTTAATTTATTTTTAACATTGTATTTTTATACATTTATGCTAGGGGTGCCCAAGCCTAGTTTTCCAGAGCTACCATCTGCAGCTTTAGATGGTTCCTTCTCTAACACACCTGGACCATTGACTCATTATAAGCCTCTCCAGAACTGAATGAGGGAAGTCAACCTTTTGTCTGGTGTGTTTTAGCAGGGATGCACTCCTGATTTGTACCGTCAATGTGGCCCGTTGAGGGGGGCCAATATGCTGAAGTGGCCCTCGGTGAAATTGAGTTTGACACCCCTGGCGTAGATGGTTTGTTTTGTGCCATCAAATAAGAAGAAACAAGTTGAAAGAAATAGTTATAGAGAGGTTCTAACCATTAGTTTTAATGGATATTTTCAGAAGTAGAAAACAAAACTAAAATAAGTCAATTTCATAAAAACAGAGCCAGAAAGGGAGGAGTGATGTAATGTTAAACTAATAAATGACATTTAAAATGGTGGTGATTAATCAGTCCTAGTCAAAGGCTTCGTTCATCACCTTCAGTGTTGACGAATATGTTAGAAATGAACAAATTTATAGTATTTCTAGCTAAAAAATTGGGCCCATTGAGAAGTAAATATGGGTCAGCATGTGTCGACAGTCTATTATTTTAAAGCATAAATAACATCTTTCAACTAAAATTTAACAAGAGGGAGACATTTTTCACACAAAGCCCCAGAAAATAATCTATGCTGCTTTGAAAATACACTCAAAAAGGCCTTAACAGACGAAATTAAAGTCTTTAAAGGGACAGGTTCACATCGTTAAATTAACAACACTCTGACTGAAAAGTGTGACATAATCACATGAATAATTAAAGCTGCAAGCAGCTTTGGACGGCCCTCACACCTTGGCATCGTTCCGGCCTGTGGCCACCATGGGCTTTGAGCATTGTCAGTGCATTCACTCACTCTGTCTCACGATTTGTGCTTTAAGCAGCTACATGACGCTGATGACAAACCTTGAAAATGACATTCAGTGTCTTTCAGATAATGTGACTGAAGCAACATAAGGTTGATAGAAGAGACTTTTCTCAACCCTATTAAGTTCTACATGTACCATTTTTCAAATCTCTAGGCTCAGTGTTTATATATTTGTTTATTAAGATCCCCATTGGCTGCAGTAGAACTACAACTATTCTTATTGGGGTCCAACAAAATTATATTTACATCAAAGAAAAAGAAAGTTATACATTTATCTTGAACAAAGCAAAAAACAGGTCTTTACAGTTCCCCTTTATTAACCTGTTGCAGTTATTATTCCTACCTTTTATAAAAATTATACTAGAGGTGTGGAGGAGTAACAATAATGATTTTTATTTTTCTTAACCATTTTTACTTCCTTAAATGTATTTTCAAAATTTGTTGAGTTTTAAGAAAATTCAGTCTTCCTAATAGCAAATGACTACAAAAGAGAAAGATGTTGATTGTGGGAAATGAAAGGACAATAATAGGCACTTGCATTTTGCTGCACCTCTGCTTCTCGGGTCTCATTAAAGCGGTAGCTGCCTATAAAATGATTCAGTCTGTAAATTTCTATGTTAGGAAAAATCAATCTGTGTGCAGAGAAACTCGGGGCCTTAGATTTCTTTTTATGCTAGTTGAGTGGAACACTGGAGCTGACACTCTTACAAAGGAAATTATAAAGAGGTTAAATGTCACATCTTGAGGATCATATACTGTATGTATTGTTGAACATGAAATATTAAGTATTCAGGAAAAATATTTAGTTTTTGTTGGCTGCACTCTGACGCCTGAAGGCCGAGTTGTATAGTTTTGGATGTGAGAGCTGGGAGATTATTTTTGTTTCTGCATTTGTCCTTGTTGGTGAAAAATGAAGAGCCTGAATGGTGTGTCAGTGGGATACAGATGATTCTTTCTGCAGTCCAGTCTATCTGTCGCAGGGCTCTGATATCAGTTTTAAGGAAGGAATCGAATAGAAAAAAAAAGATTCCTCTCCAACTCTCACAGCAACCCTGAAATGTTATGAAAATAACTCACTGTCTATGCAATTTCCATCTAGAAAACTTAAAATACTCAGCAGAAAATTACATACAGACATCCGGTCTGTACACACTAATATGCTAATGAAAAGCAACAAAAGGCTAATTAAATTATACATTTTGTATTACAAAACTGCAAAAACCACATGACTCATACAATATAGAAACTGTTCTTGCACAATGAAACAAAAAAATAATTAGATAAGCAGTTTTTTATTGTTTACTTATCCTTGAGTGTAAAAATACTACTTGTTTATAAAGTTGTCTTTTCTCTGATCAGTTAAGTGTTGATGTAGCATTTTTTTGCTGCAGGAAAATGTGATGGCGCTCTTGTGAATTTAAGGTTTTATATTTACCAGCTTCATCTGCTGTGGTGAAAAAGTTACTCTGTGATGGCATTAATTTCTGAAGCTGTCGGATGAATTAGTAAAGTGAAAAGAGCAACGATTATCTCAGCATGAGAGGAAAAACAGCATGAGACTAAAATATATGCATTAAGTAAAGCACTTAGCTTGAATATACTTAGTCATAGTTGCTGCTTAAGACTTACTGTTTTTTCTATTAGGAAGTGTGAATTAATCGGAGAGTTGGAGATTTAAACACAACATTAAAAGTAGAGATCCAGAGTCTTTGCATCAAGATATATTGTTTGATAGAATTGTCTGTCTCATATTCTTCTTTTCAAGAAAAAAAAATCTGCTAACCTGGATGACCCTACATAAATGTAGCTCTGGCCTGATCTTCATCTTGTTTTGATTTTGTGCTCTGCTTACTGTAAATAAATTGAACCGAGTTTCTGAACGAGCTTGGGGCTGTCCTGAGACGTCCGTTTTTGCAGCCAGTGACTCATCCAATTATGTACTGAATGTAAAAATAAGGGCACACTTACTTTTTGTTGTATTCATGTTTCCTTTTTGTTACCTGACATCTATGCACTTTTTTATTGTGGAAAACCCTGTCTTGAAAATTGCTTTTCACCCAATGAGGTGTGAGATGTGATTTTCATCAGAGTGGCTGCTTTTAATGTACTTAACTCTAAAATCTTCTCTGTCTGTTGCGACTTTTTTGCAAATTTATTTGCTTCATTTATCCACTGGATTCATGAAGCAGTTTCCTTTAAATCTGTTGCCCTAGAGCCAGTGTAATGTGAAATTTAAAGTTGGTAAACTGCACCAAAGCAGAGACTATTTGCTCAGTAGAGCAGATCTGTCTTTGAAAGAAACCCCAGATACTTGGGTTTGCACAAAGCAGAAGAAAAAGCTTAATAAATTTGCCCCTTAGATTAACTGATTTGAAATTTAGCAGTGTCAAATTGTTGCTTATTTTCTGAATATTTACATTAATTGTGATTCAGATTAATGTTCGGGCCTGTTGACTTATGGGATAACAGGAGATTAACCAAAAATAGCCATGATTTACCACCTGGTGGGGGATACAGTTAGTTGTCAAGGCAGGAACAAAATGTTGCCATAGTTCATACAAACTGACAAATGGTCAAATGGCTTCAAATCTGATTTATGGTGAGGGGTTAAAATTAAAACTACAGATGTTTGTGCATTGGCCAAGCTTTGTGCTGTAAAGATTTTCAGTTTAACTGAGCGCTTTGTTGTTTTCTTTATGTTTTTATTTGCCTTTTAAGATTTAAGACTCCAGTAGCAGTTTCTAAGTCAATATTTTTAGATTAGTACAGATTAACGTTAAGTATGCAGTGCTGTAAAACTGTAATTTATTTCTCAATGTGAATTTTATGGATCCGATAGATGAAGTTTATTTTCCTATTCTTTTGTCAGACCTTCTTTTTCTACTATTTTAGCCAGATACCTTCTTATTTCTTTTTCTTCAGTAGTCAGTTCTGCTTTTCTCATCCCTCCTCTGCTTTAATTTCAGCCTCTCTCTCTCCCGTCTCCACTGGGCTGGTGGGCTGGAGCAGAACAAAAAAATTGAATCTTCTTTTATTTCCCAAAGTGGTCTTTGTTTAACAACATTAGAACACCTTTTTGTCTTTTTTTTAGCTGACCAAATTTCATTAGATTGACTGCCACCAACAAAGTGAATGTGAATTGGGATTAACCTTGTGATCTCCCGTCTTTTCCTGGCAGTAAGATTATGAAGCCATTTCATATTTCAATAGCACGCATCAAATCCTCTGATCTCAGCCGGATGAAGCTTTATCTTCTTCGTTCTCACCCTCACACTCAGCTCCATCATCTGTATCTATATATGTTCTTCACTGTTTGTTTAAAAAAGTTCAACAGTGCACTAATTTTTAAAATCTACTTTTATCACTTTGCAAAGCGTGAGGGCAGAATATTTCTGTTATTAGCAGTAAACTACGCATAAATTTATCTTTGTATGTTATGGGGAGCAAATTTTTAAGGGAGGGGATGTTGAGGCTTTTAATCAGGTTCATTCTGACCATTCGATGCACTTTTACACCAGAGTCACATTCAGACACCAGTATGCACAGTAACTTGGAGTTAAGTGGCTTTCCAAAGGCAGACTGGAATCAAATTCACATTCTTCTGATTGTAAGAAAACATTTTTTCTCACAGAACCTCAGCCACCACAAAGTTATTTTGTATTGACAAGTTAACATTTGGATATATCAGTTAAAAAAAACTCCTTTGCAGTTGGTTAAATGGTTGCACTGCTGCCACATTTCTCTATTGTCATGTATGCTGGTGTTTTAAGAAGCACCTGGATCAAAACATAAGGGAATAGAAGTTTTATAGAACATGAGATTCTGTCACATCTTAAGTCACATTTTAAAAATCATCACATTTTAAGTGATTAAGTTGTGAAACATTTGTGTACGCTGGGAATCAGTGTTCACAGTGTTCTGCTGCATCCTGATTGAGTGCATTACTTTTCAATGACGCCATTGTCTCGTTTCATTTAATTTCTGTCAAATTATGGGAGCAACTGACCATCTGTGAAGGAAATTTTAGGGTTCTGTGAAGGCCTCCAGGCAGTCAGATAATGATTAACCAAAGGAATCAGAGAATAAGTGATGATAGTTGTGTTGTAGTTGTGTTGATTCTTAATATGTGCCATAAACATAATGTGCAAGAGCTGCGAGGCTAATCTGGTTGAATATTTAGACATGTCCAAAAAAAGTTGTGGCTGGTTTATTAGATGGTTAAATTGTGTATGGTACATTGTTAAATTTAGCATAAATAAGTCGCAAGCATTATTTCCCATGGCTTTAAACAAAAAGCTGATAGGCAATAGTGTGATGGGACTATAGTGCTATGGTGTACAGGTCAAACATTACATTTAATGTCATTTACTGACACTGATGTTACTCTATCAAAAAATAATCATAATACACTAATCAGTATTTTAGAAGGGCATTGCTAGTGTGCCAGTCTGAAAGCACTAATAAAGAAAAGATTGACAGCATTGTGAAATCCTCTTGGTGTCACTGGTAAAGCGTGCAAAGGTCCAGTCGCTGTAAAGCCGCCTTACAGTGTTGCCTTGCTGTGAAGCTCCATGTTCTGTGGCGTTGATGTGGATGGATAACAGATTGACAGAGCACACTGCAGAGGGCTTACAGTTACAGAACCTTATGGCCCCTAACCCACTTTTTGCACTCACACACACATACACACACAAATGCCCGCTGAGAGAGATTAGCACGTTTTTGAGCTTTAGAAATAATGACCACCGTCAAGGCATGAAGGGGAGGGGAGGCTTTGAGGAAATTCAGTTCCAGTTAAAAAGAGGAATGAAGAGATTTACAGTGGAGTAAACCTTTTTGTGATCCTTTTTTCTTTGTGTAGCAGTATCCTTTGATCTCGTACGGCGTTTTTGGTTCTTTTTCCGACATTTTGTTAATGCAGCACAGCAAAGATCAGATGCTCAGCATGAAAAACAAAACTGAATGCAAAGTTTTCTGTTTATGCTAATATTTTTTAGACCTACTTTGAAAACATTGATAACCAACGCACAGCATCATTTTGTCTCTCGCTATTCTTCTCAACATAAGCAATGTTTAATCCCTTTGGGGGAGGGGATAATGCGTTGAATACACATAAAAATACATGTGTGCAAAAACATCAGTGTTAGGACAAAAAAACAGAGAATTCTCCAGTAAGCTTAGTTTCATCTGGTTTACTGCATAAGAAAACAACAAACTAAAATAATAATTTATGTGGTGATTGTAATCTTCTTTTGGGATTACAAACCTATGCAGAGTTAGGTTTATAATGAAGTTGTTCATGTCAAAATTGTGCTTTCAGTGTAGTTTCTTTTGTTCTATGGTTTTAATATTAAACTTATGCACCAAGTTTGTCTTTACAAACACTGGACCCTGAACATTATAGTCAATGTTTTAATTCTAACCGTTCCTGCATGAACACAACTAATTGACATTTTTGGTTAGGTGGGATGCGAAAGGGAAGCATTATATATTTTCCAGGCACATAGTGTAATTTTATGGCACTATCAAGTAACTATGCTTACCTTCAGTTGTTATAAAAATCTTTTGTAAAATTGTTATATTCCATATTATCAAGAAATTTGACTTTGCATCATAGAAGTATCTAATGTCGTGAAATTGATCTCAGACTCTCTTTGACCCCCTTCAATAACCCATCACAATCCTATCATAAGAAATAAAAAAATATTTAACAATCTGACTGAAAAAGTGATAAGGAGGAAAATTATCTGATGTTATTGCTACAAGCTTATTTTGGAACATACATCTTAATCTATAAGTGCATTGTTTTAATGGAAATATTTAGAAGATGTTGCATGTAGAAAGGTTTATTATGATTTTATTGTTTTTTTAACATGGCTTGTACTACTTTAAAGATCTATAAAAGAAAGCACAGGAACATTTTACTGATTACATTTCAGTGTCTTCCATGTGGCTGCTGCTATGTGACAGGAAGAGGCTTGACGTGACCTTACCAGGCCATGTTTGTACTACGCATCCTCGTGCTGTTTGACCTTTTAAAACACTTAACATTAACCAGCGACACTCTATGTAACCCCGGCTCCAGTTGCATTTAATCAACTTTTAAGTCTGTAAATGTAATTGTGACGTGAATATTTTTTTTCCACTCTGCGATTAGGCAGCTTATTTTTTTATTTTTTTTTGGATCACATCATAGCGTAACAAATCTTTGTTTCACTCACAATGATCATCTTGTGTCTTTGACCCAACCTCAACCCCAGTTCTGTAATTTTTCATTAATCTCCTTTTTACTCTCTACAATTCAGTTTACCAGAGCAAAACTCATCCTTTCATCAGAAGGGGGAAAATCTTTAAGCCTAATCTCTGTTATCGCCTTAAATCAAGTTAACTGTAGTAGGTAAAGAGAAAGCTGAAGTCCAAAAGAAACTCTTTCTGTTTAATCTAATTATTAAGCTCTTTTGAAGTCCAGCACTGAAGAATGTCAGTGGCAATAGAGATTATCCTGGCCTGCACTTCTGTGACCTTATCTGCTCCCAGTCAGAGAGTTTTGTCTAATCGATGGCACTCAGATCAGTCAGTTTAATGTGTGCAGCAGCACAACTTAGAAGACATTTACAGTGATACATCACAAAAATATGATCAATATGAGGTTTCCATTGCTGGGGGCTCAGGTCAGATCAGTCCTTGTTCAAACACGCTGTCAGCGGGAATGTTTCCACCCCTGGGCGAAGCGTGCCATTTGGGATGCTGCTCTGGCTGGCTGTCATTGTTCAGAGGATTAATGACTGGGTCATTTTGCCGGGTATTATGAGTGTAAAATTGTCATAAATGCAAATTAGAGACAGAGCACTATCCAATGCAAGAATGCATCAAGATATCAGTGAAATAAATGACAAAGAAACTCAGAAACACTAAACGGAAAGAAAAGGTCAAGACATGAAAATAACTAACTAGGAATCTAACACAAAAAGCCAAAAAACGTTAATCATTAATTAATAAAAATACAAACCCATCATTCTTACGGTCATATCCGTCAGCTTAGATTCACAGTCAAGTGTTTCCCTGTTCAGATAACAGGATTTTCTTTGTGTGTGTAACAGCTTTTATTTCAAGCTGTGGCAAAAAATATAGAAACAAAGGCAGAACAAGTGGAAAGTTATTCAGTGTGCTAGCTTTAAGCCCTGCTCTTTTATAATGATTTTTTAAGGCTCAATAAATCAGTATGTTGGTCAGAAGTTCAGCTCCACAGCAAAATAAAGAAAACACTTGGGACGGATGAGAGCTGTGGTGTGAACTGAAGGAGGAGGAAACAAACTCAACAGATTGATTATAGGATGTGCAGAAGCACTACAAAATTGTGCAAGCTGGTTTAGCTGTTAAATCTGGATGTGAGCATCTACAATAAGTGAATATAAAGCAAATTGTTGCTTAAAATTTGCTGAATGTGGAATGTTACATCTTCCTATATTTTATCTGTTTTTTTTCCTAAATATATTTATTAATTATCTAAACATTGTAAATATCACATCTAAGTTAGGAAAAAATACCCAAACTAAACTTAAATTGTTTTGCATTTATCCAGTTAATCAAGATCATTTTAAATAATAATAATAATAATAATAATAAGACTGCTGGTGTGTTTTTAATAATTGGTTACATTTCAAAACATGTTACTGTACTTATTAATCTTAAATCACATGCTAATTTTTAGCCCCCTTTTTTCCCTTTTCTAAAGTTTTTCATGTTTTGCTTTGCTTCCCTCTCGCGTTGCATTTATTTTCTTTCAGATTTTGCTTTCAGCCTTACATCAGCTGCATGTTTCCATAGCAAATCCTCCAAGCTCTTCTTTCTGTATGACATTACTGTTTTAAATGTTTTAAACTCTGAGGACATTAAATTAGCTCAATTACTTCAGCAAAAATACACGACTTACCCTTTTTCCCATGCATTGGCCACCAAGCCCTGCTCTTCTCGCTCTCGCCCCTTTCCTCTTTCGTAGCGTATGTGAGCTGCGTTGCTCACATACTCTATATGTCTTTGCTTCTGAACTCAGAGTCACTTTAGGGAAAAAGAGAGGCAATGAGTGATTCAATTCTCAGAGGGGGAAAATATAAAGCCTATTTAATCTTAAATGAGAACTACAAAGTATAAATTACTGATCTTCAGAGTATCATTCTTTTCCCTCTTATTTATGTTTGTTCTCTATACTACATAATTTTTTTTTGTTTGTTTTAATCCTGGTTTTAACAGATTTTTTTTGTATCTGATTTTTAGCTTATGTGCTTATTCACTAATCTCTATATGACCCTGTTATTTCTTTTGTTATATTTCCTGGATCAATTCCAAAATCTTTTTGAGCAAAACTTCCAGTCTTAGACAACTCAGTAACTTCATGCAATTTATCAGTTATCAACTGAATCCAGTTCCACAGGATTATTGTTTTATTTAAAGTTACATGTGTTTGTTGCTCAAGCCTGGATACAAATTCCACCATTCATGTCACTTTTTATTTTCCACTATATATCTATGAATATGGTTTGAGTTTCCAAGTTGTTGTATTTCTTTAACTTTTCTCAGTCGAGCATTCAGTTTCTTTTTAGTGCATTCATCTGTGTGTTTCAAAATGTCTATAAGACGATTTGTTTTATCCCTGAAACAGAAGACGCCACCTTGAACAGTTTTGAATTAATCAGAAAACCTGTCAGTCAAACCCAGACGTTGGTTTTTACATACATGATTAATGTGATTTAGCCCGAAGGATGCTGAGCAGCTTGTGTTTTATTTATTATTACTGTCTACATTGTTTTGTCCTTTTTTGTTTTGTTTTTTTTTTTCTTTTTTTTTTAAGAAGGTTATTTCAGGGGAACTACTGCAGATGCAGAGTGTGTGTTCACAAGAACATGAGTTACATTGTGATTCACACAAAAAGCAGAAAAAAATTCAGATGTAGAGTTGCTCAGACTTCTTCAAAACAAACATAGACGCACAAATGAAGGATATCTCCCTAAGACTGAACAGATGCTTAGTCACATCCCCACACAAGCCCACTCTGTGTCCTCTTTTCTGTATGGATGAATTAATAAACCCAGCATGAATACAGACAAACAGACATTCGCATTACAAGACAGATATAGAAAGCTGGTGAATATGTATGTTTTTGCTGCCTGTGTTCTGTCAATGCAAGGACAAGAACGGACTCAGCAACAAAATGCTGCTGCAGAAATAACTGCAGAAGCAAACAGAGACAAATATAGACTTTATGGATTTTCTGGACTTTCTGTATTGAATGTACAGATGTTTGAATTGGTAAAATATAGATTCATCTCAGCAGGGAATCCGTTTGTTTCATTTTTTAAATTAATTTATTAAGTTAATAAATTAGCCTTTCAATGGCGTGCCAGTCTCCGTTACTAGGCAGATTACAGAGCCACATCATTGTCCTCTCTCATGCAAACTGCCTCTTGCCTCATTAGAGGCAACAATTCAATTGGACTTTCGTTGAAAAATCCACACCCGGTATATGTGATGAGATATCCTTATAAAATCCTTCAACATTTATAACGTTGGCTAAAGAGCTCAGATTTCTGAGTTCTTGTTCTCCACAAAGTCAGAACTTTTCTTTTTTTCTGTCTAAGACTAGACTAGGTATGTGGCAATCAATTTGTCTTATTTCACCAGCTGAGTTTATGTGGGATTAATTGACACGATCATGCTTTTGTGCATATGAAGGAATTTTTCAAATCAGAGAAAGTGAATCTGTTGTCATCTGAAGGCTTACCATCTCAGGCTTTAAAAAGAAACCCTGCTTTAATTCAAATATGAAGAGCACTGGAGAGAAACTGAATCCCTCATTCAACACAAGCAGTGATTCCCTCTGTGAACTCAAATGTTTTACAGCCTCTCTGTTTGTTTCTCTTCGCCCAAAGTTCTCTGGGCGAACCTCTTAGTAGTAGGGAGAGAAGTTGTTTAAATATGAATATCTGGAACAGCTGCGACTCTAAACCAAAAGCTGAGCACTGAAAACAATCATTTGTGGAGTTTAATTTATTCCCTCTGTAAATGAGTCTCTCTTCATGTCTCTTTAAAATTTAACTAGCATTCAAAAATATTAATTCCTTCATATCAGGCCTGTAACACATTCCAAAACACAACAATAGTCAAGTCGTTTTGGCTTTAAGGATGCTGTGAGTTGAAGCATTTTTCTGGTTTTGTCTCTTTCATCTTATTAGCATGTCGGGGCTTCAGGCAGCCCGATGCAGTGTCCTCTTGTTTTTGTGATGTATGCATAATGGGCTTCTGTGCTGCTGTAATGGATAATGTGTGGGCTTTCTTGGAAATATATCTTTGGTGCAATGCATGTTGCTCTAAAATCTCTGTGTACTTTCTACATGAGTACTTCCATCACACAAGTCAAAATGACCTTTTGCAGTGCCACTAATACAACCTCTCACTGTCACAGAGCCCAGCTTTTGGCTTTCTCTCTTGTTTTTTTCTTTTTTCGGCTGTAGCCCGGACCACCCTGTCTGCCTTTATGGGAACACATTGAATCAAATTTTTCCAAAAATATCACGATTTACTCAGTTTGGCATGATTCTCATTTATACTTTGTGTGAGCTCATTTCAGATGCCTGTGAGCTCAGGGAACACTTTGAATTTACAGCTTTTTAAATTAAAAAACTGTGTGGAAACGTAGATCCACATTATATAGCTTGGTGAAGGTTTCTTGGAATAAAGTCTCTGATGTTTAAAAAGCAAATCAATTTCTGAATTTCTAGTAATTTGAGTAATTCTCTCTGGTTTCTTCAATAATTTCCCCAGGCTGGTTTTATTTATTTGGCATTTTGGACACATGTTAATAAATGTTCTAGTACATTTGTCATTAAATTGTAAATGTTTTCTTGAAAATGTGGCTTCATTGCCTTCAGCTCAAAGGGTTTTTTGCATCCTTTACGCGAAGAGATCTATCTGTAAATTACTAAATCAATGAGAACAACACAATATATCAAAGATGCAGCACAGTGAATTGCTTTCTAAGACCCTAAAGACTACAGTTGCTGTCACTGTAATAGTCTAGTATTATTGTGACAATGTTTCTGTAGGAGAAAGTTGGCATGTAACATCTTAGACTGTAACTGTGGCTGCAAGAAACTGTGGCACTGTGTATAAATAAACATGTTGCATCATTGTAAAATGAAGCTGTCCTGTGGTTGCATAAGCCCTGACCTCACAGAGCTCTGCAGCAGCTAAAAACAAAGATGTGGACATATGGGCACAAGGCTGTAGGTTTTGGTGATCATATCCCTTTGGAAAAACATTATTTTGAAACTGAATGTGATGCTCTGTCATCTGCCCTGTTGTCAATATATAGCCATCTATAAAACAGAAGTAGAAAACTACTTACTTTCTTAGACACAGGAGAATTTAGGATTTGAGTCTTAATTAGAGTGGTGAAATGTAAAATCAGCTTTTTAAAATGGTCTGCATTGGCAGCTGCTTGATTTTCACAGTCTTGTACCTTCCAGTGTGCTCGTTTTCTGCAGCATTTCAATTGAAATTCGTTTCGACTGCCTTCTTCTGGGAGCTGCTCGTTGAGAGCCCCCTGAACTGTTGCTCACAGAGACGTCTTGCTTTTACCATTTAGCCTGCTAAAAGCAGAGAGCAGATCTCCAGGCTTGTCATGACGTCCCAAGGTTTGTGTCCCATCTGTGCCATACAGTTGATCTCAGCTGTATGTGGGTTGGTGTGTGTTGTCTGTGCTGTCGCAGCCACTAATGCCGGTTCGTGCAGTTGGCCTAGTTCTGCTTACTGCAACTGCTGATGCTAAGACACATTTAAGTCTATTCCCTTCAAGCATATTGTCCCTACACAGCCTGTCATATTGTTAACCAGTTTATTTCATATTGTGCATCTCATCCTTTTTTAAAAATAATGTAGCTTCAAATCTCACAGCTAATTAAGAATGTATGTATGAGAACATGTAAAATGGAAATGCATGCTTCACATCTCCTGTCATCTTCTTGTATGAGATGTTCTGCTTTTTTCTACCTTTATGCAATAAGAGAATCTCATCTACTGCAGCAGATGTGAAGCAGCTGCTGCAACTGCAGGGCAAAATCTCAAACTCAGTCCCAAACACTTTCATGCAATCCAGCTGCTAGGGTGCTGAGCATGCTCTGCCTCAGTGTGCCTAGGGCCTTATGAATGGAATCGCAGTGAAACGCTGCATGCCTCAATTCAGATGTTTTTTTGTTTTGTTTTGTTTTGTTTTTCACAAAGAACGATGACACAACGTCATGCATGCTCGTTGAAATCTCATTGATGAATGGGAATAATCCTGTTGCAGTGTTTCTGAATCTGTAAAAAGTAACATAATATCTGCTGTTCAAATAAAAGCCAAGCCCAAGTCCATTTCTTAAACCATTTTATTCATATAAGCTTGAAATCATTTTATCTTGCAGAGTTTTATCTCATTAAACCATAAGTAGTAGTGTTCATTTAGCTGTCCATATTTTTTAAACTGGAAATATTTCCAAACTGCCAAATTTTTCTTGCTTTTATGGAAGGCAAAAAGTGTCAAAGCCTGTCACCACAAGAATAGAATAAATCTAAAAAATATATCATTTCTATTAATGTTATAATCTGTGGGTCTTTATGTCACCTTGGCTTTATAATAGATTTTTTTGAGTTGTGTGATTATTTTTGTGCTCACAACCCTGCAAATAATATTATTGAAAATAAACCAACTTTATTATTGGTTCATTCTTATATTTATCTGTAAGGAATTCCCAGCAATGATGCATGATATGCTTTCAAACTTATTGTCTCAGCGTTATATGCTTTATGTTTTTTCCATTACGTATATGTTGCTTTTATGTCCAGTGAAATTAAGAAGATTTTGTGGCTTCAAATTAATACATTTAATTTTTTCTGATTTGCTTGTTTTACTCTTGGTGTGGGTGTCTCTGTGAGAACTAAGTTCCATGTTTAACGATTTTTTCCCTTTTTATTTTGCAGAGTTGGTCTTTGTTCTGTTTAATACAGAGAGACACATTAAAGCACACATTGGCTAAGAAAAGCTTTTTCTCATGCTTGTGCTTGCATTCATCCCTTTTCATGTCCTTATGTTATCAGTTCAGTTCAGCAGAGTTAAATCTGTATGAAATATGTTTCTCATACTTGTACTTATTGCAGCATGAAACAGATATAATGCATTATACATAAACACATATTCAACAAAATGATATATGATGCATATTAGTCTCAATTTGCAGAATAAAAGAAAAATAAATGCTTAAATTATGCTGTATTTTCATGCTTTCATTTAAAAGTCAAAAAATGTGTTAAAGTCACCCAGTACTTAGATGAAGGCTTGTGCAAAGGGCTTCTGAATTACAAAATGAAAAGACGTCTAAGAGTTGGTCTCACAGCGCTGTTGCTCATTCTCTCCTCCCCCCCACTGCCTTTCTGAAGACTCTTGACTTTAAAATGCTGTTTAGTTTTCTGATGATATTTCAGATTCACTCCCTATTCATGATTCATGATAGAAAACCATGACATAGAACTTTAGCACATCTGATGCATAAGAAAACTGATATTTTCAATACTTATAAATTAAACCATGGCAATATTCTTGTCTGCATTAATAATAATTTGTAACAATTTTTGCATAACAATTTATAAAATTCAACCTTATTGATTCAATTGTCTTTGTAATTTCTTGCTGTTAAATATTTCTTGGTTTGTGAAAATACTAAAACATTTCCAAAATGCTTTTGGTGTTCTTTTGTGGACATAGAGAGATATGTATTAGATCTTCTTTTTTAATCAATAATAACTATTCACAAGAACAAAAAATCCTTTTAAAATAAGTGTGCATAAACGCTGAAGAAACCAGTAATTAATAGTTGTTCATTTACCTCAGTAACAGCAAATCTTTTGCTTTTCTGTGATTTTTAAGGAATGCAACATGTTGCAATTTTTTCCATATGTTAACTTGATATCACTTTGCAGAGTTTCTTCTCCAGGATGGACAGGAGTTGATGTTTGCTGAAAGTGTACTAAATCCTAATTCAGAGCAAACTTTGACACATATTACATAGTGTCTTATGCAAAGTTATAAAACTGCAGATGAAATCTTGCATAAAATATGGAAACTGAACTTTGATAATCTTAAACAAGAGCAAAACAGCAAACTCTCCAATCTGAATTAGTAGCTCTGAATAACTTTAAAAAAAAAAAGACACTGAAAAGTGTAGAAAATGTCCGACTGTGTGTGTAACATCGAGTGAAGTGAAAGGTGAAAAATTGTCCACATAACATAGATATTGACTTTGTAAAAGAAGTCATGCTTGCTTTTAAAAATTGTTTTTAGGGATTACAAGGCATTATAGGAAAATGTTATTTAACCTGGCAGAAAATCCAGTTGCCTGGATTTTGTACATTTACTAAACTTTGGACATTTGCCATGCTTTTATTCTGAGAAAACATTTGTATAAATTGTTTATTTTTATCTGATGGTGTGCATTTGCCTTAACTTTAATTACTTTATTAACTACAGGCAGGTTAGTGTTACGCGTAACTCTTTGCTGCAGTTTTTAGAACACAACAATTGGATTTTATACAATGCTTCAATGTCATATGAGTCATGAATGACTCTCTTTCCCACTTTTATGGCAAATTTAGGTACATGCTGTTCACTGTGTTGTGTATTATGGATAGTTTTGGTCACGACTGCCAACTCAACTTCACACATTTTGTAAGTAAAAGTGGAGTCATTTTCGAACTTGGCAAAGATGCAGAGAAGGTGGAGATTAGTATTCATCAAAGCCGACAAGCGTTTTTTTCAAGTAAGATCTAATTCATTGCATAATGTAATTATTAATTATGATTAGTAATTCAAAAGTAGCTTTAGAACACTAGTTAAGAACTTTCTTGTTTCTTGACCATTTAAAAATTTAGTTTTGTCTTTAGCCAAACTAGATTAGTACAGAATTAAAATTTAAAGTGATATAAACATTGTATAGGAGCTTTTTTGAGACGTTCATCGTGAACTGAAATATAGCATCAGTGTTAGTAAAATACGTGGCAACGGCAGCTAGAAAGGTAAATAGTCCCCTTGCTGACCTTTAGAGGTCATGCTGCCTCTGTTGGTTGATTGTGCCACTTTGTGTTGCTTAACAGTAGAAACATTGGTTTGTACCCAACATGCCACTCAGCTCTTTAGGGAGCATCTCCTACTCTAGCACCCTAAACATTAATAATTACTATCTCACAACATTTCCCTGTGTGCCTGCAATTTATTTCTACAGCTACCTCAAAGCTTTTTGTTAGCTTTGATATTCTCTGCATTGTTATGTAATCCTCTGTAAGTCACTTTAGGTAAAAAGGCAAAAATATGAACATGAACTGTTTTTTTTAATGCTCCTATTGACCCGCTTACAATAGATTTGAAAATAAAAGTATGGAATATATATATATATATATATATATATATATATATATATATATATATATACTTTTACACACACACTTTGTATGTGTGTGTAGAGGTTTAAAGTCAAGGTACTTAAAATGTCAGGTATGAGATGAACCTCAGTTCAGTCATTAGAAGAATGTTAAAAGAAATGTTTTTCGATCCTGTACTTAAAACTCACTGACGGTGACTGACATTTCCTCATTAATTAAAAAAACGTATATTTTTAACTGTATCTCCTCTATCTGTTTTAAAATTTTATTTATTCTGACACAAACATTATCCTTTAAATATGAAAGATTATAGGATGAAGTTCACCAAAACGAACCAGTTTTTGTGCACTGGTTATTCAAACTAGCATCTAAACCCTGCATTTCTTTTCACCATACTTTAAAACTGTCATACATTACATCATTTCAGCCTTTGAGAACATTAATTGATTTGACAGTGAAGCAGATTGTCAAATGAATAAATGAGATGCACTGTGCTTGTTTTGAGACTGTATGGAAGAAAGAGCCGACCGGCATGCACGGCTAAACACGACTGACGTCTGCAGCATGCAATGATGCATACAGTGCTGGCAGGCAACTCTACACACACACACACACACAAAGGGAGCGCAGTTGTTGCTTTCCTTAAAAAGCTAAAAAAGAGAGAAAGAAATACATCCAGTATGTTGTACAAAAATATAGATGTTGAAATCAATGTTTGTTGAAACCTGATGTTTCAAGTGCACATATTTCATGGATAAATTGCCAAAGAATAAATAAATGTCTGTGGTTAAGAACATCAGGTTCAGTTTTTACTTTTGAAATTCAGACTTTCCGGTTTCATGCATCCTTCTCATGGCAGTATTCATTGCACTCTTTACATGTGACCTGAGTACAGAGTTTAGGTATGGCAGGGTGAGACTGTGGGCGAGAGTCTGACAGCTGACAGACTGACGAGGCCGTTGACAATGATGTGACTGACAGTGACGATAACGAGCCACAGAACAAATCAAAGACTCTCAGAGACAGAGAGGGGAGGCCCTATGACAGAATCCCAAACAGCAGCAATCACACCACGCTGAGTAGCACTAATAAGGCAGACAGAAGGCATTACAGTTACAGAGACAGAATGATGACAGCAGTAGATAGTCAGTTACATGAGCAGAGAAAGTTGCTTTGATTATAGAGATAAAAGTAACAGTGATTAAAGTTGAAGTCTGATTGTTGATAGAAATATTGTCATAAACTGAGTATCTTTTACCCAAATTTAATATAATACTAAAAGCAACAAGCTGCCAAATTGAAGATTCAGTTAAATTAATTCTCTGAAAAATTATGCAATACAAACTCCAACATCTAAGTTAAATAAAAATATTGCTCCTTTCATTGGAACAAAACTATTTTCTGCTCCTGAATTTAGATATGAACAGTTTTTTACCTATTTTTGTGTTGAGTCTCAGTCGTCTTTGCTTCTGCAAAAACAGCAGGTAAACAGAAGCAAACAAAGAGGAAAAAATAAAGAACTAGAAAAATATATATATTCAGATAGAAATCCAGATCCTGACAAGAAACAAGAAATTCCTCAAAACTTTAAGAATGACGTCTGACTGCATTCATTGAAGATCCTTCTTTGTGGGAGATTTGAGAATCAAAGTGAGATGTTTGGCATGTGCAAATATCTAAACAAATTTGCCGCTGTGTATCTTTTATAATGCGTGAGGTGCTAGAAGCAAAGCAAATAACAATGTAAATAAATGAAATAATGTGGGGCATAAACATGTAAGGCATAAATGTCAGTAACACAGAAGATTTGCACACTTGGGATGACAGAAGCCTGTAAGAGTGGTATCTCATCTCAGTCATAAAATATGCTTTGTCCTTAGTTGATCAGCCTGAGAATGAAATGGAATTTGAAAGCATAAAAGACTGTTGCATCTTTTAAGATGTCTCAGACACAAAGCCATTTACAGTCAGCTAAACAAAGACAGATGCAGATATGCTGAGTTAAAGTCTTCTCTTGTGGCTTGTACTACATTCAGAGTGCAGGCTGCAGCCCAAGCTCGCTTCCTCAAACTCCTCTTTCTGAACAAGGGACAAAGAGTGGGGCATAATTTTTGTGGGAGTTCCTGCTTAGCAATTTGCCTTCATGTTTTATCCAAAAACAGTTTCTTACAGACCTCTGGAGGTCTGATAATGTTCACGATTTATTTTAGATGACATGAACATTCATGTTTTTGGTGTAGTTGTGAAATCCTGAGTTGTCTGTAGATTATATTTGATATATGTATAGAAATTAAGAATGTCTTTTTGTAGCTTATTCTAATATATACTAACCAAATACTGGGCCTGTTTCTGGTCTATTATCTCCTTTAATTGTTAACAACATCCAGAAAAGGTTGATGCAGGATTTCATCTTTAACATTGTAAATTCTGGTCTTTGTAAGTCTAACATCAAGTTCATTATTTGCATTCTACTAATTTGGAATAGCAAATGCAAAGGTCCTTTAAATAACCAAACATTAACTAAAGATTACAGCCGAATCTAAACCAGTCTAAACTTTTGACTTCACATTGATGAGCCATAACGTTGACTACTGACCTCAGAAAATGCAGCAAATCCATCTTGATTTGAATCTAAGGTGCTACAGATCACCTAAGGCGACCAAAAGAGTGTGAAGAGACGTACTGGAAGAAAAAGCCAAGGATAATAGCATTACTATGGTTTTGAGTAGTATGAGATATTCATCTACCCTGAGGTGATTTATTTATTTTTTTTGCCTCTTCATATTTCAGTCTTGTATGGAGCGACTTACTGTGACTTCGGCTTTGGAATAAGCTCTGACATCTGTTGTTTTCTGGGCACATCAGTGCACTCATGAGGAATATTTACATAAACAGCTCCTGGTATGGGAGAGTCTGCAAACATAGTTCTGTCATTAGGGAACTGAAACTTGACACTGGAATGACAATGTGGGGACAAAGCTTTTGCATGAATGGGATGTGTTTCCAACTACACAAAGTCAAATGGACTCCTCCATGATGAATAAAATTAATCTTTCATGATATTACCTTTGCTCATCAGAGATCTCTGGTATCTCTACAATGGATGTAATTGTTACACCTTCATCATGTCTTGAGATTCTCATCTTTCCTTTTTTGTCCTTTCCTTTACAGTCATCTGTAATTTCCGAGGCTCAGTGACTCAGGGTTTGGCTCTGGAGGTGGGGGAGACAGTGCAGATCTTGGAAAAATTTGAAGGTAAGACTTTTATGTCATAAATACCCTTTATATGTCTAAATAAATAATAATAACATTTGTGGAATACACAAAAGAGTCACTTTCACTTGGAGAAAAGCTAAGAGAGGAACTTGGAAAATTTTATAGATAGCCCTTCCTGTTCACATTATTGTATATTTATTAAAAAGATTGATTATCCAGTGATACATTTTTAAATTAAAAGACTAATCTGCTTTGTTTTAATCAGTAGTGTGCAAAATGTTTATTTTTCCAGTGATACAGAGTCTAATAATGCAAATGCATCATGTAGGATTTATTACAAACACTAAAAATACTTTCTGCTAAATTAAGCACCACCTTGTTTCTTGTCAGGTGATTGAATGATGTATTAAGTTCAGTGTTTGCATTAAATCAAGGCCAGATTAAGTGAAATAAAAAATTCCTTTCATTTTTTTTATTTTATAGATTGCATGGTTTTGTTCAAATTTAACAAAAAATGTTTCTTCTTTAATAAAGTTACCAATAATCCAATGATAGCTAGTGATAAATATCTAATTAGAGTTGGTTATTAGCCTCTTTTTAGCAAAAATGGTTGGTTATTAGCCTCTTTTTAGCAAAAATGGTTGGTCTGCCAGCCTCTGTTTTAAGAGGATTATATTTCTGTTTAGAATCAGTGAGAAAAAACAGGAATTTAGATTCCTCCTTACGTTTTCTGTCGTACTGAGTTTTGAACCGTCATATCAAAACTGAGCTACTCTCCAAGCTGTGACCAATGTCTAGTATTACATCCCTACCATCTGGAGAAATGAGGCAAAATACAATCAACATTAGACTGTAAATGCCTTTCAAGCAGCAGCTGTTCTTCTACTCTTGTACATTTTCTTACAGTAAATGTCCTAAAATATCTAAATCTATGACTTTTAAACTACTTATGGAATTCAGAGATCTGCAGATGACGGTTTGCTGCTGATTTCCTTCTGCTTCCCATCAAGAGACGGTTTTCTATGAAATTTGCCTTATTTTCAAATTTCTTTGACTGCATAACAGATCTGAGACAAGTCATATGGATGAGAAGTGAGGCATCAGATATTGATATTAATATTTCACAGACGTTTTAAAGGATTTTTTTGCATATGTTTAAAGCAGTTCATGAAGTAGTTTTTTTTATATTATTATGACTTCATTCTTGAAAGGCTCTGTACAGATGCATCGCAATAAATCAGGAGATCATCTAAAAGTTAATTTATGTCAGCAATTCAGTAAAAATTCCACCAATATTATATAAATTTAGTAGACAGAGTGATTTACTTAAAGCTTTTATTTTGTTAAGTGTCTGCATGTCAATAAAAACCCTAAGTTAAAGATATTAAAACATTTGAATAGTATGTAGAATCAATATAAAAGATTTTTAATGTAGAGAAGTGAGCCCATTTGTAGATACTCTTCATTATACGCTCTAACTACTTAGCCAGGGCTCTTTGGGTAATGAAGGTGGTCTGGTACGACTGCTGAGGTGTTAGGAAAGTCTGGTTGTTTTAATAGGAACCTTCAGCTAATTTACATTATTGGGTTTGTCGTCTCATATCTTCCTCTTGACAATACCCCATATGTGATAACATGGTGATTAAAACAGGTAATGATATTTTTAGAAATGGGAGCAGGTGCCGGAGTCGGCTGGAATATGAATTTAGCTCCCACATAAAGCTTGTCAGCAGGTAACTTCACACTGGACCTCCTGTAGCCTGGATTATATAACTTTTTAATCTTCCTTCAGACTCTCCGTACTACTTTAATTTTTTTACATTTACTTTTATCTAAGAAAGGGGCTTTTTGGAGATAGTTCAGTTTCTAGAGATTCAACTTTACATAGCATATTGTTTAGAAAGACATATCCAAGTGATTAAAACAGTCACATTTTAGAAATATTAATAGCCTTTCTCTTCTTAAAAGGTGGAACATTTTAGATTCAAACTAACTTCACGTCTCACCACCGTGAAAGAGAAAAAGGTTTCATCAAGGTAGTCTCCTCTTGTCCTGCTGTTAGCCTCAATCATTTTTATTTGTTATGAGGTAATTCATAACAAAATCTTTCCCATGAATGCTGCCTCAGCTTTTTAGACAAAAAAACTGCTCAGTAAAAGCAAAGTATTACATATTGCTATGTCATTTTTAGACCAGTTGCATATAGTCTGGATAAGGGCCAAAGTTATTAGCTCCTGCTAATTCTACATTTGCTCCTAATTTGACTTCCGAAATCTCCAGCTCAAGCCAGAATGAGGCTGAGGTTGGAATGTGTTGTTTTGGAGATAATAACAGAGAATGCTGCCTATTAGCTACAGCTGGGCAGGACAATAGCATATATCCAGTGCCAGTGCCTGATTAGGCCTTTCTTCACCCCGGTGGTAAGATGTCCGCAAGGAGCGAAGAGATGCAGATGGAGAGGGAGGAATGCTCTGTTGATGGGTGGAAGAAAATTGCATGGATTAACTTCTCTCTACTAGCACCAGTATCCTCTAGTGTTGTCATCTTCTCCTATCCTTCCTTATTGTTTTATTTATTTATTTTTATGTAGTCTTCTTCCCCCATCTTCCTGTTCCTTCTTTCAGTTTCTGCACTTGCTGTGCCTGCTGACCAAAACAGAGTTGTGTGAAAGGTTCAGCTATTCCCATTGCACCCTATCAGTATCTAATTTGCTCTGGTTATGAAATGCAACACTGCTAGTGAGGAACACGGGCTATTATCTGAGCTCATGTGGCAGAAACCGGTATCACAGTGTTCCCATGACGCACAGTGATTATCAGGCCAAACCAGGCCTTACTTTTATCAGAGTTCCTCAGGATAATGTGAAGATTCCCACTATTGCTGTCATTATGTGAATAGCATTACAGTTATAAGGGTCCTTTAAACACTGGATATTGATCAGAGCAGAGTGCATGAAATCTGAACGTCATTTTATTGTCTTGTTCTGAAATGAGTGACTATAGAATGTGATGTTACAGAGATGCTGCAGAGCTCAATTTTAGAAATGGCTGTACTTGTAAAGTTGTCCTTCAAATTGACTTTTTTTGTGTTTGAAAGCACCTTTCACTTTCTGCAGTTTTATCCATCGAAACAGCGAACATGATATAGAAAACTGAGTATTTGAAATTTCTAAACAACTGCCAGTCAAACATTTTACGATGTATTGATTGAATAAACTTCTTAGTCTTCTGCGCATTAGTTTTTCACTGATTGGATAAATATTAAAACCACATTCTCTCTCAATTATAGGGTTTTATTTTTTAAAAACAATGAATATCATCTGATTGTTACTGCATTAGTCAATTCAACATAAGTGAATCAACTAATTTATGAAACCATAATTTACATTCCACACTGACATTGGTATTCAAAAAAGATCAAGTAAAAATAACAACCCTGGCCATAGAAAATTTAAGTCTGTCTTCAGCTTCAATAACATTCAGTAGTGCTTTAGGAAATTACTTTCAGTCTCTTGCATCATTTTGGAGGAATTTACAATGTTGATTTTGTAAATTGAGGTTTGCAGATATTTGTGTTATGCATAGTTCTCACAATGCATAAACAACAACAACATCTCAGTCACTTTGAGGTTTGCACTTTGACTGAGCATTTTTAGCAGATTAATTGTTTTCGTTTCCAGCCTTGTAGTTTGCTCCTGTCCCTGTGATCATTATCCTGTTGATGAACCAGTTTCAGCCAAGCTTCAGATGTTGAGGCTTGAGTATGTATACCAAGTACAAAATGTTGGTATACAGAGGAGTTTGTAGTAGAGCTCAAGCTGCCTAGTGGCAGCAAAACAAGCCTAAATCATCACCCCTCTACTGCTGTCCTTAACAGGTGGTATGGGTGTTTTAGCAATAATGCTGTTTTTGCTGTTCTGTGTTTTGGTCAAGCATTTCTACTTCGTCTCATTTGTTCAAAGGTCATTGTTCCAGAAGTTGCTTCAATAAAAGCAAAGTAAAGTCTTCTTGTTGCAAGCCTGGGCCAAACTGCCACATTCTTTTTGACAAGACAAAGATTTCACCTGAAAATCCTTTTAAACATGCCATAGTTGTTCAGTATTTTTGTAATGGACTGTCATGAACATTAACATTTAACATGCTGAGGCCTGAGGAGGTAAAAGTGGAGTTTTTTGGGTTTTGTGATCTTTTTCTGAGCATTGCGTGAGCATTACACTTTTTTCAGGCAGCGGAGTGAATTTGTCAAGACATCTACTCCTGGGTGTCTTTGAATTTGTCTTAACTGTTTTCTACTTTTCAATAAGCTTCCTCACTGTGCTGATAGGTTCTGAACATTGATGTAGAAAAGGCCTGGAGTTCCTCTTTACTTCAAGTAACAGAATTGATTATTTGTGATCATTGCTAATTACTTTCTATCTTGGCATTGTGTTAACACACACCATCAGCTTTAAAGACTTAGACTTAAAGCCATGTTTCTGATTATCTTTGCTGCTCAGTAGTAATATTGATAAACAGCAGTAAATTTAGTCCATCAGTGAAGGAGCAAAACAAAAATGTGAGTGATGGGACAGCTTCGCCTCCAGAAGCAGAGCCAGGATGTAGAGTTGGCCATGGCTTCAAGGTGCACTGACATTTTAAAGTGTCACACTTTATCATGAGATCGACACCCACGCAGAGTGGATGCAACATATTTCAATGTAATGTGAAGCAGGGGCTGTCAATTTACACCGTGTTGCCCTCAGAAAGATGAAGCACCAGGAAATGATGCCAACAGAGGACACCCATTTATGTTTGCTTCTTGTAGGTGTAGCAAACCAGAAAATGAAATTTAGAATTCACCAGAAAATGATCCTATCTTTCGAACTTCACGGAGCATGACCACATATGCATGATAAATCCTGGAGGAGTAGTTCTTCGCTGCTCATTGCTCTTTGTTTTCGTCACCTGTCATGGTGGCAGACATTACAGCACTCTGCTTCCTGGCTTCATGCAGTGGGAGGAAGGGTGAGAACAGTCACAGTACGCACCTTGTGCTTGGTTACTTCGTGCTTGTTGTTCCTTGGTCAGTGTTCATATTTGAGCGTTGTTTATCATTAGTGCATTGCCTTAATTATTATGTTTAGTGGTGCAGACAGTGGTGACATGGGCAGTATGGGCAACCGCTCAGGGCGTTATCTTTTTAGGTAGGGGAGGAGACCTCCGCGGATTGTGGCACAGAGATGGAAGCAAAGCAGAACAAAGAGTTTGAATTGATAATAATATTGGTTAAATTTATTTCAGCTCTAGGTATTTAATATCTATGTGTTTTTATGGGAATATGAATCTTTCAGATCAGTTTAAGATGCAATTATGATCACAGTCACAAAGTCGGCCTTCTATCACCTGAAGAACATCTCCAGGATTAGAGGACTAATGTCTCAGCAGGATCTAGAGAAACTCATCCATGCGTTTATCTTTAGCCGTATTGATTACTGCAACAGCATCTTCACAGGTCTGACTAATAAATCAATCAAACAGCTGCAGCTGATCCAGAACGCTGCTGCTCGCGTTCTCACTAGAACCAGGAAGATAGAGCACATAACACCAGTTCTAAAGTCCCTACACTGGCTCCCTGTAGCTCAAAGAATAGACTTTAAAATACTGTTGTTAGTTTATAAATCACTGAACGGTTTAGCACCACAATACATTAAAGATCTGTTATTGCTGTACCAACCGTCTAGACACCTCAGATCTTCTGGTTCTGGTCTGCTCTGCATCCCCAGAACCAGAACCAAACGAGGAGAAGCAGCATTCAGTTTCTATGCACCACGGATTTGGAACAAACTTCCAGAAAACTGTAAAACAGCTGAAACACTGGGTGCCTTTAAATCTCAACTTAAAACCCACCTGTTTACAGTTGCTTATGGCAATTGATGCCTTCTATGTATTTGCGAGTGACTGGGAGTCATTGCGCGTATATAAAACCCTGTAAATTCTAGACTAACAGGTAACCAATTAATGCACAAAATCCGCGTAGGACAGCGAAAGTCCTAGCGCAAAATTTTCGCGAAACAGGCGGACGGAGCCTGGTGCTGCAAGGCTGGAGGCCTTGTCCTGTTAGGCTGTGATTTTATCTTTTCTTTTTATCTTTTTATTACTTTCTTTTTCTTTCTCACTGTTTAACCCTGTAAATTCTAGACTAACAGGTAACCAATTAATGTACAAAATCCGCGTAGGACAGCGAAAGTCCTAGCGCAAAATTTTCGCGAAACAGGCGGACGGAGCCTGGTGCTGCAAGGCTGGAGGCCTTGTCCTGTTAGGCTGTGATTTTATCTTTTCTTTTTATCTTTTTATTACTTTCTTTTTCTTTCTCATTGTTTAAAATTATGTAAAGCACTTTGAAATGCCTTGCTGCTGAAATGTGCTATACAAATAAAATTTGATTGATTGATTGATATTTCACATTTTATTGTGTCATGTAGCACAGGGCGCCGGTCTTGGTCTTGATTCCCTCAGTCTTGGTCTCGACTTGGTCTCAAACCGTAAAAGCCTTGGACTTGTCTTGGTCTCGGGTTAGGTGGTCTTCACAACAACACTACTAAATCTGAAGCTATATCTCTAGTCCTCCAATCTGTAGGTAATATTTCCCATTTGACGTCTGTGCACTTTGCTTCACCATGATAATGATTCCAGTTGGATGGAATCCCAATGCCACTGATGTCAACACTTGATTTAAATTGTGGTGACAGAGATTGTCAATCTTAGAGTGGTGAGTACACCATGATGACACCGGAGGAAGAGGAAAGTGAAGAACAATTAGGTTAGCCATTACGAACAGCAATATTGCAAATGCATATTTTCTGAAAATTCTCAAAGCGGTTGACATACAGTACCATGATTTTCCTAAGGATAGAATTTAGCACACTACAATTAATGATTTGAAGAAGGTTGTATTGTTTTTAAGGATATGTTACCAACCGAATCCAACTGAATAAAAAAGTTTTGTCTTTGGCCACTAATAACTGAACACATACACTGATTGTATTTTGTAGCTCGCGGATGGTGAGTCTGGGGCCTCAGCTGCAGCTTACAGCTCTATTAAATCATGGTCATAACTGAAGTTACAGAGAAAATGCTCCCCTTGGGTTTTATTATTGGTTAAACAAGTAATTCCTTTTCTCATAACCTAGCTCGAGGTGTTCTCTACAGCAATATGAAGCGTCATTTAAGACTCATATTTGTCTGATTTGATTGCCTGATGGAAATCAGTTGTGTAATGCAGCCCCCATTATGAGCTAAGTCTTTTTGTTAATACCACAGAAGAGGCCCCGTGAGAGCTGCCCCACTTTGAAAATGATTTATCATGATTATTATTGTGGATTATGTTCATAATAGTTCAAAATGATTATTCTAATAACTACGGGGTGATCCGTTGGGTTACAGGAGGAAAAATGATTATTCTTCATCAGGGTAAGAGTGTGTTTCATACTTGTATGCATGGATTCACCACACAAACACCTGCTCCACGACCTCTACTTCAAAAGATTTATGATACTCTGATAACATAATAGCGCCTGGCAGAGATTTTGTTTTTAGCCATTAAAACCATTAGAAATGGACCCTGACACTGCAGCTTCAACTACTCTCTCTGATTATCATATAGATGAGAGGCCTGGGAGTAACACAGACATCTTAGCGCTGGTGATAAATGCGTCTTGATTGGTTATTAATTAGCCGTCCAATTAAACTTTCATCTCCATATTCAAATCAGATTATGAAGAGCCGCGGAGAAATTAAACTCATAATTTTGAGAGATGATAAGATGAAAGTTAATGTGAAGAATCCTGTCAAATACTCAGATTTATGGCATCACTGAATCATTTTCAAGAGCTACTATTTTATAACTGGACATAAAAATGTCCCTAGATGTTCATCTCTTTCTAAACAGTCTTAAAACACGTCCTACAAAATCTAAAACGAGATCTTGTCACAGTCCTATCTAGTTATTTGACATGTTACAAATCTTTATAACTTTTGAGTTTTGCCTTCTTGTTTAACATTTTAAAGTACATAGTTGGTATTCTAATACGCTCAGAGATGTAAAATGCATAATTCTGAGATAAATAATTGTCTCTTTCTCCTTACTGTGACAAAGAGTAATCACTCACCTTCAAAATTTTCAATAGCTGCAGACACAATCATTTTCATTTCCACTTGAATGGAGACAAATGACGCCTCTTCTGCCTGAGAGGATGATGTCTGTCTGTGGGCTCTTCCTTGAAATACTAACTCCCAGGATATGAGTAATTTTCAGCTGTCAAGGTTTTATTTCAACTTGAGTCCACTTTGATGACAGCTTCGTACTCTGCTGAGGCATCTGATGGATGTTTCTCCATGTGGAAAGACTGGTGTACTCTCAGACTGGCTGGAGAAGGAGGTCCATCAGCGATGAGAACTTGAAACCGACCCAGTTTTGCCTGTCACTAATCTGATTCTCACTCTAGCCTGCAAACAGCTAGGCTGAGCTGTGAAAGATCCCGACTCAACATTTTAGTGTCTGTAGGCCGAGTGACTCATAACTGAGAAATATAACTTAAGGTGTCTCAGGGTAGTAGTTTTCTGTTAACGAGTTCTATTGTTCTGTCGAATTGCTGTACTTAAGTAGGAAAAACCCAAAAGTGATGCACATTTTTCACTAAGTAAATATTTATGATGGAAGACCATCATAAATATTTATAAACTTTATGTAAATTCTCCTCATTTACCAGAATATCCAGATTTAGTTTCCCAAGACTCTTGAAAAGTCCTACTCTGGTTTAACATAGTAAATGGTACAAAGCCTTGCAAAAGTATTTTTCTTTGTGGTTTTCCACATTTTGTCACAAAAACAGGGATTTTATGTGATAGACCAACATTATGTTATACATAATTCTGAAGAATCATACATTATTTATTGTTTTTTTCCCATTTCTACAACTGAGTGTGAGCTCCACCTATAAATCTATAGCCTGAGCTACATATTTTGGGGCCAATCAAACTCTAATGCAGTATAAATCCATCTATTGCTTCAATACATCTGTAATTCAGATGGTTGGGGCATGTCTCTCCACTTTTTTACATCTTGGAACAGTCAAAATGAATGAAAAGCATCATCAAACATCAGTTCTTAAAGTTAGTTCTTGACTTCTGAAGGAAGCTGGTTATATTAGATCTAATTTAAGGATATCTGACAAAGTAGGTCTTGAGATGAAATGCGTGATGTACATTTCAGATTATTTGCAAAATGCAAGTCACTGCATATGCTTTTAGTTTGGAGAAGATGTGACATTAATTAAGAATTGGTCTTGTTAAACACTAAACAAATACTGTTTACAGTTTTCTTATCCATGTTTGACAGATTTAGTTTTGTCCATTCATGTTTGCATATTGGTCCCCATAAAGATAGAGAATCTAGTAACGTATGCACATAGCCACCCACACAGGGTAAAGAGCAATGGACTGAATCTGTCTCCAGCTCCGGGGCTTCATGTCCATCAGTGTCTTTATCAGAGTTTGTCATCCACATTCATGAGCTCATAGCGTCCAGTGTAAACTCACATCAACTAGGCCATCAACTTTTCACTCCAATCTTTTCAAACATGCACACACAGACACTCACACACCTCAGGTCAGTGACTTAAGTTTTCTTTCTACAACTTTTTATTTCATCACATAATGTAAAACTGATGGTTTCTCTTTTAGACCGCAGGATTCTAAATCAATGCTAATCATGCATTTTGCCTACAGAAAAAAAAAAATCCTACATACATTACTCATATTGACTTGATGTCAGTCTAATGCGTAAAGGGGTTCTTTGAAAGAAAATAATATTCAAATTTATTTATTTGAGTTATATGTCTTTATTTTTGTGATATAGAATATTTCTTGCTTCATACATTTCAGTTAACTCTCAACACTTAAAGTCTTGGCATAAAAAATGAATGATGTTGCATATCAAACATGCTATTTTTACTAAAATATCTGCTTACAGTTGCATTGTGAATATGGACTGAGTCTTTAAATGGTTTTGCAGAAAAACAAGTATAATTTTGCATTTTACTTCAGAGTCATTTTATGCACATATAAGCTTGATCGTTTTATTTAATTATTATTATTATTATTTTACCGTTTTCTTATAAGTAGATATAATTTAGTTATAGAAAAACTAACAGAATTATCTTATTATAGAAAAAGTAATGGAATTATCTCACATTTTGGTGAATTTGGTTATTGGTATTTTTTTAATAATATCTGTCCTAAATGGTGTTTGCTTTAGTGGTAGCTTATTTATTTTCTTTTACCTTCTGATATCACAATTATTTCTTCAGAAATAAACTCAAGTAACTTTTTCAAAGTTGATTTAATAAAACTTGTCGAACTGTTGACATAATCATTTTGATTCTGTGTTTTTACCTGTCACTGATTATTTTCTTTTCTTCAAGGATGGTACAGAGGATTCTCAACAAGGAAGCCGAACGTCAAGGTAAGACAGACTCTCCTTTTGCCAAACACCTTTCTTTTATCAAGAAAAATTTGTTTTTTTTTTTCTTAGCTACAAACTTTTTTTTTTGTTCTCTGTATTTGTTGTGAGAAGGTTGACGAACCTGATTACTTTTAAGTTTATAAAGAACTTTAATACATGATGACGCCTCTGTAGCCCAGTTTCTTTGCAGACCTTGATCCTCTTGGCAGAAAATTAAATCAATAATTTTTTTTTAAATTTTGCTAGATGAAGAGTGGTTTAATTTGTTTTTCATGAATATTATTGAATACTTATATTGAATATAAAATTATTTTACTCAAATAACTTTTGAAAATGCAGCAACCATCACTGCAAGCTTAGTCTTTCATAAAAATGTGACATTGCAGAAAAAAATAATTAGAAACATTTTAGATTTATTATTGGATCTGAATGTTTTATTTAGCATTACCTGTTACAAGCCAGGTAACTGGCTTTAACTAGCAGGTAAACTTTAACTTAACAGGTAAACCTGTAAAGTAAAAGTCCTCTGTTACAGAAATAACCCGAAGTGATCAGAAATCAGCACAGTGAGATTGGCGTCTTCCTTTGACAATGCAGGAACATCATTGCAGGTGGGGTAGCAGTGCAGTGCCCTTCAAAAACAGTTGTACATAGAGGTTAATTAAAGACCTAAAACTGCTTTAATGTATATTAAACTCTGTTTAGCCATTTAGTAAAACAAGAATTAAGAATGTGACACCTTACTGATTGAAAGTCTTAGTTCAGCTGCAACAACATGGGCTGCATGCCCTGCAGTTAATTACAGCAAGGGCAATGGGAGTCCATTAAGGAAGGATCATAGGTGAAAAAATGTTTAAGCTAACGTTTTTTCATGCTAATCAAACATCAGAAATTCTGAACATTGCAGTAGAGAAAACTATTCAGCATTGGTGGGTCATTGTAGCATCACCATAGCAACTGTAATTTATATTTCTTCTAAGAGCTGCTGAAGCCTTAAAGAACTAAACACAAAAACAAACATTTCTAAAGCATTTTGCCGATTGTCTAAATTGAGGTGGAAAAATACTAAATATCAACACAAATACAATACATAGAAACATAATATTCCTTATGATAAAGCAAATGAGTCATTGAACTAAGTCATCATCTGTGATGGGGGAAAACTCATGCTTATAAAATCCTCCTAGTAGAGAAAGAGGAGGCGGAAGATAAACACCAAAAGTAAACCACAACTCTTTCTGAACGTCATTTGCAGCTTCACCGAGGAAACATTTCATGTGATTTTAGTCTCTTATGGAAACGTGCCAGATGTGAGGTGTGTCTGAACAGCTGCATGCTGAACAGATGAGGTTAATGCACAGTTGCAGTTCTGTTTCTCATGATGCAGCATTACTGACCTCTGGCCTTCTGAAACACATGAGATCAGCGACAGTATCAGTATCCTGGTCTCAGAAACGACCTCTTCAACACCACATTATGTAAGACAGTGCATGATGAGTCACAGATCAATTTGGATAGAAAGTCATTTTGGCTTAGAAGGCTTTATGATTGATAAATTGAGAATTAACTGCCCTCACCAGACAAACAGCAGCACTAATGTGAGATTTGCAGCTTTGAAAATCTGCATCAACAGTTAGCTGGAACTGTAGTATAAAACAACAAAATAATGTGGCTTATTACTGAAGAGTGTAGTTTGCTTTTATTCAATAACTCAACATACACTGTCATCACAACTGATTAATATACATTCAAGAGTGGAAGACGACCTTTTGGACTGGAGATTTCACAGACTAGCGATGTCCTTGCACTGATTTAGAAGATAATTGGAAAGGCTGCTACAATGCTAGGAAGAATTCAAAAGGAGCACAATAGGAAGCACTCGGTTTGTTTTTAATGTACAGGTTTATTTCACACTCCAGAAACAACGTCTGGAGAAATGAGGCTGTGAGAGAGAAGCATAAATACTGGCTAAGAAGCTTGCAGGTCTTATTCCTCTGTTGTGATGAGCCTCAACGTGACATGATCCCAATTTGGATACATTTATTTCAACAAAACATCTTTTCTATGGATGTTTTGTGAATTACAATGCTTGCTTACGTGCAGAAATATGCATGCTACATTATGCATTCTTATGCTTTCATCCTGTTGTTGTATGGTGTGATTGTGTGCCTTAATGCGATTGAGTTTGTCTGTTTTGTTACCCCTTTTCCTCAGAATAAAGGCATCAGCCCAATCCTATTAGTTCCATCTTTATCACCTGTTTTCTTTACAATGGGCGTGCTAGTTAAAGCGAATCGCTGTGTCTCCCTGAAGAAATGCCTTCCTATTCTGAGTCATCCCTAATCCTCTGCACTGCAGAGAACTTTCCATGTTGAGTTTCATCAGTGTTTGGATTAGCCTCAGCACAGAGGCCATAGAAAGGGCAGCCTGCTTTAAGATTTATTGTACAACCATATATACCTAAGGTCATATAACAATTTGAATTAAACATACTTAAAAAGAACTTGTTTCTGTATGTTTTTTGTTAAGTTTCTGAACACTCTTGCTCCATCCAACCCTGGGTTAACAGGGGCTTACAAAGCCGATGCAATTATAGAAACATTTAAGCTAAAACACACATATATCTGTCAAATTCAGCTACATATAATCCTGAGTAAATTTATCTCTCTTTTTTCTTTGTTTTTCTCTGTGTTTAAATTTATCTCTCTTTTTTCTTTGTTTTTCTCTGTGTTTAAATTTATCTCTCTCTTTTCTTTGTTTTTCTCTGTGTTTCCAATTAGTTTTGTATTAGCTGAAGCTTAAGACTGGTGGTCGTGATGTAATATCAAAGTTATTTTGTCATCCAAAAGCGCCATGCTAAATGACATCCCAGATTTTATTCTGATGCTGCATGAAGCTGTAGAGGGAAGCTACACAATTCTCACTTGAAACAATGAGTAGAGCTGTAAAAAAACAGAAGAGCTCATAATGGAAGAAAAAGAAGGGATGTGTTATGGTTAGTGGAGATTGCCTCCTCTGGGACAAGAGAGGGACAAATCAGGAAGTCAAAAGTAAGGGTGAAGCACAGCTGTGGCTGCTTTCAGTTTGATTTAGAGATGAATTGAGTACAATGAAATGCAGATTATCCCAAACATATCGGCAGGTGTGACGACAGTGAAACAATAGAGGGCAATTACTGTCCTGAACCGTTAAGGAGGGGGGCAGATCTGTTTAATCAAACAAAAGGTGATAATAATGACTGTAGCAAATAATCTGTTTTTAAAGTGAATAAGAACAGGCTGGATCGATGTATGATCAACCAGGACAAATATTTTACAAACTGAAGAGATTAGATAATGTTGACATTTGGACACTAACATGAAGTAACAGTTTTTTTTTTCAGCTTCGATATGAACAGAGTGCTTGATGATTAACTGCTCTACTGACCCCTCATGACATCATGATTGCTTTCAACAAACCAGCGACATTAAAAGCTTACTTTTTATTACCAAACAGTCCTAATTCTCTCATGTTCTTCACTTTATGCCTTTTTATATAATTTTAGTCTGGTTTTGGTATCCTTTCTCTTAGCTGGAAAAGTATTCTCAGTATTTCACTCTCTTCTCACTTTTAGGATTGAAGGAAATCTATCAGCATACCCTGTACAGTATGAAAAAAGCTCTTTCTGCATATTTTTAAACTCATGCCTGGCTTCTTCCTGGGAACACTGCAGGATGAACATCAAGACTCGTTCAAAAATATATGTTAAAATTCAATTTGAAACACTGATTTCATATTGCAAGAAAGGTGCCTTGAGCTCATGGGTCTTTGCAACAATGGACCTTTACAGTACAGTAATGTAATCATTACAGTATTTAACTGTTTTTGAAATACTGTAATAATAAAAAATGCAACGGTTCTTCAAAAACTATATAGTTTGACTCAAAGTATTGTTCAAGCAGTAGCAGCATATTAACATACTAAGACTGACCAGTCTGTATCCTTCCTTAAGTTCACATCATACCTACGTTTACACTAATGGATACCTACGTTTACACTAATGGTAGGTGGAATATTCAAATGTGTAATTTCTATGCAATTTAACATCTGACTGACAGCAAAAACAAAAGTAATAATTTTTTTGTCAATTGGATATGAAATCAGCCATTAAGTGGTTTAAAATGTGTATCTGCCTCTACTTTTGTGTTTATGTGCTTTCTTTCTTTTTGTAAGACATTATATGATATGTGGCATATTTCAGACTAATAATCCTTGGCCTCTAAAAGGCACTTAAAACAGGTCAACACAAGGTGACAATAAGGTATTTGCAGCTAAGAGTCCAGAGGGAGACAGGATTATTTGTGGGAGGATGACATTTTCACTGCAGCCTGATTTGTCATTTATTTTCTAAGTTCCTCTTTTACTTCTGCTGTTCTTCTCTCTATACTTTATTATGGTTCTTTTTTACCCTCTCTTGTATTTTTCTCTGTTCATTTTCTCTCTGTATCGGGTTGACCTTTTCTGACTGGCTTGGTGTTTTGACACCATCAGCTAAATTAGGAATAGCACAACACGACCTCTCATGCACACATACATACATGACATCTTGTTCTTGTCTCTGCCTAGTTAGCTGTGACAGTAGGTGGTAGTTTACAGGTCAGTGCATTCAGAACGCCTTCAGCTCTCAACAGATCTTACTTAAAGGTCTTGAAGACACACGTGTGTTCATTCTCCTGTTTGTGTGTTTAGGATAAGTTTAGTTCTGTTGTTTCAGTTTTCAAAGAAAAGCTGAACACGTTTGTGTCATCAACAGAGTTGGGCACTTGTGTTTTTATTGTATGAATAAAAAGTCAAAAGACAGGTAGACAGACAGACAGAAGTAATTTGACACATGAGCAAAAATCACTTTGTTTATAAGAGAAGAGATGTTGCTGAAATGTTATTCAGTGTTAGGCTTGATGACAATGTGTCGCTGTCCCTTCAAATTGCTTAAAAACAAAAACTCCCTCATAAAACAATGTGTCTTTCAGTGTGAAACGTGAAGTCTGAAGCCTTCCCTAACAAGATGTCAGCTTCTCCTCCTGCAGCCAGTTTTCGCCCTGCAGTCACAATCATCCTTTATGAAAGTGGTACCCAGATACGTTTGATATGCTATTATATTACAAAATTTCTAATTAGTTAAATTATAGTATACCCTTTTTAAAAGAAGGTTGTCAGAGAGCGGCAGACTCAAAACTATTTGAATAGCACACTGTTTAATGTAATATCTTTTTCTGGGTTAAACCCGGGAAGTAGGTGATTACATTATTGGTTTTAATATAATTTTTCATGAAAAAAAAAAAAAAACAACAACCCAGAATCATAAGGGAATGGTTTCTGTTCCAAAGCCACTAATATGGGATGTTGGGTCTTCCTGTCAGACTGACTTCATTTGAGCAAATCAGAGAACAATTTCCCAACACCTGATTTGATCTGATTGATCTGTTTAGCGTGGATGCTAATTTCAGATAAGTTTTTTTTATTTTGAGTAGGTGTAGCAGCTTGAAATAAGCATTTTTTTTTTTTTTTATTAAAACAGCATTTCCAGAAACTTGGTATGATACTATCTGAATCTGCTCTAGACACATTGTAATCTGGGTCACTTTCATCACTCCTCGTCTAGCTTTTTCTGTTCATATCATCATGGATTTTCTCTAAATTTTACAGAAAACTGTCTAAAACATTTATGAAAAACTTCTGATAAATTTAAGGGACCATGAAGAGCCCTGCAGCTCTACTTCAAACACTTTAAAAAATGTATGAGTCTATTTTTCAGCTTAATTTTGCCATGCTCAGTTTTTGGGTTGTAACAAAAGACAGTGGAAAATTATTCTTTGCTTTATTATTAAGTTTAGAAATGAGTTAGTTCAACTTTTTTTTGTTTAATGGGAATTATAAACCAGTGCAGTGAAATATTACTGAATTTGTCTATTACTTTGCTCACAAGAGTGCAAACATCATAAACAAAAATTCCACTTTTATGTGAGAGATCAAGATTTAGGAAAATCAAGTTTGCAGAAAGCACTGCTGGTATTTTAAAAGAAACTAAACACACGGTCTGTATGTTTGAAGCTTCTATTTTAACTTTCAGTGTCTCTTATGAATAATTTACCAGTGCTCCTCTAAGATGTTCCACGTTGTATAGCCGTGATATACATGGCAGGTTGTCTTTTCTCTGGATGTTTTAAGCTTGTTCTGTCAGCATAAGTGGAAGACTGTGAAAAATCTAGTATAAAAAACTCTGCTGAATGCATTTCCTGCAAATCTGTCATATTATTATAAGATAGAACAACACCTCAGGCTTGATTAAAAATGTGCTGGTTACTATATGTAAATGGGATGGTTTGCTGAATATGATTGTATGCAAGTCTTCAAAAAGCTGATTGTAGTTTAGCTCTAACTTCTTCTACTTATGCAGTGTTTTTCTGTTTCACAGGGAGTTTTTCCTGCCAGCTACATTCACTTGAAGAAAGCCATTGTTACCAACAGAGGGTGAGTTCAGAAATATGGGAGACTGGAGCTTTCTGTCTTTAAGTTGTTGCATTTGTGTTGCCTCTTTGTGTTTATTTTTTTTATTTTATTTTATTTTTTACTGATTTAGACACATATTTTGCTTGTTCTAAGTGTGGGGCAAATCAACTACCACTGTGAAGCTTATTTATTTTTTTCAGAAGAAATCTATTATGGATTATTTTTATTTGTTATTCAGAACTAAATGTGCTTTGTACAAAAGAGAAAAAAAAACACTAGGTAACCTAATACAGATCCCTGGGAAGGCCATTGGCTAGTGACTAAATTTATATAATTTTATTACAGAATACACACTTGGATCTCTAACAGTAAGATTGTAATTATTGAAATGCTTGTGATAATTTGACTGAAAGTAGATTATCACATTTGTGATAACTGTAAATCTGAATTGAATAATCTGTCCTAGGAATTTTGTAAAGTAACTGAAAACATCTCAAGATTTTCAGAGTCAAAGTTCATCAGAGAACGCCATAGTTTAGTTGAACTATAAAACAGACACTGACATTGACTTTGGGGGAATCAGTTTCCCCCCAAAGTCCTAATGATAAAGCTGCTTTTTAACTGGAACAAAACTGTTCATGAAGTTTATGAACTGCTGAAATTGTTTTGCAGTTTTTGAGCCTAACGTCAGTATCATCATGTAACTGTAAACCAGGGGTCCCCAAACTTTTTCCTGCGAGGGCCACATAGCTGTTCCTTTCTCTGGACGGGGGCTGGTCTTAGGTTTTTGGAGAAAGAAACCTTAGGAAATTTTTATCGGCGGGGGGGGCGCTGTTCTGTCTTTGAAACTGTCGACCGGGGAGGGGGTGGGGGGGGAGACGGCGACGACACATTCGCGCTTTTAGATAGATTTTTGCCCAGAATGCAAATGGAAAAAAACCGTGAGTGAAACGGTGACTGGGACTGACTAGTATATATTCCATTGAGGGAAAGTTAGTTTCACATCTGCTCAAGCCCCCTGGTGGTTGAAGAAAAATCCACATATAAACCAGAAAATACAATATATGAAAAAAAAAAACACTGAATGCTCTCTGGTATGAGGAGGCAGGCCAGATCCAGCAATGTTCAGGGGGCCAGACCAAACGACATGGCGGGCCGGATCCGGCCCGCAGGCCACAGCTTGGGGACCCCTGCTGTAAACTAACCCATCTGGTTGTTTATTATGTTCTCTGTTTGTCTCCTAAAGTTCTTACAACTTTTAAAAAATATTTTAAATTAAATTACCTTTAGAATGTATTTTAGTTTTAAACATTTTATTAATATTAAAAATTAATTTACTGTGACTCAGAAGTAGTTTCATCAGAAACTGGAGCTAAATAAAGAAGCAAGGTAGAAAGCATAGATCTTGTCAATAAAAATTTTTAATAAATTAAACGGACTATAATAATTAGACTGCTGCAAATCAAAAGCTGGCCTTCAAACCTAGTGCTTAATAAAAATCTAGCCCTTGAACGTCTTATTTATAACCCCCTCAGTGAACATTGTGAATATTTTTACCACAATAACACTGATAAAGGTTGGCCTAATTATTCAGTCTGCTAATAAAATGTGGATGTTACTCTGTTTTAGTTCCTTTTTCTCTCCACATGATTCAGCCTTACACCATGGTAAGATCAGAGCGCAGAAGGAAATAACCTCATTAAATTTCTTGTTAGCGTCAAATACTTTTGTTTTAGATGTTTTAGTCAGACACCCCCTGTTTCCTTTTCCATAGTGGATAATCTTAGCAAAGAAAGTACAAAACACTTTTGCACCGAACTGAATAATAACATCTTTAACTCACAGCAGCACTGATGTGATTATGCAAAAAAATGCGGAACTAACTCACTTGTGTCTACAGTGTGTGTTGTTCTGTAAGACATTTAAAATGTTATTCGGTATTTTTTTTGTCTCTGGATGAATTGCTTAAAGACACTTTTCCTGAATAGAACAAAGAACTTTTTAATGGTAAACGTGGCATCTTTTAATACATTTGCATAATGACTGCAAAAGCTTGTTTAAGAAAAACAAATCTTATTAGCCAGTGGTATAATCAATGCTAATTTACATGAGATCGTTTTTTACATAATTAAAGACATGGATAGCAAATTAAGTGGAAATAAGGAATCCTTTGCTTCCTCTTTCAAACTTCCCTCCAGAGTAAATAAGAGCTGAGGAATACTGAGAGTTGCAGAGTACTTTCTAAATTTTAGAAGCTGGGAATGTAGCCCATCCACCAAATATGAACATTTTTAGTGAAAAGTACTTCATAATTGACTGTCCCAATGGTGTTTCTTTTTTTCTTTTTTAACTTGCACTGAGTAATCTTGGCTTGGTCTCTATAGTTCCATTATATGAAAATTATTTCCTAATGGCCGTCTCTAAGGACTTTCGTGTCCTCTGAATTCACCTCGAGGAGGAAAACTGATTAGACAACAGCCACATTCATTCTGATGCTGCTTTCACACTTTAGCTGGGAGCAGCTAACATGCAATGATGGGAGGGAGGGAAATAATGAGAAATAATAAAAAAGACCTTCCAGCATATGAAATTGAAGACAACTGAGGTGTATGAGAAATGGATACTCAACAACCACATAAATTGTTCCACGTTATAATTACTTTAGAGGCAGGTTTCATTACGAGTATATTTTTACAGACGTTGTAAGATTGTTTTAAAAAAGCATAATGCCTTAAGTAGTGCAACACACCTCCAAATAATGCAGCTTTGAAAAGATCAGTAATGCCAAAGGTACCTCGAAAATATAACATGATTACTGATTACTCCTTGAAGTCAGAAATCAGTCTGAGGCAGCAGACAACAGCTCCCGCTGCCTCAACATAAAAATCACAGCCAAGGTGAGCCAACCGTGTTAAAGGGCAGCATTTCCTCTGCTGCTTGCTGTCCGACCATCTTCTTCAACGCTCCCCACTGTTTGGGGGGAAGGAGACCTCCTGCGTTTCAGTCGCAGCTCTCTGCTTCACACCACCTGTTGGACCTGCTCTGTCAGTTTGACTGTGCCGTGCTGCTTTATAAAATTTGCTCTAGTATTTTTGAAGTTAGATAGTTTGATAGGTTGGGAGATTAGTGTAGTACTAATACACTGAATAAAAAGACACAAACACATTTTTTCTCACTATCTGAAGTTAAATCAGATCAAACCTTTAGCTTAGTTAGTACCAAAATAATTTCTTAAACATACAATTTATCTTATTTTGTACTTATTTCGAAGTTTGCAAAATGTCACTTTCTCTATGAATCAGGCTACAGTCCTTTCTGTCTTTTAGAGGAACATCATCAAAGAATAGGGCTTAAATAAATACTACATTGGGACATTGATACAAATTAAAATACTCCTATGCTAACCATTTTTTTCTGTTACCATAGAAAGTGAAAAATCTAATAAAACCATATAGAGCAGATGATATCTGAGTTGACTCTTGAATCTAAGCTGAATCTTGCTCTGACCATTCTCACAACATGAGTAATGTGTAAACGGCCATATGGGGAGGACGTTTTAGTTTGAAGGGTCAGGTGAAGGCCAGTGGATAAATGTTACACTAGTTTTTATTGGAGACAATCTGTGAAATAAAATAGAAGCTGTTCTTAAAAATGGCCTGGAGGACTTTTTGAATCCGGAGAACAGTATTTGGACAGAAGGAGGTTTCACTTCTGCTGTCATAGCTGGAGGTGGGACTCAGAGTGTGCTTGGCCTGTCAGGAACCTTCAGTAGCAGGAAAATGTGAGTTGTTGCATGTGAAAAGCTTACAGTTATTTACACTGCAAATCAAATTTAGATGTCCGTCCAGATTTTTTTTTTTTTGGCTCATGCTCTATATGGACCATAAAGAAAGACGAATGAGTCTAAATTTGAGGAAAATGTGGATAAATTATATTTATGTCTGTGATTTAATTCTCCAAAAAGCACCGTGATGATGTATCCGTCCATACATTTGCCCACTAATCTTTGCAGAGGGGCTAATGACTAAACATGGTTGTCACTGGATGAGAGGTGGGGTACACCCTTGTCAGGCCTCCAGTCCATCACACTGTAAAGCAGAGACACACAGGACAAACAACACACACCCAATGGCAATTTACAAAGATCAGTTACCTTGCAGCAATGTTTTTAGACTGTGGGAGGAAGTCAGTGAGAACATGAAAGACTCCAGATTCAAACCCAGAACCTTCTTGTTTCAACACGGTGCTACCTACTACACCACCGTGCAGTCAAGATGATAAATCATGAATATCATCTTGGAATGTATAAATAAAACAAAGTCATTATGAGATGCATTTAGTGTTTATGAAAGTAAAAGATTGATCAATGACTAGGGGTTGTTAGCGGTCAAAGGGTTGAATGCTTTCAAAGTTGGAAGAGCAGCTGTGTGTTTTAAACATTTTGAGGCAAATAATAAAGGAAAATGGCCAACAACACTTCTAATATCTAAAGAGGTTGAAGAAGAGACACAGAAAGTAAATATGAGATTGCTAAATATTTGGATTGGAGACAACAGAGGGGCAACACATAAGAAGAGCCAGCTGGGACAAAGATGGCTTGAGACTAACGGAGGATGGAAATGGTGGATCAGAAGTGAGATGTGCAACGATGCTTGATCAGAGGAAATATGAATGAACATTTACAGAAAAAAAGAGAATAAAAATTAACTAGAATCAAGGAGTCAAAGGCAAAAAGTAAAAATAAACTCTAAAGTAATTATTGGACAAGAGTGTTGACAGGAGAAAGTGGAAGATGAAATGTGAAAAGGAAGAAGAGAGCATAAAAAGCTTGAGCTAACAGAAATGGGACTAACAGGGGTATTATGATCTGTTTAGAGATGGCTGTGCCACAACATAAGGGTGATCCATCCTTAGACCTAACTCAGCCACAAAACAGTGTTGTATAGTTTTTACAATGATTTATTCAGAAGATGTTATTTTTCTTGTTAAATTTTACACTTCAGAAGAGTTGGGTATAAGTTCAGGGTGAATGCTAAAAAAAAACAAGTAAAAGAAAACTATAACTGGACTTATTTAAAATGAATAAACCAAATGACAATAACTTACCTCTCCAAATTCTGTGCAACACTGAAGGTGTTTAAAGAGATGCTTCAGAGATAAAGGTGTTGATCCACAGCAGCTTCATCGTTCATGCCAACAAAACAACAGAAATCGTGGCAAAGATATTAGAGTAAAAAGTTAAAACTAAAGAAACTTAAACAAGAGCAACATGAAGTGAATGAGGAAAAAGGGAAATGAAGGAAAAATATAAGGAATAGAATAGGAGAAAAAACCCTGAAACACAACTGATGTGGGTGAACTCAGCAGGCAGTTATCATCTGCTGTTCTGCTGGGAGATCAGCAAATCTGGTACATTGCTCCTATTAATTTATCAGTTATGAAACAGAAGAAGAGTGAGCTGGCTGAGAAATGGGAATACATGGTGAAAAGAATGAGGATGCAAGAGAAAAAAAACATGGCATCCATGGCAGGGTAAATAAATAGTAGGGCGCTTTATTATTTCTGACTTCCAGCCTGAAACTGTGAGTCAGCTTTCAGTTTTAACCAACAATCTCACCCTCTGGGCAAACATAGTTTTCAAAGAAGCAATGAAAATAAAACCATAAAATAAAATATAAAATGTGAATCATTTTATGTTCATAGGTGAAGCGAGGTTTTTTCTTTCTCTGATTATTTATTTTACTTAAGCTTTTACTGTTTAAGTTCCTTAAAGGTTATTTAGGAAAAAAAAATACTCCACATCCCAGTATTTCATGTGAATATTTCTTCAAACTTTCTGAAGGTTTTAATCTTCCACCCACACCATTTAAGAGCAGCAGCTCAATATATTTTTCTTATTTTTATTAAGACATTTAACACTAAACTTTGGGTCATCCAGTCAGAAAAAGACTCCCAAATTTAATTGAACCTGTTTTTTCAACTTGTAAAAGTCAACTTCACAAAACATACGCGATGATCTCTGGGCACTTTGTTGCACTCAGTCAGTCACAAACAAACAAATATAAAAATCGTTTTACAACCATAAATGGGTAAAAAACAAAAAATCCATAAAAACCTTGTAAGGACACCTGTTGGATGAGGCATCTCTCCGATTCTTTGTCCAATGTTTCCTTCACAAAAACAATACTTCACATTTCTTCCTCTGGTTTAAATAGATTTTTTTATGGTTGAAACATTTTATTTTTTCACCCACCAGTCCACCCGAATCACTAGAAGTAAATTAATATACAATATGCTCGGTTTAAAATTTCTGCTTGAAACTGTGCATAATAAACTTACAACATTTGTTTTTCAGTACATTTTTATTTACTATTTTTGTTTAGTATACTATTGACCTGTTCATAACTCTGTGACTCTTCCCCTTTCAAGCTTATTTCTGTGAACTCTGTCCTATCTGCTCTTTGGTAAAGTGTCCTTGACTTCAACTCCAGCTCTACTTTTTTTGGAATAGTTATCATGGCTTATTTGCATTACATCATCTTCATCCTACCTCTCCACTGCTGATATTTTAGATCAACCCTGAATGATAACAATAATCATCCTTTGCTGCCATCTGTATAGTCTAAGTGCAGAATATGTAATCACATTTCATTGCCTTTATGTTCCCTCAACTTTCACTTTAAATTACAGTAAAAAATAATTTATTATGATACAATAAATCAAGATGTTCCTGTTTATGTATAAGTACAGTTTGCAATATAGAAATATGAATTGTCTAACTTTTTGCCTGAACTGTATACATATTTGTGAATATATGCATAGAATGTATGTGGATAGTATGTGCGTCATGTTTATATATATATATATATATATATATATATATATATATATATATATATATATATATATAATACATCAAAATAAAGTAACCCATCAAAAGATCTGTCTCTTATTTGTTTACTGTTGAAATAATTGGCTGTTACTAAAATGTGTGTTTGTTTTGTTTGTGTCATCTCGGTGCAGACCTCATGAGACTGTGGTGCCTCTGGAAGATCCAATTGTTACTGAGGTGACGTTAACTCTTCAGGAATGGGCTTTACTATGGAAGCAACTCTATGTGGTAAGCAGCAAACTATGTACAGCAGATAATGGGTCTCATATACACCAGACATATACAAAAAAGCAGTTAAATGACACCCACAGGACTGTAGCCCCAAATTTAACATTTGTTTAGGAATTGTTCTGCTTTGTGTTTTTTAGTATCTTTTTGTTAGTATCTGAAGTTACATATTTCTTTTCTGTGTTGTTTGTTTCAATTAAAGCCAAAGGAGTTTTGTCGAGAACATACAAACATTTCGGTCTTGCCTGCCTTACAGCATGAAGAAAAAATGTTGATGCTGATTCTTTGTGGGGAAATCAACTGTACTGATGCAAGTCAGACAAAGACAAATAGCTAACCACTGTGCAGATTCAGACTGATGCTTCATGCTGTGTGCACATAATGCCACTTGAGAAACCTGACAATAGTTTTGTCTTGAGCATTGTGAAAAGACGGAGCTGTTCCTGCCGCTACTGCACTGAAAATGTTTTCCCTAGCACCAACAGCAGTTGTTCAGTTTGATGGTGAACCTAATTTTTCAATTTAAAACATTGTTTTTGTTATATTGCAGGGATTGGTTATGACTTTGTACCTTTTGGTTTTTGTATGTTAGCATTATATTGATTTCTGATTGAATTCTCAACTCTGTTTGCAGAAATGCAGCCTGAAATTTGCAATGAACCTCTATGGTGCTTCACTGTTATTGAAATGCTTCCAAGCCCAGTAACAAGCAGGCCTTTGCCAAAACCAAATTAATCAGAATTTTGACTGCTGGAGGAACTGATGTCTATTTTTTGCGGCCGAATTCCTATGATTTTGTTCAAAGTTGAGTCGCTCTGCCTTGCTTTCATGTTGGAGATGTCAGGTCAGATCAAAACAACTTTATTAATTGCATAGGGGGCAGTTTATGTGCAGCCACCCAGTCCATGTACAGTCTAGGAAAGGACAGACAAACCTTCTGTGTGCGTACCAGTAACTGTCAGAGCCACGCCTGCAGCACTGTGGCTGCAACTCTTCTATAAAATTTCTGGTTGAACCTCACAGAACAGCAGATCACAGTAACACTGCAATTCTGTTAATTCCGAGTTTACGGTGCTGCAGGACATTTTTAAGTTTTAAAGGGAAATCTGTCTTTAATCTTCTGCACTAAGGTTTCCTTGGCCAACCGCTCTGTCTACAATCCTCACTGTTTCCTGTTTATTTGTATTTCTTCAAAAGAACAAAAGGAGGATCATAAAATCAGTCTTGTTGATTTTATGATCAACAAGATCAAACTAATGCTGTGTTTAGTTTGGTGAATGACCATGATATGAAACAATCAACACTATTGCACCTTGGTAGCAGTTCAGTAGCTGCATTCTTAGTTTTCAGCCTCCCTCAGAGCTGTTTCTGTTTCAGTTAATGAATATGTTTTGACCTATATATGAAACAATGATCTCTAGCAACTGTTATGTATAATTGGTTGATTAAACACTAATCCTACAACAGCATGTTTTTATCAGATTCTATGCTGGTTTGAAAACAAAGGGTAGCAACACAAATTATTGATTTGATGTTTGGTTTATCAATTTATACTTAGTAAGCTGTAAAAAAGTTATATTTTTAAATAACTTTTTTATTTATAACTATTTTTAGATCTGTCTAGAAGACTTAGCCTGTTTGCCATTTGTTGGTGATTAAGCATTATTTCAGACCAAGTTACTGAAGAGCTGCAATTGTGACCTACGTTCAGCTGTAGACAATATGATGTGCTGAACATCAGATACATTTCTATTATCAATACTGTGATGTAAAGTCAACCAACACCCATTCAGTATTCAAAAAATAGAAAATGTATAATTTTTGCAAAGAGTTGTCAAGATTAATTCTCATTTTTAAGTCAAACTTATGGACGTCTTTTTTTATAGCTCCAATAGAAGATGTTTAAGGTCAAATCTGTGGAAAGTAATCTTTTGAAAAGAGGAAGCATGGGACAGATATGGGGACTAAAAATCACCCCGTGCTCCTCAATCTTTCATAACTAAACATCTGGCCCAAAGCAAGATGGATTACAGATTATCCTTGTTGGTTCAAGATGAAGTCCACATTTATGAACCTATCATTTTATGCAGGATTTGTGTTTACTTGTAGTAAAGCTTAGTTCCCTTTTTTATAATGTCTGATTTATAGAACAATAGGAAAATTGATATTCTATGGATGTGAAATGTTTAATATTTACACAGGATGTTTATTATTTCCATTTTTATCGTCTTGTGGAGTATATTTATGTCCTCAGGCGGTAGCCAGAAAGGTAACTTTATAAGGTAACTTTATACCTCCTGCAATTCAGATTACTACCAAGTCTTCTTCCTTTGCTTCTTTTACATAAAATTTTACTTTAATGATTTGAGTAGAAATAAATCTGCAGCTAAATGGATAAAGGAGCATTTCTGTGATTGATGGCTTCATGAAATCTAAATTTGTCACTGTTCCTCCCTTTATCTATTCGGTGGGCTGGTTTCATCACTCATCCTCCTTATGTCCTGCCAGTTCTGTCACACTGTGCTTTTATTCAAAATTAACAGACTTTTGTCTTTCCTCCTTGCCAGAGTTGAAGAGATGAAAGACAGGAATTTTACTGTCAGGGCCCATTTGACATATTTGCTATTTCCAGTTTTACATAGCTCATTTTTAATGTCCCATTAATGGCACTATAAATCCAGCACCAAGAGCATTTCATGATTTAAGTATAAATACAATGTGGATTAATAACAAGGACATAAATACAAAAATAACCTGAAGGAACTGAATGATGGGGACTGAATGCTTTAGTAATGTGGTGCATTAGTGTGTTTTTAGGCAGATAAAACGAACAAAATTGCTGGTAAAAACAAATTTTGTTTCACTGAGAAGGTTCTCATAATGGGATAGTATAAACACACTAAAAAGGTTTTTTAAAGCAGGTTATAGCCATGACAACGTGGCTGATATGTGGGTTGTGAAATGTGGAAGTGTGTGAAAAACATTTATCCAGATTATGTTTGAACACTATGCCAACCAGGCCAGCTGTAGCACGAAGTTGGATATTTTTGCAGATATTTGTTTGGTCACACTGTAACAGAATTGTAGCCATAAACATTACAGCTGCATAGTTCACCTTAAAATCAAAGTGGTCATAAAATCAAAGACCGACCTTTATTTGAACCATGAGATGTAAGTGAAGATGTGGGGAAGCAGGAGATGGTAAGTCATCAAAAATAACAATTTAGTGAGCTCTCCTGCTCTGTTATTCTTTTAAATGTTTTGATTTTTAAATATTCTTCTTTTTTATAGTAACAATTCACAAATGTTTAAATGGCAGTTCCATGGAAAGCAGACCATTTTTTCCCCATATAACCTTTACTTATAATCATAGCACAACAGAGCAATTGAAGCTCCACACAGCTTGAGGGACAGTTGTGTAAACAGGACACTAAGAGTGAAAACTGTACTTCTTAATTTCTAAATTTTAGGAGATGCTAATTTGCAAGAACTCATAAGTGTCCTCCTGAATAATCTCATTCCTCTCTCCATTTAGTATAACAATCAGACTCCCATGCATTCTATAGTAGAGAAAATATGTTCTTCTTGAAACGTCTGAGAGTTGGTAAATGCAACCTTTGCATAGAATGTGACATGAACTAACCAGAACTAAGTCATATATTGTGAATAATGATGAATAATGATATTATTCACAATATCATTGTGAATAATGATATAATAATAATAATAATAATAATAATAATAATAATAATAATAATAATAATAATAATAATAATAATAATGTGTAATAATAATGTGTAAAGAAAGAGAGAGAAGAGTGTAAGTTTCAGTTAGCCATTGCAAATCACTGATTAACGTGTTTTTATTTTTGTTTTGTTTTTGCATGATTTCAGATCATTTGTTTTTTTAAAGCAGTGTAAATAATCACTATTTTCAGAAAGAATTCGAAAAATTGTATAACAAAAATGCTAGGGTGAAACATTTATTTTCACCCTATAATAACACTTAGTCCAGTATAATAACACTTAGTCCATTGTTCTAATTTAGAAAAGAAAAACATTTTTACTGATGGAAAACATAAAATTTTAATATTTGCAGGACAGCATGTCTTGCCCAAAGTGCTTCTGTTGTTTGAGTTTCATGTTGCATTTGGCATCATTGTATGATCATCACCTCTTATCACGACTGTATGTAGGCAATAGAGAAAATAATTTTTAATTGCTCACCTCAAATTTGATGAAATAAAAATAATTCTGTCTTTGATTGTCTAAAATTCCTATATATTGTTCCATCTTGTTTAATTCAAGAGATGATCTAGAAAAATCTTAATTCCAGATAATAACTTTGAAGGTACTAGCCTCTCTGGGCTTTTTGGTGTCTAATAATATGTGAATATGTGAGCCAACAGTTTAAGTGTGAAGCAATAGAGAGTGTTAGCCTGGATACATAATTCATGTTTGTGTGGTCTTAATGAGAAAGCGATGTTAACCACCGGAGACGAGACTAACACTCAGAAATTAACGACACATACAGCCATGGTAAACCAGATTACAATCCATGTGCCTTCCCTTCTTGATGCAGGTGTTCCCTTATGGCATTAACCTCCTCCAAGGTCTGAAATCAAACATTGTTCAGGTGTAAACTTTGTGAATAGTTGGTTTAACCTCCAAATAACCTTCGTTTTCAGTCAAGAATCTTCACAAAAATCAAATGTTACCCACTGATACATGACCTGTAATCGTTCACGCCTTTGGGGATACACTGCTAACTTCTTATCTGGTGTCCCTGTTTCAACAAGTCAGAGCTGTGTTGGGGCCCCAGGGGGTCTCTGTATGGTGTTAACACATGTAAGGATGCTTTCACTTATCTGCCCTCAGTGTCAGGCAGCAGACACTGGTTACTGAACTATCCTGCAGATCCACAATAGTATGCTGAGTTCTCAGTAAGTAGATATCAGTAATAACTGCGCTGGCTTAAGTGAAACACAGAAACTCACACAGCAGCACAGAAATGCATCCTTTAGTGGAGTCTTAGTGTGGTGGCACTTTTATCATTTACGGTATTTTCTTGTTAAATTTACCCACAATTTATCTTATACTCTCTGTTTGTTGTATATATGCTGCCACCCTGAACTGATAGTGTGTGTTAGAAAAGGAATAACTAAGAGAAATGTAGTCAATTATATATAAATAAAAAGGAAAATAAATAGTTGGAGAAAGAGAATCTAAACAAATTTATGCAAAATATTTACTCTTTGCACAGCAATAGAAATGTGTGAGGTACGGTTTAGTGTTTCTGCTCACCTTAGTTTCTGCCAACATAGTTCCCTTCTGTAATACTTTATTTAATGTTCCCGAATAGTAATGGCCTGTCTCTCCCTTGCTTCTCTGACATAGTTTGTCTCATTCTTTACATTTTTTTCCATCTGTCGCCTCTTATTCTGTTGTCAAAGTAGTTAGAATGACTTGCGTTGTCCTGTATGTGTGTAGGCAGGCTAAAGAAAGAGGGAGGTGGGGTAACACTGACAACTGAACAATAAAAGAGAGATGTGGAGACTGGGATAAATGCAGAAAGAGACATTTCTTTGCAGTGAAATGAGCAGACAAGATTATGTTGATGACTGTGTGTTCAGAAGCTGAGACGAAAGAAAGGAGGTGTGACAGAAGAGGAGGAGGCAGATTGTAGAGAAACCAGTATTTTTTTTTTGTTTTTTTACTTTACAAGAAAAAAAAAACATTCTTGAGTCCAATATTTCAGAAAAGTGCCAGAAGTTTGTTGTACAGGTTGCAAAGTTCACCTAGTCAAATGTTATTCTGAATTTTTACATGAAACACAGTAAAATAGTATTTTCAAATCAGGGTATAATAAACTAATTCAACTGTTGGCTGTAGTATTGTGTTTAAGAAAAAGACAGGTTGTCAAAAATGCAGGAAAAGATACAAACATGGTAGGAAAATAGTTTAAAAATTGGTTAATAAATTAATTGGCTCATGTTGGGAACCCAATTAAGTGCTACATCAAATCATTGCATCAAGACTAATCCGACAAAAAGCACGTGGTCTGGGGATATTGCCATACTGCCTTACTGACACAGTAAAGGTGTGTAATTATCAAACAACTGTGAGAGCTGAATGCATGACTGACTGTACACAACATCCACACAAAACTCTCCAGAAACACGTTACTTTGAAAGTGTTGTGTGACTTTGGGGAAAAAAAGAAAACATGTTTTGTTTGTGAGGCCAAGCACTAAGCTTCTTATGTCGTAGCTATTTCACATTTTCCCAAGAGAGCAAACTGCAGCAACCCATTAAAAGGTGAAAAGCCCTGGAGGGAAGTGCAGCTGAACGCTGCTACATTACAGTAATGCTCCAGAGAAAAGGAGGAGAAAAGGGGCCTAGCAACCCATAATGTTACACATTGCACTTTTTCAGTGGAATTACACTATCCATGTGTAATTCTGTGTAATTCTTGGAATCCACTTGTCATGCTGGGAAACCTGTGCATGCAGATGAGGTACTACTTGTATTTGCAACTCTAATTCTAGAATAATACAGTCAATTTGAACGCCATTGTCTGTAATGTTTATCGTAAAATTTGCATAAATCTGAGCGGTTCATAAACAGCTTGTGAAAATATGTCTGTATAGATTTGCAGCCTGGCTCGCAAGAAAAATCCAGACTTTCTTTTGCACATTAGGTGACACATATGTGTGTGGTAAAGTGAGAATTTGAGCTGACTTAAAGCCAAAGAAAGCCAGAAAACAACAACTTTAGTAAAAATTGTCAACTCCTTTTACTCCCTTGGATCTCCATGTGTTGTGGAAGCAACATATTTACAGTATCCCGCAATTACAAAAGAAAAGAAGAAAAGATGGGATGAACAGGGCTGTATAGCAAACAGATAAAGACACAAGGTGAAGTAGGAAAGGTTTTAGATTTCTTATCTGAAGTTCTTCAAATTCCTTGATGAATTCTAGAAGCACAGAACAAGGAGTGAACGAAGAGAAAGGAGGAGGAGATAGTTTTTCCTTTTGTGCTTTTGTTTGTAGGCATATTTTCAGGGATGCACCAGTGTGAAAATTTAGGCTGATAAAGATATCCGATATTGCTGTTATGGCCCATTATCAATATCTACCAATATAATACTACACGTGCTTGTGACCATAACGAAATGATCACACGGTGATCTTGCTTCTTGTTTCTTTAGAAACAAAAATTAAATATGACAGGAGAATGAGATATGATAAACAAGAAAGACTTGGAGTCATTTGTATTCCAACTTTGTGATCACAGTGATGCCCTGGTAGCTATAATGTTTATTAGATATTAATTCCTACAAATCTACACATGTCAGAAAACATCTAGAACTATAAAAATGTCTAAATATCTCTGTTCTTTTTCTGCAGAGCCAAGATATTTGCAATAAAGATGGAAATTTGTGGAGGGAATTACCCCTTTGAAACCTTTTGGTCAGCACAATGAAAAAGGTCAAGTGAGAAATAAGTTGAATTTGTCAAAGAAGTGAGAAACTTTTTGACTTGCAGTCTTGAAATGTCTGTTTTGATAAATGTCTCCAGCTAAAATTAGAAGTGGAAATTTTATATTTATACATTCTATTAAGATAGTTTAGTACAATATTAAAATTATTTGCTGTCTCTAATAATGTCAAAAGTATATTTTCTTTATTCATATATTCCAAAAACACAGTCGTAATGTGAGAGTCGTCTCCTTTGAAATGATAAAGTTTGATTGATTTATGAGACGACTTTTAATATACCCTGTCTGTCGGGCTCTGATGTTGGTGTTAGTTTGTGTTTGCAGTAGACAGCAGAGAGCTGTCTGATCTGTTCTCTCTCACGCTCAGCTGTCAGACATTTGGCTTATAGACTTTGACTGACATTTTTCTGTAATAAAACAAACATGATACTTAAACAGTTCCTGGGATTTTGGATTTTAGCTCACTTTTCTTGTTCATCTGTGTATACTATGTGCCTGTTATGTTTGATGAGATGAGAATTTGGTTGTAATGCAGTACTTTGTTCACTTTCCAGAAGTGAACAGACACTTTGAAGTGGAAAATACATTGTGGTCCCAAAATTACATGATTGTGGTTCACTGTTCAATTTCCTCCACAGAAGGCAAACAATTTAAAAATCATCACCTACAGGAAACATTTCTTGTGCTCTAATTTAACAATTCTCATATATATGTGTGATGTATAATTTTATTTTATTTTATTTTATTTTTGGGGGGGGGGTGTTTAAGTTTTTTCTACGCATAGCAACAAAAACAAAGACAGATAGGATTGAAGTGTGTGCTGCTTAACCTGCACAGTTTAGCTTAACTTCTAATATGGAAAATATGTGTTACACAAGCACTTAATTCAGCACAAATGGGTTACTATTTTCTAAATGAGTGGGAAGCTGGCAAAGTGGAAGCTAAGAGTCAGAAGTGCATTCTTAGATCACAGCTCTATATAGTGGCCTGACATGACAGCTACAATGGATTCAAGGTGTCTTTGTGGTCTCTTCTAAATGTGGAACTTTTCCCAAATCAACGTCTGAATATACAAGCAGCGTCCAGACTGCGGTCTCGTGTAAACATAGCCTCATAGCGCTGCTAACACTTTGTCTGTCTATTCCCCCATCTCTCACTTGCTGCTTTCTATCTTTTATGAACGCTCAAATATCACACATTTCATTTGAAAGTCTCTCCATGGGCAACAGCCTGAGGATGGTAAACTCTGTTGCTGTCAAATTTCTTCATCATCAGGTGTTCTGTATATCACTACCTTTAGAGAAAACACCTCTCTATGTCTTTTCTCAGCTTCCTGCTCTCTTGAACATTGAAAAAGTGGAGGTTGGAGCTGCAGACTGGCCCGTGGGTGGGTGGCACAAAGAGACTGGGGGGGGGGGGACAGAAAGATGGAGACTGGGAGCAGGTCAGAGGAAGAGAGAGAGGAAGAATAAGGCATTGGTAGAGGCTGAAACACAAGCAGAGAGAAAGAGAGGGAGAGAGAGTGTTAGTGTTGCTGCTGTAGAATGTGAACAGATCTAAAATCGTTTGATAGGCTGTGATTTTCCTGTTGTCTGCCGGTTTGGACTGCTGGTTGCCAGCCCAAACCACAGAAAACGAGGGCAGGGGAGGAAACTGAGAAACAGAACTAGTGGACCTATCATCCCTCCATCACACATGTGAGTTGGTGCTTTCTTCTCTTAAATCTGGCTGTGCAGTTGGATTGTTTCCGAACGCTGCTTGTGTCATGTTGGTGAGCATTAGAATGTTTTACCTCAGAGGAAAAGTGTCTTGGGTCTGTACTTTAACGTAAATATGAGAATGCTTTTCAGTATACATCCAGAATCATTCAATAAATGCAGTGTCATAAATTTGCTAAGATGACTCACCCATCGTTGCCATGGTGACAAGGCCCTTGTTTGGCATACAGTTGCTGCCTTTATGTTGCATTGATAGAAAAGTGTATCAAATCATATCTAATTCATTTTTTTCATGCATATTTATTTTTCTTTGACAGTAAGATGTTAATGTGAATAACCTTTGAGTTTCCTGTATCAGTTAATATTGTACTACCATATAATGAAATGTTGAAAAGACCAACCGCTTAAGCTTTTTTTAATAACTGTGCGGGTTAAATACATGTAAATTGAGAAGCTTTCATTAACTATTCTTCTCTCAGCAAGTGAAACAAACTATCTATTCCCTATTAAATGTTTTTTATAATACATTTCTGCTGTTTCAAGTAATTTCATTTTGTCACACTTCTTGACAAGTCTTTTAAATTATATAAAAAGTCTGAAGTTCTTGGTTTATTATTTCTTACAAAAACATATGACTTGCATGTAGCGCAACATGTTTTAATGAAAATATATTCACATGTCTCTTATTAAATTTGCTTAAAACTTGCAACAAAAGAAATGCCACTTCATGACTACATTTTGCTCCTCTATTTATTGTCAGTAAAGCACAACCTAATTTTAAAATAATTTTATTTAAATGTGACGAGCTTTATTACTTTGTGTCTCAACAAATTCAGTTCCTTTCCTTTCACACATAAGTTAAGAAACAGCAAATAAATAAATAGGCTAAATTAAAAGTGTAAGAGAAAATTTTAATTAAATCTAAGTTTTACTAAATAAACTTTTTTACAAGACAAAGGTAGGAAACCAAATTGAAAATTTTTAACAGCAGAAATATAGACTGAGAAATAAGCACAATTTCTTAAAATTGATTTCTCACTAAGACAAATGTTCTCTTAAAAATATACCTGGCATAAAACACATTTGTGTTAAAAAAATATTTTATAATAAAATGAAAACTTTGTTATTGTTATTATTGTTGCTGAGGTCATAGGTCAATTTTTAGCTTGTCTTCCATAATTTAATTCATGTGCCTTGTTAATTAATTGTTGGGGTTTTAGTTAAATTGTTTATGAACAAAACTTTTGCATACAGTTGTTCATTTGTCTTCATAAAGTAAGATCTTGCAGCTCTACCTATAGCAACTCTTATAGCACCATTCTGTAAAGTCTTTATGTTTCAGTCAGAGCTGTAGGTTGAATCTCGGCTGATTATGCCCTAAAAATAATGTGGGAACAGAGTCTGGAGTGACTCTGACTTGCTGCAGACCCAGATTAGAGTTTGGACTTTTTGAATTGCTAACATAAAGGATGATTTCATCTTTAAACATGTGGACCAGAGTGGAAACACTCAGAATAAACCATTTTAAAGTAGGATTAACTTCCAAAGTCAAAAGCACATGTTGCTGATTCAGATAAACATTATTTTATTTTGTTGCTTAATTAAGCAGTTATGCTATTATTTAGTGAATTTTTCCACCATTTGCTAACCAAAGAAAATCATGAGATAACAAACATTATCATCTGTTTCCTTTTTTCAGTGCTTCTAAAATCATTCCTCCCTTCTAAATGGTCATTACAGTGATTTTTGTTTCATCAGAAACATACACAATAGAACTTATGTGTTCTGTGTAAATCTATTGAATGATATTTTAATTTGTATCGTAATTTTTGTGCTGCTACTGAAATTGCATTTTGCCCACAGTTGGAGCCACTCCTGCCTTCTCAGGTGCTGTAAACAAACGCTGTGATTCACAGTGTACTTTTTACATCATGTCTCCTCCGGTGTTCTCCACTGTGCCAGTCTGAATTATTTCCAGTTGTGAGATTTTGCCTCACAGTGAGAATCACCCACTGTGAAGTGCACGTGTGAACAGGCAACTATGGAGAACATTTGGAGCTGATACCTTCAGGCATTCTTTGGTTTTTGTTGTTTAGAGTTCTGATCTGCATGCAGAGTATTTTCCCCCTCCAGCGTAAAAAGTAGCTAACCAGTTTCTGCACCTTTTACCATGTTAGCACAGTAAAGCGGACTGATCTTCTCAAGCTGGAGATTTTCATCATCTACATCTGTTGTACACAGTAGAATTTGTGCACTTCAATATGTTTTAATATATTTTAGAATACTTTAATCTCAATGAAATGCATTGTTTGACAATTTAAAAAAAATGTCATTTCTGACATTCGGAGTGAAAAATAAATAAGATTATTTTATAGCTTGTTTTTGACTGTGCCTTTCTGTTTTTGTTAATGATGATCAAGTCACCAATGATCTAATGGAGATCATCAAATCTTCCATGAAAGCTTGAAATGGAGCAATTGAGTTTTAACCTCTAATATCAAGACTTCTGAAATACACAGAAGCTTAGCTAATCTAAAACTGTGCAGTAAAGAGTTACATTTCATAGATTCATTCTGCACTTTTCATTACTTGTGTCACTCAGTGATTTAACTTTTACAGTTGGAGGGTAGATTGTCCTTCCTGCGTTGACCTCTTCAAGAACACGCAGCGTGAGCTGAGCCAGGCTAGCGTCCCCGCTATCGCATGCTGCTCCTGCCATCTTTCTGTGTGTGTGTTTTGTGTGTCTTTCCTGAAAGGGTTCAGACAAGGTTATGAGAGGATTTGGGATGATCACAGGCAGAAGACAGAGCACTCATACACAAACACATCAACATGCACTAACATACTCACACACACTCCATATTGCATGCTGCATGGTGCCGAACTCCTGCTAGAACTCCTGCCTTGCTAACGTTTTTGACAGCTTGGGTTTGCCGGTGGCTTAGTTCAGTGGATTCATACTTCAGAGGAGGACATATTAATTATCTGATGCTGCCCTTCTAGAGTAAAGCAGTAAATAATCTAAACATCCCAGTGTTTCCAAGCTGTCTAAGCATAAATGCAGAGAAAGCCAAATTTAGTTTTTAGTGCTTCTCACGAAGAAAACTCAAATACTCCTGTAAAAAGCTGCAATACATGCACCTATACAAGATAAACATGACATGCTGTGAAAAATTTGAAGAAAGTTCATTGTAATTGTTTGAAAATTAGGAAGCCTGCTAAAACATATATGTTTTCAGATGCCTCTTAAAACATTTCACCATCTTGGGGTTACAGATTTTAAAGCCTCTGTCCTCTTTAGTTTTAAATCTGGTCCGAGAGGCAGCCAGTAAACCATCAGCTCACTGCGGGGACCGTCCAGCTGGTGAAACAGGCCTGACAGATACAAGCATGTCTCACCATGCAGGGAGCAATATATCTAACACTCTATATGAAACATTTTATCACTATATCTATATGTAAGTGGAAGAAGTTTATAACTGAAACTGACTAGCTCCACAAAACTATTCCTAACAAAATCATAGTTAGGAATAGTAAATAATTTTTCCAATGAAAACTTACAACCTTCAAAATGTTAACTTTTTTAATTTTGCTCCTCAAATAATTATGATGACTAAATAAATTCAACAGAAATTCAGAAGATAATCTACATATTGAAGCCCTTTTGACTTTCTGAGGATATTTCAATGAAGTATTAATATGTTTTTCTGAAAGCTCAAGTGTGTTTTGAGAGGATTTCATACTCACTTATCCTTGAAGCCTTAACAGCACTCAGGAAATTAGCTGATGCAGTCAACCAACATTTTACTTATACAAGTTATATTTTATTCATCTGCAGCTCAGTCTTTGATAGATGGTAATGATGCTTTTTCAAGTCATGTGTCAGATTTCTCCTGATTGTTAAACCAGTGCACACCGATGCAAGCAGTGACAGAAAGTAACAGCCAGCTGGTCTTTTTAATAAACTAGTTAAACCACTTACATTTTAACCTCCGAGTCCCACACCACTTTCAGAAAGCCAGGGCTCCTCTGAAATATTTTACATCAAACTTTGAGAAAGTTGCCTTTATGTGCCAGTTTTAAAAGACAATAGTTTTTGCATGTTAGTGCTATTGTGTTCCCGTGAAGTCTTCCAAAGTATGGGAATAAGTAAAAGGTATTAAAGGTAAGAACTTCTGCTTAAAAAGTAAACTTATATTTAATGTAGAATAATTGAGAGCTGATTTGACAAGTCCAAACGTTAGACTTTGAAATAAAGTTGATCTCAGCCCAGATGGAAGAAAATAAAGAAATATGTTCACTCCTCATTCACTGGGCATGCAAATAGAAAATAGAAAACTTGTTCATGATGCAAATAAACATTGACTTTTTTCTCTTTATTTTTGCCTCAATGCACCTTACAGGCAGCATCACCCTGGGCAAAAACCCAACACTGATTGTATGATTCAACATATAATCAGCTTTAAAACAACATGGGGAAGAAAATAAAAGTTGTGATGTTAGTGTTGGTTATTAATGCAAGTAAGTGAAATTTTTATTTCAAATTATCAAACATATTTTCCTAAGTAACTTATTTAATGTGCAGTAATATTTATATAAAAAAATACATCTCAAACTATCCTTTGGTGATGCAGGTATGCATCATGATTTAAAATGGATGAAGGAGCCATATTTTCTTCAGTAAAACAGAAAACAGAAACCTGCACAGGTCACGAAAATAGATATTTCTAAGTAAACATGGTACCAAAGCATACGCACTCTACCATGGACAAACAGAAAATCTTTTAATAATAATTTGTTTTTAATATTCTTTGAGGTCACATCTTTCCTTTTGAATCCCAAAATATGAGGCTGTCACCTTTCTATCCACTGTGGGTTTTTTTCTTTCTTTTTTTTTTAATTAAGCCTAGAGGGCACTTTTAGCATATAAAACTCTCCCTATTTAGATTTACATAATACGAGTGGCAGCATGTTTCAGTAACTGCTTAGTAGAAGGTACTAAAATGTGATTCAGCGGCTCTTTGTTTGCTGTCCCTGGTGATTTGTCTCAGCGCCTTTGTTTTGAGGAACGCAGCAGCTGCTTTGACAAGCATGAAGATGAGGCAGGACATTCGCTAATAGATCAGAGGTGTTGAAAGTGTCCCCTCTGATTTAAGAGGTGCCAGATAGAGTCATGTCTTATTAGGAAGCCTCAACTGGTAACTTCCCAAACTAATTAGTTATACATAGCAGATGACCAGATTAAATTCACAACTCAAGTTGTCAATGTAAGTTAAGATCCTAATGCATATCTCATTATTTCCTGTCAAATGCAGATCACCAGTTTAGCAGAGCAAGCGCTCTCATGCTACATGCTAGAACTGAATTTTCCATAATATTTTAATCATTTGTGAATTACCTGGAAATAGATTATCTGTAGATGGGAATGTTTAAAAGCACAATTGATGCACACACACACGCACACACACACGCACACACACACACACACACACACACATATATATATATATATATATATATATATATATATATATATATATATATATATATATATATATATATATACACAACTTGTGTATATATATTTACAACAGGTTCACCTGACAGCTTATCAAAGAAGACAAGTAAAGGGCCATGATCTCTCAACAAAGCAATAACACACATAATGTACTATAATTACAGGCTTCTCCTGCAGTATATGAACGTCTGCTGGTTCTTTGACTTGGTTTCCATGTCAACGAAAGCCACCTCAGCCAGTGGAAACACAAGTTGTATAAAAAGGGCATTCATTTCAATGTAGTTTATTCAGAGGAGAGCAAAAATCAACATCTATTATTTATAGTAGACTCTATGATGTTTTCAGTTGTTTCAGTTTACAGTTTCAAGCATCATCAGAAACTATTCTGACCTATGCAGACCAAGCGAGCAAACAGCCGCTGAAACAAAAGAGACAGAGCACGAATAACAAGATAATATAGAAGCAGTTTCAAATAGGAAATATAAATTGTGCCACACCATCGCCTCCTTTCCTCTGAAGTGGATTTTGGTAGAATATAGTTTTACTTCAAACTCCTTTAAATCAAAGGTAAAGGTAATTTTATTTATATAGCACATTTTCAGCAACAAGGCAGTACAAAGTGCTCCTCTGTCAATCATGTGCAAGCTTGTTGTTTCAGCCCATCACAGTCTACCTCAGGCCTAAAACATAAAATTAATGCAAACTGCAACAATTTTGTGCCCCCAAGTTCCATCTTTGGTATCAGCAGAATTTATTTTAGACTTTATATTTGACTTAATCAAACATTTACTGTTTGTGAATATTAGATAACACTCGGTTCTTTGTTTTTGTTTTTTTTTTAGTCTAAGGCTTTCAAATTAATTAAGATCTTTATATTCTAAGTAACTTAGTGAAGCAAAGTCCCAAAGCATCAATAAAGATGAAAGTAAATGTTTGATTAAGTCAAGAGCAGCATCATTTCTAGGCTCCTAGGCTGTCGTTTTTGCTTTAATATAAACAGCTGATCTTCTCTTCCTCTTTGGTGCTCAGTATTTTTTGAGGACAAACATTGTTGAAACGATTTGCTTGGTGGTGATTTGTTTCACTTTGTTTACATCGCAATTTTTAGATCTTAACCAGCGTTAGAACAAGTGGATCAGATATCTGCTGTTTTTATATTGCTTAAATAGCATTAAACTGTCTAAAGATTTGTGTTTGTGTCTAAGTTCCTGCCAGAGGGAAAGGTGTGATTACTCACTTCGACTAGAGAAATATGCAGGAGGGGCATTTATGGGGGAAGAGAGGTGGGAGGAAGGCTGAATCCATAAATAGTTTATATAAACAGATATTCTCTTGGTTGATGATGCTAAAAACATAAAGTGTGTGCTCAAATGAACCTACAGGAATCTATACTTCCCTTAAACGTCAGACACATCATGCAGTATCATCTTTAAAGCACCGTGTGTCTGTTTTTGCAGTGTGGGTGGGTGTTTTTTGAGTGCCAGCTGAAGGTGAAGAGTTCCCCCCGTTGAGCCAGCTGGTGCGCCTGTTCCTCATGTAGCGGATCGTCTCATAAAAGGGCGCAAAGTTCAAACACATGTACCCGCTGACTGTGATGGCCAGATGTCCCAAATAAATCTCGAGTCCTGGATTTAAGGGAGATTTCGATGCGGTGCAAGCTGTTGGAGTATAAGAAGTACAGATGGCACATAGCTGTGCTGATTCTGCTGCCTGTTACCTCAAAAAAACCACCATCAAGGTTTTCCTTTGGACATGGCAAAAGAAAACCTTCAGTTGCAAATTAATGTTTTGATATGATTCTCAAAAATATTAGGAACTTAAGCATCTACAAGTATGCTGTTTGCATGATACCTGTTATTGATTGGATGTTGGCTTGGAATAAACAGATCTGCAAGATTGATTAGATGTATCCTAGTACTGATTAAAACTTGCCATTTGTGTAAACCACTGTGGAGGTTTTGCAATGAATTCAATTTTGAAATAGTAAATGTGTTGAAGGAGCTATTTATTACTTTAAATAACATGAATGAACCAAAGACTCTCACTGGTTATCAAACTTAAATAAATCTTGTGATATATGATAAATGAATTACACCATTCAAGGAATTTGCTTCTTATAAGTTAATCACCAGCTGGAATGTTTTAAAATCTCTCCTTTATTATCTAAACTGAATTTTTTTATTTTTTTTTTTGCTAAAGGACACATGTTGAAAGTGAAATGCATTTCAAGGGGAGTCTACTTACAAGGACATGGAGTTGGAAAGCATAGATTGAGAAATTCAGCAATCCTCCATTTTATACAAGCAGCATTAAACTGATTTTAAGTGTTATTTGTGTTTTATACAATAATCTCATGTTAAAATCCTAAAAACTATGACATGGCATGAGTGTTTTTTGTCTGCCTTAGTTCATAATTACTGTTATTTGATCACATGCTGTACTGTAGCATCTCTAGTTATTATCCTGTATGAAATGGCAAAAGTATTCATTCTATACTTTTGCCATTTCATTTTATAATACATTTACTTCTTTAAGAAGTCTCATTGATAGTTAAAGTGGGAAAAAAAGAACAACTCCTTTGCATTGAGATCAAGTATTTCTTTGCATTATTTAAGTTTCCTCAAAGGGTTTTCATACAGTAGTGAGGTAAGAACTGCAGGACTCTGTGGTGTCATGAATAGTCGGTTCAAACACACCCTTTCAGCCTGCAGTTGTAGATAATTATGTGCTTCTCTTGTCTCCTGTATTGCACTGATATGCCTGTTGGTCTCCTAGTGCTTTTGTGCTCAGGGGTTTAAATGCTGACTCTGGTGCTGCTGCCTTGGTTGATGAACACCCTTGGTATTAGAGATAATCTATATACATGTCATATTTTGGTGTCCTGAACAAGCTGGTCTGTTTTAGTTTAAAAACACACTGCACCAAGTTCAACCATACATTCTGGTATTTACCTTATTTGCCCATAAATCTGCTGTTATTTGTTGGGTGTCATATTTAGGCAGCATTACATAAACATATAGACGGTAAGCATTTGCAATGATCTGACTGATTACTTGAAAATATTTGATCAGTGTCTATTTCTGTTTACAGAAAATCTGAGTATACCTCAAATATGTACAAAAAGTAATTTGACTAAAAATGGTTACACTCTTTCATCATCACTATATGAAAGATCATTAGTATAGATGTCCACTAGTTATTTTAATTAAAAGAACTGCTAAACTGATGAAAAGTGGAAATGACATGTGTTTCCCCTTGTTGTTTCTAAGCACCCAGTGAAACAGTGAAAAGCTGTTTCAGATGTGATGCCCTTTGCATGAAAGTTTCGGTATTTTTAACCTTGAGGCTTTGCTGCACTGAGTACTAAAATCCTACTAATTACTCAACGCCGTCAGGATGATGCAGCAGGGTTCCCAGCAGGAGCTCTGTAGAAATGGATGCTGGTTCTGTGATGAGAGGTTTCTCTTGGACGCTTTGCCTCAGAGTTTCACTGCAGTTCACAACCAACACTATCAGCAGGAATCCAGTCAGTCTCTCTTTTAAACACTTGAGTTCTGAGGCTGCAAGCCGTGTAAATGCTGTGTTATTTTTTAAAGCAGTTCCGTAAAGGCAGAGAGGTTTGTTGGTAACATTTTAAAGGTTGTTAAGCTAAATATTAAACTTCTGCTAAAATCTGGGTCGTTAACATGATTTTACTGTGGATGTGAATGTTCTTCTCTGGCCACTCATCTCTTTTTAGTTTTAATTTAGCGTTTTCTTCATATTGAAATTTGAATACAAATTTTAACATGAAAACATAAATGTGTATGTTCACTAAGGGATTGGTTAATGTTTGTTGACCATTAACATACCGTTAAACGTTAACTTAACGTTAACACACTCAGAATGTACACAATCCATAATTAATTACTACATTAAAAAGGTAATATATGATTTCACATATTAATTGCATGAAACAATACAATTCCCTGCAATAGGATGTAATTCAGTCTGATACATCTTTATGAGTGATCAGTTTCTTTTCCCTTTTTTTTGTTATTTTGCATCTGGGCAACCACAACAGAAAATTCCTGGAATAATAACATACTTAGATGCTTGAAATAATTTCACGTCTTTTGAGTGAACTTTCAGAGTTAAAGGGTTAAGGTAGTCTGTGCAGAATTGCAGAATTAATCGAATCAATTGCAGAAAACCTTGGCTGCTACACAATATCCATCTTACACAACAAATCCCTATCCACACTCAGAAATATATGAAAAGATTAAGTATCTTGACTTCTGTGGTGGAGCTGTATAATTTCTGCTTCCCAGTCAAAGTTTTTATTATATTTCTTTTGGTTCATGTTTATATCATCATACGCTGTGAGAACAGCACAGAAATCTCTAAAGCAATAACTCTTGTTGTCTTGTTTCTACGCTAAGGTTCCCAAAAACAGCTCCACCTCCACTGCAGGCCACATTTATATAATGGTTCAAATGGAAATAAGAACTATATATTTTGTAATTCCCATTATAGGAAGACTCAGACCTTAGGTAGAAACATGAAGATACACTTGGCAACTTAATAAACTTCTGGTCTGCTGCTCTTTTCTTTTCCCCTGCTGGGGACTTCTGCATACGCTGTTTACATCACGGAAAGTACTTATGAATATTTTAGAGATGTGCCAATTAGGTTTTTTCCTGCCGATTCCGATTCCGATCACCCATGATCACGGCCGATCACCGATACCTATCACATAATTATTTTTTTAATCATAAGCTCTACCGGTTACATTATGTGGAAAAAGGAAACATGAATTTACCTTCATTTAGACAAAAACTTGTTTTTAATAACTTTTTCCAAGAAAAAAACAAAACAGGCATTGTGCAAATTGTACTGCTATTGATAATACTATCTTTAACAGACTGAAAACATATGCAGTCTCTGAAGAGGCTAAATAATGCAAAGAGCCAAAATAAAACCTCTCAACATTGCCAAAAAGTTCAAGTATAAAACTTAACATTCAAAGGCAAAAACAGGATCCATTACAATAAACAATCCTGAGTTACTGAATGAAAACTTCCTGATAGCATGGCGGCTAGCTGATTACTGCTAGCTCTGATTGGCTGTTTCTGACTGAGCGGAGTAATTATGCAGATCAGGGAGGAGATTGATTATTTTTTCAGAGATTATCTGTCTCATGTTAGGACAGCGAAAGTTTTAATACGTATGTAAAATTTATTTTTTTAAGTTAGATGCTGCAGCTTTAATCAGAGGTTCGGTGTGAGTCACTACCAGGTGGAGCAGAAGCGGCGCTCCGTCTGTGAAGTATGACTACCTGTAGCGTAGCAGCGGTTCAACAGCGAGAGCAGAACCAGCGTCTTACATCGCAGCTCGAAGACTTAAATAATTTTGCGGGTTATTTGTTTAGCTTTCTGACCATCATGCTAATCCGGGTGCGTGTTTGAAGCTGTGCGCTGCTTTACCTGCTATCTGATCGCTCTATATGTCTTTTACTGCAGTGAGCCTCGATGTAGCCAAACTCCATCAAGTATGGCACTGTTTTTATGTCGTATTAGATTCGTCGCGTTGATGCATTTTGACGTGCTTCACCCCCGTCCCCGAGGTAATTTTCCGCCGCAACACGCAAACTTCCCCATTCACTCAGTGTGTTATAGTTCCACACGACATCGCTTAGGATTTGTTGCTGCGCGTTTGCGCAGAGTGAAGGAAAGATGAGACCAGCTGCACAGGCAGGCTGCGAAATGAGATGCAGGTGATCAGTTTGTGTGATCGACAACAAGAGACCGTGATCGGCGATCACCGATCATACATTTTTTCACGGAAATCGGCAGATTATGATCGGTGGCCGATCGATCGGCACACCACTAGAATATTTCAATACCCAGCTATATGAGGTCGTGCAATGAGGAAGAATTAAATATAGTTGATTTTTATGCGTATAGTATATGATAAATATAGGGTAGTATTCTAAATATATAACATGATGGTGAAATGTACTGCAGGCTGTTTTGTTTTGTAGATTTGAGACTTTTTCACTCTCAATGACAATGAATATGTGTGTACAGCACAGGTGTGTGTGTGTGTGTGTGTGTGTGTGTGTGTGTGTGTGTGTGTGTGTGTGTGTGTGTGTGTGCGCGTGCGTGCGTGCGTGTGTGTGTGTGTGTGTGTGTGTGTGTGTGTGGTCAATGCACCTGGCTCTCTGCTGCCTATGCAGCTGCCTGCCAAGATCACGATGGGCATTTAACCCCACAGCCTTGTTCAAGGCCTATAGGATAAATTAGAGCACTAATAATAGAAGAAGCTTCAGGGGGTAAGGTAGGGGAGTTATGTTCCAGCTTGTGTGTGTTAATTATCTGTGTGCGTGTGTGTGTGTGTGTGTGTGTGTGTGTGTGTGTGTGTGTGTGTGTGTGTGTGTGTGTGTGTGTGTGTGTGTGTGTGTGTGTGAATTTAAAACTTCGTGCAGTTAAAACCACTGACAGTGGGAGTTTAATCTTTGCTTGTGAGACCTAGAAGAAATTGATTTTATTTGCATAACTCAAACATGCTGAATTTATTTGCTTCATTAGAAAGCATTTATATGCTATGTACATAAATAAATTACTATAGTTAATACTGTTGTTTGTAATATTTCTTTATTATTTTGATTTTGATCAAAATCAAAATAATAAATGTTATGTTTTGACCCAGGACACTTATACTTAAGCACCTGGTATTGTTTTTGTCCAGGTGTTGTGTGTAAACTAATATTAATTAACCACACAGGCACTGTCAGCTACACTGCAACATTTTGTTTGTGTCCACATTTACAAGATTAGTAATTACACAATAAGCCTCAGAACGATTCTTTGTAAATATTTCCATCCATGTCAGCAGCCGACGTGACAACAGCTAAAACAAATGAAGGGTCATGGATAAAATGGACATCAGAGCATAATAGTATTTTAAAATTGATTGCTTTCAACTTTTTGAGTTTGTTGAGGTGGAAAATCTCAGCAAATGGTATAAAAAGTTGCTACATTGAGCAGCAAACTGACAGTAGTTCAACGAGTCTCTCTGCTGTAAATGGTCCTTAATAATTTCTGAGTGGAACCAACACCAAGAGTGTCCAGGAGACTTTGTACCAAATGACTCACTCCAATAGGCTTAGATATCAGTGAATCTATGGCTAAAGATTAGGGTGATGGCAATGAGGACTTCCAACCTCAAAGGATTAGAGCTTATGACCAAAAACAAAACCACCACGTCTTCATCTGTTATTGTTTATTTATATTATTTGAAGTATAATTATTGATAAAACTGATATCAAATAATATGTTAGAGAAACATACAAGCTGCTATTGGGTGTTGCCGTTTTTTTTTTTTTTTCTTTTTCAGACAATTGTATAAATGCATTTGCCAAAAAAAAAAAAAAAACACTTTAGGGTGTGTTTTTAAATTAAATAGCAACTAATAAATTATAGTCAGAACTGTGACTAAACTACTAAGAAACGCCTGGATCCAAATGTCCTCAGCATGGTGGGAAGGGAAAAGTGTCATAAAAAAAAAAAAAGCACTCATCAGCTCACAGAAGTGACAGTCAAGAGGAAATCTAGCTAAATTTTCATAAATTTAAAAACCTTCTTAGTTTGCAGTTATTTCTACTCCCCTATTTCAAGGTAAATCTAATTGTTTTTAAATTCCTTCAGATGTTTTTGAACCTGAGTTAGACGAAGGAAAGCCAGCCTACTCTCCTTATTGAGATTCTTGTTTCTCTCTGTCCATCAGAAACACAAAGTGGATCTGTTCTACAAGGTCCGACACGTTATGATGGAGCTGATCGACTTGAGGAGGCAGCTGCTGTCCGGTCACCTCACACAGGACCAGAGCAGAGACGTCAAGAGACACATCACCGTCAGACTCGACTGGGGCAACGAGTGAGAAAACATCTTTCATCCTTATAAAAAAAACTTCTTTTACTCACACTGATGCGCATAAAACTTACGATGGATTTAAAGTCATAACTCGCTCTCAGTCAATTTTAAGATCAGAACCATTGAAAAAGAAAGTTTCCACCGAAGTTTTGATTTAAACTGGTAAACTTTCTCAGCACTTAAAGTCAGGAGATGAGTGTCAGCACAGATCCCTGCATTGGGTAATAGAAGTGATTTTCAGAAGCCGATGACTGAAGCATATTACCAGTAGTTGAAAAGATTCATGAAGTCAGTGAAAAGCTGATGGAAAACAGATGGGATGGAATAAAACTACTGTGTGCCTTCAGGTTGACTATATCAGGAGTTTGATTTAATTACTTTACAGGTGCAGATGACTACAGAGAAAGAACATGTTTGTGTTTTCAGATGTTTTTCCCTACTCCATCATCTAAAAGTTGCATCCTTCTAAGTATATTATGTTGGATTTGCATTTTTAGCTACCACAATTAATTTTGATCTTTATCTGTTCTTCTTTAAACATAGTTGATAGGATATGCCAATTCTGAAATGTTGAGACAAAAGTCTGATCTGAAAAACGTCAATCTAAAGACTAAAAAAAGTCCTAACTCGTAAAAGTGCTTTGGTTGCTACAGTTAGAAGAAAGAATTCAGATAAACTATCAATAAACTAGTGGACCAAGTTATAATAACTCTGAAAATAACATTTATTCAAATCACTTCTGTTGTAGCTGTAATATTTCTTTGCACCAGTAGAGATCTTCTTATTGACAGCAATTTTCACACATCAATGCAAACAGGGCTGAGTGAGCAAACCAAATCATTTTCGACCACAATTCCTCAAAAACATCTTAATGAGGGGCTGCTTATCTTGTTGGGCAGATCAATGCTAATGCAGTTTACAGCTGGTGGGAACTCAGGAAGTAAAGGAGCTGCAGAAATCAGAGTTAATTCATTTCAAGGATATATCAAAGGTGATATTGTGAGGTCAACGAGCGCTATCATACATAAGTCCTAACACGTGATACAACTGGATTAATATTGTTAGGATAAACCCCTTTCTGTGGCTTCAGTGTGGTGACATATTGAAGTATTCATTAACACAATTAGTCTAGAAAAGTTTTAATATTGGAAATAAACTATTTTCTATTGATACATTTGAGTGTTTGAGCTAAAATGTAAAGATTTATTGATTTTGTTTCCAATGAACAACAATATGTAATTTATATTCATTGTACATAAATCTTATTAATACCATGTCCTAAAGTTTTTAGGCAACAAATAAGGTGCCTTTTCTCCCCATGTGGGTTTCAACTGCCACCCTGTTCCTACCCTGAGAAACCATTTCACCAACCAAGACATTTATTCACCATGTCTTCAAAGTTTGGATCAAAATCTTTGATTTACAATCAAAGCAGGCTCAGTCATGATTTAAGAGATATGAAACACAGGTAATGACATTTCTTTGACAATGTTAGAAATTACATCAAAAAACTTGATGTTCAGGTGTGATTGCTTTGGAGGTTTGTGTATCTTGGTCTGTATCTGAATTATCTTCTATAAAATTTAAAATTGAAATCTTATCATCCCTTTTCTGTCTTTTTTCCCCTCAGACACTTGGGTCTGGACTTGGTCCCAAGGAAGGAGTTTGAGATGGTTGATGAAGACCAGATAAGTGTGTCAGATTTGTATAAAATGGTAAGACATTTGTTCAGGTCATAAAGTTGATACTGTTAAAGTTGTTGCTTTCCAACCCTTGCAGACATAATGTCACACCAAAGGTGAGATTATCCTACCATATAATTTTCCTACCATAGATTATATGGTAGGAAGACAGAAAAATGCTTCCTCTGTGCCAAGACACCTGTTATTTAAATGAAGTCAAATAAAGAACCACAGTTTGAAGACTGTGTGTAGAGAAGCAGCTCAAATATGAACCCAGCCGACACACTACACTACACTGTTCCCCTTAAATATTAACCAACATCTTTTTTAGTCTGATCATTAGAACAGGCACAAATGCATCCAGAGTAGTTTGAGAAAACATGCAATTTACATTCAGAGTGGAAGTGGGCTGCAGATGGCTGCATTACTTCATCGCCGTGCGTACATACTGTGGTTGATGCTGAGGTCATACATGAATAACTGATGCGTTTCTCACCACTTAAAAGCAACAGCACAGTTGTTGAAGTTCTGTCACATCATATTGTCATAATTTTGAGTTGCTAAAGTACAAAACTTGTGGCTCTTTTCAGATGTTAGTTTGAAGGATCTTCCTACTCCATTAGCATTTAGTTCAACGACCAAATTGTATGAAGATTGTGTTGTTAAGTGCCGAGGCTGCAAGCTCTGATACATTCACAACTGTCCCTGAAAATGCAGGTGAAAGCATCTCTATTGACTTGAGTTCTTCTGGGTTTATTTTTTCATTTAAGAAAAATAAAAGGTTAATTTCAATACAACAAAAGTCTTATAAATCATTTCACGGTACTTCCTAAATTGTTATTACCACTAATCAAATTTCTTATTTTAGTTTGTTAGTTAAATTGAGACAGGCACCTTAGTCTTCATCATCAACCAATTAAAATTAATGTTAAAATACATTTTAATCCTAAATCGCTTCTGAGAAACCTTGCAAGTAAATGAGTATCTCTGGGCTGCAAATAAAGACAAAACTGCAGAAAGGAATCCATTATATTTTACAATTTAAGTTAAACAACAAAAAAGGTTGTTTAACTTAAATTGTAAAAAAAAAAAAAAAGGTTAAATTAGAAGGTTAAAACATTTTGATCTAGCTTAGACATTGAGTAAAAATCTCCTGAGTTTTTAATGCTGTGTCAGAATTAAATTAATACTTTATTTACCACTTATCCCTGTTGTGTTGATTTTGTCTTTCCTGTGTTATAGCTGAACAAAGCCTGTTGTCTGTCCTCTGCCTTTAAATCATCAACCTTTTGAAAAGTTAGGAAACTATTTTTGTTCAATGTTTCTCTTTCTTCTTTTCTTTGAAAACAAAATAAAAGTAATATTTAATCTAAAATCAAGGTAAACTTGTTTTCCTGGAAACAGATGTTCAAGTCAAAGTAAGCAATTTCTCTTTTGTTTCAATTCATTGTGTTTCTTAAATTTTTACCACAACCATCTCAAAGTATAAATTGGCCTAAAATGAAGCGAGGATGTTAGTGTGCAGCCTGCAGCCATGTGCTGCTTGTTTCATCTGAGTCCTTCAGGTCACTTCATAACTGCTGAACCAACGATCTGAACTAATGACTGCAAAATTACTCTCCGTATCCGCACGACCATTTTTGTGGTTTTTCATGATTCTGTTCACAAAAGCATCAGTCTAAATGTTTTCAGCTACTCCTCAGGTGAACTGTGATGGATTTGGGAACATTTTCTGAATAAATGCTTTCTTATTATGAGGTTAGGATTATCGTTTCCAGACTACAGAAGTTCCAGAAGTTACTAAGCAATATAAAATCTTTTATAATTGTGTTTCTTTTCAAGGGCACACTGCATCATGTTATAATGTTTAAAGTTAAGTCTGTATCTTATTTTTTGTCATTTTTATGCTATATGAACAAAGTTTAGTTTGCAGTTAGAACATATTTTTCCTCCCGACCTACAATAATGAAAAACCTATTTCAAAATAACTAAAGCTTATTAATAAAGTTGATGTGGCTGCAGTTTGAGACACGTCCTTGAAGATTCTTGGTCTCTTAGAAAAACTTTACATTTTTGCTTGATTCAAAATAGCTTAACAGGCTCAGAGGATCACTGATGTTGCTGTAATGCTTTTCTTCTGTTGCTTAGAGACTGATCTGAAATTAAGAGACATGGAAACTGAGGAGGACTAAACATATGAAGATCATCCCTTTACAACACTGTGTTAAAAATACAGTTTCTCAGAACAGGAAAATGCCTTCATATCAGGCATTTTACCAGTTTGTTTTATTCTTATTCTTTGTTACCAACAAAAACTAGAGACAAATCACAAAAACCTGTCAGTGCTCATGTAACACTAAGCTAAAACCTTTTGGGTTCATGAGTAGAGAAACAAGCTTTTAAAACAGATAGCTGCTATTTAATAAAGTAAATACTCAATGGATACATCTGAATGCCAGTTATTAATTCTTTATTATTTCCTTGATTTTCTAAATAACATACAAGTGGTTATATAAATAACTGGCATCCACTGAAAACACAATCCATATTAATGAAATAGCAGGTGTTTGTGCAGCTGTGCCATAAGCACCAATACAATTGCATTTGTCTGTTATTAGTGTCAATCTTTAGTAAACAACCCATTCTGATTCATTAAAACTTAGTTTTAGGATTAAACAAGAGAAAATGCCAGCAGGCTGGTTCTAGTTTCTCTCAGGTTGGAATAATTGGAGCCGTCTTGTCAGTGACGGTCCTTACTCCCATTCATCAAACAGCATTTGACTTATTGCTTCCTCTCTACTCAAAAACCACTTGACAAATTAAGTTGGAGTAATGAGTCTCTGAGGTATTAAAATATTTTCATCATCTGAGGGAGCGACTGTAGAGGAGAGGGAAGAAAGGTTGGAAAGGAGCACAGATCACAAATAGCAGAGTCAGAAAGATGAGGAGAAAATGAGCAGAGAAGAAAAATGTGAAGAAGAGAAAATGAGAGGAGGATGGATTCAGGAAAAAAGAAACGTGTTCAAATAAAAGAAACTGAAAAATCACAAAATTGTATGTTTGGTATAGCAGAAGATTAAACTACACAAGCAGAATAAACCTGATGTTTTCTTTGTCTTTCACAGCATCTGTCCAGCAGACACAGCGTCCAGCAGAGCACCACACAGGTAATGTTTCCATTACTGTCTGTATGAAGTCTGAAGTCCTGCCAGACATGCCTTTCTATCATTTTGTTTAGTAAAATATTTCAGTTAACATGAAGGGATAAGGTAAAACTAAGGCCTCACGTCATCAGGAGATCATACACTTACAATATTTTAGATAAATATTCAGATTATTTAATCAGTTAATGAGAAAAGGTTCTAAGTTTTCTAAAACCTTTTCTCATAAATGAGCTTTCAAATTTGCCCGCTCTCATAAAAATCAGATATTGGCCATCAAACTCCATTTAGTAGGCCATGAAGTGGATGTACAGAACATAAATGCATTATTTACCAAATGCTGCAGTCCAAGAAGTCCTTTATAGGTGATGATTCTGATCCCAAAGTTTATTTGTATATAAAAACCCAAAAGCTTAGCAGCTCTACAGGAGTGAGTTATTCCACTGTAAACTAGTTATTTGTAAAATGTTACATTAAATGTTTTCACTGAAGTTAAGATTAAAATCAAACAATCTAATCCTGATGCAGATCAATAAATAATAAAGCTATGCCATAAATAACTAGATTAAATCATTTCAAAAACAAATTCAAGTTTTAAGAAACAGATACAGTAGTTTAAATCTTTACCCAGATAAGCACCAGATGACACTCCAAAATATGTAATTGATCTTGAAATGATAAAAAAAACTGTCAATGTTTTACTTTGTGGATTTTTCAGGGTGAGAATAGCCGGCAGAGACACGGAGAACCATGCAGGGTTCCGGTACCACACCACCTACTGGTCAACCTGAAGAGCTTCACCTACAACAGCATAGGAGAGGACACAGACATATTTTTCTCTCTCTATGATCTGAGGGAGGGAAAAACCATCAGGTATGAATAAATGTAAATTATTTCAGTTTTGCTTAGTTTTGCAGTTGTTGTTTGTTGATTAGTAAATGAAAGATCAGTCAAAATGACCTTGATGTTTTGTGTGTGTGTGTGTTTAAATAAACAAGTCAAAATAATTGATGATCTAAGTAAGTCAGACTTTCACTATTGAATTTTAATCATTTTTTAAATTTAAAACACAAAAGCAATATTTGTTAATCTGGATTATAATGCAAATTTATTTTACAAACATATTGCATGGCTGTGTAATAATAATACATTTAACAGACACTGGCATTAAGTGTTGTTTGTGGCTGGAATGGATCAGATTGATCTGATTCTGAAATGGGAACTGACTGCAAAAAACATGTTGATTATTTTTAATAAAGTTTCAAATCAGTTCAGTTTCACAGAGAAGGAAACATCCATCAGTTCTCTGTGAGGAAATCTGAACGGTTGTTCATGCATGAAATTGTTTCACTGATTTAACTTTAACCAAGCTCCATTTCCTTTACAGAATTATTGCTGGTATTGCATGCATGAATGCGATTTGTGGGAAACTTGGTTAAAACCATTCAGCTCAGTGATGATAAGATGATGAAAATTTCACAGGAAGTTGTAATGTCTATTGATATTGCAAACTTTTGTGAGGTGATTATAAAATTGAGCTCAGTGTTTCTACAGTCAAATTATAAAGTGACAAATCGTGGATTTGGGTGATAAAGCATGATGAAATTGCAGATAATACTTCATTTTGAATGGAAAGGAGAACATTTCTGCAGCATTTAAATCCATAACTAAGACTTCTCATGACTACTCACACTAGAGTTGCAATGATTCAAAGAAAGAAATGCTGACAGAAGCTGAAGAAGGAAAGATGATTGCCCCAGCCAAAATATGCAAAAGATGAAGAAGCCCTGAAATCAGTCATGTTCACAAAGACAGGACTGTCAATAATTCCTAAGACATCTAAAATGAAATAATTTAATAAATCAACAAACATTCTCTTCTGTGACTGTGGTTATTGGGACGTTTAAGCCAAATATCCTCTCCCCGATGGCCGTTACAAACACTGAGCATTCTCATCAAGTTATTTGTCAGAAGCAGAAATCAGGAACAAAACACTGAGACATGAAGGCTCATGATATAAACTTTTTTTTCAGGATGTCTACAGAGCTGCTAAAAATAATCACCTTCCTATGGTGTTCTTGTCTTTTGGCTTTTTTGTCACACTTCAATGTTTCAGATCATCAAACAAATTCTAATATCAGACAAAGATATCCTGGGTAAATACAACATTTCCAAATTATAATTTTATTTGTTAGCTACCAAACATTGTGGAAAAATAGTTGCTTATAAAATTAGGAATTCTCTGTGATAACCCACATTTATTGGAATATCACTTAAACCAGCCTGCTGTTAGTTCCATCAAGTCAAAACATCACTTAAGTAGAAGCTGTCTGGCAGCATGAAGTAGGCTAAAAGATCTCAAAAGGTTATAAAAATGCTTTGAGCTAAAAAATGAAGAACAGATTAGAAATAAAGTCACTGACATTTATCAGGCTGAAAAGTATTATAATAGATTCTCGTTGAATGGACATTGTTTCGTCCATTCGGCACCTCCGTCCACTTGGTTGTCACCACTCTGCAGCTCTCCCCACTCTGCAGCTGCGTGCTCACAGATTTGACAGATGTTTTACACCAGAGTCCATACCTGACTCAACACCACTGCCTTTTATTTGTTTACTATTTTCCAAAGACTTTTAGTAAAATAATCTGTACCCTGACAAGACAAAAGGTAATCTCATATACAGCCTAACATGGTGATGGTGATAGTGTGATGGTCTGCGGCTGCTTTTCTGCTGTAAGACCTGAAAAACTTGTAATTGATGGAACAATGACTTTGTCTCTTTACCAAAAAATCCCAAAGGAGAATGCCTGGCAATTACTTTGTAACCTTATGCTCCAGCATACTTAAGGCTATGCAGCAGGACAATGATCGAATGCACGCCAGAGAGAACACTAACATCTCTCAGTGGCCCAGAAGCAAACAAAATGAAGGTTTGGAGTAATCAAGTCAAAGTCCAGACTTAAATCCACTTGACCTGAAACAGGCCCTCTACTGTCACTGAGTTAAAACAATGGTGAAATTAAAATTGCGCCAACGGGCTGTTAGATTTATGGGACAATTACTTTTTCTCATAGGACAAGGTTTTTTTGGATAGCATTTTTCCTAATAAATGATTTACTGTTTTTTTTTTGTTTGTTTGTTTTGTTTTGCATGGCACTTTTTATCTTTAATGTTAAAGTCAAATGATGGAGACAAAAAGCAATAACAGAATAAATCTGTAAGCAAAAACTTTTTACACTAGGTGTTATAATCATTACCTCCATTGTTGCCTGCGTTCACAGAATATTGTCCTTTTCTACCACTTTGCACTGTAGTGCTCGTTCCCATCATGCGCCCCTCCCTGTCTCATATCTCCTTAATAAAGTAGAATAAGTAATAGCAAGTGGCCACACAGAACTTATTAATAATAAATGATCCCCCTCCTCCCTTCCTAATGAATGCCCATCAATTATACATTCTTAGAGAAAACACAATGCTAACAGACGAATAATAGTTAACGTCAGTAAAGAGGCTGATGTGGGTCAACTGTGATGGTGTGGCTGTGTGTGTGTGTGTGTGCGTGTGTGCGTGTGTGTGTGCTCCTGCAGAGAGGAGGATAACAGTCCATTAATGAAATAAATAGGGGCACAAGAAATGCTCCGTCATCTTATCTTTTTTTTGCTTCTTTAATTTCGCTCGTTGCTGCAAACCAGCTAAGCGTTTCTGCCCTCTCATAACAAACGCACAGCTGAGCCCACAAATATTTTTGACCTTGAGGGCCTATTTTCTGTCTCTGTCATGACTCGGCATACAGGACACTAATAGCAGGACCTGATCCTCCGAGGTGCTCAGATGGGAGGTCAGGCCTGTCTCTCTCTCCAAAAACATCCTAAAGCTTTTGGAGAAACTCAACATTTCCACCAAGACTGTTTCCCTTCAAAGCAGTTCAACCTATAAAAGTGTTTGTGCAACTAAACCTGTAATCTCCATTCCTTTCTCTTTCTCACTGTCTGCAGTGTCACAGTATAACTTAGATTTATGCTGAGTTTTGTCATTCATTATTTTTCTCTCTTTTTTAGTCTTCTTCCTCCTCAAAACAATTATTATTACATGGGGGAACATAAATCCCAGGAAAGAGGTTTTCTGCTGTTCTTTATTAATAACGGAGAAAGAATGTCTTAATGGAAGTTTTCTGTTAGAATATTTGTCTCTATTTTAGGTTTTCTCAAATTAATTAGTCTTTGGAGGCTCACACAAGTTTTAGCTCATCTCATTTAAACATTTTCTGTTTTCCTTGTAATTACTTTTTGTTTTCCCATTGCTATTTTCTTTTATGTGCAGTGAGAATGATTTTATTGTGTTTCACATGGATTTTATGTGTTATAAACCAATACAAGTAAAATATAATTAAAAGTTAGAAGAAGGCTTGGTTTTTCCTGGGTTAAATGCTCCTTTCTGAGAGGTTTAAAGCTTGTTTTATTGTTTACAACCCAACACTGCTCTGAACGTTTGCACAACTAACCTCTTGTGTTGCTTGGTCTTCATTAGCTTACTGATGTTCTCTAACAAAACTCTCAGAAATCCTAGAACAGCTGGATTCATACTGGGATTAATGTACATACAAATGGACTTTATTTACTCATCAGCTGAGTTCTGATAGGAAATTATTCATTTCATATTATTTGACTGTTGTCTAACACTTTGTGTTGGTCTATCACATAAACAGACATAAACAAGTAATTCTAGTTATCCTGTTTCTGTTGTGAAGATGAAAAAATAGATGCAATAATCAGTGCTGGCAAAACTCCAAACAGCATTTCTGTGAAATTTTCTATAAAAGTGATGAAACACAAAATGATAGTTGAGCTAATAGCAACCAACTGTGTAAAAGTCTGAATATTTTACATCCAGCTTTTGCTAATAGTCCTTCTCCATTTCAGCAGCAACACTGTTTTTGTTCTTCTATGATTAGGAAAGACTTTAGACCCCATTTTGACTTTAGACCCCATTTTGACTTTAGACCCCATTTTGACTTTAGACCCCATTTTGACAGCAGATTTTTCTCTGAATCCTGTCGTGTCAAAATTTTTGAACATTAAAATCACATGAGTCCAAATATTTCTGTCCCACCTTCTTCCAATTGTCCATTTCTTATTTAATCAGGAATACTGTTATATAAGTGTATTTTTCCAGCAAAGGCCTGTTGTTTCTAGTGAAGTCATATGATGCCATACTGAATACCTATGTTTAAATGTCTGTAGTCACACAATAAGGTTGTGCAGGATCACCCACTATATGATTTGGAGAAATCAGGCATTAAGTTTTGCAATGAGATCAAACTGTTGACTTAAACACACTGAACTAACTGAAGTAGTGAGTGTGCTGTGTGTGCGTGCGTGTGTGTGTATGTGTGAAGAATTTCAGTTTTTTGAATGGAAAGTTGTCGGATCAGTGCGTTTATTTTGGTCAGTATGACTTAGTTCCCTCATGATAACATCCCACAGGAGCTTTAAAAACACTAGATTTTAATTTAATCAGTCTTCCTTTTTAATTAAGTTGTATGGAGTTTAAAGATTTACCAAAATTATGACATAGAGGTAGAATGATATTCTGCATATTCACAGAGGGCACCTGAATATAAATGCATGCCACACTTTTTAGATTTTTATTTATAGATAGAACTTTCTAGTTTTTAGATTTCAAACCTTTATGTGATACTAACATAAGTCACTGAATTTTAATATGCACATTTTAAAAAATAACATTTTCTTGATAAATACAGCGTAAATGTTTTTGTCATGAGGTTCCTCTGCAGACATGGCGTATTTAGAGGATACCTTGCAGTTCTATTTATGCATCTCTGTGTATTATGTGTGTGTGGTGACTGAGCACAGTGAGTATTCATCTGATTTGGTGCATCCATGCATACTATTGCGTGCGTTACTTTGTATATATGAGTGAGTGTCTGTATGTTCACACTTGATTTCTTCTGTGCTTGCATACATTAGATTCAATCAGGAATCGTTCTGAATGCATCTTGTTTTGTTGCATTTTTATGTTCAGTTCATCTGTTTTTCTGTGTATGCGTGTCTCACTGATTTCCTTGCACTATGCAGAACAAAACATGTTGAAAAGGGTGCCGGAAACAAATAACTTTAAATATGTATTTAGCAGCGTCTTGTCTGACTGTTGCTTATTTTGGCCACATATCATCTGCAGCATCCTTACCACAGTCACTTTCTGAATCAATAGAAATCCACCAACAACATGGGAGCAAAGATTGACTGTATCTCAGTCTTTCTTCACGCCTTATCACCTCCTATTTCCCACCTACCAACACACACACAGCAGTCCCACTCTCCTACTGTTTATGGACAAAAACATATTTATTTTCTTTTGTTGTATTTGTTTGGGCTGCAGTATCACTGGGGGATTGGAATAAATCGTTTCTGTTTAAAGGCGGCAACATAGCGTGTGTTGTGGGGATTTGTTGGCCTTTGCAGGAAACTCTGAATTTCAAAGTTAACAGTAACCTGAGAGTAGCTTGTTTATAGTTGCGTGTCTGTAATAAAGACTATATGAAGATTATTTTTCAGCGTTCAGATGTTGTTTTTAGTGGGCTGGGCATATTGTGTTTATAGGGAAGTTTAACTAAGGATAATCTTCTGTACTATTTCCAATTTCAGATGGTGGATTTATTTTATGACCTACTGTCTGCTGTGTTCCTTTGACTTCATAATCCTGATTGTTCACTAATGTTTTCTAACAAGCCATAAAGGTAGACTCTTATAGTTAAGTACATTTTGAAGGTATGTGGTTGCACTACTGGTTTTTTTTTTTTTTTAGTAATAAGCATAAAAGAGACTGAACGCAAATTCAACTAATGCATTTTTATTTTTTATTTTAGAAAAAAATAAAAAAAAATAACATGAAATTTTTTATGTCATTCACAATTATGCTCTACTGTGTTGCTGGTCCATCACTTAACATCTCATTAACAAATGTTTGAAGTTTGAAGTTTGTGATTGTAACTTAACTAAATGTGAAAAAAGTTTTAAGGGGTATGTATATTTCTGCAAACCAGAGTAGTTCGCTGTCAGATTGTGATTTTATTCCATACGAATGGCCAGCTTTGTCTCTTATTTATTTCAGCTTTCTGTTTATTTACTTCTCAGTTGGAGTAAGCTCTGCTCATGCAGAGCGTTTGGTTTTGTTTATAAAGATTATAGTTTCATTCTGCCAAACAAAGACAACATTTGGGTTCTTTCCTGACCTATTTCCTGAGCTCAGAGACCCAAATGTTAATGCAAAAAACTTTTTACTATTTGCCAATAAATGTGAAGTTAGTGGATCAAAATTGTGTCATTAATGTGAGTTCAGTATAGTTCCTTTTGTGTCCATTTTATATTTTTCTCCTTGCCACAAAGTTACCGAAGTTTATACAAGTAAAGTTTATAAGCAGTATGGTGACTGCAGATACCTTTTGACAAAAGTTTGCCGGTATAATAAATGTAAGAAGAGTTGATTTAGAAAACCAAATGGGCAAAAATGTCAGACTCTCAGTGTGAAAAACTGGTAGAGACATTCCCCAAAAAGACTTTATACAATTTATAATTACAACATAACATGATTCTGCAAAATACTGGTTTAGGAAGGTACAAATATATTTTTGTTTTTATAACCATTTTATAATTACCTTCCAATTTGTCACTAGTTGTTATTAGCCTAACATATAATATCCCACTGTAAGGCATTCAAGTTTGTAGTGGCAAAATGACTGAATTTGGAAAAATTCAGTGAGTATTAAAACTTTAGTAGATGACTAACTGGCATATTGCCTAGACATATCTAGAAAATGTAACCACACCACAGAAACAAAAACAAATCCAGCTGAAGGAGCTCAAAAAAAAAAAGAAGTGTATTTGTTTCCGCTCTGCTGCCCGCTTGACCTTGCGCTCTCCTCTCTGTTTTCATCTGGGATTATGAATAAGCAGACAAAGAGCCACAAAAAAGCATTCTTGTTTAATATTTATTAAGCTATGACAAAATGTCCTCCGTTCAGTGGTAATGCTTCAGTATGTCCCCTAAAGCTCCCTCTGCTCTGCCTCCAGGCAACCTGTCATGGGAGCAGTAGTGTCTGAAAGAGTGAACTCAAAAGTAAAAAACCCTTAATGTACATTTTCACTTTTGCTAAATTTAGTTGTCAGTTTATATTAAGTTATATACTAATATTAGAGGTGTCACAGCATTTTAAATAAATGAAACTGAAACAGTAAAATAAATAATAAACATATAATCGAATTAATGAAAGTGGATAATATTTTGCTGATATGATTTGCATCTAGTTAAAAGAATGATTAATTTGACCTTGACCAGTTAAAAGGTTTAATGACTTTTTTTCCCTCACACCTTTGATTTCCTCTCCTCCAGGACTGAGATCAGACATGCAGCAACATCCCTGCAGGTGTCCGAAAACCAAGGACTCAGAAACATTGAAGCTAAAGCCTTTGATTGTGTTTTTCAGCGAGAAGTTCATGGTGAGATTAAACAAGAACGGAGGACCAAAGAATCCAGAGAAGGTGGACCGGCTGTGTGCACTGTTCACGGTAACCACGACAAACACGCGTAAACAACATGTATTTTGTTGCCATTTCAAAGGCAAAATCTGAGAAACTAGTCGGGCATGATTAAAGTAAGGTTGCATTGCCCCCTGTTGATGCATGGTAGCATCAGCCTGGAGACTTATTTGGAAAAAAAGGAAAGGGAAAAACTAGATATAGGAAATATGTTTTTTTCTGTTATAGTACAAATTTGTAAATAAAAACTCTAACATGGATTTGGTCAGTGTTAGAGGATCTAATTAGTACTGAATATTACAAAACTATTCAACTGCTGGAACATCTTTAGCAGGTGCCATAGACTGTTTATTTGCTAATTCATTTCAGTCAGTCTGCGTCATTTTGTTGGTTTGAGCAGAAATGTAAAGCAACAAGTCACTCATATAACTCAGACACAAAGTAAAGCTTAGGGTCAATCAAAGGTCTCCTTCTTCATCAGTTTCTGTTCTAGGCTGGTTACTAATAATAATCCAGCTCAGTACAAGACAAACCACATGTTCAGACAATTATTTTAGACCAGGGGTGTCAAACTCCAGTCCTCGAGGGCCACTGTCCTGCAACTTTTAGATGTGCCTCTGCTGCACCACACCTGAATAAAATAATTAGGTCATTAGCAAGGATCTGGAGATCTTATCTACACAAGGAGGAGGTAATTAAGCTATTTCATTCAAGTGTTTTGTACCTGTGGCACATCTAAAAGCTGCAGGACAGCGGCCCTTGAGGACTGGAGTTTGAGACCCCTGTTTTAGACTAATTTGTTTTCTTGACAGTAACTGTTTTGTTTTATTGTTTGCTGTTTCGGACTGAAGGATCTGAGCAACAAAGACATGAAGAGAGAACTCTACATCGTCTCACAAGTTATTCGAACAGGTTTGACCGATCTTGCTATAACTCTTACATTGCAGTGAAAACATATCTGTGAGTTGACATTTCTTCTACTTTAGCTGTTTTATTTTACAAGTAAATGTTTCAGATCATCAAACAACTGTCTGGTAAAAATAAATGGAATAAATACAAACTCAGTTTTCAAATGATGACTTCATTTAATCAATAAAGGTATTAAGAACCGATGACAAAGTCATTGAAATCCATCTGTCTGGGAAGGACTACAGATCCATTTCATAGGTTTTGAAGCTCATATTTGTCATGAAACCTCTTCATGATCCCTAAGATGTTTAGTTAAAATATTCTGTAGGCTGGAGACACTGAAGTAGAACTTTTTTTGGAACATTGGAGCATTAATTCTGTTCTTTTATCAAAGAAAAATAGATACCAAAGTCAATGTCCTAAGATGTTCTAAAATGTCCAACAATGTTCTAAATCACCGCAATAAGTCCAACTCTAAATGCTTACAAGAAAACAAAAAGTCCCTCCAATGTAATTTAAACTAAATCAGCAAAGAAGAGTGGGCCAAAAAGCCTCTACAGTGATTGAAAAGACTCATTGCCAGTTATCACAAACCCCTGGTGGCAGCTTTTGCTGCCAAGTGAAGAACAACCATTTATTAAGCTTTTTTATATAGGGTTAGGTTGATGGGTTTTTTTTCTTGATAAAATTGCTTATTGTATTTACCCAGGTTATTTTTGTATGGTATAAAAATTTATTTGATGACCTGAAAAAATTCATTTGACAAAGAAGAAAGCAAATACTATTACACAGTACTGTATAAAATGCCTTCCAGTATCGCAAAGAAGACGACCTTATAAAGGTTTTAACACTTTACACGGGCAAAAAATCAGCTGCAAATAAAAAGATCTGTATTTTTGGGCTTGTACAGAAACATTAATTAAAATTACTTTTGGATTTTTGAATCTGTTGCAATTTATACATAAATTGTGGTAATTTATGTATAAATTACCACAATTTTTCTTCCATGCAGTTCAGCAAAACTTTACACGATTTGATCCTTTTTACAGGTCGCATGCTGCTGAATGACAGTAAGAAAGGCCCACCACATGTCCAGTATCGCAGACCGTACGGTTGCGCTGTTCTGGCCATGAGCGACGTCCTGCAGATCATCTCAGAACTCAAAGAGGAGAAAGATTTTGTTCTTAAAGTCTACACGTGAGTGACTGCTCTCACACAGATGACAAGTTATAAACTGTTCCTTTAAGGGTTGAAGATCTGATTAAGACAGATTTGCACCGTCACAAACTGTGTCACAGCATTAATCTAAATGTGTTCAGTACGGAGCAGATCTCGAATGTGCATTTCAGTGTTTTGTGATAGGAGAAATTAGATAATATTCAATTCTTTTATAACTTTTCCATCTTTAGGTGTTTTATTTAAATCTGTCTGGAGGAAACATGAAGAAATAAAGAAAAGTTGCATTAACTTGCTGCATGAATATACACAGCCTTAGATAAATAATTTATTTTATTCACCTTTTCATCCCGTTTTCATCAGTCTTCCTTTCTTGGTTCGTGCCAAACCCAAAGTGACAAACCCAAAATAAACTTAAGCTGTTCTTACAGAAATATTTTTGACATCTGCTCATTTGCAATAACTCGCAGAGAAGTTACAAAAATTTAAATTATCTGATAGTATGAAGGCACCAGTCACGAATATGTGACAACAGTGACCCTGGAAAAATTGGATGTTTCTCCAGAATTGTTGAAAATGTAAAAGGGAAACTGGTCAGGAAGTGGGCTGACAGCATCGCTAAAAAAGCTGCAGCGGTTTCTGGCAAGTACTGACTGTGATGAGTCAACAATCTGTTGCATCCTGCCTGTTTATTTAAATATACTGGGTTAATGACAGAAGCCTTTTTTAAAAATGAAAATATCCAGGATTGGCAAAAATTTTCAAAATATTCAGAGATAAAATTCAAATTCTTGGTCATCATTTCAAAATATTTGGGACCAGGTTGTTTTGTTGGTACTAAAACAACCCGGTACATCATTAAAATCATTAAAAGAACATCAAGAAATATGGTTAATTTTGGTTAATTTGAATTGTCACTTTAAAGGTGGAAATGTTTTAAAATATTTCTTATTGGTCTCATTAATTTGGTCACAAAACCCACATTTGACCAAGGATGGGAATACGTTTTATTTTCACTGTATAACCTCTGTAGATTTCAATAGAAACTGTTAGAACTAGTATTGGTGTGTTTTCCTAAAAACATTCCTAGTTTTCTTATTTACAGCCATGGTGAGATTTACTTTATGCTGACATTATATCTGGTAGAGAATAAAGAGTCTGTTTTACAATGTCGTGTTTTTGCAGTTTTACAGATTATGTTGCCAAACACTGAGTGCTTCAGCCTCTGAGGTTAAAGATAAACCAAACATGAGGGAGGATACAGAGTATCAGAAGCACCTTGAGCTTTAATGTTGTGTTTATATTAGATTTATTGCCTCTTTAATCTTTTTTTAATGTTCCACTTTCAGTTTTTTTCCATTTTCAGTCTTGCTCTTTATTATGGAAAAGGGCAAAGAAAAATATGATTTCTCAACCTTTGATTCCCCAAAGCAATTAACTGTTATTTTACGCACAAACCTTTAAGAATTTATGGCCTACAGCAGAGGAATACCTGTTGGCTAAAACATCTGAAGAATTGCCTGGAGGAGGCCTGAAGTGCTTCTCATAACATCATTATGTCACTGTTTGTGTTGCTTACATGTCTGAATATATATACAATGCATCCTCTCCCTGTGTCTACATCAGGGGTGTCAAACTCAATTTCACCAAGGGCCACTTCAGCATATTGGCCCCCCTCAACGGGCCACATTGACAGTACAGATCAGGAGTGCATCCCTGCTAAAACACCCCAGACAAAAGGTTGACTTCCCTCATTCAGTTCTGTAGAGGCTTATAATGAGTCAATGGTCCAGGTGTGTTAGAGAAGGAATGCATCTAAAGCTGCAGATGGGAGCTCTGGAAAACTAGGCTTGGGCACCTCTAGCATAAATGTATAAAAATACAATGTTAAAAATAAATTAAACATCACCTCATATTGTTAAATAACTGATTTTATGTATTAAAGTTTTAAATATTACATTTGAGTTTCAATGGATGTAAAATTACTGCTCAGTTTAAAAATTACAATATTTAAATCAGTGTTTAAAGGTAAGCAAACAAATAATAAAAACAAGTCACATGGGCAGACATTATAGACTTTACGCAAAGATTTAGTCTGAGAGGCAACTGAAATCTATTAATTAAAAAAATCCTTTCTGAATATCATCTCATGGTCTCTGAACTAATTGCGTCTTTCTGACCGGGAGCTGACAGCGTGTTGAAGAGTTATGGACCGGACGCTTTGGAGCGTCTGGTTAGGAAGCGCATTACAAACCTTTGGTTGAAATGTAGTTTATAGTCAATTTGTGCTCAAAACCTATTTTAAGTCAATCATCGGCCTATAAAATGCTGGGGGAGGGCCACATGTGGCCCACGGGCCTTGAGTTTGACACATGCATTACGCCATAGAACTGCCAATTGGCAATTGAAGTAAAGTAGCTTCGATTTCAAAGAAGCCGACTGGCAAATGAACCATCACGAAAGAGGAAGGCTCTTGTTGTCTCACTGCACCCCAAGAGATGCATAACCTACAAAAACCATTTCTGTCTGGTTTTGAACCAGAGACCTTTTGCGTGTAAAGCAAACGTGATAACCACTACACTACAGGAACTGAACTTGTCTGCTTTGTTTCAGTTTGAGGTTCCAAAGTTGATGATGTGAGATGCAACGCATGAAAATTTCAACTGAGGCTTGCACTCAGATGCCTGGATTCAGAGTACAGACCATGACACCACAGAGCCCTTGTTTACCTTTAGTAAACACCTCTGATGAATAGAACATGCAAAATCTGTTTCTCTCTGGTTTCGAACCAGCGACCTTTTGCATGTAAAGCAAACGTGATAACCACTACACTACAGAAACTCATGCTCTTTACAGTGTTCCTGGTAGATGATCCACATTTTGTTAGAGACTAAAGTCAATGATGGGCATGGAACAATGTCAAATACTTACAGATCCTCTCAGAGAGCACAGTAACTTGGTGAACAAACTGTTAGACTTACACTTGTGCCTAATTTCACATTACAGTCCATAAACTAAGCCTGGGATCAAAAAATTGTATTGAAATTTTTTTCAAATTTCAATACAAATTGTTCTACAGAGACTTGGCTAAATGGCTATAAAATAAAATCAATACTTACAAATAAAAATGGTTCAAAAATAAAATTAACATATTAAAATAAAAAATATCTCTGAAATACAATCACTTGAAAATTAAAAATGGTTCAAAAATAATATCAACACTTCAAAATACAAAATCTCTGGAAAATAAAATATTATGTATGTTGTTTTGAAAAACATTGGAATATAAGCACTTTTATCAAATCTTCATTGTGGTAAGATCATGTCAGTTCTTAAATCCATGGAAACTCAACAATTTGTAAGGTAGGTGAGTTAGCTCAGCAGGTTAGAGCACCGTGCTGGTAATCCTGAGGTCATCGGTTCAAACCCCACATGGGACAATTCATGTGTAAGGTCTTTCAGACAATCAATACTTCAAAATAAATAAGGGTTCAAAAATAAAATCAACACTTCAAAATAAATAAGGGTTCAAAAATAAAATCAACACTTTACAATTAAAAAAAGGTTCAATAATAAAATCAACACTTCAAAATAAATAAGGGTTCAAAAATAAAATCAACACTTCAAAATAAATAAGGGTTCAAAAATAAAATCAACACTTTACAATTAAAAAAAGGTTCAATAATAAAATCAACACTTCAAAATAAATAAGGGTTCAATAATAAAATCAACACTTCACAATAAATAAGGGTTCAAAAATAAAATCAACACCTTAAAATTAAAAATGGTTCATTTATGTTTTTTCATCCACCTGAATAATACGTAGTTGCGCATTACATCCGGGCCTTGAGTTTGACATATGTGGTCTAAATAATAAGACTATGTTTAAGACTAAACATTAAGGTTTTGGTGCAGTAGGAAGTGGAAAAGTTCATTCTCAGCCACAGTTATCATTTACTGAAGTTTTTTTTTTTCTTGTTGTCAAACTGTTTTCTCTTCTAATATTTTTTACACTTTGGTACAGCAGCATTTGTTTTTGGCTTCCAGGTGTAACAATGAGAACGAGTGGTACCAGATCCATGAAAACATCATCCGGAAGTCAAGCACCAAATACACAGCGCCCAGCACTAACTACGGTAGGGACGAGCTATTTTAGTAGTTAAAACACAAAATATATTTTAATGTGCATTAATAGCCGCCAGCGGAAACCGTCTTGACTGAACTGCAAACTGTAGAAGCTCACATCAATGGTCTTCCTGATCTCCACTCTAGGAGGTCAAGGAAAATGTTTGAATACTGATCCACCATTAAGTTTGGGCACACTGCATTGTGTTTTTATTATTTTTGATTCAATCTTTTTTTTAATGACTTTCCAAGTTTTTAATATTAATTCAGAGAAACATAACAAAAAAGAAGCATGTTCACTATTTTATCGGCTGAACTGTGTTCACATCTAAAATACTTAATTCATATTTTAAAACTGTGTTTTGCTTCTCCTATGGATCACAAATTTATTTTTTTCCTCTTTCTTGCATATTCTTGTTATATCAAGTCTTATGCATTTGTGAAAAAATGAATTCCCAATGTAAAACAGTAAGCAGGCTAAATGGCAAGTAAATAATGAACTAAATTAACCCCTTGCTGTCACTTTCAAACCACTTTTCTGTAAGAAAATTGGTCCATGAGGACACTGCTCTTAGTTAAAGTGTTTTAAACTAATGCACACAGAAGCCAGAAAGTTAGAAAAAAATATGTATGCCTCCCAGGAGAAACTCCTTAACATCGTCTGACTGATTCATAGATGTCATCTCTTTGACATCAGCTGGAAAATCATCTTAATTGGTTTCTCTGTAGGAGACTCAGCCTGACCTGCAGTTACACCCTGAGCTCCTGTGGCCACAAAGTGTGACACATTTTAACTGAACTTTGTGGTTGGTTCGATCTGAAATGTCATTTGAGACTGCCTCAGTGAAATCTGTGGAGTTCTTCTCAGATCTGAGAATTAAAACCGGCTGTATAAAAGCAATTAAGTAATTACTCGTGTATTTAATTTCGGTTTGCGCTTGTGTTTTTAAGAGCAGAAATGCAGCTATTTTTGCTCTTCTTTAGAAATTAATTGGCCAAGTTTTTTTTTTCTTTACATATGCCTTTCATCCTTTTCTCTTTTATTTCTGCTTTTGTTCTGCTCTCTTATTTTTCTGTGAAGTTACTTATTCTCAAGTCTTCTCCTCATGAAATCCTGCAGGACTGATCATCTCCCTGCAGCTGCTCAGAGGTGACATGGAGCAGGTCCGCAGAGAAAACCCTCTCATTTTTAGCAGGGGGGTAGCCATCACTCGGAAACTGGGATTCCCAGATGTCATCATGCCAGGTGAGTCACATCCTGCACAATGTGCTCCAGTAACACGTGTCCACCCACACTGTTTGTTTTATTTTTAGGTTCTGTCTGAGCACAGCACAATAATCAACATCAGGGAAATATTAGAAGTGAAAGAATTCCAAATTTGACTTTTGGAAAGGGTATTTTGAGTAATACAACTTAATTTAAAAAATGAACTGGATATTTATTATGGGGACACATGGGCCCCTCTTACATTTGATGTCTTTTCAGAGTTTATAATATTAGCATCAGTTTGTGCCAGCATTGTCTCTGCATGGATTTGAAATGGGTTGATGGTGTAAATACGGTTAACAGCATTTGCTTTGTTTCGGCACTAGATTCTTGAAGCAGACGGCGCTAAATACACATAGGATCAATAATGCCTGTCAAGGTCATTGGATCTGAGCAATTTGCATCACTTCTTGCACCAGGTTGCTGATTTTATCAATCTAGCCGTAGCGGATGAACCTGACAAGCCTTTTCTTAAAACCTACAAAACCTCTGACTAGATAAATCTCTTTGATATCAAGTTTCAAAATGATTACTTTGTAAAACTTCCTTTGCATCAAAATTACACAAAGCTTTCAACAGAAAATATGTTTTCATGCTGTCTGAAAGAATGCAAAAGTTCCCTTTAAAATTTAAATTTGCTCTGGTTAAAACTTATATAAACACATATTAAATGGGGCTGGCTTTCCCCTAAATGTGTGGACAAACTCCCAGTTTAGATAAATGCCATTTCCCCAGGTGAGCTGTTTTCAGAATAAATGTGCCTCTGTATTTTGTTTGATAATTAGAAGAACTCCTGTTTGCATACATTTGGTATCTACAAATAGCTTTGTGCAACGACCCAAACATAATCCTCAGTCAAAACCTAAGGCACTACATGACATTTTATATTGCTCAAGTCTCACAAAAGACTGCATTGTTTTTTAATAACTTGGTTCATTTATTCCAAGACTTGACCTGCTCAGTTTACATTTTGAGTTCAGCTTTTTTTTGCTTCCTTTTTGTAACAAAACATTAACATCAACGTTTGAGATGTTTCACAGATGTTCTTCATCAAAATGCAGAAACAGTTTCAATGGTACTTCAGACTCTTCAACAAGTACTGCCCTGTCTTTGTTTTATTTTAACACGGCTTTATGAAGCTTCACCACAGTGAGAAGGGAAAAATAAATCCATGCGCGCTGCTGCAGCATGAACGAAATATGAGATCGACGCGTAACTATGACAGGTCATGTAAATATGTTTGACCTCAGTGGATTTCTTATGAATGCATCAAGTGACTTTCTAGTAAAATCTCTGTTTTTCAAGGTTCTTACTAATGTATAAATATCCTCCGTCAGATATGTGGGCTTTTAATTTACTAGACAGTCAAACCTTCTGTCCTACAGGACAAACATTTTGCTAACACAAGTGGCATCCTGTCTGTCACATACTATTGTGACCCTCGTCTTGTGAGTTTATAGAGCACATATTTTCATTCTGACCTGTTAATTTGTTGATAACTTCCATATACTGATTTCAATCTTAAAATATATCAACAAGCAATCTTAGCCTTCAGGTGCACTTAAACTGCACTTAGCTTCTCTCACATGGAATAACACAGCCGTGTCTGTGGCATCAGATCCTTCCTATTTTGTTTTATGTGTATTTATAATGAGAATTTAACATTTATCCCCCAACTTACTGTGTTATATTTTCAGAAATTACCCAAATAAGCACAGGGAGTAACATTAACCCTGAACCTGTCCTCTAAAGCGGAGACAGCAGGGCTGTATTGTAAAAAACACAACATGCCAAAGGGTCTTTCACACCTCTTTCACACACAGTAAGCACTCCTCCCCTCCGGCAGAGATGGAGTGAGTATTTAACGCCCAACCTGATGTATTAGAGGTGACACTTCCTCTGTAAGGACGAGCTTAAAATGACAAATGAATCCACACAGGATAACACAGGTCATTTGTCTTCTGTACGTTAAAGATATTCAGCTTTAAATGTGTCTGAGATTTAGTCTGTGCTTGAGGACACGTGTGTCCTTTAGACCCTGTCTTTGTATTTGACAATATGTTTTATAGTTTTTAAATGTGAACAGACTGAAACGGTTAATTGTATGTTATTATAATTGTTGTTTTTGTATCCTTTCCTGGAATCAGGCGACATCCGTAATGACCTGTACCTGACTCTGGAGCGAGGAGACTTCGAGAGAGGAGGGAAGAGTGTTCAGAAAAACATCGAAGTGACCATGTATGTCATCTACGCAGATGGGGAAGTGCTGAAGGTATGAAAGTGATCCTACATACATATGCTGCTCAGTTTGATATCAGTAATGTAAGAAGAGGAGATAACAGCAACTTGCAAGGGATGAAAGAAACAGCATTTCCGCAGTTAACCTCAAACTTCTTTTTACCTCCGTCATTGAGTTCAGCAGACAGATGATCTGGGGGTAGAATTATGTTTAAAATTGAACCAATAAATATATTTAAATACTTAACATTAATCCAACCTACTGTTCCCAATCAACAACACCTCACGCATCTAAAAATGAGCTGCTTAAAGCTGCAGTTATTGCATCTTTTTTTCATGTTTGTCTGTTTGCACAAACTCTCTGGCTCCCCCTGCAGGACTGCATCAGTCTGGGTTCAGGGGAGCCCAACATCCCGGAGTATCGCTCCTTTGTCCTCTACCACAACAACAGCCCTCGCTGGAGTGAAGTGATCAAGCTGCCGATTCCCATCGATCGTTTCAGAGGCTCCCACCTCCGCTTTGAGTTCAGACATTGCTCAAGTGAGTGTGTTATGCGTATCCTCAGTGGGTTAACAGAGCTGGCAGTGAGAAACTTGTTATAAATAAGACTGTGAAACATATTATTGGTGAATGCTAAATCAAAGGTAACCATGACATCATAAACTGGCAATTCCCAAAGCTCTTAATAAGTATTTTTATTGCTGGGTGTTACAGCAGTAAAACTTTCATTGCTTCTCTCCTTTTACATTTCTATTTCCTCCCTGTTTTCTCTCACTGTACAGCAAAAGATAAAGGAGAGAAAAAACTTTATGGCTTTGCCTTCACCCCTCTGATGAGAGAGGATGGAACTACATTATCTGACGAGAGCCATGAGCTGTACGTCTACAAGGTCAGAGAAAAACGCTGCATACTCGTATGTTTGTTCATCTTCTTCTTCTATTATAGACTTTAGTCTGGAAATAATATCCAGTTCTTTTGCACTTCCAGGCTTTCACTATACTGTTCAGTTCAAAATACACGCGTTAGATTAAAAAAGTGAATCAGATTTCTTTTGATTTTATTAGTTGAAATTTAAATCGGCATTAAAACAAGAGCACTTGTTTTTAAATTTCTCTACCTTTCCATCCTCTTTTTCTTCTTTGTGGGTTTAGTGTGATGAGAACACAACCTTCAGTAACCACGCCCTGTATCTTGGCCTTCCATGCTGTAAGGACGACTTCAACAGCTGCCCCAACATCCCGTCCAGCCTCATCTTCCAGCGAAGCACCAAGGAGACATTCTGGATCGCCACGCAGCTTTCCTCCACCAAACTCACTCAGAACGGTAACCGGTTAATCCAGTAGCTTTTAAATCCGCTATCAGAAAATTAAATCTTCCTTCAGTTATAAAAAATGTTAATAAATACATTAAAAACATCTCAGTTTTACAGGGAAACAGAATCTTTTCATAGTAGGCCTACTAAACATCCACAGTGTCGATGCTTAGCATAATTTTGTTCAATATGTTCTGAAATAAGGCACTAAGGCCTCAAATATAACGAAAGAATGTGACTTCAGTTTTCATCGCTCACATTATAGTCACAAACAGCACGCTACAATATATAACAAAAACACTTATTAAATAAGGATACTTCCCACCAGTATTTGTTTCCAGCTGAGAAGCTGACTACCCTGTGAGGTATTCATTGAGTTCAGCAGACAGATGACCTGGGGATAGAAACTGTCTCTGTACGGCTAGTTTTTGCTATAGCGCTCTGTGGCACCGACCAGAGGATGGCTTGACCTAAATACTGGCCTGAGACCTGAACAGGTTATGAACAGAGGGAATGTCAGTCCTGATGATCCTCACAGGGGCACCAAGTTGTTAGTTGCAGTTTGGACCTCTATTGTACAGTGGATGAGCCAAACCACACAGACATGCAGGACAGACTGGAAGAGGACAGTTTAGTAGCTGACCAGCAGAAATCTATGCAGGACCTTCTTTCAGATGGAGTGGATGTGTGAGGACCGTCGGGGTTCCTGAGAAAACTGGAAAACAGATCCTAGGACCTGGAAATTATCCACAGTTGACAGTGTTGTAGGGCAGGGAGTGGGGGTTTCTCCTGAAGTCCCCCGTCATCTTTACTAGGTTTAGCTCCAGGTGGTTCTGACTGCACCAGTGAACCAGCCTATCCACCTCCTCTCTGTGTGCAGACTCATCACTGTACTGGATCAGAGTAATGACGGTGGTGTCAACATTCAGGAATTTTATAAATCTTATTTTATAGATGGATCGGTTGATGTGCAGCCATTTTTATACACGAAGAAGAGGAGTGGGGAAAGATCATACTGATGTTGATGTTAAGCTGGAAAAGATGCTTCCCAGCCTAACCTGTTGCTGCTTCTGGTGGAGGATTTCTAACTTGATAATGTTGAAGGCAGAGCTAAACAGGATCCTTGTTTATGCCCCTGGATGGTCGAGGTGGCACAGGACAAAGTGTAGAGCCAGGTTGACTGTATCCTCTACCAGTCTGTCGGTCTGGTAAGCAAACTGCAGGGGGATCAAAAAGGAGCCTGTGATGTCTTTCAGATGCTTCAGCAGCAGGCACTCAAAGGATTTCATGACCACAGACGTCAGCACAACAGGCCTGTGGTCATTTAATCCTGTGATGGTGTGTTTATGTAGACTGGGATGATGGTGGAGCTTTTTAAGCAGATGGAAACCTCACACAGTCTGAGAGAATTAAAGATATCAGTGAAGATGGGGTCAAGTTGTTAAGAAAGGGGAGTTTCCTAATGGACCTGGGCCTTCTACACACTCAGACACTGGAAGACCCAATTCTCATCATCTGTGATCTGTAGAGCCGACAGTGGTGAGGGGTGTGGAGGTTTAAGGTGGTGTTGGTGGGAAGTTTGGGGGGGGCCCTCTGTGTGAGGTGTGAAGGACCAGCAATCAAATTTACAAAGTAGTAGATCCTCAGCTAGACTTGGTGACGCAGCATATGGGGAAGGTGTCTATAGCTGGCAATGAACTGCTAACATGTTGTAAAGGCAAACCGCCTCTTCACAGCTCAACATATTTGTTTACTTTAAATACTTTTTGAGTTGTCATATTTTCCTGATTCTGTCTAAAGTTATTAATCCAACCATGTCATAATCAGTATTTCATTGGGTCACTTCATCATTGTGTTTATTATGTTTCCATTATTTTCTCAGTGGACCTCCTGGCTCTCCTTAAGTGGAAGGCCCATCCTGACCGGGTCATGGACATCCTTGGGCGCCTGCGACACGTCAGTGGTGAAGAAATAGTCAAGGTGAGGTTCACTGTGACAACAAAAGGGAGGAGGAAAGCTCTGTTTGTGCCCATAATTCTTATTACATCCAAATACTTGTCTTATGATCATGACGTTTGTGGTTCCAGCAGTGAGAAACTGCAACTAAGTATCATTTCTGTAGTATGTCAGTCATATTTTTTTTTAATTTTCCATTTAGCCTGACAGATTAACAGCTTTCTTTTGTCTTTTATTTGGGTTCAGCTCACCGGCTTCCCCTGCTGTAGTGTGATGTCCCCCAGGTGATAATAGGCTGCCCTTGTCCCAGATGTGTTGTTAAAGGAATGATTTTCACTGTTTGACAGCTCACATCATCTGAGGTGTGAAAATGTTGGCAGCACATTTCAACCCAGTTTAATTTGACTGTACTTTATTTATTTTATTTTTTTACAGTTTTGTAAAGATTGAAGTAATTCTTTTGAAGTTGTATTGATGTTGGCTTGTTGAAGACCATCTGGCTGTCATGTTCACTCAGTGTTTCTCTGCAAATACTCCTACAGTGACCTTTGTATCAGTCTGCAGTCAAAACTAACTCAACATTTTGACCCACTGTAGATAAACAAAGCTCCCAGCAGACTACACTACTATCATATCAACTTATTCATGTTTTTATTATATGTTTAATGCTCATTGTAAGTCTTCACATCATTTGATTTTTTTCCTCTTTTTGTTATATTTTAGAGTTTTTCTGAAGCAGAGCTTTGCATAGTTTTCATTTTTTTTGTAAGAAATGTAAACATTGAAACATAATAGACACATGAGTATTCACACCCTTTGGTGAAACACTCAAAGTTGAGCTCAGATGCATTTTGATTTCCACTGATCATGCTTCAAAATGATTGTACAAGTTGTAGTTGACCTTGTGTGTCATACCAAAAATCTGCCATGAATTCAAAGAAACTTGTTGTAGACATCCAACATCAGACTTTATCAAATCACTGATCTGTTGAAGGACAGAAAAACATTAAGAGTTTAGAAAAGCTACACTTTTTTTGGAAATGGGAGAAGTTTGAATTCACCAGGACCCTCCTCAGATCTGCCCACTTTATGTTTCATGTTAAAGCAGATCATTTCCTTGTTTTTCCATTAGCATGCCGGATCACGTCGTTCTTCAGGGAACCCAAGCACCTGCCTTTTTGATTGCAGAGAAACATGAGTTACTATTTGTTTGTGTTTTTTACAGTTTCTTCAGGATATTCTGGACACATTATTCTCCATCTTGGATGACAACACAGATAAATATGGACCCCTTGTGTTCCAGTCATTGGTAAGATAGTTTGTTAAAGGAAATAAAGCAATTAGATTTGAGTAAAGACTCTGTATATTTTAACATGTTTATATAAAATCACAGTTTGCTTCAACATTTGGTACAACTATTTATCTTCTGTTCATTTTTCTCTTACCTTTTGCAAAGCTTATTGCTTATTATTTATAATTATTATTAATACTTTATTAACAGATTTACCTCTGTCTTCCAGGTTTTTATCATTAACTTGCTCAGGGACAGTAAATACTACCACTTCAGGCCGGTGATGGACACATATATCCAGAAACACTTTGCAGGAGCTCTGGCCTACAAGTGAGTTTTTCTGCCTCTGGCTCCAACTGTGTTCCTTCAACTAAGGGTGAAAACATGATCTATTCTCCAAATTGATGATCTGAAAAAATACTTAAAATAATGACAATGAGACACTGCAAGAGATGGAAATTAAATTTCACTGAGCTGAGAAAGTTTGGCTTATTTATAAAATACTGCAAGTTTTTTAATTAAGCGTTTCTTCTTTGTCGTAAAGATCTACTAAATCAAGCAGTTGAAAATGAAATAAAAATTAATAGTCAAAGTCAACTTCCTCTGATTAAGTGAAGTTGTGTTTACTGAGAGATATTACTTGGCCACCTGGTTTGATAAATTAATTGCACCACGTAATAACAGCATGTGAGTGTAGCTGTTGTAAAGACAAGTGCTGTGACTATTGTTTGTTTTCCAGAGAGCTGATTCGCTGTCTGAAATGGTACATGGACCGCTCTGCAGAGGTGGTCAGACAGGACCACATTCAGGAAGCAATGAGGGTAAGAACGAGCGGAAACTCACAGCTTTTATACCTCAGATTGTCAAAGTAGAACCACCCGTAAAGCAGTTCACGTGTTACACTAAATAAATGAGATCTAAGAAAAGTAAATGCAGTTCTGTAAGTTGTCAAATATGTTTACATGCTCCATTGTAACCAAGCTTGTCATTTGTTGATTTGTACAGTTTCTGTAAATAATATGCTTTTCCTAAACCAAACCAAGCCAAAAACAAAGAAAATAAATGCTCTGTTTTCTTTAGGATAATATTATATCTGTGTCCTTGCTCTGTCTGCTGACAAAGAATAGCAAGCATTTATTTTAAAATAGATGGACCATTTTTGTAGGCCCTGCAGACTGTACCACTTTCATTCAACAAAGCTGCTGAGCAGTTTGAAATATTCACCAGACTCAAACATCCATCTCAAATGAATCACACTGTCATGTAGAAGTGGACGACATGAATTATTGAGAATAGTTTTGACATATTCTGCAGCTTTGGCTCCTAATTCTTAATTCGTCTTTTTGAAGTCTCTGTGTGCTTCAGCTGTTTTTAGCTTGTGTTTGTTACAGGATTTTAATTTATTTTACAAACTGTGTATAAACTAGTTTGTGATGTTTCCTTCTTATTAAGGTTATGCTCAACATACTGCAGTTAAATGAAAACGACTGGATTCAGTCTGCTGAATTTCTTTTGAGTTGTAGTTCATTCAAATCCAATTTTCTTCATCTAGAACCTAGATTGAAACCACATTTTTACTATGAGGATAATTTTAACTGTTTACTTAATGTATTTCTATTTTTGAAGCAAACTTCTCTTGCATATTATTCAAGCTGTTTTCTGTGTGTTTATATATATTTTTAAGTATCTCTCATATGTTTTTCTGTCCTAAACATCAAACTGTTATCAGGCTCTGGAGTATCTGTTCAAGTTCATCATCCAGTCTCGGATCCTCTACTCGCGGGCCACCTGCGGGATGGAGGAGGAGCAGTTTCGAATCAGCATCCAGGAACTCTTTCAGTCCATCCGCTTCGTCCTCAGCCTGGACAGCCGCAACTCAGAGACCCTCATATTCACTCAGGTGAGGGGAAACATTTTTAACGCACAAACTGAACACTGCCTTTTTACTTCAAATCTTTCATTCTTTTAAATGAACTGAATGTCACTGCTTCACTCATTTGTTCAGCTTATTTCATTATGCTTTACACAAGACTTTAATTTGCTTTTATAACATCTAGTGCCATAAATGTTTATTTAGTTTGACTTGTGTTATTGTAGAGTTTCTACCCCAGCTGTTTTGCATTAGTTGCTTTTAATTTAACTTTTTCTCCTTTTACACCTTTTTTCTACTTTCCCTGCTTATTCGCATCACCTTCTTTTTCAATCCCCTCTAACTGTCCTCCATTGGGTCCTGATGTTTTCCCCTGGACCTCCTTCTTACCCGCACACCACAGGGCTCCCAGCCTTGCCCCGGCCCCAATCAGACTCCAGGCCCCTGCGTTGGGCCTGCGGGCCCCTTAGCTCTAGTCTCTGCCCTGGGCCAGATCCAGGCCCCCGTCCCAGGGCAGGTTCTTGGTGGCGGGCCATCTAGCTGCTCTCAGGCCTGGAGCTCCAACGCTCTGCGGCCGCCTTCGTTGTCAGTAAGTAGACGTTTGGAAGAAAGCAGCAACTCCCAGTTTGTTGTGTGAAGCCCAGAGTTCCTGTTCATGTCTTGAGCTGTTTGTGAGCCTAATAAAGCACCAAACACACACATCATGTTTGGTTTCACACATTCCAACACAGTCATGTTTGTTCTGCACTGACAAATCATGCCCACTGTTACACAAAACCCATTACACCATGCTCACCTATGTTAATACATTCCCTCTAACAGCAACAACTAACAAGTCTTCCCCTCCAAGTCACATTATCCTCAGTGAATATAGAAGAAAAAATAACTTAAAACTATTAGATATGAATGAGAAAGTAAGTAAAGGGCAGTAAAAGAAAAATGTTGAAAGATCTGCAAAAAACATGGAGACCTACTAGTATCACCAGTTTAAAAGATCACCAAAAGATGTATGTTTTTCAAATTTAAAATATACAGATACTGTAGAATGATTCAAGAGTAACAAGTAAATCTGTTTTTGAGCTGAGCTAATAGTTGGCAATTATCCCTGTAGAGTAGTTCAAGATTTGCTTTTGACTGAAGTTTTTTATCTGAAGTGATCAGACGAGTGTTAATACAGACAATTTAGATACACGAAAAAGGCTAAAATCCTGACTATTGTGCACATTTGGACTGTTGAGGCTGCGTGAACAGATTTATGAACTTTACATCTCCTGAGTCATGTTCAAATCCAGTTTACTCAACCTCAAATTTTGACTTCAGCAACTGAGAAAGCAAAAAATGTGAACCTAAAGTATCCTAATTTCTATCAGCAGCTTTAGTTATTTACATAAAGAAGTCAGTGACTGCTGGAGGGTCAAGGGTCACCACTTAGCTCAGTTTATGTGTCTTTGTTTTCTACCCATACAGGTAAATCTTTGTCTTTTTTCCCTGCAGGTTTACAGTTTTTTCCCTTATTTTATTTTGTGAGATGCCTTTGTAAGTTGACTCTTTTTTCACTCCTTGTGTGCCTTTTTAAAACAGGTGAGTAGTTCTTTTGCAAAATGTAGAAAATCAATAAAAAAATAAAGGTAACTTGTATTTATTTTTGGCTTATGCATATTTAATGCCCATTTGAAAACCAACACATTTTATGATGAGTCTTATGTTGTGGATTGGGACACACATGCATGAGCTGCACACCTGAGTTGTGATGAAAAGATTCATTTTGGGAATCAGCTTTTCAAGGTGACTCAATTCTGCTCTGTTTGGTTGTTTTACAGAATCATGGACACCTTTCTCTCATTACATTCACTGAAACTGACACCATTAACCTCCTTGTTCTCTTTCTAACATAAATCTTCATCTTCCCGACCCTCACCTGTGCTGTCATCTGAATATCCTCCTAATTTCCTCACTTGTTCCATTTTTCCTGTTTTTCTTCTTTAGGCGGCGCTGTTAAACTCCTTCCCTGCCATCTTTGACGAGCTGCTGCAGATGTTCACGGTGCAGGAGGTGGCAGAGTTTGTGCGTGGGACCTTGGGCAGCATGCCATCAACGGTGCATATTGGACAATCGATGGACGTGGTGAAGCTGCAGTCCATCGCTCGAACCGTGGATAGCAGGCTCTTCTCTTTCCCTGGTAACAGCTTGTAGTTTTCAGCCTAATTTTAGTTTTCTTCTGATTTATTTTTCTCCATAACAAGAAGGAGATGTAAATGTTTTAGGAAAAAAGTAAAAAAAATACTAAAAAAGATCCTTTGGAAACCATCAAATTCAGATTTGTTTATGAATTGTTGTTTTCAAATAATATATGAAATCATTCTGTAAACTGAACCTATTTATTTGTCCATAATGAGTAATCTTTAACTTGTTTGCCTCCAGAGTCTCGGAGGATTCTGCTCCCGGTTGTCCTGCATCACATCCATCTTCATCTGAGGCAACAGAAAGAACTGCTCATCTGTTCAGGGATACTCAGCTCCATTTTCTCCATTATCAAGAGCAGCTCACTGGTAACCCATGTAGACACATGAGTATAATGCAGAACGTTCATCCAAGTTGTCTCTCATGTCATTAAAGTCTGAGGATAAATTATTTTAGTCCACATCATTTTCTAAAAAAGTCACAAACTTTTAAACAGTGGTGAACTTATTAGGCTCATTTGGGAGATTTATCTAAATCTAAAGTATCACCGAAGCCAGAAAAGCTTCCTGAAGGGAGCAATAAAGATTTTTACTTTGTTTAGGTTTTAAATATTTCTACAAACCGTGCGCTCGTATTTCCTGCTACCAATTTCCAAAAGACATTGATTTTCAATTGATACTGAGAGAGTTATGGGGATGATCTTTTACACATATATGCTAATTAATATCTGAATGTTTTTTCTTCCCTGACATCTACAAAAAGGGGAAATGCAGTGAATCCTTTTTTGTTATTTTGTATTTGTCTTGGATACTTTTCTTTCCCCTTTCCTTTGTTCTGCCCCAATTCCACTTTCTTTTCAACCTTTTTCCAAACCGTCCCCTTCACTCCATGTTTCCTCCTCGTCTCTTCCTCCAGGACACGTCGGTGCAGGAAGAGGTGGAGATGATGGTGGAATCTCTGTTGGACGTCCTCCTGCAGACTCTTCTGTCCATCATGAGCAAGAGCCAGTCGCAGGAGGCGGTAAGGGGTCAACGCTGTCCGCAGTGCACCGCGGAGATCACTGTTAGTAACTAACAATATGACTACTACTCCTTCACCGCCCTCTTCCCTGGCCTGCCCCTCGTCATGCTGCCTCTCTGCTAGGACTGGGCAATATTAAACATGGTTTCCCCGGTTATTTTCCTGTTCTATAATTTAGATTAGTTTTGACATTTGATACACTAAGATTTAATTCTAGTCAACAGAGAATAAACATTTAAATAGTTTTCCATATTGCCCTCTCCTAATCCATCCAGTCATTATTCCCCTGCCATCATTACTTTTCTGATTAGACACCAATCGCTTATCCCTGTTGGGAATGCTTGCATGCTCCAATATTGGCATTAAAAGTGTTGAAAATGTTTCTTATGCTCTCCCTCACATCCTGTAGCTATTATACAGATTTTCAAAAGTTTTCATATCCCTAAACTTCTTACATTTTGTCATGTTAGAAACAAAAGCATTAATGTATTTTATTGGAGTTCTTGAAGATCTTCACAAAATTGTGAAATGGATATAAAATGTATTTAAAAATTGTTGACAAATAAAAAACTTTATGAAGTTGACATTTGACTGTTGCATATCTATCAATTATTTTTCATTTTCATTCCTTGGCCTGAACCTTCCATGTTCACTTTTCCTTTCTGTTCCTTCTTATGATCTCAAACTAAGTAAAATAATCTGTGTTTGGAATAGAAAAGTTGAAATGAAGACAAAAATTAGGATAACAAAAGAAAACAATTTATTAGTTGCATTAACCACAGCATCACTCAGAAAATGAATGAATCATCTTTACTGATTTTATGAAAATTGAACAAATGTTTCTATTCATTCTGGAACATTAAAAGTAAATTTCAAAGTTTACCTGATTAAGAATAGTTACTACTATCCAGCACCTTTTGACGATTTTGTTTTATTCACGAAAGAGCCTCTTATTGTTATCTCTGATTGGTTCTCTGCTACGGAGGTAACAGCTTCCATGTGATTGGCTCACATGTCTGTCGCTGTCTTTCTTTCTGGCAGGGAGAGTACGTCTCGTGCCTCCTCTCGCTTCTCCGCCAGATGACCGATATCCACTTTCAACACTTGATGGAGAATTTTCAGAGCAAGGATGAGCTCAAGGTACGAAATCATCCTGCAGTCATGTTAGCAATGACATATCTGATGCAAACAGCAGCAAAGACAAGTCAAACTGTTAAGAGGTTCAAATATTTTAAATTTTATGGTGATAAAATAATAATGATTTTGTTTGAGGAACATTGACACTTCCCTTTTCTTGGCCCCCAGGAGTTTTTGTTGAAGATTTTGTGTGTGTTTAGAAATCTGATGAAGCTCAGTATTTTTCCTCGCGACTGGAACATCATGAGGCTCCTCACCAGCAAGTAAGAGAAAAAAATAGTCTGCTGGACAGCGGAGACATCAGTATCAACAGCTGCTAACACAAAGGATATATGTGCTCACTTTCTGCAGCATCATCCTCACCACAGCTCAGCAACTCGCTCCTGCTCTGCACAAGAACTTTGCTGAAACAGACTTTGACTTCAAGGTGCACACATTTAAATATTATGAGTATAACTTCTGCATCCCATATTGAAACATTTATTTAAATAGACTTACACAGAACTCAAAGTGGGATAGTATTAAAGAAAAGTCTGTGCTTCATTGCCTGTATGTGTGCATAAGCAGGTGTGGAACTCCTACTTCAGCTTGGCTGTTCTCTACATCAACCAGCCGAGTTTACAGCTGGAGAACCTGAGTCCTGCTAAGAGGAAGAAGATCTTAGACAAGTGAGAAGATTCGCAAAACACAATCAAACTATGTTCCAATAAAAAAGAGACAAAGTTAAAACACAACGTGAAATATAACAGTTGAATATGTTTTTCAACCGCAAACGTTCACATATTTGAGCTGCATCATATTTGAGCTGAGTGGTGTAACCTCACTGAGATTCTTCATTAATGTGGGAAAATCTATTTTTTTTCCCCAAGATGGCTAATTTGTTTCCACATTTGGTTTAATTCTCCAATTCTCTCCACTTCTGTTTGCAACACCTCAAACACTGAAAGAAAACAGTTAATAGACACAATTTGAACATCTCTGGCTGAACTGTGGCACTAAACACACATTAAAATAAAGAAATTTAGTGCTGCAGGAAAGAGCCATGAATTAGCTCAATTCTGGGATCACCAACACATTAATGCTTTATGTGACACCTATTGTGTCACATAAATTAAACCAGAGCAATCTACTAATAATTAGGAGTTTGTGTAACTTTATAAGGTTTGAAAAAGTATGTGATTTTCTACCAACATCATTTTTGATATACATTTATGATACCTCCACCTCTGAGTTAATAAATTTCTCAAAAACCTGCTGTAGCATTGACTACAGAACTTTTCTTCTATCCTCTGGTGGGGGGTCTGGGTATTACAAGTGGCCGTGCGAGTTTCTTTCTGCTTTGTGGCTTTTTATCCAATCACATGAAAAACCACCAAGACAAACCATGACCATCCCTTCAGCTTTTAGACAAGATGATTTAATTTTACCTTTCATGAAGTAAACGTGTTGCTAAATATATTTTGCACATCATTTGTAAAAATGCAAGCTGCTCAGGAAAATGTCTGTGCTTAATGTTTCTTTATATGTACCCACAGTAAAGAAGCATGTACTAAAATTTGCTTTCAGTTTGAGCTACTTTGTTTTGCATTTCCAAGCTCAAGTTCTTGTTCTATCTTTATGTACAAGAAAACAATTTAGTATAAAAGATGCCATTATAAGATTTAAGATTATTAACCAAAAATAAATATCAGGCATTATGTTGTGCAACATTCTGAGCTGCATTTGAAATAGGATTTGAGAAAAATAAACCAGCAAATAATTGGTGTTTAATTAATTAGCACATTTCTCAAAAACCTGCTATATTGAATACACCTCCTGGTGGAGAGTCTAGGTATTGCAAGTGGTTTGTGCCAGTTTCATTCTGCTTTTTGGCTTTTTATTCAGTGAAGTAATTGGTGTTTAATAGCAAACTTATTTTTATTGCAGGTATGGCGACATGAGAGTTATGATGACTTATGAACTTTTCAACATGTGGCAGAACTTGGGTGAGATTAGTTTTTTATTTTCCATGTTTCTTTTAAATGGACATCAATAATCTTTTCCCTACCGCTTTTATGAACTCATGTATGAGTCACGTGTTTTTCCATAGTTTTTTCACTATAATAGAATAAATTGTTTCCTGATTGAAGACGATTTTAAAGCATGTGTTGATTTTAGGGGAGAATAAGATCCATTTCATTCCTGGGATGATCGGACCGTTCCTCGGAGTGACGCTGGTCCCGCAGGTGGAGGTGAGGAACATCATGATCCCGATCTTTCACGACATGATGGACTGGGAGCAGCGCAAAAATGGGAACTTCAAACAGGTATGCAGGCACATGTGCAGACTCAGATTTCCCATGGTCACATCCGAGAAGCAGCACAGGTCTGCTCTGTTATAAAGCTGCACACAGAGAGTTGGTTTATTTCTCTTTGAATGTTCAGGTGGAAGCTGAACTAATTGACAAGTTGGACAGTTTGGTGTCGGAGGGAAAGGGCGACGAGAACTACAGAGAGCTGTTCGGGTTGCTGTAAGGAACACAGTTTGTTTGTGCTTTAACTCCCACCTGGCTAAGTTTTTAAACCTGTTGTTCTCTCTTACTCTCCTCTGTTATAAAAGAAATTAACTCTCAGTTCTTCTGCTCTAACACTCCTCTCTGCTGTTTGCTTTGCTCTTTGCTGCGGGACTAGAACCCAGCTGTTTGGGCCCTATCCCAGGTAACCTTATCACATACACAGAGATCAATGCTGCTAACATTAAAAGTTTAACATGTTATCCAGAAGATGTCTGTATGTTGGTGGTGTGAGCCTATAGTCGTATAATTTGCACAGGTGGAAGACTGACTAACGCAAACAAAAAAGATGAAAATTAAATGATGTTCATCATCAATTCTATATAATTTTCTTAACTTACAAATGTCTCAGGTCAGTAGCTTAAAGACCTAACAGACCAGCACCCTATGAAGGGATTAAAAAGCGCTCTTTTACAAGCTTAGCTCGACTGTAATTGACTGACTGTTATTTACCACACAGGTAAATGGAAACTTGTGATGAAAACATAAAACAATAAAATTCCTGCAGGATTCAAGCATAGATTGTAGTTTTTGCTCCATTTCTGACCAGCATTATTACACTGAGGTGCAAAACGCCATGCTTCATCACAATCCTCAAAACGCCTGAGTCACCAGAATACTTACCAAATTACCAAACCATACAGTAATTATGTCTCACTTTTCTCCACATATTCATGCTATCTTTACTTTTTAAAGGTTTAAACTGTAGCTTCAGTGAAAAAATGGTATTTAAACTCTTGCATGTTCTGATCTGTAGTTAGCAAACATGTTGTTTAACTTTAAAATCCCATGAATAGAAGTGAAGTTAAAATGCTAATGAACACAATCAGACTATAACTGTGGTCAAACAATCCGTGAGCTTGCAGGTTGTCCTGAAAGAGGACACGAAGGAGTAAAAACTGCTTTAACAGAAATGCTTTTCTTATTTGATCAACATTATATTACAACAGGTACATCCACTTCTGGCGGGGAGGTTAGCTGGGGCTTTTGCCCCAGGCCCTCAGCTTTGTGTGACGTCTGAGGTTCCCTCTACTAAACCTCAGTTCTTAGAGCAAAAAGTGTTTCCAACACAGAAAGTGTTTTCTGTATTTGAGGCAAAGTTCATCTTTCTTACTTCTTTACTTCCGTGGAGCTCGCCTACCGTTTCTTCTTTGTTGATTTTTGTTGTAATTTTATCTGGGAATCCCTTTACTTTTGTGCATCTTCATGTAAACGTTTTGAAAAACCGAACAGCACATATGCAGGGAGGTTATGTTTGAGTTTTAAATGCAAAATAATTTCCTAAAGTCAAAATGATAAGCAGCTCGCTAATTGTGTCGCCAGCCTGTAAAACGCAACAGTTCATGTTTTGCACATCTACCTGATTCTTACATGTTTTCTTCTCAGTCTGTTGGAGAAGATTGAGCAGGAGACGTGGAGAGAGACAGGAATCTCATTTGTTACATCGGTCACGCGGTTAATGGAGCGACTGCTGGACTACAGGTAAAATATTATAGTGGTTTTAACAACACATGGTAACACATGCTTTTAAAATATTTTTTTGTAATCAGTGTACAGAGCATTGTCAAAAAAAATACACCAGAGAAATCAGAAATTTATTGAACAATAGGTTTGACCTTAAATTCTGGTATCCTTTTTTGCAGGGACTGTATGAAAGGAGATGAAACAGAAAACAAGAAGATTGGCTGCACAGTGAACCTTCTTGTAAGACTATGTCAAGCTCATATTCTTTTCTGTATGTTTTTTTTTTTTACTAACAAGAAGAGTGATTGTTTTTGTCCTGCAGAATTTCTACAAGTCTGAAATTAACAAAGAGGAGATGTACATCCGTTACATCCACAAACTGTGTGACATGCATCTGCAGGCTGAGAACTACACTGGTACAAAAACGTCTAACCAACATTATGCACATATAAAAAGTCATAAATGTGTTACTGATGCATTTTGATTGGGTGCAGAGGCTGCATTCACCCTGCTGTTGTACTGGGAGCTGCTGCACTGGGACGAGCGACCAGTTAAAGAGTTCCTGCATTATCCTGCTCAGACTGAGTGGCACCGAAAGGAAGGACTCTGCCGCAAAGTCATCCACTATTTCAACAAGGGAAAGGTCCGTTCTCACACTCGGCCTATAGAAAAATGCCCAGAGACTTAATTCAGTGCTCTGTGTTTCCTCCAGTGTTGGGAGTACGGTATTCCTCTGTGCAGAGAACTGGCCTTCCAGTATGAGTCTCTCTACGACTACCAGAGCCTCAGCTGGATACGGGTGAGCTCCAACACAAACCATGACCATAATTAACTAACTTAGTAATTAATAACGTACCTCAGCAATATCAGAATGTATTACAGATTCAGTTTTAAACACCAGCAATACTGAGGAGGCATCCTTATTGTCGTGATACTAGTTTTTCACATCAATTTTATATTTTAGTGTAGTAATACACTATTTTTTCATTTATGTGAGATATGTGTAAATATTTATTGGTTTGTGTTTGTAGAAAATGGAAGCAGCATATTATGACAACATTATGGAGCAGCAGCGTCTGGAGCCGGAGTTCTTCAGGGTGGGATTCTACGGCAGGAAGTTTCCTTTCTTCCTCAGAGTGAGTTTAATATTTAGAACGATGAAATTATTTTAAAGCTTAAATAAGTCGAGCATTAAAGTTATTTTAGATGGAAAGATGTGCATTTCCTCTGGAACAACAACACTAACTTTTTTGTTTGTTCACGACAGAACAAAGAGTTTGTCTGCCGTGGCCATGACTATGAGAGGTTAGAAGCCTTCCAGCAAAGGATGCTGGGAGAATTCCCACAAGCTATTGCAATGCAGCATCCAAATCAGCCAGATGAGGCCATTCTGCAGTGTGATGCGCAGTGTATCCTTCAGATTAAACACTTCAGCATCTTCACATGTCTTACAAATGCTGTTGCCAACATCTAAGTGTGAACTCCATGTTTGACTTGATGTTTGACCTCAACCTCCTGGGCTCAGACCTCCAGATCTACGCAGTGGCACCGGTTCCTGAAAGCGTCACCGTCCTTCAGATGGACAGAGTTCCAGACCGCATCAAGAGCTTCTACCGGGTGAACAACGTTCGGCGATTTCGTTACGACCGGCCGTTCCACAAAGGACCCAAAGACAGAGATAACGAGTTTAAGGTGAACACAGAAGAGTTTGTTTCAGTATGTACATGGTTTTTCTTAAAGTATTTGGTAACACTTCATTTGAAGGGGTGTGAATAAGACTGACATGACATTGTCATAAACATGATATAACACCTGTTATAGCATGAAGGAGTCTTTATGAATGTTTATGACTGTTGTCTTAAAATGTCATTTGGTAAATAATGACACTTTTAATGGACTTTTAATGCAAGTTTTCATGCACATTTACATTACAAGTGTCATTATTTATCGAATGACTTCACAACAACAGTCGTAAACATTTATAGTGACTCCTTCATGTTGATAGCAGGTGACAGTGGCATGTCAGTCTTGTGCAAACCCCTTCAAATAAAGTGTTACCAAATATTTTTATTGGCAAAGAATCTTGATTTTTTTTATTTTTTTTTATTTTATTTTTTTAACAACCAAAATGTAAAAGAATAAAATAAAACTTTGCCTTGCACGCCCCCATCCCCCCAAAAAAAATCAACCACAGAAACAAACAGGATGGGCAATAAATGTACCAAATACTAACTGCTTGATATACTTATATTTAGCCTTTTAGTCAATACACTATAAACTTTTACATTTTCTGCTGGTGCCTGTCTCTGCCAAGGTAGATGTGTCACAATGTTCCTGCAGTACAAAAGCAAAGAATAAAAAAATAAATGGTTCTTATTGCAGGTGAAAAGGCTTAGTGCACTATTTTAAATAAACTACTATTAGTGAGATTTAAGGTAAAGTAAACTTGAGCTGGAGCTCTATAGATTCAGGATAGTTAGAATTAATGTGTGTGTTTTATTTTTCAGAGTCTCTGGATTGAAAGGACGACTCTGATCCTCACTCATCCTCTGCCTGGAATTTCGCGCTGGTTTGAGGTTGACAAGCGAGAACTGGTGAGTTAATTAAATTTATTTACTGTGCAAGTTTTTGCCCTATTATTTATGCACACAATTAATTTTAACAATGATAACTGTTATAGAAAACCCCATGAACTCAAAGGATGTTACATTGTTTACATTTATTATTACAGCAAAATGAACATTTTGGTAATTTGGGCAGTTAAACTATAATCAGGGTTTGTATTCAGTTAATTAAAATTGTAAACAAATATTGAATTTGGTTGTGGCATTTCACAAGTCAGAATAAGCATCTTTATAATCTCAGATTTTCATAAACACTGTGGACAAAGGGTTTATTTCCAGCTACAATGTAAAGTATTGAATTGAACATTTTCAGTGTAACCATAGTCTGTACATCAGCAGTGTTTACATGCACCTGTAGAGGTTTCTTTGAAAGTCACCACTCAAGTGATGCAACATAGGAATTGTAATTTTTAGAGAAATAAACTCTTTGGGCTGATATGTCTCATTCAATTCAATTCAAAAATACTGTAATGATCCCAAAGTGGAATTAAATGCTTTGTTTTTACATAATATGTAAATACAGCCCAGTTTTTCTTGGTGTTTACTGTTTATATATTTAAGATTTAGAAAAGATTATAGTGAAACATTGTACTTGTATTTTAAAAGTTATCCTAAAGTTGTCCTAGAAACCAAAGTGTGGAAATTTATGAAATTAGAAAATTAATTATTCTTATAAATGTGTTTAACAAAATTAAAACAATGTGTGACACTTTATGTATTATGAGGAAGTCAGAAATAATTGTATTATTTATTGTTCTTATCCATGTCTATGTCTCTACCTGCATTGCTGTTTGCAGGTGGAGGTGAGTCCACTGGAAAACGCCGTCTCTGTGGTGGAAAATAAGAACCAGGAGCTGCGGACTCTGATCAGTCAGTACCAACACAAGCAGCTGCATGGGAACATCAACCTGCTCAGCATGACGCTGAACGGAGTCATCGACGCCGCCGTGAACGGAGGCATCGCCAGATATCAAGAGGTTGAGAAAAAAGAAAACCTTAAAATAAACATTAACACTCATCTTCTAATGAGTCCTTCTCTGTCCTGCCATCTTTGTTCTGTAATGAGAGTTTATTGTTGTCATGAAGTTTCCCTGCTCAGGTTTTATTGTGGCTCTCTTCTTATTTTAGGAGTCCAAATGAAATCTTTGTGTTAATATGGAGACCATGAGCTGTTAAGATCCTCCAACCACCTTTTGAAATAATGGGTTTAATTTTGAGTCTGTGAAAGGTGTATATCTTATTACTGCTGGTGTATGAAAGTGGGTTTGATTCTGTAGTTTAACAACAAAGACTTGTATCACAGCGTTATAAAAATATATTCAGCTAATTGCAGATATTAGCAGTAATCCTGCTGCCATTAAAAACAAACCTATTTTTTCTGTCCAACAGGCTTTCTTTGATAAGGAGTACATCACCAGCCACCCTGAAGACACAGAGAAGATCACACAACTCAAAGACCTCATGCAGGAGCAGGTGACACAAGATCCACACTTTACATCTTATATTTTATTTAATCAGGGAGCGCCATGAGGTTTGCATTTATTTTTCAGGAGGAACCAGTGTAAGAAAACACACAGAGGTTTAACATTTACATTGGAACAAATAAACAAATGAAACAAGTCAGAGGTAACATAATACAGATCCAATGAATCAATAAAGAATAGTAGAATGCAGTCTTCAGCTGTAGATGTCTATTCAAGAGAAAACAAAGTATATAGATTTAATGTAGCTACTCTGATTAATTAAATCTCTAAACCTTTATTCAATACATAAAAAATATGCTATGACTGGTATGCTAGGACTCAGAAACTAGAATATTAAGCACACAGTGATTTCAGACTAATTCAACAGATAGAAAACAAGTTCTTTTATAGCTAAGATGTTTGAGTAAATAAGAAAGAAATCATCACTCCTTCTCATCACTTACTAAAACATTTCTTTTGGTTTTCTCACAGGTTCACATCCTAGGGGTGGGCTTGGCTGTACACGAGAAGTTGGTGCACCCAGAAATGCGTCCCTTGCACAAGAAGCTGATCGATCAGTTCCAGATGATGAGGAGCAGCCTCTGCCATGTGAGTGCACAAGAAGAGCTTTAAATTTCATATGTGAAGCTTTTATCATCCATGCTTGAAAGAAATGATGTAAGGAGAGAATCTGAAGCAGAACTATTGTTCAGTAGTAATTTTGTGGGCTTTTTACAAGCCTTAATATGATGAAACAAACCTAAATCAGCCGTGTGTCTGGAGGAAGGTTTCTTTTATCATATCATGGAGGATGAATCAATGTGCTGAAGGAACCTAATTAGCTGGTTCTTCAAAGAGGATGTTCTTCTGCCTGAAGCAAAGACATCACCGCTTTGAGTCTAAACTCTTTCAACTTTGAACATTTCACCTCCTGAATGTATAAATGATTCTTTCAGGTGTTAAAGTTCTGCCTGGTCAGACCAAAACAGCCATGAATGTTTCTGAAAAGCCTTTTTGATGTAATTTTCTCTGATTTTAATCTCAGAATGTGTGTTTATGAAGGAGCGGTATGAATAATCGGAGCAGGGCTTCTATGTTGCGTTTCAGGGCCCACCTGGTTTTGATAAGTCTGGTTCTGGAGTCAACAGAGGGATCCTGGCCTCTCACAACCCCATGAGCCCAGAGAGCTTCAAACTCGTGCACCGACACAGGTCTGCACCACACACACACACACACACGCACACACACACACACACATGGTTCAGCTTTGTATTACCTTTCAGTGAGTTTTAACACTGTAACTCATCTGTTCCACAATCCTGCTGTCACATCATCATCCAGAGTAACTGCAGGTCTGCAGCTTCAGCTTAGAACATAAATAATTCAAAGATGGATAGTATTGCCTATGTTTATTTAAAGGTCTCACTTTTTAACTTGTTAAAAATGTACAGTAAGCTTCTGATTTATGAATAATTGTCAAAAAAAAATTTAAGTGACCTTTGGTAGATATTTTAGCTTAGTATCCAAACCTTGTTCATGGCTCATCATATTAGAGGTGAAAAGGTGTGAATTTTCTCAGCTTTATTCCTTCCTTGTAGTCATTCTTTCACCTCCAAAGCTGCATACAGGATTAAAAAAATGTGCAGCATTTGATTCAGCAGAGGCCAAGTTAGTTTTTATTGTCAGAGGTAAACTCTGAAGAAATTCAGGTTTTAAAGACACAAAGCTTCTTCTCTTTAATCACTGCCATCTGCTGTTTCTCCTTTATAATCTTCTGTTCATATCACACTTCCTGAACTTACACCATTTTCTCTCTCTCTGTCTTCATTCCCAATTGATATCAATCTGTGTTTGACTCCTTGCATGTTCTGATTGCTGCTGATTATTTTCATTTTTCACTTGCATGAATATTTTCTGCTGTTTTGGCCTCTTTTTGCCTATTTTTTGTTGTTCTGCAATCTGCATGGCTCCTCTCTCTTTCGTCCGTCTTCCTTCTGACTATTCCTAACTCAATTCCTCTTGTATTAATTTTATTTATAATATTCCTGGTTTTCCCTCTCCCAGTCCCATTGCTGTTTTGACTCCAGTTCGCATTTCCTCCCCTTCTCTCTCCTCTACCTCCAGTGAGGCAGGAAACCTGCTGATCCTGGCAGACGGCATGGTGGTGGAGCATCCAGAGGATTTCTATCGCATGCAGGTCAGTTTTGTTTCTTTATACAGCTGTGCTGTGCTACTGATCTTTATGTCTTGCAGATGCAATGCTTAAGGTTTACCAGCAGATGCCACCATATTTCCATTGAATCATTTCAACACACCAGCTTCATACTAATCTATTTTTTTCAGGAAAACATCAGTTTCTCCCTCAGTAGTTATTATTTTAGATCTAAACTGTTTGTTTCTCTCTGCAGGCCAGTCCCTCCTCTTCCAGTCTTAGCTCCACCCACTCTGCTCCGTCTCAGATGATAAACTCCACCCCGTCCACAATGAGAGGTGAGCAGCTCAGTCACTGCACTAAAATGTTGCAAGAGAGATTTAATCCTCAGACACACAAAGAGGAAAAAGCTTTGTGTGTTTAAGTTTTGTATTTTGTGATGTTTGTGACATTTTGTTTTCTTCTCTCTAATCTAATCGTTCATCTTTGACTCCAGTGGGTTCTCCTTCTCTGCCAGACAAATACAGACACAACCGAGAGATGCTGATGCTGCTGCCGCCCCACAGAGAGAGGCCGAGCAGCGCCATGTACTCCAACATCACAGAGAATGGACAGGTACAAAGGCAGGATGGAGGGTTTGATCATTTAAAAAACAGAGTTTATGTCGACCCACATCACATCTCTGAAGACTAGCTTCAGTTTTCAGGGTTTTGGCCACAAAAGGCACTTCACTAAGACAATATCATATCTATGTGGTTGCCTTCATTGGTCTCCGACTTTCTTCCAGCCACCAAACTTTCAGAGAGCCTTGTTTCATCAGGTGATCGGCCCCTGTAAGCCCTGCAGTGACCCCAACCTCTCTGTGGCTGAGAAAGGTAACCAAACTTACACTTATCTCTGTGAAATATGAATGATACTAAATAGGGGTCCAGCTCTTTTAAGCCACTCTGTATCTCCTGCAGTCCTGACCACTCCCAGCAGCTGGAGTTTGGACAGCGGCACCAGGGAGGCCCTGCCTTTCGTCTCCTCCCATGTTGGCAGCGTGTTGGCTCCACCGGTTCCCCCCCGGAACGTTCCTCATGGTATGAAGCTGTGGCTGCATCCATCTGTCTGCTCATTTGCTTGAGTATTTCTTCACTGATTCACTTGTGGATGCTGATTTTAGATCCTCATGATGCTTTTTCAACATTTCAACTTATATTCTTGCAGTTGAAGTTCCAAATAAAAGCTTCCCATCCTTCTGCAGTACATTTGTGATTATCTTTATGATGTTCCACACTGGGATAACAAATTAATCTCACAGAAAGGAGTTAAAAAGAAAAGTAGAAAGTGAACTCAGAATAAGATATTTACATGTGGAAAAGCAGGAACCCAATAAAACTGGCTTTATTTAACGGTATCTATTATGCAAAATTCACATTTTGTACATTTTGTACTTCTCAACTGCTTCTAAAAACAGCCTAAGCATTTAAACAAACATCCAGATGTTTTTTGGTAATAAGTTGGTGTTAGTGGAAAATGATTCGTTTCAAAAACATCCAGATTGTTGAGTCACATTCCACCAGCACTGCATTGTTACAACCTCATTATGTATGAATGATTTTGTGCAAACAATGTAAACATGCTTCGTACAGCTCATAGATCTATCCTGACTTGCTCAAGAAAATATCAACTTTAAAAGATTAGATTTAAGTCCCTCCTCTCCATCACACACTCCTCCACCTCCTCACTGATTTAGTTTTCCTCCTGCTCCTCCTCTCACCCTCTCTTCTCTTTTCCCTCCTCTCCTCTGTCATCATTTCTTTGCCTCTTCACTCCATCTTTCTCCCTCCTTCCTCCTCTGAGATGCGAGTGTGGATTTTTCAGTCAGTCCTGCTGTGTCTCCCCCTGTAGGGCAACACCTGTCGATGCACTTTGATGCTTTCCACCACCAGGTCAGCGACCTCCCTCCAGCTCTCCCTGCGCGCTCCTTAAGAAAGGTACCCTCCTTCTCCTCCTTCTCCTCCATTTACTGCTCCCAGTTCCTGCTGTTAGCTTGGATGCTTGGATGTCTGTCTGCTTACTCCCCTTAAGAAACACATAAATAAATGTATTGCGCTTTTTTAATCATAAATTGTTATGATTGAGTTTTAAACTGTGATCAGTTAACAGACTGACAAGATGAAGATCGACACAGGAAATCAGATTTTCTTGTCCTAATTTCTGTGTTTTCCTGTTTTCTTTCCAGATGTGGTTTTAACTTTCATGTGTATTTTGTTGTTGTGAATAATTTGGTTTCTTATCCCAGATAAAAACAACTTCCTTTAATTTTTTTAAACTTTTTTTGATCAGTTTGAATATTCTATTAAATCTAGAGACAGACCCAGTTATGATGATCATGAATCGTTTTTTATAACTGTTTCCTGTCTCCCCAGTCTCCCCTGCACCCTATACCTGCCTCGCCCACCAGTCCGCAGTCCGTCCTGGATGGCAGTAACTCCACACTCTCGGGCAGCGCCAGCTCGGGGGTCTCCTCCCTCAGCGAGAGCAACTTTGGCGGCGCCACCTCCTCCTCAGACCCCCCGGCCAGCCGCACAGACACCCTGGAGTCCGTCCCCAGCAGCCAGGCCTGGACCACCGACCAGGAAGACTTGGACTCTCCCTATCAGCCCGTCAGATACAGCATGTCTGAGCCAGACGTCCTGGAGGGAGTTAAATCTCCGCCCTGCCGCAGCAACTCGGCCCCAGGAGGAGTCAACCCGGCCCAGGTGGGCTACCAGATCCAGCCTCAGGCTGCAGGGTTGGGCTGCACTGGAGCTCCACAGCCGGATGGGCTGCAGCAGCAGCAACACCAGTTTTACCACCACCACTTCCACCCTCACTACATCCCCCACAATCCACCTCTCTACCATCTCCATGAGCCCCCTCCTGCCCTCCCGCCTAAACCGTACCTCAGAGAGGGCTGCATCCCTGAGGAGGACCCCCTGATGGCCCAGTCCGGACCGCCGCGCCCGGCTGTACCTCGGCCGATGCCACGCAAGATCTCCCAGCCCATAATAGCAGCGACCAAGGACGAACAAGCTAAGGTGGCGTGGGAGCACGGCATCAGTGAGGAGTGAGGCCCGGCGATGGTTTGGAGAAACAGAACAGGAACTTCTTGTTGAATATAAACATGAGAGCCGAACTGGACCTGAAACATTTAGATTCTCCTCAGACGTCCTGCAGGAGCCACTGATGGCTCATCTGATCTGATTTCTCTCAGACTCTGTCCTGCGCAGTGACTCGTCCTCAATATCTGAACTTTTTCTTTTCGTCTCACTTCATCCCTGTACAAACTGAAATAGCTTTCATTCTACATCCATCGGGATAAAAACCCAGTGACATTTCCAAATGCTGCCACTTCCTAAAGCTGCACAGATGTCATGTTATTGATTTTGGTTTCATTTACAATAATAATAAACTCCATTCTAATGATGGGAATTTCAAGTACAAAATTTGCACAGGAATTGTATTTTTTTTTATACCTCACTCTGACAATGTTAAGTGAACGGCACTTTAAGAAAGGGACATAGAAACATAAGATTTAAGAGAAATTTTATTTACAACATATAATATAAAATAACAAAATGCAAACAGTTTTGAAGAGAACCAGATTTAAGATTACAATATTTAAAGGTTCAATTCTTTTTTTAGAAGCTTAGAACAACGGGCCCAACAAACTGAATCAGTAATTGATCTGGTACATTTAATGATGAGGGTCTTGATGGAAATGAAAGGTATTTTTCCAATTAAGAGTGTTAAAATTAAAAGGTATATAAAGTTATTAAATCTATAATTTATATTTAAAGTTTATACTTTTGTTTAAAGGTGAAGTTGATGTAGAAATATGCAAGATGTTGGGTTTCTGAGTCCAAAGTAGCTGTTTGATAAAAAATGTTTGAAAGGTGGAGAAAAGCTCCACAAACACACAGAGTGTAAATTTAAAGTTGTAAAACCTGTTTTACTGAAAGCTGTGAGGATGCAGTGGATTTGTTTTGTTTTAGCTAAAGATGGTTCTGAAGTTAAACTTGTAAATATGCGTCTGGTTTCTTGTGCAGGGACATTTATAGAGAATATTAGCTACAATGAATACACACTTTGTCATTTTTATGAAAATAACAACTGGATCTTTTTTTAAATCAGGGTAATGTCTGTATGCATGTTTGTTTTCTGACAGCTGAAACTGGAACAGAGGTAAATACCTTAAAAGCTCTGCAGAAATACTGATGCTCCTGTTGTTCAGGAAATGCAACCATTAAAGTCAGCATTTGTTTCTGCTGATAAATGATCATGTTTGCTTACATTTTTTGTTTATGTATTGTCAAAGTCACAGAAATGACCTGAGAAGTTTGTTTCACCTGGTTTTACTTTAAGTTGCACATCTTAACCATTTTTTGCCTGATGCTGGATCATATTTTCTCTTCCATTTTAGCTGACTCAAACCTGTTGATAATGTTTTTACTTTCACTCAATGCCACCATCTCACTACTGTAAATAGTTCATTTTAACACAGAGATGTTGTGAACAAATATCCTGTATTTTAGGCTTTGCGGTTTAAGTTAAAGACTCCAGTGTTGGAAACGGATCAGTATGTTGTGTGACGGATGTCGGTGGCTCTGCCATCAGTTTTTAAAATGTCCTGCTTCTGTTGCTGCTGTTTACACTGTAAATGCTCCAGGATCCTGCATGTTGTGTTCACCGACTCAAACTCAATGAATTACAGTCATAATGACCAGTTTCACCTGGGTGTGCCATCTTTCTTCCACCTGCAGGTAAAGAGCTGTGGATCATTAAGTTGAACTTAATTAAATATTATTACATTTCTGATGGGTTTGTGTGATGAAGCTGCTCAGGTTCAATCATATTAAAACTTCTAGATTCCATACAAAATTTTTTTGACTGAACTTTCATCTGGAAAATGTTCTGGATTTTATGTAGAAAATAGACTTTGTAGCAGTGAAATAAGAATCCATTTATACTCTTTAAAAATGAACAATTGATTAACATTTGTAATTTAAGTATTATTGATGGAAGAGATCTCAGTCCACATACAGTTGTACAATTTTTATGTATTAAAATCCAATGGTAGGTTTTATATTTGCGCTGGTATAAAATGATCAGCCAGCATTACTGAAATGTCCTCTTAAGGACAGGAAAGAGACCAGCTGAACTGTGTCGAATACAAAATTTTACATTTAAAGGAACAAACTGAAACTCAGAAGCTGGGGGATTCATGGTAGGTATTATTGAACCTACATAAAAGAACCACAGACAACATATATAAGTTTTCTGACCAAGCTTTTGCAAAAGGAGAAGACTCAGCAAACTGCTCCTCCAAGCCGTTCACTGGGCGTTCTAAAGACCTTTTGTAACCCACGTTAAAATCTGAATAAATAGGAATAAATAGCTGCTCAGTTAAAATCTGAATAAATAGGAATAAATACTTGCCCATGTTAAAATCTGACATAAATAAGAATAAATAGCGGATTAAAAGTCTGAATAGAGAATAACGTCGCTGCCCCTTTAAGGAACCAGCGTCACAGACGCGACGCCTGGGTGACGCTGCGGTGCACAGACCAGAGGGAGGGAGCAGAGGAAGAATCGGAGGAAAAGAGCAGTTGATTGATTAACGGAAAAGAGTTAATATTATAGTTAAGAAGACATAATTTGCTTGGTCGGAAACTGACGGGGATTTTATGAAAACTAAGCTACATCGGTTTTGGTCAGGTTTTTTTGTTCGGTTGGAAGCTCGGTCGGAGCGAAGATTGGTCTGCCGTGTGCGACGCCCACATTCACAGACGGGATTCAAGATGGCGAGCCAGACCTAGACCTTCAATTCATCTTCTCCATCATATCAGGGAGGGACTCTCCTGCTATGATAATTCGCTGCCGGAGCGGTAGGAACTACAGGAACTAGTTCAAACCGAACTGAACAGGATTAAGAACTGATTTAAGAACTGGTGAAATTATTATTATTTTTCTGGACTGAATCAAAACTGAAGCTTTTCATTGAACTGAGAACCTGAACTCACATTTGGACTTGAACTTGAGTTTAAAGTGGCATACTTGGCTTTTCATATGTTATGTCTCTGAATGTGAATTGAATAATTGTGGTCCACTTTGATTTGTTTGAAGGTATTTCCTTACCTGTGAAAGAAAAAAAGCGAGTTAACTCAGAGAAAAAATAGGAATCCTAAAATAGGTGCAACCTAAGAAAAGGAGACTGGTCTAACTAACTTAAATTAGTTTGACTAAAATAACCTAGGAAAAAGAGACTGGTCTAACTAAATTAGATTAGTTTTACTGAAATACGCTAGGTGAACTAGTGAGTAAAAAGAAGTGATACATTTTTCTTTTTCTTCTTTTTTTAGGGGGGTTTTGTGTATTGTGTTTCATGTGTGTTTTGCATTCAGTAAATTGCCGGCTTTTTGCATTTAAAGCAGCGGTCTCTGGTGTTGTTATTCTTGCTTCCCCACTCCTTAGAGCCTAGAACTGGTCCAGTAGCGCAGTTAGCCGTGTGATACCGGTGCTACACTTTGGTTACAACTTTGTCTTTTATTATCAAGCAAAAAAGAGGGAGGGTAGGAGAGATGATAGGTAAGCAAGACAAGAGAGACAAAATACTTCTGCACACAGGTAGTTTCTCAAGTGAGGAGTATTCTGGTAGATAAAGAGGCAGCTGTGGAAACATAATTCAAGGTCTGGGAAACACACAGTAAATTGTTTCACATGAAGACGAACAGGCAGATGGGGCCTCCAGGCAGTGGCGCAACTACACATTATTCAGGTGGATGTGAAAACATAAATCGGTGCCCCCACCTCCACCCCCCCAGGGAAGGAACGTCAGGGTGAAGGAGCGACGCTGACCAACCCCCCCTGAGGCAATGATACGTGAAGTGTAAAAATCGCTACATTTACCTCGTTATGTGCGAGAGGTGCTGAAGTGTATGGGAAAACATAATCGGTGCGTCGCCCCCTCCAGACGGGGTTTTGGCGACCCCTCTGGTGCTGCGCGCCCCCCCCCGTTGCATACGCTGCATACCCACTTTTTGCGCCTCTGCCTCCAGGTCAGCTTATATACACAGAAGGAAGTTAAACACTTTAAATTAAGAATCACAATAATCTATAACAATATAATGTTGGGTTAATGATCTAAAATAATGAATGTTTCATGTTATAAATGTAAGAATGATAACACAAAAAATCCTAATATAAGACTCCTTAAAAAAAATGAACATGTTCAGTACCACGGAGTAGGCGAATAAGCAGAAGCAAACAGATTGTGACTAACTCCTAGAAAATTATATAGCATCTCACACTGACTTACAGAATTGATAGTAAAGCATCAACATAATATTGTTTACATTAACTTTACAAGTTATTTTTCCACACATTTTTAAAGACAAAGAAAAAAAGTAACCAGTTGTAACATTCAGCCAAATCCACACTCAGCTGTCGGGATGTAACGGTGCACAAATTTTCTTCCTCAAAATATCCAGTTGGTTCAGAACACACATAATTTCTGTACACATGCAGAATCTTCAGTTGCTGAACTAAAAGGACAATGCAACATATTTTAATGCAACTTCAAGAACAACACTGATTATTTTCAAGTAGTTTATTGTGGTGTAACCATCCATCAGGTTAAAATGTGAAGTTAAAGTCATTTCAACAAGCACGATCAAACAGGAACTCAAGGGACTGAACAGCTTTATAGAGAGCCACTAATCAGTGAGGCTAACTGGAGAAAAGGGCAAGAGAGCATAAAGATTGAACTCTGGAGCAATGGAAGAAGTTCATGTGGCTTGATGATTCCAGATGTAGCCTTTTGCAGAAAGATGGACATATCAGGGTAAGAAGAGCAGCAGATGAAGTGATGCAGCCATCATGCTTAGTGACTGCAGTACAAGCCTGTGGAGGCAGAACTATGATCTGAGATTGCTGCAGCTGGTCAGGTCCAAGTTCAACATTATAAGGTCAGCTGACTCCCTGAATATACTGAATGACCAGGTTATTCCACCAATGGAAGTTTTTATTCTCTGATGTTAAGGGGATATTCCAAGATGACAATACCAGAATTCATCAGGCTCAAATTGTGAAAGATGTGTTGTGCAGCTTCGCACAGTAGTTGGACTCTTCCATCATCAATAAAAAAAATGAATGCAACACTGGTTGAAAATAAATCTTATTACATTGAACAAGCTTATTAAAACAATGGCACAGTGAATGACATAATCAAAGCTAAATTCAGTTCAATGAAATATTAAGAGTGTTTGAACTTTTCTTTGGTGGTAGTTAGGCATAACAATTACTCATTTACTCACTTTGAATCAACATTCACAACTGACATTTACAACCTATCCACTCCTGATAACTTGGCTTCTCATTATAACAGTCTAAATGTTAATATACGGTTAACCATACAGATATGCTACACTCTTTAAAATCCACACACTATACGCTCGCTTACCTCAGTAAACTCAGATGGTTGTCTAGTGAATTGATTGTATTAATTATGTACAAGTTTAGATGCAATTCATGTGAGTAGCCAGTTGTTTCAGTCCTTTGAAAAAGTTTTTATTCAGCTTGGCAAAAACACAAAAAAACAAAACCTTGATGCAGTTTTAGAAAGTTAAAGCAGCACTTGTGGTTTACAGCAAAATCCATAAAAACAAAGCAAAATAAAAACAACAAAAAAGAAAAAGCATAAATGTCACTGAACAAAATAGGAAGATTAAAAATGAAAGATGACAATACCAAAAGCTTCAACTGTGAGACTGCATGTTAATACACAAAGGAAATCACTTCATATGTAACATCATGAACGTCTGTTTGAAAATGTATTGTCACTGCACATTGGTTTCAAAATACATGCAGCACCACCACAAAGTCCCATCACCCTCCACTTTTTCTTTAAAACATACAGGCACATAGGATAAGTTAAATCAGTCCATAACAAAATCAATTCATAAAAACAAGAATGAGACCAAACTACTGTAACTAGAAAACTAGAAAAATAAAAAGCAGTCCATATACTGGATTTATATACATTGATACTGGTGACAATAATGGGATATCTTCCCAGGTTTTATTATAAGATATGTGGTACACAGTAATGGTATTTTTAGTTTTGAATGAGTAAGTTTTTAAAAAGGCTTCATGTAATTGGCCATTACTTATGGAAACCACCTCCTTTGAGACGTTAATCTGATGTCCAGAGGTTCTGAAATATTTACTAAGAAGCCAATAAAACCAGCATTATATTTTAACATTATGCAGAATTCGATGAAAAGGATCAAATGAAACTTGGCCTCATTGTTTGCTAACACTACTGTTTCTAATATATTTGGCAGGATTTTTTTTACAGTTTTGAGGCTGAGACTCTTTCACTATTTTATTGCATTTTGTGACATTTATGTTCAAGTATTGACATTTTTTTTTTTTTTGGTGTGTTAAGGACAAACAGCAGCGGTTCATTTATTTTGAGCTGGTCATTTGTAGTAATGGAGGAAGAGCTACTGGAATTGAAGACCCTGGTTGCTCAATTAAAGGCTGGCAATGAGAAGCTGCGTGCAGAGCGTTCACCTTCCACATCTAGCTCCAGTGCTGGGCCGTCTTCAGCTTCTGCACCCCCCACTGCCCAAATAACGGACAGGTTAGTGTTTGTCCCACGTGATCGTAAGTGTCCTATGTTTAGGGGACGGATGGGGATTAGTGTGAGCGAGTGGGTTGAGGAGGTGCAGGCGTGTATGCGGGCACGAAATTTGTCAGCAGTAGATCAGGCCTTCTTTTTGTATGACCATTTAGAAGGAGAGGCTAGGGATGAGATCAAATATCGCTCTAGTCAGGAAAGAGGGGATCCGGCTAAAATCATTTCTATCCTCAAGGAGCTTTATGGATGTAATGAGTCACATGTTGCATTACAGGAGGCATTTTTCTCCAGAAAGCAATTAGATGGGGAAACATTGTAAGAGTTCTCCCTTGCTTTGATGAGCCTCATGGAGAAAGTAAAAGCACAGGCCCCTAGGGACATGCCTAACGCTGAAGTTCTCTTGCGTGATCAGTTTATAGAATATGTCCTTGATGGTGCGCTTCGTCGTGCGCTAAAACAGTACGTTCGTCTGAAACCGGCAGCAACACTGCTTGATGTCAGAGGTGAGGCAATGAGGTGGGAATTCGAGGGTTTGCCAGCTAGTATGCGGGGCCGGAGTAATTCTCTGCCTTCAGCACCCAGTTTTCAGTTTGCTGTTCGTGGTGGGTCACCAGCTATTGTTAGCCCCACTCAAACGGAGGTTAATGAGTTAAAAGAACTCTTAAAACAGCAACAGGAGCAGCTTAATCGGCTTACTCACAGCATTACCCTCCTCCAAACTGCACAAGGGCGCAGCCGCTCTCCACGTCGAGGTCCTATTATATGTCGACGGTGCCAACAGCCCGGACATATTGCTAGGGAGTGTGGGGGGCCACATGTTTCCTTCCGTCAGCCATCTTTCTCAGAGTCACGTCAGGGAAGTCAGCCTCTGGGAAACTAGCACCCACCGAGTTGCAGAGCCAAGGCTCGGGTGGGGCATCCATAGGCTCAACTAGTGGTTTATGTTCAGCAGATGTACCTAAATTAATTGCTTCTTGTCCACATATTGAAGTGAACATGGCTGGAGTGAAAGTGCCTTGCTTGGTTGACACTGGTTCAATGGTGTCCACCATTACAGAGAGCTTCTTTATTGAATTCTTTGAGCCCTGGGGCGAAGAGCGTTTAAGAGCTTGCCACTGGCTACAGCTAAAAGCAGCCAATGGTCTCCCAATTCCTTACATCGGTTATTTGGAAGTATCTATTGAACTGTGTGGCAAGTTGATGCCCCACTGTGGGGTGTTGGTAGTAAGAAACCCCCCAGATAGTGGTTCAGCTTCAGTTCCTGGTGTGTTGGGGATGAACGTCATAAATAAGTGTTACCAAGAACTATTTGGACAGCATGGCAATGCTCTGTTTAATACAACCCCTGTTGTGTCATTTCCCAAGCCCTTGGTTAATGCCTTACAGAAATGTCATGCAGCTGAAATGCAGTACACTCCTAAGCAGCCTAGTAAGGTTAGGGTGCGAGGCAGGAGGGCCTGACGCATTCCAGGAGGTGTAATGAAGATTGTGCCTACCACCTGCTGTGAGCAATACTCAGGCACCACACAAGTGCCTGAATCTAATTGGTTGTGGCGCTGGCTGCCTGTATATAAAGGACCCTCCCTCACCTGGTTGACATGACGTTGTTTTCCTTCCGGTTCAGACCTCGGTGTTTGTTGGTGCTGCACGCTAGGTAAGGCAGGCTTCACCTCTCTCAAGCAAACTTATTACTTGTGATTTATTTACATTTTCTGTATAACAGCTGCAAATTAATGCGTGCGCGCAAACGATGCGCTTAACGACGCTCTGATCGCCGCCGCCTGTACAAGCTCTACATTTCCTCCTTCCTTTTAGAGGCACTACATAAAGAGCTCAGTGGTAGGTGAAGTGCTGGAGTTTGGATGCTTTTAGATTCCATTTCTAACATTTATTTTTGATAGCCGCTGCTGTTTGTCCTTGGCTGGCTGTTTGCCCGCTGTTCTGGTTGTCCCCGACCGACGGTCCGCCTGTCAACTGGATAATCTGTCGACTGTCGTCCTGTTTGCTGGCTTCATGCCCGCCGTCCTGGTCGGCGTAAAGCTGGCTTCTACCACTCGTCCAGTGCGGCCGATTTGGGCTGATTGGTGATCAGCTCGGACTATCTTTCTACTGCCGCTCTGAGTGGCGTCTGCTACAGCGGATCGGTTTCTCCCCGGACAGACTCTTAATTTGGACTATTGCTGCTTGATTGTTTGTGGGCTGAACTGCATAATTGTATTGTTTGTAATTTGAATGTCTCTCTTATTTTTTGACAGGAACGGCCAGCTCGTGGTGTTGGTGGTGGACTTTCCGGGAGGTGGTACTCCTTTTGGTTTGGTGCACGATTTTCTTTTGTTTTGCCTTGTTTTGTTTGCTGTGTTTTTCTTTTAGGACACTACCCCAAATTGCACTCCCGTCCCTGAGTTGCGCTAACACTGACTTTTAATGTGTGAGTGGTTTTAGACTAGTATTTTTGATTAAACAAACTGTGGAATAAATAAAAATTGTTACATTGTGAGATTGTCTCAAGCCTCATCTGTAGCGGGTCTGTGTGCCTTTAAGGTAACTTTTTAGTGGAGTTGTTGCAACCAATTATTAAAATGGTGTTTTTAAACTTAAGTTCCCAATTATCACACTGCTCCTGCCACACACAAAAATAATAAATTCCCTTCTCACCCTCCGTGGGTGGTCTCTTTCATCCTCTGAGCTCAGGTCCTCTACCAGAGGCCTGGGAGCTTGAGGGTTCTGCGCAGTATCTTGGCTGTGCCTAGAACTGCACATTTCTGGACTGAGATGTCTGATGTTGTTCCTGGGATCTGTTGTAGCCACTGCTCCAGCCTCCGTGCTGTCCTTGAGTCCAGCTTTCTCCAGCCATTGGTAGGATTTCCTGATATCAGCCACTTCAGTTATTTGTCGGTGGTACATCCCATGTAGGGGCTTGTCCTCCCATGATGGTTCCTCCAGCACCTTGTCCTCTGTTCCCCATTACCTGAGACATTCGTTGAGCACATTGTCCGTTGAGGCTTTGTCCTTGATGTATTTATGGATCTTGGATGAATATATATATTCTCCATTGCTACCTACTATCGCCTCAGAGCCTTTATTGTAATGATCAGAATGTTTTCATACCTTATTAACACTCAATGATACAAAATGAATACCAGTTCTTCTCATTGGGAAACATTACATATCAATTATTCTATATCCTAAGTTCCATTAGTTCACCCTCGTAGTTTGCAACGTCTTTAGTCCTGTCACCTGTTGAGTTAGGATTAATGATGCCATTAATCATACATGCAAGAAAAACAAATCAAATTCTTTGTATGACTGAAATGCAGATTTGAGGCTGTCAATAAAATTATTCTATTAAGTTAATGAAGCAAAATTTGATTAGTTAAAAACCAAAATAGTCTTCATTCACTAGCAATGTTGCAGTGCCACGAGAAAACCTGGGCTAAGCAAAAACACGGGTTTAGTCGTGAGTTCAGACACAGGAGTTAAAAGAATAAAACGTAATGTTGCTATTTAAGATTTTTTTTTTCAGCAATAAAACAATTTATGAAGTTACAATGACAAAAAGCTAAAATTAACACAAAAATAACAGTTTTTACACGTTTCCAGTACCAGCAACAGTGGCAAAAAGTAATGAATATTACTTTAGTTTATAAGCTTAACTGAAACTTTCAGACTGAAATTAAAGATTTTTTTTAATCAAAAATCTTATTTTAATCATTTAAACAGTAAATAAAACTATAACATTATGAGGGAATGGACTGAGCTAAAAGTTATATTTTGATCTCTCAAACAAATTTTGTTTTGGCACATCACTGAGGTGCAGGGAAGAAATGTCAGCCTTTTTTTACTCACATTAGAGCGACTGATGCTAAACATAAAGCTCATTATGCATGCCAAGAAAAACTGAAACATCCAAACTTACCTGAAGATCTTTTGTTCTTCCACAGAAAATAGAGCACAGTTGTATTGACAATGGCAGTGACAATGGCAGTCAAAATGACAGCGACAGCGGCAATGTCAATGGCACATCCAGAACTTAATCCTTTGTCATCGCCTGAAACACATTACAAGAGGATAATGTTACTCTCACAATGTACCAGTAGACCACTTTACCTAACATACAAAATAGGGCTGAGCGTTTTGGACTAAAAATATTTCAAAATTTTTAAGCCTTATGGTGATATACTATACATATCTCAATATTTTTTTCTTTACATAAAGTAAAAACTAATAAAATAAACATTTGACTTAAAGCTTTGTCCAGGATGCAGACATATTTATTAAACAGCAGTATTTGTATGGAGATCCATTTCATTCAAGACAAAATAAATAAATGTTCCCATGAAATAAAACATTTAAATAGAAATGTCTATTTTTCCCCCAAGATTTATTTTTTAAATTTATTTCAAGATTTATTGATTGATTATGTACTAGTTTAGCTGTAATTCAACTTTGTAGTCTGTTGCTCCAGCCTTTTCTTCAGCTTGGCCAGGTTTAGGTTGAGCTTTGTTCCCATTGCAACTTATTTATTTACTTCACCAGGAAAATCCCATCAATATTAAAAATCTTTTTTACAAGAGCATTTCGACCAAGACTGGCAGCAGCACACAGAGTTTACAGAATATTCACAGTAAAACTCTTCTCAGAAGGTGAGATGGTGGCAGGCTCACAAAGACATTTCTTGGTCAAGCAGCTCAGTGATGGAAAACAATGTTGTGTTCCTTCTGCCATTTGAGATGGGCAGCATCACTTTCTACACAAACTGAGAATAGGTAGCTAGAAAGTTCACACTCTATTTCTTCCCCCTGTGTGAAAGTGGTACTGGTAGTTGTGTTGTGCTGGAAGAGGCTGGCCAGTAATCACTTATTTTTAACTGAGGTCACCACTGCTGCTTCTTCTAAGCTGAGGAAAGTAGATCAGATCAACATCTGTCATGATATGTGAGCAGAGACTCCGCTTCAGAGATTACTTTATGTTTTAATGCATCAATTTTTTCACTGTGAATGTATCTGACCCTGAAGCATGGATCCACAAAAGAAGCTATGTCCAACATGTCACAAAAAAATTGTTGTAGAGGTAATCCACAGAGCTGGTCTTGATGGATGAACAGAGCGAACCTCACGCTCTCCAGGTGCCAGAAAACTAGTGTTGTATAGGTATAGATCTGCTCTGACATATAACAGGGTCATAGTCTTCGCCTGAAAGAGCGTCAGTGAAATCCTGACACAGTTTCAGAGCTTTCTGAACTCCTTCAAGAACCTCTATATCCTGCTGGGTAGGAACAATTGGCCTGGTTTTTATGTAAACAGAAAGCACTTTAGAAAGAGCTCCTTCCTGCTCCAGAACCCCATACATCATTAGCAGCCTTACCATGACTTTCACTGTTACATGTGTCTATACTTTATGTTTGGAACTTATTTTGTCCTTAAGTTTAGTTTTCAAACAAAATGTTTAAGCAAATAAAGACTTTTTGAATTTTAATTTAAATGTTAACATTTAACAGTAAACCCAGTACTGAGACTGCTCTTGTCAAAGTGTTAAATGACATCCATATAAATACAGACTGTCAAAGAACCACAGTGCTGGTTCTGTTGGACTTCACTGTTGATGATGACATTCTGTCAAAGTGACTGGAGAGCTGATTCTGACTCCCTGGTCCAGCACTCAGTTCATCCCGCTCACATCCCGCTCACCACCTTGGATCTTCTTCCCTACACTTAAACGTCTCTTGGCTCCGCCCACTTTTCTGGAATTTTTCAAAATCTGCCAGAGGCAGAGTTTTGTCTTGATACGAGAGCTAGGTACACTTCAAAAATTTGGTGGTATTTTTAATTCAAAAACTATCGACACTTTTTTAAATTCAATACATGTGACTTCTCTCCACTCCGATGAGAAGTTACCTGTTGACACAAAGAAATCCCCGTTCTTTAGGTAAAATTCATGTTATAATGTTTTTCCCTCATCAAAAACACATCTGTGATGTTGCCTCAATTCTTTCCTGCATGTTTGAGAAATTCTTTAATCTCCTGTGATCACCTAACCTGGCCATTGCCTTCCTGTGTAATTCTGCTTGGAAAACAAAACTCACTTACAGCACATTCGTTTCTCAATAGCTGAGAGCCCAGAGCCTCTGTAGGAAGCAAAGTGTAAAAACAAGGGGCTGGTTTTTACCAGGCTAGTTGCAGTCATTCAGCTGTGCAAAACTCTTGTGGGAACCTAGCGTCACCTTCCTACTCAGTGCTTCTGTATCCAAGCTTACAATTTTCCACCTCACAGAACATCCTTTCCATGTGACTCCCTCACTCAGCTCCTTCAGACCAGCCAGCAGCTATTAGCAAACATCTGGTGGAACTGTGCATCTGCTGAGCTCATTATGTGAGCTACTTCTGAGTGCAATGCTGGTAAAAATGTTGTTAAAAGGTTATTAGAGGAGTGAAGTTATGACGACTTCCTGAAGGGAAAATGTTGGAAAGAGCAGGATTTTCTTAAAGCGACAGAGGCACGATTTCATGGAGTTAAACTATGAAATTAAAATTCTTTTAAGTCATGTTTGATATATACAGCATTTTTATAACAATTGAAAGTGCTATAAAATTAAATATATGTCTGTAAAACATGTAATACTGCCCCTGTAAGAAAATATGATAGGAATAATGGGAAAAAATATATATTAATCCAGTCGTAGTTAAATTGTCTTTATGTACCACAATCCTTCTCAAAATTTCATTTTAGAAGGAGGAATGATAAAGTAATACCAACTTTATTATTAAACATTTTGTCACCAGGAGGCAGCAATTTATTCTAACCATAACAAATTGTGGAAGAGAATAGTTTACTCATAACTCTCCTGTAGTGTTACCAACCCATTGTTCACAAAACTCACAGTCCAAATAAGTAGATTAAAAATCAATAGAATTGATCAGGAAATATCAAAGCTTCAGTTAATGGCCTTGTGTCTTTACTTGTCATGATAGACTGCATGACATTTAATAAAGTTGATCACAGTTTTCTCTTACAAATAGTCAAGTAATAAATGAACAGCAAGAGCTTTCTTTCCTTTCTTTCACTTTGTAGAACTATCAGAGAGCACAGCATTAATTTCCATTATTTAATTCATTAGAAGCACTATTTCATTAAAATTAGAAATATGTTCCATAGATTTGTAGAAAATAATTATCCATGCACTTGTTTCTTCAAGACATGAGTATTGTGAAGTTCTCATATCAGGAAAGTCAAAGAAAATCTGTGGAAACCCTTCAGCTCATTTAAAAAGAGGGATCTTATTTCTCCAATTTTTGTTTTTCTTGATTAGCTCCCTGTAAAATTAGAATAGACTTTATGAAGATCCTATGAAATCTGTTTCACCATTTTCAAAATTCCATTTTATTTTTTCCAAATTCCACTTCTTCAGCTTTCATTTTTCTGAATTCCATTTTTTCATTTTAACCATATTTATTAATCTAAAAAAGTATGTAAATATGTTGTAAATGAAAACATTAAATAAAATCAGTAGAGGTCAACATTTACTGTTATTCTGCTCATCAATATAATAGAGTGCTGGGGTTCAACAGCTCCCAGCCAGCATGCCTATGTGGGCCCCACGTGGGGGAAAGGAGGGCTGATAAATGGGTCCCATATGGGTTTGTCCACGGGTTCCACGGTGGCCCCACATGGGTTTGCCCATATAGGGCCACAGCCTACGTGGGCCCTACATGGGCTCTAAATGGACAAACCCATGTGGGCCCACCACCATGTAGGGCCCATGTAGGGCCCATGTGGGCTGTGGTCCTATATTGGCAAACCCATGTGGGGCCACTGTGGAACCCGCAGAGAAACCCATATGGGACCCATATATCAGCCCTCCTTTTCCCCACATGGGGCCCACATAGACATGCTGGCAGGGAGAACATTTGTTTTACAAAGTGTTAAAAAGTTTTTCCCACAATTGTCATCAAAAATGATGTGCAAACCTAAGATCTTATTTTTAAGATAAAATAAAATAGCTTTTTAAAAAATTCTTTAACTGAACTGAACACTAAAATATTCATCATGTAGAAAACTTGCAAAAAGTAAAAGCCTGTAAACACTTTAATAAAGATCATTGTTCATTTTCATTTCTGTCTGTCACAGACATGAAGTAATGACTGTCAGTGTTTAGATTTCATGTTAAGCTAATTCTGTGAAATTCCACATTTTATTGGGGTTTTTTTTAAAATTAAATTTCATCTACATTTTCAGCATTGCTGAAATCATAGGGCCCTACTTTAAATTTCTATTTGTTACACATAAATCTCTTAATAATCAAACTACATATTATCTCTGAGTACTTTGCTCTCAGACTGCAGGTTTACTGGAGGTTCCAGGAGTTTCTAAAAGTAATTAAGTGAAGTGATACATAAAAAATTAAAGATCTGTGAATCCTGTCACTGGTCCATTATCCTTTTTATAGCTTTTACTGATCTTTAAATCAATACTTGTGCTTATTTTAGGTGTAAGGAAGGCCCTTTTTAACATCTCTCTGACATCCTCAGTGTGGGAATCCAAAGTTCATTAGTTTTTCATTCAATAATAAGAATAATATGGCATTTAGCTTTAATCTCTTCTTACTAAAATCTTAACAAGAGAACAGAGTAAGACTTGGAGTTTTTCTTTTTCAGCTCTTTGGAGGGGAAGGATAAAATCCCAGCTGTATCTCATTTATAAGCTGGAATTTTATCATCGTTTTAGCTCTGGTGTAAAGTCCCTCGTTATCTTGAATTGAATTAGTACCGACAACCAGGAATCACTGCTTATTGTTAAGGGGTTATTCCAATGACAGGAACATATAATTTCACTATCTTACTAAATAAAAAGTATATGTTTAGAATATTCATTCTTCTTTGTCTAATCTCAGCAGAACTTGATAACACTAAAACTGAGGAGGTTCAGACTCAGCTAATGTCTTTTTAATTTGATCTTTCTTTTCATTCTTAAAGAATTTTTTTAATGAAATTCATAATGATGTTATATGTAAAAAATAAAATAACCACAAATGTTCATAATATCAAAACTAAAAACAAACTCACCAGATATCAGAACAAAAATCTCCTCTGAATAAATTTGATGGCAGAATTCGTTCTGCTTCACAAGACAACGATAGTGGCCATCATTGGGCACAGAAAACATGAAGTCTTGGGGATTTTGTGAGGTTACAGCTTCAACAGGCTTATATGCAGTCCCATCATCACTGTTCTGCATCTCCATCTCGACTTTTGAAACATCAGGAACTGAACAGATCACCCTTATGCCATCAGCTGTTTTTTTAGTGCTGAGTATTGGCTTTGGACAAACATCTGTGAAAACAGCACAGGCAATAAAAAAGATAAAGATTAGAAAAATACATTTATAATTTCCACTTCCTTGTATAATGAACATTATACATTACATTGCTACTAAATACTTGCAACTAAATTCTGGTATCTAAAGAATGAAAAGAAAAAAAAGATGTATAAAAATATGATTAAAAAAACAGATTCAGGCAGGAGAAAAAAAACTTGACAAATCGTTTTTTAAAACAAGCAAAAAAAAGCCCTGATTCTTAGAGTTGGTAATGTAAATATATTGTATGTATCTTAAAGTATTTCCACAGCAGGTAGAAAACAGTATAACAATAGAGCTTGCACATACACAAAATGTTTCACTTCAACTTACATTGTAGGTGCGTCCATATCTGATGTATTTTTTTTATTCAGTGAAGTTAATGCCCATCGGTCGGGTATCCAAAAAATATAGTTGAGTAAGTGTAAAAAGTATAGTGTAGTAATTTACTCCAAAAAGTGAGTTTTTATTTGTTGCCAAAGGTTTCTTAAGTAAACTGAGTAAATGTAACTAGTCACCCACATCTGTAGTTTCTTTTGTAAAGTCACTTTTTTAGGAGTTACCGTGAAACAACTACAGCTTGTGACACCAGCAAGTCTTACAAACTTACTGTCTGTTAGAATAGGAGTTGTTTATTGTAGTTATATAATGAGCCCTAGTTCTGTACAGTCCTCATTGTTACATTTAACTCACTGTACATTTTTCCCCTTGTTTTAATCCCATTATCCATTTACAAACTTCAACTTTCCACCACCAGATGAGAAACTACTGATCTTTTCAGTGGGGAAAATGCCACAACAAAGCATGTGCTTAGGCCACACAAGTGGGCGGCACCAGCCCTGTTTGAAAGTATTTATTTTTGTTACTTACAGTGATTTTCCACTTACATGTATTAAAACATGCAATTTAAAATTTGATTACATTAGACCATTAGAACAAACATTTTAAATGCAGAAATTTGGACTTAAAGTATGTTTAGTTTCAACATGTGCTTTTAATCTGACAAATGAGCCAAATCAGAATTCATATCCTAATGTACTGAATAAGACTGTACATGGCTGGGGTTAATTATAGCATGTAGCCTAAATGTGATCTGGGATCAGTTATGTCGTAAAAAGATTTGATAAAATTTCTAATGAAGATTGATCTTGCTGGGACCAATGAGATGACTAAACTTGTTATGGGTTTCATTAATGAAGCACAACTTCATTGTTTTTACCTATTATTAGTAACAATACATGTAAAAACAAACAAACAAAACAAAACAAAAAAACAAGTTCACTTCACAGGAATCACGACTCACCTGGCCCATAAAAGGTATGTTACACACTTGCTAATGCAATATTATCTTTGCATCAACATAAAGAAAAAAATAGAAGTTCAGAAGTGTTGTTCACACCTGATTAAGGTGAAAAGTGCCAAGACATTGGAATGACAAGGTAAATTAAATTAAGAAAATTAGTTTGACCTCAACAGTTCTTATAACATTAACTTTCAAAAATAATATTGTAATTGCATATTTTCCCTAACATCATGCAGCTCAATCTAAGATCAAATCTATTTGAGAACAATTATAAAACATTACATTTTAAAGATTCAACAAGTCTTCTATGACATCCTCAGTCACTGAGAAAGAAGGGATTTATTGTGATGGAAAGATTTTAATCAAATTCATTTAAACATCAAATAATTTACTATTAACATTTAAATTCTGCAGATAACCATTTTCCTTTTCTTCTGTGTTCTTAAAATTTTAGATGTGTAAGGATGACTAACTTTCATATTTAAATTAACTTTCTTATTAAGCTACCTATAGTCAAATAACACCAAATGACTGTCAGTGAAATGTTGGAAAATTAACAGTGAAAGTAATTTGATCCTAATCTCTTCTGTGAAAGGTAAACATTGTTGTTTAAGTGAGTTAATTAGTTGCGTGTGAAAAATTTTAAACATCTGTGCTATTAGCAGTGGAACTCAACTTTCTTTCAAGATTGGGTAAAACGTTTTGTACTTACGAACATCAAGCTTCATGTAGAACATCTGTCCTGGTGGCTGAAGAAGTGGAAATGTACAACTGTAGTTTCCACTGTCAGTCAGCTTTGTGTTTTTGATACGTATGGAGGCATTGCCAAACTGGAGCTGATCTTGGAAAAACTCGACACGATTTCTGAAATTTTCATTTTGACCAGTTAGTCCATTGTTGTAATGTTTGCCATTGTGATATAAAAACACCTCCTGCGTATCATCTTTCTTCCAGTCGAACGTTTCATGTGTGAGGTCGATCTTTCCACTGGGAGAACAGGGCAAGATGACATCACTGCCCTCTCTTGTTTGAACATCTATGAAAACAAATCACATTTTAACAAGATAAACAGGTGGAAAATTAAAAAAAAGATATTTACAAATCAAATTTTTAAGATAGTTTGTTGGTAGATTTGTCAAACCTAAATGAATTGTGGAAACTACATCGGGTCAACAAACTAATATGCCTAAAAAATATAGTCATACAAAAATAATAATTTTTGTTTTACCTCCATCATACCGTAAAATTGATAGTGATCTACATCTTGCAATAGATGGCATCTTGTTTGAATATACAGAATAGTTTTTCTCTAAAAGGAGAACTCCCTTCAATATCAGTAAATGATTCTTATTTACTGAGGAGCCTAGAGCTGTTTTACTGTTTAGGTTTGAAAGTTTGTCAATAATATTCAAAGATAAATAAGAACAATCTTACTTAGAAAGGAGTCTTTGTAATGGCTGTGAAATATATTTTAAAACAACTTTTGAATAATTATTCAATCAGAATCAAATAAAAACTGATTTTAATCTGGATTTTGAAATAAATAGGTTCAATGCTGAATAATTAATGGACAGCGAATAATTAAATAAAAGCAGCTCTAACAACTGAGCAACTAACTGGCATGACTGACTAATAGAGGGAGAGGTGTTTTTCTGTTGTCTCTGTTCTTTGCTCAACATAAACTGACTATGATCCATATATATGAAATATTAAGCATAATATGAAGAAGGAGTTTGATGGTCCCTGTTGTAGTTTAGGTCTTTTCCACAGTCTGTTCTGATTCAAAGAGCCTGGTGTAACAAACATAATAAAATAATAATATCTGTTTAGTGTAAGTGGCTAATCCTAAACTTAAATTAAAATTAAAATTCTTTGAAATTCTTGATCTGGTGGAAATTTATAAGAACTGAGGCTGCTAAGGTAAAGAGGGATCAAACAAATCATTTGTCTGGTTTATATTTGGCTTCTAACTTCCTTTGTGTTTCAAAAACTGATACTATAAACTATTTTTATTTCTATTTTTGACAACATTTTATCTGTACTTCCATTTTAACCCCTGTCTAAAATAATTTGAATAGCATTATACCAAATCTATGTAAGTGTACATTTCCAATATGGATTTTTGCAGTAACATATCTACATTCGTATACTAAGATTTAGTTTAGGGGAGTGCTGTGATTAACAGATTGTTTTTAATAATTCTTATCCATCATAAATCAGATCTAAAGACTAATTGTGTATTCAGGAAGTCAGCAGTAAATACTAAAGCTACATTTTAAGTCAGTGAATATCTCCCAGAATAACCAGCAAACCATAAAGGAGGCCAAACTAAAGGGACTGTAAACAAACATGAAAGGCCAGGTCTAAAACTGTGTGCATGTAATTATTGCAACATCAATTTATATTTTAACAGTAATAAAAACTAATGTTGTCCTCAAAAAACAATAAAGTTATGAATAGCTTAACATTATTCTAGCAAAAAAAATTATCAACTGTTTAAAGGGAAATCTATATTTAAAATTAAAACATAAATAAAAATCAAAAGGATCATGGAGAAAATAAATATAAAAAGTAGAAAGAGTTCAGATATTGATTTTTATCTTGCAAGATTATGACAAAAGTCAAATACTTACTGACAACAAGCTTGATGTTGAATGTTTGACTTCCTGAATTAAGACCTGAAATCTCACAGCTGTAGATTCCACTGTCTTGAATCGTTACAGTTTGGATCTGAATGGAGGCATCACCAGAACGTAGCTGATCTTCAAAAAATGACACACGATCTTTGAACTGTGGATCTTGACCTCGAAGTCCATTGTTGTAATGAACCCCAGCATCATAATAAAACACATTCTGACCATCTTTTCTCCACTTAAATGACTTAAATGAGAGATCTTCCTTTGTGGTTGGAGAACAGGGTAAGATGGCATCACTACCCTGTGATACAGTCACAGTGACGACACCTGGAAAGACAAATAACTTAAAAAAACAAACTTATCAAGGATAACAGACAACAGATTCACAAAACTACAATGATCTAAGATTGCCAGAAACATTTGATAATTAAATTTGTTTTAAGTTAACTCATGTCAATAATTACTTCAAGAAATCCACTTAAATATTTGTGGCACCATTAGCACAAGGAGACATCTTGCTTTCCTATCCATTATCTTCTAAGTTGTAGATGTGTTACTGTCACAAATCCTGAACAGTAGAAGGGTGAAAAATGTGGACTGGTCAACAGATAATAATTTGATTCGACAAGTTTTCACCAATAGTTCCCCTGGTGTAAGGGATTGTCCTACTATATTGTGGTCTTCAAAAAATAAAATGAAGTTGAAAGCAATTTATAAAGAATCAGAACCAACTTATAAACAACGTACTGAGGAACAACTAAAGAAAAGGAACTGTTTAAATAAAGAGAAAAATAATTCTGATGACAGATTTGTTTTACTGAACTGTTGGTTAGTTTTATGTTTTGCACATTTGCAGTTTTGGTCTCTTTCCTCCATGTTGTATGATGATAGAACAAGCTGCAGGCCAATGATCTCTGCATTAATGCCACAAGTTCTCATGAATATCTTCATGTCTCTTTGTGTATGAGAATCATCATCTCCCATAGTTCACAGAAAACTGATCAATATGCCAATCACAAAAATCAATACAAGTAAGGTGTCATATTAAAGCTTAACAAAATGTATACAGCTGAAAAACAAAAGTTTAAGTAATTTATGCATATTTTTGCTTTGATTGATCAGATTGTTTTATGAAATGAAAGGTTAAACTGGGATGAAATCAAAGCAGGACTGAGTAGAAGTTAAATTATAACATAAATGTTTTGGCATGGTAACCAAAATGTTGAAGGACCAGATGAACCCGAACCGCTCATGATTTACGGTTAGATGTGTTGTAGACTGATCCATCTCAGCCATTCAAAGTCTGGGGAAAATGTAGGAGCCAAGATTTAAAGAAAGAAATTCTTTAGAGAAAAAAACTTAATCAAGTCAGTAAAAACATTAAATCAATATTTGGTGGTAATGACCATTCTTTGTTTCAGTACATGTTTTGGCTATAAATAATAAACATACAGGATGATAAAATGAGAGAGTGGTTTTCTGTTTGTGACTGTAAAGCTGACTGAGTCTCAAAGAGCTCCTCAGTCTCTGAAAATAAATATGAAGCTGAGACAGTGTATGTTGGAGAGCTTTTTGTTCAGCATCCTCCTTTCCCTCTATAACTTAAACATCTCCATTTTCACTTTAAGGTGAAAGCCCAAGTAGTTGAAGCACTCGACAACTTCATTTCCTGTCCGAAAAAGCTGGCAGAAATTATTTCCTTCTAACATCAACCAGCATCTCCTTCGTCTCATGTTCAGGAGCAAATTATTTCTGCTGGATCATCCCACACAGCTACCCACTATCTCCTACAGTTCAGATTCCTGACCTTCTTCACAAAAAAATAATACTGTATTAGTCCTGACTTTGTTGTGGTTAAAGGTATAAAGAATGAATAGAAATTGACAAAGTTATTGGTTGTTATTGATCACCCCATCAGATGCTACCCAGCCAAAATAGCTTTGTCAGGTAGTCAGCAGCTCAGGTAAAGAAGAGCAGGTAATAGATGATAAATGGTTGGAGGGATGAATTCAGCAGAGGAAGGCCACCAACCTCAAATAGCCTCACTAAAAACAGCCTCAGATAAACTGATGAGACACCTCACTCTTAACATTGGCTCTCATTGTGTCACTCTTCCAAGAACCAGCCTGGGTCTGTTTACTTTCAGTTTTGAACACCCTACGCTCGGTGGATGGAGAATCCCTTCACATTTGTTCAATCCATCCTCAAGTCTTATCTTTCCAACTGTTTTGGAAAAAGTATTGGAGGTTTGGTACTGTCCCTCTTTGGAATTCAGAGTCAAATCTCATCTAAAAACTAGCTTGCTGAAAGAATAGAGAATGTTTCTGTGACAAAACAACAGACTAAATTTTAGTCCATTTGTACTCTGAGTGTTTTTGACAAGGCTAAATTAAAGTTTTTAGAAAAACTATCTTCTTTTTTCAACTGTTTTTTACTCTTTCAGAGAGACAATCACAGGGTTTCTGCAAAATTAATCACATTTAATACTTTTAAATGCCAAAGTGCACAAGTTCTTTTAAATACTATTTTAATCCCATTTTATGCTATAGACAGCATAATCTATACATAGTTTTGTGCTGTTTCAGGAAAATATCAAGTCATGTGCCTTAGTTGCAAACTTCTTCCAATTTTCAGTTCATTTAATTTTACACTGCCTTACTTCCTCATACTGTTTTTGTTATCATTTGAGCCATTGTGGTGTTGATTTGTTTTCAGACTGCTCCACCTGTTTAAGCATGCTTTTGAAGGCGTTTGTATGCTGCCTTCAACATCTCTTTTTTTTCTTTTTCAGTTCCTGCAGCTCATTTTTCCTCCGGGCATTACACCCTCTATCTTCTTCTCTCTCTTTAAAAAATAGCCTGTTTTATTTATAGCCTGAGTCATAACAGTGAAGTGTGTGCATCTGTGTAAGCGGAAGTATGTCAAAGGTCAGTTCTATGCAGTTCAAAATAATATTTAGGATGGTTCAAATAGATCACCAGGGGTCCGCAATTTACTGATCTTCTTTACTGGGAAAATTCGTACCACCATTAAAGGCAACATGTGCATTAGCTTTTATGTGTTTTCAGTACAACACATATAACACACATTATAAAACACGTTTAACTAGAAACACTTAAAGATGCAGTATGTAACTTTTAACGAAAAATATTTTTTTTACATATTTGTTGAAACTGTCACTATGTCCTGACAGTATGAGACATATGTGAAAAAAACTGAGCTTCTCCCAGTGCTAGAAACAATCAGAGCCAGGAGATGGGTCTTATCACTGTTCTCAGTACAACACATATAAGATTATTATTTATAATTATTTTATTAGGGGTAAATTATTTTATAATGTATTATTTTATAATCACTCAAGGTTTATCAAGCAGATATTCTATTTTTTTCTTTTTTTTAATTCACTGTAAATTCAAACATGGTATTTAACTGAAAATAGTAAATTGACTAAAATTTGTTTTCATCAAATTGCTATCAACACTCAATTTTAGTAAGTTACTTGGGATTTGTGGTTGAAAGTCCCTCCACTCTAATTGAGTTGAATTAATTTAGAAAAAGTAAGTTTTTGATAATAGTTATTTTTTCTGTGTTGGAAAGTACTTTGACTGAATAATGCAAGCATCCAAGTACAAATGCTTGACTTGAGTTCTTTTCTTTTCTGGACCCAGTAACTTATCTCATCTCACTCATGAAGAGAGACTAATCCAGGTATTTTCATCAAAAGAAGTGCATTCACATAGCAGAACATCAGACCAAGTCTCCATGTATCATTTTATCTTAAGCTAGGCTGTTAGCACTATGTTAACTTTAGTTGCCAACAATAACAGTCTGTGCTTGTGAAAGACAGGACTACCACTGTGTGTCGACCTATTAGGGACATCACCACAGTCAACTAATTTATTGTTTCTTTTTCTTGGGCCATTATCGCAGATAATTGCTTTTTTATATATATATAAAGCTGGACCTTTTGTATTCTGTTTCTGATGTTCCTGTAAATCTGATGCACAAGCAACATCTGCAAATGACAGTGATGGTCAAGAGTGAATTCATCTTTATTGTAGATTTTAATAAGAGAATATTTTTGTACATATTATGCATTTCAAATATTTGATGTTATTAGTAATTCTGTGAAGTGGGAGAGATGGCACAGGGGTAAAGCGCCACCGCAGCGCCGGTAAAAATGACTCGACTGTCAGAGAGTCAAGTCATTTTGAGGATGACTTGACTGTCCCAGGTTCGAGTCACGGCCTGATGACCTTTGCTGCATGTCCTCTTCATTTTTACCCACTTTCCTGTCTGACCATTCTCAAACAATAATTCAAGATATCTTCAATTACATTTTGAAGAGTCAAAATTTCTTTCAAGATATCTCAAATGACGTCGCCAGATCAGCCACATTATAGACATAATAAGCAAATATTATGTCTATGGAATAGAACCTTTTCACATGACGTCAGACAACATCCGTTTTGACTCGATCCAGTGTATCTTTAGTTCCGGTGTGTGTAGTTAACGCTGTTTCTGGACTCTAAAGCAGCTGCCACAAATACGATTTGAAGATATATCACTATTTGCAAACATTTTTTCTTCATCAACATAATCTAAACAGGACAAATTCCTCGCTGATTGATACCAGTTTGACTACGAAGGTATGTGTTTTGTTTTTTTTCTAGCTGTTAGTTGATATGCTAGGATAGCAATAGTAATTTGTTAGCTGGCTAACATTACGTAGCCTTTCTGTTTTGGAAATAGAACGCATTTAGGCTCTAATCTTAATCAGATTTTTATAGTATAGACTGGGGTTGCCACCCGTCATGGAAAATGCGTGATCGTATTAAACACTCCTCATTTACCCTAGTTTCACCACCCGCTCAGTAGCGACATTACCTGTAGCCACAAGTCCAAACCTTGACAGTTATGCCAAACACCCGCTGCTCCATCACGTCCTGAGAAGTTAAACTCTTACTACGATCAAGACATGAGGAGGAAGACGCTGTTTTAGATAGATAGAAATATTTATTAACGTTTCATTGGAGAAATGTGACGAGCAAATATATATATATATATTAGCTCATTAACTTCACATTTCTCCAATGAATATTTATCAAATGTTATGATTAGAAGGTTAAGTTTATTATACTTTGTTTTCCTGCAGTTGTAGACTTGGCAGTAGAAAATTGATAATATAAGAATAACACCTTTATATCCCTTTTAACAGGTTACACTTGATTCTGCTGTGGTGCCTGTGGAAACAAAGTGCATGAAGTTTGTGCTCAGGTGGGAAAACCCTGTGGATCACATGGTGGGACTTCAGCTTCAAACTGCTCACTACAGTTTACCATTGCCTCTGTCATGCACCAGTTCATGATCGCATGATCTACAGTTGTATCCGCCACTTCCTCAGTCTAAAAAGTCTATGCGTAGTTTTTTCTTACCGTTTTCATCAGCAGACGTTTTTCCAGTCCATGTTGAGACGCAGAGGTACAAGAGTAAAAGAAGCTCCATTGTTTTTTCAGTATTTACAAAACTGTAACAAAAAGAGCTCTATTTAACGAACAATCTACAGCCACTCCCTTCAGATCCACTTTCGGTTTCAGCTTCCACCACTGCAGAAACGCAAACATTTCACTGCGGTGAAGTTAGTTTCAAGTCGGACATTGGATATTCGCGCTCCGCGGAGTAAGCGGCGTCTAGCTCAAGGTCGATCCGATTCAGAAACACCGATTTCGTCCAGCCGCTCTCTACCGCTCCCTCTTTTCACGCCCGAAGGATCGCTTAGGGCCCATAAAGTTGTCTCCATAGACATCAATACATACGTATAATACGTATTAATGTCTATGGTTGCCTCCTCCTCCTCCTCTTCCTCCTCCTCCTCCTCCTTCTTCTTCTTCTTCTTCTTCTTCTTCTTCTTCTTCTGCAGATTTTAATTGCAGCTTAATATCCATCAATGTTCCATTACTGCCATCTCTTGGACATCATTGCTCATTACCTTTCCTTAAATTCTCCTATACTGAGGCCATGTATTTTTCAACAAACGAAATATCGTTCCTTTTCACTTCATTACTATTTAGCTGAGAATTGAGCAACCAGATTTTCAAAAGTTAGTTCCTTATTAAAGCCCATTTCCATATTAAATGATCTTCTTTGATTCACATATTTCCTGCAACTAATAAAAACATCTTGTATAGTTTCTGTAGTATTACACCAATTACATAAACCAGCAAGATGTTTCCTCATTTTAGAGTGCCATTCAAAAAACTATAACCAGTTCTTATTCTATTTATAATAATTTCTTCCCTCCTGCTTATTCCTCTAATTCTTATATCGACTTTATTTTGCATCCTACATAAACGTATTCCATTTATTTCATTATCCCAACTCATTTCCATAACTTCTTTCTTTCTTTAATCAATCAATCAAATTTTATTTGTATAGCACATTTCAGCAGCAAGGCATTTCAAGGTGCTTTACATAATTAAAAACAAAATAAAAACAGCAAACTAAACATTTGCCTTCAGATTTAGATAACTTTGTCAATAACTGCTTTTTTAATAACCTCCTTAGCCAATTTATCTGCTCTTTCAGGGGCTCCAACAGGGGCTTCCAGCCCTTCAACATTTATTCACTTCCAAGCAGGCGTGTCGTCATAGTGATAATTCAACAACAAAGACAAGTACAGGAAAATGCATCCCATATATGGCAACTCTTTTTAAGACAGATTAGGTTACACAGGATGTTATCGTTAAGCTATTTCTGTCACAGCTGTGAAAGCGTCTGCACATTGTCTAAAACATCTTTAACAGGAAATCACATCTTGCAGAAGTATAAAAACACAGCAAATACATCAGTAAATAAATGGTAAAAAGTATCAATATCCCTATCAGAGCTCTGTGCCCATTACTGATCCAGCCACAGGCCCATCCATCCGGTCCAGTAAGAATGAGTCTCATCTCATCAGTCCATAAAACCTTTGAAAAACCTGTCTTCAGATCTGTCGTGGCCCAATCTCGATGTTTCAACTTATGCGTCTTATTTGGTGTTGGTCGGGTTTCAGCCTTCCTTGACTTGGCCATGTCTCTGAGCTCTGAACATCTTACCTCTGCGCACTCCAGGTAGGTTGCAGTTCTCGAATATGACAGCACCAGAAGATAAAGGGTTCCTGGAAGCTTCATGCTACGGTCCAACCAGTAAGGCACAAGGACAAAGGCATATATAAAAAATATATTTTCTATTTATTCTTCCAAAAAATTTTAACAAAAGGCTTTCAACTAGTGATGGGTCATCTGAAGCCAGGCTTCGAGGCGTACTGAGTAAAAAGGGGGCGTGTCAGATGAAGCCCCGCTTCGGCACTTGTGTCATCTTGCTCATAGAGATCATGGTCTTGCTGAAAACCAGCCACCAAACTTTCAGAGAGCCTTGTTTCATCAGGTGATCGGCCCCTGTAAGCCCTGCAGTGACCCCAACCTCTCTGTGGCTGAGAAAGGTAACCAAACATACACTTATCTTTGTAAAATATGAATGATACTAAATAGGGGTCCAGCTATCTTAAGCCACTCTGTATCTGTGTCTCCTGCAGTCCTGACCACACCCAGCAGCTGGAGTTTGGACAGCGGCACCAGGGAGGCCCTGCCTTTCCTCTCCTCCCATGTTGGCAGCGTGTTGGCTCCACCGGTTCCCCCCCGGAACGTTCCTCATGGTATGAAGCTGTGGCTGCATCCATCTGTCTGCTCATTTGCTTGAGTATTTCTTCACTGATTCACTTGTGGATGCTGATTTTAGATCCTCATGATGCTTTTTCAACTTTTCAACTTATATTCTTGCAGTTGAAGTTCCAAATGAAAGCTTCCCGTCTTTCTGCAGTATATTTGTGATTATCTTTATGATGTTCCACACTGGGATAACAAATTAATCTCACAGAAAGGAGTTAAAAAGAAAAGTAGAAGGTGAACTTGGAATAAGATATTTTACATGTGGAAAAGCAGGAACCCAATAAAACTGGCTTTATTTACTATTATGCAAAATTCACATTTTGTACTTCTCAGCTGCTTCTAAAAACAGCCTAAGCATTTCAAAAAAAAAAAAAAAAAACATCCAAATGTTTTTTGGTAATAAGTTGGTGTTAGTGGAAAATGATTCGTTTCAAAAACATCCAGATTGTTGAGTCACATTCCACCAGCACTGCATTGTTACAACCTCATTATGTATGAATGATTTTGTGCAAACAATGTAAACATGCTTCGTACAGCTCATAGATCTATCCTGACTTGCTCAAGAAAATATCAACTTTAAAAGATTAGATTTAAATCCCTCCTCTCCATCACACACTCCTCCACCTCCTCACTGATTTAGTTTTCCTCCTGCTCCTCCTCTCACCCTGTCTCTTCTCTTTTCCCTCCTCCCCTCTGTCATCATTTCTTTGCCTCTTCACTCCATCTTTCTCCCTCCTTCCTCCTCTGAGATGCGAGTGTGGATTTTTCAGTCAGTCCTGCTGTGTCTCCCTCTGTAGGGCAACACCTGTCGATGCACTTTGATGCTTTCCACCACCAGGTCAGCGACCTCCCTCCAGCTCTCCCTGCGCGCTCCTTAAGAAAGGTACCCTCCTTCTCCTCCTTCTCCTCCATTTGCTGCTCCCAGTTCCTGCTGTTAGTTTGGATGCTTGGATGTCTGTCTGCCTACTCCCCTTAAGAAACACAAATATATGTATTATGCTTTTTTTAATCATAAATTGTTATGATTGAGTTTTAAACTGTGATAAGTTAACAGACTGACGAGATGAAGATCGACACAGGAAATCATAGATTTTTTTGTCCTAATTTCTGTGTTTTCCTGTTTTCTTTCCAGATGTGGTTTTAACTTTCATGTGTATTTTGCTGTTGTGAATAATTTGGTTTCTTATCCCACATAAAAACAACTTCCTTTAATTTTTTTTTTTTACTTTTTTTGATCACTTTGAATATTCTATTAAATCTAGAGACAGACCCAGTTATGATGATCATGAATCGTTTTTTATAACTGTTTCCTGTCTCCCCAGTCTCCCCTGCACCCTATACCTGCCTCGCCCACCAGTCCGCAGTCCGTCCTGGATGGCAGTAACTCCACACTCTCGGGCAGCGCCAGCCGGGGGTCTCCTCCCTCAGCGAGAGCAACTTTGGCGGCGCCACCTCCTCCTCAGACCCCCCGGCCAGCCGCACAGACACCCTGGAGTCCGTCCCCAGCAGCCAGGCCTGGACCACCGACCAGGAAGACTTGGATTCTCCCTATCAGCCCGTCAGATACAGCATGTCTGAGCCAGACGTCCTGGAGGGAGTTAAATCTCCGCCCTGCCGCAGCAACTCGGCCCCAGGAGGAGTCAACCCGGCCCAGGTGGGCTACCAGATCCAGCCTCAGGCTGCAGGGTTGGGCTGCACTGGAGCTCCACAGCCGGATGGGCTGCAGCAGCAGCAACACCAGTTTTACCACCACCACTTCCACCCTCACTACATCCCCCACAATCCACCTCTCTACCATCTCCATGAGCCCCCTCCTGCCCTCCCGCCTAAACCGTACCTCAGAGAGGGCTGCATCCCTGAGGAGGACCCCCTGATGGCCCAGTCCGGACCGCCGCGCCTGGCTGTACCTCGGCCGATGCCACGCAAGATCTCCCAGCCCATAATAGCAGCAACCAAGGATGAACAAGCTAAGGTGGCGTGGGAGCACGGCATCAGTGAGGAGTGAGGCCCGGCGATGGTTTGGAGAAACAGAACAGGAACTTCTTGTTGAATATAAACATGAGAGCCGAACTGGACCTGAAACATTTAGATTCTCCTCAGACGTCCTGCAGGAACCACTGATGGCTCAGCTGATCTGATTTCTCTCTGACTCTGTCCTGCGCAGTGACTCGTCCTCAATATCTGAACTTTTTCTTTTCGTCTCACTTCATCCCTGTACAAACTGAAATAGCTTTCATTCTACATCCATCAGGATAAAAACCCAGTGACATTTCCAAATGCTGCCACTTCCTAAAGCTGCACAGATGTCATGTTATTGATTTTGGTTTCATTTACAATAATAATAAACTCCATTCTAATGATGGGAATTTCAAGTACAAAATTTGCACAGGAATTGTATTTTTATTTTATTTTATACCTCACTCTGACAATGTTAAGTGAACGGCACTTTAAGAAAGGAACATAGAATCATAAGATTTAAGAGAAATTTTATTTACAACATATACTATAAAATAACAAAATGCAAACAGTTTTGAAGAGAACCAGATTTAAGATTACAATATTTAAAGGTTCAATTCTTTTTTTAGAAGCTTAGAACAACGAGCCCAACAAACTGAATCAGTAATTGATCTGGTACATTTAATGATGAGGGTCTTGATGGAAATGAAAGATATTTTTCCAGTTAAGAATGTTAAAATTAAAGGGTATATAAAGTTATTAAATCTATAATTTATATTTAAAGTTTATACTTTTGTTTAAAGGTGAAGTTGATGTAGAAATATGCAAGATGTTGGGTTTCTGAGTCCAAAGTAGCTGTTTGATAAAAAATGTTTGAAAGGTGGAGAAAAGCTCCACAAACACACAGAGTGTAAATTTAAAGTTGTAAAACCTGTTTTACTGAAAGCTGTGAGGATGCAGTGGATTTGTTTTGTTTTAGCTAAAGATGGTTCTGAAGTTAAACTTGTAAATATGCGTCTAGTTTCATGTGCAGGGACATTTATAGAGAATATTAGCTACAATGAATACACACTTTGTCATTTTTATGAAAATAACAACTGGATCTTTTTTTAAATCAGGGTAATGTCTGTATGCATGTTTGTTTTCTGACAGCTGAAACTGGAACAGAGATAAATACCTTAATAGCTCTGCAGAAATACTGATGCTCCTGTTGTTCAGGAAATGTAACCATTAAAGTCAGCTAGGGCTGTTGTAAACGAATATTTTAGTAATCGAGTAATCTATCGATTATTCTTACGATTAATCGAGTAATCGGATAAAAAAAAATTATAAAATGAAATATTGGTAAATCTGGCATAATACCGGTGTTACTATCAGATATCAATATCAGTCCAATTTTTCATATTTGAGCATCCCTAACAGTTGCTTTTTTGTAGTTTAGAAAACTAACCTGTAACAATAATAGCTCACTTTCTAAGTTAACCAGAAGAAAAGTTATAGAAAAATCTGAAATTATATTGAATTTAATAACAAAGAGGCAGGCTCACAAATATGCTTATAAAAAATGTCTACAATCCAGGTTTAGTTTATGTATTCATCTTCAGTGAGTTTAATAGATTAATTAAACTCACCTTGCCACCTAACCTGTCACGCTTTGGGTTTGAAAATACGGGAAATGCCGCCTGGAGTGGGAGGAGAGGGCGAATGAACGAACGTAAGATGGGGTGGAGGGGAGGAAATAGACCAGCGGACTGACGAACCGTTAGACCGGGGGACGAACACGGGGGAAGCAATACGGGATATTTACGACACCTTCAATGGTCACACTCAGAAACTCATCTACCAGCCATGTACGATGCGCTCCGCCACCCGTTTCTTCAGACCGGGATATGAAATTTATTGTGCGGTTCGTCGGTAAAGCTACATTTACACGGTAAGCATCAGCTACTCAGCCGCCCGCCCTGTTCAGTCTATCCGCTCACCTCAGCGCTCTTCCCGCCGTTCGCTTTCAACCAGCAGCCCCGGAGGAGAAATGCTGCCGTACTTCAGGCATTCCCCCAGTCATTTTAAGGATGCTTATTGGTTCCCCAAAAACGATAAAAAGTCGGGCATTATCATCAATCAATAAAATCCCCACGGGCCAATCTTGAAGATTGGACTTTATGCCGCTGAGACTTAGCTTTTGTCAACAACTCAGAGGCGGAAGTGAGAGCTCCGCGCAACGCAAATGAAGTCCCGGCCGGAACACGGTGCGCTAACTAATAAAACATAAATTAACGAAGCTTCGAGGCAGGTAAATTTTCCTCGAGGAATTTTAGTAATCGAGGTACTCGAATCATTCGAGGAATCGTTTCAGCCCTAAAGTCAGCATTTGTTTCTGCTGATAAATGATCATGTTTGCTTACATTTTTTGTTTATGTATTATCAAAGTCACAGAAATGACCTGAGAACAGTTTGTTTCACCTGGTTTTACTTTAAGTTGCACATCTTAACCATTCTTTGCCTGATGCTGGATCATATTTTCTCTTCCATTTTAGCTGAATCAAACCTGTTGATGATGTTTTTACTTTCACTCAATGCCACCATCTCACTACTGTAAATAGTTCATTTTAACACAGAGATGTTGTGAACAAATATCCTGTATTTTAGGCTTTGCGGTTTAAGTTAAAGACTCCAATGTTGGAAACGGATCAGTATGTTGTGTGACGGATGTCGGTGGCTCTGCCATCAGTTTTTAAAATGTCCTGCTTCTGTTGCTGCTGTTTACACTGTAAATGCTCCAGGATCCTGCATGTTGTGTTCACTGACTCAAACTCAATGAATTACAGTCATAATGACCAGTTTCGCCTGGGTGTGCCATCTTTCTTCCACCTGCAGGTAAAGAGCTGTGGATCATTAAGTTGAACTTAATTAAATATTATTACATTTCTGATGGGTTTGTGTGATGAAGCTGCTCAGGTTCAATCATATTAAAACTTCTAGATTCCATACAAAATGTTTTGGCTGACATTGCATCTGGAAAACGTACTTAATTTTATGTAGAAAGTAGATTTATACATCAGTAGCAGTAAAATTTAGATTACATTTATACTGCTTAAAAATCAAACTATGATCCCAGTAGGTTAACATTTGCAACTGAAGTATTATTGTTGGAAGAGATTTCAGAAGATTTTGTACTTCAGGGAAATAATCTTGGTTGATCTCTGACGCTCAGTCCACATAACTACAGTTGTACAACTATTACATATTTAAATCTAATGGCAGCTTTTATATTTGCTCTGACATGAAGAGATCAGCTAGTTTTATTGAATTATACTCTTAAGGACAGGTGTAAGAGACCAGCTGAACAATCCTCATCTTCCTGGACTTTAGTGCAACTTTCAACACCATCTGTCACACCACCCTCCTCCGAAAGGTTACCTTCTATTGCCACACATATCTCACACTCCATTAGACTAGTTAGCTAGTCTAATGAACTAGTCTAATTAGACTAGTTGAGTGTGAGATACATGTGGGAACAAGCTCTAGAATTTGCTGACTGACTCCAAAACAAAACTCTGAAATTAAATGAACCAGGGTATTTAAAATTTGCCACAGTTCCAGCAGGTTAGTCAACCAGTAATTTGGCTCCACTTTAAAATCTTGTTTATGGCATATAATTAGCTCTTTTGTCTTGGCTGAATCAATAAGCAGTTTGCTCTAAAAACATTTTTAAAGGATCTTCATGTTAAATAACTAAACAGATTCGCCCATAACATTGTTTTTCCTTAATAATCCAGCCAGAGCCAAACAAAATTTTTACAAATCCCTTGGGGCTCAAGAGTTTTTTTTTTAGCCATGTTATATTCAACAGTCAACACAGCATCGATGTGCTTCTGTTGCTTCTACATTCAAATTGGAGTGGAAAATAGAGACCAGAGAATTGCAACGGCTGATAAGGACCCGCTCCATAGCTTTACATGAAATGGGGCTAATGGCAATAGACCAAAACATGCTGCTCACAGCTTGTACAACTCAAGATTACTGGTTTGCTGGAACATTGAGTTTTGCTTAGGGTTAGGCTGTAGAAATGAATGGAAGTCAATGGAAAGTCCCCAAATATGGCATGACAAATGTGTGTGTATATTAAATATGGTAAACTGGCAAAAAATATTTTTTAAATAATGTAGAATTTCAAGCTTGTCTAATTTAAAACTGTGAAACATGATTCAGAGAGAAAAGTGTCCCACAAACTCTCCTGAACAATGTTTTGTTCTTGAATTTATTTCTGTTTTAATAAGAGAAATTACTTGTATCTTCGGTGAAGGGCAAAGACTTTAAACATGTAGCTTGTGATCAGATTAGTTTGTCCTTCTCCTTGTTGGTGTTTTATTTTATTGTAAAGAACAGCAACTTTAGAAGGCATATTTATAATTAGGTGTACCTCACATAGCACTTTATCTAGTCTATGAATTTGCAGGAAAAAATGTTGTTGAATTAAAGTGTTGTATTCAGCTAATATTTTATTAAGGGCCTTAATTATCCCCTTCTATTAAACACACACAAACAATATGTTTGTTAAACTCAGAGTTGTACAATTAATTGATTTTATTAATTACATACAGGTTTAGACGTAATTCAGCTGCATAGCCAGTTGTTTCAGTCCTTTGAAGCAGTTTTTATTCAACTTGGCAAAAAAAGTAAAATATAAAAATAACTGCCTTGATGCAGTTTTAGAAAATTAGCACTTGTGATTTACAACAAAATACAGAAAAACAAAGAAAAGCAAAAAACAAACAAAACAAAAAGCACAAATGCCACTGAACAAAACAGAGATTAAAGATGAAAGACAAAAGCATCAACTATGTGATTACATGTTAACACTCAAAGGAAATCATTTCATATGTAACATCATGAACATCTTTTTGAAAATGTATTGTCACTGCACATTGATTTCAAAATACATACAAAGCATTCCCACTGCTTCACTTTTTCTTTTAGCATACAGGCACAAAGGTCAAGTTAAATCAGTCCATAACAAAATCAATTAACAAACACATGAATGAGACCAAAATAATGTAGCTAGGAAAATAAAAAACAGTCTGTATATTGGATTCATATACATTCATACTAACAACAATAATGAGATATCTTCCCAGGTGTTATTAGGTTTTATTATCTTCCCAGTTCTGTTCATTATTGTGAATCACAGTAATGGTATTACTGGTTCACCAGGCTTCATTGTTTGTTAACACTATAGTTTCTAAAATAGACTAGAAAAACAAATAAAGCTTTAAATATTAAATAAAATGCTGAGGATGAGAAAATACAATAAAAAATGTTGGTAACACTTTATTTGAAGGGGGTGAATAAGACTGTCATGACACTGTCATAAACATGACATAACACCTGTCATGAACATGAATAAGCCTTCATGAATATTTATGACTGTTGTCATAAAGCGTCATTCGGTAAATTATGACACTTTTAATACAAAGTTGACATCATTCAAAATGTCTTTGTTATGACAACTTGACAGTAACCAGGAAATCATTACTGTTTAAACTTTACCTTTAATAACATAAAGATACCTAATTTTTAAAGTGCAATCAGTAATACTTTTAGAACAAATTTATGTCACTAATGATTTCTTGGTTACTGTCAAGTTGTCATAACAAAGACATTTTGAATGATGTCAACTTTGTATTAAAAGTGTCATGATTTACCGAATGACGCTTTATGACAAAGGTCATAAATATTCATGAAGGCTTATTCATGTTCATGACAGGTGTTTATGACAGTGTCATGACAGTCTTATTCACCCCCCTTCAAATAAAGTGTTACCAAAATGTTTTATATAAAAAAGTAAAAAGCGGCTTTTTAAAAAATGACAGTTGTAAAAATATACACAAAGCCATAACAAGCATATAGCTGCATTCTCTATCATTCATTAACCCCTAACTCTGTTAAAGTCACATCAATTTGGCCAAAACAGAAACCACTGACTATGAGGTATAAAAATATTCTGATCATTACAATAAAGGCTCAGAGGCAGTAGTAGGCAGCAATGCAATTTTCTTAAAACAGTAATTATATTTTACTGAATCTTAGCATGAGATGAGACTGAGTTTAACTGAATATAGTTTAATTCAATATAACCCGACAAGTTGGTCTGCCTCTGATGATCAGTGTCAGAATGAAAAAAAAAGGGATTGAATCTTGATTTGGTTAATAAACCTGAAATTTTCATTCAAAAAGTGAGATACATTTTGGTTGATTATTCATCATGTGTTTATAAAATCTTGATGTCATGATAATGACTGTCAAACTTTTTAAATGTCTTAAAACACTTTGGAGAGAATTTATCTTAGTGTATAATTTTTAAGCAATCAATGATATAAAATTAATATCAATTCTTCTCTTTGAGAAACATTAGAAATCAATTAATGCATTATCTCATGCATCATTTGTTGGTTTAGAAACCTCCTGAAGGGGTTCACCCTCAGGGTTTGCGAGGTCTTTAGTCCCGTCACCTGTTGAGTTAACTGTGTTACCTTCGCAGCCCAGAAAACGCCTGATGGTATTAATCACAGCTGCAAAAAAAGTAAAGAATATATTTCACTTAAAATCAAATTCTTTAACCTCAATACAGAATTGGAGGTTGTCCAAAAATTATTCTATAAAATTTAAGAAGTAAAATTTGATTTGACTGCATAGTTAAAATCCTAAACAGCCTTCATTCACTAGCAAAGTCGCAGTAGCCATCAGCAAACCTGGACTAAATCAGTTAAACACAGGTTTAGTTCTGAGTTCAGACAGAGGAATAAAACTAAATATTGCTGTTCAAGAATTACTTGTTCAACAACAAAACAATTTATAAAAATAAAATTACTAAAAGCTCAAATTAACTCATGAAATAACACTTTTTCCTATTTTCCAGTACCAGCAGCAGTGGTAAAAAGTAATGCAGGACATTAGTGTAGTTTATAAGCTTCATTGATACGTTACTAAAACTTTCAGACTGAAATGAAAGATATTCTTAATCACAAATTTAATTTCAATAGTTTAATTTATTGAAATCAGATTTCAATAATCTCATTGATTATTTAAATAAATAATCAATCATAATATGATGATTCTGGTGCAATGGAACAAGAACATTAAAAGATAAAGAAGCCTTTCTATATTAAAAACAGGGACCGAGATAAAAGTTATTTGCAAGGAACAAATTTTCTTTTGTCTCATCACTGAGGTGCAGCAAAGAAATTAAGCCTTTTTTACTTACTTTAGACTGAATGATGGCTAAATATACAGCTCATTATATAAAACAAGACAAAATGAAACATCATAACTTACCTAAAATTCTTTGGCGCAGAAGAAACCCAATAACTCCAAGTGCAACAACAGGAAGTGCAACAGCAAGTCCAATAACAGTTGCTTTTGTATAACCTGAAACACATTACAAGAGGATAATGTTACTCTCACAATGTACCAGTAGAACAAGACCTTACTGAATGCACAGAAAAGGGCTGAGCAATTTGGACCAAAAGTAATATCTCAATATTTTTATGCTAAATGGCGATATACAATATATATCTTAATTTTTTTTTCTTTACATAAAGTAAGAATAGAAAAATACATCCGAGTCAAAGTGTTGTCCCAGATACAGACATATTTATTAAACAGCTCTAGATAACAATTGGCCTAAAAATGCCCTCCTGGAAAATATTAGATAATCTTTCTCAAATAAAATTAAGTTGTTTTCTGTTGTAACAAAACAGAAAACACAGATGTGCAACTAAAGTTTAAACAGAAAGAAATATATCAAAGGACTAATTTGTTCTCTAAAGTCTGTTTCCTGCTATCTACTCCTGTAAACATCTTTTACTTTGGGCAAATAACTGTAAGCAAACTGAATTCAATGAACATAATTCCATCCGTTTCTCTGCTTTTTCGTGCAAAAGTGAAATAAAATTAAAATGAGTACACAACCAGGCCAACTACTGAACAAATTGCAGATTTTGTAACAAAAAAAGACTAGTCTGTCCTTTTGGTAAGTTAGAATGTTCTCATTCCAACTGTTTTTCTAACCTTTTTTTTAATTATTATTTCACCTTAGGGCACAGACGGCATGTAAGCAAGTAAACAAAAGCAAAAACCTTTTTTCTAGCATCAATTTTCTTTCTGTGTGTTCCAGCTTCTGAATTTGATCTGTCCAAGTGCAAGACTATCAGACAAGTCTTGGCTCACTTTTCTGTCCTTGACTGAGAGGTGGAGTTAACAGATTAAAAAAATAAATAAAAAATTCACCAGTCTGTATGATTTTCTTTTCCAGCAGTGAGTGCACTGCACCCGGTCCTTGAGCCGGCCTGCCCATCTTAAAGGATAGTAGTAAGTAATGACAGGAGAAATATGGATCTTATACACACAGTATGAATTATTAACAACAAAGTCACGTCTGAAGACACTATATGCATAAAATAAAAAAAAAAGTAAAAGCTTTAAGATATTATGTAAAATCTGCTCTGTTTGGGGTTATGAATCTAATCCATTTATTACAAATTCTGTAGAATTTGCCTTTTTTGAGTTTTCTCAAGATATACTAACTTCTCCATCTCGAAAATTTCAAAATCACTTCTTGCCAATCTTTAAATTGTACTGATCAATCTGTCATTGCTTTCTTACTTGTGGCTAAGATAATTTTTAACAACTTAAGATCCTCTTTGTGCTTAATTACATCTATTTGACCTGAGTGTAGTTAAACTGAATAGTGTTTTCAGTCCAAATACAAAGTAAAATACTTCTTGCCAGCACAGGTCCAGCTCTGAGGCCCAGAATATGTGGTAGTGGTTTGGCTGCCAATTGCTGCTTCTTCTATGCTGTTGAAGGCAGATCAGATGAACATCTGTCATGATACGTGAGCAGAGACTTTGCCTCAGAGATAACTTTATGTTTTAATGCATCCATTTTTACAATAAGTATGTATTTGGCCCTGAAGTGTGGATCCACAAAAGAAGTTATGCCCAACATGTCACTAAAATAATGTTGTTGAGGTAATCCACAGAGCTGGTCTTAATGGATTTACAGAGCAAACACTCACCCTCTCCAGGTGCTAGAAGATTAGTGTAATGTAGGTGTAAATCCTGACACAGTTTCAGAGCTTTCTGAACTGCTTCAAGAACCTCTATATCCTGCTGGGTAGGAACAAATGGCCTGGTTTTTATGTAAACAGACAGCACTTTAGAAAGAGCTCCTTCCTACACCAGAACCCCATACATCATTAGCAGCCTTAAGACTTTCACTGTTACATGTGTCGATATTTTATGTTTGGAACTTCTTTTGTCCTCAAGATTAGTTTTCAAAATGTTTAAGCAAATAAAGACTTTTTGAATTTTAATTTAAATGTTAAAATTTAACAGTAAACCCAGTACTCGGACTGCTCTTGTCAAAGTGTTAAATGACATCCATATAAATACAGACTATCAAAGAACCACAGTGCTGGTTCTGTTGGACCTCACTGTTGATGATGACATTCTGTCAAAGTGACTGGAGAGTAGGGCTGTTGTAAACGAATATTTTAGTAATCGAGTATTCTATCGATTATTCTTACGATTAATCGAGTAATCGGATAAAAAAAAATTATAAAATGAAATATTGGTAAATCTGGCATAATACCGGTGTTACTATCAGATATCAATCAGTCCAATTTTTCATATTTGAGCATCCCTAACAGTTGCTTTATTGTAGTTTAGAAAACTAACCTGTAACAATAATAGCTCACTTTCTAAGTTAACCAGAAGAAAAGTTATAGAAAAATCTGAAATTATATTGAATTTAATAACAAAGAGGCAGGCTCACAAATATGCTTATAAAAAATGTCTACAATCCAGCTTTTAGTTTATGTATTCATCTTCAGTGAGTTTAATAGATTAATTAAACTCACCTTGCCACCTAACCTGTCACGCTTTGGGTTTGAAAATACGGGAAATGCCGCCTGGAGTGGGAGGAGAGGGCGAATGAACGAACGTAAGATGGGTGGAGGGGAGGAAATAGACCAGCGGACTGACGAACCGTTAGACCGGGGAACGAACACGGGGGGAAGCAATACGGGATATTTACGACACCTTCACTGGTCACACTCAGAAACTCATCTACCAGCCATGTACGATGCGCTCCGCCACCCGTTTCTTCAGACCGGGATATGAAATTTATTGTGCGGTTCGTCGGTAAAGCTACATTTACACGGTAAGCATCGGCTACTCAGCCGCCCGCCCTGTTCAGTCTATCCGCTCACCTCACCGCTCTTCCCGCCGTTCGCTTTCAACCAGCAGCCCCGGAGGAGAAATGCTGCCGTACTCCAGGCATTCCCCCAGTCATTTTAAGGATGCTTATTGGTTCCCCAAAAACGATAAAAAGTCGGGCATTATCATCAATCAATAAAATCCCCACGGGCCAATCTTGAAGATTGGACTTTATGCCGCTGAGACTTAGCTTTTGTCAACAACTCAGAGGCGGAAGTGAGAGCTCCGCGCAACGCAAATGAAGTCCCGGCCGGAACACAGTGCGCTAACTAATAAAACATAAATTAACGAAGCTTCGAGGCAGGTAAATTTTCCTCGAGGAATTTTAGTAATTGAGGTACTCGAATCATTCGAGGAATCGTTTCAGCCCTACTGGAGAGCTAAATCTGACTCCTTAGTCCAGCACTCGGTTCGTCCTGATCACATCCCGCTCACCCCCTTGGATCTTCTTCCCTACAATTAAACGTTTCTTGGCTCCGCCCACTTTTCTGGAATTTTTCAAAATCTGCCAGAGGCAGAGTTTTGTCTTGATATGAGAGCTAGGTACACTTCAAAAATTTGGTGGTATTTTTAATTCAAAAACTATCGACACTTTTTTAAATTCAATACATGTGACTTCTCTCCACTCCGATAAGAAGTTACCTGTTGACACAAAGAAATCCCCGTTCTTTAGGTAAAATTCATGTTATAATGTTTTTCCCTCATCAAAAACACATCTGTGATGTTGCCTCAATTCCTTCTTGCATGTTTGACAAATTCTTTAATCTCCTGTGATCACCTAACCTGGCCATTGCCTTCTTGTGTAATTCTGCTTGGAAAAAAAAAACTCACTTACAGCACATTCGTTTCTCAATGGCTGAGAGCCCAGAGCCTCTGTAGGAAGCAAAGTGTAAAAACAAGGGGCTGGTTTTTACCAGGCTAGTTGCAGCCATTCAGCTGTGCAAAACTCTTGTGGGAACTTGGGGTCACCTTCCTACTCAGTGCTTCTGTATCCAAGCTTACAATTTTCCACCTCACAGAACATCCTTTCCATGTGACTCCCTCACTCAGCTCCTTCAGACTAGCCAGCAGCTATTAGCAAACATCTGGTGGAACTGTGCATCTGCTGAGCTCATTATGTGAGCTACTTCTGAGTGCAATGCTGGTAAAAATGTTGTTAAAAGGTTATTAGAGGAGTGAAGTTATGACGACTTCCTGAAGGGAAAATGTTGGAAAGAGCAGGATTTTCTTAAAGCGACAGAGGCACGATTTCATGGAGTTAAATTATGAAATTAAAATTCTTTTAAGTCATGTTTGATATATACAGCATTTTTATAACAATTGAAAGGGCTATAAAATTAAATATGTGTCTGTAAAACATCTAATACTGCCCCTTTAAGAAATTATGGTAGGAATAATGGGAAAAAGAATATTATCCCAGTAGTCATTAAATTGTCTTTCTGTACCACAATCCTTCTCAAAATTTTATTTTAGAAGGGGGAGTGATAAAGTATTACCAACTTTATTATCAAACATTTTGCCACCTCTCCTTGTGTTGTTTAAAGGATGCAGCAATTTATTCCAACCATAACAAACAATGGAAGAGAATAGTTTACTCGTACTTCTCTGCAGCTCCTGTAGTGTAAGTGAGTTTGCTCTAAAGTTGAAGGACTGTTAAGCGCTGTTCAGGTTTGTCACCGCTCTCAACCTGGAGTGTCGGTCAGAACACCACTCAGGCCAGGATTCAGCTCAGGACCAGATGTTAGGATGAGGTGCATCAGATGTTTAATGAAGACACGAGGCAGGATCCTTTAACTGTTCTGTATTCCAAACTGTATCACAGATAATAATCCAATGAACACGGATGGGCATAAAGGTGTCTACATGAAGGTGTGTGTGGTTTCTCATCAATGACGCACACTCTTAAGGAGAACACATATCTTGCGGTCTTTCCCACGTGTTAGCACAGCGGCTCGGTTACCCAAACTTCCCCACCAGATACCAGCAACGTTGGCTACGGCAAGGTGTTGACGTCATCACTGCCCTAACTACGGTATGCCTTAAGGGACAAAAGTAACGCTGAACAGAAAACACATAATACAAAGAGTAATACTCAACACCAAACTTAAACTATATATAAGGGTCTTTTGAACATGTAGTGTTACCAACCCATTGTTCATATAACACACAGTCCAAATAAATAGATTAAAAATCCATAGAATTGATCAGAAAATATCAAAGCTTCAGTTAATAAACTTGTGTCTTTACTTATCATGACAGACTTTATGGAATTTAATAAAGTCGATCACAGCTTTCTCTTACAAATATTCAAGTAATAAATGAATAGCACGAGCTTTCTTTCTTTCCTTCCACTTTGAAGAACTATCAGACAGCACAACATTAATTTCCATTATTTAATTAATTAGAAGCACTATTTAATTAAAATTAGAAATATGTTGTTCCATAGATTTGTAGAAAAAATTATCCTGCATTTGTTTCTTCAAGACATGAGTATTGTGAAGTTCTAATGAACACTTTTCTTAATGATTCATTCATTCTGCTCAGAATGGCAAAAATTATTTTGTCATTCTGAGCAGAATTCATCTTTGGTTAAAACAGTACATAAAATGATGACACTATACTTTGAATTCATGGATACAACAATTCTAAAATAATAATAATAAAAAAAACATAACTTGGACTTACCTCCGACACGTACAAATGTGGTTATCTTAATTTGATGATGGAGTTCCTCCTGTGTGGCTACGCAGGTATAACTGCCTGTTATAGTCACTGTCGTCTTGAGGAGAATGTTATAGTGACCCTCTGAGTCTGTGGTCTCATTCTTTTCAGCAGAAAGGTTGTGTCCAGCACTGTCATGCCAGACTATGATGGGTTTAGGAGAAGCTCCAAATACTTCACAGCTCAGTAGGGTCCCTTCACCAGTTTCCTTGATTGTTCTTACTGACGCTTTTGCAAATGCACCTGTGAACAGAAATTTGCCTTTGTGAGTATATTTCTTAATGTCTTATGTTCATCCTTGCAATTTTAGCTTTGTTTAAAAAAAAATTAAGAAAGAAAATAGTCCTACATTTGGTCATTAAATATACATCTGTCATCACTAAATTATCTCATAACTGCTTCAACCACTACATTAATATTTTTACTGTGTTTTTATTGTGTTTTTATGGAGGATAAAGATTGCAGGTTATTTCTTCTTTAGGAAATGATTTGGGCTCTAATGATTTGGTGGGAGTGTAAATGACTTTGTTAGTATTTGTTTGTTTCCTCATCTAACTGAGAGGTATTTGTTGTTTTGCGGCCGATGCAAAACTATTAATTAAGTAAGCTATATAGAGTCTTACTGGTGTGAGTCTTACTCTAAAGAACCCAGATGAAGCATTGCAGCAATTCAAGGATATTTAAGGATATTCAAGGATGACTATTACAAAGTAGAGTTACCACATTGCAGTCCACACTGCACTTCAGGACATCTACCACATCTCAAAGAAAATGTTGGAGTGTTTAAGGAGACAATGCCACACTCTACAGCAGATATAAGATGATGAAAGACTATTTAAGTTAGTTAATGGCTGATTGTGTCTGATATTGAGATTTATTACCAACCTCATCATGCTGTAATAAGACAGTTTCAGGTGAAAACAAAACTGTATGTTATGGTTGATGCTTTGTCCCATGACATGAATGACTGTCTTTTGACAGGACCGAACCTCAATCCAGACTTGGTAAGTGTTCTGATTAAGTTTAGGCTGCATGAAATTGCTTTCATGGCAAATATCAAGGAAGTGTTTTCCTAAAATTTACTGTCACCAAAAGACGAGGTCCACCAACAAAGAAGAGAGAGGTGAAGCTGACAGTGGTACCCATGACCAGAGTCATGTCTGGAGCTTCTTGAAACCATTTTTTGCAGTCATTGTAAAAAAAAAAAAAAAGTACATAATATGAGGCAGAATACCTTAAAGTGATAGAGGGCATCACATTTTTACTTGATGCAAATGATTTCATCCGGTGGTGTACTTCCAAGGAGAGACAGAGAAACAACTATGTCTCTAGTTTAAATTGCACCAATTGCAGTTTTCTGGCCAATTACTGAGTACTGATCTTTAAAAAGCCTGAACTGCTGATTCTGATTTTACCATCTTTCTGTTTGAAATGTTGCTAAATATAGCACGGAAGTGGATGAGGTAGTAAAAGTGGGGTGACTCTTATTAATTGCAAATGCACAGATATGACCTGGTAGGCCAGTCCATAAGTCAAGCCTCTGTCATGGGACAGTGGTTGATTTTTAGATCTTTCCTGAGGTAGATAAGATCAGGGGATTAGATCAGACTTATATGTATGAGGCAATCATCACTTTCCCAAAATTAAGGAAATTAAGGACCAAACCTCTAGTTGCATCTAAACCTCCATTGGCCCAGCTGAAACAATTACTGCCACTAGCTATTGAGAGCTGTAATAGGAACTGTTGGAAATATTAGTTTAATTATGCTAGTTTTAATGATGTTTAACTTTAGCCCATGTTGAAATATTAGATTGATCATGATTGTTTTGAGTAGGCCTCAATTTAGGTTAGATTTAGACTCATGGTTTAATCAATATATAACTTAATCAGTAGAACATTTTTTCTTAGATATAATGATCACATTTGGATTAATATTAGTCTAATTAGTAATTTTTCATATTAAATCACATTCTTAATAGTGCCTATGTCATTACTCATCTGAAAAATCTCTTAGCTCATTATAGCCAAAGAAGTTGAAAACTAATCAGATATAACATATATTTTAGTGTGGAAACTGCTCATGTCTGTTTTATAAGTGTTTAAAGATTATATAAAACATGTGCTAATTTTTATAATCAAAATCTGTTGTTTGATGCACTGGGTCAGAGGAGAGTTCACAACTATTGTGAAGTTCTCATATCAGGAAAGTAAAAGAAAATCTATGGAAACCCTTCTGATCATTTAAAAAGAGGGATCTTATTTCTCCAACTTTTGTTTTTCTTGATTAGCTCCCTGTTAAATTAGAATAGACTTTATTAGGATCCTATGAAATCTGTTTCATTATTTTCAAAATTCCATTTTATTTTTTCCAAATTCCACTTTTTCAGCTTTCATTTTTCTGAATTGCATTTTTTCATTGTAAGCATATTTATTAACCTAAAAAGTATGTAAATATGTTGTGAATAAAAAAATTTAATAAAATCAATAGAGGTCAACATTTACTGTTATTCTGCTCATAATTATAATAGAGTGCTGTGGTTCAACAGAACATTTGTTTTACAAAGTGTTAAAAAGTTTTTCCCACAATTGTCATCAAAAAATCATGTGCAAACCTAAAATCTTATTTTTAAGATAAAACATATCCTTTTAAAAAATTCTTTAATTGAACTGAACACTAAAATATTCATCATGTAGAAAACTTCCAAAACGTAAAAGCCTGTAAACACTTTCATAATGATTATTATTCATTTTCATTTCTTCTGTCACAGACATGAAGTAATGACTGTCAGTGTTTAGATTTCATGTTAAGCTAATTTTGTGAAATTCCACATTTTATTTTTTTGTTTTTTTAAATTAAATTTAACCTACATTTTCTGCATTGCTGAAATCATGGGTCTCTACTTTACATTTCTATTTGTTACACATAAATCTCTTAATAATCAAACTACATAATATCTCAACAGAGCAATTTGCTCTCAGACTGCAGGTTTACTGGAGGCTCCAGGAGTTTTTAAAAGTAATTAAGTGAAGCGATACATACAAAATTCAACAAAAATCTGTCCACTGGTCCATGCCCAAATCTGGCTTTGTGTGCTTAAAGCAAAAGAGCCATTATCCTTTTTAAAAAAGGTTTTGTTGGCTCTACTAACCTTTATTTGAAAGTAGTTTGACAGGAAAGAGGGCAAAGACATGCAGCAAATGTCACCAGGCTGGGAATTGAACCTGCAACCACCTCAATACATGGGTTGTGCTTTGGCCCTGCGCCACCACAGCACCCTGCCATTATCGCTTTTACTGATCTTTGATCAATCAATACTTGTGCTTATTTCAGGCCTAAGTAAGGCCCTTTTTAACATCTCTCTGACATCATGTTACATCTCAGTATGGGAATCCAAAGTTCATTAGTTTTTCATTCTATAAGGATAAGAATAATATGGCTTTTAGCTTTTAATCTCTTCTTACTAAAAACTTAACAAGAGAACAGAGTAAGACTTGGAGTTTTTCTTTTTCAGCTCTTTGGAGGGGAAGGCTAAAATCCCAGCTGTATCTCATTTATAAGCTGGAATTTTATCATTGTTTTAGCTCTGGTGTAAAGTCCCTCGTTATCTTGAATTGAATTAGTACCAACAACCAAGAATTACTGGTGATTGTTAAGGTGTTGTTCCAGTGACAAGAACATATAATTTCACTATCTTACTAAATAAAAAATATATGTTTAGAATATTCATTCTTCTTTGTCTAATCTCAGCAGAGCTTCATAATACTAAAACTGGGCAGGTTCAGACTCAGCTAATGTCTTTTTAATTTGATCTTTCTCTTTTCATTCTCAAAGATTTTTTTTTATGAAATTCATAATGATGTTATATGTAACAAAAACAACCACAAAAATTCATGATATCAAAACTAAAAAACTCACCAGCGATCAGAACAAAATTCTCCTCGGAATACATTTAATGGCAGAATTCTTTCTGCTTCACAAGACAACGATAGTAGCCTTCCTCGGTCACAGAAAACATGAAGTATTGGGTATTTTGTGAGGTTCCAGCTCACAAAATACCCAAAAAGTATTCCAAAAAGTTAGTTGTTTTTTTTTTGCCAAAAGTTTCTAAAGTAAACTGAGTAAATGTAACTAGTCACCCACATCTATAGTTTCCTTTGTAAAGTCATACATTTTTAGGAGTTACCATCAAACTACAGCTTGTGACACCAGCAAGTCTTACAAACTTACTGTCTTTTAAAATAGGAGTTGTTTATTGTAATTATAAAATGAGTCCAAGTTCTGTACACTTCCCATTGTTACATTTAACTCAATGAACATTTTCCCCCTTGTTTTAATCCCATTATCATCACAAGCTTCAACTTTCCACCACCAGATAAGAAATTACTGATCTTTGCAGTTGGGAAAATGCCACCACAAACCATGTGCTTAGGCCACACAAGTGGGCGGCACCGGCCCTGTTTGAAAGTAATTATTTTTGTTACTTACAATGATTTTCCACTTACATGTATTAAAACATGCAATTTAAAATTAGATTACATCAGACTATTAGAACAAACATTTTAAAGGCAGAAATTTGGACTTAATTTATTTTCAACATGTACTTTTAATCTGATAAATGAGCCAAATCAGAACTCATATGCTAATGTACTGAATATGACTGTATGTCTGGGGTTAATTATAGCATGTAGCCTAAATGTGATCTGGGATTAGTTATGTTGCAAAAAGATTCGATCAAATTTCTAATGAAGATTGATCTTGGTGGGACCAATGAGATGACTAAACTTGTTATGGGTTTCATTAATGAAACACAACTTTAATGTTTTTATCCACCATTAGTAACAACACAAACACAATAATAATAATAATAATAATAATAATAATAAAACAAGTTAACTTCACAGGAATCACGACTCACCCGATCCATCTTGTGTTCTGTCCTTTAAGATACATTCTGAAGGGGAAACAGAAGGTATGTTAGACATTTGCCCATGCAATATCATGTTTGCATAAACATAAAGAAAGAAATATAAGTTCAGAAGTGTTGTTCTTGCCATATTACAGTGAAAAGTGATGTTATGTAAAACTTTTTGTTTCAATCAATCAATCAATCAATCAATCAATCAATCAATCAATCAATCAATCAATCAATCAATCAATCAATCAATCAATCAATTTTAGCTATAAAGCACCCTTAATGTTGGAGGCATGTATTTTGCTCCCTTCTCTTTAAGAGGGCTGGTGGATATTAAAAGTAATTCATCTTTTCTTCACTTTCCTGGACTAGCCAGGGGAGTCATTGTTCATATTCTTTGCTTAATTTCTTAATGGGATATTAATCAAAATGCATTTTGATTCGTTCTTGATTGACTCAGTGTTTCACCTTAGGTAAGGCTTATTTATTTCTCTAACAGTGACAAGACAAATGGAACTAAGAAAATTAATTTGACCTCAACAGTTCATATCACATTAACGTTCAAAAATAATATTGTAATTGCATTTTTCCCCTAACATCATGCAGCTCAATCTTAGAGCAAAGATCAAATCTATTTGAGAAAACTTTAAAAATTATAAAATATTACATTATAAAGATTCAACAACTCTTCTATGACATCCTCAGTCACTGAGAAAGAAGGGATTTATTGTGATGGAAAGATTTTAATCAAATTCATTTAAACATCAAATCATTTACTATTAACATTTAGATTCTGCAGATAACCATTTTCCTTTTCTTCTGTGTTCTTAAAATTTTAGTTGTGTAAGGATGACTAACTTTCATATTTAAATTAATCATCTAAAGTCAAATAACACAATTTAAACAAGGCTTTGTAATACAATAAGAAATGACTTTGTTCATTAACAAAAATTAACAGTGAAATTAATTTGATCCTAATCTCTTCTGTGAAAGGTAAACATTGTCGTTTAAGTGAGTTAATTAGTTGCATGTGAAAAATTATAAACATCAGTGCTATCAGCAGTGGTACTTAACTTTCTTTCAAGATTGGGCAAAACGTTTTGTACTTACGAACAACAAGCTTCATGTAGAACTTCTGTTCTGGTGGCTGAAGATGTGGAAATGTACAACTGTAGTTTCCACTGTCAGTCAGCTTTGTGTTTTTGATACGTATGGAGGCATTGCCAAACTGGAGCTGATCTTGGAAAAACTCGATACGATCTTTGAAATTTTCATTTTGACCATTGTTGTAGTATTTGCCTTTGTCATATAAAAACACCTCCTGCTTATCATCTTTCTTCCAGTCAAACACTTGATGTGTGAGGTCGTTCTTTCCACTGGGAGAACAGGGCAACATGACATCACTGCCCTCTTTTGTTTGAAGTGTTGGAACATCTATGAAAACAAATCACATTTTAACAAAACAAACAAGTGGAAGATAAAAAAAAGATATTCATAAATCAAACAAATCAAATTCTTAAGATCCTTAGTTTGTTAGATTTGTCAAACCTAAATGAATTGTGGAAACTACATCGGGTCAACAAATTAATATTCCTAAAAAAAAATAATAATAAAAAAAAGTCATACAAAAGTACTTAATGTTTTTTTTTTTACCTGCAACGTACCATAAAATGACAGTGATTCATACGGAGCCCTACAGGGGACATGGGAATTTTTTTTTTCTTTTGCATTACCTCACAAAACATTTGCGTTCCCTCGCAATTTGCTTACTGCAATATTTGCTGGTCTATTTTGTGTACAGTCATGAATGTTAGTTTAACATTTCAAATAAACACACATTTAAAGAGCCTCAGTGAAAATGCGTTTATTATTAAGTCTGATTAAAAATCGACTCATTCACTTCATGTTTATGTCTGTTTGTGTAAGGCTGAGATGGAACGGAACTAAAAACAGCCCTTTAAACCATTCAGACAACCAACACAAAAGAGACGCAATTAAAAACTGTCAGATGACTTATTACCCCGTGATAATAACTCAGAAATAGTCCAAAGAGTTTGGATGTATTTTTTTCTTTCTTTCCTACTTACAGAAAGTTTCTGTTTATATCATAGGTTTGTGGTGTGTTTCTGTCCTAAAGATATAAAACTTCAGATATTTCACGAGACATTAGCATACATGGAAAAACCTCACGAAAGCCTTATGTTATAGCAGAAAGTATGAAGGGCACCGTAAGAAAGGCTTACAGTACTCAATTATGCCGCATTGCAAGGTAACACGAAAGAAAAAAAAATCCTGATGTCTCCTAGAGGGCTATGTAGATTCATATCTTGCAATAGATGGGATCTTGTTTGAATATACAGAATAGTTTTTCTCTATAAGGAGAACTGCCTTCAATATCAGATTCTTATTTAATGAGGAGATTAGAGCTGCTTTACTGTTTGGGTTTGAAAGTTTGTCAATAATACTCAAAGATAAATAAGAACAATCTTAAAGTATATCCCAGATTTATTAGGAGTCCAGAAAGGAGTCTTTGTAATGGCTGTGAAATAGATTTTTAAAACAACTTTAGAATAATTATTCAATCAGAATAAAATAAAAAACTGTTTTCAGTCCGGATTTTGGATTAAGCAGGTTCAATGCTGAATAATTAATGGAGACCCAATAATTAAATAAAAGTAATTCTAACAACTGAGCAACAAACTGGCATGACTATTATTCATAATAGAGGGAGGGGTGTTTTTCTAATATTTTAATATTGTGCCTAATATTTGATTGATGGTGCCTGTTCCAGTTTAGGTCTTTTCCACAGCATGTTCTGATTCAATGGTGTAACAAACATAAGAAAAATGATCATATCTTTTTGGTATAAGTGGTTAATCCTAAAAGTAAATTAAAAACCTTTGAAATTATTGATTTGGTGAAGATCTATAAGAACTGAGGCTGTTAAAGAAAAGAGGGATCAAACAAATCATTTGTCTGGTTTATATTTGGTGTCTCCTAACTTCCTTTGTGTTTCAAAAACTGATACAATAAAACTATTTTTATTTCTATTTTTGACAACATTTTGTTTGTACCTCCATTTTAACCCATGTCTAAAAATAATTTGAATAGTATTGCAGCAAATTTATGTAAGTGAACATTTCAAATACGGATTTTTGCAGTAACTAAGATTTAGTTGAGGGGAGTGCTGTGATTCAGCAGGATAAGAAATTGTTTTCATACTTTTTATACATCATAAATCAGATATAAAAACTAAGTGTGTATTCAGGAAGTCAGCAGTAAATGCTAAAGTTACATTTCAAATCAGTGAATATCTCCCAGAATAACCAGCATCTCATGGCGTCAAACTAAAGAGACTGTAAACAAAAATAAAAGGCCAGGTCTAAAACTGTTTGCATGTAATTATTGCAACATCAATTTATCTATTAACAGTAATAAAAACTCATGTCTGTACTCATGAGTACAGACTCCTGGAATATCTGCTGGAACATTATACCAGCAAAAAACAAACAAACAATAAAAACATAAATTAGTATCAACTTGTTAAAGGGAAATCCACATTTAAAATTAAAACAGAGATGAAAATGAAATGAATCATGAAGAAAATAAATATGAAAAGAAGAAAAAGTTGATTTTTATCTTTTGAAATAATGACAAAAGTCAAATACTTACCGACAACAAGCTTGACGTGGAACATTTGATTTCCTGAATTAAGACCTGAAATCTCACAGCTGTAGATTCCACTGTCTTGAATCGTTACATTTTGGATCTGAATGGAGGCATCACCAGAACGTAGCTGATCTTGAAAAAATGACACACGATCTTTGAACTGTGGATCTTGACCATCAAGTCCATTGTTGTAATGATTCCCAGCATCATAATAAAACACGTTCTGACCATTTCTTCTCCACTTAAATGACTTAAATGAGAGATTTTCCTTTGTGGTTGGAGAACAGGATAAGATGACATCTTTACCCTGTGATACATTCACAGTGACGACACCTGGAAAGACAAATAACTTTTTAAAAAACTTATCAAGACAACAGATTCACAAAACTATAATGATCTGTGATTGCCAGAAATATTTGATGGTTCCATTTGTTTTAAAATAAACTAAAATTAAACCCATGACAGTAATTACATTAAGAAGTTTATTACAGCCCACTTAAATATGTATTGCTCCTTTTGTACTAAGAGACATCTTGTTCTTTTATTTCTTCTCTTGTGTGTTGAAGATATTGTCACAAAACTGAAAGAGCAGAATGGTGTACAACCTAGACCAATCACAGTAGGAAACAGTTGAGTTAATCTGATTCGACAAATTTTCACCAATAGTTCCCGTCATGTAAGGAAACTTCCTACTTTATTGTAGTCTTAAAAAATAAAATGGAGTTAAAAGTAATTTATAAAGAATCAGAACCAACTTATAAACAAATTCCTGAGGAATAAGTAAAGAAGAGGAACTGTTTTAATAAAGAGAAAAATAAGTCTGGTGGTGACAAATTTTCACCAATAGTTCCCGTCATGTAAGGAAACTTCCTACTTTATTGTAGTCTTAAAAAATAAAATGGAGTTAAAAGCAATTTATAAAGAATCAGAACAAACTTATAAACAACTTCCTGAGGAATAAGTAAAGAAGAGGAACTGTTTTAATAAAGAGAAAAATAAGTCTGGTGGTGACAAATTTGCTTTTACTAAACTGTTTATTTTTTGTGCTTTGCACATTTGCAGTTCTGGTCTCTTTCCTCCATGTCGTACTGGAATAGATCAAGCTGTGTGCCAATGATCTTTGCATTAATGCCACACGTTTTTATAAATATCTTCATGTCTCTTTATGTATGAAAGTCATTGTCTCCCAAAGTTCATGAAAGTAAACTGATCAATATACCAATCAGAAAAATCAGTAGAAGTAGGGTGTAATATAAAAGCTTTCCAAAAAGTATACAGCTGACCAAAAAAGAAGCAACAATTTGAAGAGTCTATAGATATTTTTGCTTTGATTGATCAGATTGTTTTTATGAAATGAAAGCTGCACTGGCATGAAATCAAAACAGGACTGGGTAGAATTTAAGTTATAACACGAAGGTACTTCAGCCAAAATGTTTAAGTACCAGATATACCTGGACCACACCTGACCTATGCATAAATGTGTGGTAGACTGTTAAACTTCAGCCATTCCAAGTCTGGGGAAAATGTAGGAATCTAATTTTGAAGAAAGAAATCAAGAGAAAAAATTCATCAAGTCAGGAAAACCATGAAATTAATATTCAGTGGCAAAAATCACTCTTTGTTGTTGTACATGTTTAAGTTATAAGTACACCATTAAAGGCAACATAGACATTAGCTTTTATGTGTTCAACATAACGCGTTATAACACATTTACTTTAGACACTTAAAGCTGTAGAATGTAATTTTTATAAGAATTTTTTTTTACATATTTATTGAAACTGTCACTATGTCCTGACAGTACAGTATGAACTCCTCTAAACTCAGTACTCCCAGTGATAACTAGAAACAGCCAATCAGAGCCAGGAGGCGGGTCTTAGCACTGTCAATCAAAATCTCATGTGGATCTGACATCTCTTCCGCTCCCCCCTTGATGCAGCTTCTTCCAGATAGTGGAGCCTGTCGTTTATGCTCAGACTTGTGAGCATGGCCACTGATGACGGCAGATAAACTGTTTTTCTGTAACCATAAGTTATTTCTCCGCCATTACCTTTTAACAGTATTGATTGGAGAGACAGCAAGCTCAGTTCGTGGCAGTGGCAGTTTGTAGTGACACTTCCGGTGCCAAATGTGTCAGCTGCCATAAGCTATCACAGATTTGTAGTGGTAGCTTCCGGCAGCTGACCCTAGGTTGCCAGAGCGGTCACAGCTGCTGCAGCTGTTTTGGGGGGATGCTGATGCCAGTTTTTGGAAAACTTGTTAGTTGTATTACTTGTTAGTAAATAATTATTTTTTGAAAACCACTACCTCACCACCTTGGATCTTCTTCCCTACACTTAAACGTCTCTTGGCTCTGCCCACTTTTCTGGAATTTTTCAAAATTTGCCAGGGTAAGTATTTTGCCTTATGAGGGTCAGTTACACTTTAAAAAAATTGGTGGTATTTTTATTAATTCAAGTCCAAGTTACACTTTTATTAATTCCATACATGTGACTTCTCTCCACTCCAATGAGAAGTTACCTATCGACACAAAGAAATCCTCGTTAAGATTCATGTTATGCTTTTCCCTCATCAAAAACACATCTGGGATGTTGCCTTGATTATTTCTTGCATGGTTGAGAAATTCTTTAATCTCCTGTGATCACCTAACCTGGCCATTGCCTTCTTGAGAAATTCTGCTTGGGAAAAAAAAAAATCTCACTTACAGCACATTCGTTTCTCAATAGCTGAGAGCCCAGAGCCTCTGTAGGAAGCAAAGTGTAAAAACAAGGGGCTGGTTTTTACCAGGCTAGTTGCAGCCATTCAGCTGTGCAAAACTCTTGTGGGAACCTAGCATCACCTTCCTACTCATTGCTGCCGCATCTAAGCTTACGGTTTTCCACCTCACAGAACATCCTTTCCATGTGACTCCCTCACTCAGCTCCTTCAGACTAGCCAGCAGCTATTAGCAAACATCTGGTGGGACTGTGCATCTGCTGAGCTCATTATGTGAGCTACTTCTGAGTGCAATGCTGGTAAAAATGTTGTTAAAAGGTTATTAGAGGAGTGAAGTTATGATGATTTCCTGAAGGGAAAATGTTGGAAAGAGCAGGATTTTCTTAAAGTGACAGAGGCATGATTTTATGGAGTTAAATTATGAAATTAAAATTCTTTTAAGTCATGTTTGATATATATATATATATAGCATTATTTAATTAAAATTAGAAATATGTTGTTCCATAGATTTGTAGGAAAAAATTATCCATGCATTTGTTACGTCAAGACACGACTATTGTGAAGTTCTCATATCAGGAAAGTCAAAGAAAAATCTGTGGAAACCCTTCAGCTCATTTAAAAAGAGGGATCTTATTTCTCCATTTTTTTGTTTTTCTTGATTAGCTCCCTGTAAAATTAGAAGAGACTTTATTAAGACCCTATAAAATCTGTTTCACTATTTTCAAAATTCCATTTTATTTTTTCCAAATTCCACTTTTTCAGCTTTCATTTTTCTGAATTGTATTTTTTCATTGTAACCATATTTATTAACCTAAAAAGTATGTAAATATGTTGTGAATGAAAAAATGTAATAAAATCAATAGAGGTCATCATTTACAGTTATTCTGCTCATAAATATAACGGACTGCTGCGGTTCAACAGAACATTTGTTTTACAAAGTTCTGTTGAACTTACAACAGAGTTTTTCCCACAATTGTCATCAAAAATTATGTGCTTAAGATCTTATTTTTAAGATAAAAGAAAACCTCCTTATAAAAATGCTTTAGTTGAACTGAACACTAAAATATTTATCATGTAGAAAACTTGCAAAAAGTAAAAGCCTGTAAACATTTCCATAATGATCTTTGTTCATTTTCATTTCTTCTGTCACAGACATGAAGTAATGACTGTTTTAGATTTCATATTAAGGTAATTCTGTGAAATTCCACATTTTATTGTTTTTTTTTTTTTTTAATTAAATTTCATCTACATTTCCTTATCGCTGAAATCATAGGGCCCGACTTTAAATTTCTATTTGTTACACATAAATCTCTTAATAATCAAATTACATAATATCTCAACAGAGCAATTTGCTCTCAGACTGCAGGTTTACTGGAGGTTCCAGGAATTTTTAAAAGTAATTAAGTGAAGCGATATATAAAAAATTAAACAAAAGTCCATGCCCAAATCTGGCTTTGTGTGCTTAAAGCAAAAGACCTATCATCCTTTTTATAGCTTTTACTGATCTTTAATTAATCAATACTTGTGCTTATTTCAGGCCTAAGTAAGGCCCTTTTTGACATCTCTCTGACATCATGTTACATCTCAGTGTGGGAATCCAAAGTTCATTTCCATTCATTAAGAATAAGAGTAATATGGCTTTTAGCTTTTAATCTCTTCTTACTAAAAACATAACAAGAGAACAGAGTAAGACTTGGAGTTTTTCTTTTTCAGCTCTTTGGAGGGGAAGGCTAAAATCCCAGCTGTATCTCATTCATAAGTTGGGATTTTATCATTGTTTTAGCTCTGGTCTTACGTTCCTCATTATCTTGAATTGAAGGAACATATAATTTCACTGTCTTACTAAATAAAAAATATATGTTTAGAACAAATATTCTTCTATGTCTAATCTCAGCAGAGCTTGATAATACTAAAACTGAGCAGGTTCAGACTCAGCTAATGTCTTTTTAATTTGATCTTTCTCTTTTCAATCTTAAAGATTTTTTTATGAAATTCATAATTATGTTATATGTAACAAAAACAACCACAAATGTTCAAAATATCAAAACTAAAAACAAACTCACCAGAGCTCGGAACAAAACTCTCGTCTGAATAAATTTGATGGCAGATTTCTTTCTGCTTCACAAGACAACGATAGTTGCCTTCCTTGGTCACAGAAAATATGAAGTATTGGCGATTTTGTGAGATTCCATTATCAACAAGCTGACCAACAGACTTATTATCACTGTTATGCAACTCCATCTCCATCTTGACTTTTGAAACATCAGGAACTGAACAGATCACCCTTATGCCATCAGCTGTTTTTTTAGTGCTGAGTGTTGGCTTTGGACAAACATCTGTGAAAACAGCACAAGCAATAAAAAAGATAAAGATTAGAAAAATACATTTATAATTTCCACTTCCTTGTATAATGACCATTATGCATCACAGTGCTACTAAATATTTGCAACTAAATTCTGGTATCTAAAGACTGAAAAGAAAAAAATATGTATAAAAAATATGATTAAAAAACAAATTCAGGCAGGAGAAAAACCCTTGACAAATCTTTTTTTTTAAACAAGCAAAAAACAGCCCTGATTCTTAGAGTTGGAAATGTAAATATATTGTGTGTATCTTAAAGTATTTCCACAGCAGGTAGAAAACAGTATAACAATAGAGCTTGCACATACACAAAATGTTTCACTTTAACTTACATTGTAGGTGCCTCCATATCTGATGTATTTTTTTATTCAGTGAAGTTAATACCCATCGCTAGGGTATCCAAAAATTATAGTTGAGTAAGAGTAAAAAGTATAGTGTAGTAAATTACTCCAAAAAGTTAGTTTTTATTTCTTTGCGAAAAGTTTCTTAAGTAAACTGAGTAAATGTAACTAGTCACCCACATCTATAGTTTCCTTTGTAAAGTCACTTTTTAGGAGTTACCATGAAACAACTAAAGCATGTGAAAACAGCAAGTCTCACAAACTTACTGTCTTTTAAAATAGGAGTTGTTTATTGTAATTATAAAATGAGTCCTAGTTCTGTACACTTCCCATTGTTACATTTAACTCATTGAACATTTTTCCCTTTGTTTTAATCCCATTATCATCACAAGCTTCAACTTTCCACCACCAGATGAGAAATTACTGATCTTTGCAATTGGGAAAATGCCACAACAAAGCATGTGCTTAGGCACACAAGTGGGTGGCACTGGCCCTGTTTGAAAGTATTTATTTTTGCTACTTACAGTGATTTTCCACTTACATGTATTAAAACACGCAATTTAAAATTAAATTACATCAGACCATTAGAACAAACATTTTAAAGGCAGAAATTTGGACTTAATGAAGTATGTTTACTTTCAACACGTGCTTTTAATCTGACAAATGAGCCAAATCAGAACTTATATGCTAATGTACTGAATAAGACTGTACATGGCTGGGGTTAATGTATGTAGTGGATTTAGGTATGTAGATACATACATTTATGTCGATACATACATACATAAATTTAGGTAGCCTAAATGTGATCTGGGATCAGTTATGTCGCAAAAAGATTCGATCATATTTCTATAAAGATTGATCTTGGTGGGACCAATGAGGTGACTAAACTTGTTATGGGTTTCATTAATGAAACACAACTTTAATGTTTTTATCCATCATTAGTAACAACACAAACACAACAACAACAACAACAATAATAATAATAATAATAATAATAAAACAAGTTAACTTCACAGGAATCACGACTCACCCGATCCACAGATTTGTGTTCTGTCCTTTAAGTTGACACATTCTGAAGGGGAAACAGAAGGTCTGTTAGACATTTGCCCATGCAATATCATGTTTGCATAAACATAAAGAAAGAAATAGAAGTTCAGAAGTGTTGTTCTGGCCATATTACAGTGAAAAGTGATGTTATGTAAAACTTTGTTTTATTTCAATCTATCAATCAATCAAGTAATCAATTAATCAATCAATTTTAGCTATAAAGCACCCTTCATGTTGGAGGCAGTTTGCTGGAAACACATAATAAAAAGTATTTCTGAACTGGGTTTGAACCATCCAGGTTCACAGTCAGCAGGTGCAAATACCAGAGTTGTGAAGTAAACTGAAGCTGGTGGGATCCTCCCTTTTGCTCCCCTCTCTGTAAGAGGGCTGGTGGATATTAAAAACAATCTACTTTCATCTTCTTTCATCAATCGTTCTTGATTGACTCAGTGTTTCACCTTAGGTAAGACTTATTTATTTCCTTAACAATTTGGTGTCAGGAGGCAATTCTGACTGGGCAGAGACTGCACTACGTTTATGATGATCAGCCTGGAAAATTTATTTTCGAGTCTCTGCCCTTAAAGAGCCTCACATTTTTGTACCCTGGTGAAACACTATTTCAACTTTGTAATTTCTAAAAGTAAATAACTTTAGGCTGTTGGTGTGACCTCGGGGGAAAGAGTCAGTGTTTTGGGTAATCACTGCCAAAGGTGCAGTGTTGGTGTACTCGCTAGACTTTTGGGAGGCTTATAGGAGTCAACACAAGCGACATTTCTGTTTTATAAACAGCTCCTTTTATCCAGTTGAAAGTCTGTAGAGAAGTTGGTTAAACTTCTCTACTATGTAGAATATTGGGGATACCCGTCAATAGGGAGTCCAGGTGTGTCTTTGCTCCTTCTACGCCATGAAGTTAAGGAAGGAAGCCGGCTCCGAAGATGTTCCAGCTGTACAATAAGAATCCATATTCAGTTTGCACTTACTTTTTCCCTGACAGTCCACTATTAAGTCTGCAAATAGAATGATTTGGGCCTGCATAGCTTGTGTAAACGAACAGACAGACCTAACTGAATTCTGGAGATCTGGAAATTTGTGGAACGGTGCGGATGCTTGACCAGCTAATCCACCTGCATTTTAAACAGGGGAGTCTCTGTTCGGTTCCACAGTTTCCTGCTTGGCCAGTCTAAAAACAAAAAACGGGTGACAAAATGTTTTTGGTAAATCTTAGAAGCAAGTTTAGGTCTAAATAGCAAATAGGGGGAAACCAACTTAATTTTTCAGTCTCTACATAAAAGGTTTTACAAATAAATGTGAGGGAATGAGTGTGTATGAGTGATGTTTGTGTACAAACTGTCAGTGGAGCGATCTATGTGTTCAGTGGAAGAGGCATCCAGGTAAATAATTAAAATCATTCTTGGAATATCTGTCTTTGTGAAGTTTTTTCACAATGATATTTTCTAATATTTGAAATTTTCATTTCTGAGTCCGATGCCCGGAATCCCCCGGGACTGGACGTAGGAATTGACAGAGTTTGAAGTCGAGCTGAGGCTCGGAGAAAAGGTCGGACCTCCGCCAGTCCTGGAGGATCGAGTAAACACGGGACAAACTAAGGAACGCTGGGACACATTTTCCAAGTGAGTAAAATTCCCCATATTGTTACGGAAGCATGTCAATTAGATCATAAAAATAATAGTATAATCATAAAAAATGTAAAGGCTTTGGTAAAGAGTTTAAAAAATGACTCAGTGTGCACGTAGAACAAGGCAAACTAAACATTGCTAAAAAGGTTTTTAAGATCCCAACATTATCAGAAATAGGAAGATAAATTATGAAAAAAATATATATGAATGTTTTGTGAACGACATAAAATACGTAATTTAAACTTTGCATTAACTGAAGATTAAGTAATTCAGTTCATTCATAGCAACAGGAGTGAGAATTTAAATTAGAAATGCCAACATCAGCAAGATTATGTTTTTAAATAATTTTTTTCTTGTGAAAAGTTAAACAAATTAAGCTGAAACAAACTAGTCTATAAAAACACTTCAGTTACATGACATTAATAAGAATACAAATAAATCTAATATTTTAACAAGGAAGGACAAAAGGCACTAAAAAAATAGCTAGGCACAAAATCACTAGAAACACTACAAGAGACTGAAATGAGAAAAGAAACCAACAAACAAACAAAGTTCCAACCCTAAACTCAGAGTCTTGACAACAGGAGCCTTAAACAGTCTTCAGTCCAGTAATATTTTTTTATATAAGTGGTTTCAGGGTTTAGATTCAAGCCAGAATGTAAAATAGATTATGGCAATTACCTAGATTCATTTAGGATAACTTAAGATGAGCTCCTTAGATTTGTAAGTAAATGCACCTCAAACTGATCAAGCCAGGAGGGTTGTGTAAATTTAATGTATAACTTGGGCAAATTTTGAGTTTTGAATCTCTTATTTTGAGGCAAGGAATTAGCATGCTTTTAAAATTAAATCCACTAAACATGTTTTAATGTATCAGCTATTAACTAAAACAGATGAGTTTGGGGTTTTCTGCAAAAAATGTGATGAACTTTTGAATTTATGAACTTAGTAGAATAACTTAACATGTGCTACCCTAAAATAATAAATGTGCAACAATAAATAAATAAAATTACAGTTTTTTTTAAAGTCATGGGAGTAGTCGCTCGACTGCTGTGCCTCAGCTGTTTTGGTTTAAGATGGTAATGTCTTGTAACAAGTGAGCAGGATGTTGATCCAACTCAGTATTTAATGCATGAATGGGAAAAAAGGGAAGTGAGATAAATGAAAAATAAGAAAACAAATGTAGTTGACGTGAATACCATTGTTTCATATGAGATAGGAGCATAATTGGAAATAAAGTTATGGAAAATGCTTTCTCAGCAACCTCTGAAGTAGTATCAAAAAGCTTATCCTATAAATTAAGGTACACAGTTTATAACTAAAATGAAAAACAGTGTCTAAACCTTTCAGGAAAGTCTAAATTAAATATTTTTCCTCACTAAATAAATGTATTTTAATTAAAGATCTTACCAAGGGGTACTGATAAATATGACAAGCACTGCAGAGGGAGAAAGGGAAATATTTTATCCTTGAACATTTTTTTCTTTTTTCCTCACTTGTAGAGTCCATATGGTGCAGTTTTGTTGAATTTTGAAACAGTAAAGAAAATGTTTAATTGTTGTACCAGAGTCTCCTTAAGTTTGCTAGATTATGTTTTTGTTGGAACCTGAAGAAACTCCTGAACAAATTGCCTGGGATGATTTCTTAAAACTCAACTTCTTATCATTATGTTGTATTTATTTTATATATATTGCATTAATCATTTTTTACTGTTAACTCTGAAGTATGCCCCTTTTCTAAAGGAGCTCATTATACTAAGGTTTTTATTTCTTTTACTTTGGAATTTTTTATGTTACAAGACTTTCTTTACTTATATGTTATGTATCTCCTGATAGCACAGTTTTTTAAGGCGATCCTTCATACGATCAAAGGGAGGAACTGTTATGTCAAACTTTGTTTTCAATCAATCAATCAATCAATCAATCAATCAATCAATCAATCAATCAATCAATTTTAACTATAAAGCACCCTTCATGTTGGAGGCAGTTCGCTGGAAACACATCATAAAAAGTATTTCTAAACTGGGTTTGAACCATCCAGGTTCATAGTCTGCAGATGAGTTCCAGAGTTGTGAAGTAAACTGAAGCTGGTGGGATCCTCCCTTTGCTCCCATCTCTGTAAGACGGCTGGTGGATATTAAAAGTGATTCATCTTTTCTTCACTTCCCTGGACTAGCCAGGGGAGTCATTGCTCATATTCTTTGCTCAATTTCTTAATAAAATAATAATCAAAATGCACTTTGATTAGTTCTTGATTGACTCAGTGTTTCACCTTAGGTAAGACTTATTTATTTTTCTAACAGTGACAAGACAAATGGAATTAAGAAAATCAATTTGACCTCAACAGTTCATATCACATTAACGTTCAAAAATAATATTGTAATTACATTTTTCCCCTAACATCATGCAGCTCAATCTTAGAGCAAAGATCAAATCTATTTGAGAAAACTTTGAAAATCATAAAATATTACATTATAAAGATTCAACAACTCTTCTATGACATCCTCAGTCACTGAGAAAGAAGGGATTTATTGTTATGGAAAGATTTTAATCAAATTCATTTAAACATCAAATCATTTGCTATTACCATTTAAATTCTGCAGATAACCATTTTCCTTTTCTTCTGTGTTCTTAAAATTTTAGATGTGTAAGGATGACTAACTTTCATATTTAAATTAATCATCTAAAGTCAAATAACACAATCTAAACAAGGCTTTGTAATACAATAAGAAATTACTTTGTTCATTAACAAAAATTAACAGTGAAAGTAATTTGATCCTAATCGCTGCTGTGAAAGGTAAACATTGTTGTTTAAGTGAGTTAATTAGTTGCATGTGAAAAATTATAAACATCGGTGCTATCAGCAGTGGTACTTAACTTTCTTTCAAGATTGGACAAAACGTTTTGTACTTACGAACATCAAGCTTCATGTAGAACTTCTGTTCTGGTGGCTGAAGATGTGGAAATGTACAACTGTAGTTTCCACTGTCAGTCAGCTTTGTGTTTTTGATAAGTATGGAGGCATTGCCAAACTGGAGCTGATCTTGGAAAAACTCAACACGATTTTTGAAATTTTCATGTTGACCAGGTTTTCCATTGTTGTAATGTTTGCCATTGTCATATAAAAACACCTCCTGCTTATCATCTTTCTGCCAGTCAAACAATTGATGTGTGAGGTCGTTCTTTCCACTGGGAGAACAGGGCAAGATGACATCACTGCCCTCTCTTGTTTGAAGTGTTGGAACATCTATGAAAACAAATCACATTTTAACAAGATAAACAGGTGGAAAAATTTAAAAAATATATTTACAAATCAAATTTTTAAGATACTTAGTTTGTTGGTAGATTCGTCAAACCTAAATGAATTGTGGAAACGACATCGGGTCAACAAACTAATATGCCCAAGAAAACAAAAAAAAGTCATACAAAAGTACTTAATGTTTTTTTTTTTTTTAATCTGCAACGTACCATAAAATGACAGTGATTCATACGGAGCCCTACAGGGGACATGGGAATTTTTTTTTCTTTTGCGTTACCTCACAAAACATTTGCGTTCCCTCGCAATTTGCTTACTGCAATATTTGCTGGTCTATTTTGTGTACAGTCATGAATGTTAGTTTAACATTTCAAATAAACACACATTTAAAGAGCCTCAGTGAAAATGCGTTTATTATTAAGTCTGATTAAAAATCGACTTATTCACTTCATGTTTATGTCTGTTTGTGTAAGGATGAGATGGAACGGAACTAAAAACAGCCCTTTAAACCATTCAGACAACCAACACAAAAGAGACAATTAAAAACTGCCAGATGACTTATTACCCCGTGATAATAACTCAGAAATAGTCCAAAGAGTTTGGATGTATTTTTTCTTTCTTTCCTACTTACAGAAAGTTTCTGTTTATATCATAGGTTTGTGGTGTGTTTCTGTCCTAAAGATATAAAACTTCAGATATTTCACGAGACATTAGCATACATGGAAAAACCTCACGAAAGCCTTATGTTATAGCAGAAAGCATGAAGGGCACCGTAAGAAAGGCTTACAGTACTCAATTATGCCGCATTGCAAGGTAACGCGAAAGAAAAAAAAATCCTGATGTCTCCTAGAGGGCTCTGTAGATTCATATCTTGCAATAGATGGGATCTTGTTTGAATATACAGAATAGTTTTTCTCTATAAGGAGAACTGCCTTCAATATCAGATTCTTATTTAATGAGGAGATTAGAGCTGCTTTGCTGTTTGGGTTTGAAAGTTTGTCAATAATACTCAAAGATAAATAAGAACAATCTTAAAGTATATCCCAGATTTATTAGGAGTCCAGAAAGGAGTTCTTTGTAATGGCTGTGAAATATATTTTTAAAACAAATTTGAATAATTATTCAATCAGAAAAAAATAAAAAACTGTTTTCAGTCCGGATTTTGGATTAAGCAGGTTCAATGCTGAATAATTAATGGAGACCCAATAATTAAATAAAAGTAATTCTAACAACTGAGCAACAAACTGGCATGACTATTATTCATAATAGAGGGAGGAGTGTTTTTCTAATATTTTAATATTGTGCCTAATATTTGATTGATGGTGCCTGTTCCAGTTTAGGTCTTTTCCACAGCATGTTCTGATTCAATGGTGTAACAAACATAAGAAAATGATCATATCTTTTTGGTATAAGTGGTTAATCCTAAAAGTAAATTAAAAACCTTTGAAATTATTGATTTGGTGAAGATCTATAAGAACTGAGGCTGTTAAAGAAAAGAGGGATCAAACAAATCATTTGTCTGGTTTATATTTGGTGTCTCCTAACTTCCTTTGTGTTTCAAAAACTGATACAATAAAACAATTTTTATTTCTATTTTTGACAACATTTTGTCTGTACCTCCATTTTAACCCATGTCTAAAAATAATTTGAATAGTATTGCAGCAAATTTATGTAAGTGAACATTTCAAATACGGATTTTTGCAGTAACTAAGATTTAGCTGTGGGGAGTGCTGTGATTCAGCAGGATAAGAAATTGTTTTCATACTTTTTATACATCATAAATCAGATATAAAAACTAAGTGTGTATTCAGGAAGTCAGCAGTAAATGCTAAAGTTACATTTCAAATCAATGAATATCTCCCAGAATAACCAGCAAACCATGGGGTCAAACTAAAGAGACTGTAAACAAACATAAAAGGCCAGGTCTAAAACTGTTTGCATGTAGTTATTGCAACATCAATTTATCTTTTAACAGTAATAAAAACTCATGTCTGTACTCATGAGTACAGACTCCTGGAATATCTGCTGGAACATTTTACCAGCAAAAAACAAACAAACAATAAAAACATAAATTAGTATCAACTTGTTAAAGGGAAATCCACATTTAAAATTAAAACAGAGATGAAAATGAAATGAATCATGAAGAAAATAAATATGAAAAGAACAAAAAGTTGATTTTTATCTTTTGAAATAATGACAAAAGTCAAATACTTACCGACAACAAGCTTGACGTGGAACATTTGATTTCCTGAATTAAGACCTGAAATCTCACAGCTGTAGTTTCCTCTGTCTTGAATCATTACATTTTGGATCTGAATGGAGGCATCACCAGAACGTAGCTGATCTTGAAAAAATGACACACGATCTTTGAACTGTGGATCTTGACCATCAAGTCCATTGTTGTAATGATTCCCAGCATCATAATAAAACACGTTCTGACCATCTTTTCTCCACTTAAATGACTTAAATGAGAGATTTTCCTTTGTGGTTGGAGAACAGGATAAGATGACATCACTACCCTGTGATACAGTCACAGTGACGACACCTGGAAAGACAAATAACTTTTTAAAAAACTTATCAAGACAACAGATTCACAAAACTATAATGATCTGTGATTGCCAGAAATATTTGATGGTTCCATTTGTTTTAAAATAAACTAAAATTAAACCCATGACAGTAATTACATTAAGAAGTTTATTACAGCCCACTTAAATATGTATTGCTCCTTTTGTACTAAGAGACATCTTGTTCTTTTATTTCTTCTCTTGTGTGTTGAAGATATTGTCACAAAACTGAAAGAGCAGAATGGTGTACAACCTAGACCAATCACAGTAGGAAACAGTTGAGTTAATCTGATTCGACAAATTTTCACCAATAGTTCCCGTCATGTAAGGAAACTTCCTACTTTATTGTAGTCTTAAAAAATAAAATGGAGTTAAAAGTAATTTATAAAGAATCAGAACCAACTTATAAACAACTTCCTAAGGAATAAGTAAAGAAGAGGAACTGTTTTAATAAAGAGAAAAATAAGTCTGGTGGTGACAAATTCGCTTTTACTAAACTGTTTATTTTTTGTGCTTTGCACATTTGCAGTTTTGGTCTCTTTCCTCCATGTCGTACTGGAATAGATCAAACTGTGTGCCAATGATCTCTGCATTAATGCTACACGTTTTTATAAATATCTTCATGTCTCTTTGTGTATGAAAGTCATTGTCTCCCAAAGTTCATGAAAGTAAACTGATCAATATACTGTTGAGAAAATAAATTTAAAATAAGCTAGTTTTAAAACTTAACATGTCTTGATTCAAATGCCCTAATTGTGGTTTTGAAATTAGTATTGTATTCTGGCCTATTGACCTTTATTTTACTTGTAGTTACAGCAGATGGTTTGCTAGGATCGTTTGGACTGCCTTTTGTCTGTGTGGAAAACAATACAGTGGAAGTTGTAGCTTTTCACACTCATCTGTGAAAGGCCGTAAACACGGCAGGAGTTTCTGGCTTCAGATAGAGGTCAGAGATAGCTCCTCGTTGGATGAGCAAAGATACACCTTATTTGAATAAATTAAATACAAGAGGATAAAACTTTCTACACAGGACCTGGGATCCAGAGGAAGAGAGAGCCAAACTTTTTTCCAAAGTTAAACTTATTTTAGAAATTTCTTCCTTAACAATACCAATCAGAAAAATCAGTAGAAGTAGGGTGTAATATAAAAGCTTTCCAAAAAGTATACAGCTGACCAAAAAGGAAGCAACAATTTGAAGAGTCTATAGATATTTTTGCTTTGATTGATCAGATTGTTTTTATGAAATGAAAGCTGCACTGGCATGAAATCAAAACAGGACTGGGTAGAATTTAAGTTATAACACGAAGGTACTTCAGCCAAAATGTTTAAGTACCAGATATACCTGGACCACACCTGATTTATGCATAAATGTGTGGTAGACTGTTAAACTTCAGCCATTCCAAGTCTGGGGAAAATGTAGGAATCTAATTTTGAAGAAAGAAATCAAGAGAAAAAATTCATCAAGTCAGGAAAACCATGAAATTAATATTCAGTGGCAAAAATCACTCTTTGTTGTTGTACATGTTTAAGTTATAAGTACACCATTAAAGGCAACATAGACATTAGCTTTTATGTGTTCAACATAACGCGTTATAACACATTTACTCTAGACACTTAAAGCTGTAGAATGTAATTTTTATAAGAATTTTTTTTACATATTTATTGAAACTGTCACTATGTCCTGACAGTACAGTATGAACTCCTCTAAACTCAGTACTCCCAGTGATAACTAGAAACAGCCAATCAGAGCCAGGAGGTGGGTCTTAGCACTGTCAATCAAAATCTCATGTGGATCTGACATCTCTCCCGCTCCCCCCTTGATGCAGCTTCTTCCAGATAGTGGAGCCTGTCGTTTATGCTCAGACTTGTGAGCATGGCCACTGATGACGGCAGATAAACTGTTTTTCTGTAACCATAAGTTATTTCTCCGCCATTACCTTTTAGCAGTATTGATTGGAGAGACAGCAAGCTCAGTTCGTGGCAGTGGCAGTTTGTAGTGACACTTCCGGTACCAAATGTGTCAGCTGCCATAAGCTATCACAGATTTGTAGTGGTAGCTTCCGGCAGCTGACCCTAGGTCCTAGAGCGGTCACAGCTGCTGCAGCTGTTTTGGGGGGATGCTGATGCCAGTTTTTGGAAAACTTGTTAGTTGTATTACTTGTTAGTAAATAATTATTTTTTGAAATGACAATGTTTTTGATTATTAAATAGTGTAAGACCTGTAATACTTTGACTCCATTTACTTGATGGAGCTGCCACAACTTGTGTAGCAGCTGCCACTAGGTGCCATGGCTCGATGAAGCTCAGATTAAAATGATCTTTTAAAAACGTCCAATCTTCCAAGTCGGTATTAAACATAGTTTCATTATGGCTACATTTATGTCTTAATTTTTTGATCTGATGTAACATTCTAATCTTAAATGTAATGTTTTTGTTAGCTGTAAGTGGAGAATCATCATAATTAAGAGAAATAAAAGTATTTGAAACATCGATCAATGTGTAATTAATCTTTAAAATGTGTTTCACTTACTGATAAAGTTACAGAAATAAGTTGACTGTTCAGTAATATTTTAATGTATCGAAAGGGTCTGTACTGTAGGGAGTGCAGATGTTGCTAGGGAGGAACAAATTTTAATTCTTCCTAGGGTCCCCAAATGGCAAAGGCTGCCTCTCTATGAATATGTTGTTTTTCATTGAGACAACAGACTGGACTAGAAATGCAACAGAAAAATATTTACTGGAAAGGACTGAACAGACTTTATTTTTCTTAAGGAAGTCATCAGGGGCCTCATGCATAAAAGAATGTGCAGTTTTGACACTAAAACTTGGAGTAAAGAAAAATGTAGAAAAGTGCGGCACCCCAAAAAAAATCAGATGCATAAAGCCGTGTGGAAGCAAGTGGCCGCGCACCTTTCCTTTATAAATCCTAATTTGTGGGAAATAGAGCGCAGCTGCTGGTCCGTCCTGTTGCCACCCACCAATACATATAAATTAGTATATATAACCGGAAGTCTGCCACCATGTGTAGCAATAACCATGGCAACATCCTTGTTTGAAGCAGTATAAGTATTTATAATAAGAATTATATATTTTATTTAAAAGGTGCTTTGAGGGCACATAATGTCACCTTACAAAAATAAAAATACATTTTAAAGAAAAAAAAATCCAAATTTAAAAAATAAAAAATAAAGAGATTGTGCAAATGCCTGTCTGAACAGTAGCGCATTCAGCTGGGATTTCAGCGCGTTCAGGGTCCTTTGAGTGGAGAAAGAGGACGTGTATTCTAAATCAGAAGTCTCATTCTCGCGGCCCATGGGCCAATTGTGGCCCGCAGGACGATATCTCGTGGCCCCCACCATGATATGAAAGTATAATATTAGTGCAGCCCACAGAGTGAGCAGACCTCTGAAGGAAGTCCCACCCGCCGTTCCTCGTCATGACTGACATTCGGTGCTAGGCTAAGCTACACTGACTTCATGCACACTACGCTTGCAACAATAGTGCAGCGGATGATGGAACATTCTGGTACACTCTTAGAAATGGCTGTAAATTTACGGTGGAATTCCAGCAGTAACATACTGTTATTCCAAACTACGGTACGATATTGTCAATTTGATATCTTCTTCTGTTGTCACAATCAAGACTGATGACTGGCAGTAAACTACCGTAAAATAATTGTACAATATAGTTTTTTCCCCAGGAAAGACATTTTACTTGTATTTGCATCTTAGAGAACCAGCATTTAAAGACAATATTAAACGGAAAGAAAAAAAAATACTTTCCATAATAAATCTTTTAGGGATTACAGAGCATAATCAAAAATGTTAGAATACCAGTGCTGGTGTTGTTTGTTAAAAATACAATGTTAATTATACACTTGTTTAGTCAAATTCAAAGATAGGTTTGTCAGTTCCCCTAAAGAGATGGTGTTTGCTAAAGAGTTGCCCCCACAATCGCAACGTATCTGTGACGTCACGTGTTTGCGCGGGAGACGGCAGTATGGCGTCTTGTCTGGAGCTTATCAAGGTAAGTTCCCCAAAGCTATTAAAACTTTGGTCTTTATGTTGTCTTTTTAATGTTCTCTCTTTAATGCATTTATGTAATGTAATGTAATGGTGATGTATTGTCTGAATGTTTGTAACTCCCTGGCGGACATTATACCACAATATATGCTGCGTTTATACTGTTATGTATTCTGTATCTCAATAAAGATCTATTTAAAAAAAAAAGGTAAGTTCCATGTTAAATCATCATGTGATTCTTGAGAATAGAGACAAAATGGGTTTTAATTTCCCCCTTTTTTTTATTATTTCTCAACTTTATGTATGCAAATATGACAAACAATGTTTTGGAAATGTAAATATGCTAAGGTGCAGGCTCCCAGTTGCAACATTTTTAAATTACATTTTTAATCGACCTGACTCAGAACTTTGTCATCACCATCTGACAAAAATAAATATAAAATGATTTTTAAAATACCCTATTAGTGATATTTTTACTCATTGTACAGACAAATGCTTCTCAAGAAACAAAAGAAATATTATATAAAACAAAAAACAACCAAAAAAGTCCATCTGACAGAGTATCCAACTTGAAACTAACTTCAATGCGGTGTTGACATGCATGACAGAGTTGACCCAGAACTGAAGGTGGTGACAAACTAGTGAGTAAAATGAAAAAGTTGATACATGTGAGCAATTTATGTAAAATACATTAAAATTTATTAATTACACATTTAAGTGAGATTTGTCAACAATTTCACTGAAAGAGTCACAAAAACTCTAATGGAGTTGACATCTGACGGAGTTGACGAAATGCCAAACTACCTCAATTCATATGATGTTATTCTGAAGGAGGCCATATTGTAGCTCATCAGGTCCATGAAATCCTTACATTATACCAAACTTAAGCTTTTATTTCACAAAATTTCATCACAGTTTTGAAAATTGTCACTTATGGAGTTGACACATCATGGTTGTGACAAGCAACTTAAGAATAAAACAGAAGAAAAAAACTAAAGAATAACATAAGCTAACCAGAGCTAACTAGCCCTCCTAGCAAAGGAAAAGAAAGGAAGAGGTCATGGGGTCCTCAGAAGTTCTGATGCCCCCCAATAATGCCTGATTTTTTTTTAATTTTTTTTACATTCTTTTCATGTCTGACGGTGTTGACAAAAACTAGGGACAAATGTCAACGGAGTTGGAAAATATCTACAAATTATTTTTAATTCAATTTATTGATACTTTTATAATTATTTATATACTTAATTGTCATAATGTATAATTTTTGTATTTCTTTAATTGTTTTAAACTATTATTGAGTTCTGCTCCTGGACAAGGGATTTTACAGGCATCATCCACGGACTACAATGTTTGAAATAAAAAAATATTCAGCAAACACCAGGAAAACATACATTGTTGTGCTCACATGACCCAGGTTAGTTTAGTCAGATATTTGAAAAAATTACATTTTGTGTATATTTTATTCAGATTTTGTGCTTTATCCATAGGACCTGTTTTGTCCCTATTCTCAAGAATCACTGGTTTTTGATTTTGATTATTTTTAATGAATGCATTAACTTTCTGTTTGCGCAACAGTATCAACTTATGCTTGACGTAAGTTTATTTGTTTGAATATCGCGGTACGACTGTTCAGTACAGGGGTGCTCAAGTCCAGTCCTTGAGTACGGTGGCCGACAGGTGCAAATGCGCAGCAAAAGAGAAAACATGCAAACAAAAGAAAAGACACGCGCTCAAATTAAATGCGGCAAACAAAAAGCAAATAAAATGCAGCAAACAAAAAAGAAGACACCCCCGAATGAAATGCAGCAAACAAAAAAGAAAACACCCCCGAATCAAATGCAGCAAACAAAAAAGAAGACACCCCCGAATCAAATGCAGCAAACAAAAAAGAAGACACCCCCGAATCAAATGCAGCAAACAAAAAAGAAAACACCCCCGAATCAAATGCAGCAAACAAAAAAGAAAACACCCCCGAATCAAATGCAGCAAACAAAAAAGAAAACACCCCCGAATCAAATGCAGCAAACAAAAAAGAAAACACCCCCGAATCAAATGCAGCAAACAAAAAGTGTTGAAAACGGAAGTGCTCCAGACCACTAGGGGGAGTCTAACAAAAAATAGCTGTGTCCGAATTCAGGCTCTGCATCCATAGACATAATATAATATATATATATATATAATATATATAGCTTCTCTCTTCTGGTCGTCCATATTCGTGGCCTTCGAAGGACCTGTCTTCTGTAGATCGGGCCGTTTCTCACATAGACATAATAAAAAGACAGACACCTAATGGACCGCTCTCGTCTTATCAATACATACTTATATAAGTATACAAATATAAATAAATAATCATTAATACTGATTAGGCTATGCATGATTATGCACACACACACACACACACACACACACACACACACACACACACACACACACATATATATATCAGTGATTCTTGAAAATAGGGACAAAACAGGTCCTATGGATAAAGCATGAAATTTGAATAAAATATACACAAAATATATTTTTTTCAAATATCTAACTAAACTAACCTGGGTCATGTGAGCACAACAATGTATATTTTTCTTTTTTTTGCTGAATATTTTTTTATTTTAAACATTGTAGTCGGTGGATGATGCCTGTAAAAGCCCTTGTCCAGGAGCAGAACTCAACACATTCTTATAGTTTAAAACAATTAAAGAAATACTAAAATGATATATTATGACAATTAAGTATAAGTAGTCATATAAATAATTATAAAAGTATCGATAAATTGAATTAAAAATAATTTTTAGATATTTTCCAACTCCGTTGAAATTTGTCCTTAGTTTTTGTCAACACCGTCAGAAATGAAAAGAATGTAAAAAAATCAGGCATTATTGGGGGGCACCAGAACTTCTGAGGACCCCATGACGTTGTCTTTTCTCTTCCCTTGCTAGGAGGGCTAGTTAGCTCCGGTTAGCTTAAGTTATTCTTTAGTTTTTTCTTCTGTTTTATTCCTAAGTTGTTTGTCACAACCATGATGTGTCAACTCCATAACTGACAATTTACAAAACTTTGATGAAATTTTGCGAAATAAAAGCTTAATTTTGGTAAACTGTAAAGATTTCATGGACCTGACGAGCTACAATATGGCCTCCTTCAGAATAACATCATATAAATTGAGGTAGTTTGGCATTTCGTCAACTCCGTCAGATGTCAACTCCGTCAGAGTTTTTCTGACTCTTTCAGTGAAATTGTTGTCAAATCTCACTTAATTGTGCAACTAATTCATTTTAATGTATTTTACATGAATTGCATTACTTCACATGTACCAAGTTTTTCATTTTACTCACTAGTTTGTCACCACCTTCAGTTCTGTGTCAACTCCGTCATGCACTGTCAACTCCATCAGATGGACTTTTTCTTGTTTTTTGTTTTAAATAATATTTATTTTATTTCTTGAGAAGCATTTGTCTGTAAATTGAGTAAAAATATCACTAATGGGGTATTTTAAAAATCATTTTAGATTTATTTTTGTCAGATGGTGATGACAAAGTTCTGGGTCAGGTCGATTAAAAATGTAATTTTTTTTAAAAAATTCGCAACTGGGAGCCTGTACCTTAGCATCTTCATATTTTCTAAACATTATTTGTCATATTTGCATACATAAGGTTGAGAAATAATAAAAAAAATATATGGGAAAATTAAAACCCATTTTGTCCCTATTCTCAAGAATCACTGAATTATAATAAATAATGACATTGGCTGCCTCTTTTTTCTTCATTAGTACTTCATGTTGGTGACTGAAGCCTGTTATGATGACTTCAACACATTTCTTCTGACAGGTTGGTAGAAGAAATCCTCTCCAGAATGTTTCTATAAGCTGACTAATTTCTATAATGCCTAATGTCTGAGTTGTGTTCATGGTAATTATTTCTGACATTTTTATGCTTTATGTTGTAGGTGGGAAAAAGATGCTCTCCAGGGTAAACCGGGTGGACAAAGTATGTTGTTGGGTCTGGTTAGTTTTGCTCACCTCTCTTTAAAATCTGTATTTTTTTTTTATCCTAATGTGTCTGCTATTTACCCTGTTGTTCCTCCAGGCTGGGAAAACCAGGCATTCTTCCGTTGGTTCATGTGCTTCGTCCTACATCCAAAGGCCACAAGAAGAATCCAAAACAGCTCATGTCAAACTGTGGGCCATGTTTTCAGATATGTGTAGGTATGTGGTTATTCTAATGATTCTGCTTTGTAGAAGCACTTTCTTATTGTCTTTGTTTGCTATCTGAATGTAGCTGTGCTACTAAATATATTTAATAATTTTTATTTGTCTCCTTATCATTATGTCAAAGATGCAAGCCAGCTGCCAGCTTTGAAACCTTCCCCATTGCCGTGCAACCAGGACAGCCCGTCCTCCTGCATGTTGGTGAAAACAAGAGCAGTACCAAAGACGCTTCACAAGATCATCCAAGGTAGATTTTGATGAACTTTGAAAGCACACTTCTCATTCAACTTCTGTACAACTTCTGTACATTAATCCAGCCTACAGTTTTCAACATTGATGTGACTTACACGACAATTGAGGAGTTTAAGATCCTTGCTTTTACTTTACCTGACAGAGTGGACACTATTTATTATGATGATCATTTAAATGCATACTGTATCAATAAGAGGATTTGTTTTATGTTCTTCCAATTAAGGACTTGGTTTATTACAGTCCCTGTGGGAAGCAGTTTTCTGCATGGTCAGCATTGAAGGCCATATTGTCTTTGAGAGGGTCCAGCCAACATTCCAGACAGCACAGTGTTGTCCATCTTCTTCATCTTCAGCCTCCAATGAGGCAGCCAAGACTTTGGTTCATTCAACGGTAAAACCATTCCTGTATTTTTTTTTTTTTTTTTACAATGACATGGTTTTAAAGCAAGTTATGATTAACATTTGACAAAGGTGGTGATGTTTTCTCTTTACGTAATTAAAAACAGCTTTATTTAAATATTGTACCAGCTGTTTTCAAAATACCTCACTATTTGTATACTCGGGAATTTTCCCATTTTTAATTTTGTTTTTTAGTCGCTTCATTAGGATTAACCCAGAAAGGGGCAAAAAAGCCAGTCATGGGAAGATGGTATCCAAAAACACAGGAAAGACAATTCAAAAGAAAAAGTGACGGTCAATGTTCAGGTTTCCACCTTCATCAAAAACATGCTGGACTTTGAGTGGCATCTCATTCAGATTAGGTATTAATGTTCTATCGTAAAACTAAGTCTGTACTGTACTAATATGTTTTTAGACTTAACTTTAATCAGTCAAACCGATTTGCTCAGGAATACATTAAATATTTGAGTGAACCAAAATATTACAACTAGATGTTACCTGACTTAATATATGTGTTTAACTGTCATTTGGGAAAGCCCAAATGAGTCAGGTGTTCTCCCGTGGTATACTAAACCTGGACCAGCTGGCAGCAGGCGAGGGGAGCTGGGTGTTAATCCAGCGGGAGCAGACGTCTCCAAAAACGTCGGACAGATATTGCAATTAGGTGATGCACTGATGAACCGAGCAGAAAAGTGAGATTTGTACATCTACTAACATTGTTTAAATCATGTTGTGTCACGGCTGCTAAGCAACATAACCTGAGGTGGAGGCTAGGCAGCTAGCTGAAGGCTACAGCTTCTCTCTGCAATGCTCTGCCTTCGCAGGATCCCACTTTCGTAGACCGGGTCGTTTCTCAAGCCCATAAGTTTGAAAGGATGCAGACCCTGAAGTCGGACACAAAGCTCTAGTGGTCTGGAACACTTATTTTTATATATTTTTTACATGTATTTTTTGTTTGCGTCTTTTCTTTGTTGTATTTGTTTTTCTCGTTTGCTGTGCGTTTGCACCTGTCGGCCACCGTAGTATTTTAACGATTCTGTATTTTACTTCTGCTGGGCTCCATATGGTTATGTGTATTTGTTATAAGTTGCATTGTGATCACTGTTATGTGTAGAGTGTTATGGGGTTCCCCTGTCTGACTGCTGACTCCCACTCACATGTGATGGACCTGTCATTTGGGCGAGGGATCAGGGGAGCGGGAGGACCCGGACCAATGCTGACAGAACACCGGAAGAGCGGAGAGTTCAGTGTGTTTTTAGCAGTGAAGGTATTCAGTTGAGTGTAACGGTTTGTTAGAGGCGCAGCTGCTCGCTCTTATTTCTAATAAACCCTGTTGGCGGTACTACGTCCGCGGTGTGTTGGCGTCATTACAGTATTTACTTACAGTACACCACTTTAAAAGATAATTACAGGATTGAAAAGGTAAATGTCCAGTAAAATACTGGAAATATCTACAGATGCCAGCTTTTTTTTTTTTTACCGTTTTTCTGAAAAAATGGTAAACTACTGGCAGCTACAAATGCCAGTATTTTACAGTTCTTTTAAAAAACGGTAAAGTACTGGCAGCTACAGACGCCAGTATTTTACCGTTCTTTTAAAAAACGGTAAACTACTGGCAGCTACAGACGCCAGTAATCTACCGTCAAGATTAATTACGGTACAGCAACTGTGGATTTACAGTAAACTTCTGGCGTCTATAGCTGCCAGTATGTTACTGTAAATTTACAGGATTATTTCTTAGTGTACCAGTTGCCCTTCCCTGCAGTTGCCTCACCATGAACAGCTTCCATGTTGTCTTAACAACATGGAAGCAGGGGAATTGAGAATCCTCAGTCATTATTAGTCTGAGGGCAGCCAGACTCATTTAGTTTTGCAAAATTGTTATATTTAGCTAAATATTATTGTTGGGGGGGATCAAGCAGGCCTCCTCACACACATATTCATTTTTTTTTTTTTTTACAAATTAAGAAGAAAAAAAATTCAAAAAGGGCACTCGGTGCAGTAGGGAACATCAAGGATAAAAGGGACCGGGGCTCAAGCCCTCTTCACCCCCTGCATACATTGTTATGCTATACATTTATTAGCCCACTTTTCTGTGTCCTGAGTATTCTGTTCTTTTTCGCGCCACACTTTTTGTCTGGGCCGTGCAGAGACCACTAAAGGGGCAGGTGCTCAATAAAAAAAAAAAAGGGCACATCTAACCACATTCTAGGACAGAATATTAACAAAGCCACACAGCTTTCAGAGTTTAATAATGATAAATTACAAAACTGTGAGATATACAATCAAAGCTAAGGAAAATCTCTATACAGAGCATACAACTATGCATATGTAAGATATTTTATTAGTAATTTATTTCTGCAGGTCTATTTTGTTATAGGAAAGTATTGCAATATTCAAATCCACAATTTAACAAGATATGTAAATCAGAGCTAGACCACCAGACATATTTTGTATTTACAGAATTACACTATTAAAAATGTAAACAAGGGCACGAAGCAACCTTTTAGTGTACTGTAATGTATAAAAAAGAGCTGCCTGTTTGCTACACTTGCAGTGGAGATGAAGATGGTCCATTCAGGAAAGCAGAGCTGCATCAAACTTTAACGTGGAACTGCTGAAAAAAGAAAAAAAAAAAGAAAACATTTAATTGTTAATGCATGTCACCATGAGAAAAGCCTACTGAGTATTGCTTCAAAAACTTTTTAAAAAATTAAAATCACACATTTATGTCTCATGAAGTGAACTTTTTTTTTTTTTTTTTTTGCAAAAAAACTTATTTGCGCTTGTCATAAACCTTTTCTTGCTATTCTAAGTTTTTGTTTGATTCAAAGTTTTGCTTGTGATTCTCACACTAAGTCATGGGCAGGGCCCAAAATCGCAAAAAAAGATTTCTGATGTGTGCAAATAAATGTTCATGTTTGGCAAATAACATTTTAAGTTCATTAGACAAAAATGAGTTACTTAATTTTAAGAAAAAGTTTTTTTAAACAAAACTTTTTGTTTTAAAAAAATTCCAAAAATTACAATTCCAAAAGTTTTGATTACAATTTTATTTTACTTAACTGAGGTTCATTTTTTTTTTTTCATTGAATAATCGGGGGGAAAATTTTTAACTGCATACTCTGCGAACCAGACCCTAAACTGAAAGTCTGGGTTGAGTTTTTTTCCCCTTCATTAATTACACACTTTTATTACACACATTATATCTATCATGGTAGTTCAGATTGAGTTATTTTTAATTCTAAATGAATATCCTCGTTGGACTTTTATTTAAGTGCTATTCTCCTTCAAGATACATTTACCTAACACTAGAATAAATGCAATGTACATTATGCAGCAAAGCAAATTAGAAGACATGTATCCATTATGGAAATGATCGGTTTTGGACGGGCGATGTGCCCCTATTGCATAAGCGATATTGAAGAATGATCATTAAGGATACAGGGAAGAAGCTTTTTGTTATCTTGCTTTGCTAGCAAAGTCGTTAGCTAGCAGCTAGCTAATAGCACAACAAAAACAGCCTAATCTCTGTCTGATAAAAATACTGAATCGATAGATAAGAACAGTTTTTCCTCACCTGGCTGTCTCCTCCCGTTCAGTAGTTCTTCAGAGTAAGCCAGACGCAGAGGCCTGTCAGTGTCTGTTGTATTTCATTACCTCTCTGCTTAAACCGCTACTCCGTGCTGAAGCAGAAACGATTTCTGTCATCTGGCAAGATGACCCCCCTTCCCCCCGCACGTACCTGCTTTTTGTTAATATGAAAACAAAACACCGCACTATAGATTGTAGGCATTCTTATTATATTCTCATCCCTGTACACAAGGGCGTAGGAACGAGTCTGTCATTGGGGGGGACGCATATCGGAAACCTGACAGATCAGTAAATAGCTTGAGCAGAATTGTCAATTATGCCATCCAGGGCCATGCAGGGACCACTAAAGGGGCAGGTGCTCAAAAAAAAGGGGCACATCTCACCGCATTCTAGGACAGAATATTAACAAAGCCACAAAGCTTTCAGAGTTTAATAAACAATGATAATTTACAAAATTGTGAGATATACAATCAAAGCTAAGGAAAATCTCTATATAGAGCATACAGCTATGCATATGTAAGATATTTTATTAGTAATTTCTTTCTGCAGATCTATTTTGTTATAAGTATTGCAATATTCAAACCCGCAATTTAGCAGGACATGTAAATCAGAGCTAAACCACCAGACATATTTTGTCTTTACAGAATTACACTATTAAAAATGTAAACAACAAATAATTTTAGTATGTTATGTGTCAGAAGAGGGCTTAGAAAATAATACCAAAAAAAAAAAAAAAAAGTCTGACCAAAAGGGCACGGAGCAAAAGGGGCAGGTTCTCAAGCAGCCCCAGCCCCTCCCTCTGCACGTGCCTGATGCCATCAACACATCAGTAACGTGTTACTCTAATCTGACCGTTGTTTCAGTAACAAGTATTCTAACATGTTACTATTTACAATCCAATAATCAGATTAAAGTTATGCATAGTATAATGACCGTCATTCCAGGATGAACACTCACTTTAGCATTTGCCTCTCACAACTAGCAAGCTAAATACTCTGGTAGCACAGACAGGCCACCAGATTCTGATATATGTTATTGGTCAAAAGACATATGATTATTGGTCAAAATGCATTGATATAAATTGACTGGCAATTGAACTGGTTCTGCCTCTTTCTAAAACCAAAGTAGAAAACAGCTCATAAAATAGAACTCAGCAGTTTTAAACTCAATACAGCAATTTGACCAACAAAAATAAAATCTAAACAAGTTTTGTTCTTCTTTAACAACTCTCTACATCAGTGCAACAGTTTGATCTACAAAATAAATAAAAATTATACCTTTCACATCTAACAGACACCTTAGCTCCTCACTGTTAACTCAGTCTCACTTTCCAGCCCTGCATTCCGTAACGTACCAAAGATCCATGAAAAACACTGAGGTAAAAAGACTGAATGTCTTTTTTTCCCTGTCATTTTCAGCCGCAAACATTTAACTAAAATATCTATGGATATGTTTCTGTCTCTGCCTCCCTCTGACTCTCTGCAGCCTGATGTTCCTGCATGGATTCATGTATTTACAACAGACACTTTAGTAATGTACAGTGTCAGAATGTGAACTAAATATAAAAAGTATGTTTTTATCATACAGAATGAGAATTTAAACAACTTAATTTTCAGATGTATAAATTATTATACATCTCAACTCTATTTACTGTGTAGCAAAAATTTTCACTAATTTATTTTTAAACCTCTCCTCAAGCACTTTTTTATTGTCTTCTGTAATTAATATAATTTTTAATATAATTAATTAATATAATTTTTAATGTAATTAATTATAATTTTTATATCTTTACACTGAAACTCCACCTGGCTCTCTTATGTATTCCCTGACCTGCTACTCTCATAATAAAATAGTTTAGTGTAACCAGGATAATTTTTCTATATTAGATTCAATTTATTTTCTATTTTGTTAGATCTAGTTTTATTTATTTTTATTTAAAGGTTAATTAAAATCCTCCTTTCCTTAATTTAACACAAACCAAGCGAGAACATTCTTCTCGCGATTTTTCAACGTCATGTGACAGATGCACGTCAGCGTCCTAAATTGACAGCTACGGCTTATATTGCTGCTGAATCGCACCTTAGGTAGGAGACGCTGTCGGACTCTGACGTGCAGACGTGAACATTCGGCTAAACGTTGAAACGATCACGGTTTGTCAAGAGGGAACTGGTGAGTGTTTGTTCGGGAGCTAGCATGCTAGCACTAGCCTCCCCAGCTGTTAAGTAGCTGACGCTGATCTAAAGCACATTCAAATTGAAATGCTTATTGAAACTATTGTTGTGAAAAGAGTAACTTGAATTTGCATAAGTTGCATTTAATTATGTAAACTCCTGTAATTAGTGGAGATGTGCCGATCAGGTTTTTTCCTGCCGATACCGATACCGATCACCCATGAGGGCCGATCACCGATATCGATCACCGATACCGATCACATAATAATTATTTATTTATTTTTTATCATAAACCCTACCGGTTACATAATGTGGAAAAAGGAACCATGAATTCACCTTAATTTAGACAAAAACTTGTTTTTAATAACTTTTTCCAAGAAGAAAACTAAACAAAACAGGCATTGTGCAAATTGTACTGCTATTGATAATACTACCTTTAACAGACTGATAACATATGAAGGCTCTGAAGAGGCTAAATAATGCAAAGAGCCAAAATAAAACCTCTCAACATTGCCAAAAAAAATTCAAGTATAAAACTTAACATTCAAAGGCAAAAACAGGTTCCATTACAATAAACAATCCAGAGTTACTGAATGAAAACTTCCTGATAGCATGGCGGCTAGCTGATTACTATGAGGGGCCGTTTAGGACAAAATTTAGGTTTTGTCTCTCACACACTACCAAAAAGTCTCGCATACTCCAAAAAAGTAGCCTTGCACACTCAAAAAAATTACGTTTTGTCCCTCACACACTACCAAAAAGTCTCGCATACTCCAAAAAAGTAGCCTTGCACACTCAAAAAAATTACGTTTTGTCCCTCACATACTACCAAAAACTCTCGCATACTCAAAAAAATTACGTTTTGTCTCACACACACTACCAAAAACTCACGCATACTCAAAAAAATAGCCACGCACACTTAAAAAGTAGTGTATGTGAGCGAGCTGGTAGTAGTGTATGTGAGCGAGCTGGTAGTAGTGTATGTGCGCGAGCTGATAGTAGTGTATGTGCGCGAGCTGATAGTAGTGTATGTGCGCGAGCTGATAGTAGTGTATGTGAGCGAGAAAGTTAACGTTTGTGTGTGTGTGTGTGACATTTTAGTAGTGTGTGTATACGCAATTTGAGTATTTTTTGAATGTGCGTGAGTATTTTTTGAGTGTGCGTGGCTATTTTTTTGAGTATGCGTGAGTTTTTGGTAGTGTGTGAGAGACAAAACGTAATTTTTTTGACTATGTGAGAGTTTTTGATAGTATGTGAGGGACAAAGCGTAATTTTTTTGAGTGTGCGAGGCTACTTTTTTGGAGTATGCGAGACTTTTTGGTAGTGTGTGAGAGACAAAACGTAATTTTTTTGAGTGTGCGAGGCTACTTTTTTGGAGTATGCGAGAGTTTTTGGTAGTGTGTGAGAGACAAAACCTAAATTTTGTCCTAAACGGCCCCTCATAGATTACTGCTAGCTCTGATTGGCTGTTTTTGACTGAGCGGAGTAATTATGCAGAACAGGGAGGAGATCGATTATTTTTTCAGAGATTATCTGTCTCATGTTAGGACAGCGAAAGTTTTAATACATATGTAAAATGTATTTTTTTTAAGTTAGATGTTGCAGCTTTAATCAGAGGTTCGGTGTGAGAGTCACTACCAGGTGGAGCAGAAGCGGCGCTCCGTCTGTCAAATATTACTACCTGTAGCGTAGCAGCGGTTCAACAGGAGAGCAGAACCAGCGCCTTACATCGCAGCTCGAAGACTTAAATAATTTTCCAGGTTATTTGTTTAGCTTTCTGACCGTCATGCTTATCCGGGTGAGTGTTTGTAGCTGTGCGCTGCTTTACCTGATATCTGATCGCTCCGTATGTCTTTTTTACTGCAGTGAGCCTCGATGTAGCCAAACTCCGTCAAGTATGGCATTGTTTTTATGCCATATTAGATTCGTTGTGTTGATGCATTTTGACGTGCTTTAATTTTCCGCCGCAACACGCAAACTTCCCCATTCACTCAGTGCGTTATAGTTCCACATCGCTTAGGATTTGTTGCTGCGCGTTTGCGCAGTGTGAAGGAAAAAGGAGACCAGCTGCACAGGCAGGTTGGAAATGAGATGATCGGTATCGGCAACAAGAGCCAATGATCGCCGATCACCGATCATGCACTTTTTCACGGAAATCGGCCCGATTATGATCGGTGACCGATCGATCGGCACACCTCTAGTAATTAGAAAATACATGTACATGTTGTTTGATTATTTAGGCCTGTTTATACAGGCCAGGTGTATTGCAGATCCCCTCCTCCGCTCAAGGAGTGGCTGAAGGGTTTAAGATGCATCACGGATTGTCTGGCTTCATGCTGACCAGACTGGCGAGCTAACCGTATTAGCGGATCTGGAAATACAACACCTATCATCTGTGAAAACTTCCGAACTGGTTGGAGATTCGGCCCAACAGTCTTCACTGACGGAACTGGACATTTATTTTTTGTTTTTCCTTTCATCATCAACAAAGACTGACTGACTTTCTTGGATTAAGGAACCCTTTTGAACTCTAAATTGTGGACTAATTTGTATATATTGTAAATATCAATACAACTCACTGATTTTGCACCATCTACTTGTCTTTGTGTTTTTGCAATTTGCCACCTCCTCCTGCAGACGAACCTAGTTTTTAAGAAATCACTTGGATTGACTTTTATTTGGATTATTTCTAATCCTAGAATGTAACTTGGGTTACATTAGGTTATTTAAAAATTAAAAACAGTTAATACATATTTCAGTAAACTAAATGAAGATCTCGCCAGAGCTTCTTCAGCTTTCTTCAACATCATTCTAGCACTGCTGTTCTCCTAAATATCTAAATAATATAATATATAAATACATGTTAATTGGTCGAGTATGATCAGATGTTGCTCACTTTAAATAATAAAAAGGCAAATTTCGCTGCTGTTTCAGTCTCATTCTAAATCATTGTGACTAGACTAGCTAACTTTTAAACAAAGTTAGCAGTAAAATTTTGGACATATGACTATCCCAGAATTAAAACGGCTTAACCTAAAAGATTTAGTTCTATATATGAAAGTAAAATGACAAGATGTTATAAACGAGCGATATTCATAGAAAAATTCCTGATTCAAACGGAGTTTCTCTGACTCCGTCTGCTGCTGCCTTTACTCTGAGCCGTTCAGAGGGGGGAGGGGGAGGAAGCGCTCTGCTGAATGCGCTGTTGTGCGCCTTCAAAATGAAAGCATGCGAGTGGAAGACTTAAAAATTCTTCGCAACAGCTGTGAAATTATTGGGGGGGGACGAATGTGACTCTCTCCAATATTGGGGGGGACATGTCCCCACCGTCCCCCCCGCTTCCTACGCCTATGCCTGTACATCCTTTTGCAGTGATGAAAGTTGCACCCTCCCCTATGCTTTGTTGCAGGTCGAATGACGCAGCACTCACGTTTACGTACATCTATAAAGTACATGCATTCGGTTCGGTACACTGCCAATGTAGATCAAAACAGAAAAATACCATCTACAACGTCACTTCAGATGTGAAAGACGATGCATTTTTATCTCTGTGTAACAATCTGCCTTTTAACAGTTAAATACAGATGCGACAACTACAGATCTGTCCGCTACTTCCCCAGTCTAAAGCATCTGCGCAGTTTCTTCTTACCGTTTTCATCACCAAGCGTCTTTCCAGTCCAAGTGGAGATGCAGAGGCACAAGACTAAAAGAAGCTCCATTGTTTTTTCAGTATCTAGAATATTTTGACAAAAAGAGCCATAAATAAAGAAATTAACTTTATCTAACGGAGCAGAGCTCGATCTAACCGACCGACTGCAGCCACACCCGTCAGATTCACTTTTTACTTTCGGTTCTGGCTTCCGCGAACTGCAGAAACACAAACGTTGACTATTTCACCTACACACTACAGCGTTCATACAGCTAGTAAACGTGTGTTAATAATAAGTGCGATTCACACATTGACTGAGCTACGTTAAGAAGAACGTTGATCTTTTCAAAAATGTATTTTTTCTGTAAGATCTTTATAGTTTTAAAAGCAACGATTTAATTCCACATTAGAACTTGCTTAAAAAGATGACTTCAAATAGTGACTTCTTATAGTGCCCTGATGAACTAGCTGCTAATTAACCTTTTTTGCAATTCATTGTAAGAGGAGGAACAAAATCATTTACAGGAACAGATTATTTCAGGGGCTTAAAAGTTAAACGTTTATCTGTCACTCCTATGTCAGGACTCTGGGTTTTGTGTTAGGAGTCTTTGTGTGTGTTTCTGTTTTATCAGTTATTTTCTAGTTCACTTTAATTTTACCTTTCAGTGTCATTCTAGTTTCATGTTGATGTAACTTATTTTGGTTAGATTTGTCTTGTTCTTGTTTTCCTTATCTCAGTCCCTCCGTAGTGTTTCTATAGTTATGTTTATTTCTTAGTTATTTCGTTATGGTTCTATTGTTCTTAGATGTTTGAGCCTATGTCTGTTTTTCTTTAGTAATTCTAGTTAGGTTATTTCTTTGTTTAGTCCTAGTTATATTCCTTAGTTCTTGTTATTTTTAGATCAGTCTTGTGTCTGTTTTGGTTCTTTCATAGTTTTCCCTCATGTCTTTTTCTCTTTCTAGTTTATCATGTCTTCTTTAGTCTTAGTGTTTATTTAGCATTAGACTTATTTCCAGCTTCCCTGTTTCCTCCCTCACTCTTTGTCTTTCCCTGTATATCTTCCTAGCTTCCCTGTGCCACCTTCTACAGATGGCACAACCTCAGCCTGAATCCTGCTCCAACAACTCACACCTATAATCTGTTACCTCATTGTTTCCATTGGTCCATTGTTTCCACCTTCTGCCTCCCTGTTTTTAAGCTCCTCTAGTTCAGTCACAACTCTCCAGTCTGTCTCGTCATTGTTGCTCCACCTAGCAGGTGGTCTGAGCAGGGGGTCCTGCAGAAGAAAAGAAAGTAAAGTCGGGGTGGGCATGATAAGTCGGGCAAGAGCCAGCCTGAAACGTGGAGCTGGGTAGAGAAGTCAGGTCAGCTCCACCAGCCCTCTCCCTCTATAGCTGGAGCACAGCTGCTTTTATAGCCAGGAGACGCTGGGCCCTAGCAGGTCTTGGATGCCGCAACTTCTGGTGTGCTTCAGGACAGAAAACAATTAATAAAAGTGGAGGGGGACGTCACACTGTGTTTGTGTAAAAAATTTAATTTAAAGAAAGTCTAACAAAAAAATCCCAACAAAACATCTCCCTCTGATTATTCTGGCATTTAATCGATATAAATAGTTTTGGTCATTCTAACTGACCTAAAATAGGTTTAGTCAGACATGGAGGAAAAACAGTTTATGGGTGTTTTAAATAGTACATGTATGACTTGAGCTGTATGTTGTTTTCTCTGGGAAGGATAGAGGAGGAAAGTTTTCCTATTTATTTAAAGAACACTTAGCCAGGATGATGACCACATAATCCTACAGCTGTATGCAATTCCATCTTGACTAAAGTTTTTATTTCAAATCAGAGTAAGAACATGAAAACACAACCTGAACATAGCAAAAACTGTGTATGCCAAAGTTTGGACATCTTTCTATTTGCTGTAGCCACAGTCAATTTACAGCTTTAATATTTTCACTCTGTGATACTAACAGTATCTTGGTCCAAGGATATCATTGCAGCAACATTATGTTGATTAACCCCAAAACTGGAATGAAGTACAAAATAAAATAAAGATTGTGTCCAAATGAAGAGTAAACTTTATTTGACTTCAGAGCCAAAAAACATCCAAAACTAATTTCTGGGCCATGAAATATCTGCAAAGACAAACGCCTGCTTTGTGGTGTAGCTAACATAGAGGCCTATTGTAGGAGCATTTCTCCACACATTTGTTTTTCAACCAAGGAACAGAGAGCTACCAGTCTCTGCGGAGTAAACAGAGATGTCATCGATATGAGCTTCTATAAATTATTGTAAATATAAATGTACACAAAAAGCAACTATATATTAAACCCAACAGAAAGTAATAGGAATAGAAAAATATATGGATCATTTCCAGCTGCAACTAAAATTAATTAAATTCAATTCATTATGGACACATGTAAATAAAAGGAGACACACCGTTTTAAAGTTTTTTTTAAATTTTTTTTTAAATATTGTACTCATTTATTTTTTTAAAGATCTTCTGTTGGTTAAATCAGCAGCAGGCACTGAAACAAAGAGAAAAACAAAATAAAATGAAAACAAGTTTCTTCCTTTATTATAAACAAATAGCAACACTAGTTACTAGTAACTCTAGTTACTACAACTAGTAACACTAGTTACTATAACTAGTAACACTAGTTACTAGTGTTCAACATTCAAGTTTTGCCAATAATGAATGTTGAATGAATGTACTGAATGAGCCTTAACTGGGAAATATCCATAGCTCAGTATAATATCCACTTCTCGTAAAAACGGAAAGAAAATGCAACAGACACGCACATTAAGCAATCCAAAGTGTTTTACATAATAAAAAATCAATTACGAACTAAAATACTTCCTATATTTTTCTTCCAAAAATCTGTCCAAAATATATATCTAATTTAAAGTCACACCATGCTTAAATATCTCCTATTATTCTACACTTTATAAACTTCACACACCAGGCAGGGTTTATTAGACAACAGATGCCATATATTTAGTGCATTTTGGGCCCTTTTTATCTCCACCTTCCATTTTCTGCTATTTATTAAATGCTAACAGGAGTAGTAGATCACCATAATTGTGACCATCTTGGCGTTTCATCTTTCCGAATCTTGTTTGGAAAGATGAAATTGTTCTCAGACCACAGGGGAACTGAAGCTATATTGTGAAAGGCCAAACATCGAAATCAAATCCCTCTGTGTCTGCAGTGCTGCTGAATGCTGCCTTTCTTGCAGATTCCTCAGAGATTTTCATCCTTGGTGTAACTACAATCTCAAACTGAAGTTATTTGTATCTATTTCAAAGTCAGCAATTTTTTTTGGCTTGCCTGCGGGAGGGTTTGGAGTTTGTCTCCTGCTGTTTGCAGAGACAAACGACCATGCACTTACATCAAAAGTAATTTAGAGTAACAAATTAACTCATCAGTCATGTATTTGGATTGTGGGAGAAAGCCTGAGTACGTAGAGAGAAGCCATTATGCACAGGGAGCACAAACTCAATGTACAGTAAATAAAACCTACAGTGGGACTTGAACTCTGGAGCTTTTGCCCAAAAGGCAGTAGAGTGTCTTATAAGGACTTCAACAGAAATTAGACTGTTATCTGCATCCCCAAGTTTACAAGCATTGATTTGAGATAAAGTTCCATTTTATTTTTTCTCAGGTTCCATTTCTTTTGTTTATATATAGTTCCAAGGCGCCACCTACTGGAGAAAAAAAAGCATGATTACTTTGCATGGCAAATGGCAAATTGATAAATGGTTTGTTTGCCTTAAATGTACTTTATTTAGAGCATTATTTATTTTGTGAATTTTCAGGAAAAAGGACACTGAATCAAAGTGTCTTTTTGCATGTATTTTGATTTTCTTGGGCAAAAAAAGTCAAAGATTCATGCTGATGTAACTCTTATGATGTGATTACAATAACTAGAACACACAATAAGACCAGTGCTAGTGAAATGTGTAGGTGTATTAATGAGCACAGACCAGAAAATAAGTTTAAACTGCCAGTTTATTATTTGTTGAAGAGAAAGGAAACAACAATATTACAAACAGTTGACATACATTTAACACAAAATTCAATAGAAAATAGTTTCCCTGTTTCTTTCGGGATATTGTCTTTCATACCTATCTTGAAATTTAAACCCAATGTCAAGTATTAAAAGGATACCATTTATTCAACTTAAACATGTTAGGTTTATTCTTCAAATAAACTCTGAAATGATCACAAGGACACAAAGACTGTCTTTTTCAAAAGGGGAGAAGCGTGTCAGACTCGACTGCGTCAGATGAGCCAACTCCAACGGGGGCTTCCAGCCCTTCAATATTTATTCACTTCTAAGCGGGCATGTCGTCATAGTGATAATTCAACAACAAAGACAAGTACAGGAAAATGCATCCCATATATGGCAACTCTTTTTAAGACAGATTAGGTTTACACAGGATGTTATCGTTAAGCTATTTCTGTCACAGCTGTGAAAGCGTCTGCACATCGTCTAAAACATCTTTAACAGGAAATCACATCTTGCAGAAGTATAAAAACACAGCAAATACATCAGTAAATAAAGTTTGAAGGACTGGCTGGGGGAGATGGTTGGTTGAAAGGCAAACCAGGAAGAGGAACAATCCATCAGGCTGCTGGAAGCAGGGTACTTGATGTTGAAGAATCTGCCTCTCTCTACTAATAGCTGTTATGTGTATACACATGAATATGCAGATAACATTAAAATTTTACTGCTAGAAACAATCTTAGAAAACACAATATGATTAATTTTGTAATTGACAGGGCCCCAATTTTTTATTTATTTATTTTATTTTTATGAACAATTTCATAGAACAATTTCTATGGACTGCTAAAACATTTTTGATGTTAGGTTGTCTTGTTTTTACAGTCGTGTTGTAGTCAAAATGTTTTGATTTTAATTATTTGTCTATGTTTGTGCATTGTTTGTCTTTGTCTCATCTCCCACCCCTCCTTGTTTGTGTAGGCCTTTGTGTATAAATTCCCCTGTGTTCATTGTGTGAGGTCAGTTTTGGTTTGTTGTCCTGAGTTAGGTAGGTATGCCTTAGTTGATATTTTTCTTTTGGGCCCATTTTGCTATATTTGAGATTTGTTGTTGAAAGTAGTGATGACCAAATGAAGCTTCGTGAAGCAATGAAGCTTCCCAACCCATTGATTTTGAGTGCCATCATCAAAATCATTAACACACATGAACTATGTTGGTCAAGGTTCCTTTTATTTCAGCCACTGCTGAAAACAAATATTCACTTCCTGCTAAAGAGCCCCCTGGTGGTTGAAGAAAAATCCACATATAAATGGCTTGTAGTCCGGAAAATACGGTAAATGAAAAAAAAAATCTGAATGCTCTCTGGTATTTGTTCTGTTCTCCGATATGTATATTCAATAAAATCTTGAGGCTACATAGAAGCACGCGTGAGACAACTCCATCTTAGCAGGTGCTTTTTATTCTGTCTGCCGCCAAACACAATACAGCACAAAGGTTCCTATCCACAGATAGCCTGATACTACAGTATTGTTCAGGGGGCCGCACCAAATGTGGAGGCGGGCCGGATGCGGCCCGCGGGCCATAGTTTGGGGACCCCTGACTTAAGTGATGCAACATAGGATAGGAATAGGAATTGTAATTTTTTATAGAAATAAACTCTTTGGGTTGACATATATAATTCAATTCAATTTAAATTCAAAATACTGTATTGATCTCAAAGGGAAAACCTGGAAGCTTCCAAGTATAGCCTAGTTTTTCTTGCCGTTTGCTGTTTATATATTTAAGACTTTGAAAGAAGATGCAACGTTGTATTTATATGTTAAATGTTATCTTAAGGTTGTCCAAGACACCTAGAAATTTATAAAATTAAAAAATAATTATTCTTAAAAAATGCTGTGTGACACTTTATGTATTATGAGGAAGTCAGAAATAATTTTATTAATCTTATCCATGTCTATGTCTCTACCTGCATTGCTGTGTGCAGGTGGAGGTGAGTCCGCTGGAAAACGCCGTCTCTGTGGTGGAAAATAAGAACCAGGAGCTGCGGACTCTGATCAGTCAGTACCAACACAAGCAGCTGCATGGGAACATCAACCTGCTCAGCATGACGCTGAACGGAGTCATCGACGCCGCCGTGAACGGAGGCATCGCCAGATATCAAGAGGTTGAGAAAAAAGAAAACCTTAAAATAAGCATTAACACTCATCTTCTAATGAGTCCTTCTCTGTCCTGCCATCTTTGTTCTGTAATGAGAGTTTTTATTATCATGAAGTTTCCCTGCTCAGGTTTTATTGTGGCTCTCTTCTTATTTTAGGAGTCCAAATGAAATCTTTGTGTTAATATGGAGAACATGAGCTGTTAAGATCCTCCAACCACCTTTTGAAATAATGAGTTTAATTTTGAGTCTGTGAAAGGTGTATATCTTATTACTGCTGGTGTATGAAAGTGAGTTTGATTCTGTAGTTTAACAACAAAGACTTGTATCACAGCGTTATAAAAATATATTCAGCTAATTGCAGATATTAGCAATAATCCTGCTGCCATTAAAAACAAACCTATTCTTTCTTTCCAACAGGCTTTCTTTGATAAGGAGTACATCACCAGCCACCCTGAAGACACAGAGAAGATCACACAACTCAAAGACCTCATGCAGGAGCAGGTGACACAAGATCCACACTTTACATCTTATATTTCATTTAATCAGGGAGCGCCATGAGGTTTGCATTTATTTTTCAGGAGGAACCTGTGTAAGAAAACACACAGAGGTTTAACATTTACATTGAAACAAGTAAACAAATGAAACAAGTCAGAGGTAACATAATACAGATCCAATGAATCAATAAAGAATAGCAGAATGCAGTCTTCAGCTGTAGATGTCTATTCAAGAGAAAACAAAGTATATAGATTTAATGTAGCCACTCTGATTAATTAAATCTCTAAACCTTTATTCAATACATAAAAAATATGCTATGACTGGTATTTTATTCGAAGAGGACTCAGAAACTAGAATATTAAGCACACAGTGATTTCAGACTAATTCAACAGATGGAAAACAAGTTCTTTTATAGCTAAGATGTTTGAGTAAATAAGAAAGAAATCATCACTCCTTCTCATCACTTACTAAAACATTTCTTTTGGTTTTCTCACAGGTTCACATCCTAGGGGTGGGCTTGGCTGTACACGAGAAGTTGGTGCACCCAGAAATGCGTCCCTTGCACAAGAAGCTGATCGATCAGTTCCAGATGATGAGGAGCAGCCTCTGCCATGTGAGTGCACAAGAAGAGCTTTAAATTTCATATGTGAAGCTTTTATCATCCATGCTTGAAAGAAATGATGTAAGGAGAGAATCTGAAGCAGAACTATTGTTCAGTAGTAATTTTGTGAGCTTTTTACAAGCCTTAATATGATGAAACAAACCTAAATCAGCCGTGTGTCTGGAGGAAGGTTTCTTTTATCATATCATAGAGGATGAATCAATGTGCTGAAGGAACCTAATTAGCTGGATCTTCAAAGAGGATGTTCTTCTGCCTGAAGCAAAGACATCACCGCTTTGAGTCTAAACTCTTTCAACTTTGAACATTTCACCTCCTGAATTTATAAATGATTCTTTCAGGTGTTAAACTTCTGCCTGGTCAGACCAAAACAGCCATGAATGTTTCTGAAAAGCCTTTTTGATGTAATTTTCTCTGATTTTAATCTCAGAATGTGTGTTTATGAAGGAGCGGTATGAATAATCGGAGCAGGGCTTCTATGTTGCGTTTCAGGGCCCACCTGGTTTTGATAAGTCTGGTTCTGGAGTCAACAGAGGGATCCTGGCCTCTCACAACCCCATGAGCCCAGAGAGCTTCAAACTCGTGCACCGACACAGGTCTGCACCACACACACACACACACACACACACACACACGCACACACACACACATGGTTCAGCTTTGTATTACCTTTCAGTGAGTTTTAACACTGTAACTCATCTGTTCCACAATCCTGCTGTCACATCATCATCCAGAGTAACTGCAGGTCTGCAGCTTCAGCTTAGAACATAAATAAGTTAAAGATGGATAGGATTGCCTATTTTTATTTAAACATCTCACTTTTTAACTTGTAAAAAATGTACAGTAAGCTTCTGATTTATGAATAATTGTCAAAAAAAATTTAAGTAACCTTTGGTAGATATTTTAGCTTAGTATCCAAACCTTGTTCATGGCTCATCATATTAGAGGTGAAAAGGTGTGAATTTTCTCAGCTTTATTCCTTCCTTGTAGTCATTCTTTCACCTCCAAAGCTGCATACAGGATTAAAAAAATGTGTAGCATTTGATTCAGCAGAGGCCAAATTAGTTTTTATTGTCAGAGGTAAACTCTGAAGAAATTCAGGTTTTAAAGACACAAAGCTTCTTCTCTTTAATCACTGCCATCTGCTGTTTCTCCTTTATAATCTTCTGTTCATATCACACTTTCTGAACTTACACCATTTCCTCTCTCTGTCTTCATTCCCAATTGATATCAATCTGTGTTTGACTCCTTGCATGTTCTGATTGCTGCTGATTTTCATTTTCCACTTGCATGAATATTTTCTGCTGTTTTGGCCTCTTTTTGCCTATTTTTTTGTTGTTCTGCAATCTGCATGGCTCCTCTCTCTTTTGTCCGTCTTCCTTCTGACTATTCCTAACTCAATTCCTCTTTTATTAATTTTATTTATAATATTCCTGGTTTTCCCTCTCCCAGTCCCATTGCTGTTTTGACTCCAGTTCGCATTTCCTCCCCTTCTCTCTCCTCTAACTCCAGTGAGGCAGGAAACCTGCTGATCCTGGCAGACGGCATGGTGGTGGAGCATCCAGAGGATTTCTATCGCATGCAGGTCAGTTTTGTTTCTTTATACAGCTGTGCTGTGCTACTGATCTTTATTTCATGCAGATGCAATGCTTAAGGTTTACCAGCAGATGTCACCATATTTCCATTGAATCATTTCAACACACCAGCTTCATACTAATCTATTTTTCAGGAAAACATCAGTTTCTCCCTCAGTAGTTATTATTTTAGATCTAAACTGTTTGTTTCTCTCTGCAGGCCAGTCCCTCCTCTTCCAGTCTTAGCTCCACCCACTCTGCTCCGTCTCAGATGATAAACTCCACCCCATCCACAATGAGAGGTGAGCAGCTCAGTCACTGCACTAAACTGTTGCAAGAGAGATTTACTCATCAGACACACAAAGAGGAAAAAGCTTTGTGCGTTTAAGTTTTGTATGTTGTGATGTTTGTGACCAAGGTAACCAAACTTACACTTATCTTTGTAAAATATGAATGATACTAAATAGGGGTCCAGCTATTTTAAGCTGCTCTGTATCTGTGTCTCCTGCAGTCCTGACCACTCCCAGCAGCTGGAGTTTGGACAGCGGCACCAGGGAGGCCCTGCCTTTCCTCTCCTCCCATGTTGGCAGCGTGTTGGCTCCACCGGTTCCCCCCCGGAACGTTTCTCATGGTCTGAACTCAGAATAAGATATTTACATGTGGAAAAGCAGGAACCCAATAAAACTGGCTTTATTTAACGGTATCTATTATGCAAAATTCACATTTTGTACATTTTGTACTTCTCAACTGCTTCTTAAAACAGCCTAATCATTTAAACAAACATCCAGATGTTTTTTGGTAATAAATTGGTGTTAGTGGAAAATGAGCCGTTTCAAAAACATCCAGATTGTGGAGTCACATTCCACCAGCACTGCATTGTTACAACCTCATTATGTATGAATGATTTTGTGCAAACAATGTAAACATGCTTCATATAGCTCATAGATCCTGACTTGCTCAAGAAAATATCAACTTTAAAAGATTAGATTTAAATCCCTCCTCTCCATCACACACTCCTCCACCTCCTCACTGATTTAGTTTTCCTCCTGCTCCTCCTCTCACCCTGTCTCTTCTCTTTTCCCTCCTCTCCTCTGTCATCATTTCTTTGCCTCTTCACTCCATCTTTCTCCCTCCTTCCTCCTCTGAGATGCGAGTGTGGATTTTTCAGTCAGTCCTGCTGTGTCTCCCCCTGTAGGGCAACACCTGTCGATGCACTTTGATGCTTTCCACCACCAGGTCAGCGACCTCCCTCCAGCTCTCCCTGCGCGCTCCTTAAGAAAGGTACCCTCCTTCTCCTCCTTCTCCTCCATTTACTGCTCCCAGTTCCTGCTGTTAGTTTGGATGCTTGGATGTCTGTCTGTCTACTCCCCTTAAGAAACACATAAATATATATATTGCGCTTTTTTAATCATAAATTGTTATGATTGAGTTTTAAACTGTGATCAGTTAACAGACTGACAAGATGAAGATCGACACAGGAAATCATAGATTTTTTTGTCCTAATTTCTGTGTTTTCCTGTTTTCTTTCCAGATGTGGTTTTAACTTTCATGTGTATTTTGCTGTTGTGAATAATTTGGTTTCTTATCCCAGATAAAAACAACTTCCTTTAATTTTTTTAAACTTTTTTTGATCAGTTTGAATATTCTATTAAATCTAGAGACAGACCCAGTTATGATGATCATGAATCGTTTTTTATAACCGTTTCCTGTCTCCCCAGTCTCCCCTGCACCCTATACCTGCCTCGCCCACCAGTCCGCAGTCCGTCCTGGATGGCAGTAACTCCACACTCTCGGGCAGCGCCAGCTCGGGGGTCTCCTCCCACAGCGAGAGCAACTTTGGCAGCGCCACCTCCTCCTCAGACCCCCCGGCCAGCCGCACAGACACCCTGGAGTCTGTCCCCAGCAGCCAGGCCTGGACCACCGACCAGGAAGACTTGGACTCTCCCTATCAGCCCGTCAGATACAGCATGTCTGAGCCAGACGTCCTGGAGGGAGTTAAATCTCCGCCCTGCCGCAGCAACTCGGCCCCAGGAGGAGTCAACCCGGCCCAGGTGGGCTACCAGATCCAGCCTCAGGCTGCAGGGTTGGGCTGCACTGGAGCTCCACAGCCGGATGGGCTGCAGCAGCAGCAACACCAGTTTTACCACCACCACTTCCACCCTCACTACATCCCCCACAATCCACCTCTCTACCATCTCCATGAGCCCCCTCCTGCCCTCCCGCCTAAACCGTACCTCAGAGAGGGCTGCATCCCTGAGGAGGACCCCCTGATGGTCCAGTCCGGACCGCCGCGCCCGGCTGTACCTCGGCCGATGCCACGCAAGATCTCCCAGCCCATAATAGCAGCGACCGTTTCCCCATCAGATACTGTTCCCCCTGCGTCTTCTTGCCGCTCCGCCCCGCCCACGCGGCAAAATACCCGCGTCCTCGTGATAAGCACTGAGAAAGCACGCGTGTAACAAGCACACGCTTGTTCAGCGCGCTTATCTGAGGGCAACCGTATCTGATGGGGAAACGCGGATTCACGTTATGCATTCCCGCAGCATGTCGGCGACGTCCTTCTGCCCCCGACCCGGTTGTGGCGCGCCGGAGTCGGTGAGGCACCTGCTGTGGGAGACCTGAGTGAGGCCTGTGGGAGTGCAGCGCTGCCAGGGACCTGTGGGCAAAGGCCGGTCTTGTGCCTTGATACACAGCTAGTGCTGTACGGGGTGAGCCACCGGAAAAGAGGCAGATGCCCCCCGTGGCTGTGATCCGAATGGCGGCAGCAAGAAGAGAAACCATCAGAGCTGCAGGTGGCGCGCCAAGGACACAGCCACAAAGAAGAATCGCCTGCGCCTCCATGGACGAAGGAGCCGGCGCTCCACGGACCCTGGCTGCTCCATGGCTGCTTCCAATGAACCTTCAAAGCACACTTCACCTTCAGTGCAAAGTACCATGAATGAATGACCTTTGTTGTATATTGCTGTCAGTGCTGTTTGATGTTTTGAAATAAAAGTAGATTACATGCTGGTGTTTTTGTAGATTCGAGTGGCTTCTAATGTCTTTTAAAATGAATTTGGGGATTATTGATGGCCAATAGTTGTTTAGTGGATTTTATTTGGTAGTAAATTGACAAAAAAAAAAAAAAAACAACAATTGAGCAGAGCTAAGGGGAAGACTGGGAAGCAAACCCAAGACGCTGCATTGAAAACTAGAGCCTTCATATGTTAACCCCTGTGCCACAACAGCACATCCTGCCAGTAGTATTTCAAAACTCAAATTTCTATGTTAATATATACTTTACACAGTTCTGTGTTACATTAACACATTCATAGTGTTAACTAGTATGTTAACTACACTAGTTTTTGGGTAAATTAACACTGATGTGTTTAATTTCAACTACTGTGAGTGTTGATTCAACTATATCACAAATAACACTTTCAAAAGTGTAACTTCTACACCATCCAGAGTAGACCAATATAGACACTTTCAAAGTGTTGAATTTAACTCTGTAGGAGTTGATGGAACACTTTCAAATTTGCTGTGTAGTAACATCAAATTTGGCCAATAATGAAGTGTTGAATAAGCTTACTGAATAAAAATGAGCCTTAATTGGGAAATATCTATAGCTCAGGATTTCAAATTGCAGCTTCTCGTGAAAATAGAAAGAAAATGCAACAGATACACATATTAAGTAATCCAAAGGGTTTTACATAATTAAAAATAAATTACTAAAATACTAGTCATATTTTTATTCCCCCAAAAATCTGCCCAAATTATCTAATTTAAAGTACCACCATGCTTAAACACCTCCTTTTATCCTCCACTTTATACATTTCATACACCATAGCATTTATTACACAATAGGTGCCATCTATTTTAGTGGGCTTTGAGCTTTTCAATGCTATTTATTAAATGCTAGTAGGAGTATTAGATCACCATAATTGTGACCATCTTGGTGTTTCATCTTTCCAGCTCTTGTGCTCAGACCACAGGGGAACTGAAGCTACTGTGAAAGGCCAAACATTGAAATGAAATGCCTGTGTGTCTGCAGTGCTGCTGAATGCTGCCTTTCTTGCAGATTGTTCTCAGAGAATTTCATCCATGGTGTCACATTAGAATCTCAAACCAAAGTTATTTGTATTTCTTTCAACATAAAAAGCTGTGCAAAAAGATGAAATAACAGGATGAAGCAGTGTTTTGCAAGTTTACAATCTTATCCCTGTTCTATGTTAACAGCATGAACATCTTGCTAAAAAGGGACAACTTCCTGAAGAGAAAAAAGACCAACTTTAAAAATTTTGTGCTATTTTTTGTTTGAGCTGCCTTGATGGAGAAGCAAGACATCATGGTAACTCTGAACAAGCCAGAAATGAAAAACTAAAATAAACATGTACATGTAAAGACTGTTTGATCACTTTTGTTCACAGTGAACAAAAATCTGAAATAAATCCCTTGATGAAATCTGAAGGGTGCTGACAATTATCTTTTGGAGTTGGAGATTACATATTTACCAAAGTCTTAAAACTTCTCTATTCTACCTGGACTTCTTTTCAAGTCCAGGTAGTTTCATAAGAACATCCTCCTGTCTGATGATCAGCTCATACCTACACACTGGAGACACAATCAAAAATACGAACAAATTACCTGAATAACTTCTGATATCATATATTTTTAGTTGGCATAATTGTATGATTGGAAAGATCTTAAGGAAACCATTTTTAACATGAAGGAAAGGAGATGTTTCTCAGAGAAGCTTCATGAGTGTCTGTCTATTTCCAAGTAATGAAATAGAGACAGACTGGTGCTTTGCAGTGGTGGTCAAGGAAAATTAAAAACAAGGGAAATTACGAAATTCAAGCCATCTTAAATAACATTTAAAAAATAAGAACTAAGCATTTCTTCATTTTGCTTACTTTTCTCAACAGTGGTGCATCTTTGTAACCAAGGAATGATGGTCAGATAGGTGACATGCAACTTTTTCCTCACTGAGAATAAATAAAGCTTAAGTTTTCCTGTATAGGTCAGTTAGAATGACAAAAATTATTTCTATTAGGTAAATGCCAGAATAGAGACCATTTTTCTTTTTCAAATATAATTTACTTTCTTCAAAGTCAGACGTTTTTACAAATAATTTGCTAATTTGGCTTGACTTGCTTCACTTTGTAGGGTTGCAGGAGGGTCTGGTGCCTGTTGATGGGAAAGAGGCAGCCCATCACAGAGCAACACAAAGACAAACAACTGTACACATACGTTTAAGATAATTTAGAGTGATAAATTAACCCATCAGTCATGTATTTGGATTGTGGGTAAAAGCCAGAGTACATGGAGAGAAACTATTATGCACAGGAAGCACATATAAACTCAATGTAAAAAGATCCTAGGAACTTGAACCCTTCAGCTTTTCCCCAAAAGGCAGCAGGGCAGCAAGCTTTTAAATACTATAAGGGCTTCAACAGGAATTCGATTGTTATCTGCATCCCCAAGTTTACAAGCATTTGGTTTGAGATATGCACCATTTTATTAGTTCAAAGGTTCCATTTATTTATTTTGTTATTTTGTAGGTGCCACCTACTGGAGAAAAAACATGATTTGTTAAATCATGGCAAATGGCAACGTGATTAATGCTGATTTAAATTAAAACTTTTCCTTTATGATATTCAGCTAATATTTTATTAAAAGTTTTAATTGTCCCTTTCTTTTAACTTACACAAACCTACAAACAATACTGTTACTGCTGTTTATTAAACTCAGCAATGATAGTTGCAAAGTAAATTTTATTAATTGTGTACAAGTTTGGATGTAATTCAGCTGTGTGGCCAGTTATTCCGGTCCTTTAAAATAGTTTTTCTTCAGCTTGGCCCAAAAACAAAAAACAAACAATAAACTAAAAAAAAACAAAAAAACAACTACATTGGTTCATTTTTAGAATGTTAAAGCAGTACTTGTGGTTTACAGAAAAATACAGAAAAAAAGCAAAATTTTAAAAATGAAAAATCACAGATGTTAGTGAACAAAATAGAGAAATGAAAGATAAAAGACAAAAGCATTAAATGTGTGACTACATGTTAACACTCAAAGGAAATCACTTCAAATGTAACATCATGAACATCTTTTTGAAAATGTATTGTCACTGCATATTGGTTTCAAAATACATACAGTGCCACCACAGTGTTCCTACTGTTTCACTTTTTCGTTTAACATACTGGGACATAGGTTAAGTTAAATCAGTCTATAACAAAATCAATTAACAAACACAAGAACGAGACAAAAATAATGCATCTAAGAAAATAAAAAGCAGTCCATGAATTGGATTCATATACATTCATAGTGATGACAATAATGGGATATCTTCCCAGATTTTATTAGGATATGTGGTTCACAGTAAGCCCATTCTCATAAGCTAGATGGTCACTACTCATGGAGACCACATCCTTTTAGACCTTAACCTGAAGTCCAGGAGATTATGAAACATTTAATGAAGCAAAAAAATAAAAATAATAATAAAATAAAAATCATCATTATTTCAATATTATGTAAGTTACTGAATTTGAAAAAAATAAAATAAAATATTAAGTATCTCATAAAAAAGCAAAGATTTAAATACTAAAATGCAGATGAAGAGAAAATGCAACAAAACATTTTATATAAAAAAGTAAAAAGCTGCTTTTTGAAAAAGAAAATACACAGACAAAATCTACACACAAAATACAGCTATATGTATACAATATACATATAGCTGTATTCTCTGACATTCACTAACTCCTAACTCTAACTCACATCAAATTTACAAATTTAGAATATACTTAGAAAGCCCAAAAAATACTTACTTTACTTTTTACTAGATTACTTTTTTATATTGTTATTTGCTGCCCAGAAAAGGAATTAAAACATACTTAGAATCCAGGAAAACTAACAGAACAGGAACATTTAGATGTTATTACTAATTAGAAATTGTGGAGCACTTATTACTTTTACAAAATTAGAACATAGTAGGCCACAGACCCTTGGAGAAACAGTGCCAGTATCAAAAGAAAAAGACAGATTGAATCTTGATTTGGTTAATAAATCTGGAATCTTAATTCAAATGAATTTTGGTTGAAGTAATTCCTCTTCAGTCACACATATGCAACAGTTAATTATTTACCATATGTTTATAAAATCTTGATGTGATAGTAATGACTAACAGACTTTTAAAATGTCCTAAAACACTTTGGAGAGAATTTATCTTTGTGTGTTATTTTTAGGCAATCAATGTTATAAAATGAGTATCAATACTTCTGAGAGACATTACATATCAGTTAATCCATATCTCATGCATCATTAGTTCATTTACAAAATCTCCTTGGCTTCTGACATATGCCGTTCACCTTCAAAGCTTGCAGTGTCTTTAGTCCTGTCACCTGTCAAGATAGGATTAATGATGCCATTAATCATACATGCAAGAAAACCAAAGAAAATATTTCACTTAAAATCAAATTCTTTGGATTAGTGAAAAGGAGAATTTAAGGCTGTCAATAAAATGATTATATCTAGTTTAGTAAACCAAAATGTGATTAGTTAAAAACCAAAATAGTCTTCATCCACTAGCAATGTTGCAGTGCCACAAGAAAACCTGGGCTTAACAAAAAACACAGGTTTAGATATCATTACTACTTAGAAATTGCTAGCACAAAAGTTCAAGTCCTAGCACTGAGTTCAGACACAGGAGTTAAAGGAATAAAACTAAATATTGTTATTCAAGAATGACTTGTTCAACAGTAAAATCATTTATTAAATCAAAATGACAAAAAACTAACATCAACTCACAAAAATATAAGTTTTTACACTTTTCCAGTACCAGCATCAGTGGCAAAAAGTAATGCTGGACATTATTTTAGTTTATAAGCTTAATTGATACATTAATCAAACTTTCAGACTGAAATGAAAGATTTGTTTTAAAATCAAAAATCTGATTTTAATAATTTAAACAGTAAATAGAACCAAAACAATACAAGATTTAAAAAAGCCCTACTATATTAAAAAGGGACAGAAAAGTTTTAAAAGTTAAACTTGCTTTACAACAAATACATTTTGTTTTGACCCATCACTGAGGTGCAGCAAAAAAATGTCAGCATTTTTTTACTTACGTTAGAGCGACTGATGATGCTCATTATGCATGCCAAAACAAACTGAAACATCCAAACTTACCTGAAGATCTTTTGCGCCTCCAAAGAAAATATTAGAGTACAGCTGCAATGGCAATGACAATGAGAACTCCAACTCCAAGTCCACCCCCATGAATTAATCCTTTGCTCGAACCTGAAACACGTTACAAGAGGATGACGTTACTCTAATGTACCAGTAGAACAACCCCTTATCTAACACACAGAATAGGGTTGGACGATTTGGACCAAAAATATGTCTACATCTTTAAGCTGAATGGCAATATAAAATATTATTATTTTTTTTTAATTATACACAAGTTTAGATTTAATTCAACTGTATAGTCACTTGCTCTAGTCTAGCGGTTCTCAACGTGGGCGGTACCGCCTCCCAGGGGACGTTCAGAGGACGGCAGGAGGCGCTGGCGGACATTTTTACAAAAGGGGGATGCTGGGTTGCCTTTGGGGGGCGTTTGGTCGAACACTGCTCTAGTCCTTTGAAGCAGTTTTTCTTCAGCTTGGCCAGGTTTAGGTTGAGGTCCATTCCCATTGCAACTTATTTATTTATTAACATTTACTTCACCAAGAAAATCCCACTGAGATGAAAAACCTTTGTTGCAAGGAGTATCCTGGTCAAACTGGCAGAACATTCACAGTAAAACTCCTTTCAGAAGGTGAGATGGTCACAGGCACACAAAGATATTTCTTGGCCAACCAGATCAGTGCTTGACAGACAACTCTGTGCTCCTTCTGCATTTGGAGAGGGGTAGCATCACTTTCTACACAAATTCAGAATAGGTTGCTAGAAAGTTAATTTTCTATTGTTCCATCTGTGAAAGTGGTGTAGGTAGTTGTGTTGTGCTGGAAGAAACTGGCCAGTAATCTCTTCTATTTAGTTGAAGGAATATTATTCTAAAATATTAGAAAATAACAAACAAAACATTAGAGAAATATGGAAAATGTTGAATAGCTTGATAAGAAAGAATTCTTCCAAAACTATTCACCCTGAATATTTTATCTATAATGACAAAACTCTGAATGAAATGGCTAGAATAGTGAATGGATTTAATGGATATTTTGTAAATGTGGGGCCTAAGTTAGCAGAACAAATAAATGACTCAAACTTACAGGATGGGGACACTGTCAAATTCTATAGAATTGAATACATCATCAATGTACCTGAAACCTGTAGATCACATGTGTCAAACTTAAGGCCTGGTGGCCAATCTGGCCTGTCATGGCTTTTTATGAGGCCCCCTAGCCTCTACAGGGAAACCTAAATAAATAGAACTATAACATAGTCATATAACAGTGTGCTTAACTGTTATCAATCAAATAAAAGGAGATTTTATATGTTTACTGCTAAACTACAATAATCAGTCCCTCCAGTTTCTCATGAATTATTGTGCAAATTCGTGCAAAATCAACAAATCCCTGCACTTTTTCAAGTGAATACATAATTATGAGTTTATATATTTTTATCCTCGATACTGAGCAAATGTTTGTAAGCTTTTGAATTTGAAGCAAGTTACAAAAAAATCAAAAAAATCTTAGCAAAAAGAAAGAATTTGGATAATTCTAGTTAAGCTAAGACAAGACAGATTTCACCAGATTTCACCATGAGAAAAATGTGCTTGTACCTTTTTATTTGATATTTGTAAATATCTGGTTTCAAATGTATATAAAATATTTAAACAAAACACAAACCAAATCAGTACCTCTAAAGTAATTTAGATGTACTGATAAGATCTGTTTTCATCTTTAATAACAGATCTTATGAAAGATCTGTTTTGATCTTTCATGAGATCTGTTTTCTGTTAAATGTCAAAAAGATAAGAAATTATCTTTGACCTGAGGTCACCACAAACGTATCATCAAACTTATCATCATAAAAGACATTGCAGTTCAACAAGTGTCTCTCTACAATTATCTAGCACAGTGTTTCTCAACCTTTTTTGTGCCAGCTCCCCCCTAGCCTTTATCCAGGTCCCTCACCGTCCCCCACCAAAGAATTTGCAGGCTACTTTGCACTGACCATTATTTTATCATTAATATTATTGTAACTATTGTAGATGTTTTGATTTTTATGCTTGTTTCAGTATTTATCATCAAAAATTATTTCCCAAAGAACAAAAAAAGCCATGGGAATAGAAATTATTTTCACAGGTGTTTACAAAAAATGCCATGAACATTTAAGTTAAATTCAGCAGGCCTAACAGCAGCCAATCAGAGTGAAAAAAAATATTCTTATTTTGTGCCATTTTCTAGTTTTTAAATCTTGCACAAAATGATCAGATAAAAGATGAACAACATGCCAGTTTAAACTTTGAACTATTTGCAAACCAACTGAGCTCTGCAACATTAAAACATGGATAGAACCGTAACTACATTAATCATAGCTGTTCTTCTCTTCAGTGTTTGTCAGTTTCTGGTGGTGCAGCTCTGTGCTGCCTTCAGGAGAATGGGACATCAGAGTATCATCTATAAAACTTCACCCACATGGCATTTATTGTGCAAACCAGAGATTTAAGTGGAAAAACAAAAGTTCCAGATACTTTTAATGCCATACAAATATGAGACAGAAACATGGATTATATCTTTATATAGACCTGTCTATTGATTTATAGATTAATAGTTTTATTGGACAGAAATTACACAGAACAAATCTGGTTCTTAATCAAATCCTAATGAGTCAAATTGAAAGTGTCATGGAGTCATCAGCCTCATGACATTAACACTAACATGGAAAATAATATTGAAGAAATAAATATATCAAATCTAATTAAAAACATAAATAAGTGATCAGTTCTTTACTGTTATGGTCTGTAAGATATATTTATTCTCAGTATCAGATATGGTGTCAACAAACCCATGGCACTTCAACAATATTATTTTACCTTTTATCTGGAAATAGTGTCTGTTTATTCTTGCCATACAGTATTAGTTATTGCTCTAAAGGTATTGCCATACCAGTTTATTACTCTGTATTTACTTTAGTTTCTTAGTTTATTCTTGCATTTTGTTCTTCATTCATTTCCATTTAGTTTCCTTTGATTAGTATTATCCTCTCTTGGTTTATTGCTATGTCCACTTTAGTTTCTTTCCTGTTGCTAGATTTATTTTTATTCAAGCCATTTAATTTTCACATCTAGTTCGTCACTCCGTTTTATGTCCGGTTCTCCTGTTTCAGAGTTCTGCGCAATGTGCGTGTCTTTTTTTCTTTTTTTTTTTCTTTCTCACCCCCTAAGATGCAGGGCAGTCGGGAAGCGTATCGATGGGGAAAAGGCAGACTGACATAAACCTTTTAAAACAACGGAAACAATTTCTGCATTCTGATTATTGAAATTTAAAAGTGCTGTGTTGTTCTATCACCCCCGTTTCATACCGGACCACTTACAGCACTGTTGTTAACGATATAAAATGAACGCTCTCTAAAGTGGTATCACCATGGAGGGATTTCTTTATTTCAATGGGTTCATTTTTCAGAGGGATACACAGTGAGGTGATTTTAGCTACCAGTAGCAGGAGAACGGAGCTGCGCCAAGAAGCTAACAGAAGCTAACAAACACTGAATAGAAGAAGAGCTGCCATCGATACAGTTGCAGCCAAGCATGATTTAATGTTACACAATACAGTTTTACCAAGTTGCTCAAAGTCTAAACTGGCATTGTTGTGCATTTAAGGTGTAAAGTTTACCTTCAACCAAACGGTCCCCAAAGGCATCCCAGCGCCCCCCTTTTGTAAAAATGTCCGCCAGCGCCCCCTGCCGTCCTCTGAACGCCCCCTGGAGGGCGGTACCGCCCAGGTTGAGAACCGCTACTCTAACGGTTCAAATGAACAGTGTGCTGTGTTGGAAAGGCCATATTGGCTTTCTATGCTCAGTGACTACACTTTCTAAGAACATTGAAACTGTATGCGTGGGCACTAATTTACTGAAGTAAAAAAAGTTTTTTTTCAAATACAACATAAAGATTAAAAATTGGACTAAAATTGGTTTAAAACTCAGTCAAACCTAATTTTAAAAATGAAATTGTAGAGAGGAAACTCACCAGAAAGCAAATCCACCAAGGTCTTGTCTGAAGAAATTTGATAGCAGCTTTCTTCTAGTTTCACAACACAGTGGTAGAAGTCTTTTGTGGTGACAACAGCTTCAAGGGTAATGGCAACGTAGTTTCCATCCTGAGATTTGTTAGGAGTTTCAGCAGTAACACTGATGTTCTTACTATTCTGTAACTCCATTGCAGAAGTGCCAAGTTGAGTATAAGGACCACGAACTTTACACTCAACCCGCTTTGCACCATTATTTTCTTCTTTAACAATCCTTATAGTCGGCTTTGTACCTATACCCATGAAATAAACAAATGCAGCAAGAAAAACAAAAGGTTAGAAATTAAATATTATGTGTCTTTTTCATGCAAGACTAGCAACACAGAAACTGAAGGGGCTTAAAAATTGTTCCAATAATTTTTGTTTTGAAACATCTCTGTTAACAAATATGGTAACTAAAAGGTCCTAATTTTTTGACCATGTATTCACAGAATGTATTCACACCTCTCTAGCTATGAATTCTCTATTCCTATATATTGTTTGGTTATAGCCAAAGTGACTTGTATCCTTTTTTTTACTTCATATGGATCTTATAATTTTTTTAGTCTCCAAACTTTGCACATAACATCCTCCATCTAGGCATAATATATCAAAAAAATATTTACATCAAGTTCAAAATTGAGCTCAGGTGCATTCCCTTTCCACCAATCATCCTTCAGATGTTTCTATGGTTTAGTTGGAGTCCACCGCTGTTAAATTTGAGAGAAGTTTGTCAAATGGACAGGACTTGAAAAAGTCTAGATTTCGTTAAGATCCCACAGTTGACAGAGCATGTCAGAGCACAAGTCAAGCCTGAAGTCAAACAATTTGTTTGTACACCTCTGAGATAGAGGCATTAATCTGGATAAGAGTACAGAAAAAGTTCTACTGTTTTGAAGGTTCAAATGAGTATAAATGACTCCATCATCCATAAATGGAGAATGTTTTTAACTGCAAGACTCTTTCTGGAGGTGGGTAGGTATCTATATTGAACAACAGAGAAGGGGTCTTAGTTTTAGGTTTATTATATGTCTTCAACTCAGAGCTTGTTAACCCTGCTTTCTGAAATGAGGCCTGGTGAAAATGTAATGTCAATGGCCTCTTTAAAAATATGTTTACTGTGAAATATTGTGATGTGTTCAGTACACTTTATACATGTGCCTCATTATAGTTTAAATAAATTGTAAACTCAATCTATAATAAAAATAATGATTTACTGGGGACATATGGCTCATTTTCTGAGTTCTATAAGCCATGTTCCTAAGTAAGCTCATTCTTTCTTTACTACAACTGTTGAATATGAGTGCATATCAGCAGGTGCATTATGATGGAGCTTGACTGTTTGCTCTAAGTCCCAAAGCTAAAAAACTTTGCTTTTAATTGGTAACTTTGACTCTAGTCTATGCTCAGAAGGTCATATTGGTGCTACAGTCAATAATTAAAGCTAGTCTCTAACCTTTACAATTTAACAAATATGTTTTATACATATTTGTTAAAACTTTCACCATGTTGTAACAGTGTAGTATAAAACAGATTATCTGTGAAAAAAATCTAAATCCTCCATCTCCCCATGAACTATTACTATTGCAATATATCTGAATAAATGCTTCTAACAACCTTCTGGTCAAGAACAACCTATCAAAGCCAGGAAGAGAATTGTAGGCAATGTCAATTAACTTTGGATATACGCTGCTTAATGTGCTGATGCACCTACTATTAAAGGAAAACTATCCACTGTCATCAGTCGCCATGCTATCAACACTGAGCAGTGTATTTGTTTAAATGACAGCAGGACCATATAGGGATAGGGCAGAGGAGCTCAATTTTTCACAGATTATCTGTCTCAGATTATACTGTCATAATTTTAAGGAGGTGGGACCAAGTCAGTGTTTTACAAGTCTCAAGTAAGTCTCAAGTGTTTATCCTCAAGTCCCCGGTCAAGTTTCAAGAAAAGACTGTCAAGTCAAGTCCCAAGTCGGAAACTTTTAAAACATTAAAACATGATGAAAAGCTCAATTTTACATGCCCCTTTAAACATAGGTCGTCAGCCAAATTTGATGAGCAACGAGGCATCAAATAAGGCTGTCCAATTTCACTATACATTTTTCTTCTTGTTGCTCAATTGCTTTGTCCCCATATAAAATCAAGTAATTTACAGGGCATTTTTTATCACCATCAGGACAATATGTCAACTTGCTGATGACATAACATTGGTTTTAAAAGGCAGCTCACAGATTTCTTCTGCAATTCTTTTAGAATTATTCTCTAACACTGCTGGTCCTTATCTTAATATTGAAATATATGATACAATTATTTTGGTTCGGGTTGGATCAAAAGAAGCATTAAATGGCTGTCAACTTGTTTCTACCTGCATGAGTAGTGATTTATGTTATTTTAAGTAATTTGTCTATGATAACAATGCTATTGCTAACGCAAACAACAACTTAACCCATATTATTTCTTTGTGCTTGGATGTACTTGTAAATAATTTATTTAGCTTCTGTAAACCCACATGCTAGAGTTGTATGTTAATGTTGACTCATTCTGCATAATGTAGGTCAACCATTTGCAGCAATCTACAGAAACCCCATCAAAACATGGTTCATGCGAATGCTTGTCTTTCAAACTAACTGTCCAATAAAATATCTGAAAAAACAATTTAAATGATGTGATTCTGTTAGAAAGCGGTCGCTGCAAACTCTGGCATTGTTAGTTTCCGCACCTCCTGTTTTAGTCGAAGATTGTAGATCCACTTTTCTCGTCTTTTTTCGGTATTTTTTATTTTTTAACTCCCTTGCGACCAACTACCTTAAGTACATGAAGATTTGAAGCTGGATCAACAGAAATAAGCGGCTGCATTTACTTCCTGATCTCCATCTACAATGCGTGATGTCCGTACTACATGATCTACAGCAAAATTTCTTGTTTTGTTTCTGATCGTTTTCCCTAAATTTTACTACGTTGCCATTAAACTTACATGAGATTCCCATATTCTGTTACTAACCTGCTATGTATACTCTTCAAATTCGATATTCATAGATCTAAGTTCAAAACTAACGGTAGCTATTTTTGTGTAAACAAGTTTTCTCAATAACGGACGAGAATAAAAAAAACAGCTATGTCATTACTTTAAATAGGCTAGGATGATATATTTTCTGTTTTAGAACGATTTAAAATCTCTGACCTTCTATATTTATAGAACGCTCCAATTGCATGGTTCATGCAGTTTGTTTTTTCAGTGTGCGTTGTTCCGCTTTGTATTTGGTAAAGATTCGGAAAAAGGACTCACTGTCTTCTATTTCTGGGTCGTTGGTTCTGTCCTTTAACCTCATAAAACACGAAGGATGTATGCGACCCAATATTTAAACAAAAACATTGTAAAAACATTTACAAACCGTTTTTTTACATTCATGGGCTGTGTACTCAGGTTCGTTTGTGAAGTAAAGTGGCATTTCTCCAAACGCACTAGACAGCTTGGGGATGTGACTTTCTATTAAAATATTGCAAGCCAACAATCCTGTTGTAGTTAAAAAGTATGTAAACACAGACTTTTCACATAAACAATGTCTTCTTTTATTTCGATAATCGTCACATATAAACTGAAGCGGAAGTCAAACTGACTCAGTTTGGTTCCACAGAATGCAGAACAACGTAGACTGAACAAATTCAGTGACCCACAAAATTTATATTAACAATTTAACGGCGTTAAGAAATTATTTCGCCAATAAAGCACATTATCTCCTCGAATATTAGAAGACTTTACGCTAGAGATTAACAAAGAAATCGAGCATATTTACCAAACGTAGCAGACCTTTACCTTCGTCAGCCAATCAGAAAAGAACAGCACTTCACAAATGACATTTGCGTGTTTTATAGATAGCTGATTTATTAAAATTTTAATTAATTAAAATTAATTAAAATTAATTTTAATTAAGATTAAAATATTAATCTTAATTAATATTTAAGATTAATGGAAGTTAAAATATTTTTAATATTTTAGGGCATTTGACTTAAAACTAAGTAAAATAAATGATAAATAAATTTCCCTTTAAACACATAGAATTCAAACATAATAAAATGTGTGGAAAAAATAGTCAGAGTGAAGTATAACAGAAAGGGTCATTCTGGAATGCTTGGTTTGGGATAGAAAAAGGGTTGGTGTTGAGACTTTTAATTTTTTTTTGTCTGTGGCCATCTGCTGGTAGGGCTTTGTGTTACATTTTTAAAATATCCGCCTCTATCCCTTACTGAATCAAAATGTAGTAAAAAGGTGGAGAACAAAACAGCAACATTACTCCCTGAATTTCAACTTGATGAGCGTTATTAGACAAGTAACTACAATTTATTACCACCTTACAAGCTTTTAATAAGTGTTAAAAGCTGTAAAGTATGAATATATTTTACCTAATTCATTTAAATAAATATATTAGTCCCATCAGTCTAATGATGAATTTGAACCATTGCATAAAGCCCCTGCTAGCTTGCTTTACTGGATATAACAATTTTCATTCTAAAATAAGGTATGAAATTTGAAGAAAGCACAAGCCATCTGGAATGAAGCTGCAGATATGTATGACTATTCAGCTCTAAGAGGTTAAGTTGGTACATTCTGAAAGGAAAACAGAAGGCATGTTACACACTTGTTTATGCAATATCATCTTTGCATCAACATAAAGAGGGAAATAGAAGTTCAGAAATGTTGTTCACATCAGATTTAGGCAAAAACTGACGAGACATTATGGATAACAAGAGAAATGAAATTAAGAAAATGTCTTTTATCTCAACAGTTCTTATCATATTAACCTTCAAAAATAATATTTTAGTTATTTTTTTACTAATATCATCCAGCTCATACTTAGAGCTGTATGATAAGTTTTGTCAAAACCTGTGATAAACTTCAAAAATGCTTTCTATTCTTTTTTCTATGTTCCTACAATTTTAGGATAACTTTCATATTTAAATCAATCTTCTTATTAAACTATAAAGTCAAATAACACCATCTACACACTGCTTTCTAATACAATGACAAATGGCTTTATTCATTAACAGAAATTAACACTGAAAACAATTTGATCCTAATCTTTGATGTGAAAGAAAATAATTGTTGTTAAATGAGTTAATTAGTTGTGAGTGAAAAATGATAACCATAGGTGTCATCAGCAGAGGTGTTCAACTTTCTTTCAAGATTGTGCCAAACGTTTTGCACTTACCAACAACAAGCTTAACGTAGAACTTCGGTCCTGGTGGCTGAAGCTTTGGAAATTCACAACTGTAGATTCCACTGTCAGTCAGCTTTGTGTTTTTGATACGTATGGAGGCATCGCCAAATTGGAGCAGATCTTGGAAAAACTCAACACGTTTTGTGAAATTTTCATTTTGACCAGATTTTCCATTGTTGTAATGACTGCCATTGGCATATAAAAACACCTCCTGTGCTGGTGTGGTATCACTTTTCTTCCAGTCAAAAAATTGATGTGTGGGGTCAGGGAGCGCACAGTTCAAGATGGCATCACTGCCCACTTCTGCATTAACACATGGAACATCTATGAAAACAAATCACATTTTAACAGGATAAACAGGTGGGAGATGAACAAGATATTTACATATCATACTAATCAAACTTTAAACATTTTTAGTTTGTTGGTAGATGATTCATTAAGACTAAATACATTATGGATGCTATATCAGGTGATGCAAAATATTCCTATAATGTTTCTAAAAATACAAAAAATAATCATAAAAAAACGCTTACATTTTTTCACATCCAACATATAAAATAATGCTGATTTATATCTCGCAATGGATGTCATTCTGTTTGAATAGTTTCTGTCTAAAAAGAGGACTGTCTTCCAATATGATGGATAAAATCCATCATATCAGACTTTTTGCCATTGTTCCAGGCAAAAAGTCCGATATGATGGTGTTATCTAGGAAAATGTGAATGACAATTCAGTCGCAGGTCAAGAATATTTAAAATTTCAATCTTCTCTCAAGTCTCACCAATACATCTCAGTTCCCAATTATCCAAATTAGTGTGGCCATTCCACTGAACCAAAACTAGCGATATCTCCAAAATTAATTCCATCAGCTAGTGAGTTTTAGAATCCTCAACAGGGCTGCGAGTCTCAGCAAGACTTGCATCCAACTTGCACCTCTGTCCTGCAGGGCAGTCTGAGTCTCCACTAGTTCAGCCAAGTCCGTTGCAAATTTGTCAATATACCAGGTATTTGCCAGCTCCAAACAGTGGGCTCTCCTGAGCCCAGAAAATTTGATCAGTTGCATTGAGAGACCGGTTGACCAGATCCATAATTTGTAGATTGAGAGGTTGTGCAAAAAAAGCTCCAAAAATAGAGACAAAAACAGAGCAGGCAGGGTAGGTGAGGGCAGGAAGGGAATAGAGGGAAATAAACCATCCGCCACTGAGAGCAAGAGAGGAAAGTTACTATATTGCGGTACTATTCTTTGGAAATTGTGTAAAGTAAAAAACAGGTAACAAGCAAGCTTTCCACCTGCAGATCAATCAAAATCACAGAAAATAACCAACATTTTCAGAGGTTTGCAAAAGAGTTACCTATCCTTTACAGACAGTGCAGGTTTTACATACTTTTTGAAAAACAATAAAGACACAGTACAAGCTATACTGAAAAGTTTATTGCTGGCATGGCCTCATATAAGCAAACGCCACCTACCCATCTCCCTTTGATAACAATAAACATGTTGCTTTCAGACCCCACATTATGAAGATCCTGCCTACTGTTTGCTGTAAATTACTTATTTCTGTAGTTTGAAGCACCATCATGAAGCCTGATTCCATAAATCCACTGTCAGCTGGACAGAGCAGGCAGCACTGAGAATCTTTATTTCTATGATGAATTTAACATTATCCAGACATATTTAAATTGTGATAGAAACTCTAGATGACAGCTTGAGCCCTCAATAATTGTTTACTCTAGATCAGGGGTGTCAAACTCAATTTCACCGAGGGCCACTTCAGCATATTGGCCACCCTCAAGGGGCCACATTGACGGTACAAATCAGGAGTGCCCAGCTGCAGTCCTCTAGACTGCAACTTTTAGATGCATCCCTGCTAAAACACACCCCAGACAAAAGGTTGACTTCCCTCATTAGCAGCAACTCAGTTCTGTAGAGCCTTATAATGAGTCAATGATCCAAGTGTGTTAGAGAAGGAACGCATCTAAAGTTGCAGATGGTAGCTCTGGAAAACTAGACTTGGGCACCCCTAGCATAAAATGTATGAAAATACAATGTTAAAAATAAATTAAACACCTCATATTGTTAAATAACGCTTTGGAGCTTCTGGTTAGGAAGCGCATTCGAAACCTTTGGTTGAAATGGCGCGTTAAATTCAAGTCTCCATTACAGACCAGAGAAAACTAAAGAGAATGCAACGTTGTGTTAATCCATTTGAGGAGCCGGCAGTTTATCTTGAGGAAATAAATGACGATGCAAAAGTTAATTAGACTGTAACATGCGCAGTCCGCTGCTCAACCACTGCGGACGCGGCTCCGCCCCTGCAAAGAATTAAAAACCGCTGGAAGTAACTCATCCAGAAGATTTCATGGTGGTCAGGCAGTCATTGATCTAGAGTCTAGATCAATGACCACCTGACCAAGACATCAGTTTATGAGATTGAAAGGTTCAGTTTGACTAAGTGTTAAGTCACACAGGAGAACCACAAAACTCTCATAGACCTTTTCTTTTCACTGAATGCACCTCAAATTTTCAGTACACAGATGACTGTCGAGTGTATCAGACTTTCTGTAAAGTGCAGTGAATGGGAATGTTCTGCTGTTGATTCTCACTGTTCTTAGGAAGGAGAAATGTCAGCTTGTCTTCAGTAATGTAACATTGTGCTAAAACAATACTCTGTCCTCGGTGAAATATTTTTCACATTTCCTCCAAAGTGTACCTATTGTTTTATTGTGCTAATTTTCATAAACATGTTGACTGTAAATTTTGAATCTATTGACAATTTGTACAATTCTGTTTATAGTATATTAGCAATGTACTCTTGAAAAATGTGTGTAACATTTTATTTGACGTGGTGTGCAAAAGACTTGACATGATAATGTTATAAACACCTGTTAGTAACATACTAAATGGTGTCATGAAGTGCCATTCGGTAAATGACACTTTAAATGGGAAGTTGCTTTAAAAGTTGGATTAGAAGTCCATTAAAAGTGCCAACTTTGCATTATTTTGTAAATAATGACACTCCAATGCTAAGTAACTAAATTAAAGTAATTTTGCATTAAAAGTGTCATTATTTACCAAATTACACTTCATGACAATAATCACACATTCATAAAGACTCTTTCATGTTTATGACAGTGTCATGTCAGTCTTATGCACACCCCATCAAATAAATGTTACCAAAATGGTAATATATTGAAAGCACAATGTAATTAATTTCACCTGTAAAGTGTGTTGTAATTGATCCTTCTGTGTTCTGGTAGCCTGATGTGTTTGCAGTACTGTAGTGTGTATGAAGCATGTAATGTACAAAATGGCAAAACAGAATAATAAGACATTAAGTAGCTAAAAAGTTTACTTCATTAGCAATTATAATAAACCAAAAGTATAATTGTAGCATACTGTAGCACACTACTAATATATTAAATAAGTATTGCCAATATACTTAAAATACATTCCATATATATTTTAAATGTAATTAAATAACAATAATAGTAAATTCAAAATATACCAATGAAGCATGTTTATATTACATATTAAGAAAATATAAAGTACACTATTTAAGTTGTTCCAAAAAAGTACGTTGAAGTATGCTTAGTACACCTTAAATTAAGTACTATTAAAGTAAAGTTACTTAAGTACTATTAAAATACAGTAAGCACAAAATTAGTATGTCAAAAAAGTCACACTTCAAGTATACTAATTCTAATTGAACACGTCTTACATCACTGGCCCCGCCCAGGATGTTCATGTGAGATCCGGAACCAAAAAACGTTGACTTCAACCAAAAACAGGAACATCAAAAAAACTTAGACTCAACCAAAAACTTAGGCTGTCAACCAAAAAGTTCTGATATGCAAAAATAAAAGTTTCAAACAAAATGTAGTGATTTCATTTAAAAAAAGGTTTTCAAAGGATTTTTTATAACTCTTTCAATTTGATTGAGATATTTTTTTAGTTTGAAGCATTTTTTTTTGAAAATACAAAAGTTTTGATCACAACTCATTTTTTTTGTTTAATATGATTTTTTATGGAATACTACTTTTTTTGTTTGACGTGAATTTTGTTTTGATTGAATAATTGTGAAACAAATTTAACTCCATAGTTATGCTATTGTATTTACAGATTACTACAGTAAATAGCCTGAGGTTGCATTCAGTTCTACTGTCCCTACAGATGTTATTGCTCGCTTTTTAGCCACCGTTCAGGAGGGACGGTAAGCAGATGTATCTTGTCTCAGATAACGGCTGTCAGTTTACTTCTCATGCATTTAGTAATTTTCTGAGAGAGAGAGAGAGTTGCAGAACTTAAGGTCCAGTGTATACTATCCTAAAGCAAGTGGTGTTGTGGAAAGATTCAACAGAGTACTTAAGGACCGCATACAAACATCTGAAAGAAGTCACAGCTCATGGAAAGAACCTGTAACAGAATTCCTGCACAACTACTGAGCTACTCCTCATGGAACCACTGTAGTAACCCCATTTGAGCTACTGAGAAACAGAAAGATGTGCACCAAGTTAAACATACTCTCAGTAGAACTAAAAAGTAAAACATGCCCAAATACGAGGGTGAAACAAAAGCAAAATAAAATGAAGGAATACATAGACAGGAAAATGAGAGCTAGAGTACCAATAGTCAAAGTGGGTGACACTGTTCATGTTCGCAGACCTGAGCATATTTAAAAGGATCTTCAAGATTTACAAAACCACAGACTGTCATGAAGAAAGTTGGACAAAACACTTTCTTACTAAGTGATAGACACAAGTGGAATGCTTCAAAACTTGTACACTTCCCAAAACAAGCCTTAACTGGTTCAGAACAAAACAGTGACACTGTATTTAATACCTTTGCACTTCCAGGAAACACTAGTGAATATTCTGCTGCACTTAGAAGTCAGAGATCTAGGAATGTGCCAAGATGGTTGACAGGTTTTGTAAGATAAAGTGAAAATTAATGTAAACCACTACTGTTCAGACTGGTATTAGTGTTATATAGGACAAGTAAAGATATACTACTGTTTTCCTAAAGTAAAATACAATAAAAAAAAGAATGTTCATCCTATAATTCTTATGGTTAACAGTGAAACTGGTAATTTTATTCTAATGCTGACATTCATTTAATGTACTGTTGCTATCTTAGCTATTATTGTTTGTAAACTTTTCAGATTTAGTTTAGTTTTCTGTTGTGAGTTATACAGTGCAAATGTTAATGTAAGTAACTGCTTCAGGAAAAGGGAAAATGTTCTGTTCTGTTATTGTATAAAAAGGACAGAAGGGGGAGCTCTGACTATGTATGTGACAAAATATGCTGTATGTAGGGAAGAAGAGACCATAGAGTAAAGGGAGAACTGAAACTGAGAAGAAAGCTTATTTTCACTATTTCAATATGGCAACACCTCAGCAGTGGAGAATCGGATTAGTTTGTGAAAGATTATATTTTTAATTGCAGACTGCATCATAATGAACTTTGTTGTACTTTTAAATGTGTTGAAATTAGTTGTAAACAGGTGTTTTCTGGATATGCCGCTACAAAAGCGCACTTTACTGCTGCCACACTGGTACTGCAGCCGCCTCTCGTGTTACTGCCTTATGGTATTGTGGATGCCAATATGATGGAACTAAAGCTTTGGTTGCTTATTTAAAGGAACACTGCGTTCACACTGCAGTCTGAAGTGACCCAATTCATATGCACACCCCATCAAATAAAGTGTTATCAAAATGGTAATATTGAAAGCACAATGGTATTTGTTTCACTTGTAAAGTGTGTAGTAATTGACCCTTCTGTGTTCTGGAAGCCTGATGTGTTTGCAGTACTGCAGTGTGTATGAAGGATGTAATGTACAAAGTGGCAAAGCAGAATAATAAGACATTAAGTAACTAAAAAGTTTACTTCATTAGCAATTATAATAAACCAAAAGTATAATTGTAGCATACTGTAATCACACTACCATTATATAAAATATGTATTGCCAATATACTAAAAATACATTCTAAATATATTTTAAACGTAATTCAATCACAAAAATAGTACACTCAAAATATACTAATCAAGCATGTTTATATTACATAAAAAGCAATATACTTAAAGTACACGGAATGCAACTTAAGTTGTTCCAAAAAAGTATGTGAAAGTACACTTAGTACACTTTAAATTGTGCTTTAATATAATTAAAATACTATTAAAATACACTAAGCACAATATTAGTTGTTCCAAAATGTCACACTTTAAGTTAACTAATCCTAAGCGAACTTGAAGTATACTTATGATTAGTCTAACTTCCATTTTTAGAACAATGACTTAGTCCAATGTGTAGGAGAAGTAACAGCAGTGCTGCGGAATGACAGACTGTCAGAGTTGCTTAAATGAGGGACTAATTGTGGCTCTCCAGCTCAGCCTAAACACATAGTAAGTAAATAGTTGAAGCATAATAATAAAAATCAGACTACAATTTGTTATTTTATTACTTTGACTGAATCATGATAAACTGCCTCGTAATTCCTTGGAAATCAAAACTGGCTAAATAGACTTATGTTTTGTTTTTGGTTTTTTTTTTGTGTGTGTTTTTTTGTCAAAGGTAGCAAATATTTCAATCACATTTAGCTCTAACTTGTTTGCTAATGAGAAGAGATTAGACGGGAGGGAGGGGCTGAACATTTCCATTAGCAGACAGCTCAGCGTGTGGGAACCGAGAGCAGAGGAGCACGTAGAAAACCGAAAGTTACGTCTAATTCTTACCATCTTTAACGTAGAACCTTTAAAGACACAAAAGAATCATTTATTTTTCTATAAAACCCCAAATATCTGGGAATTTATGAGACTTCCCAGATATTAATTTTTACTATATAAAGCAACTTCAGTTATAATAACACAACGTGTTTTGAGAGCCACTACAATAAATCAATATTTATGAGGAATTTTATCAAATGGAGTCACTCAATATAACTTACGGTACGGGGAGTAAACGGGATAAAACAGAAAAGTAACAGAAAGAACCAGCGAGGAGTGTATGAAAAAGGTGAGGTGAGAGTGAATGCTTGAACAAGACTTGGGCTGATCAGTTAACAGGTCGCAAGTGTGAGGGGGGAGAGAGAGAAAAAGATAGACGGGTGAGAGAGAGAAAGAAGAACATGGGGCGAGGGAGAGCACAATACGAACTACGAAACGAATCTAACAAAATAACTAGACAAAGAAACATATTAAAACTAGGGCAATTAAAGGACTAGACACAAGAAATAAACATAACTAGAATCACTAGAGGAAACTAAAGTAAAAATAGAAACCCATAACAAACTGAAACAACCGAGGATCCTAAAACAAATGTTACCAGGTAGTAGTACAGTGCTATAATACTTTCATCATGTTTCCTGTGTATTCAGTGTTATATTTTTTCGCTTTCCAAACTATTTGTAAATATGAAAAATAACAGTAAAGCAAAAATGTAAATATATGAATTAATAATTTTTAACATAATTTAAATCATACAATACACAATTGATAGGCTTCTGTAAATTCTCACTGATGAATTACCTTATAGTGTTGGAAGCTCAACAACACTATAAGTACTTACACAAATCCTCAAATCCTTTGATGCAGGTCAAATGACTCAGCACCCACGATTTCTTTTTAAAAATACAAGCAGCGGTATACATCCAGTATAGATAGAAAAAAAACATCTATATCTTATAACAGAACTTCAACTGTGAAGGACGATGCATTTTTTAAATCTCTGTTTAATAATGTGTCTTTTAATACAGATAAATGCAGACGCGACAACGCAGACGTGACTACTTCTAGTCTTAACGGTCTATCAGCTACTCCGTTTTTTCTTACCCTTTCCATCACCAAACGTTTGTCCAGTATAAGTCAAGACGCAGACGCTCAAGAGTAAAAGAAGCTCCATTGTTGTTTGAGTATTTAGAACAATTAAACAGAAGTTCATCTAACGGAGCAGATATCCAACCTACGGACCGGCTGCAGCAACTCGAGTAATATCCAGTTGCTTGCGGTTCCGGTGTTACATCGATTCTCGTTTCCCCACAGGCTTCCGCGAACTGCAGAAATGCAAACGTTTCCGGAGAGTGCTCTTTTAGAAAAATCTAGACAACTTTAACCAGACTACAGTGTTTAATTCAGTTACAAATTTCAAATTATTATCTGTGAGTTCTGCTAAATTTCATGTTTTATTAACGTATTGTTCTGTAAATGTCCAATGGCTTTTTAACAGACAAATAGTAACTATATTTTATTAGATTTCATAGTAATTAAACACCAGTTTTATACTATTAATTATTCATATCACTCCACTTTATACCGTGAAGGAAATTTTCAGTCTGGAGCTGTTGACTAGTCATCTGACTGCCTTCCAGTATTTAGTGTTTAGAGCAGGGGTCCCCAAACTTTTTCCTGTGAGGGCCACAGGAAAAAGTGGCCCTCTTTTTCCTGTGAGGGCCACTTCTGTGGGGGGGGGCCATAGTTAGTTTGTAACAGAGAAAGTGTGACGATTGCAGGAGTGCCTAAATGTAAAAATGTATTGTTTTCCAGAAAGCACAATCAAATAACCCTCTCTGGGTTCTTCACAGAACAAAAGTCAGGAAATAAATAATTAAATAAATAATAACCTAATAACCCTCTCTGGGTTCTTCACAGAAAAAATCCAGGAAGGATTACAGTCCTTATTTTCCAAACTATGAGCCACACTGGACTATAAACCACAACCCCAAAGTTTTTTTTAAAAAAGAAAAACAGTAAACATACACATATAAACTGCAGATATCTCTGCCGCTCCAGGTTTTCCACAACGATGCAGCAGCAGCAGAGGGGGGTGGACACCCAAAATTTGAGTCATAACAGGTCAATTGAAAATCACATTTATTAGGTTTAAAAAGAAAAATTTGCCAAGTTTAGATTTAACTGAACTGATTACGGTAGTTTACGAATGGTAACTGTAACAGTAAAAGTGCTGATCCTTCGTGTCTGCTACTAGCATGTGCTAAATCAGTGGTCCCCAAACTACAGCCCGCGGGCCGGATCCGGCCCTCCTCCACATTTGGTCCGGCCCCCTGAACAATACCAAAGAGCATTCTATTTTATTTTATTTTTTCATATACCTTATTTTACGGACTATAAGCCACTTATATGTGGATTTTTCTTCAACCACCAGGGGGCTCTTTAGCAGGAAGTGAATCATTGGAAGTCAAAATTGGAAATAAAAGAAGGAAGGGACTCTTTGCACCTTAGCTTCCGCGTTTGGGAAAAAGCAGCTCGATTGTTTCCGATCTATTGAAAATGCCCTTTTCCTTTAGGTGCTTGCAGGGCTTGGCCAAGGTTTGTACATCGATCCGAAGCCCCAACAAGTCAGCTGGAGAAAGGTTTTAAGATGTACGCCTTGTTATACATTTACTAATACGAAGGTGAGTTTTACTTAAACTTTGTGGCTAACATTAACCTTAGCTTATGCTAGTAGGCAATATTCTCTGACATTGTTCTTGTAAAAATGTGCTATTTAAGTATCTAAACATTCTAACGGACACTGTTTTTACCTAATTTTCAAGTATATTATGTGTGTTTATTGTCGTTAGTGTCACAGACTAACGGGGTTCGGTTATGGTTCGGGCTTTTAGCTTCCGAAGCCTGACTAAGCTCAACAAGCCTCGTGGCTTAACAGTAGCGCAGCTCTGGTGTCAGAGATCTGGTTCCGCTGACTGTTCAGGTTCAAAGTTGCAGCTTTTAGAAAAATATGACCGTGTTTTGTCTCTGTGTTATTTCGTTTTATTACCTTTGCATGTTTCTTGTTCAGATCTCAGATAGGACGGTGTTTACAGCAGTATATACATGCGGATCAGTTGCTCGGCTGTCTGGCTCTGGTCTGCTCACTCGTTCCCATAAACTCGCTCTTTCAGGTTGAATACAGAAGTGATTCCATGGAAATAACTCAGGGAGGCTCCTTTATTTACCATCCATATCCCCCGGTAGTTTTAGGCTAAAGAAGCTGATCTGGAGTGAAGTGAAGGCTTCAAACTTTGTGTTGTGCAGCGTTAGCTTTAACTGATAGTGACAAATATTTACAAGCCACCATCTTCTTAATTCAGGATCGCTTGGAAATTAATGAAAACTTAAAAGTCCATTATATTAGGAAGACAACAACGTTCATAGTATTGCGTTTTTTGCATCTGAAATACAACTTAGTCTTTTCTACCAGTCATGGTAACTCAAAGCGGAAACAAGTGAGCCGCATTAGCTCCTGGAGATGTGACGTCAACACCGTAGTGCAAAGAGCCCAGTGCCCATTAAAACGGAATTAGGTTTTGATACGGAATTGAAATTTGAGAATGTTGTTGATCAGTTAAATAGCATTGAGGGGAAAAAGAAGATTTTTTTTTTTTTAATAATACTGGGATCATTATTAGAAGTTGAGGTATAGATAGGATCCAGTAGATGTCAGTAGTGCAACAATAATGGATATTATTAGCTGCCGTTGAAATCTAAAGAAGAAGAACAAGCACAGAAGAAGAAGCAGAAGAAAGCGCCCATTTTTATTTAGCACATTCTAGTAGCAGACACGAAGAATCAGCACTTTTACTGTTACAAACTGAATTCGGCCTCCCACCAAAGAAGGGGAAAGTTATGTGGCCCTCACAGGAAAAAGTTTGGGCACCCCTGTGCTAAATGAAAATGGGCACCTTCTTCTTCTTCTTCTTCTTCTTCTTCTTCGTGTGAGAGGGGGGTGAGTGGAGAGTGGAAGAAGAGCGAGAGTGAGAGTGAGAGCGAGTGTTTAACTATTATCTTTGTGTGTTTTCTTACTGTTTTTTCACTGGGTGTTTATGTTAATTGTTTAATTGTGATTTTGTGTTAGTTTTGTCACGTTTTAAGGTTTTTTTTTGTTTGGGTTCGGGTGTGGCCGTCAGGCGTGCCTGGCTGGCCGGTGTTACGTCAATCCGCGTTTCCCCATCAGATACGGGTCCCCCTTCGTCTTCTTGTCGCTCCGCCCAGCCCACGCGGCAAAATACGCGCGTGCTCGTGATGAGCACTGAGAAAGCACGCGCGTAGCAAGCACACGCTTGTTCGGCGCGCTTATCTGGGGAACTACGGACACCGTGAAAGCTCAATTAACATGCTTCGGCAAAGTTGTCACACTTTCTTCACGTTTTTGCGTGAAATTAATAATAATACAAATATTATTATTAATGCATATTTAAGGTGTAAATATGCGTCACTAGAATTTGAATTAAAATGCCCCTGAAATTTTAATGTTGTATCTTTGTGCTTACTTTTTCAGTGTTAAAATATATTCTTATCCTACACTATTTGCTTCATTCAGAGTGTCTGGGCTCTCAGCTGTTGAGAAATGATTGCTTCCTGGAAGAATGGAGTCTATTGAAGTTTTAAATTTTACCCATTTGCTAATGTTTGACCGTGACGTATGTAATGACCAGTTCAATGCTAAGAAGCTTAACAGAAATATCCAGTGATGTGAACAACCATCCTCCACTGCAGAGAGAAGTTCTGATCCTAACGAGGCAGCTGTTAATGTTCATTTAATATTTGGAAGCATGGCACAGCTTCATCCACTTCCTCCTCTGCCATTGCTAAAACTACAGACCAACAACAAATCTAAAACGGCACAGAAAATCAACATAATCATTCAAAACCTCATCTTCTGTTCACTCATTGGGAAGGTGGAAAATCTATTGTAGAGAATCCAGATAATCCTAGGTGAAAGCCTAGGCTGTGCTGTGAACAAGAACATTTTCAAGCAGAGTTACACAGAAAAGACCAGGCTAAAGACAGATAGATCTCAATTTCTTTTATTTCTCCTTTTTCTTGTATTTCTTTGGATCACTGCATGGTGTTTAACTTTTGAGTATGATTTGGTGTACTTCACTTAGTCAGGAAGGTACTATTTAAGTGATATCTGGATTGAAAAGAGGTGTGGCAGTAATCAGCCGTGGGTGTGGCTGGAGATAGTAAAACTCAGGTGTGATAAACCACAGTTAAGCTAATGTATGTTTTAACAGTTAGGACAATCACTTTTTCATACTGGTTCATACATGCTTGGGTATTTCCCCCCCTTAATAATGAACACCTTCCTTTTAAAAACAGCATTTCATGTTTACTTGTGTTGTCTTTGACTAAGATTTAAATTGATTTAATGTTCTGAAAAAGATGAGTGTAACAAGCATGCAAAAACATAGGAAATCAAGATGGGTACAAACAGTTTTTCACATTGTCTTAACTGTTATACCAGTTGCTCCAGTATTTCGAAGCAGTTTTTATTCACAGAGTGGACTGCAACTGGAGTCAGTGCTTCAAGAACCACCACTCACAGATATGTGCAAGACAAGGGTTTCAACAGCTTGGTTAAAAACAAACAAACTAATAATAACAATAATAAAAAAAAAAACAATGTTACTGCTGTCAAGGATTCAGTAAAAGCCAAGAAAAAAAACATAAGAAGCAAAAGTGTCACTGAACAAAATAGAGATTAAAGATGAAAAAAATACATCAACTGTGTGACCCTACATGTTGGCAGTCAAAGCAAATAACTTCATATGTAACATCATGAATGTGTTTTTGAAAACATAATGTGTCTGCATTTTGGCTTAAATATAGTTCCACCAAAAGAGTTCATACCCTTTCAAAGTTTCTTTAAAAATACAGATCCATTAGGTTAAGTTAAATCAGACCATTAAAAATTCTAACGCAAGAAAAAAAGGACTAAAATAATGTATATAGGAAGATAAAAAGCAGTCCATAAATTGGATTCAAATATATTCAAACTGATGTCAATAATGAGAGCTTCTCCCATTTATAAGAGAAGCAGTTCACAATAATACAGTTTTCATAAGCTACCTTTCAGGTTTAAACTATAATTTCTTTAGGCTAAGTTTTTAACAAGGCTTTATGTATTTCACTACCAGTTACGGCAACCACTTTCTTTTATACCCTAATGTGATGTCCAAAGTTTTTAAAACATTAATGAGAATGCAATAAAATCAATACCTTTCAACATTATGCAAGTTTTAAATGGATAAAATGAAACTAAATTTGTTTCTTGTTTGTTTGCTAAATGCTACAATTTCTAAAACAGACTTGGAAAAAAAAACTATTTAGCAAAGCTTTGAATATTTAATGACAATGCTGATACATATTTAAACAAATAGAAAAAAGGGTTTATGTAAAATAAGTGAAAAGCTTTTTTATTTTATTTTTTAGAAAATACAGTTAAATGTAATTTTGTGTGATGATTGGAAACTGTCAAAGTGTGATCAAAACAGAAACCACTGGATCTTTGGTGTGAAAACATTCTGAATATTACTATATACTCTGTTGGTAGTACTGCTGCTACAGTACTACCACCAAATAGTGGGCAGTAAATACTGCCTACTATTTGTTAAAATGAATATACTTAGAGGGAAAATAAATTTGACTAAGTCTTAGACTGAGATGCTGAGATTAATTCTATATAATTTAATATAACCAAAAACGTTGTGTTGCCTCTGACGATCAGTGTCAACACAGGAAAATGTAGCTTATGTAGAAAGAAAACAGAGTTTGAATCTTGATTTGGTTATTAAACCTGAACTCTTATTGCAAAGAGAATTAATTTGGATAAAATTATTTCTCTTTGATTATAAAAGTACAACTGTTGATTATTTTCTGTCTGTTAAGAAAATGTTGACATAATAGTACTTTCTCACAGATTTTTAAATGTTCTGAAACACTTTGGAGAAAATATATCTGTGTATTTTTAAACACCGAATGATATAAAATAAATGTCAATTATTCTCACTGAACATATTAATTAGTCCTTTAAAAAATACATATTGTGTCATATATTAATTCATCTTCATTGCATGCATACTTAGTCGATTTAGACACATCATGAATGATTAAGGGATGAATTCTCAGAGACTTGGCCATCTTTGGTCTTGTCATCTCCCTGTTCATGTGCATTACCTGCACCATCACCTGCGAAGAAGTAAAATCATATTTCACTTAAAGTAAAACTATTTATATTACTGAGATACATAATTTCAGGCTCTCTATAAACCTATTAAGTTTAAAGAAGAAATGTTTTGTTTTGCTCATAACACATACCAAGACAAACTGAAACATTCAAACTTGCCTCTTTTCTTTTTGCATCTTTGCCAAAGATAAGAGAGAGCAACTGTTATAACAGAGCCTGAAATGAAAGTTCCAATAAGTCCAACAGTCATATTGCTGTCACCTGAAACACATAACAAGAGGATAATGTTAATCATAAAACCCTAACCTTAAACCAACAGAACAACCCCTTAGCTAAAATCAATTTGTAACCCTAAAGCAACAAAAATGTTTTTGACTGCTGTCAGAAATGAATCAGTGGCAACTGCTTTAGAATAAAAGATCCAACAGTGGTAATCATCAGTGATTCAAAGAGATTGGAGAGCAGTGGGTCCCAAAACTTGTTCTCAAGTTCCATTATGCTGCATGTTTTAGATATGTCTCTGTTCCAGCACACCTGATTCAAACAATTGTATAATCTCTTTTACATAAGTCTGCTAATCAGACATTCATTCAAGTCAGGCGTTTGGAAGCAAGGAGACACCTAAAACATGCCGGAGAGGAGTACTTGAGGACCAGGTTTGGGAGCTGCTGTATTTGAGCATTATTGCATATTGTCCTGCAGAATTCTTATCCTGTTTAATATTTAAAACGTCAACCTGTTCAGTTCATTTCCATTCCTTCTCAGAACACCACAGAATACCTGATAAGTTATGAAAGTAGTTTCTGTTTGCTGCTACTCACTACAGTGAAATGCTTGCTAGTCTCTTTAATGTTTCACAAAGGATTCAAAGCAGTCTTTATTAAAGAACAGTATGACCTTTCACATCATACAAGTCAGTCTGCTGAAATCATAGGTGCTATTAATTTCGGCACCTTTGATTTCCACAATCCCATCTACATGTTCTGCAAGAAGAACATGCAGATGGGATTGTGGAGCTATGAGGCAGAGCATACATACAGACAGACAAAAAGTCTATGAATGAGATAAATTCAAAACAACTTGGAGAGAAAACCTTGAACAACTTGTGGGTTAGAGCAGCCTTGATACAAATCTAAATGAGGAAATTCTGGCAAGAATTGAGAATTGTAGTTCATAGACACTGTCCACTCAATCTGACAAAGTGTGAGCTGTTTCGAAAATAAAAAAGGGCAAAAATTGGAGTCTCAAAATCAGCAAAGCTTGCAGAGGCATAGCAAAAGTCGGTAACACTTTATTTGAAGGGGGGTGAATAAGACTGTCATGACACTTTCATTAACATGACATAACACCTGTCATGAACATGAATAAGCCTTCATGAATATTTATGACTGTTGTCATAAAGCTTCATTCGGTAAATTATGACACTTTTAATACAAAGTTGACATTATTCAAAATGTCTTTGTTATGACAACTTGACATTAACCAGGAAATCATTACTGTTTAAACTTTACCTTTAATAACATAAAGTTACCAAATTTTTAAAGTGCAATCAGTAATACTTTTATAACAAATTTATATCAGTAATGATTTCTTGGTTAATGTCAAGTTGTCATAACAAAGACATTTTGAATAATGTCAACTTTGTATTAAAAGTGTCATAATTTACCGAATGACGATTTATGACAACAGTCATAAATATTCATGAAGGCTTATTCATGTTCATGACAGGTGTTATGTCATGTTTATGACAGTGTCATGTCAGTCTTATTCAACCCCCTTCAAATAAAGTGTTACCCAAAAGGCTTTTCTTTGATGGGAGTGAAAGTCAGTTCTACTTAGTAGTGAATGAGAGTTGAATACATATATACACCATACCTTCAGATTTTTTTATGTCAACAGCTTTGAAAACCATGTTATATTTCACAATATGTACCACTACACTGTTTTTTTTTTTTACATTTCTTCTCACATCCAAAAGACAACATGCTTAGAAGTAACAACCTTATAAGCTATTTTCAGAAATAAAAAGCAAATCACACTAACAAGGCCAATAAAGTCAATAAGTATTTTGAATGACAGACAAAATGAGAGAAGTCATACAGTTGCTTTCACCTAAGTGCTCAGGATCATCATGTTGTGGATGACTGAGAATCTACATCAGCGTAGATGCCTCACAATTGCACCTCACAATTGCAGGTTAATTAGTCTGTAACTTTATTATTGATATCTAAATTCACAGGATATTGGAAATACTAGTTATAATAATATAACTTGCTTTTTGATAAACATACACCTTTGTTTCTCCGTAGGCTGAATGGCATCCAAATGTACGTACATCTTTAAATTACATAGGCCAATACGCTGATAATACAAGTCATATCCAATCACAAAAAGACCTTTATGGACTTGTCCATAAGCCTTTCACTGTAGTGAGTAGCAGCAAACAGATCTGCCACTACCCTCAGATCCAACTACTTTTAATTTTGGCTTCAACAATAAAAATGCAATACTTCCAAATAAAGTCCTCTTCAAGGAAAACTGAAACAAAATTCACTAAAAACCAACAGCATAAATACAGTTACACATTTGTGCTGTTGTAATTTGTGTATTTTCTGGTTCACAATAGTGTCACTAATGGTCACAAACATACATACATTTTTCAATCAGAGACTTACTATTTAGAAAAAGAACAAGTGATTCACACACCAAATCTTTTCCCATATAAGGTTTAATTGAGGAGACATTATATATTTAATATATATGACAAATTCTCATATATATATATATATATATATATATATATATATATATATATATATATATATATATCTAACATGTTAAAAATAGTAGAAATGAAAAAAAAAATACTTTAATGTCTCAGTTTATAGCTTTTTTGCTATTATATCCTAATTGGAATATCTTTTTCTTTTTTTATTTATCTGTAATAACAGAAGAAATGTTTGTTTTCATAGCTGGGAAAAGAGTATTTAAGATTCTCTTAATGAGACAAGCTGGATAAAATCCCTCCAACATGATTGTATGTAGGAAGTAGCTCAACTCTCCTGTTTGACTTTGACTTTATTGAAGGTAGTGCAATAAAAGAATAAACAAAGTTATACAAAAAAAAAGAATTCAAAGCAAAGGAAATAAAAAGAAAAGCAAGCAAAAGAAGAACAGTAGTACACTGAACAAAAATATAAATGCCCCATGTCAAAATGTTGCCATGTGAAGTTAACAGCTGTAAATGAGCATTTGGTGACATTTTATTGTACAAAAAGAAATATTTCTCTTGATTTGTGTATCATTTTTATCCAACTTGCTGTCAGTGAGCATTACTCAGTGAGTTGTTTTTTTTTTTACTCAGTGCATGGGTGGGACATGTCCAGTGGGTGATCAGACAAAATGAGCAACAACTGGACAATTGTTGGACTGGGGACAATAAAAGGCCATCGGAAAATGTCAAATTTTGTCACAAGTCATAATGCCTCAGAGTCGCAAGTTATGGGGGAGCGTCCCATTGGCATGTTGGATGCAGGGATGTCACTCCAGCGGGATGTGCTTGAGTGGTCACATGTGGCAGATGAGGATGAGTTTGATTTGCAGTAGTTCCAGTCTGTTGAAAACAAACTCTTAAATGGCCTATGATGGGCATTGAGCTGTGCAGCTGTCCGTAACCACCTACGAGAAGCCAACTTGGTCAAAATCAAATTCCTCAACCTGACCCCTTATCATGTTCAAAGGACTGTCAATCCGCTACAAATGGCCATACCATGATGTTATCACTGCTGAAATGAAGATCAGTAATTACTGAAAATATACTTTGACTTTCTCTATACATTATATATACCCAAATATTCATAAAACTCTTATATTTGATATTGAGTGTTTATATTTTTGTTCAGTGTGTATTTACACGTTCAAAGGTGTAGGTAGAAGTATGAATTTATTATTACACCCACCCCTCTTACACAGGGGTAATGTGAATCATTTATTCACATTACCCCTCTTATAGATGCCTCTTTTAGGCATCTATAAGAGGGGTTTGGTTTTAACACTCTTTCTTATGTACCGTATTTTCCGCACTATAAGGCGCACCGGACTATAAGGTGCACTGTCGGCTTCTGAGGATATTGAAGATTTTTAGGTGTGCCTTATAGTGCGGAAAATCCGGTAGTATTTTCTATATCCATATCTTAAACTAGATATGCTTAAATCATTCCACAGCTTTTTTTTTTTTTTTTACTAAAACAGTACCGGCATTTAATATTGTATGTGTTCTTGCAATAAAACATTGATAATAATTATAATAATAACAATAAGCACTCATTGAGTTGTTTATTTTGTTTAGACTTATGGAAAAACTAGACATAGTTCCAGTTGTATTGAGTATGAATATAAGTTTTATGCTGCTGCATTAATAATCTCCAAAAGTGGTCCCCATATTTTATTGCTCTTGTATGAAAATGTTCCATGTTATTTTATTAAAGTTGCATTTAAGCAAAACACTAGCTAATCTTGTTTTCTTTTTATATTTTTACTTAGTTTCTTTCATGATTTCTGTAGGACTGAAGCATTTATAGATCATGCTTTTGAATCAGATTTTTATTTTTCCGAAGTTTAAACAAAAGATGCTCAATATGAACAACAAAATGTCATGATGGTATCTAGCTAAAAGCAAATTGAACCTAATTATTTTAACATGATAACTAGAGGAAACTCACCAGAAGGCATCAACACCAAGGTCTCTTCTGAGTAAATTTGATGGCAGATTTTGTCTTGCTTAACCACACAATGGTAGGAGTCTTCCTTGGTCACAACAACTTGAAGGATAATGTCAGAGTAGTTTCCGTTCCAAGATACTGTAGTACTTTCAGAATCAATAGTGACATTATCACTATTCTGCAACTCCATTTTAGGTTCTGGATAAGCACCATGAGCTACACACTGCACCTTCACTCCACTATTTTCTTTCTGAAGAATCTTGATAGCTGGCTTTGGACAAGATCCTGTAAACATGAGATAAAGAGTAAATACAACAAGAAAAGCATAGAGATCATAAGTTACGTTCACATGTCGTTTTCATGCACAAAACAAGTACCACAGAGTAAGAAAGTGAATGGCAATAAAGCTAAATTTATATGTCTTTGTTTTGAAACACCTCAAGTAACAAATGTGGTAAACTACAAAAAAGACAATGCATTTGTATTATGTGATATAATGCATCCACGCTTCACCTTTTTGCAATTAATAAAGCAACACATAAATATCAGTTGAGCTATACACACTTTGAATCCACACGTAACTCCTGTTTCCTGCCAATTTTCCCCTGAGGATAATTTAGTAAATTTTAATGTAAATTTTACATTAACCTATACTAACCAAACGGCTCCAGGGAGTACTGGCTGAGATAAATATAAATGGCCCAATACATCAACTATTAACAACTTTAATCTAATTAATTTTAAGTTTATTAAATAACTAAAACATGTAACGGCATTGGCATGCCTATAGAGGAGCATGTCAATTGTCCATAATCAGCACTATCGCATGGCAGGAATTTTGACGTGTGATAAGAACCAGGACTCACCGTCTTTTCTTTCTGGATCTTTGGTTCTGTCCTTTAAGATGCAATCTAAGGGGAAAACAAAAGGTATGTTACACACGTTTCCATGCAATATCATCTTTGCATCAATATAAAGAGGGAAATAGAATTTCAAAAAGTGCTGTTCACACCTGACTTAGGTAAAAACTGAGTAACAAAACATTGAAGCAAACAGTGTTGGAAACATTGGAATGACAAGAGAAATACAATTCTGAAAATTTGTTTGATTCCAAAGTTTTTTTTGTCACAGTAACCTTCAAAAATAATATTGCAATTCATGTTTTCTAATATCATGCAGATCAATCTCAAGATCAAGTCTAATTGGCAAAACTTTCAAAATGATAACGTTACACTGAAGATTCAACAACTCTCCTTCAATATCTTTCTTGATAAAAAAACAGAATCTCTCAAATGTTAGTGACTTATACACAGATAGTATGATGAGCTTAACATACATCAAAGATGTACACTAGTCCAAGCTATAAAAAAAATCACATAAAAATACTGCATTAAGTGTTAAGACAGTCCTGAGATTTTTACCACTACAGCATATGAACTACAGATAAAGACATGACATCCTGAGTCAGTGAGAAAGGATGGGTTTGTTGTGATGAAAAGCTTTTAATCAATTTTATTTAAGCACCAAATCATTTATTAACATTTAAATTTTGCAGATAATTTTTTTTCTGTGTTCTTTACCAAATTTGTTTGACAGAATGACAAATTTTCACATTTAAATTAATATTCTTATTAAACTACCTAAAGTCAAATAACACCATCTAAACACTACTTTAGAAACAATGACAAATGACTTTGTTCATTAACAGAGATTAATAGTGAACATAATTTGATCCTCATCTGTTATGTGAAAGGTAAACATTGTTGTTAAATGACTTAATTAGTTGTGTGAAAACTGATAACCATAGGTGCTATCAGGAGAGGTGTTAAACATTCTTTCACGATTGGGCCAAAAGTTTTGCACTTACCAACAACAAGTTCCATGTAGAACTTCTGTCCTGGTGGCTGAAGCTTTGGAAATTCACAACTGTAGATTCCACCATCAGTCAGCTTTGTCTTTTTGATACGTATGGAGGCATTGCCAAACTGGAGCTGATCTTGGAAAAACTCTACACGATTTTTGAAATTTTCATGTTGACCAGGTTTTTTTTTGTACTGATCGCCATTGTCATATAAAAACACCTCCTGTGTATCATTTCTCTTCCAGTCAAACGTTTGATGTGTGAGGTCGTCCTTTCCAATGGGAGAACAGGGCAAGATGATATCACTGTCCTCTGTTGCAAACAGTTCTATGAAAACAAATCACATTTTAACAAGTTAAACACATGGGAAGATAGACAAGACATTTACATGTCATACTAATAATACTTTCAAGAACCTTTGTTGGTAGATGTATCTGCAATCTTAAATATATTGTGGAAAATACATTGGTTCAACAAACACATAATATTGCTAAAATTACAAAAAAATTGCTATACCTAGATTTTTTTCAACTTAAACATCCCATAAAATAATGGTGATTCATATCTCAGCATGAACAGTGTTCAACTTGAACATATAGCTTTTGTCAAAAAAGAGAACTGTCTTCAACAATGACGGATTCTTATTAAGGAGAAGCATACCCTGGTGAAAAATAAATATATTAAGTATGTTAAATTTTAACATACTTAAGCATACTTTAAGTCAGACTAATCACGAGTATAGTTTGCTTAGGATTAGTTAACTTAAAGTGTGACATTTTAGAATAGCGGTTCTTAACGTGGGCGGTACCCCAGGGGGCGTTCAGAGGACGGCAGGGGGCGCTGGCGGACATTTTTACTAAGGGGGGCGCTGCGATGCCTTTGGGGGGCGTTTGGTCGAAGGTAAACTTTACACCTTAAATACACAACAATGCCAGTTTAGACTTTGAGCAACTTGATAAAACTGTATTGTGTAACATTAAAACATGCTTGGCTGCAACTGTATCGATGGCAGCTCTTCTTCTATTCAGTGTTTGTAGTTTCTTGGCTCAACTCCGTTCTGCTGCTACTGGTAGCTAAAATCACCTCACTGTGTATCCCTCTGAAAAATGAACCCATTTAAATAAACAAATAAAGAAATCCCTCAATGGTGATACCACGATAGAGAGCGTTCATTTTATAGCGGTAACACCGGCGCTCTAAGTGGTCCGGTATGAAACGGGTGTGATAGAACAATGGTACCACAGAACTTTTAAATTTCAATAATCAGAATACCGAAATTGTTTCCGTTGCTTTAAAAGGTTTATGTCAGTCTGCATTTTCCTCATCGATACGCTTCCGGACCGCTGTGCAACTTAGGGGGTTAAAAAAAAAAAAAAAAAAAAAAAGACGCACACATTGCGCAAAACTCTGAAACAGGAGAACCGGGACATAAAACGGAGCGACGAACTAGATGTGAATTATGACATAAAAACAGAGAATCCGACGCTGAACAGTGAAAAATCAACACATGACGATTAGGCGGCGCAGCAGGTGATGGATGAGTGAAGATTACTGATTGTCAATAAACGATAAAATAAATTAGCAACAGGAAAGAACCTAAAGTGGACATAGCAATAAACCAAGAGATGATAATATTAATCAGAGAAAACTAAATAGAAATGAATGAAGAACCAAATGCCAGAATAAACTAAGAAACGAATGTAAATACAGAGGAATAAACTTGTATGGCAAGACCTTTCGAGCAATAATTAATACAGAGACTGTATGGCAAGAATAAACAGACACTATTTCCAGATAAAAGGTATAATAATATTGTTGAAGTGCCATGGGTTTGTTGACACCATATCTGATACTGAGAAATAAATATATCTTACAGACCATAACAGTAAATAACTTATCACTTATTCATGTTTTTAATTAGATTTGATATAGTATTTATTTCTTCAATATTATTTTCCATGTTAGTGTTAATGTCATGAGGCTGATGACTCCATGACACTTTCAATTTGACTCATTAGGATTTGATTAAGAACCAGATTTGTTCTTTGTAATTTCTGTCCAGTAAAACTATTAATCTATAATCAATAGACAGGTCTATATAAAGTTATAATCCATGTTTCTGTCTCATATTTGTACGGCATTAAAAGGATCTGGAACTTTTGTTTTTCCACTGAAAGCTCTGGTTTGCACAATAAATGCCATGTGGGTGAAATTTTATGGATGGTACTCTGATGTCCCATTCTCCTGAAGGCAGCACAGAGCTGCACCACCAGAAACTGACAAACACTGAAGAGAGGAAGAGCTATGATTAATGTAGTTACAGTTCTATTCATGTTTTAATGCTGCAGAGCTCAGTCGGTTTGCAAATAGTTCAAAGTTTAAACTGGCATGTTGAACATCTTTTATCTGATCATTTTGTGGAATATTTAACAACTAGAAAATGGCACAAAATAAGAATATTTTTTCCACTCTGATTGGCTGCTGTTAGGCCTACTGAATTTAACTTGAATGTTCATTGCATTTTTTGTAAACACCTGTGAAAATAATTTCTATTCCCATTACTTTTTTGTTCTCTGGGAAATAATTTTTGATGATAAATACAGAAACAATCATAAAAATCAAAACATCTACAATAGTGACAGTAATATTAATGATAAAATAATAGTCAGTGCAAAGTAGCCTGCAAATTCTTTGGTGGGGGGCAGTGAGGGACCTGGATAAAGGCTAGGGGGGCGCTGGCCCGAAAAAGGTTGAGAAACACTGTTTTAGAACAACTAATTGTGTGCTTAGTGCACAGCAAATTCAAAAGTGTTAAATGTTTTGACGTTAGACTTTGTGCAAAAGCAGAGTTAATTTTACTCTAATAGAGTCACTTTCTGTTTATGTAAGTCTGGGGTGTATATTATTAGTAGTTAAAATCCAGTGTTAAAACAAAGTGTTTCCGTATCAAATCTAGAGGTGTTAAAATAGAACTAGAAAATTCCTGCAGAAATTTTAAGGGGCCTGCCAAAGTGTGCCCGTCGGTTTGGACCCAGCGTTCCGATGCTAAAAATTAGCCTTAATGCTAAAGAAAGCTTCAATGTAGTCAATAACCTGTGGAGAGTCAGAAACATATGGACTAAGCTGTACTTGTACATTTCAGTGTGTTAAAATTAGTGCATAAACTAAAATATCCCAAAATGCTAATGTTAGCATGAAGACTATCAGTAGCATATGTTAGACCTTTTTAAAAGCAATATGTGAAGGAAAGCGACATGTGAAACATGCACATTATTCCACGTTGTAATATGTTTTGTAATTATGGTGCACGTTTTGAAATAAATGCATTTGAGAAAATCATTGCCTCTTTATTAAATGTTTATTTTCCAAAAATTTTTTTAAAGTTCAACACAATAAAGTACCTGTTTAATATTAATTACAAATAACTCTTAAGAAGTTAAAGAAGTACTCTGTGAGAGTTAATATTAAGATCTAACACTGAATTAGTGTTAGTAAGTGTTAAATGATTAACTCCAGCAGATTTGATATTTGACAATTTATAAGAGTTAAGGTACCAACTCTCCAAAAAGAGTTAAATTAACACTTTCTGGTGTGGACCCAGATAGACACTTTAAAAGTGTTGAAATCAAATCTGACGGTGTTAATCTGGGCCTCCTGGATTTGCTGTGTGTATTTTAGCAGACATTAAGGACAATTTACAGTGTACTAAGTGTACTTTTACGTACTTGTTGAACAACTAAAGTTAAGCTGGTATATTTTAAGCATATTGCTTTTTATGTAATATAAAAATGCTTGATTAGTATATTTTGAGTGTACTATTTTTGTGATTGAATTACATTTAAAATATATTTTGAATGTATTTTAAGTATATTGGCATTGTATATTTTATATATATGTGTGTGATCACAGTATGCTCCCTGTTTTAGTTAAAAACTGAAAACAACTGATCATATTTGGAGAGATGTAAAACTGAAGATACCTGCTACATTTAGTGTTCAGGAGAAGTATTGTTTTTGTTGTAGAACTTCTGTCACTAATGTGTCAATGTTTGATATTTTGAGGCATGAATTTACTTTGTTAAACAACTTTGTTATAAAGTTCCACTATTGGGATTATTATTATTTTTTTATTCTTTGCCATTTTAACAAAAATAGCAAAAGATTATTAAGGCACCTAAAAAGGCATACTTTATTAGCCTAAAGTATAGACTGAGATGTAATATAAAACGTACTGATATTCCAGTATATTTAGTAGTTTACTTTTAAAGTAAGCGTTAAGTGAATTTAAAAAAATTCTACTTTGAGCATATATTTTAAAATATACACAACATTTCTTTAAAAGTATATTGTTTCATTCAGCAAATACATATTTTGTTCACAAATATACTTTTATTTAATATAAAATATATTTTATTGGTATAAAATATATTTCTTAAAAGTGTATTTTGGTACAATTATATTTAAGTGTGTTTAAAGTTATAATGTCAAAATTGGTACATGCATGCTTTTAGTATACTTCGTACATATTTATAGGTAGTGCATTTAATATACTTAAAATGTACTTTCACAAATGTAAGTATATTTGAAATACAAGTATTTTTTTCAATAGGGTTCTGCCTGTTAACCCTACTGTAACAGGCAGAACCCTACTGCCTGTTACAGTAGGCAGTACTAATGTATTAATTTATTAATACAGTAAATTAATACACTGTATTAATTTACTGTAATACAGTAAATTATTACTGTATTACAGTAATAATACAGTAATAATTATTACTGTAATAATTATTACAGTAATAATAATTACTGTTATTATTCTGTATTAATTTATTTAAACTGTTATCGTTATTATATTATCATAACCTCATTATTATATTGGTTTGATTAGTTGGTGAGTATTTTATCTTTATAGCACTTTGGCTGAAAGGTGTTATATAAAGCTGCTTTACCTTAAGATAAAGCTATAAAAATTCTTTAATCTTGTATGTAAGTTTTCTTCTGTGAAAATCTAAAAGCGCCTTACAGTTAACTGCAACATACGATAGAAGATACAAAAGCGTCCAAAATGTCTGATTCTTTACATATCCACACCAATGAATAATAGCATGAGAAATTATCGTCGCCATCACTTAATACGCAGGAGATTCTCGGAAGCAGCTCTGGCTTTTAAAGACGCAGTGCACAATAATGTAACATTCTAACTCAGTGATAGGCTCTGCCTTACAAGCATGATACAAAGCTCGTAACACATCATCTTTTACATGCTATGAAACGATGCAGTTCTTTCATAGCATCACGTCATACATATATTTCTGTTCAAATTATTTTAACAGCAACGCAAATATGACGACATTCCAATTCCAAATACGAACCCTGTCTACTCAACTCAGGACTCTTGCAACATTTCAAAAATGATAATTTATTTAAATGTGTCAAATATACTTTAGCTCAGAGTATCCGAAAATTATAAGCAAATTTAAAAAAAAATCTTACGGATTTCATCACCAAACGTTTTTCCAGTAAACGTCAGGAGGCAGAGGGATACTCGTAGAAGAAACTCCATATCAGCTGTAATCTATCACTTAATCATAACACTTGCAGAGCGCTCTCTGAATGACCGTGTAGCCACTCCTCTCAGGCTCCTCAGGCTGAGTCATCTTCAACTCGAAGCTTCCGACAAGCAATAAAAACAATACTTCCGGTGCAGAGCACGCAGCTGTAACAGGACATTTCACTTACTAAGCTCAGAGGTTCCACACTCACATCTTGAGCACCTGTGGACTGTTATAAATTTTTAAGAAGGCGTCATTGGCTACTGCTATTGATGTTCAGTGACAATTAAATAAATTCCAAGACATTTTCCAGCTTGCAAAATGTTAAACATGAATGATAACATGAATAATATTTCTTCAAATTCATAGCTATGCCTTAATTTGTGTTAGTCTACCACATAAAATCACAGGTGATGAAAAGGATAAGCGGTATAAATAAATTTACAAGGCGGTTTAATTAGAACAAAATTATAAAAGTTTGGTTCCAATGCTGAAGATATTGTATCTAAAATATTTTGAGTGTGGTACTAAAAGCAGCCTTTAAGTTCATTGTGCTTATACGAGGAGCTGAAAAAAACATTACAAGATGATTTTAAGAAAAATATAACATGGTCTCACACCTGCACATTTATGAACAATCTGAATGTACAGAAAGCTTGTAGGCATAGTAGTAAAAATGGCCATTTCTACTACACAAAGTAAAATATATTTGTTTGATTTGTAATATCTGAATTTGTCAAAATGTATGCATTTCAGGTCTAAAATACCTTATTAACCCCAAAGGGAAATTAAGCATTGGTGGAACTCATATCATATTCAGTTTGAGAAATCTTTTAATCTCGCATGGCAGCTTTTTAGTTGTCCAAAACACCTAGTTGAACCTAGTATCACCTTTAAGGCGCAGCTCCTCCTGGGAGTTGTAGTTTCCAAGTTTCCACCTCCTAGAGCCTCCCCTGCCCACAGATCCCCACTCAGCTCTGTCAGACTTGCCAGAGGCAAACTGGTGGAACTGCGCACTTGCTAAGCTCATTATACATGTCACTTCTCAGTGCAATGCTAGTAAAAATATTGTTAAAAGGTTAATAGAGGAGCCAGTGGCGCAACACATTATTCAGGTGGATGCGAAAACATAAATCGGCGCTCCCCCCCGGCCCCCGAGGGAAGGAACGTCGGAGTGGAGGAGCAACGCTCATACTGATACTAATTACAAACAATAGGATCTGCACCAGAAATTGCCAAGTTGCTAATCTTCCAATGGCTGTGCATAGCAATTAATCAAAATTAAATTATTGCTGAGATCTCCTCATGTGTCTTCTTGGGTTTTTGGCATATTAAATCAGGCTTGATTGAATTAAATTAACAAGCGAAATTAAAACCACACGGTCCACACAATGCTGCCTGCTTTGTCCAGATGACAGTGGTTTGTCTAAGCAGCTGTTGGTGTCTTCATCTCCAAGTCGCTGCTTGTTTGCATACTCAGCAAGGCCACTGAAGTCTTTTCAGAATGTAAAGTAATGTAAGAACAGATGACAATTGAGATCCATCAGACTGCATAGAGTTGGAATGTAATCTATTAGGATTCCATTATTATTCAAGGAGAAGACATAGAATTGTGGTGAACCTTTCTGGGAGGGTCTGGTCTACAAAAATCACACCAAGACCTATTAATGACCCATCCAGGAAATCACAACAGGAACTAAAACTATCCATCCATCCATCCATCCATTTTCTGAACACCCTTGTCCCTCAGTGGGGTCGGGAGGGGTGCTGGTGCCTATCTCCAGCTAACGTTCCGGGCGAGAGGCGGGGTCACCCTGGACAGGTCGCCAGTCTGTCGCAGGGCAACGGAACTAAAACTAAAATAATAATTTAGTTTCTTTCATCTCTAGTTTGACAATCATAGATTTGTAAGAGTTTTAGGTGAGTTTGCTGGCTAGCCAAAGTGTTACCATGGTCATTAAAGCAGGAATCAGTTCTTTTGGCAGTGTGGGAAGGTGCTAATTCTTTCAGAAAATCAAATCAGCATTTCAACAGCAAAAGGCTCTAAGCTTTTCTGGTGGATGCCTACACCGATAAAACTCTTTATAAAATGATTATTCAAATTATTATTATTATTATTAAATTATTATTCATGATAGACATTTCACATAGTATTGCATCACTACTGTGATTTGGCAGTGAAGAAGGAGATGGGTGGGCCACCCTTCTCCTTCTTCCTTCAACCCTTTCTCTGCTTCCTTTCTGTCTGTTTTTTTCTACTTATAATTATCAGAGCATGCCCCCTTGGCTGCCTTATCAAGATGTGTTTTTTCATCCCTTTAGCTTGCTAAAGGGATGAAAAAACTACTACTTTTGTAGCAAATCTACCCTGACATGTTAAGGGAAACCAGATCCACTGGTCTGCTTAGTGAAGGTGCCAAGTCTGGATAGTGAAAAAAATACCTTAGAAATACTTATTCTCAGATAAAAGCAAAACAAAACAAAACAACCACCCCCCCCCCCCAAAAAAAAAAAAAAAAAAAAAAAAAAACAAAAAAAGAAACCCAGAAAGCATTCAGATTAAATTGGTTCAACCAACTTGGTTGTGTGTTAATAGTGCTGAATCTAAGCTCTGCTGTCTGTGGCAGGGGAGCATCTTCAACTATAGTCCATGAAAATTTCAACTTTAACTGCTCATGGTCATACTTCATTTTTTAAAATATTTTTATGTTTTTCCATGGCCCACAGTCTCTTTACCGTTCATATATTGTAGGTAAGTAGATCTACTTTAAATGGTAGGTAGGGTAAGCTATAGCTTTAGGTACTAAAAATCTATTTTGTCTCTGGAGTAGGATTAGTGAAGTTGGCAAAATGTCCGCAGTTACTTCTTCTGTTTTTTCTTTATTTCCCCCCTTCCCTCATGTCTTGCCTCTCCTGAATTTACCTTTAGTTTTTGTAATGCAACACCAACTTTATACAGCAGCAGTCAGCATTTGCTATTTTCACTTTTTTCTAATGCCCTAAAGTATAGATAATAAGAAATAGGGGTAACAACCATCTACCCAGTAAAAAAAGGGAGTTTTTATCTTTTCCGCTAAATCTTTAAGCTTCTAACGTCTCTGTCTAACCACCCGTATCACAACTGGTAAAACAGGATTTGTTGTTAACTGAAAGAAAACATCAGTGGGGGATGGAGACAAAGAGGAAATGAGAAACTCAAGAAGGTGAAAGCTGATTTTTTTGTTGTTGCTGCTGTCAGTGCATTCATATGTTGCACACTCGGAACAAAAGTGGTGACGAGACATGCGGCGGTTGTAAATTTCCTTTACTTTCCCTTTTTTTATGAACATACAAAACACATTCATCGATCCGTGCGTTACACTATGGCTGCTATGTTCTTCATCTTCTTGTCTATGCTTCTACTTCTTCTCATACAGAAACTTAGGACCCTTAGGACCCAAGGCTGCCCTAAGCGCCTGTTAAAAACTGATTCTTTTTCTAAACTCCCCACATTCTCAGCCAGAATAGCTACCAACATACTGTATATGTGAACATTCAGCTAAACATGGACAATGAAACAGTGCTTTTCAATATCAAAACAAAACAAAATATTCATAGGAAAGTGTAAAGGAAGAGCATCTCAATTAATTTTGGAAAAAGTCTGGCTCTCTCTTCCTCTTGGATCCCAGGTCCTCTCGGCGGGCCGCGTGTGGCCACAAGGAAAACCGCATGCGTGTTGACGTCACAGAATTACAGAGTTTAATCCAATAGAAGACAGCGCTTAAAATTTCAACAGAAACTGCAGAACAACAGAGACATATTCGTTTATCTGACATAAATGGAAAGAAGAAGGAGGAAAGAAAGAAAGAAAAGCAAAGACGTCCAAAGACGTCTTTGGAGAATTGCAAGAGCAAATCTGATTTGTTACTCCGTATTGGAAAGTTTTATCTTCTTTTATTTAATTTATTCAAATAAGGCGTATCTTTGCTCATCCAACCAGAAGCTATCTCTGACCCTTTGTCTCAAGCCAGGAACCCCTGCTGTTTTACGGCTTTTCACAGATGAGTGTGAAAAGCTACAACTTCTACTGTATTGTTTTCTCACACAGACAAAAAGCAGTTTAAACGATCCTAGCAAACCATCTGCTGTAACTACAGGTAAAATAAAGGTCAATAGGCCAGAATACGTTACTGATTTTAAAACCACAATTAGACTTTTTGAATCAAGACATGTTAAGTTTTAAAATTAGCTTATTTTAAATTTATTTTCTTAACAAAAGACAATAGATTCACATTTTAATGGAAGGGGGAAGTAGGGAAGGTTCATTGATCTAAAGGCCCCAGCAACTGGTCCCCCACACATAGTTCATAGAAATCAATGCAGACAAAAAAATCTACATGTAGAACAGAAAGCAGTTGCTATTATTCAAATTAATACAGGCTAATTCATTCTTACTATAATTATTACCCACAAACTAAACACAGAAATGGTTTTAACCAGACAGTTTACAAAACTATAGAAGGCGAGGCTCTGTCTTCCAGCAGGTATCGGAAACCTCCTCCTGTAATAATAGTGGACACTTTAAAGCTTGTTGCATGATTAAATAATGAATGATTTTACAAAGATTTGGGTTTCTGACCTGTAAAATGAAGCATCTTATAAAGTAAGTTATAATTTATGTGCTGGTAGTGTACAAAAGGGTATGGTTGTGTAGGAGATTTCCTATGGACGCAACACAGGTGTGCAGCTCGGTAACCCCACAGAGAGAAAAAAAGCAGAAAAAGAAGCAGCCGAATGACTATGTTCCGAATGAATATCCATAAACCTGTAAGTTTTTTGTTGTCATTCATGCTATCAAATCAATCCATCAATAAAATTTTATTTGTATAGCACATTTCAGCAGCAAGGCATTTCAAGGTGCTTTACATAATTAAAAAACAAAATAAAAACAGCATGTGACATTGGATAAACAGTAAGAAAGAGAGAGATTTTGGAAAAAGAAAAAAGATTAAAAAAAGAAAGATAAAAACATACTTTTGTTACGGAATTTAAGCGCCTGTCGTCGCCGGACTCCGCCGTCCGTTTAACACGGCCTCGTCGCAAAACAGGACAAGGCCTCCAACCTTGCAGCACCAGGCTCCGTCCACCTATCACGCGAATTTTTGTGCTAGGACTTCGCCGTCCTACACAAATTTTTGTGCACTATTTTTACCTGTTAGAGTCTACAATTTACAGGGTTTTTCTGTGCACGCAATGACCATTCACCTCTCACCACTTTTACATAAATAGATAAAAAGTAAAGATAAATACATTAAAAACATCGAAGACATCAAAAACCCGCACTCTAACCCTAATTTAGCCATAAGCAACTCTAAACAGGTGGGTTTTAAGTTGAGATTTAAAGGCACCCACTGTCATGTACGGTGAATGAGGGGTGGTGAGGTTGAACGCAGGACCCAGGATGTAGTGAGGTTGACGTCTTTAATCAAATTCAGCTCAAAGCAGTCTGAGAACATGCAGCACGGCACAGTGGAAACAAAAAACTCAGCACCGGCAGCAACTAAACAAAGACTGACAAAATAAGTGCCATTGCCGCCACAGGACTTTCCAGTTCTACTGTGACGACTTAAACTAAACTACAAAAACGACTTATTTGACTGACGAGATGCAAGACGGCTCAGACTGGTACCACATTAGACGGATGTTAGACAAGGACCCGACAAGAGACAAAGACAAGAGGTGGGGTTAAATACACAGGGAATGTAATCAGGGAACTGGATACAGCTGGGAGCAATCAACAGGGAAGACAGACTCACAGGGGCAAATGGACTAAAACACAGAAAAACCTCAAAAATAACTACACTGAAAACACAGATCATAACACCCACAACAAATTCGGAAGTGTCAGATTTCCAGTGCAAGTGTTGTATGTTAAAAATATAGTGTTAATTCAACAACTTGAGTGTCAATGAGTCCCAAAGAGTTGAACAAAAAGCAATCCAGTCCAGTGTTGATTTTTAAATCAACTCTCAGTCTGGTATTACAACAGGGACCTACAGGGGGCCCACATGGGAGGTAGAACATGCTTTTAGGGATCCAGATTTTCTTTACAACATCTGATGAAAAATGTAAAGGAAAGCTTTTTCTTATTGAAAACAATATAATGCCCCAGTAGATTATATAGTAGGGTGCCCATTGTTGACTCATGGTTGCTAAAAACCTTACTAGACTGACTGATTTTAGTGACATAGTGAGTGTAAAATATTGAGTAAAATGTTGTGCCACTTGACTGGCTTTATTTTCACTCTTATATTTAACTTTATGACACAGAAAACTACAAATGAATCGTCCTTATTGTCTCCAGGTGCATTCTGGGTAAAGCTTGTCACCAACATTATCATCAGTCACTTGGCAACAAATGGCAAACTAGCTAGAGCATTTCTACGGATTACGTTAACATGTTTTGAATTTGTGTTGTTTCATCATTAGTGACCAGTAGCCTGATGTTTCTGTTCTTCTCTTGGTTTGTTGTACTTCATGTCAGATGGACTTCAAAATGACATAGTCGCTCTCTGTGGTGATGAAACTTGTTAGCTCAGCTGTTGCGGGCATGTCTATGCCGTAAAGTTAAATTATCATGAGCTTTATTATCATAGACATAATTTAAGCGTAGACCCCGCATTGGCTGCTCCGGCACAGGAAATACGGCGGCCATCTTGGAGCGGTATACCCTCCTACTTTGCTCAATCAAAACAGCAGAAGATGCCTCAGCACTGAGGGATATTGTTGTTCGGATCTATGGATTATTGATGTGAGGGCTCCACAGACAACATTTCACAAGTAAGATGGACATATTGTGTATATATTGTGATCAGAATATTACTTTACTGTATTTATGTCCACTGGCGAGATACCAGCTAATATTAGTGATATAGAAATATTATATTTATTCTTTGATAATGTCTTACTCTTTATGTAACCTTCATAATCTGTTATATAACCTGATCATGCTCTGAGTTCGTGCTAGATATTTTTGGACGCATGAACAATAGAATGGTCATTCTGTGTTTCATAACCTGACTGCTCTGAGTACCTTGAAGAGGTCATTTTGACCTGATTCAAACAATGGTGGTCAGATATGAAACGGGAAGTGGCTGCATATTCTTGGAGGATCTACCTGGGAGAGAGGAAGTGGCCATTCTTCACTCTCACGCAAGAATGCTTGTTAAAGAGTATAAAATCGAGGTAGTCCCTCGTCTTGGCAGAGTCTGCCGTGGGTTGCGTACGGACGCCCGGCCACGTGATTGCTACTCTTCCTGGATCGACGGCTCTCCGGTCCATGTGTCAAGGTAAGAGGAAAAGATATAGAGGACAATATATATAGCATCACGTATCAGTGTGTGAATGATTGCTTTGCTGTAATCTGTGGGGAATAAAAGACACATTTATTCTAGCAGACCAGCGTGTTGACTCATTCTTGTTGCAGATCACCTCCGATCCTGTCTAAAATTTCACAAAACAATTAGCTACAGTGCTTGGTGTAATACGGGGTCAGCCCCGCTATGAAGGCTAACTGAGAGTCCAAAAAAATTAATTATTCTCTAACATTGACTTAGATTATCTGACACAAGAGCCTATATTAGAAATGAAACAACATAGCCTATTATAAAACTTATATTATGTGTTATAACATTCACCAGCAAAGTTTACACAGGTGGTAAAGATTATTATTTATATTCTTTCACTGTCAAAAGTAAGATACATCCTAAATCTTCCGTTTTTGTTTTAAAAGTTTCCTAAAGACACGATGTGAGGAAGAGAGGGAGATATCTATAAAGAGAGACGGATTCACTGCAGCACGGATGAATCTCATATCGGATTTTGGATTCGTCGGCTGAAAAAAATAAATAAAAAAATTAAAAAAATAATATTATATGTATATATATTATTCAGTATTAATCATTATTTATTTATTTGTGACATTATATTAATCTTTATTTATTAGTGTTTGTATAGTTATATAAATATGTATTGATATTACTAAATAATTTATTAAATAAATTATGAACGGCTGTGTGCTTTGTAATATGCTCTTCATACATCGATATCAGAATATTCCATTCCTATTCTATTATTATAGCCACTAAGCATATTTAAATATGATGAACTATGTATTAAAAACATACTTAAAAAAATACAATTGTTTATAAATGTAGCTTTGATAGATGTTTGAATATTGTTTCCATGAACAAAAAAGTGTGTTATGATCGATTAAATGTGCTGATATCAATCAATCAATGAAATTTTATTTGTATAGCACATTTCAGCAGCAAGGCATTTCAAAGTGCTTTACATAAGTTTAAACAGTGAGAAAGAAAAATAAAAAGAAAGTAATAAAAAGATAAAAAGAAAAGATAACATCAATTGCCATAAGCAACTCTAAACAGGTGGGTTTTAAATTGAGATTTAAAACCCAAGTGTTTCAGCTGTTTTACAGTTTTCTGGAAGTTTGTTCCAAATCCATGGCGCATAGAAACTGAATGCTGCTTCTCCTCGTTTGGTTCTGGTTCTGGGGATGCAGAGCAGACCAGAACCAGAAGATCTGAGGGGTCTAGACGGTTGGTACAGCAATAACAGATCTTTAATGTATTGCGGTGCTAAACCGTTCAGTGATTTATAAACTAACAACAGTATTTTAAAGTCTATTCTCTGAGTTACAGGGAGCCAGTGTAGGGACTTTAAAACTGGTGTTATGTGCTCTATCTTCCTGGTTTTAGTGAGAACGCGAGCAGCAGCGTTCTGGATCAGCTGCAGCTGTTAAATTGATTTATTAGTCAGACCTGTGAAGACGCTGTTGCAGTAATCAATGCGGCTAAAGATAAACACATGGATGAGTTTCTCTAGATCACGCTGAGACATTAGTCCTCTAATCCTGGAGATGTTCTTCAGGTGATAGAAGGCCGACTTTGTGACTGTCTTTATGTGGCTCTGAAGGTTCTGGTCAGAGTCCATCACTACTCCCAGGTTACGGGCTGATTGCTGGTTTTCAGTTGTAATAACTGAAGCTGCGCATTGACTGTAGTTCGCTCCTCTTTAGGTCCAAAGATAATAACTTCAGTTTTGTTTCTGTTCAGCTGGAGAAAGTTTTGGCACATCCACACATTTATCTGTTCTAAGCATCTGTTCAGTGATTGGATGGGTTCAGAGTCACCTGGTGACATCGTGATGTAGAACTGTGTATCATCCGCATAGTTATGGTAGCTAATCCTATTTCATGCTATAACCTGAGCCAGTGGGAGCATATAAATATTGAAAAGAAGGGGTCCTAGGATTGAGCCTTGGGGTACCTCACATGTGACCTTTGACCTCTCTGATGAGAAGTTTCCGATTGAAACAAAGAAATCCCTGTTCTTTATGTAAGATTCAAACCAGTTGAGCACTGGACCGGAGAGTCCGACCCAACTCTCCAGTCGATTCAGTAAAATGTCGTGGTCAACAGTGTCAAAAGCTGCACTGAGGTCCAACAGAACCAGCACTGAATGAAATTTTTTAAAATAAGCAACAGCTTAAAGTGACTGTTGGAGACAGGCTGCTGAGTTATCTGATACAAGCCGAGTGCAGGACAGAGAAAGAAACAGCAAAAACTTGTTCATAGGATTAAGCTATTGTAATAATTGTAACAGTATGCTTGTCTTATTATTATTCTAAAATGTATTGATGGTTGACAGTTTACCAGTTCCACATATCTTTGACTTGTACTATTTTCCATCCCTAGCTGGAGTAAAGTGACCGTTGCAGAGGGGCTGTTGGTTTATCTGATGCAGGCCTGAGCTCAGCAGCTGATGCAGCGCAGAGAAAGAAAAGCTCTCAAAGTTAAAAATACACAACAGTTGTCCACAAAATTAATCCATTCTCTTTTTATTTAATTTTTTTAAATTTACTGTAAAAAACAAAATATTAGTCAATAAAATACTTGACAATTTAGTAGATAGTGACTCAAAATTATTTTGGATCTTTATTCACCCCGAGGCAAGTCGGTTGGCTGAAGTGACAGAGTGGAGGACGGTTCATCAGATACCAGCTGAGAACAGCACAGAGAAAGAAACGGTGAGGAAGTTAAACACAGATACATTTTTGTTTATGAAATAAACTATTCTCTTTTTTTATTATGATTTGAAATTAATATAACAATTAACATGATTTATTAAATGCTTAACTATTGAGTACATAGTGACTATAATTTCCTTGACCTTAATTTCTTCATCAACCTTGACTGGGATGAAGTGACTGAGAGTGGATCCAGGCTTGGAGGTGGAGATAAAAGTTCTTTATTGGATTAAATTTATATGAATGAAGCAAAAATAAATAAAAAAATAGAGAGGAAACTTTGTCCAACTGTAATGATTTACTTCTTGGGGTGATACATGGAGCAGGTGGTGGGATTCCCATCTGATTGTTTTTGGATCTTCAAGCAGTTGAGTTGGATGTTAGCAGACTAGCTTCTCACCTCACTTCACAACCTTCTGCCTTTTGTCTTCAGGTTTTCTCATTCACAAAAAAAGGCGGACTTCTGGGAAGCATCCAATTTATGGACTGGAATTTAATAGACCGAGCCTGGAGTCTCACAGAGAAGGGAGGTCCCACTGGACAACACCGAGTGGTGTTGGTTTTTCCCAAGATGGATGAAGGAGCTTCAGCAGAGTGGGATTCATAGGAACCAGGCGGAGCATGCTCAGAGTCTTGGAAGGTGGGAATCTCGTGCTGAATCGAGGATTCGAACGCTGCTGATGGAGGTAAGACCAGATTTGTATCCAGAAGTGTAGAGGATGGAGCATCAGCCATGGAGCAGGGCCTCGTGATGGTTTGTCCATCTGTAGTCTGTGAGGTTGGAGCAGATGAGCTACATGCTAGTTGATTAGCTTCTTGCTGTCTTCTCTTTTGAGGCTTTTCTCTTTTAATGCGAACCATTTTTTTGTTTGTTTGTTTGTTTGTTTTCGGTGAGAGCAAAGTGGATCTTCCTCTACCAAGTGCAACAAGTAGAATGACAGGGCCTCCGAAAATTATTTAAAGCAGAAAAACAGAAATCCCACCCCTTTATCTCTATTGGCTGATTCAAACAGAAACTCATAAAAGTGGGCTGGGGCATCTGCCAGGAGCAGGAAGATAAAAGCAGTTGGAGGTGGAGTCTATCTGAGTGAGGAGGAGTTGCATCAGAAAATTTGCATTGGTATAACTGGGTCAAAAGTCACAAAGAGGGCCTCACCCCTTATTAACCAATTGATTTAAGAGAAGGTTCCAGAAACCTGTCTGTTTTATTTTTGATAAGAACTTATATGATGCAAGAGAGAAGGTTCTAGAATCATGTCTGTTTTATTATTGATAAGAAATTAATTTAAATCAAAACATATGTTTTTATACGATAAGCATTTTATGACGCAGATTTAACAGGTGTTTGTGTGCGATAAGCATTTTATGACGCAATTAAACAGATGTTTGTGTGCGATAACATCGATTTTGATTTGGGCGTGGCATTTTAATCCATCAAACTCGATTAATTAAAATTTGACATAAGGTAGTACCATTAGTTTTTTTACATGAACAATCATGCTGTGATAGGATTTCTTTTCCTTTAAATATTGCACCAGCAGCTCTGATTGCTATTATTACATATGAAAGCTGTGCAGAATAGGATAAATAGGGGTATAATTCTGAATCCTGTTCTGAAGTTGCATCTGAATGTGTAACATCAGTTAATATCAATGATAATAGATATAGGTTTGTACCTAGGTTTTTAAGTCATATTCTGGTTTCAGCTCAACATATTGCTGCCTTTTTAATGCTTTCTGTATCACACTATGCATTAAGAAGCTCTCATTTTCACAGCACAGGAGCATGAAGGACAAAATGTGCTCTGGTGTGAGGCTACATCTGCCCTGTGGGATTATGTGAACACAGTTGATTTAAAAAGAGGGATAGAAAGGTGTTTACAGTAATAAAGTTATGATTGAGATATAAAACATCGACATTTTGTAATGAAATTTTCCTACATGAAAAAGCTTTAAAAATAATTCAATTAGAGTTTAAAAATAAATAAAACAAACTGTCTGGCTTCTGCTTCTGTTATAAAATTAATTATGGTTTTGGCTGATTGTGCTCCTCAAACTAGACAACTAACAGCCTCATCTGTGTTTCTGATCCTCCCTCCAAACATTCATATACAGAGCAAAGCTCTGTAGGTGGAGAGCTTTTCTCTCCCCCTCAGATCCTGTTGCTTCTCTCAAACTCTTTTGGTTTCAACAGAAAAAACGGTTTCTGATGAAACAGAAACAGAAGGGCAACAGAAACAAGGCTTCTGAACTCATTGGGAGCATAAATCTATAGTGTTAACTTTTAGCAGTACTTTCTTCTGATATGGTGAGGAGGAAACCAGTTTAGTGTTAATTATTACTTAATCTTTTCCAGATTAAGTAATAATTAACAAATAATATGTGGCTAATTGTGGAATTATGACTCAGTAACCATTAACTACTAAGGATGACAAGACTACACGTTTATGAGTGGCAACATGATAAACATGAGGGATCGGGAAGTCGAGTTAATTATCTGCAAATGTACTTTTTACAAGTGTGTATGGTGTTCAAAGATTTTGTCAACGGTTATTCAAAGTTTTTAAGCTTTTTTACAGTTTTTTTGGTTTCAGCTAATAATTAATCAATTACATATAATTGTTAAATTATTATAAAATTGAGAAAACAAGAACTTTTACTGCTGTAGAAACCAAAAACATCTCTGATTTGACCTTTTACCTATTTCAAAAGTTTTTCTCAAGGTTAGTTTAAAAGTTTTGGTCTTACTAAAGATCTCATCTAAACAAGTTCTGATTTGATTCAGATGATTTCAGCAGAACCTAAGGAAACAGTTTGGCATGATAAGAAAACTTGCTTCTTGTGACCTGGAAAAAATGCCAGAGAAATAATGACAAACCCTGGGAATTTAATGTTTTATGCTTAATGACTTAATATCAGAGTGTGTAAGGTTAAATATCCTCAGGCATTTGGGACACCTTCAGTTTAACATTTCCACTGAAACATATGAAAACAAATTATTACACTGTTACCACATTGGTGCTTCCTGTGTGTTGCAACATTCTTTGCTTCCTGCCAGTTGTGTAAACATCTGAATTCTGCAAAACTGTCATGGTGCAAAATATGTGGGAATTGTAACATGTTTATGTTCTCATTGCAATCTTAGGTTATGCAACAAATGTTGTTCTGTGTATATCATTTGTATACAACAAATGTTGTATACAGAATAAAAATTATGTATACAACAATTATTGGTTCTGTATATACAAATATTCTGCATGGAAGAAATTCTTGTATACAGAGACCTGCATACAACAAATGTTGATCGCTGTCTTCCATGGTAGTGAGAAATCAGGAGTGAAACTTGCTGACTTGCTTATACTTGTCCAACCGTTATCCCTTTTGGGGTTTGCAATTCTGTTAAATCATGTATACATATTTCCAACATGCATATATCGTACCAGAAATGCAAACTCCAATCGGGACATTTGATGGACAAGTATAAGCCAGTCAGCAAGTTTCAGTCCTCCTTTCTCACTACCATGGGAGCCAGCGATTAACATTTGTTGTATGCAGGTCTCTGTGTACAACTAGTGTTGTATACAGAATGCTTGTTCTGTATACAACAAATATTCTGCATGCAACAATTATTGTATACAGAGACCTGCATACAACAAATTTTAATTGCTGTCTTCCATGGTAGTGAGAAAGCAGGAGTGAAACTTGCCGACTTGCTTCTACTTGTCCAACCATTATCCCTTTTGGGATTTGCAATTCTGTTAAATCCTGTTTACATCTTTCCAAACATGCTTCGTACCAGAAATGCAAACTCCAATCGGGACCTTTGATGGACAAGTATAAGCAAGTTAGCACATTTCACTCCTTACCATTGTAGACAGCGATCATCATTTGTTTGAAATATGTATGCAGGATCCAACAGGAAATATCTATTAACTTTAACCTCCACACACAATAATGGAAAACGAATCAGGCCCCTGGCATTTTCCGGAAACTTTTGTGTTGTACCAGTGAAACATTAATCAAATTGAGGCAGGTTCTTTGGAAACTCAGCCCTTTAAAAAGGGGAGGAGATGTCCTCAGGTTTCCTCTTCTCTATAACCTGCAGTGTAGCTTTATCTAATCTCCACTGTCAGGTCACACTTTGAGACATGTGACCTAAAATGTTGGCATCTTTAGCGAGATAAAAGTTATCTTTGTGACAGTAATTACCCATAAAGAGAAAGTTAGTAGCACTTTACAGTAAATAGAAACTAGATCAGTTGTTATGTTTCAGTTATAAAGTGATAAAATGTATTGTTTAACTTCTAATTAAACATTTGACTGTTTATTGGGGAAGGAGAATCCAGAGTGTACTTAAAATTAAGACTTGAAATTTGAACAACTGGAAACACAATACATATAAAATATATAACATTTTGGGTGAAATAAATTCATAATCATCATAAACAGAAAAACTGTTTTCTTTGTAATTATGTTACAAACTGAGCCACATTTTATTCCATGTTAGTGTTGCATTGGAAATGGCGCCTCATGGTAAGCAGAAACATACTTAAAATATTAATGAGCCTGGTGATAATTTTCTCAGTTCAAGGTCATTATTGAGTGTTACATAGAGGCAGGTGAGGGAGAATTTTCCTTTTTGTCCTTTATATCTATCCACCAAATAACATTGAGCTGCATATCAGCTTCCTTAAAGCAAAACAAGAGGTTGTGTTTTTCTCTGCAGACAAAAGAGGACAGACAGAGATGTGCTGAGATAGAGCTTTGAAATAGCACTTAATCCATTCTGCTCACAAGCTGCGTACCACTATCTCTGAAAGCAGGAAGTAGAGGAGGGATTTAATGACATTGCCTTTCTCTTGCAAGAGCACACAATGTTCTTTACTTTTCAAGCTACAATTCTCCATTGTATAGTAGGGTATTCACAGAACTTTACACATGAGTCCAGAAGTACTAAAAAAATAACAATAATGTAAAAAAAAAAAAAACTTAAAATCAAAGGATGAAGCTGAGAGTTTAAAAAAATAGAATCACAGGAGGATTTGTGTGAACCATTACAAGATAAAAGCAGTCAGATGTGCTGCTGTGTTACTTAATATTTCTATTTTAGTCTCATCTGAAAAATGTTGTGCTAGAGAAACTCTTCTGTGATCTCCTGAAGGAGAAATTTGGTCTTACAGGTCATACACTCTTAACCTAAATTAGTTAACTTTACTAGAAAATTGCATGAAAACCTGTTGCCTAGTTTTTACAAAATCAAGCTAAACAGATTTAGTTGTCTTAACTTAGAACCTCAAAGCAATATTTGTCATGATGTGTGTAGGGGTGGACCCAATCGCAGCAGGCAGTAGACGCAGTTTATGTGGATGATATTACAAAATCCAGGGAAAACAAGGAAATTCAAAAACACAATGAAACAAGAGACACGAGGATAAAGATAATGACTGGCATCGTGGTGAACAGGGTAACAAGACAGACTGGCGAGTTGTGACTGGAAAAGAGGAGCTTAAGTACTAGTAATTGGAACAATTCCTAGCTAGATGAGAAGAATGATTGCAGGTGTGAGTAGTTGGCGCAGGAGCTGGCTGAAGGGCGGGGAGAAGGTGGCACAGGGAAGCAAGGACGATATACAGGGGAACACAAACCAACAAACCAAAAACAATTCACCCAGGGTGGGCAGAGGGGGCCTTGGAAGGAGGGCAGAAACTGCAAAGAACAGACTAGAGTTCAGTATAGAAAGTCTGACGTCCAGGTGACGAAAGGGACAAGGGGGTGGACGTCCAGGCGATGAAAGAGGAACGTTGGTGGCTGGTGACGGTAGATGAAGAGGAACCTTGGTGGCCAGCGACTGAGGAGCTCAGACCTTGGAGGGCGATGTGAAGGCCACTAAGGCCTTGGAGAACGACGTTAAAGCCGCTCAGGCCAAAACCCAGAGTCCTGACAATATTGCTCTGTCTTAGTCTAACTCTGAGGTCATAAATCTTAACAAGCAACTGTACAACAAAATGAAGCACTTCAAATAATGTCGTTCCTTCTTTAAGGTGTAGTGAAAAACTTAAACTTGATCTTTAAGGTGTAACCCTTGTGTGTGCGAGGACTGAGGCAAATGATACAAGTTTTACATGTGTGTGGTCGGTTGGACGCTATTTCTAAACACAAGGGTTAAACTTGATCTTTAAGGTTTAAAGGTGTAAAAACTTTGTGCTTTGAGAGCTGTGTACTCACTTGGAAAAAGGAACTAGGTTGAGTATTTTCTTCGAATTTGTCTTTTGTGAAAAGAGGATGTGGACCACATATTTTCAGAGGTGTGTTTTCTGTTTGAATATGTTGCTGACAAAACAGGGCATAGTGGAATGAGGAAGTGAGAGATGTGTATTGAAATTTGAAGAAAAAGCATGCATGCACTGTGTAAGGAGCTCTCATTCTCTGAGGGTCTTCAAAACACTGTTTTAGCCTTTGGAATAAAAATATAATGGCAATAGATGCATCTTCTGTCAAATTATTGACTCTATAATTTTAATTTATTCGATGTCTCTTCTTTGAATAGAAACATGTCCATAGAAAGGTCATTGCTGATATTTTACCATCTTTGCATTGTGCTTACAAATAATTGGCCCCAGACCTGCAAGCTAACAAAACGTAACCTGTCATAAGGGTGGCCACCCTTGCTGAAGACTGTTTAATGATATGCAATTGATTTGCACCACGCCACTACTACTTTTCTTCCTAAATCTTAGTACAGCAACATGGAGGCTTTTCTTTTGCTAAATACCGGATGAGCTTGTGCACTATGTATGAACTTACCTCCTAATTATCCTCTCAGTTTGTTTCATGCTGTCGCCACTTTTCTAGGCATTTTATGGCAAGCTTTTGTGTCAACATGCTATTCGACTCCTTGTTGACTCTCATAATAAAAACCCAGATGGTGTATGGGCAGCTGCACTCAGGGTACAATCAAATGTACATAGTGAGTACAACGGTCACCACACAGCCATTCACTTATTGTGGGAACCCATAGCTTTCAGGATGACCTGAAACTTTCCACAACAGCTCAGGCCGACAGACTGCCTGAGCTGTGTGTGGATGTCTGAGGAAAACTTTGTCCTGTCTGCAGAGGATTGATACTTTTCAAGTGATTGTGTACATTAGCTCTGTCTTAGGTCTTACTAAGGCTCATGACTCTAATCCAACTTCATTGAAAAATCTGTATGCAGGCAACATGTGTACAAATACCTTTTCATTCTCTTGGAATGAAAAGCTGTAACGGTTTAAAGCTAACCGTTACAGCTTTAAACGTTTTCATCTCAGTGTGTTTTAGGGCATATTTTAAATGATAGACTGAACTGAAAGCCAAGACAGTTTAAAAATGTATATAGTTGAGATACATGAGGATTACAACAAATCTAAAGTATGTATTTAAGAACATCTGGGATTTATAACAAGAAAATAAAGTAATGCTCAATATCCATATTAAATCCAACATGTATTGTATAGGCAACTAATCTCTACATACATGGGGGAGGAAAAAAAAAGCAATATCCTGTAACACACAATGAAAGATTGTTAGTTGGTCTGTGGTTTGTTTTTTCTTATCTATAATCTCCTAATTAGATCAGGACACTCAAATTATACCTCAGATTTGAGCAATTCTGCACATTCATGTCTTTTATTATCTGAAAAGGTTCACAGCTCAGAAAACTGAAGCCAAATATTTTTGGCATGGTGCCTTCCCCCCTCTGGCGTCAAGCATTAGGAACTGCAATAAGTAAGAGTTCCCAAGGCGCTAGACATGTCCTCTTTGATATGATTCCTCTGCAAAATCGTAAAAACCTAATATGATGATTACAAAATGATTTTATGCAGATATTCCCTAATAAATTTCTAATAGATTTTTCATGCTATGATTCTAACTGTTCTGTTCTAAATTCTTTTGTAATTTTATTGTTTTATATTATCTATCAAACATTATAATCAAATAACACATTTGTATGTAAAACTACAGCAATTCTCTCCTCACATTGTCTCCCTGTATGTCTTTTTACATATTCTGAGTGTTTTCCTTTAGAGGTTTCTGATGTCCTGTTCTGCTAATTCAATTTACTGCAAGGTGATTTCTAATGTTAGTAGTCAAATTGAGGATCACTATTGGCCTCATTTTCTCTTTTATTTTTCTCTACCTCTCTCTCTATCTCTAACTTTTTCTTTTATCTCTTCCTTTCTTGTGAATAGATTTTTCTTGGTGTATTTTAGTAAGTTCAGCTTCCTTCCAGGTTTTCATAAACTATAAATTACATCTGGACATCACATGGCCACATACATATTAGATATTTTTCCAGTGCAAGAGGATGAAAATATTTTTGCAATAAAAATCTATTTAGGAAACACAATACTGTTTGTGGTAAAAAAAAAAACAGGAAATATACCAATATTTCCTGGTTTTGCAAATATCTATTTTTTTAGAAGCTATTAGATAAGTTGCAGAAGGATCAGTAAAGAGGCACAACCAAAAACAAAGGAGGCAATTAAACTCTGACAGACATGCACACACTGACTTTTTGAGACAGGTAATTTTCTGGTCCTTTTGCCAGGTCACAAAGATTTATTTGACCCTTTAGTTCGGTCAGGTAGATCAGCACCAGAGTGGTCATGTGAACTAAATCTCCAGCAGAGACAGGAAGAGATGCAAAAGAATCCCTTTATCACAGTAAAATGAGTATAAAGAATTGGAGTTTATCACACAATATATTATATATTTCTACTCTGTTTTTCTGAAAATGTAGACTGATGTTTTATGTTAAGAGGGAATTTGACTGAATTCAGGGAGAATCTGTCAGCTCAGTCTTGGCTTAAAGACAATGTGTGCAGAAATGAAGACTACAAGAATAAAGTCAGTCATTAGTGATATGAAAGTACAAGTCACAGAAATATTTGTAGCTATAAATCAGACTCAGCTCTGCTGGTTTTGAATATTTACGCCCATTTACAAATGCAGCCTTGTCGTGTCTGGAACCCATGAATGGACCACCTGAGACTTTCTATGAGAGCCCAGACTAAATGTTAGACGTCCCTCAAATATTTGAGTTTTATGACTTGCACTCAGCTTTATTTACCCAGTAACTCAACCATGGATGCTTAAACATCAGGGGAATGTACACACAAATTCCTTGAAATGTTTGAAATGTCTTACTTTTAAAAAAATATTGTGACAGGTGATGCAGGTCAGTGAGTTTTCACAGAACAGGAAGGTCACTTTGATGAAATCTGTTTGGCATTTAGCATGTCATCAAAAGTTGGTTTCATATCAAACAGTGTAGTGCTGTTCAGATAAAAACTGGACAGCTCATAGCATGGATATAACCATGGAATAAGAGAAAGCAACATCCTGCAACATCACCTTGTACTTGTAGCAAAATATTAGCTACATTTTCAATAAACCTGAGTTGGAGCTTTGTAATGTTGTATACTTTAGACCACTTTGTAACTAAGACCCATTTGAATACTTCTTCTCTAAGTAGCCTTTCAGCATATTCAACAGCATCTTCCCAAGATTTTCTTTTTCATTTATTAGTTCATGTCTTTTGAGAAGAGTGCTTGGTTTCAACTAAAACTGCAAAACTAAACACTACAACAATTGCAGACTATGTTCGTTTGCAGAGCTTTTCCATAGTTGAGGTTATTGTCATACAAAAACAAACAACACAAGGGTTGCAAGGTAGCAGCCAAACAGAGAAGAAACATATCTCCTAAAATCCAGCATTAAAAAACAAAAAACTATGCCAGATTCATCATTTGTGACTTTATCTGTGATATTCTTTGTAGCGCTGCTTCTTTTCTGTAATATAATGCTAATTGAAGTTTGGCAAGGAAGGAGTTTCATGTGTTGACCCTTTAACACAAGTAAAGTTTTGCATTTTCTTTTACTTCATGGTGGAAAAATACACATTTGTCACCAAAACACGTTCATTGCTGAGCTGCACACACTAAAATGATTGATGATGACACTTAAATTATGATGATGATGATGATGATGAAAATGATTAAAAAAAAAGCTTATCATGGTGCTTTTGCTTGCACATAACAGTTTGCGCCTTCAGGCATCTTGAAATTGCACCGAAGGATGAGCCGAACATGATGTTTTCTTCATCATTTGCTGGCTGATTACTTTCTTTTCTTTTGGTCAGATTTAATATCAGACAGTGGTAAAGAGATAGTTGTTTTGTGCGTTTGTATCTGTTTTCAATTGTACATGAAAAAACATGCTCAGAAGGGGAAAAACTAACTGGAATAAACAAAGAAGAGTTTGGTACAAGAAACAAGCAGAGACACATGGCCCTTTGGCTCATAGTAATGTTATGAGCCTAAGGGCCACAGCAGCAGAGATGAGTTTCGTGTTCGACTGGTTCCAGTAATAAGCTGGTTCCAGGCTGTACCCTCCACACAGGAGCCTCCTTGCAGTCCCCTCTGACCCCTCCCACTCCGCTCACCACCTCCTCCCCTCCTAACCAAACCCACCTGTATTTCAGCTCCTCCCCCTTTTCTCAACACCAGATAGACTCCTACTGTACTTTTCTTCTTAAGATAAGAAAGGCTTCATTGAGCCTCTTGTTGATTCCTCCAGTCCTTCATCACTTCTTATGCAGTCTGCTTCATCTGTTGCTCATAAAGCTCACCTGTGATGACTGAACACAACATAAGGCCTATTGACTTGAACAAAACCTACATTCTTGTTCTCATTTTTTTCCCCCTCTGTTTTTGATGCTTAGGGGAGTAAAATAAAATGTGTCTATGTTGTGTTTTACTTTACAGTTAAACAAGCTGTTTGCACAAGCAGTTCTGTGACTTCTGCTATCTAGACATAAATACTTCTGTTTGGGGTTTCTTTTTTAGCAAGTGAGCAGCACTGTCTCAAATAATAAGCTGTTGGATAGTAAAACATAACTACAGGTTGTAATTTACAGGATATACAACCTGATTTTTTATGGGACAAAATCAAGTTTCAATGCAAAATAACTGGTGCACAGCTTCATATAAGTGGAGGGCACACCGGGAAAACCACAGAGAGAAAGGAAACATTTTACTACTGTCTGTGACTCTACGTGTGGCTGCGTCCACGTGTCTGTCCTCAACCTTCCTGTGGGTAAACGCTTCCTGTCAGGAAACAGATTCACTTTCAGTGTCAACACAGCTCAAAGCTCGCCCAAGATTGTATGAGGCCTTCAGCAAAATTTGATTTGGTGACATTTTATACCTGTTAAGAACATCACCAAAACTAACAGTGTTTCAAAACAAATCTGGCAGAATCTGAGAGGGAGCCAAGTTTAACTGCTAAAACTGATCATTTTTCACTTCTAGAATATAGTTGTGAACAAACTGAGCTGAATGAAGAGATTTTTAGTCTTAGATCAAACAATCATTCAATGTATTTATGCTGAAGCTATCAAATAAAATTACATTTCTTAATCTCAACCACAAAACATAAAAATCTATAATTTGTGTGAAAAATTCAAACATTTATGGAGGCCACTGATGATTAAGGGTCTTAAGCAGCAGCTTCATTAGAGTCTATAACTGTTGTAAAATTTGGATATTATAAAAAAATTGTCAAATTGTAGTTATACAACAAATGTGCAAACCAACTGTTGAGCATGGTAGTGTGAGGAGGGTGTGTGTTTCTGTCATTATGTGTGTTCTCCCTCAAGGCCTGTTGAATTTAGTTCAAAGGCAGACAGGAGGATGTGAAGGTCAGTAAGGTCCATTTAAGGTCAAGAGTCATTAAAACATATACTCCACACTGGGAAGTATATTAAAACAGTTTAGAGTCAATATCTTACTTGTCATACTGAGATGTTTAGAATTTATAGTGAGAAATGAAATCCCAACTAACTAAAATGTTCATGTTTGGCAAAACAAACATTGATGTAAAGTTTTTTTCCCCTCTATGCCCATAATTAATGAACAAAAGTTAAAAAGTCAATGTGACTTAAATTGAAACATAACTTTTGAATTTAAATGTATTTTCCATGTCAGTTTATGTTTAACACCCAGATGGCATCAGCCCACATACATAATGAGATTAAAATACGACTCTCTGAAACATCTGTGTCCCAGATGGCATTTCATGGAGGAAACATTTCAATGAAGCTGTGTGGTAAAGACATAAAACTGTGAGAACCTGAATATTTAAGCTTAAACAAATGATCATGCTGGGTTTTAAAGGAGAACACATGGATTTAATTTAAAGAATTCAAAGAAAATAAATTATAGGGATTTAACTTGATTAAATTTGTACACAACTTGCTTTGAACTCCTGTATGGTCCGAGTGGCTGTTCCTGCCTGCTCCTTTTGCTCAATCAGCATTAACCCAGAGGTCCAGCCTGCTTGCTAAGCTGTCGGTTTTGGTAATGCCTCCCAAAAATCATCAAAACATATGTTGTTTGAGACATGTCTGACTGTTGAGTGATGAAGAGTAAAATTTACTGGGAGCTCGTAAAATACTTTTCACACCATGATACAAGGTGCTTTGTGTCTGCAGAGGCTCGTAAATTCTTTGAGCTTGTAGTCTTGCTCTACATATGACCCTCTGGAAATACAGGGCAACTTCCTCTGTGCACAGTCAACCAGTTGCACAAAACACAGACACACAGCATGTGCAAAGGTCCTGGATTAGCAGGGGATTATGCTCTAACACAAACACACACTGAGTCAGGAGAATTTGATCTAATTCCTTAAAACTCATCTGGACTGTTATTTGTCTAACCTTGTATTCAAAACTACATCTCCACCTGAAATTATATAACATTGACATTAGGAGTACATTTTAAACTTTAAGGGGAAGTTAGAGAAAGAGAAGTGGAGAAATTCTGAATAAGATGAAACATCCTGTGTCAGCTGGCTATCATCCTTTGGTTCAGTGTTTCAACAAAAACACACAGCACAACGGGGGAGTCAGAAATCCTTAAAAACAACCAACTTTATACTCCACCAACATATTCTGTTCAGTGGCAGAGCACAGATGGAAGGTCCGTCTGTATGTTGAGTGACTCTGATCAGGTGAAACTGTCATAAAAACTGCTTATATTTTACATAGTCCATGTTAAGAATTATGTTACTAAAAAGCACAGATAGCATGCAGAAGTTTTTTCTTTAACTTGAAGCATTGCCATCATGTAATCATCCATCATGTCTTTCTTTTCTGCTGTCATTTGACCTCTTTGCATGTTTTAGAGCATGACTTTTGTCAAAGCTGGAGGAACTAACAATTTATGTTTAAAATTTTAATAATCTGCAGCTGGAATTACACCCTAGAAATAACAAGTCACATCTTTTCAGCAGAATGATTTTACATCAAATTAGAATCATAAACTTATTGGTCATAAGTCTGACTCTGCATTCTGTGGTCATCCAGGGTCACAGACTCAACAGTAGCTGATTCAGCACTACAGCAACTGAATATGATTTACAACATATATCTAGCAAGATTTACAGTGAAACATTTGTGTAGTATGACTTCTGCTATGAGTAAAGTCTTGTTCTCCTTTTTCCCAGCCTTAGTGCTTTCACAACTTTCTCCTGTTCTTCATTCCAATCTTCCTCTTTTTAGTGTCTGAAAAGCATTCATTTCAACATTTTCCTTCTTGTTGGTCTATCTCTGTCAGATCCCGGTGATGACCTCCTGTAGCCACATTTTTTACATTTCTGCATCTATTAAATCTTAAAAAATTACAGCATGACACAAGTTACTCACACATTTTGTGGAGTTTGCACAGTGTGACATTTGAGTCCTTAACAATTATTGAAATCACACAGTGTGTAGTGGGCTTTGGCAAACAAGTGTCTCCTTGGAAAGTTAAAAGGTGTAAATGTATTTAGTCGTCTTTCTTTCAGCTGGTCTGTAATGTTTTAGTTTGAGTTGTTCTAGATCACATAAATTTGTCCCTGGATAATCTCTCTAAATAGTAGCTACTTACTCTTCATGCATTCTCCACACAACCCCACCATCTTCTCTGAGTCTCAAAGCATAAGTCACACTCTCACCTGGTATAATCTCTATTACCTGTCATTAGCATTCCTTCCATGTTTCCCATGCTCCATTTGCTTGAAACAATTATCATTCTGCTCATGTTTCTGTGAATCGTCTGCCAGGAGGATTCCTCACACAGACAGATCCTGTCAGTACCAAGAGCTGAACAGCTGCGAGCAACAAGAGCAAAGATGAGATCCACCTTCTGAGGAAACATTGCTGCACTTTTATGATGTAAAGTTTATCTACTGAACTGTATCTGATGTCAACACTTGTCTGTTGCTGTGTCTTGTTGTTCTGCTGAACCCCTTTACTCTTCAAGACAATCTATGGAGAAATGTTAAAGCTTTTTCTGTTTGTACCTTGGTAGCTATTTTAAAATGAAAATAATTATGTAATTTAATTTGTCTGCTCGTTTGTATTTTTCTTTTTTTGAGTTGCTTCTGTATTTTGGACTGATTTCTTGTCTTTTAACCTGCTGCCTGTCTATCACAGTGATGCTGAGGTGATGACATGCAGGTAGACGTCTGAGGCCGAGTAGAGCAGTGCTGGACAGTAGACTCCTTTATTCCACTGTAATAAACAAAAGGGAACCTGAGGGACCGGGGCCCCGTGACCACACTGTGAAGGATATGAGAGCTGAAACTGGAGGGCCCCTCTATAATACAGCTCCTGTACCCTCTCACACAGACGTGCACGTGTCTTTTCTATCAAGGTTCAAAATCGTTCTGTAATAGGTTTGAATCTTAAACCTGAAACTAAACTCACCAACTTAACCTTTCATTCACTGCTCAAACCACAGTTTTTCAGGTTTTAGGTTTTCGATAAGATGAAAAAACCCTATAAGTATTCAACTTTCTCTAATGGTTCTCTGTATTTTTAAGACATTTCAGAACAGTTGTGTCCCTGCCAAACATTGCACTCTAGTGGCAGATTTCTTTACTTACTGATGTCCAAACTTTGTTGTAAGAACTAGTACTTTGATTGTTTTACCTGCTGTCTTACAATGGATGAGATCAATTTGAATCAGAGTGAAATGTGTTGACCAAAGTGTCAATCCTGTGTCGTTCACCTCTCATCTAATGCTCAGTGGAGATAAGTAACATAATATCACATAAAACTAAGTTAAGCTGTCAATCATTAGCTCATTTTCTCAGAAGCTATTACAAGAACAAGTCATTATAAAGGGGTTAAGAAAGGCTACACTTAAACTAAAGGCTGTAAAAGCATTGAGCTAACACAGAGAAGGAAGTTAAGAGTTTAAATAAAGACTGTGGGTGTTTTACAGTTGATGGGAACCTCAGAATGGCCTCTTTCATATGACTTCTCATTGACCAGGATGAAGGGAAAATCGTGTGGGCCTTCACTATTTTGGGCATGTGAATCTTTTAGTTTGAAGTTTCTCCCACATGACAGAGATTAGCAGTTCAGCGACGCCACGGTCTTGTGTTTGTACCAGTCTCCTTCCTCCTTTCTCTCACACGTGTTTGTCTTGGTAATAATGAGGAAGAGGAGGAGAGGAAGGAAGAATGTGAGCAGGAAGATAGACTCATGCCTTTCTGTGCCTCTCAGACTTTCAACATGTGAGGTATGAAAGGAAGGTCAATGTCCCTTTACTCCCTCGCTTGCTTGAGTAATAGAAAAGTTATTCTGTTTTTTTTCCTCTTTTTGTGCCATTTGTAGTCATTTCATAGGCCAACATTAAACATGTCCTGCCCCATACTGTCACAGTGATGCACTGCCAAGAGCAGCAGGATATTTTTCCAGACATGAAAACATATTTTAGATAGACCAGAAAATATTATTAAAAATGTACAGATTGCCAAGGTACTGTACAAAACCTTTTATCTGGACAAAATCAAATTGGGCCGAAACAGCCAACAAGAATGTGTCCTTTAATACCAGATGCAACAAAGCCTCTTTTCTTCTACTTTTCCAAAAACATTTCTGCAATTTAAATAAAAAATGAGCTCCTTTGATATCCCGATAATGATTCATAATTTCCCTGTTGGCCTTGATGTGAGCTTTCATAAATGTTGCCAGAACTGCAGAACAACAGGAGCTGAACAAAGCATTAAATGTGTCCCACAGTGTTTTGTTGAGAAATGAATGACAAGATAATCATTAGAATCTCATGCAAATGTGAAACAGTGTAGAATTCATTCAAACAACTTAAAATATTTCAGTTTGGTTTATTTTATAGAGGCTTCGTTTTGAAAAGTTTCTGTTTTGAGAAGTTATTTTAACTTTCTTCATGAAACTTCTCACTGATTAACCAAACTTTTTGCTGCTGGTAAGAAACTGGTTGTTCACAAAACTACACTTCATAAGAAGAAAACAAGCAAACAAACAACCTAAACTCAGTAAACTCAAAGTTTGAAAGTGACTCTGATGAAGTAAAACTAGATGTTTTTGTTGGCAAAAAACAAGTCAGGCTTTATTAAAAATAAATCAAATGACTTGCAGTTTTTGATTGCAATCAGTCTGGCAACAACTGATCTGCATGATGAAAGAACATTGTTGGACAACATATCAACTGTTGAGATGCCGTGTTACAGTAAAAACAATTAGCATCCAGGATATGCAAAAAAGAATTAAGTGGAGAGCCATGTGGGAGGTCTTCTTATGCTTTTTCTGGAGGAAACAAAAGAGCTTTTTAGTTGCTCGTTTGACCAGAGACTTGATCACAATACCTTTTTAGGGAATAAAAAAGCCTAAGAAAAGAAAGCTTTGTTGGTGTTTGAGTTTTGCTGCAAAATGACACTTTGATTAACTGGATTAACAAAAAAGGACTGAGAACCTAACATTGCCAAGGGCTAATATTGTAGAGCGGTGGAAACAAATGGGATGTGATCCAAAAGATATCTGTCGTCGCTTTATTCTGCTTCCAACATTTCTGTCTAATGTGCAGCACAGCAGAAGATCAGAGGCAATTCCAGACGCAAATCCACAGAAATAATCCTTAAACTCATGAAAACACGGCTACCTGAGCAGCTTGACTTATCTGTTCACAAAGTTTGCAAAGAAAGCTTTTGAACAATCATTGGTAATCTAAAGTAATTATTGTCGTCTCAAGTTTTATACTGGGCTGGTCAATGCTGATGCCGGTACAAATATTAGGTTCCTGTAAAACAGATAGCACAGAGAATAAAGTGCTGTTAAAGATGAAGCTGATAGAGACCCAGGCTTACATGCTTATTAGATGCATGATTAATACAAATACAAATATGCAAAGTTGTGATATACTGTAGATATATTGATGACAAAACTTTATTCCACCAATTATTACACTGTTTAGTCAAACAGAAGCCTAAAAAACAACAGCTAGAATTTTCATGAGCACAAAACTGATTTAAGCAAATCACAACTAAATAACGAGTCACTATGAACTCAGCCAACAACAGTCCAGAGCCAAAATGTGTGTCTAATCAGATGTGAGCTGGATAAATCAAGGAGGCAGTAAAAACATTAGCAGCATTGGTGACATGGCACTGTTGTCTTTCATAACAGAACCTCTGCAAGAGGCACAAATCTCTCAAAGTAACACTTGGGTCAGTAGGGCTGTCAATGCCGTTGCAGCACAGTCAGCGCTGTAGGCCAACACCTAGAAGGTCTCTGGTTCACATCTCTCAGGGGCCGTTTTGTGTGGAGTCTGAATGTTCTCACCCAGTGTGACTAAGTTTTCTCCTCACCCAATTCCACTAAGAACCAAAATGCCACTGTAACTAAAAAACAAACAATTGCAATGTGTTGCATCTGCCTTTCATTTGAAACCGTTTGATCAGTTAATTTTCAGCTGATCTTTGGTTGTAAATACTGTTGCCTCACATCAAAAGGCTGAAACTGAACCATGTTTGTCTTACATGACTTTAAATTATTACAGCTGGGTCACAAACTAGCACATAAAAAGGTACAGATTACACTCTTGCTTCGTTCATTTCTCAGAAACTGAAGTTGAAAGCTGTTTCTAAATGGATCCAATAGGAAGCAGTTTATTCTCTCCACAGGCAGCCCTCAGATGGTGAGTCTGTCCCTTCAGAAACAACATCCTCTCACAGAGCGGTCAGCAGGTCTTTTGTTTCAAGATTTTTTTCTTCTTTTATAGACATTATAATATTATATTAGACATACCGAAATGTGTCTTTCTGATGGCTGCAAAAAGTGAGTATTTTCTCTCTGTATTCAACACAGATGAGCTTCCTGCAAGGTTTGAATTCAAATCTTTCCTTTGGATTTAGATCAAACCCACTGAAAGAACGATGTTAACAAATAATTACTACTTTTTTAAACCCTTCATTGGACACTCTTGTGTAAAATGGATTTCTGCAAGAACAAAGAAGCCTACAAAGGACTTCTTTATAGGCTTCTTTCATGTAAGTGGACCAGACTGCAGGCCTTATTTCTTTGTTTCATAATATTAAATTCAGCTGAGGACTGTAAACAAGCTGGTTAACTCTGCATGAAGAGGTGAAAATTAGTTCTGGTGAACTCTTGATGAATTGTCTCTAACAGGATGTCCTCCCCGTCCTCCTGACCTCCATCTGCCTCTCTGCCTCCGGCTGCTCCTCGGGAGGATGCAGGCAGGTGGAGCTCTGGGGTATAGGTGAAGCTGTAGGATGTTCGGTAAATGAGGCCGTCAGTTCTTATGAGCGACAAAGGAAGGGTGATAATGCGACGAAAACAGCGCCAGCTGTCACTATAAACCGAAACATCAGGGATGACGCAGAGCAGAGATTTGGGAGACCTAAAGAGAGAAAAGTGCATGAAACAGAGGAGTAAGACGTATGGGAATAAAAGCAAGAGAATAAATTATTCTTCTTCACATTTGTCACTTGATGTTGCTTGTATATTTCCACGAGTAGTGGATAGGATCACTGAAATAATTAGTGATCCTAAGATGGTGTATAATATTTATATTTAATGTGTTACAGCTCAAATGACAAATAAATTACAGCCAGGACTTTGTATTGTTATTATGGACAATTGTGTGTAAAAATTCAGTGAAAAGCAAAGTCATTTAAAAACCTTCCATAATTTACACAAAGTTGACAAAATGAAAGAACAAGAGTAGCGTAAAAATAAATGAAACCAAAGAAATAGTCATCTGTCATTTAAAGTGAAATTACACTTTGGGGCTGTGTGGTTATGAAAGGTCATGTTGCCGTCTGGCTGCAGCTTTTCGTACAAACAGCACTTTGTGGAGGGCTAAGTTATTCAAACAAGGCTTTCCTAGATACGGCCGAGCTGCTGGGAGGATTTCTGGCAGAAACTCGTGGTGAGGTGTCCTCTACCAGAGACCCTGAAGTATGACTCCCCAGCTCTTCAGGTGTGGGATCTGAGGCCAGTTCTTGCGTCAGAGGAACTGCTTTCATCCTGTGTGAGATTCAGTAAGAGGATGGATGGCTGTCCAGTTTCTGCAGACCCATCCTGTAAATTAAAAGCTCCCACAGAGGAGTTAAGTGGAGGAGTCTCCCTGGAGGCCGAGCTGAGCTCCAGGTTACTGATCAAAGTTTCTTTATACTTCAGGTCATGTAAAATAGATGACTGCTTGTTTCCAATATGACTTTTTGCATATGTCTTATTTCAGCAGCAATTATTTATCTTTTAACAATATCTCTTTACAGCTTCACTGACTTGCCCCATTTTAAAGTTTACCCAGTATTTCTCTGTTTACCTCCCTCCTGTCATAATCTGGATTTCCCCTTATTGAACTCACTTGAACATCGTCTCAGCTTCTCTGTTCCCAAACAACATCTTGAGGTGAGGGCTGAAGTTTTCTCCATGGATCTCCAGCATGGCAACATGTCCTCCACCATTCACCTTCAAAAACATGCAGAATTTATGAAGAATATATTTTTTATCTCAGATATTTGTTCCCTTTTATATTAGGCTAAATAGAACCACAGATTAACCCATTTAAATAATGCTGATGTCTGTAGTGTCAACATGTAACTAGATGAGGTGAAACTGATTTAAGAAGATCTGTGGAAATATTTTTTAAGAAGTCATGTTCTGACAAACTCACCTCTAACCCATTAATAACGGGAAAAGGACTGACTGGAGTCTGAATGCAGGCCAAACCCTGATTAAAGGTGAATTCAACCACTTCCACTCCAATGATGGTCCAGCAGGATCCATCGTTTAGCACCACCCTGCTGGAGTCTCTGATGCTGGACGGAGCCTCATCAGAGTAAAGGTGGAGGAGACGTCAGAAGACAAGTTGACATAAAGAGATTGAGATAATGAAAAAAATTAAAGATAATGTAAACGGAGCATAGAAAGAAAGGAAAATAGAGTGAGGTGATGCTTTACCTGGTGCTGTATGATGGTATCATTCAACAGGCACAGATAAGAGTTGGGATTGTCTCTGAACTGAAAGGCACACTTGTGTAGCTGAGAAACGGGTTCGTCCACGTCTAAGATGGCGTGCTGCTTGTTGACCTTCCGGATAACCTGAAGGGATCAAAAAATTCAGGAATGTTTTCAGACCCTCAAAGATAATTTCTGCAGAAAAATAAAAAAATCGAATTCCTGTGATTGCAAGTTTAGTAAGCTAAAGGAACAAGTTGAGATTTTACTAAAAACGCCTCACTTAACTTTTTAGTGGTGCATTAGAGCTGTATCCAAACATTTACATGCAGTAAACCTTTCACCAGCTCACAGCTGGGCAGAGGAGCTTCCTGCAACTCATGTTAGGCAGGATGGGGCCTGCATACCCTGAGCTATTTAAAAAAAAAAAACTAACTTATTTCATTCTGGACATCTTACAATAATGTAATCAATTTAAGTCATGGAAACCCCAGACTTGAGCATGGCTTAATGGAAATAACTCAATATCCCTTTGTTCTGGTCAGACAGGCTGCTGTAAATGAATTAGACATAGCAGACAGTGCAGTGTTTTGCTCTTGTCACAGTTCTGACAGCTGAGAGGTGCCTGTGCATCCCATGTTATCCTTGTAGTTGAGGCAAAGTAAAATCAAAGCATAATCACAAAGGCAGCCTGTTAAGCTGCCTTTTACGCTGCTATTCACTCATGTTTGCTACATAATGCTATCATTTAGTTTAAAAAAACTTACTCACTAGCAAGACAAAGTCTCTCTGAGTCATTTCTCACAAAAAGGCCAAGACTGTTTTATGAGGTTTAAAAATGTAAATGTTTTTGAATATTGATGGCTGTACAGAAATATTTCCTTTTACATAATGGTTTGGATTTCCTGGCAATAATGGATATTAAGAGGACAAACATGTAGATGGCAAGAGCAAAGAGAAAGAGTTGTTGCAGAGTGGCTTCCTGGGAATAATAGTTGCATCGCAAATGAAAAGTTATAAGCTTGGCGCCATCTTCCTCCACTGATGCAGGATAATGTGTTGCTGAGCAAGCAGTCTATCGATCTGCAGTGTTATGAGTGTGGCTTGTAAGTGTAGCTCTTATGTAAAAGCACTCTGATTGGTCAGTATGTCCAGGAAATTACTAAACCACATAAGCCCATAGCAGCTGTGTGTCTCATCCATCCCTCTCTGTTCTTTCTCATCTGTAGTTATTGTTGTCAAGTAGGGAAAACATTGTTTGATTTAATAATTTTGATGATGTATGTGTGCATATTAATATGAACAATCAATGTTTATTAAGGGAGCTAATAACAATCTCAAAATCAAGTTTGCCTATCCAGTCAATTAATAGAAATATTTCAGTCATTTAACTTTGGTAATTTCATGTTTTAGGTCCAGATCGTAAATATTAACAGCCGAGAATTAAAACCCCTCTGACTCCACAGCTCACAAGATATTAAACATGTTTTAATACTTAAATCTGCTGATCTGGTTGAACTTCATGGTCCATACATCCAACCTTAGACATCTGGGAGAAAACCACTAAAGGAATCAGAGCCAACAATCTTGTCACGCTAACAACTTAGCAGGCAAAATTTCTCTAACTTTAAACAAGCTGTGCAGTAATAGGGATCGACTACAATAACATATAGAGGTGTAGCATGAGGGTATAATTTAACCGACTTCCACAGGACCCACAGCAGAGTGTGTTGTGTCAGCAGCTCAAGGGGTGTAAGAAAAAGGTCTGTTCAGCAAAAAATGAGGGACTCTGCTCAGACATTTATCTGAGTACGGAATAAATTGGATGATGGGAGAAAATGGAGAACTTTTTATGGGACTAAATGTTCACATAACCATCTAAGGGTCAGAGTTGATATTATGTTAGGATGAAGGGATAGGAGCCATTTTAAATGCTCTGCAATTACAGAACAAGGACAAAAACAGAGTGAGAGATTATTCTTTTCAAATTTTCCCAGGCTACTCATTAATCATAATTGCTACTTATAATAAGGGGTAAGGATAATATTTTGATGGAAACTCTCAATAGACACATTTTCTCTTGGTTGCTTAGGATAAAAATTTGAGCTAAATAAGGATATTCAAAATATGATCATGTTAGCGTATTTGTATTCAGAGAAAAGGAACCATAGCATCTAAAAAAACTGTTTCTAAATACAAGATTAAACTGACATTAATTATGTTTTTGTACCCTTAACAACAATAAGTTAATGACAAAACTATAATCCAAAACATGAACTTATTCATGTCCACTGCACTGGACACACACCTGTTACTTTCAGCTGTTTTCTTCATGTCACTTCAAAATGTCCTTTTTTCTGGTTTAGTCTAAATAATCTTTTATTCCTGCAGGTTTCATTCCAAACTCTGCACAGTATGAATATTTTCATAAGCTCAAAATTTCTATGCTGTTCTTGTTGAAATATGTCCAAGTTTCTCTTATATGACTGATCCTATTTTGGTAATTTAATAATTCAGAAACCTTTTGATGTAGCTCATTCACACTACAGTATTTAAAGTGACAGTTCTCTTTTAGGAAACAAAGCATGACAGCAAAACTGAGGTCCTTGCCCTAAATCTGCATGTGTGCGTGTGTGTGCGTGTGTGTGTCTTACCATGGGTGGCAGGGCAACTCCTGACTCAGTGCAAATGAACTGGACCACAGAACCATAACAGATGAAGCCTTCACTCAGCACAATCCCGCCCTGGTCAGAACGCTGGTCATCCACTACAAACACACAAGAACTTTGTGTGATTATTCATAGAAATGTTTCCACCATCTTTTCTTATTAAACCTTTTTAATTTCCATACAGTAGTGTATTTTTTGTGACAGTAGGAGTGATGTGGAGATGGTGTGAGGCGTGCTGATGGATGGTCACTTGAGGCTGAGGTTTTGGCTGTGGGAGGTCTGCGCTCTCGAAGCATCATGCTACATAAATAACCTGAGGGGGGAAAATGCTGATGAATACCTGCTTACACATACAGCGTCTTTATTAACGCGGGGAGGCTGAATTATGAGGTGAGCTGTCTGATAGCTGAAGGTAGAACTTTGATGCTATTTTACTACACAGATATTTGCTGTTAGACCTCATGAGTCAACATTTCCGTGAAGATGAATATACATTTTGGCACTTTACCATACCAACCTTTATTCTGTGTTTTTTAATTTTGATTTTGTTTCTGTTCAACTGTTGGATGCATATTTCACCATCCATATTTATTGGCAATCCTTAGAAAAACCACACAAAAAGCATAAAAATGACAAAGACTCATGTTTACCTTGTCACCAGGCATGCTAAAGATGTGCCACAGGTACAAAACACTGGAATGAAATGGCTTAATTACCTCCTCCTTGTGTAGATAAGATCTCCAGAGCCTTGCTAATGACCTAATTATTCTATTCAGGTGTGGTGCAGCGGAGGCACATCTAAAAGTTGCAGGACAGCAGCGCTTGAGGACTGGAGTTTGACACCTGTGCTCTAGAGAGATTGATTAATGAGAACTTGAGAAATTTTTGCATAGTATTGTCCATACCTACTAGAGCATCCAATATTCAATATAAAATATCTCTTTGTTGAAGTCACGACTTAGTACTCAGATTATTGTCTGACTCCACTGAGATGCTGGCAGAATACAAGACGCATGACCACGTCATAGAAATCTCATGTTTTGCATTCAAAGCTTTTTGGATACAAAAAGCTTTGAAGGTACTTTACAGGTAGCACACCAGCAGTGACACACACTCACACACATTTACCCATGATGATGGTGAAGGCTGTCCACTGTCTGGCGCTGGCTATGAAAGCTCCTCTGTCCACTGAGAGGTAACGAGTGCTGACCGTCTGTGAGCGTAAACGGTTGAACAAAGCCACTTTGGAGCAGGAGGATATACACACTGGGAATACATAAAGGCACACTGTCAGACACACTACACTTATTCATACCTCAGGTCTTTCTGTGAAGAGTAAGAGTTTACATTTTGATATTTCATGCATTGTTCCCATCTCCTGCTGTAATGAACAGACCATCATGATGGCTGTGCACTGATTGTGATGACAATGCACAATCAATGATGGCTGTGCACTGTTAGACCCCTAAAAAACTGCTTAATAATAAAAGTTATTGTCATGGTTGAAAGAGTCTGCATATTATGAATCTTCACCATTTCAGTAAACTCTGGTTCACTGGTTAAGCAACACAAAATAAAAGCCATACATTGAGCTGTAAAACCAAACGACTGAAGAGGGTCAAACTTTTAAGCAAATTAGCCTCTGATTAGTCTCAAAATTATTTCACACTGATGTGGGTATTTATGTGTGAGTATACCCAGAAAAATACATTCTAAATTCAATAACTTTAATTCAAGCTAATTCTTTTCTCTATACTGATTTTCTTGTCTTCCTTTCTACCTTAATGCTTTGTTGCTCATTGTACAATTTGTACATCATTCTACTGTTACAAATTTACTTTGTTGAAAAAGTAAAGTAAATAAAAACAGATGGATTTCCTGGATTGAAAAGCGTGACTCACAGTCAGCATTCTTCATGGACTGTCTCTTCTGGGAAGGTTTGGAGATCACTTTGATCATCCTGCTTTGGAAGGAACCCACTTCCTGTCTGTTGCCTAAAAAAAGTCGCAGCAGCAGGCAAAAATGCTTCCTCTTGTCCTGGTCGGAGATGAAGAGGGACTTTGCACAAGCAAACAACTGCTGCAGAAACAAAGACAGTCAGTGTCAAAACGAAAAAAAAAAAAAAACAGAAACATGAACTAGAACTTACTGGGATAATTCAGTCTCAAACTATTCTTATCTCTAAACCAGAAAAACAAAAGCAGGAGTACAGCTTTGGTTTTTTTTCTCAGGCAACCGTATGCTGCTGTAATTACCCATGCGTCCATCTGGACACCCAGATGCCGTTTCCAGCTCTTTCTGGAGGATCCCAAACAGTTTCCAGAAGGGTTTTATAATCCCTCCAGCAAATTCTGGGCCTGCTCAAAGTTTACCTGATTCAAATGACTTTGATAGCTCCTCAGCATGTCGTTAAATGCTGTTGAATCCTGTTAATCACCTGTTAATTCAAGTTGCTCTACAGTTTACCACTTATAAACAAAACATCAAGATACTTGAACTTCTCCCTTTGAGATGGAGTCTAACCTCCAACCAGCAACTCGTGATTTCAGGGTTGGGATAATGGTCACTTGTCCATTTTGCACTCTACTGCAAATTGCTCCAGGACACAAAGGAAGTCATGACCTTTGACCCTTGGGGGACTGTGTTGTAAACCTTCTCCAGATTCACAAACACATGTAGACCAGACAGCCAAGCTCCCATGAATCCCTCTGTGATTCTGGAGGCCTAAAGATCTGGACAACTGTTCCCAGGGGCAGGATGAAAGTGCCTCTGCTCCTCCTGAGAACATGGTGACCGGATCAAGGAACCGACGTCTGAACCGGCTCCTCAAACCATGAGCATACCTTTTAATTTCTAAATAAATGTTCTTGAAGCCAACCAATATTATTTATTATCTAAAAATTCTTTTCAATACCAAATAAAGGCCACTAGAGCCAACAAAACATAAAAAAGAAAATGATTTTGATGGTTGAAGTTAGATAATATTGGTGCCAAAAAAAAAGTATTTGGGAACAAAACATGAATTCTAACACCACATTTGTGCAAAACATAGATCATAGCTTCCTCACCCTTGAGTTTGGTTGCTCATCAAAGAGCAGCTTGAATGCGTCTGCTTGTGACTGACTGGAGCTGTCCAGACACATGTATCCACATATCCGATAAACTGAGTCCCCATAACCTCCCGCTGCAGGACAAGTGGTGAGAGAAAAGTAGGGAATGATGGGGTGGTAGGAAGTCAGACAGAAGAAGAAATAATTTAGATTGAAGAGGATGATTTGACATCTTAACTTAAATGTTTTTGTCACGTCACCTTTCAAATGGTCCTGCATGACTCTCCATCCATGACCGCTGATATAAACACAAGGTGGAGGGCAGAAAAACCTGATGGGGATGTGGGAGTTTACATCAATATAAATATACAGGCAGTTTGTACACTTTTACGCACATTTTAATAACTGTAGTGAATTTTTTCTCAGGTTGTAAATATGCTCTTACTGTCTCTTATTTCTTATTACGAGTCAGACATTTTATTCATGTTTTACTCTTATCTGCTTCTTCCTAAAACTCTAAAATTAATAAGCATATTATCAGAGTTTTTAGTCAGTTTTTCCTGCAGTTCAAAGCAGGAACATGTCCAACAGGTTCAAAGAGGCTCTAATGTGTCATGACTTCACATTAGATAAAGGTTCAATGACCAAATGGGGGGTTATTTCTAGTTAGCCATACTGTTGAATTTTTATTTCTGTTATCTTTTGTATTGCAGAATGCTTTTTTCAATACCAGAGACACATTACCAGACCTTTTCTCGTTGCCATAAGACTTCTGAGCAACCTTGGCGTGCAGGATGGTGACGCTCTGGTCTGCATGAGCTTCCCGTTTTGCGTCTCTCGCTCCACCCAGAAGATGACAGCCTTGAAAGCCCGGGTCAAGTCTCCTGATTGGATGACAATGGTGTCAGTAATATACAGCCACAGAGTGTATTATTTGTACATCTATCCCTTTCAGTTTTTTATATTAATTGGTCATGATGGAGCTGCATAGCAAATATGTTGCTTTCCAATATTTTGAAGCAAATAAAATACTTTCATGTTGGAAAACCTAGTTGAATCTAGTCAAATTATATTGCTTTTTAAAAAGTCTTTTTTTGTCCTCTTGGCATGAATTTGGATTAATAAAATGTGAAAATTGAATTGAATTTCACAACATTGCATAAACAAACTGAATGTTACGCTAAAATGTTCAGGTTAGTCCTCCTTCAGATTTCCACATGACTCAGCATTGTTTGTTCTACTAAACAATGACACAAAGGTGACACAAAGGTGACCCACCCCCACCTCTGACCCATCCACCAAACCTACCACACTCCTCCCCACCATTCTTGTCTGCCAAACCTCTCACATACTTCTCTGTCTTGCTTGACTTCCTTAAGTAGTACCATTGTGTTATATCCTTCTTTCAGATCTACAAAAACAGTAAATCATCTGGACTCCTCTAGAGTCTACAGCAGAACTCTCACTGACCGTTTACTGTCACTTTTCTTCTCAACCCAGCTTGAATAAATAACTCTTTCTTCATTATCAGCTTCTATCTCCTCTCCATCTGTAGTCACAATAGCTCTGCACATTAACTCAGGTGTGTTAATAATAATAATAACTTAAAACTGATTTTAAGTTTTCCATTTGTTCGTGGATTTTCTGTTTAGTTTAGCTTAGTTTAGTCTGTTTAATCAGTGGATTTTCTGCTCAACAGATTTTCAAGTAGATCAGTTAAGCAGTAACTAAGGGTCAAATTGTTATGTTAGGCTGCTGTTACATTAACTGTGTTTTCTCTGCACTGCAACAAAGTAATAAGGAGGCAGAACCAAAGAAAAGTCCCAGAGGCCTGGACTCTGGAATGTTACTCATAATGAAATCTGTCAACACGAAAAGAGGAGAGAAGAAGGCAGGATTTTAAAGAACAACAGGACAGATTTGAATTGTATGAATGATGGTTGAATAGAAAAGACATGACTGTTTGTTTATTTGTAGATGTAACTTTCATCCCTCAGGACAAAACCATGACAATCTTAAAAACTAACATAGAAAGAAGCATATATATATTATTATTATTTTTTTTATTGCTGACAGAATAGAATATGACATATTTACATAAACAAAAAGTCAGTGTGCTACAATTTATTTTTGTTGCATTTATGTGACCAAAAACTTTAACTCAGAATACTGAACAAAGTTTTCTGAAAATGTTAACACAGAAAAGCAAACAGAACAAGACCTGGGCAGACAACTGCCCTAAGTAGGAAAACATTTACATGTTCAATGTGTCAACCTGACTTTCATAAAGAGAGAGGGGGAAGGAAAACATAGACAAAAAAATGAAATGTTTCTTTCACCTTTTCCAGCACACTGATGTAAATCAGAGCAGCCTGCTTTACATGTTTGCTTTCTGAGTCATAAAGAACATTTTGCCAATGTTTGAGGGCATTCCCATTCACCCTGTTTAAACCTGCGTGGATGTAGCTGTTAGTGTGGTCAGTCACCAAGGTGATAGTCACCTCTTCAAAAGGTCAAAGAACAGCAAGTTAGGAGCTCAGACCTCCTGGAGAAACACTGAATGGGCTGAGGACAAAGCAGGTGGGGGAGGGGGAGAACGACCTCCTACCTCCAGAAAGTAAATATTCTGCTGCACTTATTGCTCTAGTCAAGAGTTTCAGTGATACAAGCATGCATCTCTCTCTCTACATATAAATATATAGATATAATTCATATCTATCTATCTATCTATCTATCTATCTATCTCATTGCATCATTATTCATCATTTTATCATTATGCTACAGTTGCTTGTAATTTAAACATAAGATGGATATACAGATGGAATGAGCTGGTATCCTATGAAGCTGTAAGAATGACAGAAAACATGCTAACAAAATGCCTCAGACCTGCAGCGGTTCTAGACACAGGCCAACAGAAGTGGCTCACTTATATGTTAAATGATGAAACATTGCCCTGCTTTTTGTTTCATTCGTTTTAATTGCCCTGTAAACAGCAATTTATTCACACATATATTTATTATTATTGATACTTCAATTAGAGATGAATTGTACAAGTTTATGTTCGCATACACCTCAGAAAGATCGTAGTTGCGAACCTGGTTACTGGTTCACCTCTGCTCCAAACTCTCCTCAGCTCTCACTGATATTCGTATTTTAGCAGGGGGTGCGGTCTCCCCCTCCCCTAATTTTCTCCTGGGATCCTAATACCTCAACTCAACTCAACTCCTTCATTCCATCGGTTCCTAAATGAGAGGTTAGACCTTCAGCGCATTTTCACGTCCAAGCGCTCATTCCTCACGGTGCGGCAAGGGTTCCTGTGACAAAAGCTTGGGATACTTTGAACCGCGACCTTACGGCCTCTGACCCGGGGAAACCGTTTTTTGTTGTGTGCAAATTGCTTTTTGTTCCGGAGGTGAAGAACCTCGGTGCTAACCGGCCTACCTGTCCCATCCGCCGGTCCGCGGTGCGTCGTGCCCAGGCATCAGCGTCCCCAGGTGAGTGAGCGGGTTTGTCGGGTCGGGGGGAAGTGGGAAGGTGGGGAGCAGAGCGGAGTCTGTATGGGAGAATATCGCCTGCTGCATGGACGTTTCTGACAGACCGAGAGAGATTTGGGTTAATAATCTGTCGAAAAACGGGGAACATCCTAAGACCATTTTAGTATCATTTACCAACGCTTTTTGCATAAGGAGAAAATCTTGTGCAGCTTAAAAAGTATGAATCTTTTCAGATATTACAGATTCCAAGTGGTTATTGTGGCTTGTTTTGTTTATTATTGTTTTTACCAAATAACTTTACACATTTTTAATATGTTCCTGTTTCGATCTAAGGACTAATAAATAAAGTTGACAAATATATTTTTATTTTTTATTTTTTAGCAAAGTGGTGCTACTATTACTCTAAGGCGCAAAAAGCTGACACATTTTTGATATTTTCGAAATTTTGAAAGTGGATAATGATGCTGCTGTAGAGTTTGAAAGTTTGTGTTTGAATGAATGAATGCAAGTGAGTGAGTGAGTGAGTGCAATGCTCTAGGTTCCCACTGGTTGCCTGGAGGTGACGCTGTGTACAGGCAGCATGAAGGTGGTGGTCAGAAAGTCAGACTGATTAGTCAACCTGTCTAAGCAGAAACAAATAAATATACATCAAACTGAAACTGAGTCTACACCCACATAGGCAGATGAATGGCCATTGGATCCAAGATTCTGTTGACCATTATAAGCAATTGAGGCAATTTTATATTTCTGCATCTTTGCAAATGAGAATGAGGGAGGAAAGTGTGAAATTGGTTGTCAAACCACTTTGCTCCTTATTTCTAACCTCTAATTAAACCATAGCCAATATTAAGTGTTGGGCTTTGCTATCAGCAGCAGTGTTAAGCTATCAGAAACTCTTTCTTTTATCAAACCAAGTATGACTTGGAAGGGTATTTTTAAATGTAACCTTTTTGCTTTTGGATGTTGCTTATAGGTTCAAACAAGGCGTTGAATTCTGACTCAGGTAGATCTATAGGAGCTCAGCAGGTATTTCAGTGAGATGGTTGAGCTGGTAGAGCTCCAGTAAAACAGTCAGGCAGTCAACAAAACTGCTAACAGTAGCAGAGTCAACATCTGCTTCCAATCTAACGCCACTAACAAGAAGTGCTGTGTGTTCATCTGTATATGCGCTCCAGCTGTCACTCAAATCTCAAATCACTAAAAAAATGGTCCAGTGACTGGGAGACTGTCTCTGTTCTCCTTCCTATCTGCCCACAATTACATCAGAATATCTTTTTGCATCAGTGTGTATGAACACATGGTCTACATCTTTGCTTTTCTTTTTCATCTCAGCTCCAAACTGTCTGTCAAATCTACAGAGAACTCTTTTTTTTTACTTCATCTGTACTTGCCGTTCCTCTCTTTTCTCACCCTCTTTACTCCTGCTTTAATTTCCGCTCCACTTGAGAGGATCATCTTACATCATACTCAGTGGGCAAACAAGGGAGAATATTATCAGAGTTGTTCTTCAGATATCAACTCACAAGACCATAAAATAGAAGTTAAGATTAATTGCTCTCTTATAAATGGATACAATCTACAACACTTGCTCCTACATTTAAAACAATTTTATATCTTAACCATCATAATTATATTCTTATATTTTTAGACATGTAATCCCAGCCCTGTAATTGGGCCACTTCTGTTCTGCAGGGGAAGTTGCAAATTTTTTTGAGGTGACGGGTATTGGTGGCAGGAAGCACTTTGATGGACTCATTGTCCAAAGAGTTTAGTACTTATTGGACAAGTTTTAGATTTATGGACAATGACTTATGGGCTTTTGATGATATTTGGAAAGGAATAACTTGATTTTTGAGCAAGCCTAGACTTATTGAATGGGTCATTATTTCAAGATAAAGAAAGTGTGTCACTCCTGTCCATTGAACACTTAAGTGGCTTTCAGTATCTGTTTAGCCTCTAAAATCTAAGAGGAAGGAAAAACACTCTTAAAGCAAACAGTGTAAGAGAAATGTCCAATATGACAAGCTTGAAACTTCCATTTATGCAAAAAGTATTGCACATTCCCCTGTTGCAACTGTAACATCTTGAAAGTCCATTGTGCATAATTTTTTTCACAGCTGGCTATATAAATTCAGCATTGCAGCATCAGTGTTGTTTAGTCTTTGTGGTTCTGGGATTTTATTTTAGGTTTTGTCTGAATTTAATTGTACTTACAACTTTCTGTATTTTCTCTTTTTTAAGTGCATGCATTATAACTGCTTTTGAGAAAAATATAAACAATTTGCACTTATGCTATCGCAGATGGTTTCCCCTGTGAACTTGCATTTAATATTCGTGCTTATGCCAAATTAAATGTAAATAAGTAAAGAATGGGTACCAGGTCACTGTGTTATGCATCCTATAGACATTTTATGTGATAGACAAACACAAAGAAGGCACTGAAGGAAAATGACATGATTTTATATCTTTATATCTTTCTAATCAACAATCTAAAAAGTGTGGACTTCATCCAAGAATCAGACAACAGCTGTGTAATTTGATTTCAGATTAGGAACAGCTGTTCAGTGAAGGCTCAGACGTTTGTACTTTACTGAAGCATAATGCCTCAGTCTAAGTCTATATCTTCATCTAATTGAGAAATTACAAAAGGAAAAGATGTCTTCCATACAATCTGACTGATCTCGAGTTCTTTTGTAGAAAAAAAATAATCAAAGGAAAACATAGTAAAGAAACATAATACATGTATTACTTATTGTATTTTCTCTTTTGCTGTACAGGCTACTAGCAATATCTTTTAGGGTTATTTTAATAGTTCAATATCATTTCAAAACTCGTTAGCTGGCGTTGCAGGGCTACGTCTGTGTAGCTTTGATAAGTTATGATCCTTTGTCACTTGATGTCATTACATCCTGCTCTGTGGAGCTTTAAACCAAAACAAAACTACAGACACAGACTCAGGCACTTAGACTCCCGCAAATCGATCTGACAGAGAGTCAAAATGAACATTTACTCACCTTGTCTGTTATCATCTGTGATGTCCACTTTATCCATGACAGCCTTTGCTCATTTAGGATTGGGTGCACTTCAGGTTCATGGTCTCTCTGTGTTGACAAAGGTTGTGTAGAAAATCTTCAAGCCCAACTGTACAAGACCCAGTTGTTTATGAGATGGTCATAAATATCAATATTTAGTTGGACTGGCATATGTATGCCAGGCCAAGTTTTATTCTGGCAGAAAAATAATGCCTCCTCTGTGCTACACCGGGTCCAACGGCTTTGTAATTTGACTCATGCAGCTGTTGACTTAACTTAGCTTTAGGTTCCAGTTTGATGGTCTGCTGAAATCTAATATTTGTTAATCCTTCTATATGTACAAAACACACATCCTCTGTAATTATTAAAATGAAAAAAGAAAGTGTCCATCCAAAGATAATGCATACGAGAATCAATCATTCTTTGCACTCATTTGCAGCCAAGCAAAATCAGGTCATGGCTCTTACTGTCTGGTGAGGAGGAAAGATGTTCTTCCGCTTCTTGGTTCAAGAGCTATTCTTTTGATTTAAAGTGAACAAGTTTCTAGTGCCAAAGATTAATTTCCTCTAATTCCAGAATTCCCAAACACTGCAGCGACATTCCATCCTCGCTGTGTGAAGAACTGCATTAATTACTTTCTGCAAAATGTCCATCTGACCATGAACTGATCCATGTGATGGTATATTAGTTCAGTCTACAGTAACAGGAACTTTGATGGAAAACAAATGTGAGAGTGTGTTTCTGTTTGCTCTGCATTATGAGCTTATTATCTAGTTTCAGTGTGTAAGAAGTGTGTGGTGTGCGTGTGTGTGGTTCAGTCTGTATACCTACAGAGATAATCACCTGTTCCTGAACTGCTTCTTTCTCACACACACCTTTCTCTTTAACAAACACACATATTTGAAGACTACATTTTTCACAAATAGGATATTCTGTCTTTTTTATAGTTATTAAGTCAGTCTAATGTACAATACATGACTTTAAGGCATTTTATTGTGAGAAAGTGATTGTTTTATACTGAAGAAAAGTGTTGCTTTTAAAAGTTTTTGAATGGAAACATGTCAAACAAACAGAAAAGAAATGGGCACAAAAAAAGTTGCTTATCTTATCTAAAACCTGGCCGTAGACGGGACAACAGGAAAAGTCTATCCTGGAGCTAATCTTTCTATCCAACTCTGTAACATTCTTTATTTTTGAAGTACTGCATACAGATCCATTTAAAGAAATAACAATAGTAAACTGTAAACTTTGTTTAAAAAGGGACAGTTTGCATGCAGCTCAAACCTATTTTATATGCTGCACCAGGTTATAGCATAATCTAATTCATATCTATCTGCAGGATGAAATTATAATTACAATCATATTATTAGAAAGTTCATTCATTATTTTCAGGAACTAATTTCACTTATAACTAATTATGCACAGAGTTATGTTTAAGCATTTAGTTCTTAATTGTGATACTTCTCTGCTTATGTGGTCTTGGACATGGCAGCAGGATGAAACTGTAAAACCATCCTTATGGATTTGAAACAACACTCTCTGCAGCAGGTCTGCCATACTACTTATATCCACAGAGGTGACACACGTGATAAGTTTGCTTCCTTTGCAATGGTGTGTTTACATTCATCTTAAAGTGAGACATCTCCTGCAGTGTCTCCAGCTGCTAAACACTTTAGAGTGTTTAGCAGCTACTCTTTTTTTTTTAGTTAGCAACAATTTGAACTCAAAATAACAATCTTTGTGTGAAAAAGCACACTTGCATTATTTACTGCAATCCTGAGTTATCTGTAAAAGTGTTTTACTTTATTTGCGTAAAGAGATACCAGAGAAACACCTTAGATTTAAAGACAAAAGGTGCGGGACTTTACATTTAGGTAATGGTCTCATATAAGTAACATGCAAAATAATTAAATGTGCTCCTCTAAAACCCTGTTAGATTCAAAATTCACTACTAAATCAGCAATCTGTAAAGCATGCCAGAAGAAGAGTAAGTTACAACCCAGTTACATGAGACATGGACCAGCATCTTGTTTGTACAACTTAATCTGCAGGAGAGTCAAACTGAAGTTGGGGTCAGCTCAGAGTTTGTTTCACGCAGTGGTTGTATAGTTTGAGTGGACATGAGGGAAATATTTTTGGGAAATCTGTAAAATCTATCCACTTGCTTAGCTCACAGATTTGAGTGTTTATGCTCTCTTTTCTGATATTCAAGTAAGTGAAGATTTGTGTGTTCGATTAACGTTAAACCAAGCAATTGGCAGATGGGATAAAGTGGTTAAATAGCAAATGGCCTGCAATTGTATTGCTACTTATCAAGTCTAGAACAGCAAAAACTGTACTGTGCAATAGCCCTTTAATTTCAGAGGCTAAAATATGAGATACCAGTTTCAGAGTCATTCACCTCTTCTGTTTATGAGTGTATTTCCTAACAGAGGCTTCCTACACTGTGTATAACAGAGAACAGCGTCTGCACATGTATAATTATACCAAGATTTGGTCTGACTAGTCAATAAATCACATCAACAGTCTTATCTGTAAGACAAAAATGTACAATACACTTTTCAGAGTTCAGCAATGTCTGTAACTCCAAAAGAGTTTACTGAAAAGTTTTCTGCGGTCAAGCATCTCTGAAAAGTAATCTAAAACAGTTCTACTGTGTACATGCAGAGAAGTTTGACACATGTATTAATGAAATGGAAAAGCCTAAAAAAACCCATTAAAATAAATGTTTCAAAGCCAAACTGCATGTATTTAAGAGCAAATAGACTGGCACAAAGAGAACGTTGTGTTTTTACTGCCAAAAATACAGTTCATGTTTCATCTGTTGTAATCTCTCTTGCATGCCGGCGTATGCCACTGCCAACTTGGGCCCCACTATTCTTCAGAAGTAGATCTATAAACGTAACGGCTGATTGGCGCTGCAGTATGTGGCATCAAACTGCCTCACAAACATTTAACTGCCGTTTGCTTTGATTTTAAACTCTTAAGTACATTTTTCTTTTCAGTTTATTTCAACTTTCAAATGTTCAGTAATTGCACAGCCTGCTATATTTTTGAAGAACGTAAGGAGGCAAACAGTTGTGATTTATGTAAAGTGTTAATGAAAGGAAATAGGATCCCAGTAAAAGCCGCACTGATAACTGACTGTCAACACTGTTTGCAGCTTTCACCCTGGCCAGTTAATAAGATGTTTAAAGAGAAAATATGGGCTGAATGATCTTCTTTGTGGATACTTCTAGAACATATGCTGGCCTGTGGGAGGCAGTGGAGATGTGTGTGCTTGAGTGTCAGTGGTGCTGAGCAGCAGCAGCAGCAGGATTGTAGTGGGCCATTGTTTGGTGATGGTGAGAGGACGACTCAGGAGGAGGAGGAGGGGCGGTGGGTAAGGGGCACTTCTCCACAGAAAGTTAGACTGAGGAGTCTTTGTTTAAAACACACACACACAATTCATGGTTACACAGCCTCAAGCCGTCTCATTAGTGACTCATTAGATAAATATAATACAGCATAAAATATGAGCTTTCTTTTTCTAATATCCATACTGGTTCCTGTCTAATAGTGTCTAATAATTTCACAAAGTCACAAGCTAACTTTTCATTAATAAATCCAGCTTCAGCAGTCAGCGGCTGTGATCATCTACCTGCCACTAAAATCCTAGTAAATACTGTCAAAAGCAGCAGCATGAAAAAACAAATGCAGTGGTTCCATCCCTCCATCCCTCCATCCATCCATCCATCCATCCATCCCTCCCTCCCTCCCTCCCTCCCTCCCTCCCTCTCAGGAACTTCTTCTTATGGGCAGCATTTCTAACATCTACATTCCAGTTTGCAGCCTGTTTTTATTACATGCAAAATAATGTTTGGACCAAAAGTTTCACTCAGAGAGAAACCAGAGACTATTCATTTATTTATGTTTTTTTCATATTGTAAACTTAACAAGAAGCAGGAGAACAGGTGTTAGTAATTTTTGGGATTTTTTATTTCTTGCACATTCAGATTCATCCTGCTGCAGATTTTTTTTCTCTTTTGACTATTAAACTGTGGTCAAATTAGCTTCTAGTTAATTGTTAAGATCAGCTGCTCACAAACACACTACCTGATGTTGGATGCTGATTATGTGTTGAGCTTTACAAGGCTGCCACATAGTGGATGTTTTTGGTAACTGCTGGTTCACAAGAAACAACACTAGCAGCTGTTTCATTGGTCTGGCTGTTGAATCAATATCATAATCATGGCATGACAGTATTATGTCCTCATCCCCCAGCTTTAAGATTCCAGTTATTTCTTAAATTTTGAGTTAAAAGGTCTCAGTAGAGACATTGTTCTTGTGTGTTTTCAGTGTCGTAGCATATTCAACATATTCAAGGTTACTAAGGCTTTTTTTGTCAAGAAAACAGAAACTACAAAATGTACCATCAATGCTGCAGATGCTGTGACATCGTCTCTATATTTTATTGTTTCAGTTTTACAAGGGGTGAATCAAAAGGGCAATTTTGTGTCAGTGTTTTGAAGTTACTTATCAGGCTTGAAAACAACAGGAAGTTTGTGTTTAAAAAACTTTTATATTTTCTGGCTTTAAAATCTAATTCTGTCTTCCCGTTATGGAAGATGCAGCCATTGACCTGGCTCTGTTGCAACATATATGTAAAAGCATAAGGAATGGACTCCAGATGTTTGGCTGGCCTTCCATTAACCACAGAGATGCTCCTGTAAAAACTAAAAAATAATGACAAGACTGAAGGAGGAGAGAGAAAGTAGGCACAGAGAGGAAGAACAGATGCTTCAGAGAAAGACGAGACAAAAAGCAGAGAAACGTTCCTTTGTGCTTGGCTTCATCTGTTGACTCATGACTCTGATCTGAGCTCAGGATGACTCCAGTTTCTGTCTACCCGTCTGAAAGAGATTAACTCCCACAGGATGGTCTCTGTGGACCTAAAAACAGAGAGGTGGCTTTCATGCTGCCTGTTTGAGTTGACCAGGTTCCATGAACATAAACACATTCCAGACATTATCGTTACCCCTTTGCTGCCGAGCTGATAGCCTACAGGGCTACTGACAGACACACAGGCAGGCCAGGCACTTGTGTGTGTTCCTCCACAGCCTTCTATTAGCAGGAACCGCTGTGCACCTTCACCAGGTGTTTCCAGCCAAGTGGTTTATGATAGGGCCGGACTGGAATGTCCCACTGCAACACAAGCCTGCCAGAGCCATTAGGAACACAAAGGGGGGAATTCTGCAGGAATCTTTTTTCCTTTCTAATCACTGCGTTCGGCACCAACAAATGAAATGAGGCAGAACAGGATAATATCTTCAAATAATGCACGGCTGTATGATAATCAGTCAAGGAAATAAAGTGCTTTTTAAATGTGAAAGCCACACCGGTTATACAGAAGAATCGATAAATCATGCTGTTTTATCAAGAATTTGGCAAAAAAAAATATGTGATCTTAAATATAAGTAGATGTTGCAAATGAAAGATTGTGGCAGAAAGTTAATAAATGTGGGTGAATCTGTTGGTAACACAGCTGAAAGAAAGTCTTAAAAATGATTCCAGTGTGTGAGAAATGTTCTGGGTGTTCTGTGAGTAAACTCTGGCCTTCTCCCACATCCAGAGTATGTATGTTTGATTGACCGATGCTAATTGATTTTAGGTGTGAATATCTGTATGGTCTATATAATGCGTCATGTTTCTCTGTGACGGACAGATGATCTGTCCAGGCTGTACTCTGTCTTTCACTCAGGCGATTGTTGGATTTAGGCAGCAGCTCCTCTAGACATTAGGCAGGCTCTCTCATCTTAAAGAGTAATGTCTATTGTACTCATCAGCTTTAACTCTTCTGTTTGTGTGCATGTTTTGTGTGTTTCTGTGAGTACAACAAACATCAGTAAATCTGAAAAACTATCACATCTCATTTTTAGTGCCACTCTAAAAATCTGTCTTTGGCTTTGGTCTTTTTAAAAAGAGTTTCTTTCTAAGCTCTCTGTAGTTAATATTTATAACTGGCTCTCTGCAAACTGAGAAATAAGCTTAGAAAAACATTGTTACTTTTGAAATGATGTTTTTCCTGAGATGAATGATAGATGGATTTTTCTTCTGATGTTGACTGTCTACCAGTCTTTGTATTAAGTTTTAAGCAGGTAGTTACAGTTTCATTCTTAACACACCGAATATTGAACTTAAACATTATTATTATTAGTAGTAGCAGTAGTAGTGTAACAGTAGTAATAGTAGCACTAGTAGTAGTTGTTGTAGTAATCTCCTAGAAATTACTGCGAACATTGGCATTGTATTTAACCTGGATCATTAATTCAGGTATGTTTGGTCTGAACCTTTTAAAGTTTCTTTGACATTTCACAATGACTGCTTAAGACGCACCTTAAACTTTGGCTCCTGCATCTGTCTGTCTGCCTTCCCTCTGACTGACCCACCAACTCTCATCTTTACATGTTGGTTCTTCTCCAGTGGAACCAGCTGCAGCTGTAGGTGAACTTTCTGCAAAACTGTGACCTTCAGAGTGAAGATGGGAAACCTCAGAGGACTGAGTGTCTTCATTGTTCTGACTCTTGCCGTCTTCACCTCCGCCAGACCAAAATCAGGTCAGTCTGCCTTTATCAGGAGAAAATATTAGGTTGTAAACATCAAGTGGATGTCATCTTTAATTTTTTGACATTTTTGTTACTCACAGTGGGATCAAATAATCTTAATGGGACTCATGATTTACATGAAAATGACTTTTAAACAGTCAATTCATATTCCATCTGGTATTCACTTCATGTTCATGGCCAGACAATAGACTCATAGAGGTGCTTAAACACTTTGTCATTGCTCACGTCTGTCCGAAACTAAAGAAGGATTCCTTGAGTCCCACATGGCTTCTTACACTGACTGCTGTGTCTCTGGTTATTATTTCCAGCATAAGCTCAGCTCATGGGCTGAAACTCTGGATGTACATTAATCAAAAAGTCCCATTCTAGCTTATAAATCGGCTACGAAAACACAGGCTCATCAAAAACTCATTCATGGCTGCAGTGTGTTTGAACCATGATGATGTTACAACATGAAAGTGAGTCAAAGACGAAAGATGAAAACAGACGCCCAGTGAGAGCTGGAGCCATGGAAAAGTGAGGTTAGGTGTTGTAAGTGTTAAGTATAAGACTCACTTCCCAATGCTGCCTGGTCTGAAAGTCATCTGTTGTTTTATACAACCTGACTCAAACAGTGTGGAGCAAAGTTTAGTTTGGAAGTAAGTCTTATAATGAATTACTGGTGTTGCAAACAGCAGCTACTTTAAAAGAGTCTTATTGCAAATCACAAATCAAATCAATATGTTTTAACTATTTAAACAGTTTGAGACAAATTGTTGAAGAAACTGGAAATCCAATAGCAATCAATCAGTGTCAAAAAACAAAATAACAGATTCCAGTTCAAAAAGCTCACATGAATCTGATCATTATAAAATAAGGAGAAGAGTGGGAAATATATGAGTTAATTACAGTATCCTCATTGTAACTTTCAATTATTATAGTGTGGCTATTTGTTTTCTTAATATCAAAGCCCTGTTGCTCAGAAACTCAGGCTGGCAGAAGTGGGCAGGAGAGTGACTCTGGAGATAAAAGGTCAAAATGTTCAGGTGCTCACATAGAATAAGAGTACTCACATATTTCCTGCTTTCCAGTTCAAGACATTTGTTGTACTATCTTAACAGTGTTTTCTTGTGCCCCTTGTCTCAGGTCCTAATCAGAAATGTAAGTCTGGCCCGGTGGATCTAGTCTTCCTCATCGACAGCTCCCGCAGCGTAAGACCACATGAGTTTGAGACGATGAGGAAGTTCTTGATCGACATCCTGAACACCCTGGACATTGGACTAGACACCACAAGAGTGGGAGTTGTTCAGTACTCCAGCCAGGTACTTTTTGCAGTCACCATCCAAACCATTTCCAGTTATTTTTTCATAGAGAACACACATTTTCTCTGGTAGTTTATTTAATTTGTAGAATTTCTTTCAGAAGAATTATTACAGTTTGCTTATGTTGCTGTCGACAGTCACCTTCTTTGTGCTCAGGTCCGCAGTGAGTTCTCCCTCAAGACCCACAGCAAGCTGGAAAACATGGTGAAAGCCATCAATGAGATCGTTCCACTGGCTCAGGGCACCATGACGGGCCTCGCCATCAGATACTTGATGAATGAAGCTTTCAGTCCCGGACAGGGAGACAGGCCAAAGGTATACAAACTGCTGCCTGAAGTCAATTTGTTCCTATTTATTTGACAGGCTGATTTTTTTTGAAGACCTTCGCAACTGATACAAATAAGGTCCAAAAATCTTAATCTTAATTTTTTGACTAAACTTAGCGGAGTTCATCTATATTTTTGGTATGGAAGGCATAAAAATGTTATCTAAATTTAGCAATATAAGATCTGTGATGTAAGAGAACATGCTTTTAGCAAAGGAGAGCTCACTAATAGTCAATACACCGGTAGCAAGCTAATGATTTCTTTCTTGTTAGGTCCCCAACGTGGCTGTGATTGTGACAGATGGACGTCCTCAGGACCGTGTGGCGGAGGTGGCGGCTGAGGCCAGAGAAAGAGGCATTGAGATCTATGCAGTGGGAGTGGCCAGAGCCGATATGACGTCACTAAGAGCCATGGCCTCGCCGCCCTTCGAAGACCATGTGTTCCTGGTGGAGAGGTTTGACCTTATCTACCAGTTTGGCCTGCAGTTCCAGGACAAGCTCTGTGGTAAGACTGCAGAACAAAAACCATCGCACAAATGTGAAGTTTCAAGAAAATGTTCGTTAAACTGCTCTTGACCAACTTAGGTTTGATACTTTATCTTTTCCTATTATTTCAGTACTTAGCATAAACTGTAAAAAATATATGTATATATTTCTGCTGGAATGTAAAACTCTGACTCAGAACAGTTTTGAGTACCATTTGAAGCTCATCATAAATTACCTGAACTCTGGAAAGTCACTTTTCCTGGATTTCAGATCATGTTTTTATAAAAAGTCCCATCTGAGTCTGGCCTTCACATTTAATTCAACAAATGGATTGCAGTTTTTTGAAGTTATCTTGTAGCCAACTATTGTGAAAATGTCTTGCAGCTGGATTCAGCTGGGCCAAAATAACCTTTCTTTATGGAATCGACAAACAATAAATGTTTACCCTGAAGATAAAAAAAATTCCCATCTCTCTGCTAAATGTTTTAATATCTTTCATACCAGACTATATGTTTCCCTTCATATTTCCACTTCCATCAGCTTTTCTGAACAGAACGGTTACTCTGAAAATATATTGCAGTTTTGCTAAATGGAAGAGGCCTGGAAACAATTCATTTGAATAGATCAGGGATTTCATCAAAAATATATAACAAAGGGTGGAGTGAAGCTGATTAGGTGTTCAATGTACCTGTAGAAAAGTTATTATAATAGCATTATTGTATCAGCATTATTGGAGACTTTTGTAACAGTGACTGCAACAGTTCAACTAATAAAGCGTCAGAAATACAATATATTAGGTTAATTTGATATGCATGCTAATGTCATCACTTGAATTTGCATTGGACACATGTTTTAGACTGCATTGCAAAGCAAATAGTTCAGTTGTTGTCATGACTTTGGCCTCAACTATGCTGCAGGTATTGATCTGTGTCTGGAGTCTGACCACGGCTGTGAGCATCTCTGTGAAAGCTCCCCAGGATCCTTCACCTGCCACTGCCTGCCTGGATACAGGCTCAATGCTGATGGGAAGACATGCTCAGGTAAAAATATTACCGAGCAAGCTTCACATTTGTTTTTACAGATCAAGATAGAATATTTTAGATCAGATTGCAACTGTGGAATAAATGCATACTAAGTAACATATGCAAGTACTTTAGAAGCGAAACAAATATCATTCATTGGAGAAAGTACAACTGGCTATTCTGCTAAAAGATCTGATAAATGTCTAACTTTTACACTTAATCCATGATTTTTTTTAAAATGTCATTATGTTTCTGTATGTTTTCATGTGTTTCTCAGCCATTGATCTGTGTGCTGAACGAAAGCATGACTGCCAACAGATCTGCATCAGCTCACCTGGCTCCTTCACCTGTGACTGTAACCAAGGCTACCACCTGAATGACGACAAGAAGACATGCTCACGTCAGTCTCACACACTCACACAAACCTCACTGCCTTTACATGTTCCAGTTTGACACATGCAAAATAAACTGCTATTTTTACAATAATCAAGATTTTGTTTGCATGAATTCATGTCAAACAATTTTTTTATTGCAATGGAAAATTGGTTCATTTTCTAAAAAATGCTAAAAAAATGTTTTGTTCAGCTGGATAGTTTTACTTGTTTGAGTAATCTATAAATGGAACTATAAAAAAGGATTTGAGTTAATCTGGCAGCCACAGCTGTGATTATTTTATGAATACTTGCAATATTACTTTACCATAAAAGATTATATAGGCTCCTGGAGAACTTTCTTGTTAGTTGACTTAGCTTTGAAATTAGCAATATTAGTCACTAATGTGACAATAAATAGAGTACCGTATTTTCCGGACTATAAGGCGCACCTAAAAACCTTCAATTTTCTCAAAAGCCGACAGTGCGCCTTATAATCCGGTATGCCTTACATATGGACCAATATTGAGCTACAACAGGTCTGGCACCTACGGTAAGCAGCCGCCGACTTCATTTTCGCCCGTAGAATAAGAAGCGCGCGGTGCATGCTGGGATAGTTGTCAGAACGCTATCTACCTACGGACCGTCTATAATCAGGTCGTCTGCAGGTCATTTAGTACCACGTTCTCCACCAACATGCTGTGCACGAACGGAGAAGGGTGACCATCGTCCGGCCACGCCCCGGCCCAGTCGCGGAAGGCTCTACTCGCCGACCGGAGTCGGACTGTTTTGTTGACATTCCCTTTAGTGGAGCTCCATCTAGTGGATGCATAACGTAACTCCAGCCTCTATCTACTGTAGCGTCTATTCTATACGGTGCACCTTACAGTGCGGAAAATACAGTAGTTCCATTTAAGCCAAACCTGGATTTTGTTTGTAATTAGCCATGCAGTTTGCAACATCAAATGGATTTAAATCTCTAAATCAAATGCTGAAATATTCATTTTCTGGCTGGCTTCATGCAAATCATAAATGCTTTGCTGAATTTCTCTTGCTTCTTGCTATAACTTGATGCAAACTAGGCTGTAGCAGCGCTTGCCCTGTCCCTTTTAATCTGATGAAGTGAGGTTAAATGATGACAATTAACACTGCACAGCCGCCATTTCCAAAAGCATTTGTTTGTGTTCCTAATATATTTCCACCACTCCACAAAAGTTAGCAAACAACTTTTCATTATTATATTTATCTTCTTGGCACAACACAATATACTGTAAACAAGAAACCCAGTGTATTTGCATCGGGTTTACTCTCACACTCATGTCACAACCATCATGGCACTGACAGTCATCACTTTTGAAAATATGTACCTCCTTTAAACAACAATTCAATCTGTAACCAATATGAACCTTTTGAACAGCAAATACAGAATGTTTTAACAGCTATAAAACTCAGACATGCCCATCTAGTGGTGTTTTTGTTTATGTGCATGTCCTGTTCACATGCACTCATTTACAGATGCAGCGAGGCAAACAACACCTGGATCTCAGGATAATTTAGACCAAAAAAAAAAAGACAATTTAAGACCTTTTGGTAACCCAAGACTTACCACATTTGTTTTTAAGTCACACAGATCTTCAAAGACTCAGTACCATGTAATTATTGTTTAGAGAAAAAATGTGTTTTAATGACAGATTGTCAACTATTCTGATTTATAACAACAGGAGTACAGGGGCTATTTAGAGGTTACTGGTGATTGCATATGTGAAACAGATGATTACATGTATTTTACCATGTTTGAGGCCTGTTCTCACAGTGTGTTTTCAGTAAAAAAAAAGATTTAATACAGGACCAAATTAACTCAATAAATGTGTGTAATTTAGCCATTGACCTGTGCGCTGAGGGAAAACATGACTGTCAACAAGCCTGTGTCTACATGGGACCGGGCGTCTTCACCTGCGACTGCAACGAGGGATACAGACTCAATGTGGACGAGAAGACCTGTGCACGTTAGTCAGTGTTTCTAAACAATCCTCATATATAAAGATATGTAAATATACACACATAAAATCAACAGATTGAAGTTAGTGTCATTTTTTTAATTTATTTTTTTTTACTATCTAAAGACAGTTGAATCCTGATACAATATGAGTGCAACTGTTTTTCGCCATAGCTTTAGAAAATCAAATTCAGTGGATGACTCATCCAGAAAATAATTAATAAATACCAATTTTTAACAAAGACATAAAAACCTGAATATTTAGAAGAGCTCCTTTATATACCCTCATTGTAGCTATAATGTGTGAGACTGCAAACTATATTACTTTTATATTGTTTGAGAGTAAATTTCTCTGCAATTGCTAAAGGTTTTAGAAATAAATGGTTACATAAATGGTACATCTAACTTAAATGTTTACAATTTAGCCATTGACCTGTGCGCTGAGGGAAAACATGACTGTCAACAAGCCTGTGTCTACTCGGGACCCGGCATCTTCACCTGCGACTGCAACGAGGGATATAGACTCAACGTGGACGAGAAGGCCTGCTCACGTTAGTCCGGCTATCACAAAAATACACCTGCTCACACTTTTACAGACAGACATATCTAGGGATAAAGGACTCAACAACAAAGTTAAACTTTTTGCCCACTTCTAATTTTGAAACCAAAACTATAACCACTGAACAGCTTCCACACGTCACTGTAATTGTTGGAATGTTCTGCAAGAGAGTTTAAAGACATCACACTTATTTTATCTGAAAACATGTCACATGCAGTTGTAAACATTTATTTTTTAAGGAAAAATGCAAATCTCTTATTTAAGTATAGAAAATCCTATGACGCCTGGTGAGATAAGCTTTATTTAAGGGATTAAGTAGTAATGAAATAGTCAATCTTATACTGTTATCAACTCAACAAAAATTAGACACTGGGATCTATATCTGGATGCAAACTTATGTAAATGACCTGTCTTGCAAATAAGATGGACATTTTTTTGCTTCAGTTTGAAAACATGAATTATTAAACTGCCAAATGAGAAAACAGTTTATATATACCACATATTACTTATTAGATTCAGCAAGTAATTCATAAATTATTTCATAAAAATCATTTGTGAAGGCTGATAAGAAAGCTGCAGAAAAACAATTTTAATTGACTGAATGTTTGTTATTTAGCCATTGACTTGTGCGCTGAGGAAAAACATGACTGTCAACAAGTCTGTGTCTACTCGGGGCCCGGCGTCTTCACCTGCGACTGCAACAAGGGATACAGACTCAATGGGGACAAGAAGACCTGTGCACGTTAGTCGAGCCACAGATTTTAACCTATACAATACAATCAACCCAGCTAATACATTTCATACTGTTATTTATGAAAACGATCAATTAAATTGGAAAAACTCTGTGTAAAAAAAAAGTCAACCTCCCCTCATTTTATAGGCAAAATTGGAGCTGTGTCTTACTGACTAAACCAATTAGAGTTTTGACTTTTTATTTTTTACTTAAAAAGTGGAAGACGGTTATATTTATTTCACTTTGGTTGTGTTTTAAAACCAACAAGATAACTCAATTATTGTGTATAATTTAGCCATTGACCTGTGCGCTGAGGAAAAAGATGACTGTCAACAAGCCTGTGTCTACATGGGACCGGGCGTCTTCTCCTGCGACTGCAACGAGGGATACAGACTCAACGGGGATGAGAAGACCTGCTCACGTTAGTCAGTTTTGTGTTTCTCACAAAAATACATACTTACAAAGACATTTGTAGAATTACACAAATCTGACAATTACCTACATTATTTAAATCTGATAACAAGGTTGAAGATGCTTCTGCCCTTATTGTCCTGAAGTAAAATTTAAAGTCTACTCTCAGGCTACTACACAGACTTCATATTTGACTCTAATGGCTGAAACTTTGATCAGGAAAGCTTTTAGACATAACATTTACTATCTGACAACATTTATCGTTCCAGCTAATATTTATTTAGAAACACAATTTTTGCATTTTCTCGAAGAAGTGATCCAGAATTATTTATTAATTAAATACTTCCAAGAATATTACAATCCATGTTATTGAGATAATTTGTGGGAATACTTTTCCAAGGACTGAGTGTTTTTGAGGTCTTCCAAATGGTTGCTTACTAAATCTACTAATCTAACTTTTACTTAAATACAGGGATTATTTGAAAGTTAAAAATGCCCATATGGGAAACATTCTTCTTACTTGTTGGAACTGTGGAAACATTTCCAAGTAGTTTGAAAATGTTTAAGGAATTCTTAATGATTAACAAGTTTAACTCAATAAATGTGTGCAATTTAGCCATTGACCTGTGCGCTGAGGGAAAACATGGCTGTGAACAAGTCTGTGTCTACATGGGACCGGGCGTCTTCACCTGCGACTGCAACGAGGGATACAGACTCAACGGGGATGAGAAGACCTGCTCACGTTAGTCAGGCCATCACAGAAATACACACATGTACAGACATATCTACATATACAGATCTATGCGTCATTCCTTCTGTTGAATATGTCTTACAAAAATGACAAAGTTTATTTCCTCTTTCGATTATTTCTTAGGAAAGTATAAAATATTTTTTGCTGCTTCCAAGATTTTTGTGCAAAAATGAAAAGGTTTGTTAGGATGGTTAGCACACATCACTTCTCTATTTTTAATCCATACGTTTGTGGTGCATATGGACTAAAAATGTAATTTATTATCATATTTATGTATTTGTTTAAACATTTATTTGAAAATTCTCTTTGCGAAACTCTGTCTTTTTTTCAAAAACTCTTTAAGTGATAAAAAATCGCTTAGTATTTGTATAAAAGGTTACATCAATACCCTTACTTACTTACTTACTTACTTACTTACTTACTGCTAATCAAATGAGATCACTAAACTTTACCTTATAAAATTCTGTGCAGGTACAATTAACACTGTCTAAATGACAATGCAAGTAAATACAAAGTAATACTTTATGCAGATGATGTGATACTTATTTTGAAGTTGAAAACACAACTTTTCAAGTATCATTTAATACTATTAAGTAATTTTCAGTAATGTTAGTTTATAGTGTGAGAAATTAGTTGGATTTATAGTACTAAAAATTCTACATTTTTCACTATGCAATTTGTTATACTATCTGCCTAAATAACAAAATCAGTAGTCCCAAGCCCTGGTCCTTGGGACCCACTGCCCTGCATGTTTTTAATAAGTGCTTTCTCAAATATTTACATGACCATCTTAGCATGCCATCAAGCACTGCAGAAATGTATTTATGACCTATCCTTTAAAACAACAACAACAACAAAAACAGTCAGCCATATCCAGAACATATCAGACAGTTGATCCTGAGGATAAGGATTCGGGTCCACTGGCTTTGGTATAACATGAGTCAGTGTGCTAAAAACGACAAAAAATGTATGAGACATTTTAAAAGTAAGCTTTAAGTTAATGTTACAATCTTCAAAATAGTCCTCGATTAAAAATGCTTCACTTTACTAACTTTATAGTCTAGATTTTCCTGCTGTCATTTGCTTGAAAACTAACAAAAAAACATTCAACAGGTGTTTTTATTTGCTTTTCTTCTTTGACATTTTATTGCTCTAATTAGTTTTATGTTTTTTTTTTCTTTCCTGGTTCATTATTGGATTTTACATAAATCAAGTCCTGACCTTCATATAACAACCCTGAATAAATTATCCTCTTTCTTTCTTGTCTTGTCTTATGTCTTGTTATCGTGATGCTTCTTCAGAAGAAAAGAGAAACTGTACAAATACAAATGTCATGTTTTGAGTAAGAAATGTCTGATGACTTTGTCAGAAACTTTATGGAAATATAGATTGGGAATTTAACTAAATTAATGTGTGTAATTTAGCCATTGACCTGTGCGCTGAGGGAAAACATGGCTGTGAACAAGTCTGTGTCTACTCGGGGCCCGGCATCTTCACCTGCGACTGCAACGAGGGATACAGACTCAACGGGGACAAGAAGACCTGCTCACGTTAGTCAGGCTCCCACAAAAATACACACATAGCCATATGTTCATATTTACACAAATCTAAGGATAATGGGTATTATACCTGTCTAACAGCAAAGTTGGATTTAATTATTTTTCTTTAATTTTTTTGTAAAATATAAAATATCTACTGTTGTTGCAAGGTTTGTTAAATTGGTCAAAATCAACTATCTCACTAGTCTTTAAATATGTTGGATCTAATTGGCCTTACATCCTCAATCCTCATATCACCTACACACATCAGATTAAATATTTAGATATAAGTATACTATCCAGTATGTTGCTCAATCTAACATTTAAAAAATGCACAAAATAGATGATCTAAAACATAAAAATGTCAATGTCTGAAAAAAATCCCAACCAAAATGTTGTAAACCATATAATTGTTCTTAGCATTTTTACTAGAACAGAAAAATGGGCAATGTGATAAAAGCATAGATATGATCAGTAGACCAAGCTTTAATACAAGTTTGTCAATCATTTTAGTGGTTAGAATGATTGGCAACATCCCAGACAACCGACTACAAAAACTAAAAGAGGGTTTTGTTGAACATGAACTTTTCCATATTTCCATTTCATAGTCAAACCACGTTTTTCTAAATGTAATCATAAGATTAATTTCACCATCTTGGTAGAAAACTCTTTACATCACTAACTACAGGTCTATTCTTTCTTCTTGTTTAATAGATACTTTACCATTCACTAAACAAGAAAAAGACAAAAAATATCTATCCTCCCCTTTATCCTCTTCATTTGCTTTTTCTATTAAATCTTATTAATACTGTTGGTCTTAATGCTTCTTGCTATATTTAATTATACAAAGCTATTTTTTTTAAATAGGCAACAGAGTAATATGTAATTGTTTATAAAAGTGTTTCAATTAACAGCTTGAAACTAATTATTGTGTCTAATTTTAGCCATTGACCTCTGTGCTGAGGGAAAACATGACTGTGACCACGTCTGTGTGAACATGGGCCCGGGCATCTTCACCTGCGACTGCAAAAAGGGATACAGGCTCAATGAGGATGAGAAGAGCTGCTCAGGTTTTTTATTAAAAATGCAATATTTATGCCTATTAGATTTAGATAGATGAAATCAGCCTGTATTTGATTCGTGTCACCTTTTGAATATGAAACTGCTATGAGTGTTTCAAGATTCTTTGTTGGGTAAATCTGAATGCGTGCTACGTTTTGAGATCCTGCTTTAAGACTACATAAAATTTAGCTGCGTATGGGCACTGCTCTAGTTAAAGGAATAAAGTTAAACAAAGATGAACTTAAAATCAAAAGAGGAAAGAAATTATGTACATCATAAGGCTGTATTGCCACAATATATTTTGTATTTTAGGAGAATCTCAACAGATGGTTCTGCAGTCAGAACTCTGTTGAGAAGGCCGTCACCATGTCCTTGGTTTTGCTGACAAAGAAACTCATAATGCGTTGCCCTTTAACTCTGACTTGGAAAAACATCTATGTGCATGTCTGTGTTGCTTTAGCCATTGACCTCTGTGCTGAGGGGAAACATGACTGTGAACAGATCTGCATCAGCACCCCGGGCGTCTTCACCTGTGATTGTAACAAAGGATTCAAACTCAACAGGGACAAGAGGACTTGCACAAGTCAGTGAATCCGTCTGTTTTTTTTTTTTCATTTGCTTTCTCTGCAGGCCAGTTGCTGATTAAATGTAATCCATTCATCACTACTGTTTCTCTGCCTTTATCTTTCCCAGCTCATTTGTAGAATAATTTTATATTTTGCTGTTTTAAGCAGCACTGATTTACAGTTTGTAAGTCAAATCCTCTTAATTGCCTGAAAATTGACATTCAAAACTTGATTAAACCTCTTCTCTGTTTAATGTGTGTACAGTTGATCAACAAAGAGACTCGTCAGCAAAATGCAATATAACTGAATGTAAAAATTCAGTATTAACCTCTGATCTTAAAATGACATTTTGTGTCATTGTTGTGATCTTTTAATGGCCAGAAGTGACTTCAAAATACTGGATGAATTGGACATCCAGTATTTGTTAGCTTATAAACCTTTACATCAAAGTAGGACATTTTGATTCAAGGAAATACAATATACAATATACTAGTCAGTTTAGCCATCGTCCAACACACCAGATTAGGTTGAGTTGTCACACATCATTTATGCACAACTCCCCCCTGTCTTAAAAATCTGCCAGCGAGCGTTGTAGTTATTCTTCCACCTGCCAGACGTCCAGGTTTTAATTCAATCAAAAATATTTATAAGGTAAGGTTATAAAAGTCCAAACATAAGATGATTAAGTGCTGACTGAGAAAGAGGCAGCCCTTTTCCAGAAAAGATGAGGGAGAAATGTGTCTCAGGAGGATCATCTAGCAGGAAACGCATTGCTTTGCTTTTGTGCAATAAAAACAACTTTGTGAAAAAATACTGGTAGAAAAACAATGTTTTATTATGAAATATGTCTAATTTAATAATGACTGGGCAACAAAAGCAGCGGGTTTGTTGTCAAGTCAAAGGTTACTGGGAGAAAGAAAAGTACAACAATTACATTGTCCTTTGGTTTGATCAATTTGGTGTTGCAATAACTATTAGCTGAAATATTTTTGAATTTAGAAATTTGTATTGCTCAGAAATCTTTTTAATTTGCAATAACCTTTGCATTTCATTGTCAATGTCTCATCATTTATCACAGCAGCATATCACAGCATGACATGCTGCATGTGTTTTGTCTCTTTAAGCATTTTTTGTTGAGTAATTGTTAATGAATTTGTACTTTTTTAGACATGGACATGTGCAACACGGTGAAGCACGGCTGTGACTACCAGTGTGTAAACACCCCTGGATCTTACCACTGTATCTGTCCTGAAGGACAACTGCTTCAGGATGATGGCAAGACATGCGGCAGTAAGTCCAACCCTGAAATAAAATACTGGTAGAAAAACATGATTGATAGACATGGAAAGTGTTTTATAAATCAGCCTGGCACACACTGGGAACTTAAAGTGAACCTATAGAGATTTATTATAAGACACTTAAGAAATCAGGTCAGTATCACTATAAGATACTGACCTGATTAGTTGCAAACATTATGAAGAAAAAGCATAAATGAATACAGAGTATTAATAAAAAAAAAATGTATCAGATGTATTTTGTCAGAACATACTAAAGATGTTTTAACAGATTCCACATTTATTTAAATTTAATTTTAAATGTGAAAAACCATGACATATATTTATTATTTATTAAAACAAATGCCATCAGTACAACTATAGTTAACCTACATTCCTCCTAGCTGCAGGGCTGTAGCATTGCTATCCTTTACAGAAATACTAAAGCTACATGTTGATAAAAAAAAAAGGTTTTTTTGTCACTGCATTGATCTTAATTCTTTAAATATTAGCAGAATTATTTGTTGTGTTGTGATGCACAATGTCAATCAATATGACACAAACAGGGACTGATATATGCATAAATATACATTTTTAACTACAGAGTACAACAATTCTTGTATTGGAAAATGTTTTAGTGATGGAGCTGCTGGGCTTGAGTCCAAGGCATTGCTGACATCTAAATTAAGTTTTGATTTTGAAATATATTTTTATGATGAATTGATATTGATAATAGCGACAAAAGTCCCTTAAAAGAATTGGTGGCATTATATAGGAGCAACATTTATTGGCGAAAATAAAGAATAGAAGAGGTAGGATTTCTTGGAAGTGAAATGAAGATAAATGAGATGTTGAAGATGAACCTGCACTGATGTGAAAAACAGCTCAGCTCTGTCTGAATAAAAAATAGCTCAACGCTTGAGAGGATTATATTTAAAAGTTTTTATCTCTGGAAGGAGAACAAGGGTCAGGACCTGACCACTTTTAAACTACGTGACCAAAATGGATTCTAATCTGAAAAAAGGCGTTCAATAAATTAATAAAAAATCTACGGTAGTTAAATGTTGGAGCTGTCATCTTTTTTTAAAGGGGAATATGTTTTCTAGCATGATGAAAGGTGTTCCAAATAACTATAAATAATGATTATTTAAAAAATGTTGCACTTTTAAGTTAGTTTTTATGCTCAAACTGCTTTAATACTTTAATACTATGCTAAATGTTGTCTATTGTAGTAGTGTTTTTGTCTTCAGGATTAATATTTCCTTACCACTGTCTTTTTGGAGGGATCTGTATCTTATGTTTTAACAGATAGACAAATAGAACAGAATCAGCATCCTCTCCTTTATGGAGCAAACACAACCCATCTGTTTGTATTTATTTCAGCTTGCAAGTCTGCAAACATCGACCTGGTGCTTCTGATCGACGGCTCTAAGAGCGTCCGCCCTCAAAACTTTGAGCTCGTCAAAAAGTTTGTCAATCAGGTAGTTGTTTTTTCTGACATATTTGTGATGTATTACAGAGTGTTGACAACATGATCAACAGACCACAAAACTGTGACAAATGCATCATGTAAATGTTAATTTTACATAAAGAAAACTTAGTAATAAATATATTAGGTTAGTATTTGTATTTTCCACCCTCGGGACAAGAAAATATTTTTACAGTAGAGTTGGATTTTATTTTAGGAGTGATATATAAATAAAAACTAAAAAAAATAAATAAAAACTGGAAGAAGCAGCTGATGTCTTGCTTATTTCCTGACACCCTTCAGGTTGTCGACTCTCTGGACGTGTCTGCTCATGGTACCAGAGTCGGTCTGGTTCAGTACTCCAGCCGGGTCAGGACAGAGTTCCCACTCAACATGTACCACACTGCTGAAGACATCAAAGCTGCAGTCATGAAGGTAGCATAAAACACGCGAAATTATCCTTATGTGCTAAAATCTGCTTCACTCGGAGGCAAAATGATCACAACAGAATTGTTTAATGGCTTTACAACATCTATTCTTCTAGGTTGACTACATGGAAAAAGGAACAATGACAGGTCTGGCACTTAAACACATGCTGGAGTACAGCTTCTCAGAAGCAGAAGGCGCCCGTCCAGCCAGTCGCAACATCCCCCGCATTGGACTGGTTTTCACAGACGGGCGATCCCAAGATGACATCAGCGAATACGCCAAAAAGGCTAAAGAAGCCGGTCAGTACCAGTTCGGGTTTTTTTTCTATCTATAAAAGGTTGACATTCATCATGGTCATTAATCTCATTTTTGTACTTTAAACAATAAGTTTGAAAACTTTGTTTCCAGGGTTGGATAATCATGCAACATGCTAGCCAGTTATATCGGCTCTAAAACTATCTAGATTGTTTGTTTGGGATCATTGCCCTTTTGGAAAACCAAACTGTGTCCAAGTTTTACCCACATGACCCAAACTATCCACTGTCAAATTAAATAAATTGGTTAGGATGACCGGGGACCATACAGGAACCACCAAACCATGAACTAAAACCTGCTGGAACAGCAGTGTCCACAGAGAAGCAAGTTATCCATTGATAGAGAAAGCACTAACCAAGAAAAAACAATTTCTCCAAAGTGAACACTCTCAAGCTTTACTGCAGCTATTTACATGTACAAGTCAAATCCCTCCTGGAGAGAGGTTTCATAATCAGATGAACAAAGATGGAGCTATTCATCCACAACAAGAGATGTGTTTTCAAAGTGAAGATGATATTTTCAATGCAGGGGAATCTGTGAAAGCCTTCAGTGGTAGCATCATCGTCAGAAGAAGTGCTACCTTTATATTCTACATCTGTGTATTAAATCAACAGCTATGACTGAAACTCTGAAACAGTTTGGTCTTTCAACAAGATATTGATTCCAGGCACGCAGCACGGCACACAGACAGGCCAACATTAATCCTCTGCAGGGTCCTTTCCTGAAATGGCAGGCTCATCCCTGTTAAAAAATGCTTAGGCTATTCTTAACAGTCAGCATGCCAACTATTATAAATAAAATGCACCATTTTATGTAATAAGTGGGTTAAAATGTCCAGCCTGAATTCTGCCAGAATCTTGTTAATGGTTATGTTGTTTGCCATTCAACATTTAACCAAATAGGGGGGGCGGGGTGTATTTACTATACATATGTATTTGCACATATATGTACATATAATTTTGACTGGGGAAAATTCTCAATAAATTAAATTTTGTGCACCCAGTTTATGTTTTTGAAAGTTACTGATGAAAAAAATAATTTAAAAACTCTATAATATGTAATTCCTGCCTATTATGAGTTCATGTTAATTTTTCAAATTCATTGTACATTTTAAAGCATTTAGTATACATTTTGAGCTAATGTTTATCTGTATGCCTGCAGGAATCACCATGTATGCTGTTGGTGTGGGCAAAGCTGTGGAAGATGAGCTGCGTGAGATTGCCTCTGATCCTGTGGAAAAACATTTCTATTACACGACAGATTTCAGTGCCATCAACACCATCGCAGACAACCTCAAACTTAATGTGTGCCCAGGTAAAAAAGAAAGAAAGAAACGACCAAGGAAAAGATCTAAACAAACAAATCCTCATGAGGAGGAAGTTTAAATGGCAAAGAGTATAAATAACAAGAATCAATCTATGTGTTTTTTACATAACATTCTTCATTGATTAGATTTAGGCAATACATCTTTTTATATTATCAATTGAAGAGTTGAAAAAAAACCCTCTTATTTATTTCACTATGCACTAATCAATATTCACCCATCAGATGAAGTACTGTGACTCAATAACCAAAGATGCCCTGTTGTTTGTCGCCATCTACTGGCAAACTTATAACATGGCAGTTTCTCAGGAAGCTGCATTAAAATATAAGGCAACAGAAAATCACCATAAATCATATATAAGTTGATATAAAGTCTGAAATTTGAACAGACAGACTTGTTGACCTTTACTTCAAAATCTCAAAAATGTAAATGAATAATGAATGTAATAACTTTGTGAGAACAACATTTTTATTTTTATATTTTTTGTCTGCAGCGGAGAGTCAGGGGGAGGTTGAAGTGAAGGATCCATGTGCCTGTGAGAACCTGGTGGAGTTCCAGCAGGCCACCATGAACAGCCTGGATCAGTTCACACAAAAACATATCCTTTCAAAATAATTCAACAGATCGTTAGCATGCAAGTGTTACTCTTTATATATATTTATGATTTGAAACATTCAGTCAAACGGAAAAATAAGCAACATTTGTGAAAAAGTGTATGGAGTATGAAGGCTTTTGCAAATCACCATAACACAGCAGCAGCTCCAGCATTCTTGTATTTGTTGCTCCTTAATACAATATCCACTAGCTTCTATGGCTGCCCGTTTGGAGCAACTGGAGAACCAGCTCCTGTCCAGGAAGTGATGTGGTCAAACAGAGTGACCACACAGGACAGCAGGAAAACTGGAGGGAAAAAGACTCATCCTGGAAAACTTTAACCAACTGGGATCTACAGCATGACACCTCTCACATTTAACTGATGATTTTACAACACCTTCACAGATCTTAGGAACTCTGTTAGAAATATGTTACAGTTTATGGTTTGGGGAAAATAAATATTTCTGTTGTAGCTGTAAGTGGTATAGATGAACAAAATTCCCAAACACCAATGTACAATGTAGCTGTAAAGAATGTTGTATTTAAAAAAAAACAAAACAAAAAAAAAAACAATCTCAAAACTTGCCCCTGTTTTACAGTGTTCTTTTACACAGAACATAATCAATACCTTTGTTTATTAAACAGCATTTTGTTACTGGTTTATTTCTAACAAGCACGCCAATCTAAGCAGGGTGTCTGTTTTTTGTAAACTAGATGTAATGAATGTATTTTAGGTACGAGACGTCAGCTCACAGCTAAATTATCAAGTTTCTTTATAGTCACAATCATTCAGTGCAATATTTATAACGAACCCTTTTTACAGTTTGACAAAATATGTATTGATGGCAGGTTGCAGTTTTTAATTTCATTTTTTTAACCAGCAGCAGAAACACAAAGACAACAAAGCAGGACACGAGTTCTTGATGCCACTTCTATCAACTCTCTGGTTTATGTCACATAACATTTTTTATGTTTTGCCTCCAGAGCAAATTCTCAAACCAAATCATCAAAAAGTAGAAATGGTTTTAATATAAAAGGGAATTTAAGAAATGTTGAGTCTTAATGTTTACTGAAGCTGTGGTGTTAATTCAATAGTGAAATCTGCCAATGCTGAAGGACTTACTGCTTTTATTTTATAAGAATATTTATAATTTTAAGCATTTATCAAATATTCTGAAATATAATATATATATATTTGAGAAGCTACATTATTTGATTTTAGAAATTTCATCCTAAATTGATAGAAATTTCTTGTTAGTTTAGGTGTTTAATTATTTCAGTTTGTACCAATAATACCATCATAAATTTATAGCCCTTAATTTTGGAATATCTGTATAATTTTGTATATTTTCTGATAACTACTTTTGTATTTTTGTAATGAAACTTTGTATCAAACCAAAGAGGGCAATAAAGGAGTAAACATTTTGCTGCTGAGTGTTTTACATTTTCTTTTTTTGGTCCTTACTTTTTACTATTTTTAGATATGCAGATGTTTTTTGGCCACACTTTAGAGAATTGTAGGCTGTTAACAATTCTGGCTAAAATGGATTTATTATTCAGTAATTAAATTGAATTTGAGTCAAATGTTTTTTAAGTGACCTCAGTAAGTCCCAAAGACAACAACAACAAAAAATCATCTTTGTAGCAACTTCAGTTTCTTTTTGTTGTTTTTTCCAGAAATCTTGGTAGCATAAGGAAAGGGAACAACAAGAAACAGGAAATATTGTCATCAATAGTAAAGAAAAAGAGAAAAGTTCATTTCCTTAGGTCACAAGGCAGTAGACATAAAGAAAACCAAATTGTTGGGCCTCCTAATCTGTATATTTTGTTCAAACTGGAAGTTTGGAGGAAGAAATGAAATCAAAATTGCCCATTAAATTTCACCCAGAAACTTCCAGAAAATGTGTGAAGTTTTTTAAAACACAACAGAAGTTAAAAAAAAACTAGTTGTTACCTAATCTATATCTTTAATTTGAAAAGTTATTAGGTCATAATGCTCTTGGTCAATATAGAGAAATTTCCTTTCAGTGAGTTTATTTGAAATTTAGGGGGAAAAGCACCAACAGAATATCAAAAATATTTTCATAAACAAGTAAGAAAAAAAGATTACTTCATAAAAGTAAACTAAACTAAGTGAAAAGCAGTTATCCAAGTGAGCAATAAAGTTGCTCTCCTAGTGGATTTGATTAAAGGCCTTGTGTGCCGTGAATTAGTTTGAAAACAATCTTCTTAACAGCATTAACCTTAATCATCTGCACTTTGTTTTATGTAATTGGAACAGACATTTCAACTAATCAGTCTAATGTTTTCTTACTGATTATTTAATAGCATTCACAACAACCTCTCTCAGAAGACTTATTTAATAGAACCCCTTGTGGCTGTATGGTGGATAATGCATTGAATCCCAAATAACAACCCACCCCTCTGTGTGTGACCTTTACGGCTGGAGTCCAAAGAGGATTACCAACATGGTTGTTTGCTTGTCCTGGAGCATCACTTGACTTTTGAACTCTGAGGATTACTCGAAATGTTAGGATATCCCTACTGTATTGCAAAAAGGAAGTAAGTGCATCAACTTTGCAAGTTTGAAAGAGAAGTTTGCATTTATGAATCATAACAAAATACATGACCTAAACTATATCCACTAAATGTAAACTCTAAGCCGTATCTAAGACTTTTTTCAAACACAGTTTTGTTACAATCAAAGATGGTTATATTTACAAAAATGAATCCCCTCATCACCTTGGTTGCACCTTTAAATTCAGTTTCTGAAAATATTCAGTGACAATGGGCAACTTGGGGGGAGTCCAATTTTCACTGGAAACAAGGCCAACAAACTGCCTGTAACTCTGACTCTGATAATGCTTGTACTTGAATATTACAGCACATATCTATGGGCCTGGTACTTTGTACTCCAAAAGTTGTGACCAAAATGAAAATTAACTATTCAGTATAACCTGACAAATAATGATGTTAGAGAAGGAATTGGCCATTAATCTCACAATTTCTTAATCTCTCCCTATCTATGTGAATCAATCATTTTATTGAAAAAGTGAGGGAAAACAAATAAATCTTCACAGGAGAAAATAATCTAACAAAGTTATCCTGAGGTTTAATTGGGAAATGTTTAAATTACCAACTCAGGAAGGGATATTTCAAACCTCAGTTAATGTCAAGGTAGCTAAATGCTATTGTTGAGACGCACAAGCAGGCCTCCTGACACATACGCAACACCCCTGGCGATACAGGTTGTGTTGAAATTGTTCTGATGAATTGATTGTTTGTTATATAATTTTCCAAATACTACCAAGATTCATTAGTTCAGTTATTTATGGCATAAGGGTTCAAACTTTTTGGAAGCACATAAAAGCGTATTTACTGTGTACAATGTGTAAAGCTCTCAGAGAAACCTATACTTCTAATTTAGTTATTCAGTCTTGTATATATAACCTGTGTTGAACTTAAATTTCTTAATAAACTTTTCTTTGTCAAATAAATGTATTTCAAACAATTCTATAATGTATATAAAACAAGTCGTAAAGTAATGTCTTATTTTTATAAAACCTTTCACAGACATATCACAGAGTGCTTCACAAAGTCAAAACAAAAAGTAAAAACAACAGTAATCAAAGGCCTGTCTGAATAAAATTGTCTCTAGTTGTTTTTTAAAATAATCTGTGGAGTCTGTCTAGCGTATGCAGAGTGCCAGGGTATTATACATCCACCATGTGATTTCTAACAGAAGTAAATATTTTTGAGAAATATTGGTTACTAATCCTGAGGAAAAATAGTTGCATAATAAATTAATTTAGATGCATAAAGTAAGAAGTAGGTGTTAGAAAGTAAGATGAGGTGTTATTTAAAGTGATTAAATTATATTTCATAGCAATGGTCTGTACAGTCTTTGTGGGCCACAGTCCTTCAACTTTTAGGTGTGTCCCTTGTCCTACACACAACTGGTCGACGATTCTGTGTGATACTACTGCCACCTACTGGTGTGACTGCAGAACTACAGATACATCCGACACAAATACTGGAACTTTACAATTGAACAATTATGAACTATTTTATGCACCAATTTAGACACTTTTAGCAATACACTTAGCCAAGTGCTACAATGGTTTGGAAAATAGGCTTGTTTGGAATAAAATCCTTCTCCACTACTACACCTCAGAGGCACATTTAACAAAAACTTCACTTTTAGACGCTTCATCGTCTTCTGGTTATTCATGGTGTCACAGCCAATTAGAGAAATGGGTCTTGTGGCGCCCATATGTATCAAAGTGAAAATGCTGATCAGAACGTCAACAGAAACTGTAGCGTTAACCTGAATACGGTCAGGTTTTTTGTCTTTTAGATTTATATGAAACCTGTGGGGAGCGAAGCTGTGCAAAGGTCAATCACAATTTGAATGTTTATTACCCTTCACTGAAATTGTTTCTTTTTTTTTTGAGGCCTAAACATTTTTGCATAAGTGACAGTTGTGCAATACATTTAAGAATTCAAAAGAGTTCTTACATTTGAAAGTCACAATGTCTAACTTTATCATAGAAGTTTGAAATTTGGTACACTTGCAGAACTTCTCAACCCCTATGGGGCCGAATGTAGAGACACACTGACTATAGACAACCAAATGGCACCCAGTGGAAAAGTGAGTGAGACAGAGGGTTTGAATTGGCAGCCCACCAGTTACAGGACAACTTAACATCATAATAAACTAAACAAAGTGAAAAGTAGTTCGCAAAGTAAGCAACAAAGCTGCTGTCCAGGTGGATTTGATTAAAAACTCTGTGTGGAGAGGATTTGTTTGAAAACAATCTTCCAAATCTCATTAACCTTATGCATATGATTGCTATCAAACATGTTGAACTTTGTTCCTAATTGGGATTTCAAGTAAGTAATCACCTTAATGTTTCCTTTGCTGATTCTTTAATAGCATTCACAACAACCTCTCTCAAAAGGCTCATTTAGCAGATCCCCTTGGCCGTCTTATTGTGGGTAAGGCACTGAATCCCAAATAACAACCCACCCCTCTGTGCCTGACCTTTACAGCTGGAGTCTAAAGAGAGTTATGGAGATGCTTGTTTGCTCATCCTGCAGCACGACTTGTCTTTTGAACTCTGAGGATTACTGGAAATGTCAGGATGTCCCAGTTGTATTGCCAGTAGAAGTGAGTGCAGTAGCATTGCAAGTTTTCAAAAGAAGTTTTAACTTATGAATCATAACAGAAAAAGTTAAACTTGCAGGGCCTACAATTAGAATTAATAAATTCACTAAATGCAAACAAAAATCTAAACCATGTTTATTTTTCATAAAACTGTTGTTGCACATTCAAAGAGAGCTAAGGTTAAAACTCTCTTTGAAGTCTTAAGCCTTATCGTTAATGAAATGTTATATACTGTGTCCTTACTTAAAATCCAAAACTAAGTATTAGAAACACTAATGGCAAAGGTAACCCATGAAAAAAGCACTATTAGTATGTTCAAAACCCCTAACAACTTATTTTTACAATTCAATTTATTTAGTTTTCTTGAAAGATAACAAACATTATTGTAGCTATGTACAATAATGTAACTATGTAAGCATATTTCCTAAAATGATCAGAATTTATATTCTAAAGCAGGCATCTGGGGAAAAAAAAAATGTTACATCAGATCTGACATGTTGACCAAATTGGATGATGTACAGAACTGAGAACAGAAGTACGAAGCTTTGAAATAAAGTCTTCGTTCTTTCTTCTATCATATCTAGCAACTGAACAAGTATTCATGATTTTTTTAACTGTGTCAGTGACAGATCAGTAAAATATTTAGATAATAGATGGTTTTGTATGTTTGGAGATTTCATCCAGTAAAATATGCATACACACACACACACACATGTACACGCACACCCCCCCCCCCCCACACACACACACACACACACACACACATACATGTACACACACACAGTATCACGAGGGCTGCTAGTTGTACGTATGCACAGGCACACCAATGAACCCTTAGACTGATGCCATCCAAACTATATAAAGAATAGAATGTCAGTATTAGTGTTGTTTTAATCTGACAAAGATCCTGTAGACTTGGCATTAAAACAAAGGAAAACATAATCTTCACACACAATAAAAGCAAGCTGACTGAGTTGAACTGGATGTCTTTAGCACATTTTAACCTTCCTGAATAAGGAACAGGTAAAAAAAAAAAATCTAGCCAAAAACCAAACCAAAACAAAACAACAACAAAACAAAATTGCTGATGTGGTGATCTTGAGTTCAAGGTTAGTGCTTCTATTTTATCTCTTGAAAATGTCCTGCATTTACATCTTCATGAAAAAGTCTATTATTTGTATAGATATTTACAAATATCCAGAGTTTGCTTAGAGGTGTGAATTAATTTATGGAGTTAGGCTCCTCTTTTCCCAACTCATTACGTTTTTTGTAATATTACGTTTTTAATGATTGACAGCCTAAACGTTGAAATTGATTATTTACTTTACATGACAGTTGAAAAAGGTTTTTTATGCAACAATTATTTTCATTTGGTGTTAAAAGAAAGCAGGGGTGCTGGATTGGAAAACTCTAAGAAGAGCCTGTGATTGTTGTTATATCATTCCTTTAAGAAGGAGAGCATGTTAAAAGAGACATCATAACATTTTCTAAAGATTCATTGATGGGCAGAAAGTTTCAATGTGGTTCCAAATCTAAGCAATTTTACAACATGATGTACAAAATGCCAAAACTTAACTTCTGAGCAAAAGCAAGTTTGGGTTTGTAAGTGTCAGAAGTGCTTAAACAAAGTTATGCACCTTTATAGGGTTTAGAGTTCAACCATCAACTATTATGAAAACCAGAAAAAAAAAAACAAAAAAAAAAACTTTTGATATTGGATCTCTGTAAAAGATGAAACACTTTCTTCTTTTCTCTTTACAGGCTGGAAAAGATGAATATATCCATTGCTAATGTGACAGGAGTTCCAGATTATCGGGATTCCTTCACCAAGGCTGTGATTAAGAATGTTATTGTTGTGGTTCTCAGCATTTCCATCAACTACATCAATGCAGGACTCATTCATACGTTCTGCGGAAACCAGGTCATTATTTTAATCATACTTACTGCCTTCAGGATACAGTTATTTCAGAATTATATTGAATATAAAACTAATGGTAATGTTCAAAGTTTGTTTTACATTTAAATTGAAGCAGAATATTAAATGCAGTATCTTCCAAAAGTATTCACATATTTCAATTTTACATGTTTTTCATGCTAATGCCACAGTAAAGTTGGCTGTGGTATAATTTGACAGACCAATACAAAGTAGCATAGAAAAGTGATGTGGAAGGAAAATGATGCATAGTGTTTAAAGTTCTTAGCATTTAGAATCAGTAATTTATTAGAAAAGCCATCTCTCACTGCAGGTTTTTTAAACAATGGTTTCTTCAGGCCTCTTTTCGATAAAGGACAGATTTTTATAGTGTAAAATTAATAGTTGTCATGCAACACATGCAACATGAAATTTCTGTCATTTTCTGTCAGTTCCCAACAGTATTGCATAACACCTCATAATTATTTGGTCCATCATTTGACATGAAATGTAAATTCTTGACTACTATACACACCGCTACAATAATGTGCTGTTTTGCTGTTTTTGTTGTTTTTCTCCAGATCTTCAACACAAATCCCCGGTACATCCTGTTTGTTCACTTGGTGATCAATGACATGATCCAAGTAACGCTGACTGTTGCACTGTTCATCATTAGCTACATCCTCTACAAGATCCATGTATTTGTCTGTTGCATCTTAATACTGATTGCCCTCTTCACCACTGAAAACACCCCGCTGAACCTGGCCTGCATGGCAGTGGAGTGCTACATCGCCATCTGCATCCCCCTCCGCCACGCTCAGATCTGCACGATCAAGAGAACGAGGCTGCTGATTTCCTTAATCTGGATCACCAGCTTGGTGTCTGTTCTCCCTGATCTCTTCATTACCTTGGCCACGGAGCCACTGGACTATTTTAATACACAAGTGTTTTGCCTTAGGGAAACTGCTTTTCGAAGTCCCAGAATCATAGAGAGAAGGAATATTACATATATTGTATATCTGGTTCTCGTTTGGTGCATTATTTTTTTCATTTATTTCCGCATACTATTTACGGCAAGAACAGCAAGTAGATATGCTAAAAAGGCGAGGAACACAGTCCTCCTTCACGGGCTTCAGCTTCTTTTGTGCATGGCAACGTATGCAGAACACCTGGTGAAACAGGCTGTGTTGCAATGGCTTCCTAAGTATTACTCAGATTCTCTGTTTGTTTGTTATATAATTTTCCAAATACTACCGAGATCTATTAGTTCAATTATCTATGGCATAAGGGACAAAACCTTCAGGAAGCATCTAAAAAGGTATTTACTATGTAAGGTGAGCCCACAGTGATATTAATAGGGTATATATATATCTCCAGTTTTTTCAGTCTTTTCGTGTGACCTGTATTAAATCTCAAAATAACTTACTAAAACACTGTCAACTTTTCTAAGACAATAATATGAGTTGCATTGTCAAATGGTAGCCTAAAACCTTTCTCATGTCACAACTCTGGAGAACGTTATCAGCAGGTTTAATGACATTCAAAAGGGTGAATCTGAAAACTAGAAAAACCATACAATTTAAATATGGATATGAGCTGCAGCATAATATGCACTTTTATAATTGCGACTGTATATATTTAATGAAAATAAATGGACGCCATCTTGGAGAACCTCGCAAGTCGCAGGTCGTTTGTATAACCAAAGGACTCGTTTTATTGTGAAGTAATGGGCAACATATTGAACAAAAAGAAAGTTACAAAATAATACCTTTATTATCCTACCGGAAATGCAACCTTAAACGAACTATATATGCAGTAATTTCCTTCAACAGGACAGCATGAAGTGCCTGTTGACGCCACCTTTGTTTTGCTCGACTGAGAGCTACTTCTGTTCAATAAAGTTTTGATCCAAAAAAAATAAATAAAACGCAATACCTAAAAAGAACACTTGAGGGCGGGTTTCCTTTCCCTTTTTCGGTCTTAAAAAGATGAAAATGAGTTTTTGAAAGTCAACATTTTACAACTTGATAAACGAACATTTGAAAGAGATCACTTTTAAATGTTTGTCCATATTTTCAAAGTGAATTTCTGGGAATTTTGGTTACAAAAATTAATATGGTTTTGTGTTGTCTCTTATTTTTTTCTTTTTCTTTGAGTAAACACATGTCATTGTGATGTGTAATACTTTAAACTGCCCAATAATCAATACCTAAAAATAATGTCATGATCCTTTTAAACACGTCAGAATGTTAAGATATAAGTTTATCACAATATGTAAACATGTCATGTTGATGCAGGTATCAATAAGGTCACCATATTTCTAAGAATAAAGCTGCAGTGGTAGTAGTAACTTTTATAAAGATATGTTTTTCACATATTTGTTAAAAATGTCACTATGTCATGACAGTATAACATGACACAGATAATCTGTGGGAAAATCCAATTCAAAAATTCAAAATTCAAGCTTCTCTGCCTCTCTGCCTCCTGGTACAGCCAGGACTACCAGTAAAAGTTTGACTTACTCATGCTGTGCTTTAATACGACCAGTTTACAATGGAGACTAACTTGCTCAAGAATAGTAAATTTCATGTGATTAAAAAGTTTGTTTTTTAATCACATGGTCCTACTGTGGTCCTACTGCCACCTGCAAGACAATGAACCCAAAGCAACCCAAGATCCTGACAGTATCAATCTAATCAGGGAAGTTACAAATAATCCATGAGGTTCACTACTTGCACTACAGACCTCAATAAATGTAACAATTTGTAAAACACAAATTGTTTTACAAATTGTTTGATAGGGATGCAATGTAAAAGAAATTTCTCGGCAAAAAGAGAATAATTATGTTTGCAAAGAACCAAAACCAACTTTATTTTGTTTGTACAAGCAAGAATTGTTTATGTTTTCTCAAGCAATTGGTCAAGTATTAGAGATTTTTTTAAGTGTCCTGATGTCCAATCAATTACAGAATTAGGCTATCTATAGTAAGTTTTGTGAGTCTGAAAGTTTCGTTCTGTAAAACCTGGACATCCTCTGTACACATGCAGCATCCAGAGGATTGCTAATTTCTACGTATGGACAGGCACACCCATGAACCCTTAGACTGAAGACATCCAAACTATATAAAGGATGGAACATCAGTATTAGTCTTATTTGAATCTGTCAAAGTTGATCTTGTACGAAGATTTGTCATTAAGATAACAGCAAAAAATAATTACAAATGATGGAAAAAATAACAGTCGGCCTTTATGAGTTGAATGGGATTCTTTAATACATTTTAGCCTTTCTGAATGAAGAACAAGTACAGAAAACATATTTGCTGGAAGAAAAAAGAAAGATTTTACCAGATGTGGTGATCTTGAACTTGAGGTTGGTGCTTCTATTTTATCATAAGGACATTTACGATGTTTATCTTTTGCTGTAATAGTCCGTTTTTGTTGAAATATTTCTCACAGTTACACTGATACTTCATTACAGAAACTGTACAGTTCTACTTAAATGTGTTTATAGATTTGCTCTGTTTGATTCCTCTTTTCCCAACTTATAATGTATTTTTGTGTCATAAATTTAGCAATTCTGAACTTAAGAGTTCAACCTGAAATTGACTATTTTCCCTTACGACAGGCTCAATGTGTAAAGATTTATTAATGTATTACAACTAAGATGCCGAAAGAAAGATTTAAATTATTGCTTTGGAATGTGTTAATAAAAGGCAGTAATGTTGGTTGTGCACAACTCTTAACAAGGACTTGTGATTGTTACATACATTTATTAAAGAAGGGTTTACAGTAAAAAGGACAGGGTATTGTTTCTTTAAGATTCTCTAATGTGCAGAAAAATAAGGTTTCGAATGCGGTCTGGATACAAATGTGATGTGATTCAATAAACTGAACAGTTAACAACAACACTGCAGACAGACAGACAGGTCTCAACACACTGATACTGATTTCTGTGCAAAACAATAAAAAAAACACCAGTATGGGTTTTCAAGCATTCACAGTGTTTAATTACACTTAGACATCAAAATAGGTTTTAGATGTTCTGCAAACCTTAGCTATTATGAACAGGAGGAAAAGAAAACCACTTTTGATTTAAAAGAAGTTCTCTATAAAAAATGTAGTGTCTTTTTCTTTTCTCTTTACAGACCTAAAGAAATGAATGTGTCTGCTGCCAATGTGACAGTGATAGAGATTCCCTTCACCAAGGTGTTGCTCAAGAACCTCATTGTTGTGGGCCTCTGCGTTTTCATCAACTCCATCAATGCAGGACTCATTTATACCTTCTCTAAACACCAGGTCAGACATTTTAATGACATTTACTGCCTTAATCAATTAATCAAATGATTCTTCATTTGATTCACTGAAGAATCAAATGGAATACTAGTTTTGTGGTAGTGCTTAGCATTTATGTTCATCATTGTGATTTTGTCAAGGTTTTGAAGCAGAAGAAGATGATTAAATACAGTGTGTTGCAACAGTATACACAGATATGATTTTTAAAATATTTTCACATGTTACAGCCAGAAACCTGCATATTGTTGTGATTTTTTGTGACAAAACAACACAAAGTAGCATATAAATGTGATGTGGAAGGAAAGTGAAACTCGGTTTTTCAGATTTTTTTGCATGTAAATATCAGATAAGTGTGGCTTGTGATAATGTTCACCCCATCCTCAGATACATAATGATTGATGGTAAGCAGTGAACATTGGTTTTCAGGTTTTGCCATAGTTTCTCATTTTATATTCCGTCGAAACTTTAACTGGGCCATTCTAACACATGGAGATGTTTTTAACTAAACCAATACTTTGTAGTTCTAACTGTAAATTTAGGGTTTTCGTTCCTAAAAACTCCACCTTAGGTTTCATGTGTTTTGAACCCTGCAACAGGTTTATCCCTCTGTGTAGCATCATCCATTTTACCACAATTTCTGACCAGCTTCCCTGTCTATGTCTTCCTATAGCATGATGCTGCCAACATTCTGGACAGTTCAGTCTTAGGTGCAATATTATATTTTCATAGTAGTTTATATGTAGGCTCATCTTACTAGAACACTGTCTTCCACATGTTTACTGTGTCCTCAAAATAGCTTCTAACATACGTCTAATAGGGTGTGTAAATGTTATACAGAAAAGGTCCAAGTACATGTGAATGTACTTGGACCTGTTGTAAGTAGTAAAAATAAGTAAGTAAAGTGCCTGGTTTAGAGACCTTTAAGCTTTGATGTATTTTATTTTTCTTATTCAAGCAAGAAAATAAAACCTCAAAAAAGAGGAAGCTAGTAATTAGTAAACTAGAACATTCCTGAAGAAATTTAACCGGGGCATGCCAAAGTGTGCCCGTCAGCTTGGACCCAGCGTTCTGATGCTAAAAATAATCATCAATGCTAAGTTTAGCTAAAGCATAGTCAATAACCTGTGGAGAGGCAGAGGCATGTGGACTAAGCTGTACCTGTACCATTATTTATTTAGTCCATCACTCAAAATTATACATTACCTTTGACTTCTATAAGTGTCACTACTAATACAAGTGCTTTTCTTGTCTTTCTTTAGATCTTCAACACAAATCCCCGGTACATCCTGTTTGTTCACTTGGTGATCAATGACATGATTCAAGTAACACTGAGTGTTGCACTTTTCGTCACTAGCTACTTATTCTACCTTCCTATGACTGTTTGTTGCTTCTTTATACTGATTGCTATCTTCACTACTGAAAACACCCCGCTGAACCTGGCCTGCATGGCAGTGGAGTGCTACATCGCCATCTGCATCCCCCTCCGTCACGCTCAGATCTGCACAGTTAAGAAAACACGGCTGCTGATTTCTTTAATCTGGGCCACCAGCTTGGTGTCTGTTCTCCCTGATCTCTTCATGACTTTGGCTACGGAGTCACAGGACTATTTTAAATTACGTGTGTTTTGCATCAGGGAACGGGTTTTTCCAAATCCCAGAATAATAGAGAGGAGAAAAATTACCTACATTGTATATTTGGTTTTAGTTTGGTGCATTATCTTTTTCATCTATTTTCGCATAATGTTCACAGCAAGAACAGCAAGTAAAGATGCTAAAAAGGCGAGGAACACAATCGTTCTCCATGGGTTTCAGCTTCTGTTGTGTATGGCAACATATGCAGAACACCTTGTAAAAGATATGGTGTGGCAATGGTTTCGTGATTATTATTTTGACACCCTTTTTGCTTGTTATTTATTGTTCCAAATATTACCAAGATTTATTAGTTCAATTATCTATGGTCTACGAGACAAAACGTTCAGAAAGCACCTAAAAGGACATTTACTGTGTAAGATAAATCCACAGAAACATTAGTAGGGTATGTACTTTTGATTTTCTTTTCAGTCCGGCATTATATATCACTTGTATTCAATCTTATAAATATGTTTCTTAAAAAAACTTTGTTGTTTAATTATCTATTCTCAAAAAATGATTTTGTCCATCCATTCTTCCATCCATTTTCTTCCGCTTATCCGGAGTGGGGTCGCGGGGGTATTAGCCTAAGTAGGGAAGTCCAGACGTCCCTTACACCACCCACTTGGGCCAGTTCCTCTAGGGGAATCCCAAGGCTTTTCCAGGCCAATCGAGAAATATAGTCCCTCTGGCATGTCCTGGGTCATCCTCTGAGTCAGGTCTCCCGATGGGATGTGTCCAGAACATCTCATCAGGGAGACGTCCAGGAGGCGTTCATCTAGATACCCAAGTCATCTTAACTGGAGCCTCTCAATGTGAAGGAACAGTGACCCTACTCTGAGTTTTCCCAGATGACAGAGCTTCTCACCCTATCTCTAAGAGAAAGCCCAGACATAGAGAAAACTCATTTCAGTTTTCGCTTGTATCCATGACCTCATTCTTTCGGTCATGATCCAAAGCTCATGACAATGAATGAGGGTAGGAACGTAGATCGACTGGTAAATTGAGAGCTTTGCTTTTAGACTCAGCTGTCTCTTCAACACGACGGACTGGAACAGCATCTGCTTCACTGCAGACGCTGCACCAGTCCATCTGTCGATCTCCCGCTACATTTTTTCCTCATTTGTGAACAAGATCCTGAGATACTTTAACTCCTCCACTTGAGGTAGGATATCCTCCCCATCCCAGAGAAGTCACTCTACCCTTTTCCGGCTCAAGACCATGGCCTTGGACTTGGAGGTACTGATCCTGATGAAGCCAGTAGGGGCACATCATCCGCAAAAAGCAAAAATGAGATCCTAAGGACACCAAAATGGATCCCCTCAACACCTTTACTGTGCCTAGAAATTCTGTCCATAAAGGTAATGAACAGAATCGGTGACACAGGGCAGCCATGGCAACCGTCACTGAAAAAGAGCCCGGCTTACTGCCAGCAATGCAAACCAGGCTCTGACACCGGCTGTACAGGGACATATCAAAGGGCCCTGTACCCTTACGGGTTGCTCCATACTCCTGGAGCAACCCCACAGATCCCCCCAAGGGTTGAACACCTTCTGCAAGTCCACAAAGCACATATAGACTGGTTGGACGAACTTCCACACACCCTCCAGGACGCTGCTGAGGGTGTAGAGCTGGTCCAGTGTTACACAACCAGGAGGAAAACCCACACTGCTCTTTCTGAATCCAAGGTTTGACTATCCGATGGACCTTTCTCTCCAGGACCCCTGAATATACCTTACCAGGGAGGGTTAAGAGTGTGACCTCTGTGGCTTACTCTACGGTACCCCTTTTTGAACAGGGGGACCACCACTCCCTTCTGCCAATCCAGGGGAACTGATGTCCACGGAATATTGCAGAGTCTCATCAACCAGCACAACCCTACAACATTCAGAGCCTTGAGGAACTCTGGGCGAATCCCACCCACCCCTGGGGCCTTGCCACAGAGGAGCTCTTTATCCACCTTAGTAAGCTCATCACCAGAGATTGGAGAGCCCAACCTCAATGGAAGGTATGTTGGTGGGATTGAGGACGTCTTCAAAGTATTCTGTCCACCGGCCCATAATGTCCAAAGACATGGTCAGCAGCACACCATCTCCACTAACAGTGTTCGTGCTGTAATGCTTCCCTTTCCTGAGACGCTGGATGATAGACCAAAATCGCCTTGAAGCTGTGTGAAAGTCTTTCTCCATGGCCTATCCAAACTTCTTCCACATTTGAGTTTTTGCCTCAGTAACCACCTGAGTTGCCGGCCGCTCCGACTGCCTGTACCCATCAGCTGCTTCTGGAGCCCCACAGGCCAAAAAGGTCCAATAGCACTCCATTTCAATCTGACACCATCCCTTGCCGAAGGTGTGCACCTGTGTGTTTGAGGGTTGCCTCTGTGACAGGCACAGACAACCTTGTGGTCACAGTTCCGATAAGCTGCCTCGACAATGGAACCACAGAACATGATCCACTCAGATTCAATGTCTCCCCACCTTCCCCAGGATGTGTTCAAAGTTCTCCCGGAGGTGAGAGTTAAAGCTCAATGTCACGGGAGACTCTGCCAAATGTTCCCAGCAGACCCTCAGAAAATGTTTGGGCCTGCTAGGTCTGACCTGGCATCCTATCCCATTCCTGTAGTCAACTCACTACCAGGTAGTGGTCAGTGGACAGCTCTGTACCTCTTTTTACCTGAGTGACCAAGACATGTGGCCACGGATTCAATGAGTCTACAACAAAGTGGATCAATGAACTGCTGCCTAGGGTGTCCTGGTGTTAAGAGCACATATGGACACCATAATGAACATGGTGTTTGTTATGGACAGTCCAGGACAATAATGGCAAAACATTATTTCAGAGTTTATTTTCAATTAACTTGCAAACATTAACTTATAAGTCTTACTAATGAAACACTGACAAAGGGGTGTTGAAATCCAGGCCTTGAGGGCTGGTTTCCTCCAACTGTTAGCTGTGGCACTGGTCCAACACAACGGCAATCCAAGTGGATTGCTAATTTCTACGTATGCACGGGCACACCCATGAGCCCTTAGACTGATGCTGTCCAAACTATATAAAGAGTGAAATATCAGTGTTAGTCTTATTTGAATCTGTCAAGTAGATCCCGTATGAAAATTTGGCATTAAAACAACTGCAAAAAAAAATAGTTAAAGAGGAGGGAAACAACAACAGTAAACGTTTAAGAGCTAAATGGATTACTTAATATATTTTATCCTTACTTAATATATTGTATCCATCCTAAGTGAGGAACAAGTGAAGAAAGAAAAAAAAAATTATCCAATGTGGGGATCCTGAACTTGAGGTTAGTGATTCTATTTGATATTAAATACATCTGCAACTTTTACTGTCTGCTGTAAATGTCTGTTTTTGTTTCACACAAGGCATGCAAACTGCAAAATTCTACTTAAGTGTGTTTCTGGATTTAATTTGTTTTTCTTCCTCTTCTTTAACTCATATTATGATATAATGCAACTTATGATGTATTATAGTTTAATGATTCTGAGCTTAAGAGTTCACACTGAAATTTACCTTTTGTCTTACATGACAGGCTCAATATGTAAAGATTCATTTCATAGTAATGTCAGTAAAATGTTGAGTGAAAGACTTAATGTGTTGTTACTTTGGTATCAGTAGAAGGGAATATGTCAGACATTGCACAACTTTAACAAGGTCTTGTGATTGTTAAATATTTTAATGAAGGTTATACAGTGACCTAAACAATTGTATATTTCTTAAAAAATCACTGATGTGTAGAAAAATAAGGCTTCAAGTGTGGTCTGGATACAAATGTGATGTGATTTACAACATGGCAGAAACTGAACAATTAACGATAAAACTGCAGAAACAAAGAAGAGCCTCATTTATGGTACTGATGTCTGTGCAAAAATACAACATAAAATATTCTAAGCATCCAAAATCCTTGAGTAATCTAATGATTTATAGAGAACAGAATATTTAGATACCTATCTATTATGAACATGAGAAGCATAGCAGTCATTCTAAAGAAGGAGGCATGAATCTATTATCCCTATTTTATGCACCCTTCACTGGCTCTATGTTGTCTTTCAGGTTAAATTTAAGGTTTTATTTATTGTTTTAAGTGTTTGTAGTTTAAACACAACTTTTCACCTACATCTCACCCAGAGCCCAGAGATCAGCCAACCAGCTTTTGTTGTCTGTCCCTAAAGTTAGGTTAAAGACTAGAGATGACTGAGCTTTCACTGTGGCAGTGGAAGTCGAGACTGAAAACATATCTATTTTCACTGGGCTTCAACTGCAGTTAAAAAAGGAAGTACATAAGTACCCATGTACTTATGTACTTCCTATGTATGTAAGCAGTGTGTATGTGTTTGTATGTAGTGTTTGGGAAATTGCTGCAACTCAAATTACGCATGTCTTGGATTTTATTTGTACTGTGAATTTATTAGTATTTTACTGCCAATTTTGTCATCACATTTTTCATCAAACTTGGTTATATTTTATTTTATATTTATGAAGTTGTAATTATTAAAGCACTTTGGTCACTTTTGTAAATGTGCTATGTAAATAAAATTTGATAAAGTTACAGTAATTCTGTGTATCTCTTTCTACTTTCCTCTTTTACAGATCTAAAGAAATGAATGTGTCTGCTGCCAATGTGACAGTGGCTACACGATATGGAGATTCTTTCTCCAAGGCTTTGATTAAGAACCTCATTGTTGTGGCCCTCAGTATCTTCATCAACTACATCAATGCAGGACTCATTTATACCTTCTCTAAACACCAGGTCAGACATTGTAATGACTTTTATTGCCTCAGTCATACATTTATTGTATGACTGATTGAAGAATCAAATGGAAAACAAATTTTAGTGTTAAGATTTTCTGCTAGTCATCCTGATTTGGCCAGCATTTTTACATTAAAATTGAAGCAGAAGACAATGAAATGTATTGTGTTACAAAGTACTCACCAATTTTATTTGTTCAGATTTTCTAATATTATAGCCACAAACGTCAATGTATTTTGTTGTGATTTTATGTGACAGAACAACACAAAGTAGAACATAAATATGACATGGAAGAATAAGGACATGTGATTTTTATATGTACAAATTAGGAAATTGTGGCTTGCAATACAGTTCATTCCATCCTGAGATACATAATGATTAATAACAAGCTTATGTGAACACTATTTTAGTAATTATTACATATTTTGCAGGGACGTAGTGCCGATTTATTGCAAAATGAAGTCATTGCCTTTGGTTGTTATAAAATTGCTACATATCAAACATAACTTAAGAAATTTGACTTTGTGTTTTAATGCCTTTAAATTGGGCTTCTGTCTCTTTAAAAACTCCTTTATCAAACTCTGCTTTCAGGAAGTCATCACATCTGCCCTTTACTAACCTTTTAACTTAGCTTGTATAATGAGCTTAGCAGATGCACAATTCCACAAAGTGTTTGCTACTTGCCACTCGCTAGTCTGAAGGAGCTAAGTGAGGGAATTGTAGGGTAGTGGTGCTTTTTTGGGCTGAGTAAGTGGAAAACTGGAAAAGGCGGCATTTGGTCCACCCAAGCGCTTTGCACAGCTTAATGGCTGCCAAGGAAAATTAAGGGATTTCTCATATATGCATGAAAAAAAAATAAGACAACATTCCAGGTATGTTTTTGATTAGGAAATAACATAACATGATGTAAACCTCAAAAAAGTAGATTTTACGTAATACTACTCCTAAAATGAAGCAAAGAAAATGAAACAAAAGAGGAAATGAGCAATTTAGGCATAAGTTGAAGAAATACAGCAAATAAAAGTTATAATTATAACACAAAAGCTAACAATAGTTTGTATAAAATCATGTAACCTTTTAAAACAACAGAACATTTTTTATCTCCAGACCTAGAAAGTTAATTTTTACCTACATGCAGCAAAGATGTAATTACTGCATGCACACAGTGAGAAAAGTACTTCTGACATCTGAGAATTTTAAATACAAATAATTTTTTAAAACCAATGTCGATCCCTTTATTTTTTATTAGTGAACCAGTAATGTTTTAGTTTTAATTAAAATTAACAATGCCACACTATTTATCAATAAATATTCCAATATATTGCATAAAATCTTGCCTTCATTGCCTTCCTGAGAAATTCAGTTCGATTATAATCTCGCTTCAGAGCTCAGTCTGGACTTTCTCTGATTGACTTTGATTCCTCGTATTTATTATTATAGTCTGCCTGTTATTGCTGACAGCTGAGGAAGTGAACAAAGCCGTTCAGTCTGTGTTGGCCAGGCTTCCATATTGAACTAACATAACAGGTGCCTCTTTCGGATTGGCACTTCACTCTTCAATGTGGGGGATAGTTCCTTAGAGTGTACGCAATTTCTGGTAAGCTTCATAGCGTCAAACTGGGGCATTACACATATCACGGTCTAATATTGGCAATTGGGTAAAATTTAAAACTCCAACAAAGTCTTCTCCCAGAAAACAATTGTTTCTTAATATTTGAGAACCTAAACCCTCTGAAGGAATCAAAGCGTAGAACAAGTGGCTGGTTACATCAAACCTAATATCTTATTTGGTCCATCATTCCACATATGTTTTTCTTTTTTTTTTTTTACTTCTATCATTGTCACTGCCAAAACATGTGCTCTGTTTTGTCTTTCTTTAGATCTTCAACACAAATCCCCGGTACATCCTGTTTGTTCACTTGGTGATCAATGACATGATCCAAGTAACGCTGACTGTCGCACTTTTCATCATTAGCTACATCCTCTTCTGGATGCCGATGACTGTTTGTTGCTTCTTTATACTGATTGCCCTCTTCACTACTGAAAACACTCCGCTGAACCTGGCCTGCATGGCAGTGGAGTGCTACATCGCCATCTGCATCCCCCTCCGTCACGCTCAGATCTGCACAGTTAAGAAAACACGGCTGCTTATTCTTTTAATCTGGGCCACCAGCTTGGTGTCTGTTCTCCCTGATCTCTTCATGACTTTGGCTACGGAGTCACAGGACTATTTTAAATTACGCGTGTTTTGCATCAGGGAACTTATTTTTAAAAATCCCAGAATAATAGAGAGGAGAAATATTACCTACATTGTATATTTGGTTTTAGTTTGGTGCATTATCTTTTTCATCTATTTCCGCATAATGTTCACAGCAAGAACAGCAAGTAAAGATGCTAAAAAGGCGAGGAACACAATCGTTCTCCATGGGTTTCAGCTTCTGTTGTGTATGGCAACATATGCAGAACACCTTGTAAAAAATATGGTGTGGCAATGGTTTCGTGATTCTTATTTAGATGCTCTGTTTGCTTGTTATTTATTGTTCCAAATATTACCAAGATTTATTAGCTCAATTATCTATGGTGTGCGAGACAAAACGTTCAGAAAGCACCTAAAAGGATATTTTCTGTGTAAGATAAGCCCACAGTAACACAGTGGGGCATGTACTTTTAAATTTTGTATTCATTCATTGTATATCAACTGTATTGAATCTTATTGAAATGTTTCTTAAAAAAAACCTTGTTAAATTCCCTGTTCTCAACAATTTAATGTGTACGAAAACAATATATTATGAAACTGTACTTTTTAGTAATAGCAGGACCCAAGTAAATTCTTCCATTTTTAGCCTCATTTAAACATTTATTTATTCACATAGCCACTTTTAAAAACAACCAAAGTGGGATATTGTCAACCTTAAAGATAACAATAGAGCCAAAGCAACTTTTTGTGGAAGTTATGAAGATAACTTATAAACCATTGTTTTATTAACCAACTAAAGACCAAAAACAATCTATGTAAAATATTGATTCTTTTTGAAATTCTGTTAAGTATTGGGGGGAGAAATGCATAATGTAGCATAAGCTCTATAATCATGACTATTTAAAAAGTAATTTGTAATCATAAGTACCTTAGTCATTTAAAATTATCTTTTCCAACGTTGCTTTTTGTTAACTTATTTCCAGTTTACATTGAAAGATCTGTTAGAGTTAGAAAACTAAGTCCTTCATCATTGGTCACCTCTGATGTAAAGGTGTGTCTGTATTAAATGAGATTCACAAATAAATACTCAGGCTAGTACCCTGATAAATATTACAAAGAGAACACCCACATCAACACAGATTACTCTCAACACGCCTCTTTGAAGGTCTGTATTTTTAATCAGGAGGATTTCCATCTGTCTTTCAGGAACTTAAAACTTGATTTATGCATTTATATGTATTTTTTTTTAATCATAAGTTAAACTATGCCTTTTGTAATTTTATGTTTTATCAGATGTCTTCTTCATCAGCTCCTGGCACAAATTTCACAGTTACTGAGGGCAACCTGACCGAACCTGGAGTTAATCTGGGCATGCTTTCTTTGACTGCTGCTATATGCAATCTGGTTGTTATTTTACTCGGCATCATCACCTGCTCCATTAATACGCTAATGATTCACATATTCAACAAACATCAAGTGTGTATTTTCTTTTATAATGTGTGTTAGTGTTGTGCCTTTTTTTTGTTTCTCAATAGTTAGGTAGAAAGATTAGAGTGGATTTCTACTAGTTTTATGTGCTCAGTTTCATCATCTTTTTTTCTAACCCACACGTCTCTTTTATGTTACAGATTGGATCTAACATAATAAAAATGATCCTTATCGTTTCTTTATTTCAATTATTGCATAATGTTTTCCCTATATTTCCATGCTCAGCATAGGTCTATAAAACGTGATTATGGTTGACACTGTTAAACTGACATGGTGACGAGCAGAGAGAGTTTGTGCACAATCTTTTCCATATTTTATGATACTTGACAGTGCAGTTGTTTAATTTAAACAAACTGCAGTGTGATGTTTAATGTATTGTGTAATGTTTAGGTTTCTGAATTATTGGAATAGCAAAATATCTTTTTTATGTTAAGTTTTAAATCCAAACTGAAATGTTACAACACAGAAGTGTTTTTCAGTGTTTTCTCTTGCCATTTAACTCTGGACTCATGCACTTCACAGATCTTCAGGTTCAACCCTCGCTACATCCTTTTCATCCACTTGGTGCTAAACGAAACACTCCAGTTGATACTCAGCATTTCCCTCTACCTCTTTGCCAATTCCTACTTCACCATCTATGTCTCCCTGTGCATGCTCATCCTCCTGCCGGCTATTCTCACCACCAGAAACACTCCGGTGAATCTGGCCTGCATGGCAGCAGAATGTTACATCTCCGTCTGCATCCCCCTCCGCCATGGAAACATATGTACTGTTAAGAAAACCTACATTGCCATTGGCATTATGTGGGTGATAAGCTTGCTTACTATTCTGCCTGATATCTTTATTCTTTTCATTACTGAAGAGCTGCATTTTTTGAAAACAAGAGTTTTCTGTGACAGGGACAGAGTGTTCAGAAGCAGCGACAGTAAAAATAAGAGAGATGCGTCCCATATATTTTTTCTGGTGGTTGTTTGTCTCACTCTGTTCTACACTTATTTCAGAGTTTTGTTTGTGGCAAAAGCTGCAAATTCTGATGCTAAAAAAGCAAGAAACACTATTCTGCTTCATGGTTTTCAGATGTTGATGTGCATGACGCTGTATATGCAAACTTTACTAAAGCAGCTCCTTATATACTTGTTTCCTGGGCAGAGAATTCCCATACAGCATACTATTTTTATATTAATCCAGATCATTCCTCGCTTTCTAAGTCCCGTTGTTTATGGGATACGAGACAAAACTTTCAGAATGTACTTTAAGAAGTATTTTATATGTTTGCAAGTAAAAGCAATAAGGGTACAAACCTAACAGAGATCCAAAAGTCTTGTGAAATACACTGAGCTTTTTCAACAAAGCCTGCGTGAAAATGGGTAGTGAGTCAGTAGTTAAACATGAATATAACAAAGTGCAAGTTAACACGTCATTTTCATGCAGCAAACTTAATCAACTTGTTAAATTGTTCGTTAACACAAATGACAAATCTGCCAACTAGACAAAGTAAACTGTGTTGTATACAACTAGACATGATAATGTCATGAACCTTGAGTGTTTGAGTTTTGACTGTTATTTATGTTTGGAATCCTCTATTATTGCTCAACTGCTTTTGACTCTTATAGTTAATCTTTTTCCATATCAGATCTTGCCATAGAAGTTTATTCCTTCTTATTTAGTTTCTGTATTTAATGCTATTTTAACAAAACAGTTGAACGCAACCTACTTCCATTTTTTTTACCCTCATCCCATTTCCCTGTATTATATATCCAGAAGTTGTCAAAGCATCTGCAGTCTGAACAGTCATGCCAAATAATCTGGCTTTTAAATCATTGATGTGTTTCCATGGTAACCGTAATGCAGCATTAGCCCCTGGATTTTTCTTTTTCATCACTGGATCTTTTCATTTCTCGGTCCATTGTCTACCTGAGTTCCATGTCTCCTGCATTTATCTGTAGTTTTTCTTATTTTATTAAAACACTTCATTTCTATTACAACGTGTTCTGTGTTTGTGTTCTTTTGCAATCACATGTTATGACAGACAAACTCTACTTGGCTGAGTTTCAAACTGAGCATCCAGATAAAGAAGAGTTTAAATAACTTTAAAGGAGGGATGGTTGCTGGTGCCAGATAGGCTGGTTTTATTTCAGAATCGATCCACTGAGATTTTTAAACACCGCCATGGCTTGAGTTTAAGTCAAGCTTATTTGTACAGCAAAACGGGAGGGGTGCATTTCTGCAGATGGCAGTAGGACCACAAGGAGGCAGAGAAGCTCGTTCTTTTCACATTATCGGTCTCATATTGTCAGGACACTGTGACAGTTTTCACAATTAAGAAAACGATACATTTTTATACAAGTTATTACTGTAGTTTAAATTACAACTTTATAAAATGTAAAATACATACACACTAATTTATGTTAATATTATCTCTTGCAATGTTACTTTTTGTTTCTATTTCCCATTTGCCCTGAAAGATATATTTGGTAGAAAGTAAACTCGTACATCATTGGTCTGCTGCTACAAAGGAGGGCGTGTTTTAAGTAAGTTACACAAATAAATCCTCATATTGTACTGGTATTCTACTATACAACAGAGAAGAACCTCATCAATACAGATTACTTTTGACACTACTCTTTCTAAGGTCTGCTGGAGGAGTCAGTCTTATTAGTATGTAACAAACTTAAAACCAGTCATACATTATTTATTTTCTCATGACTTATATTATGCCTTTTGCTGTTTTATGTCTTATCAGATGTCCTCCTCTTTAACTGCCAGCACAAATTTCACAGTTACTGAGGGCAACCTGACCGGACCTGGAGTTTATCTGGGCATGTTTTCTTTGACTGCTGTTGTAGGCAATGTGGTTGTTATTTCACTTGGCATCATCACCTGCTTCATTAACGCTTCAATGGTTCACACATTCAACAAACAGCAAGTGTGTATTTTGTTTTCTTGGTGTGCATTTTTATAACTCACTTAGGCAAAATGATGCCCAATTTCTTCAAATGATTTTTCTCACCCAGACATTTCTATTTTTTTCAGATTGTGTCTAATTTAATGTAAATTATATTCATATTTATATTCTAATCTCAAAAACAACTCTATACTGCCCAGTATGGCATATGAACACATGCAAATAAGAAGAGCAATTATTGTTGACATCAAAACTGTGAGTTGAGTGGCATTCTTATTATTTAATGAATGGTAATAGGAATATACTTTTTTGTAATTAAAACAAATCAGTGTGTTGCTTAAATCCCTAAAGAAAGTATTTTTAATGTTTAGATATGTGTTTTCTCAATCATTGTCACCCATTTTACAACATGTAATGTAGGAGAGTATTAGGTAAAAAACTAAAAAAGAAAGACATGATTATACATTTTAAATCAAAACTAAGAAAATACATCACAGGAGATGGAAAAAAAAGCAAGAGTGTCCCTAAGACCTGTGTCCCTAAGACACAGGTCTTAGGGACACACATGTCCCTCTACTTCTTAACCCATGTCTTCCACACCGTCTATGTCTCCCTGTGCATGCTCGAAACACATGTTTTCAATGTTATCTCTCACCTTGCCATTTAACTTTTGACTCATGCACTTCGCAGATCTTCAGGTTCAACCCTCGCTACATCCTTTTCATCCACTTGGTGCTAAACGAAACACTCCAGATGACAGTCAGCGTGTCCCTCTACATCTTAGCCCATGCCTTCCACACAGTCTATGTCTCCCTGTGCATGCTCATCCTCTTGCCGGCTATTCTCACCACCGTGAACACTCCAGTGAATCTGGCCTGCATGGCAGCAGAATGTTACATCTCCGTCTGCATCCCCCTTCGATATGACAGTATATGTACTGTTAAGAAAACCTACATTGTCATTGGCATTATGTGGGTGATAAGCTTACTCACTATTCTACCTGACATCTTTATTCTTTTGATTACTGAAGAGCTGCATTTTTTGAAAACGAGAGTTTTCTGTGACAGGGACAGAGTGTTCAGAAGCAGCTACAGTAAAAATAAGAGAGATGCGTCCCACATATTTTTTCTGGTGGTTGTTTGTCTCACTCTGTTCTACACTTATTTCAGAATTTTGCTTGTGGCAAAAGCTGCAAATTCACATGCTAAAAAAGCAAAAAACACAATTCTGCTTCATGGTTTTCAGATGTTGATGTGCATGACATTGTATGTGCAACCTTTGCTAAAGCAGCTCCTCACATACTTGTTTCCTGGGCAGACGATTTACATACAAAATGTTATTTTTGTGTTGATCCAGATCATTCCTCGCTGTCTTAGTCCTGTTGTTTATGGGATACGAGACAAAACTTTCAGAATGCACTATAAAAAGTACTTCATGTGTTTCCAAGTAAAAGAAATAAAGGTAGAACCCTAACAGAACTCCAAAAACATTGGCTACAGAAGCTGGCAGTGTTTCTGAGTGTTGTTGATGTACGACTTTTGCTTCGTTGGTAGAGTTTTAACTTGCACACGTAGATGATAGTTTTATGAAGTGTTCCTGAGTCCATATGATAATAACTGTGGCTGTATGATGCTGGTTTTTAATGCATTGCTGCCTTTGGGCATTCAATATTGATTTTTGGCTTTTTCACTTACTAACAGAAATTTCTCCAGAGATTTCTCCGATCATGACAGCTGTTCACATGAGGAATGCCCAAACAAGTGCTGTTTGGGCATTCCTCAACTTTCCCAGTCTCAGTCAAAGTTATCCCCGTGTCCCAACCTTTTTGGAATATGGTATCAAATTCCAAATGAATTAATATTTGCAAAAACACAATAAAGTTGATCAGTTTATATATTAAATATATTGTCTTTGGAGTGAATTCAACTTAAAATAGATTGAAAATGATTTGTAAATTATGATATTCTGTTTTTAGTTATGTTTTGCACTTCACTGGAAATGAGGTTGTACCAGATTCTATTGGTCAGAATCAAGAAACATTTTTTTAAATCAACGTTGTGGATTAACTTGGCTAATCTTTGCTCTATGGCTATGGCTATAGATACAAGTGTTATTTTTACCCATGAATAATTAGTAAGTTAAAATTAAATAAGTTAAAAAGATACCCCAGATGGTCAGATCAAGTGAAAACATATAAAATCAAAAGTAAAAGATAAAAGGATAAATGTGAGTTTGGACATTTGAAGGCAAAACCCTCAAATGTTTGTACAGTTCTGTATTTTTCCCCAAGTTTTTATTATATTTGATCTCTAGTGTCTGTTGTTGTGCCAGGGAAATGTGCTTTTATAAAAAGAAGGTTCAGTTTATAAAGTAAAATATAAAATAACTATTCTGCACTGAAAAAGCCCAGGTTCAATTTCCTCAGAATAACTAATTAATACCCAGAAGAAAATCGTATCTTCATCAAGTGCTGGGAGGAATTAAAACAGCCATAAATACCAGAACATCAGCCATATGTCAGGCATTTCCAGACTGGACAAGCTGAAGTCTGGAGTATCCATCAGAGGTAGGATCACCTTTTACATTTCTCCTCTGAACTTATATGTTCTTGTTTCACACTTAATTCTATACTTTATTAGACCTTAATGTGCTTATTTTACATACGACTAGCAGTAGTTCTTTGATAAAACTTGTATGCACAGCATATACATTTAAAGAGTTGTGATAAGTCATTTAATACTTACATTCACTACATTACCTAGTGCATATTTCCAGTGTGGACTAATACTTAAGTATTCCTCATTTTAGTGCTTATAGAAAACATTAATGGCTTCACCATTTTTAGCAACTACAGTATGAAAAAAAAATTTGGTATGGCATAAAAAATCTAGGTTAAACAAAGAGATGTTATATCAAACTACATTTTAATACTCCTACTGTCATAATGCCTTTATTGGCTAAGATACATTGTAAGTATCCAATGCTCTTATATTCATCTTCTAGAACTTTGTGTATGTCTTCTAAACAAAATGTTTTTAAAATTGTTTACTTAAAAGTGAATTGTCTAAGAGGTATTTATTAGATGACTGTAGTTCCTTACATAAATAAAAATATGAAATGAAAAATTGTGAAAGCAGCACACTTTAATTTCCCACATGTCTGTTTTGAAATAAATGTTAATTATTTCCATTGTTTTTTTTCTTCCTGATTTGACTTTTTTTTAGCATCAGAGAAATCTGGCCTCACTGTCTTTTTTTCAAGGGAGTGTAATTATTTGAACACAGAGTTTGAATTGTCATTAATATTCATTCAACAAAAGACATAAATAGAAAACACCACACAGTGAATATGTAAACATTGAAGCTGAAGAGTGACCAAAATTTTTCTTATAAATATCCCTGTAGGGTTTCCTGGATCTACCAGATGAATTCCTCATCTTTAAACTTCACTGAGTCGAGCAGCCTGACTTATAGAGACTCTCCCAGCTCTGCTGTGGCTAAGAATGTGATCATCTTGGCTCTTGGCATCACCATCAACTATATCAACGGGACATTGATTCACACCTTCAGGAAACACCAGGTGAGCATTTATTATCACTGTTTTGTCATCCTGAAATATCATTGTTGTGAAACCAGTGGTTATCATTGGCAGCTTAAGGAGAAAATTAAAGGTGCTGTGTTTTTTTCTCTCTTTCAGATATTTTATTTGAATCCTCGTTACATCCTTTTCATCCATCTGGTGATAAATGACATGATCCAGCTGACTACAACAATCGGCTTATTTGTGTTTAGTTATGTCTTCCAAACAATTAATGCTTCCTTATGTTGCTTCATTGTTACCTTTGCCGTTTTCACCACTCTTAATACACCGTTAAATTTAGCTCTGATGTCGGTGGAGTGCTACATCGCTGTATGTTTCCCACTGCGACATGCTGAACTTTGCACCATAAAACGAACATATTTTCTCATTGGCTGTATTTGGAGTTTAAGCGCAGCATCGATTTTGCCGGATGTCTTTCTTATCCTCGCAACAGAGCCTCTAAGGCTATTTTACGCTACAATATTTTGTGAAAGAGACATTCTGTTCCGACATCCTATAAGTATTCAAAAGAGGGATATTTCTCACATAATCTTTTTATCTCTTGTCTGGCTCACCCTTTTTCTTACTTATTTAAGGATATTTTTTGCTGCTCAAGCTGCTAGTTCAGCTGAAGGAAAGGTGAAACGAGCCAGGAATACTGTCCTACTTCATGGCTTTCAGCTGTTTTTGTGCATGCTAACATATATAGCTCCTATGGCAAAAAATGTCCTGTCATTTCTGTTCCCAAAATATAATGTTCATATCTTATTTGTCTGGTACATATTGGCCCAGATACTGCCCAGGTTTTTGAGTCCTATTGTGTACGGGCTGCGAGATAATACATTCAAACAGTATTTGAGAAAGTATCTGCTGTGCACCATCAGAGCAGCCAACAAACTTTATCCTTAAAGCTTGTGAGGTTTGGAGGGTACCTGTCCAGTAATTTAGATGTGATTACAGAATCCTGTTTGCATGTTATCTTCATTGTAAAATTCTTTGTAAAAATTACAAACCATAATAGCTAAAACTGATCGTTTGCATACATAATTAGAAAATGTGATGTAAATGTAAACCTGCGAAGCATCCCTCTTGCGGTAAACACAGACACCACCAGGAAATTTGATTTGTTATGCTTTTATTTTGAAGGCTAACTTTTCTGTCTTTGAGGTCAACTGCCTGAAGGCTAGCTTGATGGCGTACACATGATGGCAGCCTGGTCAGACTTCACTAGGAGGGAATTCCCTGATCATCCATCTCACTGGGGTGGACCACCAGGTGAAGCTGAGGGTTAAAGTGGACTGAAAGTTTGGTTGTTGTTCTGTGTAATATTTGAATAAGTTGGTAGTGAGTTGTGAATGAGTGTGTGCTGAATAATTTTCTTTACTAATTTATATAGATTTATTTGTAACTGTTTTGCTTAGGGGAAACCACCCTGAACTTTAAACAGTGGCTGTCTTTATCTATAAGCAGGGTTGCATTTTGGGGAGATTCTTTTTGTGACGATGGTTTTGATTTACAGCTAAATGTCTTCCTGATCATTGATGCTTGTACTACAACCTGTAACTGGTGAGATGTTTGAAAAAAATTAATAAAAAAATACATTCAGAGCTCTGGAAAACAGCTGATGCCCTTTTCTGCTTTCTCATGATTTCCATCCTGTTTGAGGGTTCTGCATCACAAACTCCCACGTGTTTGTTTCATAATTGGTTACTGTATTATGTTCTTATGGTGTAAAGCACTTTGAACTGCCTTGTTGCTGAGATGTGCTGTACAAATAAACTTGACTTAAATCCCAAAAAGCCCTTTTGGATGCACCTCAAATCTGGACGAAACGTGAGAGCTGTGGGTTGTGTCAGAAATATGCGGAAAAATTATTTCTTTATTGAAATAGAGCTGAAATACTAGAATGTTTATAAAGAGGGATTTACGTTTTTAAATTATTGCATTTCAAAATATGACTACTCCCTTTCATTCAATTTTCAGGACGACATCAGGAGCTTTTGCAGATTTGTTTTTTCTTCCTGTAAAAAGGAATTACAAAAATCCTGACCTTGATATGTAGCAAGTGAATGGATCAGTTTTTCATTGTCACTCTGAAACAATAATTTTAGCTATGTTGAAAAAAACAAGTCCTACAAACCTGCTTTTTGAGGGGAGGACATGCTCTGGTCAGAGATAACATCTACATTCTCTATAGTTTATGTGACCAATGCTTCTTTTAGGCATTTCTTGTGAAGTTTCCTTTATCTCAGCTTCTGCAGCTCACCATACTACCATACATAGAAAGAAAGGGAAGTAAAATGATTTTCATTCAAAGAGAAACTTTAGAAACTCCCATGTAATCCTATCTCAGTTCTGATCCAGACAGAAATTACAAGAAAATCATGGATGCTTTTACCACTACTCAACAACTACATTAGGGAAATAAGTTTGCACAGTTTTTACTTGACTACCTCCGACGACTTATGTAATACCCAGGAGAAAACTATACCTACATTCAACTTTGGTAGGACTGAACCTTCATATAAAGCAATATTTCACACTCAACCTCTGACTGGCAAAACAGACAAGAGTGACACATCTAAGGTAGAACATCTTTGCACTTCTCATGTGTGCACTATTGTTTCAACTATTGTATTTTCTGAATGATGGCTGTGGAATAAAGATATTTAGGGACCTTTCATAAATACTCCAAATATTAATGTTTTATGTTTTCAGCATTAAATCCTGTTATCAATGTTATATGGGAAATTTATGTCTTAAATATTTGCTTCAGGTTCAGTTGTTTGATGGTGAAGTGTATGGCATAATGTTTTTGTTCTGAATGTGTTGCCATGTTTTTGTGTTCAGGGAAAAGAATAATATGAATAACTGCAAAAGTAAAACAAAAAATAAAAATAAAAAGGCAAGAATGGATTTTTTTATGAATTTTAAAGACATTCAAGATATTACAAATTCAAATTGCAATGTATTGAGTAAAACTCAATTCGTTTACAATTGTCCTCGATAAGAAACAACTGGAATATAGTATGTTATAGTCCGTTTTTAACCTTTCATCACTTTTTGCATTATATTGCTAGAGCAATGTAATTTTTGTCATATTTAAAGGACATGATTTTAAATGGTTTACAAAGCAATAACCTCCTTTAAAAAAATTGCATTTTCTCTAAAATCTTAGCTTACTTTTCTGTATTATTGCCGTCATCAGTGCATTTGTACATGACATGCCATTATCATAACATATGAGGGCTTACTGTATGGAGTTGTTGGTCTAATCTGCTTTAATTCATGCTGATTCATGCGTTTAGTTGTGCCATAATGCCAGGCTGGCCTGTCCTGACTCTGTTGCCCATCAGTTACTTAGTGCATTTTCTTAAGTATTATAGGCAATTTTGCATCAAGCAAATGTTTTTCCTAAACACAATGACAAAACAGGCCATAGTGAGGTTTTCATATCTGTTTTGCTACAAGGATCTCCACAAGCAACGGGAAAGTAATTGACAGAGTTAGGCAATGAGTTCTCTTCTACTGTATCTGGAGCAAAACACTTCACTCAAGGAATCTACCTAGATGATCTGGTTGTAAAGTTCAGCATGCTTATTTTTATTTTATTAGTTAAAAAGTCAGAAGAAATAAACAACATATACAAAATTGTAAGAACACCAACAACTAATATGAAGACAAAAATATGTATATGAAGTAAATGCTGTCTAAACTCTTCCAGAGATAATTTGTTCTAAGCACAAGAACAATGTGCCTTTAAAATTCAAACATTTAAAATACTAATGTTGTACTATACTAACGTGAATGTTATCTGTTCATAGAGATAAGCAAAAATTGAATCTACCAGATGAATTCCTCATCTTTTAGCAACATGTCGAGCAGCTTGATTTATAGAGACGCTCTCAGCATTGCTGTGACCAAAAATGTGCTCATAGTGGCTCTTGGCATCACCATCAACTATATTAATGGGGCACTGATTCACACCTTCAGAAAACATGAAGTGAGCCTTTTTCTGTCTTTGGCAATTATTGAATAAAATCATACCAAATGAATAAAATCACTTAAAATATCCTTTTTTCTCTCTTTCAGATATTTTTCATGAATCCTCGTTACATCCTGTTCATCCATCTGGTGGTGAACGATATGATCCAGCTGACTACATCCATCAGCTTGTTTGTTCTCAGTTACGTCTTCTACAGAATTAGTACTTCTTTGTGTTGCTTCATTGTTACCTTTGCTGTTTTCACCTCTGTGAACTCTCCTTTAAATTTAGCTCTGATGGCGGTGGAGTGCTACATCGCCGTTTGTTTCCCACTGCGACATGCTGAACTGTGCACCATCAAACGAACATATTTTCTCATTGGCTGCATTTGGGGTTTAAGCGCAACAACAGTTTTGCCAGACATCTTTCTTATCTTTGCAACAGAGCCTCTATGGCTGTTTAACTCTACAGTATTTTGCGACAGAGATACTGTTTTCCGACACCCAATAAGCATAAAAAAAAGAGATGTTTCTTATATAATTTTTTTATCTGGAGTTTGGCTTACACTTTTATTCACGTACGTCAGGATCTTTTGTGCTGCTCAAACTGCTAACTCAGCTGAGGGAATGGCAAAGGCCAGAAATACTATCCTGATTCATGGTTTTCAGCTACTTTTGTGTATGCTAACATATGCAACTCCTTTGGCAAGAATGTTTCTGGCGTTTCTGCCTACTGCACAATATGTCCAAGCATATTTTTTTTGGTACATACTGATCCAGATTCTTCCCAGATTTGTGAGTCCCATTGTGTACGGGGTACGAGACAATACATTTAGACAATACTTGAAAAAGTATCTTTTGCGCAGCATCAGAGAAGCCAACAAACTACATCCGTAAGTGTTTCTTGTGTCGGTATAGATATCCTAAACTTGATCATTTTAAAACCTACACTGTGCTATCTGTAAAATTAGACAATGCATGTTTCTGATTCAAGCAAACAAAAATGACCTGTAATAAACATTATTGGATGTGTGACAGGAAACAAAATCAGATTCACGTTTGAATCACTGAAAGATTGTCTACTTTCATTCACTGTGCAGTCTTTGACTCAGTTCAAATAAGAGCCTTTTAAATTGAACTTTGGTGTATTGTAATGGTTCGCATATATACTTCTTCCTGAGTCTTTTTAGTCTTAGGACCCAGAGATACATGTTTAAGATACAATGTGAATTTCAAAAATATTGAAATAAAATAAGTAGATGTTTGTGTTTGTACTGGATTAACATAGATGGGAATTGTCTTAAATGAAAAAAAAGTGTTCTACATGAAAGGTACAAATTATGTATGATTGATGGAAAAACTGAAAAGGTAAAAGGTAAATTTTTCCCGTTCTTAAAGCTGCATTAGGTAACTTGTGTTGAAGTTGTGCTGATGGAAAAACAACTCCAGTAAAACCACTTCAGCTGTCAGTGGCATTGCTAACTGGCCTAAGCATTCACAGCAGACTCCTTTGTGGGGAAGGAGCCGTAGTGCAGCAGAGAACAGGAAGAGGGTGTGAGCAGTGTGTACAGTGCTAAGACCTTCCTGACTCTAATTGGTCATTTGACTGAGAAGTGCATTTCTGCAGATGGCAGTAGGACCACAAGGAGGTAGAACTCAATTTTTATTTTCACAAAATGTCCATTGGGCGGTGAGTTTTAACGTTAAAATAAAACTTAAATTGCCTATTGCAATTTTGAATTGCTGTGCTGCTTCCATAAGCTACGCTACTGAAAGCCAGTGGTAGAAGGAAATCAGAAGCTTTTAATTCTTTTTTTTTTTTTCATAAATGCAGGATATCCCATTACTGGATGCAAAATGTTGCTCAGACTCATTAACTTCAGTGTGAAATTGAGCTTTTCAAAAACTGTGATTCAGATAAAAAGCGTGGTTCTAAGGATGACCATTGGTGGCATTATGTAAGTAGAAAGAGGCCTATTTGCATGGCAGTTGCTCTATTGCTGTTTTAAAATTTAAACACGATGCAACATTTGTACTACTGTGTAAAGAAAAAAAAAATTAAAGCTGCTGCAACCTCCTATTGTTCAAGAAGTTAACCTGCCAGCTATTTGCTGCTGTTACACAATGTGGCTTGACAATTACACAACTGTTAAACCAAATTTCTCCAAAATGAAAAGGGTGGGTTATTGCAAAGCTGCTCATCCCATTTAAAGTGAACTAGTTCAGATGTCCAGCCAAATGATGCTACTAGTCTGTGTCTCAAGTGATTTTAGCATATAGATGTGTGTCTGGAAGGTCCATTCACTGGTTAATCAGTATTTCCAGTTATTCGAGACACTAAAACAGTCCAAAAAAAAAAAAAAAAGGAAAGAAAAAGTTACTACTCAACTGATAGTCAACCTATACCAGGATTAGTCTGGCTACAAATAAAATAAAAAAAAAAACAAAACAAAACAAAAAAAAAACAACCTAGACAAATACATAGGATTTAATTGACTCCTTTTAAACACGATTGGTGTTCTCAATCAATGAGAGCAGGCTTCATTCATTCAGGTACATTTGGGAGACACCAAACACTGCACCTCACCAAAAACACACCAGGTGGTGGCAGCATCATCCAACTGCTGTGCTTTTAGGCAGCAGGACCTGAAAGGCCTGTAAAAGTAGAAGGTAAAATGAATGTAGCATGTGTGCCAAGTCATGACACAGCTGTGAAATTAGTCTTTGGGTCCAAACTAATGTCACTCATTACAGGACTTTCTGCTCCACGTCTAATTTATTTTGTCACATTTAGGCCCATCAAAAATGTGAAGTCTATGGCAATATCCTTTGGCCACAGTTTGCACACCATCTCTGTTTTATGTATTTATTTGTCACAGCTAAAAATGTTTTACACTAGACCATACATAGAGTTACTTTTATTTTACATTTTATTTTTGTTAAAAAAAAGAATAGTGGCAATTAGCACTTAAAACAAGCTTTAAACAAATAGACTAATTTCCATTCTCATCCCAATGCTATTGCAAGTCTAATATGCAGTTACCCTTAGCCCTATGCACACAACATACAAAAAGAGAAGCACATACATGCACACACACATGCACACACACACAACACTTATTTTTAAATCCCATGACTTTTCTGCATGTCAACTATATATTGGGATATGTGGAGTGGACTCATTGTCTGCTGCATAACGCTGTCTAACCATCACCAGGTGAGTTTGTGTGTACTGTTGTTTCTGTTTAAACAGCTGATGAGTCCTTAGTATTAATAAAAAAGTCTAGGTAAGAAAAAATGCAACAGGTAGTATATGTAAATTGTAATTTAGTGATTTTTAATTTTTCTTCTATTACTCCTGACATTGTTGCTGTGATAATGAATCATTACAAAACACATTCATCTGAAAATGAAAAATGTGAGTAAATGTAATATGTTTTTAGGATAAGAACTGCTGCCTGTCTTCTTTGATTGATGAGCTTGAAGTGAAAATGTAAATTTGCTTAAAATAATGACCTGAATAATTTACAGGAACCAATCAAGAACTAAAATGAACTAAGTTACACTATGTTTTAAAAACTAAATAGTATTATTAGTATTTCATAATCATATTTTTTGTTGAATGCTGCTTGTATTCCTTTTAATAATTTTAAGTGTGCTAATCATCACTAAAACCTCAGAGTTTAAATGCTATCTTCCAGCCTTCCCAAAGTTTTATCAATAACCTGTTGAATATTTCTCCACAGTTTGGCACATTGTCAGATGATTCTCAAGTCCTCTAAATGTTGGTATGAATACCACTACTGTCAACTGGGACCCGCTTCATGTAGCAATCTTAAAGAATGTGATCACTGTGGCCCTCTCCCTTGCCATTATCTACATTAATGGTACTCTGGTTCATGTATTCAGAAAACATCAGGTATCAATTTTATGCATTTTAAGAATACTTAAAATATTGCAGAGGTTAGATATCATCAATAAATTTCTTATATTTATTGGGAGATAGTTACAGAAAACATTGACTTCTGTAGATGTGTTTTCTGACTTCAGAAGTCAGAAAACAAAAACACAATTTAACCAGTTGGGATCCATTTCCCACTATGAGTTTTAGAAATCGAAACTTAGAAGTAGACTTGCTAAAATATCACTTATCTTTTCTTCTCTGTTTCTGAAAAATCTTGTCTTTTGTTTCAGGTTTTCAACACAAATTCTCGTTACATCCTGTACATCCACCTGGTAATCAACGATATCATCATGCTCGCAATGATGATCCTCCTACAAGTCCTTAGTTACATTTTGTTCACACTCAATGTCTCATTTTGCATCGTCATGCTAATGCTTGCCGTATCTACAGGTCTAAACAATCCCTTAACGCTTGCTGCCATGGCTCTAGAATGCTACCTGGCCATATGCTTCCCTCTCCGTCACCCTCAGATCTGCACAGTCAGGAAAACTTACATTGTGATCACTGTGATATGGGTCCTAAGTTTATTGACAATCTTACCAGATCTGTTCATAATTATTGCCACAAGACCTGCAGAGTACTTTCATTCCAGGATTTTCTGCTTGTTGGCTAATGTTTTTACAGACCCGATCCTTGCAAAGAAGAAAGATGTATCCAACATTTTGTTTCTAGTCATTGTTTGGCTCATTCTTTTTTATGCATACTTTAAAATACTTTTTGCTGCACAGGCCGCTTCAGCAAATGCAAAGAAAGCAAGGAACACTGTCCTACTTCATGGCTTTCAGCTGCTGTTATGCATGCTAAGCTATATTCACAGTATATCAATAGAGGGCCTGTCAGTTTTGTTTCCAAAAGATACTCTAGCCATTCGGTATGTGATTTCTCTACTGATTCAGGTAATGCCAAGGCTCATCAGTCCGATGGTTTATGGCATAAGGGACAAAATGTTCAGACAGTACCTTAAAAGATACTGGCTACCTTTAAATTCAAACGTTTATCCAGAAAATGTCCAAAAAAGTTGAACATAAGGATGTCTATAATTCAAGAACCTTTTTAAAGGCCCAATATGGTCTTTGTCTTTTTTCCTTTGTATTGAACTACATATGATAGTGTAAAAAGAGGATACCTCACTAAAAGTCTACCCCCTAAAACAGCTTTGGCAAGGAGGTAGCACTTTTGATATTACATCATAAAAGGTGTAGGTTGAAGAAGTATGATTCAGTTATTTCAGTTCAGTTGTGCTTCAGTTGTCTGTGACTTTCATGTCTTTGTAAAGTTTTATTTTCCTCCACTTTATCGTTTCTGTATGAGCCGAACTGAAACTTCACTGGTTAAATTCTAACCAACAAAATGGGAATGTTTTGTCACAGATTGAATAAAAAATCATGCTATTCTCAGTTGTCATTTGTCTAATTTACTAGAGCTCCCTTTTCATACACTAAATTTGTTAGATTGATGGTGGGCTGCACAGCACTGTACTACTCAAAAAAATGCAGTAAATAAATAATAACCCTATTAAACAAGTTTGTGTTTTCCAACTGTTATGACTAAAAAAGTTAAGCCAATTAATTCAACCTAATGCAAAATTTTAGCTATTGTGGAAATGTTGTCTATCTCTAATAGCTGAAAAATGTTTTAAACACACTAGGCAAGGCATAGACTTGTTTATGTTTTATGTTTTGTTTATTTATTTTTTGATGAGGAGAAATGGTTTGGTGAAAGAGGATGGAAGTTAGTTTATTTGTCTAAAACTTAAGCTCAACACACTTGCAATGCTAACATGCAGTTGTCCTTAGCTACATCCACACAATATGCAAAAGGAAAGTACATAAACACACACACACACCCACACACATTAACCCTTGACTATTTTTTGTTCCCTTGACTGTTCTCCACTTTAACTATATATTGGATTATGTCGAGCAGAACTGACTGATCTGCAGCATAAAACAGGTGAGTTTCTGTGCAGTTGCTCAGTTTAAGCATTTAATGATTATTTAGTATTATTTAAAAATTTGTTTTTTAAAAATTGCAATAGTCAGTTGTGATTTACTAAATTTCTGTTTTGCTTCTAGTATTGGTTCTCTTTGCAAACAGTATTGTGTTGTGAAATTGTATTGTTTAATTTTTTCAGCTATTTATTTTTTGTTTGGAGTTGCATTGGTTGCAGCAGTGAAAAAAATATTTTTGATCAAAAGAAATATGTTATATTATTTATTACTGTGATCATGAACCATTACAAAATACATCAATTAGAAAATGTAAAATGTGAATAAATGAAGGATGTTTTTAAGCTAACAACTGCTGACTGTCAGCTTGAAGCGAAAAACAATAATTTGCTTTAAATGACAGGGAAAAATTCACTGTGACCATTACAGAACTAAAATGAACAAAGTTAAACTGAGTTTTTTAAATACCATATTATTGGTATTCTATATAATGCATATTGAAGACTCTTTGTATTTCTTTTAGTAATATTAAGCATATTAATAGATACTAAAACCTCACAGTTCTGTTTTTCAAACTTGTCTATGACATTAATTTAGTCAGTTTTAACAATAATCTATATTTCTCCACAGTTCCACACACAGTGTCAGATGACCCCCAAACCCTCTAAATGTTGGTATGAATACCACTACTGTCAGCCGGGACCCGCTGTATGTAGCAATCTTAAAGAATGTGATCACTGTTGTCCTCTCTCTTGCTATTATCTACGTTAATGGGACTCTGGTTCATACGTTCAGAAAACATCAGGTATCAATTTTATACATTTTGAAAATATGCATTAGTGTTTTTTGTGCAATAACTGAGGTAACATGGACCCAGTTTTCTGTTGTTTCAAATGTCATGAAGTTAAGCGGAAATTTTAGAATTGTTGCTTTTTAGATGTTGCACTTGCAGCTTTAAAGTGATGCATGTAAAGATATGATAACAGTAGACAAAATGAGGCCATTGGAAAATTTAAGGTAAAATGTGAGTTATCTGCCTTCTCTCCAGTAAACATTCATTTTAGATATTAAATTAGGTTCAACAGTGTTGTTTTATTCAAGCAATTACATGGTCTACTTGTTAAATTGCTTTTGCCTTATATTTTTCTGAAAGTTGTATTTTTTAATTACAATTGTCTGCTGGGTTCATTAAGTATTTTAAAAAATGCTTAAAAGTTTTGTGACAGTAATGTCTGAATAAAGAACATGCGTCCACATCATACAACTGTGAGACACCATTTAAAGTTCATAATGCTTAACCAGAAGAAATTCTTGAAAACCTATTTTACTTCAGCTGTTATGAAATCACAAAACTTGTTGCTATGAAATGTTTCAGGTTACAGTTTTTACTAAACTTTTTAATTTGAATGTCTGTTTATTCCTGTATAAATTGTGACTTAGATGATTAAATTTGTGAAACTAAAGTATATATAAAGTTTCAACTGAGCAAGAACATTAATAATTTAAGTCCATTAACAAATACAGACTGATTATCCTAAAGTAGGAGGCCATTATTTAAAAACATAGTTTGATTATTTTATGTTCTAGTATCATTAGAGTACGATTAAATAACACCAATAAACTCCTTTTATTGACCTTGGGAGATTGTGATACAGATGAAAAAAAACTTTAAATTAAATGTCTGAAAAGAAAAAGAAACAACTTTAGTACTGATATCCAGATTGTTTCACATTATGAACTTAAGTCAAACCAAAAAGGTCTTTCTATCCCATTTCTTGAAATAACTTGTCTTTTGTTTCAGGTTTTCAACACAAATTCTCGTTACATCCTGTACATCCACCTGGTAATCAACGATATCATCATGCTCGCAATGATGATCCTCCTACAAGTCCTTAGTTACATTTTGTTCACACTCAATGTCTCATTTTGCATCGTCATGCTAATGCTTGCCGTATCTACAGGTCTAAACAATCCCTTAACGCTTGCTGCCATGGCTCTAGAGTGCTACCTGGCCATATGCTTCCCTCTCCGTCACCCTCAGATCTGCACGGTCAGGAAAACTTACATTGTGATCACTATGATATGGGTCCTAAGTTTATTGACAATCTTACCAGATTTGTTTATAATTATTGCCACAAGACCTGCAGAGTACTTTCATTCCAGTGCCTTCTGCTTGTGGGCTAATATTTTTACAGACCCGATCCTTGCAAAGAAGAAAGATGTATCCAACATTTTGTTTCTAGTCATTGTTTGGCTCATTCTTTTTTATGCATACTTTAAAATACTTTTTGCTGCACAGGCCGCTTCAGTAAATGCAAAGAAAGCAAGGAACACTGTCCTACTTCATGGCTTTCAGCTGCTGTTATGCATGCTAAGCTATATTCGTAGTATATCAATACAGGGCCTGTCAATTTTGTTTCCAAAAGATACTCTAGCCATTCGGTATGTAATTGCACTATTGATTGAGGTTATGCCAAGGCTCATCAGTCCAATGGTTTATGGTGTAAGGGACAAAATGTTCAGGGAACACCTAAAACGATACCTGTTACCTTTAAATCCAGCCGTTCATCCAAAAAAGGTACAAAAAAGGACAATATGAAGATATTTCTATTTTAAGTATATTTTTCAATTCCCAGGATAGTTTTTAGGGAGCCATTCTTCATTACTTCTTGTTCTATGACATCTAAAAGGGTGAAATTGTGGCTACCGTAGCAGAAGTCTACGGCCCTAGTAAGAAGGCAGTTCTGTCGATACATGCTGAGCTACTTCACGGCTCTAAGTCTGAAGCTGCATGGAAGAAGTTATGGAGTGAATTCCATAAACACAAACCATTTAGTTTGCAAATAAATTCTTCCACCAAGTTTTAATTTTAGCTTTAAGCTCAATTTGGATTCATGACATGACTGGCTGTGTTAAAAAATGTTTACAAAGCACATTAATCATTCCTGTTTTATAATTTAAGAGTAATGCAACTATATATTAGCTTAGAATGAAAATAAGTAAAGCAACATGCTGAAAAATTCAACTACTAACAGATGATTAGCACAAACATGTTTACATCCAAAATGCACTAACCTCACATCAGGTTATTTTCTGGGATAGATTTCCATCATGGTAACCTGAACTAGCCTTCTGTCCTCACTGGAAACGACGGGAGTGCTAAAATAGCGACAGAAAACTACTCTGGATCATAAAAAATATTTTTGCAGTTTAAGCACACCTACATAGCCCAGACAAGATTAAGAGTTTAGGACAATCATGTTCTGAGTTATGAAAGTTTATGGTAAGAGGGAGAAATATCTTACAGTCCATGTTTTTACATTTTCTCCACTTTTTATTGTTTCTGTTTTGAATGAACCATACTTAGATTTCACCTTTAAAGTTTTTACCACAAAAATAACATTGGTTATTATTTGAAATTTATTTGGTTGTCTGAATAAAAAAATAACATAAATCATTCAGTTCACAGTCTTGTCATTTATTTAATTTACAAGAGCTCCTGTTTCCATACACAACAACAAAATTGTACCTTTGGTTTGATATGGAAAAACACGTTCCATATTCACCTAGAAGTAGCTATTTTGTTGTCTGAATGGTTTTATTAAGGAATTCTAGTTATTAAAATTAATTATGTGTGAAATTAGGCTTAGTGCTACTGCACAAACAGATGTGGGTGGTTACACACACAGATACAGACACACTTGACTAGTTTTGATCCCATGACTTTTGCTCAGCATATATAAATTGAGCCGTATCAAACACAGCTGACTACTTGTCTGTAACATAACTGTGTGTAATCATCACAAGGTGAGTCTCCTTCATGCTGTTCTTGTGTGTAAACGTTGAGACTTCAGGGTAATTGCTGAGCCACAGGTTAGAGATGTTTCTGAAACATCTCTAACCTGAGCCACAGGTTAGAGATGTTTCTGATTTGCCTGGTTTAAATCTTGTTGCTGCTGTCATTACCAGAGCTGAAGAGTTAATTCTTCAGCGCTGCTATTTTTCAAAAAAAATCTTTCTTGTGATTTTAAGATAGATCATCAGTAAATTAGAAAAAAAAAACATCTTTATGAAAGATTTATTTTTATTAAATTATGCTGAACTAAATTCCACTCTGTCAAAATTACACCTTAATTAAATGCTTTGTAATAAAATAGTGATTTGCGACTCCTTTCCCAGCTCTATAAACTTGATATGCTGCTGTGTAAAATTTGATCACTTTTATCCTCGATAAATGTTTCTTTGCAGGTTGCCAGATTATGTCAGATAAGTTGCCAACCCTTCATGTTCTGGCATGAATACCACAGCAACCAGGAATAAGGACCCCCTGCACATTGCAATACTTAAGAGTGGATTCACTGTGGTTTTCTCGCTCTCCATCATCTACATAAATGGGATTCTGATTCACATATTCAGAAAACATCAGGTATCAATTCTGTCTTATCCAGAAATTTACCTCGATTGCTTTAGTAAAAGATAATAAGTGACACAAAACATGTTTATTGTTGCTGTAAAATAAAAACAGAACAATAAAATGCCATGAAGGATCTAAGTCTTTCAGGAAAATTTTTGTTGATGTTTGCAGTTGTAGAATTTATCATTTCAAAGAAACAGAAAGTTGTTTCACCTTGTCATGAATCGTATATGTCTTCAAGTTGCTAATTTGTTCTTTTCGTCATTGCATTTCTTCAGACTGTGTGCTGGTCTCAACCAAAGTTAAAAAAAATAATCTTTTTGTCTCAAGTGTGTAAGAGTGAGGAAGATTATTTAGATTTATTGTTGCATTTAATTTATCTTTTGATTTCTTTTCTATTAGTATTTCAGGCATTATATTAGAGTGTTAAGCAGTGATGCATCAGTCTGTGCAACACTGTGATCAAAAGACATTAATTATTACTAATCAATGATTGTCTGATATAAACTAATGGAAAATCAGATTTTAAAAACAAATTTAAAATGAGAAATAATGCTGAAAATGTGCCGTTGTTTTAATCAGTTCATCATTCTGGCAGAGAACAAGGGCATTATTGCTTTTCCTCCTTTTATCCTGCTAATATTGTCAGTACACATTTGTTTTTAAACTTGTGTATGTTGACTTTAATAATAATAAAGGTAGATTTAGTGTCAAATTTAACATATCAACACTAAGCATTCTTAAAAGTTCTTAAAAGGTCTAATAGCACCTTGATGAAGAGGCTGTTTCTGCCAATTACTGAAACAAATGAATCCCACTCTTCTACATGATATTTATTTAAAGAATATGTTACTTCAGATAAGTAACATATTCTGAAATATGTTACTTAGCTTATGTTATGTGTAATCGGTACGTATGATACCATTTATCATGTGTATGTCTGTTTTTTCAAGCTCAGTCATTAACCTGAACAGTTCATTGTTTTAGTGCCATGGTAGTACAATAGCAATGGATATTGACTTTTAAAAACAAAAAAGTTTGAATTAATTGTGATTTTTTTTCTAATCCACTCAGGGTCAAAACTATACACACAGCCACATAAAAACTTAAAGTCATCTAAATGTTTTATGAAGTTTTGCTGACGAGTTTGAAATTGCATATTGTTTTTTCATTCACTTATGAGCCTAAGAAATATAGATTAGTTTACACTATTTTAGATTATTGTAACCTAATTAGTGATAACGGTAACATCTTTGCCTCTCATTTCCTGAGCGTTTTGTCTTTCCTTTCAGGTTTTCAACATGAACTCTCGCTACATCCTCTACATCCATCTGGTGGTCAATGACATCATCATGTTAGCACTGATGGTCCTCCTCATATTCCTGAGCCAGACCGTGTTCACAATCAATGTATCATTTTGCATTATCGTGCTTATTTTTGCCATATCTTCAAATCTAAACAACCCCTTAACGCTTGCTGCCATGGCTCTAGAGTGCTACCTGGCCATATGCTTCCCGCTTCGCCACCCTCAGATCTGCACAGTCAGGAAAACTTACATTGTGATCTCTTTGATATGGTTCCTAAGCTCTCTTACAATCCTGCCAGATCTGTTTGCTGTTGTGGCAACAAGACCTGCAACATATTTTAATTCCAGGATTTTCTGCTTGTGGGCAAATATTTTCACTGATCCACAGCTTGAAAAGAAGAGGGACGTATCCAACATTATTTATTTGGTGACTGTTTGGCTCGTTCTTTTCTATGCATATTTCAGAATACTTTTCACGGCACAGGCTGCTTCTGCAAACGCTAAAAAAGCGAGGAACACTGTCCTGCTGCACGGCTTCCAGCTGCTGCTGTGTATGCTAAGCTATGTTCATAGTATAATGATTGAGGGCATCATAAAGTTTTTCCCAGGAGATGCTTTGATCATTCGCTTTGTGATCTCTTTGTTGATTCAAGTCACGCCTCGACTCATCAGTCCAATAGTTTATGGAATAAGGGACAAATTGTTCAGAGAGTACCTGAAAAGATACTTTTTACCCTCAAATAAGGCAACCATTAATCCGGGAAAGATGGGAAAGAAGCCCACATAAAGGAATGCTCCACTTACTGCAGATGTTTTCTTATTTATTTTGAATCATACTTGAGCTTCTTAATATTTGAAAGAATACTTACTATGTATATATATATACATAGAGAGAGAGATACAGAGAAATTTGGTTTCCCTCATATGCAATGATGTAATTCTGAAAATCTTATATTTATTTTATGTTCTTCAACATTTTGTAAAACAAATAAAGTCTTGAGTGACATTTTCACACATGATATGATGAAATTAGTTTTGTCAAACAAAATAAACTAATTAAAATGCAAGTTTTGTCTCATGTTTTCTTCCAATAATTTATTCCCTGTTATCAGTACATTTTCAACAAATGTCAAAGAATGTTGCTTTTAACTACCTTGGGGATTTTTTTATGTGTTTTTACACTTTAGAGAATATTATTGGAACTCTAAATTATTTCAGTAACTCAATTCACTAAGCAAAGCACATTATATTAACCAATTACACATCTACTGATGTTTTCAGGCCTTTATTTCTATTACTGTGATTGTACAGCACTTTGGTCAGTGGTACTGTTTTAAAGTGCTATATAAATAAACCTGCCTTGCCTTGCCTTGCCTTGCCTTACTAATAATGGTTTCAGCTTATTGCAAATTAATATAATATTTAAGTTTAGAATATTACATCCAGAAATGCAAGCCTAATAAGAAGTATCCTTAATATATGCTGAAAGACTATTTTCAAAAGGTATATGTGTGACAGTGCATATACTAGTTTGATGAATATGACTGTAATCAAATTATAGTATCATGTCACTCATTGTCTGTCCAGCTATTTGTAAAACATGTTTTAAGCCAAAAGTTCCCATCAAGAAGCTACAAATAATTAAAACTTCATATATGATTTAGTGAAAATAAAAATTAGTCCTAAATAACAGGATGAGAAAACTTGGAATTGATATCATTATTATTGTTTCAACATGGAGTCACATCATTATTCCCATCACATTTTCCAGCTCAACACCAAACACAGCTGCCTTTATAAAAGGCAGCTGCATTTTGCCTGCGTCTCACTTGAGGTCAGGTAAGTATAGGTGAGGAGCTGAGTTTCCTGTTTACATTAGCAGATTTTAAAGAATTTATGTTTTACATCAAAACTTAATGTTTTAATTAAACCAGTTTGTCACCCTTTAGTTTTAGTTTTTTTATTATTATTTATGCTGTAATATTTTTGTCATGCTGTGATTAGCGTATAGTTGACAGATGTGGCTTCTTTCAAGTCTGTGTAACATTGAAAATCATAGAAAAATCTGTTTAGCTCTGTTTTAACACGGGAATTTTATCATCTATTTTTGCTTAAGAAAGATGTGTTTAATCACAAATACAGAATGCAAATATTATAGAAGTTTTTGTGTTTTGAACATGTTTAAGATATTTTGAATGTACTTTTATCAGCATTTACTGTCATCTTTCTTTTACTTAGTTTCTCTCTGATGTTACAGGGAAGCATGAGCTCATTACTGAGTCTCACAAACAACACGACTTCCCCTTATCAGGTGTGTTGACAGAGAATAGCACTGAAATATAACATGCCAAACATTTTTCCAAAGAATCAAAAGGGGTGGTAAGTTTTTATTTATTCATTTTTTTATTTTTAGGAAAGTTTTGGGAAAAGATCAGGAGTCACACAGAATGTGTAAAGAAAGACTGAGAAATTTTAGTGGTGCTTGTTTTTGTTGTTTTGAAAACCAAACACCTGCACATCCAGGTTTATAGGAAGCTTTATTTTTCTTGTAATTTTGCTATTCATTTGGTACAGTCTCCAAAGCTTGCAAGATGACAGATAATGATACTAAATGTGACATATTTGCATAATCTCTGTAATTAATGTTTCTTGTTTCCTCTTTTTTCTGATCAGTCTGTGCTATACAGAGATACTTTCACCATGGCCTTGGTGAAGAACCTGATTGTTGTGCTGGTCTGGCTTGTCCTCACGTATATCAACTCCACCTTGGCTGCCACGTTTTTTAGACATCAGGTACACACATCTACAGCTCAAAACAATAAATAGTTGTATTTTTTTATTTAATTGTATTTGCAGAGTATCTTTGTAACGTATTTGTCTATAGGTTTCAGATAGGATGAAAAATCTAATGTTATGAAACCTGTGAAATATGAATTTTAGATTTATTTTACTGTCTAAAAGTCTAAAACAAAATTGTAGTTCAGGCTGTATGTTGAGGGTCATTTCTCTTTTCTACTCTAATCTCTGACCAGTTTCTCTGTTACTGAAAAGGAAACCAAAATGTGTAAGTGGTTTCTGTACACATGTTGGTGAGTAAGGAAACACACCAACATGTGTCAAACACAACTTTCTATTGTTTATTTGTCAAACATTTTTTTAAACCGATCAATTAGATCTTTTGGTTGAAGATTTACAGATTCAAATAAATTCTACTCATTTTATTTTTCCAGGATGTTGATGTTTGGTCATGGTTAGTTCATGATTCATATCACACTTAATCTAATTTTAGTGTAATCCTAGATGATCTGGTAATACATAAATACAAATTTAAGCCTCTATCTTGTTTGTCTTCCAACAGATTTTCTATGAAGATCCTCGTTACATCCTCTTCATCCACATGGTGATCAATGACGGCATTCAGCTCACTGTGACCTTCACACTTTTCATCCTCAGCTACATTTTCTACAAGATCAACGTCTCGCTCTGCTGCTTCTTCATCCTGGTGGCGGTCTTCACCACCAGAAACACCCCAGTCAGCTTGGCCGGGATGGCCATAGAGCGCTACATTGCCATTTGCAAACCTTTGCGTTACTCTCAAATCTGCACAGTGAGGAGGACTTACGCAGTCATCGGACTGATTTGGTTTATATGTGTGGCCCCAGACATAACAGATCTGTTTGTGTCTCTGGCAACTGAGCCATTAAGCTTTTTCCAATACAACTCTGTGTTCTGTTTGCGGGAGAACGTGTTCAAAGATCCAATCCTGGCTCAGAAAAGGACAGCCTTTGATATTATTTATTTTTCATGTGTTTTTCTTACTCTGGTCTTTACCTACCTGAAGATCCTGTTTGCGGCCAGGGCGCTCTCCACAGCTGAACCTTCAGCCCAGAAAGCCAGAAACACCATCCTCCTTCACGGTGTCCAGCTGGCCATGTGCTTGCTCTCCTACATCTCTCCAAGCGTGGAGATTGTTCTACACATCATCTTCCCGGGTCGAAGCATCGAAATCAGATTTGCAAACTACCTGATTGTTTATATTCTACCTCGGTTCCTGAGCCCGATAATTTATGGTGCCAGAGACAAGAAGTTCAAGAAGTATCTAATGATGGACTTGCTAAGATGTAGCTGCAAGTACAAAGGAAAGCCAGTGGTTCCACTGAACAAAGACAGAATGTGAAAATACTTTTTTTTTTTTACAATAGCATAAATAGATGTTTGCATTATGGACTTTTGATTATGCTTGCCAAAAATATAAAACTTTCATTTAACTAAAAATAATAAATATTTACAATTTATGGTTTGAAAAATTATAGTTAATTCTTTTTACAGAAATTCAATTTCAATAATATAACACACTTTAGTAAAATATGACATATATTGCTGAAACCAGAACTTTATAGATACGGCACTAAGAGATAAATATCATTTCTCTAATGCCTAACTCAGATTTTTGTTGTTATTGTTGTTTTAGGTTAAATAGGATTACCAAAGATATTTATATTTGCATAATGCTGCTATAATGAAACAACTTTACATGTTTTTTCAGTGCCTTTACATCATTTATAGGTTTTTCCATAAACACAGTGGGAATGTTCAGCCATCACACTGTTCAGGGAAGACCCACAAATTGAAACAAATTGAACATTCATGAAATGATCAAAGAAAAGGATGGGTTAAAAAAAAAAAAAAAAACACGTTTTTTTTTTCAAAGTAGGATGTTCTTTGAAAAACGTCCTTCTTTTTTCAAAGGACAGATCAGATATAAATCATCTGTGGCCCCAGACCTGTTCTATCTGGGCCTACACATGTTTTAAGCAAAACTGTAAGAATTTTAAGAGGTATGTTTAATCCTCTGCATTCAATGCATGTTAGTTACTGCATCAATGAAATTTAATTCTTATTGCATCATGGTTGATGCTGTAATTATTATAAAGCACTTTGGTCCAGCTGAAGTTATTTTAAATGTGATATTTAAATAAACTTTAACTTGATTTGACTTGACTGCAGTGTGGCAGGAAGGCGATCAGCCTGTGACTCTGCTGAGGTCCAGCCTTCAGGTCACCTGCATCGTTGGCTGTGATGTCTCTCATCCTCCTCTTGGTGATAAAATATCTCATAAACTCTCTGTGGTGTTCTGGTCAGGCAGGTTTTCTATTTTGGAAAGCTGAACTGTTTAAACACAAACTGAACCATGTTATGTCTTATTCCTGACTTTTTAATGGCTCAGAAAGCAAAATATGTCCACATGCTCATTACATCGTAACCTATTACATCATAGCCTCCGTCCAACCCATATACCTGATTCATACTCAGAGACCAAAGCAATGCCAGGTTCTTTATAAATGAGCAAGCGGAAGTTTCTGCTTCTCATGAAGTCAGTGCTCCGTCTTCAGTTTATGATCTGTGAGTGAATAACTTTATGTTTCAATTAATCGCTTTAGGATTCAGCTGACATTTGATTATCTGTCATATCTTAAGCTTGTTATACTTGTCTTGTGAATTTACTGAATTTGTCTATAAAAACTTTCCAGTCAAGGTAATTTGAGAGTAGAACCTTTTATTAATTGTGTGAAAATAGTAAAAAATCCTGAGTATTTCATGTTCATTTTGTGTAGCTCTAGCCCTAATACTAGAACATAGTTATATATTCAGATGTTTTATGTGTTTTCCAATACAGCTCTTTTCTGGAGTCTTCAGTATGAATTATAAAAGCCTCTAAACAAGGTGGGCATCTGAACAAAATCTATCCAACAGATCTTGTCAATAAATCTTGTGTATTTTAAATCAGGTGATTTATAAAATAGTTCAATAATAAGTTTTGTACGACAGCATTATGTATAATAAGATTAGTTAAAAAAACTATTTAGTTGAATTCTAATTACTATTAAAACATGTACCTGTAATACACCAGTAATCATCCCATGTGTATCTTTATTATTTTTATTAAATAGAACAAGAGTCCAAAAACTAAACAACAGATTGAATCTGTACTTCTTTAGACAGAGTGGAGGAGATGTTGGTGATGAATTCCTCCTCCTCCTCGGTGCCGCTCGCTCTTCTCTTGAGTAACAGCACATCGACAGAGACAGGGCTCAGTGTGGATCAACCTAAAGACAGTTTCTCCGATGCTTTAGCTAAAAACATTGTTGCCGTTATGGTGTGGCTGGCCCTCAGTGTCATCAACAGCAGCATGGTGTACACCTTTCTACAACACAGGTATGGATGTTTAGTTAGACATAAAATTACAGACACAAAGTGCTGCCATGTTATGTAGTGTTCACTATGATTGTACTGCAGATGAAGAAAAAAAAAGGAAAAACTAAATACAAATGAACAGTTGTTCAGTTCACCTGTTAACTTTCCACAAAGACAGGACATTGATTTTCATACAAATATTTGCCGTAGCTGTTATATTTTCTAACTAAGAGGAACATATGAGTGTCCATTTCTCTCTCAGCTCATTTCCTTTGACCTTAGTGTCTTTTATGAGAACTCCCGGTACATCATGTTCATCTGCATGGTGGTCAACGATGCTCTGCAGCTTACGCTGGTAACAACTCTCTATGTGGTCAGCTACGTCTTCAGGAAGATCCACGTCTCCATCTGTTGTCTTCTGGTAAATTCTGGCTACCTTTTTTTTTTATCACCTCTGCTGCATAGAACCTTGTCTAAAATAAGACAGTCATCTTAAATACTCAGTTTTTTCTTTTCTTCACATAAGCAAAAATATATTTTTAACATAAGTGGAGGGACATAAAAACAAAAAGGGAAAACTCAGGAATAATAAGACAATTCAGTGCACAAAACTTCATTGTGGTATTGCTTGAATTCAATGTAGTCATTAAATAATAGCCAAGAGGGCGAATACACAAATCAAGATCACAAGACAAAATGCAAAAAACTCTCACAAAGTTTGTCTTAATTGTTAAAGTACAGAAGTTCCTTTTGACTGTGGCCTTTAATATGAACCAAGGAATACTTTGTTTTAAAAACTGCAGTATGTTTGTAGCCAAAATCAACAATGTAAACCAGTAGTACTTTTAACATTTGCATTACATTTCTAACCACAGCTACAATATTTGCACCATCTCCAGATAATGACGGCGGTCTTCACCACCCGCTCCACCCCTCTCATCTTGGCCGGGATGGCGGTAGAGCGCTTCATCGCCATCTGCTTGCCGCTGCACCACAGCCACATGTGCACAGTGTCCCGCACCATCTTCCTCATCGGTGTCATCCTCATCCTCACTGCCACCCCTCTGATCACTGACCTCCTCATCACCATGATCAAGGCGCCTCCAAAGTTCTTCCACAGGGCCATTTTTTGTGACCACTCCTTTCTCTTCTCTGATCCTTCCATCTATTACAAGAACTGTGTGTTTGATGGGGTGTACCTCTCCTTCGTGGCGCTCACGCTGCTCTACACCTACTGTAAGATCATGCTGACAGCGCAGGCTGCCTCCACCAGCCTGGCGTCAGTGAGGAGAGCCAGGAACACTGTGCTGCTTCACGGAGTGCAGGTGATGTTTCAGTGTCACTGAGCAAAACAATACCTGGCGTTTATCTGCAATAAAAACAGACGTCGTTTGAATATCTATGATTTACAAATACGAACTTCAGCACATTCCAGTTTTTAGTTAGTAAATAATCACAGCCATCTCAGCCATCACAGACCAATGTATAGGGATCTTCTCCATGTAGATGCTTTCAAGATAAGGATCTATTTAGTCCAAATATATTAAAATAACAGTCAGTGAACGTTGCCTAGTATTTTTTGGTCGTTGCCTTTTATAACAATGTTGAAAAAATCTAAAAGTTACACAAGAGATGCAAAAAGTCTTTATCATTTAGATATATCTGAGAGTAACTAATTTGATTGATAAACATCGAAAATATAAAGCACAGCTTGATAAATAGCTAATTTGTCCACTTTGTTTTACCAAAATCAATAAAATGTTAGTAAATCAAACTCTTTTGTACACAACAGAATGTGAAGTGTTTGGTTTGTAATTTCCTGTAATTTGATAAAGAACTGAGTTTTCATTTGATATCAAAAGGATTTTACTGGTTCCAGTTTATTACTTTGTCTCTAACTTTCTTTGCATTTGTTTGTACACATGAACTCAACATGTAATCTGATTTTTCTCCCTTCCTCACGTTCAGCTGCTGCTGTGCATGCTGGCCTTCGTGGTTCCCTCCCTCCAGGCTGCTCTGATCTCCCTGTTCCCCCAGCTCATCCTGGAGATCCGCTACATCTTTTTCTTGCTCGTCTACATCATCCCTCGCTTCATGAGCCCAGTCATCTATGGGTTCCGGGACGAGCTTTTCAGGAAGTACTGGACCCGGTATCTGTCCTGGCCCAGGCAAAGGGTCAGTGGGATCAGACCTGGAGCCTTAAAAGATGCCTGCATATGAAATGAAGTCCTATATGAGGCATGAAGATCACCATTTAAAGAGTGAATTATGATGTGATTTCAAAATTTAAGACAAATTTGTCTATTTAAGACAAAATTTCTGACCTTCATGACTTTTTGAACTGCAAGTTTGACATAATCAGAAATGTCAATCAAATTCTCAGAATACAAACTTAAAATCAGCTAATTCAAGGTATGATTAAAATGTACAATACGTGGCATTAATATGACATTCTAAAAATGAAACCTACTGTTCATTACAAACATGACCACTAGGGAAGCAGCAGGGAATAATTACAAAACCAAACTCTAAACCATTTCAAAAGAAAAAAACAAGTAGCACTCATCACTTTCTTTATTATATACCCATTCAATTGCTTGTCTGCACAATGGTAAAATCAATTACATGTCAGCAACTCAATGCATTTAGGCATTTATTAATGTTATCTGAATGAGAAGGAAATTAAATAGCATGGTTTTGATGACAAACGGCAATTTTGAGTATATAAAAACTCACGAGTTCCTGAGATTTTAACTTTCAAACATGTCTTTGGATTGCAAATAATGGTCCAAAGAAATATCCTGTTCTGTTGATATTGTTTCTTTGCTGATGTCCCTGATTATAACAGGCAGAATGGTTCGAATAAAAATGCAGCAGTATTTCAAATAGACACTATTTCTGATCACATTACGGCAGGAGACGACCACAGCGGAGAGCACTCAGTTCAGAACAAAAAGATTCAAGCTGGTTTCTTCAACGTGACAATGAAATCACTGCTCTGAGTGGACCACACAGTCACCAGATCTAAGTTCAATTGTTACTTTGACCTTCAGTTGTTGAGGAAAAACAAACTTTGGCCACCAGATGGAGCAATCAGCTTAGTGATACCTTAAGTTTCATTAAGCAAAGTCTTTTGTTTTGATGGAGAAATTGAAATAAATGGGCCATTTTTAGTAAATGGACCTACAAAAAAAAGAACATATCACTGTTTCTCTGCCTTTAAATTATTTAGGAAAAAAATAATGGTTGCTCTGTTTTTGTTATATTATAAACAAAATAAAGAATTCTTATTCTTAATATGGTTTATATTCATAGTACTGAGGCCTTTTGGTCTTCTGGATGAAACAAACTAAATGCTTTACTAATTTATCCTTTATTACAACAACAAAAACAGCTAAAATAGACTCAAAATTCCTTGACTATTTTTAAAGCCAATTTTGGATTAAAGAGCCAGAAACCCAATTAAGCTCTTCAGAAACATTTTCAGCTTCCTACAGTTTTTCTTTAGCTTCCAAGTAAAAATTGGTTACAAAATAAAGCTGACACCTTGAGTTGTTTAATGAGTGTTAGATGACTAGTACGATGTGAACTTTTATTAAACAACAACAAAACACGATAATAAACTGACCTATTTAGCTAACAAAATGATCAGTGCCAACTACTGCATAAACAAAACAAAACAAAAACTCTACTTAGGAATAGTTCTATTAAGAACCACTGGGTGTCGCCAACCCACCGTGAGAAAACGTAAGAAAAGCTTACGAGCTTGGGAGGTAATGCTCTTTGGAGACGGGTCTTCTTTTTCCGGATTGTGACGGGAAAAGCCGAAGATTCCCCACCGAGAGAGACGGAGACAAGCCGTAGTTCAGATGGAGGAAACCTGCACCCCTCCAGCTGAATGGGTTCTCTTCTCAGGAGTCGTTAGCTGTAGATGAAGCAAAAGGCTCACTTTACTCAGAAGAACAAGTCGTCTTGTATTCAGTTTTTTTTTTCTACTTGTTTGAGATTTGATCGTTTTTGGATAAGTAAGGATAAAACTTACTAAACCATCATGGGGTGAATCTGACATTTGATGATGAGGACGTTGTTCTGGTGATGAAGGAGCGTCGTCAGAAAACTCAGAAGTAAGTAGCAAAGACTTTTTCTCAGTGAAACCAGGAGCTTTTAAGACGATCCATTCAAACATTATTAACACGGCTCGGTGATTGCTACCCTATATCCACCCTACAGTAGTTTGTTGTTGCAGCTGCTTCTTTGGATAGTTGAGTTTCAAGCAGAAGTGTTGAATTATAGATCAACTTTATTTCTGTTTTCATCATGTTGAGCCCCACTGGGAGCTCATCATAAGATCATCACGCACAAAGATCCGTTCTGTCCCACAGTTAATTGCCTTTGTTGGCTTTCCTGTTATAAATTATGAAACTAATAACATTTTCTTCGCAATTGTCAATAACAATAACGGTTGTAAAATGAATTGAGTTTTAAAGAAAGCAACACAAGTGTAGACACTAATCTTGATGTTTCTCTAGCTAAATCCTACTTTGGCACAACACTGGAGAACTGCAACAAAACGAGCATAATACTGACATAAGAGAGAATAAATTACCAAGATTTTTATAGGTAAATTAATTGATAAAAGTGAAAAAGTCTTAAAGGTTTTGAGTTTTTATTTGAAACAAGATTTTTTTTAGGTTAAATAAAAGATTCATCTTTGCTAAACATTTTTACACGATTGCTTAATTTAGACAGAAATTGTTCAAAGACTTTCAGGACAAATCCTGACAGCGAGATGTGAACAGAAACAGATAAATGCAGTTTTGGCTTGTTTGCAGCAGGCATAGGCTGGTTAACAGTATCAAGATTTGAAAATGCAACAGTTTCATAAAGTCACATAGTTCTTACAATAAAATACCCGGTATATTTTTTACAGGTCTACTCCATCCCCACCTGTTGGTGCACACTGCTGGTAAGCTGGCTGAAAAAAAGACTGATAAACACTTTTCTCTGTCTCTTAGATAATGGAAGTTACATTTATGTAGATTGTAGAGATTAGTAGAGTAGGGATTCCAAGAGAAAGTGAAGAAAAGATTATCTCCACTTACTAAAGCATTTGTTGCAAACCTTTACCAGATTTTTTTAAATATATTTTTCTTCATTAAAGAGGAAAAGAAAATACTTCATCCAACTTGTTGTCAGTTGATATTTGTAAATGCTGGTAAGTTTTAGTTGAAAAATAGGAAAAACATCTTTATTTTTATCAGAATTTGACCTGCTGATCACTGATCAGAGCAAAGAGAAATTGAAATCCCTGATCTATGAGTTGGTGCAGAAGGTCAAGGTGAATAACTGCTAGGTCAAAAAATAAAGAGTACGTTTCTTTTCACTATATATAAACCAAAAGATTTTATTAAATATTTTAAATTATTTTGTTTGAAACTGTTAAATCAAGCGGAATAAAGTGTGCATGAATTAAGTCTTTGCTTTTTTTCGTTCTACTTTTATATAGAAACAAATAATTAATTAAAACCCACCAAATTTCTCAAATAAGATACAATACTTTACTGTTGGTAAAAAAAAAAAAAAAAAAAAAAAAAAAATAGAATAGAAATGCAAATGAAATAAAAGACATAGACATGACCACAACCCAGCATGTCTGCTGGAAGGAACACACCGGAAACTAGAAATTAATGGGCAAAAAAGAAAGAAAGAAAGGAAATCATTGCTAAGTCTGCTTTATTAGCTAGTTGTCAAAAGCTGGAAAGGAGAATTTAATGTTTTTACTGATTAAAAATGCAACATATAAAAAGTTTATAGAGCTCTCAGGACTTTAAATGAAGGGTTCCCAACGAAGGTAAAGAAACATCAAAATTTCAAAACAGCATTTGATCCATCACCCTCTCACATAAGAATTGGTGGAAAAAGGAAAACACAGCCTAGTGTGGGTCAGCAACGCAAAAATGATGAAAACAAAAACATGTATTGCAACCAAATCTTGACAGGTTGTTCAGGCGTCTCCCAATGGCTCAGCTGAGCAAAACATCTCTCTGGTTCTGGTTGCGTATTTTATCTCTGCCTCTCCAAACAGACATCGCCTCTCTATGAGCTTCCCGGGAAAGAATCATCATGAGGAACTGATTGACAAATCAGAGGCAGAGTTAGGGAAATGTGTGAAATATTTAATGCCTTTCCCTGTAGCAGACAATGATCTAGTTTTTTTGTTTTTGTAATTTCCTTAGCTTAGAGAGAGAGAAAAAAAGTCACCCAAATGCTTTTGAATAAGATTTTGACTGCAGCTGTTTTAAATTCAACATTTCAAGCATGTTATTGTTTTATTGAACAAAAAGATGAGCTTACATTCAGATCAATCAATAGGATGACACTTTGAGGTCAAGCTAGCCAATGGTGTAGGATGAGCGGTGGCTGTGGCGAACTAAACAACAAGGACATTTTAAAGAAACTAAGAGGAAAGAACTTCTCGTGTGAAAAATGTCAATTCTAATATATTTGTGTTAATTCTAAAAGTTAGACAAAGAAGCAAAACTTCACAAAAAATTATACAGTAAACAGAAAGAGGGAAGGCTAAAGAACATGAAACACATTTAACAGGATAAAAAAAATAGACTTAAAAATGCAAATGCAGAACTGAAACAAATGGACAATAAGAAAAAAATAAAGATTAATCCTTTCCAATAAGAAAGAACCAAAAATCAAGGAAGGTGTTACATTTTTCAGCCACTGTTCACATCTATCATTTTAAAAACTAATTATGTGTCCCTCAAATAAACACACCGCCCACACATGATTTTTACACCAACATGCTGATGTCAGTACGGTTAGCTGATGCCAGATCACGTGATCATATAACTCAGGAAGATCTGATTAAATACCAGCAGGAAGAAAGAGAGAGATTCAGGAACGAATTAAGTCAGATCACTGTGGCTAAAATACCATTACGCTCACATTAGGCTTACACTGGAGTCCTCAGGCCGTTTCCCAAATTCACCAATTAGAGACTTTATAGCATTAGGGGATCACATCTAAGCTGCACTTTACCTGAAGCTATGAGCGGACTCTGAAGAGCTCCTGTCAGTGCTGGAGTTTGGAGCTGCTGATCAGACATCACTCAGAAGTAACAGAATAAATGTGCAAAATAATACAATAAATATTTGATTTTGATAAGAGAAAGTTAACAGTTAAATCTCAGGTAAGAGTATTGCTCACTTAGCTTCACACTATTTTCAACGTATTTCTTTAGTGAAATCTTAGATTGTTTGTAAGAAAGACAGCTACTGGAACAGAGATCCAGAGACTCTCTGAAACTTTACTTGTTGCTAAGCAATGTTGATCGAATTAGATTGAATTATTTTTTTTTCTATGGCGGAGGTTTTACCTTCGTATTGTGAAAAGTATTTCAGGCAATAATGGGAGGAGGAACATCTGTGAGTGAGTGAAAATGTCACAATCCTTTGCACAGGTTTAAAGTTTGATATGAACGTTGTAATTAATTCATCTGGTGGGAGATCTCACTGTGTAGTTTTTACTGTCAGAGTGTATTCACTGTGTGGGTGTTTATACTGGGAGTGCAGTAAATTAGCCTGTGTAGGAGTTATTGATGCATCTACTGTTTTTTGTAAAATTTTCTTGCAACCTTATCACCTAGAGAAAGTTATACAGTTTTGTTTACAGTAAAATCCTATATTAGCCTATTTATTTTACTACTGTCATGGAAAGATTCAGCCATTCATCCATTGTCTACTTGCTTATTCTTGCTGGGTCATGGGGGGCTGCTGGTGCCCATGTCCATAACAGAGCAACATAGAGACATGCAAAGAAACAGACAAACAAACATACACACAGCAACTCACACCTATATGGCAATATAGTGAGAAAAATTGAACAAACATTATTCTTTTGGACAATGGGTGGAAGCTGGAGACAGAACGCATGGCTGCATTGTGAGAACATTCTGACTTCATTCAGAAGAACCCCAGGAAGGGATTCAAACTAAATCTAACTAAACCTGAGTCCCTTTCTAAAAATAAATGAGGAAAAAAACAAATAGTGTAAATGTGTTTTTGCAAAACTGAATGAAACATTCCCCAAAACTCACAGAAAACTGAAAACACATGCACTCCACACTTTTCATATTTTGTCAATAGTAAGTTTTAGAGAAAGTGTATCTTTTTTCTTTTCCCTCTACAACAATGTGCTGCTCTGTGTTGGTCTATCGCTTAGAATCCCAATAAATTCTTTAATGGTTTTAGTTCAAATGTGAGGAGGCTTACGAGGTATGAATACATTTACAAAGCACCAAACTTTTTAAGAAGACACTTGACACCTTAGCATACATTGTTGGACAATGATAATTTAAATTATTTGTAGCATTTTTAACAGTGCACATTTGATGGTATAATAAAGATGTGAAGTGGTAAGATTTATATCGTAGGAGGTAATAAAAACAGTTAAAAAAGCAGTCACAAATAATTAAAACTTTACATCTGGAAAATTGTTGATAACAGTGAGTAGATTCATGACACTATATGGCAGAAGAAATGGAGAATTTTGTTCCATTTCACTACTCTTCTTGGAGGAATGTAGTTTGTGTTTTAAAAGCAGCTCCTAGGTAACTGCATCTCCTTGGAACAAATTATATCGGTAAGCTAATACAAGTATGAAGGTTTCTCACAGCAGAAATATTGTATATGATATGTGTGTGACTGTTCCTTTTTGATATTTGTTGTGTTGATTTAGGTCACCTGGTGAGGTTTAAATTACAATCCAAATGGTTTTATTTATGTTTATATTTGAAAACCTTTGTGGTGATGGTTTCAATTTCTGATCTTCTTTTACTCTTAGAAAGCAAGATATCTCAAAATACTCTCCTTGGCTTCTTTAGGGCATCCTTATAAATGTGAATGCAAACTTCAAGGTTTATTATCAGACGGCAGAAAAACAAAATCCATTATTCAAACTTACTGTAAGGGTTCAGAGGTAAATCATTTCCTCCACTGAGTTTTTCCTCTGAAAGTCCACCCATGCTTGTTTGTTTTAACCTTCCTTCCTGCTGTGATTTTGAAACCAAGAAAGAAAAACTACAAGAGAAAAGGCAGCTCTTTAAAGTTTCTAGCTCTTTATCACTTGCAGTGGAAACACATAAAAAAATAGATCATTAAATTGCCAGTATGAAAAGAAGCAAAGATTACAACAACAAAAAATATATCTCATGGCTACCTCATTATTTTTTAAAGCCAGAAGAAAGACACAAAAACGTCTCATCATCACAATGAGCTGCTGTATCAAGAAATGCAGCAGGAGACCGCCATCACGCCGGTTCCCTGCTTGTTTTCAGATGTTTTCTCTCTGAAATGAGTGCAGTCAGAGCAATGGGACTCATGATTGGACTGTATAGCAATCGTCAACGTGTTCATTTCTATTTCAGTCACAGCTAATAATCTTTCCAGTTATTCCTTCCTTACTTCCCACACCAAGCTTTGCTACATTTTGATAAAAATTACAAGCCAAGGCAAACTTTCTTTAACTAGTGTTGGTTTTTAAAGTTACCAATGGACCAGGTATACTGAGTTTTTTTTTTCAAAAATACAGCAGAAATGTTCATGCATTTCTTCAGTGCATTTACCAGAGCTTGTACACCTGGTCAAAATTGTCTAACTAACTTTTTAAGTGTAAAAAGGTTTTGAGTTTTGATATTCTTTATAGATTTTTGGTTTAAACTAGCTTATGTATTTTACAGTTAGCGTAAATGTGAAACCAGAAGTTAGGTCAGAAATTTCCAACCATTTTTCATGAGATGGTTTTGCAATTTGGCTGCAAAGAAGAACCTACTTTAGTCTGCTTTGGCCTTTTCAAAACACAAACCCTCAAACTGGGCAGAACCTGCATTATTAGGGAAGCTTGCATCATGCTGCACCCCACTTCACACCTACTCACCAAATCTGCTCTGTGAATATGAGATAGCAAACAGACATCTGAATTGAAAGTGATATTTAACAGACATCAATGATCTCTTTTTGTTGTAATTTTAATTTGTTGGCATCACTACTGTTTAATTCTAATCTCTGTTTTGCTTCAGCAGATTTCACCATGGTGAAGGAGTCTTTGCCCAGCTGGATCCATCAGGACTCTGAAGAGGGTCTCGTCCATGTGAATGTCGGCGGTCTGAAGAGGAGCCTCTGTTCCAGCACACTGAAGAAATTCCCAGACACCAGGTTGGGAAAATTACTGGCGTGCGATTCAGAGGAAGACATACTGCAGGTGGGTCCAAATCTTTAACAGACGAAATGACAACATAATTAGACACAGAACTTAACCTTCATTTTATCCTCTTCGCTCCTCCAGGTGTGTGATGACTATGACGTACAGGAGAAAGAGTTTTACTTTGATAGAAATCCAGGTCTGTTTCCGTATGTCCTCCACTTTTACCAGACTGGCAAACTTCATGTGATGGAGGAACTCTGTGTGTTCTCCTTCAGGTACGTTTGATCTCACCATGACATCATCCTTCATGTTGCACAGAAAAAAAATATCTTCATGCTAATTTAATTTGCTTTCAAATTGCTCCACATTTTACCTGTTTTAATGAGGCACCAAGTAGAGTGGTGCTGCATAAGCAATCTTAGCTACAGTAATTGAGATCTTCTTGCACATGGATAGGATTTGTGGTTTAGTATGTTGCACTGTAAGCAAATATAGAGGCTGGTCTTCTGCTAAGACTCTCCTAATGTGTTTGTTGTGTAGCTGAGTGCCTTTTCTTCTTTTAAGGCATCAGATTAGAAGTCAAGAAAGGTTACAAATCCATGTCCTTAGAAACTTTACAAATGAACTAATGTAAATTAAAATTTTGTTAAAGGGATTCTTCAAGTTTTTTGAGGTTTTCACCTGCTATTTCAAATATTTGTGGCATGGAGTTGATTTGGCGTGTTTTTCCCCTCCACAAAGTCAAGAGATAGAGTATTGGGGCATCAATGAGTTCTTCCTGGACACCTGCTGTAGTTATCGTTACCATGACCGCAAGCTGGAGAGAGGTCGACACCGGAGCTGGGATGACGAGAGCGACGTCAGCAGTGTTGACACATCCGTGGACGAGATTTCTGATTTAAACAAGTCAGACATTTGCAGTATATGTACATTTTCAATCTGGCTCTGAAACTCTCGTTTTGGTGTTAACCTTTAAGTTACTGTCATCCTGTCTCCTCACAGGGACATGCAGCATTTCCAAGAGGTTCGCTACGGGAACATCAAGAAGTGTTTGTGGCTTACACTGGAGAACCCGGGATACTCCATCCCGAGCAAGCTCTTCAGTCTGCTCTCCATCGGAGTGGTGCTCACATCCATCGCCGCTATGTGCATTAACAGCGTCCCAGAGTATCAGGTTGGTACGGAAGAGCTTCAGAGATTATAGGCACTTATAGAATCATATCTGTTGACTTACAATTCGAACATTTATGCGTGCAATTGAAAAACTTAACTCAAGTATTCCTGATGCTTATGGTTGGAATGCACTGACGAGTTCTAATATTTACATTTTCAATCCCCATTTGGTAGCTCTGAAGTGGAAACACACATAGAGGACAGCCTGGGGCAGATTAAGGCTTCGTGTTAATTTTGCTCTCAGGGGAAAAGCATCTTTTGATGTTACTCAGGCCCGCTGAGTTTTAAGGCTTCAGAAACACTGTGATCTCATTTTCAATCAAAGGTAGGAGTGAGTGTGCGGTCGACAAAGGGCAGCAAGCATTTTGCAAAGCCAAAGCTGAAAATTCCCAATGAGTTCACAAAAGTGTAATTATCAATATTTCAAACAAACTGAAAGCAGCAAGTGATACGTTACACTGCAGAAATATGGAACAACCACCAAGAAAAAAAAAAACACATATATTGCTTTGCCAGGTATCTGAAGCCAAAGTACATCAATGCAATTGATTGCTAAGATAGAAATCAAAGACTTTATTTTGCAAGAATAAAAAGAAAAGAAAATAGAAAAGCAACAACTGTTATTGAACGCTGTTTATTAGATAGGATGGTAAATAAAAACATAAAATTAAATAATATCAAATGGACAAGAGATCTTTTTTTTTCTTTTAACAGACTTTTGACTCAGATGGAAAGCTGATCGAAGATAAAACTACCCAAGCTCTCGAGGTGTTCTGTACTTGCTGGTTCACCTTTGAGGTGAGGACACACAAACAAAACGGTTTGTGACGCTGGCGATGTGTGCTGGTAGAAACCGAAAGCTAGAGTCTGTTTCTGACCTCAGGTTGTGACGCGGCTGCTGCTCGCTCCAAACAGGAAGAAGTTCTTCCATCACCCACTCAACATTATCGACCTGGTGTCAGTGGTTCCCATCTACATCACCCTGATCTTTGACTTGACTGTGGGATCTGAGTCTGAACTGGGAGACCTGGGGCGACTAATACAGGTTACTGGTGTTCATCCATTATTATTCTGACATTACCGTACAGAAAAAAGTCAGTTTTGTGTTAGATTTGATTTTTGTGCAAACAAATTGGATGACTAATGTTAGGAAAACATCCTATTTTGAGCTTAACATTTTTGGACCTGCAAAGAAAAAAATAAGGTGGCATGTTTCTATCTGTAAAAACATTTCTTCCTTCTGGATCACCAAGGTGACAGAGAGATTGCTTTCAAAAAGGTAGGGGAGGTGATCACAACTCTTCTAATTCAAACTGCATCATTGCTTTTAGATTTTTCTTCATTTCAACCTGTCCAAAAACCAACATGTTTGTTTTTTTTTTTACCTGAAAAATGAACTGGACTGTGTGATACATGACATCAGCCTCCACAGTTGGCTCTAAATGCCCCTTTGTAGTAATTGAAAGAAATATCTTAAAAATAGTTGAAACTGGAACTTGTAATATGGCCCGATTGTTGTTCATCACTGCATGACTGTGTGACTTAAGTCACAGAAACATTTTCTTTCTGAGACTCGTGGCTTTTGTTTCTCCCAGGTGTTCAGATTAATGAGGATCTTCAGAGTTTTGAAGTTGGCCCGACACTCCACAGGTCTGCGCTCTCTGGGAGCAACACTTCGGGTGAGCTTCTTTCATATTTTTGCAGATTTCGTCAACATCTATTTGGCTCTTAAAGAAGTCTGATACGTAATGAGGTCAGTCAATTAAAGTAACATTGAAAAGTTCTTTTTAGTTGAATTAAACTTGAAAATCAAGATGGATGTTGCTTGCTCTATTGTTACTGTAATATTAAAATATAGATTTATTATGTTTCAACCATTTATTTCACTTGTTTCCACTAACAATTAAAGATGAAGCTCAATTGTAGTCTTTTGTGGTACTGGAACCAGAGGTTTCAGTCCAGCATAATGATCTAATTTATTTGCGCTACAATGAAAAGCCTTGAGATCACAAGCTGACACACTCAAACTGTTTTTGTTTTTTTTTCTTGATCAGATTGTAAGAAGCTGGAGCCAAACAAGTTGGCTGCTGTTGCACTTTGTAGTTGCTTTCAGTGTCATTCAGGCAGTTGTCCATCCATACATAGTTAAAGCTGGCAGTAGTAATTACTGACTGAGATGAGAGAACCTCACATGCACGCCGTTCTGCAAGTCAAACAAGGCTAGCGCTGCTGCACAGGCTTCCCTGTGTACACAGGTTTAATCATTCACAGATTGGTTGCATTCATCTGACCCCACAGTCTGCTTCTCTTTCCTCACCCCAATTAGTGGCCGGAGCAGTGGATGATTTGTATGTAAAATTATGCAAGAAGTCTTCTGGTTTAATTTTAACCTTCCTGAAATTAAAATATTTCTTATGCGATACCAGAATTTATATTTAAGGTTACTTTCTCCACATTTATCAATCTGATTGGAAATGTTCTGTGCGAGCCATTGACTCCTAATGAAAAATGTATCATCTCTGTAAATCAAACAGTGTTGTTATGCCTCCTGTCCTTCTTCTATCTAATCTTAAAGAAAACATCTCAGAAACACTAGAAAACTTATTGTAGAGATAGATGCTGACTCTAAAGATGTTTTCAGTAGCTCATGTTACAGTCATGGTTTCTCCACCTGCATCAGGAAGGAAAGATCAATATTAAATGCTCTGAGATAACGTTTTCTTGCAGAACATAATCAATTTGAATGCATTCTGATTTAATTTTTAAAAAAAGTAAAACTTTATGTGATGTTCTGCTTTATAACCAGCATCAACAGTTATTGTTGGGAGTTTAATTGAACTCAAATGGTTTTTATTTTCTCAAGCCATCATCACAGCAACAATAAAAAGACAATCTGGCCCAGCTTTAGCCTTTTAACTTCCAAGTATTCTTCAGCTTTCACTCACAGGGAAAATAAGAAGAACCACAGAAATCCATCAGCTATATTTAGCAGCAGGCGGTGTAGCATTACTGGATCAAAGTAATGTACGAGTCCAGGCTGTATTTTATTTTTAGTTTACCAAATTGACTGAGGATATTCTTCTGTGTTTTCCCAGGAGAGAGACTGGATTACATGGCATTTCTAATAAAATGTCAGTGCAGATATCCTCTCATTTAAATGTCACTCCCATCATATTTCCATGATGCACAACATGAAAAATGTCTTTCTGCTTTTTTTACATACTATGTCCAATGAAACTGCATTATGTCCTGTATATCTAAAACATTATTCAGCGCCAATGTCCTAGTTCTTGATATTTTTGTCAAGGTTGGCAAATTTTGAATGTGGTTTTATAAAACGTTTAAAACGTTTATCAATCAAAGTTTGTCGAGGTAGTGCTACATAGAAACAGGAAAACCAACAGACAAACCTCTGCTAATTATTCTACTGAGGGTCATTTCTGTGTGTTGTTTCTGCAGCACAGTTACCGCGAAGTGGGAATACTGCTACTATACCTGGGTGTCGGCGTGTCCGTCTTTTCTGGGTTTGCTTACACCGCTGAATGTGAAGAGGTAAAGTTTAAGTGATGCTTAGTTGTTTAGAATCCCTATATAGCTGTTCTGTGAATATACTGTATTTAATTTAGTTTATAAGAAAACTAATTTCTTGTTTAAACCCTTACATCGACAGTTTGTTTTGCTTTGCTAGCAGGACAGTTTATTTTCCTCATCCTCCTTGCTGATCCAGCCTGAAGTGTTTGTATCATGGGGGTCAGTGTCTCCAAAGGAAATCAGCTTTGTCAGATATTTCTGATATTTGCTCTTCGCTAAGTTAAAATGTTTTCATAATCATACAAAGTTGAAACTGGGGACAGAGAACAAAGTTCTAACATCTATATTGAGTTCAATGTAGCTATAGTTGCTCACATCTATCATTGTAATGCACTTTGCAGATAAAACTGTTCCATTTTGGGTGCATAAGCGTAGTCCAAATTTAGTCAAACCAGTCAAATTTCATACAATCCAATTCATGTGAATTCAATCCAGAGTGACCTGGGCTTCCTGGAGGCCCACATCCCTAAAATATAACCAGAGCTACAAAGGAATGGTTTAAATCAAAACACAGCTGGAGTGACGCAAGGTGGAACATTGAGAACTGACCTTGAGCTGTCTTTAAAGGCAGATTGTGTTGAATATGCATCATCCTTTGTTTTAAACATCCATCTCTACCTTGTACTTTCCTTCAGCATGCAGGCTTGGACACAATCCCAGCCTGCTGGTGGTGGGGAACTGTCAGCATGACCACAGTGGGTTACGGAGACGTAGTGCCTATCACAGTCCCCGGAAAGCTAGCAGCCAGTGGATGCATCCTGGGTGGTACTCTGGTGGTGGCTCTGCCCATCACTATCATCTTCAACAAGTTCTCCCATTTTTACCGCCGGCAGAAAGCTCTGGAGGCGTCGGTGAGGAACAACAACAACCGCAAGAGGATCAAAGTGAGCTGCGAGAATGAGCTGGAAGAGGATGAGGAATCGGATGGGGACAGTCGCTGCCTGGACGATGATGATATTGATGACATTGAGGAAGATGACATTGATTTTGAGGATGAAGGAGGGGTGATAAACTATAGCTATGTGGAGCATCCGTCTTACCCATCAACAATGAGAAAGAAGGAGCTGTATCAGCTGTAAGGTCTGAAACTTTATGGCAAATAGTGTCAACTTAAACGTAACAGACTTGATACACCATGAGAACATTAACTGACCCTGCTTTGCTTAGATTGATGCTTCAGGATCAATAAGGTGATGGAGACAAGTTGTAAGAGGGGATCAGGCGAGCTTTTTGGGTCTTCCATGAATTATTGTACTTTGCTGCCACTGAATGTGCATGTGGACTGTTTCAGGACTGAACTTTTGTTCATTGGATTTGTGGCTCTGCTTGTGGAAAATTGAAAAAAAAAGAAAAAAAAGAAAAGAAAAACAACAAAAAAACCAAAGGACAAAGGCACACAATATCTACATCAATGCCTACACAGAACTGAATGTATGTGAAAAAGCATGCTGACATGTAATGTAAATAAAAAATACCATAGAAATATTTTTTGCTCTTGGCTCTAAAGCTACAGCTAACAGCTGTTAAATGTGCTAAAGTTAAACCAGCTAACCTCGCCTGAGAGGGAAATTACAGAGCAGAAAATCCAAAGACAGACATACATTAAGAAAAATAAAAAATACTGAATACATGAAGATTCAACATTTTCAACTATAAGTTTTTCACAAAAAGCAAGCACAGTTGTTTGATTATTTTTTGCTCTTGCAATCCTTCTAGACTATAAATCTTTCACTGCTGTAAAAGCTGTTAATTCAATTTAAACGGTGCCACATTTGTAAGGAAAACACATTTCCTTAAGCAGCAGAGCTGAGAATGTGGGTTGTTCCCATAAAAAAATGGCAAAATTTCTGTGCTACCAACTCTTATTTTGTACCACTTACTACTTTAAATGATTTCAGCGTAATGTGTATTTTCTAAGCACATACTGCCATTTTATAGCACAATTAAGTAACTTTCCTTCAGGTGTTATAAAAATGCTGTGTATATTCAATAATGTGAAAGAAATTTGACTTTGCAATTTGATGCCTTGAAACTGGCCTGTCTTTAAGAAACTCATGCTGCAGATTTAATGATTTCTCGAATATGTTGCATGAAAGAATCAAAGCAAAACTCCCACTAAGATTTTTTTTAAAAGAAGGAATACCATTATTACATAATATACAGCTAAAAATATATATATCTTACAGAATATCCTCCTTTAAACAGGGACCACTACAGTGCGTGGGTTGTACCCAACCACAAACTCTCGGTAACACACTGATCTGGAAAAGGGGTTTGGCATTGGCACACACTCAACGTTTTTTATGGGCACAACCTCCATGACACACAATAGACTTTCCTTACACTTGTGACAAAATTTAAGAGGAAATGGACAGGAAAACTTTCAAATGCAATTTTTTTTTTTTTTCAAAATGATTCAGCTAATCTTTGTGTGAAAACTCCACATCAAAACGATTTGACTCTTATTAGGTACTTTATCCACCTGCAGGACTCCCTAAATGCAGACACCACTAAAACAACTTGTAAAGGTAATATATCACCCAAAATCAGCACTGATAACATATTCTTCAAGTAATATTTGCATGTTGAAAACAAATATTGTTGAACTATGTTATTGTTGCATTTTCATTTTAATTTATGGGGTGTAGTTTTACATTTCTAATGTCATTCTTCTGTGTATTCAGTTATATATAATTAATATATTTCCTGTATGTAATATTAGGAGGTCATTTTGAAGAGTTTGCGGCATGTTTTTATTAAACTACCTCTTGGGTTGTACACAGCAGCTCTCTTTTCACCTCTGCAGAAAACCCCTGCAGCAGAGCAGTGTGTTTTGGGAATCGGGTTATGGAGTGGTAATGCTCTACTCCTGAATGTGCTCTCTCTTCCTTATGCCAACACTCCCTTCTACCCGATGGCAGCTGCTCACCGATGAGCCTGGAAGAAGGTTGTCGTCTTCATTTTAATAAAGTTTTCATGATTTGCTCCTTTTCTGCTGATTTATTTAACTTGGGTAGGTGAGGAGGACACAGTCTCTCGTTGGGGGCTTAGAAGGAATGAATGAAGAGGCAGCATAAAGGACTGCAACTCTTCCTCTGAGTTTGTCTCCATTAGAAAATAGAGCTATCCAGACATTACTCAGACCAGTTTTCTACTGAAACTTTTCCTTTTGTTGTACATAATTATCATGATTCGGATTTATTTCACCATACAGATGCCTGACTACACCAGGAGGGTCATATTATCTTTAATAACAGTGGCAACCTCAGACCTCTGGCCTAGTCGAAGCAAGTTTACCATCTGCTCAAGTGGCATGATAAGTCCTGAAAAACATGAACGGGTTATGATCTTTTTGGGTTTAATGCTAGGAATTGTTGTCTGAGCCTCTGTGTAATTGGCCAATTTAGAAGTCAAGAAAGCTTTGAAGTGACACTTCGCGGCAGGTGATTGCTGTTCGTGGGTCATGTAAACCCTTTTACTACAGAAAATTCACTTTCCAAGATCCATCCGAAAAGACAAATGCTTGTTTGAAAGACTACAAGATGAAACCTGAGTGAGTCTGAAAAGCAGCAATGAAATTATAGCCGTTCTGCTGCTGAGCTCATGTTTTACTTCATGGATGATTGAGTGTGGCAAGACTTCCAGCAGGTTTTTATCCCATGCCTTTGGAGGAACAATCTCTGCTAGAATATCTGTAGCTGCATCATTCCCAAATGGTTAAACCTTCTCATATGAATGCCTGTCACAATAAAGTTTGCTGGATGTTGAATTGTCCCAGTAATTTCTGTGATTAAATGATGTTGTTTTAAAGCTATTTTCAAGTAATAATGCAACTTCAACCTCTCAGACCAATAAACCTTGATTACTTAACACTGTAAGGTATCTTAAATATCCAAAATGAGACATGACAGTCAAAAATAAGTAAGACAACTAAAAGCCACACACAACTGAAACTTTACATGAACTGGATTGTCAACAAAATTGCCCTTCAAAAATGTTAATCAGAATAGAGAATTGATCTCAGTATCATCATGCAATTAATTGATCATTGATGCAAGTTTAGTTCTTATAAGAGTATTTGACAAGAGTAATCTTGAATGAATGTTCTCCTAGAAGATATTGTCAGGCATTCTGATCAGACAGCTAAACCTCCTCAATGTTGCATGAAGACACTCTTCACTGAAATACAACCCAGATGTAAAATTAATCAGAAAGAGAAATTGTTCCCCTGTAAATGTCAGGACAACATCACAGATTGGTCTTACAAACAAGACTCACTTGGACACAAGTGTTCGTCCTCTAAGCACACACATCTATCTAATTAGGGTTTAGAGAAGCAGTGAGCAGCGCCGAACAGCGATAGAGAGCGAGATGAGATTTGTTTAAATATTAACTTCAACTATTTTGGCAGATGTAACTCAACATGGTGAGGGAAAAAAAGCAGGAAAGGAAAGAGTCTCAAAGGTTCTGCTGGGACAAGAAAAGGCTTTTAGAAAGTCAAGGGGACATGGAGCCTAGTTGCTCTGTCCGCTGCTCAAAGCTGAGCTAAAGTGAGAGGAGAAAATGAACCAACAGAGACAGGAAAACACCTCCTCATGCAAAGACAAATATATGCTTCAAGCCTTTATTCTGTAGTAGAATCTAAAAGTTTGCCTACTCCAATTCTTCAGAGCTGGTGCAGAAGCCTCATAAGTTATTTATTTGATTCAAGTGTTTGGAACCATAGGAGCATCTAAAATATCAGACTGAAAAATGCTATTTTTACATCTTTTTCTCTCAAGTTAAAGCATAAAAACATTCCAATATGCATCCATTGAAAAAAGTGACCAATTGCTAAAACCCGCACATGAAGGGTTAAAATTCGGGAAACCCCGAAACCCCCCCCCCCCAAATAAAACGGTGATGGTTCAGGTTAATATAGTTTATAAACATTTATCTTTAAAGAAAATATGTTGAAACTTTTATGTTTATCTTAAATAGATTTCTGGGTAAAATACACAAATTATTCAATGTTAACTTGCACTTCTAAAATTCAACCACAGGTAATTTTATGAGGTAATTATTTCATAACGTTTCTGTTTAGGGGCAGAAAGAAAAACACAATCATGTTCAGTTAGTTTTTTTATTGAAGAAGCAAACAAAATACACAAACCAAATACCACTGGTAGCAACATATGCTTGACTTGTACTGCATGCTGTACTTTAAGGCAGACACACCTCAGTAACGAGTAAACTCACATGCAGACAAGCTGTTTTGTACTTAGAGGCCGAAAAGGAAAAAAAAAAAAAACTTCTAAACTCCTGATTTATTCAGTAGAAATCTGTCAGATTTGAAATGACTGAGCCACTGTTTTCAGAGGCATCATACTTTCTAATAAATCCTACATCTATTCACAATTTAGCCTTTTTCCCCCCAATGTTTAGTTATGAGGTTTAAACTGTTTATAAAAACACTGCATGTCCATGAAAAGTCATACAAAACTGCAAAAGAAACAATTCCAGCAGAATAGTGGTAACATAAGAACATCAGCAGGATCACATTGTAAATTACAGTAATTAATTCCAATTGTACACGTAAATAATTTAAATAACAAACGACCCATAATCTGCTTTAATAAAATTAATTTTCTCTTTCCACAGACCAAAAGTTTACTGCTACTGAAAACTTTAGCAGAAAGTTTTCTTTACGGTTGTGGAGCTGCAGCTTCCTGCTGAGGTAAAGCCGACCTCCTCGCTGTTGTGAAAATTAAATTGTTGCTTTTCAAACAAGACGACAAAGAAAACTTGCAACGTTGCAGCAAGTTTTACAGCAACCTTTGCCTTCTGTCTGTTCTCCAGTGATTTTGACTTCGCTCAGCAGAACCCATCATTCTCCAACTAAGTCAATAATATTAAGGCTACATTAATATTCAGGATTTGCCCTTTTTCTGTGCTGTCGCTAACAAAAAGGTGAGGACTGGTCATAAAAAAAAAAACAAAAAAAAAACAGTGCATTCAGAGAAATACCACTGGTTAACATAAGAATCCCTTTAGCTTGTAACAAAAACAGAAAATGAGTCTTATTACAGAAAACCATGGCATCCACAGAATAAGCTCAGTTAATTACAGCGCATAGTTGAAGGGATTCCCTCCGTCATCAAACACTCGAGCTCCTCTGCAGTCTAAAACACAGCCGCCGCACACGGCCACGTTTCTCATACGGTACCTCCGGACGCCGTGCAGAGCATTTCTGAACAGCTACAGCAGTTTCTCATCGTCATTATTTTTTCACCCCTGAGGAGTTTCCACGACCTGAGAAGCTTGTTTTACTTTGCCACAGTTGCTAAAGGTTCTCTTCCTTTCTGACTGTGTCGACGCTAAACCTACGTAACAAAAATATACTCGGTCCCTTTACTTAGTTATTTCTGTTCTGTGCTGGATGAGAAGCAGATATGTACGACATGCTGGCGAATCTTAGGAATGTTACAAGTAAAGCTGGATCAGATCTGGACTGAGGCCCTTTGGCAGCTGTTTAAAAGTTAAGTTGAATTAGGAAAAGAAATCTGTGTTAAATCTGTCATATAAACTTATCTAGTTGGGGTTGCTTTAAGGGTTAGTTTGGAATTACAAACACCACAGGGGGACAAAAAAAAACATTAAAAAGGGCACTGGTGGTTAAAAAAAGGCAAAATTATTACAACATTAAACTCCCTTAAAACATTTTTTCCGCTAACACAATCATAAAGTTTTGTGACTCGTCACTTAATTTTACCAGGAGCCACGAATGAAGACCAAAGAGGTGAAAACAAACAAAACTGTTTTCATTTCTACTTATTTAACATTTCAATGTGATGCAAAATGATGTGAAAATACTTTCAAACACCACAATGAAATAGGTGTAAATAAATCTTTCAAGGACATTACTGTGCAATGTTTATTCAATTTAAACTAGAATTGTTGAGTTAAAATTGCTCAAAAGCAGTGTAAACATTGGAAAATTCCCCATATCTGTGCTTTTAAATACCCTTATAACTCTTAAAATAGTTTATGTGTTTGTCTCGTCTTAACTGATCCTTAGATCACTCTTTAAAGAAGGAATGTCTACTAAGGCAACAGCGGACAAACACAAACGGTTCAGATACAAAGTTGAAAATACAGAACATAAATCTGAAGTGAGGAAAATCACAGAGCGATGCCGACGTTGCTGTGATGGAAAAGAAAAGAAGGAAAAAGTGGGGTAATACTAAGACATCGTCGTAGCAGTCGCATGCTTTCATAAAATTGTGCAGCTGTAATTCCGGACAAAACGTAAAGCTAAAGACATTTGTGCCATAATCCTATAAGTTAAAAATAATAAATCTGCATCAGCTGCACTGGGGGAAAAAAAAAAAAAACTTTAGGGAGAAGGCAACATAACCAACATTATTCAGGCATGAATCATATTGTGAAAAAACACCAAAAGAAATTCCTTAAAATCTCACTGCCTCCTGTCTGTAATGTTTTTGCAATTTGTCTCTTTAAAGCAACAGATTAGTGGAAAAAGCAGTCATGTAATGAGGCACACAATGATCAGGTTTTCCTATTATTGTACAAAAACCCAGCTTTACATTCAGAGTTGAGGGTAAAAATTACAAACGAAGCAAATTAAAGAAACTGAGGTTCCATTAACTATGTGACTAAGTAAACTACGTTCAGGAATAAAAATAAACCTGGCCTGTAAGTTTTAATTCTCACCATTAATTTTGCTACAGCTGGTTGGGAAGGCCTCAAACTGGTTTGTATCCAAATTAAGCTTTAAGATGTAAACTGGTCAAGCTGCATCTAAAGGCAGGCCAGTTGTATGCTGGATGAAAATTTAAAACTCTGTTCTGCTTTCTAGTTTTTTTTTTTTTCCTTGCTGAAATGAAGTTATTTGATCCATTTCTTGGTTTTCACAGTCTGAGGGTAGAAACACTAAAACATTTAGCAGCAACAATGTTTTTCCAGCGCTGAGAGCAAACCCTCATTACAAGTACCCACTGACAACAACAACAAAAAAAAAACTTAAAGGGATGGTCTGAGAAAAGTCTGTCACTTCAGACAAAAGCGTGCAAGCTTAAAATAAGATGAAAAAAACCTCCAGATCAGGTGTTGTAATAAAACTCACTTTCTTCAACTGTCTTTTTTTTTTTTAAACTAACTGAGCTGTAAGAGTGCGGATTCTCTCAAATCAAACCGACATTTTGTCGCTGGAGGTTTGTTTGACATCAAGTTCCAGATCCACCAGATCCACCGCCTCCCAGATGTCACATCCAGCTGCATTAAAGCATGTCCAGCCATGAGGAGGAGACATCTGTTAAAACAGCAGTTAAAAACAAAAAGAGAAACTATCCTGTTGTGTTCGTCCTGTGACGAGCTCTGCAGATCCTTCTCAGAAGTTCTGCTGAAGTCGCTTTTTGGCCGAGATAGCGTCGAGGATGGGCTGCCGCTTGGCCTGGTAACGCTGGCGGATCTCCTCTATCTCCTGCTCCATCTGAGGATCCAGGGAGGCGAGCCTCACCCGCAGCTCCTCCACCGACCACGTACCGACCTGCACACAGAAAGACCAAACTACGTCAACGCAACACATTTTTCATCATTCATGGGGAGCAACTGTCCAAAACATATTCAAAACAAATACATTTTCAGGTGGCATGTTGCAAATGATTATAATAAATGTTTTTGTTTTACTTAAAAGAGAACACTTGTAAACATGCTTCCATCTAATTCATAATTTAGAAGCAACTTCTAGTGTAAAGACTTCTTAGCAAGATAATCTGCTTTTTCTAACTTTGCTGACAAGATTAGCCGCTACAATGTCAGGTGTTCACTGTTACTGATAATCTTATTACAATATTTATAGTGTAGTGAAATCTGCATCATATATCCAGGCTGATTTTTGGTCAAATTGCCATTGAACATAGGATTTCATAACACGCTTTATAATCTAAAATACTCATATTGGTCTAACCCAAGTTGGATTTCTCTACACTAAGCAGAGAGTTAATAAAAAACACAGTTTGTGATCTGCTATTTCACTGATAATTTTTGCATTAAAGACACCATAGATGAGGTTCATCAACACTGCAGTACTTACAGAGGTCAACCTGGATAGAACTGCTCTGGACTGATCACTTATAAAAAAAAAACAGTTTGATTTACGGAACATCTCCCTTCTTTCTTTCTAGAGAGAAAAGAAACAATGAATAAAAAAAAGAAAAAAAAATCTTAATATGACTGAGTGTTCCTCAACTCACACACCATACCTAACACCATGGTGTCTGAGTGTACCCGTTTTAGAGATGGCATCTATTGCCGTGAATTCGGCGTCTCTTGCTCTGTTGCAGGTCTGTGACCGGGAACGGTGCCTTCTTTAGCTTTCCCCAGGAGGTTTCCCATCTTAGCTTTTACCAGCAGCACATCGCCCTCAAGCTATTTATTACCTACGATCGATGGAGCTAAAATTACACTGACGTCCTAGTCCACTACACAAAGTCCGACGAAGAAACAATGGAAGGTTCTGCAACTGGGCGACACTAAGGTTTGTGATGTAGCTGTCGCTGAAGGGTTGGTATCTGCATGAGATTTCCCAAGAGCAACCCAGAAGGATTATTAGCGCAACCCTGCAATTATATACAGACAAAACAAAGCAGAGTGTTGGTACACTCAATGAATCGTCACCTAGCGAGCGATTCATTTGTGTTTTCACCTTGAAAACATCCAGGGTTCTTTATCTTTTGATTTATACAGGGTTTGGGAATGTCATGTTTTTAATCCAGTTTGAAGTGAGACTGTTTAAAGTTTAAAGAACATCACAGTGTCAAGCTGCCATGGATTGTTAACGGTCGTTTAAGGGTTGATCGGATTTGAGAGCAATAATAAAAAGCAGCGATGGGAGTGGAGGGATGAGGGGCATGTAAGTTGAAGAATAAAAATAGATGTAAAGAGGACAGAAAGGAGTAAGACACTGGTTCTTCCACATCTGCTTCTAATGAAATATTTAGGTTATAATGTTCAAACCAAATATTCTGTACTGCATTGTCACATCACTAAAGCTGCTAAACCAAAAACCAAAACAGAGCCATAAAGACTTAGCAGATATTATGTGCACGTAAAGTTCTATATACTATTGTTACACATCTTATTACAAAACACATTGTGATTAGTCAAATAAACATAAAGCAAGCCCTTTCAACCAGAAACCTCTAAATTCAGTTTTAAAAGGTTTAAAAATATCTCTGTAAATAAATGATGCCGTCTTCAACCAATAATGCAACTACATAAAAAATAAAGCCTGCAAACAACAAAAACAAGTTGACAAATCTGAAATAAAACGGCGCCAACGTGAAGCTGTCAAACTCTGTTAATGTATTATGGGATGTTGTTTTTTCTTTTTTAATCCCTTCATTTGCAAGTCTAATGGAACAATACATCTCACCCAGTAGGATTTATGTCAACCAGTAAAACCTTTTTGATCTTCTAACACACCGACAGTTGTGGTGCTGCAGAAATGATCATATTTAATCATTTTCATCCATTTTTGTAAGGTGTTGACTAAAATAACTACTTGTAACAAAAATATTATAAAACACTGTAGTAAAGATTACTGTGTTCTCTAATTTGTTTTTGAACTTAAAAACATGCTCTGTTCAATAACACACTTAAAGGATTAAGAATTTTATTAAGGTATACGACATGATACAAAAACTGGAAAAGCAGTAAGTTAAAATCCACAGTGAACAAAAATCACACAAAATCAAGCCAAAGTTCTCCTAAAGAGAAGAAGTGAGTTTTTAACCAAGATTTAAAACCGTTGTAGAGGTGGAGTGACTGTGGACAAGGAGTTTGCTCTACATCATGAAAAAGGAACGATCAACTTTTCCACTTCAAACAGCTGGTTAGAATAGAGAGAAGCAGCTGGTCAATGATTATAAGGTGATAAAAGACGACTTAACTGCATTTGATTTTCAAATTTAAAATCAGGATGAAATAAAATTGATTATATAATATGAGAAGAAAAGGTAATCAGAAAGGCCAACTCTCTCCTAGAATAACCCCCATTGATCCAGAGCAGAGGGTAGTCCAGTTAAAATCCCAAACATGAAGCTTCAGTGACAGACAGCTGCATCCTAGGTGCACAAAGGAGCAATACCACAGATCCTTCCTCCTGTTTTTTTTACTGTTTTTTTATATGCACACCTTGCACATTTGTTCTCAAAATTACCACACTTAGCTGCAAATTGCTTAGTCTAAGTATGTCATTTTGATAACTGGACAGTATTATTTTTCATTTTTTTCTACATTTTTACTTACTGTACAGTGTTTTTTTTTAATTATTATTTTTTGCCTCTGTGTGAATCCATGAAGTTCCCACTTTACTCAACTTGCTGCTGTGACACCTGACAATTTCCATTTTTTCCCTCTTATTTTCTATACTGTCTGTTTTTGTTCAACTTTTTTGGCTTTATCCAAAAGTACAGAGATAATGTAAGAATTTTGACCAAGCTTACTTCAGACTGTAACAACAGGTCATGTCTAAGTGGTACATTTCCAGATTCAATAAAATCTTGTGTAGTAATAAACCACTTAACTCGCTGAGAAGTAAAAAACAATATTCAAAGCATTTATGATGAAACAATGTTAATATGCATGATGTTTCTGTAGCAATAGCAAACAGTAAATCTATTGAGGTATTTTTCCATTTTTTATTCAGTCAAGAAAAATCAACATTATAGTTTCATACTAACTTGATCCAGGGGTCTGTTTAACAACATCTGCCAGAGAGTAAGAATATCCTGTCACTAAGAGTGTGTTATGTGCAAACATCAGTAAATCTGACAGTAGGTGATACAGTGCATCTATTTAAGAGAATCTACGGGGAAAAACAAAATAAAATCTAGGTCAAGTTACCCATCACTGACAGCAAAGGAAACAAAAACAAAACCTTCAAGCAGAAGAGACTTAAACCTCCAGAGGTACATGCAACACACAAACCGGCAGCTCATCAAAAAATTATGAAGCCACACATGCATGTTTACACCAGCGCACAAAGATGGCTGTTCTGTTTTTAGAAAACCAACCTTGCACAGTGAAAAAAAACCATAATTCTTTGTAATCATTAAAAAAAAATACAATTATATATTGTAAAAATGATATCCCTGTATGTTTTCTATATTTATTAGCATTGTGCTGCTGTGACCCTGTCTTTGTTTACAAAGAAATTGAAACGAAACCAATTCAAACACAAATATTTACTTATTGTTTCATTAAAGCTGTACAGAGGAAGAGTGAGAAACAGCATTTGGTGAACATCTAAAGGTGAAATGGCAGCTCTGTGATCTGGTTAGAGAAACCATCCTATAGTTAAAGGTCATGTATTTAATATTTAATTCCAGTAGCAGCTGCTTGCTCTGTGTAAATGTCTCTGAGCAAGACAAACACCACCTGTATTTTCACAGTAATGTAACTTCTGAAGAGGCATTCATAACTCTGAAATACATTCAGTGTTTCCATCCAAATGTCATGAATTTTGAATGAACTTTTAAAATGTTCCAGAATAAAAGAAAAAAAAGAAAATAAAAAATATGAATTAAGAGTATTTCCATACCGATTTGGAGCGAATCAACTAGGATCCGTAAAGCGTAATTTTGTCAGATGCTGACATTACGCCTGGCTGTGATACATAAGAAGTGGAGATTGTGAACTAGCATGGATCACACAGCTGATAAAAATTAAGAAGCTGTCAGGAATGTTTGTAAAAAATTTGTGAAAAAATGTTAGGTCCTCTGATTTTTTCCCAATGCCAACTACATATATATTTTTTTCATGGGACAGTAAGTTGTTTATAAGATACAAAGTATAATAAAAATGTCTATAAATTATTGGGACGATTTCCTACTTAATGCAAAGAGTATCTGACAGATGCTTTGTTTATACAATAATAAAACAATATTCACATTATATTCCTTACATGTGTGGCAAATAGATTATTCAACATTTGTTTACATTTTGCAGAAAAGAGTAATGAGTCACAGCAGCTTTACAATCTAATGCATCCTCCTGCCATCCAAAGTTGTATTGAATCTCTAAGCACGGAGTAAGCCTAAAGCTGTTTGCTTTGTCTGGTGCCAGAGAAAACACCAACAGGATGTGATACTGTAATTAAAATGTGAACATTTCTCTAAGACAGGACAAAACTGGCATTCTATGAAACTGCTGTTTGTATTGTAGTAAATTTATTTGCAGTCTTAATCAGATTAACTCCAACATATTGCTTTCATTAATTGGACCCAGTGAGAGGCCATCCAAAGGCAGAACGAGTTAATGAGCGCTGAAGCAGATGTTCGGTTTAAAGTCTAGAATCAAAAGCACAAACGAAGTACTGGGTGACTGGATATGAGGCACATACAGCTGGTGTTGGACCTCAGGATATGTTTCACACTATACTGAACCACAGATGTAACTTAAAAGTTTCCCAATACTGTTGGGAATATCTGCAAACATATGGGTGAGTGGTAAATGTGAGATAGCACATGTGTTTATTTCTGTAACTGGGCAGAAATGTAGATCTGCTTATAAAAGATGTTTCTCTGCACATTAAGCTTGCTCACATTTAAATGAGGTATTGTGTAAAGGAATGCCTGTGCACATTTATTGGTATTTTTGACAATTACAACCTGAGCAAATTTCTTGAGATGCAAAAATAATTCCCTTCATTTTGATGGGTATGTTTGCTCCTATATGCATTTGGTGTAATATGCTTTGTGAATTCAGTGCAGACACACAGCAAGTTGTGGAAGCAAAAAACTTCCAAAAATGGAGCAGATTGCACTTTTTGAATTCCTCCTAGACTGAGTTACAGCGTCGTAAAAGCACAACCAGATACCCATCAGCTGGAGAACACCGCTGCCCCACAGGACACCGAGTGCTTGATAAAGTTACAACAAACACCATGCTTATCCCCCTTCTCTCTCAGCAGTTTGAAGAATCGGTTTCATACTTACCACTTCAAGATCTCCTTCACCAGGGAGTTTGCGGTTGTCTGCGTTGTTTTCTCCACGGCGTCCTCCATCAATGTGATTGTTTACCTCCTTCTCTTTCTGCTCAAAGTACTCCAGGAAGGACGGTTTGGCTGGCTGCATCGTCTCGTCTCTCCCTGTACGGCACACAACCAAGACAATATTTATTTAACTGTGTAGCAGAATTCAACACATGCTTTCTGGTTTGCATCATTAGCATAATGGAAATCTGGAAAGAAAAAAAAAAAAAAAAGGTTACATTAGGCAACAGAACTGGTTTAAGAGGATTTGATTCAAACTTAAAGCTCAGATGCTAATTCATTCATAAGATGTGGTTACTATTGCTGAACAAGGCAAAATAATAATAATAAAAAATCACATTGTTGTGAAGTAAGAGTGGATTTAACAGTAGGTGAATTTGGGATATCTGGATGCAGTGAGATAAGACAATGCTTTCCTGTATTGTCTCATAAACAGAATGATTATGAGACTCTCACTCTGCTCCAATAATTATTTTTAAATCTTAATGATTATAGCAATGTTTCTGTTATAAAACAATTTATTTGACTATTTGATTTATTTGACTTCTATGTCACAGAACATAGCATCCACTTAAGTAATTATCTACATTGTATTGTTTTTAATGTAGGATGATTATCCTACGTCAGCTCATGTTATTAAACTTGATTAAATTAATACTTTTCACCAAGTTTATCGCCCCAATCATGTAGAAAAACATGCTTATTCATGGATATACAAAAATAATAAAACATAAAATAAAACACTATACAGTTACATCCTAGAGCTGGAATCGGCGTACAAATGAGGCCAGCACAATGCTCACAGTTTTGATACTTTTAAGTGCATGCATAACTCTTGTATGCAATTCCCCTAATCCCTTGATAAAGGGAACTGCTGCAGGTTACTGCTCACCAAGCCAGCATTAATGCTCCTACTTACGACAATTTACCTTCACAGGGATCAATTAGATGCTAAATTATTAAAGCAGCAATAAACTGAACCATAAAGTATCACGACAAATGTGATAATGTGGGGAAAAACCAAACCTTTAAGTCTTAAAAACAACAATTATGTTGAACAAACAAATCACTGCTTCAATAAAAAAAAAAAAAAACATCCTGTCAGTGTGAACCAGATAAAACTAATAAATCCTACAACAAGGTGTCCATAGTATGTCCATGATTGAACTGCAGGATAGAAAAGCCAGCCAGTTATAACATTCTATTATTAATAACCTAATTTTTGCAACACACACATAGCAACTGAATAGTTGTGAACAAAAACAAACAAAAACGAAGACGGAACATTGCTTGATAATATCAATATGTTAAATAATGGCCAACATTGATTGGTGCCGATTTTAATGCCTGTAGGTTGTACATATTGTGGTGATGTGTGGATTTTAAAGCAATGCATTATTTTTTTTTCTCCAAAAAAGTAACTATAAGATGGAAGCAAAAAACAAAACAAACAAAAAAACCACACTTATGTGGGGAGAAAAATAAGTCTGAATAAGTGTAAATGTCAATAAAATTTGATTTGAACTTGCATAAAAGTGTGCAAATGGGTTAAAAATGGGAGGAATCCCATGTAATCATGCGTTGTAGAATACATTAACCAACACGGATGCATCTATACAAGTTTCTGTGGTTGTATGGGAGTTGAAACAGCTACACTAACTGTGTGTCACAAATTTTACTCATGTGAGTGCACCAGTGGAGCAAATCAGTGAGTGTAGTTCAGAGTTGGATTCATGGCTTTAATAAGCTGTGGTGTTATCGAGGGAAAACTCCCACAGCCTGCAATCATCAGAAAGAAACAACAGCCACAATGGTGTGAAAACTAATTTGGAGTTTTCATTGGAAATCCTTTTGACTTAATTAAATATTTAATTTCACAAAAGCATGATTTATTATGAACCTTTCAACATAGAATTATCCCACTGGGAAGAACAGGTAAACATAAAAACTCGCAATTGCAGGTAGTTTGAATGTGCATTTAACCAGATTTGTGATCAATAATGCAATTAAAGAAATGGAAAATTAGTGCTTTGAAAGCCATAATCTTAATTCAGTCATTTTAATGATTCAACACTCAACTAACTCATGGCCCAGAAAGATGCTCAGCTTTTAACTACAAGACTAACAATTATACATCGAGGCATTCTGCTGATTGAATCTAAAATAAATTCTGAAGAATCTCTTGTTTACTCCAGGTTGCACTTTATCATTATGGGAAATGCCAGTCCTTTATCACACAGTGACAGTCAAGTCTAATTTAAATGTATTAAATAAATATTCACAGTACAAATACAACTAAGCAACCTGGTGCTTTTAAAATGTGTCTACTGAATATGTGTGATCAGAAAACAATGTTGCAAAGATTCTTTTATTACACTAAAAGCAATCCTTAAAATATATGTGAAAGATCACCATTTGAACAACTATTTTCAAAGTGATAGAAATATCAAAGAGTCACCATACACAGCTGAAATAAAAAAGACCATATACAGTATATGATTAATCTTAATGTAATCTAAACTCAGGTGTGCAAACCAACACTACAAAGATTTATGAAACATTCAAGACAAAATTAAAACTTTATTTTGGAACAAAATCAAATGCATCCCCTAAAACCCTAGAAACCACATGAACAAAACAAAAAAGGAGATTGACCTGTAAGGGGCTATGTCTACTTATTGCAACTTGCTGAAACAGGTATTGTAACATTTTATGCATATGTCAGCAATTAATTTGTAAAGCCATTGGTGAGGAACTCTAATATTCTAGAAGAGACTACCAAAAGTGCATTTAAATTGGCATAATTTAAAATTTCTTTAAACTTTTGCTGCTTTATAAAATTGTAAATCCTCAGTTCTGTCAGGAACTAATAACAGCAGCTCAATATATAACAGAACAAAGTCAATATTATTGCCAAATATATCCAAAGCCTGTTTTTCATGTGGATATAAAACAAAAAAACATCTGAGGTCTTGTGCTGTCTGACAAGAGCTTCTCTCACTTATTCTCAGACACTGAGCTTAAAAAAGTCCTAAGTTAAGGAAGCTTTCCATAGTTTTCCCAATATGAAGATGCCACCCACCCACCTAAAACAATCAGATAACTGAAGGTCAGCCCAGTAAAAAAAATATGATCTAATATCTTTTTAACTTTAGTTCACCATCTGCTGCTGTTTGGTAACTTCAGCAATTATCTGACTGGTCCAAAATATTTTCAGTCGCAGCTTCATAGCCCTATAAAGTGTGACCTGCTGTGCTTTGTTGCCTCTCTGTGCCAACTGAATGTGGAGGGAAGCAAATTAGTGAGCGGTATTAAATGCATCCTTTCCTTTTAAAGTTTTACAAAGAAGTTTGGGTCTTATTACTGATACTGTGAGGAAAACTTGGAACAGTGGAGACATAAGGAGAAGATTCCTCTAGCAAAAACATCAAAATGACTGAAGAACTCTGTTGAGAAAATGGTGCAGAATCAAAGTGATTTAGAGCAATCATGGTTTTCAAAGACTGGCACAATGCTGTGCCAAACCAGCAAAATAACTTTTCCCTCTTTCTGCTCGTTTGTTGAGCCTTTTCTGACACAATAGTTACAGTATGTCAACATGGATCACTTTTATTGTACATAAAAGAAACCCCTAAACTCGTCCATCTTTCATGCCGTTATAAAATAAGTTCATCATCTACTGTAATTACCTCAGAGCATTTAATGAAACATTTCAAGATAAGAGCCATAGAAAACTTTGCTATCGTCCATTCTAACCTTTTTATTTAACCCCATTAAACTTTCATGGAGTTGTTGGAGATGAGAAGCATAAAATGCTTTACAGTCGTTTTAATGAGAACCCCTGCATGGTGCATTGGCAGGGTTATTTTCAGCAACAACTGAGTTAACTGTGGAGTTTGTGTTTACCAGTTTCTGTGCAAGAACATTCATAAAAGTTGTAGAGGCTGTTTTACATACATTTAAGAATTGTATGGTAAGAAAACCATAGTAATAGTAAGTAAATGATAATAACTTAACATATATTTCTTAAAAAAATGTTCTATGAAAATTGTTTTGAGTGCCCTGGAAACAAACTGTGTCCAAAATGTTGATGTAAAGCACATGTTGCATTGGGCTTGAATGAGGCCAGAATGAGCCAAGAATAATTCTAAAAACAACGTCTATCCAAATTTCAATTTGAAGATGAAACATTTTGGATGTACCACAACAGCAATAACATCAGTATTGTTCAATGTTCATCATTTAACAACATACTGATATCGGAGCAATAAGTAAAATTGTTAACCGATGTTTATGTCCATCTTGTTGTCGTTTATGTGCGCGTCCTGAAGGGGGGGGGACTTTATTTATTTGGGCATGTGATAGTGATGTAGTGCATGATTGTGGTTTTATTTTCATTTTTCTTTTACAATGGTGTTAAAAGAGTGGGGGAATATATACATATAATATATGAGTAATACTGGTAAATATTTATGTTTTGCCATAGCAAATATAATGTTGGATATTGATATTAACCCAAATTTTCATATTGGTGCATCTGTAAGAAATATACTTTTCCCAATAACCACAAAAGTCTGAGACCAGAATTAAATTTGGGAAGCAAACAGACATTTTAGGGGAGCTTTGTTGTAAGGAAGACATTGATTCCTTTAATCCCAAAATTTTACAAAACTTTGCTTGAACTTTTCGGTCTCCAGTTGGGGGAAAAAATGTCTCTGTATTACAACATTCGTTGTATAACAGGAATATAAATACAGGAATGACTTTTTGCTTGAGCCCATCTTGATTATGAAAAAAAGAAAAATATTTAGCAATGCTAATGCCATGAAAGTATAACAGCTACACTAAACTTGAAAATACATTTTGTTTTTTTTACTTAAAATTAAGACAATACTTAGAAAGCTGACTGAGACAAAATGATTTTTGTTGATTACACTGGCTTGTGATTTAGATTTGAAATGAAAATACAAATCACAGATGACTTTTCTGCTTTAAGATACAATTTAGCCTTGTGCTACACAATTGCCATTTGTCTTGACATAAAACAAGATAGTGAATGTACATGTCTTCAACAGATTGATCTCTTTCAGCATTTCCATTGAAGGCTGCCACAGCAAATCATTTGTCTCCATTTAATTCTCTTTTCGAGAGACCGATGCAAATGAAAAAGAAACAGAAGACTGATCCAATTATTTGTGACGGATTAGAGTCAAATTGAATAAAGTCCATTTATGTAACTGGGTATACTAGATTAAATTGTAGTTTCACTAAACTGAACTAAAAAATTAATTTAAATAAATTATTTTGTATTTAAACAGATTTAAATTGAAACTATAAAGCATAAAGCACCTAAAATAGCACCTTTGGGGTTTGCTTGGCTATTATTCTTCTTAATGAAAACGTAAAATTATTGAGTTTGAAAAAAAAAGAATGTCAGATTTTAGGAATTAATTTTGAGGTAATCTGGTTTGCAGCAAGCCTAGAGGATGACGAGGCAAAACACTTTTTATGAATCAGTCTGAGGGTTAATAGCTAATCAGTATAAATAAAAAGGCTTTTTATTTTTAGTACTATTAGGGGAAAATCGATCTCTGATCTAATCCTCTAAAACCTCCGGGGCCCGGCACCATCAAATCAGAGTCATTAGTTTGGTGAACAGGCAGAGACAAATGCACACACAACATTAACACAAATAAAATAAAGAAACATCCTTGATTGCAGACACAAAAAAGAGAGATGTACACAGTAAAACAACGGCAGCATGTAGCCTTTTAATGTAATTATGATTTTCTAGATCCATCCATCCAAGGATGGATGGTTTCCTAGATGTTCCTGTGTTAATGCAGCTTAAAGTGCAAGTAGAAGGGATCCATACTAACGCAATGGTAAGAAATCAGATTGGAGAAGCTGGTGTGTGTGCGTGTGTGTGTAGAGCTTGCGTGAGTTCAAGATTTGTCATTGTTCATGAAACCTCGATGAGGTAATCCTTAATAAACATGGGCATGTGTTTAATGGACTGACATTTGGGTCTCATAAATGACTGTTTCTAAAATGTCTTGCATCAGTAGCGTGTATTATGTGCCTATAAAAACTCTCCACCACTTGGATAATAAATTATATTGATGTAATAACTTGGTTTTTGGAAAAAAAATGTGCAAAATAAAACAGGAATAAAAGAGACTTTGACAAAGTAATATCCATTAATAAAGAATATAAAAATAACTAAATGACAGCAAGAATATTCACCATTTCTGGTTTGTGTTAAAGTACTTGGTGTAGATATGTCCCAAGCAACTTTGCACCTGTGAACACTGCATTTTTTTTTTTTCTCTCCATTCCTCCACAAAACAGCTTAAGCGTTGACTGCCAGTTTGCTTGGGGACAAAGCATGAAATGCACATGTTTATCCTCTAGGATTTGGTCATATTTTTCTGTGATCATCTTTACAAGCCTTTCAGGGACATCAGCTGAGAAGAAGCCCCAGAGGATGATGCTACCACCACCATGCTTTCCATTCTGTCTTCATGGTCGAGCAGCAATACTGATAAATTATAAACTGATGTTTTCACAACCACTTCATACACATCAGTTATTCTCAGGTAGTGCCTGTTTCACCAAGTGTGACACTGCTGTCATTAATTTAATAGACCTGTATTAAATTAGACGAGTCCCTGTAAAAGGGCAAGAATATGTAATAGCGTTTAAATTCATTAAACTTACTTTGTAAAAATCTGTTTTAAATAAGGAGAAAAAAATAAAAGCACAAGTGAGAAAAAAGGGCAAAACTTTTAAACAATACAACAAGGAATTAGCTCTTGGAATACAAATGTCTTTGAATATATTCCATTTAATTTTTTACATATATCCATTTCAGTAATGTACTGAAATAAAATTCAATGCCTTTAAGACTGCATAGGAACTCTGATAGAAATTCTTATAAAATATTTTTGTTTTTTGTAATCACATTAACCATGACTATAATGCGTGTCCTGATGTCAAAGCCGACTTCATTAATATTTTTAGAGAGGTAGGTTTGTCTACTCATCACACCTCTGAACATTTCTGAGGGGTTCTGCAACTCACCTAAATGAAGCACATTTCTGTTTATGATGGTAAGTGCTACAAAGCTTCTCTGGATTATAAAAAAAAAAAAGTCTCATTGGACGTAGTGTAGGAGGTTGTTGTATTACAGCATTAAGTTCTACAATAACTTGTGTTTTTTTTTTCTTTACACCTGAGCTTTTAAGACAACATCGTGCATTGCTGCTGTCAAGGTTAGTCAAACTGCACACATTCACATGTGCAATGCTCTCATTGGGGTTAATTTTATGCCTATAAAAACAAATGAAAAGTCCACCCACAAGCTCCCAGCACACACAAACAGAATGCAACTCTTATAAAGCCTCCTTGCCAAAAGTACCCAAGAGATCTAATGCTTCCCACTCCCACACCGCAGACTCCAAATACAGTAATCCAGGCGGAACATGTTAGGATAAAAAGAAAATTGATAATTTAAAGGCTGGAATGCAATATTCTTGTGTTTAACTAACTTTGTTAAAGTCTGACTGGAATAGTAAAAGTTAACAAAAAAAATGAAGGTTCAGGTTCCAGAGAAAACATGTTTTTATAGTTAGTAAAATAAAAAAAGAAGCACTTAAAAAAACAACGTTAACAACTAAAAAGCACTAAAGCTCTAGTACAGAGTACAGTAACCTTCAGGATCATTATCATTCTGGAAACCATTTCCTTGTGAATAAAACATAACCAACATTTTTAGAAGTAATTAGATTATCTTGTGGCAAATGTCAATAATAGACCAATTACCTGTAAGAAGAGTAGCAACTGGGAAAATGTTCATGGGCACTTTACGCCCCCTGGTGGATAAATGACCTTAGTTTTACTGCAAAGGGACTCCTATCTCTATGGTAGAGAATATCTATGAACGTGAATATGTGGTGATTTAAGAAAAAATTTCAAATAATTTTATTTTTTTGCCTTATTTCTTGATTAGATTAACTGATGAAATTATGGTATAATTTAAATTATTTCCAAAAAATGCTAACTTTTTTTTTTTTTAAATTAACGGTGAACCCAAATAAAACTATTTTAAGTATGTTAGTACAACTTGCTTAGAGAAACTTACTTTTCATGGTACCGGCCTCTTCCTCATCATCAGAGTTGATGACCATGGTGCCAAGCTGCGACTGCATGGTTCCTGTGTCCTCGTGTTCGATCATTGTACCGCTAAGCGATCCTCCTAAAGAACCAGCCGCCCGGATGGTCCCAGAATCACCTGTTCCGGCCCGAACCATTGTCCCCTGGTCAACCTCATCCTCATCCTGAAATAAACAGGAACTACGTTCATTTTACTGCATTTAAAAGAACCATCAAGCAAAAACAGAAAGAGTCCAGTTCTTCCAAAGCTTGTACCGAATTGTTATCGTCTTCAGCGTCTTGTTCTCTCTGTTCCGCCTCCTCTTGTCTCTTTAGTTTGATCTCCATGGCATCTTGTATCAAGGCTCTTAGGACGGAATTGGGTTTGGCTGATTTGATAAAAGGATGCTGTGGGGAATGAAAACGAAAACATATAATTAAGTCTGAAATTCATCCAATGCTTGTTTTCCTGAAGGATAGGAGGAACTTACTGTCATTGTAGAACGCAAAAATACATTGTTTTTAATCTTAAAGATGTTTAACGAAAACATTCATGATTACACAAAACAAAATATTTACAAAAAGTTAAATACAAAATTATATGGGCAACTAAAGTGGTTGAACATATTTCACTAAGCCACTTCAAGATGACTTAACAGAAAGAAAATTATCACTGCTAATGAGCAATGCAATATCTTTGGATAACTTCATCAGATCCTAGAATGCTGCAACAATTAGTAGATAACTTTACCTGTAACAGCTGTGTTGCTGTTGCCCGGTTTTCAGGGTTTTTTACCAAACATTTTTTGATAAAGTCTAGAAAACCTGGTGACCACTGATCTGGATTTCGAAACGTTGGTGGGGGATTGGTGGGAATCATGAAGATGGCCTGAAAGAAGAAAGACTGTTAGGTATTAAGAAATCTATTCAAAGCCTCATGCTAAGTTCAAATGCAAAATAAATATTAAAAAATGCCTGTGTTCCAATTATTACTGTAGGTTTAAACTTTTTCCTCCTTCACATTTAGAAAACCAACGGATCCTCACCCTCATTGGGTGAATGTCAGCATAGGGCGGTTTGCCTTCAGCCATCTCTATGGCTGTAATTCCCAATGACCAGATGTCAGCCACACAGTTGTAGCCAATCTCCTGTATGACCTCTGGAGCCATCCAGAACGGCGTGCCGATGACTGTGTTTCGCTTTGCCATGGTGTCCTATGGAGGACAAAAACAAGATAGAAAAGATTTACAGTAAAATTAAAATAATACATTATTTAAATAAGTTCAGTGACATCAGAGCAAGAATCATAATCACCTATGATGTCCAAATACATTATGTCTAATTACATATCATATAGTTTTAAACTACACACTATTGCCCTAACCCTACAAGCTTTTTTTATTTAAACAACTTATTTTTTATTTTGTCTAATTTTCTTAATTTTTTCAACAAATGTTAAATATATGATTAATTTGATTATGATTTTGGGCTTCTGCTTACGGTTAGCTGTCCAGCAACTCCAAAGTCAGCCAGTTTGGCTTGACCTTCTGTGTTCAGCAGGATGTTGCCTGCTTTGATGTCTCTGTGGATTTTCCTCATGAAATGAAGATACTCCAGACCCTTCAAAGTTGAATGGAGGACAGTGGCAATCTCATCTTCTGTTAGCTATAAAGCATAAACACACACACACACAAAGAAAGAGTGATTACAAGCAGGCCTGAAACAATTAGATTAATTGTGATGAATTAATTATTGTCAACTAATTTAGTAATTGATTAATTTTTAACTGATATATACAGACTCAAAAAAATTGCTAAAAGAAAACAGAGAGGGCAGTATCTAAGCCAAAACTCTATAATACATGAAAATTACTTTTCATTTATGATTAAAAATCATTTTTATCTGTAAATATGTTACACCCAAAACTCCTTAAGTGACATCAATTTTGCTTTAACTAGCTCAAATTATGCAACATATACATTTTTACAACAACTGATTATGTACCTGGAAAATACAGTATATAATACCGTCCCTTTAAATATTAAAATGGGCTTCTGAGGAGATAAAAAAAATCTTTCTAAATTAAGTCATTAAAATCCTAACAGCGTGAAACATCCATTCTTTACTCTCCGATACTTGATGCAGACTACTGCCCACTTTTCGTTGCACAAAGAAAACCCAGGCGTGTGTGTTTGTGTGTGTGTATGCGTGAACGGTCCAGTGTTACATTACCGTCTTGTTACGTATTCGGACGATGTCAGACACTGATCCACCACCACAATATTCCATGACGATCCACAAGTCACGGTTTTTGAAGTAGCTGCCGTAGTACCGCACCACATGGGGACTGAACACAGAAATGTGGCTGTCAGACTTTTGTTTATACGTACAGACTATCATCTAAGTGTTTTATCTAAACAGGACATCTCATTAAGTATCTCTACGTCACAGAGGTGATGCTGTTACTAATTCAGTGAAACACACAATCCATTGTATGCGTACCTGTTGCATTGCTGCATGATGGTGATTTCTTTGAGGATCTCCTGAAGATCAGACTCTACAGGAACTTGTTTGATGGCTACAATCTCTCCTGTTTCTTTGTGGTTGGCCTTAAATACACAACCATACGACCTGCAAACAAAGACATTTCCTTTGTTGCTCTTATCTGTAAAGACCTTTAAATAACTAGCTGGACAAGTAAACCCATATTCTCAGGCAGTAAACGACACTTTCAAATCACAACATCAGATGATACAATCTGATTAATCCCTCTATCTTTTTTAATATGAAAACCTCCGAATTTGGTTTAGAAAAAGTTGTCATGGCATTTAGAGCAGCTAAAGGCATCGGTCAGTACAGACATTTTTGTGTTTATTAGTGTGTTCTGCTGCTAAATTTTTGCTGTGCTTTGCCTTTTAGGTAGGAGGAACTAAACTATCAGTTGTCAACATCTGTCACTTTCAAGGACCCGGCTGAACTGCATTATTTTCCACATCGCTTCAAACATGGGTGTTTTCGTTGTCTTTTTTGTCACCTTCTTAACTGATGGAAAATAAGCAAAAGCACAAACACACCCCAGATGAACCTAAGTCACCTCAACACCGGTGCTATTAATGATTGATTTATTAAAAGATATGAGGAAACGGGACGCTAAATAAAAACTGGATTCCGTGGAGATTCATTCACTTCTGCCCCACCCTGATGACACGACTGGCATCAGTTGTGACACATGCATAAATGGCGTTGATCAGCTGAAAACAGGAAGAGCGTTGAGAAACAGGATATGAAGAGGCGCTGTTTAGACTGACAAGCACAACAGAAGGGAGGAGCTTTCTGGCAAACGAGGAGGGAGAAATAAATGAGGCAGAAACACTGACAGACCTCAAGGGGGATGGCGTGACTAACAGAGAAAGTATAAAAGGAAAAAAGGAAACCAAAGCAGATTGCCAGAAGACCTTAGATCCCTTTTAAATGCAGGCAGATTTAGGCATCCAGACAGTATCATTTATCAGGCCTGTGTAATCAGTTATCATCTTACTATGTGACTCACCCTTCACCCAGCTTCTCTAGGACATCAAAGACTTCCTCAGGCTGCTTGGTGAGACTGTCCTCACTCAACTTCTTCAGCTGTCTGTAAGGACAAGTGGGAGATAGATGCTGGTGAAGAGCTGCTGCTGCTGGGAGGTTAGAGCCAAACAATCAAAGCAGGGCAGCAACTGGGGAATGCCTTCAGTATGGCAATACAATATTGGTAAATTGTTCCTCTTAGTCCTAAAATACAAGATAAAAACAGTGTTAAAGAATCAGAAATCCAAGTTGCCACAGATATCTCTAAATAAAAAAAAAATTGTCATTCTTTTAAATTTTAGTTGCTACCCAACAAAAACAGAAATGTTTCCGAATCTATGGTCAAGAATCTGCTTAACTCAGAAATCAGACATTTTCAAACTAAAGACCTTCAGAGGAGAGTTGCAGAAAATAAAGCTAATTTGGTGCTTCACATCTCCAAGAAAACTATCAATGCTCAAGAAATCATTATAAGCGCAATCAAAGTTAAATAAAGATTCAGTTGTCCTTCTGGCAGATTTCTGAAAACTCTTTATCCGAGATAAAAATATCCTCAGCTTAGAGACTAAAATAGATCTGGACACTTCAAAGACATAGACTATGACGAGTCGATTTTCAGATAAAGCAGAGAGGCAGGAGGAAGTATCAAATTAAAATCAGTGCCAAGATGCTGAGTCGGGGCTCCTGTGATGTTGATGTGGGCGGATTAGGCCACCTGCTTAACTCAACGCATCCCACCAGCCTCAGCAGTCTGGTGTGTTGGGGATTAATCAGCCACTGCTAGTTTAACCTTCACTGTATTTGGAGTCTCTAAACCGAGATTGTGAGACCAAAACATCAATGTATACTTTTGAAGAATTGCAGTGTTTTATACTTGTTCCAAAATAGTCCTTTTTTAAAAAAATATCATAAGCTACAAAACTCTCTGATTAAAGAGAGATCATTGCTCAGTACGTATTTGGTTGTTCTATGAAACCTCTGCACCATAATTCATACTTTATGAAACCCATTCCAGGCTGAGGTCAAGCTGCTGTATGAACTCTAAGCCAAATGCAACAGAGAAACAGAAGCCCACAAGAAAATCATAATCTGCTTTTCAAGCGAACCCAGTGAACTCCCACTGAGAAGAGAGGGGACACTAAATGTTTATTTTTCTACATTTAAAACATCCCCCCTCACTCTTCAGTCATGTCCATTTTCCTCCTAAAAACAAAGCTGCAACACTAAATGGGCCATGCCGCTTCAGCCACACCTTGTTCATGTTCTCCCAAATAAAAACCAACCAGAAAAAATGTTTTACTACTAAATTTAAACTGGATTTCTGTTGGATTCAATAAACATTTGTTTATGCATTTTGAGAAAGGCTAAATATCTGGTAATAAAATCCTCCCAATGTGGTTCATAGTGCCCTGAATTATGGGCCTTGTAGTTCTATCCCAGCATAATAAACACTTCATGAACTACAATTCACAGCGCAAATGAGTTAATCCAGAACAAAAAGTGGATGGAAACACTAACTTGAGCATTTAAGACGAAACCTGACACCTAGAATGGGGGTTCTGGACAGGTGATATTTTTAAAGGTTTTGTTTCTCCAGTGGCTGGGAGAGAAAGGGAAGAGAAGCAGCAGATGGCCGGGGGCCTAGGACCGAACTGAGGACGAATGCATAGAAGACTGGAGCTTCTGCATATGGAGCATCTGCTCCACCACTGAACCCTGTGGCTCCCCTGGACCTTTTAACATGTATAACATTCTGAAATTTAGAACCCTGGCAAACTTAATCATTGACATTGTGAAAAATGACATCCCATAATGTCAATCAGGCATAAAGTCTTTTAGTCCAACAATCAATGTTGCTTTTTAAGGTAAAACATTCATATGCACTGGTGCAGATCCTGCACTATTACATCAGGAATATAATAAATCAAACACTTTAAGCAAGTATTTTTTTGATTATTGTTTTGTCAAACATTTTGTGCAAACTGGAGACTGCAATTGCTATTTAGCTTTACAATTAGATTTTTCTAGTTCTTGTTTACTCTTGTCAAACAGACTCATAATTGCTGAATAACTTCACAAACTTCAAGCTAATACATGTAAAACGTGTTACTTCCAACGCCACTCTTGCATTGACTGGATGAGGAAACAGCTGATGACGGAGGGGACTTGATAACAAGAGAGCTGCGGGTTTTTACGGGCATCATCCTGATAAGTGAGCAGAATAGGAACTCCTCAGTTCCTACTGTCAAACACACTCAGCAAACTAAGCTAAAAATTGGTTCCTGTTCTAAACAAATTAATGCATCAACAAAAATGGTGAGTTGTTAAAAGAAAGGAACACTCCAGCTCCACACAGTTTTGTCAAAAGTCACCGCCTTGGTTTAAACACTGCTGAGTAGCATAAAAACGCAAACAGAAACTGCATAAACCCTGTTAGTCTGCTGCTTGTATCAAGATAGTTTTTAAAGGAATAACATTAGCTTAACATTATTTCTAACCCTAGGGTGGAATACTCTGAACCCATAAGGGTCTTGTTTTTGGGTCTGTTAACTTCTAATAATACTGAATGCTTTTATAAATAAACGTTAAGGGAGATCAAGTAAAGGAGACTGACTTCTGCTTCAAACTACAAAGACACTTTTCTGCAAATCTGAGCTGCTCACTGAGACATTTGCATTCCTAGGAGGCTCAAAAATGGGAGCCAGAGTTGTATTTTTATTGGTATCTGTCAGTTAGTCACCATTAAACTCATGTGACCATACCAGTGGCAAAAGTACCAGACAGGCCAACAGAACCAAAACCACCAACCCACATGCACACACAGGCAGCAAACAATACAGATTAACAGCTATGTTCACACACTGACTCAGTTGTTAATCTTCTGATCATGCTAATAGGTTGGTTGCACAATATTTATATTAACAGCAATACTATTTGGGTAACAGCAGCATAAGCCTGCCAGGGTCAGCTGGTGAAAAGAGGAAATATCAACCAGGCCAACTACAAATAACAGAGTAATAACTAAGCGTGGCTCAGTTTGGCTAATAAATGTGACTACAACTATTTAAGTGGATGAAAGTTGTTCATCAGCTTATAAACTTAGCTTTGGAAAATTTCAGCTGGATTATTAGCCGCTTCATATAGTTCAGTCTTGAGAAATAATCTGAGCACAGTTAGTCTGTCACATGTGAAGGAAGCTGCAACAGCAAATACCATCTCTTTTTCACAGTGACATCACTGAAAACAATGAAACCAAAGATCTACTGATACAAACTAAAGGTTTGTAAGTTGTGCACATTTAAACAGGTCAACATTTTTAAAAATTGGATTTCCAAAATGAAGTTGCATGGTAACATATTTACAAAATATGTAAATATGTCTTATTCAGATACCTGAACTAATATGCCTAACAACAGTTCAGCTATAGTAGCTAAAAACAGTTAAGTCTGAGAGGAAGCAGTGGCAAAGCTCCAATGCTGCTAGCAGATATAATCCAGTTGGAGCACAAGCAGGACTCCAGATGATAATCTGAGAGCCCCAATCCAAAGCAATTAAAAATTATACAGTAAAAAAGAGTTACCAGATCATGCATTACAGCAGCACATAAGATACAATAATTATCCTGATGGTAGTCAACATTTCATTTCTAAATATTTAAAATATGGAATAATGACAGAAGACTATCTAGAGTCAGAATGAGATGTCCCATTCCTCCAGTGTTGATGTTCCTCATGTCTGAGGCTTTTCTGTGCTTTAATACACCTGAGTCAAATAAATGGGTGGTGAGAAAGTGCATCTATGCTGAGGAGATGATTACATCTGTTGTTAGTTGGAGCAAGGACTTGTCTAAAACAAGATTTTCTCTTAAGCACAGAACTGGTCAACCTCTTAAAGTTTGTGGGATTGTTTAATGGTATGGTTTGTAAAACTCTGGAAGTTAGAGGCAAGAGTGGCATAAGAGTTAATAGAAGAAGCAGTATTTAAAAAGTGTAACAAAAAATTAAGTCCCAACAGGGATTCAAAACCAGCAGAGATGACAAACTTTAACCCTCTATATAAATAAACAGCACCTGCTGGCCCCATTTCCTGCCACAAAACCAGTTATATGTTATCTTATGCCTGACATGCACTAGATTTCTCACATCAAGTTTCAAATTACAGAGCAAATAAATTATTTCTCTTAAACCAGTGTGGATTAAGGCAGCTAGGAAAAGATCCAAATAGAGTTAGGTGATTAAACTGGATTAAAGGGCTTCTGATAGCAGCAAGCTCTGAGATTTAAGACAAAGATCATAACAAGGTTCCTAAGCCAGTTCAAGCAGAGTACTGTGAATATCTTCCCGATTAAAATGAGAAAATGAAAAATTCTACAACTCTTCTTTATGTGACAAAATAATACAATTATAATTATTGGCTCGTTTAAATTTGTCAGTCTATTTTCTAAACAGAAAACTAATCAGAGAATTGAAATTAAATAAAATAAAAAAAATCAACAGCAGCTCATGGCCAGGCTGGTAGAAAAATACCAAAGGAATAGTGATTTAAATCAATGAATTTTTGTATAGAGGACAACTGAGCAATTATAAATGCACCAGAAAATTTGAACTAAAAACAAAAAATATGTTTTTCGATATTACACCAAGTCCTAAAGGAGCTGAAATTTTTCATTTTACATTATGAAATACAACTTACTCACCAAGTGTCTGTGGGTGGGTATTTGGCAATTGATATCTGACCCAGCTCATAACTTCAGCATAACACCAGGCTAACGCTTAGAAAAATAAAAATCATAGATACGCCATATGTTTAAGCTGTTATTATTGGCTTTACCTGCGAGGGTTATGCCTCATCTGCACTTTCTCCTTGTTCTCCATGTTGCCTCCTCCAGTTTCCTCGGACTCTTCTGATTCAGGTCTGGAGTCAAACTTGAACCGAGCTGGTCAACGTCAAGTAGATGCTAGCAGTAGCAGGTCGCCGTCTGCTAATCTGCTAGCGGCGGCAGCTAACGCGCCGTTTCACAGCAGCGTCCCGGGTGACGATCCTCCCGCTGCTGCTCGGTTGCCGTAAAAAACACCGCGTTGCTTTACCATTCTGTAAGGCTGGGCTCACACGATACAAAACGTTTAGTCAGGCTGTGGTATCCTCGCCGCTAGGTACATCCTTTCCTTGTCCCTAGGCAACTTTAGACTTGTTTGGCAGCCGCTCTAACATCCACCTGAGAAAACCAGGAAGTGCTGAGAGGAGTGGACAGGAAGGCGAAGGCGGCGCAAACAAAGAGTGCAATGCAAAGTTTCAACAACAGGGGGCAACAGTTACACATAAAACATTTACATCTAGACCTGCAGTTTAGCTGCAAGGTTTCTCATGTATAGTATATTCGTGCAAATACTACATAATAAATACGTAATCTTGGCAGCACTTTGATCTGCGAAAATATATATTTTTTCAATAAGTAAAGCACAAAGACAACATTTCATTAATAGAATAGTTTATTTTGAGGAACAAACAGCAGAACAGTGTTCATCTGTAATCAGTAAGCATCAAAGGGAAACCATCTTCAGGCCAGGAATGAATGACAGGACGGTGAAGCTGGAAGAAGGATATGCATAACTATTAGATACAGCTAGTTTCAATTGTGAGGATAATGTATCAGCATTAAACATATTGCTTGTGGTACAAGGCATAAAATTCATTTTCAATATTAAGACTCACATAAGTATTACTTTCCAGAAGGACGCACACTCTCGAAGACCCCCGCTTCTCTCATGGCATTGAACTCTTTCACAGCATCATACTGCTTGTAGAAATTAGCATATGCCTTCTTCCTGGGCTCAGTCACTCCAAACTGTAGTAAACAGAGAATTTCACATTTTTTTCTATATAATCTAAACTAGGAAATAAATCCCCAGAACTGGAAGGTAAAGTGCAGGATTTAGGCTAAACATCTGCTAAAATAAGACATTTGTTGGGCAGAAAATACAATGCACAATTTAATTCCACATGTAAGACCTAAACTTCTATATTAGACAGACAAAATAACTAATAAATGTTTTGCAAGTTGTAACATTTTCTTTTGTTGAAAGTCTAATTTTGAGATTGAAAGCTACAAAGTCAATGGGCTTACAGATCTAAAACTGACAGACAATGTGTCCAACACAAAGACTCCATCAAACTGCTCCCTACTGAGCCAAAAGAAAAAAGATCACTTTGCACAGACAGCAAGCTTTTACTGCTACCTCTCAACAGCAAGTTCCATGGACACAAATAATGAGTTTTATACTCAATTGTAAAACTATGAGCTTTTTCATATATTAAAAGGTTAAGAGGCTGCTTAAATAAGACAATGATGGTAGAAAACTCTACTGGGTTCTCACAAAAAAGAAAGCTGCACATTTTAAGAAAAGGTTAATGTTTTAATGTTATTTTTTTCTGCTATAGACATGTTATATCTAATGATTTGCAAGTAAAGATGTTTAGAAATGTAATTTGTTGCTGCTGATTATTCCCCCTGTGTTTATAAAAATTATTTGTATGGTTGAAATAAACACATTCTCACCCACATAAAGCATTCCCAATTACTCAGCTTAAATGTTTTAAATGAATGAAAATTTGCTTTTAGTTTTAAAACATGAGCCAACCTTTACCATGTTTTGCAAATGTTAACTCATGAATGAATGATTTAAATTCAAACCTTTAGAATTTACATACTTTTATGATTCCAGGAAAACAAACATTTTGGTTTGGTTTTTGTGTAGGGCTTGAACTCACCAAATATATAGACATATTTGCCTCCTTTTAAGAGACACCGTATGTGCATATGGAACACTTTGAATTGTTCTTATTATAGTTTGTATTACAGTACTGGTCAAAGTTGGGTCACACATATCCCCTGTTCTCACCTTGTACGATAGAGCTACTGCTATAGCAATTCCAAAAGCGATAGGCAAATGGAACCTGAGGCGCTTCGCCAACAAACCTCTCATAATCGGCTTTTGCAGCGACATGTTTAACCAGCTGGAAGAAAGAAAAAAACGACACAGAAAGTAACATGTTAACTTTACAAACCGCAATAATATATATTCTTTTTCTCATAACACACACACACACATATATATATATATATATATATATATATATATATATATATATATATATATATATATATATATATACACACACACACACAAATAATCATCTGATATAGTAGATACACACATGACACTGGATGATAATGTTTAGGTATTGATAGAAAAAAAGTTATGTCACACACTACTTGGAATGAGCTCCCCATAATTCATGGTTTAGTAATTTATTTGGATGAGAAATCACCTTTATAAAAACGAAGTGATTGTTAAATATGTTAACTTTATGCAGATCGCCGTTATGCACTGTTGCCAAGTCAGGTCAGCACTCTTAATACGTCAACTGACAACTGGAACGCCGTCTTTAAACTAGAAACTAATATAATTTTCAACAAGTATATTGAGCAAATTACTCAAAAATAAAAAATTATACAACCACTGCATTCAAAAAATTACTTAAAAAAATATAGTGAAACTCATCGGATCTGACTGAGACGTGCTAATCGTGTTAATAGTTGCTTGCGGAGAAACAATGACTTTGCTCACTATAATCAATCCAAGCCCGTGTTATTAGGAAATGTCTAGTTGATATGCATGTATAAACATTAAGTAAGCAAATAAAAAGTGTTGTTTCATTTTCAAAGCACTTTTAGGTTAGCACTTAGCTGATGAAAGAGAAGCTAATAACAGCTAGGTCAAAATAAGCTAACGGCTAACTCAACCTCGTCAAGGAGGAAAGAGCGGCTAAATGAAATTAAAGCCTGAACAATCTTTACGTTTGGCCTCGTTGTTAAGGGCAATTTGGTATAAACTCGAAACAAAGAAAAGTATTTAATAAACAAAATTTCGATATACTCACAGTTAGCCAGACGACCTTCAGAGAAACCGCTAACACACCAGAGTGGCGTTTTACTCTAACAGGAAGAGTCTCTACCGGTGCCGCGAGAGAACAGAAAGTCGTCAAGTTAAAAGGCAAAGTGAGGTACTGTGCTGTTGGTGCCGTAAGAGGACAAACACAAGTAAATAAAATAGCATTTCAAATATTCAATAAAATATTATTTGCAAGCTTTTTTGTGGCCAGGTCTACCATATTTGTTTGTTTGTTTACAAAATGTGCCATTTTCTTTTGCTTTTTAATCGTTTTATTTTTTTATGATTTGTCTTTATAAAGCACTATATTTTGGTGACAGTCATTAAAGGTGCAATAAAAATACAATTCACTTACTTATCTCATTTCTTACTTATTCTCTATATACTTCACAATACTTTTTTTTTCTGTAGGGATTTTATTAACATTAACATTTTTTCAGATCTCCACAAGCTGGACAGAAGGTTTGTAATACAAAGTTTGAACCACAAGAGGACACTCTGAAACTATTGAAGTATTGATCATAAACAAACACCAAATCTAATACATGCGTTTTTTGTTCCTAATTATCTTGTGTTTAAAATAGATTTATGTGTTTGCATTTCTCCTGGCATCCTTGTTTTAACCCATTAAAACCTGCAGTTTAAATCCGATATATTTTACACCGTTAAACAAGATACTTCTTGATTTTAAATCAGACTAAGTTTCCTGTTTCAAGTCACTTAGGATTAAAAAGGGGTATTAATAATTGCTCAAATCTAGAATCGTGTGTGAGATTTTTTTTTTCATTATGTTAATTTTTTTCCAAAATATTGAATTTTACAGTTAGCTGGAGATAGGCACCAGCAACCCTCCAGACCCCACTAAGGGATAAGGGTGTAAAGAAAATGGATGGATGGATGGATGGATGGATTGAATTTTACATACATTACTTTAATAGTCGTTAGAGTTATATTTTAAACTGAATGGTCAATCATTGTAATTCTTCCATAGGCTTTTCTTACTTGTTTGCTGCAATGCTGGGCAGGCTCCTTCAAACAGACTGTGGGTAACTAAGTGTGAGTTGTAGGGAAACTTTCATGCACAGCCTTTCAGCTCCAACCACAAACTTAACAGTATAGGGATCAAAGCTTTGGTATGTCTATTGTAAAACACTGAGTTTCCTTTATGTCTTATTTAAACTATATACTAGTATATAGTTCAAAGACATCCTTAGGCCTACAATTAAAACATGCCAATGATGCCAGTAATATGAAGTTCTGAAGTTCTGTAATTGTTTTCTTAATGCTGGTTTTAAAGTGCAGCTATTACTTACTTCATTGTTTCCATTTATATGGTTTTGCAACATTTCATTTAGATGCACAAGGGCTTGATCAAAACATGTTTCTTTTGTTCTGTTCTTGATAAGACTTGTTGACTTCTGCACCCTTGGTTAGCTGTCAGCTACACACAGATATGCAGAAATGTCATATCCACTGATGCATGATGATAACCATTTTCCTCACAGCTGGGATTCTCACTTGGGCCAAATACTGCACATTTTGGGTTGGTTATGAAAATATGATTCAGCTACAATTTAGTCATTTTGAAGATTTTTTTTTTATCAAAATCAACGTGGAAATTATGCAACCTATAAGCATGCTCATGTCAATAGGGGGCTTATCATTTGCTCAGAGGCATTGTAGCACATGGCATATTGAATCCCCACTCTTCCAACTAATGCCAATCATTCTGTTACTAACCTTCCATTGCCCCAGAGTAAAATGGGCCTTTTTGGCACTTAGATTTGCCCTCTTAGCAAACTGACTGAACATTTTTATAAGGCTTTATGAAACCAAAATGAAATATTCTTGTTTGAGCCACAAGTTTTTTTTTATATCCATTATGTTTCAGCACTGGGAACCAGAAGTTGCAAAACATCCAGTTTTCTTGAAGCACTCATTAGAAACAGTTGTTTGTGGGGGACGTGGTTAGCGGGACATGTGAAGGAGACACCAAGAGGGCCTCACACCGAGGAAGGAATCCCCAAAATTGAATTTTTTTGGCTCATATTTCTGCAGCTGTATTAATAATGTCTTCACAGACATTTAAAAATAATGTTTTGATATCTAAAAGAATTCACAGTATTCCCTCTTTGCAAAAGAAAAGTGCAGAGTCTAATTGATGTTTGGGAAGAAACTGGTGCTTTAAAAGGTGATCATCCCAAAACTTACGTCAGGGGTCAAAATGTCCTGTCATATTACTGTTTCTATTGTGTGTGCTAATCCTTTATGTTGGCTTCAACCTTTTACTTTTGTCCAGTTTTAAAAATGGTAATGCATACTTACTAAAAATTGACTGTACCGAACTGCTAAGTTTTAAACTGATGATCTGTGAGGTATTTGTTTTATTTTTTAATCATAAAACCCCAAACTCATGAGACGGAGGTGTGGAGATGAAAAGAGCAAAAACCCATCTCTATTGAAGAATTAAAAAAACCACTGCACTGAATAGAATAAATATGTTCTTCAACTTGTTTATTTTCTGAATGAGTGCCATGAAAGATTAATTCGGAGGCCATAATAAAATGCAGACTTCAGCAAGAAACACAAAAATGTCCAGATTGTTTGGATTAGGAAAATAATCAAAGCAACATTTATTTGCTTCAGGATCTGGATGCCATCAAATCCCAACATCTGTCATTTATTTGTTCTTTTCTCATTTCATTGTCCAGATTTTTTACCCAACATAAAACAAGAGAAGAAAAAGATTGATTTGGATTTGGCTTGTGTTTGCATTTAGTTAATTAGTTCCTTCCTTCTATCAATGTCCAGTAAGTGTTGCCATATCACTTGATAATTGCATTAAAAAAAACAGTTTGCGTGCCTGTACTTCCTGAACAATAGTGAAAACCATAATACTCAGCATTTTTACAGCTGCAAGACTTACATTAAACCCGCCCTTTAATTACTGATCAGTTTCCATTCATTTACAATATGTCTGTAAGTCCTTTTCTTTGCGGGAACTGTACACGGTGATCAAAGTTTGAGATGCACTGATATTTGTCCATCAGTGTGTTTTTGGCATCTCAGAAGCAGCTCTTACTTTTGTTTGAGTCTTAAGAGCAGTAACACACTCCCCGTTTAGTCCTGCTGATTTTCATTTGGCTCTATTTCCAGGGCAATAAGAGCCAGCCACCTTCTGAAAGAAACCAGAGCACACAATGAGAACATCTTTTAAGAATCACTTCCTTCTGCTGGATGATCATCCGTTGCAGCCTCCTGAAGTTCTGGCATCAGATCTGTTTGATCCAAGTAAGCTTCTCCTTTCCCCACATTGCCGTGACTCATTTTCTTTGTTACTGATGTGTTAATCTACATTTAATTTCCATCATGCCTCAGGTTTTCTTGTCAGTATTTTTGTACACTTTGTCCACAACTCTTTGGTGCCAATAAATGTGTACTTTTACTGTAGACATAATCACTTGCAGAGAATGCCACGGATTCATGCCACTGTCCACATCTGTTTTTCGTCCATTAGTCATTTCTTTTGCTGCAAGATGCCCCTTGATTTTATGAAAAGTTTCTCTTTTTTAATACATTTAAAGACAGTTTGACAAAATCCCATACAGTCTAACAGCATTTGCCAGCACATTATTTTCTCAAGGGATGACGCAAACCTTTTAGCATGTACAGGTTCATCTCAGTTAAGTGTAATATCATGAAAAGTTAATTTGTTAATTTCAAAAGTGAAACTCATATATTAAATAGATCTGTTGGAGACCGAGTAATATATATCAAGTATTCATTTAATGATTATGGCTTCCAGCTAAAGAATATTTAAAACTAAATTAAAAAAAGATGCGAAGGGCCAGAGAAAAAAGTCATTTTAAGTACAGAAATGCAACATTAAAACCATGTTATTGCTTTTCCTTTCATGGTCACCAGCCATTGACTGACGGGGAGCCACAAAAGGTCACAGCTAAAGAAGCTGGATGTTCAAACTGTATGTTTAACAACATAATAGATAGGTAAGTGTGGAAAAAGATGAGATCAAAGAAAGCTCACAAGCAACGGGAATAAGCCACAGCCTAGAGAGGATTGTCAGGCAAAGCTATTTCAAGACTTTGGGAAAAATTCACTAGACATGAATGCACATACAGACACAGAGCAGGTCAATTCAGAGAAACATCAGGGACAGAGATCATGTTAAAAGTGTGTGTTGGAGTGAATGCTACTGTGACAAGACAGTCATAATGATAGGTTCAATACTTATTGTTTTGGGGATTTATAAACAGATGAGAGAAAAAAAAAATTAAGCTAAAAAAAGCTTAATTTTTTTTAAGCTTTAAATTTCACCAATTTAACTGGTGAAATTTTGTTAAATGAGACCTTAATCCTTTCAGTGTGGTTGTGTTTTAAGGATATACTAAGTCAACCTATGCTCAAAAAGGTTACAATATACTTAATAAAAAACATAAAACTACTTTCTAGCAGGACGTTGAGGAAAATGTTTGGATTTTCATTAACTGTAAGCCGTAATTCCAAAATTCACAGAAAAAAGTTTTACTTTTTGACTTAACTTACACAAATAAATTAACTTTTGATGATATTCAATTTTTTTATATGCATTTGTAGATAACAAACGATGTTGTACCACATTCTCTGTTACAAACAGTTCTCATGGCATTTTGACACATACACAAGAAATTGATAACATTTTTCAACACTGAAAAGACATCATCCCAACCTCTTAAAAAAAGATTCAGACCACATTTTACACCTTCTCTTTTAACCATCATTGTTGCAGTGATGCTTTAATTGACTTTTCTTAAAAACTCAACTGACTGACCCCAGACGGTAGATAAATTAGCAGCCAAGCTCTTCAATAACTTTAAAAGCTCATAATTTACAAGGTACATGTTGTCTCTGGATTCATTAGAGACTAAGGAAGAATTTTGATCAAATTAATGAGGTACATAGTTTCTATATAAAGTGTTGCTCAGAAATCATGAAACAAAGAAGCAAGATCCTGAAAGATGCTATCCTGTCTTCCCCAAACCTTTCACAAATGGTTAACTTTAGTATATGGACACTGAAAATCTCTTTCTAAATCTGAAATCCAACAAACAGTCCAACTTGTCTTACTGGTGTCAGATGTAAAAGACTGATACTGTTTTTTTCTCTTATCACTAAATATCTTATTTATCACAGTTCATGTCTTTGGGAATGTAGACAAACGCTTGTTGCTTCAAAACAACATACAAACATCTAAACATCTAAAACAAGATCTTAAATAAATTGACATGATCTTGACATGGTCACGTTTTTTATCTCTCATCGGTCTAGAGTAGCGGTTCTCAACGTGGGCAGTACCGCCCCCCAGGGGAGGTTCAGAGGACGGCAGGAGGCGCTGGCGGACATTTTTACAAAAGGGGGGTGCTGGGATGCCTTTGGGGGGCGTTTGGTCGAAGGTAAACTTTACACCTTAAATGCACAACAATGCCAGTTTAGACTTTGAGCAACTTGGTAAAACTGTATTGTGTAACATTAAATCATGCTTGGCTGCAACTGTATCGATGGCAGCTCTTCTTCTTCTTCTTCTTCTTCTATTCAGTGTTTGTTAGCTTCTGTTAGCTTCTTGGCACAGCTCCGTTCTCCTGCTACTTGTAGCTAAAATCACGATACCCTGACTGTGTATCCCTCTGAAAAATGAACCCATTCAAATAAAGAAATCCCTCCATGGTGATACCACGATAGAGAGCGTTGATTTTATAGCGTTAACAACGGTGCTGTAAGTGGTCCGGTATGAAACGGGGGTGATAGAACAACACAGCACTTTTAAATTTCAATAATCAGAATGCAGAAATTGTTTCCGTTGTTTTAAAAGGTTTATGTCAGTCTGCCTTTTCCCCATCGATACCCTTCCCGATCGCCCTGCACCTTAGGGGGTTAAAAAAAAAAAAAAAAAAAAAAAAGACGTACACATTGCGCAAAACTCTGAAACAGGAGAAGCGGGACATAAAACGGAGCGACGAACTAGATGTGAATTATGGCATAAAAACAGAGAATCCGACGCTGAACAGTGAAAATTCAACACATGCTGTGAAACATGATGATTAGGCGACGCAGCAGGTGATGAGTGAAGATTACTGGTGGTCAACAGGAAAGAAACTAAAGTGGACATGGCAATAAACCAAGAGAGGACAATACTAATCAAAGGAAACTAAATGGAAATGAATGAAGAACAAAATGCAAGAATAAACTAAGAAAAAACTAAAGCAAATATAGAGGAATAAACTGGCATGGCAAGACCTTTCGAGCAATAATTAATACAGAGGAGTGTATGGCAAGAATAAACAGACACTATTTCCAGATAAAAGGTAAAATAATATTGTTGAAGTGCAATGGGTTTGTTGACACTGATACTGAGAATAAATGTATCTTACAGACCGTAACAGTAAATAACATCACTTATTTATGTTTTTAATTAGATTTGATATATTTATTTCTTCAATATTATTTTCCATGTTAGTGTTAATGTCATGAGGCTGATGACTCCATGACACTTTCAATTTGACTCATTAGGATTTGATTAAGAACCAGATTTGTTCTTTGTAATTTCTGTCCAGTAAAACTATTAATCTATAATCAATAGACAGGTCTATATAAAGATATAATCCATGTTTCTGTCTCATATTTGTATGGCATTAAAAGGAACTTTTGTTTTTCCACTTAAAGCTCTGGTTTGCACAATAAATGCCATGTGGGTGGAGTTTTATAGATGATACTCTGATGTCCCATTCTCCTGAAGGCAGCACAGAGCTGCACCACCAGAAACTGACGAACACTGAAGAGAAGAAGAGCTATGATTAATGTAGTTACAGTTCTATCCATATTTTAATGTTGCAGAGCTCAGTCGGTTTGCAAATAGTTCAAAGTTTAAACTGGCATGTTGTTCATCTTTTATCTGATCATTTTGTGCAAGATTTAACAACTATAAAGTGGCACAAAATAAGAATATTTTTTCCACTCTGATTGGCTGCTGTTAGGCCTACCGATTTTAACTTGAATGTTCATTGCATTTTTTGTAAACACCTGTGAAAACAATTTCTATTCCCATGGCTTTTTTGTTCTCTGGGAAATTATTTTTGATAAATACAGAAACAAGCATAAAAATCAAAACATCTACAATAGTGATAGTAATATTAATGATAAAATAATGGTCAGTGCAAAGTAGCCTGCAAATTCTTTGGTGGGGGGCGGTGAGGGACCTGGATAAGGGCTAGGGGGGCGCTGGCACAAAAAAGGTTGAGAAACACTGGTCTAGAGCTTGTGAGTTGAAAGCTTCGGCTGCAGAGCTTTTATGGTGGATCAGTCGTTGGTCATGAACCGTACTTTATCAGATCCCCAGGAGGCACCAGGTTTGCACCGTGAGGCAGAAGCTGAGATGCTTTGCTGCAAGTTAAACATTATAAGAAAAGTTGTTTTGTAATTTTTTTTTTGTAGAATCTAGACATATGCTTGTTGCCAAACATCAGGAGTCTTGGATGTGGAGGTGTCTTCTCAGAAGTCGTAGGGTCGGACCATCATTGAGGTGGAACGCAGGGAGTAGCTTGGGCCTCTGAAGTGGTGCCACTTAATGCCGTTGAGCTTCCTGATGTTGTGGCCAACTGTGTAGTAGATCCCATTAAGGTTGGAGAAGCCACAGGCATCAAACCACCAACCTGCATGGAGAAAGAACATGATGATAAAGAGAATCGGGTAGAAAGAGAAATAAGATTTTTGCAAAGACTCTAATTTTGATGGCATAAAACAGAAAAAGATAGAGATTAGGAGAGAAGGACAATTTTACTTTTTTAGAATCACTTATTGAGGACCACTATGCCCAAATGCTTACTTCTAACAAAGTCTAATAAGTAGTAATTAAGACTAATTTGTGCTTGGCAGCATGGCATTGCTTTGGGTACCAATCCTTCCAAGAACAAATACCTAAGACTGAGAGGAATTCAGTCCGACTGATTTATTGTTTTTATTAGGCGAGGACTTTATCTGTTTCGTTGTGGTTCTTTTAGCTGAAACGTTCTGCGGGCACTTGAGTCTGCCGGTCCACGTGCAGCTCTATGGCCAAATACAACATGAAGACTGTTGCTTCAGCCCTAACATAATTTTGGTTTGGAATATTTGGAGGGGCCTACATGTCTGTCTTCATGATAATTTTAGGTTAGAATGCAGCTCAGGAGTTGGAACGGTCCATTAACATGAATGTGAGTGGTTAAATCCTGAGCATGCCCATGGCATTATTATGTGCTGCTTGGGGGCCTCAACCATTTTCTCCTTAAGGACCCCATAAAAGCTTTGTCTGGCTCTGGTTTAATAAATGGCTCCATCTCAAAGGTTTATTGAATGAAGTACTCTAATAATGGCTCTGATATTTAATTTCTTTGTGTAAAATAACATCTTGAATGAGCTGAAAAACTTTACTCTGCATCACTTTTTGCAAATATTGAATCTTTCTGTCTTCCTTTGTTTACATCGCTGTCCTTGTTTCACCCCAGCGATTCAGTTTCACAAAGCTTTTCTTTTTAACTGAATGTTTAAAATCCAGATCTTTAATCAAGTGTCCTGCTTTCTGTTTTCTATTCAGGCCTGGAAAAAGTTTAAACAAATGCATAAGCCCCACTTAAATTTGTTAAAGAAAAGCTGTAGCAAAGTTTAAAGAAACCAGACAATACACGTTTTTGATGCTACAATAAAATGCAATGCATCCCTAAAGCCACATTACTTGTCTCTTTGCATTTCAAAAGCACAGAGTTAACAGATGCCTTACAGAATAACAAGGAGCTTAAAGCATGGAATTAAATCAACTTTTATACAATCAAGATAGAGTTGCAAATAAAAAGAACCTAAACTTTTAAAAAAGTCAGGCAAATTTTGGCTGGTCCAGAGAGAGGCTTTTACTTTACCTTGTGACACGTGTCTGAAATTACGCTGAAATTTCTAAAAACAACATGTTTTTTTTGGTTTGTTTTTCACAAAGAGTACTCATTATTTTCAAATTGGGTGCAAATGCCTGGGGGGACAGATGATGGAGCTCTGTCTTTTTTTCATTTACTTTTCTTTGCTATTTCCATCTCAGTCGCTCTTTTTTATTTTACTTTGTCTTTCTCTATAAATTGCTGTGATTTGAAATGACTCTGACTAACGGTCACTGCTGGAGCCTTTTCCTTTGAGATCTGGAGGATTGTAGCTGAAACAATTAAGTTAATCTGCGATTACAAGCTATCGAGGGCAGGCTGAGGAGACCCCAAGAGCTGTTTGTGTTGGCGCTTGCTCAAGGTGAAAGTGTATTGACAGAGACAGATGTTTGACTAGCCAGGCCTTTTGGCAAAATACCAATAATTCTGATTCTTAACTAGTAAAAGGTGTGTCTTTTGAAGCAATTAAACATTTATACTGATTTATGATAGAGATACACTCTTTGATGGAAATGTAATGAAATGTTATCTGTACTATTCCACCCTAGAAATACCCAATTTAAAACTCTATAACTTTTTATTTTGTCATTGATATGCTAATTGTTCATTTTTCAAAAAGATAATGTTTCTTACACATAATGACTACTGACCTGGAACTCGTTAACTCTAGTAAAAGGAAAAAAGAAAGTTTACCTCCAGTGAGCATCAAGGCACATTTGCAGTGGTCGCAGTTGTCGTTGTCGTGATCTCGGGTGCTGAAGCCGGCACCGTGGGTGATCAGGCTGCTCTGCCTTCCTGCTGTACCACTGTAACCTCTCAAATACAATCTGAAGGAAAAGAGACAATAAGATTAAAAAAAAAACAAAAAAAAAACATGTAAGGACAGGTAAAGCATTTGTCATTTTCTTTACCTTATTCTCTTGTTTTGCAGACATAAAAAAAGTTAAATGCATTCCTTTCTATTTTAGATACTCTAAGCTGATTTGCTTGCCAATCTATTGAAGTTGTTTAAATTAGCTGTTCTACAGGCTGTATGAAAGTCTTTCTAAGTTTTCATTCTTACTGTTTATTTTTTACTGTTTTGTCCTTTTGTCTCTGAACTAAAAGTTATTGTCAAACTAACGTTCAGATTTTACTATGAAAATAAAATGAATGAGTGAATGGCAGATGCACATGACAACTAACTAACTAACTAACTAACTAACTAACTAACTAACTAACTAACTAACTAACTAACTAACTAACTAACTTTCCTCTGTAAAAAGCTAAAGAAAATACAGTATAATTTATACATAAATTGTATGGTAGCTTAGACATAAAACTTGTTTATCCATTGAGTTCTTGAACCTCTTTTTCCTTAATGATTAATGATTGATCAATCAAAATAAAGCAGCTTAAAAAAAGCAACCCAAAAAACACTTTTACTGACTTTCAAAGACTGCAAGAACATCTGGCTTGCAGGTAAGGAAACACTGAATTTGGGACGTTTGTTTTTGCGCTGATCAAAATGAGCACACACTTTGAGCTGCTCTCTGGTTTCAAACTGTTTCACAGGTAGGGAGGATAAAAAACTGAGTTTGATTCCATCAGCACTCACTAAAGCTGTCACAGACAATCTGAGGGATCAGAATGTTTTGTAATCTCGAAGTAAATCAGAGATATATTTAGGCCCAAGGCCGTCCAGTGCTTTTTAGAGAAGTAATAGGAATTTAAAATCTACCCTTTGACACAGGGGGAGCCGTTGTAGTGATTTAAGAAGCGGTGGAATGCGCTCCACCTCAGCGGTGTTAGTGAGTAGTATGACAGCAGCACTTTGGACGAACTGCAGCCGTCTGAGTTATTTTTGTTCAATTGAGACAGATGAGGACACCTTTACCTTTATTTGGCCAGCAGGAAAATGAACTTTTTCCTATCTCCTCCAGACAAAAACTGTTTAACTCTTGCTCTGTCCTTTAGGATATTAACTGGCTACTTTTGACTATTGTTTTTAGTTCACTGTTAAATTTAAATACCAAAATATATAAACTGAAGATTTTACAGTTATAGGTTTGAGGTGAGGCATAGCTATAGATTTTCTAGTTATAGTCTACATTTTAAGTATTTCAAATATTAAAAAAATGCATTCTGATTAATATCTCAAAATCACATACATGTGCATTATTATGTGCACTATTACACATTAAGTCAAAGTTGTGTTGCATTTTATTTGATCTATGTCTAGGGATACAGTTTGTCTGTAAATTTTCTTGACAGAAAATAAACTGGTGACACAGACCAGATAGTTTCCATCTAAAGAATTCAAAGAAATCCAGCCATAGGATTGTGTTACATCTGTTTTTATGAATGATTAAAAGTTTTTGATTTATGGACAAAACATTTTTGTGTTTTGGCTTATTAAGATAAAAACACTTGCAAGTGATTGTCATAAATCATTATCTTTTTTCATCTACCAATAAACATGCAATCATTGTAAAAAGAAAGAAAGAACTTTCCAGAATTCTTTATGTGCACAAATCAGTGATCATCTGTCTGGCATTGGTCCTTATAAACACTAAAACAAGTGAAAAATTCTAAACTGAGGTCAGACTATCAAGGATGGTATTTCACATTGAGTGTTTTCTTCACTTTGAATTTGCTTGTTAAAAATGAAAAGCTTCTAATCAGCAGATACAAAGAATTTAGTTACGTTTTTCCTGAGTGTTTAGCTACTCCTTGAAAATCAGAGATGTATATGAGCTGCATAAAATCTTAGCATTTAATGTCAATATACTTTCTTGGGACATTTTGAAGTGTTTAGCATAAAAAAAGATTTACTTTGTTCATTCTTGAAAAATGGCAATGAACATTTGTTTTTACTTACACATTTTGTAAAATCAAACAGCTGGTTAAAACAAAAAGAAAAAGAAAAAAGCACAGATAAAACAAAAAATGCTAGCGCTAATACGCATTTTAGCCAGTACAATGTTATATAGAAATTTGATAAATTAGACAAAATTTTAAATACCTTTTTATTTTGACTTGATGTGTCTGTTGTGTATTTTATACACTTGTGGTAGATGTAAATAATTCTAGAACCTCACAGATAAGTAGGGGAGGCATAAGTTAAGGCACTGAATCTGAATTGAACTGTTAAATTCAAATGTATTTATTTTTTATAATGTAAATCATTTCTCTTTCAGTAGGGTGGCGTGTGTGCATGTGGGTCACCTGTACTGCTGTCTTTCACTGGCCATTGTAAACCGGTCATACTGGGAGTGCGCAGAGATTCTCTCCCAGTCCTGCAGCTCCACTCTGAGAGAGTATTGACCCTGACTGGTCAGCAGGTACAAAACTTCATTACCCAGCCAGTGCTCCCCCGACAGATCCCCAAAACCCTGCAGCAGGCCGAGAAGACAAGGAGTTTAGGAGTGATAGTGAAAAAAATTCGCCTGATGGTTTAATTTTTTACATTGCATTGTTTTTAACTGCACTCATTCTAAAACATGCTGACCATTTTGTACTCCCTCCAGCTCCTCTGAAAATCCACACTGCCGTTAAAACGGCGCTGGAAGACCGTCCAGCCGCCGCCACTCGTCTCCATGTCACAGTAAACCTTCAGGAGGAGAAATGGAAAAATTTGACTCACATGAGGGACACAATGTAATACAAATAGAAAACAAAACAGAAATTGACTTGAGTCAAACCCACATGGCATTCACAAGTGCAAATGCATTGTGAAGTTTGATCATTATTACAAAGGTGTTAAAGAATAAAAAATGAAAATTGGAGCAAACTGCATATTTTTACCTTGTTCTTGACTCAGTAAACACATACTAAATTGATATGTCTCAACCAAATTAAAATAATAATAAAAAAGGAGATGTTAAATATGAATGGCAGAACCTACCAATAGAAGTTCATATTAGCACTTTCTTATTATTACCCCAATACCCAACCCCTTCCTTCCTGCCCATCGGAAAAAAAATAAAATAAAACACCCATATTTGATATTTTCACACACAAAATCATCTGAATGCTAAAAATCGCTTGAACCTTTTGTGACTCTTGAATATCAAGTGATTACCTGCACAGGCTCTGTCCTGTTACCAATGTAGATGAGATACAGACCACTGGCAGAATGACCAGCCTTGTAAGCATCTGCACAGTCCTTCCACATCTGGCTCCGAGGAGGAGACCCTGAAAGCAAAGCACATGACATAATGCAAAACAATATCAAGTGTTAAGATCTTATTTCCAGACAACCTCTTGGTGTTTTTGGACGTACCGGTAGTCGTGGCCACCATGTCGATGAGTGTGTGGACTGACTCCATCAGCTGAGCCTGCTGCTTCTGTAGAGCGGTGTTGTTGCTAGTGGCAACTCTCAGCTGCCTCTCTAAAGACTCTATGGCCACCATCTGAGTCCTGATAACAGACTGAAGAAAACCAGAAGGTTATTAATGTTTAATTGCTGTCTGTGGATTCTTTGAGCAACTTGTTGGCCTTCATTATTACAAATTACTGTTAAGATATGATGCATTATTTAGTATTTTTTATTCTAAGATTAACAACTGAGATTATTGTTCATACATGCATATTTGTTTTTGTTTTTTGAAGATAAAATCATAAGAGGAAAAGGGTCATTTGCATGTCTGTGGATGACTTACACTTACTACATCAGTTTTTATTGTGTGCATTTAAATTTTCTCTTTTTGACTAAGTGTGGCTCTACAGAGTCAAAATCTATACTAAAATTATGATTATGAGGATATAAACATCTGAGAGACCTTTCATGATTAATTTTAATACATACTCAGACACCTGTCCAAACAGTTCTCTGCCAATGATGTTTCTTTACTATAATAACACACAGATGTCCCATTCATTAACTGTACCTGCAGCCGGTTCTTCTCCAGTCTCATGTCCTCCAGCTCTCCTCTCTGCTGAGACTCCAACAACTGAACTTTGCTCTCCAAACGGCTGAAAGAGATACACAGAAAAGAAGCCCTGAAAAAACCCTTCACACTAAACATTTGACCGGCTTTTTGCTGTGAATCACATGAGAGGAAATCGCATCTTTTTTCTGTTTTCAGAAACTTTTATATCTCTTAGAAAGAGCTGTAAGGAATTAGAGCCCATCACAGCACAAAAACTGTGGTGGTGAAACATTAAGCAATGTACTTGGATCTGTAGTTTTCCTTTGGGATCCCAATGCTGCATTTAATACAATTAATCATAGTTAGAAAATATTCCACCGTGTCTGGGTTTCTCTGTCATCAAACGTTTAAGCTATGTCATGATAAAATGGCTGACTTACAAAAAATAAAGTCAACCGTCTAAAACATGAGTAGCCACTGGTATTACATTTTCACCTCAACCTTTAGATTGAAACAATCTTTCATAATGCATGCATCAACAAAACCCACAGTTATACATTCACAGAAAAAAAAATCTTCTTCTGTGGGTAAATATATTTTATATTCAAATGTTTTGATGGTTAAATCATAATCTCTGTTTGGAAAATCAGATTTTGTTACTGTGGTTTTGTTCCTCAAGAGATCAGCTACAATAGTTTTGTACAAACTGGATTCTCAGTTTCTAATCCAAATGAACCTTTCACAGCTCAACAACGTTCCTGATGACTCCTCAGAGGATTTGCCACCAAAGTGAAGATTTATATAGAAATATTTTTCTGTTGAAATATGAGTTATTTATCCTGAATTCATATTTGAAGACATTTTTGGAAGAAATCAGGTTTTGATTGGTGGTATCTACCTTTGGTAGCAAAAGAAGCTCCCAAAGGTAGAGTGAAGCCTTAGCATCTGAACTACAGTTCATGATAATCCATCTGACAACAGAAACACTGATGACAACATTAAAGTGATGATTTGGTTGAAAACCATGTGAATTATGGCTTAAAAATGACTAAATACTGTTTATCAGGTGTTTAGTGGCACAAAAATAAAAACAAATTGTAGCAAGGAAGGAATTTATGTTGTTTATGAAACATCATAAGTTTCTAAAAATCAAAATTTGCTTTCCTAAAGGTCAACTTGAGAAATTAAAATTAATATCTGGAAAAAGTAAACAAAATGCCTCATCATTCTGTGCTTCTGTTGCTCATTTATGAGTTGGAATAATATTGTCTTACATGAACGGATGAGACTTTGGGCACTTTGACAGAGTTGAAATCCAGGGTCAGTCCCTGGCTGTGATCACTTCAACATGCTGAACTGCACGTAAATGTGAAAACAATTTTCACCCTGATGGAGACAGATTGACTGTTTAAATCTGCTGCGGTTTTTGAGGAACGTATAAAGAAACAAGTGGGAATGAATGTTCATTCATTCTGCAAAATTGCAAAGTTATAGCAATGTTAATTTACTTTATTTACAAAATATAGGAGAGAAAAAGGTTTATGTCTGTATTTTAAATTTCAAAATTCAGAACAGGAAATCCTTATTACTTCGCTTAAACATGTTTTCAAATGTATCAGATTTTAGACAAACCATGGACTTTGTTAGGTTCAGGTTGTTCTTTATTTGACTTTTGATTGGTGGACAAACTATTCTATTCTAGTCTAGCACATTATTGTTGGCAGCATTAATTTTTTTATATGAACAAATTTCTAATTAACAAAGACCATCTGTTTAATTTTCAGTCAGTCGAGTTCAAATACGTTTCTTAAACATGGTGGAAGCTGACACAACTCAGCTAACTTAAGCTAATAAGGAAAAAACTTGGAAGTGATTTTAGAAAACAAAGCAAAATGGAACCTTTTGTTTTTTAAAATTAATGCTTACAATAATAATAATAATAATAATAATAATAATAATAATAATAATAATAATAATAATAATAATAATAAAAATTACAACATTAAACGGGTCTAATGAAATATTGTGTACAATTTGTTTGGAAACACATTTAAACTTAGCATATTTCAGAATCTTATATACAACAAAACTGACTTCACCTGAAAACACACTGAAGACAGCTCAGAACATATTTAGTCTATAATTGGCATTTGTTGTAAATTATAAGATGCCCAACTGACTCATGTATTTTGAACAAGCTGTATAAAAATACTATGGAAGGATGTCCAAATATTCAATTTTGGTTTAAAATCAAAGCTAAAAAAAGTGAAAATAAAAGAGTGTTTGTCTCTAATGTAGAATCTGTGTTTAAGATCTGCCTGAGTTGTATTGATTGCTGTATTTTGACAAAGACTTCAATGCTATGTTATGTTATAGTCTGCTATATGGTCCAGGTCACTGAGCTTAACCAGGGGTGTTGCAGAAACTTGAGCAGACCTAGGATGTCCTGTCCATTTCTCCACAGCTGGTTGTGAGTGAAGAAGCATACATGTTTATTTGAACAAAGAAGCAAGGTTCATTCACATGTGGTTTGTCAGGACCAACCCCTTTTACCACCAGGTGTAAACTGATGCACACAAACTGTTCTCTTGTGATGGGATCTACATTAGATGCATGCCAACACTTCTACAGAATTCAAATTTCCAAAACAGTACAATGTAGGAATCACAGAAGGAAAAAAGAACTGGTATGATACAAAAGAGTATTGTATAGTTTATTAGGTTATTTTGACCGATTGTCCAGCAAAAACATCTTAATTGGACCTGGAGAAATTATATTTTTTGTAGATAACAGGTCAAATCTGAGCTTTTGTATGTGAATAACAAAATGCGTCACTTGGTTTTAATGTCACTTTTATACACATAATAAACTGCATGGATCACTTGAGACCAATCATGGTGAATCGTCTGTGCAAATCTGCCATATGTTAGATCTGTGGAATAGTGGTGGTAAAAAAAGAATAACGAAAACACAAAACAAAGTAATACTAGGAATGGTTAATTCTTTTTTAAAATTTCTCCTATTGTTCAAATCAAGTACACTGTTCCACAGGGTAATTGTAAATGTCTTGTAAAACCTTAGTTCATTTGTTACTCTTGAAATATTTGAGTTCTTCAAAATGATGTTTTATTTTAACATCCGCAGTTTATTCAGTTCATTCACTTTTATTTCACTTTGTAAACAAATGTTGCTAATCAGTCCTAGCTATATCACCCACTAAACTTGGATTGCGTGTTTCTGTGTTTATAAGTGTCAGAGTTTATAAGGTTGCAAAACAAAGGAAATCTCTCACCAGCTTTAAAACTACTGTTTCCTCATCCGTTACATGCTGACACATATGTGTGCAGTCCAAGCCTTTCTGTTTGTGTTATATCGATTACTGTAAACAGAGAACATGCTTGATTATCACTGTGGGTTTCGCCACTTACTGCATTGTCCAAATTCGCTTCATAATGAAAAATACAAAAAAATATTGTGAATCCAAATAGTGGTGAGTCTCTCAGCAACAACAGAGGACACACTTCCATTATTTCTCCACAGACTTGCTTAGATTTCAAATATTCTTGCTAATAGGTCAGCAGCAATCAGATATTGTTTCCACCTTTTGTGTGTGTGTGCGCGTGTCTCACCTTGTAAGAACCATTTTTCCAACAAATTCTGACTTCTCACTGTTGCTATTTTATCAACATAAGAAGAGTGAAGCAGAAATATGATTCATATGTTTCTGAATACCAACATTTATTACCTGTTCTTATCTCGCAGCTGCCTTATCTCAGTGGTCTGGAGTAAGAGCTCCTTTTCCAGTTTATTGGTGGACAGTGAATTCTCCAGAAGCTGGATCTCTATCCTAGATGTTTGATTCAGCACCTGGTGGAAGAACAGAATCATAATTCACCCAGGAATTGTGGACTGAAGTAATACCAAGAAAAATGAAAACTCCTTACCTTGGCTTCCACCACAGTGAGTTTGCGTGTCTGCTCTGCTGTCTGTGAGAGGAGGTTCGTTCCGATCTCCAACATTGTGGCTGTTTGGTTGTTAACAACATGCGACTGTATGTTAGCAGCATCTCGCCTTATACTCTTCTGTATGAAGTTCTCCAACTGCAGAAATACAAAATTAGGAAATGCTTAATAAACATCACCTTCACTTTGGTGAGGTAAAAATAAGGCATGTCAAGTACCAGTCAAAATTAAACTTTTTTAACATTTCACATTCTACCACAATTTTCGAAAATGCTTCCAAGCTTTTCCAAGCAACCAATATTTATGTAAGTTTATCCTACTCATAAAAGTTGATTGTTTAAAATGCAATAAAAATCAAGTGTGAAAGTTCCCATCAAGACAAACAGGAAAATGGTTACAGGAAAAAAAAACAGCAGCTAAGTAAAAACACCTCTTACCACCTGTTAGGCATTTTTGTGTAGGTATAGTGATTTGGGATCAATTTGACAATAAACTAATTTTTATACCAACATTTTGTTGAGTGAAATATGAGACCATCTATCAGTTGAAACGAACTGAATCTTCAGCAGAAAAACGATTCCAATCACAGCAACAAACTGAATTTATGAAGAAAATAGAAAGGTGATTCCACAAGCCGCTCAGTGGTACCTGGTATTTTTTCACCTATAGCTGTTACTACTCTTTCTACTCTGGCTTCTTGTTGCAATATTTGCACCCCTTTAGATTTATGGAATAGAACATTTCATATCAACCTTGAAAAGTAAAATGGAGGATATCGTTTTTGTATTTTTTGCCTTTTTTGCCTTTTTCTTTGACAATTTTATAGTTCTTTGTATTGGACTTGTCAGAACAATCTCTATCAATCTATATTTATAGCTATAAACCAGAAATATAATGCAAAAATACTATTAGGTTGAGATTATATACTCATTTTCTGCAGCCGGTTGATATGATTCATGTATTAAAACACATCAAATCCACCAAATCAAAAATACATAATATATAAGGAAACAGGTCACAGAATCTCTGGGAATATCATCCAATGCCAGGCCTCTCTGCCATGCTTCGACCTTCAACTGCTCGCAAATAAACAGTCTGTCCATACAAGCATCTATTCATGCCTCTGACTCCACATCCTCAGGATATCAGTGCCACTGAGAAGCACAGAGAGTTGATAAATATACTGCTGCACCAACAAACAGATTGGTCCCACTGGGAGAGCCAGTTAACCAATGAGGCAAAGTTCAGGTCTCAACGCCTTGACCACATTTTCTGGTCCAGATCGCTTTTCTTACAGGGATCCCATTGCAAAAAAACTTCACAAGCAGTTTGTTTTACCAAGATTTCGGCTGTGTGGACTTTAGATTGGAGGTGGGTGTTGTCTTTTGATTGTTCTTTTCATGGGTCAGAGTTAATTGTGTATTTTTTAATGATTATCGGGTTCTATCACAAATGTATTTAGATAACTTTGAGGCCAATGGTGGGAACAAACTGTTGCTTAGATGAAATCTAGTCCTCCATTTTCGAAATAAATCCCTATTTTTATATTTCCCAAGAGAATGAGTGCTTACTCAGGCATAAAATAACTTAGTCATGTCCCAGGGAGGCAAAATTTTGAACGATTCCTCTTAGTCATTTTGGAGTATGTGGAAAAAAAACATAATTTCAGAGCAATGCATCTTATACAGTTCAATTTGATATTAAATATATCAAAGTATAGTTCATTAATCTTTACAAAATATTAGTTATCTTTATATATGATAGATCTTCTGTTTCGACCTGCTTTACAGAGATCAGCAGATGTCTTTTTTACAACAATTCAGGAATATTTGGCTAAAATGGGAAATTATCAACTATCCTTTTTGAAGCAAATATGTCAATATTTTCTGTTGCCATTATCATTATTATTATTATTATTATTATTATTATTATTATTATTATTATTATTATTATTATTATTATTATTATTATTATTTTTATATAAAACTTTAGTTCCTTTATGTATTGCTTTTCATGTATAGTAATTTATAACCTTTTGGCGGGCCTATACTAATATTAAACCTTACAACGGAAATTTAAACATTATTTTTCAATACCTTTTCATCTTGTGGTAATTCCTTGCTGCTGTTTTTGGCCATTGCACATGGTTTATCTGGTGATCTATCTGATTTATGTAAAAATATAAAATGCAGGAAAAGAAGACTTATTTAAAAAAATATATTTTAAGTTGTTACTGCTGGGACTATCAAATACTTTCTTCAACTTCAATAAATAGGATTTGGATTTTACTTTCATCAACACTAAAGCCAATCGAAACACAGTGGCAGCAATCTTAGATTGAGGTTAGTAGCATTCTCAGGAGGTTAATTCATTCATGCTGAATTAAATCATACAACACATGCAGCTGTGGTAAGATTTCATTCTACAGGTTTTTGAATGTCCAGATCTTAATCTCACAAAAGAAAATATGTCAGAAAATATGGATAGTTTGAACACAGACTTGATTCTTTTATTTTTTCTGCCAAATTTGTCACCAAATAAACCACAAATTTATATTCAATTTGGTAAAATGTGCTGAGTACTACAAATTTAACATTCCTGAAAACACAGTCCATCACTTATGGCTGCATTCTTGAAACATAATGTTTGCCTTTAACCTAGCAGTAAAGCGCAGGGCTTTTGGTCCAAAGATAATAAATCCTTCAACAACATTACAGTCCAATTCTTTCACATAGAGTTTTTGGTGCTGATGGACTTTATCATGTTCATCTGTACTTCTGCATTTGGACGCACTGCGACCCACTTTCACTCCCCAATTAAAGTTATTCAAGTATTATTATGTTTAGTCTGTTTCAAGTCCAATTTACATTGAGCAAGCATCACTTAATCAGACAATCATTTTATAAGTGGGGAGATGCGTATCGCAGCGGTCAGAAAAACCAAGAGGCCACTTTGAGGAAAGTTGTGTGGGTGAGTAAATTGGGCTGGAAAAAGATCTGATGTTGTGACGCAGCGAGAGGTTATTTAAATAATCAAAAAAGGAGAAAATAGCTTGAGTGAGCTGGTTCATTGCTCCCTCCTGTTCTGCTTCCTGAGATGCTGAAGAGATAAACTTTGATAATAGTCAAAAACCATGACATCCGCACTTCTTGCCAGCGCAGCCAGAGAGGAAGAATTCAGGGCACAAACAAGCTGCACGACAGGTTTAAATATACAGCATATATGTATATTTTCAATGTGAACTAATAATGCGTTGACTGCATCTGAGGGGATAACTGCTTTTTCAAAGAAAAAGATTTAAACATTTTTATTCCTTTAATTACAGAATCTTCAGAGACAGTGTATTGACTTTTTAACTTAACCTTACCCACAACAGAAGAACTCACACGCAACACCTAAAACTTCTTCTCTCAGTCACAAAAAATCTGCACAAAGAACACATCTAGCTTTAAAAGTGAAATTATAAACTGCACCAGTTCAGAGACACCAACAAGCTCTGTGAGTATGCATAGCCCACATAGAGAAGGCGTAATGGAGAGATGCTAACTCAAACCACATGTTGGTTTTGCTGTGATCCGGCCCCTCTGTGTGACTTCTGAAGGGGTCGAAGGAAAAACGGAGGGTGGGGGGGGAAGTTGCTCCGCCCCTACTCCTCCCCCCCTCACAACACCCTAACACACACACACAAACAAACGATAACAAGACAGAGGCACTGGCAGAAAGCCCTGATAGCAATCTGGGGTAACAAGTGCAGTGTGTGTGTCACTGGACTGTGTCAGAATCTGAGCCATGGAGCTGGTAAACTACACAAAGAAAAATATCTTAATTTTTCAGCTAAAAACAACACGATTACCAAAATGGAAGTGGAAAAAGAGGTCAGGAATAAAAAAAAAAAAGTGTTGCTGCAAGATTCTAAGTGTAAACAGATTGACACTTTTATATTTGTTGAACTTTATATTTAGAAATTTAATATAGCAATTTTACAGCTGTAGTAGAAGGAAACAGTAATCCTGATACTTGTTCCGACAGTAACCATTGTGGAACTCAAACAGCACCAGCAAGCTTTTAGATTCTGAAAACATGTCCAGGCTTGCTCCCAATGCAGTGTTAATAAAATAAGTTATTTTTGGGTTTATATTTTGTCTTGGTTGCCAGCTTTCATGCAGTATGTTAAGCATTATGCAAATAAACACATTTATATTTTGAAGACAAAAATAATTCTACAGTTTTATTTTTAAATATAATATTTTTTTGCACAAATTTGGAGTTTTAAGCTCTCTTACCTACAATCGTTCTAACTATCACAAAATGTCACCTAAAGTTATCTATTTCAGCATTATATAAAAAAAAACATTTTGTCCTACTTTGTCCTAAATTACCAGCCAATCTGGTATTATTGGGCTTGAGAAACCAGAAAATTGAAAAAATTCCACACATGCATGGAGAAAAATTGCAAAATTCCACAGAGTGCAGCCTGTTCACCTGGAGCTGCTTCACTGTCAAATGAACTAATCACAACTCTAAAGAACTGTCATGGTGTGATTATTGACAGGAGATCTTTAGATCTAACAGTATTTCTGCCATATGGACAGTTGCCCAGGAAAGCAGCACCAGAAGAAAGAAGAACACGTTATCTGTTAGTTGTTGTTTTCTTACACTTTATACATGTGCAGTGCAATGTTGGCACCCCCTGCTTTCTGCCAAGAATAGGACGAAAATTTTACAGGCATTGAGCAGGACTGCATAGCAAACAGAATTTATGGTAGTTAATTTTCTGCATTTTCCCTCGTTATAAGACAGCAGAAAATTGATCGCCAAGGGCGCCATTCAAACAGCAACCATTAGTGACACCAGTTGCAAATGCTTCCATAAGAAAAGAGCAGCAGAGTAGATAACCATGGGAGCAAAATGACTGGTGCTTTGCAATTTCCCTTCTGTCCTCTGTATCAAAGGCTGAAAACCTGCGACTTAGGATTCACATAATCGTAAACCTAAACATCTTTCAATGTTTAAAAAACATCCGGAAGGATAATGAGCTGCTATTGTAAACCACGGAGTGTTTTTGCATTTTAGGATATTTGATTGTGTCTAGCCACGACAGTAAGTTCTAAACTGGAAGAGCTGTAGGATTCTAAAGCCATTTGGCTATAAAATGGTTTAACTCTCTATTTTGACCATATTTAACAGAGGTCAAAGATGGAGTGTGACAGAAGGGGAAGGAGAACAATCTTGTTTTGTTATTAAAAGTTAGTGCAGAATACACTGACAGGTCATAGCTTTATTTCTGAAAGGTTTTGCACTTTTTATCCTTAAGGGAAATATCTGTCTGCTTGTTGCCTGACCTTTACTCTCTCTGTCTCGTGTGTGACACTGTCTTCCTACCAGTTTGTGCAGGGGATTGCAAACTGGAAACATAGGGTACATCTTTGATTTTAAAAAAACTCCAGGAAATGTGTGTATTTCCATAAAGTTTTCTGTATATTTGTGGAGATCTGTGTGCTTGAAGGGCTGATGAGTGAAGCTCTTTTTCTGCATGTGTGTGCGTCTGGGTTCTGACACCTGCTGAACCTCTGCCTCTTTGACACAGACGTGAACCCCTAAAGATCGTCTGGATGGATTTAATTTCCTCATAAAGCTCCACAGCTCCGTTTGTGCATCTGCAAAGAAACACGGTACAGATAAGGAATAAAATGAGATAGGAATTTACCCCAGGGAGGGAAAGACAATGTCAGGAGAATAACACAGTAGCAGAGAACTGTAAAAAGATGAAAGCTCGTCTTTCTCAAAATTATTTCGCTTTCAAACTTATTTCAAGAACATGTTACAATATACAAATAAATAAAATAACACAATTATTTTAAACCCCATTTGCTGACATTTAGGCATTCCATAAAAAAAAAAAAAAAATGTTTGTCCGGAAGATTCCTGAGCATCTGACTGTCTGTTAAATCAGTGAGTAGACATACACAGAGGATGGTGGTAAAGCTGTATCACAAGCAGTATATGGAGTAACAGTAACTGTTCCAGTATAAACACTGAATGAGATTTTAGGACCTCATTAATTTAGTCCAGCTTGATTCACCCTGTTCAAGTGGATCAACTATTATTCCTGAAAAAGACCTTGTATGGTATTGTAGTTAAAGACGGTGCTGGAACTGTGTGCAGTTTTATCTGCGCTTTTCTGATTTGCTACAACATCACTATGGGAGCATTTTCTCTTTTGTAATGTCAAAATGTTTTATTTTAGGACTTTGTGATCAGTTTTTGTTGGTTGCCTTGTTTTTCTTTTATTGCTCATTATATAGAAAATTCAGGCTTCTTACTGGAAGGTTAATACTTGACAATCTCACATGTTAAATATTTCCTGCTTTTACTTAGTTTGTGACAATATTTGCAGAGATTTATAAAGTCAACAAAAAGCATTTGCAGCCTGTAGGAGCTCAAGGTTTTATTGTCATTGTTGGCAGTTTTAAGTAGTTTTACATAAAGTTAAAAACCAGAACCTCCAGGTAGTCAACCTTCCAGATATTCTCATATTTCGACTATTTTATTTTAAAAGCCGGCTTTTAAAATAAAAGCAGGCTCACCCTCATAAAGTTATTAAACTTTATGAGGGTGAGGCACCTGCACTTGCTTTTGCACTTCCAATAACGGCACTTTATTTATATTTTACATGAATGTTCATTTTACCATATTCTTACATTTTGCAAACTATTAGTCCAAAACCCAAAAGTGGTGAAATCATTCGTCATTTCACAGAAACCACAAAAAGAAAGTCTTGAGTTTTGTTAGAACTTAGATTTTCTTTCTTATTAAACATGAAATAATGTCTTAGATTACCTTAAAAGGAAACAATTCTTATTTTTATAACTGTTGCTCTAAATTACAACTAATTTACTGAAAATTTTATGAGCAATATCAGTACTTAAATCATCTTTGAAACATAGGAAATTCCCTTTCTGGATAAATCTGGATTTATAATGTGAATTTATTTAGTATTCAATGAATGGGTGCATAGTGTTCTGATAGATGATTGCTGTTTTAATAAAACTATTTTCCTTGGACTTTTGTTCTGTTGAATTAAAAACTAAACAACAGTTTCTTTTTCTTTCTGGTAAACATTAATTCATGTTTACCAGAACATGAATCAATAATTATCCTTATTCCTCCTGGTGATCCTTTGAACAAACCCCTGCTCAAGAGCAGAGTACAGAGTAATAATACGGTTATTTACACAGTTTAGTTCACTCAATGCAGTTTGTTTGGGATTTTTGCATGGAGGTCCAAAAGAGTGTAGTGGTCTTATTTTTGATATTTTTAAAAAGAGTAAAATATGCCAGTGGTTATTTAGACACAAGTCAAAGTAGTGAAGAATGTGTTAGAAAGTAATAACCAACTACACTGGAACTTTGTATTGGTAATAACTGTCAACAATCTATACTGACGAGAATTGACCGTTTTGTCATCCATGTCAAATAATGTGTAAGTTGATATGTTAAGTTCTGTGATGTATCATGCTAGGCTCACTTAATTTTATTATAATAAAAAATCCAAAGGAAAACTTGCAAAATCACATTGTGTGCTGGTGCCAGAAATGGTTAAATTTATGTTTTTTTTTTTTTTTTTTATCAAAGAACAAACAGTGATAGAACAAGGTTGTCCTATTCATTTTCTGTCAGCCTTTTAAAGCCTTCATGGACCCACACAGTTACTTGTTTTGGTAACACTCAACAGAAAATCTCCATGTGACACTATCCTTTTCTATTTTTTTTTCTACAAACCGTTATGTGTTTATATTGGCAGCCTGCACAAACTGTCAAGCCTTCAAGAATCCCTGAGAGCAAACCCGTGTCAACTGCAATTGTGTATGATTTTTAAACGCGTGTGTAATGATGAGGTTTGAAGCTTTTATAGCATCTACTTGTGCATTTGTGCAACATATTCTCCAATTTAGTGTAAACCATTGCTTCATCACTCTTACCCTTGGTCACTGTGGTTTCAGTGGCTCTGTTTTCACTTTACTTACATGACTTAAACTTTACTAAGCAATACCCCACAAATGTCTGAAAAGAATTATTTTGTTTATCAGTAACAACTTTAGAAATGATCTGTTCTTTAAGAACACATATGTTGTTTACTGACATGTTCTAGTGTCTCTTTTAAGCTTGCGTGGAGAAATAAAAAAATAAAAATAAACAACAGATGTAAATGTAACTTTTGCTTTTTTGCCCGTAGCTTTAGAGTCTTTAAAATCTTTTTCTGGGAAGGCTAAAATTGTGAAAGAGGTAGGAGTGGGAAACCAGTGGAGAGGACCCAAGTTAGTTGTGTTATTTTGAAGCTTGTTCCCACAGGATGCCAAGAATCTGCACCAGCCATGGGATAAACACAAATAGTTCCCATTAAAATGAATTGAAACAAGTAGTCACTCAAACTCACAATTAGCATTAAGGGACTTTCAGCAAATAAAAAAAAATATATATATTTTCTTTTGCAAAGTCTGGTAAAGATTTGTAAATGTGCTGTTTGCAACATAAGTGAGTTTCACTCTAGAGGATCAGCATCTCAGGCCAAAACAAATTAAACCAAGGCAGAAATGTATGTTGACTCATCCTCTTTTTGTGTGAAGACTTTTCAATTGTGGAAGGTGTTTTAAGCTTAACACTAGAGGCAGAACGCTGGTATCCTGCTTTCATAAGCAATGTAAACCCTGGGATGGCAAACAGTTTGCAAAGAGAATGACAAACATGCAAAGGATGTAAATGAAGATGAAACAACTGCGTTTATTGGAGAAGCTCTCATTACAACACAAACACACACAGAGGATGTAACTTTATATCTTAACACCCCAAAATGTTTATTTTGTTCTTAGTGTGCGTTAACATGGAAAGTGTTTTACATGTGCACCTCACATGTTTTTAGCACATTTTAAATGACTTTTGATGAACAAATATATTCAATACCACATGTAAAATTTTGACAAACTTTCAAGCAGCATTTTTTGTTTCTGTTTTGTCCATTTGCTTGAACTTTTTAGCTTGTTTAAATGCTCACTTAGGTATTTGAAAGTGGGAGAATATGAAGTAATCACAGGTAGCCAGTATCTAACTTACAGAAAAACAGTCAAAAAAATAAGACACTGGGATAAGGGAGGCAGCTACTCATTCTCTCAGAAACACATATACACATGCAAACCAATTTGTATAAGCATTGTTTTAATTCAAAAATGAAAGGCAACAAAAGAGAACAAATGTTCGCCAGATTTTTTCATTAAATATTGAAAATATTTAGATATTTAAAGAATAACCAAATTCTTACATTCAAATGCCTCTGAACTTAATCCTAATATTTATCTGAAAACAGTTCAGAAAAGAGCATTTGTTTATAGTTCAAGTTTTTATTCAACGTTTTTCGATGAACCAGTTTACTAAAACATTTTTGTCCTGTAAGAACAACACTGATGACTTGTAACTACAGCACAAAACCACAGATAAAAAGATCTTTCATCCATCTGCATGTTTGTTCCACACAGCTGTCACATCTGGAAACATATTTACTGTTTAGGAAAAGAGTTTCTATAACAGAGGCCATAGCAACTTACCTTATGGTCAGGGCTGAAACAGTTCCATGGATGATTTAATGAGTTGATCACAAAAATATCATTTTAGTCAAAAATATTGTAACTTTTAAGGAAACACAATCCAGCTAGCTATCAACCCTTTCCTCTGCCTAGTACAGGTGTGACACAAATGATTAATAACTACTAAGTGAACCGCACTTAATAAAATCTGAGACATCGTTTCAACTATGCATTCCTATCATCACAGATGCGTGGAAAGAGTAGCAAGTTATAAATATTTGCAGATTGAAGATCTGGTGAAAATCCAGCATTTCCATTAGATTGTATTTAACTTACAAAAACACTTTAAAAATATGCAGCATCTTTGTAGAGAGCACACAATTTCTACATCAAAACTGGGCCAGCAGTAAGACCCATATTAAGATGAATTAGGTAATGAATCCATTAAACTGTAGAATTTTAGTGGTACTTTAAAACATAAATATTAGTTGCGATATTTTTTATGCTTCATGTAACAGATCTGTGGAAGAGCTAAGCTAATGAGACTGTTGGTAGTTTAGGATAAAACAGCAAAAGATGAAAATCCAAATGCTGTAGAGAGGAAGAAAAATAGATCTTCCTAAAAAGAACTTTTGGTAACAATTCATTAGAAATTCTTGTAACTGGGGACTGAGTCACAGTCATGAAAACTCAACACGTAGTCCAGCTGTCACATAAATATGCACATGACGGGAACAGATAGGAAAAGAAAACAACATAAAAGCAACACTTCCTGAATCTGTTTAATATATCATTTTTCAACGCTCTTTATGTCTGTCGAAAGCAGTTCTGTGCTGTGTCACTAATCTAAATAATATCGTCTAATGACCTTGTAGCTGCCTAATGCTCAGTGTGCGTACGAGTGGGTGCATGTCACTAAATCCATCTACAATATGTACTTCTGTGTGTGTTTGTGTCTCAGTTAGCCTGCCGGGTCACCGCTACGCCCCCACAAATGAGCCACAACAAATATCTCAATCATCTCACCACAATCAGGACCAGATGGGCTAAGTCAACACAGCGCTGTGCGTACGTGTCCCTATGTGTGTGTGTTGATGAAGTTATGCAGATGTAAGGTTTTTAGGTATATAAAGGACAGCACAGCCTTCAAGGGTAAGCATGGTTGTTCTCTGTTTTATAAAAATCTTGAGACTCTAGCAGGCCTTTCCAAATAACTCAGGGGGCTAAGTAATGGATGGCTGATAAAGAGGTTTTATTTTAAATTATATCCCTGGTTCAAGGCAATAACCTGCCCTGCTGTGAGTCTGCTTTGAAAAAAAGTCTCTGAAACTTTTCCTGAGGATCTCAACGTTCTTGTATAAAAACATAAGCTGGAGAAAAATGAAAACAGAGAAATTGGCTGATTGGGACCAAACTCAGTCGAGTCTCGTTTCAGATCTGAGATCAGGCTGTGACGGCTGCAGGAAAGGTGCTGCATAAATAAACAAGCTGGAGCAAAGGATTTTCAGCCCTCAGTGGCCAGGAAAAATCCATCCACTGTTAAATAAATGACATGGAGAAAACATGCAGGTCTGTGCTGAAAGACACGTTTTCAACATTTACCTGCACATCCTAAGCTGTTTTCAATGACAATAAATAATTTCGGTGGTGTTGGCTCGATGCCTTGTGATGATGGGGTCTTTCAGTGACAGACAATATGCCTAAAATTAGTTCATTAACTAAAAGAGAAAACAAAGTGATCGTGGACTCAGAAAGCCTGATTTCATCTTTATAGTCACAGAAGCAGGCAATCCAAAGCGAAGCTGTCATTAGTTGTCACTCCTTCTTTTCATTGAGTTTTGGGATTTTAACGAATGCTGATTTTGTGGAACACAAGATGTCAGTTTTTGTGATTGTTATAAATAAAACAGTTTTTTTTTTTTCCTTTTGGAAAAGCATTCCAGCCACAACACTGGGCCCACGAGTATTAATTTCACCACAATAAACAAAGTTTGATTCGTGCCTCATTTCTGTGGCAACTCATTTGGTAAACTTACAGTTAACAATTTAAATCTGGAACAGGTTCAGAGTTTTTTTAGTTGTCACCATGATAGGGTAACAAGAATCCAATAAAACTAAAGAAGTGGTGATAGTTTGGGATTGCTTTCACATTGTAATATACTCAAATCTTCTACTTCAAAGCTGCTGGGGTTTGTCATAAATAAAAAAACATATTTTTTGATATGAAATGTCTGGCTGTTACTAAGATTTCCATAGGAAAAAATAAACCCATAGAACATTTGGTGGTAAATCTTAATTAGAAGACCCAGAATGCTCTGAAACTCCATTTATATATTGCAGAACATCACTATAAGTGACTTCTTGGTTTTAAAGGGGAAAAAAATGTGGTATGTGTGGGGGTTCTTTGCTAATAAAACAAGCACAACGTCCCATATTTGAATATTTTCCAGGGCTCCCCCTTTCCCTCCAGCTCTCCCATCTTTCCTGTTTCTTGCCAAATGTACTCCCAAAGGTCGTTAGCGAATTTCATACTATATATGTCTGATTATAATCAGGCTTTTGGTTTTGGCTACCTGCTGTCCCTGAAGAACTGTGGAAGGAGAGATGAGTGTAAAGTTCACTCATTTTCGGAGCAATAAAAAGGGGAATGTGTGAGCCCCTCTATGGTTGTGGTGCTTGGCCTCACTCCAGCATCACTGACTCTTTGTGTACTTATGCATCCATCCTTACTGGGATGAGTTTTAGATCCAAAAGCTGAAGAAGGAGAAGAAAAGTTAAAGTGAAGGTTTGGGTTGGATCTCAAAGGATTGTTCCACATCTAATATGTTGCTTAACACTTGTTCTTATTATTTTAGATTTATTTCTAAATTAGCTTCACATGCATCTGGCAGATAAATAATTATGGCATAAGGTTGATGTTTTTTATGATTTATATTATTTTAAAAAATCAACATTAAAACCCAACCAGTAACTGAACTGGCATCAAGTATTTTGAAACTACACAAAAATGAAAACGAACAATGAGGCACAGCACTGCACATGATGGTGACTTCTTTTCTACCATAAACTGCTGTCAGAAATACTCTCTGGCTGACAGTTTAATTCACTACAGAAAATATGAGCCAATTTGGCCACCGTTTCATTCTTTCAGTTTCAGTATGTTGACATTTTCTCCGAGTTTGTTGAAAAGCAGCTGAACACAAAGTGTCACCGGCTCATATCATTAACACTGACGAGGTCCCCCTCAAGTTTGACAGTTTCTAAATAAATCCAACTTCCAGTGTGACTCATGTTTTCTATTTGTCACTGATGTCACATTTAGTTTAAAGCGTCTTATACTGCAGTAAATGTGGTAATACATACCTAATCATTGTATGAATGTTTAAAAATGCCTTAAGTGTGGAGGAAATAGGATGAATAAACCATAGCCATCTTCTGGATTTTAAAGGGTTAGTTAGTCTGGGTTTTTCTGAAATGGATATTATTTTCTCTTCTCCAGAGAATTCCTCAAACCTTTAGAGTACATTTTACCAGCAGATGGTAATAACTTGGGTAAATATCATGTGTATTAAGTGTGTGTGTTGTTTTAATCAGCCACTGTTCTAATAATTGCTTGGAGTCTAACTTAGATGCCGATTACATTACCTTACAAATAATACAGTGTAAGGGAAGGAGCATTATCAACTTAAAGCTGCATATCTTCCCAACTTTTCCTTTTTTAAAGCAAACACTGATCCTATACTTAACTGTACTGAAACTTCTCTTAACTTTGAAAAGTATTTTTGAACCACCTACAAGGGCATTTACAATAAAAGAAGCACACAATGTACTGAATTTAACCAAATATTTTTGAATGCTGCAACTCAACAGATAAACCAGACTTTGGACACACAGTTCTGGAGCCTAAAACATCAGTGTTAGCAGTGATAACCACGTGATGGAGTTTGTTGTTGGATGGGCATTGCATAAATAGAAAAACATCTAATTGTGAACTTGTTTGCTCCAAATGTGTGTGAGAGAATGTGTATAGGGGAACGAGATAAGACTGAGAAAACACAACGAGAAAGTTTGCGTGGTTTCAGCCACGCTGGCGCATACCCAGAACTTCCTGGGAATCTCGCTCTCTCATACTCATCCTTTCTCTTCCTCTCCATCACCCCTTTCACTATTCACACTCACACTTTCATCTGCTATTCATCCAAAACCATGCCCACCATCTTTGCAATCATTAAGACACCTACCAAGTTTTATCAGTCCTTCTCGGCATCATTCTCCCTCTAACCTTTCAGTTTCCCCAAAGTATGTCTAAATGTTCTCCTTCTCACCTCCCTCCACTCCTCCCCCTGCTTTCTCTTCATCTCTTTTTGCCCCTCTATCAGACTGTCCTCCCTTTGCCCTTTGCCTGTCAACTTCCATGGCAACTAAAATCTTCAGCTCACAGTTGTAGAGTGACAAATGGGTCTTTAAACTGGGATTTGAAAACAAAATGAGCCACGATTCACTCTCATTCTCTCAGTCTGACTCCCCCGCACATGCACTCACAGACACACACAATTCCATTGGAGGAGTGCTTTATCCCCGTCGAGCTGATAAAAGCCTGTCTGCTGCACTAACAAATTTGGTGGCCTTTTGAACAAAAGATAAATCTCACTTACAAGCTTTTTTTTTCACAGTTTCCTCTTCTTGCATATTTATCATCGGATGTCCCAACTCTCTGTGTCTGGCTTGGGGCCCTGCACATATATCATAGACACACTAAATTGGGGGTACTTTTACCGAATAGCTAAAACTAGAACAGGAAACATCTAAACTTGCTGCAGGTTCCGCTTTTGATTAGAAGAGCTTCTACTTTTGTTAACGTCTCACTGAACTTCCAGTACCAAGTAAGGACAACGGATCGCATTAGACTAAACTTTCCATCTTTTACGTCAGTGAAGATTACCAAAATGATTTCTATTTGCTAATTTCCAGAATATTGAAATATAATGTTTAAAGATTTTTTTCTGAACACTATTGTCTTAGGAAAACTGTGATGATGGATTATTGTATTGCAAGAGCCGTATAATTTAAAAAAGTTAAAGGAGAAAAAAAACAAAACAAATAAAAATAAATCAGCTATGATATCAGGAAGGGAAATGTGGATCTCCAAAAGTTAGGTTAGCTTGACTTGTAGAGCTTGTAGGACTGACCTGACTTCTTCTCTTCTAAAAACTAACTGTATGTAAACTTCTGAATCTGAAAAAAGCTACAAAAACTATTTATCTCCCACATTTTTCTGACATTCATCATTTTGATAAGCCTCACAGAGGGGCGTTCTGATATTAATGGAAGACAGAGGCAAAAAAAGTTCAGAGTATATGAGGTATGTAAACATATGGTTTCAACTGTGGATCACATCAGCAGTTACCAGTCAGTCTCTTTAGCATAGCAAAAAAAAAGTATTTTGGATTGTTCAAAGTCAGGTCAGAGAGACAAGAACAGGAAATGACGTGCACTCGGACCACACAGCGCTGACTGATAGTTTTGTCATATGTAGAAATCCAGCTGTGTTAAATTTCTTTTTCAGAACACAGGAAACAAAAACATAAAACCATCTTCTGAGATCGTGAGTCTCAAGTCATTTCTCTTCCCTGTGAAATAATGTTTTGCTTCCATTTTATGACATTTTAAACAAAATCCTACAAATCTTGCTGACAGCTGCACATATAACCATGTGAGATACAGAGATTTCTGGACACAGTCCATAACATTCAGGGTTACCTCCACGTGTTTTCATTGTTTACTTGATGAGAGTTGTTATGACGACCATGAAAGTCACTCATCAAACTCTGCATGAAAAGTGTAAAGAAAAAGCAGCTGTTTTTATGCCACTTGGAAGCTGATCTGCATTTAAGCCCTGGCATTAAACATCAGACATATGTTGATCTAGTCTGGATGTAAAACAGGACTCATGACTTCATAAAGTACAACATGAAGGATGTTTCTCTGCACGATCTGTCACACAAACCTGTGAAAAATTACATTTGCTACAGATACAGTAGTAAATATTGCAATGATTTAGTGTTAGGGCAGATTTGAACCACTCAAATGTTTGCAGAGGCACTCAGTTTGACTAGGATTGATGGGACTGGATTAACTGGGACTGCATTGTAGAGCAGAGGTTAGCATTGTTACTTTGCAGCAAGTTTGAATGGTGGCCAGTGGCCTTTCTGCACAGACTTTGCATATGCTCTCTCTTCAAATGGACACTTTGGATTTCTGTCAGATTTCAAAGATATTTGTGGTAGTTTCATTTGTATTTGTGTCACCCCTTAAATGTAAGTTTGTGCTTTCATGGTCCTGTCCTGAGTGTCTCTATTTTGCCCTGTGATGGACTTGTGACCTGTCCAGCTGTAATGAGCCACATGTTGCCTATTGTCTGCTGAAAATGGGTATCAGACCTTCTGAAGTTATGCATGGATAAGTGAGAATAAATAATAGTAATAACAATAATAACTTCTTCAAAACAGTTAATAGCAAAGTATTTGTTTGAAAATGTGTCTGGTCTAGAGCAGATAAATAACTATGTGTTACAATATCTGTCACCCTCTGAATTTTCTTTGTATTTTTGAGATTTTAAACTGTGACATTTGTCAAAAAAAGCATTGAAAATCACAGAGGGTTATGTTATGTCATGCTATGCCGAGCAATCATGCCAACATGCACTGTATAAAGCTAAACTCTTGTTCAGATTAAAAGCTTAAACTTACTCAGACTAAGATGTTGGAGAACAGGATGTTAAATGAGTGACTATAATCTCATTAAATTATGCTTCTAAAAACATCTTTGTGACCAGAATGTGCAATTATTATTATTTCACTCTTTTACTATGTGACTTAAAGTAAGGGGTCGATGGTTAGATGCTGTTGGTTCTAATTACTGACGATAGTACAAAACAACTGGTTCAATTCGGCTCTATTTAGTTCAGTTCCCCTCCATTCACTTCAGTTTAATTAATCTAATTCAATTTAATTCAGTACTAGCCAACACAATTCAACTTGCTTCATGTGACAACATCTCAAATCAGTCTTCACCAAATGAAATTCATTTTAATCTTATAGAAATTATATTTGAAAACCATCAAAGTCAGGCTAATTGTTTACATGAAATATCTGTAAGGAAATCAATTGTAGCAGTGTACATCTATTAGTACATTGCACAGCCAAAAACCTCTAATAGCTGCTGTCATTTGCTCACATTAATTAACATCAGATGACAAGTTCAATCGTGTAACAAAAGCTCCCCTGCTGAGCAGTAGAACTCACTACTGAATCTGCATGTAGGAACTTTTAGCTGTAAATATCCCTGCTTCAATTTGTACTGCATCAAACCCATCTGCAGTGGTTTCAACCCTACAACTTTGTTTATGTAACACAAGAGAATCTCAAAGTGTGCAACTGATTCACAAATAAATTCTGGAAATCAAAGTGAAAATGGTGACAAAAATGAGAAAAATGAGACTTAAACAAGTTCATGTAAAACCTTTAAGTTTTAATAAAGCATCTTGTTTATTTACCTCAAAAGAGGAGATAATAAATTTCATTTCAACTACAGGGGAAAAATATGAAATGAGTCATAAAAATATCAAGTTCTGTTTATAATTGTTGTGAACAGGTGCAGTATAAATAACTGAATTTTATTGTATCAAAGCTATTGAAGGGGTAGGTTTACTTCAGATGTCCATTGACAGTTTTAATGCATATGTTTTTTTTAAAGTAAAATTTAAAAAATATGGTAGCTTCCAGAAGCAAGAAGACTAGTTTTGATCAGATAAAAACTAACGGACAAAAAAAAAAGAAAATAAAAAGAGAAAACATACAGTTTCTTCTCTGTCATGGTTTTAAAAATCTGTTGCTGTCATTAAAGGTGCACCAGGACCATTCTCCTGTCCTTGCAACCCGAAGTGGATAAAACTGAATTTTATTTTAACATTTTTAGGACTCCATTGGAGCTTATCTAATCAAATACGAATCTGACTTGGTTCTGGAAAATTGGGTATAAACTAAACCTGTTTGTATTATAAAGCATTTGAGGATACACTTATTATAAGGCTTATAAATTCTTGGAACGTTATCTCTTAAGAAACTTTATTACGAGTAATGTTTAATAAGAACTCTTAAGCAGCTTCGTGTGAGATGTGAAAATGTAGGTCTGTTCTCCAAGAACTGAAGTGGCTAGTCGGAAATTTACTGGTCACTTATCCCTTTATTATCTTTGTACTTGTGCCTCAAACAGCTTTCCTTTGAAGCATCTTGTTTATTCCTTGTTTATTCTCTTGATGTTGGTGGTCCTCAAGCCAGTGTAGGGAGAGTTTTATTTGCTTTACCACAGTAGCCGATGATGGAGCAACATTTCTGATCCCTCACCTGCTCGGTGGATGCCGATAACATGAGACAACAAATCAAGGTTGGTGACCTGAATGTTCAAGGATTTGTGAACCCTCAATTATGAAGGAGGTTTCAGGACAAATACTCACCTGCAATACAATGATGAACGATATAATAGTAACATTTAATTTAATTGGCAGTTTCAGGTTTGCCCTTGTGACAAGGTGAAAAGAAAGCTTAATCATCTGACTCCATGGCAGTTTCACAGATACCTCAGTCGCCTGTGTGTATTGCAATTATTGCATAAAAATGTATCTAGGGCTGTTGTGATGCTTTTCTGTCAAATGAATGCACACTTCAGTCTGACACATTCTCTCCAGACTTAATCCCCCCAGAGAGGCTCACAGAGTAAAACACAGACACCAGAACTCTCTGCAGTGTTTGTTTCCTCTCAAGACAAAGGCTTTCATTACAGAAAGTGCCACAAGCGAATCAACAAACCAAGCATCCTGCAATACGCACAAAAATCCGACACACAATATTCTCCCTCCAGACGTGCTGTAAACACTTCCTCTCAGTTGTTTGTTCATGTGGTGCAACTCTGAGCAGAATCCCTCCCCCACCCCCAATCCTCAAAACATGCTTCATATTCTTTGTCCTTAACTGGTAATTACATAGAGGTGCAGGGTTAAGGCTACAGCTGATTGCGCCAGCAGATTCCAAACAATTAATTATGTGTTATCATAAAGTTAGGCCTCTGCCTGAAGTGGATTTTCTGTTTTCTTTGCAATTCAGATGGTGCTGGCTTCCCCAAACTGGGCCTGAGTGCTTTGACCCGGCTGCTCAGAGGGAAAGAGCAGCAGCGGGCCAAAAGGAAAGATTCCTCTCTTGAGTTCACATAAACAAGCTGCGGCTGGCCAATGGCAGGGCACAGAGAACTCAAGTGGGACAGATATAAAAGAAATGCCACTTAAGATGAGTAGATATTACATATCAAAATGTTTTTTGCTATTTTTTTTTGTTAAGTTTTTATTTAATTTTAATTAAATTTTAAATTAAATCACTCTATAGATGTTTTTAAAAATCTGGAAAAACTGTTACATTGTAATAACAATATATTTTTTTAATTTCTATTTTATTTTTGTTGCTGTTATTTGTTCTCTTATCTGGTTATTTTGCACTAATTTGTTGATCTGTAGTGTTTGTTCTATGTGCACTAATTAAAAGTAGGGAGCATTTACTCTGCTGGCAGCGCCTGCCTACTATGAGTAATTACTAATATTAAAAATAGTTTGTTCATACACACACGTACTGTATTTAAAAAGTATTTGGCTGGTCACAGGACCGATGCAGGTGCTTCGGATCATTGTTCTGCTGAGAAACCCAAGTGCAGCCGAGCTTAAAGTCTCTAGCTGATAACACGTCCTCTTTCCAAATTTTCTGTGAGAAAGTTGAATTTTCGGTTCTGTCAATTAAGTCAGTTGTTCTGGTCCTGCAGGTGTAAAGCACCCTCAGGCAATCGCCCCATCTTCACCAAATTTGCTCTTGGTACAATGTTTTTTTTTTTTTTTTAATACTGTCTTAATCAGACATTCTCCTTTCAATAGTTTTCATCTTTGAACTTTTCACTGGACACCAATTATGCCTGGCTTCTTTGCTATTGTTGAGCCATTAACACTGAAATTAACTGAAGCAAGTGAGGCCTGCTGTGCTTTAGACGTTGCTCTGGGCTCTTTTGTAATGTCCCCCTGCGTTGTTAACATGCTCTGGGAGTATTTTGACAAGCCGGTCATTCCTAAGAAGGTTCATCACATTCTGCTCTGTCCATTTGTGGATAACGACTCTCATTGTGGTTTACCGGAGTCCCCAAGTCTTAAAATTTGGTTTTGTAATCGTTTCCTGACTGATACATATCAGGGACTTTACCAGACAGCATATGTCCTCTCATAAGTCTGGAGAGAATTTCTTTGTTTCTTGTTTGAGAGCCAATGTCATGTTGTCAGAAGGGTTCTATTTAAGTGATTTCTTAACAATAAAAGTCTGGCTCCAGGCCTGGGTGTAGCTTGGGAAACTTTATATAGCTTTTCAAGAAATGTTACTAATCCCAGTCCATTCATGATTTAAGAAGGGGAGGACATTACCTTTTCAGAGATGGTCTATTTAGGTCAGATGGCTTTTTGCTGTTCACAAATGAAATCATCCTTTTAAAACTGCTTTTTTTTAGGTTTTATTTGTCCGATAAGAAAATGTGTTTAATCATCTGAAGGATTTAAGTGAAACTGAAAGGCAATAACAGAAGAAATCTATGAGGGGCAATTACCTTCTTCTGTACACAGAGTACACATGTGACTGTACAGCTATTTGAGGACCGTTAGTACAATGTGTGAATTTAATGCACTGTAGAAGAAAGATTTATGAGCAAATAGATTTTACTTTTGTTGTTCCTAGTAAAATTGGATAGAAAAGTAAAAAATATGTTTTCTGTTCCGTCTACAGTATATAAACATTATAAAAGTGTGAATCCACAGCATGTTTATTTCTTCTACAGCAAAGATTTGCTCAGTGTGAATCCTGTTGAGTTGTTGCAATGCTTTAGCTATAAAACTCGGTGTGTTAAACTGTAAAAATAAACATGCAGTCAGTGACGATGTGCAGTCTAAGTGTGCTTTTGATTTAAAAAAGCTGCCCTTCAATAGTAATAGAGGAATAACAACTGGCTGTATACTCTTCCCTGCATCTGAGGGAGACATATAATTATTTCAACCTGATGGGAAAAAATGTGCATTTCTTCATTTGAGCATAAAATTGTTAATAATACAACAATCCTAACCCTGCAGAATAACATTTTAGCAGCTTATCATTGCAACACTCTGCAAGAAGGCGACAACTTGAATTGCAACACTTTGGCTAAAGCAGTCATAATAATTTCTTAGTTGATATATTGCTTCTTTACTTTTGGATTGCTGCAAACTTCCAGTTACAGCCAGACTCCACATGATGCTTAAGTGCAGGAGACTCTCTAATGAATATGACCGTTACTTCCATTACAGGACGCTACTATGACAACTTTGGTTGTGCAGTAACATTAGAGAAATTATGTAGCTGTTTAATATCAAGTGACAAGAACTAAAAGAGTTCACAGGCTTCTTTTTAAACTATTAAACAAAAGATTTGGAGTCCAAAAAAAAAAAAAAAAAAAAAAAACATAAACTGAAGAGACATTAAAAAATAAGAAGCATACATATTTTATTGCTTTAGATTTTTAGAAATTAAAATTTTTGAAACATTTGCAGCTAACACAGTGGTGGTTATTCACTGCAGTCAGCAGGAAACACGGCTAACATCATTCTGAACTGCTTCATAGATGAATGAGAAATAATTCTGGCATGCATTTCCTTACTGAGTGGATCTAGCCTGTTCATTCAACACTGTATTATTTGACTAAAAAAACAACTGTATCATAGGGGCTGCCTAAAGTAAATCTTTGCTTTAGCATTGTTTAGTGAAACAACAAAAGCAGCTAGGTTGTGAAGAAACAATCACATATAGTTGCCATTTATTGTCCCCCCTCCAGCCAAATCCAACCCTTTAAATGTCCCAGGCTGGACATGGACAGGAAATCTAAAAGAACCATGCAATCAATGTTAAATTCAGCTTAACCAAAGATAAGACTTTTATTTTGAAGCACTATTGTGTCTCTTTTTGGGTAACAGCATTAGCTATAGCAAAAGACTGACAGAGATTTTAATGAGACATAGACTTATAGTCCTGTACCACCATTATAGTATTAGTGTGTGCATTAATAATATTGCAAAGGACTGTTCGGAATGCATTATGTGGTAGTTGTTATTGCCAGTTAATATACACACTGCATTCCAGTGAGATATTCAGTCTGATGGATGGAGACTCACTGTAACAGCACATGTATGATAGTGTGAAAGTAGCTCCAAACATGTTAAAGGTCACAGAGTGTTGGAAGAAATAATACTGCAATGCAGTTTTCTAATGTACATCCAAAAAATATTTTTCCACTTAATTTAAAGATAAAGTTGGAAATAGATATGAAGAACAGACCTCTTGTCTGAGTAATAGCAGTTTTAATTAACAAATCAGACTGAACATGCAGTAAAATAATAATAATGGCACATTAAAAAATATGTATTAATTGTTTGATTAAAAGATAAACATTTACATCACGACAATACCTTGTTTCAGTTAGTAATATGACAGATTTTAGTGTTCAGGCACACTGACTTGCTGATGAAAATCTCGTAATTTTATACATATATTGTGGAATAATCACCTTCAACAACAATCACAATTATACATATGTTCCTTTGGACATATTTATAAGGTGTCCATCCGGGACAATTGAGTGAAAAGATTATGAAATGTTCTTTTCTTTGTCTGCAAGTGAGATTTCATGCTTTAAACCTTGCTGTGTCAAATAAGAAACAGTGCATTGGAGGTGCTGCTTCACTTAAGTAAAAGAAACAAAACAAAAGTGTCTCATTTGTAAAAATGAGACACAAAAACATGAACATGTCATTAGTAATCCCTTAAAACCTATTTTATGTGAGTCGTCGAGCGCCGGTGCTTATCCCACCTGACATTCTGCAGAAAACAGACGGAGATTATCCCTCCATTATGCAAAAAAACAGAAAGAGACAAACACATATGCTCATTCCTACGTTGTGAGTTTTAGGTGGCTTTAGATTTAAAAACTAACAGGCACATATTCTTACTGCATGACAAGAACCATAAAAAAGAATCATACCAGAATCACCATCATACAAACAACACAGCTGAAAGAAAGGAAAAACATAATAACACCATCTAAAATTTTAGGAGCATCTCTGAAATCATCTGGACTCAATATCCTGAGGCTACAATCATGTATAATTTACAAAACAGACTGATACAGAGCCACTCTTAAGATGGTTCAGATGGAAAAAGAGACAAAAGAACTGGCTAATACTGGGCAATGTCTTTGATATTGAATAAAGAAAATAAATTGTGTAATATGTGATTAACAACATTCAATAAACATTGACCTTTCCTGTGTGTTCCTTTTCCCCTGTAATGTGGTCTGTGGTTTGTATGTGTTCTGCAGCATTCTGAGTCACTATGGTGTTTTTGTGAGAATTAAGAAATTCCTAGAAATTATACTGTTTGCTATAAATGTTTTTTTTTTTTTTTTGTAGAGAGTGCCTGAAAATTATCTGAAAGGAAGGTTCACAGACCTGAATATCCATCTGAAACCAGGTGGCATCGTCACAGTTTTGACTTGGACCTGGATTAAGTACCCCATTAATGGAGTCTACGGTACTTAAATGTACCATCCACTGAAGTTGTGGGAAAATTACCACTTTAACAACTGGAACGTGCAACATGTGAAACTTCCCACTAAGTCAAAATGACTGAGGTAGCTGGAAGTGGTGGGGTGGGACACTTCAAAGTAAAGGATGGTAAACTCAAACGCAAAGTGCCTGTATAGTGTTTGGAGTTCAATAAACACACGCCCCTTTCGAACTGAGTTTTATCTTTGATTAAAGCATGATTAAAGCCACACATGTAAGCTCCAGCAGTGTGAAAGAAACGCCTGTTCCTGGAAGCATTACACCACCTAAAGTCAACAACGGATTACTGTTTATCAATTTATGTAATTACTAAAACCTTATATGTAATCTTAAGGGAAAAGGTGTATTATAAATCATATTTATGAACTCTTAAAAAAGAAACATATTTACATATGATTAAAAATGTATTGCCGTTTGCACTCTGTCCCTTTTCAAGTCAGCATAACATTTTCGTTGGATCAGAGAGGTGAAGATATTTTGAAAGCAGCGAATGTTTATCAGAAGACCCCCTGAGAAAACCAGAGTAATGGCAAAATAATGCTTTTCACATCCCACCAGGGTTTGTTTGGATGGTTGTGTGATTATGAGTGAATGGTTGGCTGTGCAAGTACTTTTTTCTTTTGAGTCCGTGTGTGTTCGTTTGTCATTACTGGAGATCCTGAAAGCAACATGACACGGGTTCAGATTTCATGCTTGCCAAACACTACACCCCAAATGCACTGATGGATTCATGATCAATTGAGGAGATATATCAAATTGATGCTTCAAACCGTAAATGTCGTGTTTGTTTTAAATTCCGTGCGTTTTTTGTCGCTACTCAAACTGAACACAGAATACTCTTTGGAAATAACACCCGGGAATGACCAAGAACAAAACTTTTTCACTTGTTGAGTTTGATTTTACCCGTAAACTATGTAAATAGTTTTTAAACAAGGCTGTTCTCAGGCTGGCTTGGACCAGGAGTAAAACCTTGAGCTAGTTTTTCACATTTTGAAATCCAAAGAATTTACTATGGGACTGAAAAACTGATTCCACAGCTGCATTTATTGTTTGCCGGACTAAAACAGGAGTTGTTAAACTTTTAATATTAAATTCCAAAGAGCAACAGATGAATTGAGTTTTGATTCCATTTTGGTAGCATGGATAATGTTCAGGACTGTAAAACTTTTCCTTTAAATAGTATCCATGTCTTCTTCTTTTCTTTTAAATTGAAAACTGATCAATAGTTATCTGGGCTTTTGAATTATTTAACTATAAATTTTCAGACCATACTATATACCAAATTGTTTTCTCTGGTATAAGTTCAACTAAAGAAATAGGTGAGAATGAAATGATGTCTCTAAGACAGGCTTCAGGTAGCAAAGTGCCCACAGATCTATATCTAAAATTGGTTTTGATGACTTGTCTATTATGCATTGATTCTACACCTGTTAATTGTTAGAGTTTGAGACAAACAAAAAATTCTTCACTAATTAAAAAGCAGACAAAGGTTCTGAGAGATTTTCTGAATTTCCTCTACGATTCTTAAATTTAAACTAATCTAATATAAAGAAAACAATGATAACTTAAGGCCTCTTCATTGAACAGAATAATGGCAACAAAATTAGATATTTTTGCTCATAGCATCTTCTGTGACAACTGCAACAAAAATAATCTTCTCCCTAAATGTAAATGTTAATTTCTGGGGCTTGTATTCTGTGCATGTCGTCTGGCAAACATAATAGGGGCCCCTCGTGAACCCTACTTTGGGAATCACTTGTGTAGAAGTAATGTAGTGGGCAGAGGATTAAATTATCATGGCCTACATGACCAACAAAAATAGAGCCACTGTAGTGTCTAATTTGTCTGATCACAAAAGGAAGAAATAAATGCAGAGCTTGTGACTGAATAGAGGGCATAATTCTAAACAAGTTGTCCTTCCAAAAAACAATTAAAGAGAAAAAGGGTAAATTTAAATTGTGAACCTCATCCATCAAATATTCAGTGGAAAAATAGCAGATTATGTAAGGAAATATCTTCTGGTCTAATTTAGTCAGTATGTTATTGTAGATGTTTGTACATAAGTGGCTCCAACCAGATGCTGAAAGAAATGGTTTATTTTAGTAGGGATAACTTGTTAGTTATTAGGCCCCATTAGCCTTCTGGACTTTCTAAATTGTTCTTAGGTAGAACAAATTATATGTTTTAGTAAATATTAAAATAATACCCTTCTAACAAATCACCCATCAAAATGTAAATCACCCTTTTTGCCAGATCCAAAGACTGGCCAATAAATTTAGGAAATCAGATGGATCTGGTACAGTATCCTCAGCCCTCAGAGGATGGGTAAACCTATATATGAGATATAAAGACATGGACATGGTCAGCAACAATGCTTAGGTAGACTGACAACATGCATTTGGCACTAAGGTGCTAAATCCAGCCAGAAAAATATCCCTACACCTTGAGACCACCACCTTCTTGGCATGAATCTCTAACAAGGCAGGACAGATTCATGCTTTCATTTACACCAAATGCTGGCCTTTAAATCTGAATGTCTTGGCAGAAATAAAGGCTCAGAAAAGGAAATGTTTTGTTCAATCTGGATTTGGATATTTTAGTGAGTCTTCAAAACTATGTGATTGTAGATTTTCTGTTCCCAGTTAACAGGACTGCCACCGGTTGTGGTCTTCTGCTGCTGTAGCCCATGTGCTTAAAAGTTTGAACCATTATAAGTTCAAGGATGAGTGTTTATTTGAATTAAAATAATGAAATGAAAAAACTGTTGCATTTTTCTCATCTGTTCTACTCCTTCTCATTTGAACTTTGACAGCAAAAAGACACCTAGATTCAGCTATCTTGGAAAATTCCTTGTAAACTCCAGATTGTTATGATTAATAATACCACTTTATTAATAATTTCTGAAATACTTAAAATTTACCCAGTCTTGCGACACCAAGCATGCTAGGATTAAAGAATCTTAAGGCATAGTTGTCTTCACAGGCATAGTGAAGATGGCTTCAGCAAATCGTCTTGACCTGAACGCATCGAGTTGCTGCAATGTGAGAGCTTAATTTGTCTAAACAAGTAATGAGCCAGGTTTAACTAATGAAGTGGCAAGTGTGTTTTACCATTTGCACATGTGTAATACCGATTGTTTCTCTTAATATATCAACTGAAGTGCCACACATTCTGTCTTAAGCAACCCTACATTAAAACACATATGCAGAAGAGAAACTGCTGCGAGTCGAATGAAATTAAAGTGATTTGCTTTGGCACACAGAAGGTTTATTCAACATGCTTTCACAAAAGAACGTGTAATAAGTTACTTGGGTCCAAACCACAAAGTATTGCACTTTCACAACAAAGACTGAAAAAAATGTATAATGACTACATTTTTCCGCGCTCCTTTTCCAATGTATCTGTAACTGTGGTCCAAATGTTTTTGTTTATGTGGCACGTCTTGTGTCGACTGATCGTAAGCTTTGCATGTAGCCTTTCAGCCTTCTTCACTTGTCCATAATCAAAACACAATTTTTCACAGTGCATTACAGGTGGCCAAGCCAAGTGGCCAGTACAGTGCTTATAGAATATGTTCAGGAATTACGCTGTTTACCCATTGCTGTGAAGACTGAGAACATGGAGGGCCTTTGGGGGAATTTAAAGACTTCAACCAAACCATCTGCAGCCTTGGAGAAGTCACTTCAAGGTTTTCTAAGAAAACAATTTTCTAAAGTATGTCTGTAATGATCAACTTACGAACTGTGCTACATTTTGTACACTTCATACTTTTAATCACAGACTTTAGCAAGTTTTTCTCTTTACCTATGGTATAATCTCTGATACTGCCTCCAGAGAATCAGTAAAATTAGTCTTATCTTAAAAAAAAAACCTCATTATCTACTATTCAGATAATTGGGGCTGACAAAACTTGGAGAAAGGCAGAGTTTGCAGCTGCTGGCATTGTTTTACGGCACGTAGCGGTAAGCAGACTCAGCCTATAGCGGTAGCTTAAGCACTCAGTGACAGCTTGAATAATCATTATAAACATGAACGGCTTGTACCATTTTACTCCAACAACATTAACACACTTTTACAAAGACCCCACTGATGAAATATCTGTGTCCATCTCCGGTTTTGGCAGGCAGCGTGTGTTTGATAGCGTTGCACTTGTACACCATTACATGCAGTGATTGAGTTCTCTTTCTTCAGAGCATATTTGGCCTACGGCATCAAATTAAATGTATTTCACCCAGAGTACTGCTGTAAATCATGACTAAATGACATATTATCTTTGTTTGGCTTGGTCACCTGTCACAGCAGCAGAGGGGGATTTGTTTCTAACTGTGATTCTTTATCTAATTTGAAATTAAACTGAGTAATTTAATTCCGACATGAAGTCACAGCACTTCTACCAGAAGAGCTGTTGACCGGCTGATACTCAGCAGGTCTATGTTTGGTCAAAGCAGATAAAGGCCTTGTCTTAAACGTCAGTGGGTGAGTGCATTGTACAAACAAATCTGGGCTCAAGAATAATAAAACCAACTTTGTGTGTGTTGTGGCAAAAGACAACTTGTTATAGTGGAAAGTACAACTTGTCAGTTTTATGTATTAGTGTGAAAAGTCTTTATGAGGTGAGACATTCTCACCAGCAGAGTGTGATGGTATGGGATATCTCTGCGGAGATAGGGAATGAACGATTTGTAGACTGAAAAAAAATATCACATGCAGTTGTCAAAACAACAGCACCAACCAATGCCAGAGGAACCGTTTGAGCCACAAACAGTCATGCCTACAAATACAATGGGATCTCGGCTTACATGATGCGGTGAAGAAACATGCAAATAAAGAACTACGTCATAAAAGTTTGTTCCCACAGGTTGGTGGAGTGTGTACATGCATTTACTTTCATTGTCCTTGGGTTTGTGACATGTGCAAATAAACATTGGTGCTTGTAGAAAGTAGGTTGTTTGTTGAGACTATTATCAGTGCAAAACTGAGGTGGTATCTGTGGGCAAACAGAAGTAACCACCGGAAGTAAAACAAAGGATTAGGGACCGCTACGAATTGTTACATCTGGCTTTAATTTTCTCTCACTGGAAACTTTATGAAGTACACCTTGTTCGCACACGGGTAGACCTTCCTTTGCCATAGTCCTTTGGGATGAAGCATCAACAGGGTGTCAGACTCATTCCTGGGAGATGCTGATCCATACTGACATGAAAGAATCACAAAGTTGCTGCAGATTTGTGGGCTGCACATCCATGATCCTATTCTTCTGCCTTTCTACGTCCAGAAGGTGATCAGATTGTACAGACTCTTGGAATGCAGTTATATCAATGTCTTTATGTCAGTTTGAGACTTTTTGTGCTGTGTGAAATGGTGCATTATCTTGCTAAAAGCAGGCATCAGGAGATAGGTTTCCTATTGTGATAAGAGGACAGACATGCTCACCAACAAGTTAGGCGGTGGTACTTAACCAATGCACAGTCAGAACTAAGAATTTTAAAGTGTGCCAGTAAAATATCCCTGATAATATGACACCACCCGTATTAACCAGAAACCATTCATACAAGGTATGATGGACCCAGTGATCATGGTGACCCCATCATTTAGTTATTACTGTTGAAATTAAGACTTATCAAGTTTTCTAATTTGTTTTTGTTCAAGTTTGGAGAGCCTGTGTGAACTGGCTCTTAGCCGACAAAAATGCGTTGTCTTCTGCTGCTGTAGTCCATCTGCTTCAAGGTTAAACGGGTATTTATAAACGGGTTTTCACATACCTCAGTTGTAACTAGTCTCAGGAAAGTAGTCTCTACTTTCCTGAGACTAGCCTGTCCACACAGCTGTTCACAGGATATTTTATCATCTTTGAACCATTCTCAACAGGTTCGCCTCGGCACGACTCTCCTTAGCGCTAACATAGCAGACCTCACTTCATCTAAGCCACCTGCCTCTGACCTCCCTGAGGATCCAGCACTCTGCGTTTCTGAGGTCTGAGACCGGGGTCCAGATATTATTTTTACAACAGTCTTCCACCAGAATGTGTCTGGCCCCCCGACATTTCATAGCAGGACATTACCTGTCCGGATCACTAGAAGAAAAGTTAGAAAAAACAGAAATACAAAAAGCAGCGGTCTTAATTCAAACCTCAAACTGATCCCCTGCATACAGGAACCTCAGACTGAAGAACTTTCAGCCTCCAAGTCACTTAAACTGGCTCTTTTAAATACCAGATCTCTTTGTGCTAAAGCTCTATTAATTAATGATTTCATCACCGAGCATAATATTGATGTTTTATTTCTGACAGAAACATGGCTGAATGACAATAATGAAGCAATCATACTAATTGAATCAGCGCCTCCTACATACAATTTTTTAAGTGAGAATAGAAAACATAAAAAAGGAGGAGGCGTGGCTTCAATATTTACAAATACCATGAACTGTGGCAAAATCTCTCTGGGTCATTTTATGTCTTTTGAGTATCTTGGAATTGAGGTAAAAGGCCACAAAAGAACTTTGATACTAACCTTATACAAAACTCCAACATATGTGGAAAATTTCTTTATGGACTTCAATGAACTTCTATCTCTCATATGCATTGACTACGATTGTTTGATAATTGTCGGTGATTTCAACATTCATGTTGACAACCCCCAAGACCGAGGGGCAAAAAAGCTATTTGATATATTAGAGAGTTTTGGTTTAACACAACATGTCAAACAAGCAACACACACTCATGGACACACACTGGACCTGGTTATCAGTAAGGGTGTGAATATTTCCAATGTCTCTGTAACTGATGTCGCCCTGTCGGACCACTTTGCTGTTATCTTTGAAAGTTCTTTATCCATTAACCCACTTGGACAAACAGCTACTATCACAAAACGTACTTTCACAGAAAACACAGCAGAAACATTTAATCAAATCTACTCTTCTTCCTCGCCCTTAAGCTATAATAACGTAGATAAGTTGGTAGATGATTTTCAGTGCAAACTTTCAGATATCATTGATTACATTGCACCCATTAAAGTGAAGGTTGTGTCTGGTAGGAAGAAATCTCCATGGAGAAATGCACAAACAGTTCTGTCTGCAAGACAACTCTGCCGTAGAGCCGAACGGAAATGGCGTAAAACTCAACTACACGTTTATTATGACATCTACAAGGAAAGACTACGTAACTATCACACAACACTAAAACTTGCAAGAGAGGCTTTCTTTGCAGATGTCATAAACAAAAACACTAACAACGCCCGAGCTTTATTTGATACTGTTGACAGGCTCACAAATCCTCCTGTGATGCTGCCACCTGAACTTCAATCTAATGCCGCCTGCAACAAGTTTTCCAGTTTCTTTTCAGAGAAAATTCAAAAGATCAGAGGATTAATCTGCACATCCACTCCAAAGCCAGTACCAATGCTGTGCCCAAACAAAACGAATGCAGGAAAAATGACCCAATTTCAACTACTTCATTATAAAACCCTAGAAGAAATTATAAGTCAATTAAGCTCCAGTTCCTGCTGTCTGGATGTCCTACCCACACATTTCTTTAAGAAAGTCCTGCCTGTCGTTGCTAATGATCTGCTCCATATAGTAAACACATCGTTGTCTTCAGGTGTTTTCCCCCAGACTTTGAAAACAGCAGTTATCAAACCACTGATAAAAAAGAACAATCTAGACAAATCACTACTGCAGAATTACAGGCCGATCTCCAACCTCCCATTCATCAGCAAAGTTATTGAAAAAGCAGTTTTTAAACAATTAAATAACTTCTTAACAATAATGAATCGCTTTGACTCCTTCCAGTCTGGTTTTCGTGCTCACCACAGCACGGAGACGGCCCTTGTAAAAGTGTTCAATGACATCCATATAAACACAGACTGTGGGAGAACCACAGTGCTGGTTCTGTTGGACCTCAGTGCAGCTTTCGACACTGTTGACCATGTCATTTTACTGAATCGACTGGAGAGTTGGGTCGGACTCTCTGGTCCAGTGCTCAACTGGTTTGAATCTTACATAAAGAACAGGAATTTCTTTGTTTCAATTGGAAACTTCTCATCAGAGAGGTCAAAGGTCACATGTGGGGTACCCCAAGGCTCAATCCTAGGACCCCTTCTTTTCAATATTTATATGCTCCCGCTGGCTCAGGTTATAGCAGGAAATAGGATTAGCTACCATAACTATGCGGATGATACACAGCTCTACATCACGATGTCACCAGGTGACTCTGAACCCATCCAATCACTGAACAGATGCTTAGATCAGATAAATGTGTGGATGGGCCAAAACTTTCTCCAGCTGAACAGAAACAAAACTGAAGTTATTATCTTTGGACCTAAAGAGGAACGAACTAGAATCAATGCTCAGCTTCAGTTATTACAACTGAAAACCAGGGATCAGGCCCGAAACCTGGGAGTAGTGATGGACTCTGACTTGAACCTTCAGAGCCACATAAAGACAGTCACAAAGTCGGCCTTCTATCACCTGAAGAACATCTCCAGGATTAGAGGACTAATGTCTCAGCAGGATCTAGAGAAACTCATCCATGCGTTTATCTTTAGCCGTATTGATTACTGCAACAGCGTCTTCACAGGTCTGACTAATAAATCAATCAAACAGCTGCAGCTGATCCAGAACGCTGCTGCTCGCGTTCTCACTAGAACCAGGAAGATAGAGCACATAACACCAGTTCTAAAGTCCCTACACTGGCTCCCTGTAGCTCAAAGAATAGACTTTAAAATACTGTTGTTAGTTTATAAATCACTGAACGGTTTAGCACCACAATACATTAAAGATCTGTTATTGCTGTACCAACCATCTAGACCCCTCAGATCTTCTGGTTCTGGTCTGCTCTGCATCCCCAGAACCAGAACCAAACGAGGAGAAGCAGCATTCAGTTTCTATGCACCACGGATTTGGAACAAACTTCCAGAAAACTGTAAAACAGCTGAAACACTGGGTGCCTTTAAATCTCAACTTAAAACCCACCTGTTTACAGTTGCTTATGGCAATTGATGCCTTCTATGTATTTGCGAGTGACTGGGAGTCATTGCGCGTATATAAAACCCTGTAAATTCTAGACTAACAGGTAACCAATTAATGCACAAAATCCGCGTAGGACAGCGAAAGTCCTAGCGCAAAATTTTTGCGAAACAGGCGGACGGAGCCTGGTGCTGCAAGGCTGGAGGCCTTGTCCTGTTAGGCTGTGATTTTATTATCTTTTTATTACTTTCTTTTTCTTTCTCACTGTTTAACCCTGTAAATTCTAGACTAACAGGTAACCAATTAATGCACAAAATCCGCGTAGGACAGCGAAAGTCCTAGCGCAAAATTTTCGCGAAACAGGCGGACGGAGCCTGGTGCTGCAAGGCTGGAGGCCTTGTCCTGTTAGGCTGTGATTTTATCTTTTCTTTTTATCTTTTTATTACTTTCTTTTTCTTTCTCACTGTTTAAAATTATGTAAAGCACTTTGAAATGCCTTGCTGCTGAAATGTGCTATACAAATAAAATTTGATTGATTGATTGTAAAACCTGAGAGGTGGTCATGCATAAAAGAGTTAGTACAGTAAATCAGTGGTTTCTATTCTCTGACCAGTCCTTTTTGCTCCAACAGCCATGCCACATTCAGTGTCACATGGATCTCCTTTCTCATTATTTGGATGCTCAGTTTAGACTTTAACAGGTTGTAATCACCAAATCTAGATGCCTGAATTTATTGAGTTGCTGCCATGTGATGACTTATTCACCATTTGTGTTCACAAGCAATTTAATAAATGTACCTAATAAAGTGACTTTATTAGCTAATTTTGTTCCCAGTATCGGTTTTCTTTATCTTATGTATTTATGTCTATCTTAAAAGCTTGAATGGGTGAGTGCAAAGCAAATTACTTCTCCTTACCAATAAAACAGTAAATAGTTTTTTATTTTTGTAGGAAATCATTGTCATCAGGATTCCACCCACAAGCCTGGGATATTTATGCTCCCTCTTTTGCAAGCACATGCAGCAGAGGGACGTACTAACATATAAACACATGTTTTTTTCTACTTAGAGCATATCAACCTATGCTCACACAAATAAACATACAGGAATACAGGCAGCTCTTAAAGCCAAAAATGAGGAAAGTTGCTGACTGTGTTTATTTCTCTCACAGCTGTTCTGCTGACAGCAGCAATTCTCTGGGAAAAACTAATTGATAAATGAAGCCATTAAATAAGAAAGTCCAGAGAGAATCACAGCAGCTGATTAGACAAAGATGTTCTCTCTGTGTAAGTGTGTGTGTGTTGTTGTGCACAGTTTTTTTCAGAAATGAATCTATGTTTTCATGTAATTTACATGAACTGAAGCCTTTTGTCACATCACCGAGCATGTGTGTGTTGTTGGAAACCTTATGTTGAGTGTTTTACCCTGTTTTCATATGGGCATGTAATCACAGTAATTTATTGCACAATAGATCAGCTGATTAGAAAAGTGTGTTTATGTAACAAATCTCAGTATCTGGGTTTACTTAAATGTTGTTATAAGATCTCAGTTGTTTAAAATCAGACTAAAAAGCCTCCTGCAACACATAATTATCAACTATTATTCCTTGCATTAAATTATGAAGTTAGTATGTTGCAGGCAGTGCACACACACGCAAACACAAAGATTTTACTTGATTTTCATCCAACGTTGGAGCACTTTGCAGTTGAGCAATGTATTTTATTTAAGTTTGTTACCAATTGACCAGAACCAGATCATTAAAAATGAATACATAGCTCCTAAAATCCTAAGCCAAACATTAGCCCTGAAGCAGGTCTTTACACCAGCGAGCTGCGACCTTTTAGTGAGTGAGCTTTCGCCTGTATAGTCTGAGCCAGTGACAGAACTAATGAAACTACCCACCACCACAATTCAGTTTCTGAAATTATTTTGTCAACCAGGCACCAAGATATATTAACTAATCTGCTAAGGTCAGGAACTCAAAGTCCCAGAAGTAGAAATTCACCTGCTACCAGTGGAAAACCATTACCTCTTCAATAAACCAGTCAAGCCTCACAAGTAAGATTTATAGAATAATAATGCAGAACATCAACTCAAAAACAAAGGAATACCCTGATGCTATATATATATATATTTAAGGCTAAAATGTACATTTTCTGCTCAGGGGATTAGTGGTAAGAGCTGTTCCCATCCAGAACTTTCTGAGTTTCAAACAAGGACACAGCTTTTGATTTTATGTTCTCCTTGTGGGTTTCAGTGTATAGATTTTATCTATAGCTCAAAGAAATACCTGTTAGGTTAATTATGGCCCTTCAGTTTAATAGTTTGTGTTCATTATTAACACATAACAATGTGGGAAATATACATGTCGGGTATAAAACCCCGACATGTCAGTGAACAGATGAAGCCACCTCTATCTGTGACCTTCATCCTCCTTATGAATGAATGCAACAATACAAGAAACTAATATTTCCACACTGCCATGAAGTGATACATTAGTACGAACAATAAATACGATCAAGAACCTTTCTGTTTGCTTGCAAGTAAAATGCAGAAGTCTAAATTATTTGACAAGGTAATTAGATGGTATTGAGAAGGATTTTTGAACTGTAGTAGAGCAAAGCTACCGTCTTGTCATGATGCATGTACCGCTATTAAGCTTTATGTTCTTGAGTTCAGCAGAATATGACCTTTACTCTCGAGAAAATCTGGATGTTTTTCTCCGGAACTGTCCTTGTAAGCTTAGTGTGTACACTCATTCAGAATTTGTTCCCAGAGAGCTACAATATAAAAGACATATAGACCGCCTCTTGGTCTTACTGTGCCACAGTCTGGTGGAATTTATTAGGCAAAGAAAAGTGGTAAAATCCTCTTTAATAGAAGGTAATAATTTCAGTCTGAGCTGGACTCCTGGGTAATAAAAAGCTCTGTCTCACCTCTTCAGATAGTGAACTGTGTGTGTGTGTGTGTGTGTCACAGCTAAGATGTTAAGCAGCTGCTGCACGGCAGATAAAGAGGCTGTGGTTGATGTGATGTCTTGCAGTAAAGTGCTGCAATCACTAGCTGTCTAACTCATTGATTGAGAGGGAGAAAGCCCCCATGTTCATTTCCTTTGTGCACTGCTGAATAGATCTCATAGTTTTTCCCTTCAGTTCTCCTAATTTGATACATCTGACACACTTTACAAGCTGAAATGTCCCGTAACATTTGTTTAGAGCCAGAACAATTTGATAAAGATACCATTACTCTGTGTTTCTGTATTACTTCATCTGTGAGGTGTTTCAGCAGCTATGTATATAAAAAAAAAACCTAGCTGGTATCTTTTAAAGCTCTTTTAGAGACATTGAGGGATTCTGTAAATACTTTTCATTCTTGAAGCGCCACATGTTACTGAGCTGTGGTTACTAACTCAGACAAACTACCCAGTGTTTCATAGTATTTTTGTCTCTTCTTTGCTCTTCTTTAGTGTACCTTTTGTCTATTCCTGTTCAAACAACCCATTACTAAACTATAACGTTTATGTCTCTCTTCATCAAGTTTTTCTTTAATTAAAGTGACCCTAGAACAGTTTTGTGTGGAGAATTGGCATTATATTCATAAAACTTAACAGAAGTATTTTAATTTTTTTTTTCATAATAAAGCAACCGCTTTATTATCACGACCTTCAGAAAGTCTCCTCAGGGCTGCTTGATTTACTAGGAAAGGATTATAAAAGCACTCACAAACAGTCACACTGTGCATTAGATACTTGACAGGAAACAGTACAATTTCTCTATCTACATTTTATGGAGATTGAAGAGAAAAACTATTTCATCTTCAGCTGAATAGTATTGAAAAGTGAAGATGTTTGAGAAATTAAACTCATTTTTCTACATTAGGGCCTTCCAGTGTTTTCTCTCTGCTTCTGTCTTACGTTTCAACATCCATTTGTCTCAGCTTAGTCCTGTCTTGTTCCTCCTGGTTTTGCTTCCTTAGGTTCAATGCCCTGATTTATGGGTTAAAAGGCCACTTGGACAGATTTGTTGAGCCATGTCTTCCTCTTTATTTAATTCATCTTTGACATTTTTCCCAGCCTTCCTATTTATTTCGTTGTCTCATTTGTCTTTGCTATGGCAGCCAAGACTCTCCTATTTGCAGTGAGTCAATTTAGACTACGCATTCTCAATATGGAGTAATCTTTTTAAGACCTTTCTCTTTTTAGCAAATGTCTTCTTATTATAGAGCCATAAAACAAAATACTTTTTAATGCATGGAACTTAGATAAATCAAATTGGATTTTTACAGACACCTGCCAAAACCATATTTTATGTTAGAAACTATTTTTGCCCCAGGATTATAAAACAGTTGTGTTCTTGGATTTAAAGTAATAAGGAAAATATGAAAACACAGTACATGCCACAGCTAAAACAGAAAATAAGACATGGAAGTAATCTTGCTTTTAACAAAATTATGCCTGTTGTGAACTACAAGTCTTATACGTAAAAACGAAGAGTTATAAGAATTAGATGATGCACCATTTAACTTTTTTGTCATTGCATTATTGTCGTCTCTATATCCTTTGGAGAAAAAGAAGCTGATTTAGAAAGCATGTCATGTGTTTGAATATTTCAGCTCATCTTACAGTGCTTAAACAGTGTGGATCTGTGGATCTTAACTGTGTTTTGACAGCTGCAAAATCATTTGCAAACGTGAACATCTGACTCTGTTCCTTTTTCCGACTGTTTTCCTTTTTTATATCAAAACGGCTGCCAGCCTGTTTGAAGTGTTCCTCTGGCAGGCGAGCAGATTAACCGCGTTGATAAGTGTCCAGTAATCAGCCAGAGCAGTTCAGAGGTCCAACCTGGCTCACACTAAAAGGAAACTCTCAAACAGAATGAAAGAGAAACAAGTGCATTTCTCTTTCATTCTTACTCTCTTGACTGGGCAGAAAAATCCTTTTGTAATCAGATCAGAAAACAAGCCACATGTGGTCAGAAAGCACATCCAGTGACTTAGGCATGAAGAGACAAAAGGGATTTAAAAAATGACTTAGTCATTGGAGTTCACTCTGTCATTTGGTTCCTGTTATTATGGTGTTTGATTTCTGTATTTTATAATTGTATCAAGTGTTAGGACCATCTTGTTCTAGTTTTTCAACACATTGTTTTCCCACAGTCTCTTTTCTACTTAGCTTCAAGGTTTTTACTTTCCTTTCACTCTGAGTCTTCACTGCCAAATGAGAACACCTGCCCTTTTGTTAGCTCTTGGCTGCTGTAGTAAACATGTAGTCCTGTATGTTGGCTGAGGTCTTTCTCTCTAACTCTGCAGTCAAGTGAAGCCACAGAAGCTATCAGTTCCTATAAAATCTTGTTTTGGAACATAGAAGATCCTGGGTCACACGGCAACATAATTATGATGATTTGTGACCCAACCTTCCCCTTCCAACAACCGTAATGACACTCTGATTATCATGAAGGCTCTAAAGATAATCTTATGAGATATTTCTGCTGTGTGTGGTGTGCTAAGAGTGAGCTAGTCCAGTAGGTAGGACATCGGAACCTCTCCTACCTCAAATCGGGGACATTCAGCTTATCTCCGATATTTGGCCAAATATCCCAGCATTGGCCAAATGCCAAACCTGGGTACTTTGTCCTTGTTGGCCATGATTGCTTACTCTTACTGCTTACTGTTTGATTTCTAGAGGTTTTCTGTGTGCTGTCTGATTGTTTGTCAATTAAGTCTGTTTGTGTGGTGTGTCATCTTTGATGTGTGGCTCTCCACCACACATTGCAGAGCCAAGCCTGTGATAGCTGTAATTTTTGCAAACTAGTAAAAATAAATAAATAAAAAATGAACAAACTGTAACCTTTGTGGCTATGGGGAGTTTGTAGAAAAGCAGCAGTGAGATAAAACATAATGAGTTGTATCATCTGAGTGAAGAATGTCTGAATTTGCGGAAGAGAAAAAAACAACTGTTAGCAATGGATTTAACATAGATTAAAAATGGCAACATTTTATACTTTTATAAAAAAGATAACTAAGCACATTTTTGTTTTATAACATTAATTGCAGCATAAATATTTTATTTTTTATTACACATTTTCATTGATTCTACTTGTTTTTCCAGTGAGGCAAAAATAGTATTTTGTGCATAAAAGGCATGAAGTCATGCATGATACACCCCTTTCTTTGGTAAAGAGAGGCACAGCACGGGTTTACAAAGATATATAATAACGGTCATTTGTTGTTATCGCTTGGTTGAGTTTTATGTTATGTTGAGTGAGCTAACACAAAGAAAGGCCCAGCTGTGTTGAAATCATTTTCAAACTATACCCTTCGGCATTTTCAGATGTTCTTTGCCAAAGCCTTGTCTCATCTTTGTTCAAGTTTGCTTTATAAATTCTCTCATGTCAGGTCTTGTTTTTGATGTCTCTTCTTGCTTTAGTCCATGTGCTTTTGGCAGCACCTTTTTGTTTCTTCTTTGCGTAAAATCTTATATTTTGTTTAATCCACCTGTCAGCTTTTGCAGAACATATTCCATCGGATCCTCTTTCACAGGTTTTGTGATAATAATAAAAAAAAAAAAATTAAAACTTGAAAATATGTCATCATTAATTACCTTTGATATACAAAACATTTTTTTTTTTTTTTTTTGCTGATGAAAGAAATTGCTTCTTCTAACCAAACTTGTACTCACTCACTCACTCAAACACAAAAGACCATTGAACATTAAAACAACTTGACACACTGTGAATATTTAGGCAATGACAAACAAGCTCATACTTCCTCTTTGATTTGTTCACTGTTCCCTCAAAATAATTCACCACAACAGAAAACAGTTGTTTCCAATGTACAATGCAGCTGCAGGAAACATAGCATGTAAAGCATACTCACTGAGGTTGGTGTTGAATGAGAATGATAAAAAAAAAGATTGATTAGATTCTTTTATTAAATTATGAACTGAAGTCTTCAACCTTTTTCTTTAATCATGTTATGTGCCCCATAAAATCAGTGAAATTTTTAAATAAAAAGTGTCTGACTTCTTTATTAAATCCATGTGAGTTACTGTAGAACTAACAATAAGTTGTGTTTGCAGGCTGGAAAGGAAGCTGTTCATAAAAAAAAGACAACAAAGAGGCTTCTATCAGTTTTGCTACTTCACCAATTACAAAACTCTGACCTTTAAGAAAAAACTTTTTTCATAACATATTTAAACGCAGTTGGAATTTCTTTTGTCCAACTGTGTTCTCCGAATCTCTAAACAAGATTCGGAGAATCTCAAACTTATTAATCTTCATTTCCTTCCAAACTACTTTCTACCAAAACATGACCTCTAACTTCAACCTAACCTTAATAATTCATGTCTTTGCTTTCTTCTCTACAAACAGTGGCCAGAGTCACGTACAGTAATGTCCCAATAGGCTGAAACAACATAACTGTTTCCAAATAGACTAAGACATGCAGTTTGTTGTGCTTATGCAGATCATAATTTCATAAATTCAACTCTTACTTTTATTTAATTTAAAGTTGTGTAAATAAATGAGTCATTTAAATTTTTCCTACCTATACAATAAACAGGTGATATAAAAAGCAAGGAATATGGAACACGTTATTTATTACTTTAAAATACACTGTAATAATTCAACATCAACACCACTGCAGTAATGTTACCAATGATAATCAGGTGTTTTCATGTTTTTCAAGCTTGCTAACCCTTTGCAGGCTCAACTGAGGCTAATCAGACTCTTTGTTTGAGCCCCAGAAGCTATTTGCAGATCTGCCCCTTCAACCAGAGCTCATATTTTCTTATCAGTGTCTGCACTATCTCAAGTAACTCTCCCCTTTTCTCTTGTACCAACGCTGCTCTGCAAAGCAGCTGGTCAACAAAGTCAACACTTGCAAGCCTATTCAAAACACATTCATGGCATCCAGCTCCTGTCCTTCTACTTTACTAGAGTTTTGGTCTTCACATCCTTGTCCCATGACCAAACCATAACATACAGTACTTTAATATTTTTGACCACAGCAGAACATCAGTTCTGGATAAAGCATAAAACCTATGAAACCTAAAGGAACTTGTAGATACTTCCTTACGTTAACTGTCATGTAAAGTCATTGTAGGGCAAACCAGTTCAGGGGAAGGACTCTGATTTTCAAAGGCTGAAAATCATAGTTTATGCAAAATTGATCTGTTTTTGATGTACTGCGCTGCTGCAACCACAGAGTGAAGGTGAGCTACCAGTATAAGACAATAGGAGAAATTTTCTTAACCCTCCCACAGTCTTGAGATATGGGTCTAATTTAGACCTCAAGTTTTTTTTTACTCTGTGCGCAGTCTGACGGGGGCACGCTGCCCCAGTGTGTGCGTTTACTTGTGTTTTTTTGTATGTGTGTGGTTTTATCTAGAGTGTCGCACAAAACCGGGGATGATGATTTTCAGGACAACGATTTTCAGGACAACTTACTCATGCTGCTACTGACCTAGACTGTCAGCAGGATTTCACTAGCAACAGCTCAATAAGGAAACATGAGCAGGTTACAAAAGGATTCTAGCTAAATCACCTTGATTCCCAAGGTGTTTTAAACAAATTCATATTTGTTCTGTAGACTTTAAGTCAGTATTGAACTAACCCCAAGTCTGTATTAAACTATGCTGACAGACATGCACTCTTCCACTCTTGATTAAAGGCACATACTCTGTTCTACCATTTACTTCAATAGTTTGTGTTTTTAATTTCTTTTATTTATTGAAGTCATTTAAGATGCTGTATGTTGTATTAAATCAAATTTGAATTCCATACAATCAGTTATAGGGAAACAATAAAGACAGCAAGAAACTCTTGTAAATGTGTTTTGAAATTATGTTTGCCGATTCATTTATCATAGTATCTTGATGTAGTGTCAAGAAATGAAGGAGCACATCATCGTCCTTCATTGTCAGTTCATAAACCACCAGCACATTTGCCAGCTGGCAGTCAAATCAGTTTGTTTAACCCGGATCAACGCACTCCCAGCTCAGTGCTTCATATCTCCATAAAACACTTGGCTGGATTTAAAACATTCCCATCCATGCCTCCAGTTCTCAATAATCATTTCAAAACAAGTCCCAAATGGGGAGTAAACTAACAGAAATCCTTGAAAATAAAAATTTACAGCCTTTAATTTCAACACTGTGAAGGGCTTAAAAACATGCATGTGGCGATCACCACATACAAAATGTAGAAGTTATCCCATGCCATATTATCAAGGACACTTCAGTTGGTATTGTAAAAGTTTTATTCAGTTGAAATGGAACAATTTTCTTTATATTTACAAACAGCCTTTCAAATATTAATATCAAAATCTTGAGATTGTGCATCTTTTTCTGATCATATAAAACTAACTTTGAATTTGCTTCACTGGAATAAGGCAGTAAAACTGCAGGTTATTGAAAACAAAAGTAATTTACCAAAAGGAATAAATTTCGTTAATACATAAGCAAAACTTATCTCAGACAGTAATGACAGTAATGGCATGTACTCCATGTTATGCACGGACAATGAAAATACAGAATTGAAAAATGAGCAATCTAAATACCTTTAGTGCCAGTCTGCAATTTGCTTTATAAAAACTGTCAACCAGCACAAAAACACACATTACTTAGTATTTATGAAACTTACACTCATGTTTCAGTTTCATAAATACTGACTAGATTCACAATCAGTCCTAGACAGCTTCATCACGAGTAATGATATTGAAGCTCTTTTAAATTTGGGGTGAAACATTTTCAGTCAATAAAGACAGCAATAGCGCGTTAGCCTGACTCCAACATATTCTAACACTGACATAAAGACCTGAAACAGATCTATCAAAGAACAATACTCACTGTTTTTCTCTTAAATGGGTGAGTAAAGATGTCTTTCGTAAGCAAACAATTAATAACCTATCATTAGCTACTGTCCCAAGAGATTAAACTAAAATGACTGATGTATGAACAACATCTATGACGATGTGTTTTTATCTAATGGGAAATAGACTACATAGGAGTCCTGTCTGTTGTAATGTGAGTCTTGCTGCACTTTGTTCTTGTAAAGAAAGAACTGAGCCAAGCAGCTACTGATTTACTGGTCCATTAATATTCCAACTTATCCATGTTTATTAGCTATGGATCATGACCAAAGACTATGATCCCAGATACAACTGGACAAAAAGAGCTTTCTTTGTTCTGGGCTCATCTTTAGACAGTGTGATGAGCTCAGTGGGAATTCAAAGTTAAAGTATTATTAGGATGAAGTTTCCTAAGCTGTTCTGAGTGGAGGAGCTTCCTTCTCGTAAAATCAGCAGCTAGCCTTGAGAATCCCTTGTTAAATTGGACTCAAATCTGAAATAGTGCTTTACTTGCATGTATTTATTTCAGTTTGTCTTTCAGAAAAGACACATGTGAATTGAAAGATTGTAGGAATGTTTTTCTTAAACAGAATCTATTTCAATTGTTTCTACATTTTAGCAAGTATTTTTTCTCTTCTTTGTAAAACTAAATCACAAAGTATTGCAGCCAGAAATACACCAATCATAAAACAAACACATAAATGACCAACTTTTCATAATTAAAGTTAATTGCGGTTTTACCACGGGCCTGTATTTGTCTCTATGTATTCAAAAGTCAGATGTAAGTAAATAGGCGCTGAATTGTCAGCAGTTGTGTCAGCAGACTTAAGGAGGCTGATGGCTAGATAATGGCTGTTATTAGGCTGTTATTAGTGCAGTCAGAGCCGTTTGATGTATTACTGTGACGGATGAAGGAGAATGGAGCAGCTCACAAACCAGGTGTTTCTATTCTGTTGACTTTACGCCTAGAACATTTAGCATTTTCTTATCCTGAAGCTCTCTTACCTTTCATCACAAGTTGGATTCGGAACACACTGTAATCTCCAGAAAGGCTGGTCATAAATTGCTTTCTGCTGCATGAGCAACACCACCTGCTCATAAGCTCCCTGCGAAGTTCTCTGGTGAGATTTTGTTATCAACATGATAAACTTCCCAGCTGTTGTCATGTAGGCATGTTCATTCAAGTCGACTTAAAGTTGAAATCAACTTGTAGTATTTAGTAGAAAATGAAAACCTATGGACAAGCTGTCCTTTTATTTATCCACTCAATTTGAGTTATATGGAAATTGATTAATATACAGTACTAAATTTACTTAAATCATTTAAATATACAAAATGAACATGACCAAAACATTAAATATGCTTTGAAATATTTGTCTTATTAGAACATAACTGATAGGTTTTGTATCACCAAATTCAGTTCAGTTTTAAGCACTTATGTTAAAAATCAACGTGTTTTATTAAAGATAAATTAGTTGGTCAGATGTCAGTCTTGGCCATTTTTTATTCTATGTTATTTTTAATCAACTGGCCAAATACTGAAAAATCAGATTTTATTTTCACATTTGTATCAAAATTAGGAAATCCCCCAATGTGTTGGGCTTGTAGACACACAATTCAATAACAAACACTTTAAAGCTCTTTTTGTTTCTTCTAAATATTAAATGCACCTGGTTGAGGGAAATGTGCTTTCCTGTACAAATAGGAATGGGATTGTAAATTATTCCTTTCATGTTGAAGTCTAAACTACAACCTCAATTAAAGAACACTGAGCCTATCTTTTTGTTTGATGTTGTTTATGCCTTGCAAAAAAAAAAAATGTAATCAGCGCTGTGCAGGGAAACGTCTGATCATTCAATCATGAATAACTTATCCTTAAAATCCAGATCTAGTCAGCAAGTCTATTCAAAGGAATGGTTAGTTATTTATTTTAAGCTCAGCCAAGACATCAAGAAAAAAGAGCCTCTACAAGTTGGGTTCTTATTTCAGTACAATTTCCAGATGCCTGAAGGTGTCAAGTTTACGCGCTAAAACAACTATGTGCAAGTGCAAAAACCAGTAAAGTTTCTAGTCTTCTGACTGTGTAAGAAGAAAACAACATCTATGTCCAGATATGAATGTGTTTCAGTGCTAAATGCTCATAAAACCCACATAACCAACACAAAAAAACTTGAAAAAGTGTTGGCTGAAGTCAATAAGTGTGTCATTGTTATTCATCCACAATGAAAGAAATCTGCAACTTAAAGGCCACTCTGCAAAGAAGAAGTCATGAATATAAAAGCAACATAAAAAGACAGATTACAGTTTCCAAATGTACTCAGGAAAAAAAAAAAAAAAAAAGTTTTGGAGACATGCCCTGAGATCTTATGAAACAAAATCAACTGTTTCTACAGGTCATTGTTTCATTCCCAGGGAAAAGGGTGTGTTTTGCTACCAGACTGGTGGACCAGCAAATAAGATATTATTACTGGAGGTTATGTGTTCATACTGAAGCAGTGTCGCAAGACAACAGTGAGAAAGAACACTGAGATCCTTAGAACAAATGACTTGTTCAAATGGATCATGACCATGATCTACAGCCAAGTTTATGGCAGAGTGGTCGTCGTTTTAGAGTGGTCGTCAAAAAGCCTCACTGCAAATTTATGCCGAGGGCTGAAAGGTGTGTGCAAGCAAACAGGGCTACAAACTTGACTTAATTACACCAGCTCTGTCAGGTGGGAAGGGACACAACTCTAGCGAGCTGTTATGAGAAGCTTGTGGAAGAAAACCCAAAATTGTTTGACTCAAGTAATAAAGTTTAAAATCTAATTATACAAACTACTAAAGAAGGGTGTGTCAACTGTTCAAGCAAGTAAAGAAAATAATCTTGGTCTCCCCTCATTCTGGCATTTCATAAAAAGAAATAGATTCAACAATCCTAATTTACCTACAACCAAGAAATATTATCTTGACTTAATAGACAGTAAGACAAAAAGTTAGGTCTCTGTACAGTGCATGTAAATCTTTGATCTTAATGCTTTATATACAAGTGAATTGTAATTTTTAATTACTAAATTTTAATTTTAACTGATCAGGTCTTTTTTCCGTTAACGTATCATAGTTTTTTTCTTAAAATACATATTGAAATCTAAAATATATACTGTTGCTGAAATCAAGTTAGTTCATCACTGTGCAAAATATCCATTCTGATAAAATGAGTTAATGAGTTGAAAAAAAGCAATATTTTTACCTGTCGTACCAATTAATATAACGCTCATCTCATATTGAATCACTCAAACAATAATCAAAGTTTGAATCAGCTTTATGTCTTCTGAACATATTTTTAACCTGACACATAATCACAATTTGTGTATTTAGTTCTTTTTAAAAGTTACTGTATGCGTCAGGACAAATGTCAAGCTCCAGCCAATGAACACAACTGACAATAAGCACCCTGTGATGTGAATAAAAACCCTAAAGCACTTTTTTCGTCTTATCCCTTCAGACTTTCTAAAGCTGCCACTGTCTTTCCTCCTTTGCCCCGCTCTCTTCAGAGAGGGTTATCGTCAGCACAACCCCTGACCACATCAAAGCACTGTATCAGAGCGGCCTCGGTTGATAGCCAGGCTGTGATCCAACCACAGTGACTTTCCTGTTTCCCTCTTTCAGTCTCTCAGGCACAGGTCCATTTGAAGTCAGTCATTTGGCAGAAAACTAAACAGCCCCCCTGTTAACTACCTCACTTACTGCTGTTTACAGGCAGTCTGTCTTAAAAACCACAAACTGCTGCTGAGACCACAGAGCCCAGTGAAGCCAGAAAGAGATGGAGTGGTAAGAGCTGACAGAGACACATTGCCTTTTACTGCTGAGGTTAGAGATAATATGCAAATTACTTTAATTATCTAAAAAAAGAAAAAAAAAAAAAAACAAGACAGAGGCACTTTTTTTTATTAATCCAACCGTAAAAGTAATGTTCATGAGGTTTAGTAGTTTTTATAAATAATTCGCAGTTGATCAAGTTTATTTTAGCAGGAAGCATTACTTTTAGTGGAAAACGTAACTAATGATACAACTTCTGTTTTCCTTCCTGAGCTAGCTGTAGAGTTCAGCACTTTTCACCCTCTTTCTGTTTGTTTTTACTTTAAAGCTTAAAAGCAGCGCGAAGCAACTTCACTAATGCCACGGTCGTCTCCATCTAGTTTCAGCCGGACCGAAACTTTGACCCTGGCTTAAATCTTTGATTTGTGATTTCCTGAGCCCTGAGAGAGAGAGCACATGCCACGGGTGTTCACATGAGAAACAAAAATACTAAAATAAGTTGGAACAAATGAGGATTACTCCACTGGAGCCCTGACTTAGACATGAGACAGCTGTGACTCTTTATTTTCTAGCGCTGTTGCAATGTTTTAATTCATTCTTTGGTCTGCAGTTTGCATTGTGAGTCTGTGTGAATCTTTGTTTTTAATAATGCAAAATGTTTTAGTGTGCAGTGTTTATAAGCCTATAAACTTGGATTAGTTACAGGATTTTCCAGTTTGTTATCTTTCCAGATGTTGTAGCTAGTTACATTTGCTATAAGTCATTTTAATGCATCCATGATTTTGAAAATATTTGTTTCCTTAATTAAGATATGTTATTCACCTAATTCTTGTTAGCAAAAGTTGATGATTAAAATGTAAAATCTTTTTGGTGTAATTATTAGATCAGATTTGTTTTCTGGTTTATTTGGTCTAATTTTTATGGTGACAATTTATAACAATTCACTGCATTTTTGTTATAATTCATCTTTGTACTGTTTTTGTGTAAACTGTAAAAAAACAAAGAAGTTCACATTTTCATATTCCACAGAACCTCTGAATACTAATTTAATTGATATCATGAAAGATGTACGTAGTGGTTTTCTATAACTAACAACCATTCAAAATCCTTTACACTCATTTACCCAACACTCACAGAGATGCAGAGCAGCAACAAGGGCTTGAGTGCCTTGCTCAGAGGCAACTAGATATGACGGGGAAAGCTGGAAGCAAACCAGTTTTGAACTTTAAAACCATTATACTTCTCACTGTAACTCCACAACAGTTGTTTTGCATTATAAACAAAGAACATTTTATTAATACTTATTAACTTCCATCCACGTCCCTTCAAATTCTTTATGCTCCTTAAAATCAGAATGTCAAAGTTTTTTTCTTTTTTTTTTTTTTTTTACCAGATAATAAATATAGTTTGTATGCACATGAACTTTGGAGAATTGGACACTGAAATATTGCTGTAGGTGGGAAATCTAAAAAAAAAATAATAATAATAAAAAATCAACTGATTAGGGACATAAACATATCTCTAACAGTGATAAATGCATATTAAGACTTAGAAGAAATAAAGTTCAAACTCCTAGCTTGATTTGTATGCTTTTGTATGGTGACTTTGAGTTTCTGTTTTCTGGTTTGTGTTACTTGTATTTATTGTTTTAATACCATTTTCAATGTAGCCGTGGCCTGGCTTCCATTAGAACGGAAATTAAAGTCTTTACAGAGTAAATACAGGCAAAAAAAATTAAATATGAGTGATTAACGGCTACATAAAAGACAGTGATGCTGTGGCTAACATTCATGGGGATTAATATCTGTGTAGGAAATGTAACCAAACTATAGCAGAGGAAAAAGAAACAATGCTAAAGTCAGCAAAGCAAAGCAAAGAAGACAACAGCTTTTATCTTTGATCTAAATTGCATTAAAAGTATGTTTAGATGGTGGAGATGTTCTGTAGAAAGACACAATTATCTACTCATAGACTGACCCTGACTAAATGCCAAAGGTGAAAGGTCGCCCTCTGTCTCCTGTCGGGATGCTGCAGACATCAGCTCTGGATCTGATCCACGTCTCCCCTGAGATTTAACAGTGTGGGTGGTAATTACATCCCAGCTCACATTCATGCTCACACGCAGACACTTGTATACACATCGCCCCAACACGGACACACAAGCACACTCCTGCATGCCTTGTTAAAAGTGCTGGTAAAATCTCAGTGGTTTAATCCAGCCAAGCACTCTGAGAGATTAAAATCTTTCCAGAGAGTAGCAGAATCCCTCCTTCAGCTACCACAATGAAGAAATCAGCAGGGGTGGGCAGAAGGAATAATGAGAATTTTATACACTCCATTTACACTGGAATGTATCTTAACCCATGTAATGTTGCAAATGGAATTGCGTTTTACAATGGCATCAAGCCACTGTAGAAAAAGAAATGTGCTTCATGGAAGTTTTCTTTTTATTTCCTTCAGCTGCAAAGAGGCAGACTTCAGATGCTTTAGAAAGTATTTAATGTGAATGAGGCAGAACAGCAGCAACAAATGGAAAAATATACATTCAGTTAAAAAACAATGAAGAAAATGAATACAAACGTTTCCAACTCCTGCTTTCCCGAAATGAGAACTGCTCAGAATCTCAATGTAAAGTTGTTATTTTTCTCCTGCCACAGCTTGCTACACAATCTGATTATCTGGGTGAGTTTATACTTAGCTTTGACCTAAAAGTAAATGAACATCTGTGCATGTGATTTGCTGGAAATACCAAGTAACCTGTTAGTGTTTTCACTTTGCTTTAACAACAATTTGTAAATGGACCTGAAACGGCAGATATTCTGCTTGCTACACAAATGTATCTGCACTTTAAAAAGGTTGGAAAGACATATAATGCAAAGATGTGGACATAGTTTTGATACAATAAAGGTTTAGACAGAATATCTGCATGTTATTTTTTGACAAATGTTTGTCTTGTTTACCTCAGGAATTGTGGGAATGTGTCTGAGGACCTGAGGCGTTGCATCACCCTTATGGTTGAAGCGATTGCATCATTACCTCAAGCAAGTTGTCAACAAGATGACAACAAGAAAATTATTGATTTTTATAGTTTTGCTTAAGATTAACATTTTACTTTACCATAAAATTGTGTAAAATTTTTACGTTTGAAGTGTTTTGAGTATAAATTCAGGGTAAACTTAATTAGTCCAGTTCCATGTACCTTTTAGCTTAAAGTAGTAGACCAGATGGTTTTACATTTAATTCTTTTATGAGAGATTCTACAAAGTTATCAGTATGTTTTTCATTTTTTATCTGGAGTAGGCAGAAGCTAAGTCACTGTTTGTTTGTGGAAATGTACTGAATATCCTCAGATTGCTGAAATGCTAACGATTTGTCAGATGGATTCCCTAATTTCAGCGACTTAGACCCTTCAAGATAATAGAACATATTCATATCTGACAATTTTATGCATTATCATATTCATATTGGAAGTGCTCTTCTGACAAAACAGCAACAATCTTTATAGTATTCCCTTGGAAAGTTGTCAATGTTTATCATGTTTTATCCAGTGGATTTAAACATTTGCAGTTAAAAAACTTTTAAAACAGCTGTTTGAAATCAGCTACAATTCGGTACGTCAGTCAGAATTTCCTAAATTGAGATAATTGTGGCTCTTCTACTATATGTACCTCACACAACCCAACTTCAGAAAAAAAAGACTCTTTCTTTGTACTATGGATCCATTTACTTTACATACCAAGTAGGACATGTAAGAAAGTGTAAAAAAACTGAGTCAGACAGATTAGCGTTGTTAGAAGATAGCAGAAGATAAGGTGCTCTTTGAAGAGAGGAGTCTTGAAGGTAGAGATGTATGCCCCTGCTCTGATAGCATTTGGTAGCTCCCTTTCCCATTAAGGTGCCACAAACAAGAACAGTATGGGCAGAGGGTGACTGAAATGTAAGGACTGAGCCAGATAACATTCCTGAGAAAATCCCAGGGATTGAGATAAGCTTCTATGTTTGAATTTAAAGAACTGTGTTCAGATATAATTTGTAGAGAACATCTTTTTTTTTTTTAATTTTATTTCAATATGAGCAGCTATGGGTTGGTAAAGAAGATCAGTGTTGAATCTTTGCACTGGAGGATATTTTATGACAGTTTTGGTAATTTGCAGGTGTTAATGTCAAAACTCTAAATGTGTATTTGTGATTAATTAGACTGTGGATTTAGTTTAACTAAATATATGGTCATTAAATTGTAGACATTTTGTCTGTCTAATGAAAAACTGGAAAATAGAATGAAAGTATCATAAGAAAAGTCTTTAGACTACAAAGTCAGGTTGAAACGTCTAAATATCTAAAAGGAGAAAAATGTTGAGGGTGAGAACCATAATAAAAATCTAAATTTTCCATCACACAGTTTACAAAACATTAATAGCATGTTTTCTGTGTTTTACGTGTTCTGATAGGGCTTTCTTTAAACTATTTACTTCTCTGAACTGTGACATAAAATTGACACGTTAACATTTCATAAAGGCACCTGATCAAACAACTTGTTCACGACAAGTTTAAGCAATTTAAAAACCCTCCCAAGTATTTGGAGCATCCGTCTGTTTAAACTGCATGCGTGTTGTGATAACTTAAGTTGCAGAGTTTTCCTTCATCACATAATTAACAGCGGATGTAAACTTTCTGTGAGCTATGACAGGTGCAGCCAGCAAGCTCAGGCAGCTGAATAAATCTCTTTAACTCAGAAGAATTATGATTCTGAAACAGGAGCATTATTCATGCTGCCGCCCTCATCTGCAACACCTAAACGACTCTAATGATGATGAATGGGGGCTCCCTGCCTGTAGATTCCTTTAAAAAATGTTTTCTTTTGCTAATCTCATTTAGTGGATCAACAACACCTGCTGCAACTAAATCATTTCATCCTGCAAGTCAGCAGGAAGGGGCTTACTGCAGTTTCTACTGCCGATGTTTAGGGGTGAGGGTTATACAGATGTATGAGCTTGATGTGTGTTTGTCTGTCCACTTTGCCTTAAATGTATTAAGCTTGACTACTGCACATCTTTTTGTGTAAGTCTAGTGATTACTTGATTTATATTTCTAATATGAATCAAAGGCTAATAATTGCTGTCCCAAAGGTGAAAAAAGGGTTGAGAAATCTGGGGAAGTAAACAATTTTAGGGTATTTTGAAAAGCAAAAAGTTCATAAACTGTGGAAATGTGTCTTGTGATGAATCTAATGTGCTTCAAAAACAGGACAGAGTCAAATTCCTCAAGGCAATTTTTTTATTTGTGGTAAAATCTCAGGCTACTGTGTTTGTGTTTTGAGGATTATCTAGTTGAACGTTTTCTTTTCTTAGACTTAAACTTTAAATTTTAGGTGAGATTGATTTTAATTCTAGCATATATTAAATGTTTTACTCTTTGCCTGTAATGCTAAGATGGTAGATATGCCATAATTTCAAAAATAACTACTTTTTTTTTTTTTACAGTAAAATGATTTCAGTTGGATAGTTAGGGGATCTTCTGAAGCAATTCCATGACTCTTTGGCATCCACAGCCTTTTTCTTTAGACATCAGAGAACTCTTTACATCTTTGTAAGATGGCATCACATCCTTTTGAAGTAAAGATAAAGACAGAACCTTGATGTCAAAGGTTTAGATAGGACAGAGCTTACCTCTCATGCCGAAGCAAATCCTAATCATTGGCACCTAATCTGAAAAAAAAGATTGCTCTGTTTTTACATTTTTGAGGATGCTTAAAAACACAGCAATTCACTCGTTAAACGAATCTGTGACAAAGGCAACTTTTGCAAAATATCCTTTGCTAAAAAACAAAGACGAGTTGCTAGCTGCGGTGTCTGGTTGCTCACAGATCTCAAATGAAGTTGATATCCCACACTGAAGCCAGCTGTGCAGCTCTGCACATGGAGAGTTACACAAGAAGAAAAAAAGGTCAGAAAGCTCCTGAAAGCTCATTGATGGCATGTGACAACTCCAAATTTTGTTCCTGTCAACACCATTACTCCTGCGGACTTGGCTGAAGTCCAGGCATTTGATCTGTCACAGTGTACTTCTGTGTGACTTATCTAATGTGTATTTGTGGCAAGAAATTATGTGACAAAAAACATATCACACAGCGCTGATTTCTGTCTGTTTATCCCACTAAATCCCCTCCAAGTCCCCTCACAGGCAGAAATAATAGGAAATAAATAGAAAAGAGTGAAAGATAAAACTGATTACATATCAATGTAATACATTTTAATTTTGCTGATATTTTAAAGCTTCCACTTGACTCTCATGAAATTTTTTTACATAATTCTCCAAACCGAGATCACTTTAAATGTGGCTTGCTGCAAGAATTGTTAGATAACATCAACCTCTTTCAAGTCAGATCATATTTCTTTGGGTGAAAATATTGTTGAATTTACATCACTACCCTTCAAACTTTTCACAGTGTACTGAACGTCTGTCTGCCATCCATTGTGTGCAAAACTTGCATCGCACTCCTTCTCTTGAATAGCTCGGCTTCGTCAGGGGAAATGTTTTGACACATATTTACTTAAGACTTCTTAAAAGTTCTACCACCTCACAATAAATCTGGCTTCTGCTGTAACATAATAACATGTTTATTTCACAACATATTTATTTCATATTTTTTCAGAGTCCAAATCTTCCATCCACATTGAAGCATTTAGACATATAACCATTCCTTGTGGCCTAGATCAGCCATAGAAAATAAGTGATGCAGATTTCTTTTACTCTAGTCTGTTTCTCATTGCTCCACACTTTGAAGTAATTTCTTTCTTCAGTGATTCAGAAAGAAAGAAAGAAATGTATAGCTTTCCACACAGCAGCTGTGTTACAGGACATACAGCAGTTTGAGGCCATAAATTAAGTGTTCATTCCTCCTCAGCTCAAGTAAAATATCGCTTCACCACCAATCAGACAAACTGTATGAATGAGTGTTTCTCCTTGGAGACATTATGACAGGGATGTGACAACGTTGGGTCTAGAATTGAAATAAAAAGTAATCCTTGGAAGCATCGGCTGTCAAATGTCCAGTACTGGACCGTGTTCACTGTTAACATGCTCAACAACAGGCTAATAGGTAAAGTCCCATAAGGCGGCTTTGGTTCAAAACTTTTTTTTTTTTTTTTTTTTCCAGAAAGTCTTGGGGATCACCAAGATGTTTGTCTTTCTGACAAGTGTGACACCATTTTTTTCCTAATCTGTTTTGTGTTGTTCAACCATGAACAAAAAAGTAACTATGGCAATGTCCTGATTTATTGATCCACTTATGAGGTAACTTTGATAGGCTAACCACTCCTGGGAAGGTTCACAATGGTTCCAATATGTACTCCTTTAGTGGGTTTTGGCTCTCACTGAATGCTCCCCAATGTCCCAAACCTCAGGAATGGCTTTGCAACCCTTTCCAGAGTGACATATGTCACTGACTTGTTTTCTCCTACGTTTCCTCAGTCATGACAAGATGCTTTTTAGGGTCTTTTTGTCAACTGCATGACTGTCACCCCAAAAATGTTTGCATGAGTGCATCGGTGTCATCATGACAGTTAAGTGATTAAGTGATGTTTTGATTATACATTTAGCTAATGCTGAGGGACTCATCTCTCCAAAAAGAGTGATTAATCAAAATTAATTCAGCAAAGCAGATTATTACATTTGTACTTGGATTAGGCTAGTTTGGGTAGATGTGTTCCCATATTAAATTAAATAACCACTTATAGCTTAATGGTTATAGCGCTATAACCATTTACAGGACTATAACTCCTATAGCACCAGTTTAAAGACTTGTTTTGTTTGCAATTAAGGTAAAGCAACAGCGAATGTGGAGACAGGAAAATAGCCGATAATTAAAACACAAGGACTGTGTGACTATTTGCTTCAGACTCCTACAATCAAGGTAATTTATAAGAGCATGAACTAATCCACTTCTGCACTTAGAAACAAGCAAACTTGTTTCACAATAGGTAGTGTGGATTTTATTGCAGTGGATTGTGGGGTCTCCTAAAAAAATAACTCCGTGTCAATAAAATTCATGGGAGGCATGTGAGAAGAATTGGCTGCAGGTCATAGGTGGAGTATTGGAAGACTTCAGCATTTTAAATTGTAGGAAAAAACTTGCAAAATCAGCCATGAAGTCAGATTGTTAGAGACTCAGACCTGAGTTACTTAACAGTGTGAGACTTTTTTGAGTAATGGTTTGTAGTGGAATTATCTTTTGCACAACTTTTATTGCACAGTGTGCAGTCAAGAACCCAATGAAAAGAAATGACAGGTTACTTTAGGAAGAATAATAGTTTGCTAGATCAACACCAGGGGGACACAATGCTTTTCTCCTGATTGAAACCAGCTGCCAGTTATCTAGAACCATAATTTAAAACTTTGATCCATAACCCACAAATTACCACACAAGAAATCCACAACGGCCTCAGCCCAGATTTGCTCCATCATGGATCACGCATGTGATCAGAGTGGAGCTGCAGAAGCGAAAAGATATATTTTCACAAAAAAGCTTTTTTTTTTTTTTTTCAGTTTCACTTCTGGGTGTTAAGCGGTCCTGGACATGACGATACTCAGCTGCATGTTGTAAGTCACGCCTTTTTCATTTCTAATGAGAAATACATTCACTGTTGTACCACCTTTGGCATTCAGCATAACTTGTGATATAATGACATACCTTTTTTCTTTGATGAGCATCGCTCTCCCTTAGAAAGATACAAACATCTGTCCAGAGAGCATGTATGCTTTTCTCTGACGGTTCAGTCGGTTGTAATCAATGAGTTTATAACACACATTTCAGAAAAAGGAGTTCATCCCTTACCTTTTGCAGCCACAGTGTGTTGTTCTCCATTATGCTTTCCAGGTGCTGCAGTTTCTGATTCGACCATTCGCCGTCCATGGGTGGCGAGTCTCTCTGCACAACGCTGGCCCCGCCACGAGAGCCCCCGTAATGTTCACCCTGCGACAGGGACCCTCCACTCTGACATCCGTCCACCTCTGGAAGGACAAAGGTGTAGCTACACTGACCATGCTGGATGCGATGAAGTCTCTTTCTCTTCTCTGCACCTCCTCCTCCTCCACCACCAGTTCCTCCTTTTCTCTGGCTTCTTCCAGCTCCCGTTCGCTCTGTGCCTCCAACGCCGGCTCCATCACTGACTGTGGACCAGGTCCAAAGCAGCAGCAGCACCAGCAACCACCGGCTGAGATTCAGGCCTTTCATGACGATGCTTTCAATATTTTAAAGCGTTATTCCTTTAACAGGGTCAAGGGAAGATTGTTCACACTTTGACCCCAGTTCACCTGAGGAGGAAGCTTGCATGTAACAGTGAAGCCATGAATTCAGTTTTTCTGTTTCTTTCACAATGGTCTCTTCAGTTTTAAGATTCCTCTTCTCTTGTGGATCAAAAGAGCAGCAGAAAATGGCACCTGTTGATCTTGGAGGTAATTAATTTCCTCCCCCACTGAATGGTGGTACAGATGCCCACCTCTGTTTACTTTTCCAACTGGAAACTTAGTTTGGTTTTTTGTGGTCAGTTTTCTCTCAGATAAATTCATCCATCTGCATGAAGTCAGGCAGGTTCCTCAGGTTTTGTCTCCTCCTCTCATGAAAGCAAAACCTGAATGTTCAGATCCAAACAGGAAAAAAAAAGAAAAAAAAGAAAAACTGGAGCTGAAAATGATGAGAAAACTAAGAAAAACTAAATAGAAATGAAATTTTAAAAATGCAAGATCTAAAAAAAATCTCATAAGCATTCAAATATCCACCAACTAAACAAAACCTAATAAATGGTAAATATCTGGATTTTACTTCTTCCACTCTTCTCTGGTGGCTGCAGCTTTAGAAGTGGCTGAAGAGAATTACTTCTGCCCCCTTCTTATCTGGGAACGGCTGAAAACAGAAAAGGGGGAAGGAGTGAAAGTCTGGGAGAGCGAGAGAGAAAAGGAGAGAGAGAGGGGGGAGGAGTGAAACGATGGGGGACGTGAGGGAGGTCTATTAGAGTGCCCTCGTATTTGCAAGCCGAGAGGAAAGGAAGAGAGGAAGAAATGGGAAGGAGCCAGAAAAAAAGAGGGAGATTAACAGACTGAGAAAGAGGACAGAGAGAAAAGTAAAGAGAAGGGCAGACCGATAATACAAAGAGTGGGCAGAACCGGAGCCGTAACTGTTGACACACAGAGGAAAGGCAGAGTCATTGATAGGAGAAAGAGATCTAAAAGAGGTACTGTAGTTGCTGTAATCTTTCTCCTGTCTGATCTTTCACTTCTGAAGTAAATGCCAAGGCCTTCTACGGTCATTCACACTGACTCAAAGCTGGGGCTTTTGTCCTCAACACAGTCGTTCTCTGGGGCATCATGGGGGATCAGCTGCTATGACCAACCACGTAGTCCTCAAAGTTCAGGTGAAAGAAAAAAAAAAATCTCTGTCGTAGGATGCATCTCCTCGCTGCTTCTCATCCGTCCCGCTGTGCTTTCCTCTGCATGGAAATACATACAAAGATTAGTTCCAGATAGATGGCTCGGTCCCAGCCTTATGAAACCCAAGCTCTACATGTGGAGAGACAATACGGGTTGACAGAGTTTATTTGTATGGTGATAAAATGTTCTGCAGAAATTAAATGACACAAATACAGAAAAATATCTGATGGAGCTCCATGAGAGAAAAGATACTCTCAGATTTTCACAAGGAGATGTAATCCAAAAATGTGCCGGTAGTGACATTTTGAATTAGAGTAATAAAGGACCGAAATGAATGTTTCTGTTTTAAGATTCTGTTACTGGATCATCCTCTAATGGCCGCAGAGGAGTTGAAGATAAAAAGCTTTTCTAATCCTCTCCTCTTATTTATTTTGACAAAATGCCATTTTATTTTCATCTCGACCTGACCTCAGTCTACTGTTACCGCTGCTGCATACATCTTAATTTTTGCTGGACTGGGTCGCTCTCTTAATGTTAGTCAATTGGTCCCTCGGGAGTGAGCAGAGAGGTTACGCAGTGGATGGCTTCTGCCCCAAACAGACATCATTCTCATGGGAACGGGCTGGCCAGGGAGTCCAGTGTGCAGAGCGTTCCTTTTCCTTTTCTTAACACAGCAAAAGAACGCCAGAGAATACATGGAGTATACATGTGGGACGCACATCTCCAGATAAATGTGGAGCCATAGAAGAAATCAGCTTTCTTCTATGGCCATTAGAGGTCTAAGTGAGAGAATTAATCTTTGGGATGAGGTGAAGAGACGGAAGCATAAGAGAAAACCAAGGACTCCGGGTGCTTTCTGAAGAAGATTGCTCTAAAAATGCTGCAAGCGATGAATAAATGTGACCCTACGCTGATGATTGTAGTACAGATGATTTAATGTTTAGACCATAGTTTTTTTTCTTTCTTTTTTTTGTTTGCATTGCTGAATAAATATTACTAAAGGTTTTATTTTCATTCTTTCTAATATACCATACATGAGATTATGTTTCTGCAATTTGGCTAAGTTATTTGGGCTTCATTTCCTGACCCCCCACGCAGATACACTAAGGAAACTTGGGAAGGGATATGGTAAAAGGTTTATTTACAAAAGGACAAAAAATTATTGTTCCATCATCAGTAGTTTGGCAGTTTTGTTCCAGGGTTGAGGCGAGCAAGAAGGGGGTAAATTAAGATCCTGTCTTCAGATTGCGGAGGCATGCAAGAGAGAACGTGACCAAAACCAGAGCAGAAGATTTAAGATCCTAGACATAAAATAACACAGTATTTGGAGAGCAGTTCAACCGCTGGAGATGAAGGAACTAAAATGGACAACCATGGAGCGGGTGAGTCACCAGGAGAGGAACAACTGAAGGATTTGGGCTTGGTGTGGAAATCAATATGAGATCCAACAACAAAAGCCTGATCATCAGACGAAGACTGAGTGTTTACAGACAGGTGTGCAATCTACACCAAGACAGTCATGCCCTCCAGCAGAGATCTTCTGTTGGGAAGAGTCTCACACAGACTCACATCGACAAACATGATCATATTTGAGCTTTTAATACAACAGAATTGCTAATAAATGTGAAGGCTGCTGTATCATTCTGTGAATGTTTATGAAATGTAAGATGGTTGGTAAGGCTTGATTGACGTGCTCTGAGTTAGCTGTCCTCATCATTTCTCAGTGTTGGTGGTCTCTGTCATCTCATTTTTTATTTCAGGAGTAACAATGTCATGAACCGGCCCTTTCACCTTTCTTCCATGGGAAACAGACAACGGAGATGAGGATGTGTTTCTTAATCCAGGATTTAATTTTAACTATGGTTCTTTTTTTTCTTCTCCTTTCTAAACTTAATCTCTGCTTTTTAAAAAAATCTGAATTCTTGTATTTCTCTTGTTGATAGCTATAAATATATCAGGTCAAAGGCTTGCAATTTTGGTATCTGGTGCCAGTTTTGCAAATGTAAGTGTTCTTGTGAATAAATGTTTTATCTTCTGCATGAAGCCATGTGTAGGAAAAACAAGCCACAATCCTACAGTTGATACACATTTTTCTTTCTGGGAAAATATCCTGACCAAATTTGTGAAGCCAGTGGGAAAAGATAAAGTAGATTTTTGCATGAGTGTTTTGACTCAGTTCACTTGGTCTTCATGATTTACTTGTTTTTACATTTCAAAGGATATTCTGCAATAATATGCCTCTCCATTTTAAACAATACAAAAAGGATTACTGTAGAAATCAGGCAGAAGTAGTGAGGCACTATATGATTAGTATGAGAATAAAAATGGACAAACAAGAAACGGACCAGATTTAGTTGAAAGCTTACAGACAAACACAAGGAGAGAGGACAGAAGAGAATCTCCTGTCTCAAGGTTTCCAATGGTAAATCTCCAAAAGAAAAAAAAGACATTTGGCTCAGACGTAGATCACGTTTGAATGCAGCATGTGGAATCCAACACATCCCCAAAGAGAATTAAAAAAAGGGCTGACATTGGAGATGTTCCACATTTCATGTTAACACTGAACATTTCTCTCTTTTGACAAACTTGAAACACATTTCTTAAAATGTAAGGTAAATGTAAGAAATGTATTGCGAGCTCACTAGTTACATTACAAATGCAGGCGTATATTAATGGTTCAGTGGTGACTGCTGGGTGGTTGGTGGCAAGTGAACCTTCAAATCAAATCCTGCTTTGGGTTTTTTTTATTCCACACTGAGCTGTCTCAAGGTACCAAAAAGAGATGCACAACCTTTTTTTTTTTTTTTCACAGTGTTAGATGTGCTGCACTTTTGATTAGACTCAGATGTTAGTGTTATAAAGGGCTTGTGTTTTTTCCACTAATATACACTGGGCAAAGTCTATTCTGACAGTTGAAATGATATAATAGATGACACATATTTTTGTTAAGCAGTATAAAAGATAATACGGAAAACTTCTGAAATACGTATATTAACCAACAAAAATATTTACAATAATATTTGTTTGTATTGTTCTGTTTTACTTTAAGCAAAACTTTTAAACAAACACGTTTAACAAATTGTGCCACTCTCATCTATGATATTTAAAAAAACATCTGAACTTGTTTAAAAATACAAAATTAATTTCTGTTGTAACTGTGTTGTAAAAGTAGAGGAAAATGTGTTGCCACCAGCTAATTTTACTAACATTTACTAACTTATGTTCCCTTCTGTGTTATAATGTTGTCTTTGTGAGTCCATGTTGATTCTTAAACAAGTATGTTAAGTTAAAGACTTCCATTTAAATCTTGCAGAAATTGAGGAAAAATTTCTTTGTGATAATATCAGAAGTAGAAAGGCTTAGCAGAATACATGTAATAATGCTAAAACATTGAGATCTAACATCCTCATTATCCTGACATAAATTCTGTTCCAAAATGCCAAAGCAGTGAAGCAATTTGATTGTACTATCACTCACCACTACAACACAAGCTGTGTATAAAGACCTGATTACACAACGTAATTAAAAGAAGAAGAAAAATACATAAATAGAAAACATGCAACATAAACATCCTACCTTGCATGAAACGGTTTAGTCCAATAAAAGTTTTGTCCAAGCTGATTTCAGTCATTTTTCTGTAGCAACCAATTTTGTCCACCTTTTGCAGCCTTTTAGCTGTCTTTCTTCAGCCGTTATATAAGTGAGTTGGTGTGACCACATAGTATGCAGCCAAAGTCTCAAAGTTGCACAAAACAAAACCTCCAGATGGCTTTGGTTGTTAGGGCAATGCGCAAACATGGCAACCAGTATAAAAAGAAAGGAGGACACAGCTAACTATCAACTGTATGTTAGAGCCAGGCACCTTTATCTGAAACCTGACTAAAAATAACCCACTAATGGGAAGATTAACCAAACACAGTCATTGTGCTGAATACTTGCTCATGTCTACAGATCATTCATGCATAAAAAAGCAAACATGGTTGGAATCTTTTCCAGCTTTATAGAAGTTCTGTTCAGTGGAACTGCCACATGAGTTTAAATGTGAAAACTAAAGGTTTTTGTGGGTTCAACATCATATCCTTCAGATCCCTCAGGGAATCTCCATCAGTATGTAGTGTAGGTGAAGTATAGTAAACAGTATATGTAAACACAGTCACTGTCAATCACTTTCAGCACCTCTGACATGGAATACAATCAGAACCTGATGGTGTGACAGCACTTTGATGGATGAGGGCACGACCCTCCTTACACTTTTTAATACTCAGCACCTGCAAAAACACTTGTTTGGTTGTAACCTGAGATTATTTCACATAAACAAACTGGATGAAGGGATGACAGGATTAATGGATATTTTGTGCCTATGCAGTAATAGACACATTTTTTGAGGGCACTTGATAGTTTAAATAGACACTGTGTTATTTTCAAGGTGATCTTCAATGGATCATCTTGTTCATTTCCTGCAGTTTTCTACTTATTTTTGGAAGCCAAAGAGGTAAATAACTTTATTACTATTAATACTGAATATTAAGCTAAATAAAGCTGAATGGTAACTTGTTTTAGTTTTAGGTTAATTGGCCTATCTGCACATGTTTATTTGTCTCTTCTTCGGATCCAAATTGTATCTTAATTCTCTCCACCGATGAATGTTTGGACCTCAGTGCCCCTAAGCAGGATTAAGCAGGTATATAAAATAAATGAATGGATTACAGGAAAAATGCTTGACATGTCAGTTCCTATCCACTTGTGGCCACTTTGCAGTAGATTCTCAAATTAACTCTCTAATCCTTTCTTTCTACTTTGAAAGGAGGCTTCTGAAAATTCACACAGAAAAGGGATTACAGTAACATGTGAAGTCCACAAAAATTAAGGAACCTCTCTTAAATCTGTGGTAGCTTTTAACCCACTGAGGTTGATGAAAAAAAAAAACAAAAAAAAAACAACAATCAAAATAAAATAATGTTTTTTTTTGTGTGTGCATGCAAGTTAAATGCTTTTGGGCATCAAAACTGCACCATGAACATTAAGCTCTGACTTTTTTCCAGGTCATGCAGCATGTTTTCTGTCATTGCCTGGAAACCTCCTTTATTCTGACACAACTTTATGCTTAACAAGTTTGAGGGTGTCACTGGTATATGCAATGCGTTTTTATTTAAACAACATTATACATCTGTCATCTCTCAAGGTGATTTCTCCCAAAGGCGACAGACAGCATTTCATCTCCTCCTTCTGGCAACTCATTTATATGAAACTGGAATTCAGACGCTGCAGATTTGATTTCCAGCAAGAAAGCTGTAAAAACAGATAGGTTCAAGATTTACTCATTCATTGTTATTTGAAAACAAATAATACTCTGGAGGGTCGTATATTTTTAATCTTATAGATTTATTTCTTTTTTAACATCTAGAAATATAATTTGATATCTTGGTAAAATGGCTCTCAGCTGAGTGTGCAGAGAGCCATAAAAAGCCTTCTTTCAAGAAACTGTTTTTCCAGCAGGTATTCCTGTGGGTAGGTTGTGAATTCAATTAAGATAGCAAAGTGTGCCAGAGTTCAGTGTGTTAAGACTCCCACAGTGACATGATGGAGAAATTAAATTTGTAAACAGAAGATCCATGGGAGAGATTAGAGAAATCTCTCAGTGTCAAGAACTATTCTCAGAGCAGATTCGTACACATAAATGTATATTTGTAGCTGTTGAAATGATCAGTAAGAAGTAGGAAAGCGAGGAAATGTTTAATCACTAATTTATTCCCAAAGTAATTCTCTATAAAATGGATTATTCATCTTTCTGTTGTGTTTGTCAAACTATATGTGATTTGTTGTGTTGTTTTCAAAGGGTCCAAGGACAATTGGTCATATCTGTAAAGCTTTTTCCAACTGTGGGAACAAGAATAAAGAAATAAGACACATTAATTTCTGTTCTTAAGGCATCTCAAGGCCAGACAAAGCAAAGCTTTTAAAGGACTGAGAGCATGAAAATGAGAGCTATAAATTTTCCAACTCCAGTCAAAGAACTCTGTTTACATGAGTGTCACATATTAAAGGCTTTGATGACTTCAATGTTTCTTCCTCTAATAGAATCAAGGAAAGACACAAATTGTTAAAGGACATGCACACTGATCTCCTCTGCAGAAATTAACCACTGGGGGTCAGCATTTTAGCATAAAGAGCCGATATGAAATATTAATCACTGTGAACAGCTGAACATGTCCTAATGAATTCAATTGTTGCCCTTTTAAACTTATATATTACATTATCTCAGATTACACATTGTTTGTGTAAACAGATTTATTGATAAGCAAAGATCTGTAAAGTAATAGGAAAATAAGTGTTTTATTTTATTTTATTTTTTATTGCAGACACCTAATAACACACAGATATTTAAAATTCAACTTAGTTGAATTTAATTTATTCAGATTTCACTTTCATCTTCAGAAATAGTTTTCAGCAAAGGCTCCATGGGAATAATTACTAGAATCCTTAATAATTTCTATACAAATAAATAAATAAATAAAAGAAAATTCTCCAAATTATACTTCAGATTTTAAGATAAATGGGTTTCTATGAACTTTTAATTAGTACTCATGGCTTTATAAAATGGGAAATAAATAAATAACACAAGAGGCCGATTTTTTTAAGCCACTGGTGTCTATATAGGACAAGGATACATATTTAGCTTGCAAGACTAAAATATGAAATAGTTATGAAAAGTAAATGGTAAAACATATATATTTATATTTATTAAAACGTATGCTGTGTACTCAGGAGGAGTATGTGATTTGATAAGCTACCTACAATTAAATAATTGGTTAGTTCCTGTACAGCTGAGACTATCAAAAGCTGCCATGTTCTCATTTTTAATTTTTTTAGAAGACCATCAACTTATTCTCTTAACTCTGCACCAAAACACCTCACAGCCAGTGTTAAGTTTTGACTGTTTAGTTACTGTTTACAACAGTTTTAGTAATATGCCAAATATTTGTCCCCATATTTTTTATTTTATTTTATTTATTTTTTTTGCAGGCACTAAATGGATTCTATGGATTCTGTTGTATTACCCCAAATTGTAAATATCAGCCTACAGCTGGTAATTTTCATAAAGACATATTTTCTGTGTGTGTAGTAGAGTCTATATCATACAATATGAAAAAAAAAACTCTTCATGTTTCTCTTCAAAGGAAGAAAATGAGACAGGAATGCTTTCAACAAGGGAGTTAAAGCTTAAAATAGTGTTGAGAATTTAAATTCACATCTGTTCTTAGAAAAGCCTTAGCTGTTTAAAGATTCCAAAAGCTTGCCATATAGGAAGATTTCCCACCATTAGAGATTATAGTGTTTATACAACATTATCAGCTTCATTCTGACTGTATCACCACTGTCTTTCAAAAACGGATTAGAATTAAAAATGGCGTTTAGTGACCTGTATGAAATAAAACATGTCCAAAAAGATTGTCAGTTATTTATTAATAAGTAGTTTAACACATCTTTAACCAGTTTAATATCTTCTGGGTTTATTGGTAACTAATGACTGTCCAGGCACCAATCTGGGGGTGAGGTGCATGTGTGTTTGACAAGTACAGAGCAGAGTTTGTCAGAGGTCAAACTGAAGCCTTGGGTTACTGACAGGCTTTTAAATCCCTGAGTAAACACAACACAGCTCCCCAAACTCCAGGCAAGATTAACCTTCATCAGTCAAACTCACTGCATGCTCTCTGACATTTCAGAGGAATATTATGTGATGTATGTGCAGTAGACAAAGGCTGATGCTAAACCTTTGTTCATAAAGCATGCTAATGTTCAAATATAAACTCATTTGATAATTTCTCTCTACACCTGTGATTATTCTTCTATCCACCATTTTAACTTTTAAAGGGGCAATATTATGTATTTCAGTCACATAGTCCCATTTTTATAACACAATGAAGTAACTATTTTGACTTGTGCTACATATATAAAATATTATTTTAAAAAATTGACTTTGTAATTTAAGTCCTTGAAATTGGGTCTCTGCTCTTTCTGAATCTCCACCTTCAGGAAGTCATCTAACATTGTTTCTCTATTAACCCTTTACTAGTTTTGCATTGAGAAGTAGATCATATACTGAGCTCAGCAGATGCGCAGTTCCACCAGGTATTTGCTAATTGCTCCTGGCTAGTCTGAAGGAGCTGACTGGGGAGTCAAGGAGGAGGGTTGCTCTCTAACATGGAAGCGTGGAAACTGCAGCTCCAAGGAAGAGCTGCGTCTTGAAGGTGGCGTTGGGTCCACCCAGGTGTTTTGCACAGTTGAACGGTTGCCATGGGAGATTCAAGAATTTCTGAAAGAATCAAAGTAATACTCTAAATGTGTTTTTGATGAGGGAACAACATTAGTACATGATGTAAAGCTCCAAAAATACAACTTTAAATAATACTGACCCTTTAACACGTTTTTAGCAAGTCCAAGTCTGTTCTGTCATATTTAATAAGAAATCACTATCTTTTCTCTGCACTCAAGCCTAAGTGATGTTCTGATCTTTTATCATCTCCCTCATTTTGTGTCTCATCAGCTGCTGTTGAGTGTTTTTACACACCTCAAGCATATTTATGGGAACAAGAGAAAAACAAATTCCTCACTTTAAAGTGAAAAAGAAATCCATAAAACAATTACCTATTTAATCACAAGGACATATTAAAAATAATCTGTTATGAAGTTTTACTGATTCAGCACTGAAAATGTTTCTCTGTAAATATCTAATAAATCATAATAGATTGAACCCTGGGTCTTATAAACACAAATCATCTCTGCATGTGTTAAAGCACTTGGTTTTGCTCAAAAGACTCCAAGCTGTATGAAATTTTTTATCCTATCTGTGTTTTCTTTTCAGATTAGCCAGTGGTCTCGCTGATGGCAAACATTGTATAAAAAACATAATCACACAATGGAGCCATCGGTCCGTGTTTGATTTGGAGCAGCTGGCGTTGTTATCAGAGTCTAAAGGCACTGGCCAAAAGCCATTAGAGCTCTTTAGCACAAGCCTGGTGTTCCACCCAGGCTACATGCTCACATACACTTGCTAGAAACAATGATTTGGGTTATTAGTTTTCACAGATAGCTTGATATTGCAGAAAACAGCCCAGTCAGCACAATCTGGTGGTGTATTTGGAGGTCAGTGTCTCCAAAGGCTGTTTGTCTTCAAACTAAGTGTGCATAGTATACTTATACGTTTCATATTATTATCATTTCATTTTCCAGTGCTTGACAATTAGCCTGCCTCAGTCATGTTGAAGAACAGCATGATTTATCAAAGGCTTAAAATACTGATTTCAAAAATGTACTTAACATATGGACCAGATGATTATTCAGTTGATTATTTGGTGCAGAACAAATTCAAGCAATTTCATTCAACAATATCGTCATAACTTATTTATTATTTTTGCTTCTTTCTTGCTTTTATTTTTATTTTTTCTAAATAAATAAATAAATAAAAATAAATAAATAAATGTGTGGGTCTTGACAATTATTTCAACATCCATTAAATAAAATAATAAAAACATTAAACATTTGATGACACCATTAATACCTTTGCTTACTTTGTTATATTACAACCACAGACTTTTATTTATTTTTCAGGGATTTTATGCAGTATATCAGCATAAAATAATCAATTGCAGTAGAATGGTTTATTAAAATTTTCCCCAAAAAATCCAACAAAGTTTGTTGTTGCATTGCTTTGTATCCTTCAACCAAATAAATGTAATGTAATATAATCCCAAAAGGCACAAACTGAAACTTGCAGAGGTTAAAAAATGTGAATTTTAAAGATTACAATTTTTTTTTTCCAATCTGCCTATCCATAGTTTGATTTCGTGCTTAATTTTAGTCGAGATTTGGTTCCTATTTATTAGAAAGAACAAATAAAGAACAAATAGAGCAGTGGCATTAATAAGCAAGTAAACATTTCAGTAGGATGTGGTTTGAGGGAAGATTTCCTGATCAAGAATGGCTAGATGTGCAACGTTTCTATTTTGGTTTGGCAGCTTGAGCTTTATGCTTTGATTCTTGTGAGAATGTTTATGTATATGATGCATGGTATGATGTAGCGCAAGAAGACCAAAATAATGACTTCTCAAGTTTTTGTCAGAAAATGGGCAAGAGAAATCATTAAACATGACAGCCAAATGAAAAATCTGCAACAACAAACAAAACAAAAAACATTCAAACTTTGAATTAGTAAACAATCAAGAAAAATATAAATAGCTGGATATGCAAAGTTGTAGGCAATAAGGATGCATACATTTACAAAATAAAATTAGCAAAAATAAAGAAAAAATCATGTAGATAATTCTTTGAAAGACAGATGTAGGTGAGAATGATTTTTTTTAATTTAAATGTATTTAGATTTTTAGAGTTTATTTTCTATAATCAGTTCTTGTTCACTGTTATAAAAGCTACAAAAATATATTTCTATTTTACACATATGTCTGTGATTTGTTACTAATCTAGCCTAACAACTTTTGTCCTTCAAAATAAAATGCACTTTTATGGACCAGTTCTTCAGAAGCACAGTCAGCTAAATGCAGTCAAATAATCATAAACTTCAAATGTCTCTAGAATGAGAACAATACACAGATTTCTGAATTATAAAGCTCCAGAAGAATATAGTGTTTACTCATTCCTTTTTTTGACTGATGACAGGTAAATGAAAAGCTATTTGCTAATTGTTCATATTAAGCTCATTTGTAAGAATCAGAATATGATTCTTATAAGTGATTCAGAAAATTTATTGCATAGTTTTATTTACTGCAAGTTTTTACAGTCTTTAGTTAGTTGTTGCAGTCTCACTACAGCAGCACACAACAGGTACACCAGATAGAATAAAGGAAGAACCTGGGTGGAGGAGTTGAAGATGCTTTAGATCGCATATTCAGGAAATGGTGAACGAAGATAAGACATCGTACAATTTCAACACATGACAACAGTCCAGGATGTACGAAATGAAGAACATCTTCCTTCTCATCATCCTGATTTCAGGTAAAATTTGGGTTCTTTTTCTCTGTTCTCCTTTTATATCTGAGTTATAACTGTTGTTGCACAATTTTAATTACTGTTTTGATATTCTTGCGGAAGCATTACGCTTACGGTCTCAATCGAGCACCAGATCACAACGGAAAACTAACGAGTCAAATCTATTGAATTGTATTTTAATGTGACCAAACAATTTATGTTCATAACTAGTTTGAATCCACTGGCATTTGATTTCCCATATAATTGGTAGTTTTGACTTTAAAGTTAAAATCACAACAATTCTGTAGTGTTAAATTTATTTCTTAGCTTATAAATTGTCTCACTGAATGGCATGGCATCATCTGAACATTTTTATCTGTCTGATCTACAGATTTTGAGGCTTCAGTTGGAACAAAACAGTGCCTGCAAGGTGTGACTGAATTTACCTGCAGACTCCCAAACAGTAAAAATGTGAAAACATTTATTTCCACAATTAACTCAGAGCACAACAATCATACCGTTGAATGTAAAGAAAGATTTAACTCCCTCCTGTTCCAATACAAAAGCAAAAAACGCAGCTTGACAGTAAAGTCAAAACAATACATTGGTAAAATAATAGAAGTAAAAGCAGGTAAACTACACTCAACTTTTAAATTGCAAAAATATTGTCAATAATTAACTGTATTTAAGTGTAAAGTTTAAGAAATGTATTTGCTGGATAAAATTTTGTCTGTTTCAAATGTTTATCTTTCTGATTTGCAGACAGCTGTAACTCATCAGTTAAAGCAGCTAAACAGCACACAATATGTAATTATCCAGATCGAAACCAGTCAAAAATCCAGTTTAAGTGCAAGTCCAAGGATTTTGTCTGTGAAGACTTATCCCCACAATCATATCAAGTTTCAAATAAAGATTCTCCAGGCAGTCTTTACTCATGTAAAATGGAGGAGAGAAACACAGATAAACGTCAAGCTAAACTCATTCTAACGGTTACAGGTAAATAATACTCGTGTACCTACATTATGAAATATCATTCTGTTAAGGTAACCTAATTTTCTAAATCTTATTTGTTTACAGATATTGTAACTTTCACAAAATCACCAATTATTGGAGGGAACCTTGATTTCTTTTGCAAATATGATGACAAAGACCAAAACCCTGACAAATTTGTCTGTAAGGGAGAAGATCCAATCAAATGTGAAAATGTCACAAGTACCAAAACTGCAGATAAAAACTCCAGGTTTACAATGGTTAATAATAAGAATGGTCATATCACTATAACAATGAAAGAGGTAAGAGCCATCGACTCTGGTACATACTGGTGTGGAACGGAGCAGCAGGACAGTCGAATATTCATAAGCCGACTCTTGTTGAATGTAGGTGAGTCTAAGCCTGATTAGAACTGCTGTGGTATTATTGAAAAATGTTGACCTTGCATAAATGTGAGATGAATAAATACCTGATTAAATTTTTAGGTTAATTTATTCAATTTGGTTATTTTTTTAGTTTCTCAGGTAAGGACCTTGCTCTAATGACGGTTAGACGTATAAGCAAAGAAATGCTGGTGACGATATTGAGGTGTTTCTGAGCTGAAAGGGAGGAGAATTACAGGAAGTGGTTTTATTCAGCAGCCATTAATACAGGAAGCACAGGCACAGTGTGTGGTTTTAATGTGCTTGTAAAATTATCATTCCTCTTTGTAAAATTCACTTGTGTTAAATCACAGACCTTTTAATTAATCACCAGACATATTTGTTTAGGTAAAAAGACAGAAGTATGTGCATCTATTTCTTTTTATGATTCTTTAACACAAACTTTGGGAGGAATGAAAACAACAAAAACACAATCTGACCTTGGCATTCTGGGATGCACACTGCTGGCAGTACAGCATTATTTTAGCGTTTTCATTTTATTTCCATTTTTCCTGTAATCAGACAGAACATAATTACAAAAATATATATATATGACAGTCAGCATGAGAATATAACTGAAAAGTAATTTCTAAAAAGAGAAACTTTGAGTGTCAATCAAGCAACAGGATGCTTGATTGACATGGAGCAGTGTTTGGTGACAAAATCATGTTTATGAACATCACTCTTCTACATATTTATAGTTCAAAACCCTTTCACATCTATCATAACATATGGTTTTATCTCCATGCTTTTCATATCTAGTCACAACACCCACATCTCCTACTTCAACTACAACTTCTGGTACTTCTGGTAAGATCACATATTTACATTAAGACATTTATTTTGCTGAACCTGAGTAATGGGGTACAAGCTGTTTTTGGTGTTGATATAGCTTTTTTGATTTGTTGTTGGGTTTATTTAGTAAAGGCATCCATGTCCTCTGCCTGTATGAGAACATCATGCTTGCCAACCTTCCACAACATTTTTACTTTGTTTCTGTAAAATCTATTTTAGATTCTTTAAAATGTGGGTAATCATGTCATGACTGTTTCAAACAATGCCATTTATTTCAGGTGGCTTGAGTTCAGTGGCGAAAACATCTATCATCATGATAGCAGTTGGAGGGACGCTGAGTCTTTTGGTGATAGTTACATTTTGTCTGTACAAACGTAAGAATTTACATCATTTATTAGCACGACATAAAACAAAGGGTCTCATACGGACAAAATTACATTTATAAACTGTAAATGTCATTATCATTCCTAATTCTAAAACATGGCGAATCGTGTCAAGATTCTCAATAGAATTCAAAAGAACAATATTTTACCTGAAATCATTATTCCTGAATAGTCTGGAATGATATTTACTTTCAGTCTAAAACTGGAAAAATAAATTAATTATGGAAAAATGTATGCATGACAACAGCTTACTTTGTTAAAGCATTGGCTCCAGAATGTTGTTATAGGATTATTCACTAATTTACTGATTTTGCTGATCATGAAAATCATACTGTAAAATTTTAATCTGCTTGGTGCAATAATGTCAGCTGTGGCTAATCCAGTAGCTGGTTACCATCATTGTGTGAATGTGTGTGTGACTGAATGTAGTTTGAAGTCTTCTGGGATCCTCTGGATTTAATAAAATGCTATTTACTGTTGTGTATCTTACAGGATGTCTTTGTTCAGATAAAGCAGAAAACAGATCTGGAGAACATCCCACAGAGGTTAGTGCTTGTATGGAAGGATATTGATGTATTTAGTTTGTTTACTTTTTTCACCCATATCACTATAGTTAAAAGAGTTGGTATTGAATATGAATTTTATTTAGACTAAATGGGAAAAAAAATAATTTTTAAACATTTATTTCTAAAAGGACTGCATATATGAAGAGATACCAGATGATCTACAGACTAAAGTGGGCACCATTTATGCCACAGTCAACTTTTCGCCTAACGACCCAGCTTCAATGCATTATTGTACTATCAATTTTCAAAGCGGTTCCACCAAAACCACTGATGGAGAAGCTCAGATCGTGGAACCCTCCTCATCCTCTTATCAGTATTCTGCCATAAAGTTGAGCCAAAACTCAGCTTCCCTCAGTGGTCCACCAACCAAATCTACAGGCAAACCCCTTTACTCAGCAGTCAAGAAATAACAATAGAAAATGAACAAATAAAAAACAAAGAAGTAAAAGATTGGAGGACATACATTTTATTTGATCAGGGTAAACATTGTAAATACTTTCAAGCTGGAATCAGTTGATGTTATAAAATATGATATGTGACATCTGACCTGCAGTGCAATGATGGAGCTCAGTATTAAAGTTTGATTTCTCTGTTCACTTCAGCCTCATATTTATCACATCACAGGATGCACTGTGACAGTATTTTGCTTTTTTATGCATTATTTGACAATTGCACTTGAAAACCATCATTACTACAGGTGTATTATGCTTGCTGTTATGTGGTTTTATCTGTTTTGTATTTGGTTAGTGTTCATATCAAAAATATCCCAAATTCAGAAGATGAGCTTTAACTTAACAGAGCTAAGTTAAAGCTCTGTTAACTTATATATATATATATATATATATATATATATATATATATATATATATATATATATATATATATATATATATATAGCCAAATACCTCCAACGAATAAGGCAAGTCCTGAGAAGCCAGCTCAATGGCAAGAACAAGATCCGTGCAATAAACAGCTATGCCTTGCCAGTAATCAGATACCCTGCCGGAATAATTAGCTGGCCAATGGAAGAGATGAAGGCCACGGATGTTAAGACTCGGAAACTACTAACCATGCATGGAGGGTTCCACCCCAAATCCAGCACCCTGAGACTGTACACGAGCCGTAAGGAAGGAGGCAGAGGACTAGTGAGTGTGAGAGCCACTGTCCAGGATGAAACATCCAAGATCCATAAATACATCAAGGACAAAGCCTCAACGGACGATGTGCTCAGCGAATGTCTCAGGCAATGGGGAACAGAGGACAAGGTGCTGGAGGAACCATCATGGGAGGACAAGCCCCTACATGGGATGTACCACCGACAAATAACTGAAGTGGCTGATATCAGGAAATCCTACCAATGGCTGGAGAAAGCTGGACTCAAGGACAACACGGAGGCCCTCATCCTGGCCGCCCAGGAACAGGCCCTAAACACCAGAGCAATAGAGGCTCAGATCTACCACACCAGACAAGACCCAAGGTGTAGGTTGTGCAAGGAGGCCCCTGAGACAGTCCAGCACATAACAGCAGGGTGCAAGATGCTGGCAGGGAAAGCGTACATGGAACGACATAACCAAGTGGCGGGCATAGTGTACAGGAACATCTGTGCAGAATATGGACTGGAAGCCCCGAGGTCAAAGTGGGGGACACCCCCAAAGGTGGTGGAGAATGACCGAGCTAAGATCCTGTGGGACTTCCAGATCCAGACAGACAAGATGGTAATGGCGAACCAACCGGACATTGTGGTGGTGGATAAAGAACAGAGGAAAGCCGTTGTGGTGGATGTAGCAATACCAAGTGACCACAACATCAGGAAAAAGGAGCATGAGAAACTGAAGAAATACCAGGGCCTAAGAGAGGAACTGGAGAAGGCCTGGAAGGTGAAGACCACAGTGGTGCCTGTGGTCATCGGGGCCCTCGGGGCAGACACCCCCAAACTGGAGCAGTGGCTACAACAGATCCCAGGAACAACATCAGACATCTCAGTCCAGAAATGTGCAGTTCTAGGCACAGCCAAGATACTGCGCAGAACCCTCAAGCTCCCAGGCCTCTGGTAGAGGACCCGAGCTCAGAGGATGAAAGAGACCACCCACGAAGGGTGAGAGGGGAATTTTTTATATATATATATATATATATATATATATATATATATATATATATATATCTCCTCCCACTCTGCCCTGCAGTCCGAGCAGGGACCCGAGCTCAGAGGATGAAAGAGACCACCCGCGGAGGGTGGTCTCTTTTTCTCTGGTGGTCTCTGGTGTTCATTCGGGCCACGATTCTCTCTCTCAGGTCAGCTGCTGCCTCATTCAGCTTTGATAGTTCGTTCATTACTGGGCTACATACCCAGTCTCTGGGCGGGTAGTTGTAGTTAACTCCGCCCCTGTCCTGACATCCAGGCCGTAGCATCTGTGTTGTACCTCGTCAATCTCAAGTTGTGATAGGAGTTGCCGTTTGCGGATGTTGGAACACTACTACTAGTTGTTTAGCAGTCATTGCAGACTGGGGATGTCGAACTGACCATTTTTCCCACAGTCTTTGCATGTAGCCCCTCTGACTAGGGTTACTTGAGTAGTAGCATTCCAACAGATCCAGGTTTTCACCTCTCGCCCATTTCCGTCTTGTTCCAGTAGCCCATTTGTCATCAAGGTCCTCTGGTTCCCCAGCACCTGACGCAGACCTTGTTTGGCCGGGCGACGTCTGAGCCGGCATGTTCTGCATATCAATTTCTCTCAAGGTATGAGGTAGGCTATATAGCTCCAAGGGTCTTGCCTAAGGACCCACACTGGATAGCTCAGTTTCACTGTTGTAACTTTTTGCCCCAGCCTGGATTCGAACCCCGGTCTCCCGGGTGGAAGATTGGTGACTTACCCATTGATATATATATATATATATATATATATATATATATATATATATATATATATATATATATATATATAATAGGGACAAAACAGGTCCTATGGATAAAGCACAAAATTTGAATAAAATATACACAAAATATATTTTTTTTCAAATATCTGACTCAACTAACCTGGGTCATGTGAGCACAACAATGTATATTTTCCAGGTATTTGCTAAATATTTTTTTATTTTAAATATTGTAGTTGGTGGATGATGCCTGTAAAAGCCCTTGTCCAGGAGCAGAACTCAATACATTATAATAGTTTAAAAATAATTAAAGAAATACTAAAATTATATATTGTGACAATTAAGTATAAGTAGTCATATAAATAATTAAAAAGGTATCAATAAATTGAATTAAAAATCATTTTTATATATGAGAAAGTACCCTGCCGTACCCCCTTACTTTCACCCCTGCTCTTATGTACACTGAACAGTTATACTTTAATTTAATAAAAATTGATTACATGATTACAGGAAAGATGATACTGGGTGTGTTAGGGCACCAGATTCATTTGCTCCCTTCTCCTCCTCAGTGCGTTTTCCTTTTTCCTTCTGTGGTGTGAGGAGGCACCACCAGTCCACTCTTCATGCTGACGAGAATCACCTGTAGCCTATCAAATGTCATCAAGCTCCAGCTTATAAGGCTGGTTCCCCCTATTCATATCTCACCAGTTTGTCTAACAGTTTTAGAAGGTTTGCAAGATCAGCTAACTTTGTTTGTCTTCTCAGGAATCTTGCTCTGCTTCAAGTGTATTAATAGATTCTATAATCCACTACTGCAGTTTCTGCCTCCCTACAGAAAACGAAGACTGGTAGTGTTATCATTCCAAACCTTCACATATCTGCCTGTATTCCATAAAAGGGTGGAAACTACTGGAGTAAAAAGTACATGATCCTTACAGATTTTGCATTTTTGCTCACAAGATACGGTTCAGGGACCATTCAAACACAAGTATTCCTGGCCCTAATTTATTAAATGCTTGCAGCACATCTATCCACATAGTGACACTCAAATCAATCCTCCATGACTGGCAAGACCAAAGAACTGTAAAAGAATGCCAGGATAAATATGGCATCACCACAAGGCTGGATTTAAGAAAACTGCTTTTGTCTTGGCACCTTTCTAATTGCAACTTTTTAAAAATAAAAATCAAACTTTTCTGAAGCCGTGGTGTATTTACAAACATGTTCAAGAGAACAGGACAATACGAAGAGTTTCATTTGTTTCAATGACAATGCAGCATTCTCTCCAGGTCATAAAGAGCTCAAACTGGCTGTCTAATAAAAAAATATATTCTTTGTAAAATGTTTGCGGAAAAAGCACTATTTTCAGAATAATATATTTCAAAATTTATTCAGCCCACATTGACAGGATATAATTAATAAGATCCAACAAGGCAGAAAAAAATTTCACACAGTAAACAAAGCATCAAACGTTAGATCAAACATTGGCCTGAAGCTCTAAAAATACAAAAAAAAAAAAAAAAAAACCTGGAAAACCAACATTTTCTCTTCTAAGCCACTTAAGGAGAGCTTAGCTCATATCCATGCTCTCTGTGGGGCCTAAGCCTCCTGCCTCCCCTCCCTGGACACTCTGGTAGATGGACGCCATGTCAGCGTTGGATCTAATCTGGTTGGCGAATTCAGTCATGCTGGGACTTCTCTCCACCTCCGGCACAGCCAGCAGGGCAGCGACAGCGCGCATGGCTGAGCGCCGCAGTTCCTCCTGCTTCTCAAACTCCTGTTTTACAGAACCGGCCTTTACCTGTAGATTGTAGGAGATGCCACAGAGTGTAACTCATGTTGTTTTGGTGGGCATTCTGGTTAAGCTTCAGGTCAACAAATTGGGTCAAATGCCTCATATTTCAGTAATAATTTCAAAGTATTTCAGTACTTTGGTGGTGCAGGTGGCTTTAAGAGGTTCCACCAGTCGGTCTAGTCTTTGGAGAACAGCAGCAGGACACAAAGAAACCAGTCTGGCCAACATCAAAAAGGTCAACATCTACAGCCCAGAATAAACAGAAGTGATAGAAAAACAGGCGGTTTGTTCTTTAACAGTCCAGGAAGCTGAATTGCTGTTTTCTTACATTCCATGGAGCAAGCTTGACATTTATTTGATGCAATTATTTCATTTTCAAATAATATTCCTGCTCACCTTGATATCATAGTGGTCTTTGAGTCCTTCCTCCACATGATCCAGAAACTGCAGGACGTCCAGCCCCTCTAGGCAGCTGTCCAGCAGAGTGTACATACACTCAAATGCTGCTTTACGCACATCCAAACCATCATCCACCGTGTGTTTGAAGGGTCCCATCTCCACCTGCAGCACACATGCAAAGCATTACATTTGCACAGACTGTCATTACTTGCAGAGTCTCCATCAGCCAACACACCTCCCTGATGAGGTCCTTCCTGATCTGGGTTTCCTTGTAAAGGTGAGGCAGGATTGTTCCCAGCAGACCTTTGACCAGAGATGGTTTGTTATGAGTAGCAGAGTTAAACATCACCAAGGCGACACGGCGCACGTTGATGTCACTGTCCTGCAGAGTCTTCAGAAAGTCACCTGTCGGAGTAAAAGAGAAAAGTTTTGTATCACCATTAACAAAGTTTGAAACCTTCAACGAATATGAAAAAAAAAAAAGCCGCTAATATACTAAAGAATGCTAAAAATGGTTTTGGATTTCAAATTTAAAATCTATTTTTCTACACTCTTCTTGTCACAGTAGATCCACAAACATAAATGTGTCTCATTAGAAATTCATGGGACAGGCCAAAAAATAGTACTGCATATTGTAATGTAGAAGGAAAACAGCACATAGTTTTAAAAGTTTGTGAAAAGAAAAAAAAATTCTATGCACACATTTGTATCCATCCAACTTGGCCTAAAGGTAATGAAGCGCCACCCACTACCTTTAGAAGTTACAAAATTAGTACATAAATGCAGCTGTTCCCTCCTCGCCTTTTAAGGTTTGGTAAAGAACATAAGTAAGCACGCATTATCAAAAAGATCAAAACGCATCAGACAAGTCAGAGCCACTATTAGTCACACACTAAATATTATCATTGTGACAGAGTGGCAGGAAGGAAGTCGCTGTCTAAAAAAGCTATAAGAATTTCCTGCTGCAGTATATCAATAGTACCAAAAGGGAAACAGTAAATAAGGATCTTATTGGCATTCATGCAAAATGCTTCGTGTGGGTTGAAATGAAGACATTACCTGTCATTCTAAACACAACAACCTCACCAGGTAACATGGTGTTGGCGGCATAATGCTGTTGTAATTTTTCCTACTTAATAAAATCCACAACTTTGTATTGGTCTTTTGCGTGAAAGCTAGGTTAATACACTGATGTTTGTAATTACAACATAACAAATGTAAAAAAAAATGTTGAAGGATTATAAATATTTTTTGCAAGGTATGATGTTTTCGAACACATCATGGTAGCTGAGTTCACCACTGAACTAACTGAAATATTTAGTTGGAAAATCATCTGCAAATTAAAACAAATTGTGCTTGAAGCTTATGGGTTGTGAGGGTTAAACAACTGAGGCTTCAGTAAGCATAGACTCATCACAGCTGAAGAGCTGAGGCAGAAATCATCAGAATGAGTCCAAAACAGCAGGTTTCTTTGTGCCTATCAGGCCTGTTTAATGTACCCTATCCAAGTTTGACTACTTCTGAATCAGATACTCACACTAAGCCTGCATAAAGTTATATCACCAGAAACTACGGCTCATCATAACTGAGGCTGTTCTGAGTGGCAACACGGTGCGCTGAATTTGACGTTTCCCAGGAATGTTGAGGTTTGATTATCTTAAGTCCATTCACAAACGTTTTTATGTGCAATCATATGGCCAGTAAAACATTGTTGTAGAATTTATATTAAAAAGTGAACTAAGAGTAAAGATTTACTGCTAAAGCTGTGTTTTACCAATGCTGTCTTTCAGCAGTGAGTCTATGGGAGCTGGATGGTCAACGATGGTGAACTTTACAGCTGTCACCACCGTGCTGCGAGTCAGAGGAGAACCTGTAAGGCAACAAGCATGAGCAGAGAGTTAAAACTAGATTCTGTTTCATGACGTGGGTCAAGTTCTACAAGTTACCAAAATAAAATTCTACAAATGAGATATTTAAAGTAATCCATTTTTAACATTACACCCCTGGTATCTGAACTAAAATAACTGAGGTTAAACTCCGTGGTTTTGCTGATATGAGCACAGAAACACTTCAGGAAAAAGAGAAATGTGTGTCCCAGTTCCCATGGACATTGCAGAGAGACAAAATGAAGCTGGTTGGGTTTTACTCAGGAAACAGTAAATGGCTTGCAGCGTGATTAAACTTTGTTTTTATTGTACCTAAATTCCATAAAACTCTGTGTTTCTCCGTTGGCCATGTGCAATGTGCTTTGATTATGTTTTATTAATAAGTGATAACAAAATGGTTATGTTTTATTTGTAAAGAGATTTTGCTCTGGTTTTAACTGTGGAAGAAAGCATTATAATCTTTATTATTCAGCCAGGATAGATTGAACTGATATGTTTCTTGATAAGAGTTTCATTAGAGCAGCTATGAAAGAACAAAAACACCACTCCAGATTCTTGAAAACTGATCATTTCATCCTCCTTATCTTCTTCCTCTATAAATGCGTAGAGCTCTTTATGTTTTGCAGTGCTAGCATTTCCATTAGAAATGTGAGAAAAACTTTGATACTTTGCTAATGTCAAAAAAACAACTTCACAATTGCATTGTTTCCATAAAATAAGAGAAACAACACAAGTTGTTTATCACATGACTTGTGTGATGCTAAAAAAGTATTTGATTTACAGTTTTGTGAAACAAACCAACATCAGTAGATATGAAAAAACACGCCATCCTGGCAGTAAAACTTTTTATCAAAAAACTTTGTAATTGGCATGTTCCCATTAAGCTCATTTATTTTCAAAATGTCATGTGGTAAGTGGAAATGTGAGGTATCTAAATGTCTAAAAAGATCCAACATGATGAACAAAGGACAGAAAAAAAGAACTTGGCCCCCACCATACCAGCTTTAAGTTGTTGTTTTAGTCTGGGCAGAAGTTGTGCAGGGTTGACTAAGGTCAGTTTTCCCAAACATTCAGCCACTAGGTTCCTGGTCCCCTCCTCCTGACTCTCACAGTGCTGAAACAGCAAAGCCCAGATCGACTCCACATGAGGTGAGAGACTGGAGGCTGGACATGCGCTGAGCAGAGAAAGAGAAAAAGCTTCAGCGGAGATACCATGAAGGCCTCAAGGGACAAAACTTGCTTAGCTTATAAAACCTTTGATATAAAGTATATATATGAACACTGACCTGATGACCTCTTTGAGGGAGTGAAGCAGCAGGTATTGTCTTCGTGGTTGAGCTGAGATCTCCTTCAGCATGAAGGGCAGAAACTCATTTAGGCTGCCGACCGCCATGCCTCCTAAAGCGCAGGAAGCCGCTGTTTTTATCTGGGAACACAGAAGGGATGATGCCTCAATGCTTGTGAAGATAATTTGTGTTGGCATATTTTTACAACAACAAGCTGTGGCTTTAAGAAGAAACAGAGATGAAGTTGCTCCAGGGGATCGTTTTTTTTTTTTTTTTTTTTTTTTAAGAATATGTGAAAACCTCAATCCAATGACTGTGAAATGAGTGTGAAATATTTCTTTCTTTTTCCTGTCTTTTTGTTTTATGCTAGTTTGGAAGAGCTATCAAACTTAGCTTTTTTATCATCTGTGTCCTACCTCCTCGTTGGTTGAGGAGAAGGCCTCCAAGATGACTCCCTGAACCTCCTTACTCCCTCCCAGACTGCCGCTCCTCCCCACCTCCCCCAGACACAACAGAGACAGGACCTGAGCCGACTCTGGGGTACTGGAGTTCTTCACCTGAGGGAAGAGAGAAGTGAGCTTTCATAAGACAAACACCCAGGATGACATCGTTAAGCATCAGTGCTACCGTGTTTCACAAAAATAATAAGAAAGGGGGCAGCTTTTAACCAGGTGTTAATACTGTAGGAGGTATTAGTAAGATATCCATTTTTATTTGACACATTACAACCACAAACGTCTGAGGATTTCACTGGGATTTTATGAGACGGACTAAAACAAACAGTATCTAATACCTTGAGAAAAACTCTTCCTATATAGTTGAAAAGAAGAGTCACACACCTGCTGTATGAGGCTGGCCACAGTGCCAGGCGTCTCTTTTGGAGAAGCAGAGGACAGAGCAGCCACACAGCGAGCCACGGAGTGGTAGGACTGTCTGTGCAGGGCGTCCGCAGAGGACTTGGAGCTTTGAAATGGCTCCATAAGAGACTTCAGCAACTGACTGAGGAAGAGAGGAAAATATGGAAGCAAAATGAAGAAGGAAAAAAAAGTATGATGCCTGTACTTATGTACAGGTGTTGATACATCACAAATCACTGCAAAGTGCAACAACACTGCTAAATGAAACATAATCTATGTTGTGTGGTATTAACAGTCATTGTAAAAAGTAGACACTTTTGCAGTTTTATGGTTTTATTTCTTGGGGGCACAACAAAAATGATTGGGTCTTTCACAGAATCTAAAATGATGTAAATCTGACTTCAAATACACAAAAAAGTATGAGTTCAAACCACAGGATGCCCTTTGTAATGAACAGGAACCTGCGGGGATTCAGGTTCTGATCATCAACACCTCTAAAAATCAGCAGTTTTGGGAGATCAATGGCCTGAAGCACATTGTGCATACTAACAGAACTGCAAGACAGGAAAACTTCAGCAATGTCGAGAAGTTACAGCTGATTCCCATCAATCTGGGAAGGGTTAAACTGATTTTCCATCAGTCAACATAAAAGTCTCCCCAAGAGTGGTCATTTTAGCACTGTTGGTCATCTTATCCTGTTGAGTTAACAAATAAACCCAAAAGCAAAAGCTCAAGACTCAACAGGCCAAAATAATATAAAATTTTAAAGTTTATTGCAGTACAAACGGGAAAAAGGGTAAACATATGTGTGTTCAGGTTGAATAAAAAAGTGTTTTTGGTTTCAAAACAGAATAACACTTCAATTTTAGTTTGCAAAGTTGCATCTGAAAGAATCCCAAGATTACGAGAACAGTGTTCTTTAGACAGATCAGACCAAAGCAGAGATCCTCGTCCATAATGAACAGCTGCATGGTGCATGAAGAGCCTGCACAGCATATCAGCACCACAACCACATCAAGCATGGTGTTTGTGGGTGATGGTTGATGATGTTTTGCAGGGGTAGGAAGTGGGTAATTTTGCAGTCACTGAGTCGATCGTACGGAAAAGCTTTAAAGTGGGCATTCTTACTTTTCAATGTGAGTGTATTTAATTTAGATGTTAATGTCAGAGTGCTTTCATCATAGTCTAAAGCAATGCATATTTTGATCATAGAGTTGGTAACATATATTTCAGAAGTATGGAAATCTGGATTCAAAATTCCTCAACCTGGCCCTCTTCTTGCATCTTGTCACTGCGGATGAGAGCATTTTTATCTTTTTATCTGGAGTAGGTTGATGTCATTTGGAGGAAATAAGTTCCACCTTTTTGTGTTGCACAAACGGAGACTGTTGCTGTCCTGTCATAACAGAGCCACTGATTAACACACAAGTTTTATAGAAGTCTTCAGAGCCTAATTGCATCTGACATGCCATCCTTATGTCACTGAAAATGTCCCCCCAAAAGAAGCTGGAACCCTCCGACCAGCAGATCGGTTTTCCTTGCCACCACATGAGGCCAACAATTGAGGTAAGTTTAAGTGTAGGATATTTTATAGTCAGGTCATTTATCAGTTTTGGCACTGGTTAATGTTCTCCATACGTCAGCTTGGGACAGCCTTAATTTTGACAAAGTTCCTGGAGAGCCACAGAAGGCATTACACGTCAGTTTTACCAGACTCAGTATTACTGCCTGTGATTAGCGAAGTGATCCTTATCAACATAATTTGTGGAGTTCCCCTTGAAAACAGTAATCACATCATTATTGATTTCGTAGAATAACAAAGCGGGCCTGACTCAGTTGTGACTCAAGAGTGATGTCCACACACTGGAGACATGATTTAATTTGGACCGGTGACGTGAGGGGAGCTCTGATCAAGTTTCACTGTTTTTATTTTCTGTAATAAAATATAATAGCTTCTAATCAGCAAAGGAGACTTTGACATTGTAAGTTTTGGAAGGTTTTCTCATACCCTGATGAAATAACAGCTGTTTACAAGCCTGAGGGAAACACCAAATTTTGGCATGATTGTAATTTTATAGAGCTGAAAAGATACATCCATTTGCAACGTCAGCTCTAAAATTACCTGATTCCTATCTGCAATTTTTAACCTTTGTTGGTCAACAACTCATTGGTTGTAAACTATTAGCAGTTATTGGTCCTGAATGACTTTCCCATCAATCTGTGTTGACCCGAGTACGACACTCTTAGTTTTCTAGATGTTGGGACAGTTGAGCTCACCAGCTTACCTGTAGCCCAGGTTTGTAGCCTTGCTCACCACCAGGGCTTGGAGGAAGTCCAGTATAGCCAGAAGTGCTCCACCCTGCAGCAGCGGGGAGTGGATGAGCTTAAAGACTCCAGACAGCACAGATGAGCTGATTTTAGCCAGGGAAGAGGGGCAGGCTTTGGCCATGCAAGTTAACAAGGTAATGGACACCTAAACAGAGGAAAGGATAAAGTATATAAAGCATTTTAACAGCAAAAAACAGCTCCAGAAGTTTGGCTCACATAAAGTCATACTTTATGGTTCAAATCCTGATTTTATTTTCTCTAGTTGGCAGCAGGTTTAGCACAGTGAAAATTAACTAGGAAGGCAACAACTCTCCACTATCGCCATTGTGTCACCGAGATGCAGAGTCATAAATTAAAATTAGTTTTATAGTTGATATAAACTATAAATTGTTTATAACTATTATAACCATAAATATAGTTAATAAAAATGTATGCAGTTTAAATAAAACAATCAAATGTCCCTACATGCTGAACTAACTGCTTCCCAAGTTTCTAATTAAGAAATAAAAGATTGGGATGTCGCGATCGGACATTAATATTGGAAATTAGTCCAATATCAGTCAAAACATGAGCATCGGATTAACCCAGCCTGCATCCATAATCTGAAATAAACACACCTATAAAAGCACTATTCTCCAGCATTTAGTCCGCCTCACTACTTCCATCCAACAGAGCTTATACTCTGTACTCAGGCCCACTGGTTAATAACAAAAGGGTCAGTTGTTCTCAAACCTATTGTTGACATTGACTATTGTTCTCTGTTTGAGTAATATCACTTGATCAAGCCTTTTCTAAAATTTCACACTACAAAATAAGTAATAAAAGTATCTATGATTTGTGCTGATATATCGGGTCAACATCAATATCAAAAGTATCAATATTGACCCAAAATACCAAACACCAAAATAGCGATGCAGCTATTGTTGGATGCTCCGGGCCTGCAATGGGCAGAATAAAAGGTATTAAACAGGTGGCCATAATACTATGTCTGATTGGTGTATTTTCACTGTGACAAATTAATCTAAAAAAATATTTAGTGGTTTAAGTGATGCAGAGATTTTAGTGTTTTACAGACAGAAAAAAATATCTGGTTTTAGAAAAAGCATTGTCGGTGTGAGTACCTGCGATACATGCATGTCGCTCTCATCCACTAGAGGAGGAATCTCACTTAACACAGGCTCCAGAGCAGCTGGCTTGATGCTGGCAGCATGATGGGTAACCAGCGCTGTGAGACAGGCCAACGTGCTAAGCTTCAGAACTCGCTGGTTCTTCCGCAAGAAAGACCCCAACACCGACAAAGCCTCCGGCAGGATGGCTGTCATGTCAATCTGGAGGAGCGAGGAATGTTGCTTTCATATTTTAAAAGAAAGTCAGGTTTTATTTTTGTAAATTCATTAAGAAAAAGTTTCCTAGTGAACCTTTAGTGGAGATGCAGAGATGAGGGTGAGGGTCTTCACCGCTGTCAGTCTTGTTATCTCATTTTTCAACCTATCCAAAAAGATCCCCAAGACTCCCTGCAGCTCCGTCCCCAGGTGGTCGCCAAGATGACACACCATGTGACCCATGCAGGAAATAGCTCTCTCCTTCACTTCCTGGTCAATGTCTGTTGCTTTGAGCCGCTTCATTGTTACTGAAAACACCTGCAGGAAAGAAGATTTAATAAAGAAAATGTGACAAAATAAAACACATCTGGAGCGAAACAACAGCTAATCCAAGGCAAATAAACAAAAAAACCAAAACAGGAACAAATAATAAATTAGAACAAAACAATGTAAACAACAACAGACTTATCCAGTGAAAGAAAATAATCAGTGAAATGGGACAAAGTCTGCAAGGATAAATGTTTCTTTGATATTCTGGAGGAAGCAGAAACCTAATTTCTACTCAACACAAATAACACAGCTTTCCCAATTTATTTATATAAGCATTTTAGATTTCCCCCGTGTTTAAAGGTAAAACACAAAAGCATTGCAGATTCCTACAAGCAGGATAAGCAAAGGATATTTGGATGTTTGCTGCACATAAATCAAATTCTTTTTATATCTTAAGTAGTATATCTTTAAAGTAGACCCACTTTGTTGACTAAACAGTGTTTTGGTAAACTGAAGCTGGTTTTCCTCTCCTAAAACAAAAAAATAATAATGATTCCAACCCCAACAATGTAGACTGAATACAACATTTAAAAAATAGGATATACCTTCTGAATGAAAGGCTTTGGGTCAAAACCTGAGGATGTGGTCGTCTGTCCCTGTGGCCTCATCACTTTGATTAACTGCTGAGTGACCAGCAGCGCCTCCGAGGTGATCTTATAGAAAGTGTCCTCAACGCATGTTAGGACGGCAGGCAGCAGCATCTGCAGGAGCGACAGAGAGGATAACTATGAAGACGTTGAGACGCCCAGACACCCATTAATGGTTCAGGGTGTGATTTCCAAGACAACACTGAGATAACTGAGATTGTTCTGACCAAACTTTACCACTTCCTACAAAATGTATGTTTATTGTTTTGGTTTAAAGTCTTCAGAGCAAAGCAATAGAGGAGATTTGATCAACCTGCATGTGTGGCTGAAAGGCTTGGGGATGGTGGGAGATGAGAAGAACATGGAAGAACGAAAGAGCATCAATCCTCATGGTGGAGGAGGTGGATTTATCAGTCAGAGAAAAGACAATGCCTGGAAGAAGAGGAGGGAAAACAAAAAAAAGCAGGGATTAAGAAAAAAGAAAGCAAAGGAAAGAGAAAGTAAACTAAAGGGAACAACAAAGAGATAGTTTCAGTGTGAAAAACTGAAAATGAAAAAAAAAAAAGCTGACCTTGAATAAATTTGAGATTTATACCACATTAATAAAGATAATGGGTCAATGTCACAATGTATGTGTACCAGGTATAAGGACGGGTATATGCTCTTCCAAGGCTCCAGGTACTGTGTAGGCCACCTCTGTGAGAAGACAGAAGCAGCCCTGCCGAGATTTAAGACTCTTCTCCTTTAACTGTTTATGGAGAGCCTTCACAATCACCGGCACCTGAACGGAGATGAAATCACACATTGAACATGGATATCTCAAAACAGGACCCCATTTGCAAGACATGGGTTTCCTTTCTTGACAGAAAGTGTAAAATGTTTTTTTGTTTCTAAAATACAGCGCTTGTTGACCTCATTTAGTGGCACCCCTGGTAAGGACGTGCAGTCACATAACATATGGTGATTTTAATTTTAACAATGTTTCACACAATAATAAATGACTCAGTTTTAGAGATTAAATTTTTCTTCTGGCCTCAGGTATTAACATGCGTTTTCAGCACCTCTTTTTTCAGCAAAGCGACCGCTGGTTCTTCCTCCCGGCTCGTTCCTGGCTCTGAACTGGCCGCAATGAGGCTGTGATGACTTGAACCGCCTCGTGTTTGCCTCAGGAGAGTGGAAAAAGCAGCAAAAACGTCAGCCTTCACGTTCTCCTCGCGCTCCTTGAATCGGGCCAGCAGAGCCGGGCAGATGGAGGAGTAGAAGGAGAGGAGAAGGTCTCTCCTCGTGCTGATCAACGCCTCCAGACACTTGATGGCGGAGCGGCGAACCTTCCAGCTCATGTCGTCGTCATCACTGTACTCATCATCTGATTCTGTGAGAAGTTAAAACATGATACTTCTTCAGAGTATCTTCAAGATTTATTGAAATGTATTTCTAATATGATGTTTTGACAGTGGTTAAGCAGAGAACTGGGGTTTTGGACATTTGATTAAAACCCAGATTTTTCTCCTTTTTGAAGACCCAGGTCAGAATCTTCATGTTTTTAATTATGATTATGACAAAAGAAACAGAATTCATTAATTTATGTTGGTGAATATCAGATTTTGATATACAATATTTTTTTTTAAATCTTACTGTTCTGCTCAAGAAAAACATCAGATAAAAACCTGACAACAAACCTTCATCAGCTCCATCCTCTATGTCCATGCTGTCTTCATCTTCCTCGTTGTCATCATAGTTGTAGTTAGGGTCAAAGGTCATGAACTTCATACAGAGCTTGGTCACTGTGGCAACATGAGGTGACATTTCCTTTGGACATCTAGTGAACAAACACAATGTGAGTACTAGACAAAAATAGATATGTTCTCAAAAAAGGGAAGCAAATTAGGATTGTTTGCATCTTTATCAAGAGGTTTATTTGAAGTTTAGGCCTTCTTGGCTAAATTTATACATTTCAGTTTCCAGTTATGTCCTGTAAATCCCAGTAAACAGTGTTATTTGTTCTTATTCTGTTTTATTTGAATTTATTACAGCTCAACTCTCAAAGCACAATCTTTTCAAAGAAAAAAATACCACGTTTATTGAATATAACACGTCACCCTCAACACATCTGTAAACGACGGTGGTGGTAGCATCATGTTCAAGCTGAACAGAGGTAATAGGAGGAAAGATGTCGCCAAAAACAGAGCAACCCTGCAAGAAAACTTGTTGGTGATATCATGATTCATATTCAATAAATTCCATATTTTCCAGACTATAGGGTGCACCTCACTATAAACTGCACCCACAAAGTAAAAAAAAATAAAAAATAAAAAATAAAGAAAACTGGAAACGTTGAAGAAAAATCCACAGAAAAGCCGCACCGGGCTATAAGCCGCATGTTCAAAGTGTGGGAAAAAAAGTAGCGGCTTATAGTCCGAAAAATACAAAATAAAAATTTTAAAATAATTGTCATCTATTTGAACTGTGTTGTATTTAAGCACGCAACTATTTATTAAATGAGGGGAATGAACAAATGCACGGAGGATATTTTTCCGGAACATCTGTCTGAATAACACCTGTTTACAGATATCACAGTGTTTGACAGTTAGCTGTAATTAAAACGGAAGGATAAGGCAAACAAAAAATGCAAACTCAAACAATTCAATGTAAATAAGTGAATGAAAGATGTTCAATAAAATTCATGTGATTGTTGTAAAGAACTTTTACCAACAAACACCTAAAACTGTGACCCAACAAAAAGCGGTTTTTGATCAGAGCCAAAAATGCATCTTCTTCTAAACAGGTGATCAGGTTACTTTTCTAACCTGTGGTGTACTGAGAAGCACACTTGTAGATAACATACAGGCTTCACATTATCAGCCAGTTTGTTTGTTTGTGACTCGGTGTGTAATTTATTCTGTTCATGGTGAGACTGGCTAGATTTCCCCAGATAATTAACCTGCCCAGTGGTTTGGGGTTAGGTTGAGGTGAATGTCTGATGAGAAGCATTAATGAATGGAAAGGAAACGGGAGAAATTCAATATAATGTTTTCCTGAAGTGAAGGAAGCAACGTGTTTGTTTGTACTTTCGTATAAAGGCTTCAAAGGCCTGGAAGCAATACTCCCTCAGCTCATCGTCCTCCACACTGGTGAACTTCACCACCATTGGGATCAGTTTCTCTAAATGCTCTCCTGCAGTAAAACAGGAAAGAAATCTAAAATTACAATAAATTGTGACACATCACCTTAATTTAAACAGTTATACCAGTCTATAAAATGCTTGTTATGAAAATACAAACCTGTTACAGAAACCACGAAAGTTACGGTTGCCATGAGAACAAGTATAAGTTCTCATACTTCATTCAAAAGTTGAACTTTTGAATGAAAGTTCAACTTGCATTGAACTTTCATTGCAACATTTTAGGGACGGTTTTTGACAATTAGCTATTTTTGAATAATAAAGGCTCTCAGAACTACAAATGATTAATTTCTTTGTTTTGTGCAACAATGGTGTTATTATACCTGTGAGTGATATGGGCTTTAATTACCCATAAGTGTAAATGTGAATGGCTGAACACGCACAACCACTTGCTAGACAAGCTACTCTTTTGAATATTGGAAACAATGTCTACGCATCAATTTCAATGAATAAATGTGAAATAAACATTTTTTTTTTTTTTTTTTAGTTTTGGATGACGTTGGGTTTAGAGAGAGAGGAAAACCAAAGAGGCAAGCACTCATTCAAAAGGACAAATATGTACGTCCAAGTCAAAAAAAAGAAAATTAGATGTCATCATTATTTCATTTCTATTAGATTTAATAGGAACATACTGTTATAAATATGTTGTTAATAAATTTTAAACATCCTCATCATATGATATAAAATTTCATATGGAAAACTAATTGTACCCTGAGTAAAGAGAAAATTTCTCACCAACTCGATGGCCGCCTTGCCGACTAACAGTTGCCAAGCACTGGATGTATGTCCTCGTCAGTGATGTTTGCGGGTTCTTTGCCAGTTCTTTCAACAGGTGTTCAGTCAGCTGAGAGAAGAGGGCGGGGCTACAGCAGGCCACCAACTGGCCGAGAGCCAAGATGGAACGCTTCCTGACCGCCATTCTGGAGCTGGTAAGCTGGACGATGAAGGTAAAGAACAAACAGCTGAACAGATGAAGATAAGTTGATTTCAAGATAAATCCTTCAAAATGGCTGTAAAGTAGTCTTCACAACCTCAGCAGCAAACAACCTTACTTGTGGCCCATATTATGAACCGCCTCTACTCACAGAACACTTTATTTACATCTGTATTTCAGATATACATTTAGTGTACTGCAGTAAAAGCTAACTTTAAATAAAAAAAATAATAATCAATTTGTTCAGCACCTGAGGTTGCAACATTAAATTCAGTGAACCTTCTCCCCTTAGCACTTGAGTTACATGTACTCCAAGACAAAAGTATAATACACCATCCAATGTGTTTCTGTAGACTTTAAAATACTTCTGTTTAGACACAATATGCTAAAAACTACAATCTTAGGCTAAGATAAAGACTATCTGATAGATTTTCAGTTTACAGTGTGGGTTGTTGTGAAAAGGCAGGCTGGAACTGGGGACTCTCTCCTGTTGCAAAAATGCTTCAAAGTTACTGAGATCTTTTTGTATGTACAAGTGATCTTGTGCAGACTCTTCTCTCAAATGAAAGAGAAGTGGAGGAGTGTCATACAACTTTTTTTTTTCTTTTTTTTTTAATACAAAAAGGCACATGCATTGTATTAATGCAACAAGAAGGTATTTGAAACTGTGAAAAAAGACATAAGTCAGAGTCCAGCTCTAACCTCAGAGCATACTCGATCTCTTACATTATTTATTTGAACAGTATGTCCTTTAATGTTAACCTCTTCTGGCCTATTTCCCAGTTTCCAAATGCTCTGATGCACAGCATTTAATTAGTTCCATGTTTTATGTTTACTTTTGTTGTCCCTTTGTTGTACATCAGACATTTTGTTTTGCTTGTTTAAATTAAATCAGCAATACACTGCTGTGAACAAGATCAGCCCCTGCACAAATTTGCTAATTGTTTGCAGTCATGATGATATAATTGAGATTTTACGACATACACCAACACAAATTATTGAAGTGTGCTAAGACAAATGTAAAGATGTTCTTCAAGGCTTCAGTTTACTCTTTAAATACCATCTAGTCCACCCAACTGTTTTCAGAAGTGATGTAATTAGTAAAAATAGATTCCTCCTGCATGCAATACATCCCAAAATGAACATAGCTGTTTTGCAAAGGCTTCGACAGCATCATTATGACAAAGGAACACATTAGAAAGGTCAGGATAAACATTTTCAGGGGTTTAAATAAACACAAAAATATAAAACAATATCCCTAGTTTTGCATATCACACAGAGAGCTGTTTTATTCATAGTTTTCAAACAGAACAAATATGGAACAACGACAAGCCTACTAAAATGGCTGTAAACCAGAATTTTACTATTTATGATACTTGAGTGCCAATGTCCTGAATCGTAAAGACATTTTTCCACAAATCTAACCTATATGAAAGAATGGCATGAGGCACAGCAAAAACATACAGAAATGTGTTCTGGTCAAACAATAGCAAAGTTAACTTTTTGGCCTCTGTAGAAAATGCTACGTGGGGAGAAAAAAAAACTCTGCTCATTACCCCAAACACTGTCAAATACAGTCGTGGTATCAACATGCTTTTCTTCAGTAGGGACATGGACAATGACCAGAGTTGATGAAAAAATGGCTTGAGCTAAATATAAAACAATCCCTACAGAAAACTTGTTAAAGACTGCAGAATGGTCAATTACATAAAACTAATCATATTAATTATGCATGGATGTTTTGTGGTACTTTTTCTAAGAAGTTTATTTTATTTATTTTTTAAATAACACTCCAGTTAGAGTTTGTTTTCATCAGTTTGTTACCTCAGGCAGCAGGCTGGAGAGGAGAGAGCTGTGAAAACCAACCAGAGCGCCACCCAGCCTGCAGGGGAAAACAAAATACTTAAAATACACAACAAATGCTTAAAATGCTTTAGTTTATCTGTTTGTATCTGTGTCTGTCTGTTTCTGTTCTGATAGCATCAAATATGTCTAAGATGCAGACAAAGTGCTTCGCAGGTGTGTAGCTGCTAGTGCACTGACCTATAATTGAAGAATTACCCTTAAGCAGCTGTTTGCCCCGTACGTGGTCTGACTGATTAATGACATCTTGCCTCAACAGTTGCAACTATGCCTGTCGCGATAAACGATAAATCAATTAATCGGACGATAAATTAAATCTATCGACCACATTTTAATTATCGGCTTTATCGTCTCTTCCTGCCGTTTGTTTCTGTCTGTTGATGACACTGAATAAAAAAGGCTCAACTCCGGTGCTCTCCACTGACCCTCCCTTCCTCATTTTCTTAGTGTAATGTCCAGCGCACACTACACTAGTTGTGTACGAGTTGTGGCTGTTCTATTTTCTTAGAACGGCCAACGTTCTAAGAAAATAGGGGCAAAAAAACCTGTGTATGAACTATTGCATCAGGTAGTCGGATGTGCCCATCTTCTCTATTTAAATCTAGTGATTACTGAAGGGCAATATAGTATACAGACTTCGTAATCTGTACTCTTTTGGTTGAATGCCGTATTTATTTTCACTTTGACTTTATGTTGTTTAGTTTTTATTCAAGTATGTTTTTTGTTAATGGAGACTGAGAGTCCATTTTATTTTTGTTTTTGGTTTTGTTTATTTAGATTATCAGTTCCAGTGTTATGTGTTCTTTTAAAAAGAAAATGTATCTATCTATGGCAGGAAATCGCATGCATTATTACGTCATTTCCATTAAATCAGTGTCAAAAGGTCCTGAAACAATATTATCGTTTATCGCAATAATTTTTTAGACAATTAATCGCTCAGCAAAATTTGTTATCGTGACAGGCCTAGTTGCAACATACTTTCAATAACTTTTTACATACTACCTCATTTATTTGATTAACACCTCATGAGATTTTTTAAAAGAGACTTATATTTACCTTCCTAACATGTCAGACAGAATGTCCAGAGCCTCTAACTGAACGGACACGTCTTCTTGTTTCCCAAGGGCACCAATCAGCTGAGAGGTAATCTTCTTACACACGCTGGCTGTGAGACTCAAACCTGCCAACATCACGGAGAAATTTAAGAGGAGGTATCATTCCTAAGCTCAAAACACAAATCTTATGGACATTCATCCAATATTTAACTCTTTATTGACTCTTCTGGCGTACAGGACAGAGCTGAAGCAACAATCAGCCCTCACCTGAGGCAGATAGTGGCAGCTCAGCGATCACGGCCTTCAGTCCCATGCTGGAAATGTCTCTCAGCTGCTCCTTATCTGACGTCATGTTGGTACATAGGATGTCCACCATCACCTCCACCTGAGGCTCCTTCACTTTACTCACCAGAGGGGCCAGACTAAAAATCCAGTATATTGTATCTCAGTTTATGTCTTCACAAAAGTTTGTTTTTAATGCAGACATATACATTTATATCTTATTTCATCGTTCCATTGAAATTAAAAGAGACTTCCAGTATACAAGTTTGTCTATCCCAGATAAACAGTTTTTGGGTGTCATTTGATTTTTACTTCTGGTACAAGTTAATTAAAATGTAAATAAAATTAAAACATTCATCTAAAATAAGTCATAATAGTAGATGGACATTTTTCATCAGTAAGTAAATAGTGAATGAATTTCATACAACTGATGTATGAAAACACTGGTTTATGTTTAAGTGAATGATTTCTCGACATATTCATTCCACACCGTTTGAGGAATGCGTCTGTTGTAGGTTTTACCATTTTACAGCCAGGTTTTGCACCTCTCCGTTTTTGTCCTCCAGCAGTCTGAGCAGCATGTTTACCACCTTTCTCTCACTGTCCTCATCCAGCTTAATGCTGTCTTTCTGCAGTTCCAACATCAGGTCATTGGTGGCCATAAACCTGGATGCACAAACATGTCATAGAGCAAATACAAACTCAAACACAGGTTCAAAAAGTGAGATTGTCAGGTTAAGATGTAAATTTTACTGAAAGAATTATAACGTGAAAAGCCAGTGAGAGTAAACCGACTAAGATGCATGCATCCATTCATCCATATGATGTATTTAGAGAGGACTCAAACACATTTGAAGGAATATTAACAAGTTATCAATGATTAGAAATGCTTTGTTCCATTGCTTTCCATTTAAACCAAACATGGAACATGTTTTGTTCCGTGTTTGCTTTCAATTAAGTTGAAAGAAAGCATTTCAAGTTTACCAATAACAGACGAGTAAAGCCTTTATTTTTGATCATTAAATATCCACCACGATAATTCTGTATATTATGTATTTTTTATAAATTTCTTGAAAACCTTAAGTTTTTTCCCCCTTATATTTAGTTGACTAACGGCATTAGGAGACTTGGTAAATAATATGAGTTGTGTGAGTAACTTATAGAGTCAGTAAATAGGAGAAAAAAAATCACAAACAAATAGGTTTTACTTTGGAAAGAGGACCCACACTGGCATTCCCATGACATCAGTCAGACTAAATGTGTCATGTCACTTTCAGAGGCTGCTGACAAACTCTTACTTTACCTGAAATCTTTGTCAGTTGATGTCATTTTCTCCAACAAGCTGGAGATGTGGTACGAAACACTCGACATGGTGGTAATCTAACCGCTGACACCGTAGCTCTGAAACTTATGATCTGTGGCAAAGCGGTGAAAGTGGAGCAAAAGATTTACCCTGACAACATGGCGAGGCTGGTGGGCTGAAGGGAGAGCAAACGGTCGGTGGAACCTGACACCTAGTGGGTAAAGATAAAAATAGACGTTAAGTCAGAGTGTAGTGGTTTATGTCGCCCCCATGTGGACATAAAATGTATCACACCTAAGTGTCTCGTATCACACCTAATAGAAGAGTTGTAAATTAAAAAAGTAAAAGTACCTAGTTACTGTACTTGAATAGATTTTTCAGGTATTTGTGCTTTACTTATGTGTTCATCTTTCTGGCGACTTTTTACTTTTACTCATAACATTTTAAGAGAAACACCTGTGCTTTCTTCTCACATTTTCACGTCTTTCTACTTCCATTATAAAAGAAAACAATGACGTTGAGTCATATCAAATCGGAGCAAAAGTGTCCTTCCATGTTGTTGGCTCAAAGAAAAATTAATGACAAATTTGCTGTGTTTTGTGCAATCTAAATTGTCCTGACCTGACTGAGATTTGATTTGAAGAAAAACTATACCGTATCAGTTTTTAGTTTTATTTCTATACCAACACAGAGCATATTGTGAGCAAAAGAAAACAAATAATGTATTTTTTTATGACAAGAACACAAGTTTTAGACTTATCAAAAGTCATTTCGTATTCCTGGAGGTAAAAATTACTTTTTATTTATTTCAAAACTTGTATTTTTTTACCTGAGCAAAACCTAAACTTTTACTAAAGTATTTTTTCATACTAGTATCTGTATCTGTTTAAGGTTTTTTTTTTTTTTTAATCTCTATTATCCTTGACGTATCCTTGATGTTTAACATTATTGCCAATCTTTATCGTATCTGGGATGTTTAATATTGTCCCCGATGTCAAGTGTTATCTCCAGAAAAGTTTCCTATTACGTTAAACTTTGGAGATAACATTAAACATCCAAGACATGATAAACATCAGCAACATCATTAAACATTAAGGACAATGTTAATTGGAGATAAAATGAAATATTGGGGACAATGTTAAAGATCCTGGACGACGTTAAACATTACAGATAACATCACTGATAGCATTGTGCCCAATGTTTAACGTTGTCCTTTTTTCTGTCTTATCTCAAAGAAATCTTCATGTCCAACCTCCACATTCAGAGATAATTTTCTAGGATTTTTTGGTTTTATTAATTTTTCTTTTAACAGGCAGACAGTTTGTGAGAGCATCCCTGTAAAGAAATCAAAAATGGTCATGTAACTCCCACGAGCTGAAGGGAACCAGGATGGATCAATGGAACCAGGATGAAGGGAATCAGGATGGATGAAGGGAACCAGGACAGACCGAGGGAACCCTAATGAAGGGAACCAGGATGGAACAAGGGAACTATAGGATGGACTCAGATGTAGCTTAGCTGTTCAGCTCGGGCTGAAAGCAGCTTCACATAAGGACAGCAGAGTTAATTCCTGGACGTGAATTATCTCTTCCAGAGAATTTGTTGCTCCAGCTCAGTGTGACGGAGCAACTCCAACTGTGAACAGGTGAGGCCGTTTTTAGGCTGTTTGATCTCAAACCTCCCCCATCAGCGGCGCCTCAGATGAGCGAGTAATATAATGACATGACGCCAACCCATGTGCCTCATTACTAATTGCATCAAGCTGCTGTGGAACATATGATGAAAGTCTCCCACTGCTCAGACAAATAGAAAGGAGAAACAAAAACACAGCTTAGAGGTGAATTATTTTCAGCAGACTCTACGTTGTGGAGATGGAAAATAAAAACCCAGCCGAGAAGAAGGAAGATGCTCAGGGGAGGACCAGAGGGAAGATTCATCTTTTTCTGGTCCTAACAGGAAATAAAACATTGACAACTGAATAAATGAAAAGATGTAATGCCAGAGACAAGCCAGTCACAATAAGCAATAAATCAATTAATCACATGATAAATTAAAACAAGCTCAATTTCCATTTGCAGGTGACCTTTTCCTAAAAGGCAGCTTCTTATTGGCTCTTTGCACGTACAGCGCTGACCTCATGAGCGAAATTCGGCTCTCTTTCTTCCACTTTGAGTTACCATGACATAAAGAGGAGTACATCTTAAAACCTTTCTCCAGCTTACTTGTTGAGGCTTCGGATCGAGGTACGTCACTAATCATTACCTTGGGCAAACCCTGCAAGCACCTAGTGTAAAATGCCAGTTTCAATAAACAGGTGACTCTTCAGAAATCATGAATTAAACACAGTTCATCATTAAAACTCAGAGCTTGTAAGTAAGCATAAATAATCAGAGACTCTGGATAATCTACTGAAGACACTTTTGTTTCAACCTGCTTCTGGGACTTGAGAGAAGACAATTGGTGTCAAACTTTTGTGCAGCAAAAATTTGTTTGTGAATCATCCATCCATCCATCCATCCATCCATCCATCCATCCATCCATCCATCCATCCATCCATCCATCCATCCATCCATCCATCCATCCATCCATCCATCCATCCATCCATTCATCCATCCATTCATTTTCTTACACCCTTATCCCTCTGGGGATGGGAGGGGTGTTGGTGAATATCTCCAGTGTTTGTGAATCATTTTAAAGATATTAATAAATGTTTCCAAAGGTCAACCAGCCCCTCCTCATTTACAAATTATAATTAAGCAAACTGAGCAAAACCTCTATTTAGCCCCAAACACACACACACGCTGTTCTGACACACTTTTAAGAAAATCGCCTGAAGCTCTGTGACGTCTTGTTAGGTGGAACCGTTCTCCGTTATTCTTTGTTCCTCCCGGTAGGAAGGAGGGTGGGACTCGGTGGAAGCGGTTTCTGTACTTGTTGCCACGTCGGACTGTTTGGTGAACCTGGAGAATTAATTTCACATATACTTGAGTAAATATTTTTAGGAGGACTAAATAACAGTCATGGTGAGTTTCAGTACTTATAAACTTAGCTGCTGGTCAAGCTGCTTCAGGACAACAATGATACTTATCATTAATAAGTACTGACGTTCTCGTTTTTGCAATTCGTTAGCACATTGGCTAATGACAGGAGGCTAATTTCTCTGATTTGTACTTAATTATGATCTTTTTGTGATTTAAAGGTTTCTGTTATTAACACAGTGGACACCTCGCATGAGGACATGATTGTGAGTATTTATTTATTTATTTTCCATTCTTGTAATATGTCATTGTTGCTCGAAGCTAACATAAGGCGCTAGTGCTAAGGATTATCTTTATTGAAACGTTGTTATATGTTTTTGGGCAACATACATTTCTTTTATCTGTTTTTATCACCTATAAAATACTTGGGAGATGCACTTTGTAATCAGGAAAGTATGTAACAGTAATCATGAACGTTTGTTTACTGTAAACATGTATTAGAAGCACATTACTGTATGGTTCCTCTTATTGTGTTTTACAGCCATGTTTATTTGGGAAACATGGAACTGCAGTTAATTTCTATACAAAAAATACAGACTTTTTATTACTTTTTATTTTAAATAGACACGTAGCAAAAACACAGTGATTGTTATAATTGTAATATTCACAGCATTGTTTGTAGATGTAGTTTAATTTGAATACATTCACTTAAGAAAATGTGCATCAGCTACATTTAGAAGTCAGCTTGACTGTCAAAATAACGTTCATCAAGAGTAATGGGTAGCTCTAGCAATACTTCTGTACTAGTATGCAAAGGCCCATGTCTTATTTAATTTAATTCAATTTAAATTTAAAAAAGTAGTGCAATGGTACAAAAGGAAAATTAAATAATTACTTCATAACTAAATACCAAATAAATGATTATAGTAACATAATGTTTTGCTTCCTTGTTCTTTTCTTTGTTTTTTTTTTTCTAATTATCTTTTACTAGCGCTTTGAATAACCCCGTTGCTGAAATGTGCTATGCAAATAAAATTGTCTTGCAAAGTGGTGTACAAGTGAGTCTGTTTTAAAACAGACTAATTAATGTTTTGGTTTGTATAATTAGCCTCTAAAGATACAAAATTGTCTTTGAAAATCCCAGAATCTGAAATTTGGTTCTGGTAAAAACTGCTACTTCAGATTCATGTTTTGAGTTTTCAACTTGTGTCACTGGTAACCAATCATGAAATAGTGGAGCATTCCTGGTTGTGTTTGTTTCAGCACGATGCCCAGATGGATTACTATGGGACTCAGCTTGCCACCTGCTCCTCTGACCGCACCGTCAAGATATTTGATGTCAGGAATGGAGGACAGATTCTGGTGGCAGATCTCAGGGGGTAAGAAACAGAACCAGGAGGACTAAATCAACAACAACAAGAAAAACTATTACATACTGTCAAGATCCAAAAGTAAATAATTAGCAATATTTTCCACTGTTCCTCTGGTCACAATTTATTATTTTCTTTGATGCCATGTTGTTTTTTGTCTCTTTGGAGGTTATATTCATTTATTGTATTCATTGTACATAAGTGGAATTGAAGCCATTTCTTATGTTGAATTCCAATAATTGTTCTTTTTAGACACGAAGGCCCCGTGTGGCAAGTAGCGTGGGCTCACCCGATGTTTGGCAACATTCTGGCTTCTTGTTCTTACGACCGAAAAGTCATCATCTGGAAGGAGGAGAATGGAGCCTGGGACAAGATGTACGAGTACACCGGACATGAATCGTCAGGTTGGTAGATGGCCTTGAATCTATTTTCCTCTTCCTCCTGCTTAGCTGCTGACTCTGTGGAGAAGAAAACCAAGCCTTTTCAGGCTGTTAATACTTCAACTGCTGACCATTTCTTTCCCTTAATGAATAGCAAACTCATCAGCAAGGTAGTTCATAAATTGAAGTTCAGCCATATATCAAGTGTATGTTCAAAATAATCAGTAGCACTATGTAAAACTGTAAAAGTTTTAGTGTGTGCCAAATCCATCTTCCTTTTTATTATAAAATAATAAACATTTTCCATTTTGTATTATAAATAAACTGTTTTTTTTTTTTTTGTATGATGCTGTTAAATGAATTTCAGCATCTTTCCACTTTTTTTAAGCATTCATCGCTTATTTTATTGGTCACATGGCTTAGAAACTAAAACATCTCATTTATGGGGATCGGACAGTTTGTACTTAGGAGTATGTCCTGTCCCTTTAGAGCAACCTGCGTTCATATTTCATGACAGACATCAATCATCTAATGATGAATTGATTCTGAGATCATTTTCAACATTCTGTGAAGACGTTGATCTTGTTCTTTTCTCCATCCCTCTGTGTCCACAGTGAACTCGGTTTGCTGGGGTCCGTATGAATTTGGTTTAATTCTGGCCTGTGGAAGCTCAGACGGGGCGATTTCTCTACTCACATTTACTGGAGATCAGCAGTGGGACGTCAAGAAGATTAGCAATGCACACACTGTGAGTCAAGTAGTAGAAGTAGATTGTGATTCCTGTCGTTGTTTTGTTTATTTTTCTTTGCTGTTCATTTTGAGGAGTGGGTTTAGTGTAAATCTAAGCTGTATTTTTGCTGCAGATTGGCTGTAATGCTGTGAGTTGGGCTCCTGCTGTAGTCCCAGGCAGTCTGATCGATCAACCATCTGGACAGAAACCAAACTATGTCAAACGTTTCGTCTCGGGAGGCTGTGACAACCTGGTTAAACTCTGGAAGTGAGTCTCTGTTGTCCAACTTATCTGTAGTGATGATGCTTTTTGTATAATTCTTAGTTAGGAAGATAGTTTTGCTCAAAATAGTGATTATAAGCTTTTTTAAGATCCATGCTAAGCGTTTGAATAATTTTGATTATGCATGTATATGATTTTTTTTCTACATGCTAGTCTGTCTTTCTGCAAAACAAATGGTGCAGGAACGTCATATTTGGTTAATTTAAATGTCTAAGCATTTTTTTTTGTTTCATTATTAAACTTCTTTTAATATTTTCCAAATATATGACCTGCTAGTAGACTTTCAACATCTTTATAAGGTGGATAACTAATAACTGGAAATTCTTATGTGAACAGCAATTATTTTTTTAGTCGAGCATTTATTTGTGCAACCACTTAAAAACCCAGTATGTTATGCTTTAAGTGTTGCTTCCTCTCTGCAGAGAGGAGGACGGTCAGTGGAAGGAGGACCAGAAGCTGGAGGCGCACAGTGATTGGGTGAGAGACGTTGGCTGGGCTCCTTCCATCGGTCTTCCCACCAGCACCATTGCTAGCTGCTCCCAGGTAAAGTTTTAAGGTGTAAATCCCTGTGGGTTTACTAGACTCATTTTCTAAGACATAGTTATTGTTTCTTTTATCCCTTATAAAACACTAAAGAGAATGTAGTACTTTGCTTTGCACTCAATTGTTTACTTGTACCACTAGGTGGAGCCATAACTATAATGTTTTATAGTTGGTTGGTGGTAAAAAAAAAAAAAAAAGTTCTTTTATTAAGGTTTTTCTTTTCATGGCCGAACTAAATTAAGTATATCTGCTAATAGAGTGTGATCTAATGAATGAGTTTCATTGCTGTAGATACATTTTGAGTAAGTTAAAAAGAATTATTGAAGGGGTTTAATCCTGTAAATGTAAACATCTGTTTCTTTATGTCACTTCCAGGACGGCCGTGTGTTTATCTGGACGTGTGACGACCCTGCTGGCAACACCTGGACGGTCAAACTGCTCCACAAGTTCAACGATGTGGTTTGGCACGTCAGCTGGTCCATCACCGGAAATATACTGGCAGTTTCTGGTGGAGACAACAAGGTAAAATACATCATCACGTTCTTAAGAGTCTTGATAAGTAGAAATATGCTTGAGATCTAAAAGCTGAAGATAAAGATTTGTGTGCCTTCTTGTGCCTGTAGGTGACGCTGTGGAAGGAGTCCGTGGACGGTCAGTGGGCGTGTATTAGCGATGTCAGCAAAGGCCAGGGCGCCGTTTCCACCATTACAGACACTCAGCAGAATGAGCAGTGACAACCTTACAGCAAAGAGTGCAGCTTTAAGAAAATGATTAACAAACATGCTGGACATTTGGACTGAAACAAACTGTCAGTCCCAGAGTGACTGAGCGCAATCGGATCTGTTTTTGACTCCTGGATGTCTCCTAAGACATGAAAAATGTTTCAACACGAGAAAGATTGAAGAATAAATGGTTGTTTTTGTTTTTTGTTAAAAAATTCAACCATGGTTTAGAATTTGTTTTTGTAACATTCACTCCAACCTCAGTATTTTAGTTTCACCAACTCACACCACTTCCTCCTGAAAGCTGGTCCAAATGAAACTTTAGTTGTAAAAATATTCTGCTCTTCCTCTCCATGTGACTGTTTTTAAACATTCCACCTTTATCGCCAATAAATCATCAACCCACAGGTGACATCACCTTTCTGCAAAGCCTCTATTAACAGTCACTGTTGACTTATTCATCCAAATAAGCTCTGAGTTGAAAAGAAATATTCATGCATGTACAATTCATTTTGCATTAGTTTCCTGATAATTCAGCTTCTTATCTCAGGCTGTGAACAGATCCCTGTGTTCTCAGACTGCCAAATTTAGGCTTAAGCTGCTTTAATCGGTTTCAGATACAAGTTAACAACTGAATGTTGCTCTTTGTCACCATTGAATGCAACATAATTCTAAACAGTTTGGATGTTTTACTTTTATGATTTCAGATAATGAGATTGTTTTTCACATTTGATGTAATTAAATAACTGTTAACATTAAAAATCTTTTGTCTTTGCGTTCATTATGTTTATTATTAATCTAAAAATAAAATGTGAAAAACAAGATGCTTCTGTTGGATCAAATGCAAATCATTTTTCTGAATTTCCTCAGTCATCTTTTAACTTAAGCAACTAAATTCTTAGTTAAATTGAGTTTCAGCAGCGAATGAAAACTGAAATGCTTTCTGAATTTGTGCACCAGGCTAGAAGTGGTTGAAGATCTGCTTCTTTGCTGCAGTATTTCTTCCTGTTATTCGTCTTGGTCCCAGACAGGAAGTCTAACGGACTGATAAAGGGCCATCTTTGAAAATCAGCTAAATGGATGTGGTCAACTTTTTGGCTGTACAGTTTCATTTTGAAAATACTTATCCTTTTAAAAGTTTAAATGTTTATTGGTGTAGAAGTGCTTGCAAGAAGATACTTGTAGGATATTTATTCTTTTACTTTCTTATTTTTAAGGGATTTTATTTATCTGAAAAGGAAGCTTCTGCAATACCATTCCATGTTAAGAGTTTCTGAAAAGTCAAAATGTCTGAAAATGTTAAAGAAGAAGAAAGCAACAAAGTGGGTAATGAATTACCATTAATGAATTTCTAACATTAATGAATTTCTAACACCTGTGCTCTAACTCAGTTGGAGCACAGGTGTACTGTGCTCTAACTGATCCATCTCAGGTTACATAAATTACACAAAGGGGGAAAAGAGGAAGTGTTTGTTGTCTCTTATGTCCTGATGGATCCGCAGCTGCTTCACTTCCTCTTTTTTATCTGCTCTCTCATTCCTCTTTTAAAGCACTACTAAATGAAAGAAACCATATTTTCACAGGAAACTGTAACTTCAAATAAAGAACCTCTAATGAGGAACTTTTCCTCAGAGCCTCATGGGAAAATCCCAGTAGCAAAGGGAAGATTGGAAAATATTGTCATTGAAAAGAACTTTGCTCCTCCTGGAACCTTACAAACTCCACATGTGGGGATTTTGTGTAATTTAATCAAGCAGAATAATTTCTTCAGTCATCCTGTGTTGAACTTTGATCCCTCTGGTCTGTGATGCAGAAAAGTGCCATGGCTCTAAATGCCCGCACAGAAGCAGGAAACTTGTTCTTCATTTGATAATATATGCTGCTGGGCGTGCAAAAGTTCACATGCTTTGAGGTTGTGAGCAACAGAGACACTTCCTGTAGGTTTGAGAGCTGCTCTGTTACTGCAGAGTGAAGCGTCTGAAGACACATAACACTGTGACACACTTCCAAAGTCGTCTGATTTATCTCCAACGGTAAGAACTTTCTTCTACTAAGATCACAATCTTTTCCTTCCTTTATTAGTCAGCAAAGGTCATTTGGTGATGTTAGTTTCTGTTTAGAATCTATAAAATAAAACATCTTTTTGTTTCATTTTGACAGTGTTGTGATTCCATTCATTACTTCTTCAATCAATTATCGAAGAAGTAATGATTTTACTCCCACACAATGAACAAAGAAACATCCAAATGCTGCATGAACAAACATTCATGCAAAACATGTCCGGCGGTTTAACTTAATTTCTTATCTTCGTAAGAGTTATCAGTCAGCTACAGTTGGTAGCATTTCCAGTACATGACCCATTTCTTTGACTTGTTAAAATATGCTTTGCCAAAATGTAGAAGACCTACTCTAAAACTGTCTTTTAAAAGTTTCTTTTAGTGTAAGTGTTTTCCACTTTGCTTTCTGAAGCACTTTCAAAGTTCCCCTTTGGACTTTGACTACTTTTATTTTTTGCCAAGTACAGATGTTTAAAATATATATATATATTTTTTTTTTGTTTGCTAAGCCAGTCACCTCTGACCCACGATTCACTCATACATAAAAAGGCTTCAAGGATTGCAAGAGTAGAAGCACTGAGGAGTTTAAGAATGATGGTCAATTTTCACTAGGTTCTTTTCTTCCTGTTTACAGATTTTCAGATACTAACCTGGGATTTCTGAACATCATAGAAAACTACAAACGAATCATCTCCATGATGAACTGATGCTGAATTTCATGCAAAAAGTGCCCCTACCTAGTATTTAGTGCAAAAAAAAACACTATAAGGATTTTTTTGTTGTTTTCTGTTCACATTACCCTGTTAGTTGGGGTATTTTGACCGTGTGAAACAAACAGTCAGTATATACAACACAGCTGAGCCTAACCACATAGCTTCTCTGTGGTTATGTTCTTATTTCACCAAATTCCTCTTGCATCTGTGTCTTTTCATTTTTTTTTCCATTTCTTTATTCATTTAAGTATTTTTTTTTCTCTAAACAGGTCAAAATGAAAGTTGCAGCTTTTAATGTGAGGAACTTGGGACATCAGAAAGTCACAGACAAAATGGTCTCCCAGTACCTTACTAAGGTAATGGAACTATGTTCATTTTTACAGCATTTAATAATGAGATACATTTTGCAATGTAGATATATATTGTTTACCTGGTTTGTGCTTCTCCCAGATAATCTCTCAGTACAGCGTAATTGTGATACTCGAGGTGGTAGATAAAAGCGGCAAAGCCATGGAGATGTTGCTTAAAAAACTCAATTGTACTGCGTAAGTATAAAGTAGGAAATATCTTAGTGTACACAACGGATAATGGATAATGTTCATAAAGGCATTCTGTGTCATCATAATGTCTTCTTGTGTTGTATTTGTTCCATCAGTGATCATCCATATGAAATGGTCTGCAGCTCCAGTCTGGGCAGAAACACCTACAAGGAGCAGTTTGTTTGTTTCTACAGGTATATTGTTACCACTAATAATATAGAATTAAAAGTCAAACGTTCAAGTCTCTGTTAAACTAATGTGTCATGCTTTGTTATATTGAGCAATGACTGACATAAGCAACTTGATGTGGTGAGGATTTAGAAACTCACGATCTAACTTACATCAAAAGCAAACCACACTGTTCTTTTTCAGAGGAGGTATTTTTGCCTTTGTACAAATAGGACAAAAAGTAACATCTGAAACTAAATCTCCTCTTATTTATGGCTTAAAAATTTTATTTTTTTTTTCCAAAGAAATTTGGATAATAAAAAACCAACAATAGGTCAGATAACCATCAAACCTTTAAGCAAATGGGCTACGGCAAAAGACCACACCATTTATCACTCTGACAAGCTACAGGAAGCTGAGACAATAATTCTCACAGATTCACCAAAACTGGATAATAGCAGGTTTAAAAAAGCATCCCCTTGTTTAGCTGCACATTAAGATTGAAGGGTCACAATTAGGAGTGAAAGCAACATGAAAACATTGATCTATTCCACCTTGTATCAATGTTTAATCTGCTGCTGCTGGTGCAGTAGTGTGGGGTATTGCTTTCTGGCAAATTCTGGGCCCCATATTATAAACTGAGTGTTATCCTCCAACCTTCCTGACTATGTCCATCCCTTGATGACCACAGTTTTCAATCTTCTGGTGGGTAATTCTAGAAGGATAATGAATGATACCACTTAGGTTAGCTGATTTTTTGAAAATACCACCAACATTAAACTCCAATGGCTTTCACAATCAGCAGGCCTCAATCCAATAAAACACCTCAAGGATGTTATGGACTCTGGGATACTCATTTTGGATGTGCATCTGACAAATCTTGACCAAAATGATTGAGAGATGTTTCTGACACCCTGTTAAATCTATGCTATACACTGTTAATACAATTTCATGAAGTTTCTGATGCACTCTGAGCAGTAAAAATCTACAAACCCCTCCAAAAAGTTGCCTTCTCATGTATTCAAAAAGGTTTAAAATCGTGTTCACAAAACAGTAACAATTTTTTTTATTTGTTATTATTGTTTGTGTTTCAGAGCAGATGAGGTCAAGCTTACAGCTCAGTATCAGTATGAAGATAATCAGGCTGGAGATGAAGATGCCTTCGCAAGAGAGCCCTTCATCCTGCGCTTCTGCTGTCCCTCCACAGGTGTGTGCTGTTCCACATTAATGAAACGCCAGATCACAGGGTTTCTACACAGTTTGGAAACATATAAGATTTTACTAACTATTTTCCAAATGTGTATAAGTATGTATGAAGAGAATGAAAACTACTGTTTTGCACATACTTTGATTCCTAATATTACTGCATTCAATTATCATCCCATCCATCTGTCCATCCAACCTGCAATGTGTTGCAGTTTTTGCAGAGTAAATACTTTATGTATAACTGTTATAGATATATCTGCTGTGAATGTGTGGTCAAATGTTGTGTTTTATTTGGGGATTAAAAGGATCATGTGACCCAGGAGAAGTTTTGACATGAAATATGTAAAAATACTGACCTGAGGCCTCTAATTTATTTTAAACCAAAAGATTTATTTGAGCTCACATCTGTTTAGGTGCACTGTGGATTTGGGTCTATGTTATTTGCTTTTATGTCCACTTTCAGTTGTAAAAGACCTGGTCCTGATTCCGGTCCACACCAAGCCAGAAGACTCAGAAAAGGAACTTGATGAGCTTTACGATGTGGTCAAAGCTGTCAGACAGAAGTGGAAAACCGATGTAAGTTGTTAAATCTTATATAAAGATATGCGACTCGAAAATTGGAAGGTAATATTAGAGCTTTTATTAATAGCTTTGCTAAAATTCAGCCAGAAGTTAATCATTTCAGCCATCTCTTCACTGTAACTCAGAGGAGAAACTCTTCGAACTCCAGGTGTCACTGTCTTGTTAAAAATGCGAGTGAGATGCTAGATAATGTGTTTGGTGAATCACTCATTGAGTAACACCATGATTTCTTCCATTTATTGTGGATCTTTTCTGTTATTACAAGTCAGTCTTTTTTAATGTCTTTTCACACTAAAGTAATTGAGAAGGCTGCCAATGAAGGAAATCTTGGGGGAGCAGGATAAAAAACAATATTCCAATTTTTCTTACAGACAATAACAATCATCACTACTCTAAATACTTGTGTGCAGTAACATGTGGTTTTGACTTTTATTTTTTTGTCCTTGGCAGAACATCATGATATTGGGGGACTTCAACGCAGATGGTCGATATCTTTCCAAGAAGAAGAAGAAATCAATCCGCATCTCTTCTGATCCCTTCCATTGGTTGATAGATGACGATGTTGACACCACGACTAGTAATTATAATGACAACACCTACGACAGGTGAGATACATGTTAGGTGTCAAGGACAACCGTCTTTGTTTCTACAACATTAATAAAACAGCAGATTGTCACTTTTAGCTTGAGCTTTAATGAGTCAGGACAAAATAAAAATGACTTTGTCTTGGAATTAGATAAAGAGTTTACATCACAACATCCGTTTGTCATCAATACACACTGTGCACATTTTTAGCACACTTTGAATAAAAAATAAATTCCTGACATTTTATTCCTTGAAATAATCATCTTGCTTGAGAAGGATGTTTCAATGTCCTTATTTCCAAATTTATCTATGCTTGTTGAGGTTTGCAGGTAGGTTACAGTAATTACCTGCCATGAATTACCTTGATTTTTTTTTTTTTTTATCTAGTCATTTTTGTTATAGATCCCCTCATCATTATTTAGTATCGGACCCTAGGATTGCACCCTGCCTAAATGCATTAAACTAAGATCATAAAAATAGTCTACTTTCTTCTTCACCTGACTGAATCTGAATGGTTGAATTTCATTCCCTCTAACAAATCATGAACTGCAAAACATGTCTACTGTTGATAAAAGTACTATCTAGTAATATTATATGTAAATGTAAATGTGTGAATGACTTTGCAGGTATGTTGAAAATTGCACCAATAAAATGCATTGTGATACTATCTTCTTCAAATAGGATTGTGGTGTATGGGGAAGAAATGCTGGATGCCATTGTTCCTGACTCTGCAAAGTCTTTCAACTTTCAAGTGGAGTTTGGGCTGACAGATGAAGAAGTATGCTTTATTATTATCATTGTTATTGTTTAGCAATACTGCATCTCAGAGAAATGGTTGACACTTTCAGACAGTTTAGAGCACAGAATAGGTGCTAAGATTTATAATTTCATGTTTTTACTCTCCAAGGCTGGAAACATCAGTGATCATTATCCTGTGGAGGTGGAGCTGGAGACTGTCAAAAAAGCAGTAAAACCAAAGAAGGCTTCACCGCAAACAAGAAAAACTTCCCCTAAAGGAAAAGGTCCAAAGAAAGGTACCATTTATTTTGTTGACAACAGAGGCTTATATAATTTACTCTAATAGAATTTGATCACCCCTGATCTAAACTTTTCCATTGCATCCCTGGCCATATGGTTAGGGTTCCCCTGCTGAAAGGTGAACCTCCTGCCCAGTTTCTAGTCTTTTAGAAAAAGTTTTTAGTTTTGTGTGTGTCTCCAGGATTATCCTCCATTTAGCTCAATATCTTACTGTCATTCTGACTTGCTCCCCTTCCTCTGATGAATAAAAACATCCTAACAGAATGTTTGTCTGCCACCACTACTTTCCACCTTTCCTTTCAGGGTGATAGTTTCCCACCCCACATAATGTTCAGCAGGTCTGGTAAATAAATAAAAAAGTTCAGTTTAACTTTCTGTACCAGAGGAATTTTTCGCATGCTTTCAACAATTGAACAACATTGCCATTTATCCACAAAGGCCAGGTTTATGGGTTACATTAACAAATGTCTTGTCCATGTCCCCCACCTGAACAATGGACTTCTGCAGCTCCTCAAGAGTAAGCAGGAACCCTCAAGTTAATCTAATTGATGCTTAAAATATACACACCGGCTCTACACTGAAATCAATTGGTTGTACTGGATTTTGTTTGGGGGCATACTCATAGCACACAAAACTCACATTTATATTTGTAAAAACTATATTGTTCTTCCTTTTACTTTACAAGCATGCACTGAAAAGCGCATTGAAGATATTACAGTTTATGGTTTGTTGAGGATTAGAACTTTTGCAGGCATCATGAGTGCATATCACTTTCTATCATTTTTATATTTGATTAATTGTAAAATTCAGTCTTTGTTCATTTCAACCAACAGGATCACAGAGTACAACCAAGCCATCAGAATCCAAGACTTCAGCGGCAAAAAAGAGAAAAGGACAATCAGTTGCATCCAAGATGCCAACAAAAAGGAGCCGTTGAGCCACTTTAACCAATCATTAAAGGCCTTTTTCTTGTCTAAATTTTTATAGAAACTCAATGTCCAATAAAGAAAACAAATATAAGTCGACAACTTAATTCTCTGACTGTGATGAAACTTGATATAAAATAAAAAAAATATTCATAAATCGAACTCATGAGTAAAATTTATTTATATTTTTGTTATATTTATTTATTTTAAGAATAAAATAAATAAAAAAATAAATAAACCAAACACACATATTTCATAAAATTATTTTTATTTAGCTATTTTTATGTGTGTGTGTGTGTGTGTGTTTTAATATGTACAAAATCCCCAAACTGAGACTGGAGAACAGAAGCTACTTTGTTTTGACATTTTAGAGAATATATCCAGAAGTCATATACTCACACCACTTCACAGCACTTTTCAGTATATTGCGATATCAATGGATACTAACGTCAGACAATTTCAAGCCAAAAATATGACCCTTCCCGCATTCACAGCTGCCTAATTTCTAATCCGTCCAGCAGATCCATTGAAATGATTACAAATCTTCGTAATTTTAAAGACAAATAAAATTGTCTACTTTTGCAAACAGTGTTTACGCTGAAATAAATCCTATTTAGCTTTATACAGAATTTGAGGTGTTAATAGAATTTTACATATTAACATAAAATAAATCACATTTTGTTTTGGACAGAATTTGAGATGTTTGAATAATAATAATACTAAGATTTTAAAGACTTGTTAGCAAGTTACCTAGCAACAAGCCAGGTAGGTGCTTCAACCTTTTTTGAAGTGTGTTCACAATTTTGCGATGTCTGAAGCGATTAACGCAAAAGGGAGCGTTCAAGACTGGATCCCAAAGGACCCCGGAAAAAAACCACCAAGGTGAGTTGAACAAGTCACCTAAAAAAATAAAACGAAGAAGAATTTAGCCCATGCTTTACAATGGAGTACCGAACCGATCCAAAACCGATACGAGACGCAAGTTGTTCCGTACTAAATATCCGATAGACATCTGTCATACATAAACACTGAATGCATCAGTAACGAACATAATAAAACACTGGAAATATTGAGTCCAGCCAAATTGTCGGGTGTTATCGGGCAGCACGGTGGGCTGCCCGATAACAGACAACCCCGATCAGGAGAAACGTTGCAGACACTAAGAACTTACAGCAACCAGGCTTTGGTGGAACCTTTCGTATTTCATTTAGAAATGCAGACATTTTTGAGGAAAACGGTTTTTATTGATTATTCTCTTTCTATTAGCTTGACCGTTGGATGATCTGACTTTCTTTCAAATCATAATACAGGCAGCAAATGTTACATTTATTTAGCAATTTGTTAAGGCTATATGTGTGACCAGAGGTGGTTAGTAAGTAGTTAGAGTAACTTTTTGAAAGACAAACAAACAAACAAACAAACAAACAAACAAAAAACTTTTAGGAGTAGTTTTACTAAGCCATAATTTTTACTTTTAATTGAGTAACATGAGGATGAAGTATTGCTACTTTTACTTAATTAGAATTTCAGAATGCTTTATTCACTGTGAGTGACTTCACTTTAAGCAGCGACCATCCCATGAGAATTGGCGACCTGAACCTTGGTGGTCCTTGGTGGTAACCGTACAGTTGACCTCAAAATTTGGAATACAGAAGTGGGAATTTTTTTTTTTTAGTCATTTAAAATCCGAATTCTGTTTTATTTCTTTTTGTTGTTGTTTCTCTCCTCAAGTGTTATTGAAGATATTCTATGTTGTGATATCTCACTAAAGGTATGTACCCAAGCACATGGCAACTATTCGGCTTGAGCAGAAGTCAAACAAACAGGCTTGGAAGACGATGGGACCAGCAAAACTTGAATTGCCTTCTCCGTCGAACTACCTCAAGAAAAACGCAAAGCGCCCCAAAGCTCCTGAGAGTTAGTTCCTCAAACAACTGCATTAGGATTTGCTTTTGTGCTGTCAATATAACCCACCTGTTATATGCTTTTCTTTAGGGACAGGGACTGGAGGGCAGAAAACCAGTACTACCACTGTAAGGCTACCTCTTCATGTACCGCCCAATCCAATCAAGAGGGCTGTCATACAGACAGCTGATGTGAAGCCTAAGCCCTCTCGTGTCGACTTTGCACAGGCACACAAACAGCTTCTCCAAAGTGCTGGACTTATCCCCAAATACATCGTGAAAAAGGTATTATCCTTCATCCTGTCACTTCACTCTGTGGAAAGTGTGGCTAATGCTGACAGGTCCTGGGCCATGAGTGCTATTTCTCTCCTCCCTAACCTTTCAGTGACTGATCAACAGCACCTGGTTGTTATCTACTTTATGAATTGAAAATTAAATAATATCCAGAACCTCCCTAAGTCCAACGATGCTAAACCAAGCTTATATTCCTGTTAACTGCTGCATTTTCCACATAGCAGCCCTGTTGAACATTTGAGCAAATTATGGGTGGATGTGAAGTTTCTTTTTCGTTCCTGCAGGATTATGGTGAGATACCTAAGTACTTGCAGCAGCGCCGTGAAGCTGAACAGCAGGTTAGGGATGACCAGGAGAAACTTGAAAAGCTGAAGCAGGCCACACGACAAGTGTCAGAGGAAGAGCGAAATGCTGCCTTGGAGGTATGCTTCATTTGTTTTGTTTAGCAACAGACGTCTGACGTCTAAAACGTCTGGTGAAGTAAATAAAATAAAACAGAGAAAGTCAAAGGACTGTAAAGATAGAATAATGTCTTATGTCAAGTTCCCATGTTTGCATCTTCTTGTTAGGGCTTGAAGAAGAAATGGCATGAAGTGCATCGTGAATATCAGGGCCTTCCTTTCATCCTATACACCCCATCGCAGAAAGGCCGCAAGGTCCACATGGAGGAGCAACTGACTGAACTGGAGAAGCACATAAGACTGCTTGAAAAGTTCAAAACCATCTACATTTCTGATGCAGATGCTGGTGGAAGTCCTTAACCCCTGAGACTCCAGATGTTATTTTTAAAAAATAAAATGTTCTACATGTATTACAGCTTTTATCTGTGATCTGTAAAGGTTTTAAATTAATCTTATTTTGTAGTTTTATTGCAGTGAAAACATGCATATATTGATATTTATGTTTACAGTCAGGAAAAAAAATTGCAAAATAAAATTATAATATATTTTCATAATAGTATTTTAGTCAATTTTAATTTATTTCAGGGGCCATTGTGAACTTTTTTGGTTTTTAACAGAGGAGGTATTTTGTCCATGTTTTCTATATTTTCTCTTCACAGAACCTCAGTTCAAAATTCAAACCATCCATCTTAGGTTGTCTTTATGCAAATCAACTTTCCCCTGCAGATCTATCTATCAGTCAGCAGAGCTGCTTCTCCGCTGATTCACAATTTTCAGACAACATGTAGACTCAGGATCTTCTAATTGGGGGTTACAGAAAAATGTTTCAGAAAGTTTATACAAAGACTCAGAGATGATAAAATGAAGCTCATAAAATCACGATGAGTCCTAAAAAAATATATATATTTTTGAGTTTATAATTCAGTTTCAGCATCAACAGGATGGAAAGCAACTCGTCATCTTCTTCTGAAAGGCAAAGAGAAGTTAAAAAATTAATTCTCTCATTTAAGAACTAAAATAAAAGAAAGAAAATTTAAAATTTTTCTCCAGTGTTCAGCCAAGGGTGTGCTAATTTCTCTAAAGCTTGTTAGTTCAGTTAGCTCTCCAGATAGTTTTCAAGTAAACTGGGAGAAGGCTTAAGTGTGCAGCGATGCTTCACAGTCAAACATCTGCTCTCACTCAGATTACTGTATACCTCTTCTATTGTGTACATTTACATAAAACTCAGGAAATCCTTGTTTAATCTGACCCTTGTTTTGCAAAATTAATTACTGAAAAAAAATCAGTCTAAAATTATGTTTATTCATTTTTGCATCAGGCTACTTTTGTTGTCTTAATGTACCAATAATGACATGAAAAAGACATGCAATACTAAGATCTACTTTTAAATTATAATTCAACCTTAAAAAATTAGCAGAGGCTTTCATTTTGACTCAGGGAGAGCACCATGTATCGTTCTCTGGCTCCATCACCGGATAGCCGGAAGCAGGGAAGAAGTTATTTGATCAGACAGAATAAATAAATAAATGAGGGTCAGATATGTTCAACATAATCAGGTCAAACATGGAACTACTGGATTTTCCACAAAGCTGTGAAGCTTTTGATCATAGTAGAAAAATAAAACAACACCCATCCACATTAAGATTGGAGCTTCATGGTTCTCCTAGTTTCACCTGAATCTGTTGGTGTTTTCAGATCATTAGTTTGTTCATTATTATACCTCTCAGCTTCAAGAACACCAGCTGTCCTGCCAGAGCCAGAACCAGCACAGCAGCCACCGTATCTGGGATCGACCAATAAGACGGCTCCTCTGATATGCTTTGCTGACCTGTTGTTTACTTTGCTTACTCATTTTTGAGTATACATCAAAAGGTCATGCGTTTCCACCACATCACAACTATTTCTCAGTGATATCAATGGGACAGGCTAAAATCAGACAACTGGCTCAAGCTGGAAAAAATATAACCATACATCAGGTTTTGTGAGAACATCCGTGTGCACATGAATTTGAACAAATTTAACCTTGCTTTTATAAAAATACTCTTTATATATGCATATTTACAAGACTTTTTTTATATGATTACATTTAAAATGTCATCTTAACTGAGACCAAAGTAGAATCAATGTCAAATTCCTTGGTTGTGTGCATGAACTTGGCAAATAAAGCTGATCCTTAATGAGATACTTGTTTACTCGCTGTTTCCAGGAACAGAACTAAGTGAGAGGATGTTGCATCTTGTTTCTATGTTCCCTGGCTCTTGAAAAGCTCCTTAAAAACCTGAAATGTCCAGAAGCTGTTGATAGCGGGTTTTGATCAAGTTTCTCTCATGAGCAGTTACTTTTCCAGATGCTGTTCAGATTAATGCAATAATATTCTGGAGGAGGTGTTTCTTTGGAGGCTGCCTGACTCAAGGGACAGATCCCAAACTATTTTGTGTTTGTGATGGTAGTGTGGGGCTATTCCCCACCACTGCAATAACAAGTATGGACAAAATAGTCAAAAAGGTTTTACTTAATCTTTAGTCTTACTCTTTAACATATGCTGTGCAGGTAAAATACATTTTTACACAAAATTGCAGAGGGAATCTTTCGGTATTTCCTAGTAAGTAAAACTGTTACACCCAGCACTACAACTATTCTTTGAATAAATGTAGTCTGTCCTTCCTGCTCTGATGATAACGGTGGGATCTGCACAGGTGGATGTAGGGTGGCATTGGACACGTAATCCACAACACTATCAGTATTAGCTGACCTGAGGGTATAAAAGAGCATTGGACAGAGGTTGCCAGGACAGAAAGTTTAAGGAGACTGCAGATATGCTCAGGTTTCTTTTGTTGACCTCTCTTGCAGCCCTGGGTAAGTAGCACCTATTCTATTTTGAAGATTCTCCACAGAAGCCCCATATGGACTTTAAAGTAATATTGCTATTTCCTTTGGATATCTGCTTTGCTCAGTTCTGGCTGAACCCCAGCCCAGGTACCTGAAGGATGGTATTGGTGAGGAAAGAGTTGTGGGAGGAGAGGTGGCCAATCCTAACTCCTGGCCGTGGCAGGTATACTTCAAACCCTTTCAGAACTTATAATTAATGTGTTGCAAACTTAACAAAACAATCACTACCATAAAGACAAGAAGAAAAGGTAAAAGGTAAAGGTAATTTTATTTATATAGCACATTTTCAGCAACAAGGCAATACAAAGTGTTTCACAGGAATTAAAAGGAAATACAAACAAAATAACAAACCAAAGGAAAGAGCAAAATAAAAAAGGAAAAATAACCTAATGTTGATCTAAAGTATGTAAACTAAGTGCTCCTGTTCAGGGTTGCTAAGTATCCTCTGGTCTAATTCCATTTCTAGATTGGAAGAACAGGAGTCTAGAAAAAGTAATCTCGATCCAAAAGTCTCATCTGGGCTTCTGGTTTCTGCATCTAAATAGTGAGAACTCTACAGTTTCTGAAAAGATAAGCTAAAGAGTGAGTGATCTAATTCCTTTTCTGGGTTAAAAGTGAGCACTGTACAGTTTCTAAATAACTGATAATCTAAAGATGAATAGCTAAATTCTAAGTTTGTTCTAAGTCCTTTTCTGGGTTAAAAGTGAGTACTCCACAGTTTCTAACAAAATAAAATTAAAAGAGGAAAAGACACATTAGGGCAAATGGCAACATTCAGACAAAATAAATGGCAAAACAAAGATATGAGTGAAGGCGGTGATATCAAAGGGCCATGAAATCACGTTGCTCAACCTCCCAGCAGAAGTCCAATAAATTGTTATCGAGGAATGTCCTTGGGAGCGCTCAGCTCCACAGCTGCCTGGATAACAGGGGGTGGGGGTGAGGTGGGAAGGAGTGTTATGTTTACATATCTTCAAGGAGATTGTAAATATGCAGCCCTTCCAAGGCAACACGGGAAAAGCCAATTCAGATACAGAATGTCTTAGGTCGGTTAGATTATAAATTTCAATCTTCCCTAAAGTCTCTCCAATACATCTCAGTTCCCAAATATCCAAATTAGTTTGGTCATTCCACTGAACCGAAACTAGCAACTTCTCCAAGATCGATTCCATCCCATTAGTGAGTTTTAGAGTCCTCAGCTGGGCTGCAAGTCTCAGCAAGACTCGCATCCAACTTGCGTCTCTGTCCACACCAACAGTCTGAGTGTTCACTAGTTCAGCCAAGTCCATCACAAATTTGTAGATAAGCCAGGAATCCGCAAGCTCCAAACAGTAGAAATCTTGTCATCATGAATAAATCCAGGGTGAATCCAATCGAGTGTGTCCCCGCAGGACAAGAGGGATCTCCTGTGCCCAGATTTCTTATCAAGAAAATTTGATCAATTACATTGAGAAACCAGTTGACCAGATCCATAATTTGTAGATCTGGAGGATGTGCAAAGAAATGCTCCAAAAAGACAGGACAAAAACAGAGCAAGCAGGGCAGGCATGAGCAGGGAGGGAGCAGAGGGAAAAAAAGCGTCTGCCTTCACCGAGAGTAAGAGAGAGAGAAAAAAAAGGCCTGAAAGTAGTTGTAAAGTTATTTTAAACTACAAGAAAACATGCAGATTTCATGGAACTTGCTTGCTGATATTAAAAATGTGAAATCTTCAGGGTCAGATTTTAAACTGATCACATCTGTGCATCACATCAAGTACACCAACTGATAAATGTAATGTAAATATATATTTCCCTTAAATCGTTCCCCAAATCAAGTCCAAGAATCATTCCTGTCACTTTTTCTCAATCAAAACTGGAAATTTTGCTTTGCATCTCCTCATCCGCATCAAGAGTTACATCTTATTTTTTAGAAAGTCTTTTTAGGACATTGGAGAAAAGGTTTGGGGTTTGTTTACTTGTGTTTGCAAAACTGTATCTTGCTGTTTTTCAGATTTCCCTTCAGTACCAGTCTGGAGGCTCCTTCTACCACACCTGTGGAGGAACTCTCATTAGGAGAGGATGGGTCATGACTGCTGCTCACTGTGTGGACAGGTGGGAGGCTTATGCATCATGGAAGAGCTGAAGAGAACAAAAACAAGAGAAGCAGCAATTTTCATAGACCTGAATATACTTTTGATATTGTCCCACTTACCAGAGATTCATCTTCAAATAACTATTGATCATGTTATTGTTTTAATTTTTTGAATTAGCTTGGATAAGTATAACTGAAAGAAACATCTTGTCTCCTCTGCATGGGCAAAAGATCCATGACTTGGCGTGTCGTTCTTGGAGATCATGACATTTACAACAACGAGGGAAAGGAGCAGTACTTGGGCGTGAGCCAGGTCTACATCCACCCTAACTGGAACACCAACAATGTGGCTGGAGGGTTAGTAAGGATGTAGTTTCACCAGTTCTTAATATGTACAGGGCAAAAAAGACAGACGTATGCAACATGTTATTAAGTAATCTTGCACTTAAGTTTTAAAAACATGAAGCATGTGTGCAATTTGATCCTTACTTGTTATTTATAATACTTTCCATGTAAAAAATATATTTTATTCTGTTTTCTTCTTTAGTTGTTACAATAACTTCTAGGGAAGTGCATCAATTAAGTAATTACCAGCATAACCATTGAGAAAAAAAAAAGTTTTTGTTGCTTAACTTCTGCTAAAAGATATGTGATATCTATTTCTTGAACGAAATGGTTTTAATGGATTTTAGAACAAAAGAACATTTTGGATAGGAGGTTTTAATGTTTTAAAAGAACAAAGAAATATGTTTCTTCATAGAGCTAAATTTTATTTACAACTCACCTTTCAAGGATCTTAAAAAAATGGCATTTGCTTCCTGCTTCTTGTAGTTACGACATTGCTCTGCTGCGTCTGTCCACTGACGCCGTCCTCAGCAACTCCGTCCAGCTGGGCGTTCTTCCTCCCTCCGGTCAGGTTCTGCCCCACAACAACCCCTGCTACATCACCGGATGGGGACGCACTCAGAGTCAGTCTAGCATCATTTCACACTAACATGATTAACATGGTGGACGTTCAGACAGGCTCTGATATGTTTGGCTGATTTTCCCAGCTGGCGGTAGCCTGTCTGCTCAGCTGAAGCAAGCCTACCTGCCTGTTGTTGATTACAACACCTGCTCCAGCTCCGGCTGGTGGGGCAGCACTGTGAAAAGCTCCATGGTCTGTGCTGGAGGTTACAGCGAGTCTGGTTGTCAGGTGAGCCACCTGTTGAACTCCCTGCTTTCAACAAAAAGTGGACAATCATGAGGTTCATAATGATGTGCAGAGCTACAATTAACTGACTTTTTTGTCAGTTTACACCCACAAACTTTAGTTTATTGTTATTGGGATGCTATGTCACAGGTCAACACAAAATAGTGCATGATTGTGAGGTGGAAAATAAATAATGGATGGTTTTGCACACTTTCTCCATTTCTGAATTTCTTAAGCAGAGCTCTGTGAACATGGTTTTTAACGACCATTCCATGTTTTAAACAACTTCTCCTTATTACTTATTCCTTTAATTCTGTTGTTATAATAAAACTAAACATGAAAGTTCAAGGGGCATGAATACTTTCCAAGGCTGCAGGAATAATAAAAATATCAAGATAAAGTCAATGACATCCAGTTTTTATGACTGATTTTTTTTAATATCATTTTACTTATGCAGGGTGACTCTGGTGGCCCCCTGAATTGCAGTGTCAACGGCCAGTGGGTGGTCCATGGAGTGACCAGCTTTGTGTCTTCCCTTGGCTGCAACACCTACCAGAAACCCACCGTCTTTACCCGTGTCTCTGCTTACATCAGCTGGATGAACGGCGTTAGTATTTGATCATTCAAGAATTACATAGATTATAATGGTTTGTGTTTGGACATTGCAACTGATCATTTGTATTTGCTTTTGCAGATCATGGGTTAAGAAGAGAAGCAATATCTGTGGAAAAAAAGAGAACATTCTGGATTCTTTTCACACTCTATCAAAATAAAAGTCATGAAAATGGCGTCTAAACTGCTTTGTCATGTTTGGTTGAAGTTTTATGATGAAAAATAAATTAATGATCTGATTCGAGACTGAAAGAAAAAGAAAATCAGATATATATCTAATGAATTAAAGATTTAAACATTTAAGGGGAATCATCTTATTTTAAGGGTAATCTGTGAAAGGATTTAGCAGTGAACCAAAATCTCAGCAAAACTTTGATGTTAAGTAATTTCAGACCACTGTGTATATAATAGTATAAATGGCAAGCACAAAAAAGCTAAAAAAGAGAGACAGTGACAAATTAGCAAATTAATATGCTGATCAAATGCATCTCATCTTACAGAGTATTGGATACAGTTACACGATATGCAGCAAATGCTGACTGTAAGGTTATCTAGTCTCCCAGAGGTGACACACTTCCAGACCCCAATTATTTTTACAACATAAGTATACTTTAAATTTCTGCTTGTCAGCCTTAGGTTTTTTCCCCAAACAGTTATTCTGGCTTCTCTAAAATCCTCTCACATTTTACCGATTAGTCATTAAATTTACCACTTATTTTAATCCGCAAAATACCTGTAATCTCAACAGTGCTTAGCTTTTTATGCAGAACCATAAAAATGATAGAAAATAAACAAATACATTAATAAGTCCAGTTTTTTGGATGTTGTGTTGTCTGCTCAGCAGGCTGCCTATGCACTTTCTTTTAACTTTTAGGACCTGTTATTTACAAGAGGTCCCTCTTAATGCAAATGAAGTCCTGATGAAAATCTTTTGAAGTTTAATTTCATGGTGCCACAGCGCCACCTGGTTACTGAAAACTGAACCACTAGTGGTGTACAGACAAACTGCTAAGGAACTGTTATCAATCATAACACTTCAAAAACATCTCTTTATTAATGAGATTTACAGCAGATCATTACTAAGCACATTTCCCATTCTTTTGTCATGTATTCAAACTTTCAACATTAAACAAAATACAAATATTGCAATTCTGTTTTGTAAACATGCAGAATTTATGCAAATACCTGTGGTTTTGATTTGAGTTTGTATGCATTCATGCTTGTATGTGTGCATGTAGTTACAAATGCCAGAAATATTTCTGAATAAGCCTGTGAACATCAAAGGCTAATGAAAATCCCCTATAAAGGACTAATTATTCTCTGGTACTTATATTCATATTCCAACGGGCCTTGTAAGTAAAATATAATTGAAAAATACAGAGATTAAAGTCAGCAAAAGCACTTTATTAACACATTTTCAAATCATACAGAAAGTTTTAGCTTTAAATAAATATCTATTTAAGCTAAATAGCTATCTAAATGGAGTCGTGAAAAACATTGCAGGCAGGCTGATGCTGAATTACAGCAGTATTAATCTGACATTGCCTTTAAATATTTAACTTGACACGTTTTGACAAAGTATAAATATAATAGCTTACACCCTTGATATATTTGCTACAGTATGCATAGTTCAATTACATTCATTTAGTCAGGATTTTTTGGTTTGGCGCTTAGTTCAAGTTTAACAATGAGCTTCCACAAGTTTACATAGATTTCACAAATGTACTGACACGCTACCATTCTGCTTTAAAGCTATCACACCATGCCCTCTATTGTATCCAGTTTTCGGGGTTCCGCCTCACCATGTTGCATTTCCTGCTGTTTCCAGTCTTGCTGGTATTCTCTTAGCATCTTCACAACTTCTTCGTGTCCAAACTGCATGGCATCATCAATTGGAAGGTTCCCCCACCTGTAGTGAAATTTAACAAATTATCTAGGAGAATGTTGCCAATTCAGACGTAGAAGGAAGAAGTCATTATTCAAACGATGTTCATATCTGACCTGTCTTGAACAAATGGATCAACTTTGCAGGTATCAATGAGGAACTTTACAACATCTATGTGACCTGAGAACAAAAAGGCAGAAATAATTACACTTTCAGATTATGGCCAACCAAGTCATTTTTAAAAAGTTCAGAATGGGCTTTATTTATTTGAGAATTTTTTATTATTATTTTAAATTTTATTTCATAAAATCAATTGCAAGAAGGTATTTTAAACAGAAATGTCAGACTTCTGAAAAAAATTTCTATGGAATGAATACTTGGTTGGGCACTGGCAAAGACAGACAGGTTGATGGATACCAGACAGCTGAACATTTCTTTTCCCAAAATAACTAATGAGATGGGGGAGCTCACCCTCTGCTGCAGCAATGTGTAGCGCTGTTCTGGAGTCGTAGTCTTTCAGATCCATGTCCACAGATGAAAGGGCAAATCTGAAATATAAGTCATTTTGATTGTTCACTAGTTGTTTTTGATTGCCACTACATATTAAGAATAATCTAAGGGTATATAAACATGAGAATAAATGTTTGATCTACAACCTTATTGGGTTATTATGAATATCAGAAGGAAAATTGTTCTGGATCACTCCAGTACAAAAAGTGTATTCGCTGTTTTCTGAAAGATTTCAAAGATCACAGTTTGGTTTGTGTTCATAAAGTTATGAAGGCAAAAATATTTTGTCCTTTTTAAAGAATATTAGCATCTACTGCAGGGGGAGAGGTTATTTTTTTACGACGTTATTTTATTGACCTGTAATGATTACCATGCACATCAAAGCACTAAATTGTTCACATTATATTAAGTATGTTACCGATTGTTTATGCATTTAATTACGCCTATGATTAAGTTAATCAAGAGGTCTTCAAAATAAGTTCAACAATAAGCAAACCCTTGAAAAAAATATATATCTAAGTGTAATTTATTGACCAAAATTGTACAATAGTTATATAACTCTGAACTCATTGCCAACTTTATCGTGTACTGTTGTAAAAGACTAATTACATACTTAGACATTCATTTTGTGCACATACCATTGTTATAAAAACTAATTTATCTCCAGTATTGTATTGCTTGTCATAATAAGGACTAAAATAAATATGAAACTACAACTGGTGGAAATCTATGCCAAGCAACAGTTCATGCTTATAACTTTAAACAGAGTTCCTCCTTGATTCAATTTGTTATTCATATTGTTGTGTTATTATTCAGACCAGATGTAAAGAAACAGGACAAATAAAAGCCAAAGCTTTGGGTACCTTCTCAGTGCTGACACATCCCCACTGAAGGCAGCAAACATTAAGTTGAAAACAGACTTGTTCTGAAAATACATTAAAGTTGCATGAACATAAAGTGGTTTATCTAAACATAGAACTTACACACAGATCAAAAGCAGCCTACCCTGTCATCTCCATCCTGCCGGCGGGGGTCTTGCTTCTTTACAAAGTGCCTCAGGTTGTCGTAGTTGTGGAAATTGAACTGTGAAACCAGCTCCTACAGATGCAGAACAGAACAGGAATTTTTTTATAGTCTTCAGATCTAAGAGTTTGAGATTCCTCTATATTATTAATTTTAGCCTTTGTGACAATTTTTTATGATAAACAATACAGAAAGTCTTGAGTCATGGTCCCCTACATAATCTCAGAGGTACAAGATTCTTCCCTTCGACCATTTATGTCTTATCAATTCAACCTTCAGCCAAATTGTGTTTTCAACGTGATAGCATATCTTAAAATTGCTAAAAGTAAACCTTGGGTAATATTCTGTCACAAGAAAATGGTTTACTCTGCAATCAGTCTAAGCCCAGACAGAAATGAGGAAGATCATAGTTGGACCTCCATGTTCTTGAAAATGACATAAGGCTTTTGCACAAGAAGGTCTGTGTGGTCTTAGCACATGTAAACTCAGCAACATAAAAAGTTAATCTTCTTGGCACAAACTAACCTAAACCTTAATCTGCCAAACAACAACGTTCTAACCCATCCAATCTAGAACAACATGGTACCAATTACATTGTTCAGCGCATACACAAGCATGGTTGACCCTGCTTGTGTATGTAATACACTGGTTGAAGCAGTGTATTTCTGCAGATAACAGCAAGACCACAGGGAGGAAGCAGAGGAGTTCATATGTCTCATATTAAACAAACACTGTTCTACTTGCCTGACAGAAGTGTATTCCCCGAACACTGTTCCCAACTCTGTCCAAAGGTGGGGACCAACACATCACTCCCATTACGTTAGGGATCACCAGCAGTATTGCACCAGAAACTCCGGATTTTGCCGGCAAGCCCACCTGAAAGAGGAGATCATGAATGGTTCAGCTGAACAGCAATACATACTTTTAGCTATTCTGTGTCAAGCCATACTCACATGAAAAGCCATCTGGCCAGAGAAGTCGTACATGCCACAGGAGTGCATGAGGCTCAACGTGTTTCTCACCGCCTCTGCACTCAAGACTCGCTCGCCTGTGATTGGACAGATCCCTCCATTAGCCAGAGTAGCAGCCATGACACTTCCTGATTCACAGGACACCTCAATGGAACAAAGCTGGAGGGAAAAGAGTCACTCAAGTCACAAATGATTCAACCTAAATAATTTCTATCTCAGTTCAACTCAATCTTACAGAGGAAGACGTAACACCTTTTGGTGAAGGCAAAGAGTCTTACCTGAAAGTAAAAATCGAGGGCATCAATCATATCAGCTCCTGGAGGAAAACACTGGTGAATAGAACATAAAAATCAGAGCTTGACATTGTAATTCTACATAGCTTGTACAAATTGAAAGAAAAACATCACCAAAACAAATGCAGAAGAAAATACACTTAATGTATTTTAGCAGACCTTCTTCTCTTTCATGTAGTAACCAATGGCAAAATTTCTGTCACCAGTTTCCTTTTCTGACTGAAACCTGAGAAAGACAAGCTGCCGAGGTCAATAATGGGTTATCAATAATGCATTTAAGAACTGAAAGCATAATGTGTCTAACAGAATATCTATTGGAGCATCCATACAACAAATCAAAACGTTTAGGTATGATGAACTCACGTGGCATTGCTAAATCCAACATATTCTTGGCCGGCCATCTTCTTCACAAACTCCATAACCTGGGAAACAAAAAAATAATACTTTCTTCACATTATACATGACTATGAAAAACTAAATATTTGTGCCATAATTTTAAAATGATGGTTTCATAAAAAAGGGAAATTCAAAGCACATGACTTACATAGTCAAATTTTTCTGCCTTATTTGAGAAGGGCTGGAAATGAAGAAAAACTTTGATTATAACAGTCAGTTTATTTATGACTGCTACACATTATACATCATGAGCAGCTTCATGAATATATTACTAGTTGCATAATGTTCTACCCTGCTATCAGTTGGTGCAAATAAAGGACATAAGGGCAGCAATAACTCAACATTGGGTAATAGTTCAAACAGATATGGAGTTAGGAAAACGGCTCCATTTTAGATTTTCTGTTTTAAACATGTAAAATTAATCTTTAAGACATCAACGAGAATCATCCATATTCATATAGTATATTTAGAAACCCCATCAACACTGCAGCTGACTCAACAAGCTGCAGGGAATAAGAATTGCTTTTTGCTATTATTCAAATGTGTCCAGAGCAAATGTCATATTTTCCAGATATTTATTTTAGATATTAATTTGAAAAACCAGCAACAATAATGTAAATAACCATTGCTATTTTTGTATCTCTAAAGCAGCAATAATGCCTACTTCCCATGCTTCTGTAATTGATTTTTACTAGAAACACTTTTGTTTGTTGTTTGCACATGATCTAAATGTGACTAATAAAGTCAACCTATTCACCTTGATAAGAGAGCTGATCAAAATGGCTCCAGCATTCACCATGGGGTTGTGAGGCTTATCTAGAAGAAAGTAAAATGAGGTAAACACAAAGTTAAATAAGAGTTCTGAACGACAACTGGAAAAATATAAATGAATTAATGCTTAAATTTAAAGCACATACACGTACAGCATTATCATACACTGACAGAGTGATGAAGGTTTTAGTAGAGAAACAAGGTGGTGATGACTTGTTATGCATACCTTCCTCATCAAGAGAAAGAACGTTGAACTTGAGTCCGCTGGGCTCCATGCCAACATAGTTGTGAACCTGTTCTGTTCCAGACTCATGGACAGCGATGGCATACTGCAAGGGCTTCACACATGACTGCAGACAGAAGGGCTGCTTTGTGTCACCAACAGAATGCCTGAAGAAAGAAGATGGAAAACACTCTCAAATATAGTTAATATAAATACAAATATTTAATTTGCTGGTTGCATTTTTGAAGCTTTCTCTGGAGTCTTTGATTGCATTAAACCCATGACTACTTGTGTGCTGATGGTGCTTTGCTATGCAATGTCCGGGTCATCATCTTTACAGATATATCCATTCCCTTTGATAATATGTTTGCTCAACACCTCAATTCTGGGCATATAAATGTTCAACATGAATCTGTTCTCCTGAATAGGTTTGCTAATGTACTGGTTACCCCATGAGTCCTTACTCTAAATGATATTTAGTAATACGTCTAGTCTAAGTACTAAATGGTCAGCAAAAGTAAATGTAAATCCTACCTCTGCCCGTCGACTGTACATAAAGAAACACCCCATAATTCTGGACTGAACTTGGCCAGCTGTGGGATGTAGTCAGCAACCTGAAGCCACAGTTTAAAACAGAAAAGCAGAGCTTGGTAATGAAAGATGTAGCAGCTTTTAATCTAAAAATCTCCGATAACAAATTTTAGGAAAGTGGAGATAAACATGATAAGTTTTGAATTTGAGGTTTCAAACATCCACACTAAAGTCGTCATCAACTAAAACATCATCATTGGAGTTTTGATGAAATACAAAGTCAAGCAAAATAAAACTACCTTGCCATCACTTTGTTCTTGTACTGTCTTGTAGATTTCATTGATTTTCTCTGCAAACACATCAAACTCAGGGATGATGAATTTTTTCCGGAAGGCCTGGATCAGCAGAACGATGTTGCCCCCGACACATCTGAAAATGAAACATTAACACAGACAATAATGGCTGAAATTCAAATTAACTTCAATATTATATTTTCTAAATATGACAAGGCATAACATACCATAAAACAAGCATTGAACATTATGACAATCTCTTGTTTGGTTAATTTAATATTTTTTTCAGGACAAACTAAAACAAACAATTTCAGCCTGGAGCAGGGTGGCAAATAATTTTGCAAATGGGCAAATAAATGCACCTCAGTGAGGTAGGACAAAGAATGAGAGAGGCAAGTAACATACTAGATAACATGGCATAAATTTATTTATGGTACATTTCTTATTAAATTTTGGTGTAGTTAAAAATACAACAGGAGAAGTTAGCAGAGAGGTAATTATGCAGCATTACACATACCATAAACCTCATATTAAAATGGAATATTGGATTATTGTTAGAAGGTCAGACTAATAATAGCTTGGTCTCATGGTTTCAGAAGCCTGGTGATGAATGGAAACAAAACACCATGAGGCTCTTAGTGCTGTGATAAAGATACAATTGTGAAGAGCTGCAGAAGATCCTGCATCTATTTTGATGCTTTAAAAGATCATATGAATTTAAATTGAGGCCCAGCAAAAAACTGGGTGTGGACCTTGTGTTTAAAAGTTGGCCTGAGGTCCCAACTCTCATCAGAGCAAATGGAGACATGAAGTCTGGCAAGACTAATGCTTTAAAAATACAACAGTACTTGAATTGTGCTGATGAAGCCTGCTGACAGATTTCAAAGATAATGTTAAGAAAACTTCTCAATATAATTACAACTGGACCACTGCAGCTTAAGCAGTTTGACTGTCTGATCACTGACTTTTCCTGTCCTTCTGAATTAGATTATATTTTGCATGCTGCATTGGTGCACTCCATTTAGCACGACCTGGGAATGCGTTTCTCTAATTCTGCTCTCAGGTTTGAGATGAAAATTTTGTAGAATACTAAATGCTAATACTCACCTGTGGAAAAGGTCTCTATCCATCATCACTTCACCAACAGAGTCCGTCACAGCCCGTCGAAGCTTCTCCATGCACTCTCTGAGCCGAGGGTCTGAGGGCTGAAGGCCAGTTTTTTTCAGGGCCTGCAAACATAAAATCGGATTCAACCTCATCATCTCTCCAGATGCAATGCAAAACCCCTTAAAATAGCATTTGTGTAATAAATTTTACCTGTTTCTACAAGGCATATCGAATCAATGAATGCTTAATGTGCAAAAAAAAGCTATATTTACAGCATTAAAGTATGAAATGGGCACTTGGTCTCTTCCTTCGGTGATGGTGTAGAAAAGCATGTTTTCCACTCCAGAACTGGGAGATGTGGAATACATGTTCCTGAAATGAAAAGTAAAGACTATAAGATAACAATATTCACATTGTCATATTTTCATAACTCAGAATAGAATAACCTTCACTGTCCTACATAATCATATTATCAAAATTAAATTAGAAATGATTCTTAACTGTTTTATGGTTTGCAATAAAAAAGGTGCAAAATATATAATTTATATATAATATTTACAGTAGTCATGTTTTTTTTTTCTTTTTTTTTTTTTGGACTAAAATGAATAACATAAGATATTGAGCCACGTTTATCATAATATTCCCAAATTGAAATAATTCATATTTTTACCTTCAACTGAGACATACTATATTATTTTAAGATTCTTCTACATTCAGCAATTGATCAATTTTATTTGCTATAATAAATGAACCATAGCCTTCGATTCTCTGTCAGGTTATTTAAAAAACCTTATCAACTGATAAAAAGTGAATATATAACCAGCAAGCACCAAACAGGGGTACTTACATTTTGTTATGGAAATGATCCGGGTGGGTGTAAGTTCGTCGCTGAAATGTAGTTGTTGAATTTCTGATGAAACAACATGCTGGATGTATGGAGAGAAAATTCCTCATCGTATTTGCATTTTTGGAAATAACTTGTAGAAGTTCTGACAGTCCCAGCGCTTTGAGGCAGTGCATGGTTAAACGACAGCAACAAACGTGGAGTTGATAAGAGCAAACGGGTTGGCTGAGAATGACCCGTCTGTAAAGCTCCGGTTGACGTGTCAAAGTCAGCCTGTCCTGCGGGGGTCACTGATTTCCCGACTTCAGGAGAGCAAACGCTGTGTTGCTTTCAGGTTGTGTCGGAATTTTTGCAAGTCTGGCATTTGATAGTTAATTTTTCAGGATGTAGGTTACAAACAAATCGTCTGGCATTTGTCACACAGCTAGTTATATTTGTTTGAGCTTGTAGCTGAACAGAAATATAAACCTGTAAATAAAAATGATCGAACAAGTCGAGTAGTTGTCAAATTTATTGTGACAGTGTATCACATTACTTTGTATTGGTTTGTCGTAGTGAGATATTACACACAAGGCATTAGGCAACTTTTGATTTAGAAACATTAAAATTTTTATGTCTTTCTTCATGATGTTTCAAAAAAAAGGGTAAAACATCATGAGTAATCTTGAATGGGATTTCTCAATAAAAAAATAATTCCTAATTGAATTTGGCTTTGTTGTTCTTTCATTAATGGGTGTCTGTGAACAAAGTATTTAGTGTAGTATTAATGTAGCATTTAGAGATTTAATGCAATTTTCATTTAGCTGTTTTGTTTGCCAAATACACCTGTTGATGTGGGTTCATCAAATTTAATCTTAAAATTAAGAAATTGGTTTGTTTCATGATTCTGTACAAGTTGAGACCAGGACCTCTTTAAATTTTAACAAGGTTTAGCAGCCATCACAACAATGCAGATTATTGTAACACAGTATGCAGACAGTGTTTATTACTGATGTGATGTGTTACTGATTCAAAGCTGAGCTTGTTCTTAAGATTTCTCTGGAGTTAATATAATTTTATTCAGGCTGTGATTGCTGAAAGTGCCGGTACCCATACTTGCAAAAAAAACAAATTTAAAAGAAATAACCCTAGACAAAAAACAAACCAAAGAAAGCAATAAGTACTATTTTCTCTTTAAAGCATTAGGGTTAGACCAGTCTTAATTGACAAATTGCACAAATATACAAACTTATATGGATATACTACTGTACAGTACAATATACACAAAATACATACAAGCACAATCTGATTATTAAATGAACAGTGTTCATTATGGACAGCAGGCTCTATTGCATCAGGCACACTTACATAACAAAGCTAAAAATTCTGAAGGCATTCTTTCTTTAAGTATTGATGAGTTACACACTCTTGGAAGGACGAGGCAGCACCAACTTTAGTCCAATATCAACCACAAAGGAAGGCATGTAAGAGAGAGGGATCCAGAGAAGCTTAGCATCCCAGCCGGCGCTGTACCGAGTGCGTGGGTGAGCCGCAGTCAGAGCGTGCTCCATGCAGCTGGTCACCTTGGTGAGATCTGAGTCACACACAGCATTCATGATCAAACGCTGGATCTTGATGTCTGAAAGCAAAAAACAAAACAAAAAAACACTCAAATTAAAACTTCTTCAGGGAGCAACTGATGGAGAACTTTTTTCTTTTTCCATTACTAGTGTTGCCCCAAACACTGTGCCGCAAAAACAGCCAATGAACAGACACATGCAGTTTTAACACACATTGCTAAAGACACCTTAAAGCATAAAGCTTCCTTCCTCTGTAAGTGTGCTTGTACTTACAGTTGTCCAGGTACTTCTCTCCATAGCTTGCTTTTACTTCGGGGCTGAGCTGATTCCAGAGACGGTGCAGCTCCCTCTCAATGGGATCCAGGTTAGTAACTGCTGTCTTGAAAAATCCTGGCTCAATGATGCACACTTTGATTCCAAAGTAGCTTATATCTCTCCTGAAAATGGAAGACATGCAGACTAGTAAATAATGCAGTTTCACATGCTTCAAGTTCATTTAATGGTTTGTAAATTACCCTTCCCTCTTTTTAACACTGAACTTTTAGTTTTGTGCTTTGATTATGATTAGTCAATGGGAAATGACAGATCCTTTAAACTCTTTTCTAACACTGTTATGTTTTTTTATAGCATAAAATGCATTCATTACTGTAATCAATCTGTACATTACTCATTCTGGATTGTACATTCCAGAGAGCTACTAGTAAAGCCAGAAACATAGGAGGATTATGTAAGGCTTGTCGTTTCAAAATCTTCTTCGCTCAGGTTACATCAAAAAATTAGTTATATAAATACTACTGGAAAATTAACATCTTCTATCATCTAATAATTGTTAGACTTTATAATCATCTATGCTCCCACTCAGTAAGTCTTTACTTCCCTGCTGTTATTTGCGCATACCAGCTTACATTTGCACAGTATTGTTTTTATTTGCTGCTGTTTTACATGCACATATATGGACATCTTGTACATTTTTATTTCTCTGCTCAGTCGCACATTTCCTCTGACTGTGCTATTTTTAATAACTGCACAGTATTATAATTTATTATATGTTGCATCTATGTTGTCTCTTATTCTTATTTTTCTGTTGTACTTTTTTTTCTTTACCTCACTTTGAATATCAATACTTCCCTTTGCTTTTGACTTGCTGCAGTACACTTGAACTTCTCCAATGTGCTACAATAGAGGATGTTGTTTTTTGTTTTTTTTCTATTCTATTAATGGTTTTACCTCAGGCAGTCAGAGAAACTCTCCACTGCAAATTTGGAGATGCAGTACCCGCCACCATTTGCAGCCACCCTGCCGAGGACAGATGCCACATTTACAATACGTCCACGGGCCTTTTTAATGAGGGGCAGGAAGGTCATAGTCATGGCAATGACTCCATTCATGTTCACTTTCAGTGTGCTGTGGAAATCCTCCACTCGCATCCACTCCGAAGGACCCATGGGTAAGGAACGTCCAGCATTGTTCACAATACCCCAAAGTCCTACGAAGAAAACAAAATTGAAAAGTTACAGTTTCAAAACTGATTTCTCATATATTTATTGTGTGATTTAATCTCACCTCTATCTCCAACCTCCTTCTTGGTCCACTCCATAGCTGCCTGGATGCTGCTCTGACTGGTCACATCCAGCAGGACCGTCTTAAGGTGAGGCCCCGTCACTCTTTTCAGATCATCAGCTCCCTTCTCTGTGAGACAGCCAGCCAGAACTCGAAAACCTCTGCGGTCGAGCTTCTTGCACAGAAGGTTCCCAAAGCCCGTGTCACAACCAGTCACGAAGACGTACTTGTCAGAAAGGTTCTCTATCTCCAGGCTGTCTCTGTACAGCCACACCAGAATCCACAACAAAGCAAAGGAAGCTGCAATGTAGTACGAGGCATTTTCTCTAAATAAAAAAAAGACATAACATCATGAAATTATGTCTTAATCTGTAATTTGCTCTAAACTAAACTAATTTGAACTAAAACTAGAACTAGAACTAAATCTAAACCATAAAAAATGGTGTCTTGCATTGTCATTTCTTACCCTAAAAGTTCGTATATATACTGTGTATCCATGTTGCCTTCAGGAGTTTGTTTTTGGACTCGAAACTGCTCAAAAAACATTCTGCAAAAATGTTTTAAAAGTAATTAAAGCATAAATACAATGATAACCATTTGAAATCCAATTTAACAGTATCCATTGGATTGTAGCGGAACATTCTTGATAGCCTCTAAACACAAGCAGTCTGTATACTAAGACCTGATTTTAATGCAGGACCGTTTTGGTTGGTGTGGGCACATGAGGAATCTTTGTTTAATACTCTTACAGAAGAAAGAAAGGAATCTGTAATGGAGCGAAACACAAGCAGGGGATTATTTTATTTTTAGGTATAATTTCAATCTCCGTGATAGAGCGGCTTGGTTTATGGCAAAAAGCCAATTAATTTGCAGGCTTATCAGTTTGTAATACAACAACAAAAGAACTTGTGTAGCTGTCAAAAAATGCCACAGCAATTAAACACTGAATAAATACAATGACCACAAATTCAGAGTAAGGAAATGTAACAATTTGTTATAACTGCTTGTAAAATACTGTGGTTTCATGCATAATTATAATTAATACAATTCATGCCCTGGAAGTGGACAGAAAAGTTGACCAGGACGTGTCCTAACAAAGAAACAAGATAGATTATTCCCCAAAATCACAGAAGTGTTTTATTTACTTTTTAAAATTCAGCTTGAGGGAATTATGTTATTGTCAACATTTCCAAGAATTTAAATCAAATTTAAGCTGTTTTTATGGGCATGTTGTTTCAAACAACTCTATCCTCTTACCTTTTTTTTCAGTATTTACTAGACAGTATTTAGAGGTTATTCAAGGTAGGTTAAAAAAAAGAAACACCTCTCTCTGGGCATCTAAAGTTCTATTCTATTCTATTCTATTCTATTTAAAGACTGTTTTCGATGTCATGCATTAAATGTACTTTGTGAGCTTTAGGCCACTTCAGTTAACAACACGCACATGAAATAATAAGCACTTAATAATTCACTGCATTAATTCAGATTTGAGAGAATCAAAATAATTAAAAACTCTAAACCTACCTTATTCTCTTATTGGTCAATGATGGATCTTCACAGTCAGCCCCTTTCCCTTTTCCCTCGTGTATATTCTTCTGATTCAGCTCAGAGGGGGTGGTCAAAGAGAAGCTTTATCCTTGAGGCTTATCCGTTAAGACATGTTCACTGTTAGTAATCCTCAATCCGTAACTATTGCAATTGTTTTAAAGAAAAATGTGAGGGGAACAGGGCAGGAAAACTAAGCTCCAAATAATTTTTTTGCATGTACACTAAAGTATCAGAACAGTATTTTTTTAGTTTAGAACAAAAAACGTAGAGCTTAGTTGTTCTCACACTTGGGTTTAAAAGTTTTAGGATTATGTAAAAATTTATGACAAATTCACCAGAGTATTTAGTTTCAGGAGATCATTCAGTTCACCTGCTTTAGAAACAGTTAAATGTATACTGCATAGCTTGAAATGATTGGTGTTTCTAACATAAAAGACTAAGAAGAAAACATTCACAAATAAGCTATAATGCAAATCCATTTAATAAGAGAAAAAATTCAGCAATAGCCTGGTTGTGTAACTCTGCACACTTTCGGACTAATAACATGTAAATGCCCTTTGATTGAAAAACATTACTCAATATTCTTTAGGTATTAACTATGTGTTGGAAGTGAAGACATCTGATGTTCACAGTCCTCTTGAGGTGACCTCACAGATATATTTCCAGATATGGTTTTGGATTTGGATATACCTTCCACTCACTGTGATGCTGAAAAATAAAATCAGCATCAAAGGTGAAGATGTCTGCTTTCTTTGGTAGAAAACAATCTTCCGTCTTGCCACCTCAGTCTAACACTGTGTATTATTGTCACCAATAGAAGAAAAATAACAGGAACAAAAAATCCTGCAGCACCTTGCTGTCCTCTAGCCAGCCTCCCTGCTTTATGCTTGGAAAAACATGCAGCTTTCTTAATTTGAAAAATAAATAAATAAATAAATAAATAAATAAATAAATAAAATACATTTTTCTTTATTCTTTGTAAAATTTCTGTAAATTGTGGCTTTAGCAAAATGATAAAAATGAGCAAACTTGGAAGACCAGGGTTTAACTACAACAGACTTGTTTACTTTTGAATTGATTTCATTTTGCGGGTTTTAAATGTTTTTATCATTTTTTTAAATCTTGTTTTTATCATTTTTTTAAATCTTGTTTTTCCTTTTTTTTTTACTGTTTATTCAATGTCACATGCTTTTTTTTGTTTGTTTTTTGTTTTTATTAATTATGTAAAGCCCTTTGAAATGCCTTGCTGCTAAAATGTGCTTTACAAATGAAATGTGATTGATTGATTGATTTGGACAGCATATGTCACATTAAAGGTTTTAAATAAGTTTTCCTTCTTATTTTTTTTCCATAAAAAATTGAAAGGGTGGCTTTTACATTTTATTGAGTGAGTGGTCTCAAAATTATGAAACAACAAACTAAGACGTTGAACTATAACAATTATTTCCTAACTATTTCAGTCTCTTTACATCTACTTCTACATTTATAATATCATCCAAATCTGGACTGGATTCAGATTCCAAAAATCACTGTTTGTTTGTGAGAGATTATTTTCTTGTTTCTAAAAATAATTAAACACTGACTTGCTTGGCAGATAAACCAAATCTTACAATTTGATTAGTGAAAAACGATATAGAACTGTAAAATTAAAACAAAGGCATGAAGGCTCGTACTTGTGTGCTGGATTAAAAGTCTTAATTAGATTCCAAATAGTGTTGTAACTACGTGAGTGAACACTGAACCCGGTTGTTCTAGGACATAACTTTTACGTCACACATTCCACTGATTATCCAGTCATTGTAGTTTGTGGTTCCCATGAGTTTATGTTACAAAACGTTGTAGAGAAACATCTAGGCTTTTTCCAGCGTTTCACTTTTGTAACAAACACATAACCATCAGTTTAGAGATTAAATATTTCCCAACTCTTCCCACCATTTAGCTTTATTCTTTTCATCTTTCCTTCATGTACTTATTGTTAGAAAGAGAGAAGAACGAAAACACAACTTCAGCTATCATTTTTTGTTTGTTTTATTATTTACGATAACTGTCCATTTATCATCACTTGTCCAATAAAAAAAAAAATAATAATAATAATAATTTTGTACAGGAGAGATGAGGTGCACATGTAAATATGTAATTAACTCTTTCAAAGAGATATTTTAAAGGATAACTTACCAGAAGTTGTGTGGGGTCAAACCTTCTGCCTATTAAATACTTTCATTTTCTGTCCCTCCAAAAAAAAACTTACACAGAAAAAGGAAATATCCTAATAAAATGTATTGAGCATCATTTTGTGCTCACTCTTTCCAGTTTTAGAGCTAAAAACAAACCTTCACCAGTGAAATGCATTTGAACTGCATCATCCAATGCAACAGACAAATATTTGTCAGTAAATGTCAACCTCACTCCACTCAGAGGGATGCATTTATGTATATATTTATATTCAGGAACAAATGTACTGTAAAAACACATGATGATGCTTATGAGCAAGTAGTCTGAAGCTGTCCCTTGTGTACGTACTCCAGAGCTGTGGCGATTGTTCTCATGTCCATCTCGATACTGCGGGCCCAGTTTTCAACATCTCCAATTTCCTGTTTGAGAGAGAAGAAAGTTAACAAGAATAAAAAAGTTGCCACCAAAAAAAGATCTGTGTAAAGCTAAATGTGCTAATAGCAGAATAATAATGAAATAAACATATGACAGTATAACTTACTTTTAATGCCTGATTGAATCCCTCCACCATGCTGATCCACTGAGCTGTTTGCTTGGAGAATTGGCTCGCCTGCACTTGGAGTGTCTTAACTTCATGGTCCAGTTTGCGTTGGTTTACATATGCTTGAGCAACACTGAAGAGAAAAAGGGTGAAATACTGAGCTTACTAGTTTTGTACCTATCAGGTAACCACTTTGAAGGGGAAATGACTGGCTTAGCGATGAATACTTAGCTACTTTAGTTCCAACCATGAGCCAAAAAACCTTTATCTTTTTTTCATTAAGAACTAGTGCAACAACATCCATTAAATCCTGCTCTCATTCTATAAGCTGATTGTCTTGGTTTGTTCACATTTTTCACGATAGTAACAGCTATTTTTTTTTTTTAACTGTATGGGTGATCAATTATTTCAAGTCAAAAACTGAAACTGGCTCATGAAAGATACAGTACACTGTAAAAATCTAAAACGATCCTTGAATCTAAGCAAGTTGTTATTGTTTTATAAGAGTGTTGTTTACTGACTAGTCAAAATTAACAAACGATGAAAAAGATTTAAAATAACATAGCAACTTTATAAATGTTGACATTTATAAATGACAATGAAATGTCTTTATTCGAGTCAAATACATTCTTATCCTAAATATAAACAGTGTCAAAAGGACAGTAATGAGTTAATAAACCCCAATCATAAGAATGCAAAGTTGTTGTTTAAAGCTATAACCATTACTGTATTTAATGAACAAAGACATGAGGTAATTTTTCCTACCCAACGTTCAGGTGATCTACCAGGGCTTCAGTTAGACAAGTGGCAGCAGCTATCGCTTCACGTCTGCGTTTTTCTGTGAAAGAAACAACAAAACATATAATCAACATTAAAGTCTGTACATTTACGAGATTTGTTTTTAGCATGTGATAGCATCACAGCTATCCAGCTTTCCTTACCCTGCAGCTCCTTCCGCTCATTTTGCTTCGCTTGATGCTCCTTCAGAAGGCGAGACAACATATCGCTTGAGCAAAAGTTAGGGTTGTTGTTAGCTAAAGCCAATTCATTTAACGATTGTTTGTATTGTAAGGAAAGGTAAGATGAAGAGATCAGAACGAGACTATGTAGCCTATCACGAGATGTCGCTCTCGGATGTCTCACGTGAGTGTTTTCTTATACAATTATGCACACTCTTACATGTAGTGCCTTATTATTTTGGTTTATTAAATTAGATTAATGAACAGTTGTTTTTCCAAGCATACTTAAAATTAAACGGCAATTCTTATTTAGTATTATTTGTTTAAAAAATGTGTGACATGACATCAGCTTCGTATCGTGATTACCTTCAAAGTAAAAGCGTTCATGAGTACAAGTAAGTTTTTTTTTACTTGCATGTAAGAACGAAACAAGATACGTTTTAGACTGACAAAAAGAAACATAACCGGATATCAAGTTACCTTTTTTAATTAATTAAGTACAATTGGTTTGGGTCGAAATTGTATTTATTTATTTATTTATTTGTGTATATTTTATTTAGTGATGCACTATTTTATTCTGAAAGGCATTGAGCGGAAATGTGGAATTTAGCTAGTGATACAGAAGTCCCTGTTAATGGCTGATACGTAACTGTCAACAATTCTGGGGTTGTTGAGACCGAAGCCCTTTTACGATCCATTACTCTCTGTATTTCACAGGTAAATATATTTCGTCTGGTTTGATTTAAAAGTTGTCTACTGAACAATCGTAGTAGCTTGAAAGCCCGGATGCTGGTAGCATTTGTAACGAAAGCCAGTGCATGGTTAGCTTATCTTCGTTTCGGTCTGAACCTCTAAGCAAAGTTCCTGACGGTGGTTGAACTCACTAGGAAACGAGCAGATCGCAAGACATTTATAGTTAATCTTAAACATATCTTAAAACTATTTATTCCCTCTCAAGAGTATGTTATTGTACCATGACAGTTGACTCACGATGGAAAGCAGCTGAACTCACCAACAATAAAACGATCGGGTATTTAGTTGAATCTAAAATAATGTATTGCAATGTAAAATAAGACATATTAGTGAAGGAAGGTTGAGTCAGACCTAATTAGTCCGACTAGTTGATGGGATTTTCTGTTATGGAAGACACGAGGCGGGTTCTAGAAATAGACGAGATTAAACCAAGTCACCTTGCGAGGTGTATTGTGATGCATTTAAAATTAAGACGTTGAAGTAGTTGGCTCCAAATCTACCTGCAGCAAACATCGTATTTTCCTTGTCAATTGTGTATAAACATTTTGTGATTTAGGGCTTTATTTCCCCAGCTTAATAAACGCTATCAAACTGTAGATTAGGTGCAATCAGGGTCCTGTATTTACACCTGCCGTCTCTGCTTACAGGTTAATTTTTAAAGGCAACTTAGACTCAAATGTTATGGATGAACCATGAAGGCACAATTACAAGTCACAGGTAAGTTATTTCTTGGACAAATTTACGAGCCGCAGAAAAACTTGAAGCCAGATATTCACCAGATATATATTTTTTTCTCTTTGACAATAAATCTGACCAAAGATTTGTTGCTTTAGGTTAGTTTGGATTATAAAAACTGTTATATGGTAAATCAGAAAATATGAAGTAGTATTGTTCTTTACATTATTTGATTTAAATTCAATGGCTTACATACATTAAAATTACTATGACTTAAGCCCACTTGGGAAAGCCCGGATGATGGCTTTGTAAGCTTCAATTCACAACATTTAAGTAGCTCAATTGAAATAAAAACTATTTGCTACTATTAAATTGATCAGACTGTGATCTTACAAGCATTCTAACATTTTGCTGAACATTTTAATACATCATGATATACCTGTGGTTCAGATGTAGAAGTCGATTAATTAACATGAGGGCCTATTGGTTACAGTGTTGGAAAATAAGTGAATGTAAAAACTATTAATAATCTAACATTGAGTAGGTGTTATGACACTAAATTTAGTCAGGATGTACTGGCTTAATTATACATGAAAAGAATAAACCTTTAACATAATAGATAGTAATAAAATTATTGTGACAGGTGTAAGCACTTGAAATAAATCTGCCAGAAGTTGGTACTGTGAAGCGTTTAGTTAAAGGTTTGGTGTTCACATGATAATATTCATTTATAGTAATAATAATAATAATAATACAGTCATGCCTAGTATGTTTTCCAATTACAGCCTCTAAATCAGTATGATCATATCTACAGAAATTTACTACCAATCTCTTTATAGTTCATGGTTGTGTTCCTCTTTCCAGTGCTTTCAGCTAAGCTGAAGGAAAACAAAAAGAACTGGTTTGGTCCCAGTCCGTATGTTGAGGTAGCTGTGGATGGCGAGTCAAAGAGAACAGAAAAATGCAACAACACCCACAGTCCCAAATGGAAGCAGGCCCTCACTGTGTGAGTACTGTTGTTGTTTGTCTCTGTGGCAAAAGCCAGTTTTTTTACTAGCCGAAATACTAGAAATCAACTTGGAAATTATTAATACATAGAACTGATACAAAAGAAGAACATGTTTTAATGTTTAATGCACACACAATGTGTTTTTTAGACATGTATTGATATAATTGTGAAAACTGATATAATCATAATAGAAGTTGTGGAATTCCAGTTTTTATTTCATTCTAGCTGTTATAAGTTAAAGATACAATTGTACAATTTGTAGCACATACATTTCTGAGATAAACACAAGATGTCTGTAGGATGTCCCTTCATAATAATGGATATAAAAAGGTTTTATGTTTTTACAATCTATTAAGATACTGGTGCCTATCTCCAGCTATCGTTCTGGGCGAGAGGCGGGGTGACCCTGGACAGGTCGCCAGTCTGTCACAGGGCAACACAGAGACAGACAGGACAAACAACCATGCACACACACCTAGGGAGAATTTAGACAGACCAATTAACCTGACAGTCATGTTTTTGGACTGTGGGAGGAAGCCGGAGTACCCGGAGAAAACCCACGGATGCACAGGGAGAACATGCCTGAACATGCAGAAAGACCAGGGCCGGGAATCGAACCCAGAACCTTCTTGCTGCCAGGCAACAGCTCTACCAACTGCGCTACTGTCCATTTTGTAAATGCAGAAAATGTGTACTTACCTCCTACTTTAGAATTTCTGTTAACAACGATGTTCACTTATGGAACAACTTTAATCATATTACACATATTGTAACACGTGATAAATTACACACCGGAAATAACAAAATAAGGTTATAGTATAGTCATTTCTTTTATATTTACATAGTTTCTGTGATAGTTTGGGGCCAAATTTAAAAGACGAGTGGATTATTGGCTCTTTTATAATTTATTAGTCTTGAAAGCTCAATTAGAACAGCTGAATCTAGAGCATGTTTAGAACACTTCAATCCCATAAAAAGTCTTAAAGCTTAAAAATCAATATGTTTTCAAGTTATACTCAGTCAAGGACCTCCCTGATTGAGCTGCACTTAACATAATGGTGGCTGAGTGAATGCCTCAGAGCTGTAAAGTCAGCCTCTTCTTCACACAGCTTTTTACTGAATCTTGTCTCTTTGTTGCGTTCCTGCAGAATTGTGACTCCAGTCAGCAAACTCATATTTCGTGTTTGGAGTCATCAGACACTGAAAGCAGATATTCTGCTGGGCATGGCCACTCTGGACATCGGCACAGTCCTCAAAGCCAATGATCTTAAATGTAAGTATGCATATTTTTCCACGTAGCTTTGCTTTTTTTTAAAAAAATCTTGTAAATATTGCACTTTTTTAAATTTCCTTAATTTGTTGTGAAATTATGAATTTGTTGTAGGATTAGATGTTTTACATGGAATTTGCATATGTTTTTACACTTGTTAAGGAAAGAGTTCAAATAAAATAAGATACAATAAGTAGCTTCCCATTCCATGGAGCTACATTTCTGTTGCTAGTCTGTGGATGTTTTATCCGTTTTGCCGAGAACTGTGCAGTTAAACGGTGCTGCACACTCTATAGAGGCTGTTCTCTCCTATTATAAAAAAAAGTTCATGCCTGACTTGTACTCATTATCAATATATTCTGTTGTGGTTTGATAACATCAACAACCATTTTTCATATTTATAACCTTGTTCTTTTGTAAATGTTTGGATTTAGAGGAACATTGTGTGCTTTTTCTACTTTGATCCCTAAGTTGAAGTCTGAGTTTTGCTATCGTGTTGCTGTTGGAAGCATTTTCTTAACAATGTGATTTCTCCTAATCCCAGTGTGTGAGGTGGTGCAGACACTGCAGCTATGCTTCGACAGAGACCCTCAGGATATTGTAGGGGACCTCTCAATCTGTCTGGACGGCATGCAGGTTGACCCGGAAGCCTTTGCTCTGGCAGAGAGAGAGCAAGGTAAGCCAAGCCCCAAACTAGGTCATGGCAGAAATAATGGAGAACTTCAACACTTCCTTTTTTGAATTAGGATGTCAATGCTATATTGGCTTTTCATAAATGATTAAACTGGTTTACTTTGCTTAATTCATGTAGGGGACTTCTTTCAAGGTTCAAATACCTGCATTACACTCATTTGCCACCAGAGAGCAGTAGAAGCATATCATACATCGAGTTCGTTGAGGACAGCTTACACAAGCATTTAAAATGGCTAATTTAAGATGGGAGTTTTTAATTTGACTTCCATATAACAAACAAAAAAAAACACATGTTTTTAAATTCAACTGTAATAGCACTATTAAACATTTTGAAAGCAAATCAGTTGAAATATTATCAATATTATGAAATAGATCATTTCATTATCAGAAATGATCTAACACGGTCATACATGATGTTACAGTTTTCCTCTTTTTTTTTTCCTAGCTCCTCTTACAAATGGAAATGCAAAACTAAATGGCAACACAAGCAACAGGTCTTGTAAACTTTTACTTGAAAACCCAAACCTTGGGTTTATTGTTTTGTCAGTTTTTCTCCAATAAGGTTCCAGATAATGTTTCTTAAACTTTTATGTTTAGATCAAGCCGGGACACGTCTCCATCCAGTGACTCAGATGACTGGGTCATTGTGCCCAATGGTCTTGCTGTCAGCGATAGAGGTTCTCCCTCTCTGTCTGCAGAGGGCTCCACTTCCTCGCGTCCTCCTAGGCCTGCCAGGCCTCCGCCTCCCACGCCACACAAACCTGCTGCCTCACCAAGTAGGAAAACACACAGTTTCATATACTAAAGAGCTGCTAAAGATATGGATATCACATTTAAAGAAAGCAAATATTCTACTTTTAGATTTATTAGTTTTTGTTGACTACCCAAGGGGGTATTAGACTCCAGTTAAAGAGAGTTTTGCAAAAATAATGAATGCCTTATTCTATTCTTCTCTGCTCCTTATCATCATTGTGTCCCAGGCTCTTCCAGTAGTTCTTCCCCCAGTGAACTGAGTGAAGCACCAGCTTCTGACGGCTCCTCTCAGGCATCTGCAAGCGGAGGTTCAGACCAGCCCAATGACGCAGGTGCGCGAGCAGCAACGGCCGTTTCCTCACAGACGGCTAGCGCTCCCAAACCAGGTGGCGCTGTAACAGCAGCTCCAGCTACAACCGCTACTCCCAGAGTCAACCCCATTAGCAACACCCCGCTGCCACCAGGGTAAGGAGCAACATCCTTGGTACTATGTCTGTTGTGATTTTAAATAATTCAGCTCAGTTGGATTTGAAATATTTTTTTTCAGTGGTACCCAATGGTAACTTTTTTGTCAGCTAGGATCATATAGTCATACATAGCTTAATAAACTTTAAGCCCTCTTTGTTCCAGGATCTTAGGTTTGTAAGATTTTCCTATATTTAAAAAAAAAAAATATTAACTGAAAATGCATCAGAATTGGCTTAATGTCATTTTTATTGTATTATAGATGGGAGCAAAGGGTGGACCAGAATGGAAGAGTGTATTATGTGGATCACATTGAGAAAAGGACAACCTGGGACAGACCTGAGCCTCTGCCTACAGGGTACAATGCTTTATGCTTTATTTAATGAATCCTGAAATATCAGAACCTGCTTTATTGGCCATATTGTGTGCACAAACAAGGAATTTGACTTCAGTTTAGGGCTGAAACGATTCCTCGAATGATTCGAGTACCTCGATTACTAAAATTCCTCGAGGAAAATTTACCTGCCTCGAAGCTTCGTTAATTTATGTTTTATTAGTTAGCGCACCGTGTTCCGGCCGGGACTTCATTTGCGTTGCGCGGAGCTCTCACTTCCGCCTCTGAGCTGTTGACAAAAGCTAAGTCTCAGCGGCATAAAGTCCAATCTTCAAGATTGGCCCGTGGGGATTTTATTGATTGATGATAATGCCCGATCTTAAAATGACTGGGGGAATGCCTGGAGTACGGCAGCATTTCTCCTCCGGGGCTGCTGGTTGAAAGCGAACGGCGGGAAGAGCGCTGAGGTGAGCGGATAGCCTGAACAGGGCGGGCGGCTGAGTAGCTGATGCTTACCGTGTAAATGTAGCTTTACCGACGAACCGCACAATAAATTTCATATCCCGGTCTGAAGAAACGGGTGGCGGAGCGCATCGTACATGGCTGGTAGATGAGTTTCTGAGTGTGACCAGTGAAGGTGTCGTAAATATCCCGTATTGCTTCCCCCGTGTTCGTCCCCCGGTCTAACGGTTCGTCAGTCCGCTGGTCTATTTCCTCCCCTCCACCCCATGTTCGTTCATTCGCCCTCTCCTCCCACTCCAGGCGGCATTTCCCGTATTTTCAAACCCAAAGCGTGACAGGTTAGGTGGCAAGGTGAGTTTAATTAATCTATTAAACTCACTGAAGATGAATACATAAACTAAAAGCTGGATTGTAGACATTTTTTATAAGCATATTTGTGAGCCTGCCTCTTTGTTATTAAATTCAATATAATTTCAGATTTTTCTATAACTTTTCCTCTGGTTAACTTAGAAAGTGAGCTATTATTGTTACAGGTTAGTTTTCTAAACTACAAAAAAGCAACTGTTAGGGATGCTCAAATATGAAAAATTGGACTGATATTGATATCTGATAGTAACACCGGTATTATGCCAGATTTACCAACATTTCATTTTATAATTTTTTTTATCCGATTACTCGATTAATCGTAAGAATAATCGATAGATTACTCGATTACTAAAATATTCGTTTACAACAGCCCTACTTCAGTTTTCAACCAAACAACAAATCCTAAGTATTTCTATTCTCATTTAAAATGTCTGCAACAACTTATAGTTACACCTGGATTTAAAGTTTTTACATATTTCCTTTTTCTTTCTTTTTTTCCCCAGCTGGGAGCGGCGGGTCGACCCGATGGGTAGAGTGTACTATGTTGACCACATAACACGAACCACAACATGGCAACGGCCCACTCAGGAGTCAGTGCGCAACTATGAGGAATGGCAGAACCAGCGCAGCCAGCTCCAGGGAGCAATGCACCAGTTTAACCAGAGGTTCATTTACGGGGTGAGAACAATTACTTTAATTACATTCACCTTCAGTTAAGGATTGGTTTCTTTGCCTCAGGACTCTATAAACTATATTAGTACAATTGCTAAATTATGAGCCATGCTGGGTGATCTCTAAGTTTTTCAAAGCAAACAAGACAGCATGGACTTTTTTTTTTCTTTTTTTTAATTATTTTCTTAAACAGGTTTGCTTATTTATCTACTACTTGTTTATCTACTCAGATAAGCTAAAAAAAAATGTACATACCAATAAGGTAAGGATTAAGAATTTCAGTAAGATCAGTTTACTTATTTGTAAATCAGAATTTTACTCTTTGTTTCTGTTTTATTAATAGAGACTATTAATTCATATTCTTTCTGGCTCAGCTGCAGGACCAGTTTGCAGCCACATCCACTAAAGAGTTCGACCCACTGGGACCGCTGCCACACGGCTGGGGTAAATATATTTTCACGAGAATTCACCTTAAAGAAACTGAAGTCTTAGAAACATGATAAGGATCTGATGAAGGAACGCATAGCTGTACGTTGACATATATTTGTGTACAACAATGTTTTTGTTTTAGAGAAGAGAACAGACACCAACGGCAGAGTATATTTTGTTCATCATCCAACTCGAACGACACAGTGGGAGGACCCGAGGACGCAGGGGTGAGTGCATATCGTATCATGATATCGTGTGTTTTATGGGTGTAACTCTCTTTGGTAACAGCTGGATTCATTCTGTATCACTGGAAAGCGGCAACATGCCAATGTGTTGCTCAATTTATGAGGACCTCTTTGGAACTTGAAAAAGGGAAACATTTTAGATCCTTCTTTTACAACTTTTAAAAAGTTGCTTTGCGATTGCACTTTAGGCAATGCAGTGTTTTTCTTAATTTAAAAAGAAAAAGGAATTTTTTTTTATTTACGGTTTTTGTGTATTTTCCATATAGCATAAAATCAACTTTAGTGGTTAAATAGAAAATCTACAGTATATAGCAAATGAATTCATCCAAAATAAATCGATTAATTGTCGACTGTGACTGTGTGAATAAACTTAAGCTTCACTGTAAAGCGTGCTTATTTCCTTATCCTGTGTGTTTGTGTGTTCTCTCTGCATGCTTTGCTCAGTCTCCTGAACGACAAACCTCTGCCTGAAGGGTGGGAGATGAGGTTCACTGTGGACCACATTCCCTACTTTGTAGACCACAACCGGAGAACGACGACCTACATCGACCCCCGGACAGGGAAATCTTCCTTGTAAGTTGGTGTTCATAACATTTAAAGTAATCCTGGCGGTAAAGGAGATCTACCTCCAGGTCTTCCGTTCTTGTCACAACAAAAAATGTTTGTTGTCTCACTTTTACAGCGAGAATGGGCCACAGATCACGTATGTTCGGGACTTTAAAGCCAAAGTGCAATACTTCAGATTCTGGTGTCAGGTATGTTCACAAATCAAATTGTTAATTGATTTTGTCCTGCTTTACTAATTTTTTTTTATGCATATTTTTACATTATTATTCAGAGATGAAAACAGATTCTGCTGGATCTGAGAACACCTGTGTTTTGTGTTTGTTCTTAGCAATTATCTATGCCTCAGCATATCAAGATTACCGTCTCCAGAAAAACTTTGTTTGAGGATTCATTTCAGCAGGTACGATCTTGTCTTTTTTGTCAAGTTTCGAGGTATTCAATTGGTCTTTTCTTGTTTGTACATGAATTATGTAAGTGGATTAATATCCGGCCGTGCTTTCAAAGATCATGAGTTTTCACCCACAAGACTTGAGGCGGAGGCTCTGGATCATTTTCCCTGGAGAGGAGGGCTTGGACTACGGAGGCGTAGCCAGGTAATCCCTCTGAAATTTTTTATGGAGGTGTGTCTTTTTTGTGACTAGCTGGGTGTGAAAAGACTAACTTACACATTTTGTTGACAACACCCAATGCTGATGTAAAGTTGTGATGTAATATAGGCTTCCATGTTTCATTGGAATCTTGATCATCAAGAAATTATCTAACTTATTTTCATCACTTATGATTGCTGATATATTTTTGTAATTTGTTTTGGTATTTCCAGAGAATGGTTCTTCTTGCTCTCCCATGAAGTGCTAAATCCCATGTACTGTTTGTTCGAGTATGCTGGAAAGGACAACTACTGTCTTCAGATTAACCCGGCTTCTTATATCAATCCAGATCATCTTAAATACTTTAAATTTATCGGCCGCTTCATTGCCATGGTACCTTTTTCTATTGTTTTTAAAATTAATTTTTGGCTTAATAAATTTGAATTTGTATGTCTTTAAGTCAAAGTCACTAAATGTGTGTTTTGTTTCTCTATTTTTTCCTCAGGCCTTGTTCCATGGAAAGTTTATTGACACGGGTTTCTCGCTGCCTTTTTACAAGCGCATTTTGAACAAACCGCTGGCTCTTAAAGACTTGGAGTCTATTGACCCCGAATTTTATAATTCACTCATCTGGATCAAGTAGGTAGTTCATGTATATAATGTGTGTGAGGTATAGTTGAACGTAATAATCTGGAAAACCATGGATTTGTGTATTTTCCAGGTCTGGATAAAGAAAATAGAGTATGTGAAATAATCTTTATTTCTAGATTATGTTTTCTTCTATTGAGCAATGATGACACAGGTTTAACACCTGACCACAGTAAAATGTATGTTATAAATTCATAATGAAGTTTTATATTTATAGTTTAGAATGATATAAAAAAGGGTTGATCACTATGGAGAAATTAGTCTGAAAAATTAAAGGATTTTGGCATAAAGCTTGTATGATCTTTATGCCGACCTAGATTTTCGGAAATAGTCAAACAGTTTCGAAATTCAACTCTGTTGAATGTGAACCAAATGACACGTGATTGTTTCATTCTGGATTTTCATACAGATATTGATCTTTAATATCTCCCAAGTTTTTGATTAGCCAGCACATGTTTAACATTTGTTGGTTCTCATAATTAGTGAGGACAATTTCAGGTCACTAAATGTTAATGTTCTGTCTATAAATTCTGATGATCTCCAGCTTAGTTTTCTGCAGGTAAGATAATGATTAGGGTTGGTGTGACCTCTGACAATTAGAAGCATGTTCTATGGCTGGCTGACAGAAAAAGCTACAACAACGGATCCATGCACTCAATACGTAAACCTGGAAGTCTTAGCTAATAGGTCATGTGTCAAGTTTTCCATTTTCTCTTTATGTGTTAGAGGCTCTTCTGTACCACATGAGTTCACCCTTCACATTTTATTGCTGCCTGTAAAAACCTTAGAGGAGCTGTGTTGCTACGGTTATTTAAACTGAATTGGTTAATAAAGTGGGTTTTATGTCCTGCAGGGACAATAACATAGAGGAATGCGGACTGGAGATGTTCTTCTCTGTTGATAAGGAGATCCTGGGAGAGGTCAGCACTCATGAGCTGAAACCAGATGGAGGAAACATTCCAGTTACTGAAGACAACAAGGAGGAATACATCAGGTACAGCTGCAGTTTTTACACTTCCTATTTACTAATCAAGTTTTGCTGCTTTTACATCTTCCATAATATAACAGTTATGCAAGTAGATATATTTATATATATTTATATATATATATATATATATATATATATATATACAGGTTGGTGGCAGAATGGAGGCTGTCCAGAGGGGTGGAGGAGCAGACTCAGGCATTCTTTGAGGGCTTCAATGAAGTTCTTCCTCAGCAGTACCTTCAGTACTTTGATGCAAAGGAGTTGGAGGTACAAAGCTAATTGGGTGTTTTTCTCAGCAATATTTAAAAAATAGGATTTAAATGTGCTTGTCATCCATTGCTGATTAAAATAATATATTTTGCAGTATTTTTTTGTGATAACTGTAAAATCGACTGTAAAACAGTTTAAAATGTATATTTTTTGGCATTTCTCTCTGAATACAGTCAGATTACCACAAACACAAATGCTGCCCTACACTAGGTACATTAGTTGGGAGCAGTTGCATACATTGATGGCATTTGATCAAATCTTCAAATATATTTGTCTTTATTGATTCTCTCATGTAATTGAAGATACATTATGTTGCACTATTTCCTGCAACATAAATAGCAATTGGAATTTCATGGTGGTGATGTGTTCAGTGTATTCTCTGTTTTGTTTTTAGGTAATGCTGTGTGGGATGCAGGAGATAGACCTGGTGGACTGGCAGAGAAACACAATTTATAGACATTATGCTCGGAGCAGCAAGCAGATCCTTTGGTTCTGGCAGGTTTGTTCTGAAAAGAAATGTTCTGTTATTGTTATATTTGTTAATGTAACATGGAATCAAATCTTCACAGGTCTTGGGTGGACCTAACCTTCATGCTTTTTTCATAAAAAAACAATATCCAGCAACAAAAAAATCTCTGAACATTCATGTGTTGGAGCAGTTTGGAAAATAATCTCATTTCTCTTCTATAGTAAGATTATAGTAAGATCTATAGTAAGATTAAGTCAAATTTAGCAAAACAGAAAATGTTTTTGAAAGAAAGTACAGTTTGAGATGTATTTTCTCAGATTGGCTGTATTATTAAGAAAGTGGGAGGTAAGGCTGACTGGCATGTATGTAAAATATACACGCCAGTTTCATAATGTTTTAATTTGTTTTAAAGAGTAAAATATACTGTTAAAACGGCACTGGAGGTATATGGTGCTGGAATTGTGCAAAAAGCGCAGCATAAATGTGCAAATCTTTACCCATTTTTCTTATCTCAATGTATTTGGAAATATCTAACTAATTGGAACATAAATTACTTCTTTTGCAGTTTGTGAAGGAGATGGACAACGAAAAACGAATGAGACTCCTGCAGTTTGTCACCGGCACCTGCCGTCTTCCTGTGGGTGGCTTTGCTGACTTGATGGGTGCGTAAAATCCATATAGATGTGTAAAACAGATGTTTCTTTTGCACCGTCATGAGATTTTTCTCATACAATTTTCTTGTACGTGTAAATAGGAAGCAACGGTCCACAAAAGTTTTGCATTGAGAAAGTGGGGAAAGAAAACTGGCTTCCACGAAGTCACACGTGGTGAGAATGTTTCTTCTTTTGCTCAAAATGACATCATATCATAAATGAATGGACACCTCAGCTTTTCTTTTCACGTGCAGTTAAAGACAACAAAAAATGTCAGAAGAGTAACTTTGACTCTGTTTTTTTTTTTTTCCCTATTTAGCTTCAATCGTCTGGATCTCCCTCCTTATAAAAGCTATGAGCAGCTGAAGGAGAAACTTATGTTTGCCATTGAGGAAACGGAAGGATTTGGGCAGGAATAATCATAACAGGAGTTCCTGACTTTCCTCCCGATAACCACGTGGATGCAACAGAAAATTGCTGACCCTGAATGAGCCGGATCCATTTTTTAGAAAGAAGCACTTTTAGCAGTTTCTCTCTGCAGCCTGGGAATGCTTTCACCCTGGTAGATTCTGTCTGTCTCAATAGCATATTCACAAAAGAATACAAAATTGTTCCATAATAGATTCATTATTTAACAAGGGATCTGTGAGTCTTCTACCTTGATGATCTGTTCCTCCCTTATCCACTTAATCTCACCTGCTGCACAGAAAGACTAAAACAAGAGACGCCTTTCTCACTCTGGCATGCCTGCACTTGGTGTATGTTGAGTAAGCGCAGTTTCTACACGTGGAGCACACATTCTGCGCCATAGTCTTTTCTTTAGAACCACTTTGTTGGGCCTATGCACCCTGATAATGTACGAGGAAAGAAACTTGTCTGTACATTTTGACTCGTAATATGAAGATTAATTTCCTGACAGATAAAACAGTCCCTTGTGATTCGAGGTCATTGAGGTTTTGTTTTCTTTCTTTTGATGGAAGGTGGGATGAATGGATATTTTTCTAATAGGTGACTGATATGAATCCTGTAGCACATATACAGTTTTTTTATTAACTTTGCTAAATGTGATGACTTTAATTGCAATAATAACTTTCTTGTGTTGTGACAGGTTAATATGTTCAACTAGTTTGCACATGTTTTTTGTGAGCAGTGAGATTATGATTGCGATTAGAAGATGCTATTTTGAAGTGCAATAGTTTTGTAGAACACATAATTTCGCCAGTGTCGCATTCAAACAGGGCTTTGATTAGTTTTTCTAAGATTTGGTTTTTACCTTCAAGTTAAATCCCAGTACAACATAGAGATCTGTTGCTTACTTTGAATTCTGTATGGTTGCTGTGGTTTGCTGTCCCATTATAGCTGCTACTGTTATATCTGCATTTTAGGCCATAAATGTTTACCAAATGTTTCAGTCAGGAAGAAGTAAACTGTGAAGGCTGTGATAACGAAGCTGGTACTGACGACCCATTCACACTGAGCGATCGTCGGTTCTCAGCTAGTTCTCAAGAGCCCAAGTTACATAACTGGAGCAACGGTGTGTCAGCTGGGTTCTGTTAAGCTTTGCAAACGGAGTGAATCCAAGAAAAGCTAAGATTTAAAATCCTACAGGTTTCATTTATTAAGTGACTGTTATTGCTTATGTGCAGTTGAAACCAGACATTTACACACACATTTTCAAAAATTATGTTTTAATAACCTCACGATTACATTAACTTGTACTAAAATGGTCCCAGAATAATTAGATTTTAAGATAATTGCTCACATTTTCTTCAAATTCAGAAGTTTAAATAAATTTTATTAGTATTTGGGAATACTGCCCATTTAAATAGAATGACTTGAATGTGTTGGGTATTTTTTCACATGCTTCTCATAATAGTTTGCTGCAGTTTTGGACCATTCCTCCCATCAGACCTGATTTAACTGACTGTTATATAATCTGCCTTGATCATACAAAGTTTTTTTTTTTTTTTTTTTTAGCTCTGCCCACTGGGATTGGATCAGGGTTTTGCCATGGCCATTCCAAAACATTGACTCACTTTGATTCTTTTGTAACTAAATTATTAGTAGGCTTAGGGTCATTGTTTGTTTAACTTTCTGTCTGTCTTGAGATGTTTCTTTAATATTTCCACATGACCTTCTTTTCTCATCTATTTTGTGAAGTGCACCAGTCCCTCCCGCAGCAAAACATCCACACAGCATGATTTTCCCTTGGTACAACTTGGATAGTTTTAGTGGATTTTCAAGCTCTCCTCAGCTATAATTTGCGTTATGGACAAACATTTTGGTGTTATTTTTATTTGACCACAATATATCAAAAATATTAACATATTTGGCTGTAAGTGCATTTGCAAACTATATTTTCTTTTCTTTTTTTTTACTTTTGGTATGACTTCTTCGCCAAGTCGCCTTACAGCTAACATTGGTACATGTTTCACTGTGTATAATCACATTCTCTTGCCAGATTCTGCCAGCATCTTCCCAAAACAAGTTTTAGTTTTTTTTAGTTTTTTTTTTTTCTGGGGTTGATGTGCACATTTTGCTGTGAAACATGTTCATCTGTAGGACACAAATCTTGCCTCCTTTGTGAATGTTATCACAGCTCAATATTCCCATGCTGTTCATAGTTGCCAATAATATTTTTGGACAAATTAATAGGGTGGGAGTTATTCCAAGGATAAACCAGATTTGTGGAGGTCTGGCATTCTCTTCCTACTCAAGTGCTACTCAAGGAAACCTTGTGATTGAGGTCCACCTCAAAAAACATCCACATTTCACTCAAATATTGTGAACTATCAGATGCTTACAAGACCATGCCACTAATCATCTAGGCTTTTGCAAATTGTTTGAGGGACGTAAAAAAAAACTTATTTAAAACATTTTAATTTACTTGACTTTGCAAATAAATAAAAGAGGTAATTTTTTTATCCTAAAACAAGAGGATTTTAATTTGATTTAATGTCATGCATCTGAGAATAAATATCTGGTTTCAACTACAAATACACTTGGTGAGTATAAAACAGCTCATCCATCAAAACCTCTGGATTGCCCAAGAAGTGAAGAAAACTTTAACAGAATCCTAGTTTTATAGGGTGTGAGTTGCTCAGATTTGTACATTGTAATTAAAGAATTTTACTAGAACAAGGCTATATAGAAAGGTAATTAGTAAAATTGTGAACCTGTAAATGTCATTGTTGGTCTCCACATTTCACAAGAGCATCTACAGCATCCTCATGAATATTGTCACCCCTTGTAAAGATGTCCGGGGGGGAACTTTAAAATTCTCTCTGCAATACTTTTAGAAAATCTAGCTTTTAATTTCAGAACATTTAGTAAATGTGTTGGATGGGATATAACAAGTTTTAATAAAATCTTCAGTGCCGCAGTTGGTATCTAATCATCAATGACTTCATGTTTAATAAGAGGATAAATATGTTGTAACACTAAAGTCTGATCTTCAAAAGTGGAGAAGGTAAGAGACCATACAGTTTAATTAAGGTAGAAATGAGTTTTATGAATCAGGAAAGCTGAAAAGAAAATAGCTACTCATCTAGAATAATGGTTAAAAAAAATCATTCTTGAAGTTACTGTGGTCTCTGTTTGATTATACTACTGCTAAAAATTTAATTTACAACTTTTTTTCTTTTTACATGCTTTCAAGGGGTGCCAATAATTGTGCAAGATGTTGTACTTTAAGTTGTACTTAAACATTCAGCTTTTATTTTTCCAGATACATAAAAAGATCATTATAAAAACTGAAAAAAAAAAGGTGCTTTGTCAATGAACCTGAATATAATCCTGTTTTTATTTTATCATCTAAAACTGCTACTGGTGTTACTGTTTGAGGTTCACTGGATTTTCTTTTTTCAAATGTTTCTAGCAGTTTTCTATTTTAAGATTGTGGCACACAGGTTTAAATCTCACATTTACTGTGAAGGGAAAACAAGCAGTAAGCATCTTTACACATAGTTTCAGACCGATTTAAAATAATTATGTAGTAATGTCATTATTAGCAACCCCCTTAGCTTTACATTGGGGCTGTGCTGCAAATTGAAGACTGTGATTGTAATGTGTGTTCTACTTAAAACAAAATAATAAAAATCTATCTGCTGTTTCCCTTTAAGATCACTCATTAAAAACAAATAAGATACTTGGATTTGAAGTGTGAATTTACTCCCATAAACCATTGTTCATTACAGTTTTTTTTTACTATACTTTATCTACATTCAAGGATTAGTTTTCCTTTGTTTACCTTTTAATGATTACTTACTGTATCCATTTCTTCTAATGAACTTTTTTGTGTTGGATGTGAATCAGTCCAAGTACAACTCACATCTAGCTGGACTTTAATATAATGTTTACCCGTGCTGTAAACCCTTTGTGTTTACAGCACGGTTGATTTTGCTACTAATCTCTCTGATCACCACTGTGTTCCAAATCATGGGACATAAATCTGTAGAAATATGCAAAAGTGTATCAAACTTGTAATGACGGCATTGTGGTAATCCATTGTCAGTTGTGTAATCACTATTTATTGTTTTCGCTATAACTTTTTCATAAGTGAAAGTCAGTGGGTTAATTTTATTTATCAGTAACATGAATTGGATGTGCTATTGACCTGAACTGATTAATGAAAACAATTGACGAGTAAAATTATTAAAATGCTGAAAGTGGGATCATTACTGTCTTGTTAACATCTCTCTTCTCGCTCCTCCTACAATGTCCTACACACAGCTTAACTATTCCCAAAGTTCTGGTTCTCAAAAGATTTGAATATTACATGGATAGGAACAAAACAAAATTGATTGTTAATACAGGAATGTCAACATACTGAAAAGATTGTATGAGAACATCTTCTAATAAATTAGTTTCTAGTGATGAAAATGTAATTTGGGTTTAAACATCTAAAGACTAATTCTCAAGGAATAGCTTGCATTTAATGGATTTCATATATATATATATATATATATATATATATATATATATATATATATATATATATATATATATATATATATATATATATATATATATATATATCCTCCTGACTACCAGTAGTTCATTTTTGTCCTCTGTAGAGGACATTTCTAAACTTGAATATCTCCCACTCCCTGCATTCTACTGAATTAATTCCTTTTGGTATCTGGAGAGGACATTTAGGGCTTTTCAATGATACCACATATGAAGGGGTGGGACTTTTGTTCGTATCTTTTTCTAATACATAAAAATTGTGTTCATCAGTAATAACACATTCTATGGGACGAGACAAAGTAAGTGCATAAAACCTTTTATTACCTTACGAAGAATGTGGGATTTAAAAAAAATGGTGATTGGACAATATTTTTTTTCCTGGTAGTCAGGAGGATATATATATATATATATATATATATATATATATATATATATATATATATATATATATATATATATATGGGGAAACATTTCTTAATTTGAAATTGAATGTAAAATTTGCCAAGGAAATCAATTTGATTTGAGTTTATTTAAACGACAAAAAATCATCATTATTTGAGCTCATTTAAAAGATTACACAAAGTAAGTCGTTCAGAAAGGAGCGACTCAGGAACCAGTAGTTTGGGCGTGACTGGGGTCGATTTTCTGTGTGACACATGAGTCGCAACCTTTATTTGTGTCCCCTCTCCGTCTCTTGGTTCGATTGAAAGTCATGGCAGGTCCTGACCTGATAAGAACTGTCCTGTACACGATCAATAACCTTTTACAACAGGAGAAATACAAAGCCGCCTTGGCTGTTGTGAAGGGATTCAGGAACGGAGCTGTGTGAGTAAAACACAAGCAGCTGGCTAGCTTAGCCGCGCTAATTATACAGCTGCAGTATAGCTGCAGTCCTAACTTCGTTTTATCTTCGATCTATGCATCCCATATTGAGTCGAAGATAGCCATAATAAATTATGTTTGCAGTAGTAGTTACTGTCATTTTACTTCAAATCAGGTGTGTTTCAACTGAGTGAATCATGTTTGTTTTAGATATGGAGCAAAGATCAGAGCACCACATGCCCTGGTCATGACATTTCTGTTTAGAAGTGGCAGGTCAGTCGCTGATGTGAACATTTACTTCATTTACTTACAACGTTGTCTATTTTGGGTGTGAACACATTGAATTTATTCCCATTGTAGTTTAAAAGACAAGCTTCGAGCCATTTTGAAAGCCACATACACCCACTCCAGGAACCTGGCCTGCTTTGTGTTCACATACAAAGGACTGCAAGCCTTACAGCAGAAGATTCAAGGAAAGAGTCTCCAGTCCCACTCCTTCCTTGCTGCCTGTGTTGGAGGATGGCTGGTGTTTGGAGACAACAACAATATTAACAGCCAGGTAGAGTGTGGTGCTTTGTAGGGCAGGAGTGTCTGGGAGGGAAACAAACAAACAAAAAAAAAACGTTAAACACTGCTTAATAAAAGTTTCCATTGCTGCCGCTCTGTCTTCACCTGTTTGGGTCCATAAAACTTATTCAAAAATTAAAAATCTATGTAGAAATACCCAAAAAAAATTGTTGCAACTTTAGACTTATAGAGGAAAAATATATTTAACTCTTTTTATGAGGGAGAAAAAAAAATACTTATTGAGTCTTCTTATTAACAAACACAAGTCCTAAAAAATCATAGTTACTAATTCTAATGATACTTACAATACAATTTTAAGATCTGCCCATTAGTGCATCTCTGTGCATCTTGGACGTCTTGACAATCTGACTAGAATATGTACAGATTAAAAGACCTACTTCCTATGTCCTGAACCCAATGGGACACACCCCGCTCACTCATGATTGTACTGATACAGTCCAAACTTTGACTTGTTCTCTTATTCCTTTCCCCATCCTTTAAAGTTACTGATTCTGTTTCCTGGGGCCGATTGACAGTTTCTTAATTTTTTACTTTATCACCTCAGATCAACATGTACCTGCTGTCCAGAATCCTATTCGCCTTGTCTCGACTGGCTGTCGAAAAAGGATTCATCCCTGCGCCCAAACAAGACCCGTTCCCACTCTTTGCCACGCTGGTGTGGGGAATCGTGTTGTGGTTGTTTGAGTATTACCCCCACACCCTTCAACCCTCCCTTCAGTCCTCCATGAATTATCTTTATCACGACAGCAATGTGTGGCATGACATCTCAGACTTCCTTGTTTATAATAAGCCAAGGATTACTGGATCTTAGAAATGACGCTTTAAGCATTTCCCTGTACTGATTTGTTTAGTCTTTCTGTTAATGATTGTATAAATATTTTGTTAATAATCAAACTTTTTTTGTTGATTGTTGCATTTTGGACTCTCGATATGATACTGTACTATGACATTTAATGAACACTTTTTATTTTATTTTGTGATGTATGTGAAATTTGATCATGATTGCAAAGCACTACGCTCATTTACTGTATTCACACTGTTTTTGTATGATTATATTTTTGGGGAAGTTTTCTCTAAGTCCAGAATTTGTTTAATTTTTACATTTCAATAATATTAAAAAGAAATATTCATTTATGATCTTTGCTTATTTTAGGAATTTTAGGAATAAAATGTTTGATAAAAGATTTAGGAGTAAAAACCAATGTATTACACATACACAATACTCTGTAATGTTCAGTGTATTTTACTGAAATTCAACAACCTGCTTAAATGAAACTTAAATAGCCTGACTCAATCACAAATGGATGACCCCATTTATTTATGGAAAATGAACAAATGGGGTTTATTTTAAAAATCTGTGAAAAACTAAATTGATGAAAGACACAATATGTTCAATGGGATAAAACCAAAATGATGTTGTTTAAATGCCATTTTAAGGACCATAAAAACACACAAAGCATGTATTTGTGCAACACAATTTTAGCAGCTTCTGACAATTTAGGATATTTTGGTCAAATATAAATGCACCTAATTTATAACTAAAAATTTTCAAGCTATCTTCTGTTGCTTATTTCATGTCTCTAAAGTGACAACACAAAGTTTTCAATGAAACTTTTTACTTACTTACTTTACTTACTTTTTTTTTTTTTGCAAAGAAAATGTCTGTTTGGACATTCAAACTCCTATTCATATGTCAAGATGGAGGTTCTCTCCAAGTGGTGGTTTGATTTTGTATTAGTTTACTTCCTCAGGACAGTTCTGACTCAAGGAACAATTCACCATGAATGATGCCTCTTAAGAAAACCCACAGGTCCATCAGCACGCATGAAATAAAGAAGTTTTTAATCTAAGTGCCTTTAGGAAGCCTGGGACATTTTGAAGTGTTATTTTATATGAATATTGTGCATAGACCAAAAGGATATTTAAATGTCAATTTGACCACCAGAACCCACGTTTTGCATGATTCTCATGATTTTCAGACATAAACAGTCCCTCATTATGCTTAATGTTCCCAACAACAGTGAACTCCTGCAGGCAGCATTCAAAAAATGGGCGTGCATTGGAACACATGTACTGAACAGATTTCTGTGTAGTGCCTGAAGGTGCGTCACGGTTGTACAGTATTTAATGAGGAGTGAAACAAAACATCCTGTTTCAGCAAAACCTGTTCTGTATTTATCTTTTAAAAGCCTGGATAATTACTTTTGCAGCCTTGCACTAACCACTCTGTCATGTATCCAGCCTTAAAGTATCATTGCTTAAAAGAAAAGAAGTACAAATATTGTGTGTGCAAACAGTAATTATCTTCCTAAAACTTTCTTCTAATAACAACTACTTGCAGCTAAACTCAGACATAGCTAACACTTTATTGTCCCAGACTGTCATGTCTGATATTAGACATAACAAACTTGATATAACTCATTCGATTCAACTACTGTTATGGTCTGTTTAGCTGATATAATACGAAGGGGACTGGCTTGTCTCTGCTGTTAGACTACTCACTAAGTCAAAAAAGGAGTGGCTATAAAGTTCAGCTATTGCAGGTAGATTCCTTTAATTTTTTTTTTTTTTTTACTTAAACCTTAGGGCTTTAAGCTTTGACCAACTTGCCTGCTTCATATATACACTTGCTGCTATAGTCGTATGTTATTGAATCAGATCCTGTCTCACACACCCTTTACAGGACTAGAGGTGACTGATTTTTCACCCAGACTGGAGAATGTACATTCCATATTTCCCTCATAGGTTTGGGCTCAGTGGATACAATTAAAACACACCTAGAGGCATTTTTTCCAAGAAGCTGTATGTTAGACTTGGGTTTCTATGATTGGCATTCATGAATATTGTTTTTCTCGTATTGTACACTACTGTATATTTTACTTGGCTCCCCTTTGTTAAGGGATCCATGACATTCGTCTATGAAAAGGTGCCATATGATTTATTGATGAACTTTTGGAATTGATGTATTGGGTGAAAAAAGAATTCATCTCCCACTTCATCTTCCTAATGGACACCTGAAGGGTTTTAGTGAAAAATAACGAGAATGCTCATAATCTCATCGACATCATTTCCATGAAACTGCCTTACATATTTTTATTTGGCGATTCTCAGTTCTGTTTCTGTGCCTAACTTAACTTCTGAAATCATGAACAAGTACTTTCAGTTTGTTCTTTTGTCTTTAGCTAACCGCCATCAATATGTGGATGTTTGATTAAATGGGTGAATGGCTGAATGTGGTATAAAACACTCAGACTTAATAAAGTACTGTACAAATGCAGTCTGTGTAACATTTAGCATCACGTTCCCCAGCAAAGGTTTGTGAGATTTTAGCGTGACTTGGATGCTTCTTTTGGAAGAAAACGCTTGTTGCTGTGTAGGACACAACAAGTACATTCTGGAAACTGCTGCATTTCCTTGAGCGTTGTACAACCTGATCACTGATTCAAAGATCGTTTGCTGCTACATTGAAGATTGCGTCAGCAGTTAAACGTGTCTTTTCATTGAACACAGGGAACATTTCCAAGTCATCAGAGGAATTTGGAACTTCTTGTCTCAATCAAATTTGTGTCACGGGCTGTTGCGGTTTGGCTGCCAATAATAATAGCGCCACTGACATCAGCAGAGCGTCAGATTGTACCGTTCCTCGTGTTTGACACAGAACTTGTTAGATGTATCTGAAGGAAGGGACGGCATGTACAATTTTACCATTAGGATTATTCTGCTCACCTGTGTCAGTTTAGTTAGGTTGATATTTTTGACCTAGAAATGCATATATCAAATGTTAGCAGTTTTATCAGTGCTATCAGATCTATGAGGTTTTCAAATAAAAATAAAAAGGTAACACTTTATCTGAAGGGGGTTGAATAAGACTCACATGACACTTTCATAAACATGACATAACACCTGTCATGAACATGAATAAGTCTTCGTCATTCGGTAAATTATGACACTTTTAATACAAAGTTGACATTATTCAAAATGTCTTTGATATGACAACTTGACATTAACCAAGAAATCATTACTGTTTAAACTTTACCTTTAATAACATAAAGATACCTCATTTTTAAAGTGCAATCAGTAAGACTTTTATAAAAAGTTTACATCAGTAATGATTTTTTGGTTAATGTCAAGTTGTCATAACAAAGGCATTTTGAATAATGTCAACTTTGTATTAAAAGTGTTAAAATATTCATGAAGACTTATTGATGTTCATGACAGATGTTATGTCATGTTTATGACAGTGTCATGACAGTCTTATTCACCCCCCTTCAAATAAAGTGTTACCAATAAAAAATACTTGTGACATTACAATGACTTATGACATTACACTAACTCCCTGTAGCTCTTTAAAATACTGTTGTTAGTTTATGAGTCACTGAACAGCTTAGCAGCACGATACACTGAGACCACTCAGGTCTTCTGGTTCTGGTACTGGTTCTGGTTCTGGTCTGCTTTGCGTCTCCAGAACCAGAGCCAAACAAGGAGAAGCAGCATTCAGCTTCTATGCACCACAGATTTGGAACAAACTTCCAGAAAATTGTAAAATAACCAAAACACTGAGTTCCTTTAAATCTAGACTAAGCCTCCCGACCCCCTTACACTTTGCATTGTAATGTTTCAAGCGTTGATTTTTGTGTTTTTTTCTGATGTAAAGCACTTTGAACAGCTTTGTTCCTGAAATGTGCTTTGCAAATGAACTTTGATTGAAAATTTGCTTTCTGTAAAAGTTAAAATTGATCAAAATAAAAATAAAAAACACAAGTAATAAAAACAGTTTCCCTCATTTTACTCTTTAAATATATATAAAAAAGAAAACTCAATTAAGAATCAAATATAAGCATAAAATGAGATCAAAGTTTGGAAACAGTTATTAAAAAATAGTATACGTGTAGATTTCAAATTAGCCTACAAAAGTCTAGCATCTCGTCTGCAATCTAATCAGAATAAAAAATTTTCTACAATGTTATTTCATCTTTCAAATAGACATTCGTTAAGTTAAAACATCCGGGCATCTGTAGCTCCGTATTTGGAGGCAAATTCACATCCAATGTGCCCGTCAACTGTAACACCATGTTTCATGTCACAATAATGTGATATGGAGAGAATGGCACAACTTTGAGTTGACACTCACTGTTCAAAAATGCATCCCACCCCTCTCAATGTGCGTGCTTATCAATACCAACTGCATCTCACGAATTAAACTTGTAAAACCAGTTTTATTTTTTTGTGTTTTTTGTGGAAGGCAGGCCTCTGCGTCACTGAACAATTACCTATAATCAGACTCCCACGCTTGTGTTAAGCAATGTCCTTACTTGACAGTTTCCTCTTTAAGGATTGTGTTGATAAAGCCATAAGAGCTAAGAAAATACTGACTATGCATGACTGACTTTGCAATGTTTGTAATGTACATCCGGTTTGCAATGGACGTCTAAAAATAACCACTAACGTACAGTAAATGGGCTTGACGGTCATAATAACTTGCACTTTAGATTTTTAAAAATTGGAACTCAGTTTGCAGGTTTGAATACATTTAAATTGTTCTCTAATCCCCACAAGCTCAAAATTATACATGACATTGACAAAGAGCTGTGTAAAGTTTGCAGAAGGAGTCAATGTGAGACTTTAAATCCCAGGACACTAAAATGTGGAACATTTGTGCAGAACGCTGCTGTTTCACTTAGAAGAAGAAATTCAGAAAAATTCTTATTGATTGGAAGGGTCTATTGAGAGCAGTCTGTCTAAACTAATCAGCAAAAATGTGTTTTATTAATAGTATTATTAGCTAATATATTTCATTTAGGCAACATTCGTTTGCTTATAGTCGGTGTCTGCAGTGTGTCTCCCTTTTTTTCCATGTTTGGGTGGAATTCACACGCTAACAGAGTTTACCCCTCCCTTTATTCTCTACAGATAATGTTACAAATCATTGCAATACTGAATTGTTATCTTGCAGCAAATATTTAAATAAAGTTGGTAGCACTGTTGCCTTGCCGTAAAAAAGTCCTGGGTTTGAAGTCTTTCTCCTTAGACTTTGCATGTTCTTTCTGTGTGTACAGGGGTTCTCTCTGGGTACTCCCACTTCCTCTCGCAGTGTACGAACATGACTGTCAGCTTAATTGGTCTCTCTAAATTTTCAAACTAGGTAACATACAGTAGGTCTATAAACAAAAACATAATTGAAAAAAATCCTAATTTAAAATATTATGTTTATATATGTTTAATGTTTTAAGATCCAGATCAAAGCAGTTTATTGGTGCACCAAAAGTGGATTCTGTAATAAACTATAATAGAAATTATCAGTTTTAATCATTTTTTTGGAAGTATTGGTATGTTTCACAAATTGCCATCAATCCTGCAAAATTACATCCATATGTTAAATACTTCTCAAAAATAGCATACCTATGGTGTCATCAGGTATGTAAATATGCATAAGAAAACTTTACATACCTAAAAAAAAAGTCAAATAAATTAAAGGTGTTTGGTGCTCCTCAGTTAACACAAACTCCTTCACCTTAGGTCTCGGTGTACTGTAACATTCGGAAACATTTCACACGAGCCAAACTACTTACATACCTCAATGTTCTTTTGTCAGATGGGTGAGTCTGTGTATTTTGCAAAGTGAAACTGTGAAAATGGCACACAACTGCGTGAAGGGGAGTGTCATGTTGTGGCTTGTTTTTGGTACTGCATGACCTAAAAGCCTTAGCAACAATCAGGGAAAACCAGCTCCCTCTCTTAATGTATCCAATAAATTTCTGGCCAAGGGAGGAGCTAAGCTCTATATAATGGGAGGAAGCCTCTGCAGCAGCACATTGCATTGTTTCGAGACAGACAAACAGACACATGGAAGGTGAGATTCGTCTGGGAAAAAAAGCTGTCACTTTATTTCTCTTTTAATTATGTTTTCAATCTGCATTTATGGTGGTTATTAACTGACTTCTGTGGTTTTTGTTGCAGTCTTTGGCATTCAGCAGGTCAACCTGGAACTGGCTGAAAATCAGCAGCGACACAGGACGAATGGCTTCAGAAACTCTAAAGAACTGGTGGTGCGAAGAGGGGCCCCATTTAATATCAGCGTCAAGCTAAAGGGTCGACCCTTCAACCCGCAGACGGATTCTCTGAGGATTAAAGTTACACTAGGTATTACTAGACTTATATTATAGACTGTGAGTGATTGGCACAAATCTGCTTTTGCAACAAGTTGGTAAAAACATAAAAAAAAAAAAATCTTTCAGTGCTTTTATTTATTATTATTTTTTACCTTTTCTTCCTCAGGTCGTCTTTACGCAGTGATGCCAGTCACTTTCTCCGAAAAGCACCCATCCACCCGCTGGAATGCCTACATCAACCCAAGCACCCTGAACCTCCAGGAACTCTCCGTCACCGTCTCCTCTCCTGCTTCTGCCCCGGTGGGATGCTACAAATTTCAGCTGTATGTGTTCACTCAAGATGGCCAGAAGAGTTTTGTGGTGGGAGATTTCATCCTGCTCTGCAACCCTTGGTGCTCTGGTGAGTAGAGGTCAAAAGAATTGCTGTGTTCAGAGTTTATTTCGGTTTAGTCTTTTCTTTTTGTAAAAGACTAAATATTTTTCTGGTGTTGATGTTGCAGTTGGAGAAGGTCAGTCAAAACAGAACTTGCAATTTTTTTTTATAGATATGTCTTTCGGAATAAGTCTTTGAAGGTGGTTTCCAATCAGCCATTAACTTTTATTTTATTATTGAATCAGAGTTCTAATTAAAAATATATATTAGCTTTTTGAAATGAATAAAATTAGTAATTTCAAAGACAAGCACAGATCATTATGAGTCTTAAAAGCTTACTCATATTTATTCTTAATAAAAAATATGCCTTAATAAACCAAATTGACTTTTAGTCTGTCCAGATATAATGTTTATCCAATCTATTAAGTATAGAGATGTATCCTTTGTTAAACACATCGCAATCATTTAGTATTCTGACTCATTCCCCTGATAAAAATATGAATACCAATAACTTTTCAAAATGTTAATATACATAACTGCAGTTACTTGCTTGTTTTTCTAATGTTACATACAACTTATTTCCACAACACATACATTTTGGTGCAACATTTAGTTAGTATTCTGCCCAGTTACACTTTTCAAAACTTACATGTTACTTTATTATCATTTGGACAAATGCTCAGCACCAGAAGTCAGATAGGGCCAGACTTACCCTTCCAGCTGAACTATTAGATATTGCAGTGCTCTAATGAAAAGTTTTCTGTTTTTCAGAGGATGCCGTTTATATTCCATTTGAGGACCAGAGGGAGGAATATGTCCTGAGTGACTCTGGATTGCTCTTTATGGGGACCCCGAACAACCTTGTCTCAAGACCCTGGTCCTTTGATCTGGTATGAAAGCTATTTCCACCTAACAGAACATATTTATAACAGATTTTGGGCTAACTCAGAACTGGAATGCCTTTCACTAGAGCTTGTGTTAACAAGCTGCAACATTCAGGAGCCTAAAAAGTATAATTTTTTAATGCTTTCCCCCTCCCCACCACTTCTCTGCACAGTATGAGCCTGGGGTTTTGGAAGCTTGTCTGGATCTGCTCAAAGTCAGCCCCCAGCATCAACAAAACAGAAAGAAGGACAACATGAACAGATCCAACCCTGTCTACATCAGCCGCGTTGTTTCTGCCATGGTGAGTGTAAACAGACCTCACCATGCCAAAAAGTATAAAACAGGAACAAATCCCATCCAAACAGTGTTCCTTCCCACACCTCTGAGGGCATAATTTGCATAATAAAATCAGGTGTGTGCAGAACTGAGACATTGTGCTTCTTGTAAAGAGTCACATGTCTTGGCAAGATCTCAGCTCAAAAGCGTCATAAGACACAGCACACTGTAATTATGGCTTTCTCTCAGGGTAGTCATTAACTTAGAACATTCTGCATGTCGTTTCCACATTTTCTCATCACTTTCAGGGGCTGGCAATAAAAATTGTCTTGTGTTTTGACTTTAGATTAACTCTGAGGATGATCGCGGTGTGCTTAAAGGGAATTGGACTGACGACTTCAAACAGGGTGTCAGTCCCTCAAAGTGGACAGGAAGTGGGGACATCTTGAGACTGTGGGTCAAGTCTGGTTACAGCCCAGTCAAGTATGGACAGTGCTGGGTGTTTGCAGCAGTCATGTGCACAGGTAATTATACCCAGTTGATTAAAAAAAAGGACCTTCACATATGCTGTCTTTGGACAAGAATGTTAAATATTTTTGCCTGTCTGTAAACGTTTATGTTTTTATTACATCTTTCAGTCATGAGAGTTCTCGGCATTCCTTCCCGTGTCGTCACAAACTACAACTCCGCTCACGACACCAACGCCAACCTGGTGATTGAAGAGTACTACAGCGAAACAGGACAGAAGCTGAACCGCAGCAATGACAGCATATGGTCAGTTGTGATCAACATCTGGATATGAGTAGGAATCCTTGCTTATCATTCTAGATTTTTTTAATTAACCACCATATTGTTGGACTTTTTGAATAGGAACTTTCATGTGTGGGTGGAGTGCTGGATGAGGCGCAGTGATCTTGGGCCAGAGATGGATGGCTGGCAGGTTCTTGATCCAACCCCACAGGAGAGGAGTGGAGGTGTGTGAGAAGTTTTGCTTTGTATTTATTTTATTTTTTTATTTTTTTCTGTGTTAAGGCTTTTTGAACTTTTACTTGAACTTTTCTTATTTATCTTCCCTGTGTAGGAGTGTTTTGCTGTGGACCAGCTCCAGTCAAAGGGATCAGGAATCAGCGTACAGACCTGATTTATGACATCCCATTTGTCTATGCTGCAGTGAACGCTGATGTGCATACAATCATCTTGTCAAGTCATGACCAGGTGGTCGGCTTCAGCAAAGACACAGAGAGAATCGGATCCCTAATCTGCACTAAAGCCATCGGTTATCCTAGAGTGCAGAACATCACAGGAGACTACAAATGGATAAAAAGTAGGAATCCCAAACAAAACATACAAGTGCATTTCCACCAAAGCTAATCTTGTGAAACAGAATGATTCTAATCTACCTCTTTATTGCACTCTTTTACAAAACAGGTCCTACGTCAACACTTTCGTCACAAAGCTCCACAATATCAAATGACTCAACACTGCGCAGAGGTACATTGTAATTCTAGAGATTTCATTAGAGCTTAAAGTTAATTCTGTGAGGACAACATCTCAATTCACACTGGTTTTCTTCATTTTTTTAGCTACTGCATCCAAGGGAGTGATTGTCTTCTTGACACTGGCTAAACATCCTGTTGCTGGGGAACCAATCGTCTGCCTGGTGAAAATTATGAACAAGCAGAAAATACCAAAGATGATGAAAGTGCATTTGAATGCTCAGGCAAAAGAGTACAACCACAGCCCCTCCGAAACCTTCTGGGAAAAACACGGTGTCATACAGCTGGCACCAATGGAAGGTAAATAGTCTGCTGGTCCCATCTACACATTTTGTTGTCACAAAAAGAAAAATGTGTCTATTGGCCCCTAAAATTGTACATTCTATTAATATTTAAGTTTCATAGTCAAAGTTGTAAAAATAAAATTAAAGGAAAAAAAAAAGATTAAAGTAGTTTTTTACTGAAGAAAAGCTCCACTTCACAGCTCATCGTAAAGCTCTAAATTTGCTTCATATTTCCCTTGTGAACAGTATCAAAATCTGATTATCGCTGCATGTTGTTCCACATAATGCAAACCACATTTCTAATCTATCGTGGATACATTTGCTGGTTATTTTTGCTCTCCCTCATAATTTCTTTGGCTTCTCCCTGTTTCCAGTTAAAGTCATCGAGGAGCATATCCTTCCAACGCAGTATGAACACGTTGTGGGAGATGACCTCATCAACCTGGCAGTTGTCCTGGAGGACATGGCCACCAGTGAACGGGTGCTTGCCTCCGAGGAGTTCAACATCGCCACCTCAGGCCTCACTATCCAGGTACTTATAATGTTCCCATCAAACACTTTGGCTTTTCAAAACCCTGAAGTTGCAGGGTACATTTTTGGTGAATTTTCTGGGTTTACCTACGGTTTATTTTCATGCAGGTCACAGAGGAAAATTCCATTGTGTCAAACAAAGAGCTCACTGCCTCCGTGACTTTCACCAACCCGTTTTCTCACCCAGTCAGTGGATTATTGACTGTGGCTGGGGCCGGGCTAATTGGTGGCAAAGAGCAATTCAGGTAGGATTCTGGTTTTGTTATTGTAATGACTTGGTCATATGGTGAATGCTTAACCTCACATGCTTGGCAGTACATTATAATTTTAACAAAAGAGAGAATGTCGCACAAAGGAGTGTCACTGATAACTACATTACAGAATTGTGTGTCAATTCTGAAGGAATGTGGGTGTGACTAATGTCTGAAAGAAGTCATAGAGAACAATATGCCAAAAATAAAACATCCAAGCATTATAATCTTCTGGTTTTAAACTTTTGCAAGCCATGTATTTAATACAGTGTTTCTTGTATTTTTGCAGGATGCCCTCACTTCGTCCAGGAGGAAAAGCAACCCAGTCCATAACCTTAAACCCGAGCATGGCAGGTGTAAAGATGCTGCAAGCCAGTCTGTCGCTTTCAGACACAAACATCACAATCAGAAGCTTCAAGATGATCTCTGTAAACAGTATTTAACTTGTGCAAAACTTCCCTCTTGTTTGTGTATTATAGGGAATGAATATGATGTAAATATTATTTATTTGACTATTTATTTTATTTTATTTTTTGCTATTTATATATTTGTGGAATGTTAATAATGATGTGTGAAAAATTATTTTAGACTTACAACTTTGAAGTGAGATTTTTGTAACATTTGATGCATTTGAATAAAGAAATTTTATGAAATATATGGGACATGTATTGTATTTATTCTGAAAACCATACACTAAAACAGTACTGGTAGTTATCCTGTTGTAACTCATTTTTTGCCCTAAAGAGGGAGACATTTCCTAAATGACTAAACTGGTCATAAGGTACAAGGTCAGTAATGCTTGTAATCTGCATTGCAACAATAAACATTTGCTGTTGTGACCTTTACCATCTTGATACCGATTGCTAACCTTTCTAGAACATTGTCATAAAAGTTTTTTCTTGTTATAAAAAAGAATAATGCTGACATTTAAAATGCAGAATGTTAAAATGTTTCCAGTCTGCTAGAAAACTTTAAACCAAAGCAGGATATCATACAAATCTATAAAATCCTGAATGTTATTTAGTAATACTTTTTATGCAACCCATCTGGTAATGAAACACGTTATAGTTAAAAATCTGAATTTCATAATTATTATTTTGAAAAAAACAGTCACATCCTCGTCACAGCAATTCCCATCAGTCACACGCAGGGCGGCATTTACAATGACTATTTATAGGAGAAAGGAGTGTTAAATAACATGGCTCAGTTACAAAAATGATAAATGATTGATTTATCAATGTATTACACCAAATCAGAGTTTCTGTACAACTCCTGCTGAGAGGACTTCTGTAATCGTTTATATTTGTGATTTAATAAAAAAACATTTTTATTTGCTACATGTTAGCATTTTGATTGCGGAGGAAAGGACTGTTAAACTATTTGGGAACTATCCATCAAGTAAGAGATACAATTATCCTCTATTCAATTGGGCTTTATTTGAACACAGTGGCATAGAGGAAATTACTTTTGCAGATTTAATAGAGAGAAAGAAAAATCTCAGGAGCCATTTTGTGTTGTGTAGGAACATTTAAATATGAACATGTTTAATTGTATTAGAAATTAAACGCTGAAACCACACATTTACATGTATTACAGAAAATATGTAACTTTTTCATCACCATTTCTGGTTTTTCTCAGAATTACTGTAAAATAACAAAATGCCAGATTCATGAGTGATATTTATTTATTTATTTTGCTAAGTTTGTTTCCATGTTTTTGCACCATGTTCATCTCTCAAACACATTAATTTTATTTTGGATTTTGAAATAACTTTAATTTTAATTTTGAATAACTTTGATAAATATTTTTTCATTTGAAAAATACTCGATTTTACACAGAGCATGCAAATATCTTATTTTAACTGTATATACAAATACATCTAGTAAAAGTGGAATTTTTCATGCCAGTCATCTCAGAACATGAAACAGCCATTTTACAAATAGAATAAAATATCTCAAGCTTCAATTATTTTTTGTACTATTTTAGTGATTACAAGTACAGAAGACCCAAAATGCTGCATCTTAGAATATTAGAATATTGCATCAGACAAATTAAAACCGGATGTTTAAATATGAATGCTAAAATGCATAGATACAGAACACTGTGAGCAATCAGTGTCTTCAGAAATTACCTTTGGTGGTTTACCGTCCTTTTGAAGGTTGCCAATGACCGTCTGTCTTCTGGACATCCATCTGGTCAGCAGTCCTCCCCATGATGGTGTATTTGCCCAAAGTTAGACTTTAAGGGACTTTAATTAGTTGATTAGGGTGTGATGCCACACTTTTCCAATAATGTCCGTTTTCACAGTATTCTAATTTTCTGAGACAGTGAAATTTGATCAGGAAGTCATAATCATCAAAAGTACAAGATGATTCTATGTAATATGAACTTCACTTTCTGAGATGACTGGCATGAGATATTGCACTTTTATTCAATATTGTATTTTTCTCAGATGTACTTGTATTTTGAATGGCGTTAAACATATTGTGCTTTGAACGTAATTGGAATAGACTGAGTTGTTCAGTTGTCAGTCAGAACTATGAAAACTAGAACAAAGCTGTGATTAATGCATCTCTACTTTGCATAAATTTAATAAAAAATGTAATTTACACCATCATCGATTATTTTTCTATACCCTTATTGTTTTGTTTATCCCTTTATAGAGCAGTTTTGTGAAAAAAAGATGAAATTCCAACTCTATGATCCCCCAAAATGCAATTAATTTATTTTTTTTAATCATTTCTACTTAAACTGTCAGAAGAAATGGACAATAAGGCATTATATACAAACCATGACTAAGCTCGCAGGCTTTGTAATCAGCACATGCACAACCATAGCCATAACAGTTTATCTACAGGTTAATGGGAAATTAAAGCAGAAAGGAAATCAATTTACAACCCAAAATCAAATGTAAGTTTTCAAGCACCAGTCTAAAACACAGCATCTGCATGGCAACATCTTACAAGACGTTTTTACAAGAACATAGCTGTAGCCTTAATAAATGATTTTGTTTACACACACGCACAAACTGTCATACTAACTTACTGTGTTGTAAATTTAAACCCATAATAAATAACCATCATTCTGGTGACAAATCACAGACCATGTCTAAATATAAGAAAAACTATGATTTAACATGACATGACATGAATTAACATCAATTTTAGTGGAAGTAAGCAGTTGTGTATTGCATAAAGTTTTCTTGGTCTAAAAATAGTATTGTCCAGAGGAATGATTTCTCCACATAGCAGTAAAAGCTTGAAGAATCTAAACATTTCATCTGTGTTGATTCTAACATTGAGTTCATGAAACAGAAAGTCAGAATTTGCATTCAGTGCAACAATTGGGACACAAATCCAAGAACTTGAGATGAAGTCAAAAAAAAGAACAAAAAAAGTTGCTTTTCATATTTTGTTTAATACTTGCAGTACTAACCATGGTTCCCTGGGATTAGTTAAGCTTTGGTCCCTTTTTTTCTTCCACACAGTTTGATTGAAGCCCTTTTGACTTCATGTCTGCGTCCTTTTATGCACTATGCTTCAAACTCTTTACTCTTCCACACGCCTGATGTTAATGTCTCTGCTGCGGTGCTCAGCAATATTGACTCCACATTAGTCCCAACAGGCTGGTTCACAAATGCACTCAGAAATTAAAGAGCACAGAGGTTGGTAGCTGCTGCCCTCTAGAGGTAGTCCATCTCCAGTGCATGGCTCAAAGCCTCCAGATCTGCCCGACAAGACACCCTCCAGAACGGCATGTTCTTCTATTTACACAAACAAAACAGATTATTAGTATGTAAAAATATAGCAGATGTCTCTTAGTAGTAAGTGATACTTCTGCAAATGCAGAGTAGTTGTTAAATATATAATATAGGTAGGGTAGGCCTTTGGACCAGTTGGAAACATGCTGTCTGTCTGATATCAATTCCTTATAACATTCTGACATCTTAGTGTTAATATAAGAATCAGTCACAACAGCTTTTCAAATAGAGATTCTCATAGTGTACCAGATTTTATGAGGACCATTTTTCAGCAGTCAGCCATAAAACAACAGACTGGATTATATATACCTTTTTGGCTACGGTCTCCTCTTCGGCTCCATCTCCTATTACCACGTAGACCGCTCTGCGACCAAACCTCTGAGATACACGCTCAAAGCAGCTCTCCTTTCCTTTAAAGAGGGAACATACATATATGTATCAAATAACAAAACTGAATCTTTGGATAAACCAAAACAAAAAAGAAACAAATTTAGACTTAAAATATAGACGGTGTTACATCAACACATCTGTCTTGTCTTAGGGCAGTGGTTCCCAGTCTCTTTTCCTGAGGGTGCTGGGGGATGGAGTGGGGCTCTTAGGAGAAATATGCTTCAGGATAATTTTTTATGTCTTCAGAACTACGCTTCCTTTGAGAAGCAGGTTCTGTGTAAACGCAATAAAACAAGGCCTAATTTCCTCCCAGATCATGTTACAAATTAATGCAAAAAGTTGCTTACGTGACATAATTTTATAACTTTTAACTTTCCTTTCTGCAGTGTTTGACTCAGGATGCACTATCTGTCATTCACTATGATTCACTATTTGCTCTGTGCTCTCAACCATTATAACCAGATATCTATGTCATCTCAGTGTGCTGCAAATTTTAATATGCTAACAGTCTTTTTGGCATCGAAGCGCAGGCACTCCCAGAGCTTTCCAGGACCCCACTTAGGGATGCTGCCTCCCCCCATGTTGGGAATCACTGCCTTAGGACATTGTTCTGCCCCCAAAGGTTTTCCTCACCTGTCTTTGTTGCACTGTAAATGTTCTCTATTGGGAAGGCTGAGCCAAGACCGTAGAGTAACACCTTGGAGAGAGCAGGGATAAGCTGGGTGGTGGTCACCAACACATTCACACAGTTAGGTCTGGGGAAAGAATGGTGGCAATATTATAAAATGTCACATTTAGCAGTGATTCCTTTCATATTGTAAGATTTATAAAATCAAAAACATCCTCCATTGGTGGAGCAGGAAAGGCTAACCTGGAGTTGATTAGAGCCAGGGCTTTTAGTGCTTGAGTCAGCCACAGGTCGGTGAGGACTTCCATCTCTCTCCTCAGCTGTAACCATTCCTCTCGCTTGGGACTGCCCAGCAGACCTGAAAAACACGTCCAGTACAGCTTGAAACACATCTCCACATATATATAGATATATATATATATATCTATATATATCTATATCTATATATATAGATATCTATATATATAGATATCTATATATATATATAGATATATATATATGTAATTTTCCTTCTAGGCACTTAAAATTGAATTGTCAATGTAAAATGTTAGAAAAAGACTCAAGCAACAAATGTTTTTGATAAAAAGGTACATTGCTAAGCCTTCTGAAAAAATTTAAATCACGTCAAGTATTTTTCTGCTCTGCATTGTTTCCAGAAATATCCAAGGGTTACTTTTAAGCTCTACTATAATGACCACAGTGAATCTAATTACACAGTTCATGTTATTAGTAATCTTCTTTTCATAGTGGGTCTGCAAATCTTACTTAATATATTAAATTGTGTTGATCTTTCCTTTTTTAGCATGTTGGAAAATCAAACACCAGGTATTTTTGAAGGTAATTTAAATAACTACAACAGGTGCAAATACATGCTCACAAAGGTATCAAACAAAATGAGAGCATGACGGACCTCCAACATTATTTTTGTAAGTGTTGTAGATCTCCTTGACTCTGCGGTATCGGAAGGCCAGTTTCCTCATCCAGTCCACCCCTCCGTGGACTCCTGACCCCAGGCACAAAGATCCTGCTCCTGCCGGGCTCTGGAAGCCATCTGACCCAAAGTTGTAAGTGCTGCAGATTTTCAATAAAGGAAACCATCAGATCATCAAAAAAACAAACAAACAAACAAAAAAAAATACATATATATATATATATATATATATTTTTTTTAGTTCACACAATTCCACTTGTTTCACTTTTATCAGTTTGTTAAGGTGAGTCCCTTTGTCATTCATCAATTTTAAGGAAGTATACTTTATAAAGTAACCGAACATCTGTCAGGGTCAAGAGGTTACCTTTAAAACTGAAACGAGACCATCAATGAAAGTTTGTCAGAAAAAAATATTATATGCACTAAGTATTAAAATCATGAAATAAAAAAATGGCCTTATTTAATCAATAAAAAAAAAATCTCATTGTTTTTGTATGTGTGATTAAACTGAAATAACTTTTTATGTACAGCACCTCAAGTCGACATTTGTTGTGAATTGGCGCCATATAAATAAATTGAATTATTTTGCTTAGTCTTTTTTTTCAAATTATTCACAAAAGTGCCCTGAAGTATTTACACATGTTTACGTTGTTTAAAGTAAGAGATATTTTGATGAGATTTTAAAGCGTTGGATAATCATGTGACATACTTTACTGCTAAGGAAGTACAACAAAAAAGTCACGGACAAGCTTGCAAATTTGAATAAACATATTTCTTATCTCATATTTCATATCTCTTACACACCTATTCCTCGCTTCATCTCCTTTGTTGTTTTTTCACCTGGTGTATTAAAATTTAGAGGGGAAATCTGGTTCACATGCCACAAAGAAACTGGCTGTGTCCCACATCGAATCTCTTCAGGAACACAAAAGAAATTTTACCTCAGGTCCTGTCCATTGTCATCTGATGCCACATCATCAATATGAACCTGGTCACATTCCTGGGAAATAACAACGAGAGCAGACATGTCAGGAGATCCATTTCACAGTGTGACACGTCAAAGTTAAACAAACGTTATCGTGGCAAAATGATGGTATATCTTTGTAGTAATCTGAAGGAAACTAAGCACAACCATTTAAACAGACATTAAAATCCATAGTACAACCAATCAGTGTCTGTGTTAAAACCAGTCCATTACTTTCCATTTTTAGCAAAACTGCCTTCATCACTATGAGAAAAAAAAACAAAACAAGCACTGCACAACGAATATCATATAACAAAGGCAAATGAGAGCAAACGTCTGCAAAAAAAGAATGTTTATGATTCTGTCCAGAGTCCAACTTAAAAGATCACAAAACCATCTATCTTTCACTTTGTGAAACTCTGCATACCTTGATTTTTCTGAAAGCTACACAATATACAGAATCCATGAATAGGTTGTAATTGTTATGAAGTGACCCAGGACAGAAAGGCTCTCCTATCACATTTCAGTCACCCAGACAGAGACACTACCTCATCCTCCTTACATTATTGCAGGTCTTGGTTCTCACTGGCTAGTCGCCATATCTCACTCAGGTGGCTTTATCAGAAAAGTGACTGGTGACCATTAAACGTAAATGAGCACTTCAGTTCTGAATATGAACTAAGACTTAGAGAAAAAAAAAAAAATCTTAGTTCTTGATTAAAAGGACAATAGTAGCTGTAGCTACTATTGTAAAACAAACAAAAGAAAAGTTTTATTGTTTTGGGCTTAAGACTTGTCTTTGTTTTTCAGGATTACTATAATCATTATAGTTAGTTTTTTTTTTTTTTGTTTGTCTTCTATAATTTCTAGTCACAAATAAATACACACCTTTTTAGTAGACGTTGATGTAGCCTGAATAATGTTGCACTTTTCAAAATTGTATTTGTGAAAAACTATGAGCTACTCTGATCTAGTCTATTAAATCAAATTTTAAATAGAATACAATAAAGTACATGAGATGTCAAAATTATACAATATTTAAAGTTTCTGAATACTTTGGGGAAGATATTTTACCAATTTCTAATTCATAACAGAAATTCAGATTTTTATTGTCATTCTTTATCAAACAGTGAACTATACACATGTGACACCTGCGGCACTGTTGACACAAGTAAGTATATAATTGGATAATTGCCTCACTTGACAGCAGGAGCTGCTAGCCAGCTCCAAAGTACTGCTCAGGAGATTTACTCAGCTCCAACTACAAAAGAAGGAATGAAAACTGGGTTTGGAAATGGCTTTGTTGGCTCCTTTCACTCCTCCACATTGCTTCTCCTCGTTTGACTAATTTTCCTCCTTGGATGCCCAGACACACACCTGTAATTATGACGCAAAGTGTTCTTGTTCCCTTTGTCTGAGTCCCTCTTTAATCTTTTCCCTTTTGTCAGAACAAGGAAGAGGAATGTGATGAAAAAAACATGTAGTGTTGAGTCTTTAGCATGTCCTAAAACACAGTTTTTTATTTCGCTTGAGTCATTGCTTTTAGAAGCTGTGTTAATGCCTAGTTGCCTATATTAAATTAGTTGAACTTTAAGTAGATTTATTAGGTGTATTTGTGGCTTTTTTCTAGCGCACTGGAAGATTTTTGACAGTTAAAAAACTGTGAGATCTACAGTACACTGAACCTAATTTGAGGGTGGATCAGAAAGATTTTTGACTCAAGAAGGCCGGGCGATTGCTGCTTAGTTGACTTTGGATGAGAAAAAAAAAAATCTGCAACTTTCTCAGTTTAGGCTTGTTCTTCATCTGTTTCTGATTTGCTTAAATTTTAGAACTCACCTCCAGGTCATTGAAAAAGAGTCTTGAGTCAGCTAGATTGAAGATCATTTCTTCCATCCACAAACCCAGAGACACTGCCTTTGATGAGTCCTGTTCAACAGACAAAAGGGGGGAAATTAATACTCCTGATATATAATCCTTCTATAAATCTTAGCATAATCTCATTGGGAAGACAGAAATCTCTTTCTTAAACCAAAATGATACTTTTTGTGTCACAATACATAGCATATGTTGCCTAAAAGAAATGTCTCATGGTGAGCTTTATTTATGTATTTATGTCTTGTGATATGCTTTGTAAAGAAAAAAAAAAAAAATTGGGATTCGGAAACTACAAACATGCTTTGACCTTCTTTACAAAGATAATAACAAAATAAGGATTTCAAATAAGCAGTTTACAAATTTTTAAATTATGTAAATAAGGCGAAAAAAAATCATAACTTGACTGTGAGATTGTTTGTCTAAGATATGTAAATAAACGTTCGGTTAAACTGAATTAGCACACAGCATTACTCCCGCCATCATGTCAGTGCAGCTGCCTGTCTTTCTATTAACTTCCTGCTCATCAACTACACTGACAAACAGGTTTCAGGGGGAGAGAAGTGAGAATATTTTATTGTCAGTCATACTGTCTGCCAAACCTTTTCATTACTGTTGATTTTCCGCCTGAGTTTTGTCTAGCAGACAGACAGTTTGTTTTCTCTCGTCTCTGCTGGAACGCTTTCTCTGTCCATTAAAGAGTTTTAATCTACTAAGTAAACATCAGATTAAAAGTTACAAAACAAGAAAAAGGTGTTAGTTCTGACTTTTCTATGAAAATCTATGTAATTGAAAATGGAATATGTTTTACAGGCATAAACAGGGATTTTTCTAGTCTTGCCCACAATAGGTACAACTCTAATGTAATGACAAAGGCAAAATGTAAATGTACAGTGAGGTAAAAATAACCATTAGATGTGTCTTGTTGTATCAATGCTATATATTTCTAATGAGGTATTAGAACTGCCGGCAACAATCCATGTCATATACACATAGAATAAGTCCATAAATTAAGAAAGGCATCACAAAGTGGATTGACAAAGAGAGTAAGTGCTGAACACTCAAAAATAAAAAGTAATGAAAGGCATGAAAAGACGAGGAAATTGCTGGAATTTCTCGGTATTGAGACGGCAATCCTGGCCCCTATCAGTGCCAATTAACATAAACTAGTTAAGCCCCAGTTGTTAGCAAAGATTCTTACCAGGTTATCACTCAACATATTTTAGATATAAACTTCTGAAAGGTCTGGTGGTTACTATTTGGCAACAAGCCAAATATTTAAAAAACTTCCATTCACCATAAACCAGCTACGAACAGGTGCTCCTCACATGACGACTTACTTACAGACATCAAACTATAATGAAAAGAGTTGCTCAAGAGCCAAGAACGACTTTCAGTGAGACTAAGACCTAGAAAAACAGGTCGAGCTTTCCGATGAAACAATAAGTAATTCAGTTGACTGCCGTGACCTTTACACCTGTTAACTGCACAAGAGTTTGTTGCAAAAAAAGAGAAAAAAAAAAAAGCATGTTGAAGCTTGATTAAAGTTTGCTGCGGGACATTTGGAAAAGCCACTTTGGAGGAGGAATTGTGCTGCACTTCAAAACTTCCATATCAACAGTGAAGTTTGCTGGTTTGAGTGCTGTAGTGTAGGGCTGTTTCACAGCACAGTAAACAGGACGGCCTTGTAAAATTGAAGGATGAATTCAGAGGTGGCCAGATAACTGAAGATGAAACAAGATGTGCAAATTCACATTTGCCGAGAAAGTAGACAGATTTGCCACTTATATCCCCTGCTATATCATCGGAAGTAAAAACAATAAAAAAGTGGATCTAATAACGTAGAGCAGTTAAGGTCACATCAGTTTACTTTGTCATATGATAAAACAGCTTCAAAAATGTTTGAACATCTGCCCTCTCATCCACCATCCTCATTTTGTTTGGTTTCCAGACTGATAAGAATAAAAAGGCTGGTGTGACAAAACACCAGCTTCAGTTATTAGATTAATAAGCAAACAATTAATCTCCTATCCACAGAGACATATAAATCATAATACAGAATCTCTCTGCATGGATGTGCTGTAATTCTATACTGCAAAAGCAGGTGTGTTAAGTTATGTGTGCCACATTGTTTTGCTGGCAGCCCTGGCAGCAGGACAAGCCAGAAGGGAGAAGTGTCAGCCAAAGGTAAGCATCTCATTAAAGTATTTAGAGTGACAAGCCGGGGCTTTTTTCTGGTTTACAATTACAAGCCACAAGTAGGGTAAAGGATGACACAAATAGGGCAATTACAACACGTCCCCCTCAGAAATGAGTGCAATATAGAACAAGAGGGTGAAAAAAAGTTCAACAGGATCAATATTGAGACAGAGGAAGTTTTAGAAGAGGAAGAGGTCAAATGTTTAACAAAGGTTTTTTAATGTTCGGATGAGAATTAAAATCATAATCTGTAATCATCTAATTCTTCAAACAGGGTCTGCTACCCGAAGTCAGAATTGTTTTTCTTTTCATATATCATCATCATCGTCATCGTCATATATTTACTCCAGACACATAAAAGGTCCATAGTAAAAAGGATAACACAAGTAATTCATGTTAAAACAAGGAAAGATACAAAAATCCCCTCACTTCTCACCTTAACTCTTATGCAAGTAGTTTGCCGATATGAAAGACAGCTGGGAGACTTGGATTCACATAGTGGAGGACAGGATGGGGTGTTGTATGATGAATGAGATAATAGATGAGATGATATTAAAGGTTCTCCAGTAACATTTGGCTCAACAAAAACTGCTGAAAACAGGCATCTTTCAGCCTGCCTCCCACGTATTTCCAAGAACAGGTCCCAGTTTTACCTTGAAAACCAACCATTTGTTCTCAAAATCTATTCACACTTATTCAGTCAGTGAAGTCATGAATAAGCAGAAACTGTATAAACTGAGCAAAATTAATTAAACATGAGATTGCTGTAAGATTAGAATGAATTTTGTGTTAATTATCGTTTTACAAGGTTTTATGAAGCCTCAGAGAACTGGACTGTTTTCTCTGCTGTCACTCATTTAATTCCTCCGCTGCATGTCTGAGTTTTGATGTCAGAATCTGTCCAACCGAGCTCCCCTGGATCCAGCAGTGGGGTGTTTGTGTGGTGGGAGGAATTTTTGGCACATGAGTCACATTTCAACACATCCGCAAGGCCCAACTAGCACTTTGCTTCTTCCTCACTCTGCCTCTCCAGACCCTTGCCGGGACAGAGCAGAAAAGGAAAAGAAACATCGGCACACAAGGCCTGCCAGGGAGCTTAAATGATCTGCAACGCTGCTCTCAAACTCCCATCAGCCTTGTGTCAACCCGCAGGGGGACCGTGAGAATTCAAAACACGCCGCCTTTGCCAAAAACAAGAAATGCACCACTGTCCGCCCCTTGTCAGCTGCCGGTCTCTTATGTAAAGGTCCTGCTGGCTGTCAATCACGCCGCGGGCTGTCAGGGTAGCCAAACAACCCCGCTGCATTATGAAAAGAAACAAGAGGGCAGAAGGCATAACATGGCCAGTGTGTGAAAATGTTCAGAGATGAGACCTGAAGGTTATGGACTTCAACCTTTGTTCAAATAAGCAGGTGACTAGAGAGACAAAGGGAGTATTTCGCAAAGTTGAACTCTGTGTTTACCGTGAAGAGTCTAAGCAAACAAACTGTCTGCTTGCTATAATCGCCTACTGTGGGGCTGGGATTTGTCACAGAGCATGGCTCTTATGCTAATGAAGGGTAGTCCTACCTTGCCAAACCGTGAGGAGAAGGTTCCAGTGAGGAGCGAATGGAAAATGATGATGGTTTCATCCAGATCCCAGATAAACACACGCTGCAGTGAAATGACAGATAAGTTAGCTGCATGACAGTTTATGTGTTCATGAAAGGGAGAAAGATAAATATTGTTTTTGAGAAATGCCAATAGTTTTGCTGTACGAGAGGGTGTTTACCTCTATATCAGAGTCAAGAGGGGGAGCGGGTTCAATAACTCTTTTTCTTCCTCTCAACTTGCTGTCGGATCCCCTCCGTCCTGGGATTCCCTCTTCTTTACCCGGTGTTGGCGGACTGGGTGGTGGATTGTAATCTGCTAAATGAAAATAACCTTAAAATCTGTAAGACTTTTTACACTTATTCCATATTTTTTCTAACGGTTAGAATCTAATTAGTAGCCACATAAATATTATTTGTTTTTACGTATTACAATTCTAACTTAGTTTTTTTATAATGCTGTCTGACAGAAAGCATTGATTTTTCCAGCAATTTTTTAAAAGACTATAGAGTGACATGACGACCTATCCAGAAAATATTTTCTGAGCATTTTCTGTCATGATATAGCCACAAACTATAATGTATTTTATTGGTATATTATGTTAGAGCAACACCACACAATATACATAGAAATGAATCCTCCTTAGTCCGTGAATAATGGTTCAATTAACATACATACTTTTACAACACAATGTTGTAAAAGTCCCAGAGAAAAAAATTCCCCAAAACTAACATGAATTACTTGCTTTTTCACAAGCAAAATCAGGATATTCTGCAATTATATTTATATTCCATTTCATATGGCAAGGACTTTTTTGATTTTTCAAGAGCAATTTACAATTCACACAAAAAATTAAGTACATTTTGTGCTTCTAACCATCTCTGTGCTGATGATATTACTCAGTTAAGTACAACAATTAAACTATTATCTCTATTTAAATGAATAACCAACATTCAACACTGTTGTAGTAAAATAACATGCATACACTCCTGCACAGTGCCAACCTGCAATCAAACAACACATCGGTGCACTGAGCTGAACTGTTCAGCATGGCCTCTGAAACATTTGAATTAGTTCTGACCCTGCTTGAAATCAACATGTTTTTCTTGTTTTGACTGATTTTGGTTTAATTAGATGATTCATTTTTAAAGTCAGTTACCTTTTATTGCAGAGTTTCATGTTAAGTAACTGTGCTTTTTGGCTAAATTAAGGATGTTTTTGATGTGCCTTTATGTTTTCAAGTTGGCTTGTCTTTACTTTTGCATTTTTCTGAAGCAATTGGTGGATCTTACCACTGACAAGTGTAATATCAATGTTTGTTCTTATTTTTGTTGTTGGTCTGAAAAACTAGTTCACAGAAGAATAAATCAAGAAAGCAAAAAGAGGCAAAGACTTAGATCTTGAGAAGAAAATGACTCTTTACCTGTATGTGACTCTGGGCTGTGATTGGGCATCATAACCGGGTGCTCTGGGTGTTGATAGGCTAAAGGAGCTGTAATTGCTGCAGGACTGATGTTGCTGCTGGTTATGTAGGGACTGTTGTAGTGATGTGAATTATAATAGGGAGAGTACTGGCTCTGACTGTAGCTGGAATATGCAGAAAATTCCTGACAATGGAAACAAGAATTTTAATCGGTTGCATCAGGTTGTAAAAAAGGGTAAATGTTAACAATTAGTAGGTCAATAATTATTACTAAGACTATTATGTCTTCAGTAGCACAGGAACTTCTTTAAATATAAACTTTCTTAAGGTAAATTACTCACTTGTTGGGTTGAGTTGAATGGGGTTGAACTTGAGATTGCATGAGTACCTTGAAAAATTCCAGATGAAATACCAGCACCTAAGAAGAAAATAAATTATATAAAATGGAAAAAGTGAAAGTTTCTGTTAATATGAAACAATTATAAACATAAAGGTATGGGTGATGCACTGGTAGTGTTTATTTGCTTTCCATCTTATGTAGACGAATAAGGCTGTGCTGTAACTGTCCTGCATCTGATCTGTGTAGCTGTGTGCAGGAGGAAGTAGCTCTTGTTCTTCCCTTGGTGACAGCTCAGAGCTGCAGGAGCTTAGTCTGGGATTTATGACTGACATGGCAATACAGGTGGGAAAGTCTACAGCTCCTGCGCTTCTTACTGCTGTGGGAATTTTCAAATAAGATCAAGCTAAGACAGGAATGCCTTCCTCCAAGCAATCTCCCCTCACCTCCAACATCCTGTTGAGTCTATATGTACTGTTTGTCAGGTTATTAACTTTTCTTATCTCCAGCCAACACCCTGTACAACATCTTTACCTTTATTTATTTTTTTACCCAGTCTGTTTAGCATGTGGCTGACTGTTCCAAACTTGAATAGAAACTAATTTGAATAAATACTGGAAATGGGCCACTTTGAAACACATGAGCTATTGACACAAAACAGGTAGAAAAGAGCACTGTGTTGGGCATGTCATATGATGCAAACAAACTTCCCCGAAAATTCTAATCTGACCAACAGTTCAAAAGGTTGACCTCATAGTATTTATTCAAAAAGTACCTTTGTATGAGTGCAATTTCTCACTGAGGTTCAAGTTCAATGACTAGTAACTACTATACTGAATACTGCCTTAGTAGTAATATATACAAGCACCACCAAATTTCAAGATATGATAATCTTGAAATTTAGACTTGCAGGTATTTGGTCTGAAAACAAAAAGTTGGAAATAAACTGAACACATAGCTTCCAATGCCATTTAGTTAAGTCATGCATTGTAAATTGCATCAGTCCAGACTGAGGCATTTCAAAAAACAGCAGGAATGTGAAACTCATCCAGATGTTTGAAAAAGTTCTCAAAGGGGCAATATCAATCAAGTAGCAATGTTACCTTCAGTTATAATGAAAATCTCGTAAACGTCAAAAATAAATTAAAAGAAATTTGAATTTGGATTGTGGCCATATCTTACGCCTTGAAATTAGCATCTGTCTCTTTAAGAAGTTCCGACCCTTTCTGACACAATCCTCAGCACATCATCACAATAATGCTTCTCCATAATGCCGTTTACATCCATTCTTAGGAGTATTGGACTGAGAAATAGTTTATATGATAAGTTTAAAGAGCCCAGCATGGACAGCCGAAGTCGAACAGTCGAAGAGTGGTTGTATGGTTGTGGGATGTTTGTTTTCACACACACCCTTCCAAGGGCTACAAGACACACTGTAGCATACATCACGATGTTTTGTCACATGCTAAAAATTAGCTTCAGTGCTAAGTTTAGCTAACGTATAGTCAACAACATCTGGATAATCAAGGCATGGACTTACGCCATTCAGTATGGTAAAATTAGTGTATAAGCTAAAATTAGCCAAAATGATAATGTTAGCCTAAATGCTATCAGTGGCATGTGGGGTATCGCTAGCATGTTGTCTTACATTGACTTACACCATTCCGCATACTAAACATGGCTAATAAATAAGGAAAATAGCTAAAAGCTTTTTTTAGGGAAAAAGGCTAATGCTAACTAGTGAGGGACAGTGAAATGCTATGTGCTAATGTTAATGCACTGCCTTGTGCAGCCCAATAAAAACGTTGGGTTTACTTGTGAGCTGGGGTCTGTAATTAAAGTTAATTAGTGGGGGACAGATCGAGATTGGACACTACATCTACAGGTCAGGTTGTATGTTTTAGGCCTTATCTAAACTCTAGAGTATAGTAAACACAGCACAGTGGATCTTCAGATCCTCTTTGACCAAAACTGAAGATATTTACTCAGCCTGCCTGCTCAAGCGGTCAAAGAGCAATTTAAAAGACCCTTCACAGCCAGCATGCTGCCAAGGTACACAAGGCACATATGAACTGGCTCAGACATTATAACATATTCTTTTAGAACCAGCAAGAATTAGTTGCTTTTCTGCTTTTTTAAAAATTGACTATATCAAGTTTTATTTCTATAGATTAAAGTTTTTGTATAAGTAGAGTCTATTGTCAAACTGTGGTACTTTTACTCAAGGTTATCATAACATAAAAGCCTTTTAGGTCATGATTCATTACAGCTTTCTCTTGACTGTCATATATTTCCCAAGCCAAAAAGATGAAAAAAGAGACATTATGACTCAGGGGCAGAAATCTTCCCAGACAACACAACAGTCCCTTAAACTGACAACAAGAAAAATAGATGGGGTCTCTCCAGTAAACACAGAAAAGCCTGCATTTGGTTTAGTTGTGTACACTGTATACAATAAGCTTTTGGAAGGATTTTGGGTGTGTGTGTGTGTGTGTGTGTGCGTGTGTGTGTGTGTGTGTGTGTGTGTGTGTGTGTGTGTGTGTGTGTGTGTGTGTGTGTGTGTGTGTGTGTGCGCTATCTTGTGTGTGTAGTTGTGTATTGTGTGCAGTATAATGGATGATGAAAACGTTCTAAATACATCAGCTATTTGAATGTTGTGGAAATCTATTACCCTTTGAAGTTCACAGTAAATGATTTATACATAAGAATATTCAAACAAATTTATTTTGTTTAGGAACATTGTCCCTCAAAGTCCAATTACACTGTTAAAATTTTCTTTGTGGGTCTAACTGCAGTGCTCTAACAAAGCTATGCAGTTTGTCAAAGGGTTCCTTCAAAAGCCTGTTTACACAAACATTTACATTCCTCTGTAATGTTTCACATCTGAATATTCCTTAAAAGAGAAAGTACAATAATACAAAAATCATGGATTGTCTTCAAAGGAATAAAAAATAGCAGTTCAGGAGTTAGATCATGTCTGGACAATGATTACGTGTGTCATTCATATTTAATGGCAAATAGTTTTAAACTTAACTCTTTAAAAGATCACATTTTAACACACAGCTCAACGTCCCTAAAGAGTAAACAATGTTGCGAAGACAAGGAAGATAATCACTCACTGATGGAAGAAGGAGTTATATTAAAGCTTAGAGAAATAGATGAACAAGGAAAAATTAAGGAAAAGCAGTATTGCAAGTAATTTAAAACCAATGTGATACTTACTGACTTGGATCTTTAGAAATATTTACATTTTCACAGTCACATAAGCTGGATATCACACAAACTAACATCAATTTATTATTAAAAGTGTGAGAAGAAGGTTATTTATATGGACAAGAATTTTGGTTGCTGGGAAAAACATTTAATTTAGTAGTCAGCTTTTCCTTCAGCAACTGATAAAACCAAAAATTTCATCCATAAGAGCAACAAGAAGTTTATATAAATATTCTGGCATTGCCATTGAGTCACTTATTTGAATTTACATTATAAGGGGAGCTTTGATTATGATCAACATTAATTAATAGTATAAAAAATGCTTAAAACATAATATGTGAGAAGAACTGCAGAACACATTGACTAAAATTGTGTGCTTAATCATCAGTGGATAAATATTATTAGGCAACACAAAACTCAATTAATTTTTGGCCTTTGGCCTCTTATTTTAAATTTTCAAAAATGCTTTGACAATATTTGAAATAATCCATAATTTGATGCAACTTAAATTATGTTAACTTGTTTGAAACTTTGGTACTAAGGGCAACCCTGGTTAAGAAGTATTATTTTGGGTACAGCAATGAATTACTGACATTTCTTTTCAGCACTCTAAAGAAAGTCTTAATAAAGTTTCAGTAGACGTCTAACATTATATAGTTTTCACATTACCCCAACCCTGATTGGTTCATGTCTCCTCTCGGAGATCCTTCACAATGCACCTCAGGATCCAAACAGAAGATTTTCCCAAAGAGGGCTTATAACCTTTGAGGATTTGCTTGGAATAAACAGTTTTGTTTGCATCATACATTAAGCCACTTTTGTCTGTTTTTGTGTAAAACTGTGCAAGATTCTACTTTTCCTCAAAAAATTTTGAAGCATCACCAAATAACTTAAATGATCATCATCACTACACAAAGCCTAAAATATCCACGTTTGGATATCTGGAATTTACAGTGACAGTTTTAAACATTATGAGGGATGCAGAAAAACGCCAAAGGATAATCTGTTTATGGTACTTTAATATTTGTTCTTGCCTTCGTCTCTTCCATACAATGGGAACAGCTTGTGTAGCGCCTGTAGCACTAGACCAGCTCACCCCTCCGTAAAATGCCCCTTAACCTCTCCCCTGTCACACACAAGGTCAATTTCATGCTGGTTTCAAAGCCATAAAGTCGCACTGAGCAAGTCATGCTTTGGGCGCCGGGCGACTGAGGAATGCGTACAGCACAGTCGCTTGCACTTAATCACAGATGCACACTGACATGCAGGGAGCTGCACACCCTCCCAGGGCTGAAACATCTTTATCTAAGTACCTTTATCAGAAAGCACTTCTGCCCAGCTTTTGTTGTGGCCATAAATATTGTGTGTGTGTGTGTGTGTGTGTTTTTTTTTTTTCCCATCTGTCTGCTTTGTTTCTTTGCTTGTGTGTGAACATAATATTCGCTCCTTCTTCCGTCGGAAAAACAGAAACAAAACGGTTGCATGCTGTGTTGTTGGTCTGAGTGGAGAAAGGGGGCCTGACCCCTAGAAAAGAGGAGGGGTGAATAGACTTTTGACGCCAGAAGCCCAGACCGCAGCTAATAGAGAACAGGTGTGGTGGTGAAGAAAAAAGAAGAGAGGAGAGGAGATAGAAGGAGGACTACAGCAGCTATGGATGTTCCTGTAGTTAAATCAAATATGAGTTAGAAAGGCTATGCCTACAAGTGCATCAAAGGGCCCTCACATGCAGTGAATGTATTGTTTTAAACTGACCATGTGTGTGTGAGTAGCTGTAGAGGCTTTGGCTCGGAGGGGTGCCGCTGAAGTTTGAGTAGCCCAGGAGTCCTGTTTGTCCTGGAGAGTGACTCAAACCATCCTCTGTTTTTATGTCTAAAATAAAAACAACACAACATTTGTGATATATTCAACATAAAACATATGGGCATCCACTACGGTAAAATACGAGTTTAATCTATTGATCTCTGCTACCAATAGCCACCGTTTAACTATGACCAAACAATTCCACCATTTGTTTTTGGAAGCTCAAACTATGACTAGTTATCTGGATGTGCAAAATCTAGACAACAAATTAGCCATGGTTCTTGCTTTTGTAAGTCAATAAAAAAATTATGTGCTCGTTTCTTGAATTAGACAATATTTCCACAAGGCAATAAACATTGCTTTACTGTTTAGCACTACAAGGCACAAGCTGTACTGCGACCCTCTGTGGGATTAAAAAAAAACATTTAGTCTTGAAAACCAGTGTCTAAACTTAGGCAATATCCTGCAACCAAATGCAACCAAATTTCCAAAAATACCAGAAATAAAGGATCACACATTTTGTACAGCTGAGTTCAACTTCACCAAGGCCTGATTGCCTCCAGACATGCAGAATTAAAACGTTGCTTAAACAGAACTTTCCTGACAACATGAAGTATTCTAAAATATTTAAAAAAGATCTTAATTTAGAAAGAGTTAAAAAGCAATTTCAAAGCATTTGGGACTCTAGTGAACCAGAGTGAAACATTATCCACAAATTGATAAGAAACAAAACAAAACATCCCACCCAGGAGTGAGTGATTTACCAAAATTACTCTTAAAAGCACATCCATGACTCATCCAGGAGGTGATAAATTATGTCAGATTAATATCTAAAGAACTAAAGCCCACAGTTGAGGTCAGCATTTATGATACTGCAGTTAGAATCAAGGTGGAAACCACTACTGAACAAAAACAACAAACATGTCTGTTCAAAGTTCTCCAAAAATAAAAGCAACACATTTTTGGGGAAAATATTCTGAGGACTGATGAATCAATAGTGGACATTTTCAGATGATACTGAATAGATCTATCATTCAGTCTTTTATTACAGTTAGTTCACAGAGCTAACTTTTTACAGGAATAACATTTTTCAAACATAATACTGAGTTTGTTTGTACTCACTGTAAGAGGGCATGCTGTAGCCTTGTGTGTGGTGTGTATAAGCTGTGTATGGTACTGCGGGTTGAAGGGCAGGGCTGTACTGAGTCTGTCCGTATGCAGCCATGGCTTTGATCCTACAAGGCAGAAGACATAAAATAAGGTTGTTACAGCAAAACATTTGTTCTTGGGAAATTTAATTGTGGAGTGAAGAACTGTTTTCAGTCAGAGAACAACAGACAAAAATCTGAGCCATTGTTTACCTCTAACTTTAAAGAGCTTCTAAAAAGCACAAATATTGTTGGACTCGTCTCACAATCAAAATTCTAAATTATTATTTTTTTTTTTATTTTAATCTTCTACGTAAATGCGAGAAGATATGATGCACTGCATCGTAAATCTATTTAAATTTAGTGTCAAATGTCACAACGAACTTAGGCACCAGAGGTAAGGTAAAGTAAGGCAATTTTATCTATATAGCACATTTTCAGCAACAAGCCAATTCAAAGTGCAAAGCTCTGAATATGAAGCCGTCAATGAGAAGAGCTGTAAATTAAAAAAAAAAGAGATCAGTTGAAAAAACCTAAAAACTTTTAATTAATAAAAAAAGAAAAGTATGAAAAAATAAATATATGATTCTTTGGGGCTAAAATTAGTTACATTACATGTGCTGAAAAATCTCACTGATCAAAACCTAAGGAAACGTCTTAAGTAAATTTTCTTTTTTTTTGGCAATGCGATTTACAATAAGGTCACAAAACCTGTTTGATAACTTCAGGGACTTTCTGCTTTGTTCTTTTCCTTTTTCTCTCTTACCTGCTCCTATTGAGAGAGCCGTATCTTCTTTATCCTGTCACCCTCCTCTTAAATCAGGTTCCTCTGAGTACGTCAACTCTCCTGTGGAAACAATCAGGGCCCAGATATGGAGTTCACTGATCCTCGATGACCTGCTTTTTGCTTTCATCAGATTTTTGGCAACTAAAGAAGAAGAAGAAAAAAAAAATCCATAAACACGAGGCAAAATGTGAAAGTATGGAAAAAAATGAGAGCTTAGATGTTATCTTAGTGCAAAAAGATTTAGCAATTTCAGTTGCAGTCAAATTATAAATAATGTTTCCTGGAAAATTGTTGATTTACGCTTCTGACTGGCACCTGTACTTTCGGCACCTTGAAAATATTCAGGCTGTCTAACCGCAGAAGGAACATAAACACCAAGAACAAAGCAGTGTTAGCTGCCAACTGATAGCACTGTGTGTTTTTTAATATGCTAGTCTCAATGGCGAACAGTAGAGCTTTGTTAAACAGAACAAGATAAGACGGGAGATTTTGTTTTAGTTTTCCTGCCCTTCTCATTGTGGATTAAACTCACTGGCAGCTCTCTGATTAACATCAGATATAAAATCTCTTTTTACTGAGATTTTAATTTACTAGATAATCCAAATATAAACATATTTAGATTTTTTTATATATTAATTCAGCTTATGATACAGTTCTAATGAGAACAAGTCATATGTGATGAATGAATTCCATATAAATTTTGCACTTTGATTTTTGAATTCCTCTTTACTAGTAAATAATGAACGTATGGAAAAAATAAGAGCTAATGGTATACAATGTAATTAATTATGAATAATCTATATCCCATACAGGGTCAGAATTATGCATACAAGCTGAAATATATGTACATATCCTCTAATTCTTGAAATAAATGGTAAAAATTGTATGTTAGCATGGCAAGGACAAATCTTTGTAACTACTCATTTTCAACCATAATTGACTATTAATGGTAGTTACTCTTTGCCTGCATAAGGATTTGTTTGATTGAACCAATGGATTGATCGATTAATACTCAAAATAAGAAAGTCAAAGAAAGTCCATGAGGATGTCATAAAAGAAGAAGACCAGAAATTAATCCAAAAGACTGACCTCAAGACAAAAAGAACATTGGTTAGGATTTTTAGGAGCAATGCAAAAGTTATCAAGACTTAAGCCTTTAATGAACTGGAAATTGTAGGAATACCAGTGTCACGATAACAAATTTTGCTGAGCGATTAATTGTCTACAAAATTATTGCGATAAACGATAATATTGTTTCAAGACCTTTTGACACTGAGTTAATGGAAATGACTAATAATACATGCTATTTCCTGCCATAGATAGATATACTTTATTTTCAAAAGAACACATAACACTGGAACTGATAAACTAAATAAGCAAAACAACCAAAAACAAAAATGAAATGGACTCTCAGTCTCCATTAACAACGTACTTGAATTAAAACTAAACAACATAAAGCCAAAGTGGAAATATGCTGCATTCAACCAAAAGAGTGCAGATTATGAAGTCTGTTTACTGTATTGGCCTTCAGTAATCACTAGATTTAAATAGAGAAGATGGGCACATCCGACTACCTAATGCAATAGTTCATACTACACAAATTTTTCCCCCTATTTTCTCCTTATGACAATCTCAGATCGTTGGCCGATCTAAGATTGTCGCTGGTGATTTCGTAACCGATCATCCTGTAGTGTGATGTAGATCGTCGTGGCCGCTCCGGGGTTTTCCCCGACTGGGAGCTTAACGTTGAATGTGAAAGTAGCCAATCAGAAAGCGCAGATTCTAAGCTGAACAGGTCGATAGGTTTAATTTATCGTGCGATTAATTGATTTATCGTTTATCGTGACAGGCCTAGTTGTCCATGGTGAAATGAGTTTTACATTGTCATGCAATAAAAGAGTTTCACCCAAGAAGCTTCAAAATTAACATCTTCAATCCAAATTGCCCACATGGACAATGTCTCTGAACTTTTTGTGCAGAATCATTAGCTTCTGGCAATGTTTTCTTGTGGCTTGTGCTGCACAAAGGAGTCTCTCAGACAGTCTGAACAAGGTTTCTGCAAACCATGGATTGCATATAAATATTTTCCCTAAAATGTACCACAACTACAATGTTTTGTCCCTTTTTAAATTAGGTTTTGTTTTATCCCTGATGAAAAATGCATGTTGTTGAAAGTTAATGTTTCTGAAAAATGCAGAATATTCTACCAAAGTATTTAATTTTTGTTTATGTTAGAATGAAACTGTCACATTTAGTTTGGGAATTCCATCAGTATTCCATTTTCTTTACTTCTCCTTTTTTTCTTTCTCCTTCTTGTTGCAGTTGCTTTGGGACCACTCTGTTGTAGCAATGCTGCAATTTTAACTTTGTTGAAAACATGACTAGACAGAGAGATGACAATTGTGAGTTGTTGAGGCAAAATGTTTTTAAAGAAAGAGAAACTGACAAAAAGTGATATTTGAAAAAGACAAAAATAGATTTATGCATATTTTTCTTTTTTTTTTGTATTTTTATAAAAAAATGTTAAGGGTTAAGCGTAAACTTTAATTTTAAGATCTGAGTGTATGTTAATTATCGAAAATCGAAAATAGTCCAAAACTTTTTATTATTTTACTATTTATTTTCCCATAAATCCTGGTATGATCTGTATCATAGCAGACTTTGTTGCCCTACAAAATGACAATGATTGTGGGCAAGGAACAGTATCAGGGTAGTGCTTTGCACATCCTAGAACTTCTCTCAGATCAAAATTGAAATTTATGGTCATTTAGCATGCTCTTGATTTCAAAATGGACACACATACATCTTCAAGAACTGTGTGTGTCACCACAGAGGCACTTCCTTGTTCAGGGTGAGGCCCAAGAGCAGGGCGTCCAAGGCCATGGGAACTACAGGACACCGGAGGGGAGATGAGCGGAGCTCAGCAGAGCCGTGGAGAGCCGAGGTCTGAAACTAAAGCTAAAACAAACTCAGCGGGGCCACAGGGGGCCACAAGGCCACAAGGCCAGTTCCACCAGCTTCACCTGGGTTCCAGGGATCTGCTAGACCGCTGCTTCTTTCACGGATATCAAATTCTAGCTTTTATGTTGTGTGTTATGCATTAAGTGCAAATGAGAGTATAAATTCTTCAAAGAGCGTTCCAATAACTAAACTATTTAATAATAAAAATGTGACTACACAGCACTGAATGAATTTTGAACACAGTTAAAAAATAGTTCATTGATGTTTTCACTGACCTCTAACATCTGAAGCCATGTGAGAATGCCATTGTGGGGATTTGTGACATTCAATTATAATCTTGTATTTGTTTATCCGTAAGTAAATGTGGTAAAAAGGAAAAAAAAAATACCAAAGTTTAACTTAAACAGGAGAAAAAGAACATTTTCCACTTGCTACTTTTTTCAGGTTGCCAAACAATATATTTTCATAAACTTAAGCACCTTTAATGGTTTATGTAATGATTGACGTAAGCACTCTGACATAAAGTCTTTTGGTTAAAAGACATATTTTTACTTTGATGAGTTTCTCTCAACGGTTGAAGCAGAGAAGACATGTTAGTTCTCCATAACTAGGAAAATCAAGTGCCCTCAGCAACCAAAGGGTTTTGTGTTTCACAACACATTCCACAGCATTATAAATCTTCATTGTAAAAGTTATGCCCATTTCACCAATTTGTGCGAAACCTCCTCAGTGTAAACGGCAACTGCTGGTGGTATTAGATCAGTTTTGTAAGACAATCTGATAACCTTGACACAGTTAAGCCAAAAAGTATTCACAGCCCTGGCAGATTTACCAACAGGTTTGTTTTTAATATGAGATGTATATCTATTAAAACAAAATACAATCTTGTCAAAAGAGTTTCTCTTTGAAAAAAAAGTATATAAAAATAGCCAGGTTAAAAATTATCTATATTCTTCTTAATCAATGGAAAAAAAATCTCTTCATTTACATTTACAGCAATTAAAGCTTTCTTTGAGTTCTGGTCAGCTTTGCATGTTTCCACTGGTGTTTTCATGATCGCAAAATGTTAATGTTACTTCAATTTAAGGATAGGCACTATGTTTGGAAAACTTAATCACAATGTTTTGGGGTTTTTAATGGAATAACAATAAGTGATATTAAAAACAATTCAAAAAAACACATTGCTTTTTCTTGTTAATAAGATAGGAACTGAAGTTAAAGTCCCACAAACACAAATACTGCTCTAATAAAAATTATTTACGCATTACTTAATATGGTGCTTCAGGACACAAGTAGAGCAGGTTTAGCATCATACAATAACTGCATTTATTCTTTAAGAAAACATTTATTGCTGTTTTTATGGAACCAACAGTGAAAAAAATGACAATACATGGTATGATGATGATCATCCCCACTTCCAGTCAAAACCTAAATCTCCAGGGATATAAATAAATCTGGGTTTAACTTTATAACACAAAGTATGCTTTATTGGTTGCTAAATTACAAAAAAAAAAAAAAAAACTGATGGAGGTACCCTTCTTATACATACATTACTTTTTTTCTTTTTTTTTTTTTTTACATAATTTATTTATACCATAAATATAAAACAGAGGATCTGCCATCACTTGACTGGTGGTTAGTAGTAAATAAATAAGCTTCAGTTGGCCTTTTCAATTATTCACACAAGTCAAGTTATATGAAATTCCATGTCTTTATCTTCATCTCACTAAGTATGCATTTATGATCTAAATATTTGAAATATGTCCCCGTCTGTCTCAATGTGAGAAAAGAGTCATATTACACATTGTAATGTTAGTCTGATGGCCTGACCTTTATCGAAACAGTCAATCAACAGCCTGAAGAGGTGACTTGCCAGTCTATAATTGTACCATATGGAACCCCACCTGGAGCCCCTAATTTAGACGGTCAGTGTAAGTGCCTGGGGAAAAGCTGGAGGGGCTGAATCACTGTTGCACAGAGATGTCTCTTCTTAGAAGCTGATAACAAGGAGGGCACTATCTGGTTCTGTAGGACACTGTTAAGTTTTTTTTTTTTTCTTTTTTAGGGGTGGAGGGGAATGGTGCCATCTGCCATCTACAGCTCTCTTTAGTCATTACTGACACAGCTGATACAGAGAAGGACAAGGGGAAACAAAAAGTGAGTGGAAAGAGAAATGGAAGAAATAATTCTTACTATGAGTTTCATGAGGTAGTGTAGAATAAAATAATGAAAATTATTCAACACGCAAGCCAAAATACAGGAGATTCACAGGTGTTTGTTAGAGAAAATTAGTAAACAAACATCAGGATGATAAAGAGCACACCAAAAATATTAAGAATAAAGTTGTGGAGGATTTTAAAGCGCAGTTATGATTCAAAACAAATACAAGCTTCAAGCAACTCATAGAGAGTTCAAAGCATAATCTGAAAATGGAAAAGAAAAGACACATCTGCAAACCTAAACTGACAGGGCTACACAAGAAGCTGGATGACCTGCAGAGATCCACAGATCAGGTGGGAGAATCGTTCATAAAAAGCTGCAAAAACTCCAGACTAAGGTCGTCATTGACCTTCAGGCAATAAAGCAATCTAAAACAAAAGCACAGAGGTACAACGGAGTAATTATGAGCATAGCAAGTTTATGTGTTAAAATAACCCAGTTAAAATCCAGGCTTAAATTTAATTGAAGCACATTTTTTGTGAAAAGTTACTAAAGCTCTGAGGGCATGGTGAGGATGTTGTAATGATGGGTAAAAAATGGGAGTGAGGAGCAGCTCTAATCATAACCATGTGTATTTCATTGCATAAATGTAATGATGTTTTTAATTTGTGTCCTAACTAAACACATCCTATTTCTAAACAAGTATACTTTAATGTCTGGAACCAAATACCATGTAATGTACATAAAATAGAGAGAACGCCAAAAACAACAGACAGTACGGCACAAATGTCAAAGTAAATTTGAAACACCACCAATGAGGCACTGCGGCTCAGTCATTTTTTGTTTTAGGTATGTTTATGTAACCAGATACTGAAGCCTTCAAGAGTTCATTTTAATGTGATGCAACAGTCTGTTACATAATTTTAATGCTTATGAATATTTTTTACACTGTGACTTTGAATCCATCAGTCAACTGCACTGGTTAAAAAAAAATAAAAATCTTTGAGTGCATGTCTGGAGTTTCTGAAGTGTGCACAAAAATACTTCTCTAAAGTAGAGTATTTTCAAGCAAATGTTAATTGTTGAAACTGTAATTGTGTTTTTAATTATTCTGGTACAGAGTGATTAAATGACAATGTTTTATGGCTGCTATGTCAAAACAGTAGATGTGTGCAATTGGTGCTCACCACACCCCACCAAGCAAAACACAGATGTTATTTGCAGTTACATAGTAGAGAGATTAGGTTTTGGATGGTAAAAATAATGCTTAATTTATTAAGACATTTTCTACTGAAGCTCATCTGCTTTTTACATTAGCCCCTGTTTTTTTTTTATTATTATTATTTCAAATAACTTCATGTTTTTGAAATTTGTGAAAAGATGCCACAGTAGAATTTATAGTGACTGAGATACAATGTTTGCTTTACCAGCTTTAAAACTGGTAAACATGAGTAACCACTTAAGACCTTCATGATTAATCCTTACTGACAGGTTAAAAACCATAATTGCACAAACACATTCACACACACACACGAACCTGACTAACGCTCCCTAAATCTAGTCAACACGGACTACATATAACAACAGAGCAGAGCTCCTTTTCCAGAAACAGAGGGATTCAACAACGGGGTCCAATTAATCTCTGGCAGCAGGGAAGCTGTTGTCGACTCAGTCTGCACTCTGTAACTTTACCCTCAGGCCTGATGGACTTTTCTTTTCACTTGAGTGACTTCTGCAACAAGACGTTTTCAGTCCCAGGACCCCCTCCCTGCGTCTCTAAGTAACCAAAATCGTCTGCTACAGAAATCTTTATCTCTGTTTCTTAAGCAACCCTTATTTGTATTTGTTTTTAAATTCCCTTTAAAATACACTGCCTCCTATGAAAGATTGGGTCCATCTTCTATGTCCAACAACAAGGACAAAGAGTATATTTTAAAAACGTCCCTGTGTAATATTGCAAAATTGTAGTGGGACCACCTACTCCATGGCCTAGACCCAGTCTCCCTCAGAATCAGTGCCCCGGGACGGAGGGTCAGGCAGAGAGACAGCTGGCAGACCTCCCACCAGCCTGTAGGAGAGGACTAGGCTGACCCCAGTCAGATGGTGGTCTGGCTCCCAGGTAACAAACATCTGGTCCAGAGATGGGAGGGTGGTCAAACATGCGCTTGCACATTCAGAAGTGACACACGCCTGACTGCTCCTGCCTTCGCTAATGAACTCGCTCTCACACGCAGGGGCACACACACTCCACACTCGGGTTTATTAGTCATTAGGATGAAAAGGTCCTCCCTCAATCAGGCTCTTCTGCACAAGATGGCAACTGGCCGCCCTAGTTGCTAACAGCTGGTCAGACAGAACTAACTGGTAGGTGAGGCTCATAAGCTCTACAGACGGAGTGAGGTTCAGTTACATCTTTTTAAGTAGAATTAATGGGGGGAAGAGACAGAAGGAATGAAGTAGAGTGAGATTCATGATTGAAGATCGAGTAAGTTCATGGAGAAAGAAGAACTGACATGTAAGGTAGTTGGTGGAAACACTATCTTTAGAAAAGGTATAAAATAATAATTACTTGAGAAAATATTTTATCGCCCCCCAAAATTTTTTTAGATAAAAGAAACTTTAGCAACACTTTAAATAACAATGTTTCTAAATATTGTTATTTAAAGTGTTGCTTACGACGTGTGTGGCTTGACTTTTTCCAAAATGAAATAAAGAGAGCAGCAATAAGTAATGGGGACAGCTGCTGTCTGCCCACAGCACAGGGTTTGTTTCACTTGCAGACCAACGAGCACCACCACTGAGCCAGACCCAAGGGCTCTCTGGGGACTAACTGGATATGAAAAATGAGGGTGAGGATATTTCTATTTTTATAGAAATGAATAAAAAATTAAAAAGCTATTAAAAGTCAGGCACAGTTAGCCCATTTGATCAACCTTAACAACGTTTTCTCAACAGCTTTTTAACCACATTTAAACCTCAGTTGACATCTTCATGTACGTCTTAATGCTGCTTAAATGGAAAACAGTGTCTTTATGTATGTCTATTTAATAAAATGTTGCTAGGAGACGGGGGGTATTAAATCATAACTGAAAGACCGTTTTGATAATTCAACACTTTCTTACAAGGCAAGTTAAAGTCCTTTACTTTAATTGCTGTTTGTTCAGCTGAAGTTGGCAGTACAGACTGATCCATCTGTGTTTTTTATTTCATGATCTATTCAAGAAAGACAAAATTAAATACCAAATACACATTTTAAAAATACACTTAAAGAACAATTTAAAAGTGAATGTCATTATTTTTATTGACTGAAAAGTATGGTTATATCTTTCTTTAGTGTTTGAATTAAATGTTGTATCAAGCAATCATCAAACATCTGACAAATTAGTTGCTTGTAATAAATATATTTATTTTACCATACATTGTGTACAAAGTGTTGTAACGTCATGCAAATATGACCTCAGTGAAGCAAATAAATGCCAATAACCACACCTACACTCTCAACACTCAGAGTACTTGTTAAAGCTCAAAGACAAGGAAATTAAACTAAACTATCTGAGCTTCTGCAGCAGCAGAAATAAGCAAGACTAAATGAGCAGCACGCCAGAAGAAAAGTAAACTATTTGGTTTAGCCGGAAAGTTCTTCTGTAACCTTGAATTCATGCAGGTACAATTGTTTGACTTCCAGCCAGTGAAACAAGGAAGGATGAAGAGAGAAAAGGAAAAGAGAGAGGGGTACACAGAAGCTGAGAGACATTAAGATGCGAGCAGCTGTGAAGGGGTATAATAAAATTGGGGCAGATAAAGTCAGGAAGAGCAGAACTTCCTATGAAAATATTTATCATTCCAGAAACGTTTGGCTACAGAGAGGTTTGGAATTAATTTGTGTTTTCTTAGGGGGGCTCAGGGGTGGGGGGGCCTTCAGTGTACAGGATGGGGAATTCTTCACATCCCAGGACTTTTTAGGCTGCTGCTTATTCACAATTTATCAGACCGGGTAATAAGAACCATGAAGGCTGAGGGGAGAGAAGGGGAGATCAACTGAGAAGGGCCTCGGGTCAGCCATCGAGAGGCAGTCCAGAAATGGGGCCTGGTGTTATTAAGAGAGGAACCACAGTGTTAAATCAAACACAGTCGAGCCCACACGTTCGGTATGTGGTCTGAGCACACCGCTCGGCAGCCTCCAGCAGACCCCTGGATGTTATTTGTGAGGCTTAAAATACAGGAGATTTACTAGGATTTACAGCCCATTGAGAATAGAAACATGATATAGGTGCTATCTAAACTAATATTCTCTTTTTCTCTGAAGGTTTGCGTCAGATAATTGAAAGTGACAAGAAAAGATGTGCATTGACTCTGTAATGAAAAACCTACTGGTGAGAGTGAAATTTCCAAGAATCAGCCTCCGTTTACACGTATTTAATTTCCAACAGGAATATATGCAAATAAAAACTTGTTCTGGGTTCCATGAAAATGGATTTAGCCCAGATAAAAAATGTTTCCAATTACACAAATAATCAAGCAAAAATAATAATATTTGTTTTAAAAAAAGATAAAATTTACCAGAAAATACAACTGCATTAAATAAAATGTATGTATGTATTAAAATGTATTTCCATAATGTCTTTCAAAGGACGGCACCAGGTTAATGGTTGCAGCTCTAAGTCTGTAGTTGAAAAGAAAAATGAAGGAATGAGTGTTAAAAAAAAAAAAAGCAGAGAGAGACTTTTTGGTCTAAAGTCATGAAGGGGTCCTTGGAAAAGAAAAAAAATGAATACCAGCTTTGAAAAATGCTGAAGTGTGGCTCCCCTAATTTCCTTTAATGACGGTCTCTGCATGGCTGCTGGAGGCCTGTCAGTGAATTGGATATAATCTTCTGTAGTTAGGCAGAAAGTGAGCAGAAAGTGTAGCACTGATTCAACCAGAACCAAGAAAAACAACATGTTCAATTAAAAGCGAAGGCCCTTCACGCACTTTTACCCTGAATCTTTAAATAGCACGTTGGGAGACAAATAAACCGTTTGCTGATGGCCAGTCTTGAGTTTCCCTGCTCCTCTAAATCACTTCTTAAAAATTCAGAGTGAGTGACAAACGTAATTATGTTGTAACCTATCACATAGTTTAATTAACACTATTATTATAATCAATAATTTTTTTTTAATTAAATTTAATTTTAAATTGAAAATATATTTAATGCGCTTATATGAAACATTTGGCATTAAAATACAATACAGTTAGGCACAGATATAATGTTTTTTTTAAAACATATATTTTTAACTTAAAACAAATATAGAAAAAATTCTTAGAGGCTGTATGACGTAATTTAAAAAACAAGGCTTTGGCTATTTTAGTTTATGGTGTTTTTATCAAGATTTTTCTTTAAAAGAAACGTTCAAATGTAAAATAATCCAACATTTTATACATATGTATGTAAATCAAGTGTTATGTCCTAAACGGAGATGAATTTGGCAAATTTTGCAACGCAGCATATTTAAACGAGTAGCCTAGTGCTAAACCCGCTTTGAAATGTGTAAGCGTAATCGCCAAATTAAACGACGACACTAACTCTCTGTATGAGAAAGCAAATCAAGAATTTTTACACTCACCATTATTTACAGAGAATGCAAGAAAAATCCACCGGGCGTCAGTCAGAGGAGCTGCCGCTCCATGCCTGGAGGAGCTTCCCCGCAAACTTCTCCAAATGTCCCAACGTGAGCGCTCCTGTCGAACTCGGAGCCCCTCAACGTGTTTGAGGAGAGATTTTAAAAAAATATTTAAAAAAATAAATAAATAGTCGCTGTCGGTCTGCAGGTCCAGTTGACGGCTTTCTGCAGACACACAGTCGGCATCGATCTTACTTCTTGCTCCTCTGCAGCTCCAGGAGGAGTGTTTGCTTTCCCGGCGGTGGGGAAGTGATGTTAAGTAAATGAGGGAAGATTTTTGGTTCCTCCTCCTCCTCGTCGTCCTCCTCCTACTACCTCTGAACAGAGTGCGCGTCCTGCATAGCACGCGGCTTGAATACGTGCTGTGTGTGTGGGCGCGTGCCCCCTTTTTGTCTCAGCCTCTATCTCCGCTTTAAATCTTTTGTTTGGTCAAGAGTTCCGTGCCTGTTTGCACAGCGACCCGCTGATGCTCGAGACTATCCGTCTTTGTTGCAGATATGAAGATTTCCCACACTGCGCAAAAGCTGTTGACACCTTTTTGCTTATAGTCTACTTACCAGAATGCCCTGTAAATTGTGACCCACTATATTTATGCAGCTTGTTTCACAAGAAATAAGATGTATTTAAGTTTATCTTACTAATCTTCGCAGTTACATTGATTTAATTGTCCTCTTTAAGAATAAGAACATGGAGTTAATGTTCATTGTAACTAAGACAAACTAAAATCCCAATATAAATTCCCTATCATCCCATTATCGTATATTTTAGAACATGGAACACTGAGAAATTGCTTTGTTAACCATAACAGAATTTAGAATTAGAATTTAGAATGTATTGCTGTTCGTCGCTGCACAATGAGATTGAAGTCAACTCCAGTAGTATCACAGTATCATCAAATAGTTTTTCCTCATAAAGTTTGGGTTTTACATGTACATTAGCGTATGGGTCAACATTCAGACAATAAAAGTGAAATAATAAAAGCTGTTTTACAACCAAGACATATTTTCTGTAATATAAAAGAGTGGGGATGTAATGTTATTGGTATTTTTTAGGTTTAAGAATGTATTATTTTAATATATAACATTTATAATATTTTTGCTGTTAGTAGAATATCATGTTTTTGTTATTTGAATGAATCAGTGTTTGTGGGGTTTTCTTTGTCAAAAAAAGAGGCTTTGACACCTTATGAAAGGTGCTATAAAAATAAACATCTATATCACTTACTGAAAAGTGTTGTTCTAGTTTACTAGCTTACCTTTCAATATTGTCACTTATTTCCTGTTGGAAAATGTGACCGAAACTTCAAGGTTAACAAAACAGGTCACATGGAAGCAACACCTGCTGAACAGGAAGTCAGTATTTGCCTGCCTCATGTCTGTTAGGGGAACCGCCATTTCCAGAGGTTCCCTTAAAACTTAGGAAATGTGATTCAGGTGTGTCATCCTCTGTATGTGTGTGTTCATGTCTGCTTCATGTGTGACTAGCATATGTGCCATTGTCTCTGTGTATTTTCTGTAACTTGAGAATGTTTCACAGCACAGAACGTTGACTTGGTAGGAAGCAGGTCCTTCTTACCAGAAACAACAGGATGGTCTTGCTAAAGTAATCTCCACAGCCACAGACATGGGATACGTGAGGGCACATCATACTATTTTACATCTGGGATGGTGCTTACATGACTGACCTTTTAATATAGGAGTAAATTACTTCCATGACTAATAAATATCTTATTGTTTTCTTCAGTTGTAGTTTGCTTTTTGTGGTCAGAAAAGTAAAACAACCAAACTCTATGGATGTGCTGAAACATTTTTTATATTTTCTTTTGTATTTATTGATCCATAGAGCTATGTTTTCATGTTAATTCTAATAAACAGTAGCCGAGCAGATTCACTGCAAAAGAAAAATCAGAAAGAGTGCCAAATATAGATAAGAGTTATCTTCAGTTCAGAGGAATTGCCACCCATATCTTCAATGTTGTTGCTTCACTCTCCCCTAACCAGAACTTCTTTGGTTAAAATTTTGCTTTTAACAGTAGTTATTTCAGGCATCCCATGAAGCAGGCTAGAACTTGTTTCATCTGGCACCTAGGTAACACCACCAGCAAGTAGAAGGAAATAAACGTAAAAACCTGTAACTTCGTAAACAAGAGATTTTTGTAGCAGTGAACCATGTTGGCGTTTTGAGACTACTATGAAAAAACATCTGCTTTAAACATTCCTCGTCTGAAAGTGCCAATACATGAAGTAAGATTAGATTAGATAAACTTTATTGTCCTCAAAGATCAATTTGCAAGAATAATTGCACATACTTAAAAAAACATTGCAATAATTACACAATATCAGATGTAATTTTTCAGTACAAGGTTTGACTCTACAGAGAGCACAGGAGAGTATATCTGTCGGGCATATGTATCATAAGTCAGTTTCATAATAAACCATTTTACACCTGAGGAGTCCATTTAGTATATTATGATAAAGTAGCACATTAATACTTTTACAAAACTATATCTGCAATGAAAGTAGGCTATGCTTTGGTTCTCACAAGTGTCTGCCCTCTTTGCCCCAAGAAAGGAAATGTTCAAATAAAATGTTTCCACAAACTACTAACTCCAATTTTTCTATTAAAATTGGAGGCCAAAAGGCCAAAATGTTTAGTTTCAGGTTGCATCTTTTAATTCTTGTTGTATTCGTTTCATCTGCATTTCATCAGGTGAAAATGCAATGTTAAATAATGTGAGTGTCCATAAAGCCTACTCAATACACACACCTCATGGCAGTAAATTTCTTTCATTAAAGAGTGAGAAAGTGCATTTATCTCACAAGCCATAATGTTGCTATCAGCTATGTTCAGTACTTTGGATCAGTGTCTTTCTGCTTTGTTTAAATAAATACACTCATTGGGATATGATTAAGGCTAGCTGAGATATTGAAATCAAATGTTGTTAACATAGAAATATTAATACAGAAATATTACAGAAAAGACTGGGTTATGTTGTAAATGTAAAAAAAAAAAAAAAAAGTTTACAAAAACAGCCCTTAAGGTGCATCAGAGATGAGTAACTCTTTATTCAGTAAACATACAAAAATGACTTGTGTCTTATTTCTATTACACAAAGAATATCATAAAAATACCCCTGTATTACAACATTTACAATACTAATTACATAGTTCTAGAATGATTTCTGCTTTCATTTCCTCTGATAGTTTGGGGTTTGCTAAAAGTTGCACTGAGAGAGGGTTTGCAGCTGATATAGCCAAAGATATATTTAAGATTCAATTTAATGGCAGTGCAGCTACCGAGCAACCAAATGTTTCAATATTTAACATTAAAAAAATGGAACAAAGAAAAATCAAATAAAAACAAAGTGATATAATGTCACGAAAGGAAACAATAACAATAGCTTTGGAATGTACAGTGTGCTCAGACATGAACTGGACTGCTTTTGGTCTTAAAGGAGGGGAAGCAGGCCTGTTAATCCTTTTGAGAGGAATGTAAGGTGGAGAAATAAAACCCACCATTGTCTCTGTTTTCCTCCTTAGGTCTCAGCTATCTGCTGCTTCATCTGCTGACACACAATTACTGCCATTGTGTGTTGTTATTTCGCTAACTGTCCCACAGAGAGAAACATGGTTTGTTGATTGTCAGCAGAATTCAAAGTAAAAAAAAAAAACATATATATATATATATATATATATATATATATATATATATATATATGTGTGTGTGGGAAAGTTTTGATGATGTGTGGAGCGTCCTTATGTGAATTTATCATCGAGGGAAACTGAAAAGTTTCACTCAAGTAAAATAATACTTTCTGGTGCTAATGTCTGACATAAGTAAGCTGGGTTCCAAGTATTGAATGGATTATTACTATGACAGCAACAAAAAGTATTTCCCAAATCTTTTGAATAAGGTATTAGTATTATTAAGCACTAAGTACTTGAGAAGTACTTTAATCTGATACAATTTGTGAAATGATATAATCATGCAGTCAAAATGTAAAATTATTGCAGGTTCTGGTACTTTGAATAATAATAATAATAATAATAATAATAATAATAATAATAATAATAATAATAATAATAATAATAATAATAATAATAATAATAATAATAAAACATGCGTGCTAGTTTATAAGTATGAAGCAGTAAATGCAACTAGTTTCTACCAACCTCTGGTTATTCTTTCCAACACAAACAATCCAGGCTTTGATGAAACCTTCCAAAGCCGCAGGAATATGCGTTACAGTCAGATAAAAGGCAACTTTAGGCCACATTTCCAAAATGTAGGTTTGGAACAAAACAACGGTGCATATCAACAAAAGAACATAGTACTTACAGGGAACATGGTGGTAGCGACATTATGGTCTGGGGAGATGGCAGGATTAAATTATGTTCAATTTGGAGCCAAGACAGTTTGGAGTACATGCTCAGCATTTCCTACCAAAGAAGACGGAAGGCTAAAATTAATTATCCAGACAATATGTAATATTAAAGGTAGAAAAGGCAGTAAAATAATAAATCATTGTTTCATTCTTTCAACAGTGGTACTGACACCTTCCAATCTACCATACTTGTAAATGTGGTTTTACCAAGTAGAAAACCAAAATAACCAAAAAAAAGAAGAATTCGTCGTGGAAGTAGTAAAAATGTGTAATAAGGTTTTCTCCCCAACTGTTGCTTTTCCACCAGCCACCAGAAAAGTTGTTTGACGTGATCTAATGAGCACCATTCTCCTAAAATATAGAGGTGAAAGCAACCGTTTGACAGATTTGTCCACAACCCCAAGAATTCTTCAGTTTGCTTTGGGTCTGGCAACTGAATGCCACTGCATATGATTCACATCACGGTTGTATTCCTCACAACATTCAGGGGCCCCTCATGTCCTGGGTGGAAGCATCTGGATTTTCTTCTGTTTTCCATTTGTTCATTTAGACTTTTTTTTAGAGACCAAACTGTCCTTTGAAAATAATTCCTATGGTTGCATTTTTACATTTTTGCTTGAGGAGGACCGAAAGTCATTTCATCCTTTTTCTCTTAATTTCTCTAAAGATGTCAAAAATATATCTAATAACTTTACACATAGTTTTCTCCTAGGTGAAATTTGATTTTCAATGTAAAATGAGAAAAGCTGAACTTGAGGCAGTTATGCCAGTAGGTTTTATTATCTACTTGAAGAACCCTGAACACAAGCTGGAGGGTTCAAATGAATCTGCTTACAAGTTTTGATTTGATATGATAATGCTTCAGTTGTTGCTGTCATTTTTATGGTAACACAAGAGATCAAAATAATATCACATCAGAAATTACAATGGATGTTGCAACTACAAAATACATTTTAATGTAAAACAATCAAACAAACAAACAAAAAAAAATAGGCCTATGCATTTGTGATGTCTTTTGCAACCATAACATAATGCATAATATAAAATTTGCCTCTTAAAAACATCCTTGGATGATGGTGTTTTTTTTTTTACCATTCCCTGATGTGTACCAACGTTGTAGGGAAGTAAGAAGTAAATGAGAATATATCAAATCATCAGTGAATGTAACTTAGAAAGTAATTCAATGTGAGTGAAGAGCGCAAAGGATATTAAATGACAACAAGGCTCAAACCTCATGAACTATTGTAAGTGTACACTTACACTTGTCAGTTGATGCACATGTGCATCAACTGCCTGTGATGAACCTTCATTGTCATTATTTAGAAAAATAAATTATATTCTCAGTGTAGCGTAGGCTAACTTACTGAAAAAAGAACAGTCAATGTGCAAGTTTTGAGTCTTTACTGAGAGAGAGCCAGAAAGGATATACACACACATACAGCCACACACAAGGCATTAATGCTGTCCAATTCAGTCCCTGCTGCTCTACACCCCTCCTCACCTTCCTCACAGGAATGTGGGAATGATTGCCTTAATTTTATACAGCACACAGCTTCCTTTGGTTCAATTTTCACCAACACCATAAAAAAAGAAGCAGTTGTAAGGTCAGCAAGAACCCATCTGGTTTTGCCATTGCTGGGATTTTAATGACCAGGTAATAAAAGTTCAATTTGACAGAAATTACAACAGATGTTTCAGGCTGAAAGCCTCAGACATGTTGGTTTCCACAAGAGGATGAAACTCCAGCATGCAGAAGCTGCCCACTCATCTGATATGCTGCATAAAATGTTTGTACAGCAAGAGAGAATGTATTTGGGAATAGTCATGGAAAAATACGGTAAAATATTAATAAAAATTAAATCTGTTGTTCAGCTATCTAGGGTTATCCATGACAACACCACTTGTCATCTAATGATTTAATTACAAGAGTCAGAAGGTGTGCATCGTTTCCCTTTTGCCACTGCTTGTTTCAACCTTCATGCGTGGGAAAATACTTTCGGATGTCACCTTTCTTACCTAACCCAGGAAGAGGAGAAAGTGTATTAAACATTTAGGAGTGTCTCAATGAAAATGTGAAACTGATCACCCTTTGAGCAGGTATTCATTTGACTTTTCTAAATGTTTTCCCACGTGAACAAACATATCCGCCACTGAAAAGTGCATACAGTTCCGCTCAATATATTACATGTCATGTCAGTCAACAAGATGTTCCCAAGGTGTCACTTGCATCTGTAACAATATTTGGCATTTGTAACAGAAAACACCTAAAAGCAAAGAGAGGAACCAACTCAAACCCGCAAAAACTAAATTGCAAGAATACAAGGCTAGAAATGTTTCTGAAAAACTGGTGCTGAGATGACGGCAGTTGCGATTGACAGTTGTTCTCAGTTCTCTTGATTTATAATTCCCCTATGAACCCAAATGAAGAAAAACCTCAAGCAGTCTCTCATTTGATGGATGATCTCCTGAGAGAATTCCAGCACTTTTTGCTTTTTTAAACCCTCTAGCCACAACTGGAACAGACACACAAAAACACACTTTCAAGTCTTCCATTTCCTGTGCACAAGCTCAGAGGTGAGATAGATTTGTTACCAGTTCCCACAAATAAGGGAAAGCGTCAGTTTCTTTAAAAAAAAAACTGTCTTGGAAGCGTAGGGGATTTTTGTTTTTCAACATTCTATTTGTCTCTCATTGTCAGACAAACACCAGGCAAGTTGAGAGTATTGCCTTACCATTTTGTCCATGTGACCACAGAAACAGGGTGGAATATTTTCACCACGGTAGTAAGACCTATTGTTTAATTCACAGTGAATGTTTTACAGCTTCCTGGTGATTACTGGGAAGTTACATTGCTGAGGGATGACAATGTTTCCCTGAATGTTTTTCTTTCAGGTAATGGTGTTGTGGGAGATTGCCTTGTGTCAGTTAGAGTTTAAATATAAATATAAATCATTTACTTCATGACTGTCAAATGATAAGCATTTTTTTTTCTGTATTTCAAGCATCAAATAAACCATAACTTGGATGTTGCAAATAGGGAAATCTGTTGAATGGTTGTGTTGCTGGAAGGAGAGGTGACCAGATGAAACACAGTTGTCTGTATTTTGTGGTGCAATAAAGATTTTTCAAACTAAATTTAACATTTGGGATCCAAATACTAGTGGTTAACATAAATATTGTAGCCTAATAGTTTTGTTTCATCTTTGTCATTAGGTGAAATGATAATTGTCACTGGTTTAGATGTTGTGGAAGTTAAAATCAATCTAAGCATTCTTTTAAATGAAGGACTCAGTCTAAGTTTAAAAATATCTGTCAAATAGTGATGTTCATATTAATATAATAATGTTTTATTATTTTATAGGAATTCGGTAAAAATTATAAGTTGATATATTGGAGTTTATCAATAAAAATGAGTCGTTTGTCATGCTGCTGTTAGTAGCTTGTGCCAGGTACCTCACACACCTGGCACTTTCATTGGCAGCATTGCCAATGAAAGTGACGTGAGAACATTTGATTTCCATTTATTTTATTTCATCCTCTTGTAGACAAATATTGCTGTTGTAAAATCAGCTTGACTGCAATAAACAAATGAAACAAACTCATGTTTACTAAAAAAACTTACATAAACATTGTATGCCCATGAGTGACACACCTATGTGTTTCCCCAGCAATGTAACTTAAAACACTTAACCAACAAGAATACTATCAGATGTTTAATCTGTTGTTTTTAACTTCATCTGTGTCAATTTACCCTTTGAAAGTTGAGCATGACCAAATAACACAGCTTCTTTACATGATCTCAGTTTACATCATATTCATACTGGTCATAAATTATCTTTATCAGTTTAAGCACCTTAAAGAAAACAGTTCAAACCGTTGAGGTAACTCAGAATGACAAATAAACCAAAAGAGGTTACTTTATTTAAAAGGGAAAAAAAAAGAACAGCAAATAAAGAACACTAGAAAGATTTTTTTTTGGTATCTTGTGTTTTCATACAATGATAAGTGATTATTTCAGACCTGTGGGGGATCTCATGGTGCAATTTCTTGTCTATGTTATGGTGGATATTCATGACTGGAAGGCTGAAGGCAGCAACAATTTATTACACAACCTGTATGTGCACGTCTGGGTTATTACTGCACTTTTATTTGAAAGCGAGCAAACGTTTTAATCAATGCCAACAAAAGGAAGTGAATTTTGTAGGTCAACAGTCACCATTTAGGAAGCAGCAAAAAAAAACATTTGGAGATTTAAGGATACTTACAATTTGGAAATAAATGGGAACAAGAATGAAACTCAAGGTAAATCATCCCGTGAAATCAACTAAAGATTACAGTTAATGTGACTCCTACAGATATGAGCGTCTTATGTTTTTGACTAACTGAAGTAACTCCCGCATTTCTCAAAATTAATTTCAGTTTGTAAGGATTTCACAAAGACTCTTAAACAAACTAATATTTGGGATAAGAAATGAACAAAGCATATTTGATCTCAGTTGAGACAATACAAAGGGAATTGAGAAAATGTAAAACAAAACAAACAAACAAGAAAACCAACAGGGTTATATAAACATACCCAAACTTCTTCCATTTGAATTGTTGAGCAGTTTTGTTTCTCATAGTAAAATTGTAGGTCAAAAATAATCCTGAAACAGATGTTCTTGAATGCCTGCATTCATGAAACACAACCTTGAATCTCCTTGGCTTGACACAACTAGATGCATGCAGCATGCAGTTTTTCCAGTCTAACGTGTTGAGGATTCATGTTCTGGCATATTTAAAATAAAGAAACTGTTAACACACTTTCCCATAGCCCGCTTTTTAAAAATTTGACATTTAAAATATTTCCACCTACTTTTATATTCTACAGCCATAAATAATTAAAAATATTTTTACGAGATCATAACATGGCTGAAGAACATTTGAATAGCAATGGCAGAAGTACAATGGTTCAATTAAATTGTCAGGCCTTTCTTAATCAGTATTCTGACGTGGCTGTTAAAATGTCTATGCAGCTGGATAAATTTATGATTTATATTTAAGGACAATAAATAATATTTAGTTCAGGCAACAACAGTTACACTCCAATCAGTGGAGCAGTAAATATTGTAGATATTATCCAACCACTTGCTATTTGTTGGTTAACCTTAGTTTTTAATTTGACTTTCTGTTTATGCTCATAAGGGAAATAGGGGGATATTTAATAGACCATGAGAGGGCATTTATTAATTGATCAACAAAAAGAAATAAAGTAGAAACCTAAATTAGGTACAAATTTTAAATGCTGACAAATGGCAATATGATGGTAACCTGTTAAAATTTGCTTACTATACACAGGGGAGCTCTAAGCGCTGCACATATTAACAAATATTGTCTTACCAGCTTTTCAGTGTAGCTTATATACTCTTCTTGTCTATAGTATCTATGTCAAGCTATTGCATATCAGCCTTGCTTTGCAGTTATGTAGAAAGATAAACTCTCTTAGGTAAGTAATGCTATCTGAGGGAGTTAACACTGTAACACACATCATTTGCTTACAAGATAAGCCAGGCTGCAAACAGACTTTTTGAACATTTTGAAAAGTTCTGCATTATGCAGTTCTCACACACCAGGTGTCAATATTTGCATCCCACTATTACACCAGTTAAAAGAGGGAATGTATAGCTCACACATAAATGTCACCACAAGATGAGCTGTACCAGACAACATCATAAGCTAATTCACATCTGCAGTCTCTTTTTCTTTTTTTCCCTTAACCTCTGTTTTCATTGTTTGCTGTGTTTGGCATCTCTCTGGAAATGGGAGGTTTACTATTGCTGCAGTTAGCATGGAGGAAAAAAAAATCTGGCCTATATACACATAAACTTCTATGGAGATTCCTGATACCCTGGTGGGCAGGCTTCACAGCAAAGCATAGAGTGAAGCAGACTAGAAAATATAGATTTACCTACAGATGAGCTAAGAAACAAGCTCCCCTTTCAAGTATATATACACTGCTCAAAAAAATAAAGGGAACACTCAAATAACACATCCTAGATCTGAATGAATGAAATATTCTCATTGAATACTTTGTTCTGTACAAAGTTGAATGTGCTGACAACAAAATCACACAAAAATCATCAATGGAAATCAAATTTACTAACCAATGGAGGCCTGGATTTGGAGCCACACACAAAATTAAAGTGAAATGTTCCCTTTATTTTTTTGAGCAGTATATATATATATATATATATATATATATATATATATATATTGAGCTATATATAGAAATGTGTTAGACTTTTCCCAAAATATTCTTAAGAATATGATATGCTAATAGCGTCAGGATTTTGTAAAACAAAGGTGCCAGAAACTTCGTGCAAGTTCAACATTATAAATATGGAATATTATAATCAAAGTGTATTTTCTTGTAAATTGTGGTTTTTATTAGTACCGACATTGCTCTTGCTTCAGTAGACTGTTGTCAGCCAATCTAAAGACAGCAGACTTGTTAATTACATTACAAATAACTTTTGTGCTCGCATTTTATATCCGCTGACTAATCGCTGTCAACTTTTCACCTTTCTGAATGAAGAAAGGGAGTTCACACAACATGGATATCATGTGGTAGAAAAATGCTCTGAGAAGTGGAGACTCTTCCCAGTGTAACCAGCCCTGGGTGATGAAGACTGATACTCCCTCGGGCTTGTTTTGTCTTTTTTTTTTTCATTGTGGATGAGACATAGAAGGGAGTGGTTGGAGAAGGAAGCCATTGGTGACCTTTCAGATTATCAGTTCAATGCCTGGGGTGAATGAGTGGGATGGAGTAAATGAAAGGAGAGGTGGGGACAGGTTGAGGTAAAGGTAAAGAAGCAATGTGTTCATTTCCTTTCCACTCTGCTTCAGGCAGTGGATTTTCACCCAAGCCTCACCTTGGTGCACATTGTCTTGCCACTGCAAAGTGTGTGAAAACTCCGCCCATAACAATCGAAAGGCAGCGGGTAAAAAGCAGGGTATAAACTTTTGCACTCTATGATTAGGCTCACAGCATTCTCTCACCGTTGACTGAGAAGAAAACAGACGCTGATGAATATGAGTATAACATAAATTCAAATAACTCTACATGCACACAACAACAAATACACAACAGAATGGAAGCGTTGGAAGTTTTTATTTGCACGAAGGGTTATAAAAAATTCAACTGCTTGCGTACAAGAAAGTTCAGAATAAATTTTGTGAAATCTAATCTTATTCAAATTTTTTATTTTCTAGTTCATCCCACTGTATTCTTATTTACCTAAGAACCATTCAATTTAACATGAACACAACCCATTTTTCTCGATTAGAAGTCTTAAAGAAACAATCCAGTTTTGCAAGATAGCTTTTTACATAATTTCTTGTTGTTTTGGTCTCTGTTTATGCAACGTGCTGAAGTGCCATGTGTCATAAAGAAGATCCTTTTTTAGAGTTTTCAGAAGAGAGTTTTAATAGGTTTAATATGATGTCACTGATGCTGGTCTTGGACTGTTTGATGAATTACCTAAATTAAACAATCCAACCCTCATTCATTTGGCTTTATAAACAATTCTTTTACTGGCTTTGGATGTAAGTCTGACTTTGCCTTAGTAACCTCAATTGTGTAAGTACTTAAATATGAGGATGCAGCAAATGTCGTATGGTTTCAAGCCAAACATTGGTCGTGGGCAGTTTGTCATCATGCCAGTTCAAAGCTCAAGCCCTCTGTGTCATTTTGAAAAAACACATGAAAGGCATAACCACACTTGTCAGGGAGACACCACAAATTTTGAAAGAAAACAGTGACTGTTTGATCAAGTTTCACAAAGTTACTGTTTTGTTGCTGTTTGTATTTTTTTTTTTTATGGTTGTCTAGAGTAAAAGCTGTTGATATGAAAAGTATAGTTATATTTACACCTTTACATAAAACATATTTTTAAAGGGATAGCATGAAGATTTCTTTTCTGTCTCATTAAATTTAAATTAAATTTTATTTGTTCTTCTCATTAAATTCTTATTGGATTTATCTATATCCAGTTGGCTGCGCTGTGTTTCCACTGAGTGGTGGGGCCAATGTGTTTATGGTCATGTCTGCGAGCGCTCGACAGGCACTGGAACACCACATACAACCGCCCATAATTAGAACAAGACTGTTTGACTTACTGCATTACCCTGTTATTACTCAAACTGAAGGACAAGACTTGGTTTTTAGAAGCCTGCGTAAAACTGAGGGAAATTGTAAGCAATCAAAATCAGATGACTATACTCATAGCTGCCGGAAAAAAAAAAAAAAAAAAAAAACTAGCATGAAACAATTTTACCACGTTCGACGGATGGATAAAAAAAATGTTTCATTCCCATGTTTACAGAGTGAAAGATTGATATTATGAATAGATGTGCAGCATCAGTGATCCGTATTAGTGCAGATTGGTTGCGTACATTATTAATGACATCGGGGGTCCCTCTTAAGATCCCAAAGACTTATCAATAATTCACAAATATGATCGAAAACAGGCTTAGTATTGGCTGATTTAATTATCTCACAAGTAAGAAGGCTGGTAAAAGCCAAGGGTCTTTCTATTAAGGTAATCATCTTATTGATAAACCACCAGGGAATAGAGGCAGCTGTTAGGCAAAGAAAAAAAAAAAAAAAAAAAAAGAAACAAGTAATGGACACTAAGTGTTTTTTTCACCAATACTGTGACATACCATCCATTCCAACCACCCCCCTCATCCACTTTGCACCATTAAGCTGTGGTGATGGAGAAAACAAGTACCTAGATTCACACTGACAACATCTTGGCCCCAAGGAAACTTTTATTTAACGCTTGAACTTCTGCTAATTTTGCAACTTAATTAGTGCATTTATTGCAACCCTTTCCCCCACAAATTTAAGATTATTTTAATCACTTTTACTGAGATAGGGATCTCATATTTTCCTGACTTGGTGTATCTTGAAAAGAAGGTTGGTGGAATTAAAAAAGATTTCAATAGGCCTTAACAGTTCCTGAAGAAACATGAGCACAGTGGAAGAGCTGATATTAAACCTGACTAGCTGTGCCAAGTGATAAAGCTTTAGTTCAGGCTGCAGGGCTGTGATAATGGGGCTTTTGGGAATTATAAAATAACTAATGGCTGCAGGGCTGTGTGCAGATCTCTGTGTGTGCACAATATTTCTGCATCTGAACTCTTACTATTTTATGACTTGAACTTGTTACAGATTGGGTTTTTTTCTTATCATTGAATTCAGATGTTTTAAGAGTTCATGAACACTTTGCTTTTATCCTGAATTATGTGTCCATTTTCATACATATATTGTTGTAGATGGAGATATAATTTCTTGATTCCATATAAAACTAATGAATTTATAAAATGCCTCATTATTTGCTAATCCTCAGAGTTCAGACTGAAAAAAGTCTGAAAATGCATTTTGTATTTATGCTTAGGTAACAACATCCAACAAGCTAACAGAATATTGGTCTTCCTTTCACCCCAATAATACTGACACGCTGAGGCATGAATTCTATTAGTCCCTGGGGTGTGCTGTGGTATCTGGCACAAACTCATATTAAGATTTTCCTTAAACTTGCCAGGCAGCGTCTCTATGAACTTAACTTTTTGTTCAGTGTATAATGAACAGGAGTCCAGTTTATCATTTGTCCTACTTTTTTTTCCAACTTTGATATATGTGCTGCATATACCAATAGTACCTCAAAATTATATTAGTGTTCACAGTGATTCCAATTCTGTCTGTTTATATCTGATTACCTCAATTATTGCTCCCTGGTGTGACATCTCCAACCTCAACAACATGCATTAAGAAGCCTTTTGCAACTTTTTAAAAGAAGTTTTAATTCTGAGAAAATCCTGCAGTAAAATTCCAGATTTCACTATTCATCTTTGTTTTTATTATTATGTATAAATACAGCAGTAGTCGGCACCTTTAAATGCAGCTACACGCTCAAGTTGCTCAAATAATCACATTTATCTGATTCCTTTGTGTTTTAATTAATTTTCCAACTTGGTTGCAACTCGTGCTGAATGACAGGGATGTCAAACCAACCAATTAGCAGTAATGTCTCAAAAGCCAAAGATTATTAGTTGATTCTATTTATTATTTTTGTTGTATTGTGATAATTCAAATACTATTAGTGTTTTGCATTCTAAAAAATAGTTCCTTTAGCCCAAGTGCCATATTTTACAGAACACAGAGTCCATATGTCCAAACCTCACTGAGGAATGTCTCTTAACTCTGTGAGCTTGGCACTTCATCTCAAGAGTGAAGCTCTAAACAGCTGCTGCATCACTTTCTCTCTGTGATGTAGCACAGAAACCTGAGATGAGCTATTGATCAGACTTCCAGGTTGTTAGCGAACAGCTTGATGTCTCCATATTCACTTTATGACCCTAGCTGTCCTAGAAGAAGTGGGGGAGTGATGAACGATTGATAAAACGGTGCCAAATAAATCTTCCCAGTAGAATTTCAACATTTAAACAAAGATCAGGTGTTTAAATTAATTTGCCTAACTTCACCAGTTTGAAAAGTAAAAAAATATATAGATATATATGTGGTTGCCTTTTTAAAGACGTTTTTAACTATTTGATTTTGAATTACTACAAATTCTAGCACTGAAACCAACAACTTTAGTAATAAAATACAGGGAAAGCCTGGTTAAGCTTTCTCACTCTAATTATGAACGTTCAGAGGATCTGATGTACTGTGCTTGAGGCAAACCAGGCTGACTTGGATTTATTTTATATCATAATGAATATCTGGCTCTCAGTCCTCAACATAATTTTACCAGCTTGTCACTTTGGCCTAAAGCCAGAGACATACCTCTTCAGATTGGCCTAAGAAATAGGAAAAAAAGAGCAACTGAGACTGCTGAAAAGATAGGCATGGGGCAGCGGGGTGCTCAAGAAAAATATCTGAACACCATTTTGAAAAAAAATGCCTCTTAAGCTGAGAAAACATAGAAGTTGAGGAGAAACAGCTGTGCGCACTGAAGCCTGGCATCCTCAGGATAAAAAACACAGGCAGTTAATAATAAAAATAATAAGCCTGCTGGGTTCCTAATAAAAGGATCCTGATGAGACAATACAGTCAAGTGAAGGGCCCTCTGTGTATCCCTGGCTGCACACCCAACCCACCACAGGAAAAGAAAAAAGGTCAGGTTTGGCAGAGACGGAGAGATGCTGCTGGCTCTTTTTATTGGCTGTGAACAACGACTATAACACAGATGAAGAAATTTGGCATAAAACTCTCTTACTTTCTGCTACCAGGTTCTTTAGACTTTATCATATGAAAGTTGAAACAGAGCCAACAGCTGGACGCATTCTGGTCAGATTCTAATTTTAACTGTTTAACTTTGGTATTCTGAGCGGGATGAAAATGTGTGCACGAGTGTTTGTGTGTGTGGTTTGTTTTTCTGAGCTGAAAAAGGAATGCCAGGGAAACCCCAAACCACCCAGTTTGTCATCTCGTCCCATACCTTACTCATTTTTGCCTTCCCTGTCATCTGTCTCTTTCTCCCCTTTCGCTCGTTTTGCCATCTGGCCTCTGTGAACAGACGTCTGACAGAAGCACTCAGACAACTCAGCATTAATGTACCGCTCGTTATTAATGGTGCTCCTTTTATGCTTTTAAATCCTGCTGCAGAAAAATTTCAGTGACAGTTTCAACACTAAAGACCTATAGAGAGGCCATAAATAAGATTGTTCTCAGAAATCCTTTATATGCAAGTTATGACAACTAAAAAAGAAATAAAGAAAAAAAACTTCTGCTCCACTTGTTTAAAGAAGTGGAAAAAGTCAAGGAGAGAAGATGGCATAGTTGAAGTGAAAGTCTCTTAAAATATATATATATTTATTTATAAACATACCCTGTTGGTTATTTTCTTAAAACAGAAAAAAAGTGACAATAGTATTGTCTTCAACAGTAACTACAGTAAAAAAAAAAAAAAAAAAATCAAATGTGAAAATAATATATTTCACCCATAGTGACAAATTGGACTTCAAACCATTAACTAAAGTATGTCAATTTAATTCTGTCACCACTTTTTATGTCAGATTGCTCAGAATGGTGTTATCAAATTAATCCATGTCTCTGTCGGCTTCTGAGAAATGCATCAGCTCCTGATAACATGGCTAACCCTGCAAATTCATTATGTAAAGATGCAGTTTTGGTCGATACAGATCAATACAACATTAACATCTGTTCTGTGACTAAAACTTGTGCAGAAATTAACAAAATTTTAATATTGCTTTAAGTTGTGAAATCTGTTCTAAAAAAAGATGTTTCCAAGCAAAATTGGACTATAACTTCTTGGTGGGGTTTTAGCAAAGCGGAAAGGATGGTTAACTAAACAATTGAAAAATTGTTGGTTTTGTTCTTGTTGCCTTCTCTGCCCCATGTCAATTTGAGATCAGGCATGGTTCTTAGCCTCAGTTGCCTACTAATATTTCTATCAATGTAAGAATGTATTCAATTGTGGTGAATATCCCTAGAGTAAAAACTTTCTGACTGAGTAATGTGACTGGAAAAGCACCAAAGAAATTCAGTCCATTTTCCTAGTACTGGAGATAATGGATGCATTCACCAAATGGGAGGAAAACAAGTATTTGTTCAAATTTATCAGTTATCAAATGATGTAAAGCTCCTATTCCTCTGAATGAAAAGGAATGAGTGGAGGTGGGCGTTTGAACAAAGTGTCCCGTTAGAGTCTCCCATTGCAGGTTCTTTTGGGCATGTTCGCTGGGTAAACCAATAACATGGAAGACATATATTCTTCTTGACAGGAAAACCTATGACTTACTTGGAGGGATTGCAAACTTCTTCTAGGTTGGTGTCTCCTTAATAATACCCTGGGATGAGCTGGGGAGAGTTTAAGGGGAGATGGAAATGGCTGAATTTCCCTCCTGAACCTGTTCCTTCCATATATAGTATAAGACAATGGAAAGATGTAACAAAACTACGTCTTTTATTATATAAAGGACGTATTTTGCTCTCTTGTCACTGCATTAGAGCAATTTTACCATTTATGGATAGGGAGGGGTAACTGACAATGAAATGAAGAAGAGTGCATTACTGCTATAGATTTTACTTAAGGTATACACAGACAACATTTAGGTCAAGAAAGTTGTGTGTATTTATTTGCTTTTTATTCATTTTACATTAATTACAAAAACATAACAAATTAATTTATTGTACAATGAAATGATCAAATCAAAGCAGGAATATTTTGGTTATTTGCACATGACCCTGTTTTCCTTAGCTCTGGTTTGTTCCTTGAGCAGCCTAACTTTTTGTTCAGTGATTTATGGAAACACAAGAAGTCAAAATAAATGAGAGAAATAGAGTATGAGACTATAAATCACCATCATCACAAATAACTCAGAGATCAGTAATTGGCAGCCAAACCTTTGGTGGAGCCAAAAAGAAAATCCATAAAAAAGGTAGAAAAAAGAGAACTGTGAGAAAAAGAACAGAGACAAAAAAAATGACCCAGTAAGATAATACTACTGTGATTAGTCATGCCATCCATACTCTTATAAAATTACCCCACATACGCTACATACAGCCAGTCAAGCAGAACCATAAATGGATATCCCTGTCTTTCTTCTCATTTATATTAATCAAAATGAGTATTATTTCTGGACAGATTTTATGTGTCTCATACAAAAGAATGCTTTATGCAAATACAGATAATATTCCACCAGCACATTTCTTTTTTATCTGGCAAAACTCAAAATAGAATCTATCCATCCATCAAAATAAAAAAATAAAAAAACTTGAAAAGTGCAAGTAATCTAGGGACACCAGGTTATAATAAGACATAAATATTTAGGTTATTTGCCAACTACATTAACACAAGAAAAATAAATAAAGTGACTTATGTCCTTCACAAAATTATTTCAAAGTCAAAGTGCTTTGAACAGTATTCAGGTGATATGAGACTCAACACAAATTACTTAAGAACTTGTAAAGCATATTGGTGAACCTCGGAGGGGGAGGCTTGGTACAAAATATCATGCACACACACACACACACACACACACCTACACACACACCCCCACACACACACACCCCCACACACACATAAATCAATTAGACTTTAAAATAATTTACTTTGATATTTAACACCTTAAAATTGGGCCTCTGAGGCCGAAATTTGTAAGCTTGGAAACGGCAACTCTGAGGAGGACCTGTGTCCGTAGGCGGTGCTAGAGCCACCCAGACATTTTGCACAACTAAATGGTTGCCATGGGAGACAAACGTATTTCTCAAACATGAATGAAATAATCAAGGCAACAGTCTGGGTATGTTCTTGATGATTACAACATGATGTAAAGCTCAAAAAAGTTGATTTTACATCATACTGTCCCTTTAAGATTAGACAGTATGATGTAAAATCAACTTTTTTTTTATACAAAATATCTTTCTCTATCTCACAAAGCTATTTCAGAATGCAAAGCTATTCAGAATAGCTTTGTGAGTTCGAGAAAGATATTTTGTTTCATTCTAAGAAAAATCTGCAGAGTGTATGTGCTAGTTGTAGGTGGGACTGCTGCACTTTCTGCTGCAGGCTGTAAACTAATTTAGCGTATGCAAAATTATGCCTTGGGGAGTAACGTCTAATTAACTCTGTAGGTGTACGCCTTTTCAGTCAAACATATAAAGAAAAGCACCTTATGTCAAAAGTTAAATTCATTATTTATTTTATTGCTTTCAATTATACTCTAAAAATCTGACAAAACACCAACCACCCTTTAAACTCTTATGTATGGACCTTCTGTGACAAGTTTTCTATGTTGTCCAAATTTTAAGCTTTTTGTGATATATCAAATAACAAAGAAATTAAATACACCAATCATATTAGCATACCAAAATGTCTATCCCATCATTTCATCTAAATCTCAAATTTATTCTAGCTATGCAAGAACACATTAAGTACAGATTAATGCTATGAGTGTTTTAGTGAATTATCATAATTTGATGTTGCATTATCAAAGACACAAATCCTCAACCACAATGTTTGAGGTTAGTAAAAAGACAAACAAACTGCTTTTAAATATTTACCCTTCCCTTCTTTCAGTTTGAGTTTTTATTTAAAAGAATAGTATAGGATAAATATTTATACTAATTTCACAGATCAAGTCACATGAAAGAAGATCCTTACATCCGTCTCAGGTCAATAAAGCAGGCAAATAAAAATATTCTATGGAAGCCCGTTTCCGCCACTCTGTTAAAAAAAAAAAATAATAAAAAAATAATCTCATTATAAAGAGATACTGTCTCATTATATTGAGATAGTATGCTTGCTAACATAAATCTTGATATGCTAAGTTGAGCCTTTAAAGTCTACAGTTCAGATTACTGGAGTGTCTGATCCTGGCATCACCTTGTTAGAAAATCCACTTTGGAAAAAATTAACAACTGTCTTAAATGTCTCTATGTGTGGAATATCCTCCTTGGCTGTAGAATGATGGCTTTTCAAATGGGCTGTTACAGTTGATGAAAAACACACACACACACACATATATATATATATATATATATATATATATATATATATATATATATATATATATATATATATATATATTTATATTGTTTTTAAATTTTATTGTTTTCATAATCGTTGATAATTTCCCCCCCATCCCCCTCTTTTTCATTTGTTTATCCTGGTTGACATGTTCTTCTGACATGTTGGTAATAAGTGTGTCTGTTTTTTTAATAAATATTTTCTGCATATCTGCTTCAAGGTGTGAAAAAAAACAACTATTCAATGTGATGTCTGTGTGCACTTTTATGAGTAATTTTTACTTAATTTTAGCACCTGTTTGAACTAGTTATATGGACTCACATGGCACTTTATCAGGTACTTCTGGCTTGTATTGTCTTTGGTCATCTTTTGTTCTGTGTAAAAATCCCAGTTGATCATAAGCTTGTGAAATATTCACACCAGCTTCTTTACCACCAACAACCTTTTGAAGTCACTTAAATTTCCCCGCAACTTAATCAACTTAATCAACTTAATTGTTCCCCATGCTAAAACTGTTGTCCAAACAGAAGACAATCCTCATCTGCTGCTGCCAATCAGTCATGGAATTAGTGATCCACTGGCAAGTGGAGGCTGACACTCTGAGCTTTTTGTGGACAATGTCTGGGTTGATGATTTTGAAGGCTGAGCTGAAGTCCATGAGCAGGATCCTACTTTAACACCCAGGGTAGTTGAAGTATTGAAAGACGAAGTGTCGTTCAAAGCTAACCATATCATCTGCTGACCTTCTTGGTCAGTAAGCAAACTATAGGGAATCCAGCTGGGTACCTAAGATGTTTTTCAGATGCTTCGTGACCACAGATGTCGTAGTGACAGGACACAGTCATGTTTCAGGGAGTCCAAGATGATGGAGGAATGCTTGAAGAAGAAGGGAACCTCACAAAGCTTCATAGACTTGTTGAAGAGCTGAGTAAAGATGGGGACCTGTTGGTCAACACAGGTTCACAGAAATGAGGGGGGAGAAGTTGTCAGTTTTCTGACATTCACAGATACTATTAACATCTTCCTCGGAGATCTTCAGTCCATTATGACTGGATGCAAACATTGGTAACATACAAACACTGGCTTTATGCAAACATATGATTCAGGGGGTCTGAAGAAAGGGAGGTGGTTAAGTTGTGGATGAGATGTGAGTAACAGCCTTTTAAACCTGTGGTAGAGGCTGTTAGGGTCATCTACCAAACATGGATTATGCTCAGGGGGAGGGAAAGGGCTGCAGGTGTTAACAAAATTTTATTTTGAAACGATTCAAAACTGATGTTTTGGGTGCTTTTTACCTTCTCATTATAGCTGCCCTAATCTTCTTGGTAAGTTTGTTGGCCTGCTCATGCAAGGCTTGGTCGCCGCTGCTCTAAGCCTCTTTCTTGGTCTGACGCAGATTACTCAGATGTGAAGGGTAACTATGATTTATTGTCGTTGTATTGTGTGGAAGATCTGCACGTGTCCTCAGAAAAACTAGCCAAACTTTTGCCTATGATCATGATGTATAGTGCAACCCCATTCTAAACTCAGAATCGACACTGGAAGCAGCGGATTGTTTTTACAGTATCAGGAGAAATGACCAATATTGATTGGTTTATATAAATCCACACCATATTGTAACCTTCCCACAAAGCTAAGCATACTTAAAACAAAAGTATGCTTAAAACAAAGAAGATGTTAATGAAAAGAGTTACAACTTCTCCATTCATCACAATACAGTTGAAAGGGAATCTTTGTTCTACTGCAATGCAGGGATGATGCATTTTATGTACTGTAAACTGTGCGGTAAATTTTAAGCATCTGTTGATTTCATTTGCTCCTGCTCGTTTATATCTGTATTTGAGTGAAATCAATTGCTGTGAGAAAACATTTAAGAAAGGATTATATTTCTTTATCGGACTGGTCTTGTTTACATTTTGCTAATGTCTCAAGTTCAAGATCTGCAACCATGATTCAACTGTTTGATGTCATGTGGTTTAATGTGGTGTGGTTCTCGAACTCCCTAACTCGACTTCTGTCTCAGAGCAACCAGAACTCGGACATATCTGTATAGGTACATGGTGTTTGTGGTTTATGTGTGCAAGCACTCTTCATTGGTAGCACATGCAAACACTGACTATACGCAAACATAAATCCTAACACACTCACACATACACACACGAGTGCATGCACACAACTTCCCTTGAGGTCCTTTTGATTGACAGTGCCTGCCCCAACTAGGGATTATGGTGGAAAATTGTGGGGTGTGTAGGGGAGGGGTGACAGGGTTTAAGGCCAGGGTGAGGGAGAGTGAGAAAGAGGGTCGGGGATTAGGCCCACTGAGCTTCATTAACCTGAATGTTTACACAAGCTGATCTCTCGCAACAAGACCCTTTTTCTTCCCACAAGTGTCCCCTTCAAGAATATGCTGCCCCGTCCTGCATTTATTCAATACAATTGAAGCAACAGTTTACGTCCTGCAAGTGAGACATTTTTTTTTTCCTGTCTACTGAAAATCTTTATATATCCATAATGCTTTTAAATATTCAAAGGTTTTAATTAACATTCAAGAATTTCTCTAAGTTGTTCTGGTTTGGAATACATTTTAAATGCAAGGGATAATAATGGAAGAGTAAATTGATCCAATGATAGTTTTTTTCTAAAAGAGATTTAAAAACACATGCATTTTATGAAACTACTGCTTCTTTTTTCAGAGGTTTGTTGAATGTGGTATTGATGTCATGCATGGCATCCCTCTGAGAGACATGGATTTGTCAAATGACCTTTTATTGTTAGCTCTTCAAAAGATCTGTGCTCAGAAAAAGAATCCCCATTTGTTTTTGCTGTTTTTTTTTAAATCACATTTTAGCATTCCGGATTATAAAACCAAATGTCATATCAGGCAAAGACAATCTGAGTGATTTTAATTCTTTTTACTTAGTAAAATAAAATAAATATATCAAAAAAAAGCATGTGCAAAGTAATTATTCTCCGAGCCAAACAGATGGCATGTTGAAGTTAATTCTTCTTGGTGGAATTTTCTTGGCCATATTAACAAGTTACAAGCATGAATATCCTGTTTAGGGCCATGCCATAGTTTTAACCCACTTGACAATGAAAAACTTTTTTTTTTAACCCTGTAAAGGAGATCTTGCTGGTTTACCTCAGATATTTCTCCTTCTATGTAAAACATGTGCTTAGGATTAAGGTCACAGAAAATCCAGAGAGATTCACTTTCAGCATATCACAGAAAGCAGAATTCATGATCCCAATAAGCATGGTCAATCCTGAGGCAGGAAATCTCGCCCCAAATCACAAAACTACCCTCAACTCTTGGCATAATGTTCTCTATCTGAAATATTGTGTAAGAGGTAAAAGTATGAACACTTTTGCAAAAACAGTCCATACTTATTTCATTAGTCCACAGAATATTTTTTCTCAAGGTTTTAGAGATCATCAAAATATATTTTTTTGACAAAGACGAAATGGGACTTTGTGTTCTTTTTGGTCAGAAGTGATTTACAACTTGAAACTCTCCCACAAATACTGTTTTTGCCCAGTCTCTTCATTATGTTTGAGCCATGAACACTGACCTTAGCTGAGGCAAGTGAGGCCAGCAATGCTTTAGATCTCGTTCTATGCTCTTTTGTGACCTTCTGGATGAGTTGTCAATGTGCCCTTAAGTAATTTTGTTAGCCAGCCACTTCTGAGAAGGTTGACCTTTGTTCCATGTTTCCTCCATTTTTGGAAACAACCCCGTGGGGAGTTAAGCCACACCATTTTTGCCAGGAGTGTCTTATACCTTCTTTTTGCACTGACTCTAATTGCTCAATACTTGGAAGTGTGGCCAGGATATACTGAACGGCTTTGTTCTCTTCCTTCGACTGCCACTGCCAAAACTACAACACTATATTATATAGCAGTGATGTGATGTTCACAAACAATCTGATTCTTTTGAATGGCTCTTTACCATGAGAGGTAGGACTTGAGTCTCGGTTAGTGAGAGATGTTCTTTGTGTTTCGCAACTTTGCTTACTTACAATTTTCTATTTGCTTTCATCATGTTGGCAGACGTGCGTGGCTCTGTGTGCAACCTGGCTGCAAAGCTGATGCAGGCTTCATGCAGTGAGAGAGAAACGAAAGACGTCACAGTGTGCTCACTTCTTCTTGGCTTCTTCTGACTTTCTTCTTGCTTGTTGTTCCTTGATTAATGTTAATAGATGAGTGATGTTGAGTGTTAGTGAACTGGCTTAATTGTTATAGAAGAGGATTTTTGGTTTTTTGTTTCAGCCAAAGCAACTCAAGTCCATTTTTTATCTTGATTGTTTGCTACATTTTCATTTTATTTTGTTTCTATCTTACAAATAGAACAAAAATGTTACTAATGCCCACAACCCTTGCAGTAAAAAAAAGAAAAAGTCTTACTTTTAAAATGCTATATTTTATTAATATAAAAATATATCCAGAATTTATAATTATTCATGATTATAAATTATTTTAAAATAATAATTTATATTATTAGAAGTATTAGAATAATATAATTACACTATTTTTATTATTATTATTATTATTATTATTATTATTATTATTGACCCAGTTTGAATTCAATTGGAGAAATCTTGCTCAATGGGAGAAATCCAAGATAGAGCACTGAAGGGAGATGAGAATCGAACAGAGTAGCTTAAGAAGGCAATGGCCAGGCTAGTTTCAATGCATTACTACATAATTTCATACTAAAACCCAAAGGAGTAAAGAGCCAGTATATTAGTGCCAATCATGAAGCAGACTTCAAACACATCAGCTTGTGCTTTCATTGCTTCTCTCCAAGGACCTATTTAAGGTGTCCAGAGCTGTGCCTAGGCTCCAAAGACAACACTGGAAGCTATTTGCTTCTCAGATTAAAGAGACTGACTAAGATAGCCACCTGAGAGCAGTAGTAGTAGGACAAGCTCCAGAGGTTTCCCCCCAAAAGGGCAGTTAAGAGAACAGAACTGCCCATAATATTTAGCATCTCCCGCATGAGGTTGTTTTCTCTCTTCACTGAGGTGGAAAAGTAAATTAGCGATCACTCTGTGTCTGGCTCTGGCCGTGACAAACTGAAAATGGTACGTTGACAGGCACAGGATTGCTTTCTTTCAAGAGCTGTAACTAAGGGGACATGGCTTGTGCCTAGATAAACACAAAGCAGTCCAGAACTCTTACTAAGACAAGCAGGTTGTGGCGTGTATTTCAAAAGTGCAACAGCATTGAATCGGCTGGCAACTGAAAGTCTCTCTGCAAAACCCTCTTCTTTTTAGTGCCATGTGGGTCTGATTTTTCACCTTGAATGATTGTGAGTGCTGAGGAGGTTCACGTTGAGTCCATGCCTGTTTGACAAGATGCTGATTCTAGAGACAGAAAAAAACGGTAGAAGAAGGAAATGCTTTAGACGGAGAGAAAAAGACCAAGCCAACGAGAGCCAAATCATGTCTGCTTAGGACCAGCCGTCTATACAATCTTAAACAGGAAAGAGAATGTGGGGGAAAAGAAGGGGAATGAGATATTGGAGAGGGGTTCTGGGAGCAGAAGAGAGAAAAAACATTTTAAAGGGGACATCTGGCTTTGATTATGAGGGGGCAGTATGGACAAGCTTGGCTTTACTGCTTGTTTTGACTGGGCTTTTCAGGGGAAGTTGATGTTGTTTGTTTTTGAATTGCAAGTGGCTTCTTAATTGATGACTATAACTAGGGAGACAACAACTGAATAAAGAAAAGACAGTTTTGAAATTACATTTGTCTCGTCCTCATAATCATTTGCTAAGCATATATTTTTCCCCCCAAAAAAATGTTAAAGATCAGTACGGCAGACTTACTGCTCAATGTTCTGACCATACAAATGAGGAGGAACTGGAATCCAAACATTCTTATCTGTCAATTCTTTGCTGACATATTGAGTGTGAGAGGAACCTCATGGCACAGCGTCCCGCACCACTGAGTATGAATAAACCATCAAGCACAGTGATTCAGGCCAAGCCAAACTTAGCACACAAGCAGAGCCAGACTTCATCTACAGAAATGTCTTTCCCTAGAGTCAGTTGCCCATCAACCAAAGTTAATGGCTTAAATAAACATCATGCAATGATTCCTCTGGCCACTACTTTTAGTTGCTAGAGTTACATACATTTACAAAGTGGAAGATACTGCAGGTTAGAGAGAATAAAGATGTACAGCAAGGTTTGGGAGGCTGGTTTGGAGAGAAATTGGAGACCACAAATAGGCTGCTGGTTTTCTACAGGACTATAAGGTTGTGATGATGATTGGAAGCGATATCTGCTTCTGCTTCTATGTCAGACGTATAACTGTCAAGGGAGTTTGGGCCTGGGTTTCTGGCAAGAAAAACACGGAAGTCAGACAGGGACAAAAGAATGATTAAGACTGGCATAACTTCCTTCTGGATATTATCACAAAATGTATTTATTTTGTAGTAAAAAACTATAAAATAATGCAGCATTCTAAAAGCAATTTTACCATTCTCTGGTGTGTGGGTAGAAAGGTAAAATTGAGTCTGTGTTCAACCTTGTTGGAGACAGTTTAAATATTTTTAAACTCATTAATTACTGCTCTCACTGTAGATATGGACAAGTTTATCTAGTACACATTTTACTGCCATTTCTTAGCTCACAATCAACAGATACCTTCCTTACTTTAATTAATAGTCTCTTTTTTTCCCTTATTTGTAAAAATGGCAAAGAGAAACAAGTCTCAATGTAAATTAAATAAATGGTCTATTAAGACCATTTAGTACCACTACTTTGACCTACATTGTATTCTTTTGAAATAACTCTACTCTTACTGAAACCATTTTCTTGGAACTCTACATGCCTCAATTTATTTCACTGAATGAAAAATAAGTATGGCTTACCCAAGCATGCTCAAGGCAGATGTAGACACACACCCAGTCAGTTTATAGTCAAGTGAAACTTTTTCTATGTACACAAGCTAATCTGCTGAAACGTTATTTGTATTTCTTTTCTATTTGACATGCATCATGTGGCATTTATAATGCAAACTGATACACAGCACATAGGTATAACTCACACTCACCCATGTCAATTTGTAAAGGTTAGACTGAGCCTGCGTGCTGTTGTTGCACAACACCTCCCCCCCCCCCTTCTCTCTCTCTACTTCCTCTTCTGAGAGGAGGGAGATGTTGCTCCCAGCTCTCCGTCTAACGGGTGAATTGAGTTTCCTAAATCTGCCGAGATTTACCCTACCCAGAACTGAAGTAAACTCTGTTTAAGCTGGGTGCGAGAAAGACTAGCCTGGTTTCTAACGACCTTCATCCAGATGTCCCACCCTTTTTCACCCTGTGAATTAGCCAGATAGAGTAGCCCGGAATCAGCTAGTTTCACAGAGCACACCTGTTAACGGTCGCTCTTTCTCTTATTACAACTTGCACTTGTTATTGAACCAGGTTAGTTTTAGTGACTCGGGCGAGTCCCAAGGGTGTTGTTTTAGTTTTGGCTAAAAGCAACCTATAAAACATTTTCCACTTTCTCCTCCCAGAATCAAACTTCATAGCTATTTTACAACCATCAAAGAACTTTAAGGTGACTCATTAACTGAATGTCCACAACATCTTTTAGATTTTCTTAATGCTAATTATTTTATTAGTAAGGCAATTTTGCAAGGGTCAGTACAGCTTAAATCAGTAGCAGAAATAATCAAATAAGTAAAATCAATAATCTAGCCTGTCTTTCCCTAATGCTGACACTGTGAACTAAAAAAGATAAACTTTGAGAGAGACGGACGGTGTTTGGCATTTTGAACCCCAGAACTGGCCTGATGATGAAAAAGGTGTTGCAGCAGCAGGAGGCTCCCAGTACAGGAAGAGTACTGAGTCAGAGCGGCAGGTCTCGGGCCTCAGGGTGACTTCCTCATGCTCGTAGCGGCCCTCTCCTTCTTGTCTTGCAGCTCTGTAGCTCCTTTCTCCTCGTCTCACGATCTTTCTGGTCTCTCGAGATGTAGAAGGGCTGATCTCATGGAAGGAACACACCAGTTCTTCCTCTTTGCCTTTGTTCTTTGCCTTTGTCTTTATCTTCATCTTTGCCTTGGTCTTTGTCTTTGGGGTCTCGAACCCAGCTGAGAAAAGTGCGATTTGAAGCCACATGTTGCGGGGCTAACGGGTTGGTCCCCATGTGCAGAACAGTCTTCGGTTCTGTGGCCCCGGCTCTTCTTCAGCTGCAGAGTTCTTTGTCCATCTCGATCTTGGCTCGAAGCTGCCTGAAGGATCCAACCAAAGATTCCTCTTTTGCACTCACCTTATATAGGGTTTATCCACCCTTTTGGTGCATTTGCATTGGCTAGCTTTGTTGCTGTGCCTGTTTCATTGGCTGACTGCTTGGACCTATAATCTCATATCCATCACCATCTTTGGACATGACCTGATGTCTGTTCTAATGTCCCCGAGTTGCTCAACAGCCCTCTTGTGTCTAACCTTCTCTTAGGTAAGTTGAAGTTTAGCAATAAGGCGTTGGACACCTCCGCTCTCCCATCAGTTCCTCTTTCCACCTGACCTTTCACCTACCATCTACCTCTAACACAACATCAGTGACCTTTAGTTACAGTTACACATTTTACACCATTTCCAGTTCAATGTCAAAATCACATTTATAACCTTTTAGTTTCTCTGATTTAGCATTCACTTACAATATTATAATAACCATTACTTATTAGTTACTCTTATAATCATAATGTGAGTTCTTACAGACATTTCTGAAAAGAAACCAATAATAATTCATTATTCTAATCATTTGACACCATGTTACAGTTACTTCTTTCACCTGTAAGTATTTCAATAAGTATAAGAGTAAGTGTAAATATTCTTATAATCAAACCAACATCAACCACCGGTTAAACCAATATTAATTATTAGCTTAATCATAAGTTATCATTATTAATTTAAGTATTTTACTCTGGGTTTTATCCAATTCCTCAAAATGTCTAGATTTTATTCCTTAAACCTTTAGAGCTCAAAATGAGCAGTCTGAACTATTTTAATCATTGCAGGCTGGAAACTTCCTCTTTTTCCAGGAAACCTGCTTTTCCTGTTTCATAACTCTCCTTCTGTCAGACTATGATTTTTTTATGATTAAATAGAAAAAAGTAGAATTAAAGCAGGACACAATAACAACACACACAACCAGATTAATTTTATTACCGTCTGACTCTACTGTTGGGTCTTGATGTCACCTGTGTAATCAGTTTTAAAGATAACTTTATTTATTGTTATTATTAAACTAAAATCTCCAGCATGGGGAAGTGGGATGAGCTCGACTTTTCTCGACACCCCCTCCTCGAGGTCGGACCTTTCACATGCTGGGAACCCAACACCCTCCTTCAGGTCTGCGTCGTCATCCCCTGGAAAGAGAAGATGGTCCTCTGGGATGTGAAGATGCAGATCCTCAGTCGTCACAAAGGACTCAGCAGCTTGTGATGTGAAGATGCAGATCCTCAGTCGTCACAAAGGACTCAGCAGCTTGTGATGTGAAGATGCAGAGTCTCAAAACTCCACTGCTCTTTGACACCCCCTCCTTGGAGTTTTGATGCCTCCCAGGAAGTGATGAATGTCGAAGAGAACCCAGGTCGCTCTGATCCTCAGCTGGATGAACTGTCGATTCTTCAGGATGTGGCAATTCCTTAAGGACAGGTTGATGAGCTGACGGACTGAGGCAGAAACTTCACAAAAAAAAAAAATCTGGAAGTTCAGCAGAACAACACAAAAAGCATAAGCAGCAGGATGCTTTATCCACAATCGTAATCCTTTTCCGTCGCTGGAGGTCGTTAAGGGGTACTGGAGTTGTCGGAGGCATCAGAAGTTGTTCAGGTCCTGGGAGGAAACTGTTGACCCTTCCCCTTCCAGGTGTTCAATGCTTTGTTGCAGGATGATCTTTGTGGTTCTCTATGATGCCACTCCTTCCTCACGACTTCAGTCCCTTTTCCATTTTAATCCATCCGTTTGTGACAGGAGTTCTTCTTTAGCATAATCCAATTTCTTCAGGGCCCTCCCAGTCAAAGCCTTGAAGTTGTTCTTTGAATGGCAATCATCCTGTAATAGTGGAAAATCTAACACAGGATGGCATGTTGCTTGATTCTTGCAATGTTCTGGTTCGCTTTAGCTAAGAACTGGCTTGAGCACTGACCTTGTGGACCCCTTTCCTCATTAATAGTACTGTTTTGCAGTGCAGTACTTGCTTCACAAAATTCTTTCCGTTGAATTTCAGCTTGATCACCGTTGTTGCAGGCTGATCTTGAGCTTTAATCCAAACTTTCTGCCCTGTTTTCAATGACACTGCAAACCGCAACTTCCCCTTTCCCTCTCTGGGCCAAAAGGAGAAGCGCCTCTGCCCTCCTGCTTTCCGTGACGTGAACGGAGTTTCTCTGCAGGGGAAGACCTACTCTTCTACAGCTGTCACTGTTACATCATGTTCATCAGCACGAAGAGGTACTCCTGACCTCTCTTTTCTGTTATCCATGGGGTCTGCTACATCCATGCAGACTGAAGCCCTGGGTAATGTGCTCTTTGATGAACACCCTTCCAACCGTTGCCCTCGGCGACCTGCGTTGTATTTTCCACACACTTCACAGTCCCTCAGCACGCGTTGGACTTGTTTCAGTGGGATCCAAAGTTCATGCTCTTCCAGCTCCTTACGGGTGGATCGCACGCCTGCATGTCCTAGGGCCCCATGCACGCTCCGCACGACCTCGTCCCCGTACTCTTCTGGGACCTCCCTTCCTCTGGGAGAACTGTCCCACTTCTCGATTCCAGCAAAGACAACCTTCCTTTGATTCACTCGAGTCCATGTCTCAAATCCCTCTCCATACAGAATCACTCTCACTGGGGCTGACTGGAACAGGGATCTAGACAGGGATCAATCTTCATCTTCTCTCCTGCTTGTCTTTGTGTTCGAGTCGCCTTTCCCCCAAAGCCTCTCTTTAGCCTTCGAGCAGGGATGGGTCCAGGCTATTGGCTACTGGCTTCTCGTCCGGATATTCGAATCTATCCTCAGCAGAAGCTCTCCCTCACCTGCATGCCATACAGTTACTGCGAGGGTTGTGACTGACAGCCGGATCAGTCACCACTAACTCTATTCCTTAAGAGCTAGCCTCCAAGTGAGCTATTCAGATACTCGCCTCTCTGTTTTTACTGACTTGGTTAACGTAGGTCCTTCCTACTCATTTGAAATGGGCCCACCTCTTCTCAAGGGGCGGTGCCCCACCTCTTCTCAAGGGGCGTGGCCCCACGTTGGGCGCCACCTTGTTGTTGCACAACACCTCCCCCCCCCTTCTCTCTCTCTACTTCCTCTTCTGAGAGGAGGGAGATGTTGCTCCCAGCTCTCCGTCTAACGGGTGAATTGAGTTTCCTAAATCTGCCGAGATTTACCCTACCCAGAACTGAAGTAAACTCTGTTTAAGCTGGGTGCGAGAAAGACTAGCCTGGTTTCTAACGACCTTCATCCAGATGTCCCACCCTTTTTCACCCTGTGAATTAGCCAGATAGAGTAGCCCGGAATCAGCTAGTTTCACAGAGCACACCTGTTAACGGTCGCTCTTTCTCTTATTACAACTTGCACTTGTTATTGAACCAGGTTAGTTTTAGTGACTCGGGCGAGTCCCAAGGGTGTTGTTTTAGTTTTGGCTAAAAGCAACCTATAAAACATTTTCCACTTTCTCCTCCCAGAATCAAACTTCATAGCTATTTTACAACCATCAAAGAACTTTAAGGTGACTCATTAACTGAATGTCCACAACATCTTTTAGATTTTCTTAATGCTAATTATTTTATTAGTAAGGCAATTTTGCAAGGGTCAGTACAGCTTAAATCAGTAGCAGAAATAATCAAATAAGTAAAATCAATAATCTAGCCTGTCTTTCCCTAATGCTGACACTGTGAACTAAAAAAGATAAACTTTGAGAGAGACGGACGGTGTTTGGCATTTTGAACCCCAGAACTGGCCTGATGATGAAAAAGGTGTTGCAGCAGCAGGAGGCTCCCAGTACAGGAAGAGTACTGAGTCAGAGCGGCAGGTCTCGGGCCTCAGGGTGACTTCCTCATGCTCGTAGCGGCCCTCTCCTTCTTGTCTTGCAGCTCTGTAGCTCCTTTCTCCTCGTCTCACGATCTTTCTGGTCTCTCGAGATGTAGAAGGGCTGATCTCATGGAAGGAACACACCAGTTCTTCCTCTTTGCCTTTGTTCTTTGCCTTTGTCTTTATCTTCATCTTTGCCTTGGTCTTTGTCTTTGGGGTCTCGAACCCAGCTGAGAAAAGTGCGATTTGAAGCCACATGTTGCGGGGCTAACGGGTTGGTCCCCATGTGCAGAACAGTCTTCGGTTCTGTGGCCCCGGCTCTTCTTCAGCTGCAGAGTTCTTTGTCCATCTCGATCTTGGCTCGAAGCTGCCTGAAGGATCCAACCAAAGATTCCTCTTTTGCACTCACCTTATATAGGGTTTATCCACCCTTTTGGTGCATTTGCATTGGCTAGCTTTGTTGCTGTGCCTGTTTCATTGGCTGACTGCTTGGACCTATAATCTCATATCCATCACCATCTTTGGACATGACCTGATGTCTGTTCTAATGTCCCCGAGTTGCTCAACAGCCCTCTTGTGTCTAACCTTCTCTTAGGTAAGTTGAAGTTTAGCAATAAGGCGTTGGACACCTCCGCTCTCCCATCAGTTCCTCTTTCCACCTGACCTTTCACCTACCATCTACCTCTAACACAACATCAGTGACCTTTAGTTACAGTTACACATTTTACACCATTTCCAGTTCAATGTCAAAATCACATTTATAACCTTTTAGTTTCTCTGATTTAGCATTCACTTACAATATTATAATAACCATTACTTATTAGTTACTCTTATAATCATAATGTGAGTTCTTACAGACATTTCTGAAAAGAAACCAATAATAATTCATTATTCTAATCATTTGACACCATGTTACAGTTACTTCTTTCACCTGTAAGTATTTCAATAAGTATAAGAGTAAGTGTAAATATTCTTATAATCAAACCAACATCAACCACCGGTTAAACCAATATTAATTATTAGCTTAATCATAAGTTATCATTATTAATTTAAGTATTTTACTCTGGGTTTTATCCAATTCCTCAAAATGTCTAGATTTTATTCCTTAAACCTTTAGAGCTCAAAATGAGCAGTCTGAACTATTTTAATCATTGCAGGCTGGAAACTTCCTCTTTTTCCAGGAAACCTGCTTTTCCTGTTTCATAACTCTCCTTCTGTCAGACTATGATTTTTTTATGATTAAATAGAAAAAAGTAGAATTAAAGCAGGACACAATAACAACACACACAACCAGATTAATTTTATTACCGTCTGACTCTACTGTTGGGTCTTGATGTCACCTGTGTAATCAGTTTTAAAGATAACTTTATTTATTGTTATTATTAAACTAAAATCTCCAGCATGGGGAAGTGGGATGAGCTCGACTTTTCTCGACAGTGCAATTGTTTCAAATGTTATCCAACTGCTAACATTTGTTCATGACACATGTAATGTGCCAGTTCAACTTTACAAAGCTTACCAGTAATTGCCTGCACTGTAAACAACTATCCTCCACTGCGAAGAGAGAAGCGCCGAGCTAAACAAAATGACGGTTAATGTTAATTCAATATTTGGAAGCCTGACTAACTCAGACTGAACAACTTTGTTCACTTCGTCCGCTGCTATTGCTAAAACTGCAAGCAGACTACATTATAAACCAGTGCAGAAAATCAACATCATAATTCACAATTTTTTTCTTCTATTGACTGATTGGCCCAGTAGAAATTCTACTGGAGGGAATTCAAATCAATGGGAGAAAGCCTGGATTGTGCTGTAAGCCCTTGAATAGCGCAGAAAGGCAATGGGCAGTCTAGCAACGAATGCCATCTGGGTCTGATAGGGAGAAAACGTTCCTTCAGTTGAAGTCTCTTGATAAATCTTGTCATGTACTGTTGGTTATTTTCAAAAGAGATCTTCATGAAGTGATTTGAGCAAACTATAATGCTTTTTTGGCAATGTGTCTGGGATATTGCCATTAGAAAGTAAAATGAAGCCAAGGAATTCTGACAGGGAGGATGTTTATGGACGCATGTTGTTCATTGCAGCTGACAACAAAACACTAGTCTTTTCCAGCAGCCATTGTGCAGTTAAACTACTCATAAATGTTTATCTTCTAATAGTGAATGGAGCATAGCTCCACTTGGCTTGGTGAAGGACTCGGCTGAGGTTGCTAGGTATCAGGGACATGCCTGCAAGTTGTGGCTTAATATTCAAGAGGTTTCTGAAACGCCTTGTTTTGCAGACACCAAAAAAAAAAACAAAAAAAACATTTAACTATTTCCAAAAACAGCTGGGTGTTTTTTAGCACTGTTTTTAGAAACAGTAAAGATCCAAGTGGAAGTACATGTGCAAAAATATAGTTTTGCATAATATGTTCCCTTTAAGTTTTTTTGCATCATAACTTTTACTGGATATAAAAAAAAAAAAATCCAGTAAAAATCCAGTATGTAAATCATTCATATTCCTGAATGACTTACATATTAGTTAAGAATTATTCCATCTATCTATTTGCACTGTTATCACTCTGTTGAATTAAACTGGCTTTGAGGTCATGAACTACTGACCACCACAGGTTAGAAGCAGCAGCAACACATTGTGTTCGAGAATTACTGAAACATTATCCACAGGACGGGAAACCAGCCGGGAAGAGGAGAGCCAGAGTAACTGGAGGATGTTCTCTCTGCTTATCAAACAGAAACTCAAGAAGATGTGTTCCAAGGGTGAGGAGAAAGGTGTTAAAGACAATATCTGTATCCTGACACTTTCCCCTCATACTCAGGGCCTTCTATTACAGCTTTTAGTTAGTGTGCGCAAAGCACATACAAAATAGAAAATACATACCCAGTTAGTAAGGATCACAAAGTTAACATGAAGCCAGTAAAAACATTATATTCTCACAACATGTTTTAATAAATGGGTTGTTGTTTTTTTTACAACAGTGTACTGTATTTTAATGTTTTATAAAACTAGAATGTGTTTTATTAAACTTACCACAAGGATTTAAGTTGTGGTAAAAAGATAAAAAGTTTTATCTTTTTACCAAAAGATAAAACTTTTGGTAAAAAGAAAAAAAAGAAATACTTATTCAATGTGTTGTTGAAGAAATGTCAATAATATTATAAAAAACAAAATTCCAATGAATTCTACAACATAAACATAATGCCTATAGGCATTCAAATTTGCACTGATTCCAGCAATTAATATTCAGAGTGATTGAAAATCAGAAATGTTAACAGTCATCACATCAGACAACAGTATCTTGAAATGATCATAACTTGGTCTTTTTAATTGTTTTGAGGGTTAAGGTTGTTTTGCTTTGTAAGCTGGATTCAGTTATGACATTTTCAGTGCTTTCAATAAAGGAAAGGGGTTGTTTGATACTTACTAATGCACAATAGAAATAGCACAAGATAGGTATAGCATAAAAAGGATTAAAAAAGGAGTTCTAATCTCAAGATATGAACTAGTTCTGAGACTATGACAAGCATTCAGTTTTACATGGCTTTGGCTCTAGGTTTTTATTGCTCAATCATACTATTACATATTTTCCTTCCTTGTCTATGGTGTTGCTTAAATAGCTTAAGGCTGTGTATCTTTCTACACTTGTAAGAAGATACACCACTGGATCATCTGCTAAGCAAGGCCGCCACAATTTCATGAGCGTAGCCAATCAGAGATGAACAGGTAGGATGCAGTCCACTGGTGTGAAATTTAGCAATAAGACATTAATAACATTACTCAAGGCTACTTTTTGCAGACACTCTGTCTACATAGATAAAGTCGACTCACCACCATATACTAATCTGTTGAAGAGCCAACAGCATGAACTAATTTCCGATTAGCTTAGCTAATAATTATTTCTCCACTTGGGGACACAGATAGAGTTAAACTTTATGAACCTAATGGTTAGTTAATTTATAAATAAATATCGCAAATGATAAATGATATACTGACATCACAACAAAATGAATGTACTTTTTCCGGACTCCCCAGAGCACTGCTAGCGTCAGAATGTGCACGCACTGTACAATATGTTTTGTGTTTTCTAAAAAAGTACCAGGATGGTTCACAAAATGCACTTTATTCCTTATGTTTTAAACCATGGTTTTAAATATGACAATACATGGCAAGACAAAGAAATGTAAGGTATCAACTAGAAACTAGTCCACAAAATCCCTTTTGTTATCACTTCTTTAGATAATAAAAATATAAGATCAAAATATGATCTTAAATTTCAATACAATATTACATTGTAATCATAATGTATTATGCAATGCAATTTCCAATCGGCTTTGAGCTGGTTAGCCTGTTGAAAAGGAAAGAAACTGATAAATTTCAAGAAAAAATAAATAAATAAATAAATCCTATAATCACATAGTCTTTCTTCCCATTTGCAGAAGTATTTCCTGGTGTGCAGGTGTTGGCTGGTATCTGTCTCTGTTTTCAGTGTACCATGGCGTATCGGCAGTTCCCTGCCACGCTACGGTGCTGACCATTAAACAGATGTGTTTCAGTCTTCTCCTGATTAAATATTTACCTTCACCAATGCTGACAGTGTCACCCTGGCAGAGTTGTTGGTATCGCTGCCTTGCAGTAGGAACATTCTGAGTTCAAATGTTAGCCTGCTCTTTATGTAGAGTTTGCATTTTCTCCTCATCCATTTCTTGGTTTGTGCCACACTCTTGCTGCCTCTCACATCAAAATCCAAAGCTTCTAGAATGATTACTCTAGGTATAAGGTGACTTTAGGGGGAAATGGGTGCTTCCATGTTTGTGTGACCTGTGTGGTTTGCATTGCCCTGTGATTGACAGCAGACTTCTTCTCTCACTCAACAACTTATGAAGTTTTTATCTTGTCCTTCAGATTCCACCCCATCTGCTGCTTCATACTGCTCCTGCACACCTGCCTTGGATCACCAGACATCTGTAAATGTATTTGTGGATCCATTTGCCTTCAGTCTGACTTTCTTAAAACTAAAAGAAAGTTCAGCTTTTTAGGAGAAAAACATTAAATAAAGCATAACCAACTGATCCAGCCCATATATCCTCTTGCAGCTTTATATGCCTATCTTGTGATGGTAGTTAATACAGTTAAACATGTATGAGTATGTTAATGTTGTTTCTCTTTTCTTCTTATAATCAAAACACAATACTCTAGATAACTGTGCCTTTAATGTATTGTGCTATTTTTATTTATTTCTTTGCTAAAATAGACAATCACAGAATCCATAACTAACCAAGAAGTTGGGTTGATAATGTAACCAATTTTGTCTAAATCTACAAAACAGAAAATAGAGAGACCAAACCAACCAATAAGAGGCCTGGTGGGTTTATCTCATAATTAAAACATTACTTTTACCATTGCATTTAAAATATGTGTATGACCATTATTACAGTGGAAATTGATTGAGGTACGTATCAAGAAGCCTTAAGCTATTGGTTGTTTAAATAGGTCAATGAATACTGTCTTCTATGTTTTGATAGGTCTTGTTTAGAGCCTTGTAAATGCAAAGATGTTTGATATAACGGGAGTAAGAAACAGAAAAAAGAGGTTAAATACATTATAACCCTCTCAGGCTTTATATTTCTAGTCAGATTAATTTATTGCTATGATTGCTTTTTGTTGATTAACATTTTTTGTTAAAACATTTCAGATTTGTTGCTGATAAGCAGTGTTAAAGTGCAATGCCTACAACCAGTATCCGTAAAGTTGTAATCAAAGGTTGAGACAGATGTTATAGTTTAAAGACACATGTTGATTTTTTTATTTAATTTTAAAAATAATTTAAGTAACTCGTGTTGTGACACTGACAAGATGTGAATGCTAGTTTTCCAATTTTTTTGAGAAAAATTAATATTAAAATGTACAGGTATAGATTTTATAAATCATCCTAAATAAGTTGGCTACGTGGAGAGGCAGTCAGAGTACATTATTATGCGATGAATGTGCACAGTTTCTATGATTTTAATGGTGAAATTTACTAGAGTCTTTAGTATGTTGCACACTATAAGCAATAAATTTATAATTTTACTATAGACAGTGAATATGCAATATTTATTAAGTCAGATCAAATGTACTATCAATTTGGGTGAAAGGTATGCAAGTGCTGAACTATAGCTATGGGTTTCCTGGTCATATAAATGGTGCCTAACTAGTTAATGTTTAATACATTCAGGTAATTTGAACAATTCGATCAGAAAATATGTGAGTAGTTTCTGTGTTTATGTAGAGATTACATAGACTTTCATCATGGTTGCAACTTGAAATAAATAAAGAAAAAAAACAGCCCATTTTCGATATATGGTAATTTGTAATTTAAAAAGTCACAGACAAAGCTTTGACAGTTACAGTTGCTTTTTTTCATTGTAGTTTTACTGCCATGTTTTACTAGTTTTTGGAGCGTTTCGGTTATGCAGGAGACTAAATGTGTTGAAGTGCATAAACAGACAACCGTAGTTGAGACTTGTACCTGTCTGTCATTATCTCATCAACCCATCAGTCATCAAGAAGCACAACCCTATGGGGGAATATTTCCCAATAGGCATGCAGCTGAACCCTTAAATCAGCTTTAATTGGGCTGCTAAGTAACGAGCAGGTCAGAAAGGTGTGGGAAAATGAGTCAAAGAACTTTCTTATGCACTGAGAACTAAATGAAAATAGCAGAAGTTGATGTAAATAAACTTAACCATATTGTTTGTTTTTGTTTTTAACTCAGATTGAACTGGAATCTATGCAGTTGACTTGTATCTATCAAAGTCAGTTACATGTGTTGAATTGTCCACATATTTCTGCATACAAACTGGATCAGTTCATCTAACTGAGTGGCTTAAGATAACATTTGTAAATCAGCACTCTATAAATAAATGATACTGTTAATTTAAAGTTTTTTCTGAAAGTCTCCAGCTACATACTGACTAGATTCTATAGCCAAGGTCACACCCAGCCCAGTAGCCCAATGTCTTGCTGATAGCTCTTTCAACTCCACTCTGCAAATTTATTGACAGCTTTTAAAAATATTTACTGCCCTACTTCCTTTCCCCCTTGGGTTCTGAGCCTGTAATCTTCCTACCCATTCTCTGGATCATTTATCTAAGCCGTTTCCACTCTCTCCATTTTACTTTGCCCTCATCTGGTGCTTTCACTTTTTAAAAGAAAGGATGCCTGCAGCATTTGCGAATGAGATAGACTTATAAAAGTGAACAGAATAAAGGGAGACAGAGAGAGAGCAATAAAAAAAATGGAGATTAGCTCCATCCATACACTTCGTTTCCTTTTTAAAGTCAGAATTTACAACTGATTAGCCTCCACTGTAAAGACAGGCCCCAGTTCGCAGGAGGAACGCTGCAAAACATTTATGCAAGGCCAGGCGAAAAGACCCTTATAAAAAACATGTGTTCCTCAAAGACCCTTCAGAGAGAAGTAAAACTCTGCAAATGGTTCTTTTTCAGCACATCATTGAAGAGGGTTTGTTTCTTTGAAGTGGCAACTTCTAACATTTAGAGGGTGAGAACATAAGTGTATGCAAAACAGAAAAAAAAAAATCAAATATCATTATTTTATAACTTTGAAAGAATACATCATCATTTTGAATGTGTTTTTCTTAACTTCACAAAGATCAGATGACAAACAGCTTGCAACAACCTGAATAAGTCAAGTCTTCTCAAGTTTACAGACTTTTAATGATTAACATGAAACAGGCAACCCAAACTTCAGTGACGTTTTTCCTAAATCACTTTACAAAAGAAGAACACAAGCATGCCAGTTTTACCACAAGGAATAACAGATGATCCTCTTGATCATCTTAAGCAGGTCTGTGATATAAAAATAACAGGCTATTACACATGGCACAGTCTTTAAATTTTAAATTCAGATGGATTTACATAATCCATCTGGATTAGATGGATTTATATATGTGACTAATAAACAATCCCATGGTGATGGTGGATCTTGTTGAATATTTTATCTTGTCAGTTTGTGTTCAGCATTTTGTATAAAAATCTCTGAAAAAACATCCACCTCCCTTATATATGTTGTTTTTCTAATATCTCAAATCAATCTATCAAATGTACAATAAAATGACAGCAGAATTGTGAATAAATAAAAAAAAATGACTTATTTCAAGAGGAATAAATTCAGTTATTTCAGATTGTATGCACTAGTATTTTGTTAAAGTGCTTTCAGCTGAAAAATGTAACACTACAGAATAAAATGTTGAAAAGGCCATTTAGTTGTGCATTTTGCCTGCGAGGGAACTAACATTTTCAGTAAAACAAATTGTAACCATTACTTAAGTAAAAATGGAAACCATCTGGAGGATGAAAGACAATTATATACATTTAAAATTATATGTGATCCATCCACTAAAATTTTAGATGTATGACTCATGATAACATTCTTAGGTTTAACAAATAAAATGGATTTTATTTTTTTTCTGGGAATTTAATAGCCATACATTTTGTGTGTGTGTGTGTTTACACTTCTATACTACAAAGGCAAAATATTGAGCGTTGTTTGCAGCTTGGTAAGAGTGGCAAACATTGTTTTGCAGTAGGTAAGCTAATGCTGACATATTGTGCATTACAGCTGGATTATTCTGACAACAGGATTCTCATTTATTGTGCAATAACTGAAGGAGAGCCTGTTTTCAGTATTTTGAAAAGCATAAAATTGTATTCAATTTCACTTTTTTCTCAAAAACGTGAAATAAACAACATTTGTAACTTAGTTGTTTCCTGCCAGCCATATAACCTCGGTTACACTGACCAAATTGCAATGAACAGGGGTATTTTAATTGCAGCTGCAGGACTGCAGTTCAAGAATGACACAAATTAGGCACATCATACAGGTGGTTGATGCAGATAAAGACTTTTTATTTTGATTTAGAACAATTAAATTCCTCTCACAGTGGGAAGTATTAGGTACCTCAAAACATTTTCGTCTTTCTCTTTAAATTCAGACTTTTGAGTTTGTAAGGCCTCCTTTCCAACGCCTTAGTCTTAATCTCCCTACACATATTTTCTATCGGAGTCACATCATGACTTTGGCTGGGGCATTTCAAACTGTTAATATTTATTTCCATTCGGACGAAATATGTTAGAAAAACAAAATTATATACATATATATATATATATATATATATATATATATATATATATATATACTTTAAACCCATATAACAGTAACATATTAAGTTGTATAAGTTTAAATGGTACAAATCACCAGGGAGTGAAGAAATTGGAAAAAGTGTCCCTTTTCTCAGCAGTTTACTTGAATTAGGTGCCAACGGAGGAAGGGATGACTTCTAGGGATAGCGCAAACCCCTGGAAATATGATTGAGACTAATATTGATTAACATTTATTTTTAATTTTAAAAATAAATTCCTACGTTCTCTCAAAATTTCAAAATAGTTTTTTTTGTCTGACACTTTGTGGATCTGATTTTGCACCTTTAATATACTCCAATTTCTTCACATCACTGTAATTTGAGTATATTTGGATGAAAGAAAGTGAATAAGAGCACAAAGCTGTGAAAGTGTGAGCCAAGAATAACATGCTTGAAAGAAGTGAGAGAAATTTATTGTTGTTAAAAACATATATAGAGGTAACAGCTGGAGTGGACTTGCAGAGCCAAAGCTACCGTTGCAGCCAGGCCTCAGCTGCTACGTGTGCTCAGTCTTCCCCACATGCCCACAGAGTACACAAGGCAGCCACAGGTATGTCCCCATCACCCCAGGCCACAGCAGTCGCAGCCAGGAGGCTGTCAGATCCTTTTGGGTACCCCGTCAAAGCTAATGGATTGTGACTATGTGGTGCCAGAGCAAAGGCAATTCTTCCATTCATATACTTGCTGCTGATGTACGCAGACTTTCCTTACCCACTCCCAGCAACCAAAGAGGGACTCTGGACCACGTGTGTGTGAGTCTTTTCTGTTTGTACAGACTGTAAATCTCAGTATTTCAGCTGAGTGCGAGTGCATGGATCCATTTATCTGTTGGAGGGTTTTTGTCTGCGGGTGTTCAGATAGTTTTGCCTCAGTGGAAAACATAATCACTAAGCTGGTTGGCTGATGACTAAAACCTATCCAGGTGGACTATGTGTGTGTGTGTGCTTGTTGCTGATGTGTGGGACTGTGTCTCAGTTCAGCTGGCCACATAAGGGTCCCAATGCCTCCAGAAATCTGCGGTAAATAAAATCATGAGCTGTGCACTTTAGTGCAGCTAGTGGGTCAAGCATGTCATACAGTAGGATGGGATTACAAGAGAAAATAACCTGCAATCATTTGCTGGAACAGACTTGGCAACATTGGGATAATTACCTTCTCTATCCAGCACAGTACCTTGTAGAAATGTTGAAACCCTTCAGTTCTGACTAAGCAGTGTTAAAGGGGGGCTACAGTATTATGTAAAATCAACTTTTTTCAGCCTTATGTCGTATTGTAATGTGTTTCCCTGATCTAAAGCATACCTGGAGTGTTGCTTTGATTCTTTCATGCATGTATGAGAAATCATTGAATTTCCCATAGGAAAAGTGGGTGACTAAATTTTTGCTCTCACAAAGCACCGCCTATTTCAACAAAACTCCTCCTTGAAGCTGCAGTCTGCAGCCGAGGCTCCTCCTCACAGAGCACCCCTCCCCCGCCTCTGCCCCTCTCAGCAGACACCTGGGGAAAATGTACGTCTGGCGAGCCTCTCATATGAACTGCTTCTCAATCCAACATCAACTGTTGTTAACATCATAATGAGAAGCATTGTTGTGATAAGGTGCTGAAGGCGGAGTGTCAGAAAGAGCAATAGATTCTCAAAGAGACAATATCAAGGCATCAAATTGTGATGACAAATCTTTTCTTTATTGGGTTTAATTTAAACATCATTTTTATAACATCTGAAGGTAGCATAGTTAATTGTACTATAGAATGGCACTATGTGTCTGGAATACACGATACGACCACTTTAAAAAGAGATTTCCAAAGCTTTGGACATTGTTTTGTAACTCAATGCTTCTTTACACATCTACAAAACTTCATCCCTGACCTGTCTGATGTGTTCTTTGGACTGCATGCTGCTTCTGAAGAACTCAAATAGTTTCATTCACAGTAAAATGTAACTTTCTATATTTTTAATCTATTATTGTTACCTCGTTATGTGGTTTAGGTATAGGAAATTGATAAAGTTATATTTTGAAAACTACAATTTGTGTTTTCAGTGGCACTATCGCCCTACAATAAGAAGGTCCAGTGTTTGAATACTGCCTTTGGAGTTTTCATGTTTGTGTTGCTTTAACTTAAAATATTCAATTAAAAAAAAATTGATTTTGTGAATAAATGGTGACAAGTCCTCGGTTTGAGTCCTGGCCCTGTGGTCTTTGACGCATGAGTTCCCCCTCTCTCACAGTCTGCTTATTTGTCTCAACACTGTCAAATAAAGGTCACTACAGCAAAAAGAAAAACAAATCCTTAAAGAAAAAAACTGACTCACATATGTTTGCACTGTAGTGTACTTAAAGTTGAGCAACGCAAGCAAAACTTGATTAGTGACCTATCTGTGATGTTTCAAAACTTAGTCTGGAACACAAAAATAATCTCTCTAATTTAGAGTTTAAATCGGATCATATAAGAATGACAAATAAAAACAAACCTTCTGTCTTGTTTCCTTTTTTAGAATCTATTGTCAGGAGACAGAGAAAGTTACAAAACAATTAATAACTAGACATCAGCTCCAATGTGAGGTTAAGAATCAACAGAGAGTTAGAGGATATAGAAACTTTAGTTTTGGGCATTGTTTCCAGTTTACATGACTTCAGCTATGTGAGTTTCAACATAAACAGAAAAGGAATGAGAAAATAATTGTGGCTGACGGCTGTGTGTGGTAACGCTTGTCAGTCTTCATGTTTTTGGTGCTAGAGTTCTTTCCGGGGTTTGGGATTTCTCAGTATGTCATTTCAACTTTTGTATATCATAATGCACGTTGTTAGAGTTGAGAGAGTTTAGCAGTCTTAACTTGTTTAAATAAGATTGCATTATGGTACATTGTGATCTTTTCAGAAGAAATACAGTGGTGAACAACTAAAGTTTTCAGTGCCCTATAGTTTTGAGGTGTTTTGTTGATCCAACACACTGTAGTCAGATCAACGGGTCATTAAAAAGTTGCTGTAGATGTTACCGGCACCAGATCTAAGGGAATCTGACTGAACCAGTATCAAGTGGGGTGCAGGCAGAGGAATTCTGTGCAACCAAGGTTTATGGATTACAGAGGAAACAAATTGCTATGATGTTACTCTGGCAAGAGCTCATTTACTCTGAGCTACGCATTTTCAATAAAAATAAATAAATAAATAAATAAATAAATAAATAAATAAATAAATAAATAAATAAATAAATAAAATGCAATTACAATACAATTCAAATTCAATCAACAACATTCGGAGTTTCCACAAAGAAATAAAAGAAAACAAAAAGCACAAATAAAATAACATAATAGCAAAAAATGAAGAAAATCTAATCCTAAATTAACATAACATAACCAAACTGAACAAAACATTCCATCTACAACACACAGTAAACACCAAAGTTTGGCAGTTACAACTGTTTTTTTCTTAAACAGCGATGTTTGACAGTGACAGATGTTCTTCTTAATCACCAAGGTTTGGCAGTGACAACTGTTTTTCTTAATCACCAACATTTGGCAGTTACATCGGTTACAAAAGAGATCAAATCTACCACAAAAAAATATGAGAAATAAAAATACTACAACATTCCCCAAATACTAATATGACAACAGGGCCCAAATACAAACACAGCATTGACTTATTAGACAATTTAAATAAATAAATAAATAAATAAATAAATAAATAAATAAATACCAAAGACTCCAACAACAAAAAGCAAGCCATCTACCAACACGGACCAAATCTCAATACAAAATGTCCAAATTACACATACAAGTTACACGAAACACCACAAAACTAATCTTTACATATTTACTAAACATTTAAAAGAAGCTGTCTCGATGAGTTTATAAAAGTTGCCTTTTATCCTACTATATATATATCAGATAAATGGTCTCCTTGCCTGGAGTGTCAGTTTAGGTGGAAAAAAAATGTTTGAAAATGCTGTATCATTTTCTCTCCACTTCACAATTTTAAACAGAAGCTGATTGTGATTGCGATTATAATGTCACAACATGTGCCATATTTTAAGTGGTATTTGTACGTTTGAGATATTTCTCTAAGCATTCTGTTGTAGTTGTTATATTTTTGATTCTGCTTGTTTTAGAGTTCCCACCTTAATCAGCTGCAAATTGGAATTCAACTCAGAAATTTTGGAGAACAGGTGTGATAGCGGTGCTGCTCATCAGAGTCATCTCTCATTATGGGAAGATGATGGTCTTCAGTCAATGGCAGAAATAAAGAAATACAATAGATGCCATCAGCAACAGTGTTCACCAAAAAACCATAACTGGCTGCAAAGTACTGTAGCTTGCAAGGTGTTCCTTTTTCCCAGTGGTTGGAGTCCAGGGTTGAACAATTTTATTTATATCACAATAATACAAATATTTTAATCTCAATATGTTTCACCCAATCTCAACATGTTTTAATCTCAATATGTCTCAATATGTTTCCCCCGATTAACAGTGACAAACACACACATGCACAAACACACACACACACACACACACACATATATATATATATATATATATATATATATATATATATGTATATATATATATATATATATATATACATATATAACTACATTTTTACAGTAGAAAAAATAAAATAATACAATAATAATAATAATAATAATAATAATAATAATAATAATAATAATAATAATAATAATAATAATAATAATAAACCTGAATTTCTGTCTGCCTTGTTTACAAAATTTACCTTAAGAAACTTCAAGAAAGAAAGGTTCAGAGAGCTTGAGCCCAGTTAGCTACAGGGCGAGAGGATCTAGCTCTATTAACTTGTGCCAATGTAAACACAGCAATTCCTTCCCAATTAGAAACACTAAATGCATTAGACTCGGTGCAATACCAAGGCCTTTTCATGCAATAAATGTGGCCTTAGTCTCCAGTTGCTGCTTGGAATGGCTGAGATGGTTAAGATGGATACAGTTTCAGTTGAAGGCCAGTCACTGGAAGTCTGATTGGGCAGGCTGGAGTCATCATGGAAGTATAAACATGAGGTCGGATGGGCGTTTGGTGGTTGGGGTTTTCTTTGGGTCAGCCATGGAACAAATCGTCCTATCGACTGACCTAACTTACTTACTGGGGAGCGCTGGAGTTCCTAAGAGGAGGGGGTAGCTCTGAGGAAACGGAAGCAGCATTTCAGCTGTGTAAATTAGATACGAAGGGGATATAATGAGGATAAGTCAATTCAACTTTGAACTGCAGTCATTATAAATCTGAAATGACACACCTATTTTGCAGTTAATCATTGAATTACATCAAATGTTGCCTTTATTGCAAGATGTGTAAATATAATTAATTACAATAAAATTTTAAATTGGGAAATGTTTTGTGACAGAATTTTAAGGCAAATATTTCTTATATTGTGGGATTTTAATCATAATGGTATGGAAAGGCACAACATTGGGGAAAATATTCAAGGGGATGACAAGATGGCAGCAACTTATCCTTTTGAGAAGGCACATTAAAACCAAAAAACATAACATCATTTTATTTGTCTCATATACAGGGAGGAAGGGTGGATTAGTGTCGAGTGATTAGTGCACAGTGACATTAAATTATTAGTAAATAATTAGTTAAATGGTGAGTGCAGGAGTGATAGCATGGCATAATGGTAAAAAACATACAAATAAATAAGATTAATTGATTAAATTAATATATGTAATAAAAAAATCGGTTTGGGGGATTAAGTTAGGTTAGGTAATGCTTTATTAATCCACAGGAAATTACAATATTTGTGGGGCCTTGATGTTGTCTTATTTGCGCCACTGAACTGATATGTATCAATTGGGCTCCCATTTAGAAGACATCAAGTTGTAAACTCTCTTTTTGTTATAACATTAATATAAAGTAAGTGTAGATGACATTATGCATATTTTGGCACTAACATGTGAATATAAAATGTTCAAAATGCCCATTTTAGCTTAAAGTAAAACTGGAACAGAACAGTTGCAGGTGAAATAAATATCTATTTATGAATAGATAAATATCTATTTATTTCACCAAAGTGAATGTCACGTCCAAATTATGACACAAGTGTGGCCTTCTTGAGGAAAAGATAGCAAGAGAAAACTGGGATTAACTGGTAACAACACAAAGGAAACAGAACACCATTGTTCCAAGCCTCCTTTGTCCAGCAGGCATTGTTCAGTGTGTGTTCCTGGTGTTGTTGATTTGCACATCAGCCTGGGGTGCTGTACTCTCTCAAAGATAGTTTGCTAACAGAGCTTTCACTCCATTGCCTCTAATGAAAATCCATACTAAACATTTAGCTCTGTGTGAGAAAGGGGGGAAATTCAATAAGACACATAACATAATTTATAAATTACAGGAAGAAGCAATCGAACCGACAGGCAAAATGCAGGGATGTTTCTTTGATTCTGCTTGCTAATTTTGCCACATTTTCAGGACCGAATCTAAATGCCCGAGTGAGAAGTGTGTATGCGTGTGTGTGAGATGAGACCAAAACCTCATTTTCCCTTACAAAATGAAATCCAGCTTTGTTTTTCATTCAGTCTGTTCTTCCACACAAATTATTAGTCATGCCGCCAGCAATGTCTCCACTGAGGTATTCCCCAAACTAATGGTCGCTCTTGGACAGCACCGTCGATAGTAAACTAATCTGCAGCCTGCGAGGCACAGGAAACAGATCTCATTAGCACTCATTGAACTATCTTCTAAGGAAACTTTCATCTTTAGACCACTCTGACAACAGGCCTGAAAGCCAGACTAATGTCACTTACTAGTTCTGAGTTTAATGGGTGCCTGAAAATGTCTCATAGATGGATGAGCAGTAAAAGAGTGAAGTAACCTGAGTTATTTTTTTTTCCTTATGCATTCTTGCAGCAGTCAATGGAGATTAAGCAATAGTTTGAAGTGCTGTATATGGCTATATATGAGGTTTTCTTACTGTTTTAACTCTTACAACATTTTAAGCACCTGAAATCAATTCTTTATGCATTTTGCTTCTGTGCATGCCATACTTTATTCAAATGTATTTTCTTTTCTTTGTGTAAAATGCAAAACAAACATGTTTATAATATTCATTAATACCCCCAATAATAACCGTAGTACACTTTCGCACTTTGGAAATATAAAGCATCTGCAAATACATAAAGACCGCTCCATTTTAATAGCTTTTCAAATGAACTTGTAGTTGAAGTAAGAGCGCCACAGTGTGGTCAAAGAACAAGCATCTGTAGAACTTAAAATTAGATGCCCACTTTATAGCATCGTGTTCTCTACAGTGAACAGCTAAAAAGCCATTTTTTTGTGTCCATTTTTAGTGGGTGGGTGCTGTGTCTTTTGTATGCAAGCCAGTTCTTTCGTCTCCAGTGCAGAGTTGTCAAAAGACATCCATTTAGAGACACTGACCTAAAATTTAGCTTCATCCCTACTCCAAAACACATGCATCAAAATTGTAGAATTATCTCATTAAGTTTTGTAGAGGCCTGGTAATTAACCAAGCCAATCATTTATTCCAAATAAGTTAGAAGAGGGATGCGTCAAGAGCGTAGCTCTAAAGAAACAAAGTTGGAGACTTCTGCCCTAGTGTGTTTTTCCTAACATCTCCCATCTATTATGATTTGTCAAATAATGTTCAAGTCTACAGACATGTTTGCTGAGTGGACATGTGGAAATAAATCTCTTCGGAAACAGTTTCCAAAGTGGTTATGTATTTTAATTATTTTTTTATTTATTTAATGCCTAACAAAGTCAAAAAATCCGGGGAGATTGTGACGATTTATGCATTTAGTACCACTAAGGGGCGATATTAAATACGTCTCACCTATCGCGAGATTTGAAGTTTTCTCCTTGTTTGTTTACAACCCGAGAACTTCCTGTTAGCTTTACTTCAGCTTTGTCCGTGTTTGCTAACAGCTTCATTTTAGCTAAACGTCAGTTTTCAAGATGGGATGTGATGGTGGGACGATTCCAAAAAGACATGAGTTGGTGAAAGGACCAAAAAAAGTTGAAAAGGTTTGTGTTTCTTTATATTTCGTTTACAATTGGGTTATGGTTAGCTAAAGCCGTTGACGAAAGCAATAAGTGGCTCGCTAATGCTAACGGCTAAACTTGTTATACGCTTGTAGTTATTTGTTGTTTTACCTAATTTAGAGACATGTTTTCTTATAGACATTTATACTCACAGAGTTAGTAGAAATTAAGTAAAGTTCACCTCTGGAGACAACTATTAGTGTTATTAACGAGCTAAAGACAAGACTAGTTACTTAGCGTAATAGCCTTTCTGATTACCCCAGGTTGACAAGAATGCTGAACTCGCTGCCAAGTGGAAGTACTGCGCCTTGAGCCAAGAGAAACTGAGGCGACCCATCGTTTCATGTGAACTGGGCAGGTAAGATGCTTTTGTCAACACAAAACGCCACTTTGAGACGAGGTTCAGTTACCATCGTACATTATAGGCATCATTAGGCTTACCATTTAGTACAGGGAAAAAAAAGTAACAAGTAATTGAACAAATAAATAATATGTTATCGTAATGATACCTATGAGATTGGGCCATGCAATTTTACTTTGCATCCTTAAATTAATCTATTTAGACGCCCTGAAATATTGACGATGTTGTTTTCCAGACTTTATAACAAAGATGCTATCATTGAATACCTCCTGGATAAATCTGCTGAAAGACCAAACGCTGAGGCTGTTACGCACATCCGTGGGATTAAGGTATATTTATTGTAAAGTGAAAACATGTATTTTGATGTACATGAGCTTAAGCTCAAGTGACTGCGTCTGTTTAATTTATAACCTTTTTTGGAATGTTTCTGTCCTTGCAGGATATAAAGGAGCTCAACTTGACTGATAACCCTGAATGGGAGGGAGAGAGGAGAAGTACAAAAGGAGACAGATATGAGGACATCCACTGTGGCATGTTCATCTGTCCTGTTGTTGGCCTAGAGATGAATGGAAAGCACAGGTAATAAATAGTATTTTCTGGCCTTAAACCTAAGATTTCATAATAAAGACCTGAAAAAAATGCCACAAAATGTTTTCATGTAGGTTCAAAGTATATTATCTGGGGTAGGGCTGTTTAATTTTATCGATTCTACCATATTCAGCAATATTTTTTTCCTTAGAAAGTAACAATTTTTCATTCCCGAGTATTGATACATTAAATCCTACTTTGAGTTTCATGTCTAATCCACATATATTAAATGACAGCTATCACACATGGCATTTTTTACCCAGTTGCTTATGTATATTAAAAAATACATGTAATGAAACAACCAGTTACAATTATTTAAATAATGAAGTAGATAAATTACATTATCTAAGTGAATAAGACAAAATAGGTTCATTTTCTGCATAATCAAATGCACAAAATCACAGAATCAACATTTCATCAAAGTAAATGTATAGCAAATGTATAACAAAATCAACATTTGTTACACCAGTGTTACACTATCAGCTCATTTAAGTCAATCCGAGTCTGTGGAACAGTCACAAAATGTCACTACAATCACTCTGTCCCTCTAAAATTTTTCAGAAAATCTTAAAAATGTATTGAATCTTACCAAATCGTATTGTTTGCTGTATATTGTATTGTTTGCTGAATATCAAAAACAATATTGTTTTGTTTTTCACATATCGTATTGCATCGTGAGATTAGTGTATCGCTACATCCCTAATATGGGGTATGTTCCTGTTGCAGATGTAATTAATGGTATGCTAAAGATTTGTGTCCTTTATAAATTCTGTTCAACTCTTTGTTTTATATGTACTCATTATGCTTCCCAGACAGGTGCTGTTTTCTGGTACCTTAGGAACTCTGACATGTCATGTAATTTTCAGTGCTCCCATTACCGCTTTTTAAAAAATACTGGCCAAGCTGTATAGTTTTTAAAATTCAAAAAGCTGTACAGTTATAACTTTACCATCCCTAAAGTGAGGAATCATTTTAATATGTTTAAAGTCAACTTGAATTGTATCCTTGATTATTAAAATGTTTTTTCTCTGCTGTAAGGTGCAGTGATTGGTCAACAAAAACATAATACAAGTTTACTTTGTTCACAAAATAACTTAGCTACTTGAGAAACTAGGAAAAAAAACTGAGAAAACACTTATGCTTCATTTGTTTTTCTTTTAGGTTCTGCTACTTGCAGACCTGTGGTTGTGTGTTTTCAGACAGGGCCCTTAAGGAGGTAAAGACTGAGATCTGCCATAAGGTAAGCATTTTTTGTATGTTTTTATTTACCTTTTTTGGTACTTACAAGTATTTTTCATGTCTTTGTATGATTCCACATAACTGTTTAGTCAGTGAAATGTCAGTGGCACCTGGCTCACTGTTGATAGTATGTGGCTCATTATCTGGTGCCATCATGGGTTTGACATAGCCTGAGTAGTTGATGGGAAGAGCACTGGTAATGACTTTTTGAAAGGCTCAGACCTTAACCTGACAAAAAAAACAAAAAAAAACAAAAAAAAAACAGTCCTCCTTTTTATTTTCTCTCTTTGTCTGTAATATGTAATGCACAATGCTACATGTAGCACAAATTAAACGCCGCACAAACACCCAATACCAACTACCAGGCATGATGTTGGAGGGAGCATGATTTGGGCTTCCTTTGTTGTTTTACATGCTCTGTGTATGTGGAAGTCATTGTTGACATGTAAACCTACCTGTTTATGAAAGTACTCTACAGTAGAGAGAGAGACTATAAATGTGACAGCATGAGACTGGCTGAAACAGGTTCATCAGCAGATAAATGACCTGAAACAACAGCAAATCCACAACAGAATTACTGAAAATATAAATCAAGGTGTTAAAATGGTCGAGTCAAAGACCAGACTTCTTGTAGTATGCTCTGCAGATGGGTTTTCTTAAAAAAGATGACCCCACATTTGAAGTTGTGTAGAAAATGACAATTGGAGCTTTTGCTGCTAAAAGTGGCCCAATGACCCAGCAAATAATATGGAGATGTACTGGTTGTTTCCCATGGTTGTAGTCGTTTCGTAGATGCATTGTTCACATTTCAGCTCGACCTTTCTGGATTTCCTTTCTGACCCAATTGTAGCCACATGGGAATCTGTCAGCAATGGAATTAGAAGTTATTTTAGTTTTTGACCTTTTAGTTTGACATAACTTCAAAGTTGTGTTTACAATTTCTCTAGGTTAGGCTATTTTTTTTAGAAATAAGGCAGTAGATAAAAGCTGACCTCTTTTGGTGTCTCTGTTGAAGTAAAAGTATGTTGAAGACAGTCATGGTCTAGCTGTTTTGAGTTAGTCAAAAATAAGGTTAAGCTACCAAAAATAACTGTCTTTCTCATGAGAAACTGACCCTGATACAAGCTGGGACTTCAGCTTGTATCAGGGTCTTTTGGGGCTATCATGCTGGCTGACTGTAAAAGGTTTATTTTTAGATGTGCTTTTGCGTTCCAAGGAGGAACTCGTTAAAATGCTTGCTGGGAAATTTGGAGAATGCGAGAAAATGTTGAATGTTTAGCTAAAAATGTTTGACATGCATTTCTGTTCATTTTCAGTTTGTAGTTGTGTTGAAGTTTTTTGTTTTTTTTTCCATTTGGATTTTAGGAATGGAATATTTGATTTTCAGGCCTGTGTTTAGCTCAAAAATGTTGGGATGTGAGTTTTCAATATAGCATTTTTTTATTTTGCATCCTGTTTAATTTATGCGGAAAGCATTTCTGTCAAACATTTCTCAGATTCATGTCTGATTTTTTTATTATTTAATTTAATTCAGTGGCTAATAACTGTAGATTTTGCTTGGTATATCAACATTTGTATCTTGGAGCAGGAACACACTTTAACAATTCTTTGTGATATGAAGGCAGAATTGACATCAGTACGTTCCTACAGCTGTGTTTGATCTTTTAATTTCATGTTAAGACTTTCAGAGATGTTTGGCTTTCACTTTTTAATGATAATCTAGTGCTTATCTTACATCACAGAAACCAATGTAGCGATAGTCAATGAACTCAATTAACAGAGTAAACAATTTATTCTAGAAGTTGAAAGTTTCTTTTCACATTTTTTTACATATTTATTTAATATTAAAACAATAAATTACTTTATAAAAATATCCCTTTTTAAGCTGTACATAATATGAAACTATGGTTTTAAATAAATAACCAACAGTTTTTCCAAGACTTTGTGTGACAAAAATGTCCAAATGGGATAGATAATAAATAATCAGAGGAAAGTTAAGAGTTTAATAAATAGTGCAGTTATGTTGCTCTCACAATTCAGGGCACTGGATTCACGTTTTGACATAGCCAGCTAGGGAGACACAGATTTATCAGCATAATGATGTCGGTAGCGATTTCAACACTTCTGTTTCAGAAGTTAATTGAGTTATTGTGGGACCATAGCAGCCATGATGGATTTATAGGAACAGTTGCCTGCTTCAGGACTTTATTTCTGTGCCACTGCTCCAAACAATCTAGTGCCTCTGGAAATGTATTAATCTCAAACTTATTGGCGAACATGCTCTTCTTCTCGATGATCCATGGAATGTCTTCTATCCCATAGACACAGATGTCCCGTACATAATGCCCTGGAAAAAAAAAAAAAAAACATTTGAAGAAAAATCTGAACTGCACATATTTTTTTTTTTACGTTTCACACTAAACCAGCAGTTAACTAGCATAAATTTATGGTCTGATACCTTTGCAACCATCATGTGTCTTTCCTTCTTGGTCCCTCCACTTGATTGCCCGGATAGCTCCTTCCCAACCTCCATCAATATGATTGCCTGGAGCTTCTGCATGTGACATGACAATATGAACATGAACAGCTGTACCAAAATTACAGAAGTGTGTTTACAAACATGTGAAAAACATACATTTTTACGTTAAAGATTTAGTTTATATTCATAGATCATCTCAGAAAAAAATGTCATATTCTATTCTACAGAAAAACATGAAGAAAAATGTAGCAAATTTGTTATCACTTTTAAGAAAGTAAGTCAATTTAAATATAATTTAAAACTAAAGCATTTATAATAATTAACTAAAAAAAATCTTTCAGCAAGACATCCTATGAGGATTTGATTTGTTTTTTCACTGCTTAAGTCATGCAGTCACAGTTCTGATTGCACAAGTATTTCCAAGACGGTTGAATTTCTGTGGACTCTTAGAGACTTGTGGAGGAGTCCACTTATGTAGTACTCAGTAATGTGATGCATGTATGACTAAAGGGAAGTCTGATTTCTCAAAGATATTCCTCTTCCTGACAAGTAATGGAATTAATTAATCATTTCCTGTCAACAGCAACAGTCACAGCATCACCACTTCCAGTAAAAACCTTTTTTAAAGTCCCTCCCAAAGTCTTTTGTGCAGAAATGGTCCACGTTGTGCCATACATCCTTGTAAAAATATTGAAAAGCAAACGGACACCCTAGTTTTATGAGTTCTCTGTTTGTGCAGCATGTTGGAACAGCAGCTTATCTACAGCAGAGAGGAAACAGATGAGCTTGTCAGGAAAGCCAGCTCTGTGTCCATGAGCCCCCAGGACTCAGTACAGGTGACGGGAAACAAAAGGACTCTGGTTAAAATTAAATAACATCACTGATGATCAGTGACAGACTGTTGCATTCTAAGGCTGCGTTCACACTGCAGCCTGAAGTGACCCGATTGTCAAATCAATTTTTTATTTTTTTTTTGCCAGGGCCATTCACACTTTAACACATATGTGACCTCTATGTATTCTGCAGTCTGAACGGACAAACGACCTGAAAGGGCCCCGCATGTGCAGTAAAGGGCGCAATAGCTTCAGCGTTCTCAGTGTTCTGCCAACCGCCATAAAAAGAAGTGCAGTTTGCAGAAGTAAACATGGTTGCTAGCATATTAATGACTTAATATGTCCGTGATGGTTGTTGTTATTCTTCCCACTTGTTCGAATCAGGACGCAGAATAGTGAGATTTGCTGAGTATCAGTGACGTTCAGTTCGGATGAATGCGACCTGAACGTTGGGTCGCATTTGAATCGGATATGCAAGTGGCCTGGTTTGCATTCGAAAAGAATCCGACCTTTGCTGTTCAGACTGTCGTGAAAAGATCAGATACAGCTCACATTAGGTCAAAAAACTCGAAATTGGGTCACTTCAGCCTGCAGTGTAAACACAGCCTAAGAGCACAAAGGTGTGTTTTTGGAGATCCTTCCTCCCAGCGGCTGTTGCGTTGTATTGCCATCATGTCTCACAGAAAACTCAACAGGTGTTTACATCTCTTGCACATCTATTTTGTCTGCAGTTGTTATTTTCATATATTGTGAATAGTCTGTTGTGTTTAATGCACAAATACAAAAAAAAAATCTTACTCAGTTGCATACTCTTTGGATCGTAGTATGCTATTTCTCATAACTGCGCAGTATTTTTTTTACACTATAATCTTGCCCTTGCTAAGCAGTGTAACATTTTAAATTTTGTTTTTTTATATAAATATACATATTTTAATACTTTTGTCATTGTGTGAACCTACATGCCTTGATGTCCTGTCACTTTGTTGCTGTTCCACCTGTAGTCCCCCCTGTGGTTACATAAGGGATGTCTAGTCTATTTTGATCGCAGTACTATATTGTGTGTCATATGTAAATGGAAATGTGCTACTTTAGGTAAAATATCATACCATGGCTTATTTTTTCACATTTGTCAAAATGTTGATGGTTTATCCTCTACCATTTATTTAGAGCTGCCATAATTGTGTAGTTTAATAAGGAGGTGATCTTAGGTTTCCAGTTCTGTGTTGTTATAAAACACTTATGTGCATCACTTCCTTTCCAATCAAAAAATTCATAATGCAAATCTATTTTGTTAGAGTCCATCCCATGCTCCTGTGGTCAAACCACACTTGTTCAGATAACTCCGCATGCTGCACTAATAGCTACATCTCTCATGTATGTGATGCTGGATTATCAAATAGGCAGATATGCTATTAGTTGTGTACATTTATTCTTTTTTATTTTTCGCAAAGACTCGTTTCATCTGGACTAAATGTGTCTTTGGACACAAATGCCAGGGTGAAATGTTCTTTTGCTTGTCTCATCAGTTACTTAGTTGATGTTGCATTCCACATTTTACAAAATGCTAACAACAAATGATGTAATGCTGTCTCACATTATGTGAACATAAGCTGTTTGATCCTGCTGAAATGTTTGGCACTTGAGTTTCCTGTGTGGGTCATCCCTCTCAGCATTTTAAACTCGTGTCAGTTAAACTCCTTAGATTTGTCCAGTTGGATTAGATTATTCTGTGTGTCTGTTTGCAACAAGCGGATTACCTTTTATATGGTTGAGTGTCACAAAGTAGTGCTCGTCTGGACTAAATGTGTCTTTGGACCACTCCAGGAAGTCATGGGCTATTTGGTTCTTCAGAACAAAGTTCACAAAATCTCTTGTGAGAGCATAGTATGCCGTTCCAAAATAAATTTTCAAATTGTGAGGAGGAGGAGGTTTTGTGTGTCTTGGCACCCTTGGGGCAACATGTGACCCCACAATCTCGTGATGCTGGAATCGTGTTCTGTGCTTCATAGTGGCTGGCTGTTTGACTCCAGGTGTCATGTTTTTGTCCCTCCATCCAGTGCTTTGCATATACTGCACCAGTTCCAGGTTGCTCATGGTTGGGAAATCTTGCCCACATAAATTTATTACTTTCCTCCAAGCTATTGGAGAGGCAATGAGATCCGTCATGCAGTTCAAGTCAGCTTGCAGGCGTGAAAATCCTGCATATGTCACTTTTTCACTGCGACTGGAGAGGAACACGTTACCAAAGCAACTGACGAGCTTTTGTACGGCTTCGTGGTACTCCTTTGGAGCCTTGGCATCCACATGTATGCAGTAAACATTTTGTGGCATGTAGATGGCTCGAAGCATACGAACAAAAATATCTAGCTCCTTGTGAATAGTGACAATGAAAGCCAGAGGATAGTTCTCTTCTTCACGACTCAGAGTTGTGTTGATAAAGTGTAGTTCTTTAGTCAAATTTGAACATTGCAGATTGGTACTTTGAATATAACTTCCCACCTGTGGAAAGAAGAAGTACATATTAATTCAGTTTCTTTACAGAGATGATATTTTATTAGATTTTTTTAACAGTTCAGTTATTTAGAATGTACACTCACATTTTTGGGTAGTGCCAACCTGTTGATCTGTTTCCCGTTCTGTGGATCAGGATTTGTTCTTTTACTTGTGTTCATGTCCTATTTTTTAATCATTTATTTCTATTATCGCCTTTATCAGACATTCTACTGTTGTATATACTGGTGCCAAGTCAGGCCAAATCAATAAGCAAAATACTGCTGAAATGTTATCAGTTGTCTGTAAATTTTTAACTTTTACCTTGACAAAATTAAATTGAATGTAAAAGCTGTTGTGCACTTTATCAGTCAAAGGAAATACATACCTGACAGTAATTTTCTCTTTTCTCAATGCCAGCCAGGGTGGGCTTACTGCTTGTAGTACTAGTTCTACTCAGCCAATAAATTATTGAACACGCCACAACCCCCAGGCAGAACAGAAAGCTACATTTTCTGCCTCCAAGCTGGTGCATAATAGCCTTGTTTCACTCTTGTATTTCAGCACCACCACGGCTTATTCCTACGAAAGAAACCCAGATTGGTTAGTTCCAGACATATCTCTCTTTTGGGAATATCAAATAAGGTTAAACGTGTAGGTTACATCTTATTGATGAAGCCACTTTTAAGTAGTCAAGTGTACAAAGTCTAGGTGCTAAAAGTGGGTATCTGACATGCAACACAAAAAAACTTTTTATTAACCAATTCCTTTTTCAGACTGTGAAAAAGTCTGGTCAACAGTAAAGTATTATACATTTTAGATTCCATTATGTCAATTAAACTAATAGATAACTACAAAAACAAATAAATATTGCAAGTTGTGCTTAAATTTTTTTTCTTCTAACGGAAGAAAAAAAATTATGAAACGGCTACTTCTCTGTCATAAAACATGGTTTTGTGTGTCCACACTTCCTTATGTAAGTCTCAACCATAAGAACATCTTCCTGTATAGCAAGAAGACGTTGATCCCTTAAACCTGGAAACCATTCATTTTAATGGAGAAGAGCTACTTTCTTAAAGTCTCTGGTCAGATTATGTGTGCATTTTCTTAAATGGTAATACATTGTAAATAACTAATTTAATAAATTTATATAGGACTTCTCTAATCATATCAACCACGGAAAGCATTTTTACCCTATATCCACATTTACCCGTCAGCACTAACAGGCACGCACACAATCATGTATCTACATGCAGATCAGTAGATAGCTTTGGGTTTAGTACCATGTCCAGGTATGGTACTAAACCCATGGGAAGTTAGAATCAAACCTAAAATATTCTTATTACAAAACTCTTCACCCTAAGCTACAGTTGCATCTGTGGCTTAGGTGCAACTAAGCCACCTATGCCATTGTCAGAGGGGGATGTTATGGTATGGAAATATGCAGATTTCAACACTCAGTTTTGGTATGCTCAACTGTTAGTGACACATGAATTGGTAGTTTTATTACACCATACAGCTAGTTTTTATTTTTCTAATTGCATGTGAATGCATAGTGGCTATGATATATACTTAAATGATAAACATTTCATTACTTTCAATATTTGAGCAAACTCTAAATGACTATTACTTCCATACCATTCCATTTTTGTGGATCTGTCAGAGTTTCTTTTTAATTGTTGTGGAAAAACGGTATGAATTTAATCGAAAACTTTACTTCTGTGTACACTTCAATGTTTTTGCATTGATTATCTTGTAATCATTAGAAATGTATATAGAAGTTGTCATCAGTCATTGTGGAGTTTTGTGGTGTCCTTAAGGTTGGAGCTATGAGGGTCCAGTAGTGCAAATAATTCTTCAGCAACTGTCACACTGATCATTCAGAGAAAGAACAAAAAAACTTCCACAAATGTATTTTATGTAACTATTATTCAATAAGCTGTTGGAAAATGTTCTATCTCTCTTGTCTCTTTTACAGACTTGCCTAAATAAAGCTTTGAGGAAAAAACTTCACATAATTGGGGGGATGGTTAAACATGGAGGCTCCAGCTGATTGACAGAGTTGTTTTTACATATCTCATGTTCAAAGTGGCATAAAATCTCTGCCTTGAACAAACAGAGATATTTTCGCTCTTCTAAGATCATTCATAATGTGCTAGAAAAAACAACAAAAATAGCATGCTTTGTTGAATCCCACACAGTACAAGAAAAGCACAATTCCCAGAGGGAAGTGATATTTTGAGGAAATATGTAGATTTACAGGCTTCTGTTGAAATACTTTTCCCCAGTGGCCATGTTGATCTGTGGATTTGATTAAAGCAGCTACTTGTATAGGAAATGCCTTACAGCTTTTTTCCCGCCCTCAGATTGCTTTGAAAGAAAATGTTTGCCTCATACTGTTTTCTTGTTTTTGCTTTGTAACAGTTAAAAAAGTTTCAAAACATGTAAAAAAAAAAAAAGCAAAAAACATCCAAGCCAAGCAACTCTAATGTAAAAAAATATAATTGCCTTCCTCAATCATGAACATCTGAGCCCATTGTAGGCCTAACTTCCCTCAGAAGAAATCAGCGGTCATGTTCCAAAAATAAAAATATAACTGGACTGAAAAAAACCCCACTGCTGACCAAAATGAATTCAAAGTCGCTTGTCTCATTTCCCTAAATAAACATGTTCTAATTGCTACGATCATAAGGAAAGTATTTTGTGAACTGAGTCAAAAGGGACAATTTTCGGGAAGGTATATGGTGGGATTTGAGAAAAAGAGCATCATACTGAAAGTTTACAGGGCTGGTATTGTGGTCGGGGTCTGCTTTGCTGCTTCAGGAAAGCAGAGGAATTGATGTAAATGAAAGTACTGTGAGTTCTGCTTTCTACCAGAAAACCCTGAGGGACATTATCCACTCCTCAGTTCATGACTTTAAGCTCATGTGTACAAGTCATATAGCAGAACATTAATCCACTATATTCACTTCTGAAGTCCTTAAAAACAAACAATTTGGAAGTTTTTTAGAGTGGCCCAGTCAAAGTACAGGCTTAAATCCAATTACTATTCTGTGCCATAACTTTAATCTGTTTATTATCAAAACCATTCCAATTTGTGTGCAATGAAACAATCCTGCAAAGAAGAGTGGGCCAAAAATAAAACAGTATTTGCCACATATTCAAAACACTTGAGGACACCTATTACTACAAGCAGTTAATAGGTTGAAGGCTTCCTTTCTTCTTGTTTTTCTATTCTAAGTCGGTTTTTAATAGTTTTTTATTCTTGGCGAATTAAAAATTTGAAAACCACATTTTCTGTTTACATAGGTTGTCCTTGTCTTAGTGTAAAATAACTTTGATATTCTGAAATATCAGAAACACATAAAACAGCAGAAAACATTAAGGGACAAATACGTCTGAACAGCGTAGTCTTTAGTTTTACAAGACAACTGTTCCACTTCCCTCACACTTTTACCTCAATTATTTATATTCTGTGTAGATTAAACTCTTAAATCATCATTTGTGTCAAAAACAAATTCAAAAACATGCTAATTTACCTTCAGTAGGCAGTTCAGTCTGTTGTCTCTATGAAGAAATAACACTTTAAATCTTCAATCCTCTCAGGCTTCAATGCTCCTCAGAGCTGTCAGACTACAACCCGCACAGGGAAGTCCTCTCCACTAGCTCCATCAAGAAGAACAGCAGCAGAAATACGTACACTACTTCAGAGCTATATTTGGTTGTAAAGATCGCTTTGTTGTCCTCTGGCGGGGGCTGAGTCCTCTGAGCTCCAGTGTCTCTTAGAGTCAGCTGTGTGTGTGTTATGCTCGAGTTGTACTCGTTGCTGATTAGGTCGCTCCTACTCATATCCCCGTGAGAAAAGGTTCATCCTTCCCTGGTTGCCAGCAGTAACACAAAATGACACACGTGACATACAGGAACAGACTCACTCATCGCACTCTTTAGGTTTTTTTTTTTCCACTCTCCTCCCACATACGGCTTCCTACTTGCTTGTGCTTGCTGTATTTCTCTTCCTCTTCTTTCATTTTTATCTGTTTTACCTCAGCCCGTTTTATCTGTCCCCTTGCTCTTTGTCCCTCCATGTGTAATTAGGTCATACGTAATGAATCATCCATACAGCCTTTCCTGGTAAATACCACCCCTCTTGTTCTCCTTCTTGCAGATAATCAGCTCTCGCAGGTTCCTACTTGCCCTATTTGTTGATTTGATGTTAAGTGCTTCGCTTGCCAGCGGTCTGCCTTCTGTGGAAATGGCAGCATGAGAGTTAATGACTTCAGAGCAACATGCACAGAGGTTGTTTGCTGCTTGGTCAGCTTCTGAGCTTATCCCTCTTGTGTTGGACAGAGCACATGGCCAGAGCCCACACCCACAGTGGGGTATGATTGCACAATAGATCCCTTGCTGGTTGTTTCCCTTTGTGTTTGATTTCCTTTTTATTACAAGAAAGCCATTTTACTTGTTCTGTTCTTGTAGTACAGACATGCACTCGTAAATAATTTTTGAACTCTGAAAATACTTTTAAGTGTCTGTCAAATGAAAATGGGTAAAAATTTGTTTCCAAAAAGGGTCCAAGCAGAAATTACATTTGCTAGTCATTGTAATGACAGCAAAGCTTGAGAACTATGTAATTAAAGCTTCATTATTGTTGTGCCAAAGCGTGTGCAGTATTGTTTATAGTGTTTTATTAGATTTTATGGTAACACTTTATTGAAGGGGTGTGCATAAGACTGACATTTCAGTGTCATAAACATAACAACATCCTCATGAATGTTTGACTTTTGTCATAAAGTGTCATTATGTAAATAATGACACTTTTAATGCAACATTGACATTTTAATGGACTTTTAATGCACATTTTAATAGAACTTTGCATTAAGAGGGTCATTATTGACCAAATGATGCAAAGTTTACACTATTTTAATGGAATTTTAATGCAACTTTTAGTGCAACTTTGCATTAAAAGTGGGATTATTTACCAAGTGCCCCTTGCACACCCCTTCAAATAAAGTGTTACATTCACTTCATTGTCTCATTGGGTAAACTGAGTACGCCCTGAATACATGTAAATAGCCTTCCATATTTTACTATTTGCCTCTTTTGTCTATCTAATCCGTGCCACACATCCCTCACACATTTTGTTGCAGATTTCCATTAATCATCCTAAACAAACATTTAATTTGCAAGACAAAGCAGGGACCACATTTACTTGTTGAAAATGCTTCTCGAACTCATTTAACCCTGGCAGACGTACCTGTTGGACCAGTACATGAATCAAATGTGCCCTTGTGAATTTTGTCTGTACTGTGAAAAATATTAAAATATTAAGACACTTGTAGTTTTTTTTTTTTTGCTAAAGCCAATGCAGTTTATTCAATAGTCATACTTATTTTCTGGTTTCTGTTCAATTCAACATAATTGCTCTTTGATGAGATCATAGGTATTTTCAGTAGCATTCTTATAGAAAATGAAGGACAGTCATCTAAAAGCAAGTACGGTTAAGCCTAAATTCATTCTGCCCCTTGATAGATTTAGGTTTTTTGATTGATATTTAGGTTTGCTGATTGAAATATTAGTTTTATTTTAGGGTCGCTCAGCAAGGGGCTGGCAGCAAGTATCTGACAGGAAGTAGCTAAAGATTAGGGTGAAAACAAGGAGGCCTTCGTAACTCAAATGCTTCAAAAAGCTCTTTACCAAAGATAAATCATCAAAAAACCATTGCAAAAGCCTGCAGTAACCATACAATTGTATTGATTAATGTATAGTGTAATGCCAATAAGGTTTTTTTTTTTTTTTGTGCTGTCATTAGAATATTTTTTTCAGATCATTCACACTATGATAATAAGTAATGTAGTATCCCAGTACTCAATGGGAAATAAGGGAAACCTTATATCTCATCTGACAGTTGTCAGGGACAACTGACAGATGAGATATATTTTATTTTCTAGCTACTGGGATCCCCACCCCTTTTTTACTCCACCCTGGTCAACTGCCCTTTTCAACTGCCCATATCTATGGATGTTTTCAAAAAATGTTTAAGAAATTAGTTTATTATTTAAGTATTGCAAAAGAAGTATTTATCAATATTCTTTTTAGATATTTGTGTATATTTTTATCTTTTGACATAAAGTTGTTTCAGTTCCTTCTAATAGAAAATGTTTTCTGTTGAATGATAGTCACTTAAAATTTTAGAGGCATGAATAATTTTGAGCTTACCTGCTCCTTACAACAGTTTTAGGTTCTTGATTGTTATTTTATTGTATTTTATCAAATTAGATGATCCATCTTTTGATTTTCTGTTGTCTTTTTTACTTTAAATTGTTTCTTTGCATTACAGTGTGGGGATCCTTTTAAAGATGAAGACATAGTTGTGCTTAATGGCACAAAAGAGGAGGTCCAGAAGCTGAAGGAGAAGATGGAGGAGAAACGAGTTAAAGCAAAAACCAAGGTGAATTCTGTTGTGAAAATTTATGAAGATGCATTGGAGTTTTTTTCTGACCATATTGGTAGGCTTGTCATGATAACACATTTTACTATATTATAAATTGTTCCATAAAGTAATGAGATAAATTATAACATTGTTGTTTTGAGACCATTTTCAGCTAACATAATGATAACTACATAATAATGCAACTATACACCTTGGCCTGTCACAATAATGGATATTATTGGATGGTACATTTCCCAAGAAATTATTGCGATAGACAATAACAATGTTTGTTTTGAGACCATTTTCAAGTGATATGTTAATAATAGCATAATAATGCAAGTTTGCCTTCTCAAAGACTAATAAAATAGATAAAACACAACCAAAACTATTAATTAAATGGTTAATATGATATCTCAGAATGGAAATTATGGAGCTAATTTTAATTTATCATGTGATTAATTGATTGATTAAAGGCTTATAGTGTATAGGGATATTTAACTTATTTGTAATCATAATCTGTCCTATCTTCTTTACAGAAATCAAAGAAGAGCAAGGCAGTTGAAACTGTCTCTGCACCGCCAGAATCCAAAGGTCTGTTCAAAGTCCAATTGAGGCATTATGTTATTCAGAAATTGATTTATTTAATCATAATTATACAGCTTATAAAATGCTCCCCGTGATTTGGACATCACTTTGTATGGTGCGACCTGTCTATCACCAAGTTGCCTTTGAGCCTGATCATGTTTACAGCTTATCGTGACCCCACAACTTGACTGAATATAATACAATTTGTTTATTCTAGAATTTTCTACCCTGGTCTTCAGTAGCCCTGATTCTAAAGAATTACTTAATGAGCCATAAAGACTCACCATTCGGTCTACAAAACCCTATTCATCACCTGTTTATTTAAATCAGGTGTGTTCGAGCAGGGCCATATGTAAAACTCTGATTGTATGTTCCAACAGCCAGGATTAGAAAACTCTGGTTTACTCCATGAAGTAGATTCATTACTGTTCAATCCAAATTCAAATCCAAAGTACGTTATTGATCCTAAAGGGAAATTAAATGTCAAGTAGACCTGTTAATATGTCTAGTACTAAAAATTATTTTGGGTTACATTTTGTTCAGCTAAGAACTCGATATATCATTACTGCATTGCAACATACAATTTTGCCTTAATACATAAAGTAAGATTAGAATGAGTAAATGTAAAAATAATATTAATGCTATTTTTAGTATAAAGGAGCATTTATCATTTCTGTACTAGAACCCATCTCAGTAGTCGGTGGCTTCCTGTTTACAAAAACACAATAGTTACTCAAAGAGGATGCTTGTGCTTTACAGGAGAGCCAACTACAGTGCCTTGTGAAAGTATTCACCTCCCTTTGGCATTTTGCTACCTCACAACCTGGAACTAAAACGGATTATTTCAGGGTTTGCATCATTTCATTTGCAGAACAAACAAAATTAGAAAGTCTGCTGACATTTCTGTATACATCTGCTTTACTCATGGATTCACCTCAGCACAGCTATAGTGGTTAAGGTTTCTAAGGGCTGGAGAATAAATCAATAATAATATGTATTGCAAGAGAGGTTTGATCAATATAGGTAGATAATACATTTGATGGAAAATTCAAAATTCAATTTATAGAATATTCTTTGAACTCCAATCCAGAACCATACAGTATTCTTGGAGATATTGGCACATTTAAGACTTTAGCTGCTCAACCTCACAACCCACTAAGCCAAGTTAGCGGCTTCAACTAACTTACTCACTCTTTGGTTACCTAGCAACAACAAGCTGGGTAAGGAGTAGTTTCAAGTTCAACCTCAACTTTGGTTACATAGCAACAAGCTGTTGAACAACTTGCACAGCAGCAGTTTCAGGTTTTGCTACCATGTCTCATAACTGCTTAAAAATAAAAAGCTATAGTGTGGAGTGAAAACTGTGGATAAAACAGGTAAGGCCACACCATCAGTATGGCAGTATTTCAGATAACAGAAAACTAATCAATAGTTATTGATATCGACTGATATGAAACACTAAAATTGTGATGAGTTTTTTAGGATTATTGTCCAGCCCTAATTTCTAACCAGAGCGTATTCTGTACTCCACACACTTGGGTTTTGCAGTTTCCAAGGGACACAGTAAATGTTGTCATCTTCTAAAGCTGCTTTATTGATTCTCTTGTCCCTCATTTGGATGACAGTACTAATTATTTTCTCGATAATCAGCCTGGTACTGTACTGTGCACTGTTGACTGTTGACTGCATGCAGTTTAGTCTCTATTTACATTTTGTTCTTTTATTTTTATTTTTTCTTTAAACTTTATCTCTCTCTTTAATGCTACATTTTTGATTGAAAAACACTAACTGATCCAACAGAAGGTAACCCTTTGTCTTACTTTGATTGTTTTGCATTATTTTATATTTAAAATATGTTTTCAGCTTATTTTTCTGTGGTTTGTCTTTGTAGTTATATTATCTGCTTGTGAAATAGCAGGTGTCTTTAGCAACTTAACCACATTGTGAAGATAAACCGTTCAGCCAATTTAGCTGGAAATTCTTTCTCTTTTTTTTGTTTTTTACAAACATTAGTGTTACCTAGTGGACTGATTCAAACATGTCGCTTATCTATTTCCCCTTCTCTCTGTGTCTCTGTTTCTTTCTGTACTGCTGGAGGTACAACACTACAAGCTTTAATTTAATCAGAAGTCATTTGCTGTCCAGTGAAGATCAGAAATTACATTGGTTGAACCTCAGAACTCTGCGTCCATGATGACGAGTTAGAGGAAAACACAGAATTATTTATTTCCAACATCACATATGATGACGCACATTTTAAATACAGTGGTGTAATTAAGGCTTAAACTAGTAATTATTTTAGTAATTAATTTATCTATTGGTTATTTTGATGATTAACCAGATAAAAATTGACACATTCTGCAGATTTTTCACAGATGAATGACAGCTGAATATCAAAATGCATTTATGCATTGGCTAATTTTCTTTTTGAGTAGACAAACAATTGATGTACCCAGTAAAGTAACTGGAGAGAACAAGTGTATGGCTTTTTTTTTTTTTTTTTTTAGCTGGTGCAGCTAAAACCTTCTGCACTGTTATGTATATGGAAAAAAGCTTTGGACTTTACTGTCCAACTTACATTCAAAATTATTTTGAGTGTGATTTTCTTGACTCTGAAAGAAATGTTAAACGGCCCAACTACAGCAGGAACTTCTCATGAGCCAGGTTATACTCTGCATTCTGAATCTTGGTGTGGTTTCCTGTTAACCTCTTATCTGACCAGAGAACAAGTAGCTAGCTGCAAAATAACAACTGCAGCTAGCTACAAAAACTTTTCCATCAGCTTAAAAATCTAGCTTTTTGTTCTGCATGTATGGAAGTTATTAATCATTACAACACATGGATTACACAGTTTTCAATCTTTGTTCATTATAAATCAAATTGCCGCTCTTCTCTTTTTATGGATTTATTTGGTTTTGCTTGTTATTGCACCAAATCCTCTCCCAGAGGGCTTCTATCCTCCTCCACTTATCTGAACCCCTATCTCCCTTTAAAACATGTGTTAAACAACAGTAGTGCCTGGATACAACAGTGCTTTTATGATATTGGACACAATGAGTTTCTGTGTCTTAATTATTTTTCTCCCACCCACAGAGGATGCCCAGTCTCCACCAGTAGATGTAGCTGGGAGGAAATCCCAACAAAATGGAGACGAGAGCAGCCAATCAGGTGGATAAACACAATTAGCTGAAGGACTTTGAGACAGAGCTTATGTTTACTGAATTACAAAAAAAAAAAAAACTTTATTTTTCAGATTTTTTTTTTTAATAAATTTGTACTTTTGAGATATGAGAAAATGCAATTTCAGACTTATTTTGTAATAAATATGGCTTCTTCAATGATGCTACATTTTCATGAGTCCCACCCTGTTTGAATATAATTTTGTCTACAACTGTATCCCTCTTTTATTTGCCATGCCTAACCCTGCTACTGTGTCTCTCTCCCTCCCAGCTGTGGCTGGACCTTCTGGTACCTCCAGCTCCACAAAAGGCTCCAAATCTTTGGCAGCTTCTGCCACCAAGAGATCTATCCAAGACATGGAGGAAAAGTCTGAGGCTTTCAAGTCCCTCTTCACCACCCACAGCTCTGCTAAACGCTCTAAAGACCAGACGTCCAACTGGGTCACTCACACACCTTATCACTTTTAACAGCTATTTCTCAGTGCAGAAAACATGTTCTTTTGTTGTTTCTTTTCTTTTTTTTTTTTAAATTCATTAATTCAAGTCCCTCATTATGTAAACACCACACATGCATCATTCAGCTGACCTTTAATAAAGTCACCAGTATGCAAATGCATTCCCCGTTTACCTGTTCAGTTCCCAGTAGCTCCTTGTTTACATGTTGTGAACATTTTGCGAATCCCTCCCTATACACTTTGACGTTGTTTTGTAACCTGATGTCCTAATACAATTCCTCTTCAAACAACAACCTTCTTTATGTCCAGCCTTTGGACAGGAACTTTGCTCTGAAAAGTGAAAATCTGTTAAATCTTTAACCCTCATCTCTGGGCAGTCTTTTTTTCCCCATAACTTTCTTTTACTTTTTTGCAAATTAGCTATTTTATTGCATGAAGGGAACAAATGTCTCAATATTTTTTTTATTTAATCAGATTCTGTTTTTTTTTTTCTGCAATGATTTCCCCCGTGCTCTGTGCTGTGCAGATTTGGAAATAAAATGCTTATTGTGTGTTTATCACATGTGTTGTATGTTTGGATTAAGGTTGTTTGCACCAGGCTAAAGCAACACCAACTTATAGTGATGCACTTGAGAAAAAGTAGATAAATGACTTGCAAATTATATACTCTGGTTTAAAGAAGTTTATAGAAAATAGATTATTTTTCTAAACATTTATTTATTAAGCATTTTTTCTATGTAGCAGATGTCACAAAGTCAGAACAGAAAGACTGTGTGTTCTGGAAAATTGTCTTAAATGTACTATTCCTAAAAATACGAGGCAAGTTTCACAACATCAGCTTCCTTACCTACTTATCCCTGAAAGCAGTTAACTTGTTTTGGGTACAAAGACATCTTTAATAGGGAGAATGATTCTGGTCAAAGAGCCAAGAAGTTTATACAGTTAAAGCAAAATGTCTTTGGTACATCAAATAAAAAAGACTCACCTTTTTTTCTATGTGTCTCAAGTTAAATCAGAAAAAAAAACTTCTCTTTTTTAGCTCAGATGGAATTACCAAGATTATTTCCATTTGCTAAATGCCACAATGAAATGGTAAGAAACTGTCAGACTTATTTAGACAATCAGAAGTTTACATACAGATTTGCTATCTTGGTAAGCCATGAGAGGAATCCCAAGTAATGATGCCATGGCTTTGGGAACCTCTGAGAGGTTAAGTGACAACTTTGAGTTAACTGGATGCACACCTGAAACACGCTGCTTCTTTGACACAATGAGAAAGTCAAGAGAAATCAGCCAAGATATCAGGGAGAGCATTATGGTGCTTCACAAGTTTGGGTCATCCTCGGGACCAATTTCTGGATGATTGAAGGTGCTGCATTCATTTGTTATGCACAAGTGATGTGGAGATCCAACCATTACACCGATCAAGACAGGTTTTGTGTTTTGGCGATGAACATGTTTTGCTCTGAAATGTGCAAATCAACCCCAGAACAAAAAGCCAGACCTTGTGAAGATGTTGGTTAAAGCTGGTATAAGACTGTCACTTTCCACACTAAAATGTGACCATGGGCTGAAAAAAACACTGAATGAAGAGGAAACCTTTACTGGGGAAATATATCTATGTACGTACAATTTTGATCCTTGAAAAGATTAATAACTATTTGACATTTTTTTTCTTTCTCATTTTGACATTTTCACATATTCAACAAGTTTACACAATTGACTCACTCACTTACTTGCTCTTTATTATTTCCGCTGTTTCATCTGTCTGCCAGCCTTTATGTCCGGGGGTACCCTCTACGCCCAGATCTGTTTCCAAAATGAAGCAAAATTTATGCTCAAGTGGTTGGATATAATTTATAATGCCACAAAAACATGGCATTATAAATCAGTTTATTTTTAATACATATCCCTTGATATGAAATAATTACACCTGAGTAAATTAATCAATTTTTAATATAAAGTAGCCTGAATGTCAACAGTAACAAAGCATAGGCTATTGGCTATGTGGACATAGATTATTATAGCTCTTGTTTATATTAAATGACTTCCAAGTATTGCATATTGAGACGCACAAAAGCAGAATACACTAAAAAGAAAGTAAAACCACGGAGCTAAGGAATCGTCAACCAAAATCTGCCGTCACACTGGTACTTGTAAAAATGATTGTTAATCTTTTTTTTGCATATATTTTTGTCAGTACCCGTACATAAATAATAGATTAAAATAAAAGAAGGCTTTAACTTACATTAGAACTTTAAGTTTTCACGGATGAACAGGAACAAAAAAATTAAACTAAAAAAAAAAAGTAAAGTCAGAATGACGTAGCTAATCTACTTTAAAATACATTTTATTAAAATGTGACCTAAGAAATATCTCTTATTTATGAGATTTACCTGTGGTTACACAAAACATAAATTATTAATCGCCTCGTTTTGTCTTTTACTGCCTATGTGTGGAGGGGGTGTTTAACTGACTTGAAATGATAAATGTTGGAAATATACCGCAGAAAAACAAGAAGAAAATATGTATATGATTTAAATGTTTTGTTTTTCTATATAAATATACATGTGACTGTATAATCCATAAATTCGTGAAAAATTAATACTTGCTGTTACTATTAAACACCCCTAAGTTGGACCATACCATGAGTGAAGTAAACCGTTACAGTGGGAGGTGTCACATAACCGCTTTCCTGTAGCTGCCAAGAATTACAGTGGTTCACCAAACTCAAGCGTAAAATGACGGATTGCATAAATTCATTGACATAAGATTTTTTTTATTAACTTTAAAAAAAAAATAAACAAAAAAACAAACAAAGCATTGACAAATGACTCCAGACCCAAGACCCTCGGTTGTCTCCTTTTACGTCTGCTGCGACTATTTCCTAACAAACTTGTCATTCCGCACCCCGCAGCCTTCCGACTGTATTTTATAAGAAATGAAAACCTAAGTTCTTTTCAGTGTGGGTGTCTGGCCCACCCTGGGTTTTCCCACTCACTCTGAGGGCTGTGGCAAAGCGCGCTCTGCAGGAAGTGAGAAATATGCTGCTTAACCTATTTCTGAGACACATGTTCAGCTTTCAGATCAAACTCAGAAGAATTGGCTCTTCCGCAAACCCGCGAAAACCAGCTATTTATTGAAGAATAACGGAGCGTACAATCGTGTTTCCATTTAAGTTGGCTTTTATAGCTATGGTGGTTTTGTGTAGTCCTAAAACACAATACAAAGAAATTGTGTGAAAGGATATAAAATGCCCAGCTTACATTTACATTTATTAACCCACTAAGCAAAAAGGAAAAAATAAAATAAAATACATAATATACTTGAAGCTTTAAGAGTGGAAGAGTACACAAACCTACATTGATTAGTTGAGTTAATTTACAAACTGTGAGCTGCCCCTGTTACTCGGAAAATGTTCAATTAACAGGAAGCAAATGTTTAGAACAGATTATTTGCCACTGTATTCATTAATCTGCAATGCTGATGATAAACACAGGGTAGTATAGTTAAAAGCCCAAATATTTCCTCTCACATCTATAAAAAACAAGAAAAGCACGAAATACAATCTAGGAACCACTTACATTGGCCATGAACGCGCATCTCAAAACTATAAAGTCTGAAATTATCAACAAATTATTTCTTTCACCAATAGGTGGCGCCTCGGAACCATATGACACTACAGAAATGGAACCTGGGAATTCCTACAATGTTAAATCAAATGCTGATAAATTGAGATCTGGTGGGGGAATCTGTTGACTTGGCAGTTATCATAACTTGTGACTAAATGTTGTGACTCAGATTTGTCACAAGCCATTGGACATATTTGAACTTTCTGCCTTCCTTCCCAAGACGTTACATGTAGTAGAAAACTAACCCAGTGGGCCATGGTGAAGGCACAGTCATGCTGTGGTAGTGCTTTTTCTCAAGGGATGGGGAAGCTGTTAAGAAGTCATGGGGAAATGGATGGAGAATAAAAAAATAATACTGATAGAAAGTCTGATGGAAGCTGGAAAAAGGCAGTTGGTGCTAACATTCAGCTATGGTATGCATATATACCTCTAAACCATATATGCAAGCATATATGGTTGCATATATGCAAGCATATATGCAAGCATATATGCTTGCATAACCATATATGCAAGCATATATGGTTTAGAAGATGGAAGCATATCCATATGTCGTCCCAGTCAAAACTGAAATCTGAGGGAATCTACGGCAAGGCTTCGACATTGATGTTCACAAAGGTTTTCTAACAAATAGTCTGCAACAAAAGGTGATTCCACAATGTAGTGTGGCACACATTTCAGATTTTAGATGTATTCGTTTCCTTTCTCCTCACAGCACTACATAATTTATATTGGTCAGTAAAAAAAGTACGAGCAAAATACATACTAGTGCATAGTGCATTAGGATACATTGAGCAAACCTCAATATTGTAATAAGGGTATTGAACCACAAGATGGCACCAGATGCATATTCATAGCGTACAGTGGCGCTTGTGATTCAAGTAGGGTAACGTATGTATTAAAATCACGTTATGCATGCATTTTTATAATTCATTTGTATACAAGGAGGTTTTGGTTTCTAAGCACAAAGTTGCACTATTTTCCTTTTCATTTGCCTTTATTGAGATTTATTATATTATACGCCTAAGTGGTACAAGTGCTGATCTAATGCCAGTTTAAAAATCATCACGACTGAAAAAATAATGGGAACCATAAAATACTTTATTTATTATACACGATTTTTTTTTTTTTTTAATTCCATCCATCTTGGCCTACTGTGGCCTTTCAAATGTCGAAGAAGCTTTGACTGTCGGGTTTACCTTTCTAAAAAACATATGACAAAATTCAACCAAAACTTGTGCTATATTTTTCAGTTTGTCGGATGTTTTTATTCATAAAGGTAGCTCAACTATATTTTCGATTAAAAAAAGCAACCTCAAATCTAAAATGTTAAAAGCAAATTGGTTAATCCAGCTTAGTTCCAATGAATGCTTGAGTTATAATTAATCGTTTCAATCTAATAAAGCAGATACTTTATTGTAAGCAGTTTTCATCCTACCTGCTTTCTGTGTGATCAGTATGGTGCTGATTACAGGTTGAGACCTATTCTTTGTTGGTTTGGTAATTGTCTGCATGGTGCCATTATAAACAGACGCTATCTAAATGAACCCAAATGAAATTTCAGTGAAAGCCAGATCTCTTGATGAGGCCGCAGCGTCATGGCAGGTCAGAACGCGGATCAGAGAGGTGCGCCCTTCGTTTCCTTTAACCAGATTTATCGATCACATTTTGAGCAACATTTTGAGAAACTTTGATGTATTCACTGGTTTCACTTAAAAAAAAAAAAAAACATTTAGGTGGAGATCAGATAACAGCAGTCATTCTTGGCCTTTAAAAACTTCAGTTGCCTTTGAAAGGAGATTCTTCTGGTCAGCCCGGGGCGATGTCATTTAAGGGGGGAGGAATTACCTCATCCCAAAATTCCTCTCTTTTTCTCTCGTTTTATTTTAATCCTCAACCTGTAAAACTTTTTTTTTTTTTTACCTTTTATTATGTTGAGACTGGTTTAAAAATCCGCTTTACATTTTTATAATCCCATTCCTAGATCCGCACATTCCTTGGCATATATCTTCAAAACCATAATTTTACTTCAGTCTTGGACTTCGTTTCACACTTTCAAAAAATATTTTATTCCATAAGCCAAGGAAAAACAAAACAAAACAAAACAAAAGAAAAAAAAAACACCTTCAAGATTCCGTGGATGAGTGAGATTTGATTTGTCCCACTCAGGTGTATTGGTTACACCGGCGCATGCGCACTGCACGATAATCAGGTGAAGTAAAACTCTATGGTTTTAGTCAGTCGCTGGGTCTCAGAGGCATTGCCGCAACTGGAGCTTTGCAGATGTCTGTGCTGGAGAGGATAGACTGGAGGGTGAGTTGATTCCTCCTCCTGCGTGCTTGTGTTTAGGTTTCTCTTACGACTGATTCCATTCAAACAAAACTTGTTTTGTGTATATTGCCCTTTTTTCTGTTCAGACTGGATTCCTATTATTTTGTATGTTCCCTTTAGTCATTGGTTTGTAATCTTGTAGCGCTGTACGAGTTTCAGAAACTCTTATGGTTTAATAATAGTCAGAGTCATGCAGAGTCTGATTCGCTTGTATTAAAATGTTGATTTGGGGATAGATTCAATTTAATGTATTTGTATTATCAATTCATATTTAGGGTAAATCAGTTGCAACCATGTCTATAACCATGCTGTAAGTTAAACCGTAAATAATATGTCCACATAATAATGGACTACGGTACAAATGTAATTGCTTGTTTGGTTTTTAAGTTAAAGCCTGTCCGTTTTCAGCTATTACCCACCTTTTTAAGATGTGTTTTTCATTTTGTTGCTAAGAGTTAAATCAATCCAATCACCTGGCAGGACAAGCTCATTGGCATGTGTGTTATTTTTTAATTGACCCGGGAACAGATCCAGTTCATCTTTACACCTGACATCAAATGAGTCAGATATCACTGTCATCATTATGCCAAGCTGCACTTTTCAGATTGTTCAAAGCATTATACAGTCCAGCCAAGCGTGACTAACTTCCCTCAGCAGGCCTGCTAAAGAGGATGGTATTTAATCAACGTGCATTTTGCTTCTGCTTGGCATCACAACAAGCCAAGAAGCAACACGCTGAAAAAAAAAAAAAAAAAAAAAAGAATAAAAGAAGAGGATAATCCTCTGTCGCTCACGTCCAGTGGTTCCCATGCTCACTAGAATCACAGCTTGGGTGGATAGACGCCACAGACTCTTTCCCTAAAGGACAAAAGACTGTCCATTGTAGGCTTAGACGTCAAATTATATTAAATTAAGTAATAAATTGCTCCCGACAAAAGGACAGTGAAGGACACTGATATCAAACTGTCGAACGTAAAACTCACGTAGTTTATCAATCATGCAAATTACTGTTTAATTTAAAAATGAGCTCTCCTCTAAGATGTAAATGAAGCTGTAAATGAATCTCAACTAACAAAGACTTGTTAGTTGAGATTCTTTGAGTTTCGAAAGTCTTCCGTTTCTTTTTTGAGACATAAATAATCTGCTAAACTTTGGGGTTTGTTGTGGTTTGAAACGACCGCTTAACGACCACTGAGAAAAACCATAACATTAAAACCTCATTGACCCGTTTATAGAGTCGCCAGGCGTTCAAGCTGCTTGAGAGATAGAAAAAAAAAGAAAAAAAAAATTAAAACAGCATTTTCTGCGAGACAAAAAAGAAGAAGAAGAAAAGATACATTGGATCCTTTTCGGAATATGCAGTATAAAACCAGTAAAGAAGAGCAAAATCTCTACCAAGATCAGAGATAATAATGGCTGTGAGTTTTGGAAATTTAATTTGATGAAGGAAGAGAAAATGACTAGGTCTAAAAAATAAACAAGTGTAAGTTGTAATTATCAAAATGATCGACATAATAATAATAATAATAATAATAATAATAATAATAATAATAATAATAATAATAATAATAATAATAATAATAATAATAATAATAATAATAATTGCAGACTATATGAAATCAAATAATTCAAAAATATTGTTGGAAAAAATGTATCTCATATAACACGGGGACTCGTTGGCTTGAAAATAGGAATTTTAACGAAAATAAATAAATAAATAAAAGGGCTTCGATTAATTTCTGTAACTCCCAAAAACCAAACAGGATTTAAATTCTCATTGTGTCGTTTCCGGGCAGTAATCATTCTAGACATTAAACTAAATACGCCATTTTTTAAGTTTTATTGATAGGAAACATGTTCAGCTAGCGGTGAAATAAGCTGTTTTCTTTTAATGATAAGGGGCTTTATTTCACAACACCGGACCCAGTTGGTTTACAGGGACTGTAATCTAGAACATCTGGTTGTCTTTTCAAAAACACAAGCCCTTCAGTTCAGGAACCCATTGGGTTTGAAGAGAAAACCAAAATCAGAGGAAACCTAATTAGTTTTGTGGTAAGAAGCTGTGCCCATCGCTGCACACAAAGAGTGATTTAAAAGTTTGTAGGGAGTGTTTCAATTTTTGACACCGACACAGGACACAAGACGGCTGCACAGACGGACAGGTTTCTGATTGGACCATCCTCCCGCCAATCAGAGGTTTTTTTTTTTGTTCCACCCTGTCATCGGCATCCTTGGACAGGGTAACGCCCTCTCACAGTGGCTGTGCAGATATAACACAGAGCTAATTTTTTTTCGGCCCAATAGGATTGAACATCTCTGTTTCGTCCAAAAGAGGGAGTCAAGTTTCTTATGCAGCAGTTTTCCCCACTTTCACAACACAACTCCAGAGCGTACTGACCGGAGAGAGAAAGGGGGGTGAGAAATATTGTTTGACGACTGCTTTCTCTCACAGTGGGTACGGAGACTCATAGGCTCATAGCCTGTCTGCTGTGGGAGCGTCAATCCGTGGGTCAGTTTGCCCTTGAGCCCTCACCTCACAACTTTGCTGTCTGATTGCTGCAGCAGAAGAGCAATCGGGTTCATGATCTCAAGGGAGCTCCCATTTTTTCCACACCTGGATTAACCCAAGGCGACGTTTTCTTTTTCTTCCTCTTCTTCTTGCTTTCTCGTTATTTTTTATTTTTTGCAACGGAGAATCTCGGACAGAATGTTGTGGAAACTAGCTGACAACGTCAAATATGAAGAAGATTGCGAGGTGAGTTTTGGTAATATACCGTCGTTCAAAACGAAAGAGAAGGGAAAGTTTGGTTTTCAACAACACGAATTATTGCGCGGGTTGGTGTTTGTTTCCTGTGCGAATATAAAAAAAGAGAAAGAATGCATGAAAAGGTATGTAACATTAACAAAGTAGGACGTATGTTTGGACAGTAATGCTGGGCAAAACTTATCAAAAATAATGTACAACTTTGAAACTTTGATGCAGTTATTGACAATAAAATTGAATAAAGCTTTAAGAATATAATAATAACAATAATAATAATAATAATAATAATAATAATCTAAAATAAAATATTTTGTTTTATAGTTATTATGTTAAGTGATTTAAAATACACCTTTATTTAAATAGATAAAGACGAATCCTATTACCAGTCTTAATGTACACCCAAATGGTAATTATTTTTATTGGAAACCTTTCAAGAGATAAGGTATTTGACACCTATAATTTCCTTAAACGATATATATCCCCACTTGCCCTGCAGTTGCCATCTCTCTCAGCTGTTTTGTCTCTTCCCTCTCAAAGGAAAGGCATGACGGCAACAGCAATGGGAACCCCCGGCTGCCTCACCTGCCAGCGGTCAGTCAGCACCTCTATAGCCCGTCTCCTTCTCTCTCACACTCGGCTGGTTCAGACTTCCAGCCCCCGTACTTCCCACCTCCGTACCAGCCCATCTCCTACCCCCAGTCCACCGACCCATACTCCCATCTCAGCGACCCGTTCAACATTAACTCCATACACCAGTCGCCTTCGTCGAACCAGCAGCAGCCGTCCTGGCCCGGCCGGCAAGGCCAGGACGGACTCGGGAGGAGCGGACTGGCGAGTCAAATCTTGGGCCTCGAGGGAGGCTCGTCCGGGGTGAGAAGAGAGGGGTTCCGGCGGCCGGAGCTGCTGCCCCCGCACAGCCTGGACTCTTCAGTTATTGGTGATAATATGGGAATTCATGACATGGGCCCTGGACTGGAAGACGTTCAGGTAAGAGCATTGTAACATGGAGTTACTTGACGGTATATTTTGGAGTTACTGAATTCGAGCGAAGCAGATTCTTAAACCCATTTGGATTGTTAAAAACCTTGTGGATTAGTCTAAGAAATTTAAAAGTCACCGATTAATAATTTCTAAAATTTCAATTTGAGGTAATTTTCCATACTTTCGACATTTATAAGAATCCAGATTAAATATCATCTTCTTCACATTTTTTCACTCAAATTGTGATTGTGTGACTACAAAGTTAAACCCTGTCAAATTAATCTTAAGTTTACTCATTTATGTCGCATCAACAAAATATCCTTATCTACCTCTTTCTGTTTTTTTAATCAGCATGTAGATGACCACAGTATTATTATGCCAGATCAGACAGTCATCAAAAAAGGTAAGTTGTCCCAAATTCTTTAAAGTTAGAATTTAGAAAAAAAGAGAGAAAGAATGAAAATGAAAAAGAAAAAGAGTGCTCTTGTTTGAATTTGCTGCCTGGGGTACATTTGCCTTTGTAGTCTTTGTGCAGCCAATGCTGTAATTACTAACAGGAATGGGAAATTATACAACAAGAACTGTGTTTTTTCACTCTATATTCCAAAAAAATACCATGCTTCTGATGGCATGTCAGGGCACTGAGTGCACAGAAGGAGACAGCTTTTTGTCTTTTATTTGCACTACTGCTCTGCACGATGATAATCCGCATGTAGCCACGAGATGCACTCATCTAAGCTTGACATGATCCTCCACCTATTCTGTTAGTGAAGGTGCTTGAATGGATTCATCAGTGGGAAAGGAGCTGATCCCTGCTTTCAAATTCGCCAGGCTGTAGCTGACATGACGGGAAAATTGAGCAATCTGGCAGCCGGGCAGTGTTGAGTAAGGAGCAGAGGAGGAAGGCTTTGAATCATCTTTCAAGCTCTTTATGGCAAATCTGTTCTGATCACCTTTTCAGGAATTTAGGAGTTGGTCTTGAATCTTGAGTTGTGTTTGGCTGTTTGCAGGACCAGCTTCTGGTTGGGTGTGGCGTTTGGGTTGCACATGAAAGACAGTTTGGTAATCCATTTGGGGCATGAATTGTGTTTTGAAATTTTTGCTGCTTTGACAACAGGGTCCAATAAAACTTCAGACAGACAGACAGACAGACAGACAGACAGACAGACAGACAGACAGACAGACAGACAGACAGACAGATAGATAGATAGATAGATAGATAGATAGATAGATAGATAGATAGATAGATAGATAGATAGATAGATAGATAGATAGATTACAAGCAGAAAGCTATGTATGCAGCAGAATCAAGCAGCCCATCTTCATGATTTTATGGAAATCAGGTTTGGGTCATTATGTTGTTCCCATGCTGAAGGCCACACTATCGGCAATCTAGGTTTTCCCACTTGTAAACAATGGCATGTCATTCCCAGGCATGTGCCCCAGAGGAGAAGTGAAACACCCATGTGACTCTGTGATTTCTGTCTCAGTATTAGGACTACGAGGTGGCAGGAACCTTGATCGCATACAGAGGACTTATTATCAGGGGGGCTTTCTTGCTGGTGAGGATGAAGATAGCTGTATTTTGTATTGTAGTGTGCTGTACTTTTTTTTTTTTTGTTTGTCTGCAGACTGTCAGTCCTTTTGTGTTTGATTAAAATAAAATCTATATTGAATGTGATCAAAAACAAAGTTGTAAATACTTTTAGAAGAGAGCAGGTCCTTTACAAAGTAAGGGTTTAAATGAGGTTCAGCTTGTTTGTGGATACCTGTTTGTGGATGGTGTTTAAAACGAGGGCTAACCTTCAGGCATCCAGTGTTTCACGAACCACACAATATTTCGAAAGGTTCAAGAAGATGTTTCTTGTAAACACTCATTCACCAAAGACTGGTTTCCTCGGAGCTGCCTAATCATACATACACACAGTCACACACGCACAGCTTCTTGTGATTACATGCAAAAGAACAGACATTCAAGGAAGGATTTAGAGCTTATGTACGTACACTGGAAAAGGGCATATGCAAACAATCACTGTTGCCCAACCACAATTCTTTTATTTTGTGTTCATAATGTAGGTTTTCCCCTTTCTCTCCAGGCCCTGTCACACTACCGAAAGGCAACACGCTGGGCCTTCCCTTCCAGAAAGAGTCACTGCTGGGCATGGTATCAAACCCCACAGAGGTGTTCTGCTCCGTACCGGGCCGCCTTTCCTTGTTGAGCTCCACGTCCAAGTACAAAGTTACTGTGGCTGAAGTCCAGAGGCGTTTGTCACCCCCGGAGTGCCTGAACGCATCACTCCTGGGAGGAGTTTTACGCAGGTCGGGGCTTAAATTCATTCATCATGACAGCTTGACTGGATTGAATATAATTTTTTTTTTTTTTCCTTCTTGACCTGATTTTACTTTCGACCTTAAATGTTATATGTCTTCTATCTGTAAGTCATTATAAAAACCTTAGATATAAATCTTAATAACACAATAGAGCATTAACCATAGCTCAAAGCTCAGTGGCTCATGGAAAATACTTTGTTTTTTAAAGTTCATCTTGGCTTGTGGTCTTTTTGTGTATTTTACAAGGCATTCTTTGTTCTAACATGCTAATCTGAAAAGTGTTTGATTTATGTTTGCTGATGTTTGCATAATATATAATTTTATCTGTGCTATAGCAGTTGCTCTTTTGTTACATATGTTGTAGTGACAGTCTGTTGAAGAATTGGGGGTGGGGGTTACCATTTGTGCTTAACACCCCTGATCAGAGCAATTTTTTTTGTCAAAGTGCATGTTTGCCACTTCCCATGTGCCTTTGTTAATGCTGACATACACAACGCTTTTTATGTAGGTCAAATACTTAGAGGGGGGGGTGGGGGGGGGGTTGTAAGTACAGAAGGGTGGGGAGTGCGTTGAGACGATGGGGGAGTCGGGAGGATTTAGTCGCACATGCCTCTCCAAAGATCTCTCACCCACAATATAGAGGGAGAGATGCCGGCCTGACCATGCAGAAAACTGACTCTGCCATGGCAAGTTAAGAGTATGAGAGCCTCTACAAATGCGTGTTTGAGTGATGGATCTGTTTTGTTTTTCTTTAAGGTTAGGAGAAGCACTTTATATTTTAGAATATTAAACATGGAGTGAGACCTTCTTTTCTATAATATTCCTACATTACTAAAATTTCACACACTAGTTATTTTCTTTTAATGCACATGTCCAATTTTCTGAAATAATAATCACCAAAACTCATAAAATAATAGAAAATACTATCAAATAGTATTGGTGAGATTTTATTTATTTTTTTCTTAAAATGAAATAATATGGATTCAAAATCTGTTGGTGCTTTCAAGGATTTAGACTCAGTTCGTTTTTATGTCATCCCACAGAGCCAAGTCAAAAAATGGAGGTCGTTCTCTGCGAGAGAAGCTGGATAAAATTGGACTTAATTTGCCTGCTGGAAGAAGGAAGGCGGCCAATGTCACTCTACTTACCTCACTTGTAGAAGGTATGACGCATCACTCAGTACCATATCGCACCTTTCTGACTTCTACTGCATCTTACGCCTGCTGGAATGCTGCTCAAACAGCGTGGGAATGTACGAGTGTCATTCTCCTCAGCGTAGTGTGTTTTTATTAGAGCGCGATCTTAAAACAATTCAAGCCGCCTGTCAAACAGCTTTGTTCTTGAGAAAGGTGTTGAAGTAGCTAGCAGTATGTATGCATTAGGTGACTTTTTACATGGATGATTAGCCTCTCCAGTTGAACAAAATAGGAATAGACGAAAGGCTGTGCCAATGGCAATTTTTTTACTTTTGTCTTGAGCCGTTAAAAAACATGTCCATGAGGCATTCAGGCTCTATTCTCTAAGCTGTTCTTCTATAAACAGCGATCTGGGTCCACCAAAAAGAAATGGACTGACAGACAACTTCTAACAAGCAAACGTCTCTCAGAAATAAATCCTTCTCTGTTTAGTGTTGGAAGAGTAAAATGTATTTTTATATTCGTTTGTTACTGCTTAGTAAAACATACTTATTTTGTTTTCATAATCCCAAACAAGACATCACAAGTCTTTAATTACCGTATTTTCCGCACTATAAGACGCACCTAAAAACCTTCAATTTCCTCAAAAGCCGACAGTGCGCCTTATAATCCGGTGCGCCTTATATATGGACCAATATTGAGCCACAACAGGTCCAGCAACGGACCTTACCACAGGGGCCGCGTTTCATTGGCTAATGCCCATTTTAGGTCACAGTGCAGCTACCACGTGCGTGACCGTCTCACAAACACAAGCTACAGTAGTAAACATATGCTAATGTACATTGTGGACCATCAAAACCATGAATGCCGACTTACCCAGCCTTGCAAGAACAATAGGCATCAGTGATCTTGTCCACAGCTATATTTATGCTGAGGGTGTGAGGATCTGCTGTTTTCCTCATCTATCGGTAGCTTTTAGCTGTGACGCGCACAATGTTGGAGGCATCCAGTGGCTCAAACACCTTGATGTCGTCCAAAAAAGATGACATGAACTTGTTGGTTCCCCTGTCCATTGTCGTGGCTGATATGTTGTGAAAATCCGGCAGAAATGCTACGCTAATTAACTCAGATCGAAATGAAAGACGTCATGTTTACACAGACATGCAGTAGGCTGCTTAAGCAGCCGCCAACTTCTTTTTCCCCGTAGAAGAAGTAGTGCGCGGTGCATGCTGGGATAGTTGTCAGAACACTGGTTTGTTAATAAAGTTTGATAATACATTTAAAGGGGGGGAGGGGCAGGGGAAGAGAGACAGAGACTGCAGCGGCAGCGTGTCGGTTGGTCTGTGTTACCCAGAAAGCAGTTGGGCATAATATCGCAACACCAACACCGTGAGTGAAACAACGACTGGGCCAGCCTACTATATAAAGTACTCGGGGACCATTTCTTTATTAATGTGGATGTGTAATAATAGAGTATGAAGCGTCTATTCTATGCGCCTTATAATGCGGTGCGCCTAATGTATGAAAAAAGTCCTAAAATAGGCCATTCATTGAAGGTGCGCCTTATAATCCGGTGCGCCTTATAGTGCGGAAAATACGGTACATACTCTGATTATTACTATTTTGTATTTTTTTTTATTCAAACCAGCCAAAATCCCCTCAGACCAGGTTATATTGGTGTAGTACTATTTTATGGCATGAGCTAAAGGCAAGATAAAAATTTGTCACCTTGTACATGCCAGATGTATCTTGATACGGTTAGACTTTCATATGATCACAGTATCACTTTCAAAACGCCTACCTGCCGCTGGCTGAAGCAGGATATTTTTTTTTTTCCCTCCCTAGATTCCCATTCATTTTTATAAATAGGCTAATGATTCTGTGCAGGAGAATGACTGGAGGCCTGTTTTATTTCGAGACCTTCAAAGCTGAATTAAGTGTTGTTATGTTGTGTTCAGCTCCCCAGGAGGGCCAGCTGACCTTAAAGCTTGTGCTTCTGAACATCTGCCTGAATCCTGTTAGTTATGTGCAAGACTATCAAAAAAGCATAGCCTGAGGTGCTTTATGCCCTCAGTATTACCATTTATCCGCATAAGCCCGTTATGACAGTGCAAATCAAAGCAACCTCAAGATGGAAATAAATTCCTTCCACTGGCTTTGTTTTCCACAGACAAGAGGTCTTAACACTGGCGATCATTCTCCAGGTTAACAGATTCTGTTTAGATGGCTTTCTTTCCAACAGGTTGAAATGTAGAGGTTGAATAGATAAATTATAGATCTTGATGCATTTAGAAGTCACATTTCAAAATTTTTATATTATCATACAGTGTGAGATAGTAATATAAAAACAACACCAATTTAGTCGTAAAAAAGATAACATAAAAAAAAAAAAAATCCACATTTGGATGTAGGTCCCAACTCATCAGTCATGAAAGAATAAAAGTGCTTATTTCATTTTTATTTCACATTTGAAATGATTCGCATGCAATGCATTTTTTTCTGCAAAGTGGTCAAAAAGAAATAATTGCACATTTAAGGTTTCTTCTCTACACCTCATAGGTCTTGTTTCATTTATTTTTCAACAAGTAAACAAAAGCAGAAAAAATAATAATGTCAAAAATAAGCACTGATGTAACATTTAGATTGGTTTGGGTAAAGTGTTTAAAAATATATATTTAAAAAAAATTTTTTTTCACTCTTAGTTCAGTGTGGAAAACACTCATCTTTACGATATGTTTGTAAATATATTACAGGGTGACACATATTCGCTGTTCACTGGGACAGGGGGTACAAATATGAAATAAGCATGTTTCCATTTCTCTTTGCCAGCAATTGTATGTTTGTTATTTAAAATAAGGAAAATAAAAACAACAGCCTGACCCAGTTTAAACTGCTGCTCATACATTTTGATCAAAGACAAGAAAATTTAATTAAATTTAATATTTCACATTTTCATTACTTGTGTCTTATGAGTAAAGCCTTTCAGCTTAACATTCACAGACTAAGGAAAAAGGTGCAATTCAATAATATTTGGAAGTCTGTCGTTTTTGCATATAGACTCTGTCCTCTTTGAGCATAGCTTCTAAAATAACTTAAATAGGTGTAAAAAACACATGACTCATGCCACCAAAGTGCATGTTAATTATGTTGAGCTCAGACCAGCAGAGCCACTGTTGTCACTTCTACCGGGTTTAGAATTCGACACCCTAATTACTGCAGTTGTTTTGGAAGGAATGAGTGTAGCAGTTTGAGGGAATTGTTTTCTTTTCATCCAACTCTTTAAACAACATTATGAACTTTTCCCTTTGTGTGCAAGAATATGGTGTGATTTCAGAGTAGTTTTTGGGGAGTTGTCTGGAAGAAGAAATGTCTTGTGCCTGGTGGTTTGAGCTAACAACTGATTTTTTCATTTTTGTTTCTACAGGTGAAGCTGTTCATTTAGCAAGAGACTTTGGTTATGTATGCGAGACTGAGTTTCCTGCAAAGGCAATAGCTGAATATTTGGGCAGGCCCCATGTGGAGCGCAACGAGGTCAACTCTCGCAAGAACATGCTCCTCGCTGCTAAGTCAGTATTTCTAATTTGTGGTTTGCATCTTATTTGCACGCATTTATTCACTTGTAACAGAGTCAGGTTGCAACTTGCCTCTTTTTTTTTTTTTTTTTTTTAGTTTTTCAAAGCCTATTTTCGCTCTGTTATTTTGGCAGTAGAGCAGCTACCTTACTGAAACACCCACTGTGTTATCTATTGGGTTGGCTTTCAGGCCAAGTATATTATTGCATCCATCCTGACTTTGGTTTCTCTCCCCTCAGGCAAATCTGCAAAGAATTTACTGACCTGCTCACACAGGACCGGTCACCGTTAGGAAACTCAAGGCCGGCGCCCATCTTGGAGCCTGGAATCCAGGGCTGCCTGACTCATTTCAGCCTCATCACTCATGGATTTGGTTCTCCAGCCATCTGCGCTGCAATGACCTCCCTCCAGAACTACCTAAATGAGGCGCTCAAACAAGTGGACAAGATGTACTTGAGTTCTGGCAGTGAAACCCAGGGATCCTCGGAGAGCGGGAGCAAGTCCACTGACAAAATGGACAAGCACAGGAAATGAGAGCTCAAAAGAAGAAAACCTGAATTTCACAATCACAGAATACACTCATTCTTGCTGCCCTCTCCCTGTTTTGGACTTTTTGAAACTTATCTTTAGTATTACCATTTTGAGAGCTTATTTTGTATGTGGGTGTGTATGTGTGCTTCCGATGTAAATGTATATTTCTACAAAACTTTGGATTTGTCACAGATGGCTACACGTCAGTATGTGCTGACTCCATATAGGGAATTCTGTGGACTCGGCTTTTTGGGAGCTGCTTCTGTGATGGTTAAACATACCATCAAATAATAACTATGCAGTTCCATAAAATTCCAACTCAACTACAGTTTTTTAAAGGGGGGTGGGAACAAGTGCATTCAGTTTTTTTTGTTGTTTTTCTCTAGTGGACATCATTTCAAGATGCGTTGCAATGGCTGTGAATTCCACTCAGCACCTCTCTCCCTGCCCTCCCCCTTCAGTCTGGAGGCAAATCCACTGATTTCCTGTGTCTCAATGGACCTGCAAAGGACAATTTTTAAGTGTGTGTGTGTGTGTGTGTGTGCACGCGTGTGTGTGCGTGTTTATGTGTGAGAGAAAGAAAGAAAGAGACATAGCGAAAGAGAGATGCAAAACTGTTGTCTTTCATTTTTTTCTTCTTCTTATTTTGTACACCCAGTTCTGACTCCAGTGTTATCATGCTTTTCTTAATGGGAGACAATTTGAGTCTGGCAATAATTTCTCAGTCAGTGCTCACTCACAAACCAGAGACTTTAAAGATGGTGCATAAGGCGCCTTGCAAGTGTTTGTGTGGATGACAATCATTCCCACAATTCTGTTCTCCAACATTCGTGTTTGAAAGCATGAGGTAACATCAGCCAAACATCAATCTTACTATGAATGCGTGTTGTAAGAATGTGTGTACTTGTACATAGTTCTTTCTTTTAAAATGTTTTTAACTAGACATTAAATTCAAAATGTCAAAACATAGAATTTTATTCAATTTGTTGTCCTGGAATGTAAATATATATTTTTTAATTTATGTTGTAATTTAATGGGTTTGTGTAAATAATAGCATCATTGAGGTATATGGTCTAACTTTTTACAGGATGTGTTAGAAACTTTCTAAAATGGGTTAGATTTTTTTCTCAAGTAGAAGTTAGGAAATGGGCATGATTTGCCTTTTTTGTTAAAGATGTAAAAAAAAAATGTTTAAAAGTTCCAGGATCAAATACAAATAAAAAAAAATGAAAGCCTGAAGCCAGATCCGGTGTGCAAGTGATGTTGCCCAGATCACAGAAACACACATTTCCTTTTTTATGGCCTAGTTTTTCAGCAATAGTTCACAGAAAATAGTTAAGTCATGTGTTGGAAGATTTCCCTGTAGATAAACAGCCAAAGAAAATTCCCCCTACTAAACTAATGCGAACAGTAGTCATCATTATTTGCTCTCAGTTAGCTTCACAAATAGGCTGTGTAGCTCATTGAAGGCGTCGACCTCAACAGCGCATCATGTGAGGGACAAAAATGTGTTGGGGAGAGGAGGCAAATGACTTGTTTATTTTTGAACTAAGAAAATGGTTGATGATGATTTTATCTGGAATATTCTTGGTTTCTTGTTGCTCAGGTAGATTGGCTCCCATGTTAATCTGGATTTCAAAAGTTACTTCTGAAGAACGGCCCTCATTCTTAACTTTAATTTATCTCAGTAAATTAAAGTATATTGGCATGAATTTTATAAAGACAAAAAGCATAAACAATGACATACAGGTTCATCTCAATACATTAGAATGTTGACAAGTTTTTTTTTATTTCAGTAATTCAGTTCAAAAACAGAATTTAGTATATTCTGCAGCTTCAATAAACAGACTAAAACTGGATAAACTGAAACTGAAAACAGACTAAAATACTCAAAGTTTCTATTTTATGTTATTTTTTTATAATTACAAAACACACCAAATGAAACCTCAAGTTCTCCTTCTGAAAAATATTTTTACACAGCATTCTGTTTAAAAACAGAATGCCAGTCTAGTGAAAAGTGTGTCCATGTAGCATGAATGGTCAAGGCTCCTTATCCATGAGTCAAAACAAATTTGTCTTTAGTAGTTGCTTATGCCTATTGCTTGTCTACCTTTTTTCCCTTTCACTAAACTTCCCATTAATAAATGTGGATGCATAACATATTACTGGATCATGACATAACATTTGTGCAATAAAACTAATTATTTAATTGGTATTATTCAAAGGCAAATATTTAAATGTCTGAAACAAAAAATTGTGCCAAGTTGGAGGCCACAATTATCCAAATGATCAGAATAAAATCCTTGAAATAAAACTCACTCAGCGCAATAAATCTTTATAACTTAACTTTTTGAAATGAGTTACTGAAATAAACAACTCATTGCAATGATATTGTAATTGTAGAAATGCGCAGTCTCAATAATCACATCAGCTGCAACTTAACTGGTTACATTGCATAAGTTCATTCTTTGTGTCAGAAAGTCATCTGTGTTACACGTTGCTTTTTATGCAAAAATTTAAACTAAAGCAATATAAAAATATCTGATACTTCAGCCAGATGTTGCAAAAAGGTTTGCAATGTTGAAGGTTTTCCTGAGCTACAGTTTTAAGATACAGCAAACATGTTGTCAAGCTAATGTGGCGCCTCTCCTTTTCTACTCCGTTGTTGTTTCAGTGTACTGCTACAAGTTTCCCCATACTGTTGGGAGCACCTTTGATGTCTGTGAGAGACTGATGAAAAACTGTTGACAAGCTAGCATAGGAAACAAGGTTGCTTAATCATCACTTGCCCAGCCAGTCCACATTGAATCATATTGTCTGCCTCCATGTGTATCAGGAGGAGTTTGATAAATATCAGTGACAGACGCAAAGTGGAGAAATTAAACAGACTTCTAAAATTGACTTCAGTAGGTGCCGCACCAAAGAAAGGTTGAAACCCTAAGACAGAATGCATGTGATCTGTTAATGTGTTTATTTCTACTCTATTAATGATACCAATGCAGCATTGACAGAAGGAATGCATTTTGAACTTCTTTTAGAGAGCTATTTTCAAATTACATTACTTTTATTTTTGCAGTGTCATGATTTTAATCGACATTTCTCAGAAGTACAGCCATGGAGGTCAGTAGGAGAAACCAATTTTTGACAAAAAACAACAACAACAAAAAAAATGTTACACGGTAAAGAAGCAGGAGCAGTTGCAGTTTGCTGCAGATCCCTTGCAGTAAGACAAGTATCAGCCTCTCCCCTCAGAAACCAGTCTAACCAGACCTGTCAACCTGAACCCAGTGGCTCAAAGCCCTCACAGCAGTTGACTTTAACTGCCTTCAGTTATTCATGTTATGCCGTATGCATGGGCCTGAAAGAGTAGATAATTGCAGGGGGAGCAGATGATGGTGCAAGCTATAGGCGGAGGAAGAAAAAAAGCAGAACTGTTTGAGTGTCTCCTATGAATGTCTGAACACAAGTTGAGTTAACACTTTCCCAAGTCGAAATGTCTGATTGAACAGACAGAACTGATTGTTCACCTTCTTATTAGTTGTCTTTCAGGCTGTCACTCAGTCACATAAGAGAGTTTTTGTTTTGGAAGACACACAAATTCCATTCACTTTCATCGTCTATTGTCTGCAAAGACAATCTTCTATCGGCAAGTTTGAAGGGCTAAAGCTGGCTAGAGCTGCCAAAGGAGCAGCCAAGATACACAGCTAAAACCTGTGATCTTAGGAAGATTGCCACCAAGTGAAAAGAGAAAACACAAGCTGCAAATACACCTGTTTTCCATGTGTCGTCCTTTATCATGTGATTTCTAAAACTTTGGCAACATGAAAACTGGTCAAACACTCTAAACTGTGAGCAAGGGTGAGCAATTCCCATATGACACACCTAAGGTAGCTGGGAACTAGAGACAAGCGTGAGCTTGTTGATCTCATTCACCACTTCTTCTTCTAAGAACAAAGAGAGGGACTCAGAAACCTCCTTAATTGGAGATATAACTGACATGCTAATGTAATCTTTACATTTCATTTTGAAGGCCTTGGGCTACTTGTCATCTCCAGCTTCACTGAACTGTAGCTGTAGTTCAAGTCAGCTCTGACTGCATGACCTTTTAATGTAGGTCGTGGCAAGTCACATGATGAAGCTCAAAGGACAGAGGAAAAATGTGCCAAAATGGGAATAACTTGATGTCATGTCTAATTTTTTTCAGTTTTACCACATGATCTTGTGTTTCATTAAACATTTTTCATTGTGTTTTCAATCATCTCCAAATAGGGAGACACATAGAAAGAATTCTGTGTCAGTGCTCTTGTCCTCTTTCTTTTTGTAATAAATTTCAAAAGATTTAGCCCAAACATTCCCAGATACTTTGCTGTTAACTTTTACCCTTCTCCGTTTAGTCAACCACTTCCTCTCAAGAAATGTGTTTGAAATCTGTTGTGCATTAAGGCTCGTTTGCAGTCAGACTAATCGCTCGCTTGCAGTTCCCAACCACCGAAACCACTTTATGAGTTAAACTATGGTCCTAACATCCCGAGTCATAAACGACAAGTCAGAAAGATGACGGTAGTAGATTCTTATCTGTCAGTCACCAGTGGTTTTAAGCTCGCTCCTGGTTCTGTGAAGATGGGAAGCGGATGGTGATTTCATGAGAAAATGGCTGTTTGTATCTCTTTGTAGATGTATAAACAATAGATATCTCTTACTTGCATCACAAAATATGATTAAAGAGATCCCAACAAATTTACTAGTGTAGACAGGGTTTGGAATTTAATGCATTTTGGTCAGTAATGGAAAGAGCTGTAACTGCCAAGTTAAAAATATTTGAGCTGTTAAAATTAATCATATATGTTTAAATTTTGTGCAATTAGGGGAAACATAATCACTTTTGATAATTTATATAATGAATTGTAGGTAAAAACATCCATCCATGCATCCTTCTATTACCTGCTTTTCTTCGTAGGGTCGCTGGGCAGGTTGTGAGTCCATCAAGGGGCAGCTCACACTCACTCATAGCTAAAAACAACACAGAAAAAAACAATTGCACAGAAATGCTTTTGGATTGTGGGAGGAAGTCAGAGTACCTGGAGAGAAGCCACACGTGAAAAACATGCAAATACGTAAAGAAAAACAGAATATTTTTGCTGCAAGGCAAACGTGTTATCAACTGTGCCAATGTTCAACCAAAATGACATTTTTTTCGGTTGTTTATTTAATTTTGCAGTTTTTTTTTTTTTATCACAGTTGAACATCGTTTTTTGATTTCTGTGTAATTTGTCAGGTGTGTTTTTTTATGAAGTGCAATAGACACTTCTCATGCTGGACTTGAGCCATTCATTGTTATAGAGCAGGTTGCAAATTTGTGGTTTTGTACAGGAACCGAGTGTAAGTAAACTTGGGTATGTGTTAAAAAATAGGACATTCAGGAGCGTGTGTTCTAAAGCGTAACAAAGTTTGCATTATGTTATCTGTGTGTGGTGGTGAGGAGAAATAAACAATATGACTTCCACCCAGTAGTCTGGCTCCTGTGCCCCATGTGACAGCTTTCTTCTTCAAAGCAGTGCTTTTGGGATTATTTTTTAACAATGTTACAATTTAGGTCAGTTAAATTGAGGAAATTGTGAAATGTGCAGTGTAATTTAAACTTCACCTTAAGTCTTAGAAAAGGGTATTATTTAGATATCAAATCCAGCATAAAACAACAAAAAATATGCAATGCATTGTCTGTAAATTATAATGCTGGTTTTTATGTCTCTTTGCCAGTTTTGGTCTTTTCCTTTTCCTTTGTGTTTTTTTCTGGTCTGAAAAGGAGCCTTACTTTCTAAGACAAATCGCTTGTCTCAGAAAAACAAGAGATTTTCCCTTTGAAAAGTTTTACACGGACCATTTGTCAATTCATTTTGAGGATATTTTAAACCTGGTTGACAACCAAGGGTTTAAATAATAATGAAATTCTCAATTTTGAAAGTATTGCTGATAGGTATTCACTGTGTATGCTTTATTGATGCTGTTTTGACAAAGTTTATCAAATGTTTCCTGCTGCTACTTCAAAGCTACAGGCAGAGCCTAGAGAACTAGTGCCAAGTTAATTTTGAAAGGAAAAAAAAAACAAAACATACCTTGCAGTGAAAATATTTTTCAAATCCATCCATATTATTATTATTATTATTATTATTATTATTATTATTATTATTATTATTATTATTATTATTATTATTTTATTTTTTTAATCAAATATGATAAAGTCTTCAGTTAGTTATCTTTAGCTTAACTAGCAATCGTTCCACACCCATAATTTCAGAACTGATATATTAAAGACCTTTGAACTTGTACTGTTCAAATCTTATTTTTTGATACTGGCGAAACAGTAAGCCTTGTCATGTTTGCAAAGTTGTTGCATCACACTGTAAGCAGCACAAATATCACTGTGCATGCAAGCCAGAGTTACTAAAATAAATTCACTTTTCAAATATATTTAAACGTATTGAATGGGTCTGTAAATGCCTGCAGTGTGGTAATCCCTCCAAATGTCTTTGTTTTACTGCATTGGTTAACTTGTTGCTGTAAATAGTTTTGTTTGTATTTCTTTAGAGTGGTTTACTGACAATAAACCCCCTCTTCAGTTACAGTAAATAGTTGGTATTAACACAGTGTGCGGTATCCCACAATATTTAGAGAATATGATCAGTTTTATTTGTGTCCCGAGAATACTATTCTTTTTAGTAAGCTCATTCTAAAGTAATTGCTGCATCCAAGTTTTAGCACCCCTATTCATTGCCAAGCTAGTGGATCTAAAAACTTTTATAGTTAATAAAACTGAGGTAACTGTGGTCAAACAACTTAAACTCTTTCAATTGTCACATAACAAGCTACTTAGAATAATAATTACCCCCTTTCTAATTGGACTATGTTTTATTTAAACAGTAGAAGTTGAGTTCACTTTAATGTCGACAGCAAATCTCCATGGATGCCAGAAAAGACATTAGCAGTGGAGTGATTTATTGACTTTCCTCAAGTAAACTTATTATTTTTGTTTTTTTTACATTTCTGGGGTGATTTGTATGGAAGTCAAGACCGAGTGGGGCTAGACATAAAGGGAATGTAGTCTGATAATGAGAGTATTAAGAAACTGTGGCAGGGGGTGAGCTGTGCATGTTTATGTGTGTGCCGTGCTTTGGGTAGAAGGGCAGGGGGTGGGGTTGAGAGGTACAGCCTAATCCCTGAGGAAAATGTGGAAGAAATTAATCTAAATTACAAGGATGAAGCTAGTCTGGAGTCTAGGTCTGGAAGGGATACAGAGGGAAAGGGAGGAGGGTGAGTGGGGTCGGGGTGAAGATCATTGCTCCTATTCTGCTCCGTCTTCATGTTGTTATTCTTTTCTTTTTTTTCCCTTTCTCTGGGAATGAGGTGGCCTGTTTTCCTTCCTTTCTGACTTGGCACGCCTTCCTTCAACATCTTATGTGTCGATTTCTTACCAATTACTCAGCACTGTAGTCACTACGGGTACCGAGAGAATCACTGAGACCGCTCAGCACAGACCTCCTCTCCTGGTGCTCTCTTCTCACAGACAACAGATGTCTTGGTTTCTCAGGGAACATGTGTACATTTGCTGGGCTCCTGCGAAAGACCCCCCTCCACCTCCATCCCACACCTCAAAAAAAAAAAAAAAAAAGAAAAAAAAAAAAGAAAAAGCATTTCTCGTAAACTGGTTCCCAGCACTTTAGGCAAACTGCAGAAAGCCTGGCAGTTAACGAGGCTCTAATTTCCAACTACCAAATCAAACACGACTAAAATCAAAACACGGTCTTCCTCCTCATTCACCCTCTTCCTCCTCATTCACCCTGACACAAAGGCAGAAAAATGGCCACATAGAGTTGCTGATGCTCACCCTATCTAATGAAAGGCATCTGGCTTCTCCAACTCTAAAACACCATACAAGCGGTTCTTGTTCACTTTGGTTTTCAGTGCAGTAATTAGAACAAGCTGTTTGGGAAACGAACAGGCCTGTAAACACAAAATATACTGTATTTTACTCTCGGTGATGTTTACTGGTTTACCAAGGGCTAAATCATGAGCATAAGGGTTGGATAAAAAGACCCTGTACATGTGGTCTTATTGGTCACTCTGAAGTTTGCCTCCCCAAAATGTTTCCGTGGATCAAAAGACAATAGACAAGTCTTGAGGAGAAACAGTTACGTTACTCCTCCTAGTTGTTTTTGCTGTAAATGGGATTATGGCTAAGTCGAGGTTATTGATCTGTCTTTGTGTCCAGGATTCCAGAGTTGGGATTTAATCATCTGTGGTCTACATATGGCTGATTCCCAAGGACAGTAAATTGAGGCTGTGTATGTGTGGCCTAAAAAACAGACAGAGTGACAGGAGGAACTGAATCCAGTTGGTGGATAGTGAAAGACAGAAACTTAGAAACCTGTGGCCGTTACTGTGTAGTATCTTTCTTAAATAATGTGCACTGTGTGTGCAATGCTGCTGGTGTATACCTTAAAAGTCATTAGAACCTTTTGAAAGCATGTCATTAAAGTTCATGTTTATCTGCATGAAAGAGAAGAGATTTCTTTTTGAAAAACTGCGTAATATCTGAACAAACCAAATTTGGTCTCTTTATCTGGTTAAATATCAGAGAATATTGTATCTTGTTTTAATTTTTAACATGAATATCAATATGGTTATTATTATATTCCTATATTGTTGAATAAATGTGGTGGGTGCCACATTATTTTGGATTTTACTTCTAAAACTTTCAGAATAACCGGTATTTATTAACCAAAATCAATGAATTTTCAATATTTATCCACAAGATAACTTGTGCATTTTCTACTAACCAGACTCTCCACACCCACCTCTTCACCCCTCAAACAAATGTTCAGGTATGCATTTTAGGTTATTTTAAATGCAACTTAGCTCTGTTTCACTCATTTCATTTTTACATACAGACAGCATCATTCTGTTGGCTCAAAATTAAATTATTTTCTTTCTTTATCCCAATAAGAGACGACATATTATTTTTTTTATTCTGTACTCTTACATACAAACATTTTTCTCTTCCATTTTGGTCATCATTAGTTATTAAATGCAAAAATACATGATGATTTCGATTTAGGTTTATAATGTCAAATTAGTATTAAAGCACAATTCCAAAGGTTTTTTTTAATTTGTTTTTTATTAATTAATTAATTTATTTTTTTGTTACCATAAATCATAACATTAACTGGAGATTATAAACTGTGTTAAGTACTAGTGTGTGTTTGTAGAGTTGTTCATCTTGTGTGCCTGTATGTTGCTGTGTGACGTACTGGAGACCTGCCAAGACGAGACCCCTCCTCTCACTTACTGACAGCTGCAGACAGGAACCAGCACCTGCACAACCCTGCACCCGATTTAACAGATATCAAAACTAAAGTAAATAAAAAACAGAAAACTCATCACAGAACAAGAATGACCAAGGTTAAAAATATGGAAAAAAAATGTAACTGTCTGAACACATATCAGGATATTTGGATTTCTCAAACTCAGTTTCTTTAAGTTTTTATTAATACTGATATTACCATTTGGAATAGTCTTATTTTGTAATAACATATGTAAAGATTTAGATAGAGAACAACAAAACAAAAGCTTTTAACCATTTTTATTACAGATACTCTCTCTTAGCACACCACGTCTGTGGAGAGCTACATTTTAGCTTACATAACTCATGAAGTAACATTTTTTAAAATCCTGGTCTTTCCAGAACTCAACAAAAACTCAGGTTTTGTTGTCAATTATGGCAAAAAGAGACATTTAAAAGCTTTTAAAATGATAATTATTACAACCAGGAAGACAGGGCTTTAGAGTATTCAAGTACTTTTGTTTTTGTGTTGTCTTCACTTCAGATTAGGAATCCCCAATGGAAGGAACCGGCCTTTATGGTTCAGCTAAAGGTAAAACTCATTACTCTGGTCGATGGTCCCTAACCAGCTGTACTTCATGGTTTAAGCTTTGGCCTCGGGCACTTCGACTTTTGACTAATAAAGATAGTGAAGCTTAAAAGGAGACATGAAGATATATGGGATCCTGGGGAAAGCAGAATGGGGAGAGAATTGCAAAATAGACACAGTGTGAGAACAAGTCAAGACACAAAAATACAATTCAGGAAGCTGTTATATTTTTCACTACAAGAAAAATATATATAATACAGTAAAACTACCATACTATATGAATGTCATAACCACAGCGACATAAGCATAGAAAACAGCCAACTGAAAAGATACATATCTACCGAAACAGGAGAAAATAGTAAACATGTGAAGCCAAGGCTGCACTGAATGGATTTCTTTGACAACAAATGCTTCCAGTATGGAGTGAATCATTGTAAAACCGCATTCATTTCCTGCCTGTGTTTATCCGCAGAGGGATGAGATACAAAGCTGTCCAGACTTGTTTGCAATGTGCAGGATAGGCTAAAGAGAGAGGGATATATGCTCTTCTCTGACAAAGAAAAGCCCACATTTAAGTAATGTCACACTTAACTGAAAAGAAGTTTGACAGGCCGCTTAATCCTACAAATTATAGCCAAAAATGAGTTGCAGTAGCAGTATCAACTGATAGTAAAAAGAAATCTTTAAACTGTTCTGTTTGTCTTGCAAAATTTGAGAGAATTACTCCTGAATGATTTAATCACAGAACAACAGTTTTCTACTTTACTCTTTCCTCCCTCTAAAGCAATTTATCTCGGCGGTGTTTGGCATATGGCAGCCGCAAACTTGCATGCCTCAATTACGTTGGATGCTATTGTGTTAGAGAGAGGGGGAGAAAGGCAGTGATGTTTACAGTACCTACCCATGGCATCCGGCCACGATGCAGTTGTTGCATAAAGAGGGAAGGGGGTGATGAAAGGTGTCAGTGTCCCTTGTCAGATCAGTGTACTTCTCCTTTAAACAACAGAAAGTGGGAAACAGTGGGAGGAGGAAAGTGAAACAGCAAAGCTATTTTCTCCTCTGTTGTCAGACTTTTTACAAGTGTTGGCGATTGAGGCAGAATTTAACGTAGCTTCTTGGACCTCTCAAATCACAACATTTGACTGACTAGTTTTAAATACCGGAAAAAAATGGAAGAATGGTTAAAATTCTGTGAAGAACGCTGTAGTCCATAGTCAGTGGCGTGCCTTTATACAGATACTTGTGCATGAGACAGAAAAAAAGAAAAAGTGAGTGAACACATGACAGAGGGGTGTTTGTATATACACATGCACCTGCCCATCTGGGATACAAAAAAAGAGGGGAAGCAAAAGCGGTTTGACTGCTGTGGACAACGGTTCTGCTGATGCAACCACTGCTGAAAAGAGAGATCCCAGATGTCAGATGTATGAGGGCGATAAAGCTCATATCTCAGCATGTTTATACTCAGAGAACTGCTGCTGTATACTATCTGATTGTTTGGTGAGAAACAGAGGTGTCTCTTTTAGAAAATCTTCCTGTTAATGGACACAGTGCTCTTTATTCGAAAATAACTGAAAGGCTTCATCTACTGTATCAAGGTCATAGTTGGTGAAATGCATGATATCACATTGAAATGATGGCCTTTTAGTTGTTTTACATGGACAGATAAGAAATGTAACCCTTGAAATCAAAGAAAGAAAAATAAGCAAGATATACGATCTGAGAAGAATCACAATCAAAGTGTTTACCAGAGCACTGACGTTCAGTTCAGTTTATCTTTTCTAAGCATCTGATACTGTGGCACATGCAATGTGATCTCAAGCCTCAACTTATTATGAACACATCTTTGGACACTGCGTGATATCAGTCGACATTGCTACTTGGAGAAACAGTCAAAGACAAATTTAGAATTAGGATTATTATACTAGTAATTGTTGTAATATTATTCATAATAATATGTGTTTAAAATAATAAAAATAATAATTATAATGTAGGTATGATTGTTTTATTAAGATATAGATTTTTCTTTCTTACATTAAATCAAAAATAATATTTTCCTATTTTAGATCAGTTAGAATTACCAAAATTGTTTACATTTATTAAATGGCAGATTACTAAGAGAAATCTTTTTTTTTTTTTTAGACTTTTTTTTTTTTACTTTCTCCATATTGAGAAGTTCACAGTCTGTTTTCTTAAACATTTGGACATCATTACCTGAGCTGAAGTTGGAAGCCCTCCTTGTCTCATCCCTAAGTTTTATCTCCCTCCACAGACACTCTGTCGGATTCAACTTGAGTTGTGTCATGTTCGGTTCTAGTCTTTGTACCCACATGCAAGAACACAATCAGGAGAAGGATTTGAACAATGATAAAGTTTAATGAAAACTCAAAGTAGAGAGGAGAAGGGGTGATCAGGATTCTGGGAAGGGAACCAGATCTTCAAACTGTCAACGAGAGGGAAAGTGGTTAGTGGTGGGTTCAAGGTTCGTGGGAATTTTCAATGCAGGCTGAAGGGGAGACGTCTTACGTTCTGGAGGGTGAAGCGGAGAGCCTAAACTTGTCGCGGAGGATGAGGGGGTCCTGATGCCGGAAGGCTGATGAGGCAGAGATCGTTGGAGGGCGGATCAGGTAAGTACTTGCTGCGGGGAGACGGAGGCACTGGTGGCCGACGGGGTCCAGGAGGAAAGTTTGAGCTTAACTTCTTAATATTTTGATCAAACACAAATATTTTGAATACTCCAACGTGAATACTGACATTAATAATAAATTTGAAACAGAATATTAAATTGGGTGGAAGGCAAACAAAAAATGGCAAAATGTATTTTAAAACTAAGTAAAAATATTAATCTAGTTTCTATACCAGTAGAGAATCCACACATGCACAGAGGAAGAACACACACTCTGTGCAGAACGACCCCAGACCAGGATTCAATTCAAGGGCTGTTTAACTGCAAGGCAACAGTGTTACAAACTGTGACAATATCCAGATTCTAAAAGAGAGAATACATGAGAACGTCTTAAAAGATTACTGCCTAAAGAAAAATCTATAGTTCAAACACAAATATATTTTAAAATTAAGACAACACATCTTTTCTGAACCGGACAAGGAGTAGAACTTGTCAAAGATCCTTAGCAGCAAATCCTTCTGCGTATGTGTTTTTCATCTTTACATGCACGAATGAGTGTGAATAGGACCATGAGTGTTTGATTACTAAATTTTGTGTTGGTGTGTAAGTTGCTATGTATGCATGCATGAGCTCATGTCGATGTGTTTGCTTGTGTGTGTGTGAGCTTAGTTCTCATTTAGGTCTTTGTCCAAACAGACAAACGTCGGTATCTAGCAGAAGGTGAAAAAAGTGCAGCTTGAGAGTATCAGTCTTGTTCTGACACGTCTCTTCATTTTTCTGCTGCACACAAACATGGCTGCACTCTCAGCCTGACAGAAGCAGCACTTATGCCACCAAATGATCAAATTCACGCTGTTGCTTTCTAAGCAAAAACATCTATGATCAGAAATCTTTAAACTTTGTGCAGTGCTAAAACAACCCACAAGAAATACCTACACCCTTAATCAGTTGGTAAAAACCCCAAATAAGTTTTTCAACATAAAACAGAATAAAACAAGACCAAAAATAAGATTATATGTACAAACCTTCCCAAGATGAGTGTCCTCATGAATAAGCTCCACCTCCTAGCCTCATGCAGACAAAAATACAACCACCATCAAATTCCACCATGATGTTGTAGTGATGTATAATTTTTTTTTAACCCATCCTTTATGTTGTCACTCATTGTTTTGATTGACTGTCAGATGCTCCATCTACCATAATGCCACCAGTTATGCCGTCTTGTGATTTTCTTGATAGTTTTAACTGGAATAATTTCCTTACTCATCACTGGTCTTCGTATGATACTATCTTATGCTAGCATTAGCATAATTAATTTTTTTCATGGAGTTTAAAATTATTCATGTATATTGAAGTTTTTGTGGTAGCATTAAAATCATAAAGCTGTTGTATTTGTATTTATAATGTATGGAAAAACGTCAAGAAAAGTAATGTACAGGCCCATTGGAAAATCATTGAAAAGTTTAATTAAGTAACTCAATTTTCCTAGTGAAACACATATAGATTACTTAAGAATTGACTGACATATTAAAGACAGACTAATGATACATATTGTACACATATTTATACATATACTTATATGTATACCTCTGCATATATACATTGGTTCCCTTTACCGCAATGCGCCATGCATAATTCCTTTCAGTAAATTAAAGCAAGCGTTATAACATCACATGTCCAACAGTTATTTTTCTTCGGGCAGTACCTTGAAAGACAGGATGATCTAATCCTAAAACTCTTACTGCATATATACATTCATAGTTATATATAGTTCATCTGACCAATAAATTGTGAGCAGCTCTTAAATATTTGGACTGTTTTAACATACATCTACTCAGTGCCACTGTTGCACAGTCTGCCGCCTGTGGAGCCAGATGTTCTTGCCGACTTGTGATCAGATCCCACCAGTGCTTTGAAAAGTCAAAAACGGTTGAAATATTCTCTTCCCCCACCCCCCCAACCCCCCTGCTCAAGACTGAATCTTGCCAACTCTTTCTCTTCCATGCAATTAGTGTTCTGAAGAGATGCCATGATAGAGACATTGATTCTATCTGGGCAGAGCAGCAAAGGCAGCCCAGATCATGAGGTTAGATTTCCTCAGGGCTTCCCCACAGATGCATAAATTATGCCAAAGTATGAATTACAGTTCCACAAAATGTTGAGGTAGTGACACTATAAAGACCAGTGTAAGAGTTAATTTAAAGCTTAATGCTGAATCAGACTGTGGAAGTATGTAACTAGAATGCACTGCATTCAGATGTAACATTTCGGTATGGTAATGGTACATGGACTGTACTTGTGTGGCGCTTTCCAGAGGTGAGGAGTTGGACCCAAATGTTCAGAGACTTGTGACTTGACTTGGATTTTTACACCTTGAATTGGACTTAAATCTGTTTTCCTGAAAATACTTGACATTTTGCACAAAATCTAAAGCTTAAGACAGATATTATTTGAAAAGTGCACACCATTAATTGATTTCACTTATTTTAATGAATACCAACGGTCTTTCTGTTTCTCCACACTCTGTATGTATGTGTGTGCGAGTTGCAGCAAGTTATTTTAGAATGACTTGTTTTCTACTTTGTAAGTTAGGTTGCATATATTTTAGCAATACAGATTAAAAACAGGGTCTGTTATTTACATTTAACATATTATTGCAACATTGTTAAAAAAAAAAGACTAGAAAGAACTTGAAATTCCAAGTTTAAGACTTGGGTTTTGACTCAACAGTTGCCTGTCTTGACTTGATACTCATTAACTCTTGGATCAACTTAAAAGCTCTTAGATCAACTATTCTCTCTCACTATATTCTAAGATTTTTAGTGCATTCAACTTATTCTTATAACCTATGCTACTTTGAAGGAATTGTGTTCACAGCGTCTGGACCAACATTCCTATATATACTCAAAGGGCCTCTAGCAGAGCATGATATACAGTGATCACTAGTCATAACAACAACAACAACAAAAAAAGTATGTTACTTCTGAAACTGTCAAGTTAAACCAGCAAATCTGATGACTCTGACAGTTTCCACTATCTCCACCCAACTTGTGTGCACTTTACACAGAATCAAACACGCCCATTCCTTTATTTGCTCAATCTCAGCAGACAAATCGACAAATAAACCCTGCTCAGGTGAAAAACTCTCTTCAGATACAAAACTTCTGCTGAGAGGTTCCACCAAGATGCTACTGGTGAGAAATGGACAAAATTATTCAAAGTTTGCTTGATTGAAGCTAAAGCTTGATTCTTTTATAGAATATATTACTCAAGTCTTTGGATACATAATAGTATGCACAGTTTACAACACAGCTAATTTAGTTGTTTTGTTCAATGTAAAGTTAAAAGTAAAACATTAGCAGTGAGATTTCAAAAACTACTTAGATACTTAAAGTAAAAAAAAAAAAAAAAAAAAAAACAGTAACACTTTATTTGAAGGGGGGTGAATAAGACTGACATGACACCATCATAAACATCACATGACACCTGTCATGGACATGAATAAGCCTTCATGAATATTTATGACTGTTGTCATAAAGTGTCATTCGGTAAATTATGACACTTTTAATACAAAGTTGACATCATTCAAAATGTCTTTGTTATGACAACTTGACATTAACCAGGAAATCATTACTGTTTAAACTTTACCTTTAATAACATAAATTTACCTAATTTTTAAAGTGCAATCAGTAATACTTTTATAACAAATTTATGTTAGTAATGATTTCTTGGTTAATGTTTGTTATGACAAAAAAAATACAATCCTAGAACTTTTCCCACGTTTTCTTTATTCCTTAAGAAAATCAACATAAAGAACATAACGACATAAAGGATCATAATTCATGCACGAAAGGGATAAAGTAATCCGGAAAACACAGCTGTCCCTGTTGCTCTGGACCAACACTTCCTCGTCTCTGTCTTCGTGTGGCCAGCGACAGTTGAAATTGAAAAGCAGCTGTTGCCATTCATCACCTGCTGCATACACACACTCACAATTCCAGATACACAGGTAAAGGTGAGTACAGAGAGCAACAAGCAAACATAGCTGGTGATTTCCCTCTGCTCAATCTGCTCTGTCACTCTACACAAAGCAGATATGAAGCAGTGTGCTTTATAACACACATACTTATATATACTTGTCTGTGTGTGTTAATGTTCATGTGTGCGTGGGTGTGTGTGTGAGTATTTTGGGCTGAAGAGCTCCATGCACACATTTACATCCTCCAGGCATTGGGAGTCATCCTGGGAATATTTATCTTTGCTGGTAATGCAAAGAGGCAGCCAACCTCTAATCTGGCCCTCAGTTATTTTCTCTGAAATCTCTGAATGGGAGGGGGGGGGAAAGGGGATGATAGGAGAAAGGAAGAGGAAAGATAGTAAAGCCTGTGGGGAAGGATACAATTCTCAGAAATTTTGGAGGATGGAAGAACAATCAATGGGAGAGACTCTTCTTGTCCAGTTCAATGTCTGTCATGTGAATGTGGGATTTATAGGTGTCTCTGCACAGGTCCTTTGAGATACACACATACAAGCAGGTCAGAAAGGGATGTCCTTTGGCTAAGTGATGAGACTTATTAAGGGGCCTTGTGTTTTGAGAATCTACAGGGCAAAACGAGTAGGGGTGATGTAGGTGTGTGCGCTCCCTGTTTCTGGATGTAAGTGTGGAGCAGTGGCAGTGCCCTGCAGGCTGAGCTGGATCTCTCAGTGTGCGGGCTGATTCGAAGTGAATGGCAGCGTGCCGTGTGGCTCCATCGCGGCCAAATAACTTCTGACACTCCTCGCCTTGTTCTTTGATGTCTGAAGAAACAAGGCGACAAAGACACATAATGCCATACGTGGGACACCAACATTAATTTTGTCAATAACAACACACATGAAAACGTTTAAAACCTAACATGAACAATTTGACAAGATGTTTCAAATGGTAACTAAAGTGTCTACCGGTGGTGAATTAAAAAAAATTAAATAAAAAATATGATGCTCTGGTCTCTCACAAAGCAGGAGAATTAGAAATGGTCTATTTGCACCCTAATCTTAGCTAGCTAGCGTTTTGAGAAAGGGACAATCATGGGAAAACACATCTGCAAAACAAACATGCAAGGATTACATGAAATGTGGGCCTCACTGTGTATGCATTGTCTAATTGGTAAATTACACATGCACAAACTTTTTGTCTGGCTGTCAGTGTGAAATCATTTTGAGTTTGTTTGATCCCATGCAGTGTCTCACACACAGTCTGCTTAAAGTTGCACTTGTCATTACCTGAGGTAGAACAAGGCAGAGTTTTTTTCCCAAGTCCAAAATCAGCACACCCATCTCCCAGAAAACCTTCAAACTCCTGATGCTTTCCACAAGCTTTATGGAGATTGTGATTTTCATTTCCCTGCATGACCTGGAACATGCCCACAAAGCACAGCTACTTGCTTTAATGATGATAGCATCACTGTGTTTCAGTAAATTCACCTGACATAATATGCAAAAGAAAAAGGCTGCTGCATACCACCTCAATCAGTTCACAAGATAATTTGTTGCTGCTGATACATTTTATGACAAAGAAGCCAAAGCAGCGTTTTAAGGGCAGAAAGTAAAGCTCTAGAAACCATTTTCTGTCATAGAAATCCCTCTTAGTTTAATAGGCTTGAGTTGTGGTTTCAGACAAACCTCTTTTTTGTGGTTTAAAAAGTGAAGACACCTGGTCTGGGAATCTTTTTAGCCACTGTCAGACGTTTAAAAATGAAAAAAAAAAGTCATTACTAATACTTATTGTAGCTTCTCATTTTTGTCCATCAGCTGATGGTATGAGCTAAACATCATAGCTGCAAGTTAATCTTACTTTTAATAGTAAAAAACAGAATAAAGTAAAACGTTTTTAAAGAGTTTTTGTTTGTATTTTTTCCCCCTGATTTAAAGATGGATAAATAAACAAAACTTGAAATTAGAAAAAGATTTTCCATGTAACCGAATCCTCGTACACAGAGCATGGAATTAAAAACAGTGTTGCGGCTGGTGGTTGATGGTTGATTTATGGTGTGGCAGCGTGTCAGTGATGAGAACTCCAAGGTCGGCAGGCTGATTATTGTGTCACATTCACAACCTAGAAGGGCGAAGAAGGATTTTGTGAGGGATCCAAACAATAGTTTTGCTTTTTTGATGGGCAATTTGGTGGTTTTGGATTAAGTTCAGTCTCAAGTTTCTCACTCACTTTCATACAAACATATTGTGCAACAGGCTTTTGAAGCTAAATATAGTCAGGACTTATATGATGTAATCCCGTCTGCTTAAACAGCAGTTACAAACCTTTGTGGAGAAAATGCACATTAGATCTTTACTAGGACACTTCTGCACTTTTACGCAGACTCTTCGAAAGCCAGTGCTTACAAAGCAGCTGGATCCATACCTGTTGGTTGATTTACCAGCAGCGTGAAGAAGATTAGACATGTGTGTGTGTTCTCTTTCAGTCATCAAAATCTTTTAACTATAATCATTGAACCGCTTTCCGAGCAGAAGATTTCACTTTCTTTATGAAGTCTGTTCATGTGTGAAAGACAAACTTTGCATATGGCAGTAACTCCCTGCTAAATTAAACATACACTGGTTGAGTATCTGTGTGTGTTGGCCATGTGTTTTGGTCGTATTGTGTCAGTAGATATGAAGTCATTTTTGATATTTTGAGTAGTAAACAGCAGCATGTTCTTTTAGAGCAACTGACTTTCGCACACTTACTCACAAAGCATCAGTAATACTACATGCACTCCTTGGAGATATGGTTGGCAGGAGCATAGCTCTCTAGTAAGGGCTCAGAAGTTAATGCGTTCCAAAACATGACTATTTTCCTTGTTCTGAAAGCCAGTTGCTGACCAAAATGAAAAATGAGAATCCATGGACACTTTCCTGAGTCATAAAATCTCAGAACTGTTAGCATACATACACAAATAAATCTCTGGAATAGCAAGGGGGGAGAAAGTGAAAATGAGTGTCAACTCATGTGATTTTACATTTGTGGAATCCATTTGAAATATGACATTGCTGTTGTTCCAGAAAAGAAGACTTTTGATGATTGATGACTGCATTAATCTTCAATAATACATAACAAAATGCTTCTGGCCTTTTCTATTGATGATTAAAATTGATATTAAAGATTTTGTAAAACTTCAAATTAGTCCATACAGCAGTTGTTATTACATTATAAACATTTGACAAAAAAAATACATTTAAATCAGAGGTAGCAGTAGACTTTTTCTTTGTCTGCCATTTGGTCTGAAAAAATTTCAGTCACAATACATTTTTACTCATCCAATTTTAAAATAATAATAACATACCAACTGCATCTAACTTCATTCAGTTGAATTAGTATTCAGTCTAAACAAGTAGCTGGATAATCAACATTGTGCCATCACACATCAAGCAGATGGATACATGCAACCTTTTTTCAGCAGAGACAAAAATCATTGACTGCGGCCCCATAAACAATAACATTAAAAAATAGAAGTTAAATAATAGAATTTAAAATATTAGCGATTCACCTGCTTCACAATCTCACAACTTCTCTTGATCCACATGGAACTAAATTATGCACCTGTTGTCCTCAGTCAAATTTGTCAAGTGCTGCAGAGGTTATTGCCATGAGATTTCGGACATTTGCCTCAGGCAGGTGAGAGTTTTGATGTTGATCTGGAGGCTGAATCCATGGTCTGTTGCCACACTGGAACCTGGAGTTACAAGTACCATTCAGTCAATGTTTTGAAATCAGGGAACATTTCTCCAGTTGAAGTGATCTGATATGAGTAAGACTCTGAACGAGGAGTTTCCCAATCCCACAAGGCCTGGTTTCACTGGGAAAGAATCCAACAGGATGCCCAAACTTTCACCTATCTGGAAAGGTTTGTTTTCCTGCCTACTATTGCTTTGGCTATTTTTTTATGGAGGAACTAAAAGTAACCAAGTAAGCGGATATAAAACACTCTTAAATTCTGTTTCCTTCTTCACTAACTTTTCTAAAACTCAAATAATCCCACTTTTTTGCTGCAGAAATCATCTTAATGGAAAATAACCACATTATATCATGTGGAAACACACTGAAACATTTGAAACTCTTAATTTAATCCTGTTTAATCAACATATTATGCAAGAATGATGTATGTGTTGTGGTGCAGCTCAGGGCAAATTACATTCTTGTCTCTTTTAGTGAGTATCACTAAGACAAACACTATACTTGGCTGCCCTTCCCTCTGGCCCACTGTAACCCATCTCAGCAAAGCAGACAAAAGAGACAGAGAAGGACAGAATTGAGACAGAAGAAGGCCTAAGCAGAAACTGAAGAAGGGAGGAAAAAACTTTCCAAGCAAAAAAGTACTACTGAATACCCAACCATTCAAATCTAAAATAATGATCATAAATTGTTTCAAAAAAATGAAAAAAAAAAAAAAAAAACCTGGACTGTCAAACAAAGTGGTTACCACATAATGGGAGACATGTGGTACTTTAAGGGATCATTTCTATTCTCTTGATATCATTGTCAAACACGCTCTGTCCCCCCACACTCACGTATCCCTCCAGCCTTCTGTCCTTACCTCTCTCCCTCCTCTTCCACACTATAAGCCCTTGGCTACACAGACGAGCTCTGTGAGGATTAATTAACCAATTAGTAGTGGAGCCTTGGGAGACGTTTTGGGGGTCCCTTTGTTGTCATTACACTCACATACACACATTGAGAGAAATGCAAGCTGCAGTTGGGCAGTGTTGTGAAAGCTTAGACTAGCTGGAAGATGCATCACTAGCAGCAGCATTCATCCACTACCCCGAAGTGAATCAGTAGGTGAGTAACCTTTTAATTAAATTATCATTATGATCCTGATGTCCACTGTTTCTGTGCTGCTAACCCCTCCCCTCACTTTCTTTATTTTCCTTTAGGTGCTCCCTAATTAAATTAAAGATGGAGTTCTATAATACAAATTAAAAGACTCACCATCCACACTCAAGCATGTAATTATTTTCCTTACAGAGATTAATGTTTATTCCATCACTCCACGTAACAGGCTTAACATTATATCTGAAGGTAATACTTAAAATGAACATCCCTCTACCAAATAATTATAACTTTTAAGGTGTCTATGATTTGGAAAAAAAATATATATGGGTATATCATAGGACAAAAGAAAACAAAACAAAACAAAACAAGGATTTAAATTGCAAAGTAAAAGATACAGCCACATTGTGACACATTACTTTCAGGTTTTAAAGGTTGATATTTTTCTCCCTGTTTTTTTTTTTTTTCTTTTTTTTTCAAACCTTTTTGCAAAAGACTGACAGAATCAGCAATACTTTGAGACTGAGGGCCATGCAATACTACAGTGCAGTATGCTGTGTGTCAGTGCTGACTGGCCTGATTAGGACAACACAGCAGATGACCACAGACACAGCAGGGGAGGGAAGATGATGCTGAAGACAAGACCAGACAGCCTTCCCGTCCCCCTTTCCCCTTCTTATCATTTCCTCATTGGTCTGTTCACTTGGTCAGCCATCAAAGCAGATCGCTATGCTAACACACAAAGGATGGTATGGGATATGATCATTAAATTATTGTCTGACCTCTTGGTTAAGACATTTAACCTTTGTAGGACCTCGATGACAGACAAAGTCTCTGGTGCGTATGACCCCCCCCCCCACAAAACACTTATGTACTTAACAGGAACCCCAGGGCTAAGTTATGAAGCTCTGTTACACAGTTTTCAACGATTATGACCAGGCCAATGCACATCTTATGGCACTATAAGCATTTCTAAAGCTGGCTTGTTTATGTCTCACCCTAAATATACTTCTTCTGTTATATGTTTTTTTATGCTTTAAAGCAATTTCAGGTTGTACGCTTTGCATCTACTGAACATGATACTTGTTTACAAAGACTGATGGCTTTAGTACATAGGCCCAAGTTTCAGTTTTAGCGTGGGTCCTTTTCAACATTTTTCAACTGTTTTTCTGGCTTTCTATGTGTACTCATATTCAATAAGGATAAATAAAGGAACAAAAAGTAACTATTGCATGTTGACCCAATATAGCAAATAATAGAATCTGTGTAATTTATTATTATTATTATTATTATTATTATTATTATTATTATTATTATTATTATTATTATTATTATTATTATTATTTATTTATTTATTTTTTTTTTTTTTATTTTTTTTTTTCAAATTATTTTTTAGCAAACATTGTATAAGAGGAGTTTCGTTGTACTGAGCTTTTGCTGTGAGCAGCAGTGGCTGTGGTCAAAAAGTCAATTCAAGAGCTGTCTAGACAAAATCTAAATTAACTGGAAAAAGTGCTGTCTAAACACTGTATGCTGAAATCACTGGCTGGCCATAAAAAAATAGGTCAGTTAAAGCTACAGATGTTTCTCTCAGCATATGAAAACAAGTAAGTAACAACTGAAACCTGCAATACAGAAACAATGGGTTTACAACTCATTCAACAATTTTTGGAAGATAAAAAAAATATAAAGTACTTACTGGAAAACTTATTGTTAGATTTTCTTTGGTGTATTTGAAATTTCATGTTGTTATAAAATATGAAGTTGCTTTTGTAAATGGTAAATGGTCTGACTTTATGAAGTCCAGAGGACCCTGAACCCCTTTGCACTACATTCAGACATTCACTCATTCACACTTTCTTAAGTGGGTTATAAATCCTTTTTGATTTATATGAAACTTGGTGTTGACATCACCAACCCATCCACATTCTGCTCAGAGAATACTTCATGGTTTTAAGTATGTAGGAGCTTGTTCAGCTCATCAAGAATGGCACTGATAAATTGCAGTGGCCTTTTGTGATGTCAGCACTGTATTGGAGCTATGAATGGAGCATACAGTGACAGTGGCTGTCATACAGTCACAGTGACGGCAACGTACTGCATCCATGAACTCCAGATTATCGGCATGTAACGCTATCAATAATGAAAAGACTCTTTTCTGGCTAGGGCCAGGACTTTAATGTGTTAATTTTGAATATGTAATGACAAAGATTTTAATGCATTGAACATTCACTTATCTTTTTTTTTTTTTTTTTTTTTTTGTTGCATACAAAAGTTACTGCCTGAATGAAAAATTATCTTTAAATGTCTGGTTTTGTATGAACTGCATCATATTCCACAGGCCATTTCAAAGATCCTTCAATTACTTTTTTTTTTTTTTTTTGAATAAGGAAATTAAACAAAATGTAAAAGATCAGTGCAATAAAAACAGATAAGTAATTAACAGTGTTGTGGTACTCGAAGTTGGTCTTGGTCTTAAGACCGGTCTTAAGACCATTTTTTGATGGTCTCGGTCTCGTCTCGGACTCGACTGCATTTGGTCTCGGTCTTGTCTCGGTCTCGGGCTCTGAGGACTCGGCATTTTATTTCAAGACCAGTCAAGACCGCAACTGTGAAAATATCACTAAACGTACAGCATACTGTCCACTTTATTTGTTAACATCTTTGTTTTCAGTGGATGCAAAACGCACCAATTAAAATCCAAGCAACTACGTGTTTCTGTTACTCCCCCCTCCTCCTCCCCTCCCCACCTTTCACTCGCGCGCGGCGCTCCAGGACACGCGCAGTGGTTTCCTCTCAGCGGCAGAAAATGTTTGTCTAATCGTCAGTAATATAATAGCGCTGCATAAATAGTAAGAAATCCGATGGCCACAGCTAACTCAGCAGCGCTTCGCTTTCACAGACGGTGGGGACAACGTCTAACTTTTTTCGTCACTTAGAAAAGTAGCTCAAAGAAGGTAAGCTCCGTTGACATGATGTTAGCAAAGCTAGCTGTACAGAGACACATAAGAATTGTGATGAAAAATGTTATCACTCACTGTGCTGAATTATTGTGCGGAGGTGTTGACTGACTTGTCGCATATATGGGACAACGCTATGTCCAAAAGTCTGCAATATAGTGAGGTGACATTCAGAAACAGTCGATTCTTCTCCACGGCTCTTTACTTATTAGATAGGACTGGAGTGTCACTCACTGAGAGCCGTTGTTCTATCAGATAGACATACGCTGTCAGGATAGCATACATGCATTAAGCATTAAGAAATCCGACCGTCAGAGGAGTTGTCAGTTCACCATACGCAGCAAGTTATGATGAACATAAGTCATTAAATTGTTTTCAATGATAACTATATAGATATACATGTGTTGTCATGGTTTCAAAGTGTATTTAAAGCAGGGTCTGGCTGCAGCTGGAGTCAGCTACAACACACGCCCGTGTAAAACGCTAAGTCAGGATGCCATACAACTGTTAATAACAAAGTGTATCTACGTCATGATTCTGTGTTGGTGATTAAATGAAATCTTATGGTAATGACGTGTCTGACAGATATAGCCGGTGTTCTATCACATAGCCATACGCTGTCAAAATAGCATACATGCAGTGAGTACCATGCCAGCCCATGCGCATTAAGAAGTCCGACCGTCAGTGGAGTTGTCAGTACACGCGACAAGCTTTGACGAAAATAAGTCATTAAATTGTTTATAATATGATAACTAGATAGATTTACATTTTATTATGTCATGTAGCGCGGGCCGCTGGTCTTGGTCTTGACTCGGTCTCGACTCCCCTCGGTCTTGGTCTTGACTTGGTCTCGGACCCCAAAAGTCTTGGTCTTGTCTCGGTCTCGATACACTCTGGTCTTGGTCTTGTCTTGGTCTCGGGTTAGGTGGTCTTGAACACAACACTGGTAATTAATAAATGAAAATATTTAAAGATACATGTTTCAGTTCCTTTAACATTATCTCCTGTCCATCTGGTTGTGATCTCCTAGTGAGGGTGTAAATATGTGGAAGAAAAAAAAAAGTGAATGAGAGTGAAGGAGTAGCAGTTTTACTGCATCCTGGTACATCCTGTCTTAATGAGACTCCACTTCTCTCTCTTCCCATCTGTCCACAGCAGGATTGGCTGCAGAAGGCCCTCTGTGTTGTAATGAATGCATCTTGAGTTTGCCTTGACACAAAACAATCTTATTTCAACATCATGCTCAGCACAGAGAAGGCTTGTCCATTTTTAATTTCGCATGTTGGATTCTTTTACCGCACCGTGTTTATTTGTTCATTTAGATACAAACGACATTTCCCTTCCATCCAATTTAATGCAACAGGAAGGAGACTGACTCATCCTTTCTTATCCACACCCCTTCTCTGATGACCCCTTTCCATGGCACAGTCTCATTAGTCTGAACCGGAGCGGCTTGTTAACCCCGCTAATCAAAATGGGAACAAGCATAAAAGAGCTGGAGAATTTACTGCAAGGTCCAAAACTTCAAAGAGACTGGGAAGAGGGGGGCATCACCCAGTAGACTTAGAGTATGTCTGGGCATGTGTGATTGTTTTATTCAGAAAAAAAATGCTGATTAACTGGAATTAATTGGTTTTTGTAAAATAATTATGCATTTATAAATAATACTTTATTCCCTGGCTATTGTCTTTTACAGTTTTATGTAGATACAAATTTGACCCTCAATGTTGAAGTTTAACTCTCTCAAGCTACAAAATGAGTGAAAAGCAATAGGCTGCATAACTGCAGATACTGTGTCTAATTCCCACAGTTTTCAAAATATTATATGTGTAACAGAAGCATGCTGCAGCGCGCCCTGCTTGTTTCATACAGAAAGGGGCTGCCAGCGCGTAACTGATAGCCACCACCTCAACAAGTCCTAGTGCTGCTTTCAGGAAGTATTTATTTATAATAATCCGAAAAATGAGATCCAGGATTAGAGCATTAGTGTGTGCTCCAAATGTTCCATTCCTCTGTCACCAATCACAGCAGAAAAGGTAACTGAATTCTGAAAAGTTTAAAAACTCTTAATCTTCATGCCTGTGGCGCTTTTGCTGGAAGATAAAAGAACAAAAATACATTATCTAACATTATTTCCTTCTATATAATAAAAATCAACATAACAAAATATATTGCAAATCTGAAAACATTATTGTTTCTATTAGAAAACTTTGAATATCAGTCAGCACCCTCCTTCTACATCTCCTTCAAATCTATTCACATAACCGGGCGTGGCAGTCAACACTTGGCAAACTGCAAAATCCCAGAGGTGCAGAAAGCTACTTTGTCAAGTGGAACATGTAATCCATTTATTCAGTTGTGCATGTTTGTCTTTTGGAGCAGTTGTCTAACTTACACTGTGCTTGTTTGTTTTGTGTCATTTCCAATGTCAGCAAAAAACTTCTCTTTTTATATTATTCAAACAAAGTGAGATACCATGGTTTGGTTAAGTTGTCCCAGAGTGGGATTTGGCCCATTCCAGTTCATGGTCCACCACGATAGGTGGTATGAAATCTGTTAAAACCAGCCCAGTTGTTAGCATCTAAACCCTTGAATGTTTGAGATAGAACCAGAGATAGAGCAACAACTCTTCAAACACACTTAGAAGCTTCGCTAAAAAGTCCCGACTTATTTGTACAGGAGCTGATTGATAGAAATGCGAGCTCACATCAACACTAAGTTCACTTACAGTGCTGGGAAATAATAAATGCCCCCTCACAGATTCTTGTCGTAGCTTATTTGTGACATTTAAAGCTGCAGAATGTAACTTTTGCACAACTATGTTTATTAAAAGTTTCACATGTTGTGACAGTAATATCAGACAAATAATCTGTGAAAAGAGAAAGCTCCACCACTGCCTCCCAGTGCTACTAATGTCATATGAAGAAATACACAGCTCCCAGTCAGTCAGAGCCAGGGGAACTGTCTTAGCGCTGTCAATTAACCATGTGTACACTAAACTAAATGTGCTAATAACAGAGAAACAACTTACGGAAATAGATTTATCTGCCATCATCGGATGTCATGCTAACTAGTCTGAGCACATTGGGCACATTGGATTAATTTGTTCCTAAAAAATCTGGTTTTGTGGCTAGCCTTACAACTATTTGAGTTTTTCATTGTGTGATTGTAAATATTGTTTTTCAAAGGGAAAGTGATAGATTGAGGTTTTAAGCTGAACGACTGCACGTGATGCTGGCTTCTTCCAAAACTTCCCTTGGATTGGGCTTTTCTGTTTGTAGTTTGAATATTATCTCTTGCATGCTCAGGTTCTCTAGCCTTACTCCAGCTTCACTCCATAATCTGAAAATCTACATGCTAGGTTTATCTGACACTTTTAAATTCCTCTTTGCTGTGAGTGTGTGCATGCATGCTGGTATGTCCAAAGTGACTGTTATTGTCTTGAGAAAACCTCAACTCTGCAAAAATTATGTGGTTCTGAGAAAAACAGAGATTGTTTTAAATTAATTAATAAAAACTTGGTTCCATTGATGAAAACACAAAAATAGGGGGAAAAAGACTAAAAGCTTTATGGTGTCAGGACTACCTTAGGTTTAGACAAGCACAAAAACAACACTATATGGACTGGTCAAACTTAGATTAATATATTTTAGACCTTTTATAAATATTTTAAACCATGGTGTGTGATTATTTTTTTTAAATATGGCATTTTCAAAAATGCCATATTTTATTGTAAAGTATCGTAAAGACTTTTAATGAAAATTGCCTTCACTAAAATCTGGCCTTGTTTTATCACTTTTATCACTAAGTAGCACCATTTCTTATGTATTATCATATTCTGTAAAGCCAGCATGAGATTGTTTCATTGCTACATGCTGTCTCAATGGAATCTACATGGGTTTAATGCATTTCACTAAGTGGCTATCCCTTATCAGGTATGCTGCATTTGTTGAGATGAAGAAGTAGGAAGCATCACAGAAGACAGCCCAAGTGACTAGAGAGAATATGAAACAAGGAAACATTTTTTTACAGCCAAGTCAGAGTCTTGTGATGAAACCAGTGTTCTTTGTATAAAGGGTATCTTGTTTTCAACACTTGTCATGACTGGGACAACATTTAAGTGTGCTCACAGGACATGCAGGCAGGCATGTTGTTTTTTTAAGGTCCATAAAAAAAGCCGGTTATTGCTGCACTGGCTCAATAAAGGGGATGTTTCTAAAAGCAAATGGCATGATTGAATTGAAGTAATGCAATAACTCTCCATGGGCTACGTAATAATGAGGACAATTAGAACAAAGAAAGTATAGAACATTAAGCCATTGAAGCAATGAACCTCCTTCCATCACGTCGTCTTTTTGCAGAAAAAATAAATAAATAAATAAATAAATGGAGGTGGATGGGGCGAATCCTGTTATTGCACTTGTCACTTCGTGGCATGTCAAGAATGGCGAATGTATTCAAGCCCTTGGCAACGTGTGACCTTTTAGGGAAGCCCAAGCGCAGTTTCCCTAATTAACCCATCCTCTTCATGCACACAGACATTCGTGTCTACACACCATGACGCCTTCTTCATTAGACAGACATGGAGATCAACAGATTAGTTTAATCTGCATAAATGCAAATAGCCTACTTGAGTGTCTTGTTGTAGGGAGATGGTTAACACAGATGACAAATGTGTGCTAAATAAATTAGGTATTAATTGCCTAAACTTTTGTTTTTGTCATTAAAAGTCATAACTAAGTTTCTGATAAGAAAAACTAAATGCTTTCTAAATTGTATTTAAATGTCACATATGCATTAAAGTCCAAGTAAGGATTAAATAATTTAGGACAAAAGATTCTGGAGGTTCTTGTTTAGAGTCTAATTAGTACATTATAAACACACTCATTATTCTTGCAAATTAACCTAATTTGGTTGGGCTCTATCCGCCACTGAAACAGCCAGAGAGATACGGTGACAAGTCTGTGACAGAATCCAGGCGTGACAAACAGATCAGGGCTGTGTCTTTCTGCAGTTCTGCACAAAATCAACCATGAATAAAACAGTCTTATTAGACATGCAAAATAACTTAACACATGTTTACTCTCATACGCTCCACCGATAAAAACAAAAGAAAGTAATCTTAATGAATATCTCCATTTAATCTGTTCAAATGAATGATGAGATTCTGACTTTTTTTAGCAGTACAGAGAAGATATATTATAGATGTAAAATTAAAAGATTCTGAAGAATAAAAAAATGTATATTTTGCAAAATTAACTAAAAAATATATGGTAAATAAGTTGTACTTGCTTGCCATTTTAGACAGATGTGAATGAACTGTATTCAGTGAATTGTGAAAATGTCACTGGCTGTATTAACTCATAGTCAGTTATACAAGGAAATGACACAAATTAAGATGTAAAAGGCCATTACAGACTTGGTGTAATTCTGAAGCCAACAAGGGTACTGAGAAAACCACACATTTATTGATAATGCATAAATAAATGCAGAATTTGACAGCATCACATATCAACATCACATAAACAACAACAAAAGAATGTCATTAAAGTAGAGATACTGGCAAATTATTGATATTTTATTCTGCTTCATCATGATGCACAATGAAAGGCATTAGGGCTCAGATCTTTGATGTATTTTTCAATTGTTACAGTGAGACCTGAAGCAGCCTCATCTTAACAGCTTCATTGCCACATATTCCATTATCTGTAGCAGAGACCTTCTTGCCTCCCATTTAACAGGTTCTCTCCCCCCTCCTTAGTTTTTAAAGGCATGTTTAAACAAACACAGCTTTTTTTTTGCATCCCCTGCCAGCTTCCCTTTGAGCACGGCACAGTGTGAAAAGGTGGAAGTGGGCTTTGACCGTTTGTTTGCCACAGCAGGGACAGGCAGCTCTAAGGGAAAAGAGTTAGTAAGGAGTAGTGTGTATGCTGACTGACTGCAGGTCGGGCCTCCAGTGGATATGCGAGCTTTAGCAGCATTACTCGGAGGTTGAGTGGCAGCCGTCCTGTCAGAAAATAGTTGTTCCAAGTTTGCGCTCATTAACCCTTTTGAAACAGAGGCTCGGACATAAAAGAAGGTAGGGCATTCCCTTCTCCAAACTCAAAGGGGAGTCTTCGTCAGTAAGTGCATGCACAATGGGTGTCCTAGTGTGATGGAAATGCAGCACTTGTCATGATCTGATGGATGGTCATTTCCTCCTGTGCCATGCTGTCTGATTTTTTATGCTATGATCACATAACTAGGGGAGCTGAGTGGGATAAGAGGATTGTACCTAGCAGCTGAGCCTGCATGTTTTTTTGTTTTTTTTTGTTTGTTTTTTTTACTGAAAATCAGAATTGGAAAACTGCTTGCATACTTTTGATGCTCATGATACTCGTCACTATTATAATGTTTATTTTTTAGCTATTACTTACACCATTCTCAGTTGTAAGTCATGCTCTTCATGATTAATTTGGGAATAAGATGATTGTTGTTCCTGAATTTGTCAGCCTTCCTCCAGCCTTCCCTGTCCTCATCACATGGTAAGTGTGAAAAAAAGCATGAAAACCCTGTGATCTCACATGACAACAACACAAACTGACATAACAAGCAGTGTCTGGCACTTAAAGTGCCAGAAACAAGCCAATGATGTTTTCTTACAATTAATTTGATTCGCAGAGCTGACTGTATGCCGTTATGAGAATCCAACACCAGACCATGTGCATGTAGAAACCAAGCAGCCCTAATTAAAGCTGTTTGGTCATCATTTGTCATTGGAGCAGACTTTATGGAGTGTGAACAACCTCTCTCCACCCGACAAAGGCTTTTTTGCAGATCATGTTAAACAAGACAGACATGTCTGAGTTTCTTCTTTCTAGTCCTGTGGCAAATCTACTTTACCCACTTCATGAAGGAGCTACAGGCACTGTTTGCATTGTCCCTGCCCTGAGACAGAGCAGCTCTTCCAGACTACACTAAACTGGCTTGGCAGCCGGCGTGTGTGTGGTGCCAGGCTTGAGGGAGGGTATCTGCATGTGTATGCGTGTGTATGCGCGTATGTGTTTCTGTCCATCTGTGCACATGAATACCCTTGACTAAGTTTCCCTGTGGAGAGATGTAGCTCTTCAGATGCTTTAAATCACAGTTCTTTGTATTCTTATGCTTTAGCAAAAAACAAATACCAGCTTTGAGAGAACACAAGCTGGGCAGATGCATACTGCTACCCTCTTTTGGCACTCATCAGTTTGTGACTTGTGAAAAGCGCCAAACTGAGGATTGTAAGTGAGCAGGACACTCATCACAGGTCCGCCCATGAAACTCAGTGACACCTGTCATCACAGCTTACTCTGAAGACCTGCTACCAACCACCTCCAGCCTTGCCTCACCGCTGCCAACGACAAATAGGGGGAGTGGAGAGAAGAGGGGAGGTGGTGTTGAGGGGGGGGGGGTCAGATTTATAGATCTTCTTCTTTCTCTGTTCTCTGTACTGGTAGCGAGGTTAGAGGGCATGGAGTAGGCTCAGAGAGGGGTAGGAGGGGGGATGAGGAAAGTCTGCCTGGTTAGCGTTTGTCCTTCAGATGAGCATGCTTTTCTGGCCCTGTAGCTATAGCTCTCCTTCCCGCCTGACTGGATTCTCAGGACAAAACCCCTGTGTGGGTGCATGTGTGTGTGAGACAGTCTACCAGTTTACCACAGGACAGTCAAGCTACTTAACAGCTATGTTTTCACTCCGGTAATGATTCTATTTACATGTTGACATCCCTTTCAAATTTTGTCCTCTAGACAGAGCCATTTCTTAATAGAAAGTTTAATTATATTAGCTATTATTTCACTCAAGGAAGTGTTTATATTTCTTTTTAAGATTTTTTTTTTTGGTTGACAGCTTATAAGTGCTGTGTAAACAGTGCAAAAGTTTGAAAAATAGCCGAGAAATGAGAAAAGTGAGGAGAGAGAGAGAGAGAGAAAAAACTTGTTTGGTTCAGAAACCATTTAACAACTTCCCCTGGAAATTGAAAGAGGAAATAGTTTTGGGCTGGATTGCAGTAGGGGGGAATGAAGCCCATATGAGGACCAGATGAGTAAGAGCCAAGGAGGACTGACAGTGGGTGAAAGAGAGAGGGGTGGGCTTTACGAGAGGGAGAGAAAGAGTCTTTTGATGTTCTTCATTTACATCTTACAACAAAACCAGAGGAAAAAACAAACTGAAATCATTGTAAAACAGTGACTGAGGGAGATGGAAAGAAAAGAAGAGAGATGGGTCTGGGTGTTTATGAGGTCATTTACCACGCTTGTGTTTTCAACATTTTTTACCCACTCACATTTTTTCAGCTTTGTTCTCCACTAATTATTTCCATCCACTTGTGAGAATGTGTATGTTTCTGAATTCATGTGTGTGTCCTTAGTGTGTGTACAGCTCCATCTATTTGTACAGTACTGGTGCGTAAGGCTCTGACACTATAAACTATGTCTGATTCCCCTGTTGTAGAACCTCTCCATTTAATTTTCCTTTGAAATAAACTTTACCATTTCTGGCCATTGGTTTGGGGATGAAACTGAGTGCAACCTTTGCCCCTACAGCATTACATCAAAAAGTTAGAAAAGTGATTTAGTGAAGGGTTTCCGTCAGAGAGGGGTTATGAAGGTATGCAAAGCAGCTTGTTTCATTAGAAGGCCACACACGCGCACGCACGCGCACACGCACACACACACACACACACACAACCCCCCCCCCCCACACACACACACACACATTTATATACATGACCAAATGTAATTTACTGCATGAAAAAAAACATCTATCTCTTCTTTTAGGAGAAAGGCATAATGATCAGAATCATAATGACTTCATTGGCCACAAGTGTGTACGTAAACTACAGTTTCACTCAAAAGTTTGTATTTAGGAGACCAGTGCTTTCAGAGGGGCCGATGCGGGAAGGTAGGAGAGGACTCTCATTCCACCCCGACAAGATGCCTCCCTGGGCAGCTACCCATGTTGCCCATATCATTAACCACCACTGTTCATCAAGAAATTTAATAAGTTATGGTATTTTATTAATAAGTAAAATGACAAAAAAAGGCTTAAATACAAATGACTTCCTGACAATAAAGGTAATTGGTAGCACTCCAGGAAAATAACTAACATTTTTAGAGAATTTAATTTGTGATAAAAGCCAATCACATCAATGCGGGTTACCTGTTCTACCCAATAATCATTCCATATAGGAGTTAGTGATTCTATGTTCACCTACGTTCTAATGTATCCAAAGAACATAGAGCTCAGAACTGAAAATCGTGTGTAATTTTGGACATTTAAAATTTCCAGGAAATTACACAAGATGTGTTACAACTGCTCACTTTCCACTTGAAGCTTAAGCCAGAGGGAAAGTACCAAAGAAAGAACTGCTTTGATGTTGATTAGAAATTGGTTCAAAATTTCCAATGGAAATACAGTTTTAATTAGGCTGATAGTATCGACAAATGAGGAAGTATTCAAAACGTGTTCTGTCTTTTCTCTTACAGTCATATTTTCTTACTTCTCATTCTGTGACAGAAGAACCTATGTGGCAGTAATGTCTGTGAAACGTACAACGATATGGTTCTGGCTGAAAGTTTCCAAATCTCACCCTTTCACAGTGAAGCTTGGATTCTTCAGGCATTACTTGTGCAGCGATAGCAGTTTGGCATCCTGGCTGTTCTTAGATCAGAGTATGACTAATGCATGTGTTATGACACGCAGTGGTATTTACATATTCATTTGTGACATTAAGAATTCCTCCCCACTGCCTCAGGTGTTCCTGGAATCTATGTGGAACACTAAGAGGGCAGATCCCCATGTCCATGCTAAGTGAACCTGACTGGGCAGACCAGCTGATAGTACATTTTAACCTCTTTTAGATGTTTCTTGATAGAAAGAAGATGAGTTTTCAGGGGAGAGAGGCTGGGTGTAGTCACATAGAGGACTCTCGGCTCTGAGTCACTCTGGCAGTGTCTTTAATAAGGGCGGAAAAGCTGCTGTGTTCTCATGCAAAGGCGAGCAGATACTTAGCTGGAGGTTTGCGGGGGGTCAACTGTGTTATATGGACCTATATAGTAGAAGAGAAATACATCTATGAACCCTGACAAGAACACAACCGAGAAGACAAATATTCTTTGATTTAGTTTTAGCATTTAAGTTTTTTTTTTTTTTTTTTTTCTCACAGCAATGCAGTCTAAAACATCACTTTGATGTGAGGATCACAAAGTTAATTTCTAAATATCGAACACATCTGCAAGAATGAAATGCCACTCAAGTCTAAATTACTAACATGGTTTGCAAGGGAAACATAACATTGCTTGGGTATTGATTTTAATATCTAACAACAATGTTCTTTTTTTAATTAAGTTTGAGCATTTTCATGTGCAAACATGTGATCATGTGGAGTTTATGTTCTCACAGATTCCAAATGTGATTATAATTTAAAACACAGGTAAAAAATATTATAGCAAAATGTTTGACGGAGTGAAAGCGTCTTTTAAATGTGGAAAATTATGTAAAACACATGTGCAGTCTTTCAAATTTTGTGGAACGTTTTTCCATATATCTCAGATGGTTCGTCACCATTTTGGTTCAATTTAGGAAAGAGGCTGCTACACCCGTATAGGTGTAGTGGTCTATGCACTTATACAGGTATCACTACACTGATAGTAGTGGCGTGAAAGGATGGATCATTACATGTGAAATTCATGGGGTTTTTTATGTTTGTTTTGTTTTCTTTTTTCATCACAGTTGGAACGGTTATCTTACCTGGGTCGGAGCCTTACAAGTTGAAGACTTCAAGAATTAATTGTGTGACATGCTGCTGTAGATAAAGATGAAGCTAAAGACTGATTTCTTGACAATGTTGAAATTATTTTCCAGGAAACATAACAAGGCACACATGTCCTGCATATATTGATGAATTAAAATGGCAGAAGAAAAATTTAGAAAAAAATCATACTGGAATAGACAGAAAACCCTGGTCTTGGTTTTTCATGGTTTTTAATGAGAACTGGTGAAATAAATTTCAGTTCTGGTCCCACTTCCCGAAACCGTGAATTTCAAAGAGGGGATATTTTCAACATGCTTTCATGCTGAAGAGAGCCTGAGGGACTAAAGAAACAATATGAACTGCCTGCTTGGCAGTATGCCGGAATGTCACTTTGGTGTAAGTGTTGTTATTGGATATGCTTTTGAATGCATTATTAATATGTTGTAGAGGTTAGTTCATTTTAGTGTGTTTTAATCTTCTAAACCTGGGGAAAAGTATTGCTTATCTTGTGCTAAATGTAGTTGATCTTTGATAAAGTCAACGTGACAAATGTTCCCACACATATATTTATCTTGTTTTTGTTTTTTTTATACAAAGCTCATGTTCAAGGTCCCTTTTTAAAGAAAGCTTCATCATACTGCAGTATGTCGAAAAGTGTGTTTTAATACTTATTTTAATATTTACACCGGTAAGTATTATTGAAAATGCCTGCATATATTTTAGCAGACCTGTGCAAAGGCACACCAAACAGTTAAAGAATTAACATAGTCACATACTATAACTGTGTGACTATTTGTTAAAGGAAACCTAGAAAATAAAAGCAGAAAATAACCAGTTGTAATTTCAATTAATATCTTTTCCAAAGGATTTCCTGCCCAGTACATTTTGCTGGTGGCAAATCAGATTTAAATGAACTGCCTATCACATGAAAACCAATACTTGAGTCACGGATGTCATTTCTTATAGATAACTGGATCTGCGTGTCAGTCACATCAGATGCCTTGGATTTCCAGCACACAAATCCAAGAATGCTTCAGTTTGTTCCTGTGGCAGATGTTATTAAAACAAACCCAAGGGCATGCTTTTGGCCCATTCATTAGAAGATTTCATCAATTAACGCACTCTGCAAGGGTGCTTGGAAATGGCTCAGAGCAGTTGTCAAAGCCATATTTAACACTTCAGATTTTATCATCATACATGTAGTACGCTATTTAGATGAGTTTAAAGAAATTAAGAAAATATCCGCCATGCACGTAGTGTATTTTTTAATCAAACTTTTAGAAAAAGTGGGTTCTGCAAATTCTGAAAGTACATATATGTAACTAATGCACTTAAAAACTTACAGTTACAGGCAACATTAGTGAGTGGAGTCATTGTTTTGTGGAAAATACTGTAATACTAACAATATGCATGTTTTTATTTATATATAATGTATATCTATATCTATATATCTATCTATATATATATATATATATATATATATATATATATATATATATATATATATATATATAGATATATATATATATCTATATATATATATATATATATATATATATATGAAGTTCTGCTGTGGTGCCCTAAAGCTAAAAGAAACTGGAGAGAACTAGAGCCCTCCAGTGGTGGTAGTTGTCATGAATTTCAATATATTCCTAGATCTGTGAACATCCATTATTTACAAGAAACTGTCTTTCTTCCTTTTTTTGTCTTTTCTCTCTTTCTTTCTTCCTGGCCCTCCCAACCTGCTTTGTGACCCTTACCATTGTCATGTATACAAGGCTGGGAAGGGCTGCTATATGCAGAAAACACGTCTGGCTAAGTGTTGGGTGTGGTAAGGTCAGAAAGATCACCATCTCCTTTAATTACCTTTCAGGCCTCCGATATTTCGACTCACCTACAAAAGCAAGTGTATAGAAGGTGGTTGGTGGGGGAGGTCTGTAATACAATAGGCAGGGTAAAGACTTGTGCAATGCTAAAAGAAAACAAAAATGCAAACCTACACTAAGCTCCCTGCAGCACTGGAGAAATGACAACTATTTTTGTCAAATGTTTTACCGCAAGTCGCATAATCAATATTCCCTCCAACTCTAAAGTTTAGGTCAGATATAAAATTTAAAAAAGCACAGGTGTTAAATGTCAAAATGTTGTTTTTCACCTATTTAAGAAAATGTTGTGCTTTATGTAATTATCAGTCAATAAAATAACAAATATAATCCTGTATCACACTTCTGTGTTTGATTGTTGCCTTGATTATAATTTACCAGCCAATTGTTATTTTTTTTTAAGAAATTATTCATGATTTATGAATCTTTTAGACATTTTATCATAAGTGCATGTAACAAATCAGCAATCACTATTTTATCTTACATTCTCACTTTTGTTTTCTTTCTCTTCTCATTTAGAGGTTCGGCTGTCAGTTAGTCATTTGAAGAGAACTGGAAGGATAGAGAAGGGACATCGTTCAACTCACTTCTATCTGAGTGGCCAACAGCTGTGATACTCTGAGTGGATATGAAGTTCATTTTGGGCAAAATATGAACAGCCATCACTGTATGCAAACTTTTAGAATCTTGGGTTGGTGTTCGTGTTGCAAAAAAAAAAGCTGTCTTTTATGCTATGCAAACTTTTATTTTGCATATACCCCCCACCTTTTCCAACAAGCAAGCCGAACTAAACAAGAAATAACAGACTGCAATTGAAATCAGCCACTTTCTTTGTCTTCGTGCAGAGTGCTCATCTGGTAAGAATTGCTTTGAAATTTAGATACATCATTTGAAAATTAAAGAAAGCACAATGCAAGAAAGACTGCACTTGTGCAAGAAAACAATAGTGTCCTATGCAGGGTTTGGGATGATTTATTTAAAGGTTTTCTCCTGAGGCAGTTCCAGAATATGTGTCCAAAACTGGTCATGAAGCAGGAAGGAGGTGGGGTTTCACATTGTGTTTCAATAAAAAAGAGAAAGAAAAACAGAGCAGGATACAAATATAAACCACAAAGTGGAAAACAAACCTATTTTTTTGTTTTCCGCTTCTTTCTTCTCTCTTCTTGAAAGACATCAAAATCTGCACTGTCAAACGTATGCATTCATCCAGATAGACCTCTCAGCTATGTTTATCATAAACAACATGACAGTGATCACAAAAGAGAAAAAAAGCCCCGAAGTCAGGGTTAACAAGGACCCAAACTCGTCCAAACAGAGCTGAAATTACCACTAAATGACAAACAGAAATATATTAGGAATTCTTTTGAAAACAGAAAAATAGATTTGTTGGATTCTGTCGTTGGATTTCATAATTGCATAACAATTATGTTACATCACAATAAAATAAAGGATAAAAATTAATAAAACATGAAATGTGGAAAAGCAACTAAACATGAATAAATTATAAGTTCAGCTGGTCTTGTAAGTCGTTGGGTGACAATCTATAGCACATGTGTCAAACTCAAGGCCCGCGGGCCACATGTGGCCCGCCATGTCATTTTATGTGGCCCCCCCAGCATTTTATAGGCCGATGATTGACTTAAAATAGGTTTTGAGCACGAATTGACTACAAACTACATCTCCCACAATGCATTCCGATTGTTACCAGCCAACATTACGACTTCTCGCCACTAGAGAGCAGCAGAGTCACCTCAAGCTGCTTATTGATTTTCCCAGCGTATAAAACTGAGACACCGACAAGCTAACATCAAAACGTCCAAGAAAAGAAAAATCGATTTACAAGTAAGACTGTGAATGAAGATGTGTGTGAGTTGGTGTCAGGGCGGCAGGTCCCGCTAGACTTTTTTTTTGTTATCTGTTATCTTGACCGACAACATAAAAAAAATATAAAAAATTGGTCATGTACTATTTTTATCCGTGAAATTACAATCATATTAACATTGGCTATTTAGTCGCATTTTATGCGGTTTAGTTAATATTCACCGTGAATCCAGATCCCATCACAGATTAAGCAGATAAATGTATCTACATTTTTCTCGTAGTGACAAAAACCACTGACTGAGGCCCCAATAACTTTTAATAAATTACATTAAGCGACATCACTTAAATTAGCATCACTTCACCCGCTGGGGTCTGAACGCACTTCCTCCCGGTTCCCATCTGCAGAAAAATCTGCGCTAATTCATCAGTCAGTTGGATCTGTCTGGTCCAAACAGATCAACTGAACTCTGAGTGTTTTACCCTGCACAGTCCGGTGTGCGCTTCTACCAGGATTTATTTATTTATTTTTTTGCGTGGTTTCACTTCTTCGAAACGGACAGATGTTACGTCTGCAGCTCCTCCAGAGCGCCGCTCTCCTGGGTAACGAGCACCAAGAAGGCTCCATTTGTTAAATCCGCTGGATGAGTTACTTCCAGCGGTGTCTTTCTAATTCCGCAGTGGTTGAGCAGCGGACTGCGCATGTTACAGTCTAATTAACTGGCATCGTCATTTATTTCCTCAAGATAAATGCAACATTCTCTTTAGTTTTCTCTGGTCTGTAATGGAGACTTGAATTTAACGTGCCATTTCAACAAAAGGTTTGTAATGCGCTTCCAAGCCATTTTTTATTTGTAAGTATTGATTTTATGGACTGGACAGACAGAAACAGTTACCATTAGTGTTGATTTTATTTTTGAACCATTTTTTAATTGTGAAGTGTTGATTATATTTTTGAACCATTTTTAATTTTGAAGTGTTGATTTTATTTTTGAACCATTTTTTAATTGTGAAGTGTTGATTTTATTTTTGAACCATTTTTACTTTTGAAGTGTTGATTTTATTTTTGAACCATTTTTAATTTTGAAGTGTTGATTTTAATTTTGAAACCTTATTTATTTTGAACTGTTGATTGTCTCAAAGACCTTAGACATGAATTGCCCCATACTGGGTTTGAACCAACGACCTCAGCATTACCAGCACCGTGCTCTTACCTGCTGAGCTACCTCACCTACCTTACAAACTGTTCAGTTTCCATGGATTTAAGAAGAACTTACATGATCTTACCACAATGAAGATTTGATAAAAGTGCTTCTATTCTAATGTTTTTCAAAACAACATACATAATATTTTATTTTCCAGAGATTTTGTATTTTTAAGTGTTGATATTATTTTTGAACCATTTTTAATTTTCATGTGTCGATTGTATTTCACAGATATTTTTTTATTTTAATATGTTAATTTTATTTTTGAACCATTTTTTATTTGTAAGTATTGATTTTATTTTATAGCCATTTAGCCGAGTCTCTGTAGAAACATTTGTCTCTTCTAATGACATTTTCAATAAAATTTGTTGATCCCAGGCTTAGTTTATGGATTGTAATGTGAAATTAGGCACAAGTATAACTCTGACAGTTTGTTCACCAAGTTACTATGCCCTCTGAGAGGATCTAGTTTAAGTATTTGACATTGTTCCATGCTCATCATTGACATTAGTCTCTAACAAAATGTGGCTCATCTACCAGGAACACTGCAAAGAGCATGAGTTTCTGTAGTGTAGTGGTTATCACGTTTGCTTTACATGCAAAAGGTCTCTGGTTCGAAACCAGACAGAAACAGATTTTGCATGTTCTCTTCATCACAGGTGTTTACTAAAGGTCAACAAGGGTTCTGTGGTGTCATGGTCTGTACTCTGAATCCAGGCATCTCAGTGCAAGCCTCAGTTGAAATTTTCATGTGTTGCATCTCACATCATCAACTCTGGAACCTCAAACTGAAACTAAGCAGAGAAGTTCAGTTGCTGTAGTGTAGTGGTTATCACGTTTGCTTTACACGCAAAAGGTCTCTGGTTCGAAACCCGACAGAAACAGATTTAGTAGGTTATGCATCTCTTGGGGTGCAGTGAGACAAGAGCCTTCCTCTTTCATGATGGTTCATTTGCCAATCGACTTCAATGTTGGCTTGTTTGAAATCAAAGCTACTTTACTTCAATTACCAATTGGCAGTTCTATGGTGTAATGCACATGTGTCAAACTCGTGGCCCCCCAGGATTTTATAGGCTATGGAAACTCAAATGCAATATTTAAAACTTCAATACATAAAATCAGTTATTTAACAATATGAGGTGGCGTTTAATTTATTTTTAACATTGTATTTTTTATACATTTATGCTAGGGGTGCCCAAGTCTAGTTTTCCAGAGCTCCCATCTGCAACTTTAGATGCATTCCTTCTCTAACACACCTGGACCATTGACTCATTATAAGCCTTTACAGAACTGAATGAGGGAAGTCAACCTTTTGTCTGGGGTTTGATTTAGCAGGGATGCACTCCTGATCTGTACCGTCAATGTGGCCCGTTGACGGGGGCCAATATGCTGAAGTGGCCCTCGGTGAAATTGAGTTTGACACCCCTGATCTATAGGGTGCTTCTGACTGACAGATTTATTACATTCAGGATACAAACCACAAGTTTGATCTCTGTGTGAATCCCAAATCCCATCAACTTGAGCCTTTTTATCCCTCTAGTGATTGAAAGTATGTGCTTTGGGCAAAAAAAAAGAAAGAAAAAAGAAGTGTGGAACCGAGTAAGACATCATTGAGAAGGCCAAGACATTAAAGGGTCTACAAATTAAACAGTGACATTGCTCATGACCACATTAAGAATAAGTATGCATATTAGTAAAGCTATGTGGGAATAGTGAGAACTATTTTTTTTTCTTGATTTTACATATGTGTGAATGGCTGTTACCAGTTTTCTGCCTCTGGCAGGTGTACATTTTATGAAATTACCTGTTTTGTAGAAATGTTGCACAACATGGCATCTTGCAAGACTATGCTTTATGACTTTGAACTTTTTCATACTTTGTCATATTACAACCACAAACTTCAACTTTAATTTGATTTTGTGTGATAAACCAACATAAAAGTCAAGAGGAAGAGCAACCATGTTTTTGTTTTTTGTTGTTATTGTTTTATCAGAATAGCTGATGCCTTGTAGAACCTCCTTTTGGTGCAACCTTGGTTTGCTCTATGCAATGACAAATTTAAAGATTTGCTTATTGTGGTTTGAAATTCTGATTTTAGATATTTATACTTGAAATGGTAAGTTAAGATTTGCTTGTTAAGATTTGTGAAGCTTATCATACTCAGTTGCTGCCTCGATAGGGCAGCTTCTTGTGACGAGCCCCAAACAAAGCTGTTGTGACTGCATGACTTTGTCCGGACTATTTTGTCCACTCTCAAAAGTATGAACCACTACAAAGTCACGCAGTCACTATGTGAAGTTGGAATAGTTTATGTCACTTTGTATAATATTATAGAGTTCTGTTCTATTTATTTGCTAGTCACAGTAGGGAACAAGGTATAAGTTATTTTCAAATCAGTGTCTGTCTAATGAAAGAATATTTTTTTTTTCTCCAATTTATTTTAATTAAGTCCCTAGGCTTACCACAGACTGTTAAAAAAACATTTAAAATTGCTTTTAGGTATATCATTTTTCATGTGCTGCAGCATCCCATCGCTTATTTCTTCCCTTAAACAATCTGTCCTCCTAAATCTGTCTCTCCTTGTAGTTAAAGGAATTGTGATTTGAACATATCTACTTTAATTACAGTCAGATTACTGTAAAAACTGTTAATAGAGTATACTGGTATGCTAACCCACTTCTGTTCCTCTGAAAAAAAAGCTCAACTGGTGAAAAGCAAAAACTCGAGAAGGACAAAGAGACAGGAGGAACAAAGAAACTGATTTACACCCCAAAGGCCTTCTGCTGCTATCTATGACTGACTCGGTAATTAACTAACACAGGACTGAGCAGAGTGACTCACATTCTTTAGTACAGAGACAGAGAGATAACAACAACTTTAAACTCACCAACATGTTAAAACAGAGGGCAGTTTAAGTGGACATTTATTTGACTAAATACTTAGAAACTTGGTTATTAAACTTCTCTTTAATAGGCTACTTTCTTTTTATATGTTTAAGACATGGCAGAAGCTCTCTATGCCAGTTCACATTTAACAAGCTGTTTGAAATTCAGTGCAGCTAGGTCACAGCAAATAATTTCATGTTCATGGTCTCCCAGCTAAACGCTATAAAAGAGCAAACTATGACATCCACCCGAAATTAAAGTTTTAGACTTTGAGGAAGCTGGAAGAGGACACTGTTACATTTAGTTTGTAAACCGGTGAGATAGAATGGGGCTAAAAATACTCTTACCATGTGTTGTAAAGTTGGTTGTCAATGGACAAGAAAATGTGAAAGAAATTACAAACAATGAAAAAAAAACAAAAAAAAAACATTAATTGTTGCTTAAAGTTATGGAAACACAAAGTGTAAAAGTTGATCTAGTAAAAGCTGCATTATTTACTGTTGCAAAAAAAAATATATATATATATTCGTACAGTATGTCATCTATTTCTTTCAGGTGTAAAATTATGGCCAAAGGGGTGGAGTAGAGAACAAAGGTTCAAAAATAAAGGTAGAAGAGGTGATAGTGATTCAACTGGTAAGAGCATAGTGCTAACATTCTTGCAAAAAGGATTCTTAAGTTATCTTGATAGGGATTCTCAAATAGTATAAAATTGTTTAGTTTCTTTGTAGTTTTTATTTTTTGTGCACAAAAAAGTAATTCTATTGAAAGCAAATTCAAAAGCAGAAATACTCAAAGACACAGATTGTCACACTCTGGGGGTAAAAGGGCTTTGCAGCAAAAGGTCTCTTATTATTTGTGAACACCACAGCAGCAACTTAGTACACAAGCATTTCCTTTATTGGATGTTTTGTACATTACCTTATAAGGTGACAAACCTGTTCATGTCAGTCTGTAAACAGTCCACACAGCATCTCAGTTAACTAAGTATTCACTATTCACTGCAACCTTTTCTTTCTGTTTCATGACAATAATTAAGTTTGACATAGCAAAAACACCTACCTTTTATTAGAAGCTCAAAATTTCCCCCAGGGGATTAAATACAGCTGTTTTGAAACTGACAGTTGAAAGCCTCTTGCTCAACATTGGCACATTTCCAAGGATTTGGTCCCATATCACTAATTAATTCCAAAATGATGAGTAATCATATGACCACTGTATAACTTAAATTTCCTAAGAGGTGTGCTTGCTCAGCATAGATTAGATGTAAAAACACACCCAGTATGAATACTACAAAAAACTGTACTAAATCTTTTACTACTAAGCAGTTTTATGTGAAACAATAAAGTTACTCCAAAATTTCAGAAAGAGCTGAATTAACTCTTACTCACTCTTCAGATAACTTTTTCTTTTTGAAAAGGTGTGGCAGCCCTGCAGGTAGACAAGCAATTATACTGCTGCACTACTTTCACAGAGGACCAACAGAGCAGGTGGGAAGTGGTGACTATTTGAGTTACGTTTTCACTTAGAAATCACAACCATCATGGTGGGCTAATGACATTATCTCCAAACTGCAAACATAATAAAGCAGATGTTTATAACAGTTTGCTATCCATTTACACGGAACAGGTTATCGAAAGTTTATACTTTTTCAACTTAGTCCCTATCTGGTTATTTCTTAAGATTTTAAGTTATTTATACTCTCTGACTGTATTTGTCAAGTGATTTGTTGTAAAATTATAATATGTTCATTAAGGTGTTGCTAAACATTGTTTTGATAATTGTCTTTCCATACATTACTTGATATTCTGTTGCTTACCTCTATTATTTTTAATATTGCTTTTCAATTAAATAACTGCACATGCTGTTGATTATTACAAATACAATGACAATGATTTAATATCTGACCAGGGAACAATAAGTGATAATTTGGTCACAAATCTACATTCACATATCAATTACTTTACTGTTTTCTTTAGTTACACAAATATAATCACTGCAAAATTAGATTGAAAACATTTAACTTGGAGCTTAAAAAATAAAAATAAAAGTTCAATTTAAGAGATTTATTCTCATGGCTAGTAAGAAAGCATTTTTTTTTCAAATATATGATGTTGCAGTAACATGTTAGTAAGCCTCCTTTTTTTTCATATTCTTGGAAGAGCACTTCACGACTTTGACACTGATGAATTGACTGGAAGGTCACTGGAGGCCATCTTTGAAATGTCACTCTGTGTTGACAGAGTGACATTTCAGTAATCATATGCATTATGTCTCTTTTGTTTCTTTGATGTTTGATGTATGAGTAGAAGATCTTTGATAGATTAATTTGTTATCTAAAAATGTATTTTACTTGGGTTTCGTTTTGACGTAATAATAATAATAATAATAATAATAATAATAATAATAATAATAATAATAATAATAATAATAATGTTCCTTAGTAAGACTATAGGTGTAATGTGCCTGAACAAAAGATCCAGTCATTAAAAGGTATTAACATACCTCTGTGATCACAACCTGTAAACATAAAAGCTATAATCAGATGAATATGTTATAAACATGTTCTAATGTGTAATATACCATTATTTTTTACAGTCTTTTTATAGAACAGATTAAATGAAACAAAACAAAAATGCATGAATTTAACAGCAAGAACAAAAACTTAAATATATTTATTCCACAAAATTTTCTTCAACTGCTCTGGCAAAAAAAATCAAGACTGTTAATTTGCTGCTCGTTAACATAGACCTGATTATATTATATCATGCTGCTTTTCTTCATTGTAGAGGCAGTGCCAGCTCTGATTCTGAACCCCTCCTCTTTGCTTTCTGTGTTAAATTTATGTCACTCCTGAAACTGCAGCCAATGGCCTCATTGCCAGCCCATTAAAAGTCACAGCATTCATAAAAAAGACGTATGATTTTGCAGCATTATGAAGTACCTGCCTCAAGCTTTTTGGGTTCTTTGTAACACTGTTTTATTTACGACACTTTGCTTACTTCTACTCCCTCTTTTTGCACTCTGTTATTTGGTGTGTGGCAGAGTGATTTATAGGTCCAAAAGTAAGAGGGAATTGTGGGAAAACCTTTTGTGCCAAAGTTAACAACACATATATAGCTCAAATAAAATAGACAAACATTTAAGTTTGCGGAGTTAGTCTAAATATCTATTTGGTTCCTCATTTGAACAGTATGTTCCTTTAACAGGAAATATTCAGAGCCTAGTCTAGTGTATTATTTCTCACTTCAATGCTCCAATTTCTGACTGCAAAAAATCGTGTTCAAACGACTGAAGGACTTTCTGCAGAAGACTGGAGAACGAAAGGCTTGAGGATGAGATACAGCTTAGGTAGACTCAATTGCTTTTTTACCTTTGAACATCTTTAAAACTTCAAAGTAGTGATATACTTGTAAAATTTTGTTTTGGAGGTGCTGTGGTGGCACAGGGGTTGAGCAAGGTCCACATTGGGAAGTCTTGGTCCTCGACGCGGCCGTCACAGGTTTGATTCTCAGCCTGGTGACCTTTGCTACATGTCTTCCCTCTCTGTCATTGCCCGACTTTCCTGTCATAGCACTTTCAAATAAAGGCCACTGGAGCCACAAAAATAACAACAAAAAATGTTTTGGAGTGCACCTGTGCACAATCAGGACTTAAGTAGAATAATGTAAAAAGCAGGACTTAAAAGAGCAAAGCGATATCTAATTTTATTGGATTAGATTAGAAAACAAAATTAAATCATAATTCTATAACCAAAGGATATTTTAAACCTTGTTTATTAAAGGATGGTGCTTGCCATGTTACCATAAATTACTTTTACTTGATAGTCTAAATAATAAGAACCCCATCCACAAAGCACAATGTCCAAACACATCTGAGCTCACGTCAACAGCATTAGCATGTTATGTGAATCATTATTACTGGCAGTAACTGGCTCAACATGCTAAAGTTTTCAGTTTGAAATCAACTGTGCATGGACATTCAAAGCTTAGAGTGTTGCATTGTTGAGAGACAGTAAAGTAAAGAATCTGAATAATTAACACCTGACTCTTGACAAAAGATTCTTCTGGAACCAGGAACTGCTCAGACTGGTTCTGATGGTTAAACTCTGTCACTCCAACATCTACACCAGACAGCCACTTTATGTCCATCTATGTGATGTTTTCAGCTGCTGTTTGATGTATGATTCTGTCTCTTCTATTTTTTCCAGCTGCTCATTTGTGCAGCTCCCTCTGTCAATCACATGTAACTTTTTTTCTCAGTCTAGCATTATGTATTAGTATGTTGTTGTTTTTTTTTTCAAAAACACAATTTGTTACAATTAGGACAAATATAAAAAAATGAAAATAAAAAAAATTACAAGCCAACGTAAAGTTGGAACTAAAATTTAATGATAACTAATTCAAATGGAACAAAAAGAGCTTTAGAAATTATCTGAGAAACTTTAAAGAGTGTAGTTTTAGAACATGCATCAATGAGTACAAATAATTAAATTAATTGATACATAATGCCCAATTGATGAACAATTCCTTAAACACAAAAATTTATTCAGCAGATTTAGGTTTTAATGATGTACATCATAATGACATCTAGTGAGCTATGCAAGCACATAATAATTATATTCAATAGTAAAACAGCAAATCGGAGATTTTAGGCTTGCTTGGATACAGGTATAAACGTAACACAATTTTGGATTTAAATCAGCTCCATTATGATCTTAGCATCCCGTTTGCTAATCTCCCTTTTTTCTCCACACATTCTCTACCTACATCCTTAAAACCTCAGGCGTTCCTCCATTTACTTTAGTAGGAAAATTTGGCCTATGTGTTTCTAATAAATCTTCAGGAGTTATGATGCCTTATCCAGGTGATTCATGAGCACGCTGACAGGTCAAATTGCTGGTGTTAATCTTTGGAACGACATGAATCGGCCCTGAGCCACCCGATTTGCCTGCAGGCATGCAGGGATGAGAAGAGGGGAGGCGGGGCTAGAGCAGAAGCTGCAGGTTTAACCCCATCACCTGCTGTATGATATCTGACATGCTGCAGGGTAGAGGCACAGATAAACTGTGTGCATGATGATGTGTGTGGATTTCAAAAGTTTGGATTGGCTGAAAATGTGGGTGAGTAAAAGTCTGCATGCTATTTGCAGTTTCATGATGACAAAACCTAAATCAAATCACAAAAGTTCAAATCAAATTCCCGAGAAAAGATCATCTCTTCAGATTTTTCATATAATTTTTGTAATGGATTTCCTTAATCACAGATGAGGATAAATACGACGTGACGCATAATTATAAAGCTGAAGGTATCAATGTGTCAGCCTGAACAACTAGAGAATGTGACTTCTATACATTGTTGCTGAACTATGTGAGAACAGGAAGGGCAGTGCAACCCTCAAATGCAACTTTATCCCAACCCTATAAATTAATGTTGAAAACTTGAACAGATATTGATGGTTGTGGTCTGCATATCCTTTGTAAACTACATTTTTTATCCATGATATTTCTTGCATGACTTTTAATAATAAACACTGTTAGTGTTTTCATAAAAGGAGCCCATTTGAAAAATTACATAATTTCATGTTAGATTATGAAAAAGGTAATTATCTGAAACTTGCGGTGTCACACCCTAATTAACCCATTAACTCAAGCTCAGGAAACATCTGTTTCCTGAGCTTTTAATGTCTTTCACTCTCTACAGTAGTGAAAGAGTACTTTTACTACTTAACAGACTACTATGACAGTATTCTGTTAAGTCTACTGTCTTAACAGATCAACACCTTTCACAAGGAGGGTAAGCCACAAAAGGTCATTGTTGAGGATGCGAGTTGTTCACAAAGTTCTGGATTTAAGCATTTTAACAGAAAATTGAGTGGAAAGAAAAAGTGTGGTACAAAAGGTGCACCAACTACAGGGATAATGATAGCCTTGAGAGGATTTTCAAGCAAAATCTATTCCAGAAGAGCTAATACACACATACAAATACTAGACATTGGCTACAAACGTCACACTATCCATGTCAAGCCCCCCCTGAAGAACAGACAACATCAAATACATCTTAATTGGCATAAGGAGAAAAGGAACTGGACTAATACATAAGTATTTTGAGACCCAATCCACCACTTGGAGCCCTGTGTTACCACCTACATGCACTATGCCAATTTTGCAAACTTTGCACTGGGCTAGATATGCGTCACAAGATTAAAAATCAAACAGAGCATGGATGGGTTGCATCGAGTGCATCAAGAGCACAGTTTTGAACACAAAATGTGAGAGGTGCGATCATCATGGTGGCAGCATACCTGTAGTTTATCCATGTGTGGCCTGTGCACATCGGTGTGGCAAGGTCACCATAACAGAGCAAGCATACTGGAAATATCTTAGCCTAACCATGCCCATAAAGGGCAGACACTGATTTCGGAAGTTTATTGTGACACTCTAGAAGCCACAGTTACCACAAGAATGGCTTTCAGACACTTTTCTGACTGCATCAAAAATCATGTGACCAAGCAGCTCAAAACAATTTAAAGAATAAATAGAACAAAGCAAAAATATAATACTCTTAAGCTTCTTGAACGTAAAGATCATTGTGTGCTGCACATCCTGTGAAATATGCACATAGTTGGCAAAAAAAAAAAAAACATACCCTTAAATTAGCATGTTAGATGAATCCTAAAGTCAGAAGAAAGTTTCTAGTATTTTCAGCTCGGTTTCAAAATGTATTCATGTTGCCATCAATCAACATGAATTCCCCACACATCATGTATTGTGAGGAGGAGGAACCATTGAAAGCACACTCTACAGCAGGGGTCTACAACTCCAGCCCCTGAAGGCTGTTGTTGTACAATTTTTAGACGTGTCTCTGCTTCAGCACACCTGACTTAAATAATCAGGTAATCAGCAGACCTCTGGAGAACTTGACTGCATACTGAGGAGATAATTCAGCCATTGGATTCAGGTGGGTTAGACCTGGGACACATCTAAATGCTGCCAGGCCTCGAGGACTAGAGTTGCAAACCCATGCTCTACAAAATGCCCTAACCTGCATCCTGATAGTGCAAGCTAAGGGAGTTTTTGAACCAGTGCATGACATAGCCTAAGGGAGCTAAGCTCAGAAGTAAAACTCACTTTGGATGTTAATTGTGGGGTGGCTTCCTCTGGAGTGCTGCCCTAAAACTTGCCCATCATATACTGCGTTGCTATAAAAGTCAACATTCCTGTTCATTTTACAGCTTGAGGTTTAAGCTATAATATCTTGTGAGAAATTTTGGATGCAAGTCAATAGCCACTTTTTGCCAGATCACAGAAGCTCATAAAAGGGTGAAAAGGTGCATAATCCACCTAATTGTATTTCTGAACTTGCTCTTGTACAGTGTGAACTTGCCTAAAACTGGAATCAAGGCACGAGATAATTAATGTAGTGGGAAAACAGTTTATTTACTCATAATTTCCAGATCCAACTCTGTTTGCTTTTATTCTGCCTTCATTAAGACGTTCATCATCAATCTGGTTTTATTGAGAAGGAGATCTTGGCTGACTTGATATACTTCATGCAGTCATCATACAAACTGTCAATTTCGCTCGAGCATAAAATTATAGTGCAAGCTACAGTATTCTTAAGGACAGTTTCACACACCGAAACCCACATTACTTATTTTCATTTCCCCTTGACTTTAATTAAAGGTAATTGTTTTTCCAGTATTTCCCAGTATTTGCTGGGAAAAAGTGCTTTCCCTGTAGGTCAGCATCTTTTAGGTGTTTCCCTTCTGTCACATGCCTGGCTTGAATAAATGGGTGATTTCTGCAGGACTTCATATCATGTACAGAAGCAGGTAAATATCTTCTCTTTGGTTCATGTAACAACTTGGCAAAACTGAAAGGATTTCCTAATTATTTCTTTACTAATTAAAAGCCATTTTTAAGCAATTTCAGAAAAACGTTACAGAAAACAAAATCCTGTTTCATCCAAGCTCCCACTATTTAACTGCCTCTTTCTACACTCACTCCTTGCTGGATTCTTCCATTACCTTCATGTAACCTGGTTATTGATTTGTTCTTTCTTCCACTCCCAATAGGTTTTCTGTTTTGGTAACTTCTTGCCTAATTATTTTTTTCATTAAAATATCAATTGTCTACTCTCTGCCCTGCCTGTTCCGCATTATGGATCCAATCATTACTACAAAAGAAAGAATAAAAAGGCATAAGTCTTCAAAATAGTGCTTTTGAGACCAGAGTTTGTTTATTTCCCTTTTACAGTCAGTATGCTTACATGCCATGCATAAGTGTAAAAAAAAATACAATAAAAGTAAAAAATGACATAAAATAGATATAAAAACATCCACGCCAGAATTTAATCCACAATAGTTACATCTATGATGTTTTCAGAATAAACACGCAATATCCAACTTTACAATTCATGTTCTGTAATTTAACCCATGATAACTACATTTCCAACTGCAGACATACCTTTAATGAATCTGTGATGTGTCTTCCTGTGAAGGAATGGAGACAATGGAAATGCTTTAAACCAAAAGCATGGGCATCATTATGTAACGTAAACAACCCTGGCATCAAAGCAGCGAACATCACGCACAGTTGTGGTTCATCTTTGTCTAGGCAATGAGAGCAACACTGGAACTTTATTCAGTTTTTGCTGTTGTGCCACGTAGGCCACCCTGAAACATTTTCCATTGTGTCTTAAACTAAATTCTGAGCAATGTCAGGTCAGAATAATGAGATCATAAGGAGCATCATGTTGTTATTAACAAAACTTAGCAATTTAGCAATGAAGTAAAGATTTATTGTGAAACCTGCTGTTTACATGACATAAAAATATCCCTAACATTTTGCTCACTGGCTGACATTAAACCAGACGAAACTGTTAATGTTTTCTTCAAATTTATAACTTTACTTGGACTTTGGTTACTACATCTTCTTTGAGAAAGCCTAAATGTTAAGTTTTTGATGGACTCTTTGAAAGCCAACCTGTAAATGTATTGTAAGGCATGCCTCAAACACACGGCTTACTTATATGAGGTGATGGGAAGATTAAGAGTAATCCTTCAACATATTTGGAAAAAATACTTCACTTATCCACAGCAAGTATGAACACGATGAACATTGGTCCAGCCATTATACAGTCAGTGTTCATTCTGGAACCTGAGTTGAACTCTCATGCTCATGAAAATGTGGCAGAACCTAAAGTCACAATCTCATGTTTAAAGTGAAATAAGTTGAAAGGTCACTTTCCTAGGAAGAAGCCAGAGTAATATTTGCAAATGCACACAGTCACAAAATACTTTGGATATTTTTTTTGAACCATGGCCTGAGGTCTGATCTGATCAAATTAAAATAACTTTTTGTGGCCATAGCTAGTTACTTTTGGAAGACAATATGGGAAGCTTGCAAGCCAAGATTAACATCCAAACTGTGAAGTAGAAATACAGGAAAGGAAGCATTGAATTTTGTGGGTGTTTTGCTGCAACAATGTCTGAAGCACTTTACAAAATAAATGGTGTTATGAAAAAAGAAAAGGAAAAAAAAAATATTTAAGCAACATCCTGAGCCATCAGCCAGGAAGTTAAAGATTTGGCCTACATATATTTTCCAAATGTAAAATGACACTTCGCTGCAATATCAGTCCCATAGAAAATTTGTGCTTAGGTGAGAAGCAATGTTTTTAGAAGGCACTCTACAAAAATAAGTTATATCAGATATGCCTGAAACAATAGGCCAACTCCAACAAACCATAAATAGAAGAGTTTTTTTTTTGTTTTTGTTTTTTGTGAAAGTACACAAACTGTTTGACGGCTTGTGCAGTTTAAAAGGCAATTGTACCAAATATTTTGAAAATGTACAGCAAGACATTTTTTATGTACTTCTAATTGGAAAGCCAGTAACAAAAAACAAAACCAAACAACAACAAAAAAAACTAGTCAAACATTTGATAGTTAATGTACAATCCTGTTTCAACTGTATATTAAATTGAACACTTTATATCTTCATAGGGAGACATACATTTTTATAGCGGCAGGTTATTTATATTGACAAAGAAACTGGAAAATAATACATAAGTAATGATCAAAAACATTCCATTGTTGCATTTTATGGATTACCGCAAACCTAAGAGAGTAATTAACTGAAGCCCAGGCAAGTTAATAAGCATAATACTAAATCTTTCCACTGAGCTAAGACTTAAGAAAATCATTGCAGTTCCTCTTATGGGTTGCCTTATGTAAACAGAGAAAATATTTCATATGAGGTTTTGTAAAACACTTTCATGGTCATGCATATTTTAAATGTTTAAAATATAAATGACTGGTGTGGAGAATCAATATTCATTGCTAGAAAATAATAACAGAAACAGGACTGGAACAATGTTGAAATAGTCATGAAGCAAAAACCACATTAAAATAATTTTGATATACATCTTTATGAATCCTAGCAGGTGAACATAAAAAAAAGAAAAAGAAAACAACATGACCTCTCCACAACTCTGATCTCGCTAGAATGCAGACATTTTTTGCTTCCAGAAAGTGTGTGAATGTATTAAATGGTTTGACTGGAAGCATCATCTGAGACCAAAAAAAAAAAAAAAAATGTCAGTTTCACGGCTTACTGAAATATTGAAATGTGAAGCAGAAATTACCTCCCCTTTTCCATTTATGGGTTTACTGGCTTGATTAGTGACTAGGTGTTGGCTCAATGGAGTACCCTGAGTCCTGCATGAAACCAACAGCTAACACATTGCAATATTACTTTCAGTAACTTTTTTCAAACACAGCTTAAACCAATGTTGACCAAACCAAAACATATTTAATGAGCAAAGTATTTATCTTAAGCTGGACAGCAACAACATCCTTCATTGGTTAATTTTTGAAAAACTCTCAGTCCAATTATTTGGAATTCCCTGATTCTATATTCTTCATGATGATTGAAATTTATATTTAAATAAAAAAAATAAATAAATAAAAAAAATAACAACATTAAAAAAATCTTTATCATCAAACTGACTGTGCAAAGAATTCTTGTTTCAGAAACATGCAGAAAATGTTGCTTAGCCCATCATTTTAGGACGGCGATGATGAAATTGGGATAAGCGTGCCAATGCATATTGTAGATTTGGTTTTAATTAAGTTCCACTCTGCTAAATAATATATTTTTTTTTAATTTAAAATCTCTTTTTTTATTTATTTAAAATCTCATTTTGCAATTTCTAGATTTGTTTATTACTGAGACCCTTTTTAAGTTGTAGGCATGATGAGTGTTTGTCTTTTCATTTGACAGTAAACATTGACATCTAGTGGCTACACAGGGAATCTAAATCTAAAGATTGGAATTTTGTGAAAAAGTACAATTTTTCTTTACTCATTTCAGGAAGTGAAACTTTTTTTCTTAAAAATTTGGTTTAAACAAAAGAGAAAACCCCAAATTTTATCCCTCGGGAAATTAAAAATATATTTCAAGCAAAAATATAAGGCTTCTGGAAAATATTCCATGTCTTAAAGTTCTTGGTTGGGCATCTTTTTTAATGACTTACAGGATCAATGTTGCATGGAATGGAGACTATCATCATGTGGCACTGCTGAGGTGTAATGAAAGTTAATTTTCTCCTAAGTCCAGGAAAGAATCTTGTAGCCCCCATGTGAAGGATTTCTCTTTGCATTGTGATGAGTCCAGCCTCAGTCTGCAGGTTGAAACAGTTTGCTTGACAATCTCCTTAAGGCTGAGTTTAAACCCCATTGCTGGGGAACCTTCACAACACTTTTTTGTCCAACTCAACTTTCTATGAATATGTAGTTTCTGTGAACAATCATCTTCGTTGACAATGATATTTACCGTTCTGACTTCCTTCAGGAGTCTTTCCAGCAGCCTAATGATCCAGCCTGACATATCATCAGAATACATTTCCAGGTTTAGAGTTATTTAGCTTATTAAAATGCGACAGCTGGAGCTTACAATGATTCAACACAAAATTTTAACTTTCTGACACACTTAATTTTGGGTTTTAATTTTGTCTGAGCCACGATTAAGAAACTTATGAGTGATAAGTCGTTTAAAAATATCACTGTGTGTAATAAATCCTATCTATATATCTATATCTATAATACAGATAATTCACTTTCTGAAATAATTGACAATAAATATTTAACTCATTCACAATATTATTTTTTAAGATGTGCATGTGCTCAAATTGCTTAATGTCATTAATTATGTTTCTCTTTCTGCTACAGTAAATGGCATACTTTGCATGTGAGGTTTTCCATATTAATACTGTTTGCTAACTACTTTTGTTTCCAAATTCTGTAAAAAAAAAAAGATATTCGTAACAATATTGTAGTTTAATAATCAACAATCATAATATTATTCCAGTAACTTACTAGAACATAACTTATTGCAATAGCAGTGAACAACCACATGATGGCAGCAGCATTATGATGTATAGAAACTTAAATTAGCCCCGAACTTCTGTTTTATTCTTTCCAGAGGGGGTAAAACAAATTCTGTTGGTACAAGAGATGTTTATAAGTCACTTTTCCCAAATTAATTTTAATCTGTTTTATATGCACGGATTAAGTATCAAAAATAAAAAATAAATATGTTGTCATCAAATCCTTGCCATCTAGTCTGCATTGGTTAGGATCTTGTGCTGCTCATCCTGAATGCATGACAAGTATCTTCTAATCTTTTAACTTGCTTATGTTCACATTGTCCGCTATTTCACTGGAGTGGAGCAAATTCTCCACTTTACTCGAACGTGAAGATTTTTATATGTTGATATTTTGCATAAACATCCCTGGTACACAATCAATTAAAACATAATGAGCAAACTGCAATGTAGTGTTGCATGCATAGAGAAGATGTTACATTTCTAAATTATTTTGAAGAATTGTATATGTCTTTTAATGACAAAGGCAGTTAAAAGGTGTATTTTTTTTAAATGGGGCTTTCTTTATCAGAAATAGCAACTTTTTAAGTATAGTGAGAGAATGCTTTTATTACTCTCCCCCTCCCTTATTGAGGCTGCGTCTCGCCACCAACACCTGCACACAGATGGTGTTCTTTTTTTAACCATCTGTGAGATTTAAGCCCAAAAAGATGATCGATATCAGCAGCTACACTACTTCTTTGCCTCCAGATGGCAAGGTTGTTAAATTCTCTGAAGACTGCTGTCACAGCGTAGCCCTTTCACTACCAAATGTTAACAACAAGGGTAATGTATATGGCTTGGGAAGCTTACTAGGCTGCACATTCTGTGCAGTTGTGGAATATAAAGGAAATATTGTGGGATTTTAAGAGCCTCTTGGGTTTAAGACAACATATAAATAGCCCATGTTCTTCCATGTGTATTTGGCAATGTCTGCAAGTAGTTTAAAGAATGCAGTTTTTATATACCATATGTCATGATCTGTTTACCGCAGCTGTGGCTTTGCTCATGGGATGGACCACACAGGTTATTAGGTTTGCGTCATCATATTTGCTTTGAACCTTTTGCTCTGTCCAGCTGAAGAAATGGATTTTGTTTAAATCACTTTGGAAATCCTGTTTTTTTCCCTTACATTTCTATAAATTTACAGAAATTTACAGAAATTTCAAGCTTTAGCTTATTTTATCAAGATATTTATTTCATCAAGTAACAACTCCCATATATTGTTTTAAAATAAACATATGTGAAGCATTTATTAATATATACTTTACATTTTAAGTTGATGAAAATGCTATTGGGAACTTTAGATACTATCCCTGTTTCTCTAGGGTATAATATGACATGACACATGCTATTTCTTCTTTTCTTACTTTATGGTTCTTGAACTACTTTTTAAACTAACTTAGTTGTATTCTTCTGATCATTGTCCATCTGGAAAACTCATCTATTTCTAGAGATGTTTTGAAATGTTGCTCTGGTACGCCAATATAAAGTCTTTCCCTATGATAATATCTATTTTGTGAACCACACTGCTTTCTTGTACAGCAAATTTGATGACGTCCTTTACGACCAAACACTTAAACTTTAGCTTTTTCAGACCGGAGGTCTCTGTCCCTGAGTGCATTTGGAAAGCATTTTATGTTGCTTTTGGAGTAATGACTTCTTTGTTTTAGCGGAATGGCCTTTTAGCCCATATCATTTCACTGTGGCTAATAACACTCTTGACAGCTTTAGTCAGCTTCTTCACAAGTTGATTTTTTTTCTTCTTTTGTTCTTGTGTTGATAAACACATTTCACATTAAAACACATTCATCTTTGGGAGATAAAACTTATCTCCTTCCTGAACAACGTAAATAATTAGATTAATATTCTTATGATGAATATTTGGAGAGTGTTAAACATATTAGTACCAAACCAGTTCATGCCTGCACTATATAATGTTGTGTAATGCAATGTTGACAAAAAGTGACTCCAAAAGAAAACAGAGAGGACCAGCAGCTATTTGGCTGGACTGAACCCAAGCTTTATGTCACTGTTTAATCAACAGCAATTAGATTACGTGGAGTAGCTCACTTTATACCAAACTTATTTACCCATCTGAATGAAGCAGGATGTAAACAATTCACATACTGGAATACATGTCCAAATGGCTACCAGTTGCAGTCAATCACTCCAGACTCCTTACATCATAAGGGGTACTAGTCCCTCAGCTGGTACCCCTCTCATCCATTTTGATTATAGGGGTTTTTCTCAACATCTGTTCAGGCTGCATTTTGACACAGTTTATTCAACTCTATAAAGACAAAAAAACCTCAAAAAACTGAATGGACACAGAAACCTCATCACCCCGTTTCTCCTTTTGCCAGTCCATAGATGCACAAAGTAGCAAAAGAAGTTGCATGTATTTCATCTTACATTTAGCCTTTCTCACCTTTCTTTTGTTTTCTTTTGTTTGTTTGTTTGTTTGTTCATTTGATTTGTTTTGTTTCACCTTCTTTAAGTCTTTCAGCATCTATCTGAAGTGACCAAATGCCCATTTTTCATCAATTGAAATTTCTGGTGCAAAAACCACTGATGCGCAGACTGTGTGCTTCCACATGGGTAGTGTTTCTCCCCCAGCTAGTGTTCAAGCTGTGCTGAATTGGGAGAACAGCTTTTAGCTATATAAATTAGCATGCTGAGTGATAAACTAGTTATTAATAAATTTAGGTGTAAAGTTTTGAAAATTAATTCTGCTGTTGCATCAAGTCATTTGGAAAATGTTTGAAGGTTCTAAGTTTTAGAACCTTCACATATTTTCTGTTTGTAAAATGTTCAGCTATGGTTAACTACAAACAAAGATATTTTTTTAAAAATCTGATAAATATGAAAGAAATGTACTAAATAAAGACTGGCAAGTTCACCAACTTTTTATAAAAAAACAAATTCTATTCACATTTTTCTGAGAGCATCTTGTTTGTAATTATTTTATCGTGTGCTTTTCTCTTTGCAACCTGAAATGATGTGTTTTCCAGGAAAATATTTAACCTTTCTGTGACTGTTCTCTTTAACCATTTTCTGGAATATTCTTTATCAGAAAAAAAAAAGGTTTTGCTTTTTTGCTTGTGTTGTACAGAAAATCAAGAATGGTGAGTGTGTTTATATCCTATGTTATGCCCATTTTGATTGATCTCATTCCATTTGTTCTCTTTTCTATACTTTGTTAACACATAATTTTTAAAGTGTTTTATTTATTTATTTTTGCTAATACATCAATTGATATGTCAATCTTTTTACTTTATATTGTGTTTTGCACATCAGTGGTAAGATAATGAACAGCATCATCCACACCTTCAACCTGTAGACCGCAAGCGATCCTATTCAACACGTTCTCCAAGCAGTGAAATCAGTCACTCTTCGCTTTGGTATACGTTGCGTTTTTCATAGCTGCAAACTTGTGATAAGAAAACATTGCTGATTTGTTCCTTTTTTTTTTTTTTTTACATTTTAAGATGGTGATGCAGGTTTTGACAAGGCAACTGTTTCAAGTTATCTCCTGTCAGGCAGCAGCTAAACTCTCAGATGGCACTGTCAGCTCCAAGTTGTTACACAAGCCAGAGAGACTGGCAAATGAACAGGTGGGATTGTCATATGTTTGCGAAGGAGTATGCTAAATGTTCTCACCAGTTACCAAACACCTCAGACATTTTCCTCTCTGCAAAGTCCTCACTCTCTCCCTGCAGTGGTTGCACACTCCATCTGGGAGACAACACATGTTTTGTTACATATCTCTCTGGCTGGACTGAAAAATGAGACACTGCAATACACATTTAGCAGTTTGAGCTGGAAGATTGATGGCAAGCTACCAGTCACTGTGCTTGCTTGGTGGGAGAACTGAGGTGTTGTATTTATTTATTTTATTTTTTTATTTTTTTAAGCTGTACTGTGATCTTGTTTTGAAATGTTTAATTACTCCTCTTTCCACAGAAGCCAGTGTGTCATGACAGGTGACTGGGAAGATTGCAACTGGTTGCCTGGTAATTAAATCATTATATTCCCTGTAGAATGCATTTTATTTACAAAATGCAAAATGAGGAGTTCATCACTGACATTTCGCTGTAGCTATAGAAACACTGAGCTTTGAAAAACTTTTAGATGAGTGTATCATTAACCAGTTTTAAGTACTGGACGATACCGCGGCAACACCAAAGTGAAGTAGCCTACCTACACAAACAGGTAGCTCTCTGGAGTGGGAGGACTGACTTTACAAAAACAGTGTGGGGGCAAAAAAAAAAAAAAAAAAAAAAGAAGAAGAGGTATTTAATTAGCTGGCTCTTGTGGGCTACTGCAGATGTGGAAACATTTGGTGAAGTTTGAGAGGAGTTACAATTATGACATGTACTGGATGGATTTTGCTCCAACAATTTTTTAAGTACTCAACTTTACACATTTAACAATTATGGTTGAAATTGGATTTTGACATAAATTGTAAACAGCCAATCTTTGGTGACATGGGCTAAAACATTTTTTTAAATTGCTAAATATAAGAATGCAAGGGATTTTTACAGATAGATTATATTATCTGTAAATTAATTCAATAACCGGAGCCATTTTAAAGAACCTGTTACACACAGCTTCCTTGAGTAACATCATGGAGAAATTCTAAAGAAATTAGCTAAGGTATCAGAAAGAGCGACGTGCAACTTCACACAGCAGAAGGAATAGTCAGCATCAAATTTGTTTTAAAAAGTGCTTTAAGTATGAGAAAGCCAATGTTTTGGAGTTCCCATCTCAAAGCCCTGATCTAAGTCCCATTGAATATCGTTGCAATGTCATACAGTTTAAACTGTGATTCTACCAAATGCTAGGAAAATGCATGTAAACATCTGATTTCAAAGAAAGTTATCAAAAGATTCTCTCGCTCATTATTTTTGGCCATTTAGCAGAGAGATAGAAAGGTCACTCTAAGTGACCTTAAACAGGAGAAATTCAGTCTGTCTCAATGTCAGACGGTGTATATAAATAAGAGGTTTTAACTATACAGACTTTCAAAAAGTATGAGCCTGCGGTATAATGAAATGTTTCTCATTTGGTGTCTACATTAAATGGATGCTTTTTATCTGCATAGTCAGACTTGTATTAGAAGACTGAGGAGCAAAAAGGTCTGCTTTGCTGGAGAGGTTTAAAACACTCATGTATTCTCACAGATACACACACACACACATATTTTTTTTCTTTGTTTACATTTGTGAAAAGGAACAAATTAATTAGATTTATAAAACTGAATATAATACAAATGTGAAAACAAACAAAAAGCAAGCATTAAATTAATAATTTCAATGGTCTCTCACTTCTTGCTTTTCTTTCTTTTCATTCTTTTGTTGCTCTCGCACAGTCTCACACACAAGCACATTTTAATCATGGACAGACATGACATCGGATCAGTGTGAGCATTTTCTACCTCATAAATGGAAATGACTCATCAGTCATTCATCTATCTTGGATGGCATTTTCCTTTCTTTCACTCAGGGGGGAATGAACTCCATTTGGCTGGAGACCCAGTCTCTCTGATGGTTCAGTCTAAAAGCCTATCGCCCAGAGGATATGTTTTGTGTTTCTGATAAGGCTATTCTTTGTGTTTGTGATTACTTTCTTGTTGTTTTGACATTCAACGCTGATACATTATTCCTAATGGCTCGTTATTTTAGTTTTCAATTTAGCTGACAGACTGTGTCTCTTTAATTGATATTTCCATAGAGACAGGTCGTCCCACCCCCCCAGAACTAAACCATCAAAGTGAGGAAGACAAAACTGCATATATTGTGCTTTTTTAGCTGAATGTCTGTCTCGGTGTCTGCTGGCGACCGGAGAACTCTTGTAACCCATTGCTTATTCATGCTCTCTAACACTTCAGAGAGCTTTACAAGAATAACAGATCAGATTCTCTTAGACTCAGGTATAATGTAGCCTCACAGCCTAAAAGCTGCATCACTGAAGGGGGCTCTTTCTCTGCTCTGTCGCTACATCTCCTCTTAAATCTCAACAAAATCAATTATCTCTCTGTAACCATGGAGCCTTGGCCCCTACATGGCTGCTGAATCCCATATGGAAATATAGATACCAGGGGATTATAATATTGAAAATCTTATGAAGTGAGAGATCCCTTAGGAGGATTCCATTGTACAGCGTCTCTTGATACTACTAAGTATCCTTGGGTGAACTGACTTGGTGCCATTGCTCAGTAAATGGAAAAGTTAACTCATATTGCCAAGCCCTTATGGGGATTGTTATTTAAAATATCTGCTAAACTGAGAAGCTGGAGCTGTGCTATCTCATTTCTACTCCTTTGTGATGTGACAAGTTCCTTCTTTGGGTGTCTTTACAATAGCAATTCGACAGGGGAAATGCATGTTAGTGAGAAAAAAAGTCCCCAGCAGAGGCCCATTGTGACAGCTTCTTAAGCTAGAGTCTGAAATGTCTTTAAGGCATCTTATTCTGGCAAAGTTGCTCAATTCTCCAAAGCAGATGGGACCTGGTAGATTGCCACTCAGATGGTGGACCACTGAGATTTCTTGCTAAGTTGTGAAGTTTGAACTTACGTGTAGTTCAGAAATCACACAGGATGGGGAAGTGAAGGGGAGCAGGAGCCCTTGAGAAATGATGCGTCAAAAATTCTGCATGCATTTAAAAATGTTCTCTTCTTTCCATGTTCACAAAAAAGGCAATACTTTTCTAAAGCATACACCTACAATAGACTATGACTGTCAAATATCAGAAAGCCAGCTAAACATTTTAACCAAATTCTCAAGATGCTATTAATGGTTCTCTGATTTTATTAATATTTTTAAGAACATGTTTTTTATTATATTTTATTAAAAAAAATAAAATAAAATAAAAACATTTACATGCATACTTCTCTTTCCTAAATCATTGCAAAACTGTGTGAAAAAAATATATTTGGCTCTAATTTCATTTGCAAATGAGTAAGATTTCAAATTGTAGATGATGTTGGAACCTGTATTCTGTTTATGAATGTGTGCAAGTCGGTATGTCCTGCCTCACCTGTGCCTCAGGTGCTGAACCGTCCCCTACATGAAACAGTTGACTGGACACATCTGTTTCCACTCTGCTCATGAAGAAGATTGTAAGGCTTGTGAGATGAACTGATGCCACCACCAAAAGGCCATTAGTCTTTATTTAAGATGCATGTGTGAATTTCTTCTTTGCATAATAAATAATAATTTTGATTCTCTTTTAGAATAATAGTATTTCAGAACGAAGGAAGAATAAATCTAATTCCATGCTGAAAGAGAGAACATTTCTGTAATTCAAAGTCAGTTTCCTATTGTATCATGTAAGCATACCCTTTGCAACCTTGAAATAGTTAGCATAATAGTGATAATGCAGGGGATTATCACAAACACTGTGTGCTATGCCATTGTAACTATGAAGTCATTCAGCATCTTTCATTTATTAGCAAAATCAAGGAGTCTGTGTACTTTCACATTTGTCCTTCAGAATTTAGCAGTGACAACAACAAAGCTGTCTTTTAGAAGAAAGAAAACAACAAGCAAAGGAACAAATGACTGTGTTTATAAAACCTGTTAAGCAAATTAATTTTTTAAAATCATTAATGTATATAAAGAAATCCCTTCATCAAACACAAAGTGCATGGAAAGTGAAGGTCTAGGTGTGTTTTACACAAAATCTAATCTCTGGTGTTTACAGAGCCAAAAAACTAGATACTTTATAATTTTTTAAGAACATTTTCTGAATATTGTAGACAACATGTAAACAGATTTACAAACATCTGACACAATGTGCATAAATTTTGATGTGTCTGTGGTAATGCTACTTAAATTATGTGGTGTCCATGTAATCTCTAAATTTCTACATTGCATATACCAATTTGTTCTTGTGGTACCCCACAAGTGATATTCAACTAATTTTAATTTGCAGTGCTGATATTCTACATGAGCTAAGTTATGCAGTGGTTGCTGATATATTTGTTGCGAAGCCATATTTACATTAACATAATAATCTAGATTTGTTAATTACTTGTGCCAAGATTGTAGATAAAAACAAACTCAAAATACTTGTAAATTGTGAATCCTAAAATTTACAAACTACATTGTTAGGTCAATTTTCCTTAAGATTAGGGAGCAAATGAGAAAATATATTTATAATGGTAGTGAGCAGTGGCGCAACTACACTTTATTCAGGTGGATGCGAAAACATAAATCGGCATCAGGGTGAAGGAGCGACGCTCCCCCCTCCCCGAGGCGACGCTACATGAAGTGTAAAACTCGCTACATGTACCTCGTTATGTGCGAGAGGTGAAGGAGCCCAATGTCATAATCGGTGCGTCGCCCCCTCCAGACGGGGTTTTGGCGCCCCCTCTGGTGCTGCGCCCCTATGCGTTGCATAGGCTGCATACCCACTTTTTGCGCCTCTGGTAGTGAGGCGCAAAATTTGAATTTAGAATATGATTATAAAGAAAAGTAAGGTCATATTCAATAAATTAGAACATACGCCCTGATCAGTCTTCGCCAGATTAAAAGTGCCTTTAAAAAAAACAAAAAAAAACAACAACGTTTAAACAGGTATTAGACCATTCACAAGCCAACATGTTTTAAACAGTTTATTTTATTGGTCAAATTGCTATAGTAAAGAAAAACAGCCACATAACTAGGTATAACTCAAGCAATGTTGCAGATGTATTGTGTTATAGAACAGAAACGGGTACCTAATTCCAAATGTTAGCTCCATTGTTACTTATTCTTTAATTGAATATTTAGATGGCTAACTGCTCATTTGCTCCAAGCTAATGGAAAAGGCAACAGTCAAGCTCAGAAGACTACTATAAGTTGGAGACTCAACAAATATTCAAATGGCTTTTTTAGATTTTATTTATTATATGATGAAGTTCAAAACAATTAAGTTCATCATTTTGAAGTCAATTAGACCATATGATTTCCTCTTGCTGATAAAAGACAAGACAGTTGGGATGATTGAGAAGAACTCATCAGGAGGTTTGTATGTGAATTCATGGAAGCTGGTTTTGATGAAAACTGGATGTGAAAGGTGTGGAGGAGGGTCTCATAGATTTTTTGCAAAAAAAAATAAAAAAATAATGAAGACACTTTGAGGAACACAGGACACACTAAATTATATAAAAGTTTCCAAAGTTTACAGCTCATTGAAAATATTATTCATATATTTGGAACTTCTTCACATTTGTTACATTGCAGCCAGAAAACAATAGATTTCATCTCACTATTCTATAAAATGACCAGATTTGTTGAGTGTCCTGTTATACTTCCAACTGAACTGTGAATTTCTTCAGCTTCTCCAGTTACCTTTAACATCTTGTTTGCTTCTCTGATCAATGCTCTTCTTGCCCTGGCCTCCTCTCTTACAATATTATTTCATACTTTCAAATGATGGACAGAACATCACTGTGTAAGATGTTTAAAGCCATTTTGTGGCATATATATATATATATATATATATATATATATATATATATATATATATATATATATATATATATATATATATATATATATATAATTTATTTTTTATTTTATTTTTTTGCATGGAGGTTAACAATATTGCATTTTTTTATGTAGTTCTGCTCTTAGGCCTTTTGTAAATTTGCTTATTTTTTGTATTGATGTCTCTCTTTAAAGGTGAATATTAAAATCCACTTCACTCAAAATTTCAACAATAATGTTCTGCTTCTAACTCTGGGCACTTCTATGGCAACAGAGTTTTTATGTGGCTAACATAGAAATCTTATATCATAATAATAATACATAAAATCTTACTTTCACACAATCAGTACTGTATTTCGCACGACAGTATAATGTGTTGTCTTAAACTACAGGACCATCATGTAAACTTTGGTGGCTAATATTAAATTTGCATCTCAATTTTCAAAAGCCCTTTGTTAAAACATGATTTAGAAGAATAGAGCATTGAATATGTTATGCAAATCTCCTACACAGAGGAAGATTCACTTTGTAAGATTATTAAAATGTCTCATGGTTGGTTGAATTGGTTCACTGCACATGTAAGCAGCATGAAATGAGCCCAATTTAAATGTGGTTTCAAGGGAACACAAGCTCAAATTATGATGGGCATATTTCTAAGGAATTAAAAAATATATATTTATATATAAAAAAGACTAGATAGAGCTGTAAAAAAGCAGACACGCCCTTGGGACTCCAAAATAGAACTACTAGTTTATAGAACTGAAATAATAAGCCACTTCTACAGTCTGGGGGACAATGCCTTGAGTGTTCTGATTACACAGCTGCCTTCAGCTGCAACGCTCTTCCTGGAACACTAGGTATTTCTTCAGTTCATCATGTTCCTTTTTCCTCATGTTTCCTTCATTTGGGGTCGTCACATTGAACACATAAGTTGTCCTGAACTGCTTTTCAATGATCATAATGCCTGGTTAGCTGGTCATTACCATTTTGCCTGTTTGTATCAGGAAGACCGATAGGATCTTAGATTGGTCATTCTACATCACCTTGGGAGACATGATAGTTCCTTCAGATCCTTCTATTCCAGTTTCCATTGTCTGAGACATTCACTGAGCACTTCATCCCTTGGAGCCATCTTCATGTAATCTTGGACTTATGTATGTATGCACAAACACCAGTATGGCACTATCACAATCAAAGAAAAATGTTCATAAAATAAATTATTCAAACATGCCATCAGGGGCGCAACTACATATTATTCAGGTGGATGCGAAAACATAAATCGCTCTACCCCCACCCCGAGACAAAGACACGTGAAAGGTAAAACTCGCTACATTTACATTTACATGTGCGCGAGGTGAAGGAGCGTAAGGGCGCGGTGAAGTGTATGCGAAGGCATCATCGGCGCGTCGCCCCCTCCAGACGGGGTTTTGACGCCCACTCTGGTGCAGCGCCCCTATGCGTTGGATGCGCTGCATACCCACTTTTTGCGCCACTGCATGCCATATATGACTTATTGATCAAAATTGGTTATGTGTTTAATGTTTACAAAGAAGGTCAATCCCAAAGGAAGTTGGAGAGGATCCTGACGTGCGTGTCTGTTTTGTAGAAAGTTTTCAGCAACAGTTTGTGTTGACTTTATTCGAGGTAGACAGAGATGTAATACAAATCAAAAACTATGGGTAAATAGTTTGGATTGTTTACGGATTGTTTGCGGGGCCAGGGCTGATGGACGGAGTCTTTTTTTGATTATTTGCATTTTACCTGTACATTTTGACTTCAATTTGAATGATTCTCATTGTGAATACTAGATGTCTGCATGCATGTTCAGATCCAGAATAAATGAAGGGTATTAGCATGCAACTGGGGCTACGCAACATTTTCAAACATAATGCTACAGGGAGCTCCAATGTCCCTGGTGGATGGACTGCACACCATAACATGTATACTTCAGTGTAAGAGCACCAACACAGATGTTTCTAACCAGATCTTTCTGCATAAAAAAAATCTAAATTTACACCAAGGACTAAACCACAGATTTAAAGTATAGAGCAGCAGTACAGACACGTTATATCTCAGCTTCTCCAGAGGTACAAAAGGTAATAAAATTGTTGCTGATATGTGCATGTTTTTCTGTAATAAAATAATGAAAAAATAAAGAAACTACCTACTGGTGACAAAAGAGAATATATATAACAACAAAAAATTAGTGGAAAAAATCTTCACATTATAGTAGCTGCAAATTTGTACATGAGTCATAGTTCTGCCCTGCAAGAACTGACTGGATGATGTTCTGCAATAATTCTAAGTCTACAGTAAGACGCTTCTCCAAACGTCCAACAATAAAATAATAATACACATTTTTTTTTAGGATATGTTACCAGGTGGTGTTACAAAAGTAAAACAAAATACAATGTAATGCAACATTTATTACTGTACCACCTCATCTCACATTAGAAGTTGAATGAATTTAGGATCATAGGTCAAAGGAATAAAAGGAACTTCATAAGAATGGAAATCCTATAACTTTTAGCATGTTAAAGCTACTGTTCTGCGTGCCCTTCAACTCTTAAAGAATTTATTTTATTTTATGAGGGTTCGATTTAGATGCATGGATCCTTGTAAACAATACAAACACTTGGCATCTGTCTTTTATTCCTTTGAAAATGTTCTAGCACTCTGCAAAAGCAGTCATACATCCACCCACTGCTTTTGAATTCTGCTCCGTGTGTTTGCCCTTGAAAACAAGCCAAGATGATTCCTGCCTCTCTTTGTATGAAGTTATTTTTTTACTCTTAAAAATTATCCAGAATGGACTTTTATAGAATGAGCCACAAGTAGAAAATGTAATAGAACAATCACTTAATTCATGTGATTTTAATTAATGCTTACTTCTTACTTTGGATCTTTTCAAAATATTTCAACAGGATCTCAAATACTAGGTGGTGATTATTGAAAGCTGGTGGTCTCTTTTTTAAATTCAAACATTCAAACATGGAACACATTAAAAAAAAAAACATCAAACATGAAATTTGCCTCTATGAAAAAGTTATTCTCAGGAATTACATGAAAGATTTCAGGACTTTTATTGAAGTATGTCTTGATGGCAGAAATCAAGATTTATGTAGAAACAAAACCTTTAAACAAGCTAATAATCTGTACTTCAATTACCCACAGAGACTTTCAAAAAAATCTACTTACTCCTCGTAAAAAGACTGCAAGGTATTGTGAACATTGTTTTACTGTGGACATGATGTTCTTTAGGTGATGCTCAGTGTTCAGCAGCTGAAGCCCAAAACCCCAAATTACTTTTCATCAGACCATAATGAAATGTTGATTTTTTTCATGTCAAGTGTCCCATCTTATTTATGTGTGAGATTATATATAAATAATGCCTCAGAACTTCTTATGCTTATGCTTTGTAACCTGATTAGATTTATTTATTTTTTTTTGGCTTTTTACATTTCCCTCCTTAAAGATCTAATTTTGTATTTTGATTATGCAGAATAAAAGTCAGATTATATTTTGGAAAGGGAAAGCTTTAGAAATGGTAATCCATTGTCTCATGCCACATTAGCAGGGGTGTACACACTGTACTGTTAATCAACATTGAATATGTATTAAAAAAAAAACAACTGATCAGATATGGGAGCTCATGCCCCCCCAATCCCACCCCACCCACAGCCATGACTTTCAAATACCATCACTCATCTAATAGGCTTAAAGTATTTTGATATTCTTCATCGCATATTTAAAAGCGTGGCTGTCGCTTCTTTCACTGCAACTACAGTGAAACTCTAGTTGCATTTTAGCTTTCAGGTGCACTTTTCTTTTACTGATATAAAATGTTTATTTTACAAATGTGCACTATAAAAATAAAATATGACAACCTTTCAAAATGGTGGCCTTGTGGGGAAGCAGGTTGTTTTGCAATTGTCATTGGAAATGATTGACAGAAACATGAAGTGTTGTATGCTGACATAGGTCATCCCTCTTCTTTAATCAGCCAGTATTAATATTTCTAAATCTTGTTGACTGTTTTCAGTGTCTCAGAGTTAAAAAAAAGAAACTTGTTTTGAAGTTACACTGATCTGATATCTCAGGTCACTTTTTCATGGTCATCTGCACCTGCTCATTAGAGTGCTCCAGAATTCTCCACCAATGCCCACATGCAGCTTATATGTTTGTGACAGGTTGTGCATGCTGACAGCAACAAAAGATTGCTGTTCAAAGAAATATACCAAACAGAACTGATAGGAGAAAAAAAAAAAAACATTGCTCAGAATATGAGCAGCAGATAAATGCAAGAAATATTGTACAGTGTATTTCTCTTTTTTTCCTGTTTGGATAATACATTTATCAAAGACAAGAAGGACGCAAATACAGCAGTTTATTCTTTGTGAGAAACAACTGGATTCTTTTCATGTCTTTGCTCTTGCTCTTCTGAGTAGTCAGATGAAAAATCATTTAAGGCTTCAGGAAAATATGTAGGTGTCTTACAAAACCAATGTGGTGCTACTGACCCAAAAATGGTATGTTGTAGGAAATGGTATGATGTTGCTGATATCTCCAGTGAGTTATTTCATTTTTCTTTTTAGCATAGTGGTAATGCAATTAAAGTTTTCGAATTAAATACAAGAAATGTTATATTTTTGCTATAGTTTGTGTTTGAAATCCTCTATTGTTTGAATGTGGCATCTGACAACATACTGTGTCGCCCTGCGTTCAAAGTATTTAATTCTCAGGGCCATGCTTTGTATGGAGTGTCATCCTAAAATATCTAATCAGATCTTGATGGAGTGGAAAGCGAAATTGTGAAAAGGAATTAAACCTAATTCATTAAAGTCACTGACCCAAGTAGAATTAACCAGTGGCCCGGAATAACCAAGTATGCATGAACCATCAAATATTAGCAAGGTGCTCACCGCTCTAAAGGTGCTACAAGGGGAAAAGGTTGAGACAACTCTATTTTTTTTGCTCATGAATGAGAATAATAATGCTTTTATCCTTTTAGTTCGACTTTCCCACTTCCAGAAAACATATATTAAATTATGTATTGTTCTATGTTGAAAATGATAGCTGGTCAAGGAGGAAAAGTTTTGTGCATTATTTTTCTGACTTATTATTGGTTAGCTAGTAAATATGGTAAGTAGGAGCAGTAGCATGCTAATGTTGAATTGTGTGCACAATGAATAACACGAGAAATAACATACTGCATGTTTTAAATGCACAAACACAAGAAGAGTACCTCAGCAAGTATAAAATGACAAATGAGCTGCAGAACATATTTGGACTAAGATGCTAAAAAAGCACTAAAGCACATTAATTTTCATTTAATCAACTCAGAGACTTGCTGGAAGCTTATTATTCATTTACCTGTCATGGAGAGGTTGACTTATCGGGACTTATCAGAGTTATGAAAGTATGCTGGTCTACATATAAAAATGCCCAGTAATATTACATCGTATCCAAAAAATAAAACAGGTTGTTTATAAAACAATGGAGAATGTTGAAATTGAATGTCAGCTTTTGCATCTTTCCTATACTGCTCTAACTGCGTGTTAATTGATGACCTTGCCACATCTGTCTGCTTAGCCAGTGAATGATCAACGTAATCGGCAAGATCATTATTAGCAAGATCAGTAGTTCATCCACTTCTATTCAATGCCATTCATCACATCAAGATTTAATTGGATTGCTAATTGATGTGTAGAAACCCATGTAATTGCACTAAAAGCCACTTTCAAGCAACCCCGCCATGCAGGAAAGGGGGAAAAAAGGTGGGGAGAATGGGTAGGTGAGGTGAGGGTGGCTGGAGGGCATGGAAACAAACTGTCTAGCATAAGGTCATCATGTAAATGTAAACACCCTCTAAAATGTAATTGTATCACTGCAACACTTTAATATAATGCTACTCCCAAATTACAAATGTAAAGCACAGTTGCTTTCTTTTAATCTTAAGAGAAAAAAAAAATCAAAGATTATCTCCATTTTTATTGTAGTCTGTTAGAATTACACCAGCTAACTGATGGCATGCAGTTTAAATTAACATGGTCGATCAACCACATAATGGACCTCAATGAGACACCATTCAGCCTGGAACTAAAGGATCCTTGATGTGGCAGCTAGATAAAACAGAAATCTAATCTCAATTAGGAACAAGTTCTTTTCATTACAGTCTCATACCCCCACTGAAACCACCCAAATTCAGAGAGAAAACATAATACTTAGCTTATAGAGTTTCTCTGTCATTTCTTCTGATCATGGCTACTTGTGCTACAGCAGACTTTTTTTTCCATGCAGTTTGATTATTTTTCATTCAAGATATTGTGTTTTATTTTCTCTTTTCAATTTTTTAAAACAAATCTTATGTGCACAATTACCTTTGTTATCTTACATCCAAGTAAATATATGATATTGGGTGGGCTCTGTCGACTGGCATTAGCTGTCATCAGATCAGTTGTATGTGGTTTTGGAGGTCAGTCAAACACATTAACCTCTTATTGGTGGGATGCTTAGAAGATGTTGTTCATTCTTAGATTCATGTATTTTGATTATCTTGGTGTTTGACCATGTTCCCTGTGTTTACTGTGTTTAGTTGGTTTCCCTACTCCCGATGTTTGCTTTGTATTTACTCCGTGTCAGTTAGTGTGTGTACCATTCATCACACAGTGAAGGTATCGGTTCACTGTATAGGCATGGTGTGCACACCGTTTCCAATGGAGTTGCAGCAGGGATATACTCCATAGTGTTTCTGAAAATCAGGAAGAATTACTTTGACCATATGATTGATATACACATAATGGGGTTGTTTAGGTTAGGGTTGGCTGAAATACTAAAGTCAATGAATCAACAGGGCTGCACAGTGGCACAGTTGGTAGTGCTGTTGCCTTGCAGCAAGAAGGTTCTGGGTTTGATTCCCGGCCCCAGTCTTTCTGCATGGTGGAGTTTGCATGTTCTCCCTATGCATGCGTGGGTTTTCTCCAGGTACTCCGGTTTCCTCCCACAGTCCAAAAACATGTCAGGTTAATTGGCCTCTCCAAATTGCCTCTAGGTGTGAGTGTGCTTGGTTGTTTGTCTCTGTGTTGCCCTGCAACAGACTGGTGACCTGTCCAGGGTGTACCCTGCCTCTTGCCCGGAACGATAGCTGGAGATAGGCACCAGCAACCCTCCTGACCTCACTAAGGGACAAGGGTGTAAAGAAAATGGATGGATGAATCAACATAATATATTTTATTTCATTTTCTGTGTGTGAACTAATAGTTTATAATATATTTTTGCACATTTAAACTGTCGGGGTTAAAAAGTTTTAACCAGACAGGGCCTATGGAAGTTTACTTCTCTAAGTAAACTACTGGCATTTTTTTTTCTTTTCTATTTCTTGAGCAATACTATTTGTATTTCACTTTGCATGGTAACTGTATAAACATTGTTGGAAAGATCGATGCACACAGAAGAGACATAAAGAGAAGTAAACTTTGATGACCAGGTGTTACACACAAGTCAAGATTGGCTTCTATGTTTAATCCGGGAAAAATCACATTATCAAATATTTGCTGTGGCTGTGGATTTTCCTCTGTGTCAGTTTTCACCCAGTCACTCCTTGTCAGTGTCAGACTTAACAAGGCAAGCAAACTGCCCACAGCCAGCGGCCTGTCAGGTGCAGCATATCTGCACCTCATGGGGCAACAAAGTCAATCTGTGCTGACAAATGCTCACTACTGCTCTGCCAGTCTGGTCATACCCCAGGCATGAGAGATGGACAAGAGAGGAAACCACCATTCTGTCAGACCAAATTAAAACAAATCATCAGGGCAACTGATGAAAACCTACCAGAACAATGGGAAGTTGATGAACTAAAGAAAACATTTAAGTTGATACTTCTACTATTTTTTTTCTCTCTTATCTTGTATTCTTTTTCTTTATATGTGTGGTGTTTTTCAGAAATCATGGATGCAGTGAACAGAGTGGAATAGAGCATGTACTGCACAAGGGATATTGCTTAAACTTGTCATTACCAACCAAAATTTTACACACACCCACACATTCCTTTTGAATATGGATGCAACATTCAGAATGAAAGAGGGTAAAAATGACATCGTTATTCCCAGTTTGAATGATTGATGCACACTAAGCTTCCACTAAATAACCCATTATGCCATGGCAAATCAAAACAGTTCCCCAAGTCCAGGTTAGTACACATCAGTTTAAAAGAAAAATAACAACCTCTTCAATATATTAAAAGTATAATAATATTAGAATAGTCATAAGATATTTTTTTAATTTTCTTTTTTTTTCTAAATACCATTAAAAATCACATAGTCATTTAACTCTGGTTGTTAGAAACAAAAACTGTGCAGTAGTTTGCTTGTTTGTTTATTTAATTTTTGTGGTAAATGAAGTTGTCTGTCAATTTTGTTACCAGTAAATAAATATGGCTTAGAAGACTGACTTGTCCAGTTTTGTGAAACCAAAGGATGGCTTCAGCAGACATGTTAATGATCTGAAGAAAGTGTGAGGGAAATGTCCAGATGAGACACACATTTTTCAAACACGCCACACCTGATGGTATGCTAAACAAGATTAAAATAAATTTAATCTCTCCAGTTTCTTGCACACTTTCAAGGGCAGCAGCAAAGAGCGGGTATGTGGCCAAGTAAAATTATAGCTCTGTTTTTATTCATTAAATGAAAATATTGTTAAACTTGTATTTCATACAAGCACAATTTTCTTGACCAAAATTTGGACTTTTAGTACCAGTGACATTACACTTTTGCACACCACCACACCATAGTATTTTTGTCACACCTTTGAAAGTTCAGTTGTGTCTTGGGTTTTAAAGGTTTCTGTTGTTTCTTAAGTCATAGAAGTGACCTGCCAAGCCGGGTGCTAGACACAGGGAGTAGAAGTTGTCTTTGTAGAGGGAAATGGCTGATAGGGTTAAAGGTGAGAAATGAACCAGACATAAATAGGTCTGCTGATGTATGCATTACGTGACTGATGCATGACATTACAATTGGCAAGATACTCAGAAGTTAACTCTGCTGAGAATGACCTGGCTCACATTTTTGTGTTATGAGTCTTTATAAACTATAAAATGTTTGTTTACACATCTTACCTGTAAGGTTGCGCTTCTTTCGAACTTACCTTCCTTTCATGGCTCCTTTCATGTTTCCTGCTTCTTGCTCAAAAATCACCAGAATGGTGGGATTGTCTGGAGGAACTATTCACAACAACCCCTCCACCAACACTTTGTGTAAAAAGGTAACGCAGCAGCAAAGTGCATTGTTATTTTTTAAAGAAGATGAGTAGCTCCATGGGAGGAATTAAAAGAAAAGTACAGTATAAATCAAATATTAATTGCCTGTTTATGTACAATCTTGCATTAGCACCAGACTGAGTGAGTTTTATACACATTACAGTAAATTCATGTTTTTACCACTAAAATTAAAAATCTTGTGTATTTTCAGATTATTTCATATATGACTCCAAATTTGATCTATAGATCAAGGAGACCCGTCTTTCTATTGAACAGTTTTATTTTCAGCTACTCTGTGTTAGAGGGGTAGTATCAGTCATCTCTCAAATACCCCAGAGGTGTTTTATTAAATTTGAGAAATACTGTATGTGACCAGGTCATCACTTTCTTGTTATCTTCTTGAGAAATTTGTGTGACTTTGACCTCTGGAAGAGAAGAGCCATTTTTGTCAGCCAGTGTCTTGTCATATCCAAGTGTGACCTCTTCCAAACCTTTCTTGCTCCCACCATTCTTTGGTTCACGCTCAGGACTTAGTATCTACTGTGATACCTTGGATTAAGTTCAGACCAAACATGTTGAACCTCAGATAAAATAAATCTTAGGTGCCAAACACGTTGAACCTCAGATAAAATTAATATTAGGTGCCAAACACGTTGAACCTCAGATAAAATAAATCTTAGGTGTGTTTTGTAACAACCAAGGTCAGCTGCAGATTATGAAGGTAATACAAAAAAAAGGCCCATCGAGGCCACTCAAATCAATATAACAAAAGCACTTCTAACTAGAGGTATTTAAAATTTATCTTGTCTTTTCTAATGAAAACATCTGTATGACATCCTATTCTTACTCAATAGACATAACTACATAGGGAATAACAACTGTGGTTCAACGTGAAAAATCTAAACCATTCCAGGAGAAAAGAGAACAAAAAAAAAAAAAAACTGCTGGTCCGTCCTTCAAGACAATCATGTAAATAGTGTTACTACTTAACAGAGTGTTAGTACATTCTTCAAAAAATGTATTTATTTTATAGTAATGTGAAAGGACTTCTTGCCAATTTATGTAGGTATACAATGAAGAAGAAAAGTTGGAAAGTCAAAGATTTCCTGGTTTAAATAACCTTTTTTGGTTCTACAGGCCTTTATTTATTAGTGTGTAGACATGAAAGGAGGTTGTGAGACAGGGGGAATATAGGCGAGGATTCAAACCTGTGACCACCACATACGATTTGTCCCGCGCTTTGTTCCTGCGCCACCACCATGCCCAGTTTAAATACAATTTTTTGTGAACTTTGGATGCACTTGCTCTAAATTCCTTTAGTATTGTAGTCTCTTCACAAACGAAAAACATGAATTAAATTATTTCAACTCTGAGTGTGAGAATACAGTTTTGTCATAATAAATATCTTGACAGTCTTCCCAAGGTGTAACCACAGCTTGATTATATCATTAACAAGAGTAAGGATATTCCATTCCCCCCATAATACCCCCACAAGCCTTGACAGGATAAAGTAGATTTTGAAAATAAGTGAACTAATGCACATAAGTGTTCTCATTTCTGATCTGTGCTTTATCACTAGCATATCTTAACAACCAAGTTAAGATATGTACTCTGAATGTTTGCTTTTCATTTAGGATAGATTTGATAGTGCTTAATCTCTTTGTTATCTGAACACATGTAGACTGCAAGAGGAGGCACTGAAATGGAGGTTGCAACAGTCAGCTAGAAGATTGTTAGTGAGGAGAAAGGGTTGCTGTGACTTTGCATTCACAGTTTACATTAGTGCACACCTACGCATGCCATTCACTAAGAGAAAAAGAAACAGCACACACAAAACATTCACTGTTCATGATGGAACTCTATACCCTCTCTCTCATCTTGTCCTTGCACGTCTTGTCATATCCCTCTCTTGTTTTCATCTCTTAGACTGCCACATCCTCTTCTTTTTGCTTTTGGTCAGCCTATCACTAATGTGACAGAGTGGGTCAATAGTTTGTGATGCATTAACTGGATTACCACCAACTAATTAGCAAGGGCCCTCTGCTCTTTTGATCCTGCGTCCTTGTGTTCTGGATGACTTCCCAGTCTTTGAAAGTAGCAGTGATGGAAAAGCAGCTTTCAACTACCGGTAATCCTTTGGCTCTGGCTGTGTGACCCTGGTTAGATCACCACATGCCCGTCGGGGGAGAGGTCTACCATTCATCTAGGACACCATACCTGGCAAAGATGAGTGAGAGTCTGTGTAGATGTGTGGATGGAATGTGCCGATTATGCAGGGTCCGACATACAGAGTATTTCTAATATCAGATCTGATGTGAGAATTGTGGTATAATTGCATTATACAGCTACATGATAATGGAAAACACACCTCAGGGAATTTATCTTGGATCTAATTGTTTTTTTCTTTTTGTCTTGTTTTTTTTATGACATGGACATATTTTGGATAGTGTGGTGGCAAAATCAGTAGCACTGTTGCCATGCAAACAAAAGGGTTCAAACTCTGGCCTTTCTGAAAGGAGCTTGCATGTTCTCCTCAGGCACGCATGGATTCTCCCTTGGTACCCTGGCTTCTTCCCACAGTCCAAAAGCATGACTGTTAGGTTAAGTGTTATCTCAAATTTGCCCCAAAGTATGAGAGTGTGTCTGCATGTTTGTAAGTTCTCTCTGTGTCACCCTGTAGATGGTGTGGCCCACCTGGACTGCTGGGCCTCCCCATGACCCTTCAAGGATAAGAGGATGTAGACAATGGATGAACACTTTTTTTCCCCATCTTATGCTCTGAACTATGCTCTGTTGATAGAATTACAACTTGGACTCTACATCCTGTTCTACATCTGTGATTTTATGTCATGGAATTTAGAGACCTGACCAAACAGCTTCATCACGTCATGATATCAAGATGAGTAAAGGTGAACATTTGATCTAGTATTGCATTTGGCTATGCTACCAAAAAGTTATTTTTACATAATACAAATGTAATCTCTTCAGTTTTAATACATTTCAGTCTGTGCTTGTCTATAGCACTGAAAAGAGAGAGGAAAAATGTGCTTAAATACTGAATCCATCCGGATTCTCTTTCAATATTCTTCTTATCATGCAAGTAATATGTTTCCCCAGGTGAGCAAAGTGGTGGAATACAGGATAAAAGGGAGTAGAATTTACTATTTTTTTCTCCTTTTTTTTTCAAAGGCACATTGTATGCAGTACAAAAGGGCCAAACTGCACCATTTACAAAATCAGTTAAGCCTTGAGGGAAATCTGTTCGTGGATGACATTGAAGTTAAAAGTGCCCATGGAGAGGCTTCATTTCTCTGCAAATCATAGCCTACATTTCAGCAGTCGTTCTTTGTGCATGAATATGACTGGCAGTAAACACCTGATTTGAATGTTATTGGTCTATTAAAGGGCAACCAACAGCTGCTATTGCCCTCGTTTATATGGCACATAGGGACTCTTGTCAACCCTCTTGTAGGCTCACCTATTATTACCAAAAAATTGCTTTCAGATTTTGTCAGCCCTGTGATTATTTCTTCAAATTAGCAAAATAAAAATTACTAGAACCCTGACCACAGCTACGCATAAATTAGTGCAGAACAGACAAACTCTTGAAATAATTTATATTTAATTTCAAAACGTTGGTTGAGAATAATGAGAGGAACTATAGAGGAGCATCCACAGATGTTTAGAATTAGAGGTTACCCAAACAGCAAATAGCACATTTTCTAGTAAAGTCTAAGTGACAGCTAAACACACAGAGAAAAGAAAAACATATGAAGGATATGGTTGTGACCACAACATGTGAATAATTGGCAAAGAAGGGGATGATACATTCAACTTTGTAGGCAAGATGATAAATAACATGAAGTTCTATAGAGTAAGACGCTACATTAACATATGTTATCTAATTGTATTTCCACCTGCAGTACCTCCCAAACATATTAATAACATTTGCACATTTGGTCACATTTCCACAAGCTTCAATATACTTCATTTAATTAATTCAGGAAATCATTTTAGGATGAAAGAAAAAAAAATATGAATACTTATCTTTCGTTTTTACAAGAGCAATTAAGAAGTTTGACACATATATATATTTACAGCCTCACACTCTAATCGACAAATCCTGTGCTGTCAAGTGTTTTCAGAATTTAGGCTAATTAATAAATACATTTCACCACAGTTTGATTCAGATTCAGTACAAATTCAACTGCTCCATTGAGACCTTAGAGGTATGTAAGAGAACACTAGTAACCAAAGAGCACAGAGAAAACATAGGACATTTTAAAGCAGGGTCATATAATAAAATACAAAAGCAAACTTAGAACATTTCACTAAAACCATCACTGATTAACCCATTATTCAAACAGGAAAAAAAATTAAAAATATGGCAAAACTCCAAACTTAGCCATATATGGCCGTCTACCAAACATGACATATCAAGTGAGGATGTCATTAACCAGAGTTAATGAGAATAAATCTCATTGAAGTGAGCATGTATTATTATATCTGGATTAGTCTAATTCATTTGGATTTATCCTAGATGTGATTGCATGCAATCAAATGTCTCATAAACCATTTAAAAATATATATTTTCTGAGACACATTCAAATTAGTTCTCAGAGTACATGCTTTCATTGTTCACATCTTTTCCAAGAAATAATTTTTGATTCTGTCATTGTTCATTATTTTAACTACCTAACATGATCATCTTTCAAATCATTTTAAATTAGAGGGAACTTAATGTAGCCATAAAAAGTTATGCTACCGGCAATAACTTACTGACACATGAGTCCACTGCATGAATTTGTTTTAATTTAATTTTCTTAGCACAAGTTCTTGCTATACCCTAGGGTAAAAAAAAAACACCTCAGCTTCTGTATTTTGGCTTTTGACGTTTTGATCTATCAAAAAGTATTAAAACTGTACTTGTCCGTTTGAAGAAATGTGGCAAAGCTGTATGTATCAGACATGCCGTTTATATTGGAACACAATAAACAATATACCAAATAAACATTACATCCACAATGTCCACAAGAGCTTGGATATCCAGGTTCTGCTTGTGATTCTGTTTCATCAGTAAAATATAATTTCTGCCTGCTAAGCTCTTTTGAAATAAGAGACAGTCTGTCTGAGAATCAAAACAGATTAATGTCAATGAACAAGCTGACAATGTAGAATGCCTGTGAATAAGTTTGTATGCTTTCATTTGGCAATTGTCACCACAGCACATAGATTGCTTTCATTTTTGAGAGGTTGATGTAACAATATCAAATATGTATACAATTAAACATTGTGTTTTGTGCAGCACTGTTGTGGCCCCAAATCACTTTTGCCATGGCACATTTTCTTCGATTCAGCGTTTTTCTGTCTGATTTTTACCTTACACCAGGGCTGAAACAATTGTTCAATGACTCAATTACAAAATAACCTCTAGGCAAAATCTTTATGCTTCATTTCATATAACTTTCATTCTTTTCAGTGATCTGTCATGTTTTTTTTTATGTTTCTTGGATATGAATAATAGATTACTAAATTGACTGCAATGGTGGGCTGCGGTATTTACAGGCATGTAAGCATTGGAAATTCACAGGCATGGGGCTGCTTGATAAATGGTTGGGAATAGCAGAAATAGCACACTTATCTTATTATGCAATTAACTGAGAGATTATCCGATAGATTTAGTTAAATAGTACGTAGCAACAGCTTTACCCGTTGCATCATATTCTCTCCTTCTGATAATATCTTGCTAAGAAAATAAATTCTCAATTGAAATTGTTGATTGCAAGTAATAACCAACTCAAAACTGGTTTGTCCACATTTGACTGTTACTTATCGCTGAGTAACTTGAAATCATTGGAATATTAATATGATATATTGAAAGTTAAAATGCAGAGGCAAACAATTATGCCACAATGTAAAATGAAACAAAAGACTTGTTTCAAGGCTTTGTGCTGTTTTTCTCTCAAATACTTCTATTATCCGTCCCCATACAGCCAGTGTATTGCATAATATTTCATGCCCCTCTTTCCACCCTAGCATATTAAGTCTACTGTAGAAGTAGCCAAGGCAATAATGATAGCATATAATTAGGGACTCATATCCCTTAGCTTCCTCCATAATTGCAGTCTCCATACCAGAAATCTCCATTTAAATGTTTCTCAATATGAGAGAAACTCATTAATTGTAGACAATAAGGATTAGGAATATGCAAAGCTTAACTGAAATGTGGGAGCTAAAACTGAATGAGGGTTTTCTGTTTTTCCATACCAGAGACATCCTCATCAACTCCACCTCCTTTCAGTGAGTCGGAGGAAGAATTGCATCTTGTTCGGGTGCAGATGTAGTTGGTATGTCTTTGTGCTCGGTAAAGAATTTGTTCATGGCTTTCTTAAACACTATTTAGTGTAAATTTCAAGTTTGATCACACAACTCTCTTGGTACTTCTCTTCTTAGTTTTAATTGGCCATTATTTTACTCTTTAGTAAAGAAATGACTTGTACAAATGTAGCATCTTAGTTAAATTCCCTTCCATGCAGTGAGACCATGTCCAGTGTTGTATGAAACATGTTTGCACTTCACGCATTACGAGATCGCTTAGCACAACTTGTACTTCTGCAAAGACTGATTCTACCTGTATTGTAAGTGTTCCAGAGAAAGACATTTGCAATGCTGAGTTTTTCTTTGGGATCGTTTCTCAATTAAATAAGTGGGGTGCCGCTGCAGTACTGGCTGTAGATTAAAATGGGTGAAAGATTAATCAGGAAAAACTCTATTACCATGACAGGAATTAATGTAGGAAGTGGTCGTGGCATGATGAATGAATAAATGAAACACAGACACAAAGAGGACAAAAGTTAGGAGAGAGAAAAAAACGCTATACCAAGTCTACCATGACAAAACTAGTCAGCAAATCCCAGCGCAAGTGTCCCCATACACCCTCAGGAGCTACTATTTCTTCATTTATTTACAGCTGTCTGCAGGAGCGCAAGCAGATAAACAACTGCAACTCTCCTGTGAGAGGCCGGTGCCCCTACCAGAGCCTCACCTAATGATTATGAAATGCATGATCAACTACATTGCAAAACATTGCTTGGAAGCATACAGTGTGCATGCACATACACAAATCCAAAGCTGGCAACAAAAACTTCCCACCTGTCTGGCTCTCAATTTCCACATTGACAAATATGCACACTCAGCCTTCCAGAAAGCCTCCCCCCTCCTATGGTGGAAGTACCACTTTCCCCTTTTTCCCACTGAGTTATGCCAGCAACATCTGTCAGTTGGAAATATTTTATTTATTTACTTCTTCTTTTGTGAGCCCGGCAATCAAAAAAAAAAAAAAAAAAAAAAAAGAAAAAAAAAGCTAGATAAAAAAAATGCTTCAAAATAAGAATTGTTTGTTTGGATCATGGTAGATACCCTGTGGAACTCAAAATAATAGAAAATAAATATTCTATGTCCTTTTAACCATAAAAACAAACAGAAAAAAACCTGTCACTCCATTACTACCATATTTTGATAATGAAAATATTTTCTTGCAGTTTCAAGTGAGAAAAAGCATATTCCTTTGTCTTTGAATATTTCTGCTATGGTGCATTTTTCAAAACCCACAATGCCAGATTTCAGTCTCAAGCACTGCAATGGAAAAGCTTCAAACACATATTTGTTCCATACCCTGGAGCTGCCTAGGCTGTTCCTAAACAAATTACTTCATAGTCCTCTACAGACCACAGTACGCTCGCATTGTACTCTGCCAGTTCACAATATGGAATTGTTGTTCTTTCTGTTGCTCGACTCCACATGGGATCGTGAGCAATATTGGATTATGATGATAATCTAGAAGCCTCCTTTAGCATGCATTAAAGACTGAGTTACAAAAACAGACTTGCAATTTTTTTCAAACAGATGACCTAACTGCCATGAATTTGCTCTTGCCTCACTCTTCAAATTTAGAGACAGAATTCAGAAAATATGGACACTCTGTTAGGTTTGTTCTGAGTGAATCTGTGAAGGACGACTATGCAGTTGTGCTCAAAAATATTTTTATGGAAAAGACACAATTCTCATTAAATAAAACACAATATGCAATTTGTTAAAAAAAAATAGACATCTTGAGGATTCTGTCAACTCTAGCATGCATTAAATATTTTTGGAAATGAGTTGCATTGTTTTTTCACTGATCAAAGCTAACTAGGTATTTTGACTTTGACCATAATATTTATTAAGTATAGTTCTGGATACAAAAGATATCCTGGAGCAATAGAAATAATCATCAAAAACAAATACATTTTGAAATCACCAAAATAAAAGCATAACTTATTACTGGAAGATATGTCAGGGACTTTTCTTTTAGTGCCTGCAGTTTGAACAGTTTATTTAAAATTTACAGACAATCTATTCATTTGATCAAGTCCTGAAATTTGACCATATAAAGAAGTCCTTTGACTAATCAGCTAAATGTGCAGTACACATAGGTCCACATCAGAAATATATAGGAACATTAAGAAAAAACAACTGAAGCAGATAAACAAAAGTCATAGTTTCAAACAACAACAAAAACACAACCAATACAAGTAATACATTTTGGTGAGTGTTTTGCTGCAGGAGAGCTGGTGCATTTCATAAAATATGTAGATACCATCATAAGGAAAGAATATTATACAGAAATGTTGAAACAACTGACCAGTGTTCCAGTGCTGGTGTTCATTGTATGCATCATTGTCTTAGTACCCAGAGTTCTCTTTAAAAAATAATAATTTCATTGATATATTTTTAACTAGACCATAAATTAGAAACAAATTTATCTGTAATGCAAGATGTCTGTTCCTCTGCCTCTCTCTGCTCCTCATATTGCAGAAGCAAATCTGCACTATTGTAAACCACCTTTCTTTTTTCACAGCTCAGTTAAAGACATTCTGAAAGGTGTTTTTGCCCTTATCCTTTTTTACCACAATTCAGTTCTTCCTTCTGCATGCACCAACTTCAAGTCTTGAAAAGAAGAGTTTACAATAATGTGAGGGATGATAACTTCACAAAAGTCGACTTGTTAATTTCTTATTCCTGCAATTAACCAAATGCAAAAGTCCATTTTGCAGTGTTTCTTAAAGCTTTACAAAAAACACTAAGAATCACAAACTAGAATGACTAATGTTTCAAGTCACCGAGTCAAGGACATCTATACAGATAGAAAGTCAATCTTTAAAAATGCTATAAATGAACGATGACATCATCCTAAACAGATTAGGCCCAATAGTGTGCAAATTTGTATGCATACAAAGAAGCAAAATGTCGAAGAAAAATTGAGAGATCATAAAAACAAAAACACAGTTTACAACGGAATGAAGAAAACTGAACTTACAGATAAATATTTTTAAGGTCCCCCGACGGGCTTCTTAAACTCATCTCTCCCATTCTAGGTTTGTTTACCTCAATGTCTATGGATGTCAAACTATTCCAGAGCTGCAGGAGAGACATTTGTGAAGTGAAGCAGCAAAAGAGAGCCTTATTGATCATTCTTGTCCATGCTTGGGGAGTACTGAGCTGAAAACATCCAATGTGTATTGGATGAGTGCATCTTGACAGAGTGGCACAGGTCACGTAGCAATAACAGCACAATTTCTTTTGTTGGCCTGGATGCCTCCCATTGTTTGTATATAATACAGAATGTTTGAATAAGGTGTAATAAATAAAGTCATGGTCACATGTACACCTTTACCTCCGTACATTGGTGTTTTATGTAGTTTGTTGTTGAGAGTGTGTGAAAATCTGAGGTTTGCAAACTGGCACTAGGAAACATGCTTCTTTGTACTGACTATAAGTTGCAAAATAATTAGTTGTATATAATGTTCATGTTTACAAATTAGAGCAAGGTAGCAGCTTGAAACAATTTATGCTTTAGGAGTTGTCTCTGTTATGTAACCGTTAACTTACACAAAAACAACCATCTCTTAAAAACTGAATTGACTGATTCAGCAGAAATATCGATTATGATTTCTGTTGTTTTGTCTGTCATAAAACATGCATGTTTCTTCCCAGTACAGACTAAACCTTGAGGGTACTCTCTTAGTAGATATAATGGCATTATACCTGTATATCTGACTTTGGATCAATGAAAATAAACCAGCAGTCAGTAACGGAAACCTCTTTATCTTTATATTTATATTTATCTTTTTTTTTTTCTGTTTTTGCTTTGATATATTGTATGCAGTCAGTGAAGAGCAATTTTTTCAAAAATGCTCATAGAAAGACTTAAGATCTCATTATTTATTTACTAGACATCTATATTACACTACAAAAGTTATCTAAAGGTTGGGATGAGGAAGTTAGATTTCCTCCTTGTGGAGATATAAAAATGTACTAAAACAATATTTTACAGCCAATTTTGTATGTGTTGTATCTTAAAATTTAAAGTAAATAATACTTAGATTTTTGGTAGTACTGCAGGCCTGACAGCCCTAAAGGTTATGTCCTTTAAGATTTAAAATCTTAAAGGACATTTTAGATTAACTTATTGTAAATGGCAGCTGACAACTTCAACTACACCATCAGTGAGCAGCAGATTTAAATTTTCTTTGCAACATCTGTGCAATGAGAACTTGTAAAACTTAATTCTGTATTTCTAGTAGCATTTTATTCCCTCATATGGGAAATATTTTCCTCTGGATTATTTTTCCAGAGATGACATTTTGGCTTACATTTCTAGAAATGTAGGATATAAGTTTTATAAGTCATGTGCATAATTTGTTGTAGACATCTCCTATTGATGGAACATCATTTAATGTAATTTATTTAACTTAGTGAGATTGTGTTAATTTCTGTTGGAATTTTATTTTGACCCATAAACATATAATCAAATGAAAAGATTGCATCAAGTAAACATATGAGATACTTATATGACTATATTTCATCTGTTGTGCCAAATAATAACTGGTACAAGAAAAACTTTATGATAAAATATTATTTACATGATTGACAGTTATAGAGCTTTATGGTTTTGTGAATTCAATGAAGATTTTTTACATAACTATGTAAACTAAGCTGCAAATAAGATCAGTTACAAAAAAAAAAAAAAAAAAACTTCATTCAATGAGGTTCTTAGCACCATCATACAGTTTGTCTAAAAATGTTGCTCAGTTGCTCAAGTGCAGCCAACAGGGCCGTGCAGAGACCACTAAAGGGGCAGGTGCTCAAAAAAAAAAAGGGGCACATCTAACCGCATTCTAGGACAGAATATTAACAAAGCCACACAGCTTTCAGAGTTTAATAAACAATGATAAATTACAAAATTGTGACATAATCAAAGTTAAGGAAAATCTCTATATAGAGCATACAACTATGCATATGTAAGATATTTTATCTGCAGATCTATTTTGTTATAGGAAAGTATTGCAATATTCAAACCCGCAATTTAGCAAAATATGTAAATCAGAGCTAGACCACCAGACATATTTTGTCTTTACAGAATTACACTACTAAAAATATAAACAAAGGCACAATGCAACCGTTTAGTGACTGTAATCTATAAAAAAAGAGCTGCCTGTTGCAGTGGAGATGAAGATGGTCCATTCAGGAAAGCAGAGCTTCACCAAACTTTAATGTGGAACTGCAGAAAAAAAAAGAAAGAGGAAAAACAAAAAAAAAAAACAAAAGCAAAAATGTAATTGTTAATGCATCTCACCATGAGAAAACCCTACTGAGTTTTGCTTAAAAAGCTTTTTTTTTTAAATTAAAATCACACATTTTTGTCTCATGAAGTGATTTTTTTTTGGCAAAACAAACTTATTTGTGCATGTCATAAATATTTTCTTGCTACTGTAAGTTTTTGTTTGTGACTCAAAGTTTTGCTTGTGATTCTCACATGACATCGTGGGCAGGGCCTAAAATCGCAACAAAAATTTTCTGATGTGTGTAAATAAAAATTTATGTTTGGCAAATAACTTTTTAAGTTCAGGAGACAAAAAATGAGTTATTTAATTAAAAAAGAAAAAAGATTTTTAAACAAAACTTTTTGTTTTAAAAGAAATAAATCATTACAATTCCAAAAGTTTTGATTACAAATTTATTTTACTTAACTGAGGTTAGTTTTTTTTTTTTTAATTGAATTGGGGAAAAAAAAAAATAATTTCATACTCTGCGAACCAGACCCTAAACTTACTTAAAGTCTGGATTGCAAAGGAAATTAGAAGATCGGACATTTATCCATTATGGAGATTATCGGTTTTGGACGGGCGATGTGCCCCTATTGCATAAGCGATACTGAAGAATGGCTGATATCATTAACGATACAGGGAAGAAGCTTTTTTGTTATCTTGCTTTGCTAGCAAAGTCGTTAGCTAGCAGCTAGCTAATAGCACGACAACAGCCTAATGTCTGTATGATAAAAATACTGAATCGATAGATAAGAACAGTTTTTCATCACCTGGCTGTCTCCTCCCACTCAGTAGTTCTTCAGAGAAAGGCAGACGCAGAGGCCTGTCAGTGTCTGTTGTATTTCATTACCTCTCTGCTTAAACCGCGACTCCGAGCTGAAGCAGAAACGATACATTCACTGTTTTCCGTCATCTGGCAAGTAGCAAGTCTACTCCACTTTATTCACCAAAAACGTTTCTTTTTTAATTCACCAAAACTGTTCTGTAATCTTGAACGTTCGCTACGTTGAGCTCCGCAGTTAGCCGCCTTACATCACTGCGCGAGAGGCAATTGCGTCATGCGTCACAAAAGGTCAAAGGTAACATGTTGTACAAAAAACCTCAACAAAAGATAATTTTACTACATGTTATTATGTGTCAGAAGAGGGCTTAGGAAACAATAATAACCCCCCCCCCAAAAAAAAAAAAAAGGAAAAAAAATGACTAAAAGGGCACTTGGGGGCAAGGAGCAAAAGGGGCAGGTGCTCAAGCACCCCCGCCCTCCTCCCCCGCTGCACATGCCTCAAATAGTTGATGGCAGCAGGACTAAGATCAAAAGATTGGTTGAGCGGGTTGATATTTTCACTTCAGAGACTTACAGCTGTTGACTGAGTACAATTTTCTCAAAGAGACCTTGTGAATAAATAACTAACTAAATAAAAACAAACTGCTTTGTGTAAAGGAAATAATGAAACATTTTAGCAGACTGGAAAAATCTAATAATTAAGATGTTTTTTTTTGTTTTTTTTTTCAATGTTCAACTGCAATTTTGATTAAAATAAGTTACCATGCAGACTAATTGTGTTTTCTACAGGTCAGCTCAAAGGTAACACAATAAATGGGATTAGAGCTCAGTTCATCATTTGAAACGTTTCTTTAACAATTTTCTAAATGTCAGTATCAGTGTCAACGGAAACTTTAATATTATTTTATTTTGAACTAAATATTTAATTTTTACCTTTGAAATTAATGAGTCAATATCACTTTTCATTTGAAAATATTTCTGGCTCACTTAACCAAGTAGCCAATTTCTACCCTCATTCCATTGTCATTGCTGTTTTTCTCCGAATGTCAGCATTTGTAATACATTACACAGATGAATAATCACATAAATTGCAGAAATTGCACATATGTTAACCCTCCCTGAGTTCAAGAATTAAGAAGGAATATCAAATAGAAGCCAGTTCAGATACTATATCCATAATGTTCTGCAAGTGACAACTGATCTTAAGAAGAATGTGAAAATTACCCTTACTGAGAGAAAAAGCTACTTACTTATATTGCTATTGATTTTTCATGATACATGAAACCATCCTTGAAGTAGTTCCCATTTCTCCATTTCCCTCCTGTATTATTTGCATAATTTCTGAAACAATGGCATTTGCAATTTCAGTTGATTTAATTGCATTTCCTTGCTATAAAAAAAAAAGAAAGCAAAGACTGCTGGAATACAATAATTCAATATGTGCTCCAAGAATATGGATATGCCTTTCTAATAACATCTGATTATTTTTTGCTAAAAGGGCTTAAAATATATTCTCTGATGCAATAACTCAATTTAAACCCCACTTCTTTTGCAGATGAGTCTGCAAACCTACCATTACATTTACACTGATTTTGACCGTATAATTGAGCTTCATTTTGAAAGCTGTGGGACATCCTTTAGAGTGACCTGCATGTTATCTCTCTAGCCCACATTTCTTGTGTCTACAGAGTATTTATGAAATGGAAAATGACTGCCGTGGCTCTGAAAGGGGACACACTATTAGTAGGAATGGTGATACAACACTTTTGACATGCACATAATTGTCTTTGGCATAATGTAGAATCATTTCAACCCAAAGTCAGGCTCATTCTTATTTCTGGCAAGTCAGAAGTAGGGTTAAATGGCAAAAAGGAAAGCTTTGATTAATTATGCTCTGTTAATATCACTGGGGAGCGAGACAGAGGATATTCAGCAGCTCTCAGAGTCACCATCATCAACAACAGTTTCTGGTAGTGTAGTCACTATTCCTGTTAGATGGCGTGACTTTTTAGTTGTAACTCTTCTGGTTGAGGTTGGGTCTACATACCTTTGCATGCTTTCACACCTTAAGTCTTTAAACAGTTCACAACCTTGTTGCAGTTGTTTGCATGTGATCACAGCTGTTGCTGAGACTGGTTAGAGAAAGTGGTCTCTGTATAGCTCCAGTTCCAGTGGTTTGCTTATGGTGTGAATGTGATCCAACAGAAGGCTATGCAGCAAGCTAGAGCCAGACACCCTCCCAAAGGCAGGCTTGTGTTGCATTGTGGGAGAGAAAACAAACTAAACAAAAGCTGCACATACATTTTTAAAGCATAAACCCCAATGCAACTTTCAAGACGTTTTCTCAGAATTCATTGATTATTGTTACATGAGTTTGCTTGAAATACTTCCGGGAAAAAGAGGGTAAGAGGATTGCATACTCTATGTTTTTGACTATTCGGGAACACATCATCCCACCCTGGACACATCTGACCAATAAACAGATAACAGATGTTTTTCCTCATAGTTTGTAGTGAGAAGTTCATGTTAACGTTAAATTTTGTAAAACTCAACCACCAGAAAAAGATACAAGTTCACTCAACAACTGACTGGGACCAAAGTAAGCAAAGTATAGGTGTGAAACATTTAAAAGGGTTAAAAGGTACATGAGATACATATATGATTCACAATGGAATTTAAAAAAAAATATGTTTTTGGGTTAGGGTTAGGTCTTCTGCTTATGTGTGCTCCCCAATTAACAAAATACAATTCTTAATATTATAAAAAACATGCCATAAATGGTATTAAGACCTTTTGTACTGGTTATGATTGCAGGATCTTATTGGTGTTGACGGGTGCCTGTATAAACAATAATAAAAAAAATATATGCATGAATATTCCTTCAGCTCATGTTTTCATGGACAAAGAAGCCTTGTGGAGCAAGCATTGATTGACATTACCCTGTCAATCAATGCTCTTGTTATCATTTTGTCTGAAGTGTCAGCACTACAGGAACATAATGGCCCTCATCTCTGCTTCTTAGTCTCTGATTTTCATGATTACACCCCTCAGCCTACCCTTCTCGACATACAAATGCCATTTCCTTTTTTTGTGCTCCTTGATAAACAAAATACCCTTCTTTAAACATGAGACCTTCTTGGCCTACTTTTGAAGACCCTGATCACTCTCTCATAAATCAAATGTCACTCTGCTATGAAAATTTGATCAGCTTTGTCTGGGGAAAGGAAAGCAGTCTGATACTAACAGGGATACTTTTTTTCCTTCCAGTACTGCTCACTCCAACACTAATGATTCCATAGGCTTAAGCCAAGTTTAAATGGCCCATAAATATACCCACTAATTGATACAGTATAAATATCATGGAATGCTGGCAGGGAGTCAGACAGACTGAAAATAAACTGGTCTCCTTAATGCAATTAATGCTATCTATCCAGATATAGTCTCACCAACATAAATGCTGTCATGCAGTGAGATATTTAAACATTTTAGCATTATTTAATGTACTATGCTATAGTTACTCATAAATGTGTGTTATTTATCCATTGGTAAATGTTTCATACATTAAATAAACCAAGCACAGTAATAACATTAACAGTAAAGTCCAACAAGTTGTTGTGGGTTCAGCTGCCTTATATGATAACCTTGCACACATGGGAGGCTATATTTCTGTATCAATAAACATCAACCGACATCGTACAGACTTATTGACTTTCAGCTAGGACTGAAAAAGTACTCCAAGTCTTAAGAGTTTCCTAAGGGTAGAGTTACATCCTGAGCTCCTTCAGTTATTTCAAAGGTTATGCCCTGAAGGAGGTCAAATAAATGGCAGCAAAGAAAATAGAAATGAAGGGAAATTAATAATAGTTTGTTTTCAGTTGGTGCAAAGTGAAATATATAACAGAAATCATTATATCACAGCAGTTTCATTTAAATAAATAAAATTGAATTGCCCCTACTCTGTCTCAGCATCCAATTCACAAAATGCAAAGCAATACTAACAGACCCACCTGAAACCTTTTGTGTCAGGTTGCAAAATTTAGTAATGCTAATGTCGATGTCCTAAGAGATATTTCAGGGAAACATTTTTTGCATCAGAAGGGTGTCACATTGAGAATGTATTTTTATTTTTGTTGTTTTAATATTTAGTGGGGTGTCTTTAAACTCTTTCATTTACTCTGAAAAAGAAAAATGCTCTTTACTTGACTGTCATTTCATTGTGACTTTGGCGCTAAATAAATGATTCTGAGTGGAGCTGATCATGGTCCTGAATCTTAATCATGTTCAAATGAGTCAAGGACAGATATTATTTACATAGCTAATTATCTTTTAGTCGTGTCCTCTACCTTTGGATAGGAGATGCTTTATGGCAAAAAAAAAAATTCCATTTGAAGTATTGTTTTCTGAATGGAAAACAAAAAGAAAACTGAAAATGACTTAATCTTGACAACTTGCAGATTGCTGAAAAATTGAATAACAATGTCAGACATAGATGACTGAAAAGAACAGTTCAGTTGTGTCCTTACTGACATGCCTGTTTTTCTGTTACATAGTCAGAGTTGCAGCAAGTTGCCACTCTTCATTTGTCTCTTACTCCCCTGGGTCACAATTAAAATTAATTCTGAAGTGATGCTTATTAATGTGTCACTCTTTTAGAATTTGAAAAGATGCAGCAATCTTCGTGAATTTGCTATTTTTGACATGCATGTAATTCAACTGAATGTCTGTTCCGAATGTAAAAATAAGATTTTATTTATATGTGTAAAAACTTGACTTTGTAAGATGTCAACATCTCTACTATTTTCTATGCAACTAGTTGATTGCATGCTACCTAACCAAGCTCTCTATGTGATGCAAAAGCAACTCTGGATGTCAGCATCTATGAGAAAATAAGACAAGAAATTAATTTAAGCACTATGTTGATGAGTGACACAACATAACCATAAATCCTTCAACATGAATGTACTCATTGGTAGAAATGTTTAAAGAAGAAATGTGAACTCTATGGAAACACATGTTCATTTTCAGCCTTTACCCCTGTGTACAGACTTTTTTGTTTGTTTTTTTTTTGGGTGTTTATCTAAAGTTGGCATTTCCATTAAACAGGATTTTAAACAGATTTATTTCAAAATATGATTTTGCTTTGCTTTAAATTCTATTTGAAATATTTTTTTTAATGCATGTGTAATTTTGGAATGCTTTTGGGATCATCAAACCATAAAGCATGCAATATGATCCAGAATAAAAAAACAATGATCAGAACTGAACAGGCCTTGGTATTATGATCTCATTTACCTGCCGGTTAGCTTATAAATCAGATAATCGGAAATTCTTAATGGATTCTGTAGTCATCTCCTCTTTATTGTCACAAAGTGTGTTATGGAGATACAAAGGGGAAGATGCATAATTTTCAAGTACAAAACAGAAACAGCTCCTGTCCATCTATGATGGAATTATGCATCATAACAAACAGAATCTGCTGCTCAGATAAAAAAAAAATCCATCATTACACTAGCCAAGATTTGGTTTGTTTCACTTGATTTGGGCAGGCTATTGAAGGTCACCATCCTCATTTCCATTTTGATTCAAGACAATAAAAAGATACTCATTTTACAATTGAGCTCTTCTAAGTAATATCCATTTCTAATAGCTTTTTGGTTCAATAGCTGTTGTCTTGGGTTGTGATGATAAAAATCTGTCTTTCAGGAGTTACTTTTTAACGTTCCAATAGCAGATGAAGGTAGCAATTTAAAACCTGATCACACAAAATAATACTGGCTTTGATTCTTTCACACATGTTTGAGAAATCCTTTAAACTTCTATGGCAAACATTCATAGAAGTTTGCCATAGAAGCAAACTTCTATGAAGTTTCTCACTCAGTGCCGCCGTTTCCATGGAGCTCCTCCCCAGAGCTGCAGTCTCCAAGCCAAGATTCTACTTCACAGAGCACCGCTCCCCGGTGATTCCCCACACTTACGCCCCTCCAGACTAGCGGCAGGGGCAATTAGCTAGTCTGTCAAATTGCATATCTGATTAGCTCATAAGAACTATTTCTCAGTTGTAAGAATGTTGTTAAAGGCTTAATGGTGAAACATTTCTATGATGATGTGCTAAGGCTGGAGTGTCATAGAGAGGAGCTTCCAAAAGAGTCAGGAGTCCAGTTTCAAGGCCTTAATTTGTGAATTAAGTGTTGTGAATAACACAACACTTAATTGTGCTACAAAGTGGCCATGTGAGTGTGTGTGTGTGTGTGTGTGTGTGTGTGGAAAATACATAATACTGCCCTTTAACCTATGGAAACTGAAAATATTTATTTGTCTTGTTCTGCCAAGTAGAAGCAGAGTTAGTAGTAATTGAGCCTGAGGGCAAAACACATGCATGAGGCTGCCCACAAACCTTGTTTGTACTTATTTTTCAACTCATATTTATTTAACTTGTTCTTGCTTTTTGATATGAAGACATGTGCCAAGTGATTCACAGTTGCATGTTCTTTGCTTTTTATCTTTGTTTACTTGAGTTACAGCTTTGGGTGTTTGTACTTCATGGAATAGAATCTAGATACAGTTTATTTCAAAGATTACAATAAAGTATTTGTAGATTATTGTGGTTGTAATAGTCCTAAAAACTTTCAAGAATTCAGTGTCACTAAGTCTACTGCTCAGTATAATAAAATTAAACCACACAGCAGGAACCCAACATTCTTTCTTTTTTTTTTCCATCCATGCAGTCAAAATTTGAAGTGAATGGGGTGCAATCCTCATGTGTTAATAATTTAAGCAATTCCAGGTAAACCCTTCACATTCAGCACATTTGACAAACAAAGATTAAAAAAAAATATCTCTTTCACTGAGTTTGAGTTTTTATGTATTTTTGGGAGCTCCTCACATTCTGTTTCCACAGGTCAACTGCTGCCTTTGTCTGATTAGGTCTGCCTCTGTTGCCAAGTTGCCAACTATAACAAGTTAACAATGCAACTTTCAGCATTAGTCAGATGACAACTGAGACAAATGAGAAAATACTTCTGCATTCAAAGAGAAGCACATGAATGTGTTTGTTTCATAAACAGGTAACATTTTATATGCAGATGATTACAAATGAATGTCTGAGTTAATTGTTGTAGTTTTGAATAATAACTTGAATATATTTGTGGGAACAAAACAGTTTGAATTTTAAACATCTCACAACATAACTCCAGACTTCGACTTCACAGAGATCTCTTGTGCAAATAATACTATTAAATTTATCTAGTCAAAGATGCACACATAACAAAATGTTCTGGCAATACTTCCCAGTAAAAATAAGATAAATGTGGTAAATCTCTTGTTTCAGATCTATCACTGGTTGATGTTTGTGTTTTGATAAGATTCACACATTTCATGTAATAAATCATTTGAAATGTTGTTTCCTAAAAAAAAATCGTTGATTAAATTTACTGTCTGTAAAAGACAGTAATAAATGTGCACTGTTTGTTAGTATCATTTGTAATGAGTTATTGACTGCCAAGTATAATTGTAATGGAAATCAATGTATTAAATTAGGTCTCAAATTTATAAAAGACTTTGCACACATCGCTTCCCTGTTCACTGCAGACATGTCACCTGAAGGGAATGATTTCTTAACAGAAATACAAAGAACCACTGCAACTATTTAAAATAGTTCATTAAAATTAAATCAAACACATATAACTCACATTTACAAAAAATTACTTTATTACTATGTCAGTTGCAAGTTACATTACAGTAATTTGCTTTTATATTCTTGATAGTTGAATGAATGCAGGCTGTTGTTTGCATCATTTTTTCATCTGCATCCATGCCAATTGCTTAATATTGATTGGATGATCTTATGTTAAGGAGACTAATAGATATGGAATTATTACTGTGGGGGTAATACTTTCAGCATTCACATGATATAGAAATTAGAAGTTAGAATTGTTATGAATACTAATATCCAACATGGATGTTATGAGTGACATCATTCACAAAAAGGATAAAAGAAAAACAATATTTAGATACACTGGTATACTTCTCAAAACAGATATGATGAGGAAAGAATACTGCATGGAAATATTGAAGAAGCTTCTCAAAACATCAAGGAGGAAGTTGAAGATATTTGACTCTAGTCAGTTACACTCACTACTAAGGAAATGTGTGCAGACCTCTTTAATTAAAAAAATAAAGAAAGAAATAAAATAGTTTAGGTAATTAACTTTCACAATATTCAGACATTTATTAAATTAGTGATTCTTGAGAATAGGGACAAAATGGGTTTTAATTTTCCCATATATTTTTTTTTATTATTTCTCAACCTTATGTATGCAAATATGACAAATAATGTTTAGAAAATATGAAGATGCTAAGGTACAGGCTCCAAGTTGCAATTTTTTTTTTAAAAATTACATTTTTAATCGACCTGACCCAGAACTTTGTCATCACCATCTGACAAAAATAAATCTAAAATGATTTTTAAAATACCCCATTAGTGATATTTTTACTCAATTTACAGACAAATGCTTCTCAAGAAATAAAATAAATATTATTTAAAACAAAAAACAAGAAAAAGTCCATCTGATGGAGTTGACAGTGCATGACGGAGTTGACACAGAACTGAAGGTGGTGACAAACTAGTGAGTAAAATGAAAAACTTGGTACATGTGAAGTAATGCAATTCATGTAAAATACATTAAAATGAATTAATTGCACAATTAAGTGAGATTTGACAACAATTTCACTGAAAGAGTCAGAAAAACTCTGATGGAGTTGACATCTGACGGAGTTGACGAAATGCCAAACTACCTCAATTTATATGATGTTATTCTGAAGGAGGCCATATTGTAGCTCGTCAGGTCCATGACATCTTTACAGTTTACCAAAATTAAGCTTTTATTTCGCAAAATTTCATCAAAGTTTTGTAAATTGTCAGTTATGGAGTTGACACAACATGGTTGTGACAAACAACTTAGGAATAAAACAGAAGAAAAAACTAAAGAATAACTTAAGCTAACCGGAGCTAACTAGCCCTCCTAGCAAAGGAAGAGAAAAGACAACGTCATGGGGTCCTCAGAAGTTCTGGTGCCCCCCAATAATGCCTGATTTTTTTACATTCTTTTCATTTCTGACGGTGTTGACAAAAACTAAGGACAAATTTCAACGGAGTTGGAAAATATCTAAAAATTATTTTTAATTCAATTTATCGATACTTTTATAATTATTTATATGACTACTTATACTTAATTGTCATAATATATAATTTTAGTATTTCTTTAATTGTTTTAAACTATAAGAATGTGTTGAGTTCTGCTCCTGGACAAGGGCTTTTACAGGCATCATCCACCGACTACAATGTTTAAAATGAAAAAATATTCAGCAAAAAAAAAGAAAAATATACATTGTTGTGCTCACATGACCCATGTTAGTTTAGTCAGATATTTGAAAAAAATATATTTTGTGTATATTTTATTCAAATTTCATGCTTTATCCATAGGACCTGTTTTGTCCCTATTCTCAAGAATCACTGAAATATAATTAATTCTGTTAATCATAAATGAACCAAACACCCAAGATTAAAATTGGAAGATTCAGTTAATCAATAAATCAGCTGATTGCAATCATTTATTTATTCAATAAAAAAATGCAAATGTTCCTCCAATGTACCTAAAATCTGCAGATAAATTTCATTAATTTACTTTAAAAACAGTTCATTTGAATGTTATAACTTTACATGTGCACTGTATATTTGCAAATTAAAGTGCCTTTGCTTGGTTTTGTTTATTACGTTTTATTTTGTGTGTATGCTACACTTTCTACTGTCATTTTTCATGTGTAAAGCATTTCAGGGTCAACGAATAGAGTAGCGTGTTAGTAGATTGCAAAGCTGTCTACAAGAGGACTGTAATTTAGGGCTGTTTGTACAAACCACACTTGACTTGAGTATTGCAGTTTATTCACAGTAAAATAAGCATCCAGTTGTGAGCAAGTATTTTTATCCAGTAAAAAGCAAGGGATATATAACAGAACAAATTTTAAAACCCTAAAACATGCTGGACTGTGCATGCATAGACAAGGTCAAAAACGACATTTATTAACTCTTTTTTTTTTTTTAATGCTGTATTACATTTCAGACCTCTAGGAATTATACAATGAAGTGCACTGGTATGGTGTGACAGAGTTTGTTTATTCAACCAAAATGATCATCAGCTCATTTAATTATTTCTAGGTATTATGATAAGATATATTTTGCACATGTGAACTGTGCAATAGAGATAATCAGTAGTCAGTTACATGACAGTTGCTTAAAATGAAGTTGGAGGTTTTGGCAGGAAAAAAACAATTATTTACATATCTTGAGGGGGAAGTAAAAACAAAAACATTCTCTTCAAGGACAGTATCACTGTTAGATTTCCATAAACCTCAAGACAGGCTTTGTGTTGCAACACAAAAGTTGATTGATTACTTCTAAATGTGTGTCGTCACAACAGCACAAGTATTCCAGGCAATACCACAGGTACCCTCCACTTGGCTAGGGGCAAGAATAACCAGTTGTCAAGCAAGACAAAAATAATAATGTGGTCATTGCAGCAAGATTTTTCTTTAGCTTTCCTATTTTTCCATTTGGATTTTATTTACATAGTTCAATTTGTTCATCATGTTCTCAGACTGTTGTAGCTCATGTACATGCAGAAACCCTTTTATTAGATATTCTCTAAGTAATTGCTAATTCATTCAATGAATTTGATTTAGTGCAAGTGCTTAAGTAACATTTGAGTCAAAAGATAACATTTGATACACTTTTAAATATTAGTTTTGGGAAGTTAACAATTTTACAGCATACTAATACTTCTGTGCACAAGCTGATGGATTTTTTTCCCTGAAATTGTCTATAGAAATAATTATCATTTTGAATTATCAGTTTGCAAAAGAAATAAGCTAGAGAGTAAAGGATAGAAGGCAGAAAGAGCCCTGTGACCCTGATTATCTTTTAATAGTAAGCTATTTACATTAGAGTCTTCAAACAGCTCTCTCAACCATTATGCAATATGTAACATTTTTAGTCTGCATCGTTGACTACTGATTTTAATTTTATATTGAATCATATGTCTTTTTCTTTATAGTGTAGCTGAGATTAAATTCTAGATTAGCTAATGTTTTCACAATATAATTTTAGTTATTCTGTAAACCAGTCCTCCAGGCATATTTTGATAAGGTAATAAAATTATAACCTGATATATATTTTTTAAAGTTGATTTTACATACAGTATTATCCAACATCCCCCACATGAACTCGCACAAGATTTAAAATCAGTATGTTAGATAAAGCTCAATATAAAACTCTAAAGATTTTTAAAATAACACCACTTCATTTGCATGCACAAATGTTCAACTATTTCAGTGAATTAGATTTACATAACTTATCAACTTTGGTACTTTGTATTTTTTCTGTTTCTACAGCAGACATCTAAACTGATCTCCTGCCAGATTCAGTTTGAGTGCAGATTTTATTTAACATATTTCTTTCATGGTTAATGAGAAATCCACTCCATTTTTAAAGACACTGGAAAATTTGACCAAAATTCCTAAACTAAACAAATTAACAAAAACAACATACATTTAACAGTGTAGCAGTAGAAATCCTGACGTTTGAACGTGAATTTTTATGCATCGGCTCAATGTTATGCAGAAAAGTAAAATGAGGAGTCATCAACTAAGCCAGAGGCCTTGGCAGTTTGCAGAGCTCCTTTGTATACACAAAAAGCCCCAAAGTGCTGTTTTGTTTATACAAATGTGAATTGTCTGGATGGTTTGATTACTCTTCGATATTGTTCTCACTTGGCAAAAGCATACATCTCCTCAAGAGACTTGCTGTTCCTGAACAAACTTTGAAAGCCTCTGTTTTACATCAGCAGATCTGTGTGCTTTTAGTGTTCTGGCAGGAGGGTACGAGTAAAGGTCAGGCAGGCTGTTTCTCACAAAAAGAGATTGAGCTGGAAAGAAATATCTGTGTGATGTAGAGCTTCAGCTTGCACAAAGAAATCAACTTAAAGCAAAGGAGAAAAAAAAGTAATAATTTTACATTTGATTATCAGGGTTTTGTGGGAATAATTCATTTTCTTTTCATCCAAGCATCGCAAAACAGTATGTTTATGGAAGCTCTGATACATAGCTATCTATGCAGCACACAAATCAGCAATAGCTAAATAAAACTATTGTTTTTATGTAACTATGTACTGTGGCTGACAGGTACAAAGACGCAACAAACAGTGAAACGCGCTGCAAACAGATGCAAATGGGCTGCAGACAAACAATTGATGGAAACTCCAAAACACACAAACACACACACAACAAAACAAACGCAACATAAAAAATGTTGCAAACAAAACTGTTTCAGCCACAGAAAATAGGAGCAAAAACCTACAATCAACAAAACAAATGCAAACAAAAACTCATGCTACATCGACAGAAAAGAAGAAACGAAAGGGACATTTTTGTAAAATAGCAAAAACAATAGCAAGTAATTTGCTCCAAAAACGGAAGTGATTCAGACCACTAGGTGGAGTCTGAAGTAGGTAATATTACCTATGTTAACATGATACTGTTCTATAATATTGTGAAACACTGCGTCTTTAAAAAGACATGAAGAATAGTGCACCTATTCTTTCTTCCATAACTTTTTTTTTCTCTGAATTTGCAGTTAAATGATGACATCCTGTCTTTTCTAAGGGTCTGGTCCCATACGATTCGGTGGTCTGCACCACTTCTGTTTTATGCAATGAGCAGCATTTTGTATTTGTTGCTGTTTGTGCTATTTGCAGCTTGTTCCTTGGGGCACCTTCTTTATATAATATAAGATGAAAACATTTAGAAATTGCTTTTTTTTTCATAACTGCAGGGTTATTCCAAGATGCCATTTGTTTGTGTTTTCAATTTAGAAAGATATCACTCAGCTTGGGGGAGACTACAAAATAAGTGACTTTATAAACCGTACCAGTTCACATTCACAACCTAAGCTAAATCTATCATAAATTTGTAAGTCCAAAGGATGTCAAGGTACAGATGCTTTTCATAGCAGTACTGGTTGAGCTCCAAAATCAGTCAAGTTCACCTTAACATCCACTTTTCTTCACAGTCACAGGAAGGGAGCGAGGGGAAGAGGACGAACTGAGATGGTGAGAATTTGTCACCTATCCAGTTTTTCGCACTTTTTGAAATAGGGTTGACAAACAGGCAAGAGCCATTTGTGAGCAGGCGGATTGTGACAGGATTTCTGTCAGGACTGGCAACTCTAATTAGAGAGCTAGAGCAGCCGAGCTTAGAGAGAGCAACCACTTAAGCCGCAAGGGTCAAAGGTTCAATAACACATTCACCAGCATACAATATATTACAGCCCAACCTATACACGCAGAATAGCACTCAGTTCAAGCACTATAAAACATAACTTTTTAAGGCTCTGTTGAAAGTTCCAAGGTCATAAAGAGTTCATGACCTTCCAGTAACAGTTGTTTTGCAGTCTAAGCTCACAGGCCGTTTGAGAGCACAGTTCATGCTGCAGTTTTAGCACTCAATAAGAGCTACTTTTGTAACTTTCTCTACAACATCATCAAATAGTGTATGTTTCCAGGTACATGATGTCTGGAAATTATTATTTCTTGTGAAATAATCATTTCAACAGGTTTTGTTATCATAATCAATGTAAAATGTATTCTAGTACTAACCCTAACACCTCTGTCATCAGGAGGTCATGACAACCTGGATACTTGACAGAAAATAAAACTGAATCCACATTTTTATGAAGATTTGGGTTTTCAAATGCTGCAGTCTGAAACTTATGATCAGCTGATGAAAACTCTTTCAGATTAATAGAGGAGTGGCGTGGTTGCCACTTAGGCTTTTACCCTGTGTGCCCTTCCGGCAGGGTTGCACTGACCCCACATGAATTTTTACAAGTTTTTTATTTTTTATTTTATTTTTTTATCATTTTGGGAACTGAGAGCTGACGCCCCCATCGATTCCCTATTGTCTAACCTTGACATCTGCCTCGCTATTCCTGAACTTTGAGCTAGGACTGCAGGAGGGTTAAGATCCAACAATGCAAAGTGTAAATTCTTTCCATTTTTCAACTAGTTTTAAAAGTTTGATCCGGAGTGTGTATACATATCATCTGGAAAAGCTCCATATGATTCAAAAACCAAATTTGACCCTGAGGCACTCTGCTAGATCTGGGGGACGTAATACCCCACTACACTTTCCTTGCCTCTCATCCCCCATCCACTACTACTCACTCACTTGGGCCTCCACCCATCCTTCTCTCACTCTCCAACAAACTGATATACTTTAAAGGCTGCCGCAGGCAAGGCCAGTTTACATATATCTAACTCGACAGGCGAGCCATGAAGAAACAAAACCAATGACCCGTATAGATCCATTCAAATGCAAGGATGAAGAAAATGAGACACTGTAAGTCTTTTTCCTCTATCTGCTAGACAGTTCTTGAATAATTTGTCTTTTAAAATGTGTTTTGTTTATTTACAATCACACTCTGTGAATATACGCTGTGTCTTCAACTCTGTTATCAACCTAGTGACACACATTTCAAAACCTGCTGATGACATTACGAGACTTGCTTTAATGGAAGGAAAGGTAAGATGCATTAATTGAAAATATATATATATCACAAGTGTGCTATGAAAATTATTTGACAATTGCATATACATGGCGTACAGCAACCTGCAAAAAAGTTAACACACTACCTAAGAATTATCAGTACAAATACTAGTTGAAAATAATCAAACTAATACTTGTACTGAAAAAAAATATACCAGTTGTTAGTAATTAGGTAAAAGTGACAATATTATGCATTATTTTGGAATTCTTAGACAAGCAACATTTTACTAACTGGCATTTTATTTTATATTTTTTTCTGTGAATGTACAAACATTTGGTAATCATATTAAGACGTGACTCTAATGTGTTGATTTGGGAGGGACTGGAATAAACTGGATCATTTAAACCTGGATTTAAATCTGAATGAATGTAAAGAGGTAGATTTAACTTCCACTTCAAGTAGAATCAGTAAAAAAAAAAAAAAGATGATTTAAGGTAAAGGACATGTTTAATTTCAAATGGACTATTTAAGACTGCTTGAGTCCTAACAATACAGGTATTAAGACATATTCACATGTCATCACCTATTGCTGAATCATTTGTTACCTTTAATTTTACCTATAATGAAGCAATTTTCTAAGTGAAAAATTATAATAAAAAATTAGAAACAGGTGAATTTAATCTAAATGTAGAAAATTCCTTGAAAAGGTATGCTTCCTTTTTTTAGCTTTTCTCAGGTTTTGTCATGTTGCACTCAAGCTGCAAGCAGCTGTGAATCTCCCAGGTCATAAATTCATAAACAATTAAATTGATGTACTTATTACTAAATAAAATATATATTTTATTCCAATGCCAAAGGCCATTGTTTCACTGAATTTTATTTTTGGACATTGAAGATTAAAGAAGCCTGAATCAATATGAACACATTTTTATTTTTGAAAACAGTGTGTCTTTTTACTTTCACTTCATAATTATGTGTCTTATTGGTCTATATTAAATTCTAATAAAACAGATTGAAGTTTGTGCCTCTGGTATGTGTTTAACCGTGGTCTGTGTACCATGACGTGAATCAGTTTAAAGCGGATGAATAATTTTACAATCCACTTTAAAAATGAGCAAAATGCCGACACAAAACAAGAACAACTTCATGGTTTTTACAGCATTTTTCTTTACACCTGCACTTGTGAAAATGTTTTTTCTAACTATAACCTCAAGAAGAACCACTGAAAGTGTGCTATCACTTACCAATTAGCTACATGCCAAATGTTGTAGGTTATATGTTAACAACTACTTTCATCTGCAGGGTATACACCCTACTACATTAGCAAATGTTAGCATAGCCCAGGGTTATGCTTTCGAGATATCATAATTAATGAAGTGAGACCACAGTCTTTCAAACAGTATCTGGTAGCACAGGTTTCTGAGCAGAGCTGGTTTGACAAATAGTTAATCTTTAATTTTATCTTTAATTAGAAGATGATTTGGGAGAGAGACATTGCGGGTTAATTGCAGTTACATTCATTAAAATCCACAAATTGTGTAGTAGTTCTTGTTCAGTGTTGCTATCTCCACTCATATAGTGTAATTAATCAGTTTTACCTTTTATGACCTTTCCTCAAAGGTTTTTATTTGGACTTGCAGCTCCAGCTACTGGTGTCTGGTTGCACTTGATCTCCTGTTAATGTCTGTGCTTTGTCTCTGAGGTAATTGGCAAAACCTCCAGCACATAAACATTTATTTAATTGGGAGGATTGCAAACAACTTGTAAAGACATCTAAGGGAATAGAAAATCTGATTCCTACTCCTCTAAATCTTACAAAAACAACAACAACAAACAAAAAAAAAAACATTACACCCTTTAAAATTAATTTGGAAAAAAAATAGCTCTAATGCATCACCGTATTTTTTAATGATGTAATGTTAAACAAATAGCCAGGAACTGTCAGCTTCAACACGGGTAAGCTGTTGCTTCAGTCAATAGACAGAGCTTTCAGATGACATTAAACACAGCACTTTATTGTGGCGAGAAAAACCTACCACTGTTTTCACACTATCATTATTGAGCTAGTTTAATATTTGAGTATGTTTGTTTTTTTTTTTTTGTTTTTTGTTTTTGCTTTGATCTCAAGGGATTTTTATGAAAATTATGTTTTTCCTACATTGTGTTTATTAGAAAAGTCAACATAAAATGTTCAGTTTTACTTTCTTTTCAGTGATCCAGTTCCACTGACCGTCAGTCAAGACAAAAAAAAAATAATAATAATCTCAAACAACTCCTTACAGAAAGATGATTGAGTAATTAAAAGAAGATTAAACATTATATCCTCACTCTTTAATCCAAAATTCCCTGTCAGTATGATGTATTGTCACTGCAATGGAGTTAAGCTGGAAAGGTCTTTAGTGTTACTTGTTAGAAGACCTACATAAGAAACAGTGAACAACTTTGCTGGCAGAAAGAAAACTGCTGTAGCTGAGTCCATTTTGTAGGCTGCCTCACTCCCACACACCATCTCAGAGCTTCCCACAACTTCCCCATACGACTCAGATTGGGGCTTAGAGATAGCCACAGTAAAACACCGACTTTGCTTTCATGAAACTGCTTTCTAAACATTTTACCTCTATGCTCATGGTTATTGTACTATTAGAAGACCAATTTGTGTCCAAGCTTTTACTTCCTGACTGATGTCTTCAAATGTTTAAATGTTGCTTCAGTATCACTTAAGATGGTGAAAGCATCCCAACCTGACGAGTCTCTTCCTGGTATCTTGGCTGATTTCTTTTGACTTTCCCATTTTATCAAACCAAAAGCAGTGTGTTTAAGGCCTGTGGAGTCATCCACAGGTGTGACTCCAAGTTTCTGGAAGCAAGCCCAACATGTTTGATGCAAGTCATACCTGTTGACCCTATCCCTATCCCTCATAACATTTGAATTCAAGGAAAGTTACAAAATTGATTAAAATAACTTAAGATTAATTCTAACTTGAACAGAAAAGCACAGACACAATTAGAAGCAAACAAACAAATGAAAGGATTTTTGACAGGGCCACATCATGGCAGTATTTAAGTCATTCTGTTTTTTTTTTTTGTTTTTTTTTTTTGTTTTGTGCACCCCCTCCGTCATCCATAGAAGTCTTTTTGGGCATCTTAAAAATGATCTGACTCATTTTTTTAATTGTGATGTACCAGTTTTGAAGTAAATTAAGTTACATAACGCTTTATTTTCATGGTGGAGATGGGGAGATAAATTGCAAAATAATAATTTAAAACAAAACTTTTTCTTTTATTTGTGAGGATGCTCATATCTGATAGTTTGTAAAAAAAAAAAAAAAAAAAAGACACCTTGTAACTGTGAAATTCAAAGAACCTGGCCAATTCTCTAAGGACACCTCCTATCTACAGGCGGGGATGATAACTTCTGCTTTAATGATCTTGTCAGGGTCATTCAAATTAGAGACCTGGAGGAAGGTAAATGAGAATGAATTGAGATATAATCCTCTAACACTGCAGACTTCATCAGCATGTGGCCAGAGATATATCTCTTTTAGAGGTTCTTTATGTGAGAAGGAGGAAGCTCTGCAATGACAACCCTATTATCTGTTTCTGTTCAAGGTTAAAGCCAGAAGATCTATAGAACTTAGAATTGAAAAATAGCTTATTTCTACATGAGCATAGGTTTTTATCATATCTCAAACTGTTATAGATGATCAGTGTCAATATGACTGATGAAGTCTCACTCTTGATATTCAAAATGCAAGCATAAGGTGATGATGACTTTCATTTCCTCTGGAGATAGCATCTTTCTTTGTAGCATGCCCATGTGGATAAAAGGAACAAAGATGGAGGTAAAATCCAACCTGAAGCCAAGTGCCCCGAGGTTAGGGCTAGAACAACCCCTATAATAAGCTGATTGTGGTAGAGAAGTAAATAAGTCAATTATTTATTTATATGATCCTGCTTTTCACCAGATTGATCTAATGTGATTCTTTCTAATTTATGAATAATCATGCAACAGAAACTAAACACTCAAAAGACAACATTAAGCCTTCATGAACGATTCCCATTTGTGTTGCCAAAACCATAAATAATATCATTCTCGGCATTGTGGTAAACATTAATTTGATAGCTAATTTTATTTATTTTAATTAAAATGTTTTCAGTTCAGTTTATTCATGTGCTGTCATTTTACACTGAAAATTGTAACTGTTTTCTCAGTTGCCATATGTTTTGATCAAAGAATAAACAATAATGTCTAGTTATAAATGTTCTGTTACATTTTGCATCACAGTTACTTATCATTAATCAACAGCTGAAATGGCAAAAAGCTCATCTTAAAATATTTTAGGTAAGGTAATTTTATTTATATAGCACATTTTCAGCAACAAGGCAATTCAAAGTGCTTTACATGTATTTTTAATAAGGCAGAACGTAGGTGAAATTTCGTATCAATATCTATATATATATTATACATAAAAGACATTTAACTTTTTCCAGGATGTATAATTTATTATAGCTTTGCTTTCTTCTTTCTTAAAGCTTTAGAAAATAGCATCAGGTGTAGGATGAACACAATGCATTTAGGTATACTGAGAGATGTCCTTTGGTTTCTGGTTTCTTAATGCAGACAAAAGCAAAAGTAATGGAAATAACTGGGAGAGAAATAGACATTAGTGTTTTCTAAAAGAGTACATACATTATTGCCTAAAGTGTTCTCTCATTTATTATAGTTTACTTCAAAGAAAGAAACCAGACCTTGTGTAGCACTTTCAAATGGTATATTTTGCCTAATATTTCAGCTTCCCAGCAGCGTGTGGTTGACCTTGTGTGATTCTCTGCTACATGATTCATTATACATTTTAAAAGGAGAAAAGGTTGCAGGGCAGCTATGTCAAGCAAACCCGCTCTGCATCTTTGAAGTCACAGTCTTCCACAAATGGGGTCTGACATTTTCCTGCATACATAACAGTGGCTCATAATGACAGAACATGTGTCCGTGGTCCTTCAGTCAGTCTCATAGAGATTTACACTGGGAGCACTTTAGTGTGGAGAACATGGGCCATCTTATACAATTGTTGCAATTATGTGGAATGTAGCTTCTAATGATAACATCCCTTAATTTTCATGTTATGCTTCACTATTCTTGCTACATTGATGATGATGCATTTACTTGATATGCTCATTGCTTTACAGTGTAACTGGCACCTTATCCTATTATATTGTTTATTAGGCTAAAAACTGTTCATCCACTTGGGAGCATTGACACAGAACTTTGAATCTTCATTCTCAGTAAGTTGATGTTCAAATATGCACAGACAGACAGACAGACAGACAGACAGATGCTGTGACAAAATGCTGTGGAACTCAAACCCTTCATCACAATACACTTTTACCATTCAAAGCAGCAGTGCGTAAAAAAGTGGCACACATACTTACAGACATGACAGGACTTGATATTCTACAAAACTCTTTTGATTTCATCTTTAGACTCACAGGATGTTTTTTTATCAACATACAAGCATAAATGTCAAGATTGTAAACCGTGTGACAACAGCTTTTGAGAAAACTAAATCTGTATCATTGAAGTATTTTGAGTGGTTAAATGCACTCCTATCAAATGATTCATCTAGGACATGCAGTTGCTTTTCACATTTGGTGGCTGCACTGTGAGTAAACAAGTTTTTGGTTGGGAAATCCTACAGAATTATATAATATTGTACCATTTCACAGATTTCAGGCATGGTAATAACATAAAAGGTCTTCACTTTTATTTGGTGCTTGTGGCCTCAAGCTCTGGATTATTTATTCATTTTTTTCATTGTCCAATGCTACATAGAATAGTAACTTAATTTCAGTTTTGGCTTGAGTCTGCATAAACAAAATATGAAGACTCAGTGTCATATTTTTGTTACATTTTGTCCTGAATGAAAAAAAAATAAATAAATGAAAAAAAACAAAACATATATATATATATATATATATATATATATATATATAAATCTTAGGCATAAATGTTTAATAAAGTGACAGGCATGCTGTATCTAAGGACGTTGTTTCAAATATATTCAGCATCCTTTATAGACCTGTCATAATGCTAATGATGATGAATGCATTCTGGACTAGACATCCTTCGTAATCAAGGACAATTCTGATGTTTGTCACTGCTCTGTTCCACAATCTCTTGTCTGTACTCGCAACAAATAAATCTCATACTATAAACAATGGACTGTGTTTCATGCTGGTGAATGGTAATTGTCAATTATGCCAATCAAAATCCAATTGTCCATGCACAAATCTTCCATTATTGAATTTATATCTAATGTTCTCACCCGGACTTCCAGGCGCATTATGAGATTATATTACTGTCTGTCACAACACTTCCAGTCTCCTGTGTAAAGTGGAAAATGACAATTACATAATTAAGACAGTTTCATTAATTACATCAAAGACCAAAGCTGATTTAGAATTAGGACTCCAAGTTATGACACAGATGATCCTGTCTGATAAGTGAGCACTTTGCATAGGTCATTATGAGCACCTTTGTACAAAGTCTCAGAATGCACAGTCACGCTTCTGGCACTCTATCTCAATAAAAACATTTTTTTTTCTATTCATGCCACAAGCTTGTCAATAGGAGTGACTTTGTCAGTGGCACTGTCAGAAGTTTCAATGAGATCATTTTCTCAAAAATCATTCTTTATAAGCAAGACATGCAGCACTCAGAAGCTGACAAGAGACCCGGGTTAGCAGGCTGTGGCCTAATCAGCCAAGCAGAAAAGTTATTCTTCTCTATTGTCTGCAGATGAAGCTTCCACCCACAAATCATGTTTAAACATTTATGCTAACAGAATGGAAAATACCTCCAGATTTAAACTCTGTAACAACAGTGATATGACCATAGGTATGGACATGACGTTTGCTGCAGAGGCTGAAGTCATTCTTCATTTTTCAGTATATATGTGCGAACACTGGTCTATGTGTCAATTACTAAATACAAAAACTATGATTACATTTACATTTATTACAAGCATCAGAATAATGAGCATCATCTGTCACATTTGACCGAAAGCTCTCACTGTGCCATTGCTCTAATCAAATTAACAAGTTAAACAGAATCAAACGAGGAATTATGAAAATACAAAAGTGCCACCAGCAGTAAAAAGTATGCAAAATTTCTGGCTCACATCGATAAAAAGTAATAAAACAGTAGATTTTTGCGTTTCCCCGTGTTTCATTGCAGAAGCAGTTCCATTATTTATTTATTTTTTTTCTTAAATGAAACTCTTTTACCAATTCCACAGAGCAAATAACCTGCATAAAGGCACCCTGGTCTATGAAGAGTAAACTTTCCACCTTTTAGTACTGCTTGATTGCCTTTTTTATAAACATAACATACAGATACACATCAATGTATTTGATATGTAGCCATATTTGTTTATCTTGTGTAGTTGACAGAACTCTTGCAGGGCAAATTTTAACTAGTAAATCAAATAAGTAGATTTTTACTAAATGATTAGTCTTAAGTTCATTTGTGAAACCATGTTTTCAGAAAGGTTGTTTTGGGTTAAATTTTTAAAATTGAACAAAGCAATAGAAAATATGCAGATAAGGCAAAACAGAAATAAATGTAGCACATACAAGTTATACAGATTTCAAATGATTAAACATTATTTTGCTGCTTGGAAGGTTCTTGATTTTTTTCACATGCAGATGTTGAAGTTCTTTTAAAAGTTTTACCCTGCAGATATAGAACCTAATATTCAAGGTTTAGTACTGAGAACTCACATCTAAAGTGTACCCTGTGTATTAAAATATAGGCTTGCAGGAGATAATCTGATGAACGTAGAGCTGCATCCATCATTTCCAACATAAATGGAGAAGTGGAAGTGTTTTGTAATTTGGCATTTGAATACATTCGGGAGAAAATCATAGACTTAATTACTTTGCAAGATTACCTCTCTAAAACAGAGCTGTATGAGACAGATTGATGAGCTGATAGGGACCAAAAGGTGAAATGATAAATACTGTTTACTGCATTTGGCAATTCCAGACGCCATTTATGTTGCCAGTTCATCAGACAGAATCTCAATTTCTGAAGAGTTTTTTTCAGAAGCTTTGAATAGCAGGATGAAATCCTGAAGTTTGAAGACATTTTATAATCCTCTTTTTTTTAACCTAATGTAACGTTAATTAATATGTAGCATCTTTTTTTTTTTTACAGATTTAATCAAATGGATATTCTTAGTTCTTGTTATATACAATTGATTCATGTTTCATTTACATCAAAATTGTTTCATTGAGGGACAGGAAAAGTTATGTACTTGGCACAACAACATGTCATTTAAATGTTTTATGCTTAATGTAGAAACTAGACATATAATAATTTGAGTCATACTCTGTGATCATCCTCGGTATTTTTACTCATAAGAATCCTGATTTAAATAATTTCAATCATTTTTGGGTTCTTTAAAAAGTGTCTTCCCTTAAATGGGTGAGAGTAAAATTAGAATTTTGCATCTGTTTAATGGTCATTTCCATCTGTTTCTATTCTCTATGATGACAAATCAACCATAACAAGCCTTTTATCCCAGGGAGATTATGATTGATACAAAACTACACAAAGATACTACTTCATTAGACATATGATAAGCCACCTGTGAGAACCTGTGCATTGTCCCTTGACATTATTTAGAAGCAAAGCGCAACACTAGATAGGCCTTGTTAGCTCTGCTTGCCCGAAAGTATTGAATTGATTTTACCTCTGGGGCCCTCCCACCTCCTCTGCACACAATGCTTGGAGCAGCAACCAGCTACTCTAACAGTAACAGTGAAGGCACTCTAGTAGTAGGTGATATATAAATTGTATCGTAGAGAGAGTTTAGTGAAGGGCCCCAAGCGGGTTGTGAGGCTAATGTTTCCTAAATAAACAGACAGGTCTGGGGTGTCAACAGAGAAATAAGAAAATGCAAGTAAGAAAACAATGTAATGTGATTTTTATAGGTCCTATATTTTTTAAATTGTTAAAACGCTGCCTCAACTCCCTAAAAAACTATTTTGCATGAATATTTACCATTAGTAGTAAAACAGTGAATAAAATCTAATGTTTGACTTCTACAATAAAGATAATTTACTGTTAATCTAAACATTTTGAAAGCTGTTTTTAGTATTCACTTATATTTATTATGTTGTTTTTTTTGGTCAATATCAGTATTTACAGGATAGGAAATATGGTGTATTTATACAAATCAGTCTTACATATTGACTTTTGTGAAGTTGTGGGAGGCAGAGATTACAGGCTTAGCAAGGTCTCAAACCTTTCCAGGAGCACAGGGGATTATGAAGCAAAGATTCTGTATTCTCTGAAAATAATAATAATACACATGTTTAAATATAAATATATAAAAAACATATCCATTTTTTTCTGTATTTATATCTGTACAGAAAATTTGGTTGACTTTTCAAACAGTGCTACTGGCTGTAATGAAAGCAAATACCCCAGAGTAAATGGAATGAGGAAAAAAAAATGCTCATTGCAACTGCTATGTGAACTTCTTAGATTCATTTTTGAAAGTCAAAAATAATGGTTCCTCAGGAGCATGCTTTAGCTGAAATGATAAATACACTACAAACATGTTGAGATTAGCTTTTGTCGTGTTTCATGTTAGAGCAAGATTATTGTTTTTTTGTTTTTTTTGTTTTTCTCACAGAGCAACGTAGCTCCCTAGAGGTTTAATTAAAGTCCTGTCAAAGTTGTAGTCTTACTCTCTTGATTTTAGCATCCAGTTATTTGGTGAGAAGAGTAATCTATTATACCCCTCTTCAGTTTCATAGTATACACATTATTTGAGACTGGTGGCAAACCTTCAAACAAATGTTATTGACAAACTGCTATTTATTATTGAATTTGTTTTATCTTTACACTTATAGGTCCAAATGAAAAGTATTCTGGAAGCATTTTAAATAAAAACTAATAAGTCTAAATCAAGTTAAATCTAGCTTATTGTTTTGATCCATTTCATTTGTAAAATAATCAATTAATATTTGATCCAAAAACAAAGTCAGTTGAGAAGCAATTTGACTTTCTGTAAGGTAATGCAGAAACAAAGAAAATTCAAGATACCAAAAGAATTTTGCTGCTTCTCTTTTTGAAATACATTTTAAAGTATCTTGATTTCAAATAGGGTTAGGATACTATAAAGATGATAACAGAAAACACTGTCATAAAAAAAGTGTGAAAACAAAAGAAATAACCTCATAATATATTCTTCTTAATACATATCATTTTTTTGAATTCAGAAAACGGTTTTTAAGTTGGTGGAGCTTTATTTGAGGAGGTCACATGTAGAAAGGAAAATCACGTTAAAAAGAAGCCTTTTTTGTATTTTATCTCAATTGTGGTAACTTTCTAAAGACGACCTCCCAAGGCCTGGAGGCCAAAGTCAATGATTCAGACTTTGCTCTTTCATAAGTCATCATGTCCGAAAGCAAAACTGTAAGGAGGCCTACGCTGTCACTGAAAATACTGTGTGAAAGAAGACAAGTGGGAGAGGGCAGAAATACTACTGTGTCCTTAATTCATTTCATTTGATAAGATAAGAAAAGAAAAAACTGAACAAATGCATTCATGTACCTTTAGTAACTGCATAAAATATAAAGCAAGAAACAATAAAATGTGTTGGCAAAAGGTTGACGAGAAGGAGAATCCTTAACTCAGGGTCAGGGACAAAAGTCATTAATTGCCTCTTTGAAACTCCCCAGCCTTAAAACACATACCTCTCTCTCTCTCTCTCTCTCTCTCTCTCCCCCCTGCCTGTTCCCTCTGCTCTCACCCCTATTTCACTGATCACTGTTCGCCAAAGGTTTGGCTGGAATCTAAAACTATTACAGCTGCACAGCCTCTATGAGTAGCGAGCCTAAGAAGAAGTGACAACAATGTCTCAGGGGAAGGTTGGCAATAGAGGACAAATGGAAGTTCGGAAAAGCAGAGAAAATATTGAGGGAAGCAAAGGAGCAAGAAAGCAGAAAGATGAAGGAAACTTAACTAACAAGATAAAAATATTAAAGATGAGCAAAGTAAAAAGGGAAGATGTGAATAGGGAGAATAAACTGAGGATGAGGGAAGCTCATTGTTTGGTGTATTTTATTGTTTTTCTACTGAGCATATTTCACGCCAGCACTTTATGATAACTACTATAATAACCAGAAACATTGTGCAAGCAACAAAATCAGTATAAGGTTTATAACATAAATTACAATTGCACTGTTCTACAAGAATCCATATTACTCAGAGATGACCATCATATCTTTAACACTGCATGATGTGGTGCAAGCACGTAGTATTGAAATTATGTGCAGGCACCATGGAAATAATACTAATGAAAACCAGGTCCCCTGCCTCGACATGGGCAAAACATGAATTCAGATAAGACTTTTGTCCGAACGCCTGTGGTTTTATTTCAGTATGAGACAATTATCCTTCCTAATAATTGCTCTTATCAAGCTATTCCTATATTTCTTGTCAGATGGTGTTAGGTTGTGTTTAGGTGACAAAACCTTTGTCATCAGCTACCACTTTAAGCAATGTAATGGAGAAAACAAAAAAAATAGTAACGAACAGTGAATTTGTTAAGTAACTTCAATCGAGTGACTGGTTTGGAAAATATAAAAACAATTTATATTACTCATTACTAAATAAAGGGGTTAAAAGATGGTTTACTAAGTAGCACGTTACGGGCATCACTGGTCCTAATTATATTAGAATACAGTCAGAATCAGTAGATAAGATGTCAACAAGTAAATGCTATCTGTCTAAGGACATCCAACTCATTGCATCCAGCCTTACAGCTTCTCCTGAGCAAGTATGTGATGACAGTGTAAATAAAAATAAACTATATATATATATATAAAAAAATTCCCCTCTCACCCTTCGTGGGTGGTCTCTTTCATCCTCTGAGCTCGGGTCCTCTACCAGAGGCCTGGGAGTTTGAGGGTTCTGCGCAGTATCTTGGCTGTGCCTAGAACTGCACATTTCTGGACTGAGATGTCTGATGTTGTTCCTGGGATCTGTTTGAGCCACTGCTCCAGTTTGGGGGTGACTGCCCCGAGGGCCCCGATGACCACAGGCACCACTGTGGTCTTCACCTTCCAGGCCTTCTCCAGTTGCTCTCTGAGGCCCTGGTATTTCTCCAGTTTCTCATGCTCCTTTTTCCTGATGTTGTGGTCACTTGGTATATATATATATATATATATATATATATATATATATATATATATATATATATATGGACTGAAGAATAAACTGATTAGCAATACAAAGCAAACTGTAGTTGAAACACTAGAGGGCTACGAGACTGAGCACACTTCCGTGTTCTTCAGTGTTCATTCTTCTCTACACAAGCCTATTAATACAAATAAAACTAGATGAATGAATACAGGTGCATTCATCCAATTTCACAGGATCCTTTTCTTCACAGAAACAAATATAATTTCTCTGCACATGCAATTTATGGGCCTTGCACAGAAGCGGTTAGCTGATTACCATTGTCAGAAGAGTGCCGTGTCAACACTTTGTCACTTTCAAGTTAGTGTATATCTTTTGGGCAATATGGATAGTGGCTATGTTAAAGTCTTTCTCATTGGGATTGTAATAGACACTAGTCTGGTAAAAACCAGCCCCTTGTACTACACTTTGGTTGATACAGAGGGTCTAGGCTCCAGGAAGAAAAGATTGCTTCCTAGATGAAAGGACTGTTTTGAGGTTTTAAATTTTACTCAATTGCTAATGTTTGCCTGTGACATATGTGAACTAAGAAGCTAACCAAAAGTTGTCTGTACTGTAAACAACTGTCATCCACTGCAAAAATAGAAGTCTTGATCCGAATGAAAAGGCTTTTAAAGTTAGCTCAATATTGTTAGAGTGGCTAACACGGACCGAACGACTTCATCGACATCCTCCACTGCCATTGCTAAAACTACAGGCAGACTACTGTTCTAAAGCAGTGCAGAAAATTGACGTCATCGTTCACAACATCTCCTTCTGTTCATTGATTGGCCCGGTCAAAAATTGACCAGAGACAGTCTGAGTCAAGGGAGAATGCCCAGAGTGTACCGAAAGTGAGAATTTCTCTCCACGGGGAATTGCACATGAAGGCAATGGCCAGGCCAAATAGACACTAAACCAACAACCAGCCCTATTCCGAACAAACATGTTGCTACTGTTGCTTAAGGAAAATGTGTCTTTTATGCAAAATAAGAAAAATGATATAGATAATTTGACAAACAAAATCTAGAACATTACATTTGTACAGGCATTAAAAATGTATTTCTGATTAAATTTACATGACCTTGTGCTGCACAAGACAACTGCAGCAGAGGTTAATGCAGCCTTCAAACAGAGCTGTAGTATAGGGATGGATGACTTGACTCAATCACTCTTGAAAGCTGCATAAAGGAGAAAGAAGTGTGAGATTGGCAGACAGTTAACCATGAAATTCACTTCCACTGACGTCTAGGAGGTTGCAATTTTCCAGAGGGATTGAGTTGAATCCTTTGCACTCACATGTCACAAATTCATACATTCGTGTATGGTAGGTTTAGAGGGCACATAGTTTTCAATGATAATCCCAGGTTACATGTGTTAACTAACTTCTGTTTGATTTCTTGATTTCATTGAAATAGTGTGGGGTGACTTGAATCTGACTTTACATCCAAAAGAACACCCCAAACCACTTAGCTGAAAGTAAGGAGTGGGGGGCTTATAGAGGGCTACGACAAGAAAGGTTGTTTTTTTTAATCTGTATTCCCCACTGGTAATAAGATCAAATTGTTTTCAGAGATAGATTTAAAGAGTGTGACTATTTCTTCAGTGTGAGTAAAATATAAATTGGGGTGCTTTGATTGTTTATTCACATGAGATAAACAGGAGACCTTTTTTTATTTATTTATGATTATGGGACATAATCATCAATAATCATATAGGAACAATATGTTTCAAATGTGAAGTTTGGCAGCCTGTTAACGTTAAAAGTTGCATCTCAAAGCAAATGGGTGAAACATGCAGTCCACTTTTGGCTGTAGAATTGTATTTTATTGTAGTGAAAGCAGGCCTCATGTAAGTCTAAGCTAGTATTGCTTTTTGTCTCCCTGCATTTTCCCAATTAGGATGGGATTCCTGTTGGACGATGATCACTTTTGACAATCACTGCCTGAGTCTTTGGGCCTCTTTACTTCACCAAGAGGCTTGGCCTTTTGGTGGTGTAGTACATGCATATATTTAGGAAACGTTGTAGCTTTTTGCAGATGTCTGCTGTCAGGATTTAAAGGGTTCATTGGCCTGCCCAGCAGTCTGGCAAGGGAGCAGTGGACTGGGTCACCGGTGATGTCTAAATAAGCAGGAAATGCATCAGCCTGCTTGAATTAGTGCAAACTATCAAAACAGAACTGTATGTAGTCACTTATAGAGTTGAAAAGAAACAAGCAGATAATGAAATGTAGAGAAAGGGGTGGAAGATGATGGCTATACTACTGCTCTCTCACCCAATTCAGTATTCCCTGCAGCGTGAATTAACATTTTGTATTCAGAGCTGTATGTGTGTTGCCCCGGCTCTGCTGAGGGCTTAGTGATCTCTCATAAACTTGGCAAGCTCTGTAGGATTCTGCACTGGCATTTATAATTAGCCAGCCACATCCCCATTGCCTTTGGGAGGTAGACAATTTGTTATTATATTATTATCATATAAAAAAAAAACAACAAAACAATAAAATCAATATTCTCCATTGCTAAAAATACGGTGCAATTTTTTTCTCCCTTTGAACAAAATAGCTGTGATTTAAAAACCTATAAAGAGTTATGCTAATCAGGAGTTAACTAATTATTTTGTGAACTTATTTAAAAATATGTCAATTTATCAAAGCTGTTCTGATAAACAACTTATTTTATTATTATTATTATTATTATTATTATTATTATTATTATAAAAAAAACACTATTATTTCAATTATTACTTACCTTGTTTCTGGCTCATAGAACTCACCTTCCCCACACAGATCCACCAGACTAGCAGCAGCAGCAAATAGCAAATGCCTGGTGAAGTGCATGTTTACTAAGCTCACCATACAAACTACTTCTCAGTCCAACATAATAAGTGTACATGGATGAATGAGTGATAAGCTTCTCTCAATGAACAGAACAGGAAGTTTATTTTGATGATTTTTACCTTTGTAATTATACTGCCTTCGCCATATGAAATGCAACTAGACAGTACAGCTAAACTCTTCCTTATATCAAGACTCTGAGGAAAGTTGACCTTTTATCCACAGGTTTCTTGACTCCAAGGAACTGTGAAACTAAAATACAAACAAAAAGGAATACATCACTTTCACCATCTTTGTAAACATGTACATACAAGTTTAACGTAGCTAAATTAAATACTGTCCCAAATGAATTAGCAAAGTTGTGCAAACTTACAATAAACATCCAAAAATATGTTACATCTATCTCAACAACCAGAAATAATATAAAATAATGATGCACAACAATATATTAAACTCAACGTACCTACAATGCTTTGTCAGGGGAAAGATGACTGCAGATGGAACTGGATTGATTGAACACACGAGTGACATGAATCTAACTCTGTCTGGCTTTCTGGCTGAAGCCACGTCACATGCAGCTGGCTGCACCTCTCAAAGGGAACGCCCCCACACATGGACACACCCACAAAAATCCCCAACAACACAGTACTGTTGCAGCTAGCTTAACAGCGGCAAAATGTCAAAAGTAAGTTAGTTTTATTTTGTTTCCTAAATGACTCAAAATCATTTAGCACAGTGCTCATTTGGGGAGACATTTATGTGGGAATCACTGAGAAGCTGCAGCTATCATGAACATATTATGAGCCTGGTTATTCCACCACTGTCACAGGCTAACAATCAAGCACAGTTTTCCACACAAATACAAGCACAGCAGCTCATCACCGGTCAGAGCTGCAGCCTGTGCCTCACATACTGAGTCTTCTTTTCATTATTTGATAGAGATAAAATATAAAAACTACTACAATAAATAAAGTCTCAGACCAGGAATCCAACTCAAGTCTTTACAGCACAAGTCTAGGTCAAGACTGAGGTGTTTTATTTTTGCGAGACTCAAACTCGAGTTACAATTTATGTCTCTCTCTGTCAACCTTTAGTCTGGCCGTTATATTTTTCTTACAGAGCATAGGTTTCGTAGTCGAATGCCCCTAATGAAAGCTGAACTTGTGCAGTCTCTTTCTGATTGCACAGGCATACACTTTCACATCAACAGTAGCAGAGGGTTGTTGCAGGTCCCATGATGACATTTCAAGGTTTTTCTTAACTTCTTTTGTCACCTTGTGGTCCACTTTCAGGATGATTTTTTTTTATTTATTTTTTCTGGACACCCAAATCTCAGCTCATTGGCAGTAGTTTTGAATGTCCTCCACTTGCAGACTATATTCCATATAATGGAACAGTTATTTCAGTTTCTTTTGGGACCACATTAAATCCCTTACTACACTCAAACGCTGTTACTGCCTTCTATTTGCAGGCCCCAGACAGCTATTTAAATCTTACTGCAGTGTTCACTCTCAATTAATCTTCAGCAGAGTACCAAACTAAATGTCTGGGTTTTAAACATGACACATTTTCTTCAAAATGCTGATTAACAACTTCCTCATAAACTTGATATACTTCAATGCCTAAGTTTAGTCATTTTAAGTGGGGATAACATTGGGATGTCCTAATATAGTCCTCATGAGAAAAGAGTACCTTCTTGTACTTACTACACTTTTTTTTTTAAAGTTATATTCTTTGGTTTGTATTTTTTAACTATACTGTTTTTTTTTTTGTTTTTTTTTGATAACAAATAAGCATAATGAAATGCCCATGTGATCACACAAAACAGTTTTCCTGTAGCCCGACATAAAATATGACCAAACTTTTTTTTGTTTTGTTTTAAGTCACACCTCAAACAAGTCTTCACTCTGTGGCATTATGGGAAAATGCAACAGAAATAAATAAATCATTCAGGAAGGTGACAAGTCATTTTCCATAGTGAACAATCCCTGAACAGACATTAAAGACATTAAATGGTATGCAGAGTGGAAGAACCTATTACTCTAAGCACAGCATACCAAGTCAGATTATGATTTACAAATGCACCTATGGATAAAAACTCTAATTGTGAGATGTCTTGTGGATTGATGAAGAATTTTCATTTTTTGAAACACTGACTACTGATAGATTTGGAGGGAGAATGGAGGAAGCTTCCAAGCCTGAGAAAACAATCCCAACTGAGGTATGGGGTGGAAGCATCATATTAAGGGATTGTTTTACTGCACAAAACAGGACACATCCAGTCACATCCAGTCAAGAGAACCCTAGAAATCTTACAACCATCTGCCAGGAAGTTAAAGATAGATAGATAGATAGATAGATAGATAGATAGATAGATAGATAGATAGATAGATAGATAGATAGATAGATAGATAGATAGATAGATAGATAGATAGATAGATAGATAGATAGATAGATAGATAGATAGATAGATAGAAGTTATGTATACAAGCAAGCATGTGTCAGTATTATTTGATAAACATTTTACATTGTTTAATCATTAATCTCATTGATGGTGTAACTCATTATAATGGAAGGTCTTCAAATTTGTATCCTTCACGATGAAGAGTTTTATTGAGACCCTGTTCTCTTGATTGCAATGTGCTCATAAAAATGGCAAGTTTGGCATATGTGACCATATCCAGCAGAGCCACGTACACAATTTGTAGTCTTCCTTTGTTTTGTTGAAACACTGACTCTGTGGGGGCTTTGCTCTTTTGATGGCTGTGCACAGAGCAGGAGGACAGAGAGGCAATGAGAGGCTGGTCACCTTGCAGGATTCTTTCAGGGAAGGACTTAATGACATGCTCCATATCGCAAACATTGTTAGGAACAAACAAGCCCTGCATCAATGATCGTGAAGATAATTGCTCCCCAATTTGCATAAGAAATGTTGTCAAACCAATTGGGGTCCTGTGCAAATAAGGATGTACATAATACCACTGATGCGTAATGGAAGGTGAAGAGTTACTGATAGTTAGCCGTTGACCTTAACAAATGCCAATCAAATGTTATGTTCTTATCAGAGGGCAAAGAGGGCATGGAGGGAGTTGAGCTGTGCAGATGAGGAAAGTGGAATCTAGAGTTGTACTTTTTAACTAACTTTTAGTATATTCCCGACATTAATGAATAATGTCATTACCGTGAGTCTAGGTTGTACATCATCATTTCTTCAGTAAATTTAAGAAACAACACTGAAGTTTGTAATCAACTGAGATGGCAACCTTATATTTCTTGTTTCCAAAACTAATTTTCAGTCCATTATCACCCATAAAAATTTTACCCAAGTACTTGTAAAGTAGAAGACCCCATCCACCCACCACCCCACCCAGGATTTACCTTTGTTCTATTTCATAAACTCACTGTAATTGATTCAGGACTGCCTCTCTGCAGCTGGAATCAATCTATCATCGGTGCTGCCTGTGTACTGTGTAATACAACTGCTGGTTAGCCATCCTGCATACCTGTTTGTGGTTGCTTTCCTCCATGTGTCATTCCCTGTTTGAAAGACAGATTGTATTGGCCTCCTCTCAACACAGAAAAACCACAACTCTGGGCTGTATCATAACAAGCTGTAAATGAACTCAAATGCTGCCAACAATAGAAAAGCATATTGGATTTGACATGAGCATGATCCCTTTCTCATTATTTATTTCTTCTAATCTCTAGTTCTTTTATACAATGCTCAGGTTGCTATCCAGGGATGTATTTTTTTATGGAGCTATGGGATTATTTCACCAACTCTGCGCCATCACACCTGTTTAAATTTGCTAAGTGGCTCCTGTATGTGATATTAAACTGTGGCTTTAAAAATCGCTTTTATACTACTGTACAAAAAGCATTAGTGTGAATTCAATCTTGGCTGCTTACCCGTTTAATCTACAATGATCAGCAACAGGTTATTAATCAAACAGGGGTATTTTCCAAATGCAAAACATTTTAGAAATTCTCCCACTAAGCAAGTCCTTAGAAAGAAGCAAAATCAAGAAGCCTTCTCTCAGCGGTGGCCAATGTTTGTTTTGTTTGTTCTGCCAGTGATAAACCTTTATATATCTTAAGTCCATGAGCCTGCTCGCTCTGTAATTCAATGTCCAATATTGAGTGACATGTACAGATAGACAGAGGCGGGGCTAGAGTGTCTCCCCTTTTCCCTGTGGACAAAGAACTGGCCTTCTAAGATCGTTTTTTTGTTTATTTTGTTTAATTTTTACAGTGTAGAGTGTGTGGCCCAAGGTAGCATTTCTGGATTTGCCTCATGTTATCCCATGTTTTTGTCATTTTGACCTGCAAGCCTCTCTGCCATGTGTCTTTCGTGAAGCAGATAGGTGGACTTAGAGCACTGCTCACTCTCACTTGAACAACTCTGCATGCTGTATAGCATGCAAAGTTTTAGCTGTACATTCTATCTTGAGAAAAAGTTTTATGTATACGAGCATATAGCTAAACACTAGGTGAGCATATAGGTCACTTAGCTTATCAGTATGAAGCATGATATTTAGTGTGATGTTTGTGTCACACTGACAATCTATGTTTTCTGTCTTTAAATGAATGAATGCATTATTTTCAAAACAAGTTACTCAACTTTTGGAATCTTGTTAGAAACTCTGAAATCATTTTCCCTACACAGGGAGTCTCACACACACACGGCTCTTTCTGTATGTTAATAGCTAATAGGCTCGTAGTCTTCCAGAGTTTTTTGTGCAAAATGTTTTTGGTCGTTAACAAAGTAATGATATCTCCCTTTATAAAACTTTGTTCACTTGCTGCATGGCTGTGAATCTGCGACATCAGCTGTTTCACGTCAATACATCTAAATCTTATTTGCGTGTAAAATTTTGTTGTAATTTATTTTTTTTTTTTAATATATGTCATAATTCTCCGGCTGGGCTTTTTTTAGGACCAGTGCAGTTCACATGCTTAGATATTCAATTTCTATATATTCTATACATGCAATGGGTCTGCCTTTGTTTTTTCAGCAATGTCATTAAGTCTTGCCGCTTTGGGGCGTATAATGAGTTTTGCTTCATGTTGGGTGCTGGCAATGTATGCTGAGATCCTGTTATTAAATGTCTGGTACTACAAAGCCATTGCATCATTGCATCATGTCAGCCTGCAGACAGTGTGGCTACAGGCTGTTTAAAATATATCTACACTTGTGAATCTTTTAGTCCAGGAGATTGATGCACATATTTTTTTTTTTTTTTTTTTTTTTTTTATCAGGTGAAGTCCACGCGTTATCTCTGTTTATGGAACTTCCTCAATGAATCGGCAGTCTCTCTTTGAAACTCTGAATTATGTTTGCTTTTCACAATTGATGATGTGTTAACATTTTTTTGTTATTTTTACTCAAAGTCTATATTTTTATATTAGTGCTATGCTTTGAATACACTCAATTGTTGTTTTGAAAAGATAACAACATAATATCCTTGCTGTCGTTTTATGATCTGAAATAGAAGGACAAGACATCTAAAGGATCATTGCCGACTGAAAATGCCTCTTCTGCTTCGTTTCTCCTGGCTGTGGCATTTCTTCCAGCTTTCACGTCTAACTCACTCTATCATAATGCTAGACATGTCAATCAGAGCGATGCGACAGAACACTCATCTCCCAAGGAGATTATCTGTCATCAGAGGATGGAGAAACTTGAAAATCCCCCTTTCCTTCCACCGCTCCGATTGAGGGCTTGAGGAGTAGCCTATCTCCTCCTCAGTGATTAAAGTGGGAGATTGAGTGTGTTTGCGGAGCACACAGAGAGGCTCATTACAATGCACTAGCATGTTGTTGGAAATAGCTCTAGCCAGGAGCTGTAATCCAGAATGTGCTTAATGAGGGGCCACCCAGCCTCTTCATGGGTCTAAAGAGTCAGACAAACCTGAAGAGCAGAACGAGAGGGAGAGGCAGAAAGAGAAATAACTTTTCCACCAAGATGTCAGTCTTCACAGTGATTGAAAAATTATAATATGGCTCACTGCTGACATTTAAGCCTTTTTGTCCTCTGCTGCCTCTATTTAAATGAAATTCATGTCAGATAGTTTTTCAAAGAAAAAAAGTCATAAAATATGGATAGAGTTACAGGAGCAAGATTGCTTTTAAGCAAAGATAATGCAGGACAAGAAACCTAAAGATAGGTTATGAAGATAGAGTGATGCAATAAGACAGTTTATTCATGCTCAGGCATCATTAAGCTCCTTGTACATTTTGGAACTAAAATACTGAACTACTGAGTTTGATCTTAGATGTGTGCTTGCAAAGTAAGCCTTCGGTTTACTTTGCAAGTAAACCGAAGGCTGTGGAGTTCACTGTAATATGTAAAAATAGTGTGTTTGCCATCAACGTTTGAATAAAGTTCCACTCACAGTAATGCAAAGCCTCAACACAAATAGCATCTCAAGGACTGGGCTTTCTTTTTGTAAATATTCAGCTTAGAACACAGAAAAGTCAAAGAAGTAGTCATCATGAAACATCATTTTCCTTAAGAGCTTCTTTTAAGAATGATGCAAGTATTTATTAACTTTGAGACTTGAAACATGCTCATACCACTGAATTTCCGTTGTGATATATATATATATATGTGTGTGTGTGTGTGTGTGTGTGTGTGTGGTGTGTGTGTGTGCATGTGTGTGTGTGTGTTTATTTATAAGAAAGAAAGACATACAACACAGTACCTATGTGGTGCTAAATTAGAAGATGCTGAGAGAAAATGTGAAGCTTACTGAGTGTCACTTTCCAATTTTATCAAGTAAAAGAGAAAAAAGCTCGGTAACACTTTATTTGAAGGGGGTTGAATAAGACTGACATGACACTGTCATAAACACCTGTCATGAACATGAATAAGCCTTCATGAATATTTATGGCTGTTGTCATAAAGGGTCATTCGGTAAATTATGACACTTTTAATACAAAGTTGAAAAAAACTGATATAAATTTGTTATAAAAGTATTATTGATTGCACTTTAAAAATTAGGTAACTTTATGTTATTAAAGGTAAAGTTTAAACAGTAATGATTTCCTGGTTAATGTCAAGTTGTCATAACAAACACATTTTGAATAATGTCAACTTTATATTAAAAGTGTCATAATTTACCGAATGACGCTTTATGACAACAGTCATAAATATTCATGAAGACTTATTCATGTTCATGACAGGTGTTTATGACAGTGTCATGTCGGTCTTATTCAACCCCCTTCAAATAAATTGTTACCAAAAGCTCTTAGTACTCATATCTTGTTTGGAAGGAAAAGCTAAGATGTATATAAGTGTCCAAGACTATAGAAGAAAATATACTTGTGGATTTACTTAAGTTCCTTATTATGTAATACAGTAAAAAAAATAATGATTTTCAATCTTTTTAATGCCTTGTGATGAACTGTTTCTTATAAAGTGTTTTAGGAATCCTTTGCAATTCAACAAGGGAAAAGTTAACTGAAAATAGTGGAAATTAAGATAATATTGGAAATGAATATTTTAAAATGAAGTTAACTAATCTGCTGGGAGTACTTTGAAGTGTGAGTATTCTGATTATATGCATTTATATTCTGTCCTATTTTGCTTTTTGCCCTCACCCCGTTTACTTTTGATTGGACTGTTCAAAACAAATATATGCTACTGAAAAAAAATATATATTTTGTGGAAAAGATGTTGCACATCAAGTAGATTTCACTAAAATGTTTTAGAGCAGAGAGCAAATGATGGATCAAGAAGCAAAACTGGGAACGTTTTTACTTTTTTTTTTTTCTCCACAAGATATAATAACCACAATTACTTATCTTTTTTTTTTTTTTTCATCAGGTTAAAATTGAAAATAATCTAAGAATGTTTTTTTTTTCACAGTTCACAATTGAAAAAAAAGGGGGAAAAAAAGACAAGAAAATCAAATGAAATCTTACTCGAAACATTACTCTGAACATTATCAGAGGATCATAAAATATTGTGGCACAAGTAAACATCTCATCATCTCTAAAGCTTCCCTCTTGCAACCTTTTTGGAGAACCATTTCCCTGTGCAACATGCAGTTTTTTAGAAGTTTAGTGAAATTAGCTCAGTTCTCCAGAACCATAAAATCACAGTGGGACAAAAGAAGGAGGGGAAGAGAAGGAGTGGCTGGTGGCCAGATGCCAGATTAAGCTCTCCTGAGAGGACCATGGGCACTGGGCAAAAATATCTCAACCAGAGCTTTGTTGTGATACATCAAATTCATAACCCTATTTTTACTCATCTATAAATCTTAGTGAGAAAAAACCTAATTGACCAGGGACTGTGTAGGCTCTGCATTGCAAGGAACATGGAAACTCTCTGTCTGTACTCTGTTAAGTAATGACGCTCTAATGACCATTGTTTATTTTTGCTGTCGCAGAGTTCCCTTGCATCTAATCTACAACAGACTGGTCGAGCTAAATTAAAGTATCATTTAGAAAAATACTGACAAAATGAAAGAATAGCAACAAGAAAGAGGGTAAAGGTGAGGTGCATTCCCATGCTTTGCTAATTGCACTTATTTGCACTTATCATAGCAATTACTGCGAATATAAATACAGCAGTAGGGTTAGAGAATGTTGCAGCTAAGTGTCTCGGGTGCCGTTGCGGTAAAAGATGGAGTTGGCACCATTTCACATGCAGGGGGTTGTAATGCAATAATTCAAAGAATTTAATCTTGGTTATACCTTGGATGTCATAGTGCAATGAATTCCTGCTCTGCAGCAGATGATCCATCAGTACGCCATAAAAAATCCATTTGCATTATAAAGGAACAGCTTCTCCAACACCTCAAGAACAGCAGTAAACTAATGATACATTGCCACTCTGTAAGTGGTCAGTCGCCTTCAAAGAACATAATTACTAGTAGTGTTTGTGGGGCTCAAAGTGCTTTACATTGAAAATCATAGGTTTAATCAGCTGTTACTAACAGAAGAAAAAAAGAAACAGAAGACATATCAATAATCATGGATGCATTGGGGGAATTGTTTATGTTATATGAAAGTGAAGATTATGGAGTATATTGAGATCAACATGCAGTTTAGGCAAGTAAATATCACTTATTTACCTCCATCTTATTACTGGTTAGCTGAGGCCAGTTGCAAAAGTTTCCTAACTTTATTAGCTGTCAAAGTTACTTAGAAAATATTGTTTAAATAAAATTGCTTGGATTTGATCAATTTACTTCTAACTTTTAGAAGAAAACCTTTCTCTTTCTGGACATGAAAATAGTTAATGGTCTGTTTATCTCTGTTACTGGAGCATGAAGAAAAGCACTACATCCACACTCCCCAGTGGCTTTAATATAAATTAATGATGTACAAACCCTGGTAATTAATTGTGCAGCCCACATGCACTTTCTCACACTACCAGCTTACTAGGCAAAGGGCAAAAACGGCAAATGCTTGTTGTGTGTACACTGCATAATTAGATTTACAATGTGAAGACAACTAGAAGCAACAACAAGACTATGACACATTAACCACTACTATTTCTAAAACTCAACTACAACCAGCAAAATAAAACCAAGTGTAATCACAAACAATTGTAAATGTAGCTTCTTTGTCTTCAAAAGTTAAATAATACATATTGGATATGGTAGTGGTAGGGACAATGTTCATTGTAGGTAGAAGGTTTGATTTTCAATTTACTTTAAGTTTTATTTACCATAATGAGTACGGAACACAATAGCCTTATCCAGGGGCACAACTACATATTATTCAGGTGGATGTGAAAACATAAATCGCCCCCCCCCATAAACTTCACAGAAGTAAAGTTTATCTAAAATTTTGACTGAATCCTTAACGGAAAGTCTTGATATTCTGTAATCTGTGCAGCAGCTTCAGATTTGTGCAGCTTTGCCCTGTCAGAATGATGGAAAACCAACCAAGAAAAAGTAATAGTGAATTGAATAGTACATGACAGCCTTCAGATTGTATCTAAACATTGACCTAAGAAAATGTTTTTGTCATATCATAATAGCTATGTGTCATTGTTCCTACAATCAGAATTCTGTTTGATTTAAAGTTTATTCAAATTGTAAGTGGAATATATGTAGCATAATAATTAGAGGTTATCACTCCTGTGTAACTTTGGAGAGCTAAAGCTAAAATTTAACAGAAATTATACACTTAGGTCTTCCTTAGTCAGACACAAACAGTCCACCTGTCAGTTTTGCACAATGGCACAATTTTAAAATTAACTAATTGTGAAGGGTTTTGTAGACATAAAGGCTTTACTAAAATGCATATTTTAATAAATATACTCATTACTTGATGTAATAAATCACATCAAGTCATGGTTGTGATTTGTGTAAAAATGTTAAATAATCTTCTTATGTACATGTCATCTTATATTCTTAAGACTCTTTCTTGTAGGCCACATATTCAACTGCACTCTAACAACATATTACCTCAAAGCACATTTTGTCAAACCATAAGTCAAAGGGGATAACGCTTCAATAAAACAGGTTTTACAGTGCATATGTGGTCCACAAAAGGGCTCACCTTTGTTCGGGAACTCCACATCGGCTTGCTTAAAAGCCCTGAGCAAAGAGGCTTGTTAAGCAGAAGCCAAGCATCAGGAGTTGGCAGCATTTGTTCTTGGCTGAGGCTGAGGCTACTAATACCATAAACACAGTTCATGTACAAATATGTCTCAGCAACAAACCACTCGACATTTTATATAAACTCACTTGTGCAAATGACCATTGTTTGAAGAATGTTTTTGGCTGTTTCACTTCCAGTTTCCTTATAAATGCTTTTCACCAAATCAGCATTGTGAATTGACGACACTGTCATGTACATGACAGTACCTGTATGTGTCATGTGCTGTCATGTACATTATCTTAATATGTGTTCAGATGAAAGGGAAGTTATGTCAAAAAAAGTAAAGTTTTTATTTTAAAATTTAAGCCTTTATTGTGAAACTTTGACATTTACACCATTTTTAGTGTGAAACTTTTACATACCAAGTTACATAAAATACATGATTATCTACAAGTCATAATTATGCCTCCTTTTTTTTTACTGGAAAAAAGTAAATGTAATTAGAAAGTGTAGAAATACTGAGTCCAACCTTAGAACTTAAAAAGACAAGTAACTGCATAAAGACATGAGCATGTCCATAAAACTAGAAGTTTTGGTAGTGTGCTGCTTGGGTGCATTTATGAGTGAGTTAACCCACTTGCAGGTAGGAAAGACAGCAGCAATTATATTGGAGCATATTGTTTTTTTTACACTTCATCAATTGTAAAAAAATAAATAAGAAAGAAAGAAAGAGAGAAAAAAAGAAAGAAAGAAAGAAAGAAAGAAATAAAAAACAGTCTTGCATTAAATGAGAGGGGACATTTTTTTAAAATATGAAAACATTCAAGTTACTGACCAATTTCTAGAAGACTTAATGACAAACCAAGGTCAGCCCTCTGACACCTTCCCCCATCCCGCAGAAAAACAACAAAAAAAGAAAAACATGGAGTTGGTGTATGGCTATATAGCCATAACCTTGAATTAAAAGTAAATGTTTTAACACCTGATTGCATTAGCTCTAAAAGTGGTGTAAGGGGCAAAACCAAAAGCATGTTGTTTGGCAATCATTAACAATGTTGAAAACAAATTTTGCAGCAATCAGCATGAAAACCTTAGCCTACCTGTCAAGAAAGGCCATCTAGTGCATACCTGGACTTGATCTGCCGCCGATAGACCTGCTCACCTTGCATGCACAGAATGCTTCCAATGTGCTTCCCATCAATTAATATTTCTGCTCCTCAAAAACACGGTCAGATGAGAACACAACATTGTTTTTCTTGTTTTGTTTTCTTTTTATACCATGACGTACAAGAGTGAATTTATTGGATTTTTTCAGCACTACATCTTTTTGCAAGCACACCTGAATGAATGACTAATGCTACATGTAACAGGACACTTACATTGTTTGTTTAATTCAGATTGAAAACACATCCTCCCACATTCATGGCAATGAAGTTGGGCTTGTTTGAAGTATTTGCAATGTGGTCCTCATTATTTTTCACACAAAACGAGTACAGATCAAAAAGTGGAGAACAGAAGGGATTGTAAGGACTCATGAGAATGAGCAATAACCTTGCCAATGGCATTCGTTGTATGAGTGTGTGTGTGTGTCATGAATGTGTGTAGGGATGTGTGTGTGGAGCATCAGTTTGCTTGGAGTAGACATATACTAGGCCAGCTGAGACAGCTTATACACACCCCAGCACCTGGTTGGTCCCATGTAGACACACTTAAACACACACCTACTTGCAAACACACATTTATTCTTCAAAGCAGGCCCATATTTACTGAGTATGTGTCCATGAGAAGAGGAGATGCAACCTTGTTGAAAGACAGCCTAGGCTTTCACCAAAGAGATGGTAAACTCTTTGGTTGTAGTAATTATGTTAGCAAAGGTTGAAAAGCAGCAGTAAATCCAACAACAGCTTTTGGTAAACATGTCAAACTCTGTGTTTGGATGATTTCCATAAAAAAATTTAAAAAAAAAACATCAAAGCTAATTCAAAAAAGAGAAATATGAGATAAAACTGAACGGATAAAATGAATGAAACAAATTAAACTAAAAATCTAATTTGAAATGTTTCATCTTTGAATGGCTTGCCTCAGAGGAGCTCCTGCAAAATGTGCCAGTACAGGAAAGTTAATAAAATAATGATTTAATTTCTTCAGCAACATAGTTTCACAGATTTGAAATAAGTAGGCTCCACTGTATGGTTGTAAATATTACATGAGTCAGGTCATTGAGAGAGTAATTGGCTTTTAGAGTTGGCTGATAGTGCTCTACCATCCTTGCTGAGATTTATAATGTTGACTTACTGTACAAGACACAGAAGGTAATCACTGACACAGTTTGTCCCAAAGCGCAATCTCCCTCTCACCCTCCGGCATTAGAAAAGGAGTGCGATTCTTTAAGGGCAAACAGGTGCCAACCTCAATCAACTTGGAATTCTTAATACATGAAAAGGCCCAAATGAAAAAAAAGAAAAAGAAAGTAAGGTTTCATCTGTTAAAATTAGATCAAGGCAAATCCAAAGCTTGATTCTAAATGCTTTTTTTTTTTTGTCTTTCCATTTGATCTCTGCTAATTCATCTTCAAGTCTCCCCCACCCGCTCTCTCTAGGTTTTGTTGGAATTAAATTGATTTGCATAATGAAAGACGATCAAATTTGCCGTGCAGAAGTAAAATAGAAATAAAAAAAGGACTTTCCTCCGAGGGCGAATGGGGTGGGAGCCACATGAGAAAGGGAGAGTTGAAAGAAAGAAACAATAAAATGCAATTATACAGCTTCAATAAACCCATAATTCCAGCACGTACAAAAATACCCAGATAGGCGGTTCATATTATTTCATTTGACAAAGCTGTAAAGGCTCATTCAAAGCTGCACATGCCTCACAAAACCGCAAATTGTCTAATCACTTTATTTTTTTCTTTTGAAGGGAATTAGTATGTTGCTAACCCTTGTGACTGTCTTCACTTTCTAGGTGTTATTACTAATTACATTTCTGTTGTGATGGTAATGCTCAGCAATCTCTAACAAAGAAACTCATCTAATTATTCTGTGTTTTATGTTTCAGGGTGCCATTCTGAGGTGGTGGAATTATTTTACTTCCAGTACCTTTGTGTTCTGATATTTACGGAATGTTGGTATCTACATAAATCCCAAAAAAGAAAGAGGATATGAGACACAAATGAGCCCTCTACTAGTGTATCCACAGTAACTAAAGCAGCTGTGCTTTAAACTTTGCTTTGATAAATACATTTTCCTTATACTGATTTTTTTATCAGGAAAAAAAAAGAAAAAGAAAGATGCTTCATTCCTTGTAAAATCATTTTCAAGAATCGCCTGCCTAACAAACATATCCTAGACACAGAAACAGGTAAATATGTTTTCTTTGGTTCTTGTAACAACTTGGCAAAACTGAAAGGATTTCCTAATTACTTCTTAATTAATTAACAGCCATTTTTAACCAATTTCAGAAAACGTTACAAAACCATGTTTCATCCAAGATTGTAAAGTGTATAGGTAACTCTTAATTTGAGTAAAAAGTAAAAAGACAAACCATAGAAATATAGTTTATATAATGGCACATTTATTGTAAATGTGTTATAAAAGACCTATTTACAGAGAGGAAATTGGATTAATTAAAGTTTGGATTTATTAATGTTTTAGATGTCTTAAAGTTTTAAAGCTATTTAAACTGACACAGCTCAGTAAGTGCATTCAAGGCTTTTGTTTTGTTTCCTTCGTCTCATTCCTTGTGTCCTGTGGTTGGATCCTCTCTCCAGCCATCATCCTCTTACATCATGACAAAGAGTTCTAATGCCAAACCCTTAAGTGTCTAAAATATTTATAAATCATAATTTATTCAGGTAAAATGTAGGTTTAAATTTTAAAATGCTTAGAGGAGGCTATTAGTGCCAACACATCTGGAGACAACAACACTAAAGAGCCATCAAGAAGGTTTACTCGGAGCTTTGTGTTTCAGGCAAATCCCTTAACTGTACTTTCCATCAACACACAGCCACATATTCGAGTATTAAAATTTGCTGAGTTAGTAAAATTTTAAGACTGCACACATAATATATGACACAAAAAAATTACAGGCTACTAAAGAATATTCAGAAATTGTTTAAGGAACGGAATGCGAGATGTGAGATAACAGGTATATTTAACTTAAAACGACCATGTATAAACGCTATTACAAAGTATGTGTCTCTCTGTTGCTGACTTTAAGCTTTTAAATAGTTTGGCAGAAAACCTCAAACTAAGTAATATCATGAAAAAGTATAAAATGAATATAAAATAACATAAAATGATTAGAAGCTATTAAGGAACTAGAACATTTGAAATCTAATTAAAACCTTTGTGATGGTGATTTACTGTCTAATCTTTCTGGTTTTTGTTCCTCTCAGGGCCTTGGGACCGACCGACCGACCGACCGACCGGCCGGCCGGCAGTGGATCTAATCTAATCGTATCTGTTCTTAACTTTGTTCGCAGGTTATTTGATTTTTATCAGAGTATTTGTTTATTTTGCACTTTGTTTTCTCAATAAACTGAACTGTCTTAGGCAACAGTTATCCAACTAATCTTACTCCTCCTTATTGCATCCAAGTGTACTAATCAATTATTTTGTTTTCAGTTTTTGCGTTTGCGTGTTTATTTAAATATAGATGACCACTTATCCACTTTTCCACTCCTAAAGACAAAAGAAGGTCATAATTAAGAAAAAAAAACAAACAGATTATTACAAAACCACTTTAAGTGATCTGTGTGTAATTGCTAGTTACCACTTAACACCAAGAAACTAAACTACTTTTACCGCAGCTTCTTAAATGGGAATATTTAAAGATCTGTATTTCACTCCAATCCATTATGAAACTTTTTACACTTTGTCACACACACCTTAGAAAAACGGATAGAAAAACCTGTCAGAATGAAGAAAACCATTGTTGCACAAAGTATCAAACTTTCCAGAAGGACAAGGACATGGAAAACTTAGAACAAAGAGAGATAAGTCTCGTTTTGACAAGCGTTTAAGTTCAAGTAGCTACTGTGATAGCAAAATTTTATGTGGGGGAGTTGTGATGTCTACAGGGACTGAAAGTGAGAAACATCAAACCACAAAAACAAATAATAGTATAAAGAGGCTGGCATAAAACAATTGATTCCTAGTAGGATCAGCAGTACACATGTGGCAGCATCAAGTGATGTTGCATGGTTGAAGTCGTCAAGTTGTTTTCAACCATGCTCAGTTTATAAAGGAGAAATCTGTGTTGGATTACATACTGTAGTTTCCACAATTATCATGGTGCATATGTAAAAAAAAGAAAGTCTTTAAACTAAATTAATCTTTTATTGTCTCAAACTTAGCAATTTTACAGTGGAATCCATTCTTTTAGAGCTTCAGAAGAAGGGCTGAGTCTTAGGTTGAAGGCCTGTCGTAAATGGCAAGAGGTCAAGAATCAAACCTTGAGTAGTTGTGTTGAAAACTATAGCTTTCCATCTACAGTGTGCCTGATTTACCACACAGCCAGGCATTAATTTGGATACATTTATTAAAGTAGAAGAAAACTCAGTTGTAAAATCTATTTTCTTTTATATAAGACATGTATTGATGTTCAAAAGTCTGGAAACCACAAGAACTGTGTCAAACAAGGCTGGATGGATAGTGAGCAAGATTGCAAGTCAGTAGAATTCCAGCACTAAATATTACAGAAAACTACTAGGAAGTTGCAAAATCTCCATGACAAAAACTTACTAATAAGATTAAACATATATTTACCAGGGTTGCTAATAATTGTGAATTGTGCTGTATCAACTAGGGTATGGATCAATACATAGTTAGTATATGCTATGTGTGAATCAATAAATAATTAATAAACTGCAAACTTTAATTTAGATTTTACCACCTATAAAAGCACACCTGGTTTGTTCCCTGACTGGAAAGAAAACTATTTATCCTTTTCTGTGTTAGGGCAACACCTCTGATCCTCCAGTGTGTCTTTTCCTGGCAGGCTAAACCTTCAAGAAACAGAAGGATTAACTGAACCTTTTGCTTTTAACACCTTTGGAGCTAAAACAATCTACACAAGATGCACAAAAGACACAGCAAAACCAAAATCAATAACAATATATTAATTTCTTAGATGCCTGCATGTGTTGGTGCCAGTGATGCTTTACTGCAGAAGTGCTAAATCACTTTCTGTTTTTCTGAGCACTAATTCATAATTTGTGTTCATGCATACAGGGCTTCTTTGAATGCTAGCAGAAGTTTTCTGCTCAAAGCCACTAGCAGATTTACTCCAGAATGTATGCTTATTTTTGTTTGTTTTCTGGAGGGGACTTAGGAGGGACCAGTAGGTATGTGCAACAAAAGTCCTCTCTTTTGTTTTTTAAAGGCTTTCCCAAGGAGGTTAATCATCAGTCAGCTTGCTTATTTTGTACTTCTCAGTCAAAGAATGAGCAGGTTTCTTCCACATAATAGGTACATAAAAAGATCATGGAAGGGTAGAAGTGTAAAATTTAAAACACAATCTCTTCAACTTCCCATGCATTTGTAATGCAAACCAGGACCACGTCTGTAATGTAGCTGCCTGAGGCTCTTGCAAAGCCTCCCTGTCTCCTTACACTAGGGAAGTGATTTACAATTTAGATGCATGTTATAATTTGATGCCTTTATTCTCTCTTCATTGTGTTTTATCTTATGAATCTGTCTTCGTTTTAAACTTTTTGTTGTAAATGTAGCCTAAAACAAACTTATGTTGTTTTTTTTTATGTTTTTCTTTTATGTTCCTAAAACAAATGGAACATTTTAGCAAACATTTGTTAAATTAGTAAAATAACAACAAAGAAATAAACTGCTTTCACTCAGCTTTCAGTAAAATACTTGTCAGCGCGATAAAAACAAGTAATTTGATGATTAAAGGACAAACTGAAAAGCTCTGTCAGAGTGCAGTTTTTATAAATGGCCATTTCAGTATAACAGCCATCTCATCTTAACATTTGGGTTTTTCAGTGAGCAGTATTTGTTTTGTGATGTAGGCCAAGTTTGTTTAAGCGTCCTCTCTTAATCAAAACAGTTTTTTTTTTTTTTGACGAGTTAAAGTCAGTATTTTTTTTTAATTATGCCTTGAAACTAAATAACTAATGTTATGCCGCTATTAGGCAACATATGATTGATATTTCCTGCAGTTCACATTTACGTCCCCCTCCCACCACCAACGTTTAATCAATTGTCATTACCAAGTCAAGTACAAAGAGAAGAGAAGCGAAGATTTAATGTGCTCTCCACTATCCCCTCAAGAACTGTCAATCACCAAAGCTCTATCTGCATAACTAATGGCCATCTTCTTATTGCCCTTGGAATTTGGGGGAGGATGTTCTGACTGATGGCAACACACTTCATGTTCACATGTGTAGGTCATCACTAAGGAGTGACATGTTCCTTGACAGTGATAAAGGTGATGCTCTTTTACAACTGAAGAATATGAGCACAGCTGGGAACTTTCTTCTTCTTTTGAAGAAAACTGACATTTCATAGAATTAGACCCATGACATGAGGTTGACTCAGCAGGATGGCACTCTTATGTTTCTTGTATTTATATCCAGTCCTACTGACTTTGAAGCTCATGATGATCTACAAAGTCTATGGCCACAAGCCTGTAGCCTTTGTCAGTCAGAAAACGCTGAAGGGACAGGATAGCTAGCAGTGAATAAATGCCTGCCAAGCACTTTCTTCCAAAAGACACATATCATTAGGGCACTTATGCAGTACAACAAAATACACTCTCAAGCACTTTGTTGAAGAAATGCAAGGGGTGATCCAAAGTGTAAAGTCAATCTTAATTGCTTTCATATTGTAAATTTGTTTGAGTTAATGCAGTGTTCCACCAATAATTTTTAGCTTCTGTCAAAACAATTCACTATAATGTTTTCAAGCGGTTTTTTCTTTACTTAGAAATGTGGATGTTTTTTTGTTTTTTTTTTTCTTTTTCTTTTTCCAAAACTCAAAATCAAATATAATTAAAAGTACACTTACATCTAGCCCAACAAATCATTTATTTGCGGGTTAGATTTGTCACATCTCATTAAATCAGTCGCATAGCTTGCAAAACACGCTATCTCTTTTATTTTTTTTTTTCATTTCATCAAATTAATTTAAGTGTTTTATTAGGATTTTACATAACAGATTAAATGTCATGTATGGGTGTGAAAATAAAAGATGATTATGCATGTTTCCAGCTGTTTTATAAATAATTGTATTTCCAATTAGTCTGATACCCCTAAATAAAATCCATTGCAAATGCCTTCGGAAGTCTTGTAATTTGTAAAAAGAGGCTACATGTGTCTGTTTTAAATTTTGTATTAATTCAACTGCTCTGTGAAGCCCTCATGTCACTGAACATCAGTGAACAAAAAGAAAGAAGAAGCCAGCAAATATGTCAGATGTAAAATTGCTGAGCACTTTAAAGCAAGTTAATATTGTTAAAATAATTTCAACATTGTGCACATCAACTTTAAATACCTCAAATAGACATAAAAAAAATATGGCACAAATATACAAACATTTGTCAGATGTGACAAAATTGGATGTTCAGCATGCAAAAGGGAATTTTGTGGCAAATAAGTAATTTTTCACCCTGAATTGTAAAACATACTACTGGCACCATCGGGTTGTAGGCTTACTTTTCTTCAGCTAGCACAAAAAAGATAACAGTTGATGGGAGGGGAGATGAATGGAGCTTTAACCCTCCTGCAGTCTTAATGTGATGATCAGAAGGAGAACAGCAGATGTCATGATTGGACAACATGACATCTGCATCTGCTTAGACCTTTCTAATGTAAATAGAAGAATTTAGATTTCTAAGTGCTTCAAACTGACGGTTTGACGAGGTGCCCAGTCAAAGTGTCAGTTCCCAAAACCACACACACAAAACAAAAAAGGCATTGAAAAAGCACACATGGGGTCAGTGCCACCCACTGGGACTGCGCACAGGGTCAAAAGCTTGCAGGATTCAGTGGACCCGGTTTATTAGGACTGCAGGAGGGATTAATGGGGTCATTCTTGAAGAAAAAAAGACATACTACTGGAGCTGTTCCATGGGAATATTATTAAATATGATCAAAGTTATAATGAAATGGCATATTAACAGCAAAATTTTATATTCAGGTGTTAGAAAGACAAAATCTATTCCTAAAGCCAATTCAGAAGGAATGGCAGAATTTAAACTAATCTCACAGTTAATCCAATGTGACTATTGATGTGTGATTAAAACAAATATGAATTATATTAATTTTACTTCAAACTATGCAATTTTTTGTGCTTTCTGTCTCAATAAATCCAAATAAAATCACACATACATCAAGTTTCTAATTGTAACTTCACATAAATGGGGAAACAACTCAGTAGTACAAATACCTTCGCTGTACTCTGTAGTCAAATGGTTGCTAAAATGTACTTCCTTAAAACGTAGAAAGTACATTGTTTTATGAATTGCTATTATCTTAGAATAATAAAACAAGAATGATAACGATCCGACTGCAACAACATTAAATGAAGATGTTTTGTCTTAGATGCCAAAATTAAAGCATAAATGTTCTGCTGTTAGGCTGAAATTATTTTTTTCCATCAAACATAATATTTCAACAAAACAGTTTACTTGAAGAAGAGTATTATCAGGTGAACGTGAATCCCATTTACTGTCTTGCAGGGCATTTTAAAAATCAGATGAAATTAACTTTGCATGCTTTGGCATTCTCTGGTGACTTTGACAATTACAGTAGTTTGGCAGAAGACAGTCATGAGGGAGATACACCGAGTATAAATTCTTTGTTTGGCCGGATCCTCTCATACGGAGTGTTTGTTTCAACCTCAAACTAATCTTTCTATCTATCCCTGGTGTGAATAAAAACAAGCTCTGCAAATATTCATAATTCAGGCAATGTCTTCAGCAAACAATTCACACTCAACAACTGTTAACATGGGGGCTCTATTCACTTTATCACTGGCGTCTCACTTAATGAGCAATTTTCAATACACCACTGCACACATTTTGATTTACAAAAAAGTTAAATATTTATTGGTCTTTTTCTTTTTTATAATTTTTCCATACATTTGCAATTTAAGGTAAACATGGAGTAACTTGGGATAAAAGGTTGATGTGATCCGATCTGATCATGTGTTACCACAACCTCCCCAAGCCCGATTAAAACAACCCAACAATAAATAAAATAAAATAAAACAATTTGATTATAAAATGGAATCAACATATTTTACACACTCACACGAAAAATATGAAATAATTTCTGGCTGTTTTTGTCACAAAGTTGACCACCAGCCAGCTTCATAAAACAATCATTTGTTTTTATTTTATTTGTATTTTTTTTGTGAAACCCTGCAGCAGTTTGTGCCTTGTTGCCCCACAAATGACTGCAGAGAAAGTAGGAAAAAGACACTGTTAACACGCAATTGTCCTCAGTTTCTCACCTTCAAAATTTATCTTTTAATAAACCACAAAAAAATGTTTTTTTTTGTTTGTTTTGTTTTTTTTTGTTGTTGTTTTTTCAGGCTGAAAGATCCAGACTGCGTTCTGCTTTGTATTTCTCTTCAACGGGTTATTGTACAAAATTTATCAAAGAAAATAAAACATTTTACCAGTGTGTAAATTTTAGATAGCCCACGTATCACTTCAGTACTTTTGTTTTGTGCAATGATCTGGCACTGCTGCTCTTTCTTCTCCCTTAGTGAAGTCATTCTCCATAATGTGTATTCAACACCAAGAGTTACCATCGTATGAATAAATAAATAAATAAAAATAAATAAATATATGAATATTCCTTTTTTTTTAAATATGCCATTTAAACGGTGTACTTCCATATTACTAAGTTTTACCCAAGTAATAATGATTCTCGTCACTCTCAGTGTCCTATAGGTTTAACTAAAGACTTGCATGTTGGGCGCAGAAAATAACCTCTTTACAAACAAACAAACAAACAAAAAACTAAATAGCACTTTTTATGCCCCCATTCTTTTAGCCTAAAAATATTTCAAGGAAAATCAAAACAAAAGTTTAAAATCAATGTCGTCTCAGAGCTCAAAGTCTACATTGGAAAATTTCCAAAATGAGATGAAAAGTTTGCACTCTGACTGAAATGAGCACACAAGGTTAGCTCTGATGATTTTAGAAGAGTGCCAGAGGGTGAGGAGACAGAAAAAAAACGAGGGAAAAGGAGTGTTTAACTGTCTCTCTGTAGATAAGAAACTGTGCTAGGATGCTTCCTCCTCAGTCTTTCCTGGAGCGTAGTAGCCTGCCAGTTGCCTAAAGCGTGGCCCCCAGTCGCTGAGGTAGGAGAAATCCAGCTCAGATGTGGTGGACAGCGTGTGGATTGAACTGAGTGAAAGCGCAGGTGAACTGGTGCCCTCAAAGGCGTATGTCTGGAATGAGTCATATGGCGGCACTGACAGGTCAGCGTCAGCCTGCTCCACCTTCTTCCGTATGTAGCCTTTGAAAAGGGAGAAGTCTGTTGCTGCTGCCATAGCTCCGTCCACCCCACCTCCCACTCTGTTTGCTTGTATCCACTGAGGCAACGAGCGGATGTCCGGTCCAGAGTCACAGCTTTTGGCCTCTGGGAAGTCATAGAGGTTCCTCAGTGCGCTCATGTCATATGCCTGAGTGTCCTGCTCCCCTCCACCTTCGTCATTGTATTTGATGACGTTATCTCTCATGTCCTCCTCGTCCTCTGCCATCCTTTGGCCTTTCCTGTGGCGTTTAAGGGTGAGGATCAGCAAGACAAGAACTGAAAATGGTAGAAAGCAAAAGGAAGACAGCGCTTTATTAAAGCTTTGAAATGATATATTTACAGATATAAAGTCTTCAAAAAACTTTCAATAGTAGAAAAAACATAAAAACAGATGATGCAGGGTTACACTGGAATCATTTTAAAACCTCAGTGTACAAGATATTGACTGTGACATGCTCTGTAAAATATGAATCAGTGTTAGTTTAAAAAGCTAAAATGTTAGAATATAAGTCCTCATCATTTTCTCAAAAACGTAAACTCCAATGATGCCAACAACTTGTGCTACAAAAAATATGACAAAATGTGTTTGGCAAATTTTCTCTTTGGGTGATAGCTTTGAAACTATTTAAAGTTTGTACCTATTCTCTCTATAACTTTGATTTATCCTACCTGAAGGTAATGTATGATCAAGTTATCCATTTCAAACACATGAGCATTGATTTTTCACATCTTTCATAGCCTTACAAAAAATCTGCTACAAAAAGCCCTAATGGTGTCCGATACCACATCAATACTCATTCAAGTCTAATAAAATCGAGATGCTTGGGTTTTAAACTTGGAAATGTAAGCATTCAGCAAAAGAGACAATATGTCAGAGACATAAGTTCGAGCTAAAAAAAGATGGATTAGGACACAAAAAGGCTTCAAAAGAGATCTAAGGCTTAATATCTGTTACTGAAGATAAAGAACTTTTTTTTTCTGATCATTTTGATTGATGCAAAAACAGTTCTTTGATTAGACATCTACACTTACAGTGCCTTGAAAAAGTATTTGTCCTTCTTTCTTGGCTTTTTGTCAGTTAAACCTTGATAATTATCAAACATAATTTAATATCTGACAAAGACAAATACAAAATGTGGTTTTGATGAAAATGTAATTTATTATTACATAGCTAATTTATAATTTAATTGCCCCTAACACCATGCACTGCTTGAACATCTTGGTGGTAACAACTTCTATCAAGTTCTTGTGATATTTTTCAGTGAACTGAGATATTGTGACCCAAGCCATTTTGAAGAACAGTTATGTATAAGGCAAATTTTTGGCGATAGTGACATTTATTGCACAAGAAGAGCAGAGTGAGAAGAGGAAGACGTGCAGCAAATGGGCCAGGGCCAGGAATTGAGACAGTTGTGTTGAGGACTGTAGCCTCTGAGTATGATGCAACTGTTCTACCACTGTGTCATGTGGTGCACCTCGAAAAACTATTTTAATTCAGCCACAATACAGGATTTTTGCTTTGGATCTTCAATCCTGCAAAGGTAAGGTGCAAAACCAAAGTCTGGACAGAGAGCAGAAAACATGGTTCCATAAATTACAGGGAATCCTCCAGGTTCTGAAGAGATGAAAGAAGACTAGACCAGCACAATCCCATCAACATGTTCATCAGTTTCTGGTTTTCTATTTGGTCTTGTCAGGCCAAAGAATATTTCAGAAATGTTTGGCTCAACATGATGGTTTTTAGGAAACATTACATGGGCATTTCTGTTTATCTTGGATTGCAGTGGTTTTCACTGTGGATCTCTACAGTTGTGGTTTTGCCTTTTCTTCTTTTTTACTGGTAATTGACTTCAAATTCAGATTATCTTTAGTTTTCATTCAGCAAAACAACATTGATTGATTCTCTGACATTAAATGTCTTCTCCCAACATGTTATTTGACCACCAAACAATTATATGCAAACACAAACAAATTAATAAAAAATAAACACAAATAAACAAAGGTACATTTTGAAATTTAGTTTCTTTTTTTTATCTCATTCTTAGCTCTAAGTTGGAAAAAAACTCACCTTTACCCTATAAAATAGTATTGTGGGTGGACAACATCAGTGTTACTAGCACAGTCAGATGTATCAGGAGGTTGTGTCTTTTATTCTCCTCTGCATCGTGCAGTTTGAAATATGCCGTAATATTTTGCAGCCTAGAACTTTCAGAATATTAAACAGTAGTAAAAATATACAAACCTATTAGTGTCTGTCACATCTACTGGTTTTGAAAAAAGCACCCCACCACTTTAGATGTCAAGTCTGGTTTAAGCTCAGAGATGTCCCACAAATCCATGTAAACCAGACAAACATTCCAGGAGCACACTTGCAAATGTACATAATCTGCCATGTTTCCTTCAAAACCAACATTACGCAGGAAGATACAGAAGAAAAAGAGACAAAAAGCTGCTTAACAAGAAAAAAAAACAGTGCTGTGCTCTAAATTGGCTGACTAAGAGGTATGTTATCAAGAAAATGCATTTACAAATGCTTCATTCAGTCCTTTTTAAAGAAATTACTAAGCACAATAAGCTTCAAACGGGTCCTACACTGTCTTTATTGAAACATATCGACATAGTATGTTAAATGGAGCACTGAAAATTTATACATACCCATTAAGGTAAATAAAAAAAAGGAAAAAGCCCATTTAAATGTACAACAATAATCACTAATAGATAGTTGACTTTAAATAGCTTGGTAGTAAAAATAAAACTCTAAAACCCTTTCACCTAGCACCACTGACATGCTCTCAAGTAAATTATTTAAATGATGATGCAGTGATCATTTTGAGTAACGGATATCTTTTTCATTATTTTGCATATTTCACTATAATTTAAAACAATATTTATCATAGGCAATGAGTCAATTACATGAACTGTTTACAAATAGATCACAGCTGAGTTTGGATTTCACAAATAATTGTTAAACTAAAACAAAATTGAGAGCTACTGCAAAACTATTGCAAAATTTTAGATTTGATAAAAGTCAGAGTTCAGTTCAAGTTGGACAAATAAAAGTAAATTAACTTGCAATCCATATCAGTTTTTGATATTGTTTATGAATTTGTAATTTGTAAAGACATATCTCAATAATCCTTGGCAGCTGATATAGATCTAAATAAATATTCATTGTTACTTAAGAATGTTTTCTAGTTCTAAAATATAATTTAGAAAATAAGACATCTTTGTCTGTCAGCTTGTTTTATAGCTATGAGTCAACTATTGTATGTGACACCACAAAACCACCAATGCAATGTCTCATTTTTCCTCCCTTAAACCGGCACAGAGGGAAGCTGCTTTAAAAAACAAACAAACACACAAGCAAAGAGTTATTTGGATTTAGTTAAAAGTAGACCCCATGAATCTTTAAGAACAGATAACAACATGCCAAAATCAACAAGCTATCAGAGATAAAAAAAAAAAAAAAAGACTTTCTGTTTATACTGGGGGTTGTTGGTTTGCCCATCACGACAGCCATCTGTTTGCTATAAAATGAGATATGGCTGCACTCTTTTATTGCCACACTAGGTATTATTATTGGTCCTTCATGAAGTCTGTACATGTAAGTCACATATGGACCTAGATAACTACATTTTGTATGCATAGAAAGCACCCTGTGGGCAGACGGTTTCTTTTAAAATGATCTCTGATTGAACAATTCTCCTCTTAACAAAGGGCAAATAATAAAAAAAAAGCTTTAAAATAATTTGCATTGTATCCTTTTTCTATTATCTGTAACTGTCTGAATTTTTTGCACGTGTCCTGAAAGGAAGACTAAAATATATCCCTTTGCAACTGTAAATCTCTTGCCAGACTACGAAGCTCTTTATGATCTACAATGGATTTTATATGGAATCTATGACTGATAACGTTGTTCTCCACTCATATTGTTTTGCTGAGCATCATTGGGGAAGCAGCATTTGTTATCATTGTCTTATTCTTCTCTTCAGTGAATGGAGAAAATTAATTGCCATGAGGCCTAAAAAAAAGTCAGTTTTATTTCTTTTTTTTTTTTTGTATTTTGCAGTGCATACTTCCATGCATACTAAACAAGCACTAAGACAGTTACTCTAAATCCACCCTAATGAGAGAAGTAAAAGAGAGAGAAAAATGCCCCATTCTGAGCTCTTTTCTGGGTCCAGATGTATAAATTTTGTTAAAGAATCTGTGGTGATATGGGACAGTCTAATAAAAAAGCAAAAACCTGTCAAACCATGAGGTATCACTCACTTTTAGGTGTGCAGATGCCTGGATGGTGAAACTCTGCAAGCCTATTTACCTTGACAATTGGCACACCTTTGAAAATGTCAATAAACACCATGTACAGAATTTACTCCTGCTGGAAGCTTATGTACCTGTGTTTAGCCGACTCCTATACATACAAAGCTGATACCCATGTGTACAGATGTTGTGATAAGTGTTCCTGACAAGACAGTTAATTTCCCCTTGGGCTGCGCTGGTTGCCCTCACGCGGGAGTTCATCACAAGCAGATGGGAGGTAATTGGAATGGATGCAAGCAGATGCTGCGGCGCAATGAAATGGATTCATCACATCAGGCCTATATAAGAGCTGATGGAGGGACTGTTTGTTTGTACGGTAATTAGGCAGAAATTTGTTTTCATTTTTCTCATCATCTTGCAATTGATGCAATAGAGGTGGTCCAGACTCCAGAGAAAGAGAGTGTTGGCCAGTTGATTAGTCATTGTGTGCACAGCAAGAGACCATGCATGCATGTGCGCAAGAAAGAGAAAAAAAACAAAAAAAAACAATGTGAAAACAATAATAGACTATAAAATAAATAGACTGTATTGCTGTTAAGAGGGTTTTGATGAGGGCTACATGCTCAAGCAGTTTGCAGTTTGATGCATGTGGTACAGTAACTAACTAGAAAAGTGTTGGAGGCTATTGTTGAGATAATAAGATTAGGCAACTGTCAGATGCTTTGTGCTAATGTTGTTATTCATAGCACGATAGCTGGGAAAACACTGCTTGTCCATTGATCCTGACCTGACAAACCCAGAGATTTCATTGTCTTGCAAGATTACTAGCAGAAGATAGGAGCTGCAACTTAGTCAGCTAAACAAGTTGTTCAATGCTTTGATGAGAAAAAAAAAAGTATTATGTTTCTACTATTTTCTACTACCGTGGTGGCTAGAAGTTGGCAGAAAATGTATTAACTCTTGTAACAGGAATGCATATGGATACAGGTGTAATAATCTAGCATGTTTGCCTTCATGAATGTGTAAAACAGATGTTGATCATCTGAAACTGCAAAAATACTCTGAGGATTAGCAAATATTACCACCTGCGGTGTGATTTATTAAACTTGAACCAGATTGCTCTGTGGTGTTCATGCATCTATATCTAGCACATTTGAAAACCAGGTGTAAACTGCCACAAACACATGTCCGTGGTCACTGTGCCAATCAGAAGGCATAGATGAAATGACAAAAGACAAAGCTTGTCAAATATTTAAAGAATGTAAAATATAAATACTAAAAAAAAATGATTAAAAATAGCCTCCAGCAATGCCAATTATGAACTACAGGATTACCAAATAATTCCAGTGTACCATCACTTTATGGCAGCACAATGCTATGTCTTGATACTCTGCAGAATAGTGTGTACATAGTCTGCTGCCTATTCCACAAATTGTGCAGACAAAAGATGTCTGTGTGGGACAAATGAATGGAGACGGACTGCTGACAATGTTTATGCAGGTAGTAAGCCAAAACAAAATAAATACCACAATTAGATTTAACAAATTAAATGCCACAAGAGATCAGTAAAACCATCACGGAGCCAAAGAAATACTGAAGATAAAACAAATACGAAAAAAAATGTCCCAATGAAAAGTGTCCCATCCCTCTTCATCCACCTCTGAAACTTCCTTTACAGTATTATATGAGGCACATTCATGTTACAATACATCATTATGTGCAATCTGCACCACTTTTGAACATGCAATCATTTGCACATGAAATCTTTGGAGATAGGGTAAATGTTTTGTTACCAACGACAGCATAAAAATCATCTGTTCTTTCACAAATCTTGCTCTTTCCTAGGGTGAAGTGTTAGTTTTCCCCTTGTGCTGATTTCGGGCCCATGTTTTGCACAATACTAAAGCCATGACACATTGCAGAGAGGTTTTTATTTTTATTTTTTATGTCCATAGGGTTGCTTCTGATTTGCAGATAACAGATTTGTTGAGGCTTTTATAACTGTGATAAGTGATGCTCTGCTTTTCAAGTTCACTGTTTCATTAATGGAGACACACTTTTAACAGCATTCATTAGAAAAGCTCTTAAATGAAAAGAGAACAATGTAAGTCATAGTTAAAGCAACATCATGTCACATCATCCATCATTCACCCCCCTGCACTGTATAAACTTTGCAGAGTCACAAAGCGGAGACAGAACACTCTGACATTAATGTCACTTCTTGCTGTCAGTAAAGAGTGCAATGCAAAGACTTATAGTAGTGGTGGGGGCCAGTAAGAGGCTAACTCATAAATTTTTTAAATATTTCAATATCAGCCAGCTTTGGTATTTGAAAGTGTAAGCATGTATATTACCATACTGGTGTACATATATATATATATATATATATATATATATATATATATATAAACATCTAAACTTGTCTGGAGAGATTTGACTATTTAAAGCTTCCCATGCAGAGGGACACAAGTGCTGAGGCAGCACTTTGCCTGTTTTTGCTCTCTAACCTTCCTGCACTTCACTCTCATCCATTCTATTTCTGCCTGTGTTCCATGGATCAAAGTGGCTTCATATCAATCATAAAACCAGGTAGAATTTGCACTCCCCCGTTAAACAAAAGCCTCTTCGTCATCAAAAGCAGATACAAAATGTCCGACATGAACATGATGGTAAGATCAAAAGTGTATTGCATTTGGATGTCATGAATCTCAGTATTTCTGCCAGTGCCTGCGCAAACATACTGGTAAAATATGGATAACTTTTAAAAATAATCAACTCATTAAAATGCACGTGGCCACATGAGTTTTGAGGGAAAAAAAATTAAACCTCAGATGCAGTATTTACACTTTTCTCCAGAACATCCTAGGGTTCAGTTATAATTTCTGTTGGATCAACTGAAGCTGACTTCTGGTGTTACCCCAAAAAAGGCAAAACTAATCCATTTAAAACAAAATACTCTTTATTTATGTTTCTCTCAGACTAATTTAAATTTAGAAATCATCCATGAGGACATTTATCTGCTTACCTATTAGTATGAGCATGCAGACCAGTAGTGCTATAAGCGCCCCAGGGCTAAGAGCTGCACTCATTACATAGGCTGTTGCATTGCAGGTCTGGATAGCTCCCTCTGCATTTAGAAAGAAAGAGAAAAAATAAGCATTTGCTGTAACATTTTTGACACTGGTGTTAAGTCACTTAAATGGAGAAACCACTTCTCAAAAGCAAAAACATTCCTTTCACCATGTTTATATTTACAGACTTGAAACCTGTGTAAGAGGTCGTTTGTCGGCAGATTTTATTGTGATGTGTTTTGCTTTCCACAAATATAGACTCAGAAATGTTTGCTAAGCAAAACAATGACACGTTGACCTTTTCATTGCACCACTGCTGCTGCCAAGGGTGACAGTGATGTTAATGTTAGTAATGGTGCTACCCCCGCAGTGGCTCTCACCTGTGTCGCAGCCACAAACATGGATGGTCAGGGTGCCGGTTGAGCTGAGGGAGGGAGGTCCGCTGTCAACAACAAGAATGGGCAGGAAGTACACATTCTGTTCATGGCGGTTAAAGCTTGACTTCTGGGTACGGATGCCAGCTGTGTTGTCTTGATGTGGGATGCGATTTAGTCAGGGGTGTGTCGGGGTCAGACAGATAAGATAAAGCAGAGAATTACACATGAGTCACTGCATGTTAGAAGAACCTATCATGCCCATCCCAGTGAGTCATTTTCTTTTCTGTTGTAGACTTAAAACTTTTGAATATAGAAGATAGCTTAATAGTGTTTAGCAAATAGATACACAGTACTGCCATATACCTGCCTTAATTAAATGGTATGTTCTTTTTCCTTTGCCATTTGGAAGATTGGCTTCCGAAATTGTATCAAATTTTATGTAGGAAAAATGTAAATAAAAGTTTCTTACCTCCTGCACACTTTTATCAACCTAAACAGTGATTTCATAAAAAGTATTTTTTTTGTTTTTTTTTGTTTTTGTAAGACAAAGCTAATACCATTTTTTTCTTTAAAAGCATTTCACGGCTTCATCAAGGCCGCCAAAAACTGAGGAGGGTACCGGATCATGAATACATTAGGTAAATAAAAAGCAGAATAGAAAGTGAAAGTGACCACTACTGTTTGAAATTAAACTTTGCAGGAGTGTATACGAGGACTCTGCATGAACATTAGATAAATGCAACACAATATAAAGAATGAGGCTTTGAAAAAAAGAGTCATGGTGAGTCATGGAAAGATTCGTTTAGAGGATAGAAAGTAATCCGTCTCCCAGAACATTTATCAGTGTTCTTTGTCACCCGAGAACTCCTCTGGCACATGCAGAGCAAATGTTATATTATTGTTTATGTTCAGGGGTTTGTCCTTTTGACTTTTACACAACATTATGTTTTATAGATCTCTACCTTAAAATAAGACAAGTGAACACATTGAAAGTGACCTTTAACAAGTCACTTAAATATAAAGTGACTTTTAAAATATAAAGTTTCTTTATCAGTTGAAATTAATGATAAATTTAAACTGAACGAAAATAACTAATCCACAGAACTACCAAATCACTTTACCAGAGCTTTATCACAAACTTTTTTAACCTTGCCTCATAAGATTTCATAATGTTTTTATCCAAGCATGACACATGATGTTCACACATATCTAGAAAGAAATGGCTGGCAGTGTATCATATAGCAGGAAACTTTATACGGTGAGATTAGGGGTTTCCTCTACGGACCGGCAGCACGACTTTAAAGAGTTTAGCAACATGGGAAAAATGCCTTGTCATCATTGTCTGTCAAGGCCTGGAGACAGAACGCAATGTGAGGGCATGAAGAGCAAGAGACGAAGTGACAGATTGAAACTGACAGTTTGACAAATGTGTCCATGAAAAAAGACACTAGAGTGGAAAAAAAGAGAGGTAGGCGGATTTAAAGTATGCGTGGTGCTTTGTTTGTCTTAACCACTTTATATGTCAGTACTGCTGGCTAGTTTCATCATATATAGTATGTATATGAATATTTGTTTTTGTATGCAAATGGAATAGTTTATATGTTATGATTACTCTCCAGGCTACCTAGTCATTTACATTACCCTCAAAAACAAGCTAAAACAGGCATTAAACTGACATTAAAAAGTGTATTTTGGTGGTTACTTTATTGTGTTTCATGTACTTGTTAAAAAAAAAAAAGAGAGTTTAGGGAGTCAAAAAGAAAAATACTTTTTTACTTATTCATTGCTCATCCAAATAGTATATGCATAACCAGTAGAATATGTGCACGTATCCTGAATAGAGGCATGAGTTATGCACCTTTCCATTCAAATGCACATGCATGGTTCAGCAGGAGACCCTTCTGCCTTGACACAGTGACATTTCCCTGGCTTGGAATGCTCCCCTGACATTTTCCTGGTGTCAGATCAATCTTGATTTACCCAGATGTCACATTTACTTAGATACACATCCCTAAATGAAGGATCTGCAAGCGTGCATGCAAAAACACTGACAAGTATGAAAAAAGTAATTTTCCTGACAAAGCAAACTTATTGCCAGGGTGCACACTGAATTCTTTATCCCTTTTTCTAGGAACACGTCAATGCTAACTGTAATACAATTGCCATGGCAACTGAAAAAACATAATCCGCTTAAAAGTTGTTTCTAAAATAAATCTCTTGTATTTAAAAAATTATGTACTCAAGCAGTTGGTGTTCAGGTTTATGCCATAAGACCATTTTTTTATTTTGTTGTCCAAGCATACTCAAGTTTAATTTATCCAGTAATATCACTTCATAAAAAGTAAAAAACTAAATATATAAAATAAATAGTAATTACCAATGATATTTGTCATCAAAGTAACGTCCATCTCCCAAAGCACTAACTAGTTTCTGTGTTAATCTCAGCTATGAGATTAACAGTTCAGTCAGTGCTGCTTAAAGTTAGTGGCAGCACTGACTTTAAGCTACAGCTATAAAGTCAGTGCTGCCACCTTGATCTTGTATTTATGTTCAAGATCTTTGTTTTAAAGTAAGACAGGAAGTAGTTATCTGGATAGAGTCAGCCAAGATTAGTCTGGCAGCAATTTGGGTAGTTGGCAAAGAAAAGAAAGTTATAAATTGATAGACAGTAGGAATGATCTGTAAGCACTGTTGATATACTGCGACTGATGAGATGTTGGCTTCTAATGATGGTGGAATCTGCTAAGTAGTATCCGATTGGCTAGGATGACAATATTGTGATTTCCAAAGAAATAAAGAGGACAACGGGCCACATCTTAAAACATTTCTAGTCATTTTTAACATATCTGTATAAGTTTAATGAGTAAAACTGGGCCATTATGAACAACCATTTTTTATTTCCATCTTCTTGCCCTTTGTGCATGTGTTTCAGGAGAAGAGCGGGTTGACCATGTAGTATCTGTTTGGTCATGTGACAATGATAGAAATATGGCTCAGGGTGTTTAACTGAAGCAAAAAAATCAATGGATGTGACGTGGAATGCACAGTGTGGAATGGACTGGAAAATTTATAGTGTAAAACATATGACATTGGAAAAACTTGGTAGATATTGCCATATCAGAAGTATTGATACTGGATGTTGCTATCAGCCCAAATTTTCTTATAAGTAAATCCTTAATAATTGCTCGTCTGTAGCTTAGAAAATTAACCTTAGTAACAATAAGCTCACTTTTCAAATCAACCTGGACAAAAAATGTATTCTTAATTCCCCCAACCAACCCAAAAACGCCTTGCAAATTGCATCAAATTTGTCTCTATTGCAAATCCCACATCCTGCGCTGCTTTTCTTACAAAATTTAATTTATCGTAAAAATAATGAAGAGGTTTAGAAATATGATAAGGATTAGCTTTTGGTGTTTATTCGAATGCTATCATCAAGATTGTAATCCAATTTTAATGTTTTCCATTACTTTTGGACAGATTTGGAGGTCTTACTTTTTCATGACATCCACCCAGATCCAGAACATTTCTCTCTTTTAGTTTCATTGACAATGTACACATTTTGAGTGGCTCCACTCACACCAAATATGCCCCTAATTTCCTCACAGAATATTTCTTTTTCACTATCAGAGTTTTGACATCTCATTATGATGACAGCTGTAGTTTTTAAAAAAATAAGTGAGACGATATTGTCCATCTTACCTTTGACATCCCACAGGGTGAAGTGACGACTGCTGGCAGCCTCAGACGGTAGTGTGAAGAAAAAACGATGTCCAGCTTGTGGTTCATCTCTATCCACTACGCTGATGGTGTGAATTAACTAAGGGCAGAGAAGCAGCAAGGAAAAAAATAAAAAATAAGAGGACAAGAAAGAAAGGTTAGATTTTCTACTCAGATCTCCTCAATGGGAACAAAGAAATGCATTTAAAATCACTTTGCGTTTCAAATGCCTTTTTCACCAGGGAAGGAACGAGGTGGAGTGAGATGCAACAGACTGAAAAGGCTTGCTGTGAAATAGTAGTTCAAAGGGGCCACAGTCACAAAGAGATTAAAACTTATTTTGCCTGAGAATTGACACAGCATTATGAAAAATGCCCTAGTGTTGGAAAGCTTCTCACAATGCAGTTGTGAACAAAAAAGGACACATCCTCTGTGGGGTTGGCACAATTGCTCTAAGAAAAATAGAAGTTATGATCGAGATAAGCAGAACAGAAAAAAAATGCACCAAGGCTATTGGTGGGTGCAATGGAATAATACTGATTCACATAATAATAACAAAAAAAAGATGTAATTTTTAAAGCTTCATGAAGAAACAATGAGATGAGGTAGGATTCAAAGTAAGCTGAATAGACATCAAACATCCCCTGAAGATGTTTACCCCTTAGCGCACAGCATTCAGGGACAATTCGTCTTCCTCTCAAACTATTACTCTGCAGCCCGAATCAAACCTCAAGCTGATATATTATATTTTCGCACCACATTGGTCTGCTTTGTTTCCTTTCCCACCACACAATATACGAATCCACAGTTTTAATATTTTTGATTTCTTTCATTTAGTGCATACTTATTGAAATCCAGAGTAATATACAAGATTACTGACATTTAACCAATAAATACCCAAATGATCTATTTTCTAAAGGACATTTCTATGTAAAGTCAGAGAAAAACAAATGTATATTTTTGCTTAGTTTATTAATTGCAGTAGTTAAACATTTCGCTGTGGTTGGATAATGCTTACAAATAATACCAATGTTCTTCCATCTCCTCTACTTATTTATTTTTTACACCAGCTTTGTTCTGGTCAGGGTCATTGTGGTGGAGGACTAAGCCTATCAAAGCAATCACATGGACAATGAATAAAAAGCTAGTCCATACAAGAAAACAAACAAAAAAAAAACAACTTCAAAAAACAACTAAATTTAACCATAAATGCATCCTTCTAAATAGTAGTCATGTTCTTGACAATGCAACAGAGATGTTGAGGCATCTAATTAGCCACTGACCTCATTCCTCTAACAAACCATTAGCCGCTGACACTAATGTTGACATCTGATATGATGCTTCCTCCCCGCTTTAAATTAAAAGACTATTTCACAGTAATTTAAACAGGTCTGGACTATATTTGATTATCTCTACAGCAGTTAAAAAATAAAAGACTCAAAGTCTGAACCGAATAATCTTACAATGAAAATAGATTTTTTATTTTTTTATTTTGAGATTTATGGGACTCTTATTCTATTTGTGAAATCACATTGAAATCCTATCTTGAAGAATAAATGCAAAGTCTACTGCAATAAGAAATCAGTCAATCAAGTTTATTGCACATTTCAGCTACAGGGCAGTTCAAAGTGCTTTACATTATAAAACACAAAAATACAAAGTCATAAAAAAAATGCCATTCAACAATTGAGAAAACCAGTAACAAACATAACATTTTGATGAGTGCCATCATCAAAATCATCAACACACATCAAATATGTTGGTCAGTGTTCCATTTATTAATGTTCAAAATCATCTCTAAATGGGTGGGTTTTTAGTCTTAATTTAAAGGAACAAACGTTTATTTCAGATTTCTGGTGCATAGAAGCTGAATGCTGCTGGTCTGCAAGGTTGATACAAAAACACCAAATCTTTAATATATTGTGGTGCTAAGTCATTCAGTGACTTATAAACTAACAGTCACTGTCAGACACTAAAACAAAAAAAGGCTTTTTGTGGTGTTTTTTTTTTTTTTTTTTTTACTTCCAGCCTCCTGGGCCCCAAGCCCTCAGGCACCAGTCAGGCGCAGCATCAGGTTGAGCAAGAGGGACCAGCAAACAATGACCCACCTTCACCCCATTTGCCACAGATGCTGCTTCACCACCCCCGGCATCATCCACATGCCCACTCCACACAGAGACAGCAGCATTCCTTGTGTCAACACCTAAACACTCACCCACTACCCCCAACTTCAAGGTTTACTCTCATTGCGCAACATATTTAATTACTGGAGATTGGATCAATTCAAATTAAAAGCATATATTCTCTATATAAAGCCAGTTTCATTAGTTGTTTAAAATAACTTTTATATCCTATCCTTCCAGGTGTGAAGCTTTGGTTTCTTGGTGATGCTTAGAGCTGCCAGAACCATGTGGGATTTTATCATTTCCATTATGAACTTTTGTGACGTTATCAAACAGTCACAGTGATGGGTAGACTGTTATATGCTCTCATCCAAACTTCATGGCCAGGCAAGCAGTGACAAAGCACATGCAGATAGGTGTGATAAACCCATATGGACCATGGGGGGATTTTATATTGCTATGTCAATTTAAAGTTTGATTGATTTGAGAAGAGATGTACTTTGTTTTCTTTTGCTTTTATTTTTCTTAAAGCAGAACTGAGAGAAGGAGGGAACCATATGATATTCTCACCTCTTGTCAAATCTCAAACAAATAAGTTATTAAATTAAAAAAAAAAAAAATAAAATCTAACAGAAAGCCTGGAAACAGATTTCTCTAACTGAATTTTCCAAATCAGTTATTTGGAAAACTACTACTAAGTTCTGACAACACATTTAAGTTTTTTCTATTGTAAAATGTATGAGCATCATCCTGGTCATCTAACTCATTGAATTTTCTTCAATTGAACTTTAATGCATTCTCCCTTAATTATAGTTCTGGTGTGTCACAGCAAAAGTAGGTATTTTCAGACCTAAATGCTTCATTCCTTCTCTATATGTGAACTGACTCCTAAACAATCTAATTCTTTACTATGGCAATTCTGAAGCCCGACATGTTCTTTAGTGGTATGTTTACGATCCCATTTATGTTTATGTGAAAGCCGCCTTTGTGGCTTGCACACCACTAAATTATAAGAACGAATGTAGCCTAGGTATTACCGGGTCTGAGCTGAATACAGTCACACTTCCAGGACACAGCTGTACCTTTACAATAAATGGCTTCTGAGCTCTAACGCTGCATCACAGACACACAACAGGCTTAGTCATACCCATGGCTCAAGCAGGCTATTTGGGATAATGTGGCTTAGTTTGTAATTACAAATTCTGCGGCATGACTTCATGGTAAATGATACGGCGTCTTAATGGTGCACTGCGAAGAAGCATGTGATGCATCCAAGAAATGCACAGACACCTGCATCCTTAGATACAATTAAAAAAGCTGTGTCCCCTACTGTTAGCTGCTAGAGGAACTCACTATAACTTTTTGATGATGGACTGGACAACCATTCTGGATGTATCCAGAATGGACAGATTGCCAGTCTATCCCTGCTAATCAGAGCATTTCAAATATGGGAGCTATTCCAACTGACCGTAATTTATAGAGTGTGATAGCTTCCATTTGTACTGCAGAGTTTCAGTATAACAGAAAAATAAAAACACATTTAGTATTTTCCACCTGTAAACAGATATTCTGTTTTATGAGCATGAATGAGATATTATCTTGTTTACCACCAGAAAATGCACCACAAAATTCACCATTCTACTAATTTTGTTACTTTAACATCTTCAAAGCACCTCCAACATTGTTAAATACTGCAATGCTCATTTTAAATGTTGCAACGGGTGTCAAAATAGAGAGGTTTTAACTTTATTAGTTTCTACTGCTGTTATGATTTTATAATTACTCTTTTATCAACCATACTCATAATGCTGACATGAAAAAGCAGGAATAACTTTCTTATTTGTTATTTTAAAGCCACTGGGACATCACACATCAAATTGCTCTTGATTAAAGTTGTTTTTTCTCGTGTTTTTCTGACCTGAGTGCAGGTCAAACACAGGGCGTTGGCAGGAATTATCAGTAAATTGCATATTTGCATAAACCGCATAAGGCTTACTGTTTTTTGTATATTGATGTTGTATTTTACAACATTCATCTTGCTGACAGTAGTCACCAAGGTTTCCTTGTCTTATTTGACATTATCTGTTTTCTTATTTCATTGATTTCACGCATCTTGCAACCATGTTTCTATCCATTTCTTTTATTGGGTTCACAAAATTTATGCACCACAAAATATAGTGTAAAGGGTTTGCAAACCATTTCAAAGAAATATAAGAGACACACAGCTCAGGTTTAGTGTTGACATCCATCTACATTCACCTTAACCGTCATTACTGAGATAAGACATTCCTTACTTAATCAAATACCACCGTTCACTTACAAATACTTTAAACTTTTGGGCGATAACCTTTCTGTTTCCATTCACCATCACTGCTAATTATGCCATACTTTGTTGGACCAATTACAATATAAATAAATCCAATCATTTATGTAAGATGAGTCTCTGCACAAAATGAGTTGTGCATGTGTGGAATGTTAATTCAGCAGGTGCTGTTTTGTCCGAGATTCCTGCCCTGAGAAAACCTAGATAATTTTGATTCTTCTCCAGCTGACAGTCCTTGATTGTGTGAACAGCAGAAAACAAAATTGGGAGAGACATGAATGGAAAGGCAAGATCAATACAAATTGTATGATTTTTATCATTTAGAAGCTCCCCTGGAGAGGGAAGAAAAGATGTACCACAGTCACTACGAATGATTATTGAAAAATTATGTAAAGAAAAAAAAAAAAAACCCTGGGTACAAATATTCAGAGAAAAATGCCTCGATTAAGATTCTCACATTCATTGATGCCAATAGCGTAAAAGAGAAATAGAATACCTTTTCTCAAGCGGAATTAAATCCCAGTGTCTCACCTGAGAGGTGAAGATAAGCACCACTTTGCTAAGGGGGGAATTAAATTAGGCACCTCTCAGAGGTGACCTCTGCTATACATTAACAGGTTAGGTGCTATAGTAACATTCCTGACAGAATCCTGTTGGCTTTAAAATAAAGTGCAACTCAAAGAATGTCCTTGTTAAGTTATATGAGCGATGTGTGGGCTGAAATTTCAGAGATATACTGACTGTGCCAAAAAACAGTTATGTTCAAAGATATATTAATCCGGGAATGATAAAACATCTAATCATGGTGTGATCACCCACTTCTGAGTGAGATTTCTGCAGAGATTTCTGCTTTCCAACATCTCCCCCAGAAAAGCAAATGCCATTTCTGACACTTTCCGTAGGCCAAGTCTCAACAAAACCACAGGGCAAACTCAGGATTTGCTTAAACAATCCTGCTACCGAGGAGGGTTGGTTCACAGAGTAAGCTGTGAAAATACGTTGACTGAGGATAATGACTGTCTGGCTTTCTGAAACTGAAAACCCAAGATATGCACATAGTTACTCCAAACCTTAATAAGGGTCTTCACTGATCCTGCTTTCTGAACAAGGGCCCTGGAGCAAATGCTATCTGCTTTTTTTTCCCATTATCTCTTTCTTTTAATGTAGTCTATCTACAAATGATATGGTCCAAATGATGGTTATAAAATCAAGAACTTAAAGAAAAAATAAGTTTATCAGAAGTTTGCAATACCACATTTGTCACTTAGCTAAATAACATCAATAGTCTGTAGTTGTACTGCTTTCACAGTTAACAGATTGTAAAAAAAAACAAAAAAACAGATCAACAAAAGAAGGATCAACAAAACAAACCATGAAAATCTTAGGGAAAAAAGAGAAACAGAAAATGACAAAGTAATTATTTAAAAGAACAACAGGTGTTTTTGTGAAATAAATTAATCTTTAACATATCAGATGTTTGAATATTCGTCAAAGACATGTTTGTGTATGTGCACTCATGCAAAAAAACAAACAAAAATGCCTAAAGTAGAATGTACTATATGTCTACTAACCCACAAAGATGTCTGAAAAATACAGTTGAGTGGGCTGTGAAAAATGCAAAACCAGAATTGATCTTTTTTTCAGAGCGTTCTTTGAAGCCCTGTCATTGGCATGTATTGTCTTTTTTAGTGTAAAAATAAAAGAATAATGAGCAAGGATAAAAAAACTTTAAAAAAAACAAAAAAAAACTTGTAAGCAAAAAAGTTAGCAACTAAGAGGAAATCTACGTTTTTTTTAAGAAAAATATGAACACCGATTGAGTTGTTTTAAGAGAACCATGATCTGCTCTCTGTTACGTGCCCTCAGCGGGGGACTCTCAGGGAGCGTCGCAGGGTGAGTGAAAACTGAGCGCTGAGACAGAGAAAAACGAGCACGAAGGAAAGTGACTGTGTGGGAGTTTATCGAGTGCCAACTGAAGCTCCCTCTAGCAAAAATCACCTAATTAGATTTCTATCTCGCTGTACCCTTTCTTGACCCCCTTAAATCTCTTGCATCTTTAGAAAGCTAGAAGGGGAGACTTTCCCAAAAGTGGAGCCCATTTGCACTGGATGTGTCTAAAAGGTGAAGGTTGTGAGAAGGAGGCATCTTTCTTATTCAGAGTCAAAATCAGCAAACCAGAAAGGTAATGAATACCTGAATAAATAAAAAAATAAAAAAATAAGCATGAAACCACCTAAAATGTGTTGGGAGGCTCATCACTGAAAGCTGAATTCTTCCATTACTTTGAAGGGTGAAAATTCTTATTATTGTGCCCTTCGGATGATTAAACTGGTTGTTTTTCTAATTTTTCTTGTTTTCTTTTCATGGCTCTGGGGCACACAGGAGATTCACAGCAATAACAATACAAATGTGGTTGTTGCCAAAGTTCAAATGTGTCCCAGTCTTGTTTTACCTGAGGATAAGAGATTAACAGTTTTTTGACATTATTCATACAGACAACATGATTTATAAAAGCATAAAACGAGTTGCAATGTAAGTACTGTATATTTTACTAAGGTCTTTGAATACTAGTTAAAAACATCTCATACAGAAGGTTGTAGGTGGTTTAAAATAACTTCTTCCAGTCAGTCTGTATGGCTGAGTTATTTTTATTTGAAGAGTATTAAAGTCTCAAACTATTGCATCTCTATCTGTTTCATGGTAAGTTACGATTTGGTTCTGACTTGCATACATCTCGCACACATTGCTTCTTGTATATTGTTTTGTCTCAGCTCACATAGGGGCACCATGACAAGCATCCACTGTGCTGTAGCACCATTGTAGAAAATGATTTAGCAAACACTTTATTCTAAATGTGCAAGTGAAGAGGAGATTAAAATAATTAGTGTACTGAACCAGTTTGTTGTAGGCTTTTAAAATAAAAAGGGTTTTGTTATAGTTGGGGGACTTGTAGTAAAAACAAAGCGATAAAGAGCTTTCAACTCTGTCAAAAAGCGACTTTAAAATGTAAACTTACAGAAACATTAAAAATGCTTTTGAAAATTGGTAATTTTAACAAAATTTCACAAGGAGCAATATATTAGTGGGACAGTAAGGCCCTCCAACCAAAAATTACATAAAGATGATACAAATTATCTAAATATCTGAAATAGCAAAAAAGTGTTAATTGCTACAATGGCAATAAAAAAATACATTTGACATGAAAATAAATAATTTGTACATGCCATTTTTTGAAATGAAAATAAGATGTTCTTTAATTTAGCATTTTCTTTTTTTCTTCTCAGACACCAGTTTCATTTCTAGTTAAAAACAGATTTCATCGAATGAAAACAATTTTAAATATAAAACTGCCAGGGGTAAATATAATTTTTGGCGTTTCAGTAAATAAAGGGGAGCTACAGGTGCTGGTCATAAAATTAGAATATTGTGATAAAGTTCATTATTTTCCATAATGTCATGATAAAAATTAAATTGTCATATATTTTAGATTCATTGCACACCAACTGAAATATTTCAGGTCTTCTATTGTTTTAATTTTGATGATTTTGGCAAACAGCTCATGAAAACCCAAAATCCCTGTCTCAAAAAATTAGAATATTATGAAAAGGTTCTCTGAACGAGCAATAAAAATAATCATCTGAATCAACAAAGTAACTCTAAACACCTGAAAAAGATTCCTGAGGCCTTTAAAAACTCCCAGCCTGGTTCATTACTCAAAACCGCAATCATGGGTCAGACTGCTGACCTGACTGCTGTCCAGAAGGCCATCACTGACATCCTCAAGCAAGAGGGTGAGAAACAGAAAGAAATTTCTGAACGAATCGGCTGTTTGCAGAGTGTTATATCAAGGCACCTCAGTGGGAAGTCAGTAGGAAGGAAAAAGTGTGGCAGAAAACGCTGCACAACGAGAAGAGGTGACCGGACCCTGAGGAAGATTGTGGAGAAGGGCCGATTCCAGACCAAATTAAATTTTCATCTCCATAAAACTTTTCAGCAGATGGAAGCATGAAGTGCTCCAAAATCTTCTGATAGCTGCTGCATTGATCCTGCCCTTGATAAAACCCAGTGGACCAACACCAGCAGCTGACATGGCACCCAGACCATCACTGACTGTGGGTACTTGACACTGGACTTCTGGCATTTTGGCATTTCCTTCTCCCCAGTCTTCCTCCAGAGTCTGGCACTTTGATTTCCGAATGACATGCAAAGTTTGCTTTCATCCGAAAAAAGTACTTTGGACCACTGAACAACAGTGGTCCAAAGTGCTGCTTCTCTGTAGCCCAGGTCAGGCGCTTCTGCCGCTGTTTCTGGTTCAAAAGTGGCTTGACCTTTGACCTGGGGAATGCGGCACCTGTAGCCCATTTCCTGCACACGCCTGTGCACAGTGGCTCTGGATGTTTCTACTCCAGACTCAGTCCACTGCTTCCCCCAAGGTCTGGAATCGGCCCTTCTCCACAATCTTCCTCAGGGTCCGGTCACCTCTTCTCGTTGTGCAGCGTTTTCTGCCACACTTTTTCCTTCCTACTGACTTCCCACTGAGGTGCCTTGATATAACACTCTGCAAACAGCCGATTCGTTCAGAAATTTCTTTCCGTTTCTCACCCTCTTGCTTGAGGATGTCAGTGATGGCCTTCTGGACAGCAGTCAGGTCAGCAGTCTGACCCATGATTGCGGTTTTGAGTAACGAACCAGGCTGGAAGTTTTTAAAGGCCTCAGGAATCTTTTTCAGGTGTTTAGAGTTACTTTGTTGATTCAGATGATTATTTTTATTGCTCGTTCAGAGAACCTTTTCATAATATTCTAATTTTTTGAGACAGGGATTTTGGGTTTTCATGAGCTGTTTGCCAAAATCATCAAAATTAAAACAATAAAAGACCTGAAATATTTCAGTTGGTGTGCAATGAATCTAAAATATATGACAATTTAATTTTTATCATGACATTATGGAAAATAATGAACTTTATCACAATATTCTAATTTTATGACCAGCACCTGTATACATTTGCTGAAAAAAGGCATGTCTGAACTTTTAAGCCATGGGTTTGGCAACATGGCATAAAAGTGTTGCACAACACTGGTGGGCGGAAAGAGCTCGGTTGCTGAAAGGAAGACATCACAATGACTGCCAGCTAATTTTGTTTTTACAGACTGGGAGTATGAAAACATCAACTAAATGGTAGCATACAACACCTGAGGCACGTGTCCCAAAATGTTATCATTCAACCCATGCTGTCCACCTGTCATCCATTTTCTGAATTGTGGATAACTTAACTCACCTTACAGAAGTTCAACTCAATTCTCTAATCAAAATCATTCTACCTTTTGCAGTTAAGATGCCATCAGAAATTATTTCCACAGTCCCTCAGTTTCTCTACAAAAACAATGTTATAAATATTTCCCTTCACATATTTAGAAAGAAAAATAGGAAAGAGCTACATTTTTACCACCTATTCATAAAAGATACATATCAAAATATATAATGGTGTAGACTCTTGCTGCTTGTTTTATCATCACTCTTGTTGCTTTCAAAGGGAACTGTTAAACATGTTTTCAAAGTAACACTTGCTCCTAGCATCAGACATTACTGCGTCTAATGTATTATGGCAAAGAATCCAAATGACACCTTTTGCATGTATAAGAGCTGCTATGTGTCTTTAAAAAGTAGCATTTCTGATGTCCTGGGAATGAGAACATGTGCTTTTAAGGAGCAATGTGGGAGTTCATGCTTTTAGTCTCTTAATAAAAGCAGGGAGGGCAAACCCTTTCCAGGGCAGGGACACACAGGCACTAACCTGGAAGGAAAGCCAAAGCACTAATAAAGCTTTTATTGTAGAATCTCAGATTAAAGCATGCATACATAGATTGACTTAAAATATCAAAAATAGTTTGTAACAGTTACCCAATTAGTTAAATACAACAACAACAAAAAATCCAATATGGTAATCACCTAAGCATTAATGATCACCTTAGTTATGATGTAAAAATGGATGTGACTAATCAGTGTTTGATGAAGAACTATCCCAAAGTTGTCCTGGAGGGTGTGATACTTGTAGTAGAAAGCAGGGTCTTTGTGAACTGAGCTTCCTTCCAAAATGAGATTGGTCTAATACACAAAATAGAGCTTATGGTGACCAGACAAATGCTATGTCTTTGCATTTTTCTTTTTTTTTTTTTTCTTTAGAACATTTTTGAACACCCTTGGTGTGGCTCGGTAGTGTCCTGCTCTGTTAAGAAGCTTTTACTGTGTTATGCTGTTGTAACTTAAGAGTGGCAATGAGTAAACAGAAATGCTTTGGTATTAACCAAGTATACACTCTGGAAAGTGCATTTGGGCTGGAGTTCATGTTATGGACTTATTTAAATTAATCTTACTTAATTCTTTTGGCTTAGAGATGACAACTTACATTTTTGTGTTGAATTGAAGTAAAAGTTACAAATTTTACCTCAAAGTAAATTTTTACTTTGACTTTACTTGAAACAATTAAGTTCAATGTTGTGTTTGTATCCTATGTCTGACGTCATGACACCAGGGACACAGACAGACCCTGTACTGACCAGGGTGCTGTAAGGAGACCATAAGGAGCTCTTAGTCCTTGACATGGCTGTCACAGGTTTGATTCCCGACCTGATGATGTTTGTGGCATGTCTTCCTTCTTTCATTACCCTCTATCTATCTATCTATCTATCTATCTATCTATCTATCTATATATATATATATATATATATATATATATATATATATATATATATATATATATATATATATATATATATATATATATATATATATATATATGTGTACTACTGATACAAATTAATACTGGTACAGTTTTCATCTAGGCGTGAAATCTGCTATTGTATCTGACCGTCTTAAATATTTTAGAGACAAAAAAACAACAAAAGGACGAGGCATTTGGTGAGTAGGACAAATGACTCATACAGTCTCCTATGAATGTCTAGCAAGTCTGGGAGTGAGACAGTGTTTTTGTTCTCTGATTTGTTGTAACTTTAGTGTATATACCCAATGTGTCTTGTTTGTTTTTCTATTTCTTCTCCATGTATATGAGGTGAGCGAGTGTTACATACATGAGCATCATCAGTGTGCGTGTGCATGTTTCAACCTTAACATTTAACTATGTCTCCCGGGGTTTGGAGGTCGGCGGTGCTGTGGCTAAACTGAGGTGATCTGTCGCAGTGACCCAATCCATCAGTTGAGACAACACGGTGAAGTTGACAGGTCACTGTTACCCAAGGCAATGTTTTGTCCAAACAGCCCTTTTTTGTTCACATTGCACTATATGATATCTGTCCCTTTGTATTTTGTCAAGAAAATACCACAGGATCAGGGAAGGGTTGACCGTGGAAATTGTAGTTTCACATTTAATAAAGACAAAACTACAGAATTAAGGAGAGATTTTAAGTCAAATCAGAATTTGCCATGAAGGAAACTGTTAATTCTGCTTACTTTGAACATGTTTACAAAGCTATGAGATAAATGAAACACAATTTTAATTCTTTAGATTGTCACACTTTACCTCTAACTTTCTGGTAGAGTTGGACTACATACCAAAAGACTGAACCAGTGAATGAGTGACATTCTTTTGCTACTGCTAAAATTAATGTGAGCCTGACCCTGGCTACAGATGTAAAATAGCTGCTAAAATAAAACAAAGTAATTAGAAGGCAGAAAACAAATTCCAAAGGTTTAGATAGTGCCATAGCAAGCCAGCAAATCCAAATCCACACCCCTATTGTTGCTGACAATTAAATAAATGAAGAGGACGGAATACTTGCATATTGTATCACCGTCTGTTGGGGATGTCTGCTTAATTTCCCATCACAAGTCAGGAAAAAATATTTATACTGATCTATCTTTGTCATGTAAATATATTAGTCAAGGCCTAAAAAACACACTCTGTATTTCAATGGTCCCAGGTTGAGTAGAGTTCACAATGAAAACATGTTTAACCCATGTCATTTACTTATTATTTTGCTCCTACATAACCTCTCTCTCCCCCCTAGTGTATTTTCCTTCTAAACACAAAAATGATTGTGTTGCCAGCCCTCAAATAGGATCAAACACAACCGCAGTTGAAAGGTTTAGGTAAATCTGATTTTCTCTGTGGTTCCACTAAAAGCAAGAGCTGAGCCAGAAATCCGACACTTTGTGAACAAAACTGGGAGATAACGCAGCACAAAGCAGGCCACAATGGAACAACCCTTTTTAGCTTAGTAAACCAGGGTTTGATCTGATATATCAAGAGTGTGACAGCAAAGGATGTGTGAGTGCGGTGGGTGTTCTTGCAAGCCTTTATTATACTGTATGTCTCTACAGAGACAGGTATCGAGATGTAACAAGGGATAAAAAATAAAATAGATGATGTCTGCCCCATTGTTATACCGACATCCAAGTTGAACTGTCTATGAAAAATAATTACTGCTTACCTATAATTAGTAAGAACAAAGTCAGGCAATCAATCATGCACAATGAATCACGGCTCAAACTAGATTTCAGCCAAACCATGAAAAAAAAACCAAAAAAAAAAACAACCAGTGTCCACCCCTCTTATTGAAAGTTTTGCATCTTAAGCTTAAGCTGGTTAATTAATATCAGTCCATTTAAATAATTCCAGGTGGTCTGTGTGCTGAATTAATCATAAACAAACTAACGGTGAATAAAGCAACCATAACTCTGATGCAGCAACTGACTAGCATGCGCATTCTGTGAGTCCAGAGGGAAATGCATTAGGCAAAGGAGGGACACACACCAGCATCTGCTAATTCCAGGTAAAAGTAAATTTGACTTAATTATAGCAATTTCTGAAAGCTGCTGGTTTTTCCAAGCTTCCAAATTGATCAACAACGTACAAGGGAACTAGAACAAAATGAATCTCATTTTACAATAACAAAATCTGTCTGTTGATGTACATACCCCAAGGCTATTCTTTTGGCAGTGTTTTTTTGTTACTGAACAAACAATTGCATCTTTGCTAACTGTAGAAAACAACCCTTTAGTTCAATACAACCTTTGGATTTTGACATCTGAATTACAGGTAAAGTAAAAGTCTAATCAAAATCCTTGCAAGTGGGTACTGTATATATGGTCTGTAAAATAGCTCTGTGTGTACATATGACAATCTGGTGATTTGTATAGAAATACTGCAGTCTGGAAATACTGCAAATTATATTGTAATGTATTTCTCTGAAACAGAATAAAGGTACAGGCCATTTGCCATAACAACGACCCAAAAGGCATTTTCTTCTTTTGAGGGGAATTGCGGCAACCCTTTTTTAACCCTTTTTGCTTGAAATAGTTAAGGGGTGTCCTACATGTTTCACAGTTGAAAAATCCACAACCAAATGGTAAGTGGGAATCACTTTGTGACCATCCACAACTCAGCTACTCAAAATGTACAAATTAAATGATAATGATATAAAATGAAAAAAAAAGACATTTATTGATTAAGCATTTTCACCATTTAATTAAAATGAATTTATTTATTTATTTAACAGGGACAAAGCATACAAACGTAGAACACAACACGTCTGTCACTTGTGCACCAAGCGTATGTAGCTACAGCTAACTCGCAACTCCAGACGCCGACTCGGCATTTCAATACACGGAAATACATTGATCCCTCACAATAACGTGGTTCACCTTTCGTGGTCTCGCTGCTTTGCAGATTTTTTTTTGTGCAGTTATTCTCACAGTGCATTGTGTTCTGCGTCCAGATTGGCTAAAATATACGTAATATAGATTGGCCATTCAGGAGATGGAAGCTGAAACTTTGAATGCCTGCTGAAAAAAACTGTGGCCGGAGGCTCTGCCGTTAGACACAGCTGTGAGTCTCGCAAAGCAGCTTGGAGGAGAAGCTTTTAGTGACACGACTCCGGATGACATTAATGCCGTGATTGATGCACACGCACATCCGCTGACCTGAAAACAGGTTTTGTTCTTTGGTTTCAATGTAGAGTATTTAATTATGCTGTGTAATAGTTGTAAAAAAATAAAGGTAACTACTTTCCAGATTTCACTTATCGGGGGTTATTTTCGGAATGCAACCCCCGCGAAAAACGAGGGATCACTGTACATGTAACATATGAATAAAAAAAAAACAAAACAATAAAAATACATACATTTGCCTGCCTACATATTCATAAAACAGCACAAAAAGATCAACAAAAGTATTCATATGATTCTTTTAATGCCATAGTTTAATGTTTATATTGTTTGTTCATAATAACAACATGAAATATGTTCCTGGCTTTATCTCTCTAGTGAGAGCAAAAGAAAATGTAATTTTCTTTTTAGCGGGAAGACTAATCATCTCGTTGTGATTAGGAGCTGAAGGTTAATGTGGGCTTTTTGCAGATGGGGAAAGGAGCTGGGAGTGGGAGAGATCAGACCAGGCAGTGCTCAGCTGAGCCTCAGACTGGCAGTATAGCAGAGGCACAAGGGGGCTATAAGTGGTTAAGAGCCTATGGATCAATGAGAGGAGAGGCCTGAGCCTCATTACACATGTAAATGCAGCTTCCAACATGGGGGCCCTACTTTAAAGTCTCGCTGTTTTAATTATTCCTTTACTCTGCCCATGATAATTGGGTCTAACTCTGCCCAAGGCCTGTTGGCGGTGTAAGGTGAATAAAACTCCCTAATTACTTTGTCTATTTTTTAATCGTTATCAACTGAAAGACCTGGACCTCTATATTATTGGAAGGCAACAGCGCCTTTTGTCTTGGCTATCCAGACAGGAATGTCCAATCAATCATCACTGTTTGGTTGGCAAATGGTAAAACGGCCCTTTGGCCTAAACTTATTAATAATGTTGGACTTTTCAGATGTTCCAGCGGTTTTCTATTTGTTTATGTTGTGGAAAATAAACAAATGAATTGAATTTTAATTTTATACACACGTTTATCAAATAAAAATTTACACATCACAAAGTAATCCTTTATAGTGGAATAATCTCATATTCATTTACATATTATTTCCAAGAATATTTTCTAAAAAGCAAATCCCTGGAAATTCTTGCAAGGTCATGTAGATTGATTGTTAACTGGTTCATGTTCAGAATATTTTTTCTTGTTCTGTGTAAGAATTTTTACTTCAAATGTTTTTGAAAATGCTTTACAAATGCAAAAATGTCTACATATTTAAAGACAAACATATGTGAATTATTTATTTTTAATAGAATTTCTAACAAAGAAAAGAAATGCAACACTGACTCCTGTGCCAATTAAACACATGGAAATCCTCATAAGCCTTCAGTTATGTTAAACTTAGGCTTAAAAAGATCAGGATCTTACTTGTGCTTATGTGACAAATCCCTTGAAATCTACAGCTTTTTATTTTAAGATAATATGTTATAGTCTAATGAAATCCATCTTAAGTCATTGAAAAATAAAAAGTTTCGTTAAAAGGTACAATTCTTAACATAGATTAAATAATTTCTTTTAGTTAAAACTTATTATAGGAGTATGCAAACACATGAAAAAAAGATAATGTATTTTTCTTTCTACATATAATCTATCTATTATATTAAATATGAAAAAAATCATGTACACAAATACCTGGTATTTTAACAAAAGTGGGTAAACTTTTGAGAACAACTGTTCCGTGCCACATGTGAATGTGTCTTTCAGAGTTATGTGCTTTGTTTGAAATTGGGCAATTAATATATATTTAGCAGATATTTTTGTATTAAAATAAAAAAATAAAAAAAGTAAGAAACATACCTGGCCTGGCTTGGCATCTTCACATATAGCAGCTTCATATGGTGTAGCCAGTTCAGGAGGATTGTCATTTACATCCAGGATCCGAATACTAATGGCTGAAAAGGACGCCATTGTGTGGTTATCTGTGGAAAAGCAAAACAGAAAGTATTTAGACGTGGGAATTCTTCACTGCACCAATTCAGATAAAAGTCAAGTCAATATATATATATATATATATATATATATATATATATATATATATATATATATATATATATATATATATATATATATATATATATATATATATATATATATAGTGCCAAAGTGCTGAATAACATTTTCTGGCAGTGCTGATTGATATAAAAATGGTATAAAAGGTACCGTTTTCATCTCTGTATTTCTGCCATTGATGACGCAACTTCTGTACCTATTTAAAGGCCTGGGTGCAAGTAAGTGCACCCTAAAAATGTCAAAATAATGCACTTTACCCAGAATTTTTTTTAGTGTTCTTACTATATGCACTCCCAAAACAATTTTCTTAATGGACCAAAATGTGAATGAAAAGATGAAAAAGATATATAATTACCACAATTAGCACTCACTTCAAATTAGCAACATTTTTGTTTGAGTCTTAATTCTCATTCTTAATGATATGATAATATTGGATATAGTTTCAATCATGCTCACAAAACATTGTGTACAATAAGGACAGAAGCCCCAGGGCCACTGAATGTGTCTATGTGTAGTGTGTGTGCATATGTGAAAGTACAAGTTTGTTTACAAAACAAAAGAAGAGTCAGAGAACATTATGTGGGAGCTTAATGAACGATCTGGTTGCTCGCAGCGTTGGTGTGGGTATCCTGGTTAATTAGAATACACAGCCCAGGAATAAATCAGCATGCACAACTAACACATTTGAGCGGCACCCCACAGAAAATACAGCAACAGCTTACCCATGGATATAAATAGTCCACACAAACTTCTACTGCTAGAGGTATTACATTGGATGTATAAAATTTGCTTAACATTGGTAGGGAGTCAAGTGCAACATACTCAAATAATAATACAAATTGGTTGTTTACAGAAAAATAAGACAAAAGTAAATATGCCACAGACTAATTGAGAATAAAGCATGGCTTGATGCACCAAACACAGTAAAACAAAGCAATTAGACTTAGCATGCTGGAGAGGAGTTTTCAAGCTCTCACCCGCTGTCTCACCTCAAAAATCTATGTATAATACAAGGTTTGACAAATAGCATAAATTTTACATAATTACAAGGTTTTTACAAACTAGTTTATGTTGAACAGAAACATAAATACTCTGAGTTCCAGTGCTGAACAGCTTTGTTCTTCTGTTTCTGCTTCTATTAAGGTTCTTAGTATACAACTCAGCAAATGTAAAATTTTATACCCTCTAGATTTCAACTCAAAGAGATCCAAACAGATTTATCAAATCGAGACAAAATGAACCATCTAGCATTTAAATTAAAAATAAAAACAGGTTCTTTCATGTGGAAGAAGTGGTACTCTTCCAAATCTGTCTTCAGACAGGAAAAAAAAATAAAAATAATAATAATACAAGGTTTTCAACAGCCTATTGGCATGCTCTCTATTTTTGCAACACAGACCAGCTGTCGAGAATCATACAGTGGGAACGTCTCTCAGGCACTGCATTATGCTGACATTACTTCAAGAAGACAGATAGAGGATGTGAGCGGGTGTGTCTGTTTTTGCATGCGAGTAGGTATCTGGGGTGTTATAGAGCTTGTGACCAAATGGTTCAATGTTGCTGGAGGAAATTGTTTGGTTTAAAGTGTCACTTTTGTCAGGAGCAAAAACTGAAGATACAAATCTACTCGACTGTGCCTGAGTTTGGTCTCTCCATTGAGCCAAGGCAGGAAAGTGGAGTGCAAAATATCAGTGGGAATTTATAGGAGAAACCTGTCAGACTCACATAATGAATCACAAGACAAATACAAAAGTTGCCAAATTTTGTACACATCTTTAGCTTTAGATAAAAACAAAGCAAAAAAAAAGAGACACGCACAAACTACTATTTCTAATGAAATAATGTCCTACAGGTATGCATCAACCTTCTCATTTCAGATTAACTCCACTGAGGTTGTGTTAATACACCTTATAAAGTACTGTACTCATATGTAGTGACGCAACATTTTTGGTTGGAGAGCCAACAGTAATTCTATGTATACCTACCTTTGATGTTTGAATCGTGTAAATTAACAGGTGAGCCCACAGTCAGTGAGGCACTGACAGCACTACAACATTTGGCATATTGGTCAGCCTTTGTGTCTTAGAGAAACAAAAGGCTAAAATAAAATTTCCAGTGCATAGCATGCCTTATAAAAGTACTATTACAACTAAATGTGTTCACATTTTATCATACTGCATGACAAACGTCAATATTTTTGGTGACACACATCACAAGTTGTGAATAATTCTTAAATAGGAGCAAGATCTTCAGACTAGAAACTTCATGTAGTCATTTCTTATTTCTGAACCCATGAAGCACCATCTTTGAGATCTGATTAGAGTTGCTCCATCATAAAAGAATCCAAATGAAACATTAAAATTTGCAGACTAACATGTGAACACGTTTTTTACCTAACCAGTTACAAATAAGAGGATATGAAATGTAACAGTCAGTTATATGATAAAACACCCCACAGTAAATAAACAGTATTAAAACATGATTTTTGTTCATCTATGAAAAATTATTCAGTTCTTTTGAACAATCAAAAGTTATTGTTCTTCGGTATTGTCCCTTAATTGCGAGGATAAATCAAAGTTGGCAGTCAATATCTCTCACAACAGGAAACCAGTGACGGATTAGCTAATTAGACTTAAAATTTTGTTCTTATCTAAAAATGTTACATTAAGATTGTACTTTTTTGCTTGGTAGTAATATGCTTTCACAACAGAGAAAGTAATTCTACTCATTTAACAACATACTGGTTGCAATGACTTATGCAGCTGACTGTGCTTAATATAGCTACATAGCAATGCAATTAATTTAGAGAGCTCTAAATTAGTCATAACCCCTATACATGACCTTTGTTGATTATGCTAACATGGTGAATATTTGAAAAGCTCAAGCAGAAAACTCTTTCACAGTATTGTGAGACACTGTAATAACATGTAATAACATCTTGATCTGACAGTTTCTATTACCGTGTTTCCCCGAAAGTAAGACAGTGTCTTACTTTCTTTTTATCCCCAAAAGCCCCACTATGTCTTACTTTCGGGGTATGTCTTATATTGGAAAAAAATTGTCGAATTTTTTGTTTTAACCATAAAACGCGGAAGTGGGCAGGAGGCGGCGCTCATTAAGATCAGAGGGAGGTGGCAGACGCGGCGACGTATGGAGAGGGGGACGGTGCGGACGTGGGCAGGAGGCGGCGCGCAGCTAGATGAGAGGTGTTTCCCCGAAAAGTAAGACATATGTCTTACTTTCGGGGTACGGCTTATATTAGCCGACCCCCCTGAAACCCCCGATACGTCTTACAATCGGGGGTGTCTTACTATCGGGGAAACACGGTAAACAAAAAAGGACTACTATTAATCCCATTAAATACATTATAATGTTGCTTAACTACAGTTTAAATCAATAACTTAATTGCTTATATGTATTTATATGTATAAATAATTACATATAAGCAATTGAAAAGACTTGAAAAAGAAAATCTTTGCAATTCTACAACTGTATTTTTTTATATATATGTTATATGAGATTCCTATTTCTGTTCCTATACTTTTCGCATTATGACTAGTATAGCTGTGCCCAAATATATGACTGAATAATAACAACAATACATTTCTCTGATTTTGTATCATTAGGTATTCACATGTTTGTTGACAGGTGCTTTGCAATGCAATACAATGCTCATTCAAATGTGACAAATTAAACTCTGTTGTGCATTAGGCTATCTGCAAACAGTAACAACCCCTTATCTGTTCTTTATTACTGAATTTAATCTAATTTTGCTTCCATGTTTAATTTCACCTATGCATTTGCATATATTTTGCATATAAAACTGTTTTGGTTTTCAGTTTAATGTTCCTTTCATATTTCACATCCCTGAACCTCTTTATCTTCCTTCAACGTGTTCCCAACAGTGTGTGATTCGTTTGGACATACAAGGGATAATGTTCAAACATTCTAAGAGTCAAAAGGTCTGCATGTGTTTGCCAGACAGAAAACGTAGGGAAATTATGCAATGGTAAACATCTTTTCCATGCAATAGAGCGAGAGATAAAGACTTTCAGCATCTTCGGTATGTTTTTGCCCTCAGGGTGAAGCTCTTTTTTCCACCTACCTGTCTAGGTGAAAAAGCAGTTTTGCAAGGTGGTATCATACTCGCTATCAGTTCTCGAAAATTATATGTCACTCCAACTTAACCTGATACATTTCTATAGAGGAGACTGCCAAGAAACTTGAGTACTCTGCTAGTGACAGTGTATTAAACGCTTCTCTTGTACTCGGAAGGTACTGCACTCCCTACATGGAAGACAAGCACTATACAGATGAGAGGTTGTTTCATCTTTCATTGTACCAGTGTCTGCAGACGTAGCTGAAGACTATTAATTGGGCAAAGTTGAAGACATGCTGTGCTTGCAAATGTTCAGAATTAGCAGGATATGTGTTGCAATTTTACCAAAAGTAACTTTCCTAAGATTACATGCACGAGGCATTTAGTTCACTTTTAGGGTACACTTTAACCTTAAGATTCACTCAATATGAACTGTCAGGAAACTGTTTTTTTCTTGTGCAGTACTGATATATGCACAATAAAGAAGTTCAAAGGTCTATAATGGACTGGAATAATTTAGGGTAATGACACAAATAAGACTTTAACAATGTCTTCAAACAACCTGACCTTGTGGCTCTCTTAGTCCTAAAAGAGAATAAAATAATTATGGTTAAAATGAAGTTAGTTGTTTAAATGCTCCAAGTAGCCTCTTTTAAAGAGTAAACAGTCAAAACCTCTTCCAATTTCCATCTCTCTTGTGACCTTATTTTTTCTTTGTGTCTATGTTTTCCCCTTTCTTTCTCTCGCCTGTCTGTGTGTCTGAGCTCTCCAGACTTTGTGAGCTAACGGCCGATAAAGAAACATACTGGGTGGGCATTCTAATGCCACTGACCACAGACTTTGTCTATGTAGATGTTTCTGTGGTTGTCACTGCAAGAAGCTTTATCTTTCAAGCACAGGCATGTGTTTATGTCTAACACTGAAAGGTGCTGGGCAGCATTAAATGTTCAATTACCATTTAAATGTGCCTTACCCATAGTGTCATGCACAAAAAGAAACCAATTAGTCCAGGAGGATTCAAACTGCTTAGGTTTTGCCTTAACATTTCTGTAGGATAACACTGCATTCAATCCGGTTTTGGTTGAAGTGATTATTAAAGAAATGAGATTCTGGGGAGAGACACAGCAGGAAAAAAAAAAATAAATAAATAATTTTTTAATGTTGTCTTGTTTATGGCATTGTTTCCTTTGTCCCTCTCAGTGTGATGTAAGATCTCTGTCAGATGCAGAATCCAATCTATTCAGCCATCACTACAATCCCAAAATCACTCCATCTGAATAAGATTGAAAAAGTGAGAAACTCCAGGTCTTATCCATTTTCAAGTTTTCTTCTAATGGCATAGTAATAACTTTCCTGCTATATAAGTTATTACATTCTTTATTTCTTTGCTATGACAAACACCCATTGAGATGAAAAAAGAAATGTTCTCCAATCATTTTTAGTATTGTGTTTTGTAAGCTGAAAGAGTAAAATGATTACTTTATTTTCCCACTGGAATAAAAAAAAAAAAAAAATCAAGTGCATGGATGACTACACCAACAACTCAGATGTCCCTGATGAGTACATGAAGAGCTTTGATTTAAAAGACAATTAGCATACAATACAAGTGCTGTGTTACTTATACATCCACATGCATCACTGGTGTGTTGATTTAATTATAAGCAAGCACTATCACGGCATGGTCATCTACATGTGCCCATGTAAATGACCATATTACCGGTAATATGGTCATCATCACCAAAGATGACCATATTTTTGAGAAACTAAAACTTTATCTAGTACAGATTAAAGACAATGTTTGTAATTTGTGTTTGTAGCTCATAAAAGTGTAAACATTTCATCAAAACGGGTCCAAACAACTCAATATGTTCAATATGTTACATTGCATCTCAAATAAAGTGCATACTATAAACAACTTGACGATAGTTTATGTACTTTAGTAGCAATGTAGTTTAGCAATAATATCAGTGAAGTTTCAAATTATTATAAACTAAATTGTGTCCCAATAATATAAAGGTTTAATTTCAGATTTTTTTTCTTTTTTGGTCATTTCATTAGATAAGTGCATATATGTATAATATGATAAATAGACAAAAACTACGTTTAATCATATTGCTGCTTATGGAAATAATTCCACAGTGTGACTTTTTTTTATTATTATTTTTATCTTATACAAATTTCTGATTTGGCATTGGTGATTAGTGGTAATTAACAATCAGTGTTATAAAGATGCATAAAACAGAAATCCATGTACCTGCTTCTACAGCCTTCACAGTGATGTTGTGCCAGCCTGCCGTCTCTCTGTCCAAAATCTTCCCTAACGTAATGGCACCAGACTCAGCGTCAATATGGAAGATCGTGTCGTGGTCTGTTGTCGGATCAATGGAAAACCTGATGTAAAAAAATAAATAAATAAAGACATAAGATAAAATACAGAGATTTAAAAGAAACTGTGCATCACATTTCTCATATGTTTTAAGTTTCTGTTATTTACTTATTTTTTGGGATTTCCTAAAAGTTTTAAAATAAAAGTGATATAGTGCTAAAAATAAATAATCAATTAGTTCCTCAAATCCATTATGCTTAGACCTGCTTTCTAAGCACTTTGAATTGCCTTGTTGCTGAAAAAGTGCTATATAAATAAAATTACCTTTCCTTACCTTATGGTTGTTCTACTCAGTTAAGTTAAATATAATGAATAGACAAACAATAAATCTTCTAAATATGCTTAATATTATATAATTTTGTTTCAACAAAACTATATTAAAGAATCAAAAATATAAGGCTGTACTTAAGAATCAATAATCCAGGTAAAATGTTGGTCAAAATGGAGAAAATTGGCTAATGCAGTGTTAGTTGCAGAATTAATAAGATCCATGAGGCCATATAGTCACACTATCTGAGGGAGGCGCAAAATATAAAAGTTTCATCGTGCACTCAAGCCAAACCATAAATGGATGTTTCCTTCCATGGGGTACTGGCTGCTCTCAGAAGAGTGGTGAGTAAACAAAAAAATGCTGAAAGGTTGCTTTGTTCTTAGTTCTTCTCTCCAACAGCACACACACACACGCGCACACGCACACACACACACACACACACACGCACCTACACGCAGACTGACAAAGATGTGCCCATGTAGATGGCTTTCTTGGGCCCCCATAAAGTAAAAGTAAAGAAATACAAGCTTTATCAGTTCTTGTGGCTTCTGTCAGCCAGAATTCTTATGGTTTCATTAAAACAGAAGCTAGGTGATGTAGACATGAAAAAAAAAATGTAATCGTAAGGCAGCACGAGATAAAAACACAGGACTTTGAGTCTTGAATAGATCATAAAACAAGATGTGTTATGTGTATAAATTGTACTCATAAATGTCAATTTATGAAAACAGACTGAAAATTTTTGCTTTGCTCTCATAATGTAGCTAATGAAAGATAATGTGGTGACACATTCTGACACAGCAAACACTGGAATGTACTTTTAAGGCTAAATGCACTGAAATATCAAAATATCTAAAATATTTCATCTTAATCATTTCACCTTCAACTTTGCCTCATACATAAAGATGTTAACTAAAGGCACAAGCTCCAAACCTTAAAACTATCAGGTTACACTGAGAGGTTTAATAATGCCCTTTTTTTTTGTTTTGTTTTTCTATATGGGAGCTGGAGCACAGACATGCAGAAAAGCAGCAAATCTGAACTTCTTTCTTCGACCATATGAAAGAACAACACAGAAGAATTTAACAGGATTCAAGATTTGTCAGCTAATATGCTAAAGACAAACATCATGGTGGGTAATTCCATGATAAAGTTCACGTGAAATACAACAAATTGTAGCAACAGTCATAGGCATGAAAGGGAGGGATGTTATATAAAAATTACATTTTTGAGCTCTGTATCATGTTATGCTATTCCCTCTACAAAAACATATCTTTTATGCATGTTTGAGAAATCCTTGATTCTCCGGGGGCACCCGTTCGCAGTGCATAAACATTTGCTCTCACAATGTGTTGCATATTTCCACAAAATTCCTCCTTGGAGTTGGAGTCTCCAGCTGAGCTACTCCTCCCCTGTGCCTTCCCCACTGGAGATAGGTATAAGCTCATTATACAAACTACTCTCAGTTCCACACTTCTAATGACGCTTGTCTTTACAATGTAATTCTACACATAGAACACAGTTGAAGCCAGAAGCGTACCCCGAATAAAAGAGTAAATTCACTGACTCCGCCCCCAGAATCAGAGGTTCCCACCGAAGCGAAGCGACGCAACAGAAGCCAAGTCATTGCAGAACAATTTACTTTCCACATGCCTGAGTTATTTACCACGCTTGGTAAGTAATTTTTTCTGAGATGGTTTATATAACTATTGTTTTGAGTTGAGACCAACCTGTATGACACCGCATTGTTTGGTGATAGCATACTTGGCTTAGCACACCGAATGTTTGTTTAATGCATCTACATGGACACTCTGCTAAAACATACAGTAGTTATGTTTACAAAGGACTATTTCCAGATTTACAATAAACAATATTACAAGCAAGAAAATGCCTGTCTGACCTATGTCACAAAAATGCATCTTCCCACAATAAGTTTAACTGCTGCATCCTTCATGGAGAAAGCAATCAAGTGTGTTGTGACTTTTACTCAGTAAAATGGGTTGCACCTACATTCGGAGAACACCAGTGTATATATATCATGATGTAAGGCAAGTGCAAACTATTTATTTTAACTGTGCAGTAAAAGTGCTACTATATTTTAAAGTGACTAGTTTTTCACAATGTTTCTTCTTGGAAAAAGACTGAGGTCTAGTTATGTGTCTGTATATCAAAGCAAAAGGGATGAGAGTTCTTACCAGAAGAACAGGCTGGGCTGAATTGCTACCCTGCTTAGAACTAACAATATGTTTCTATCTACAATAGTAATTATTTGCTATTTTCTACAACTACAAAATTCTATAACGGTGTTTTTGTTGAAGAAAGCCCTATTGAGCTATTTCAAACAATAACCAATAAAACACTGTGTTCTGAACGCATTATTGTTTTGAATATAAACGTGATGGCCACCTAATCCCAAAGAGCAGGTTCTGTAACATGCAAACCTCTAGTGATTTAATTTATAGTTTGCTGTTTTTTTATTTTTTTTTCCAACACATGAGCTTACAGGTGTACTCATATTATCCAGATACGTTCAGCCAGAGCTATTTTAACCGTACCATTGTGTTGTGCTCTATTACCCATGGAACATTGGCTGTCATGCATTTTTAATCAAGGTGATGCTTAGGGACCTGTGTGTTGGTTTATGTTGTATTAATAAGACTGGTGAAGCTTTATCTACAGCCTCTCCTCACATTGCAATTACAGTTCAAAGGACATAGAAACCAAAGATCTGGATACCGATGTACTTTTCAACAACCAAAACATTGCCTGTATTTTCACTTTATTATAATGAGAAATTAAAAATTAGGTTTGTTTTTTTCAGAGATCAGGTATATTTATATTCATAATAATTTCATCCAGTAAATTACATTTCTTTAAATGGAACCCATAACATTTTTAACAGACAGAAAACTTTGGTCCTATTTATGTGCGCCAGCTAAGGACAGCTGATTTTTTATTTTTATAACAACATAGGTGTACAAAATAAATTATTTTACAAGGCTGTTTAGAGAATGAAGTGTGTGAAATTGGGTGTTGGGGTTTTGAAAAGAAACCCCAACAGTTACTGTTTGTACATTTTTTATTTTTATTTTTTAAGGTCAGAGTTGAAAATACAACAAGAACACCACTTAAATTAGAATTCTGGGAAAGTAAATGGTTTTCCAGCAGCCTCAGTTTTGCTACACAATATGGCCGCAGCAAGTAGTAGGTATAAACTATTTGCTGGCACTTAAGGTATTAAAGAAGCATAATTATGTTTATTCCAGGCAAATAATGTCATTTTATGGCACAATCAAGTAACTAATATGAGTAACTTGCTGTAATTGTTATAAAAATGCTGTATATATCAAATGTATCGTAACGCAATGTAGCGCCTTTAAAGTGGGCCTCTCTCTCTCTCTCTCTCTCTCTCTTTAAGAAGCTCCTGCTCTTTCAGACTCTCCGCTTTCAGTGCGTCATCACAACATTCCTCTATCAAGCATTTAACAACATTTTAACCAATGTTTCACTGAGAATTAGTTCCTCTGATGAGCTCTGCAGATGCAAAGTTCCAACTGGTATTTGCTAATTTCTGCTACCGCTAGTTTGAAGGAGCTGAGTAGAGGAGTCATAAAGGAGGCCTGCTGTGTAGTGCAGAAGCTCTGCTTGGAGACTGCAGCTCCAGGGAGGAGCTTCGTCAAAATGGCTGCGCTCGGTTACACCACTCGTTTTCTGCACTCAGGATTGCTACTCGGGAGATTAAAAGATTTTTTAAACATGCATTAAATAATCATAGGAACTATAACAATTTGACTCGATGTGAAGCTCAAAAAAGTCAATTTTACATAAAACCTTCCCTGTAAACCAGTTAAGCACACTGTACTATACAACACAAATTCCCAAACCTGTTTTCATTAGTATTTGAAAACACAAAATTGAGAAAAATACATCACAATCAGCTTGTTTCAACAATTATAGATAGAACCATAACAAATATGAAATCCCATCAGTTTTACAACTTGGAACTTGAACACACTCAGCTTATGTGTAGCATAATTCCTGTATCTGTACTGCAACTTCTGAGGCAAATTTAACAAAATTCTATTCTACCCTTTAACGTGACACCTCTCCCTCCCTGAGGTGTGTCTCCGGGACAGGATGGATGACCAATTAGATTTAACTGTCTCTGATGCGCAAGTGCAAGCATTTGAAATTAAGTTGTAGAAACAAGCGATAACACTCTAATATGACCTTAGGAATATAACCAAAATCAGCCCCAAAGAATGAATGTGTACTCAGATATGTGCATGAAAAAAGTGTACTTTAATTTATTAGAGGAAATATCCAGTGTTCAGAACTAAATCAATAAAACACAAGTGAACTGTGAAAAAAGTCTAAAAAACTTCTGTACATTACTCAGTCCTTTATGTATTAAATGTAGGGAGAATTAATCAAGCGAGGGGGAATTATCTCTTTCATACCTCACAGGTTTGTTAATCACATCTGGATCCCTGGCTGTGACAACGCCAACGAGAGATCCAACTTTAGCATCTTCCTGGACTTCCATGACAGCTCCTTCCGCTGGTAGAAAGATGGGCGGCTCATCAACATCCGACACAGTGACCTTCACGATTGTCTGATCTCGGAAAGAGCCCAAGTCAACAAAGCGAGAGTCAACGTGTTTATTTACTGCCTCCACAATAACACTGTGGATCCTCTTGCTTTCGAAGTCCAGCGGCTGATAAAAAAAAACAAAACAAAACAAAAAATATACATATACATGTCCACCACATCAAAATATTCAGCAGTCACTGGGTGAGAGGCAGAGTAAATCCTGAACAGGTCAACAAAGATAACCAGGAACAAAACAGCCATGCACATCCCAAAAGACAATTTCAAGAGACCTCTTGACCTAACAGTCATGTTTTTGGACTTTGAAAGGAAGCTGGAGTTCTCTGAGAGTACCCATGTATGCAGAGGAAGAACATAAACATGATGAAGTCATGGAAAGTTAATATACCTGATCCTGATGCAGAAAAATAAAAGTGAATTAAACCATATTGTTCTAAAATTAAATGCAATATGCTGATTGGGATCACAGACCTACTTCAAAGATATCATAGGTATAGATGTTTCACGAAATCGCCAACATTACCTGGACCCACATTGCCAGTGTTTTCAAAAACTTCTTCCCACATGACAGCACAATTATCCAAGTTTAAAAAAAAAATAAATAAAAAAAAAAACTTTACAATTACTTTAAATGTTAAATAATAATAATAAAAATATGTGAAAACTTTTGCTATTGCACACATGATCATTTATTTGAAGGCCTTTACACATCTTCACCAGGGAAGGCATTCAATATGGCAGCACTGTAATTTTTATACAGGAATGAGCATAGATTCCAACACTGTTGGTGGCACTGTGCCAGTAGTGTAGGGGAAAAAGAAGACAGTTTTTACCCCTGTTAAGGTATTTGACCATTGCTTACAGCTAATTTTTTTGCCTTTAGGTAATGCTCACGGCAACATATCTAATCTAGTTCAAAGTTAATGGTATAATAGCAAAAAAAACCCTGAAGTAAGCATATTATACCTATTATAACTGATACTGCTCCGTAATGTATTGAACACAGTCTGGGCTTTTCTCCTGATTCACTGGAACATGCAGTTTCCCATTATCCTTTCTAGAGATAATCACTTTCAGACTAATTCAATAATATCAGTAAGTTGCTTTTCTTTTATTCATGTGAAGACAATGTGTACTTTGTGTATATTATTAATGACATTAGTATAGACAGGATTTAAAAGCAACCTGGTGTCCTCTCCCAGTGCAAAACCGTTCTTGGAAATAATGAATAATACGACATTACAAAAAAATCATCCTATATGGTATTGTTAGCAGAGACTACAATAGGCAAAAATATCACTAGAATGTGAATGAAATCATGTTCCTATGTAATATAGTCTCTAAATAAGACATTTTACAACTATTAGGAATTTTCTCATTAATTTTACTAACATATGAAAAATACCTACATCATGTTCCTTTCATTTAAAATAAAACCAGCAGTAAACAGAAACACTGCAGCAGAACTGCCTTAATTCAGATGTACCTTTTTGATGGAGACAACAGCTTCCTGTGTTTCAACATCTGTAGTGACCTTGAAGAGATCTCCTTCGTCAATGATCAGATAGCTCATATCTGTGTTCTCCCCCATGTCTGCATCAGTAGCAATGACGCGTCCAACCGGTGTCCCCACAGCTGCCCCTTCTGACACCGAAAACTGGTACATCTCTGGTAGATGGAGGAGGTTGCCGGAGGGAGAAAGTATAGACATTTCAAACAAGGGTCGTATTGATGGTGTTATATAAAACACCACAAAGAAGAATGAAGGAGCAAATGTTACGCAGAAATGAAGAGGAAAGCACCAATATTAGAAGAGTTTGATAGCCATAGGCAGGCTATTAGAGTAGTTGGTGGAGGGAGTAAATAGCTTTAATAAATAAGAAAAATGACTGAGAAAAGAAAGAAAATAGGATCATACCAATGACATGTTAAGACATACAAATTATAGTTAATACCATCCACCTTAAAGCTTTATTTAGCTTAGGAATTTTTTTTTACCGGTCCAGTCCTATATATTTTCCATTTGGTATTATAAAATAATTGCTTCAGAATGTGCTTTTATATTTTACCAGACTAAACCCAATAATTCTGCTAAAACGTCAGGAGTGTGCAATAAAAATGTATAATTTCTTCCACTGAACATTATGAACGAGATAAACAGCAGGAAGATGAAATATGATTGTTACAGGAACAGAAAACATCTGAGATCTTACATACATCGTATGTCATCCTTTTGTGTAACTGATATATAGAACTGTATTCCAGATTCTGCTTCCCAACATCCAGCAGTGGAGGTACTATACGTCTGCAGGGCTATCACTCTGACTGAGTAAATATGATTTACTGAGATGAAAAAGTGATTCATACACAAATATGAAAAGGTGTGTGAATGCATATCACTCACTGTCAAATAGACTGCTTGCACACTGGCTTAATCAAATGTAATACTGTTTATACTGTTAAAGTGCTAGTTTATCTAAAAACAATTGACTGCAAAGTTAATTAAATAATATCCAGAAAGAAAAGTACAATGTTTTGGTAAATGCATTTTTGTTTCTTTAAGGATGAGACACATACAGTATTAGAAAACTGTATTACTTCTACAAATGTACACATCTATAAAAACATGATGTCTATTCCTATACACATCATATCACACAATTATGTGTATGAAATAGTATTTTTATAATGAATAGTATAAAAATATGATTTACCAATAAACTCTTTGATTCTTCATGAACAATGTGGAATGACAACATTTTGAGAGCACATTCAGATAATGTCACTTCATTTCTATCAGTATTGTAGGTGATCACAAAGTACAGTAGTTTTTAGGTATGAAGTAGACAGAAAATGATAAGTGGTTTTCAACTGTGTTTAACAATTATTAGTTGTGCTCTCTTCATACAAGTAAGCCCTAAATTATTCACTGTTGATTTTTGGAAAAGGTATGAATGATAAATGTAAATACTTTAGTACATTGTTTGATTATCTTTTCTCTTTCTTGTCCTACAAGAAAAAAAATAAATCCATGTCTCTGCCAGAATTATGAATAATTATGAATAATTTTGGACTTAACTGTGTGAGAAAGAAGAAAAATTAAAATTAAAACTAAAAATAAAAAAAGAGTAGGAGTACTAAGACATAGCAAACATGTGAAAGAACACAGTCTGGTCAGATGAGACTGAAATTAAACTTTTGGCCAACATGAGGAAATCTATGTGTTGAGAAAAACTAACATTGCTCTTCATCCTGAACACTCACAACCAAATACCAATCAGATTTGGGAGTGGTTTCACAAAATAGGAAATAGTTCAAGGGGTATTTTGCAAGGTCTTGTACATGACATGTTTTTAAAAAATATAGATAAATAAGCTTGGTGCCGATCAGTTCTCCACCATTGATATGACACCTTTTCGTGGGACTGAAATGGCCCATAAATTTAATTTAAGCGATTTTCCCCAGCCCCTCATGAAACTACCTATTGGTGTCAATGGCCTGCAGGTTTGCACATTATTTGTCTTTTTATTATGCTCTCATTTCTCTTTCCAGAGAAAAGTCAGTCAGCTATTTCCAACTGCTTTCTTTTCTCCTCCTACACGACCATCTCTTTTAAAGTCTAAAGTAAGCGAATGTGCGGGAAACACTCACTCTGTGGAAAGCGTGGTGGGTTGTCATTAACGTCTGTGATCACTATGGTCACCGTGGTGGAGCCGGAGAGACCACCCATTTGTCCTGCCATGTCTGTTGCCTTGACGACCAACTCATAACGATCCTGTGTCTCGCGGTCCAAATCTGCCACTGCTGTCATGATTATTCCTAATGATTGAGAGAGATTGAAAGCAAAAGCCAGAGGGATAAGTTGAACAGTTAGTCAGTGAGGCCAGGAAAGGTTACATTAGTTGTTAGCTTAAGCAGTAACATGTTATAGAGTTTGTTTGTTTTTTTTGGGGGGGGGGTGTCAGTCTGAGTATCCATTTCTACTCAGTTGTGTATTAAAAGATGTAAATATCAGGCCCAAAACACTAACACTTCAAACTAAGAAGTTTCTAAGGGCATGAAATGAAGTTTCCAAGAAATTAAGGTTTGTGTATCTGTAGAATCAAATTTAATTTGTAATTGAGGTTTGTATGCTTGTCGAAAAGCATGTGTCTGTCTCTAACAAAAATGTATTTGTGATTCAGTTTTATAGTCTTTGTAAGCCTCTGATTACAGATACAAAGTTACTGTATGTCGGAAGACAAAGTGCTTAAAGTAATGGGTTTCCAAAAATCCTTAATATTTTAAGTATATATGTAGATGTACTAATCATAATATAAATCTCAAGAGGGAATTTATAGTATGTAGTATAGCTTCTCAAGTGTAGACCTTTAGAGTTGCTTGGGTGTTTTAGCAGAGTTATATGCTGGGTCACCTTCTCAGGGGCACCACCAGGAATCCAATGACAAAAAAACATAAATTGGGGCCCCTCTGCTGTTACAATTTCTTGAGTCTATTTGACCCATGAAAGGCATCAAATTTTAAAGTATATATCTAACCCTGGAAATTGATTAACAACTCTTCGCATCCTGCTTTTTGTATAACACTAATTTAAAATTTGAATGTGGAATCTGATCAAAAAAGCTGATGTTCTAAATGTACTTTTATTTTTAAGTAGGTATGTGAGGAATTTGTTTCTTTGATTTTTAAGGGGCGTCTTTTTAGTTTGATAAAGAAGTATTATGAATGTGTTACTTGTAAAAAAAACCCTACATTGTTCATAAATTGGCTTATAAATATACAGTTTGGAAATGAAGGACATGTAATGTAGTTATGTTGTTGTTTTGAGCCTAGATTTGGCAGAGAGTTTTCTTCTGGCTGTGTGATCTTAAGTGAGGTGTGAAAATGGTTTTGTGCTTTTGCACTCACTCGGTGCAAAGACTTGCTGAAGAATATATTTATGTGGAGCCTACTCATGTATATTTGTTTTACTGAATGTTTTTGTTATTATTTTTAAAAACAGAATAATCCTGACAGAGCCACTAGTCTCAACTGCTTCTGTTCATCTGCTCCTTGTCAATGCATAACAATGCAGTGTCTCTGTCAAAATTAAGAACCAAACGAGACCTGCTTCATACAGAAAAAGCTTCTATTTCTCAGAAAATTTATTTCATTATGTTACAGCTCTTAATTAACCTTGATCAAAAATATTGGCATAATTTTGGGATAATGGGATGCACAACAGAAAAATCAAGAACAAGTTCCCAGAGCAGAAATTTCTGAGAAAATCATCAGTTTTCTCAGAAATGTGATTATTAGAAAACAAAAAGTCATGAAGAAACCATTGTAGGTTCAGGGGTCTTTAAAATGTTAACTTTTTTTTTACAGTTTTGCAGGCTTGGGGAAACCCACATACTATCTTTTATTGGCTAGTCACAAGCTTTTGCTATTAATGTCGGCCAATAAACTGATGATTTGATATCTAATCAAAATCTCCAACACAACATTGGAAGCTAAGAGAGAAGAAAAGATAATTTTCCAGTTGGTATACTGTTGTGCAGCTGTAAACTTTCTCCAGAGTTTATGTACAAAGGATTCCTTAACAGAAAGAGAGTAGCAAATAACAGGAACACTTGGATGACTGGAAGCACTTTAAGTCTGCAGGAAAACTTTTCAGTTTTTCATGGGGTGACTTTCAGAACAATTAGTATACATAGCAAAAAAAAAAAAAAAAAATATATATATATATATATATATATCACATACATTTTAAATACATCATATATATTTAAAATGTATGTGATGGATTTGAAAGGCCTTGTTGTCCATCGCACGGTTAAGTCTGTTCCACTGCTCTCTACATGTAACTTGTCACATGAAGCGTGAAATTCTGCATGACACTACCGGCACACAGATCAGGGTTTGCCTGGCCCTGCACTGTGTCGCTGCGGCTGGGTTGAGCACGCTGTGACAGTGACCGGGCGGGTCTTGTCTCAGACAGCATTCGGATGTGGGCAAAATCCATGTACCAGTCACCAGATCCACATCACACTCAGAGGAGATTACTGCACATGCACCAGATCTGCACTATGCTGGGATCATGACCCCTCCTGACACCTGCATTAAATGTCTTTTGACTCTGATCCGGTTCAGGTCTGGGTCAATTCAGTCAAATAATGAAATAAGAATTATTTATCTGTGCCGCATTTGGGCCAAATGCAATATATTTATATCACCTGTGGACTTGGCGTGGAACTGTAATTCAGATTAGGCATAATTTAATTACACTGAAGCTCAGGGTTCACAAATGACCCCATGACAATGGTTCACAAGACAGAAGCTCATAGTCTTATTGAAAAAAGGGATAAAAGCTTAAAACTTATAAAAGTACATATTTCAAACCACATACGCCAGTCAAAAGAAAAGAAAAGGTGTCTACACATATTCCCAATCACATCTGTTGATAGTCAATACTGTGGTGTAGGACTATAACAAAGTAATGTGAATGAACAGCATTACTTAACATCCCTGGGTATCTCATCAGGTAATAGGAACAAACATTGCATGCCAACATTTAAATGGCAATATCTTCTTCAGTTTATTTAGTTCTTTATGTTTGACATCTTTAGAAAGCTTAGAATCCACAGTTTCATAATCTGTAAATAACTTGTTCCCGATTTTGTCATGGTCAGTCACTAGTGCTGAAGCAGCACAGTTATTCTGCAGACGAGCTGAACGGGAGAGGCCTTGTCACATTTGGCGCTCTGCCCATAAACCATTTTATGGCTTAGTTGTAATAAAATTAATAATATATATGGATAGAATAAGAGCATGGCAATTCCATCCTGAACAGCATTACAACTCTTCTGTGGTGGTAAGAGCACACTCATGCCTAACAAGTTAATATCCAGAAAGCATGTAAGGAATATAGTGTACTTTTTTAATACTGGGGAAGCATTTGAGACCAGCCTCTGAAGTGATGTGATGGTTAGAACTGGTTCCTTAAAAGGTTGGGTCTCTGCTGGAGCATTTCTATCAGGAGTTTGAATGTTCTCCTTGTGCATGCGTGGGTTTTCTCAGGATACTTCTCCTCCTACGGTCCAAAATTATGCATGTTAATTTAAGATTTTAAAGTGACCTTTGGTGTGAGTTTCTGTGAACAGTTGATGAGATCTATGTGTGTCTGTCCTGTAGTCAACTAACACTATCTCCTTGTTGTAGTCCAACCCTTCTCCACTGACAGGACAGCACAGATTTGCATGCAGAAAAGATAAGTGAGGGTGAGCAGAGTTTTCGATGGGAGTCTAAGGCTGAGCATTTTTTATTTGTCGGGGTGGAAAAAAATACACTTTGCCATGCAACTAGGTGATGCCAGCCACCTTTAGTGCTGGGTCATGTTTCTACTACTACATGCAGTAGTATGACTTAGAAGAAACAAATCATGTTTCTTTTTTTTTCAATTGTCATTTTCATCGGGGAAACTGAGAGTCTAATTCCATGTTCTTACAGCTGTTCTGAAGTTGTGGCTTTTACAGCCAATATAAAAATTGAAAAGAGGCAGTTTTAAAACTGAGATGTCAGCTTCCCTTTTATGGCTGTCACAGTACCATTACTTTGGCCTCTGTGCATAGAAACTGATGATCCATACATAGTGTATTGCTGCATTCACATTTTCATAGGCAGTGCCATTTTGCTTTGATGTTGCAGCAGACAAATGTGGCGTAGACAAAACTGAGATAACTCATTTACCTCCAAAAAAAAAATTGAATATAAACAGAGCATCTTTTTTTTTTACCTTTTTATGTGGTTTCTTGTCTGTCAGTGTGTTGAAAAAATGGAAGATTCATGCAGCAATACTTTCCTTGTATGAATATTGACCTTCATTTTGCCCATTATCCTGTCTTGCTTAATAGCAAGCAACTTTTTAGTCATGTCTGTGTAAATGATGCGATGAAGTGGAATGGTAGTTGTGAACAGGGAAGTGGAACAAACCATCCAGTCTTCCAGCTTATCCCACCAAGGTAGAGTCATTTATCATCCAGGCACCCAGGTGGACCAAATCAAAGTAGTGGACACCAAAAAAGGAATCATTAAGACTTCAGAGCTTTCCCCTCGGGAGGGCATTCTGAAGCAGCACCATGCAAAGTTCCAACTGCAAGTCTGTATAGGTCATGTTATAATGATCTGTAAGTTCCAGGTCTCAAGGGAAATGACAAATTTTCCATATGTAGACATGATGAAATGTTTCATCAACTGAAAATAAATGCAGAAATATAGTCAGTAATACAAAATAGTAGACTTTGATGTAATCTTAATGTTTACTTAAATTGATCAGCTTAAATCATTTTGTTAAGGTTTTATGTATGTCCTTATTTCCAAGCTACAAGAGGGGTCTGTGCAATGGTCATATACTTGTGTATTTCTTTGGAGTTTTGTAAGTTCACTTTTTGAATCTGTGTTTATTTTATACTTTTGTACACTTATTTCTGATATTCTATTGTCTGTGTCATTCACTTGCATTTTATTATTCCGAGTATGCTGCCATAGCAAGTGCATTTCTCACTGTGGGGATCAATACAGTCCAAGTCTACTATAGTATCTCAAACATTCTACTTAAATAATTCATTTCTAAAGTTCAAATCAAATTTAGATTCATAAAAAAATAGCTTTGGACTTCCAAGGTGTATTTAATGGATCATTATTTGAAGATCAAGTTTGTAGGAGATAAAGTTGAAAACTGGGGAGTAAAGCACTCCAGCAACTTTCAAGTCTAGAATGCCTGGAACCGTGACAGAGGTAAACTTTCAGAGTTGGAGGTTTTTCCATACATCTACAACTGGGGACAGAAAAATAATGTGTTAGTTTTATGCCAGCTGAAATGTGGCACACACTTTCAAAATAACTCTTTGTTTGTCTTTTCAATAAAGTGATTTTTTGTTTTTTTTCAACAAAACTTTTGGGGATTGTCAATATGTTCATTGTGTAAATTTGAGATTAGTCGGGGGGTTTTGTCAGTGAGTTTACCCTTAGAACTCTCCCATGTATGCCATTTTTTACATTTTTTTTTTCCTCATTATTGAAGCATGAATACTGACCTCAAATATGGAAAGTGAGGCCATAGCTGCTTTAGATGTTCGTGGTTCTTTTCTAACCTCCTGAATAAGTCATTGGAGTGCCCTCGATGTAACTTTGGAAGGCTGATGACTCCAGGGAAGCTTTTAAGGCTCTTCCTGTTTGTTGGAGTCTCAAAGCCTTAAAATGGCTTTGTAACCCTTTCCGGGTTGGTAGATATCAATGACTTTGTTTCTGACCTTTTCTGAAACATGTTTTCTTTTATTCAAGTCAAGATTATCTTGTTTATTATATTTAAGCCAATTTGACGTTGGCTAACAGGTTCAATTTAAGCACTGTCCTGAACCTACTAGTCTAGCAGTAAAACAGGCCCTGGTGTGGGTAGATAAACTGAACCAAATACATTTTAATAATGACAGTTAATTTGTGACTTAACAAGAGCCAGGCTTTTTTTTTTGGGTAGCTATTTTCTTCCAATACATCGTATTATTTGAAAACAGATATTTTCAATAAACACAGATTATTGTTGTTTGAGCTTAAAATTGGTTTGGTGACCTAAAACATTAAAGACAAAAAGCAAAAACAGATGAATTTCATACAGATGCAAATAATTTTCCACTCCATATCTAACAACTGACACATTTATGGTGTTACGTTTTACAGAAATTACATGGCATAATATTGCTAGTCACTGGAATGGACCTTCTTGGCAAGAATTGTAAAGCAATGCATAACCAGTTGTTATTATGGTTTAGGCTATGATCTTGAACATTTTGGTCTGTGAAAATTAAGCTGATAATTAAGCACCCAGCACAGGAAAAGAATGAATAATAAAAAGCAGCTTTTAGAGTTTCTTCTTACCAGTATGTCTATCAACAGTGAAGAACTTTTCTCCATCCAGTACACTGTACACCACTCTTGCACTGCTGCCGTATGTAGGGTCGTCAGCGTCTGAAGCAGTAACCTTCATGACAGATGTTTCTGTAGAAGACAGACAGCATAATGTAAAAATAAAAACGGCAATGGAGGCTCCAGAGCCGGAAACCCACTAGGGACTAGTCCTGGAATCATAAATCAGTGCAGGCTAGAGTCAAACTTGTTTTAGATCTGTCTTTGTGAGGACAAATGGAGGCTTGAGAACTTTTAAACACACTGGTGAAGTAGAGCTGTTCAGCATAGACAGCTATGGTTTAGGCTTAGTTTCATTTAAACCTGGTGTTTACAAATGGGGTCCAACTGACCCCACACCCATGAAACTTGTATCATTTGCCACAGTCCTCCATGTTTGCCTCAGTCCTCGCACGCACAAGGGTTATGTCAGTGTTTGGTGGAACATTTATGGTTAAGCAAACGTTGAGACCTAAAAGGTGATCTCTTAACATAAATAAAAAGTCATGTGTTTAATTTTGTACAAATACCAGCATCTGCATTCATACATATTTCATACTTTCGACATCAATACATTTGTGGGTTATTCAACCTTTCTGCACATAATTTCTGCACATAATTTCCCTTACAAGTATTTTGAAGTTTCAAATTACCTTTTCACAATGCATATAAGCCACAACATTACTAAGATTTTTTGTTTTCTTTTCATCTGCACAGTCTCACAGAGGACAGCAAACATGGAGTTTTCTGTCAACATCTTCAAAGACTCTCACAAGCTACACAGATCTGGATCAAACAACATCTGATTACCAGCACTTAGGCAAAAAAAGCAGAATTTTTTGTACACGACATCAGGGTGTGTGGCGTAGTTCCCATTATTTTACACTCCATGCGATATTTTTGTCTCCAGTGTTCATGCACAAGCCTCTGGCAACAGATACGCGGGCACATCGTCCCATTTAGTCACACATTTTAGTTAAATCTCAGCCCAGAGCTTTGTAAACTTTAAGTTCCTAATTAGAATGGTAAGAAATGACTGCATATTTGTTTCCCATCTTAGCACATTTTTTTTGCCTCTAAATATATTTGTAAAAGAAAAATGAAGGTAAAAAGAGGTAAAAAAGGAAGCTGTTTAGAGACGTCACAGGTCTTAAAGGACACAGAGTCCGTCTCTGTCTCCAATCATCTGGCCAATTCTATGGGTAATTACTGGCAGCTGGTGTTGTCCAATAAAGGTCACCATTGTAGCCCGTCTTAGAGCCCTGTCATGCTACTGTCCAGCTACATAATGACCATATGCTAATGATGCTAATTAGCAGGAAGTGTCAGAGCACTGTTTGTTTCCTGTCATTGAATGGAGTTCCTAAGGGGAATAGGGAGAAGGGGCACTGGATTACCATTAAGGTCAAGCAAGCCATTAAATCACATGCCTTGGATTACCACTCCAAGGTGCCATCTGAACCACCTTTTTGTACCCTACTGTATGTAGGCCTGTATTGCCAAATGCATTGTGAAATCTTCAGTAAAATGTGGATTCACTTGCAGAATTAATTTAAAATATTACTCATAAATATGCTGGAAAGAGGTTTTAATTTGCATTGGAACCATGAATTATATATATAAAAAAAAATAATAATAATGCGGCATTCCAGTTGAGAGATTAGGGAGGTATCGTACTTTAATGGAAATATGAGACTGTAAAAGGTAAGGTATTTTCAATTCTAGCAAAAGCCATAAATGTATCTCTTATTTACTCTGCTGATTATTCTGCCCATGCTGCTTTGGGTCTAACAAAGCCATTTTATCCATGGGATTACTTGCTTATCTTAATTTTCCCAGGTAACACTCAGTTAGACATCGAGCTGTTTCTGGATACTGCTGGGAGCAGCGTCAGATGGTATGAAAGAACTATAGAAATGTAAATGTTTCTTTGATGTGTTTATATTAACTGGAGAAAGAAATGAGTTTGGCTCTTGGATTCTTATTTACTTTTAGGGTTCAAGAAAATTTTATGCAGGGAAAGTCATTACTTAGAGAATCTGCTGGCAGCACTAATGGAATTTTAAGTGTTTATGAACTTGTATGAACTAATTTAAAAAATATATATATATATATATATATATATTTTTTTTTTTTTTTTTTTTTTTTTTTTTCTATGGTGACTATACATACAGAAGGGAAATGTATCTATTCTTGGGTTCACTATTTAAATGTAGGCTTTTCTCACAGCAGTAAAATAAATTACTTATCTGAGATAAAGCAATGTGTATTTAAACTATAATGATTGAATAAACCACAAACAACACAGGGATTTATTTTTTCGAGATGAATACACACATGTTTTGTTTGATGTTTTTTTTTTTTTTTTCTTTTTGGTTTCAGGTACGAAAAAGTAACAATAGTAACTGACTGTACATCATTGGAAATATGATGATGGATTTTTTTTACATTAAGGTCTTTGATTAGTAAACATGGATGGAAAGCATACATGCAATCCATTTTTGATTTGCAACACCAATGTTAAGAGACAGACCAAATACCACTTGTAAGATTTCTTTATGAATTTAATATTGGATCAATATATCGTTGTCTGTTTTTCCAAACAAAATGGTCCTCTTAGTTGCCTACAAACCAAACCAAGGTATTGGCAACAATGCTGGTTTTCACTGACTTTCCCAAAGCGATTTTGGAGGAGAACGACAGATTGTATGTGCCTGACTCAATACATGTCCAATCACAAGAAGCTTGGTCAGTCAAATGTGTGTTAACCTAAGATTAAGGTATTTCTAAGTGAAACCTTGCATGTTTTCATTTTTTGACATTTCTGAGAAAATATTTTCCACTTAAAAAAAAAAAAATCATATGCATTGAATCCAGTGTTACTGTGAAGTGAAACTTCAATGTGCAGCCTGCAAATATTTTCATTATTTGTGAACATATCAGTCTTTTTCAAGGCCAACATACTCGTAGACCGCCATGCACCATTACACACACCATTCAATTTGAAAAAAAGAAACAAGATAGTTGTCCTAACATGTAAGCTAGTCGACCTTTGGATGGTAGGAGGAAAGCACACAGAGAGCACAGTAGGTTCTACAGGCAAGACTCAGAGGGAACCCTTCCAGATCACAGATCTAACATCTGCAACACAGGAAGAGCTAAACTTTGGGACCCTTTTTATAATCAGAAATTATTAAAATTCTGTCTAGTTACAGACAACAAAATATGCAATTTTGTAACAGGTAAGGACTATTAAGTAAACCAAAATGGTTTAGAAAAGTATCACACCATGATTTGCCTCAGCAGGAAGGACTAGACAGGGTTGCAATGGCTCTTTGCTGTGCAGCATTAATGAGGGTACAGCTTTGTTATTCATTAAATGCCTTAGCCTTAGTGGAAAAGTAATTGGGGGAGAAATTTATCACTAATCTCAATCTCTATCCACATTCTTTGTTAATATTTCTATAATTGTATCATTTATTTCTGTAAAGTGCTTACACTTCCCAAGGGTGGGTGGGATTAACATAAATTTAAACACAGTAAATGAGCTAACAGTTTGCATAATTATTGCTTTTTACAGTTTTGAAACCTTTCTAATCAATCTTGTTACTGGAATTCAAACTTATTTCAACATAGTTATGACATTTCTTTGTAAGAATTTACAGCAGGGAAGCAGTAAATGTGTGTGTGAGTGTGGGATGGATTTGTTTTTTTTTTTTTGTTGTTGTTTTTATTTTTATTTTTTTCCCCAGATATATATTAATACTATATTTTATGAGTAATGTAAATAATATTCAAGTAAAAAAAGCTAATCATATGAGGTGACAATACACAAGGAGGATGGTTGCTTCTGGGGTGTGGAGGATTCATTGGGGGATTAGTGACAATGGCTATATAGTCAGATTTATGCATGAGTTTGGTTTAATGGTATCAACACAGGCTGTCGGAATGGCTTCCCACACCATTTCAGCACTCTGGGAGAGATGGTTCAATTACTGCAAAGGGAGCAGGAGGAGTGAGCCACGTGTGAGACACTAGACTGACAGCTATTTAAGAGGCAGTCTCGTAAAAGAGATTTGTGCCTATCTCAGCTGGTGCGATACTGGTACAGGCTTCAATGGAGGGGTCTAACTACTGCAACACTGAGCCGCTCTCTTGCCTCGACCCACCTTAATCTGCAGGACTGAGTGCTCCCTGCCCACATTATGGATCATTTAGTAAAGCCATAAAAGCTGAGATGTTTTCACATGAAAAGTTATTCCTTTACTACTTCAAATCTGATTCATTTCTCTCTCATCCACATAAATGCCCCAGGAGAGGGATGGCAGAGGGAGTAAGGCAGAGAAAGATGGGTGAGAGTGAATGAGGTTTAAGGAGAAGAAAAATCTGTGATGTCATAACAGCCAGTGGCCTGCTTACATTGATCCTCTTTCAGTTCTCAACAAGGATTTAGGGATATTTTTCATCTCTGCTGAATGATATTGTAAAATCTAATCTTTGTTTGCTTCTGAACTTGTGTCTTTTAATAGATCAGATCATGGTTTGTCTTACAAGACAGTGTTCTGAGCCAGTGTGGCACATCAGCTTTATTTTTATTTTATTTTTTTTTTTTGCATTTTGTTAATATGGGTGTTTCTGTGGGGGACTAAATAATAAAAAAGTATTACCTGTAAACACAAAATCAAAGGCACAAAAGCCAGCATATAACTTTTTCCTTTTATAACTTCTTAACTCACTCTGCATGTGTGTTTTATGTTGTTTATTACTAAATTTATTTTTGAAAAGTCCAGTATACTGTTTGGAAAAGAGTGCCAGTGCTTCTGTGCTATATCACAGTTCTATAAAACATGTTTCAATCTTGTGTTTCATAATTGCATATTTATCATGCTGCTGTCTTTTCTTTAAGGTTGGACAATTTTACATACTGAATCCCATATTACCACTTTGTTGCTTATCCTCTTCCCCAAAGATGTAAAAGCATGACCTTGCCTGCTGAGATCAGCCAAAATCAATTATATCAGGCAGTGTGGTTGAGTGCATATTTGTGCATGTTGCTAGTCATATACATAAAGGTAGCTGGGAGGATTTATTGATTGTAACTTTCCTGCATTGCCGCAGTCCTTTCTCTTGTGGTACCAGTGTTTGGAAATACCTCCTCTATTGTTAGTATGACAAGGGTTTATTATTGTAACATTCGTTCTGTGGAACCAATCAAAGTCAGAGAAGCAAGAACAGTGATTATTACATAAACTCCTCTTTGGAATCTCTGCATTACATGAAGAGGGTTTGGGGCATCCCTTATGCTAATTATACTGCAGTGCAGGATAAAGGTCAGGAGATCAAGAGCATACAAAATAAAGCAAAGACTTACTTGGTCTGTCTTGTATTTTGTAATCTGAGTTTGCAAGAGTCTTAAACACTTAATGCTTACAAAGACAATTTTTGAGTGTGGAGTCATATTTAAAAGAAATTTTTGTCAGTTGTAAATGTGGTCTATAAATTATGAGGGATCTCAAGCATATAGCCTTGCATACATTTCTTGATTAATCATGAAGTATTCATATATAAAAATACAAAATATATGTTGAGCAAATACATTTTGTGTGCATGTATGAATCCTAGTATTGTTCCTTTGAACATCCCCAATAAATATGGAATTATGATTTGAATGATTAGACATGTTGTGCACAGTTACAGAAACTCTTTGACATAGTTTGATAAATGAGCTTAAGAATATAAAATATTGAGTAACATTTGGAACAATTGTGATTTTCAGTAATTCATAGCAATTATCACAAAAACTGGAGACCTGTTAATGTATCTTGCCGGTCTTTGGACAATTTGACTTGTCAGTCAGTGTGACCACAAGTTTAAGGCCAAGGCACAGATGTTATGTATATTTCTGCCACTCAACGGGTCTGAAGTCATTTATGATGGAACCCGCACCAACCACAGGATTATCCTGTGGATTTTTTTTACACCATGAGCTGTTCACTTAGATACATTCTTATCCAACTCCAATGGAGAAGGGGGAAAAAAAAGACGTCTCAGAGACTAAATGGTTTCATACCCGAGAAAATGTGCTGTAGTACTTTATCAGTCAGCTCACATAAAAAAGAAGAAAAAAACAGATTGATGGATGTCTTAGTATGCAAGTTGTAACACAGTGTAATAGTGATTTTAAATTGGAAAAGGCCTGTCTTTATTACTTCAATATTAGCAGGCCGTGAGGAGCATATAAGCTTTTGCTTTAGGGTGCCACTGCCAATAATGTATCTGCACTATATGTGCCAAAACTAAAAACTCAATTATTTCACAGCCTAATGCAACTTTTGTAATTATCAGACCTACGACATACAGTTTACTTTACCCACAGTTTATTTATTTATTTTTTTTTATCGTCTTATTTTAAAGCCTAGCTCAAAGCTGCATTAATATTTAAGACTTACTAAAGATGGCAAACAAAAGGAGAGAAAAGGTAGATCAAATTTAATATTAATGAGAATGCCTTGAAAAGTACAAACCTTAGTTCAACATCTCATTAAGTGTGAACTACTCTGCATTTGCATCTATGCATCATATCAAAGATAAAGAAATGCACAAAATCTTCTTGCTATATGTTTAAAATATGTCATTCATTTAAAACAAAAAAAAATTGACAAATAAAATGTTGTTCAGGAGTCTCTCAATCAATTAAACTCACAGTGGTGATAAAAAGATAAAAAATAAAAAAACACTCTTTATTTCTGTTTTTCTTCGTTTTTAAGCAGAAGTCTCCAGGTTTTGGGTCAAAACTGAAACATGGGACCGTTCCTGTTTTTTTTTTTTTTTTTTTTTTCCACCTTTCCAAATAGAATTGCGTCTAGTTTGTCTATCTTAAGAAAGTAACCCAAGAGAATGATGCTGCCACATTGTTCCTTTCATAATATGTTGCGTTGTTCTTGTGCTAAACCCAACTTTAAGCCAGGCTTACATGTTTTCTTTGGAAGAAATAGATTATATTGTTCAACCCTATTCTTTAGTGCAGACAAAAAGAGAGTACAGGAAACTATGACCTGCAGAACTCAACCAGTACAAACTAAGAATTCCTGTGTTACTTCCATGTTCTTTGTAGTCTTCTGACCAGTGTCAATCTTGTCTTCATCAGTCTTTAGTTTCAATTAGGTTTGTTTTCATATTCTTTTAAAATATGAATCGCTTCCTTTACTGTGATATGATATTGGCTGTGAATTTTTAATACCCTTTTCTTTATGAATACATGGTGTACACTTTGATACTCATGAGCCCCTGTGACCCCTCCATAGTCTTAGCATGATGCTCAGGAGGAGCACGGCAAATGTCACGGTCAGACAGTGAGGAAGTGGGGGTTGTCCCATCAGACCGTCATTTCCCAAACCCTCACAAAAATAAATATTTCGTAAAAGCACATGTGTAGAAAAGCACATGTACAGAATGTGTAGAAAAGATACACAAAACCTTTGGTGATGCTTGTCTTTTGGTGAAAATAGAATTTAGATTTTTGGATTCAAATTCACATTTAGCAGATGTTTCAATGTAGCTTCACTGAAGTAACTCGTAGCAATTTTCCATAAAATATATTTTGCACATATGTTTTAAGGCATCATGATGTTGTTAAGTGGAGCAGTTTTGAATCTTTCTGCATAAGGGTAAGAATGTATATGTATATCAACTGCATATTGTTCACAGTAAATAGAAATCCTTCTAATACTAAAAGTTATGGAACTTTTTAATTTTGCATCTTGTCCTAGTGTGTGGCATTAAGTAGCCTTCATAATGCAGTTGGGTCCAAAGGGATGGCTCAGGGCTTTTTGCCAAAGATAGATTGGATCTTATTCATAATAGAAGAATGTGTGTTTAAATGGACAGACCTGTACTCTTACCATTATCTCATAAATGAAAATGAGGCAACATTAACTTTTAACATTGTGGATGATTTGCATTAATGATGGATCCATTATTTGAAATTAAATAAGAATTGAACAGACAGAGAAATAAAACCATTAAGTTGTAAGTAAGTAGTATCATTCAACATATTCAGCAATGGATATATTTTGATATTGTAATATTATTCATCTGTGATCTTTATGTATACACGAATGTAAATGTAACAAAGTGGTAAAATGTTGAGTCAAAAGCGCCATTAGGAGTAAATTTAGATCACATATTTGACACAAAAGTAGATTATTTAAAAGATCTCTGATACTCCTCCCATTGGGCCTTCATTCAGGTAGTACTTACAATAATCCACTGAAGCATTGGACACTGCTTTTAACCTCATACTTTGTTGGATTCCACTAATTAATTGCAAACACTCATTTATCCTCCAGCAGTAATCAGCACCCTTTTTTCTGGTTGATGAATTGATGAATAGCAAAAATGTACAAAACTTAATACTTCAGAGTAAATCAAACTGGATCTTAGTTGCTTGTTGAGAAATAAAAACACATCAAACTGAGAAATGTTATTTCTTGTAAATAACAAATCTTACTGTAAACCACCAAAACACCTTAATTTACACATGACAGTGATTGCGACTGTCATTAAACATTTAAAAAGATGTTAATAAATTAAATAAAAATAAGCCAAACATATATATATATATATATTTATTTATTTATTTATTTATTTATTTATTTATTTTTTTTTCTTCTTAGCAACCACTATCTTTTTGTTTTTCAAGAATATTATTTTTTTTTCTTTTAGGTCAGTGAAGGCATTCCCCTTGACACAACCCCAACTCATCAAAACAACCAGAATCCTAACCTCCTAAAGTGTCTTTGCTGGGCTAATAATGAGAGGTTAAGGGTGAAAGGAACCTGGCCAAAGTCTTTATTGCAGATTTAAGTTTTAATCAGGGAATCTCATCTCATGTGGATAACATTGCTGCACATTACTTACTCTATCCCACTAATGCAGAGAGAAAACATAATGCGCACAATTGTTATTTATGTAAAAATGCTGAACAGGCAGATAGTCAAAGAGACAGAAAGCCTGTGTGAAAAGGGACAGACAGAATCGAGGTCTTTGACGCCATGACTAAGAATGGCATAGGAAGACATGACAGGAGTGATAAGTAAAGATGAATATGCCCCAGGCAGCTGACTGCTGATTACTTTCCTACTATTACAGCCTTGTGTGTTTCAAGACAATTTGCCTATACAGTTGGCTGTAAAACAGCATAGTGTGCAAATCCCTGGTGTGGCTAATGCTCACAACCTGCTTCAAATCACAGCATAAAATGCAACCCTGCTTCACATCACAGGAGCCGTGTTCAAAATTACATTATAAAAAACTGCTGATTCCAACGGGGTTTCAAGCATATCGTGGGTTCATGCAAGAAAAGAACAAAATCGTGAATACACAACGTGTTACTAAGCTTTTACACCCTCCTCATTTCACGAAGTCAAAAATCATCTGCAAACACACAAAACAAACTACAAAAACAGTGACAACTGGAATAAATTTTAGAGAAACTGTGGATGATGCTAAGACATTTGCTAAATGTAAACAAGCTTATTAATAAATCACAATAAAACCATTACACCTTAAGAATGCATATTTTCCTTTATGGAGGCAAAACCACATTCACAGTTTACTGTTCAGTCAACATGAAAATATTTTTTTCTTCACTGTTTTCACAAGAAATATTTACCCACTTTGTTTTTGGAAAACAGAATAACATTACAGACTGAATATCAGTATAGAGATCAGAAGGAATCCACTCATGTCCATCAACACTACCAATGCTTACTGCAGGCACAGCAACACTGCTCATGGGTTTTGAATTGTATTTTGTGAGGAAAAGTATCACTATTGGCAAAATACTATACTGGTCCTCCTAAATACAACATTTGGTAGTCAGTCAGAGCCTCCGTTTCAACACCACAGACTTCCCCAGAGCTGGGAAGTGTCATCCCTCAACAGTGGAAGCACACTGTCTGGTCCCCCTTTTTAAGCATTTGGTCCACCATGATGATTTGCCTCTCCACAAGTACTAAGACAAGTACTAGTAAACATTGTCTAGCCAGGAATTTATTCTTTTTCTTCTTCACTTTTTTTATTGTCTTTGTCCTTGTGACTTTATTGTAGACACGTCAAAAAAATAAAAAATATCACTAGCTTTACTGATGTTCAGTAATGCAGAACTGAAGCAAAGACTGGCAGGGCAGAAGAATGCTTGACTAAGCACTTAATGTTATCTCATTAGGCGAATACAGCACAATCATGTTTAAAACATGAACTGCACACCTACTTAGTGCGTAATTTGACTGAAGCGAGACAGGGTCAAACAAAGGTGGAAGGGTCATGGCAATTAAAAGTGCATTAACTGCTATTAACTAAGTAAAGCCTCTGTTAGTCCATGTTTCTCTTTCGCAACAGGCCTCCTTTGTCTGCTTAAAGAGGGCTGCACAGTTTTCAGAACTCTGTTTTTCTTTCTTCAGTTTATTTTTACTTCACCTTTTTTTCGGCCTATCTTATTGCCTCTCTCTCTCAGTCATGATAACACATACTCACTCTTCCACCCCATTCAGTTTTGGAGCACACTGTCGGCAGAAAATGCCCATGGTTTGGATCATGCTGAGGAAGCAGGAATTAATTCCAATCAGGCTTGAATAGGGTAAAACTCATTCCATTTTGCAGCACTCCTGTAGTCATTCAAACAAAAATGTGCCCCCTGTTTACTGAACCTCTACTGCATGTGAATAAACACAGACACACACACGCACACACGCAAAGTCACACACAACATGCTGATCACACATGGTTTTGTGATATCGCTTGGCAGCCAAACAGAATTTTGTTTATTAAACATCAGCTGTTTTTGACATTAATGCCATGCTAATGAAGCCTCATACACCCTACTTTCACCTTTCTTTTCCATTCCACTGAGAATTTGAGGCAGCCATGGGGTTCTGCTAATAAGGTTGCTAACAATAAGAACATGTTTGTCAGGATTAGCAGTATTGTGTCACTGTTAAAAGCTTTACCAGTAGGGTTTACTGTCACAATCATCTGCTTTTCTCCAAGCACCTCTCTTGTACTTTATGTACCTCCCCCCGAACCCTCTTGCTCAACATCATTTTCCTAAAAACATTTCTTTTGTCAGAACAAACCCCGAATCTCATCAGGTTTTTCGTCTTTGCTTCTTTTACTTACCAGCTCTGTCACACTAAGTTTCAGTTTCATTCTTGCCAACAGATTAAAGCTGTATGTCACTTTGCACAGTTTACTTAAATTCAATTCTACTTTCTAACATGTCATCTCCTTTGATGTTCAATTATACTGTAGGAGGAACTGTGGCCTCTAGAGACCTTTCAGGGTTTCTTTGATCAAAGGAAGTAGCATTACAGTATACACACCTCTAATGCAGAGTTTAAATAGAGGTTATATAACCAAAATCTCTACACACCATAGACAGCTTGAAGCCATTCTGTGTTCAAAGCCTCAAATATCTTATTCAGAGGACACTTCCCTAACTGTGCAGCAAGACGTGTAGCTTACCTGTAGGTGACAGTTCTGCCACACTGCCGATGTAGGGGCCTTCCAAGAATTGGGGCTCGCTGTCATTGATGTCCTGGACCTTGATGACAAACTCGGACTCCGGTTCCAGAGGGGCATTGGTGAGACGGTCTCGGGCCTGAGCTCGAAGCGTGTAAAAAGCCTTCTCCTCTCGGTCCAGTCTCTCTGTAGCATGTATGTCCCCTGTAAGCTCGTCGATGATGAAGATAGAGCCTGCCCCCTCTCCTGAGATGGTGTACTTGATATTGCCCTCACCTTCATCTGAGTCTGTATGGATCTGAAATTGGATACAGATGTAATTCAATGCAAATTAAGGCTCAAAACAGGAGAAACCCTACAGAGTTTGTTTCAGTGCAACACCACAATTTCAAAGTAGTTTAGTTATTTACTTATTTAAAGAAATAACCAGAAATAGGACAGCATAAAAACAAAAACACCACATCAGACAGAGCAGACTCAGGGTGTCATAGTGGTTCTGTTTGATATATATATATATGGATTTTGTTTCCTGCTAACCAATGATCTGATCGTAATTCATTTACCCATGAGTTAATTAGCCTTTTTCTGTATTTTATTTCACGTACATGTATTGTTATTTCACACCATCTTCTGTCTAAGCATATATATAACCTGTCATTTACTACTTCATATGAGTTTGTTTTTCTCTGTAGTTAAGTACCGTCCATTTACAACTTGACTATAATCTTATTTCCTGAATATTTGTTACATCATATTGTAATCTATTGTAATTCCGATTCCTTTTGGAACCTGTGGCCAGAATGTGACCCCTGAACAACAACAACAAAAAATTACTTTGACTAACCTCCAGTTGATACACTATTTATAGCAATCAAATAACTCCAATTCCTTATTGTAACCTCTAAGTTGATGACAACATTACTTTGATTTATTGGTTGTCAATGCTGGTACAAAATGTCTACATGGTACTTATGAATTGATTTATCACTGATGAGGAAAATGGAAACATGAAATAGCAAACTGACAAGCCCCCACATATTAGATCACTAAGGCAGTGACAGTAAAAATGTAGGGGGTACATGGATTGATGAAGACCTCTGTGATAAAGAGCTAGGTGAATTTATTTGGTTGAACTGCAGCATATTCAAGTCATGCAGGCTCGCTGAAGAGCACATTTTAATCTGAAGGTATCTTACATAACCTATCAACTGTTTGATTTAAGACATCTATGTAACAGTCAAATGCTGTTTGAATATAAGATGGTGTGTGCTCTATAAATCTCTCTTATGCTCTTGTGGTGAAAAGTAGTGCTAAAACATGGCATATAAGCAAAATTATATCTTAGTACAGCTAAAAAAATATATCATGAAAGAGTAAAAAAAAAACATTTTCAATCATTTCATAAAACTAAACTCATACAATAGATTCATTAAACATACAGTTAAATATTCCAAGCATTCATTTTTAATGAGTATGACTTCGACATAATGAAAATTCAAAATTCAGTATTTCAGAAAATTTGAATAATATGAGTAAATCATATAAACAATAAGTCTAGGGAAAAGCATGATAGGAAACTTTGCATTAACAAATAGTTCAGCTACAGCCTTGAGAAGATGGTCAGGGTGATCCGTTCAAAAATCTGCATAAGTTTCATAAGGAGTGAACCGAGGCAGGAGAAAGAGCATCAAGAACAACTGTGCACCAACAAACCATGCATATAAAACAAGTGAGATAAAAGATAAAAAAAAAAAAAAAAAAAACTGAATAAGAATACAAAGCTCTAATTTAATTATCTGTGTGGTATGAGCAGTTAATACATAAAATGGTAAACTTAAAATGTGGTACAGCTACTGCAAAGGTTTGGTCAACTTTATTTTTCCAGCTTGTTCTGTTTTTAAAATGTGTTAAACTCTTCCATATATTAACATCTTTTTTTGTACAGATAAATCAGCAAGAATGGAGATTAAGTGTATTTTTCCTTTTGAGGATTAGTTGCTGCAAAGTGCATTTACAACTGCTAAAATATTTTTTGCAAGTAGCTTTTTTGGTTAGTTTGTGGCCTGTCTGTTTGCAAACACCAGACAGACTGTTAGATTGTTTGTCAAACAAATTACATTTAGTCATCAAATGAGGCCAAAGGAAATTAGAATGCAGGAGGTATTTCATCAATTCCCTTATCTTTTTCTCTAAATGGAACTGTATATTTAGGTCTGCTTCCCTTTCTTTTTACAAACTGTCATCATTGCACCTGATGAAGACTCTATTTTAATTCAAATTTACACCTCGCTTGTACAATGCACCCTTCACAGGATGTGACTCTCAAATTAGGGAATCAAAGTCTGTTCAAAGATTGTAAAAGGAAGAGACAGAGAGGCGCCAGGGCTGAAAAGTGAACCTAAGCGACCTCCAATAAATCAAAGCGTTGTTCCTCCTTGTGATTTGAAGACATTCCTGGCGTAGTGGTAAGAGGAGCATCAGTCCCTCATCCCAACATCCCCTTTGGCTCTTTAGTGGGCACTCTGGACATGCTTTTCTCTCACTCTCATTCACCTTCTATCTGTAATCATAATTCAAAGCTGTCCTTGCAATGTAACTATAGTTCAATCCACTGAGGAAACCATGGGAGAAGGGAAATTGCCCTGTCCTCCTGGTTAATATTTTATAAAGGCTTAATTAAATACAGACTTCTAATACCCTTCCAGGGATTTTCATTTAGTATTTGTCGTAAAACTGCAAAATAACGCATGCCTGTACCCTGATATTGCCTCCCTCATCCATTTTCTCCCACATTCTTTTGTCTGTCTGTTTTTGCCCTCTCTCACCATTGTGAATCATCTGGAAGAGAAATACAAGAACAGTCGGGGAAAAATATACTGCTGGGTACTTTGAGGTATCAATATTTCAGTTAGGATAATAAAAAAAGTTTCATTGGTCCAGACTCAGAGATATCCAATAAAAGTGAGCTTACTCCTTCATCGCAGAGTTTTTTTTTTTTTTTTTCTTCCGGACACTCACTCTTACTCAGCCTTTGTTTTTCTAAATTAGATTGTGTAGAAATGTGTGTGCATTTGGGATATGTTTTCATTAAATGTTGATCCACTTGCACAAATACTAGGACTATGGAAACATCATTCTACCTACATCTGCTCCAAGTCACACACACACACAACCTACTGTGCCTGCTCATTCACAACCCCCCCCACACAAGTAAAAACATTGTGGGTTTTCCTTTCTCCTGGATTAATTTCCACCCTCAGGCTTTCTATACCCATCTTTCTGTCAGTGTATCCTCCTTGGTGTGATACAAGCTGGTAGACTAAAAAAAAAAACTAAGTTAACTTAGCTAAAGTGGACTTTGAGTACCAAAGGTCAGAATGAGAGTGCAAGTCCCTTGCACTGCAAAAACATAACCTGGGGTGCAAATATGACATAAAGAGGGGAAAAAAAGAAATATCAAGCTTTCCTTGTGCCTATCAAAGCACAAGTGTAAAAATATGTTCCCTTCCGATATTTCACATAGTTAAAATGCTTTTCCCTCCCTGATCATCAATAAATCAAATGACATCTTTTGTGTTTTAGCTTCAGATTAGCCTGACCATTTCCTTCTTAAGCAATTTTGACATATAATATATTTAACAATTGAAGGTAAAACAAGGTGCCTAGTAAACTCTTTTCATTGATTCTACAAAATGCTTTAACCCACATTTATGTAGTACAGAATGAATAGAACACACACAGAAGTGTGATTATACTGCTTGAATCCTTGAACGAAGCACTTAAGCTTTGTTTTCCAACAGAGTCGGTTTAGGATGCTGTTGTATTCTGCTTCACTCACTTCAGCAACACAGACCTCCCACCTTAACGTGATCTAACCGTTTCTTCCATCTTATTAGGATCCCACATTTCCACTCAAACACTGTGACTAACGAGAGACACTCTTTCTTCATCTCTAGCCTGTCTGTCTTCAGCAGGCTAGAGACTTTATCTGAAAAAACGGGCTACAGGTCTAAATTAAGTCAGCGCTCGAGTGTCCTGCACAGAATAGATCTGTGTGATTCTACAAAATTGCATCAACCATAGTGAAGAGAATACTCCCAAGGTGGGAAGGCTACTCTGTCTTGTTACAATACCAATGTAATCCACCTAATTCATCTTTCCTCAGTGAATTTAAAGCATATGCTTGGAGATACTGGCGTTGCCACAAATAAATGAGCAGATGGTGAGCTCTTAATAAGACCCATTGTCGTTGGTGTCAAACTTGCAATAACTTTTAGGATTTAGTGAACACAGTAATTTGAAACCAATAGGCACCTGTAATGATTGTGTCATTTTGTCTCTCTAAAATGTTTAACATTACATCCCCTGCTGTCATCTGAAACACTCCAGAAAATTACAGGTATCAACCATCACAGCCACCTAGCAAAAAGATCAGTTTGCAAAACTGAAGGGTTGTGTGTCGGGTGCGTTCACACTGCAGCCTGAAGTGACCCAATTCCAATTTTTTTGACGTAATGCGACCTGTATCCGATCTTTTTATGGCAGTGTGAACAGTACAGGTCGGATTATTTTTCGAATGTGACCCGTATCCGATACGTATCCGATTCAAATGCGACCTAACGTCCAGGTCGCCTTCATCCGAACTGAACGTCACTTATTGTCAACAAATCTCACTATTTTGTGTCCTGATTCGCGCAAGCGGAAAGAAAAACCACAACCATGATGGACAATATGAGGATTAAGTTGTTAATATGTTGCTCCGGCCGGACAACAACTTCAAATATGTAAGCTAAGCTCCACCGTTAGCCTCCATGTTTACTTCCGCAAACACTGAGCACTTCTTTTCATGGCGGTTGGCAGAGCACTGAGAACGCTGACGCTCTACTGCACATGCGGGACACTTTCAGGTCGTTTGCCCGTTCACACTGCAGAACGCATACAGGTCGCATTTACTGGCAGTGTGAACGACCCCGGCAAAAAAATCGGAATTGCCCAAAAATCGGAATTGGGTCACTTCAGGCTGCAGTGTGAACGCACCCTAAGAGCATTGTCCATCACACAGAATCACTGCAGTGGGCCTTAGCTCACAATTTACAACATAAACAACAAGCATCCTGGAGTCCAGCTGTCATCTGCAGCTGTATAGTTATTTGGGGACATATAAGCTTCTAAGTGGTAGGAAGTGCTAAACTGATTTCTGGCATAGTGTTGGATGAGGTGCCTTTACAACCGTTATAACTGACAAACTGTTAAAAAGAGATTAAGGGCTGCAGATATCAGGAATCTATACAGACTCATTTAAAGTTTTTTTTTTGACTTGTCACTGAAATGTTTTGCAGTTTTTATTATTATTATTATTATTATTATTATTATTATTATTATTATTATTATTATTATTATTGTTGTTGTTGTTTTTTGGTAGATAATACATGTAATTTCCCAGTGGGGAATCCACTGGGGTAATAGCATGAAAATCAGTGTGTCAAAAAAGCTGAGCAGAATGAGAGGGCTGCCTCGCAGCTGGGGTTCACTCTTTATTACTCCAGACCTTATTATGAAAAAAAGAAAGTTGCACTACTATCTAAACATACTGGTCAACACTTAACATGCACTAGTGAACCTGCGATTTAAAGAGTAGCGCAAGTTGTCAGTTTTTTCCCAACAAATGTTGTCCTGGAAGCCCTTGTTGCTGTCAGTTTTTGCTCTCTAAAAAAATAATGTAACTTTTGGGTCATAAAAAAGCACATTTCCAGTCTCAGCATTTTTTTTTTTTTTTTTTTTTTTTGCAGAAGTTGATGTTTATTTGTTAGGACAAAAACATTAGATCACAATAAAATTCTACTGCCAAATCGAGTAAAGTAGACTAGCGATGCATTTGTGGAGCAGGGTTTTACGTTTGCAAAGGGAATGCACTGAATCTTTAGCTTATTGAGGGTTTCAAATTGGGAGCAAATTGGCTGTCTTATATTTAAGTCTGTGTAATCAGTAGCAGGCCTGCCACATTTCACCCCAGCTTGTCAAGCTCTCTGATCTTAACAGCTTTAAAGTGTTAACAAGGTGACTGTATCAGAGATGGGCTTAGTAGGAGACAGCTATGAAGAGGAAAAGTACATACAACATGAGACAGAGACAAAGCTCGAGATGAGAGTAGTGAATAAATGACTGCCACAGCGGTGGGAAGGAAAGAAAATGAAGACAGTTGAAAAAATGTAAATGAATTGCTGGAAGCCCAGGGAAACTGAAAATCATAGGATAGAAAATGTAGGTCTAGAGATGGAAACCAGCGACATGACAAAGTAACACTGTGTTTGAAATGAGTGAAACAAACACGTAATGTTCTTCCTTTTAAATTAATAAAATAATCCTCTGTTGTTTCTCAGGTGCATTTAGGCTTATTGGTCTCTCTCTAAATTTTCATTAGGGATGAGTGTGTTTGTGTGTTCCTTGTGTCTCTGTGTTACTCTGATGGACTCAAGCTCAAAGTTGATTCAGTTCACAATCTGATTTAAAAATAAATGTCAAGTGGGTACATAAGTAAGCGAAGCTTTATTTCCATAGTACCATTCAAGATAAAGAAGTGTTTTACAATAAATTAACTGAATCCTAAAAGACAACAATGTATATATATGAATAGAAAAATTAAGAAATTGGTTTAAAAAATATGTTTTTCCTTACTTTTAAAATAACCCTCAAAGTCCACTGATCTCATGCACAGAAAATGAGAGTTTCAGAGTCTGGGCTCACTAGAAAGGATTTATCTTCTGTTTTCAACCTGGAATGGCGCACCATCAGCAAACCCTGATCACATGACCTCAGGGACCTGTCAGCGACAAAAAGGCGCAGAAATCCTCAGAAATAAACTAGCACATGTCAGTGAAGAGCTCCCCAAATCAGAAAAAAAAAAAAAGAAAAGAAAGAAATCTTGAAGTGCCATCTGAAATAAAGCAAAAGCTGAGTTACATCAAGATTGGAGTCAATTGTGAAAACAATGAGGATTTTGTTAGAAGTCTCATGAAGAAAACATGTGGATACTCTATTGCAGTAATGTAAATGTGATAAAACATAATCAAGATTATGCATTTCTATTTCAGGATGTGACACATAGTTTGGCAATAACAGAAACAGGAAAAACAGATACTTGACATGTGAATCCAAAGTAAAAGAAAGTGGGCGATTATTATTCAAATAGGCCCACATGAGAAATTTGAGACATATTATATTCAAATGTCTAATATGAAGGCCTCTCACCTGAACAGACGTTAGATGTATATTCAGTGATGTGCAGTAGCACAAAGTAGTAATGCCTTACTTTAATCCAATTACATGTTTTAAAGTAATGAGTGAAGAAAGGGGTTATTATTGCAAAAAAAGTAATTAAATTGCTGTTACCTTGTGAGCATCTTATGACAATCACACAATATGGGGGTGCAACGTCAGTGGTAACAGACAGGAGTGCAGATCAACAACAGATAACATGGAGTGTGGGAGAATGCAGGAGGAGTATGCAGCGCTTAATGCTTGGAAGAACTGAAATTTGTGCGACTCAGTGACAAAAACATTAGTGTCCACTGTATGTCTGCGTGGGAAGAAGACGTATCTGCAGCAAAAAACTCCATTTCAAATCTGAGCAAGCGCCTAGCAAGCCGCGGAAACCCCCAGGTCCCCCAACTGACTTGACCGATGCGGCTACCATGTCTAATTCCACTGGGCTAACCTCCGACAGCACCTCTCCTGCTAAACAGGTGAAAATAGATTGTTGAAATTCATTATTACTCCTCTCTGTGCTTCATCAACTAATCAAAGATGTATGCTAATAATTCAGAGGACAGTAAGGAGAGACTGATTTAAATTATTTATCTTATCACTATATTTTTAAGTCTAACAAAGGAGTCCAAACACAAACATAATTGTGTTTTATATGGTGGAATTTGTAGAAATATAGTTTGACAGAAGAGAGACTTGTTTTTTTTTTTAAATATAACATGATGTAAAAACAACAGAAGATCTTACATCATGAAAATGGACTCAATTCTCTCTTTTTACAACATAATCAGTTGCCAAGTCAACACGATTGCACCAGATTCTATTTAGGTGACTTTTGCATGTTTGTTGTTTTTACATTCTTTGTGAAATGACCTTGAATGCTATGAAAGGTACTTCTGATTGAAATTGTATATGATTATTATTATAAAACATTGTACAATACCAATGTGGAACACTGAAGAGTTTAATTTTTTTCTCTTTTCACATACTCTTTATCTTTATTACATGTGGCTGTGAGAAATTTAAACCACTCTTTCATTTTATACACCAACGGAAATAGGACTGTAGCCAAAATCAGAGCCGTAAAAGTGATACTCCATAAGTCAGGCTTATATTATTCAGAAATAAGTAGAATTTTCAGTCAGTATAAGACATGATTCCATCTGTTTCAGCTGGCTCAGATATTCAATATGGAACACAAAGGAAACTTGAGCATTGATTGCAGAGGCTGCCTTACTCTGCTCCTGCTTAGACAAAATAAGGAAATCCATGCCAGATACATGCATCAACATCAGAGTGTTGGAAGGATATAAAGGTCTTTTGAAACTGTGCACAAAAAGCTTGAACTATGCTCCTTTTTGTTGTAGGAACATAAAAGAAAATAGAGGTCTACCATATTCTGCCCATCTTGCAGAGATACAAGCAAAGACTGGTTTAGTCTTTCACAACTTTTATCAAAATAGAAGAAAAAGCCAGAGGAGACGTGGAGTGGGTCAACTATTTAAGATTATCTATGGTCTCCAGCTCTTCTATCTGCAAACAAATGTATATAACCGGTTTGTTTAATCTGTTACATACATGAAAATCTTATTTTAACAACCACTTATTTATTTTTTTAATTAAATTACAGTGTAAATTACAGTATGGCAATTTTTTAAACAATTGTCATTTGGGTCTTTGATGTGACCCAACTCCTGTAACCTGTACAGGAGTACAGGTTACAAGACATTTGTTCAACTCTTGTCCTTTATTCAGAGCAAGGCATGCTGATTTTGCATTTTGCAAGGCTAAACTTTGGCAATCACAACATATGTGTGTGTGCATAGCAGGCAAAGCTGAGTTTTCACTATGCAGATTATTTTGTTGACCAAATGAATTTGGATTTTCTTCTTACAATCTAGACTTTTTTTTACCCACATTTTCACATCAAACGGAGAAAGGCTGCTGCATCCTCTGGTCTTTCTGTGTCACGTGACCTGCTCTTTGTACTATGTTCAGTTTCCCCAGACAGCCCTCTGTGAGGGAAGGGAGGTGTGAATAATGCAGCTGTTTTCAAATTGTGTGACGTTCACTGATAAGAGATAGATTTATGAAGCAGAGAAACAACTTTTTCCATTAATTTTGTCCACACTTGATTAACTGACAATGTCAAATTTATTTTTTTAGCAAATGCCAAAGTTTACCAATTTCAAACCTATAACTGGAAATTTCAAACCAGGAGTTGGAACCGCATTAAAATATGCTATGAACTCATTATCAACAGATTATATTAAAACAGAGAGCAAACATGCTGGTGGCTAAAAGCAATCAGTGTAAAAGCAGTTCAGGAGGAGCAAAACATTGGATCTTTGCACATTGTGTCTATACCTGAACAGTCAGAGAGATTCACAAACTAGAGACAAAGCTTTGTCTGTTTTAGGTGACATGTTGTCAGAACCCTAGAGAAATGATTTTAAGGACCATTGCAAACTACTGAGACCATTTCCCTAGTAACATCCAGATCTGGCTTTGGTTGGACCTATGCAGAGGTGTAAAACACCTACTTTATCACAACATTGATTTGTTTGGATGATGATACAATGTTTGCCAATATCACAAAGTATGATACTTAATGTTTTCACTTCAATGCAATTCACAAATCTGCAATCAACAAAATGCAACAACACATACCTCTCTAACACAATCACTTGAATTTATATCAACTCACAAGAAACAACTAAAACATTATTTGACCATTTTCTTTTTAAGCTCTTACAGGCATTGAGCACTCAAAAAAAAACATGTCAAAATTACATAAATAAAGACGTAGGCTAAACTTCACAATATGCATTGATATTTACATTTTGCATCAATGAAATTGGATTATTAATTATTTGATCAGTATATCAGTATAGATCAATGCCTTGTTACATCCCTCCTATATTAAAAAGAAATTGTTGAATTGAAATATGTAGGAGCAAAGATCTGAAAAATCAACACGCCATGCCAGGATCTAAGAAACAGCAAATTCCAAAGTCATTTCTAAAGCTTTGGGACTTCTACAAAGCATCAGTGAGTGCCATTACACATGAAAGGAGAAAACATATAACAGGGCTGAGTCTTCTTAGGGGCATCCAGTCTTTCCAAAATTACTCCAAGAGCACACAAATGACTCATCTAGGGGAACTAAGAAGAACAAAGAACATAATCTAAAGTTTTGCAGGGTTCCATGGCTTTAGCTAAACGGTGTCATCATTTTATCACTAAACAATGATAAAGAGACTTGTCAAAAATTGTGTAAAAACTGAAGTGTTATAACAACAAAACCTGTGAAATGACAACAAAAGAGGAAGTTGTACATCTTGCTACACCATGGGTAGAAATAACAGCATCCCAGGAAAATAGCATTTCTTCTAAAGTCAACATGGTATTGGTAAGGTGATGCTAAATTTGTAGCTACTATCAAACAAGAGAGGCACTTCTTCATATAAGATGAAGTTGATTTTACTTGTTTCCATTACTAAATAAAATGATCAATTAAAAAACATTTTATTTTGTATTTACTTGGGTAATCTCAACCTCATAAAATTTGCTTGTTTATCTGAAACATTTAGCTATGTCAATAAGGGAAACAAAGAGAACAATGCTAATGGTAAGATGCTAATGGTAAGATGCATCTTTCAGCTTTGAAAGATGCATCTTACCATTAGCATTGTTCAATATTATTAACTTCATTTAAGATTCAGACTCGTGCCAAGTATATGCAAATGCCCACACAAAGTGACTTGGCTTGGTAAAGGGGTCAGAAAATTTTGATTTGGGCATTCCTACCCTGAACACAAGTGGTTCTCTGAATTATGTTTATTATATTTGTCTAAATGGTGTACAGACATTCCAAAAAGGCCTAAAAACGGATACAAAATAAAACAACTGAAATAATCAAATGTTACATGACATGACAAAAATTCACAAACTGAAACAAACAAGTTTTTTGGTGTAGTTCAATAAGTTATTTTTGCATCTTTAAGGCTTTGTGGTTCAGTCTTTATTACATTAGATCTTGAAAAGTACACGTCATTGTGGGTGTCTTTATTTTCCTCCCAGTGTAATATCACCATGTAAAATCTATTATCTTTTTCAGTGCATCAACTAATGGCTAAAATAGGTTTTGGCTGCACAATTTCATGGGGAAACATTGTGTGGTCAAAGGGAAATGCAAAAATTAACACTTAATGCTGTTATCCTGCTTAAAAACACACTGCTTAACATTGTTAGATATTTAGAATAGTGTTTAAAAAATCTGAGAGCCAGTGAAAGAGTGTGTATGTCTGTTTATGAATGAGCGTGATTTACACACAATCACCTTAACACTCATACAGACCATTAACAATGAAGGCAGTGGCCACTGCTCCAGTTACATGAAGTGCAATAATAATCTTACTAATAAAATCAGCTCTATTCTCCTGCTGTGACAGTCCCGTAAGAGGCCCTAAGCAGTTTTGCATCATTGCCTTCCTTGGCACACAAGTCTGTAGTGAATCACAAGTGTATGAGGCTCAAGCCCTTCCGTCTCGCATCCGCAGTCTTTCCTCTTCCTACATTCTTCTGCTTATGTATCACTCACTTCTGTTCTGCCAGTGCTGCCTGTTGGCCACGTTGTTGGTCTAGCCAGCAGGAACGCGTCAGAGATCACAACAGCAGACAAGTAATGACCAAAGGATAATTATTTTGTAACACCGTGCCCTGCATGCTGCAGCGGACATCCCCATTCATTTGTAAGAATGGAGAGATCAATATATGCAGATGTAATATTAGCTGGTCAACTGCCATGTCTAAATCATTAGGAACAAGGGGATCACATGATTGATGTGTGTGTGACTCATCGCTGAGTCTCATTCTGTCTGCCCTAATGTTTCTTCTTTTCACATCACGTCCTGTATAAAGCAATTGAATCGCACACACTGTCCAGTCTCATCAGCTCATGAGATTCATTTGAGAAGCAGCAGATAAATTGGATGTGAATGGGGAGAAGGCAAAAAAGGAGGCAAAATATTCCCAAATGTACAGTGGACATCAAACTAAACTGATTGAAAGTAATTTAATCAATGATTTTACTTCCATTCCAAATGTACCATTTAGTGATCACATTTATATATTGGACATTTTGCTCAGGAAAAAGCATATTCCTGGAATTGTCATAACTGTCTAAGACTAATTTGTTAAGAAGTACCTTCAGGAAAGGATGACCCAAAAATTATGTTAGTGAGCTCTCAGCACAATTATGAATGGTCTTATGAAACTATGAGAATTAAAAAAAATATGAAATACAACCTTAGAGGAATAGAACACATGCAGAAGTTATATAAAAAAAAAAAAAAAAAAAACATTGCTACTGTCAAATGACTGAAATGTGATGGATTATAAAAATATGTTTTAAAATGTAAAGCTTGTTTTACTTATTAAAATTAAAGAGGAATTCAGCTTCTTGTCTCTTTAAAAGAAAAAGGTACTTACTGCATTTTATATAGAAGAATCCAATAGTTATACACTTAATATTATTCAAGTCATTTGAAAAAGTGGTTTATTTTGTTCAACATGCTACAGTTTAGTTCAAAAGTGGTTCAAGTTTTTTTTCTTTTTTTTTTTTTATTATTTTATAAACAGGCCACTAGAGTGTAACCAATTTGGTCGGAAATGCAACTAATGCAACACATTCGAGTAAAAACACAGGAAATGATTAAAGTCTATTTAATCATTCTTTCTTTAATTTATCAATTTAATAATTGTATGTTAATTTGTTTTTAGGTTTCAGCTTGCTGAAGGAGTTAAAACTTTATTTTTTTCAGAATTTTACCTGTCTTGTAAAATTCCATTTCAAATGAACTTTATGTTTCACCAACTAGAAAGCTGTTGCATTTTCCCACCAGTCTCTTGTAAAAGTTTGAAAACTGTTAGATCAAAACTGAGGCAACTGTTATCACTATGCTTTAGCAAAAAATGTTTTTACTGCCAATGGTGTCAATTCCATTTTCCAAATTCTTGCTTATCTATCATCTAAAGTGCGCCATGCAAGTGTTATGTAAGTGTTAATTAATCACTTACAAGTCAATGTTGTCTTTATGAACAATGATAAAAAAAATAATAATAAATCTGTTGAACTGCAATGTGTGGTGTGGTTGAAAATTTGGGAACAACTACGTTTTTTGCTGGTGCACCTAAGAAATAAGATATAGGTGCGCTAGTGCCACAAGTCTAGAGCCCTGTTATGTCTTGTTACCATTTACTTTGGGAAAGCCTGACTTCAAATAGCTGTAGAGTAGTTTGAAACCTTGGAACTCTGTACATTTTCTTTGAAGAATGTAAAAAAAACAGACTAAGATGTGGTTTCATAACAGACTACTCAAGCAGGTCATCTTTGAAAAGCTTTTCATGTGAAGTATGATGAGTTAAACAAGAGCTAAACTTTTTAACAGCAAAGAGATCAGAGGACTTTTATTGAAAAAATGTGAATACAATTTGAACAATACCTTAATTTCACAACAAGTAGGTCTGGCAAATTATTATTTTTTTTTTTTTCTCTCCTAGTTGAATTTAAACTTCTTGAAGGTGAGCTTTGTGATGAATGGGCAATTTTTTAGGGGGCAGCATGTCCTCTTCACCATTGGCGAGCCTAAAACATTGTGATTTATCAAAACACTTGAAAGGGAAGTTGTTGCCAAATAACTATTCCTATTAAGTGGGCTCTTACGCCATAGAGCAATGACACGCTTTAGATGTTAGATAAGCAAGAATTTGGAGAATCGAATTGACACCATAGGCAGTAAAAACATTTTTTGCTAAAGCATAGCGATAACAGTTGCCTCAGTTTTGATCTAATAGTTTTCAAACTTTTACAAGAGACTGGTGGGAAAATATATTTGCAACAGCTTTCTAGTTGGTGAATTTATTTCCTTGTACCTAGATTGCATGCTCATCAGACTTAACTGCATCATCCAGAGTGCATAACCCTGAGAGTGTAAGTTTAGCTTTTCAGGTTCACAGCTGGAAGGTGAATGAATTATTCAGAATGAACAGTCCACATTTGTGATTTTATATCCACAAGAGTTGGCTTTCTCAAGTTTACTTAAATGTTGTTAGTACTGTTGAATTCAAGTACATCTTAGATTTAACAATCAGCATCTTTCTCAGACATTAACTCTGAAATGCTGTTGATTTTAAAACCTAATATATTATGTTCCCCTAGCATCCAACAGTACATTGTTGGTGAACAGAAATATTCAAGTTCAACTAATTACAAGGAATATGCATGTGTGTGCTGTTACAAATGCTGAATCTGTGTTTGTTTTTACTTTGCCTTGATGTAAGCAGCAAAATCAGGCAACTCAGTGTTGATAGCATGGCAGCACTGTCTTGGTCAATATACCACATACTAGAGAGAGACATGCTTTGAAAATCCAAATTTTTACTTTTAAACAAGACATTTAACTCTGCTTATTTGTAAAACAGCAGTTCAGTTCTGTGCAGAAAAATGTTTAGTTTTTTGTCAATGAGCTGGTTTGAAACTGTAATATCACAGACTTTTATATTAGAAGTTGTGCTTTTATCCTACAATTGTAACTGTTTCTTCTAAAAAGATTGATTTATTACCAGAGAGGTAAACAGAATAAAGTTGAAACTAAAAAACAACATATATATACGTATTCCATTATATTGTTGTCTGGATTGGGCATGGGTGGACAGCAACCTAAGATATTTATCATTTATTTTATGTTATTTAAGGTAGTCAACCATCAGACTGTTGAAAAGTGCTATTACATCAATTCAGCTTTAAAGTGTTTTATGAACCCCTGGTCATTCATGTAACTTCTCTAGAAATGTGGATTGTGAACACTGATTGGGATGTATTGTGCTTGCTGTGAGATGTTTTGCATTAAGGTGGCATTTTAGGCAAGAATATGAATGAATGATGAATTAATGAATGAATGGTTATTATTAAGTGATAATTGACCAATATCACCGAATAGTTTTGATGATAGGTCAGCTGTTTTTTTGCACAGCATTCACACAACAGTAGTCTTTTCCAGCATCCCATCATTTTGTGAAGCAAAAACAGCAACCTTTGATTACAAAGACACAGCTTTGTCATCCATCACTGCATCACTGGTTTGTGCATCATATTTATGGATGCACCAGACATGCACAAATATGGAATCTTGATATGTAAAAAGTAATGCAATTAATGTTGGATTTAATACCATGAAAAATTACAATTCCTGAAAGAGATTTAATCAATTTAATCATGAATTACACAGTCCCGTTCACCAGGGGACGTTATTGGGATTTGTCAAAAAGGTCAAGAATTAATCAGCTGCTCTTACTTGGGAAAAACAAACAAAAACAAACACCAAAAAAATCATCTGTATCCAGCCTGATTTATTCAAAAATATCTGTTTTTTGACTTATAAAAATGCTGAACTTCTTAAGAGGTGTACTTTGAATTGAATTAAATAATAATACATTGAATTTTGAATTGTATAAACAAATCTAAACTGAGTGCTCATTATATTTTGTGACTGAGAAAACCATTGCTAATAGTTTACTCACCCAGACAACATGAACATGCAGAAATATTCCTATTTTTAAATGAATGTTAACTAGGTCCTGAGGCACACTTATTCAGCATAACTAACCCTAAGCCTGGCGTATTAATTTCCCTGAGACATTTATGTCAAGTGAAATAAATGTCTTACCTTTCCAACATATAGTGGCTCTGTGCCTGTGTACTCCTCCACCACGAAAAACTGGTTCCACACCCATCCTCTCTTTACTCTTTCAAGCGACGAGGGTTCTTCTTGTTGTTCACTCCTTCCTGAGTTTGTGCCACTAGTCCTTGAGGCCTCAGACCACTTAAAACAACAGCAGCTCAAAAGACCCAGTGCTGCCAGTAGTGTCCACGGTCCTGCTGTCCAAAGGGGAACCATGTTGATGGGAAAAAGAAAAAAAAAAAAAAAAAGGAACTGGCCAGTGTCTACATGTAAAATCAAAGATGCAGACACAAAAAATATTTTTCACTCGTAGTTATATACAAAAACAAGTCCACCAGGGCAAAATCAAAGGGTCTCGTTGAAAGGACTTGAAAGTTAATCCATGGGATGACAAATCAATCTGAAGTTATCTGCAGAATACCAGGCAGGTCGTGGAGCATATTGGGTTTGTACCGCCCGGTGAGAGCATGTTTGTATCGTCACATGGCCAGTCAATTTGATTCTTCAGAGTACCTCCACTGCCCTCTTACTGAGATTCTTGTATTTCTTTAAAGTGGGATCTGTAGCAGTGAAACAAATGGATTAAAGAATACCTTTAAAAGATTTGACGGTGACGGAAACAACAGATTTGACAAGACTAGCTCACTAATCAGTTGCAAAATTATGGGAGAACAAGGTTGTAGTGGCATTGAAAAGCATGTTGCTGAAGAATAACATTGATGCTTTCCATCCATTCTTCACTCTCCTTCCTCCAACAGCGCTTGTAGCCATTCCACATCCAGTTGGCACCGCGAGGGGATTCAATACCACACTGGTAGTTTAGAGTCCTGGAAAAATTCCCAGATTAAATTTATTCGGAAAAGGAATTATTTTTTAAAGTTCAGTCCCTTGAATAGTTCTAACTGTTTTTTACTGGCAGAAGCAGAAATCTTGAACTGTGAAAAGGCCAGCTGATTTTACTGTTGGTGATTACATCTGATCTTGGATGGCTTTGACCTTCAGAGCAATCCACTGGTTTGAAGAGCTCATCCTTTAAAGGTCCTGTGTAATTATTTTGTCCATTATGACAGCTCCATCAGTAATCCAAAGCCAGGAAAGGAATCTGTAAGACAGATAAGACAAAAAGCTGTTATCCTGGATCATTTGCTACAACCTAGACTGAATTTGAGCATGCTCATAAATCAATACATTTGACAAATTTGAAGGAAACTTGTTCAATATATTGTCAAAATTCAATTTTAAGAGCATACATACTGCATACATTTTATTTATTGACATCTGTATATTAAAAATAAAATACTACATTAATCTTCAATCATATTATGACCACTGACCAGTAAGTACCACTACCTCCTTTTCCAGTCAAATCAAATCAAGTTTATTTGTAAAGGTAAAGATAAAGGTAATTTTATTTATATAGCACATTTTCAGCAACAAGGCAATACAAAGTGCTTTAGAGGATTTAAAAGGAAATACAAACAAAATTACAAACCAAAATAAAGAGAAAAACAAGAAAAGGCTAATAATATTGATCCAAAGTAAATAAACTAGATACTCCTATTCCTATTCAGAGTTGGCAGATATGTATAAGTATCCTCTAGTCTAATTCCCTTTCTGGTTATTTGTATAGCACATTTCAGCAACAAGGCACTTCAAAGGGCTTTACATCATAAAAACCTCATACAGTCACCAATTATGAAACAAGCGATAACATTCTACAGTCCTCTTCTTGGTAAAAACTGCCTTTCACGTCTTGTGAGTGTTAAGTGCTCTTGCAGCACTCTGACTGCTAAGATATCAGCCAATCTAGTCCAGGGTTCCACAAATCCAAGCGTTGAGGTATAGAACCCTGCAGGTTTTAGATGTGTCCCTGGTTCAACACACCTCAATCAGATGGTTAAATTACCTTCTCAGTTCTACAGAGTACTGCTAGTGACCTTATTATTTGACCCAGGTGTGTTGAAGCAGAGACACATCTAACACCTGCAGGACACCAGCCCCCGAGGCCTGGAGTTGACGGTGCCTGATTTAGACATTTATTTTCATGCCAATTTAGGTATCTTTTTTTTTTTTTTTTTTACAGAAAAACCAACATGAATGTGAGCAGCCTGTGGCACTGCTGATGTGCTAAGGAAGCCCAGGTTGCTGGTGTCATTCATATTCCTCTTAGCAATGCCCTATTTGGTTTCTGTGGTGTTCAGGTCAGGAAGGTTGGCTGATCAATCATGTACAGTAAAATTTTAGTCTAAAAACCAATTACACAGATTATTGGCAGTTTGTGCATGTGCCAAAACCTTTTAGAAAATTCAATTAGAATCTACTTTAACTTGTTAATTTGGATTTGGTTTTCTCTACATTCTTCCTCCAGACCCCAGGATCTTGATTTCCAAATTTAATCAAAAATTCACTTTTTTTTAATCTGACGAGAATACTTTTCATTTCTACTTTACCCATATCAAAAACTTATATTTTATTTGGTTCAAACTGGCTTAACAAAAATAATGTAGTGTAGTATATTATGTCTTGGATGTACTGAGGCACCGAGAGCAGTTGCAGTTTGTGATTTCTCAATCTCCCAAACTTATAAAATAAAGGTTTGTGGCCTACCAGCTGGGCATTGCTGCCTGATGCAACTGCACCAGTGCCTTTTTGCATGTGTGCTCTCCTGAACTGCGATATGGGCATAAACGGGTCATCAGCAGGGGACGACCAGTCATTAATGTTACGCACTTTTAATCCTTGGCTCCTGTTTTTACGATGAGAAGCCCTTTGAACTGCCTTGTTGCTGAAATGTGCAATACAAACAAATTTGATTGATTGACTAATTGATTAACCCCAGGACATTTCCTGGTGACAGTGCAATGGCATCCCCTGCTGATGCCATAGGTCTTATTTACTTCCTCCTCAGCCACTTCCAAAATTTTCCCTTTGCTGCCTTAATGGCGTTCTGACACCCTCCTCCTGTGCATCCCAAGTCACGGATAAGATGAAGAACCCGACAAAGCCCCAACATTTCACCCCAGCAGGTTACATGGTGACTTTACTTTTTGTAAATCATTCCCAAAAACATGTGAATGGGATTGATTTACAAAACCTTCAAGGCTATATTTATTCCTGTTGCTTTTGTAGATATTTCTACCGCATTCTTTCACACCACTAAGCTTTCCTTTATACTTTTATATTGCACTTCATGCAGCTTTCTCTAGCAATTACTTTGCGTGACCAGTCCTTCTTGTGTAGTTAGTCCCCGATTGTCAACAACACAACATAATTTTAGTGTGGGTACGTTTTAAAACAAACAAACAAAAAATAATTAAATTAAAACAAAATTAGTTATTGCTTTGTTTTAGCTGTAAGTCATAATCAGTCAAATTAACACAGCTTATCATTTACTATACAAAATTTAATGTGTAACAGATTTATATAAAATATGAGTTTTACTTTTTTTAGTTGGATCACTGTTCTATTATATATATATATATATATATATATATATATATATATATATATATATATATATATATATATATATATATATATATCTGCGTCAGGTGCTGGGGAACCAGAGCACCTTGATGAAAAATGGGCTACTGGAACAAGACGGAAATGGGCGAGAGACGAAAACATGGATCTGTTGGAATGCTACTACTCAAGTAAGTAGTACTTGTCAGAGGGGCTACATGCAAAGACTGAGGGTGGAATGGTTACTTCGACACCCACAGTCTACAATGACTGCCAAACAACTAGTAGCTCAGTGTTCCAACATCCGCAAACGGCAACTGCTATCACAACTTGAGATTGACGAGATACAACACAAATGCTACGGCAAGAGGGAGGAGTCCGGATGTAAGGTCAGGGGGGAGTTAACTACAACTCCCCACCCCGAGACTGGGTATGCAGCCCCAGTAATGAACGAACTATCAAAGCTGAACGAGACAGCAACTGACCTGAGAGAAAGAATTGTGGCCCGAATGAACACCAGGCAACCCCGACGCCAATTACAACGGCTGAGTGAAGTACCATCAGAAAGTCTCACAGATGTGAATGCAGCATTGAGAACAATCCCTACCAACACCATAACAGAAACCAATGAGCTGATATACAACTCAGCATCAGTGAGTCTATATATATATATTACTGTATGTATAATCAGAATCATAAAAAAACATATCACTTTTTTTTTTTTTTCTGTTTTCCTCTTACTTTAATGTTCCTAAATCTCAAAACCTAAAAAGTCTTGGCGAGTTTATGAAATTCTAGGGTAAGCTGTGTTTAAATGAATTTTATATTCAATAGTTATTCTAAAATTAAGGGGTGAGCAGGAGAGCCCTGCTGGGAGAATTGCAAAGACAAACCAAGAGGTCAGTTTTCATCACACACAAAACCAAAAGCGTCTGTCTGCCTTTAATCTGACTACAGCTTTGACCTCAGCCAGCTGATTAAATGGATGAGAGAACACTAATTGGATAAAAGTATTAATCAATTAATTCCATCCATTGAGGCTACATCTCCCTAATACTTCAGATAAACACAGGAGGGAACAAAAGGGTGTGATATACTTTGTTGATGTTAAACATGCACAGACTATAGACACAAATGTAAAGTTGACCCATTACAGACGTGATTCAAGAGATAGGCGTCTAAAGGAGAAAGACAAAGTAAAAACAAGAACAAAAAGAAGCAAAGAAACAATGAAGAGTTTCGTGAGAAACAAGAAAATGAAACGGACTGTTCTGTTGTGTGAAATTGTGATTAATAGTCTCTGAAAGGTTCAAAGACAAAAGTCTAATGACAAAAAAGGAGAAGAAACAATAACATTTAAAATGTCTCAGGTCTTACAATCCAAAGAAAGGAATATTGCAACACAGGCTGAAGAAAGGCTCCTCAGGCCTGCAGGTGGTTTAACCTATTGTATTTCTGTAGGCACTTCTAATCTCACTCTCCCTCTGCCCTGCTAGTAAGCTTGGAGCTTCCGGAAATAATTCCTTCTCAGACTGTTGGTCAAGGCAATGTCCGTGGTATTGGAAACTAACTGCTCTAAGGCTGTCCAGTCTCCAGAGCAAACAATTCAGAAGAAACCTAAGCAGCTCAGACGTCTTAACTCTTCACTGCAGCACAGTTGTTACCCTTAGAGTTGTGTGTAATGCTTGTGTCCTACAACAAGAATTTAAACTACAGTGACAGAACTGTTGTTTCAGTGGGAATTTTAAAATTAACAAAAGGATTAGATAAAGATTTTGCTGTATTTTGCAGGTGAAATAAAAGAAAGTGGATTATGACTGATATTTCAACAAATTCTGATAGGGCCATAGAAAGTAAACCATCTAACAGCCATTTAGGTATTTTAATAAAATAAGCTTTATGAATTTACCAGTCCTGTAGAAACACTGGATTGTAAGATCTAATGCATCACAAGCCCAGGATATTTCACATGTAAACAGGCCTTGTTTAAAAATTTTGTGTTAAGGATTTTAAGATTAGAATTTAGAGATTAAGACAAAGTACAACAGGGTGAAAAGCTTCACCCTGTGGAGGATTTCTTGATAATCTGATGCAGGACAACCATAATCCTAAAGATTTTCCATCCTTTACTTATGCACCCGTGATCTTTGGGGGAAAAAAAAGCTTCTAATGCAAGATTTAAAAGGGAAATGGACATTGAACAGAAATTGATTTGAAAAGCTCTTAGGTTCTCCTTTAATATTCAACACACGCTTTTTGAGTTCAATCTTATACTAAAACATAACTCACCTCACTTCCATTTGTCATTCACCAATAGCTGTTCAAAATATGCTGACATGAAGGTGGATTTTGATCCAATTTATATTTTGGAGAAGTTATGGTAGCGTTCAGCAAAAACTCTTGTGAACTAAAATTACTTTCCTATAACTTTTACTGTTTAAACAACATTGAAGTCTCAATGGTATATCTACATTTAGTGTATTACCCTGCAGTTGTGTATAGATTATGTAAAAATCTGAATAATAAAACTGAAAACATGAAATAAATCCTTCTTTTTGAAATGTGTCATAACAACTGTGTTCAGAGCACCCTGAAAAAATAGCAGGGCCTTGTCACCATCATTCTGTGACTATATATAATTGAGATATAGAATATTTACTTAAATCCAATCCAGAACTGCACAGTATTCCTATTCCTTTTCTGGAGATGTAGGATAAGGAAAGACTTTAGCTCTTCAACTTCTCGGCCAGCTAAGCAAGGTTAGTGGCATCAACTATCTCAGTATTAGGTTACCAAGCAACAAACTGTTGACCAACTTGTGCAGCAGCAGATTCAGGTTTTGCCTCATAACTCCTTAAAATGAAAAAGTGAAAACTGTGGATATAGCAGTAATGGTCATGCCACCAGCTTGGCGGTATTCAGATACTTAATCATTAACAATCAGTACAGACAAAAATCGACATTGACTGATATGAAGTGCTTATATTACGGTGATATGTTTTTCAGTCATATCATCCAGCCCTAGGAGAGGCAGAATTTGAGCTTTTGTGAATTTTTTCTATTTTACAATTCAGTACGTTCACCTGTCCACGACATCAACAAATCCTTGTGGTCTTCTTGTTCGCAAGATAAATTATTATAATTCTACACTGAGTTGAGCTCAGCAATATTGGCTGTGATGGTAAGAAAAAAGTAAGTTCTCACATTTGGAAGTTTCATGACTCACAATTGCTTTCACTATGTGACTATTTGTTGAACAGGGGACATTCGATCACAGGGCATCTACCTGCTGTATTGCCTAGAGCAAAAGAAGTGAAAAACCCTCGGGTTAGAAAACTCTACCACCAGTGTCCTGCTCCTCCATCATTTTCTCAGAAACAATGGGTAGCTAACGAGAAGCATCTTTCCTTACCACTAACTCCCCGCAACAACACTGTGGAATACAGTTTGAATGTACAGAAACAAAGTAAAAGCCAATAAAATAAAAAGTGCATATCAGGTAGATACTATTATTACTTGGCGAGATGTTTGATCACTTGGGAAATTATACTGAAATAACATGTGCAAATATGATATACTAAATTTGTGAAAACTATTTAATTGCTTTTAAAAATATTTTTTGCCGTCTAAACTTGTGTGGTATATTGAGGATCTTTAGCATAGTTCTATTTTGGAGAGGTGTTAAAAAATAATGCTAAACATTTAAGTTTATCACATTTTTCAGGTAAAAAAAAAAAATTGCACCCATGTCTTTGCAATTAATGACAAGTCAGAATAGACAGCTCTAACAAAATGCAATTTCAGCGATGCTGGAGTCAATTGATGTACATAAGTTCAAATTAAGGCTTAGGATCCATATGCATTTAGTCAGATAAAAAGAAATGACTCCCTTCTGGCATAATGAATGACACTCGCTGAAAAAAGTAATAAAGAAAACTCATCTAAACTTCCAAGCTTGCCATACTGATCCAAAGTGCTTTTTTTAAGTTCCCAATTAACTCTGGTAGAAATACGGAGCGATAACTTCAAAGAAATAAAGGCATACTGTTTATTCATCAGTGCCTCCAGGAACATACGGCATTAGGATAATATAACTAACTCATTCTTGCCTATATAAACCTCTGCTGTTCCCTTACAGTAGGCTATATAATTGTGCCACTTTGAATTTATTAATTTCCATGAAATCAATGGCTTTCTTTAGCCAAAGTTATTGATTGTAACGTAAAACTTTTTAGCGTATAAAAGCAAAGTTTGCACTCCTTTAACTACCTGCCTAATTAATGGTCCATGAACATAAGCATCTATGGGTTTGCTTCAAGTACCTTGCAAAAGTGTCCATAGATTTTACATTTCTAAAAATGCTGTGAAAATCCTGGAGGAATGCCTGTTAAAGTCATCATTAGCGAGAAAATAAAACCTAACAGACAATATGTTACAATAGCCTAATTAAGACCAAGACCGAAATCCAACTAAGAATCTTAAACAAGACTTGATTCTTCGTTCAGAGACCTCACTATTTAGTTTTGCTAAGATCCATGTACAAAAATCTATCTCTCTTCACCTGTTTGCAAATCTCTTTTAGAACTAAAATGTGAAAGACACAGTTCTTCAAAGTACTAAGGGAAGTTGAATAAAAATACATTCTCACATGTAAATATGAGTTAGATGGATGGAAGGTAAATGGTTATTTTGTTTTTACAAAAAATTATAGATTACATATGTATCCTACTAAATCTGTCTCTTTCCTCTATCTCTTCCCAGCCCCTCTTTGAGTCATTCTCCAGTCCAAGGCTATTGGCAAGCCCTGTGCAGCCATTCGTGACCTATTAGAGTGCTGGATGGATCCTAGAGCATGGCTGCAGCCTCTCATCAGTGGGCATGCCCTGAGCAAGCCCTTTGACAGCTGGCAGCGGACAGACGACAGCCAAGCAAGACTGATCACTGCAAACTGATAGGCATAGAGCCAATGACCAGCAGACAGCCCTCTCTGTCTCTGACACACTCCCTCATAAATGCGCTCACGCAATCATGCTGTGTAATGTGTTTGTATCTTGAACGTTTTTATTTTTCTGAAGGTAGATAAACAGGTATTTGTTTCTTTGCATTTGTTCTTTGCTGGCTGCAAAATAGTTTCCCCCTTGGGTAAACTGGGGGATAATAAATTTATCTTGATCTTGAGAGAAACAGAACTTGAATTTTGCACCCAAAATAACTAATAAACAGGCCATACTGCTGATGGCATAACTTGAACAAGCTACACTGTATTTTTTTTTGTTTTACACAAGACATGAATATATGCTGTAATTCATGGAAAGGAAAAAAAAGGTAGCAACCACGGCCAAAAGGGTGGATGCAACACTGTCATACGGTTGTATTATTAACAGCTGCTGCAAAAAGGAGTACAAGCGGCTCACTGGAGATTTTCTGCAAAGCAAGAATGCATGTGGAAATGACTTAAGACTGAAAAAATGAAAAAAGTTAGTGTGTGTGTATGTGTGTGTAATGTGATTATGTGAGTTTTGTCTAAAAAACATTCCTGCCATGATGAGTGACGGTGCCAGGCCAAAGCGTAAGCAGGAGAATGGAAACTGCACTGCAGTGAAGCAATTTAATACAAACAAAGAAACCTTACAAAAACTTGAGAAGACCAGGGCATGAGGCACGGTCAGCATAACAGAAGAAACTGGCAGGGAACAATAGAAACCGGGAGCTTAAATATAAAGGAGATTTGATCGATGAAATGGGAACCTGGAGAGTCTGATCATGGGATGGCTTAACACCTTTGAGAGGAGAATAAACAGGGAAACTGAGGTAGGTGACCAAGAAACACAGATCATACACATGCAGCTGGACAAGACAAAAACGTATCTACACACAAAAAAGGGAAAAATCCTTAAACTTAATACAATTAACAAATGAACAGTAATTGATAAGAAAATAAATAAGAAGCAATTAACTTAATTATAAAACCCTAATGAACAATAGGAAACAAACTAAATATGGCCAAATTTTACTAATACACACACACACACACACACACACACACACACGCACGCACGCACGCATGCATGCATGCACATACATGCACACACACACAAAAACATTGCTAGCTTGTTGCTTTTAGTTACCTGCGGCTACAACAGTGGCTAACAAGAAATCACACCTACTGAGATGATTAAGAACACAGCTGACAAAACAACTAACTAAGCAGTGAATTATTGGGGCATGCCATTAGCAATGCATAAGGAGAGCAGTGACTGACCTGCGAAGCAGGTCAGTCACTGCCTCCATGCATTGCATGGCAGGCACCTATTGTTCTTCACCTAATAGAATGTCTCTTTAATTGGGGCATGCCATTAGCAATGCATAAGGAGAGCAGTGACTGACCTGCGAAGCAGGTCAGTCACTGCCTCCATGCATTGCATGGCAGGCACCTATTGTTCTACACCCAATAGAATGTCTCTTTATTATAGATTATTTATTTTTCTTCCATCACCGTTAATGCGGCTCATACCGCTGCGTGTACCCCCACAAAAGTGGTATCAAATCGTGCGGCTCGATGCCGAGAAGGGAGCTATTATTTTTATTGGGGATCGGAGTTACGACGGCGACATCAAAAGCGAAAAACGAGCGAAATTTCCAACTGCCGAAACGCAGAGTGTAACTGACACCAACTGCCGCTTTTTTAGAGTGAGAAAAAGAGTGGATTTTTGACCCCAAAATAATTTTGAAATCGCTCTCATGGGTGCAAAAATTGCTCTATCGGTATGAAAGTCGGTCATGACATTGATACGAATGCCTGCTCCGGTAAAATGTCTTCGAAATTTCTCTAGGACTGACGGTTTTCTGTCAAGGTGCTTCAGAGCAAAATCAAGTGACAGGGTACCTTCAGGCACTCCACCATTCATTTTCAGACTTTTCTGTAAAATTTCTGAGCTCAGCGCACACCATTTTTCTCTCATCACTGCAATTACTGTGAATGAGCTACAGATATGAATCGCGGTACTAAATGAGACGACAAATAGCCCTCTCATATGCTTCAAACGGTTTTTGGATCGGACTTACGGAACCCGAACGGGAAGCAGTCGTTCGGACTGCTTTTTCCATTAAAACTGACTGGGTGTCTCATAAAGATAGATAAGTCTGACACACACAGGGCACTTTCATCACTATAGCAACAGAATGCAGAGAGGGAGAACTGCTGGGGTTTGGACTACAAAGACTCTGTAGTTCTAAATATGGCGGAACACTTTAATACTGAGGGCAGAGCAGAAGGTCAGAACTACAACATGGCGGAACACTCAATTATTACAGAGGAGGCCTGAGCTGGCAGTTAGAACTACTTCCTGTTTTGGGCATTATACAGGTGGATTAACCAAACCAGTTACACATTGGATTAGTGTGGTTATGAAAATTAAGTTTACTGAAAGTTTCAAAATAAAACTCTGAAAATTGCACTGACAAAAGTGCATCGCCGTAGGCGATGCAAAAATGAAAATCTTTTTTTTATGTTTTTTTTCTCAGGATAGTGAACTGCCTTGCGCAGCAAGGCAGTTCATTAACATTAGCATTTCATGGTTGTCTCAAAGATTGAAATCCTTCCCCAGCTTTCTGTCTCACACACACAGCAGTTGGCTGAGGGCCAATCGCTATAGCAACAGAATCCCGAGAAAGGCAAATCTGCTGGTTTGGACTACAAACCAGCAGCCATAACTGCCATAACTGTAGTTCTATCTATGGCCAAGACTCAGTTAAAACAGAGGCCTGAGCAGCATGTCAGAACTACAACATGGCGGAACACTCAGTTATTACAGAGGAGGAGTTGGCTGGTATTATAAACAACTTGTGCTTTGAGCATTATATAACTGATTTAACCTGATCACTATTACACATGAAATTAGTGTGGCAATTTCAAATGAAGCTTATTGAAAATTTTCAAAATAAAAGCCTTGACAATTTTTACATCATGTAACTGCTCTTTTTACATACATTTCTGCAAAAAGTTCTGAGCTCAGCGCACACCATTTTTCTCTCATCACTGCAATTACTGTGAATGAGCTACAGATATGAATCGCGGTACTAAATGAGACGACAAATAGCCCTCTCATACGCTTCAAACGGTTTTCGAATACGTATCACGGTTCCCGAATGGAAAGGAGTTGTTCGGACAGCTTTTTGGAGTGAAACTGGCTGGCTCAAACACATAGAATTGTTTCTCCCCCTGTCTGGAGAAACACAGGGGGAGGCTTGATCACTATAGCAACAGAACACAGACAAAAGCCAAACTGCTCCTTAGGACTACAAAAACACCATCTTTGTAGTTCTAAACACGATGGAACACTTTACTACAGAGGCCTGAGCAGAAGGTCGGAAGGTCAACATGGTGGAACCCTCAATCATTACAAAGGAGGGCTGAGCTGGCAGTTAAGAAGTACATAATGGCGGAACTCTGACTTATTACAGAAAGAAGGTGAGCAGAATGTTATAACTACAGACAGGGCAGAATGTTCTGGGCTTTATATATGAACTGGTTTAACCCAACCACTGTTAGACATGGGATTAGTGTGGCCATTTAAAATGAAGCTTACTGAAAATTTCAAAATAAAAGCCTGAATATTCCTCTCAGGCCTTTATTATGTTTTTCTCTCAGGTTAGTGCAGAGACAACTACAGATTTAAATCGTGGTTCCATCGGAGACAAGAAATTGCCCTCTTATATGCTTCAAAAAGTTTTCGGATTGCTCTTATGGATGCTGAACAGTAAGCCGCTTTGATCAGAAAAACTAACTGCTTCAAAGAGTTGCTGCACTCCTCTCATGCTAGTGCAACGCCGTAGGCGTTGCAATAATATTAAGCTTTTTTCGCATTTTTTTTCCTCAGGATAATGAACTGCCTTGCGCAGCAAGGCAGTTCATAAACATTAGCACAAGATTGTGCACAACATTAGCACAAACTTTAGCATTTTACTGCCCCCACTAGTGCACTGCCTTGCGCAGCAAGGCAGTGCACATCCTAACATCCTAACATCCTGCATGAATATTAGTCTTCACGCTAATATTAGCATTTTGGCTTATGCATTAATTTCAACATACTGAATGGTACAGGTGCAGTTTAGTCAACATGTTTCTGACTCACCACAGGTTATTGACTACATTGAAGCTTTCTTTAGCATTAATGCTAATTTTTTGCATCAGAACGCTTGATTAAAAACCGACGGGCACACTTTGGCATGCCCCTTAAAATTTCTGCGGAATTTTCTAGTTGGGGCATGCCATTAGCAATGCATAAGGAGAGCAGTGACTGACCTGCGAAGCAGGTCAGTCACTGCCTCCATGCATTGCATGGCAGGCACCTATTGTTCTACACCCAATAGAACGCCTGGATATTATTATCAGTGAGAATGCATTCAATGCATTCTCACTACTAGTGTTTCTGTTTTTCTTTATTATTATTATTATCAGTGAGAATGCATTCAATGCATTCTCACTTATAGCATTTCTGTTTTTCTTTATTATTATTATTATTATTATTATTCTGTCTTCCGTACCTTTTTCAAAGTTTAACTACTTCCACTATCTTTTACTAATTTCACTAATTTATATATCAAAACGTTCAGCTTCTTCAGGAGAATTGAGCTATGACTTTTGGTAAACTTCACTATTGCACTTTTTGAAATAATTGCCCTTTTGTGCAAATTTATTGCCCCATTCATTCCTATGGTGGAATTCACTAACTGACGTCAGTTGCTAGAGTGTACACTCTAGTAACTGCCGTTTTTGAACTTTTTCAGCTTTTTAACAAACAAAATGATGCTGTTCATACATATTTCACTGTAGAGAAATAATTTATGCATTAAAATGTAGCTATGTGTGTCTACTTTATGGAATAATTACTATTATTGCTACAGGTCTTACTGTTTTCTGTCAAATTTCTCTGGAGTACAACCATGTCACACTTTCTCCTATTCTTTCAATGTATTTTTCTCTTGTGCTCTGTTTTTATATGTTTCAGTGCATTCTGCTTGTCTACTTTTATGTAAGCTTTCAACTTCCACTGGTTTTTACTATCTTTTAACTATTCAACTTTTGTGTATGCCTTCAACTTCCACTGGTTTTTAATATCTATTAGCTATTCAACTTTTGTGTATGCTTTCAACTTCCTCTGGTTTTTACTATCTTTTAACTGTTCAACTTTTGTGTATGCTTTCAACTTCCTCTGGTTTTTACTATCTTTTAACTGTTCAACTTTTGTGTATGCCTTCAACTTCCACTGGTTTTTAATTTCTATTAGCTTTTCAACTTTTCTGTATGCCTTCAACTTCCACTGGTTTTTAATATCTTTTAGCTATTCAACTTTTGTGTATGCCTTCAACTTCCACTGGTTCTTACTATCTTTTAGCTTTTCAACTCTTGTGTATGCCTTCAACTTCCACTGGTTTTTAATTTCTTTTAGCTTTTCAACTTTTCTGTATGCCTTCAACTTCCACTGGTTTTTAATATCTTCTTGCCTTTAAACTTTTCTGTATGCCTTCAACTTCCACTGGTTTTCCACTGGTTGCATTTCTGCTGCAGTCATTCTGCAAATATGCATTCTCACGGCTGTTTCGCTAGGAACAGCTATTTTTCTAGTTATCAGTGAGAATGCATTCAATGCATTCTCACTTATAGCATTTCTGTTTTTCTTTATTATTATTATTATTATTATTATTCTGTCTTCCGTACCTTTTTCAAAGTTTAACTACTTCCACTATCTTTTACTAATTTCACTAATTTATATATCAAAACGTTCAGCTTCTTCAGGAGAATTGAGCTATGACTTTTGGTAAACTTCACTATTGCACTTTTTGAAATAATTGCCCTTTTGTGCAAATTTATTGCCCCATTCATTCCTATGGTGGAATTCACTAACTGACGTCAGTTGCTAGAGTGTACACTCTAGTAACTGCCGTTTTTGAACTTTTTCTGCTTTTTGACAACAAAATGATGCTGTTCATACATATTTCACTGTAGAGAAATAATTTATGCATTAAAATGTAGCTACGTGTGTCTACTTTATGGAATTATTACTATTATTGCTACAGGTCTTACTGTTTTCTGTCAAATTTCTCTGGAGTACAACCATGTCACACTTTCTCCTATTCTTTCAATGTATTTTTCTCTTGTGCTCTGTTTTTACATGTTTCAGTGCATTCTGCTTGTCTACTTTTATGTAAGCTTTCAACTTCCACTGGTTTTTAATATCTTTTAACTATTCAACTTCAACTTCCACTGGTTTTTAATATCTTTTAGCTTTTCAACTTTTCTGTATGCCTTCAACTTCCACTGGTTTTTAATATCTTTTAACTATTCAACTTTTGTTTATGCCTTCAACTTCCACTGGTTTTTAATATCTTTTAGCTTTTCAACTTTTCTGTATGCCTTCAACTTCCACTGGTTTTTAATATCTTTTAGCTATTCAACTTTTCTGTATGCCTTCAACTTCCACTGGTTTTTAATATCTTTTAGCTTTTCAACTTTTGTGTATGCTTTCAACTTCCACTGGTTTTTACTATCTTTTAACTATTCAACTTTTGTGTATGCCTTCAACTTCCACTGGTTTTTAATTTCTTTTAGCTTTTCAACTTTTCTGTATGCCTTCAACTTCCACTGGTTTTTAATATCTTTTAGCTATTCAACTTTTTTGTATGCTTTCAACTTCCACTGGTTTTTAATATCTTTTAGCTATTCAACTTTTCTGTATGCCTTCAACTTCCACTGGTTTTTAATATCTTTTAGCTATTCAACTTTTTTGTATGCTTTCAACTTCCACTGGTTTTTACTATCTTTTAACTATTCAACTTTTGTGTATGCCTTCAACTTCCACTGGTTTTTAATATCTTTTAGCTATTCAACTTTTGTGTATGCTTTCAACTTCCACTGGTTTTTACTATCTTTTAACTATTCAACTTTTGTGTATGCCTTCAACTTCCACTGGTTTTTAATTTCTTTTAGCTTTTCAACTTTTCTGTATGCCTTCAACTTCCACTGGTTTTTAATATCTTTTAGCTATTCAACTTTTTTGTATGCTTTCAACTTCCACTGGTTTTTAATTTCTTTTAGCTTTTCAACTTTTCTGTATGCCTTCAACTTCCACTGGTTTTTAATATCTTTTAGCTATTCAACTTTTTTGTATGCTTTCAACTTCCACTGGTTTTTAATATCTTTTAGCTATTCAACTTTTCTGTATGCCTTCAACTTCCACTGGTTTTTAATATCTTTTAGCTATTCAACTTTTGTGTATGCTTTCAACTTCCACTGGTTTTTACTATCTTTTAACTATTCAACTTTTGTGTATGCCTTCAACTTCCACTGGTTTTTAATTTCTTTTAGCTTTTCAACTTTTCTGTATGCCTTCAACTTCCACTGGTTTTTACTATCTTTTAACTATTCAACTTTTGTGTATGCCTTCAACTTCCACTCGTTTTCCACTGGTTGCATTTCTGCTGCAGTCATTCTGCAAATATGCATTCTCACGGCTGTTTCGCTAGGAACAGCTATTTTTCTAGTTATTATTATTATTATTCTGTCTTCCGTACCTTTTTCAAAGTTTAACTACTTCCACTATCTTTCACTAATTTCACTAATTCATATATCAAAATGTTCAGCTTCTTCAGGAGAATGGAGCTATGACTTTTGGTAAACTTCACTATTGCACTTTTTGAAATAATTGCCCTTTTGTGCAAATTTATTGCCCCATTCATTCCTATGGTGGAATTCACTAACTGACGTCAGTTGCTAGAGTGTACACTGCCGTTTTTGAACTTTTTCTGCTTTTTGACAAACAAAATGATGCTGTTCATACATATTTCACTGTAGAGAAATAATTTATGCATTAAAATGTAGCTACGTGTGTCTACTTTATGGAATTATTAGTATTATTGCTCTAGGTCTTACTGTTTTCTGTCAAACTCTTCTGGAGTACAACCATGTCACACTTTCTCCTATTCTTTCAATGTATTTTTGTCTTGTGCTCTGTTTTAATCTGTTTCTATGCATTCTTCAAGTCTACATTTCTATTTTGCTTTCTGGTTCTACTGGTTTCTACTGCCTTCCACTGGTTTTACTACCTTTCACCTTTTCAAGATGAAGATGCCTTCATCTTCCACTGTTTTTATCTCTTTCTACGCATTCTGCAAGTCTGCTTTTCTGTTTTGCCTTCTGGTTCTACTGGTTTTTACTATCTTCTAATTTCTTCTGCAATTTTTATTCAATTTTAGCAATTAATATATGAAAATGTTCTGCTTCTTCTGATCCTTTTTGCTTTTGGTTTTGCTGTTTTACTAATTCAAATATTTCTGGTTTTTCTGCTTCCCTTAATGTAAGCTTATTGCTGTTTCACTGTTCAACTGTTTAAACTATTTATGGTTTTGCACGAATTTCCTCTTGTGCTAATTATGATATTATTACGCTGTTTCACTTTTTGACTTTTCAAATAATTCATGTTGCACAAAAACTTCTGCTTCTTCAGCTGAAATCTGCAAAACCTTTACTAAGTTTCACTCCTTCAAATATTTCTGGATCTGTACTAATTTGATAGATAGATTGTAGATTGTAGATAGATTCTCACGGGGAAACCGTGAGAGTACAACTCAAACCACGTCTTTCTCGCTCTCTGTATAAGAGCAGCTACTGTATTGCCAACTCGCTGTTACCGTCTCTTACTCTGCAGTTGTGCAGTCACACTGTCTGGGTTCATGAGCGCCCCCGGCGATGAGACTCGAGAACTGCCTGCCTCACTCCGCATCTGTTCTCCGTCGTTTATGATCGCTCCTCATCACACAAATCACGTTACACACTCAGTTGGTGACAATAAAAACACAGTACATTAAATACATAAGCTAAATTATGGAAAATCAGTTCATAAATTAAATGTTTTAACAATTTTATTGGCAACGTACAGACAGAAGGAGCATGGCAACCGGTGCAGTTAGCGAGAGGTTGTGCAATCACAGGTGAGGCTCAGCTCGGTGCTGCCTCACAGCACATCACTGATTGTCTATCTATCTATCTATCTATCTATCTATCTATCTATCTATCTATCTATCTATCTATCTATCTATCTATAGCCATAAAAAAATCGCTGTTCTTGACATTACAAATAAAAAAACTAAGTTATACAAAAAATATGATGTTCTCTCATCAAATTTGTAATGTCAAGAACAGCGATTTCTATCTAGATAGATAGATAGATAGATAGATAGATAGATAGATAGATAGATAGATAGATAGATAGATAGATAGATAGATAGATAGATAGATAGATAGATAGATAGATAGATTAGTGACTTGCGGTGAGGTTCATACCTGTTGAGGCACCGACTTAATTATAATCGGATTTACAAATCTAGACCCCCTGCATCTTATTGTTTACATAAGGAAATTTCTCGCATGCTACAATGCTGGAGGGCAAAACGGCTATTCCTTTATATGCCATTCATGATTCCATGATCTCAATCAAACTTAGACATGTAGATATTATTAATTTCGTGCTGTGCTTAAAAGCAAAGGGAGAAACCGTTAAAGTGCAACTCAAAACCACGTCTTTCTCGCTCTCTGTATCAGCACAACTACTGTGTGAGTAGCTCGCTGGACGGCTCGCTGTTACCATCTCTTACTCTGCAGTTGTTCAGTCACAATGTTTGGGTTCATGAGCGCCCCCAGCGATGAGGCATGAGAACTGCCTGCCTCACCTCTAATCTGTATGGCGTTTGCCGTCTCAAATAATATGCCATTTATGATCGCTCCTCAGCACACGAAACATGTTGACACACACAGTTGGTGAAAATAAAAACACAGTACATTAAATACATAAGCTAAATCATGGAAAATAGGTTCATACATTAAATGTTTTAACCATTTTATTGGCGACGTACAGACATGAGGAGCTGCTCTCATAGAGTGGCAACCGGTGCTCTTAGCGAGAGGTTGCGCAATCACAGGTGAGGCTCAGCTCGGTGCTGCCTCACCGGCTTCGCTTCCAAGCATTTTAATGGGAAAATTCAGCGATTTTGAAGAAAAAACATCATCATATTTTAGTCAAATGATAAATAGGGACTTTATAGGACAAACCACAGGGTGAAAAAATCTTTATAAATGATGTTATTGTTATATATTATTTTTCCATGATGACAGGTGTGGCTCTGGCTCTCCTGCCTCATCTGACAGCACATCACTGATTTTATATCTATCTATTTACCTATCTATCTATCTATATATATACAGACCATAATTTAGCTAACTATGGTCTTTTTTATGCTCTGTTTCACTTTTTGACTTTTTCAAATAATTCAGGTTGCACACAAACTTCTGCGTCTTCAGCTGAATTCTGCAACACCTTTGCTAAGTTCCACTACTGGGCAAAGGATTTTTACAATATATGACTGTAGCTTTCTTATGCTTTTTTCCTACTTCTTATTCTTTGTTCTCAAATTTTTCTTGCATTTCTGCTGCAGTCATTCTGCAAATATGCATTCTCACGGCTGTTTCGCTAGGAACAGCTATTTTTCTAGTTATTATAACAACTTCTTCCATTACCGTTAATGCGGCTCGTACCGCTGCGTGCCCACCCACAAAAGTGGTATCAAAACGTGTGTCTCGATCCCGGCATTGGAGCTATTACTTTTATTGGGGATCGGAGTTACGACGGCGACGTAAAAAGCGAAAAACGAGCGAAATTTCCAACTGCCGAAACCTTAGAGTGTAACTGAAACCAACTGCCGCTTTTTAGAGTGAGAAAAAGAGTGGAATTTTGACCCCAAAATAATTTTGAAATTGCTCTCATGGGTGCAAAAATTGCTCTATTGGTATGAAAGTCGGTCATGACATTGATACGAATGCCTGCTCTGGTAAAATGTTTTCAAAATTTCCCTAGGGCTTACGGTTTTCTGTCCAGGTGCTTCAGAGCAAAGTTTTGGGACAGGATAACTGACGTTCCTCCCCAGTGTTTTACATACATTTCTGAAAAATCTCTGAGCTCAGCGCACACCATTTTTCTCTCATCACTGCAATTACTGTGATTGAGCTACAGATATGAATCGCGGTAATAGATGAGATGAGAAATAGCCCTCTCATATGCTTCAAACGGTTTTTAGATCGGACTTACGGAACCCGAACGGGAAGCAGTCGTTCGGACTGCTTTTTCCATTAAAACTGACTGGGTGTCTCATAAAGATAGATAAGTCTGACACACACAGGGCACTTTCATCACTATAGCAACAGAATGCAGAGAGGGAGAACTGCTGGGGTTTGGACTACAAAGACTCTGTAGTTCTAAATATGGCGGAACACTTTAATACTGAGGGCAGAGCAGAAGGTCAGAACTACAACATGGCGGAACACTCAATGATTACAGAGGAGGGCTGAGCTGGCAGTTAGAACTACTTCCTGTTTTGGGCATTATACAGGTGGATTAACCAAACCACTGTTACACATTGGATTAGTGTGGTTATGAAAATTAAGTTTACTGAAAGTTTCAAAATAAAACTCTGAAAATTGCACTGACAAAAGTGCATCGCCGTAGGCGATGCAAAAATGAAAATCTTTTTTTTATGTTTTTTTTCTCAGGATAGTGAACTGCCTTGCGCAGCAAGGCAGTTCATTAACATTAGCATTTCATGGTTGTCTCAAAGATTGAAATCCTTCCCCAGCTTTCTGTCTCACACACACAGCAGTTGGCTGAGGGCCAATCGCTATAGCAACAGAATCCAGAGAAAGGCAAATCTGCTGGTTTGGACTACAAACCAGCAGCCATAACTGCCATAACTGTAGTTCTATCTATGGCCAAGACTCAGTTAAAACAGAGGCCTGAGCAGCATGTCAGAACTACAACATGGCGGAACACTCAGTTATTACAGAGGAGGAGTTGGCTGGTATTATAAACAACTTGTGCTTTGAGCATTATATAACTGATTTAACCTGATCACTATTACACATGAAATTAGTGTGGCAATTTCAAATGAAGCTTATTGAAAATTTTCAAAATAAAAGCCTTGACAATTTTTACATCATGTAATTGCTCTTTTTACATACATTTCTGCAAAAAGTTCTGAGCTCAGCGCACACCATTTTTCTCTCATCACTGCAATTACTGTGAATGAGCTACAGATATGAATCGCGGTACTAAATGAGACGACAAATAGCCCTCTCATACGCTTCAAACGGTTTTCGAATACGTATCACGGTTCCCGAATGGAAAGGAGTTGTTCGGACAGCTTTTTGGAGTGAAACTGGCTGGCTCAAACACATAGAATTGTTTCTCCCCCTGTCTGGAGAAACACAGGGGGAGGCTTGATCACTATAGCAACAGAACACAGACAAAAGCCAAACTGCTCCTTAGGACTACAAAAACACCATCTTTGTAGTTCTAAACACGATGGAACACTTTACTACAGAGGCCTGAGCAGAAGGTCGGAAGGTCAACATGGTGGAACCCTCAATCATTACAAAGGAGGGCTGAGCTGGCAGTTAAGAAGTACATAATGGTGGAACTCTGACTTATTACAGAAAGAAGGTGAGCAGAATGTTATAACTACAGACAGGGCAGAATGTTCTGGGCATTATATATGAACTGGTTTAACCCAACCACTGTTAGACATGGGATTAGTGTGGCCATTTAAAATGAAGCTTACTGAAAATTTCAAAATAAAAGCCTGACTATTCCTCTCAGGCCTTTATTATGTTTTTCTCTCAGGTTAGTGCAGAGAGAACTACAGATTTAAATCGCGGTTCCATCGGAGACAAGAAATTGCCCTCTTATATGCTTCAAAAAGTTTTCGGATTGCTCTTATGGATGCTGAACAGTAAGCCGCTTTGATCAGAAAAACTAACTGCTTCAAAGAGTTGCTGCACTCCTCTCATGCTAGTGCAACGCCCTAGGCGTTGCAATAATATTAAGCTTTTTTCGCATTTTTTTTCCTCAGGATAGTGAACTGCCTTGCGCAGCAAGGCAGTTCATTAACATTAGCACAAGATTGTGCACAACATTAGCACAAACTTTAGCATTTTACTGCCCCCACTAGTGCACTGCCTTGCGCAGCAAGGCAGTGCACATCCTAACATCCTAACATCCTACATGAATATTAGTCTTCACGCTAATATTAGCATTTTGGCTTATGCATTAATTTCAACATACTGAATGGTACAGGTGCAGTTTAGTCAACATGTTTCTGACTCACCACAGGTTATTGACTACATTGAAGCTTTCTTTAGCATTAATGCTAATTTTTTGCATCAGAACGCTTGATTAAAAACCGACGGGCACACTTTGGCATGCCCCTTAAAATTTCTGCGGAATTTTCTAGTATTATTTATTATTCTTCCGTCACCGTTAATGCGGCTCGTACCGCTGCGTGCCCACCCACAAAAGTGGTATCAAAACGTGCGGCTCGGTGCCGAGATGTGAGCTATTATTTTTATTGGGGATCGGAGTTACGATGGCGACGTAAAAAGCGAAAAACGAGCAAAATTTCCAACTGCCAATCTTCGATGAATCTTAGAGTGTAACTGACACCAACTGCCGCTTTTTTAGAGTGAGAAAAAGAGTGGATTTTTGACCCCAAAATAATTTTGAAATCGCTCTCATGGGTGCAAAAATTGGTCTATCGGTATGAAAGTCGGTCATGACATTGATACGAATGCCTGCTCCGGTAAAATGTCTTCAAAATTTCTCTAGGGCTTTCGGTTTTCGGTCCAGGTGCTTCAGAGCAAAGTTTTGGGACAGGATAACTGACGCTCCTCTCCAGTGTTTTACATACATTTCTGAAAAATCTCTGAGCTCAGCGCACACCATTTTTCTCTCATCACTGCAATTACTGTGATTGAGCTACAGATATGAATCGCGGTAATAGATGAGATGAGAAATAGCCCTCTCATATGCTTCAAACGGTTTTTGGATCGGACTTACGGAACCCGAACGGGAAGCAGTCGTTCGGACTGCTTTTTCCATTAAAACTGACTGGGTGTCTCATAAAGATAGATAAGTCTGACACACACAGGGCACTTTCATCACTATAGCAACAGAATGCAGAGAGGGAGAACTGCTGGGGTTTGGACTACAAAGACTCTGTAGTTCTAAATATGGCGGAACACTTTAATACAAAGGGCAGAGCAGGAGGTCAGAACTACAACATGGCGGAACACTCAATTATTACAGAGGAGGCCTGAGCTGGCAGTTAGAACTACTTCCTGTTTTGGGCATTATACAGGTGGATTAACCAAACCACTGTTACACATTGGATTAGTGTGGTTATGAAAATTAAGTTTACTGAAAGTTTCAAAATAAAACTCTGAAAATTGCACTGACAAAAGTGCATCGCCGTAGGCGATGCAAAAATGAAAATCTTTTTTTTATGTTTTTTTTCTCAGGATAGTGAACTGCCTTGCGCAGCAAGGCAGTTCATTAACATTACCATTTCATGGTTGTCTTAAAGATTGAAATCCTTCCCCAGCTTTCTGTCTCACACACACAGCAGTTGGCTGAGGGCCAATCGCTAGAGCAACAGAATCCAGAGAAAGGCAAATCTGCTGGTTTGGACTACAAACCAGCAGCCATAACTGCCATAACTGTAGTTCTATCTATGGCCAAGACTCAGTTAAAATAGAGGCCTGACCAGCATGTCAGAACTACAACATGGCGGAACACTCAATTATTACAGAGGAGGAGTTGGCTGGTATTATAAACTACTTGTGCTTTGAGCATTATATAACTGATTTAACCTGATCACTATTACACATGAAATTAGTGTGGCAATTTCAAATGAAGCTTATTGAAATTTTTCAAAATAAAAGCCTTGACAATTTTTACATCATGTAATTGCTCTTTTTACATACATTTCTGCAAAAAGTTCTGAGCTCAGCGCACACCATTTTTCTCTCATCACTGCAATTACTGTGAATGAGCTACAGATATGAATCGCGGTACTAAATGAGACGACAAATAGCCCTCTCATACGCTTCAAACGGTTTTCGAATACGTATCACGGTTCCCGAATGGAAAGGAGTTGTTCGAACAGCTTTTTGGAGTGAAACTGGCTGGCTCAAACAGATAGAATTGTTTCTCCCCCTGTCTGGAGAAACACAGGGGGAGGCTTGGTCACTATAGCAACAGAACACAGACAAAAGCCAAACTGCTCCTTAGGACTACAAAAACGCCATCTTTGTAGTTCTAAACACGATGGAACACTTTACTACAGAGGCCTGAGCAGAAGGTCGGAAGGTTAACATGGTGGAACCCTCAATCATTACAAAGGAGGGCTGAGCTGGCAGTTAAGAAGTAAATAATGGTGGAACTCTGACTTATTACAGAAAGAAGGTGAGCAGAAAGTTATAACTACAGACAGGGCAGAATGTTCTGGGCTTTATATATAAACTGGTTTAACCCAACCACTGTTAGACATGGGATTAGTGTGGCCATTTAAAATGAAGCTTACTGAAAATTTCAAAATAAAAGCCTGAATATTCCTCTTGGGCCTTTATTATGTTTTTCTCTCAGGTTAGTGCAGAGAGAACTACAGATTTAAATCGTGTTTCCATCGGAGACAAGAAATTGCCCTCTTATATGCTTCAAAAAGTTTTCGGATTGCTCTTATGGATGCTGAACAGTAAGCCGCTTTGATCAGAAAAACTAACTGCTTCAAACAGTTAGAATTCTCTCTCCCTGTGTGTCTCACTAACATGATAGTTGAGCTGCTCTTTAGAACTACAATGACTGAAGGTCAGAACTACAACATGGCGGAACTTTCAGATACCACAGATTAGGGCTGAACTGGCATTTAGAACTACTTGCTGTTTTGGGCATTATATAGTTGGATTAACCCAACCACTGTTACACATTTTATTGCTGTGGTCAATTAAAATGAAGCTTAATGAAAATTTCAAAATAAAAGCCTTGATATTTTTCACATCAGCTTTGGGCTTTATGTGAAATGTTTAAACAAACTACTTTTACACATTGAATTGGTGTGGTGGTTAAAATGAAGCCTACTGAAAGTTTCAAAATAAAAGTCTGCATATTCCTCTCATGCTAGTGCAACGCCGTAGGCGTTGCAATAATATTAAGCTTTTTTCGCATTTTTTTTCCTCAGGATAGTGAACTGCCTTGCGCAGCAAGGCAGTTCATTAACATTAGCACAAGTTTAGCATTTTACTGCCCCCACTAGTGCACTGCCTTGCGCAGCAAGGCAGTGCATTAGCATTAGCATTAGCCTTTTCCCTAAAGGTAGCTATTAGATAATTTTCTTACTTATTAGCGATGTTCAGTATACTGAATGGAGTAAATCAATGACAGAAAACATGCTAGTGATGCCACACATCCTACATGAATATTAGTCTTCATGCTAATATTAGCATTTTGGCTTATGCATTAATTTCAACATACTGAATGGTACAGGTACAGTTTAGTCAACATTTTTCTGACTCACCACAGGTTATTGACTACATTGAAGCTTTCTTTAGCATTAATGCTAATTTTTTGCATCAGAACGCTTGATTAAAAACCGACGGGCACACTTTGGCATGCCCCTTAAAATTTCTGCGGAATTTTCTAGTTTGATTTTTTTCTCCAGCCAGTCGTCTTTCGTTTTTATCTTCACTCGGATAAACTTGCTGTCTTTGCCTCACTGCTCTGCCATTAACCCTCTGTCCTCTTTGCCATGCTTTCTCTGACCACATAGATAAGATCCAAGTTCAGAGAGTTGTGTGAAGTGCATGTCTGAGCTCTGTGGATCACTTAGCGACTAACAACAGACTTCTGCGTTGTTTTTTTTTTTTTTTTTTAGTATACACCTTTCAACTCAGTGTAAAAAAAATAAGTCTCAGTAGTGATTTGTACTGTTTCCCAGTGACTTGTAACTACATCAGATCAAACTTGTTTCATTTTAGGCAGCGCCAGTTACTGAAAACAGAGACTTTGTGGCTGTGACAGAAGCTTGCAAAGCAGGGAGCTAAATACTGCTCATCAGATTGGTAAATGTACTGGAAGAAAATATCAGGAAGAGGGCCAGGAATCTCTGTAGTGTTTTTTTTTTTTTAAACAAAAGAATCCATGTGACTGTAACAAACCATGTCTTTCTTCCGATGCAAAGAAGTGCAGAATTTACTGTTTGAACTGTACTTTCAAAGATGTTATGCTTGTAAGAAAAAAATTAATAAATAACATGATGTTAAGAGCTAGAGTCCCAGAAAATGTAGTTACTTTAAAAAGGATGTATTTTTGAGCCATTTAAAATAAGCTGTTTAGAATAAAACAATTGCCTTTGACTTTTTTTAGCTCTTGAGTGCTTAAGATATTTATCTATATCTTCCTGTCCCATTATGTTCAACTGCTAATACCCTGTTGTGTGTAATTTGTGAGTCTTGCTTAAGTGAGTTTCACACAAAGTGGATTGATTTTGGCTTTGAAATTCTAAATTTGGCAAAAGAACCAACTTGGGTGAGAAAAGTGATTACGTTTTGATTCCCTTACATTTAGCCAAGCTTTGTTAAATTGATGTCTCCTGGACACATCTACTATGCTTTTCATTTTTCAAAATGGTAAACACAAATTTCATGCAATGCAAGAAGACATGTTGTATATTCGTACAGCTTGAATATGACAGCTTCAATATTTTCCTAGCATATTTGGCCATTTCTTTACCATCTATTCTCGCTTATGCTTGCAGGTTCATGGAGGGACAGGTGTCTACTTCTAGCAGTCATTGGGCAAGAGGCAAAGTACACCCTCACAAGTTTAGTTTTCATGAGGGATGTGAAATGGAGAATCATTTGCTGTTCAAGAACGACATGAAAGCAACACTTTCGAAGGAAACATTTTACAGATATTCAGAAGTCTAGAACAAATTATTTGGTCTCTAGAACAAAGAACAGTCCATCCTAGTGACCTGTGTTCACCTTAAACTACCAGTAGCATTCACACAACATAGAAACTCAACATGTCTGAAATATGTGCCAATAATGGCATCCGTTTCACAGTAAATTATTTATTATAGATCATGGGTGCAGTTCAAATTGTTAAAGTATGTAACTTTTATAAACAATATGTTTTCTATATATTAGCATATTTGCTTTTTATGTCAAACATTTAGTTTTTGTTGTCTATTCTGACATTAGTTTCCCTTTCCTGCCTGGATTCTGTTATATTAGCCCCTTTAAACTGTAATCATGCTTTTCTATTTTACAACTTACAAAAAACTCAACAATTCTATGGTAAGTCAGCCCACAGTTTTTGTAACACAATACTGAGATTTATCAAATTTTGTGTTGAATGTAGCCTCTGATTTAATCAGCACATCCTCAACGGGGAACAATAATGGACGATCTTGCTTACCTTAGTATTTAGAAATATCAACTCAAACCAGAAACTGACATTCCAAGCATAAGTGGGCTTACACTGTAAAAAATACAAATAAAAAAATGTTCAAGGTAACTGTTTCAGATGACCTGAAGGCATAGCCTACGACTCCACAGAGCATGCTGCTAACACTATATCCAGTGTCACTCTGCACAATGAGCCTCTCTTCTTAGCATATGTGTATGCATATACATAACTGTCCTCAATGATGTAGAACACAGACTCTTAGTATATGACAGGTTATCACACAGCTTTATACCTTTTTATGATGCCCAGTTACAGTCAAACTCAAAACAGAACCATTTCTGCTCTTGTATTAATGGTATATAAATGAGAGATTAATACTATATGAAGCTAGTTTTGTGACTGTCACAGTGTGTGAAGTGAGTGACTGCAAGGACTACCACTCCGCTTTTCTGAGTGATTGCTGTATAATCAGAAAAAATGAGGATAACTATGTCACTACCAATGATGCCAACTTTCATTTCATCTGGTGCCTCTTCTGGATCTGTCAGCTTTTTGCAAGTCAATTTATTTACATACCCATTTTTGTTCTGCATGTTTACAAAATTACATCCTAATGTCACCTTTTTTGTTGACCAACTACCCTTTATTTTTAGTCATTGTGTGCTGGGCTCTTTTTTAATCAATATTTACCAATATGTTCTGTTACATTCATGTGTGCTTGTTTATCTTTTACACAATTCCTTTGTTCTGTTTGTAATCGTATGGGAAACAGATTTTTTGCATGCCATGGATGTATTGTTGTCATCTTTGGTTCATTACCACTGTATTTAAAGCAGAGTCATTACTTTCAGCTTCACAATATGTACTGCTCAAACTACACTCAGATTCAAGTAAATTTCTTTCCACCCCCGCAAAAGAATGAACAAGTGACAACCCTGGCTGAACCTGTCATTAGGAAACATTACAGCTTTGTTATCCAACAACAGAATCTCTGTTCAGATGCTATGGAGACAAATATAAAGAAAAGTTGAATAAATATAAAACAAATTATTGCTATGTGAGAAGAGAAGTTTAGATCTGGCATTTAATAACCGGTGGTTAACACATGGCTCCCCCTGAGCCCACTCATTCGTGGCAGTCTAGCTGTGCCTCAGATTGATTTGTGCAATGTGTGATTTTGCGTTTGCTTAAAACCATCCTCTGCAACATACATATACATACACACACATTACACAGACACTGTAACACACTTAGACTGAAGATAGCGAGCCATACATGATTCTATCTCTCCTGCCAGAATCTGCCATCAGATGGATGAAAGCTGCCATCAAAGCTGGGCCCACAAGGAGTTCAAACAGTCTGCTTAGTCAAGTGAACCCAACACCAGAGTCCAACTCCTCAACCATGCTTATTAAATAGCCAATTTTTGTCATTTGCAATCCGATTTGTTACAATCACATTGCTCCTCATACCCGTGTCGCGTAACACTCAGCTGGAAATAAAAAAATAAAAATAAAAAATAAAAAAAAAAAAAAATATATATATATATATATATATATATATATATATATATATATATATATATATATATATATATACAAGTTGTGCAAGAGAAAACATGTCCGTTTCTATAAATTGCTGATGTTGCAGTGGTGAAGTTTTAATGGCTAGAGGAAGAAAAAAAGCAGCAAAAAATAGGTTCCAAAAAAGAAAAGACCTTCAGCACAGAAGCAGTTAGGTTGCCATGAAAACAACTCTAGAAACAGTGTAAACATTCAACGACGTAAATGAGTCATGTAAGTCAAGCAAGCATTTAAAAATAAATAAAAAACAGTATCTCCTGCACACAGCCATCTTCAATAAGATTCACTAGTACATTAATTATTGATGTTAGAAACCTTTCAGTTTTGTAGTGACAATCTGTATTTTTTCAACAGGTACTATCTAAGCCTAAACTCATAATATCCACTATAGTGATGGATGTGGCGTTTTATAGAGAAAATAGATATTTTGTGTAAGTCAAAACTCATAGTATTCAAATGACATCCTCCAATTGCTGAAGAGAATATCGCAGCTGTCATGTTATACTTGTTCAAACATTATTTTCTCTAGTCGAACCTCCACTATGCAAACATTGAACTCATTTACCTCATGTGAATTAATCAGTCCCTCTTTAGTTTACCAAGGATTTGAACTAGACTCTTCTCGTCCTCCAGACATTATATTCCCCTTCAGCGGCATGCTACCTAGACTTTGCTCTAGTTGAGGTCTCTCTCTCTCCATCTCTCTCTTTTTTTTCTCTCTATTCACAACTGGACTCTTTATTTTGAATCTTAAACTGTATGTTGTATTGGCAAGTCGATGGTATGCAGCCAAGCATGACTTTAGAGAACAGAATCTGCATTGACACAAGGAACTGTCTGGAGAATGGGTGCTGCCTTGAATTAGAGTGCTCTGTTTGCTTATGGTTTGTAATGAGAGGTGACGTATTGTCAGTGGCTTGCTAAAGCTTGTCTTCTAATTACACTAATTGCTGCTTTTCCACCCCCATCTCTTCCTTCATTTCTTTTTTTTTTCTATTCTCCTTCTCTTCACCCCTGGTCCCCCACCATTTAAAACCAATACTGCTGTTAGTCTTCAAAACTGAAAAGCTTCCACCTACATACCAAGATGGGCCTGCAACCACACTTTTTTTAAGTAATCTCTGTGTCCAATCATTTCCATAGATTTATTTTTCAGACTTCCCTTTCTTTGGCTTATCTTGTCTATCGTTTTATTCTCCCTTCTCTCCCTGCTGACTTGTTTCTCAGCCCATATATGACACGATGTCCACTAGTACTGCAGAGACCCAAATGCCTGTGCTGCCAAGTGCACAATTACTAAATCGCTCATCTCACGGGTGGCTGACACTCAGCATCCCCGGCCTTTAGAGAGGGAGAAAAACTAGTGAGAGAGGTAGCATAAGAGTGAACCACATAAAACCAGGGATTGACTGGGCTAAGAGCCTGAACTGACTTGCTCCTCTGTGACTTCATGCATGTTTTTTTTTTTTTTCTTTTTTTACACGCATGTGCATGCCTATGTCAGCTGAAAACAGGTGATGGCCGAGGTAGCTGACAGCTGTCAGTGCTCATGGGCGGAGAATGGTGGAGGAGCAGTGCTGTCTGTCAAGGCACTGCTCTGCCTCTGCCCTTAGCTCCAGGCTGAATATGTGGGACCCTCTGAGGATAACAAGAGACCACTCGTGCCTTTCAGAGTGGCTTCCGTCTAATGCTAATACAAAGCCAAGCGGGTCAGATGGACTGCCACAGTACCAACTAGATGTGAGTCCATCAGAAGAAATGTGTCGGGGCTGTTTGCAGCCTTTTTAATGAAAGGAGGCTGGATGCATCATGCAGCTGCAGTGCATGATTGCACTCCAAGGCCGGAGGCTGGACGTGAGGTTGATGTAGATTACATAAATCATTAATTTATGCTTCTGAACACAAAATATTAAGGAAAGAAAAAGAAGAGACCTAATTGTGCTGTGCCATGGAAATTATGTTTAAACATACGAGAAAAAAACAACATTTTTTTTTACATTTTTTTATTTTGTTTTTACCTGGCATTTTGCTTGTTTGCTTTTAATAAAAGACTACTATTTCCCTAGAGTTATATCATCACCTTGCGTTATGCTTTGCTTTTCATCTTCTATATATTTCCCTATGTGTTGGTATTTTATCTCAATTTGGTCAAACCCGAGCAGCTTTGTTTACAATTATGTTACATGCAACCTCAAATAATAAAGTGTATTCAGAAGAATAATCATGAAAGGAGGACTTCAGGAATAGCATATTATGGCATATTTATCACAATACCAATCCAAAATAGCCAAGATACTGTAGAACAGTGGAGAAATAATATACAGTCATCATACCTCTTGGGGTTTTGCACATTTTCTTTCAAGTTATTGTCATACACTTCAACATGTATTCTTATTTTAAGTGATAAATCCATTAAATATAGCTCAAACCTATAGCAGGAAAAGAAAACTATCCATGTTTCAACACTATTTTAGAACTAAAAATCTGAATTTTAGGTTGTTTATCAAGGTAATTAGTTGCCCTAGATTTTAGATAGCGGTGTGATATTCTATCATATGTTTCAAATTTCTTTTGGACTGTTGCTGAACATAATTCATGAAAACTACAATTTCAGGGTTTTTTTTCTCTATTTAACATTGCACAAACTCTTTTCCTTTCACATTAAACTTCAGCAAAACACAAATCCATTAATTTGCACCAGAAAAAAATAAGATAGTCAATAGACTATTATTTAAAATAGTCACTGCATATTATTAAAAGTAACTCTTAACAGTTGTGCTTTGTGAAGAGTGAAGCAAATCCAGAGCTGGATACTTTCTCTGCGTGTCGAGCAGCAACATAGCCACAGTTTTCTTCTCAGCATGTTTCATTTTTGTGGGTGGAAAACTCTCACTAGGTGGCCATACATCCTGACGCTGTGTGCTGTGTGGTGCACTCAGCCATACGATTCCCATTAGGCCAGACTGTGGTCAGAGGGGATCGAACCTGAATCTGTGTTTCTTCTTACCCTTCACAACTCTAATGGTAGAGTGTTTATGTGTTTGTGTTATTAAAGTTGTTGTGCGAGGAGTTCTTTGAATCAATCTCTTTCAAAACTCCGGGAGGTACAAAGCAAAAGTTGGAACCAAACATAAACATCTAAGATCTGCTAGCAAGCTATATTGATTAGCCCTGATATTCTCTCTGATGTTGCCAGTTGGGATAACTTCTATAGAGATAAAAACCAACAAAACTAATCTGTCACACAGTACATGCCCTCAGAGTAGCCCAAGTATATGCAAGTTGATGCAAGATGACATCTTAGTTGCTGTGTTTGGAGGCACAATAGGAAATGACATGCCTGCTTTCGCATTAAGGGAGATGAACATGTTATTTGCAGAAAGGTCAAGCCTCCAAGCCTGAGGACAGGTTGTATAACTGCAGTAATTATTATGTAGCTGCTCAAGAATTAGAAGGAATTTCATGTCAAATGTCAACAGCCGGAACACAGGCTGTTTGAAACCTCATCAGTTGGCTTTCAAAGGTCAACTTTGACCTAAGTTACATGGGTAAAGTATTTCCGTAAACTTTGTTCCTTACAGCTACACATTGGAGCAGTTGTTAGCATGAGAGTCTGGGTTCTACCCTACTTAGGGCCCTATGGGTGGCATGTGCATGTTCCCCATAAATGGTTGTGGTTATCTCTGTTTACTCTGACTCTCACTTTGAAACATATACATTTTAGTTAACTAATCAAGGCATTCTAAATGACTCATAGTTTGTGATCATATGTATGTGTGTTTGCATATTTTTTATTTATTTATTTTTTCTGTGTCTGTTACCAAGCAGTTAAAAAGAAACTGTTAGAAAGCAACAAGGAAGCAGAGTTGGAATATGTAGACAGTTAATAGAATTAACCAAACATCGCATTCCATTTTTTCAAGAACAATATCAGGTGATTGAAAGAAAAAATCCAAATATTATTTTCTTATTTAACTTTCATTTACCTTAGACAATGTCACCGAGATTAAGAACTTATTTTCAACAGAGTTCATGAACCTTGTTCACCACTTATCACAGTTTAACAAAACCACTTTCCATAATTTCCACAACCACATTTACACATTTAAAACATAAAGGATGTGCACAAGACAATATGTGATAGAATTAAGTACTTTTAATCAACTGTCAACCAAAAACATGCTACAGGATAGACTTGGAAAGTTTGGGATTTCTGGGAATGTTAACTCACATCTCAAAGACAAAAAAAGAAGGAAAAAAAAAGCTTTTTAAACACTGGTAATGCTATGTCCAAATGTTATGATTTACACTAAACAAAACCACAATGGTAAATTTTGAGTCCCAAATTTCTTGATATTCACATTCTTCCATTCGGTATGTCATGAGAAGAAAGGACGACAATTACCATGGAAAGTCTGATGATATACATCGATTGACTGCTGAAGATAGGCCCAAACATTCATCTCAGTTACCTATTTATTAAGTTACATAGATTAGACTAGAATAGATTAGAGAAGAATCTATTAGACTAGATAATAAACAATAACAAGAACATCATTATTGTTTATCATCAAGTTCAGACCATGTATCAAATGTAAAAACAAAACAAAAACATTTCTTCAACCACCTTACACTTATTTTATTTGAAATCCTGAAAATTACTGGGGGGAAAAACTATACTTTTAAAGAATATATTTTTAAGAATCATGGTTGCAGCTATACCTACAAGCCATCTGCAGTCAGTGGGGTGTTCATTAAACCTGAATTAAGTTGAGTCCATGTTAAGGAGATGCAGCCTCGGCTATTTTAGAGAGCTGGAAGCAATGAATATAGAGTGTGCAGAAATCAGCCGACAGCAACTGATTTCACATAATAGCCACTTCACAGGACACACCTCCTCATCATCTCAGTGAGAGCCTTTTCCAAAATCAATAGCTGGCTGAACATTCATTTCTTCAAAGTTACACACACAGACTGAAAGCCATAGTGTTTCGATGTCTCTCTGCAGCATACGGGGACACACACAGGCAAACCGATGCTAGAACCATTATCTGGGAAAGCCAGCTTTTAGAGTGTCCTAGATGTTGTAATAGCTTTCCTGAAGTCCACTAGATATTTTTGGCTGCATGGTACCAGTTTGTAACTGCCCTCAAAAGAAATATGTAGGGACAAGCTTTATGACACAGAGGTAGACACTTCCATGTTGTCCCAAAAGACAAAAAGAGCAAAAGTTATTGAACAAAATCATAGATCGCAGTCAAAACCATGCTTTTCTGGCAAAGATCTTTACATTGCCTCCTTTTATTTCTGCTGAAAATGTCTTATGAGTTTGTGAGGACAAGAGTTGACACTTTATTGGGCCGAAACACAAATAAAACAAATTGCTTTAGTGTCAGATACAAGAGAATTTTCTCTCAAAGCCCAGCAGCAATACAGATGGAATGCCAGGGAGAGTTTATATTCTATGTGTTTTAGGTTTAGGTTTAGAGACTTTGGAAAAAAAAAAAAAGACTTGCTACATATGTTTTATGTTACTATTATGTAGTGACATTGAAGGTTCATTTAAAATAATTTAATGTTTCTACCTTGCAATTGTTAATTGCTCATTTCTATATAATCTAAATCATAGAACCTGAACTTGGAATTGAACACTAAAACTTATTTTTGAAATATATGTAGATTATTTTTGTTTGCTAATTAACTCTTAACATATTCATAATCTCTGTTAAAAAATTCTGAAAATGTTGTTGATCAAGGAAAAGCATCTTCTTAAATGTCATTGCTTAGAATATTTTTCAATATATCTATTTCTATTTTCCAAATAACTCTAACCATAGTAACAAATAGCAATAGAACATATGATGCTAAGTACTTTTCAAATATGGGTGTAAGTGTGGCTTTGAGATCCTTACAAATGTTATCCTTAAATCTGCCCATCAAATATTAACCAACTAAGAGGAATTCTGTGTTGTAATTCCAGTCCAGAAATTGTGTCAAAACCAGCGAACAATAAAGATTATACCAATAAACTATCTGTCCTCCTTTTTAGTTATTCCAAATTCATTTTTAGACCAGTTCAATTTAGTTCAGTGACAGAGATTTGTTGGGTTTCGTCACACACCTTTCTAACTAGTTGGGTAAACTTAAGATAATAAGCAAGAGCTATACAGATTGAGTTTAAAATCCTTTGTTAAGGTCTTTTCTAATCATTAGATAAAAATGCAACCTATTAAATGTTACTCACTGTTAGTATTTTGTAAACCTACAGAAACATCTTAAAAGTATTGCTTAAAAGATATTTCCTTCCATTTAGAGTATCTGTTATGGTGATATTATTTGACTCATCCCAAAACACCAATTTCACTGCCTGGACATTTTTTTTTTTTTTCTCTGAAGACAACACGATTGGCAGGCTCATTATCCTATCCCCATTACGATATTGCCTAATCAATCTTTTCATTGTGTTCTTCTGGTGGCAGAAAAGGCCAGCTTTTGCATGAAAACCGTGACAATGCTGCAGGATGCATTCCAAGGAGAGAAGAGGAGAGTGGATGAGTGTTAGGTTTCAATTTGCAGCCGAGTAAAGTAATCGCATTTGCTGGCGAATTGATCAATATTAATCAAGATGTTATCAAGAAGAGTTGTGTTCAACTTTCCTTCTTTGTCAATTCAAACTGGCATTAAAGTACATGTCCCAAATGGCACAAATGGTAACACAGAATAGACAACAAATAAAAAAAAAGCATGGTTGTTTAAAAAATGGGAAGGAAAAAACATTTCTGAACACCAAAAGGTTTTTGTTTTTCTTCCTAAAGGAAGCACTGTTAATGCTAAACTATACAATCCAATAGGTGGAGTTCAGTGGGAAAATGGCAGCTGCCCACATAAGCTGCAATGTCCCACACTCCACTGTGAGGTAAATCACACCTTTGAAGTCAGCTCACACACTCCCTGCTGAGGATGCCACACGACCATCAACACTCTGTGAGCTCCCAGCATTATGATCACAGCCATTTAGATTTCACCGAAGTTATTATTACTGCCATAAAAAGAACAATGTACATCAGAAGTAAATCAAAATCCCGGCATGGGACCAGAGGTGATATACAAAGGGGCCAATTGTGGTAGTGAAAGTGTGAGGTTTAAATTCAACAGAATAGTTTATGGCCATGAATGCAAATACAAATTCTCACAGTATATCAATTAAAAACAGATGACAAAAATGGGTTGGTCTCAGAATTGAACTTTTTAAAACCAAAAGTCTAAGACTGAACAAATACAGATGGAAAATAAAACTAGATAACTTTACAACTACATTAAGAGCTAGAATGGTTTCTTGCTAGAGAACAAAGGGCCATTGCACTTTAAATTATTAGCACATTTATAATTAACAAAAATACCCCATGGAATTTGTACTCTAAGATCCCCAGAAATCAGCAAAAATAATGGCTAAATTGGGATGTGAATGTTTGGATAATTAATGTGCAAACTAAAGGTCAAATTTGACACTTGCTGAAGAATTAGTCATCCAAATAAAAAAAAAAAAACCTTGTCAGAATGAGGATTACAATGCCAAATAATTCCCTGCTGATTATATTAATCTGCTGAGAAATGGTCCATTGCTTTGATTAACCAACTGCAAACAAGATTGTTTATTCTGGAATATCCCATCCAGCTATTGTTGTAAAAACACAACTCTAAAAAACAACATGCTAATTAAACAAAATAATCAATACATTATCTTAGGTGAAAATTGGCGACCTTTATAAAATACATCAAACACTGTGAGGAATCTACACATAATCGACACTGGAACAAGATTAGTATTGATCGCAATAAGTGAATAGGCCTACATTAAAACAAGCTAAAAGGACAAGATGAATGTTGGTGGTACATTAACATTCGTTTACAACATTTACGTTAAGAATACACAATGTGAGGAGACTGTGTTTATCGATGTTGCGCTTTAATATCCACAGAATCCTCTAACAAAATATATTCCCAACCCCACTACTCTGCGCTTGCTTTTATGTGCAAATGTGTATAAATTACAAACCATTGTTTTCATAAAAATTGTTAATATTCTAGAAATGTAAATCCACAAAACACAAGAAAACTATGTTGAAATTCCCTTACCTTTTGTGGGATTCTATTTGATTTCCTATATGTAGACGCAAACACACAACAAAAATGCCAACAGTTAAAAAAGCTCCAGGGCCCAGTTGACCTAGTGCACTGCTCTCCCTGTTTACAGTACACTTACTTTTATATGAGTTTATGTGTCTGAGGCATGAAATGAAGCTGTAGCTAATGGGCACCCAGCATTGTAAGGGAATAGTGTGAAAATGTAGTACCTGGGGCCAACTTAGTAATAACAAATTTCCAAACAGTTTTGCAGAACCTCCAGCAGCGTTACAGATGACAGTGAAATTCCCAATACTGTGTAAAGGCAATTGAGCACACCCCTTAGCACAGAGTGGAGGATTCTCTACATTATGTAGCCATAATAACCAGAGGTCTAAAGATAAGCCTTTTCCGGGGATGTTGTTGACATTTTTAAGATGATAATTTTACCTGAAAGGTTTGAACTCAGTGGCCTAATTAGGGATGGCTTTGGACTGCTTTAGAAAATTACCTGAATGCAGCAAACTGTCAATGTTTACAGCAGGCAGTTTAAATGGTAGCCTTACAATCGCCTGTTTTACTTCAGTTGAAATGATGAAATTGGTATTGCTATTTGCTAAATGCCAGAAAAAAAGAGATTTATTTGACTTTTTTGAATTGCTGTTTTTTCAAAATAAGTATCACTTTGCATTTAAACAAATTGAGAACATTCAGATGAGAATGTCATGGCTTTGTAAAGGTCTCATTAATTCGCAGTATTTGAGTAAATGTGGCTCAGCAACAACAAATCCATTGTCTATATGTCAAGCAGGAAAAGTTTAGTCTTATTTAATAGAGGGAGGGAAACTAATTATATTTCCATCTGTTTCATCTGCCCAGTGGCGCAGTTGGTAGAGCTGTTGCCTTGCAGCAAGAAGGTCCTGGGTTTGATTCCTGGCCTGGGGACTTTCTGCATAGAGTTTGCATGTTCTCCCTGTATTCCGGCTTCCTCCCACAGTCCAAAAACATGACTGTCAGGTTAATTGGCCTGTATAAATTCTCCCTAGGTGTGTGTGTGCATGGTTGTTTGTCCTGTGTTGCCCTGCGACAGACTGGCAACCTCGCTTGAAACATTTGCTGGATATAGGCACCAGCAGCCCTCCCGACCCCATTAGGGACAAGGGCGTACAGAAAATTGATGGATGTTTCATCTGCTGCAGTAACTGTACATTACATTTTAACCTGAAAAAACCCCCAACATGAAGCACAAAATGAAGCAAACGCATTGATGGAATGAAACTAAAAGCTAGATAAAGAACTCATGTTTGCAAACACTTATTAGGAGAACACAGAAAAAGTATAGACTATGCCTCAATACCACATCAAGGAGAGGACAATTACAGAGTGCATCCGTGTCAGCTTTCAAACCCCACTTCCTTTCATTTTTCTTAATTACCAGGCAAATATTCTCTCTTCCTCTGCTTCATTAGCTACTTTGTTGAGCGTTGAGTGATGTCAAAGAGATGATGGAGGGACAGAGAAGTGAAGCAAGAGAAGGAAATCATATCACCAAGAGCTCTTGTCTTCTTTCTGAGATTACCGTCCCTTGAGAAGGCCTTCTAAATGCTGCCAGCCACTATAACTCAACCAACAACAAAATGACTACAAATTATGGTTTTGATGGGTGACCCGCTCCTGCTTGGCAAAGTTAAAGGAACACTAGGGCATTATAAATTTTACTGGGTTATCTCCCCTTACCAGGCGCCTCTTTCACTGTGGGATAAAAATGTCTTATATTGGGACTTATCCTTTTGTTTTGGATGAGGAATATAAACATCACAGCAAGGCTAAATGCAAGACAAATGCAAAGGCAGCCCACCCAAAACACTCAGACTGCAGAAAGTGTTGATATTGAAAAACTTTGTCATGTCTCAATAATGAAAAAAAAATGTCAGTAATCAACTCATCAAAACAAATGCAATAAAATGAAAATGGTTATTTTAATTAATCAGCTGCTTGTCTAAAAATACAAAACCATTATCTGTAATGGGGATGAATTATGAAAAAGTTATCATATTTAGATTGATTCATGCTTGGAATCAGTTCACTTATGTCTGCCTCATTGTCTCCAAGTCTTCTCGTCTGTCTGAGACTTTTTTGTGTGCTCCTTTTGATTTTTCAACTAAGCATCTCTCTCTCTCTCTTTCTTGCGCTCTCTCTTCCTCGCTCTGCACTGCGTTTCCAAACTGTGCAGTAAAATTGTTATTCCCAAGTCATTATCTTATTTGTGCGTCTCCACTCAGCTGTAAATCCTCTAGGTATTCCTCTCTATTCTCTATTAACTCTACCGCAGTCAGGCTTCGGCTGCCAATCACAAAACACTGCTGAGGGAGAAAAGAGGAGCCGACACAAGGACAAGGGCATAAAGACGCCAGAACACAGAAACCTCGGGAAAAAATACCAGAGAGAAAGTAAGTCAGGGTGGATTAATTGCTGCAGTTATTAAAAGAATAAAAGAACAAAGTAAAATGAAAAAAAAACAAAACATTGAAAGATACAAAGATTAAAAGGCTTTTAGGGCTAATAGAGGCTAAATCAGTGTCCAAATATGGTTGAAGGCTGGGTTTGCTTGCTTCTGGGGAAATGACTGGAAAAGGAGATAATTCCTTTTTTTCTCTCTCTTTTCTATATGTCTGTGGTAGAGATAAGAAAGAAAGAACACACAGAACATGCTGCACTAATTGGAGCCAGAATAAACTAAGGCATTGAATGGAATAAAAACTGAAACATCCGAAACATTTGAAGAGATATTGTAATATAATATTTTACATTACAGTAATGTAAAATATTCCATTTTACATTACATTAGTACAAATGGATGTGAAAATAAACATTTATCGGCACAAGGCAACACAGACCTGAGCCAAGGTAGTATTAATGAAATGCTTACAGAATGATCTTAGTCTCAGTAATGAAGCCCCTGCTGAGAAAATCATATCATTAAGTTGCAAGTCTACACAAAATCAAGATAACAGGAACTGTTAAAACAGCTAACTGCTATAAAATGCATTAACCAAATGTGTTTAATCAGCTGGCAATCAAAACATAATTTCAGCTGTTTAGCTGATGCCTGATATTGATAAGTAGCCATCTTATCGTTCAACTACCGCTTCGTTTAAAACCATTATATTTTTCAATCTACAGCAGAAGTCTCTCATAAAAATTAAACTCTCTAAATAATTATGTTTGTGTCTAACATCATAGTCACTTTACATTGTGACTAAGATTTGTCTGCAACTTGATTTCATTGTGTGCTTAAGAGAAAAAAAAAAGAAAAAAAAAAAGAAAAAACTCCATAGGAACCTTGTGTAAAAGAGAAGTGGTTGTGCTTTGTGGTAGATGTTCAACATAATAAGAATACCTGAACTATTTTTTTTTGCCAGTCACTCTAGAAGTAATCCTACTCAAAGCAACTCATTAACTCCCTAAACATCCATTTATTTATGTCAGTGATCTCAGTGAAATCTAGATCAAGAAATCTTTTTTTTTTGATGATTTCACTTTATTTGCCTTTTAGAAAGTTATGTGAAATGAGGAACTTCTGTCTACCTGCTCTCTTTAGCTAATCCATCCAGAGTTCTGCAAACACATAATTATCCTATACCGTGTGTATTTTACATGATAGACCAATATACAATTGTGAAATGTAAGGAAATAATGCAGGCTGTGTCTTTTTTGAGGCACTTTGTGTTTTTATCTGTGAAAAGTGTAAAAAAATTACAAAGCTTTCCACTTTTAAACTAAAAATGTACCATTTGCATTAAGCCCCCTTGAGTGAAACACTGTAGAAGCACCTTCTGGTGCAGTTACAGTTGCAGGTCCTTGACAAATGCCTCTATTAGATTTTCTGATCAATAGAGTGAAATATTTGCATGTTCTTCTTTTCAGAAAATATGAGGTTTTGTTAGAATGTGTGAAAAAAACATGTGGAAACAAAAGTTTTCAAGGTTTGCCACAGATTCTCGGTAGAATATGCTTTGATCTAAATCAACACGAGTGTGAACTCTTGCCCTAGTCTAAAGAACATCATGTCACCATTATGTTTCACAATAAAAACTATGTCTTCAAGGCGATCTGTCGGGTCAGGCTGGTGTTGTCTGACCAAAGTGAAATTCTTGAGGTTTTCTTGGAACAATGATTTCTGAAACACATAACTGATAGTTGCCATGTCTACAAATAATGCACAGAGGTTTTACTGATAAAGACCTAATATTTAATAATTCAATCAATTTTATTTATAAAGCATCCTTCATACTAAAAGCAGCTCAGAGTGCTGTACAGATCAATAAAACAAACAACCCACCCCACACGTAAAAACATACAACTGTATAGAAAATGCACAAATTACACAGAAATTATCCAAATCAGGAAATAAAGTTAAAAAGATGGGTCTTCTGCCTGCTTTTAAAGACAGCATTTTCTGTGGTCCTCAGGTTCTCTGGCAGACTGTTCCACAAATGGGGCCCATCATTATTACGGTAATTATTTAACTTTGCTTTGGGCTCAAAGTGTCACTAGCACCCCTCCTGACCCTAATTGGATAAGGGTGTAAGAAGATGGATGGATGGATGGATGGATGGATGGATGGATGGATGGATGGATGGATGGATGGATGGATGGATGGATGGATTCAGATGTGGTGGACTTTGCAGAAATCTAAAAGTTGGCAGGACACCTGAGAAAATGCCATTTTTCCTTCATTGTGTATTTTCCTGAACTTCCTTCTCTATTGAACTTCTAAATATAATTGAACTAGAAAGTTATCTTTAAACATGGCAAATATGACCTGTTTAGCCGCAATAAAGCACTATCTCTCTGTCAAAGTGGCCCACACAGACATCCTGCCTTTGTACAGCAGGTGACTCTTTCCCCTTTCATGACTGCCTTGGGAAAAATGCATGATTTGCTAGCTATTTAAACACAGAGTTAGAACTTTTCCTTTCGTAACACACATTCGCACATGGTGTCACAGATTTTGTCTCCTGCTGTCTGACGTGACACAGTAAGCCGAGTCTGTACTGCTCTCACAGAGTGAGGAGGTGGTACGTGTTTGTTCTCTTTGTCTATCTCAGATTGGTAAACACAACCTGTGTCTGTGCTCTGCATTAGAATCATCCGGGGAGTCAGCTCAGCCCTGTCTGCTAGGATTAATCCTTAACAGGTCAAGGTCAGTAACATTACAACAATGCCAGGCTGGTAATAAGCATGTCTGAAGATTTTGAAAGCTCTAATTTAATTCCTAAAGTGTAATGTGAAGCGGCTGAGGGATGGAAGGTGATGGAGAAAATGGTTGAGAGGCAAAGAGGAATATAGATAGACAAGACATGAAGCAACCAAGCAGCTGAAGTGACAGTCTTCTGCCACAGGACCTCATCAAAAGCACTCCTGATGGTTTTCCTCTCTAACCTAACTGGCACATCCGAATGTAGCAATCAACTTTATTAGAGAATTAAGTAAGGCATTAGAGAAGAGGACACAAGCAACCAGCGTACTCTAACTTTATCATGCAGCCATGCCAAAATAACGTGTTGCAATTTGGGTTTTCTTTTTCAGAGAAAACACATTTCTGAGACAGCACTAGACACAAAGAAGGAACTTTGGCTGTTACATCTCGTGGAACTTTTGTTCTACCTTATTTGTTGTTGTTTCTACGAATCATGATGGCCTCATATAGCCTGACATGTCAGACTTGTCAGTATTGATTGCAACTGGAAATTGAAAATATGTTGCCAAGTTTTTGAACATTTCTTTTCATTTTTTTTTTGATGGTAGATAAAAACACCAGATAATAGTGCAGATAAATGAAGATGGCTGCCAAGACTATATTTGTTTGCACTATCTCTCTCAGACTACAATAACATGCTGTAAAACCTAAAAAAAAGTTGTTTCTTTTCATAAAATTTATATTTTTGTTCTGTCTGTACTTACAAATCCAGTTAGATTTAACTTTGTACAAATATGCCCATATATCAACTTATTTTTCAAGTTCAAATTCTTTGTATAAAATTATTTTATTAACGAAAGTGGATTTTCTTTCTCCTATATGTTTCATTTTGCAGTTATGTGTTGGTGGATTTCACTCAAGTTTGCTGTCTGAATCTCAGTCACATTTTCTATCTGAGATGCAACAACCTTTTCATTATTTGTGATCATTGTTTCACTCACACACCCACTCACACACACACACACACCCACACACACACACACACACACACACACACACACACACACACACACACGCACGTGCAAGCACACACGTGCACGCACACACACGCACATGCGTATACACACACCTTGTAATTTCTGTCTGTGCCTTACTAAAAATTTATTCTCAGTCCTAAATTACTATCTGCAATCTTCAGAATAATAGGCAGGCTAATCAGCTCAAATTAACAATCTTAATATGAAGACAGGCCCTGAAAGTGTTCAGGTGTTTGTTGAGTGTACAGGTCGACTTTCCTATCAAAGCCTGAGAGTGCTTGGCTGCTTTTGAAAACACTTACGACACACCTGACAGAATCCCCATGTTGCAACATTTAGTGGGACATGCAATTAATTTGATCAATTATTGTTGATTATAAGGAAAGATAATTAATGCCCAACTAATGTGGCCAGTAGCTGTCCTCATTTGTAGCTTGGAGGTTAGATTTCCTCTCTTGGTAAGGTAATTTAATTATCAATGGCAAACTGCAAAACCTTCTCTAGGTAAGCAGGAATACATTTCTTTTTTTTTTTTTTTTGTCAGAGCTTCTTTACATACATTTTAAATATTATGTACTGAACAAATTGTATTTACAAAGCATCCAATCAGATAGCAAAACTGATGACTAAGACAACAAAGACTAAATACAAATGATCAGCAATAGGGATTAAACAGAATCAACATGGATGTTTTATGTCTAAAAACACATCTACTGTTTTTTACGTATTTAGTTTAATTTTCATAACATAAAATAGCAGAAAAATAAAATATATTTTTTTTACGTCATAGCATGCCATCTTTACTTGTTTTATCACTGTCACAATTGTTATTGTTGTACTCTGTTCATTTACATTAAACTTTACACAAAGAGAAAGGTCATTTGTGTTTGGTTGATCATTTCTGTTGTTAAAAGTAACTTGTTCACAATATTTTTCATTTATTTTAACATTGTTTGCTTCCCTTTAAATGGCACCCTATTTGTAAGGAAAATGCCTATGCTGGTTGAGCTGCAAACCTGAGTATAAATGTTGTGCTAATGTAAAACCCACCAAATCCTTTCTGCCACAGTCAAACAGCTTGTAGAGCTCTCGACTCTTGTTTGGATAGGATGACTGATGTTTGGAGAGATAGAACATATTGGCAATGTATCAATTTATCCATTAAACAATCCCCTGGCTTCAGCAGTGCGTGGGAGAACCATAGACAACAAACATAACCCGGGATCCCCTCCTCAAGCTGGTCATTAGCTTGATCACACATTGCTACAGGATGGCATACTATTCTTGAACCAGAATGTGTTGCAAGACGAGGTAATGTGGTCGTTGTGGACATGTTTGCATAAACAGAATACCCTAGGTTATCCCAATGGGACTGGGATAGAGAATGCAGGCACATCATTCCTCTCCACGATGACGCTCTGGAGGTGGTTACTCTTTGGGGGCAAACAGTAACTCTGTCATCTTGGAGGACAGAGATGGGAAATGGAATTGCCACTGGTTGCAAACTTACATTGATCTCTGTTTGCTTTGAGATTCCATATGTCACCTAACATCATGACACTGTCTTACCCCAAAGATCACACTGGCACAACCTACATATTCAACTTTACTGCTCAACCCATAAGTGCAATTTCACAACAAATTTGACAGCATTTAAGGGCAAATAAAAAGGCTTCCAAACGGCATAAGACTTGCAGCCTAAAAGGAACAACAATTGCTGTAATCCTCAGATGATTCATTCCTCTAAATATTATTCAAGAATAAAAATAAAATTGATAATGGAGAGAATCCTATTTGTAATTTTTGAGTATTTATGACATTTGTTGTCATGATTGATCAATATTTTGTGCGTATTGGAAATAAAAGTAAATACAGTGATAATTCTCTAATAATTAAATTATGCTGTATCTAGCTTTCACTGTATTTAGCAACAAAATCAACATTTTTGAGAAAATATTGTACATTATTTGTGATTCAAATTTGGAGATGATGTGAATTTATAAAATACAATTATTTTAATCTTTAATGTCGATAGAAATAAGGCTAATTAAGTAGACAAAACAGAATAAAGGACAAAGGCAAACCATCAATAGATCCATACCCGTAATGATGTGTCTAACCACAGAATGAACTGCTCCCGCGGGGGGCCAGCTGGTCGTTTCATTTTAGGACCACACGTGCACAGCAGCAGCAAACATTTATCACATAGCAATGGGATGTTATGGACTCTGGGAGAAAAGAGCAATGTGCATCACACACGACACACACACACACACACACACACATGCGCAAGCGCGCAAACACACGCAGGTTTACACAAGGACACACTTGCTACAAAAGCTGATGCATGAAAAACAAACCCACACACATACACTGTAAGGCCTCAAACTAATGCCTGTGTACTTTATTCTTTTTCTTGCTCACACACGGACTCCAACCCAAGGGCCAGAGGGAGTTTAAGGGAAAAAAATAGTCACAGCTGCTAGCCATATAATGATAACCTGCTGCCTTAATAGCCCTCCAACTAACAGTAGGGTGCTGGGGCTTGTCACCGAAACAATAGCAGAGAAATTTTCTTTGGTCACACTCTGTCACAAGGTAAATATTTGAATTGGGGCATTAATAAAGTCATACAATTTTGCAAAAGCTTAAAGATGGATTTAACTTTTCATATGCTAAACTCGTTATTTGATATCCCTACTTAACGAGTTGCTTTGCATTTCATCATATAGCATCACTGCCTTTATTTCTTCAAGCATTCCATAATTACCCCAAGGAACTGAAATAAATTTTGAAACAGTAAAGGCTTAAGGGTATTTATTAAATTAGAATATGTGATAAGAAGAGACTTCTTAGATTAAAAAAAAACACCTTTAAGAAGGTATTGAGCATACTTTTCACTAAGTCCACATTTCTGTGTGTGCGTGTATATATATATATATATATATATATATATATATATATATATATATATATATATATATATATATATATATATAAATAACAAGGTTAAGCACAAAAATTCAAAATACTGAAAAATATTACTCATAAGAGAACAGCCAATATTTCATAATAATGTAAAAGATTGTGTCACCAGACATTATGATACAAATAACCAATGCATATAAAATCTTTCTCCATAAAATGATTTACGTTATTGCTGCCAAACTGATATAGATAAGCTTTTAACCTATGTTGACAATATGCAATTATTTTTTTTCTGCTGAAATTGAAATATAGCATTGCAATATTAATAACTTGCACCATTAATGTATTTCCTTTGTGCAGAAAATGTTCCCCTTACATAAATCCTTTTTGAAAGATTGTTTTTTTTGTTTTGTTTTTTAACAGCATCTTTGGAACGTGAGCATTAGCTTTGCACATTCTTATAGCAGTTGTTAAACAAGCTACTTCATGGGCATGGTAATTGCTGCCAGCTCAAAGACTTGTAGACACCTGCCATGATTTTTTGGGAGGGGTAGAGATAAAATAAGCCTCTTTTAATGAGAATCTAATTTGTGCTGAGCTTAAATACTCATGCTTATGAAACACAATTTATCCGCTGCAGGGATTAGACCATGTAGACATTGAGTCAAATTCCACTTTTCATGTATTTCAATTTCTGTAGTGTGAGCAACTAAAGTCATAATGTTACAAGTGTGCAGTGTGTCACACCGCAACTAATCAGTTGCATACATTATCTTATTGCTAACAAATGTTCCAGCAAGGATAAATAAAATATGCTTAAATCTTTCAGGCTGGCTTAAACAAGAGTTCAAAACATGTCTTCTAGTCATGTTTTTTAAGTCTCCTGGGCAGTGGTCTAGGTTCTTATAAGAGGACAGAATAATGCATCTTTATCAAACAAGCATCTACTTTAAAGCCTTCCTGAGATAGCAGAGATGTAGAAGACTTGTGCTTGAATATATCAAGCATAGAAAAGCAACCAGTTAATGATGAATGAAAACTGCTGCTTAATTAGGTGATTTAAGTTCCCAACATAAAATAAATATGACATATAAAAATACAGTCACAGCACATGTTCATTTGATTTGAAAGCCATTCATATTCTGATTTCTTCCCAAATGTTCTCCTTAGAGCTGCATAAAGGAGGATAAAAATCAAGAATTTGAAAAACGGGGATGAACAGTTCAGAAAAAGAACAGGTAAATTAGTTGATAAGGGGAATTTCTCCCTTTTTTAGGAGCAAAATAATGGTGAAATAAGACAAGTGCCACTTATTCAAATACAAAAAGAAGCAGTAAGAAAAAAAGAAAAAAAAAAAAAAGAAAAAAAAAAAGACACGAGCCAGAGGCCTGGAGAAAGATTCAGAGGCATCGGCTCAGTGATCATTTGTGTCCCATACTTTACCCTTGTGGCACAGGACTCAATCAAATTCTCCTCATTCTTGCCCATGCATTACCTCAGCAAGCAGAGACCTCCTTTCGCCCCCTCAATTAAATGCCCACCCGCACATAATTAACGACTGTTTTGTCCACAGATCAATAATAGGCCTGTTCATTAAAAGTCCCTTTGCCTCCTCAAAGATCCCTTAGCTCAGTTCACCGTCACATCTGAGGAGGTGACTGTGCTTAAAAGAATTCACATTCAGGTTTTATGTCTGGCTTGTACGTGGTGGCAAAGTAAGTCAAAGAGGTGATGAAAGCTCAAAATACATGAAAATCCTTTGAAATAAAATCTAAGTCCTAATGGGAACTCTACAGGCAATAATCATGGCTGAGCTTGTTGCCATCCTATTCATCCCGTACAATCATTTATTAACTGTATAATACCCATGGGACTGAATTATGTTCAGTTTGTGAAACATGTTATTCAACATACCCTTTCTTTGAGGTAGAATTGGAAAAAAATGTTTTCAATGTAAGTAACAAAATACAGTTATCATCCATAAAATTATGGTCATGTGACTAATTTTTTGTTAGCTCTTCCTTTTTTGTTGGTAAAACAGCCCTGACCCATTGATGCATGGACTCCACTAAATCCCTGAAGGACTGTCATGACTCTGTGATGTGAGCAGGAGCTCACTTTACCCTCCTACAATCTTAAGAGACAGGGTCAATCAGACTGCATAAGCTCTATACCCTGTGCAGGGTCCAGTGGGGTCGCATTGACCCCGAATGCATGTTTACAAGATTTGTATTTATTTTTTTTTTTAAATTTTTTTTTTTTGTGTGTTTTTTTGTGGTATTGTGGCATCTGCTGTGCTCCTTCTAACATGTCATGCTAAGATCTCTGGAGGGCTAAACTGCTTGTGTGAAGTTGCTATGACTAAAATTTCCCTTAACTGTATAAGACAGACGTCTTATCATAAACACTATAAGGCCTGATCGGTGACAACTACCTTAGCCAAATCAGACTCATTCTTCCTCATGTACAGTCCAATGAGCCCCTTCTAGTGTGCAAATGTGACCACACTATCTAAACTGCTCAATAGCAGCAAAATATCTCCTTTAATCAATCATTTCCAGCATAGGAAAGTAGCTTACAAATCTGAGCCAAAATGTGACACAGGCTTGTATCACATTTTGCTATAAGCCTGACCTATGGTCATCATAGGTAGGTGCCTACACCATTTCACCTGGGATGAAGGTGTGAAGACGCTTTGACCCAGTCGTATAGGAATCTCTCGCTGGCCATTGTCAAACCTTTCTGCTTTTAAGGATAATAACTATCAGTTGTATTAATTTCAGGTCTAACTGATATATTACATTCACAAACTTATCATGTACAGTTCCCCAAACTGTACATGATACAAACTGGTGTAGTTTATGACAACCACCAGTGTTTGTAGATGCTAAAACCAAAATGTCTACCTGTTATTTCTTAGAAAATAAAGATCAATAAATAACAAGAGGAGTTGGTTTTGTTAAAGTCCACCTTACTGCCAGCCACCTGTCAGAGCTAAAACACCAAATAATTGGACCAACATTGCTTCAATCTGGAGGATACACAGAACAAATATACACCCAAACACTTATTTTTTTCCCACTTTAATGATTAGTGTATGCTATGCTATTGCCTCTCACCTCTCCCATCTGTCACAGAATCACAGCATCTCTGGAGATGGATAACAGGGTTTAAACACACAGCAGTCTCATACTTGGCAATGTTTTTATTGTGTTTTTATCAGCCATCTCAAGCACAATCTTAGATTGACAGTATGACATTAGGTAGCTTTTTTTTTTTTTGCACTACTGCATCCAGAAACCAGTGGACATTTTCAAATGTATCTTAATAGTTTCAGGTTTTATTGTTGTGACTTTTTTTTTTTTTTACCCTAAACTAACCTAGAACCCTGCTGTAAGATTGTCAAAGCAAACGGACTGGCTGTGTAGGATTAATAAAAAAATGCTTTAAAAATTGAATTGGATGAATGGATTCAAAACATCTCTATTTGCAATGTTTCTAATTTATGTACTTCTGCATAGACTACACTGTGGACTTTGTTCACTTTAAAATCTTTCTTTCTTCATGACAGAGGCAAAAAATAAATACACACAAAGGCTGAATTAAATTGGTAAACATCTCAAAAAACATGAGGTGTTTTATGAGAGCTGCCTGTAATATTCCAACCAAATTTTCCAGAGCCAATTCAGAATCCTTCTATCCATGGTGAGTCTTGCTACAGATGGATTCCCTTGAGTAACATCTGGGATTCTCTAAGCACTGGGCATTCCCCCATTCACTTTCTTGCTCATAAGCCTGTGTAAAAATGCCCCTTTGAAACAACTCCACAATGGATTCCTCACTCAGTGAAAATCTGTCTTTATTTTTTTAGCAATGTACAAAACACCGTCACATAAGTTTGCGCTGTCTGTTTCTTTAAACTGATGAATGTGGCAGAATGGGTTTGAATTCCCCAGCTCCCAATGCTATGATGTGTGCCAGTCTCTTGGATTATGAGACATATGGAGGCGTGTGAGCACACAAGCATGAGCAAATAAATTCCGGAAGTCTAACATAGTTATACAGACAAGCCTCACAGAGAGTGGAATTGGAAAAAGTTAATAAAGGGAAGACTATATTCACATGCTAAATATTGGTATACTTTAAAAGGAGGCACATAATACATTACCTGAACTAAACTGGGAAATAGACTCCTAAAAGCCAATAAGAGATTCTCCAATCCTGCAGCACATGCATTTTGGCTTATTATTAATATTTTAATTTTAAGTAGTTAATCCGGATCTCGACTTGCCATGCCTCAGAGATTTTCTAGTCTAAAGCAAACTATTCCTAAAGATTAAATTTTAATGTTTACTTACTGATACACATTTATAATGGATATAGAAATAAATTAAATAGATACACCACCGTATTCTGCTAGATAGTTTGATACAAAAAAAACCCTGCAACCACGATAAAACAACAGTATCTCTCAATTTCAAGCTTATTTACTGATGTATTATGAACAATGGTGAAGCTGGTGCTGCAGTTTGACAACGCAGATATGTTACACAAAGAATGAAAACAGAGGGACATCAAATTATTCCCCTTCACTAGACAGTAAGTCTACAGCTGTCTGTCATGTGGCCTGGAAACTATACCAGGTCAGCGTAAGTGTAGAAAGTTCTAGTGATCAAAGCTTGCGTGTACATGAAGTACTCTCACTGTGCTCAGTCAGTCTGGTTTTGATCAGCGCTGAAGGATTAAAAGCAAGTAATACCTCATCCTGGCTTGGTACCAGTGACATACTTTTACCCAATTCCAACTCTTTGAACTGTCGCTCCTGTCTGAGTGAAGGAGAAGCACAATAATTTCCTTTTAAACAACTTTGTACCCGTTGGCTTGTAGTTTTGAGGTGTAATTATATACCCTCTTTATTTCCCTAATTCGTAACAGAACATTGTGTAAAGACAAGATTCCTAAAAAAGAAATGTATTGGAATTTTTTAGATCAAAAATGATTTTGTTTTGTCCAAAAAACAAAAACAATAACTAAGTACTTGAATAGTCTTTGCATAGGAATAGTGCATAAATATGAGTAACACCTGCAAACAAAGCAGCATCTGGCTGCACTTTAAAAACATGTAAGCAAATACATTATAAAACTAAATTATTATTATTATGGTTGTGTTCAGTAGATTTGTTTGCAGTGCTATGTTACTTTTGAAATGAATCTCAACTCTGGACTTATATTTTATATGCTTGTATAAAGGTCCTATATATTTAGGTAAAGTTACTGTATATACTTTATATGTTTCAGATTAGAAGAAAGTTGTTCTCCATTCCTGAACAGCCACAAATAACAGGTATCTTTAAGTATTTTCAATGGCACTGGTAAATAATAAAGCATGGATTAGGATGCTAAAATGGCTTTACCTTGAGGCAGGTATTTTTACTCTGGGCACCATATTTGCTATGAAATGTGTTTTTCTATTTTTTTAAAGCTACAGACTCAAAAGCAAGAAGCACTGGCCTTTTATTTATTTTTTTTTCCTCTAATAATTTTCCACGTCTTTCATTGCAAAACATTGTTTGGTTTATTGAACTTTAGCTAAGCGAGTAGAATTCTCCACAAGGCTGAGATTTATTCCTGATGGATGGACATCGACAAGACCTTTGGATTCTTCTAGATGCATACATGCAAAAATACAAGCAGCTGGAAAATATTAGCACTTCCCCCACCGGATCTATCAGATTATGCCATGCAGTACATTCAATTACATACGAGAGCAGATGGTGTAAACAAAATCAAACATGCATAATCTTGAGATTGGATCCTTCAGTTAGATATTAACTCTGATAGTCAAAGGCCTGACACAGGACCAGACATATTAAGAGGAGTTTGTGGAGCCAGTGAGCTTACTGACTCAGGGGTTTTCAAAAGTGGGGTAATCCAGGGGAATGGATGCATGCATGACAAGTAAAATTACACATACTCTCTCTCTCTCCTCCTCCCTCCCTCTATTTCTCTTTCGCTCTTGTTCACACACATACAAACAAAAATGTTTACCCCCTGTGTCGCACCAACAAACTTGTTTATTTTCTCTTGCCAATTAAGAGCAGATTACTCAGGAAAGAACGCTGTCACACAAATGAGTTGTGAATGGAATGGAGTCATTTCATAATTTGATTTAAAGATTAAAGGCTTTTAAGACCTGCCTAGAATGCTTAGAATAAAACGTTGTTGTGATTTCTGGACTATTGCACATACCTGAATTTAAGCGGCACCCACTGACTTGGAAAAGAAAAAAAAAAGACATACATATGTTTATCATATTTGCCTATAAGTTGCAGGTGTCCACATTGTGGGTCCCTGAAATTTTTCCCTTAAATTTTATTTTATTTTTTAAATATATTATATTTACTTTACTTGTTTTCCCCCTTACTATTAATATAATTGTGCAGTGGGACAAAATAAAAACTGTGGTCTTATAAACAGTTCACTCTCATTGAAACCAAAAAGAGGAGAAATGAAGCAGATGTTTTGTCACCTCCTTCTCCTCTGGATGTCACAGAACGTGAGCCCAGGAACAAGCAGGAGAAGAGTTCTCTTGAAATAGGTAGGCTTTGGTTCTCCTTTCTTATTATTTAGTGTAATTTGTAACAAATACGCTAAGGGGCCATATGTGTACGTGTGTGTGAATGCGTCGCATTATGCACATAGCCTTGTGTGGGTTAGATACGCTGTTTATGTGCGCTAAACACATCATGCTCACATAGTACATTTGTGTGGTCAGGAACTGACTGTCAGGTGAACGGTGCAATGTTGCTGATTCTGCGTGCCATGTGCATCATGCACAAGTGGCTTGCATCAGGTGCATTGTGCTGGTTTGGTGCGGTAATAGTTTGTATGCGTGTGTTCTCCGCTATAATGTCCTGCAGTTATCCCTGGTCTCATACGCTCTTCCTTAGTCTCTCTTTTGTCGTCTTTCTCAATGTCACTTCCGTTTTGCTATTGAGTTTGTGCTGTCCTCTTCATCACTCAGCAGTCAACCCTTTCGAAATCCTTTGGTAAAAAGCCAAATATTAGTCGCAAAGCAGTGTTCAAAGTACGTTAAAATAGTAGCAGCTTGTAGTCTGGAAATTACGCTCATCTCTATGAAGAGGATTTCTTGTTTATTTCAAAATTATGCTACTCTGCTTTTGAGAGATTAAGGCAAGCATAACAATAGATAACAGCTACATTTAGATGAAATAGTCTGCTGGTCAGACTAGTAATGTTTTTCCTGTCACCCTTTTTTCCCTTAAGTACTCCATGGACCATGGTGTATGCAAATAACAGACTCACCGTTCCTCAGCCAGATGACCTTGCTGCCACTCTGTGTGAATGATGACTCTCAGGTCCTTCAGCTTGTCTGTACATTGTCATTCAGCATTACTCCTGCTCCAACACTCTTCTTCAACTTCTAAAAAGATAAATAAAACATACCCTGGGGTGAATGTCTGTTTTTTTTTTTTTTTCTTCAGCTAAAGTGAATAAATTCCCCAGTTAGATTTTAATGGGAGAGTTAAGGAGCAGGTGAGTGGATGGAGGAGGGAGGGGGGGAGGCAATCTGCTAATGGAATGTGTAGAAAAATGGAGGGATGAAAAGGGCTAATAAAATTGGTGAGAAAAAAAGACACCTTAGATCTGTCTGGAGAAAATAACAGTGAGTTATAGGGCTGGCTGTAAAGTGGTTTAAACAAACAATCATTAACTGCTTTCCTCATCTGCAATATAGGGTTGAGAGGGGGATGCTTCAGAATGGATACGAATGAGGTAGAGGTGGAGTCTGCAATCTTCATTCAATTACCCCCCCACCCTCTCTTTCTCCCCCCTACAAACACACCCACTGCCATCCCCATCCTCCCAGTCCCTTATACAAGAGATCCCTTGAGATTACATTGTCGCTGTTTCACTGTTAATTACAGTCAACTTAAGTCTAATCAAAAAAAGTTTGTCCTAATGATGATATTTAAAAAGACTCCACGGTTACACAGCTGCACTGCAAGTGAGTCTAGATTACAGGCCAGAAACTCTGTAAGCAAGATGAAACTCAGGGATTTAGGTCTTTTAATTTAGTGGAACATGATTTATCTGCCGACTAGCTGGAATAGAGGTCATTTTAACAGGGTATGTTTGTATAGCTGACGAATGCAGATTCCTTATAAGGGACAAGTGTCCAAGATGTAACTTTGAACAAGTTGTTGGACATAAAGGATCATCTTGATTACATTAGTCATTATTAAAACATTTCATAAGTGCATGCCATTTTCCATCACCATTCGTAAATGTCCATGAATGAAATAGTTTTCTGCCTCTTTAAAAGTAGGCTGTGTATTATCTACTGTCATGTCACAAGAGAAGAAAAGGCCCTTATTAAAATCACTGTAAATTGCATTGTGTCCAAAAATGTGTGTGTGTGTTATCATACAGAGCAGGATCATTTATTGCCTAAAAAAACAGGTCAAGTATCAATAGTAAGGACAATTTTAGCACTAAGGTTGCTTGACTCCCCTGTTTTCTCCCCAAATAATGTTTTTAGTTGTTAAACATTTGTTTCAGTAAACAAATGTCTACAATTATGAGAGTTCAAGTGAAAGAGTAAATAAAATTACTGCAAAAACAAAAACGGAATATTTTGGAGATCTCTGCTCAGCAGCTCTTGGCTCTGATGTTTTAAGGAAGTTTTGGAGGAAGTGCAGCTTCTTCACAGGGTCTGAAATTCTTTAATTTTTAAACCTGTTTGTCATCTTGCTCAATTTTTTTCCCCCATTTTTAGCTGTTGTGATATAAACACATTTTTGCATTTCATGGGTTGTTTACTCTATTTAATCCAATACAAAGTAGGAAAAAGGTCTGAAAGTTACAGTATGTAACCTTGATGATTTTTTTAGCATATCTGTTAAAAGTGTGACTATGTTGTGACAGTTTAGGGTATGAGGCAGATAATCTTCGTGGAGGAGTGGGAGCTCTTCATAGATTATCTGTCTCATATTATACTGTCATGACATAGTCATAGTTTTAATAAATATCTAAAAAAAGCATATTCTTTATAAAAGTTACATATTGCAGCTTTAAGAGCATTTATTTTGTGTGGTTACCTCAATAAATCAATCTAATATCTCTATTCCTTGGTTTATGTTTATATGTGTTGCATTTTGTTTACTGATTAGATTATTGTTCTTTTTTTTCCCTCATCATATTTTAGATTATATGTTGTTTTGTAGGTTCTTTATTATTTAATTCCTAAAATAAAATAAGACATAAAAAAATACTTCTCTGTGATGTTGTTTGTTATTCCAACCCCGAAATCATCCAAAATACAAACATACAAAATAAAAAAAAGCAAAAGTTTTTGCTATTTTAGAATGTTGTTGCAAAACGTGGTATGTATGCACCTGGCTATAAGGAAATTGAGTGCATTTTTGTGGAAAATTAAGTCCTGTCTTGACTTTCAAGTAGGTATGTTGCTTTTATTCATTACCCATTTTGTAAAGTCTGTGTATCAGGATGAAGGTGCAAAATAGTGTAATACTGTGTCAGGATTGGGTAAATAACTTTTGCTCCCATACGTCCCCAGATGTCTTTCTTTATTCCCTTTTTAAAGCCAGATGTTCACTTAGGTTTATTAGACTATGATTGATCAAGTAATAATTAACCTAATTAATCAGAAAGTCACTCCAACAGTCTAGCGTTTGGAGGGAGAATATCTGAATCAGTTTAGACAGAATGCTTTCATCATGTGCATCCAACAAAATATCCAATGTTATTTTTGAATGGTTGTGCTATTCGGCCATTATGTGTGTTCAATGTTGCACCTCAGAGTCGGGACACTTATACTGCATACATGTTGGCATGTCCATGAAATATGTTATCGATCGGCTTTACTGGTGATCATCTTAGCAGCCAGTGACTTAAAAATCTACACAAGCAGGTAAAAAAGGTTGGTTTTGCTCTATGGAATGATCTAGAACCCTTCAGAGTTGATTGTTCATAAAAAAAATGTGTACTAAAATGAAGAACATAATAGAAAACCCTGACCACCTACTTTATGTGATATATATTATATATAATACAACTTAATATATAATACAACAACAGACTTTCTTCAGACTGAGGGTTCATCAGAACCACTGTAATACAGAAGCCTACAGGATGTCTTTCCTACCCACAGGCGTCACCATCTGAAACCACTCTAACAAAGCTTATGTAGACAACAAAAGGCATGTTTGCCTAGTATGATTGTCAATCCAATCACCATGTCCTCCTTGGAGGAGGTACAGACTGAAGACCCAGGAGAAGGTGATTCAATCACTGTGGCACAGAGGCCTGAGAAAAGACAGGACACCAGGTGTGGATAATATGTGGCCTGAAATGCTGAAGAATCTGGACATTGTGACTGAAATGGTAGTCCCGACTTAGAAAAAAACAGAACAAAACAAGAAGAAGCAGGACAGGAGAATGCGTGCAATGACCTATCGAGAATCAGACTTTTTAGATTCTCTGAAAAAGTTTACTCAAATCTTGGAACTGGGAGGAGCAATATGGGTTTTGTCCTGGCCGTGGAAAATGGGACCAGTTCTTTCACAGAATTGCTAAAGGGCTCACATGACTACGCTTCTCCAGTCTACATCTGCTTGTGGATCTGGAGGAAGCCTGCGACTACGTTCCACAAAGTACTTATGGGGTGCTGCATGATTATAGAAAATCTGGTTGGCTTTCAGGAATTTCTGAAATCAAACTTTTACTTATTTTGCTGTCAACACAACATCTTTCAAATTCTGAGTCCCACAATACAAAAATACACTAGATTACATTTATTGAATTAATAATGTACAACCTCTGAGATCACATGACTGGGTCCTCTCTGCAACATCCATCTCAAATCCCATGCAGCTTTTCCACCTCCCAGTGTGTATATTTTTGCTGCATATTGAGGCTCTGAGGGTGTTTTACACTGATTCCCAAGAGGCATGAGTCTATTTATACAGGATCTTAAAACAGGGTAGTCTAACTCGTCCAACATCCCAACCCCACCCTTACAGCAGCAGCAGCTTAAGGTGGCAACATTGACACACCACCACATGATAGTCCAATCTAATCTTTTAATCGCTTCAGTTACTTCAAGTCTCCGGGTGAGATGGGCCAAGCTAGGGGTAAGGATGAAATATCTTCTGCAGAGATATGATACAGTCCTGGAACACATGAGGAAAAACACACATATACTCACTTATACACTCCGTGCCACTCCACCCCACCCCCAGAGTGTTATGGCGAAGTCCCATGTATCTGTGGGTATTAACAGATCAGCACTGAGCAGCCGCCACCCTGCTTTTAAGTCTTTTCTTGAGGTAGTGCTTCTGAAGCCTTCTGCAGAGGAGGATAAACGCGCAGCAATCCCCCAGGCCCAGTGCCTCCTCAACCCTACTCACTTCTGTCTTTGCTGTGCCCTCCTTCTCCTCCATTCCTCACTTATCCCCACTTTCCTTCAGTTCCTCATTATTTCTATCCCACTTCTTTTCCTAAGGATTTCATGCTTTCTGGTAGGCTCTTTGTCCCTACCTTTCCTTTGCTATTTTTGTGTCTCTTTATCCTTTTTCCCCCTTTGGTTTTGTGTCTTTGCCATTCTTGATTCTTTGCCCTCATCTTTTCTTTCACTCAACCTCAGTAATGAACGAGACTTGAAGCTCATCACGAAAACGGGGAAAAATTACATATTATAAAACCTTACATCCATGACCAAAGGCTGAATTCTAGGATTCAGGCCTTACCATTCAATCACCACTCACAGATTCCAGATACATTGCCCTCTAAATATTAAGTAAAAAAAAAAATCACTACAGATGAAAATTAGCCTTTCCATTGAACATTAGTGGCCATCTCATTCAGCTCAGCACTTCTCTCTTCGCAGTGGGTTGTATACAGCAGAGACAATTTCTGATAAGCTTCATGATATCAAGATGGAGCATTACATCTGTCACGGCCAAACGTTAGCGACTGGGTAAAATTGAAAATGTCGGTATTACCCTCCACTAATCAACTGCTCCCCAATAACTGAGGGCTCAAACTCTGTACGAAACAAAGCTAGACGGAATTTTATTGGTTTTGTTCCCAATGATTAGTGATTAGCAAATTTCTGTAAATGAGCAAATATAGAACATGTACCTAATGTAGCTACACACATGACAGTAAATTGCAAAATGCAAAATGAATAAAGTTTTAATCACATTGCATGTCATGACAATAAGTAGCCTGATCACAAATTTATGAGCACAAGGGATGACTAATTCCTACACTAGTGAAAACAAGAGTATACTGCAAATTCAAATGTGCTTCTGCTTGTGTCATTCGCTTTGACAGGTTAAAGATTCAATGTGAGGTGCTTGAAAGGGTTTAGTGCTCAACTTGAACATCAGGAGACACTTTTTCTTTTGTCTCTAACCTTCAAGGTTCTATTCTAAAATGTTTTTCTTTCATTTGGATGTTTGTTGCCACTGTAATTATTCTTGTTTCCACAAGACCATTTACCAAGACAATAAAATCAAGGTTTAGGCAGTGAGATTGGTATAGCTGCACATTATTTATTTATTCAGTGTGAAGTAACATTTATGTTAAATGAAGTAGATGCTCTGCAGCAATTTGTTAATACCTATTTCAAACTTCATCATGAATTTGTCCTTGAGCTGTCTGGTGTGGCACTTGTCTTTAATTATATTGATTGTTTACTAGTATTTTGTAACATTTGTACTGAAATTGAGTGAACTCAGTTGAGTAATTTGGTGACATTTGAAGGTAATTTACAAAGCTGGATTTTATTTATGTGTATTAACATGAACAGGGCTGAATGTCAATGTATGCTACACTTTTCAGGATTTTACTTGTGAAAAGTTTAGTTTCCCTTCACTACTTCATGTTGACACATTACATCAATTTGCTATGAAATTAATCTAAGTTCAAAGGATATGAATACTTTTGGATGGTACTGTATAGTGAGCATTGCTGAGGGCTCCTGAATGATTCTGCAATCAAGGAAATAACTGAGAGACAATTAGTTATTTTGGCATTGATATTCTACCAAAACAAGGACAAAATGAGCTTATTACATGTAGTTTCAATAATTACAACATTATTTCTTTGAGAAACCAATGAGATCTTATGTGATTTATTTGTTATCTACAAAACAGAATAACTACTGTGCTTGACATGGTCTAGGTTACTACGAACAGGAAAAAAAAAAAAACACAGTAAAAATTAAGGTATTTTTAAATGTAATCCTGATCAAAAACAAGAGATTTTGTTTGTGACATGCACACATACAAGTAATCGTTTTGCTATTCCTGTTCAAAAAAATGATAGATAAACTTGAAGACAGACAGGCAGATGAAGGAAGGCTAAGTAGGTTGAATCCAAATTAAGCTGATCAGAGCTCACTGTGAGATAATCTAGTTATGTGCATAAAGGACTTCCCCATGGCTATAAACACATCAAGTTATGACTCACTGTGTGTGGATTTTTGTATGATCGCATGTTTATGTGGAAATGTTGAAAAAACAATGTGCAAACTGTTTTCTAATGCGTAATGTTTGTATCTATACATCCATATTCAAATATATCCATAGACTAAGCCTCAAAAAAATCTCTGTTTTCTGCTCTACTTGCTCTCACTCAGAAAGGAAATCTGACTTCAGCAGGTGACTTAAAGGAAAGACGTTTATTTGTAAGCTAAAACCATGCTAATGAGTTAAGCTATCAAATTTGACAGTGCTGTCATTGTTTTTGTTTGATTTTGTACAACTGAACAGTACACAATACAACAGAAATACGCAACATTTTAGGGAGATTTGAACTCTTAACTGTTAATGTCAGTGCGCACTGAAATTTGTCTGGAAAGACATAATTACTCAGTTGGAGTCATGTGGAAATGCAACGCCAGATTGAATACCCAAGAGGGCTCCACTGTAGACAGAAAATTACAAAAAAGCTAAACTGAAATTTGCCAAAATGCTTGTTGAGAAGCCCTAAATGTTCCAGCAGCTCTTTGTTTACCAGAAGAAAAATAAAACTTTTACTGAAAAGAAAACTCTACCAATGGTGAAACATGGAGGGGGCTGTTATGATTTTGAGGATTTCTTTGTTGCATTTGGTACAGAAAACCTGATGCTCATCTTGGTATAAAATATAGAGCATATAACATGTCTGTAAGCTCAGCATCCGTCACAGATCATGAGCCTTCTAAAAATATACATCAGGCTGTTTTTAAATCCCCCTTATTAACCCAGAAAATAACCATATGTATCATCAATGCAAAAATCTAATAATTGCAATTTGCAGACGACGTCTCTCACGCCCAAAAAAGTGAGCCACATTGCCTCTTGGCAAATGTCGATATCTCACTGAGTCCAGCGATCTAGTTAGTGTAATGGAGGGCAAACCAATCATTTAATATCTATATTAAAGGCAAACATTTAACACAGAGATTAAAATTCCATCTACAAATAAAACCTACTTATTCCAAATCAAAACTAAGCAACAACAATTTAACAAAAACCCAAACCCGTTTGCATATTCACAGATCCTTGCATATTAACTAAGGTCACCTCGCCACATTACTGTATTCATGTAAACTCTCTGACAAGGCCTGGTGATGAGAAAATGGTCTATTCAAGCATAATTGTCTTCCCTCCAATGAATACACAAATAGTGTATAAGGAGATGAACAAAGTCATCATTGTGAAGATGACCTTTAAAACAGTTACTGTACATTTGCTAAGAAATATTACTAGTGACAATAAATCCATTTCCTTTAGAGCCAGTAAATACCTTTATATTTATCTAATGGCAAGAATGCATACTTTTATTATAAGGAATTGGGATTTATGAATTCAATCAAGTAAGTTAAATAGTTATGCACACAGGGCTATAAAGAGCATACAGAACAGGGCTTCAGTGCAGAAAGACAAACTTATATCACTGAATGAGAAGCATTTGGTCAGTACAGATGCAACAGCTAAATAGGATCTTCTCTGTTTTGGAATCAATTAAAATGGCACATTTGTGTGATAAGTTTATATGAGAACAGAAATACTTGTGAAAAACAGTATATTCTGATGCCATTTTTTCATTTACTTCAAAAGATAAAAAACTTAGAATATGTACTCCATATTCAGAAATCTGAGTGATTTTCCATTTCTATTTTTATTGTAATATGCCTTGTAGGTCCTAGCTCCCACTTACTGAGACTCACCCAGCATCCTGTATAGCAACCTAAAGCCCCATTTTATATATGATTACAGACCAACTTAAACTCCACATAGACACAGAAGATTCTCTAGATATTTAGGCACGTTCAAGCAATCAGACTTAAAATACTGTAACTTTAGCATGCAAGAAATGTGCCAATAAACTTTTTGAAACCTGTGCACTATTACCTCCTCTGCCACTGCAAGAGCAACGCTCATTAGAGTTCTACTTAAGCCTCAGTGAGATGTGGTTAATCTGAATTTGCTTAAATGAAAAAGCATTTTAAATGGTGCAATGAATGTGGAATAATTGAAGTTAATAGCACATGAAGGTTTAGAAAGACCAGTCTCCTTGATGAAGAGAAATTTGTGCAGTGTTTAAAGCTGATAAGTAAACAGCTACAGTTCAGTTAAGAGGTTGATGGCCTGGAAAAAGCAACATCTTTCAACCCTCTGTGAAAGGCGGTCGAACTGATGATATGTCAGAATGGCCTTCCAGTTTGTTTATCTGAAAAGGTTCCAGTCTTTGTCTCTCCCCTTCCATCTTTGTCTCCCTGTCTACATGACTGTCTGTCTTCCTCAACTGTCTGAAAATTGAGGACTGCAGAAAGAACAGCCCACAAACGGCTTTTCAAAAACAGTAGAATGACAATGGGGCTGTTAAAGTCACTTGGCCTTCCTAATGCTCATCCTATTGACATTATTGATTTCCCTTTCTGTTAGCAACTCTCATAGCCCTCCAGAAAAGAGACTATTCACTTTGCCCCATGGTGATGGTCAGCAAAGTCAGTTTCAATACATACAACACAAACCACACAGAACACACATGCCCACACACACATCTTTGTACTTCGTACAGACTGAGGACTTTGTATTGACTTCCATTCATTTTAGGAACTGAATTTATGCCTATTACAGACACTGTTACTGACCCTAACTATTACTAGTCTATTCCAAACCCTACCTTTGACCAAAACCTAATTCACACCATACTTCTAAAGCTAAGTAGTAGAGAACAAAAGACCTGCAAAAAAAGCGAGGACCAGTAAAAGGTTCTCACTTTCCTTAAATGACCTCCCTTTGTTAGTAAATACTGTGAAAGTGGTCCTCTATGAGTGCACACACACACACTGCCAAGGACCGAAATAGATTCATGTTCAAACGCAGTCGCGACCATAGTCCAAACTTCAAACTCTTCTCCTATGATGTTCTGCCAGTCAAAGGAGAGAAGAGCTTTCTCCAAGCACAGCAAATATCTTGTCCTTTTCCCTGTCTTCCTTTTTCACTTATTTTTTTCATGGCAGCCTGAGGCTCTGACCTTGTTTAATGTCCTCCACCTGACTGGCCACTCAAGCAATTCTTCCCACTTAATGAGAGAATGTCACTTGTTAGCCTGTGCCATTAGCCCTAGCTTCAGTCCCTAAATCCACCTGACATATCATGCCAGCCCTGTACAAAATAGTGCTATGGTGACAACTGAAAAAGAAAACAAAACCAAATGTGGTGAAACAAAGTAGCACACTTATACCAGAGCCCAAATTGAGTTGAACCTGCTAACATAATTTTAAATGAGGCTGTTTTTGTTCTTGAAGCCTAAAGAAAGTGGAAAGATATTTATGAGAAGGAGTATTTGTCAGGATGAAATGGATTTTAGGAGAAACTATTTATTAAATCAGATAAATGTCCTTCATGTCATTAGTTACCAGATAGTTTTTATATGGTGTGATACAAAATCCTGTCAAAAAAAGAGAACAAGAGTGAAATGACAAGTCTTACAGCTTCTATCAGCTAAAAAGAATACCAAAATAATGGTGTGGTTAACAGTTTCTCCTTTTCACATTAGAGCATTGGGTTTTAAATGTCAAAGCACTTCTGTTTTTTTTTTTTTTTGTTTTTTTTTTCCTCTGGGTTTTCTGGTTTTCCCTCAGCCCTGTAGTAAATCAGCCTAACATCCATCTGATATGGATGTAAATACAATCTCCATGTTTCCGTGGATAATAGTGATCACAGATGTGGAACTTTAATTAATTGGCTGTTTTCCCGTACTTTATCTTTGAAATCTTGCTTTAATTCCACAAAATGATTAGAAAAGATGAAAAGCAGCTGGACCAGATGTTTAGGGAACTTTTTACCACTTTATTTTTTTCTTCTTCCTGATCTTGTGATTTGCCAAGATGCTGGTAGAAGCAAATGTATCTGCTTTAGTGCCATGTCTTGAGTTATAGTTGAAAGACATAACCAAAAACCTTAGACACATCCACAAATGGGTGTGTGGAAAGTGCATTAATGACGAAGTTTGTAGGAAACCATGAGCATATTTAACTGCATGACCTTACTATCCTCATAAGTAATTTTGGTTTTAATCTTTGGTTTTAGTGTAGCTTAAGCTTGTTAATGACAAAACCATAAGTTTACAGAGAAAACTGTTTGAGATTGTGGGTGAAACATCTTCAAATTTGCAGATTTGGGCATTTTTACTGTAAAAATGTCCAAACTGTTTATAAAAAACAGTTGTATTTTTCTCTTAATGGATCAGTGGTAAATGTTTTTTGTAAGGAGTATGTGGTAGGAACAAATGGATGACTTAAAATAAATAATTACACTTTGATGATGGTACAATGTTTTAGACCTTCAACATAATGATTTTTTTTTTTTTTTAATGATTCTATTACCAGAATAGTTTCTAAAAACAATTTGGCAAATAACTGGGGGCATAAACAACACGTTGTGAACATTTCTAACTTGGACACATTCTAAAAGTCTGTCTTTCTAGACTTTTAAACTTCAGCTCCCTTGAATTTGAGTAACATAAAGCCGCCAGAGACATTGGTTCAGTAATGTTTTAAAGCACTGACTCTTCTAGGAAGCTCTCCTTGACATTAAACACATCACACATTATTCACTTGGCTTTTAACTTTTCAGAGTAATAAGTACAGACATATAAATCTTTTTTCCCCCAACCACAACTTCCCTTCTCTTAAAAAAAAGACATGGGAAATGATTTTGGTATGGTGACCTTTAAATGACTTATCCAAATGGAAACATTGTTTAGAATTAAGCAAATGTGGCTCATGTAGTCTAAAAAAGATGTATTGTAAAGCATCTTTCAGACAGCCCCAAAGATTCATCCATTTTCTAATTTAGAGCTATCCATTTGTGCACATATTGCACAATAAAAGAAACATGTTTGATGAGTGACATCTACTCAAGGTCCTCAAAAAAAAGATTAGTAACAACAGCAGACACAGTATTTTGACTCTCAAGAGTCCTTATCTTAAACAGCTGGAGTCTTAAAGGGAAAAAAAAATCTTAGCATAGATATGCATTTGGATGAAAAGAACGGAGCTAAGATTGTTGGGGTTTTGGTTTTGTTTAAAAATGTCATAAGGTGTGGTTTTAAAGTAGGACCCAAATGCAAGAGCAGCAGAAGCAGAGAGTTGATGAATGTTTAAAATAAAAAAGGATTACCAAAACATACAAGAATGACAGTGAGCCAGGGTAGAAACAAAAAGTAGTCCACAGCAAAAAGAGCCAACAAGGAAATACAGAAGACGACGGGGAAGGAAAGGAGTGAGGAGAGACTGAGAAAGAGGTGCTTAAATACTGGGCGGTTTAATGCAAAAACAATGAACCTGGGCTGATTAGCTAACTGATTGCAGGTGTGAGGGGGGAGAGCAGAAGGCAGACTGAGGAGAGGGGAAAGAGAGAGAGAAAGTGGCACAGGGGGCCAAACAGAGTACACAGGGGACTAGAACATTAATCTAGCAGTAAACCAAACTAAGCATATTAAAATTAGAATAACTAAGAGTAACTAGACACAAGAAATAATCATAATGAGCTACAATCATTAAGAAAGCACTGAACTGAAGATAAACAGGAACAAGTTTGTTCCTAACCAAACTAAGGAACACAAAATAATGAAACTACAATCAAATCAAACTACACAGCAGCCTAAAATCCAAACAAAACCTTTTCTATTTTGTCATGCTAGAGTCAATAAATTCAGTCTATTTCATGAAATTTGATGTCATGGTTTGCATTTTATCGTACAAAAAAAAAACACCAAATAAATAAAATAAAGATTTAAAGCATGTAGTCTGAAAACTCCTAAAAATGATCCAAATCAACCATTGCCATCAATAGTCTTCTAAACAGTAAAAATATGTATATCATTTATACTATGCATACATATTTTTCTTTGCAGTATGAAGTTTAACGAAAGGTTACGTGGTAAAACAATTTTCTAAGCCTTGAAGAAATCTTTTAATCCATCATATGAAAATACAAACATAAGGGCACAAAAGCAAACATACCGAGACAAAATAACAAGACATAGACCTAAGCTGATAGGGAAGCACAACATTAATCAGAGAAGCATTCAGACACCTATAGTACCTCTACAGAGAAGCTGCAAAGATCCACAACTCAGGTAGGAGATTTTGTTGACATGACATCTACCAGATGCGGACTGCCTTTCTACAAGTGGGACAATGAGGAAGCCATTGAAGAAAGAAAGCAAATATGTGCTGTGTGTGGCAACAACAACGTAACACTGAACATGTACCTTGAGAAAAAATATCTCCATGTGGTGAAATGTGGTGGCAACAGCATCATGGTGTGGTGATTTTGTTTGACAGTTCAGAAAGGGAAGTTACTCACAGCAATAATAAGAAAACCTAAGTACAAGAGGTGGCAAAAGACTTGATACTGTTTTGAACGTTCACTTTAAGTAAGAAAATGGTCAATATACAGGTAGAGTACTCAGAGAGGAATGGGTTAGATTAAGACAAATTCAATTGCTGGAATGGCTCCCCTACTCTGTAAAACTAAATTTATATTTCAAGTTTTGAAAACTGTAATCTAACTCAGCTTGAGCCATGTTGCAAAGAAAAAAGGCAACATCATGTCTCTAGATTTGCAAAAGTGGTTCAAAGATACCCCAAAACATTTCAACTGTACAAGTAAACTTAAAGTGTTGACACTGTGGAGAGGAATGCTACTGTCTGACAGTTTTTTTTTGTTTTTTTTTTTATGTAAATCATTTTTAATCCACAAACAATTTTTCTTACACTAAATAATTACAAGCTATTTTTCTGTTGGTCAATCAAATAAGAGTCCAATAAAATACAGTGAAGTCTTTGGTTATACTGTTACAAAATAGTTCAAGATGTATAAAAAGAAAAAAAAAATATTGTTCAAATCTGTCAAAAAAGAAGGGCATCTCATCTACTACTTGCTGACATATATCCAGGCAGGATTAAATAAAGAAGCTGCTTCTGTAATGTAAATGGAGGTGGAAAGAAGAAGAAAACAATCAGGCAACCAAAGGATTATTGAGAGGAACTCAATTATTAAATTACTCTGTGTATTTCTGTTTTTTGTTTCTCTAGCGCACTGTTAAAAAATGTGTCTCTGTCCCATGAGAGGTGACCTGCATTTGTAGTGTGCTCCCCCTTTAACCTAGCTGTAAGCTATTCTCACCTGTCAGATCAGTGCCAGGATTTGTGTTTACATGTGGAGGTGTGGAGGTGTGTGTGCGTGTGTGTGTGCGTGTGTGGGTGTGTGTGCGTGTGTGTGTGTATGTGTGTGTGTGTGTGTGTGTGTGCGTGTAGGTGTGTGTGTGTGTGTTTGCCCAGGTTAATATGTTAGTGTTTGTGGGTATAGATTGGTAAGACTTTGTCATAGGATTTGTGTACACATGTTGGAATATTTGTTATTTTCATACAAACAGAAAAGTAATTTTCTCAACTCTGCCAAATGCCCAAAGCCATTCCAATTGAGGTTTAAGTTCTTAGCTTTGAATGCTTTTCTTTCACGTTGTGTTTTTGCAGATACACAAACTTATTCACATAACTAAATTGAACATCTGTGCAAGTGTATTTGAGAATATAAATATGTTTATAGCTATTGCATGAAACAGTAAGAGGAGTGAAATGATAATTCTAAAGTGAACATGGTATATTTGACAACGAGCTTTATATAACTAATGTATTTTGTCTGCACATATTTAAAAGAGCAAACCTTTAAATGTCCATTAATATACAAAATGTGTAGTTTCGATTAGATCAGAATAAAGCCTAAATACACCTTATAAAATGCATAAATATTTCATAAGCTTACACACTGATGCAGAAATACATAAATTTATATGAATGTGAACTGAAAAAAGTGAAAAATATGACCAAAATTTGATACATTAAAGCAACACAAGCTAATAAAAAACAATACAACAATACAAGCACCAACTCAAAACAAACAAGTAGAAAAAAAAAAAACAAGAGCTTAGAGAAATTAAACAGCGTGATGTGAAATCAGACATTCATAGATTATTAAGAATAGATCAACTTATCATCATCACAAATCCTAAACAGTTTCAATGCCATTATAAAACATCTCCCAAATTACACAAATATAAAAAAACTAAGGCAAAACATTTATTTAAATAATGGTCTTTGACATCTGGTCAGAGCACCAGAGCACATATGTGATTGGTTTTTGATACGGCCAAGTAAGTGTGAACTTACTTATTTATTTAAAATACGTAAGACGGATCAAACGGAACTACTCCACACTCCTTCCCGTCACCGTCCTGAACAACACAGAGCCTTCTGTGGATCAGTTCCAGTTTCGAGGAACCACACTTTCTTAGAACCTGGATCTTAAACAAAGACACTGTTCAGAATAAAGAACAGCAGGGACTGTATTTCCTCCAACAACTTAACAAGTACAACATGCAAACGGAGCTGCCGGTTATCGTCTACTCTGTCATCATTCAGCCTGTCCTGTGCTCATCTATCACTGTGTCCTCTTGCTTCAACCACAAACCATGACACGACCAGGGTGAAATGAACAATCACATCACACTTGTACAGGCTTAGAATCGGGGAAAGGACAGCTAATCTCGCTGCAAACCCTTAACATCCAGCACACAAACTGTTAAGTCTTCTGCCTTCAGGTTGGCACCACATTAAAACTGTAAAGCATTGGAATTATAAGTCCTCCACTTTTTTTTTACTGCCAAAGTTATAAAGCTATATTAAATAAATTAGAAGATTAATTCTGATAATGTCAGATTTAAACTATCTTTTGAAAATTATAACCATAAAGTATGTATTAAATATACTTCCCATTTAGCTCATATTTCTATACTGATTAGTTTGATTTTTATATTAATGTTGTGTTTTTATTAGCTGTGAGCAGAAAGTCATCATAATTATCAAAAGTAAAGGCTTTTAAACTTCATCGGGTGTAATTAGCAAAAGTTATTAAAAGAGTTTTTCAGTAAATTAAGTTACTGAAATAAATGACTTCAATAATATTCATATTTATTGAATCGTACAGATTTCTTAAAAAAATTAACAAACAAAAAAGAATAAAGAGTAAAGTCCAACACATAAAGCCACAATATGTTTTGGATGAGCGGGTTGCGCATGATTGCGTCCCACTAAAGATTTTAGGTCAACTTTGATTTCTTCCAGTCAATTAAAAATAACATCGCTTGACAGATACCTGATATCACCTTCTCGCAGCATTCCCATTAAATTTACATGACTTAAGAATCATTCCCTTCACAGTCTGTGTACTCCTGCCAGTGTGGTGTATCTTATTATCCCCCTAAAAAAAATCTCATAGCCAGAACTGCAAGAGATAAGACATGTTTGATTTGGTGGTAAATATTTCTGCAGTTAGCAATGACTCTAGAAGTCCAAAGCTTACTAAATTATTCTTCATGAATTATTTACATACACATATCCAAGAACTGTGCAAGAAATATTCCCATAAATAATTTTGCAACAGTGATAGTTATTTTCTTGCACAGACTAAACATGCAGAGGATAACATTTGCTTACAGTAACTTTCTATCACAAGAAGATATCAGCCTGGTTGAATCTACAATGATAGTCTGCAAGATAGAGTTTAAGGATGAAGATGGTTTTTTTTTTTATTATTATTATTTTTCTCCAAATGATAACAGAGTTAGTTACCTGCATGGATGCTTTTTTTGTCTAGCTGAACACACAGAACTTTTGCTATTAAATGCGACCATGTGTGTAGTTCATTTTAGAGGAGAGGATTAGGAACCTTGAGATTTGATGGATTTCAAGATAGAATGTAGACTGAAAAATTGTGCTGGATTAGTGGTGGATAAGAGCTTACACCGTGTAGGTGCAATGTCTGTCACCATTAGAATCAGACTGTCAACAAACCAGTAGGACAGTGAGATAAAGGATTAAATAAATAATATATAGGTAGACATTGCCTTTTTAGCTTTATCTATGTTCCAAAAAGCCATTTACTCATAAGATAATAAAATAAAAAAAAATAACAGAAACATATGGTTTGAAGACTGGCTGCCGGGTAGAGTGTGAAACCTAAAATCCTCTAATTGGAAAAGGACTAATGGAGAGGCTGAAATAAAAACTTTTCACGCATATGCTATTTATTAATAGTTAATGCTCTGCCTGTTGAGCTGTACCTCAACACTACCAGCACATAGTCAATTCTTAGAATAGTATGTTAAACACCATGGTGGACAAGATAATCTGAGTTAATAGCACGAGCAGCTTTTAAGTTATTTATTTTTAAGGGAAAAAGCTATTCAGACCAACCTGTCCATATGTAAGAAAATATTGTAACTTAAATCAAATAACCAGTGGTCGCATTGTTGGCATTAAAAACTGCTTTTACATCACCAACAGTCCTGTTTGTGGAGTTGTTTTTTATTCAAGGTAGCTAAAGAATTTTTCAAGCATGAACAGCCATTTAACATCATAAAATATAATTTCAATCAGATTAAAGTGCAGACATTGCTCTAACACCTTCTACTTTTTGCCCTTTGGAGGAGCACTGACTGCAAGTTGTCTTTGTAGTTTATTAGACACTGTCATATTTAATAAATGAGACAGCACTTCAATGAAGTTTGTTTAAAATATACTTCTTAAAAGCAACTCATTTTAATATAGTGCTTTTATATAGTGTTGTGTTTGTTCTTTTGGATGTGTTCAGGGCACAGAGAAAATTAAAGGCAGCCTATGAGGAAATTTACACTACAGGTGCACAAATGATTAATCTGCTTAATCAATTAAAATCACTCTATACTGACTGACCAGAGAAGGCACACGTTTCCTTATTGCACAGGAAAAGATTTTAGAGGAAAGTCTGTGTTCAAAGTAAAGATATCAGAATATACAGAATATATATAGATCCATTTACCAGCTCAAGAACAGTACAAATAAAGTGAATAACTCACTTCCTGTGTCCTTAGCGTTTATCTTAAGTTGTTTAAATATATATATATATATATATATATATATATATATATATATATATATATATATATATATATATATATGTTGCTGTTAAATAGCATACAAGGATGGTGTTAGCTGTGGTTGTGGTGTTGTAAAAGATAGAGGGAGTGAAAACAGAGGGAGAGATGGACATATAGGTTTAGGAGGAGATAGAAAAGAAGGAGAAACAAAAGACTGGATCAGCAACCATTAAAAGAAGACTGCCAGGTATTGGTGAAGTGTGCATGACTGAGTTGGCATTCCGTCTTTCCTTAGTATTATATTAACCTCTAAAGATCAAAGGAAACAATGACTGCATGTGAATTTCTTTGTCATTGTGTCCCAAAGAAACGGCACAAAATATGAAAAAACATGCTTCATTTACCAAGATTATGTTTAACAAACAGGAGAACTGCACTTGTGTTCAATTATAGTCTAGTATAAATGTGATGGAGTGTTAAGACATATATTCTTAGGGTTTATGCATAATTGTCTTTAGATAGAACAAGATTAGTCTAAATTGAAAGGACATTTCAACAGCTTGTCTGAAAGTGTAAAAAGCAGAGAATCTAAGCATTGTTTTGATTTGCAGAAAATCAAAATTTAATTAGCAAATTCCCCTGAATAGGTCATGCACTTGAAACAGTTTACTTTTTTAATCATTTTACTAATGATATCTCTATGAAAGCAGGAAAAAAGAAAATTCAGAGCAAGGTCATTAGTGTCAATGCTTCTTTAAACCACCAGAGAAAAACATGTTGAAGTTTATAAAGTTGTCAGATATATCCTTTGCGTTTGGACTGGCAAATGCTGCAGCATGTTGTGGTTATTTGTCAAGAGAACATGTGAGGTAACCAAACCCATTAAAGTTACTGGAAATTAGAATCAGCAAACTTGTTTCTTAAATTCTAGAAATAATAACAGGCCTAGACATTGTAGAAAAAGTAACCAAAGGCGCTTTCACACTGAGGTACAAGAAAATCCAAATGCATTAATTTGTTAAATATTTGATTGATAGTTTGGTTAAGGAAGGCAGTACAGTTACGTTGTAAGTAAGCTGGATAATTGTGTCGAATGGTGATTAAGCGTTTATGGACAAGCCATTTTAGGCTCAAAGGTCTTTAGCCTTGCATCCAGTAAACAGAAACATCCACCAACCAAACCTCAGCCTGCCTTGTCTTGGCAGTTGAAGAGCAAATCTCCGCCGCTTGTTTTCTTTTTAGGCTTAGCCAAGAGACTGTACGTTGAAGAATGCTGTTATCCCTGCATACCGCCTTGTGGGTTTTACAGATACGTCATTTTCTAACAACAAGGGTTCCAATGATACCTTTCTGCTTTGAGTAGCTATTAATGTCCTCTCTTGCTCACTGGTTTCTCAAATGCATTAATCTGAAGCATGGCAATAAATAAAAGGAGGCAACTAAAGAAAGGAAAGGTAAGGAGAGGAAAGGAAAAGGAGAAGGGAAATGAAAAGAAAGGAAGGAAAGAAAAGAAAGGAAGATGTGGCAAGAACTGTCACAAGATCAAATGAATGGATGAAACACTGAGTCCCCCTTCGCTATCTTTCCAAGCAATGCTCAAAAAGTGCATGTAAAGGAGTTTACATATTTAGAAAGAAACAAGCGGTATCAATGTATTACAACTGTACATTTGTAAATATAAAGCATAATTGAAAACTGATAGATCTGCAGAGAAATGTATATACGGGATTTCTGCAGTAGATGTATTTGCCCTGAAATGCTTACACTGACTGTAGGGTTTGTTTATATGTAAACGACTTCATTGTTATCTGAATAAGTAGTTCAGAAAATTTCACCCAGATTTTAATTGCTTGAAGGATCAAAGAAAATGTGCCGCATTACTAAGGCTTTTTTTGAGGAACAGGAAAGCAGCTGCCCATGGGAAGTATCGAGCAAAGACGATAAACATGCATCCCAAGAACTCAACATCTCTTTGGGTAATTATAAAGGACCTTAGGGCCTCTTTGTCTATTGGAAATGAGGAACACATCATGTACATACAAAATAAAACAGCCTCTTGGATCATTAGTTTCCATATCTTAACAAAGAATAACTATTACACTACTTATGTTGCTGAGCAACGACTTCACATTCCACTGATCTCCTACAATTAAGTCAAGAAAGAGCTGGCATGCAGAAATAAGGCAGTAACGACCTGTTGCACTGAGGTTTTGCTTCTTATGGGGGGAAAAATTGCATTGAAAAAGTATTTACTGGTAAGATTTGTAAAGTTCAATAATATAGCATATACTGTAGAGAAAATACTTAATGAGCTTGTCATTTTTCTTCTGGTGAAATTCATACAAGCTGTTGGCAACAGCCAAAGTGAGCTAAACATATGTGACATGCCTCTCCAAAAGTAGGAAAATGTCGCCCGTGGACAAATAGAGAAAAAGAAGAAAACCATCAATTTCTGAAAAAAAAAATAGTCATTTTCAACTTTTGCAAAATATGCTCGCTGAAGTTATGAAGAAACCAAGCCGTGATAGAAGCAGCAGTTTCAGAGTAGAGGTTTTGAAATGGTGAGCTTTGTCTTTGAAATTAGCTTGGTACAGAGTAATTTGAGTCGGCAGAACATTTAAGCCTCGGTGTGGATAAAGGCACAGCAGATCAACATACCCTGTTTGAATTCTGTTTACAACACTGTTGTTGTTGTTGTTGGCGTTGGCCAATAGGCTGGGTAAAGAATGGCTGCCTAAATAGGTACTTTCAGTTTGGGTTATTAAACAAAGACGGATCAAGTTGAACATGATGCCAATTAGGATACTGCCGTAGATCCGCAAACTTTCTCTAAAATTCATGCACAATGTTTGGATTTTCTTTCCATAGATCTTCAAAGCAATTTCAGTGAGGTAATAGGTTGGATTTTTCTAGCACCCTCATTTGTTTTCCCAGTACACCAATTGTGTTTTTCATGGCGTTCTGCTTGGGACCTTACCTTTCCCAGAAACCCACCCTAGTTTCATCTTTATTCTTCTAGCCGACTTCAAGACAGCCCCACACAATGATGTTCTCACCACCACTTTGTAGTTCATGTGATGTTTTTGGAGCAATGTGCAGTGAATTCCCTCCACTGAGCATAGTGTATACAATGCAATTCACAGAGTTAAATTCTGATCACATCTGAGCACAATTAATTTTTTTTCAGTATTAAACTGACTTTTTGAAAGGTTCTATAGCAAACTTTCTTTTTTGCAGCATGCTGCAGTGCGCAGGTATAGACATCATTGTGGTTGAATGCATAGCTTTTTTCACATGGGAAAACTATATCTACTAGTTCCAGATCTTTCTGACTGTGTCTGGACCACTTCCCTTGGATCTTGGACAACTCTTCTGATTACTTTTTGACCCTGCCATCAGAAATATTGAGAGGCGAATCTGCCCGTGGCTTGTTTATGATAAAATGACGTTCTTTCCACGTCCAGATTATGGCCTCTAAGGTTTTCACTGGAACATAAAGTCTACCCAGTTTCATCAATATGTTTTCCAATGATAAGGTTGCATAGGTCTTTGGAGAACACTTTTCTTTCACTAATCATGAAATGCTTCTTGTGGTAATGAGAAACTCTTTCATAGGTCAATCAATTAAGTCCAAATCAGAATATATTATTTGACTAAAATGTTACAGAACTGCTTACTAAATATCAACAGATATCAGTAGTTTTGTGGTCTTTCAACACCTTTATACAGCTTTGTTTATATACATTTTCAGTACTTATTGCGTGTGCCTTTGTTACATAAAATTTAACTGACCTACTTCTTTTGATTACTTGATGTGAATTAAATGCCGATCAATCCATTACAAACATATTTTTGGAAAAATGTTTAATATTTACTTTCTCTCTGTAATTCATTTAAAAAAAGATATGCTTCTGACAATGCATGGCTTGCTTTATGACTGACTTCCTTTGTCATCTGAGAATAGTAAATTATTCATCCAAAACACTTTAGAAACATGACAGCAGCGGAGGTTTCCAAATAGTTACTATGATTTTAACTTACTTCAATGTTATTGTTGCCAAGGCAATTAGCCTCTTGTTCGGCATAGCACTTGGCTTCAGTTCACTGTCACTTTCTGTCTGATGGGCTGAATGGAGCCTTGTTACTGTTACACATCTACATAGCCCTGACAGAGACAAGGCACTAATATGGCCTTGCTGTTTTTATCTGAACATTTAACATCCACAGTGAAAGCTGTTAGACTTTGACACCATTTAGTAAGAAGCACCTAGCATGCATTTTGAGCTTGACTCGATCTCTTATCAAAACAAAAACAGAAGAAAAAATAATTGAAGAAAATAAGCCAGTTGGACAGAACAAAAACCATCCCCACCCCTTTTGATCTCACCATCACCAACACTACTCTACTCTACCCCCCTTACAATAGTCAGTCACCCCCACCTTTACCTGAACCTGACATTTCCCAGGGGGCATTAAACTCACTGGCCCTGTTTGATTTAGGCAGGTCGGATGTCAGTGTTCACTACAAGCCCATGGTGAACCATGAATAATGGATCTACCACGGGTGTGGGTCTCCCTGGGACTTCCAGCTGCCCCCTTCCCTCTCTGCAGCTGTGACTGGAATAGTCAATATTCCATTAACAAGCAATGATTCATAAAAGTACTAGCGACAAGACACAAGGAGCAGAAAAACATGTTCCGGGTGGGGGGGCAATAAATGACTCTTCTTTATGAATCTTGATAACAAATATGTATCTTGATACAATAACCTGATGTCAGAGACAGAAAATGTACAATTAAACAAACAGAAATTGGGCTATGTTCTTAAAGGGGCAGTATTTTGTTGTTGTTGTTTTGTGTATATGTTTTCCAGGCATGTAGTGCTATTTTATAGCGCAATAGAGTAACTATGTTACCTTCAGTTGTTATAAAATGCTTTATATTTGAAATAAATTTGACTTAGTAAATGGTTTGGAATTGGGACTCTGTCCCTTTAAGAAAATCCTACTCTTTCTGACGCTCCATCATCATGAAGTCATCACAACGTTGCTCCTCTATTAAGCCTTTAGCAATGTTTTTTACCAGCATTGCACTGAGAAGTAGCTCAGCAGATGTTCCACCAGGTGTTTGCTAATTGCTGCTAACTGAAGGAACTGAGTGGGGCAGTAGTGGGGAAGTCGCAGGAGAAAACAAAGCTCAGAGGAGGAGCTTTGTCTTTGAGGGCGGTGCTGGGTTCCACCAAACAATTTGCACAGCTGAATGGTTGCCACTGAAGATTGAAGGATTTCTCAAAGTATGTTTCTAATGAGGGAATAATATTATAAGATGATGTACAGCTCAAAAAAGTCGATTTCACATAATACTGCCTTTTCAAGAGGAGAGGTTTGGTGAGTCTTTTCAATGTAACATTTGGTTCAAAAAGAAAAACATTTTCAGAACATACATATTTTCAGATTAAAATATTTTGGTCATAATATGAAAGATCTGCCTTTCTTTGTTTGTGTGTCCCAGTGGATCTCACTGATCCAATTGTGCTCATTTACAAACCTTCACAGAAAAATTCTAAAAAGAAGTGTAAATGTAAATTGTACTGTTGGAGATTTGTGATGCTACCTTTCCTGAAAGAACGACCCCATGCTTTCACCTGTCATTTTCTTCACAACGTGCTTGTTTACACTTCTCTCGCTTTTTATCTTTTCTCTCCTGAGGGACAATCTTGGAAATACAAAAGCTTTTCATGACAGAGCATTTATTTGAAAAGCAAGGAGCAGTATTATGAAAAATACTAAAGTGTATTGAAAAGTACTAAAGTTTTTCACAGCATTTATTTGAAAAGCAAGGGATAGTATTCCAAATAATTCTTGCCTCACTTCAACCTGTTCCCACATAGATGCATGACTGCAGTTAACATAAAAAACAAAATCATTATCAGTAATAATGTCGCTACTCAGGCAAAGCTTTTGTCATCATGTGAAAGAAAAAGAACATGGCACCAGGATGAAATAATATGCCAGGGAAGATGTCTGGCTGTAGATGGAGAAACTTATCGCTTAAGAACAGGCCTGGTCTAAGCTCTTAGTATTTTTTACATTTCAAACTGTGCTTATATTATTCACTGAAAAGGAGTGTGTTATGTCAGTTAACAGCAGTTTGTGAACCAAACAGCATGTATGGTAAATACATACGGAATATCAATACATAAATAATATAATGCAAAACTGTGAGATATTGGTCATGTTATTTATCATGTTTTGTTTTGTTTTTTTTTACAAACTTTATGAAAGACATTCTATAAATGGGAAAAATATGTCTTCCTTTGCATTAAACGTTACCATAGATTATCTTTAAAACCCGTTTGAGCAATCTCATCTTTGGCAGCGAAATGTTTTAATTGCAGTGTGATAATCCGTATCAGTCTGATATGTGAGGGCATGACTAGGCCTTCCTCGTTTTCTGCCATTTTCATGTCTTACATTGTCACCTTCCTAAAGTAATGACTTGAGCCATTGTTTTGCCAAATATGACTTTGGCAAAAAATTTAAAATAAATTAATACATCACCTCCTGTTTCTTTCCAAAAGATGTTTTAGGCAAAAAAAACAAAAAAAAAAAAAACAAAGAAAACAACTTTTGGCAAAAAATGACTTAGGCCATTATTTTAGGAAGGTGACAATGTGTAGAAAAATGACCAGCATGAATAATGAGATTGTTTCTCCATTTTGCTTCTGTTACCTGCAAAGATGTTTCCCCTTCAAAGCAAACAAACTGAAAATGAGTGCAGTTCTAGACTGCTGAGATAACTTTAAGGTATAGGAGTGGAGACATCTCTTCAACACAGTATGAGTTTTTTTCTTTCTTTAATATTTACCCAGCTTTATAGTTCATGCTGTTAGTCTAACACATTAGAATAGATGCCAAAATGTCTGTACATGTATTACCCACAGAAATGTTACGAGAAGCATCTGAATGAAATAATGGAGTGCTGTTAAGAGGTTCTGACCAATCAATAAGTTACTTCCAGTGGATAAATTTCCCTCAGTGTCACCAGTGGATTCCCAGTATTCATGGTGACTCGGGACCACAGCTGGCTTTGAACAGCTAAAATCTGTAAATACTTGAGACTCCCTCTGAAAACTTATTACTTATAACTACCTATTTTATTAGTTCAAAGACCAAATACACCTCAATATGCAATAATATGCACCTTAGAAGTAGAAGCTATCTTGGGACCACTGAAGAAGCTAATGTCACAGTAGTAAACTGAACATTTACAACTGTGCCCAAGCCATTTCTAGCACTGCAGTGGAAAAAAATACTGTACCTGTATTCAGAGATTAAGATAAATGTTTTTCAGACCATCTAGAATTTCTAGTCTTCAGAAACTTTCAGAAACACATACATTGGCACGCACTAACAAATGCAGATATAGAGTCAGGAATTCATCTCTGAGACTTAATATAAAGCCAGCCTTGTCATATAATTCCCCCACGAGTATGCAGGTAGGAGGACAAAAGCTCATATGGCTCTGTTAAATTACATTTTTAAAAATGATGTCGCAGTGGAGGAGAAGGTAGGATTAAAGGCAAAAGTTATGTTTCTCAACATTAGTATTGAGCTTCAGCACATCTGAAGTACAATATCTATTTTTAAGTTTGCATAAGTACAAGAAGGTGGCCTACAGAATTTAACATTGAGTTGATTTAACAGGGAGACTTCATGTTGTAACTATAAAGGCCTACAATAAAACATTTTACTTCTGCTTTGCTTGTATTACCATATTAAAGCTGGTGCAGTACACAGAAGTGACAAGAAGCTCCAGACAGATTACAGATAAACTACCTTTGTAAAATACAATATGTAAGGGCAACAGAGGGCAAATTTTAGATATATTTTTAGTATCAAACATTCCTCTGACATTTTGCACATTTCTGCCCAGGTTCTTCTTGAAAATGAGATCTGGATCTCAATTGAGTTCTACCTGGTTAAATATAGGAAATAATTTAAAAAATACATTAATTAGTTCAGGAAATGCTGAAACAATAAAGAAACAGATGTTTTCTCTTTTTTTTAAATAAATACTTTAGAAGTACTGTAAAAGTTTTTGTTTCAAACCTACTTCAGAAGTTAAAAGTTAGGTCAGATAGATTGAAAATGTCAGCTGCCAGTTCTGCTGTTTGTTTACCATCCCTGAGTTGCTATTGAATGACAGCATAAAACCCATGATATGCTTCAACTACAAAGGAGGGAAAAATCAGTCCTGTGACTTCTGAGGCAAAATGATGGCTTTTCTGACTGACAGACTTTGTAAACTTGACAGGATTTACTGGAATCCAAAGCAAACTGTGATGTGGCAGTGTTTGTCACTGCTGCCATCGATGGGAAAGAAAGCTGGTCTTTCTATGGGAGAAAAAAAAAAAAAGGCTAAGTAATTAAATTATTTTAAAAAGTAAAATGCAGCAAATGAAAAAAAGAAAACAACAAAAAAACTGAAAAATAAAATGCTGACTGGGCAACTAAAGGTTTGCGATCTTACCTTTGTTTTTCTTTTGTACAATCCTAATTGGCTGCATAAGCAAACTGGGAAAGGAAGTGGGACAACCATGAACTACAACCTGTCATTTAAAATGGAGGCAAGACATTTTATGGTTTAGTGGCAAATGTTCTATCAATACGAGCTAAAACAGCTCCAAGCATAATTGTTCTGTTTATCAGTTCCATTACAGACCTTCTAGAGGCATCAAGCCATGGCAATAAATAAGCCCAGGTACTGTGGAGTTACAGTGCAATACCCCCATCTCACTTGATAGATCTCTAATAAACAGTGCATCCCTCACAAAGTGAATTATGCTATCTATTTCAATCTCTTCCACAACACAACATCTCCCACACCAAAGCAATTACCAAGAGAGCTGATACACTTCACTGCCAAAGCCATAATTTACGTCCCTATAATACCTCTACCTCTAAGTGTTTAATGTAAGATTTTTATTTATTTCATTAATTTATCTGGCTGTTAATGTAGCTATATAGCTATAAATTAAAATTTGATCAATATCAAACGGAAACATTACTAAGATTATGATCAATTTAACCAGAAGCAATGATCTCAAAAAAGTAAATAATACAATCACACAGAAGCAGAATAAAAAGAGAAGGTCAATGAGTTTTTCTTGACATGTATTTTATCAGATTACAGGTAGATCTTCACTAAATGACTAAAAACAATTGCATGGCTTTTATTCAAACAAAAAATTATCTTTAATTCTTTAGTTGATGAGAAAAAAATGTTCTAGAGAAGCATCCAGAAAATATTTGTCTTTTCTATTAGCCACCGTCTGCATCTCAGTTAAGCCAAGATTAACAAAGAAAGACAGTAATCACTGCAATAGTCCAACACATCTGACACGAATTAAAGATTATGTTAGACCAACTAAATCATGAAACGCACTGACTTTTGTATTTAATTTGTCAAAAATTTTATTTGACAAATTATTATACCAGATTTTGAATCTAATTAAACTTTTTTTTTTCCTTGATCTGGTAATGTATATTAATCTTTAGTGATTCCACTTTGTTAAAATTATTAAGTCTTAATTTTACAAAACACCTGTGACAAACTTAGACAATACCCAAAGGAAGGCAGAGAAAGCACTATAAGCATAACTACAGCACAACTGACACCTGCCAAAGCCCCTCTTTTTCTGCAGTAATAAAAAAAAACTTTGCCCAGAATTAGTTATGACTCTCTCATTGTTAGCCTTCTCATTGTTAGCAGCAAATAACAATGATACAACAAAAATAGCTTATAAAACTACAAAGAGACTGAAAAGCAAGGACATGATCAGGTAAAAAGAACCATGACTACACTTAATATCATTGTCGGTAAATTCAGGTTTCCCTGATTTTCCAATCATAGCTCATGCTTTGAGCCAAACCAATGCTGTGAACTGGGACGGCTTCCCAATCCTCTAGCTCAGAAGTATTGTTGTCTCTTGGGTATTATCTTACAAAGCCCATTATGCTGCCGAAAAGAAAAAGGAGACAGAGGCCCAGAAGTGTAGTTAGTCTAGCATGCACGGCTACATGCACACACAACACACACTGACACATGCATGCATAGTAGTTTAATCTTTGCAAAGATGTGTATTATCAGTACAAATCCCTGTGTGCGTTCCAGATTACTGATATGTGTGCATGCAGCTGTGCAACATTAAAAGCAGATATGACATCTTCATACCATAAATTTGTCTGTGACAGATAATGCAAGCATGGCAAATTCACAAATGTGTAAACGATGTGTGGAAACCCCAAAGTCTACCATCAAATATAGCACAGTCAGCTGGTACAGCCATAATGACTGGTGGTTTTAGAAACATGGGTCAACATTGTGTCAGCACGGGGGCCTGATTTCTGTATTCACAAAATAATCTGCACGAGTTGTGTAGCACACAGAGGTGTGACTTTTAACCTCATTTAACTCATCTGGCAACTCCCTCAGAAGCATCAATGCAGATGGAATCTTCAAAATATATATATATTTTTTCTTTATAACCTTGTAATACTCAGTTTATCTGAATGGCTGTCAAAACAAGTGAGAGTCCTTCAAATATCATCATCATTATGTTTTTAATGAAAACATCAGAAAATTAATTATAACCTATGGTTTTTAACTTTAAAGAGTGATTAATGTGCAGAATCCTGACTCTGAACTTCTCTTGTAATTCAGTAGAATGATTACATGTTTGAAACCTTGAATGTGATAAAAAAAAAAAGCTTCAGTAAGGAGATAATTTTACTTAAATGATAGTGTTGACATTTTTGATATCCTTGAGTTGTATGAATCTGGTTCAATAAAATAGAGTATTGGCTGTTTATCATTATAAATTGATTGCATCGTCTCAAGTTTACTTCTGCTTGGCAGTAACTCCTCTCCTGTAACCTCTAGCTAGATACTTAATCAACTTGTTGAGATTCGATTGTGCTTTTTGTTCAAACTGCACATTTAGCATGTTATTTTATTTTTTTTCTGCCAAGATTTCTTGTTTTGTTTTTCCTTAATACTGTGGAAGTGTTCTTGTCACCACTGACATTATTTTAAATTGTTTATTTATTTATTTTACAAGTGGTGGTTGTCATTCTGGCATCTCTTGAATTTTGGAAGAAATAGAAATGCTAATATTGTTTTGTCATTGTAATTCTTTTTCTAACTCTGGTCCAGCTGAAAACGTTCAAAAATGAACAGCAAAATCAATCTTACTTCATCGTTATGACTCAAAGTGGCAGCTCGGTGGTCATTACACCAACAAATGGTGGTTCAAGTCCAGAAGACTGGGATCTTAGAAAACTTGCTGATATTGATAAGACAAAAAAAGAAAAAGCAAAACAGTATGAAAACTCCTTAATCAATCAGACTTTTAAAAACTTCCAGTTTAGGTGAGCACGAGTTACGCGGTAAGATTACAACAAAATATGAATCTATACCTTCAGGGAACAACATACTCACAGGAAGCAAAGGCAAATACTACACAAAAAAATAACTAGACAGAGCTACACACCATATTTCATCTAATTGAAAAGCTTCAACTCCAACATCTCAGCTCAAACACTGTGAATCACAGATACAGATAGAGGGAAAATAGGGAGAATTAGGAAAGAATTATGAGAAACGTCAAAGATGAGATCGAGAAAGATTGAGAGGTCAGGAGAAGGGTAGTGAGCTCGTCAAAACATAAAGGGAGAGGCAGAAAATTACAGAAAAATATTTCCAGTGGTAAGAAACAAAATGTTTATCTCAAAGTAGTAAATAGTAAAGTTCTGCAAATTTAATGTCCACCTTGATGGAAAATCTGCTAAAATATCCGTCAGTCTCCTTTAAGTTAAACTTAATGTGACTTTTCAGCAAACTTAGCATTATTTTTATTCATATGAATTTATACAATTCCAATATGCACAGCAAAATTACAGAGTAAGCTACCGAGTACAAAAGTAAATGTACGTTCTACATACGCTGCAGATTGTCTGATTCCAAGAAACCCAGAGGTGTTGATGAAAGTCCTTTCAATTCTTAATAATATAGCTTTTATCACTGTGCAGGACTATTATTGAATTGTATTACATTAGGACTTATTGTAGTTCTTTTGCTTTTCCCATTCAAAAATGAAGAAAATTAGTCATAGCTTTCTATTATTGGCTATCTGTCTTTGATGTGTAGCTGGAGGACTTAGGTTCTCTGCTGACAACTTAATTGATGAATTCTTGATGATAATCATCCCAGATCTCCAATGCTCACTGACCCTGGGGCACACAGAGGATCCTTTAAGGAGTCATATGAACAAATCCGTTTCTTGCACAAATTTCTGCAGGAAACGAATACCTTTAAGACCAATACATGGTTTATTTTAAAAAGTGAACTCCCTATCCTCCAATTCAAATTCAAAAATGTTTCAGGAAGAAGAAAATATGCTGTAAATATACTATCCTATGCTTGTGGATCCTACATGTTTATATGTGCGCTTGCTGGTGCATGTTTGTGCATATTTTGTTAAACCAAAAGTGTAAACATGCTTTAAATGCTAATACTATTAGCAAGAGCGTAGATATTCTCCCAAGACTGTGTTCCTAATACATAATTTAGCAAACACATAAAAACTTAAGAAGTCTTTTTTTTTTTTTTTTTTTTTTTTTGGAGTCTGTTTATGAAAGTGTGTGGATAGCGGTACAAGAAAACAGCATCAGAAAATATTTTGTAAAACCAAACCATGCACTTATACCTAAAACGTTCAGTCTCCTACCACTTTTCAAAGAGGAATATTCCACCGAACTTTCAAACCAGTAATCTCTGCAACATATACTTTAAAATGGCATCATTTTCCCAAAAAGCTGAGAGAAATTGTTTCCAGCTCCATTGGTTGAGTATCGTGTAAGACACAATTATTTAAAGATTCTGTTTCCATTTCTCAGCTGCAAGGTGCCCAAAGAGTCATACTTGGAAAACAACTTGGTTCCACTCTGAAGGAGTCCCTAAAAGGACTGTAATAAGTGTTATTACTTTGCCTGGAGGAAATCATATCCATGCAGTCTGCAGACACATTTCTTAAAGCTCCCACTTACCACACACCTCTTGCTCTCTTTCAGTTTGGATATGACACAACTGTCATAGATTATATTACTGCAAGATTTAGTGTAATCTTCTTTTTATGGCTTTTGTATCTCAGGTGAACTATTTAACTTTATTTTAGGCCAGTGGTCGCACATAATTGTCATGGCAGCTCATATTTATATGACAGTGCATCTGCTAAACATCCTAAAACATCTTTAACAGCTACACCATTCATGCTGTAAATGGCAGGATGAGCAACAAGCATGTGACTCACCCACAGTGGGAAGCCTTCTGTAAGAGAACAATGGCAGGACTGATGTTGCAGAATAGATTTGAGGTGCGTAGTCATACAGAGCAGTATCAATTCAGCTACAGTGACGTCTTTGTAGTCTGGATGGGTTTTTGTTTGGTAGCTTTTGACATTTTGAAATTACATTTGCAAAATGAAAATGCTAGGAGACACTTGACACTATTTTGATGAAACCAGTAAACAAACTAGAGCTCAAAAAGGAGCATTGTCTTTCAATATTTCTTGTTAGTGACTGAATAGTCAAATGCGTCTGTAGTGCAGGGAAATTGGTATAAGAGGGATGGAGTCAAATTTTTTTTTGAGACAATGAACGAGATGACTCAGCATAATTCAATAACGCTTATAGAAGTGGCTTCTTTCACTTCTACTGCTGTTGCCAAACTACAGGTCGCTTTGCAATTCTATAACAGCGCAAAACAACAACAAAAAAAAAAACATTGTCGTTCACAACATCTTCTGTTCCAAGATTACCCTGGGTGAAATTAAACTAAAGAAATTCAGCTCAATGGGAGAAACCCGAAACACATCCATGAAGGGAGTTTAGAATCGAGCATAATTGTGTAGGAAGGAAATAGCGAGGATAAGACCAACTGCTGCTCATCATCTCTTGAATGATCTTGTTTTAGAGGTAATATTGAAGAGCAATGCAATCATAAATTGGTATTTTTCTCATTCATCTGATGCATTACTACTTCTATTGAGGGTCAGAGTGTGCCGGAGCTCATCTAAGCACAGACTGCAGGCTGCAGCAGAAGAAGGAAAAATATCTTTGATGAGTTGCCAGTTCACTGTTTGATCGACATAGACAGACATTACTATTAATATTCATATCAGTGGACAGTCTGCTCTGTCTAATCAGCCCAAAAAGCAAATTAACAACAATTTTAACAACAAAGCAGCAATGTCTCACCTTACGTGTTGCATGAATTCCAATTACATGCAAATGCCCGTGTTTCCTTCTTCATACAACCGTGATACAGTTTCAACTACAAAAAATGTTTTATGTCTCTTTCTGAAAATAATTCCTCTTTTAAGTCACTGAACCAAGTAAATTCATCAAATAAGCAGTTGCGATTAAAATTTTTATGGTCTAGTTAGCAGGCCATCTGAAGTACAGAATGCTTTCAATTAGGGCTGCACCTGAATCACTCGAAGTCTTTAAAACCCATCATAAATCTAATTCCAAAGACACTCATCAATGAGTATCTATAGTCTAAAAAAGGTCGCCTTAAACTGCTTGCACATAATAGGAGATGAGGCACAAGCTTAAAAAATCATGACATTCCCTGTCAAACTGAATAAAACTCATATGTACTGATATAACAGTCACTTGCTGAGCAAATGAGAAACTGAACCAGTAGTGAGAGTATACTGTTTACTTATTAAAATGATCTTGGCTGCCTGCATTCACACTGGCTGCATGAATAAATCTGAGAACTGCAAACAAAACGCTACAAAAACTTACTATTTTCCACATCTCTTCTAATCCTTTGTTGAGTTTAATCTCAGCTATATATATGTTCCTGTGTATTCATGCATGTGCGCATGAAAGCGTATATGTGTAGTGAGTCACTGCATTAGTGTGTCTCAATTCATATCAAATATATCAACCTCAAAACGTGGATGACTCCCTACCTTGGCAGCCTTCATCCCTCTAAATCCGACATTGATGCAGAAATACACCACCGCATCAACTCTGCCAGTGGGGTTATGCCAGACTCAGAGGAAGAGTCTTTGTGAACCGTGACATCCAGGTGAAAAACTGCCTGTTTACAAAGCAGTTGTTCTTCGCACTCCAGTGCAGGAGGTACAAACATAGGCTGGCAGAGAAAGAATGAATGTAGATTGTGAACATATGGATTCCATCATAAGAGATAAAACTGATGTCCCAGGAGAACACGCATCTTAAAACCACCATCAAAGAACAGGTTATTAAATATCTTTCAACAATTATTGGCAATATTCTGTACATTAAGGGCAAGGTGTTCACTCCACTTGCTGACAGGTTTTTTTTGTTGTAGAATGTTTTTATGTATTTATTTTTTATCATTATTATTTTTTAGCTTTACCACTTACAAGACTTCTGGTTTCGAAGCACAAAAAGGTTTTGCTTTCATAATTCCCATCGGGATATACAAGACAGAGGTCATTTACTCTTACTATCATGCAATAAGAAAGTGAGGTCATTTCCATGAGAACACACATCTATAGGCCTGCATAATAGTCTTTTATCTTCCTTCCAAAAACTACAATTTTATTTAGAATGCATGCATACTTGAAAGCATGTTTTTTTGTTGTTTTGTTCTTTTTTGTCTGAATTCTCAGCTCAATTGTGCTCCGTTGGCTTCAAATGGCTTTAGAGAATGTTCCCATATCAACAGATTTTACTTCATCAAATGGACAGATGGACTCAGCAGCTGTCTGTATGTTGTTAGTGTTCCTTCTCTCCTCTTGTTGCTTATTTCTTCCTACTTTTTCTGGACTGGGGATTTTGCTACACTACAGTACTTGTCGGGTGTAAAAATCTAACAAAAGCTGCTTGGCCTTTCTGACAAGACTTTTACAGTTGTTTCCAAGTATAAAAATAAATAAATAATGAAGGCATTGAGTTGATAAGCCATATCTATACAAACAATGGCAAAGTGGCCCTCAGCTTCCCAAAAATGTGAATTGGACAGTAAATATGTGAAGTGCAAGTTTTCTACAACAGAAAAATAGTGTTTATTGCAAAAAAAATGTATCACCTTTTTTTTAAAATCAAATTTCAAATAATTGTATATTTAAAGCCTTCAGAGCAAATGTTTATTTTACAAAACTACCTATTATGTAAACTATATTTAATGAAGACTAATACATACACTTTATATATATATATATATATATATATATATATATATATATATATATATATATATATATATAAAAAATTTCAAACCTGACATGACACAACTGCAATGTTCAATTTTTTTATTGGGATTTGTGTGATAAACCAATGCAGAGTAGTGCATAATTATGAAAAAGCAGTAGACCTATTAACAGATAAAAACGTGAACAATTGTGAAAGTACCCTCCTACCAAATAACAAAATAGAGTCCACCTGTATGTAATTTGATTTACAGTGTGATTAGAGCTGCTTTGTATGATTACATTAGTGAACATGCAGCACCATAAGACCAGGTGGGTAAATGATGAAAGAAGTGGAGAGGTTCCAATATCCCAAATGGCCAAAACGAGTTTTCTTTGCGGGATGCCTGGACTCAACCCTTAGAGAGAAGGTGAGTCATTCAGGAGTGGCTCAGAATCGAGCCCCTGCTACTCCCTATCAAGAGGAGCCAGTTGCAGTTGATGGATTTTACCATAAAATCACAGCTGTAACCATAGCTGCTGGTATTTTACCATAAATTAGAGACATTTTTTTTTACAGTCTGCTGAACACCTCCCTAGTGAGTAGAAAACTAATAATATAGTGTACATAGCAATGAACACAACATCTCTAATGTAAAATATGGTGGTGGCATCAAGCTATGGGGTTGTTTTTGTTTCGGAGGAAAAGAGAAACCGGCTAGATTCCATTGAAAATGAGTGAAGATACATGGCCATGAAGGAAAAAACTTATTAGAGGCAAAGTCTGGGTATTGAGGTGGAGGCTCAGTCCGTCTCGTTGATGTCCTTCTTGCAAAACAAACCACCACAGTTACAAAAGAATAGCTTAGATCAAAGCACAATCATGGGGTTGTGTCTTGTTTGAGAATTGCCAAGTAAACATAAATCCAATTGTAAATCTGTGGCAAGACTTAAAAGATTATGTTCACAGACACTTTGCATCCACTCAAGCAGAATTTCAGCTACTTTACAAAGAATAAGTAGACTTTTCAATATCTAAATGTGTGGTAGACATACGACAGTAGGCCTGCATCAATAACTGCAGCAAAAGGTGATTCTACAAAATATTGATTCCAAGGGATGAATACAAAAATACACCACACATTCCAAAATTTTATCAGTAAAAAAAGCCCAGCTCTGCTTCATCTTCCTTGTACTTTACAATTTTATCCTACTTTATATCTGACTAGCTCATTCCTTCAAAGGAAACTGTGATAACAATGTCTAAAAATGCTGTTTAATCTAAAAAGGGGGGAGGGGGAGCCCCAAAAAACTGCATGTTTTTGAACAAAGATACTGGCAAATTGTTTCATCAAAGAATTGCCAGAAACCTTCACCTTGAAATAAGCACAAACAGGGCTGAAAAATCAACCATGGAGTCTGTCCACCACCTTGATCTCTCTGTCTCCTCCCACCTGGTGATTCTATCATAAAGCTCCAGTACTAATACGGCTGATGCAGTTTCTGCCCTTAGGTGGTAATAAAGTGACTATAGGGGCCGACCGTTTCTGACCGCCGACATGACAGCAGGTGTGAGGTGTGAGGAGTGTGACAGGGAAAATGTGTATTTATGTGAGTCTCTGAGACAGAGAAGAAGAGATGGGAAGAGTATGATAAGCATGAGAATGAACTAGTCGCCTCACCACAAATCCAGATCAATTAGTTGGCCTAATCGCTCCCCTCGCGGTTAGCCGTAAAAATCTCTCAGGTCTGCCCTTCTCACATTTCATCTTTACTGCCATACCTCTGTAATCTATCAACCCTCTTTCTCTTTCCAGCTTGTGTCATTTCTTCTCTCTTTTCTTCTCTGCTCCGGGATCCGTCCAAGTCGTCTCTCCTTTAACACTACATTTATGCGCCAGCCTGGTAAACGGTAATCAATGTCTCACAACGGTGCACTGTTTCATCTAAACGATTTCTCATGGAGGCTGTGCGTGAATGTGTATATGTGTATGACGAAGAGAGGGCAAGCAAAGAAATATAGGCAGGCAGGATAAAAACAACAAAAAGGGAGAGATATGTTTTTTTTACAGTGCTCTCCCAAGCCTTTTTTATGCATGTAAACTTTTATGTTTTGCATTTATGAGATGTGAAGATTAAAAAATGTGAAGAAAAAAAAAAATGCTTGCCTGGATTTGGCACCAACTCCAAAATCCCACAGTAATGCGTTTGCTTTAGGTACATAAATCACAATCAGCCCGGACTGCCATCTGGGTTACTGCTACATGGCCCTTGTAATGTACATGCTATTTAGTCCACCACATGAATAAATGAGGAGGGCGGTAGGCAAAGCAGATACATACATAAAATGCTTTAAAAGACGGGGTAAAGAAAGCACCTTTTGTAAGGGAATTTGGTCGGTGAATTTCTGAATCACCTAATGGCTTAAAGGTTATGCTGATCCAACAAGCAGTCCACTGACAGGTCATTGGATTCAGTGATTATCCTACAACATTGCAATGTTCGCTTGAAAATATTGAGTCATCAAGTGGATGTAACATTGACATGCTCCACTCACTTTTTTTTTTGTTCTTGTTGCAGACAAAGCATTTTCTCACAGACATAGAAACATTGAAGTCACCCTAAAACGTTTTAGTTGTCTAGCAGTGAAATGATTCGGTGAGATGAGCCACAAGAAACTTGGTCAATGGACTCCTCGTTACCACAACAAATTTTGAATTATATGATTTTAAAGCTGTGGTGTTGGTAGACCATGGGAGTCTGTGTTCTGATGCAAGAAATGTTTTGTTGTATAGTATAGTTGAATATTGTACAAGTGAATAAAAAATATTTAAAGAACTGTGGAATGTAAGGCCTCGATCATGAAATCACTATTCATATAAAGTCCAGATAAAAGTTAGTTTGACAGACAAGATTTAGAACTGTTAATATGCCAGCATGCTAGAAAAATTCGATAATAGTCCAACGTGTGGCTTGCAAAGATTAGCAATTTTGATATGGATGATATAGTTTACTGTCCTACATGCCATTCCATCAGGGGGCAGTCTGATAAGCAAATGAGAGTAAATAAATTGTTAACTGGTTACTTGTGTCTTACATAAATGTTAACACCTATGTTGTTAACAGCACAGTATAGTATAGTATAGTATAGTATAGTATAGTATAGTATAGTATAGTATAGTATAGTTCTTGCAAGACTATGATGAGAGTTTGTATCTGAGTCACAGATTCATTTAGAAATAAATTAAGGAAATTGGGCTGCATTTGATCACGTCGGTATGCAAAACCGACGGAGGAGGAGAGATGGGGAAGTTTGTAACAATGAAAAGAAAAACAATGGCAAAGGCAAGTAAAGCAAGTGTTGGTAGGCAGCAGAAAAAAAAAAAATATTAGAAACAGCAAAGCCTCCATGGCCCTTAGGTTTGCCGTGAGAACAAAATGTTGTACTTCTCATCTCTTCTGATAAGTTGAAATATAAGCAATATTGGTGCAATTTTTTTTTGCACAAAAGGTCAAGTCTTTTTGAAAAAATAATATGCTTATGAATTAGACAAGTAGCTAATGCTCAGTTGACAAGTAATTAATGCTCAGTTGACAAGTAACTAATGCTCAGTTGACAAGTAACTAATGCTCAGTTACATAAATGTCACTTAATTTAATCTAAAAATGAATATCCCAGTAAAATCTTTGCATGTTTTCTCTTTTGTGAATGACAAAGTAGTCTTGATTAATGTTATAAATTGGGTTAATAAATGGAAATTTGAAATAGTTTGACTAAAACATATATGAGCTGCAACAACTTCTAACGTAATTAGTTGCAGTGCATTTCATTATTGTATTTTGAAAATAAGTTGATTTTATACAGACAGTAATGTTTTCTGTGGGAGATGCACCAATCCGATATTAATATCTGTATTGGCACCGATATTGATCGGGTAACGGTGACAATGTGCCCAATCCATAAGGGCAGATCTATTCAAAGAGTAGCAATGTAACACGTCCACGAGTTATTTGATTCTTTTGAACGGCTCTTTGCCGTTCAAAAGAATCAAGAATAAATACAACAGATAAATACAATTGATAGAAATGGTGTATCATTTTTAGATTTCACGGTGCAGAAGAGATTGTTCTGTTTCTGTATTTTGTAATGTTAATTCTCCTTCCTTTGTCCTAGTTTGTAATTTATTTTAACATTCCTAAGTGCACTTTCTGGACCATTTGACTGAAGGTTTGTGGCAGTTTATTTTTGCATATTTGACCAAGGCAGTTAACCTATTGTTTTTGTTTCTTTATAATTATTTTTGCATTGACTGTTATACTCCAAATTGAACTGACTGAACAAAGTGCTGTTTTTACATGTTTGATCAAGCTTGTGGAGCTATTGGTGTATTTAAGTGTGCGGAACCGGTGCAGAGTTATCAAATAAATTTGCTATTCAGTTCGTTTATGTCTGTGTTTTAGAAAAAAATTAATACTTTACGTCAATTCAGCACTATTTTTTCTGTATCAGCTGATACTAAGTCTCAGTTATCTGCATTTTTATCAGAAGTGGAAAAAAAAGTAGATTGGTGCATCCACAGTTTCTACAGATAAATAAATATTATAAGGTTTCAATTAAGAACCATTGCTTCAGAGCATGTGAAAAACACTCAAGATGTTGTGTTCCTTTCAAGTATTTCAAAAAGAAGTTCATTTTATTTCACAATGTACACTTGGGATATTTATTTTGCTATCCAGATTCAATAAAGTTCACAGTCCTCACCAAGATTTGTTTCTACTTGATGGATTCCTGGAAAGACGTGTGTATTTGGAGAATACAGCGTTGATGGGCTGCTGCGATATCACACATTTTTATCACTTCTTCCACACACCCATTAGCTCAAGGTAAGTGATAAACAATATGCGCAAGATCTCGTGAACACTGACAAGTCAAACCCCGACCGTCTAAGAATACACAGAATTACAGTCAGTTACAAGGGGATACTTTTATGGAGAAAAAGTTAAGAACTACTATAATACCCTCAGCTAAGGTTACTGAGAAATACACAAGCTCCAAGTATATTGTAATCCCACATTGACAAATTCATTGAAACCGAAGAAAGATGCAGCGGTGGCATACGGATTATCATTTCTTCAGAAATGCACAAAGATATTCTCTTTTTCCTCAGACCAATAATCAACCTGAGATGAAAATGAGTTGTTCTGTCATCCAATTTCAAAGAATGCAGTGTGAAAAGAAAGCAGTCTACAACACATTTAATGAATCCATATACAGTCACTTAAACAGAAAAAGCTGCAATCCATCATCATAAAATGTTTTTAAAAATTCCTAAAAGAAATGTACATTTTTAGTTATTCCAGAAACAAGCAAGAAGCTGCTCCTGTGGTAATTTGATTTATGAATATCCATTAGTCCCATTTGACTAAATGGTAATGTGAATAAAAAATAAGAAGGAAACGGGCAACAACATGTAGTCCCTGTTTTGTGTTTTAAAAAAAAATGCTTGTATCCATAAATCGAATCATTACAAGACTTTCATTATGTTTTAACGCAAGTCCATCACACTATCTTACGATTACACTGTCTGCTTTTATGTCAGGATCTATTTAACTGCATGGCCTCAGAGCACAGTGGCACACATCCAACTTCCCCAAACGCATCCTGTTGGCGCATCAAGTGGCTGCAGTCTTTAGAAAGCAGCTTCACCGAGCATGAGGCGCGTTTCTTCGTCTCACTACAATTTCCCTCAGGAAAATAAAATATATATATATATATATATTAAATAAATAAAATACTGTTTTTGTGTAGTTCCCTCCTGCACAGGTACAAACAGCTGAGAATTTTAAATACAACTAACGAGATTGTTTTTTTTTCTTCTGTTTTTTTTTATTTTATTTTTTTTTTCAAAAGTTATTGAGGCTGAAATTTGAGATGAACACGCAGATTTGCTTCTAGAACTAGTAGCAAAAATGTAATAAAATATGCCTTTCATATTTATGAATGAACACATGAACAGTCATGGAATAACAAGGATAAGTCATCGGAGAGCATTTCCTGCTTTAGTACAAGAGGTCATTTATCGCTTAAATTATGCGCAGCGCTCATTACAGAACTAACCAAACGTTAAATGAGTTACAAGTGGCAACAAGTTAGCGGGTGTAGCTCTTCAGCCATGAAAAAAAAAAAAGATGTTAAGGACTCGATATGATGCCAAGGGTTTCATCCTACCGCACAGGTTCAACTATCAGCACACAAAAACCGAGAAAATTAATGCAACCCGTTTCTATCTTCAAAATATGTTATTTTTTCTTTTATTTTCGCTGCAGAAATGCAACAAATCAGCACCGAAAAGCACGGTTCAAGTCCATATGTGGGTTACAGGAGCATGCCAACACGCTGTGAACTTTATCATTTAATTTCAGCATCCCAAAACTCTTACCTTTGATGCGTTGTGGAGGAGAAACAAACGCTTCTTGACTTGACGCTCTGCAGAGGGACGGAAGTGATCGGTATTTAACTTCTCGCTCCTCTCAGGCATCCAACCTATGCGACTCCACGGGAGATGGGAATAAGAGGGACAGGCAGTTCTGTGCGCCCTGTCTGCCACCGTGCAGCTCATCTGGAGTCTCCGCTCCTAGAAGCGCAGGGCGAAAAGAACTGGGGAAAAAGACCTGCTGTCGGCACGACGCGGCGTGGAAAGCCCCTGGTGGTGGTGGAAGGAAGCAACAAATGAGATGGACGAGAGAGAAGAAAAGCAAAGAGGTGGGGTGAAGAGGGGAATCATCAGAGCCATTACATATGGAATAAATAACAAGGAAAGAACATTTTGTTTAGTCCATCATGGAGATGTTTGATAAATCGCGTCTTCTTTCATCTACCTTTAAAGAAAAAATGTTTTTTCCTTCTAAAAAAAATACAAAAAAAAAAAAAAACAAGATTTGTGGAAATGATCCTGATAAATTTGTTATATTGTTATGGAAGCTTTGCATTGTGTGCTTTTCGTAAGGTCACAGAGAGATCAGAATAGGTGTTCTTGTCCAGTCAGTTAAAAACAAAGTCCAAACACTGGCCGCATTAAAAATATTTTTTACAGTTTCCACTTCTTATTCAGATATCTCTTCTGTCCCCAGAATGACTTATACCCACTGTAAAAAGTTCAAAGAACAGTAAAGATCTTGACTGTCTTTGACATCTTTCAAGTATGTTGTTGAAAGCCACAAAAGGACCATGCTTTCCAGTTACGATAATAAAACCTTGCAGCATTTCTATGACCTCAAATACTTCAGTACAACAAATGGGTTTGCTTGAAATTTATAGTGAGGGAGAAAAATGTTTGTACTTCCAAGAGTGGCTGCTTTGATGAGGTGGTTTACCTATTTAATCATAGAGTGTGTTTGCATGTGTGTGTGTGTGTTTCTTTATATGAGAAATGCTGTTGGTGACAACGGACTGGAATGAACCACAGTGAGAAAAGCTAAGACAGAGGAAGGGAAGTCCAACTACAGATTACACACCATCACACAGAGTCTCTGAAGCTCAGTCAGTGAGGTTAGGAAGGTTAGGAAGCTGATGTACCAACAAGGATTTAAAAGCTAGTCGCCATAAGCTGAACACAGGGAGGTGAAAATAGAAGAACAGAGATTTAAAGGGAAGAAAAACGGCAAAGAGGAGCCAAGTTTTTTTTTGTTTTTTTTTTTTTTGTTTTTTTTTTAGGAGTAAAATAAATGTTTTCATCTTAATCCCATGTAACAACAAAATGACAGACAATCCTAGTAAATAGCCGAATTAAAGTCACATCATTGTCTTCTGCTTATCTGTGATTGGGTCGCAGAAGTAATATATCTTGAACATTGTGCCTCCCAGCAATAGTTTCTGCATTTCCATATCAGTGGGATACCCCCTGAAAGCTTTCAAAGGCAAATATCCAGGAGGTAATCTGATCAGATGCCCAAACCACCTCAGCTAATTCATTTAAGAGTAAAGGAAGAGATACTTTACTCCTACCTTCACACTATTTTTTTTTTCAGGGATGAGCACAGTCAACCTACATAAGGAGCTAATTTCAGATGGCTGTGAAGTAAAATCAGAAGAATAAGAGAATGAAAGAGAGAAGAAAAAAATTAAGTGAAAAGAAAAGGCAAAAAAAAACAATAAATTGAGAAAATACATGCACTAGCTGTAAAAAAAGGACAATCAGAAAAAAACCAAAAAAAAAAAAAAAACATGGCGAAACAGTGGTTGTACTACACGGACCATAAAAAAGGAAGTGACAATGACGGAGGAATTAGAAGGGGCAGACAAGGTAACGAAAAGAAAAGTGGAGTTTGGTGTCACGTTTGGGGGGTCTGTGTTTATACATCTATAAACAAGCAGAGAGGAAGCCGGTAAGATTGTATTATTGTGAAATTGCACCGCTGGACTGCCTACATTCTGGATTAGCTTTAGCCTAGCCACAGGCTCATTAATACTTTTGATGTCGGATAAATCTGAATTTAAATACTATGTGAAATTTAGCATATTAATTGGTGATATGATTTTTATGGTTTGAATGATTTTTGTATTGTGATTTTTACCTGCGGGATTTGATGAAGTTAAGAGTGAAACTATTTATTAGTTAAGCATTAAATAATTTAAACTAGGTAAAATAATAACTAGAAAGTATAATTATTGTAAAAATAAACATTCATGATCAATATCAAAAAGTAAACTTGTGAAATTAAAATATTCATTTGCTTAATATTTCCTTTGCAATCGTAGTGACATCAATGTATGTAAACTTAAATAATATAGGTTAGTAATATTTATCTATTTTTTCTTCTTTTGTTGTTGTTTAAAGGTGTTTTTCTTTGTTTGTTTGCTTTTACCTTCTTCTGGCCCAACAGTAAGAGAAATGTCCTGACACACTGATGAATAAATGGAGGCTAAATAAAGAAAACTGCTTGGTCTTTTGAGTAAAGCTGTATCCATCCCTGCTCAAGCTGCAAAAGTTAAAGAAGAACTTGACAACGGTGTTGTCTTTTGGTCTTGATCCATAAAAGTACATCAACCAGCAAATTGAGAACTTCACTTTCTGACTCAGCCCTTTGTTCTTGATGGCCATAAGAGCCGAGTAGCTGCCCTGTTATTGCACCCAATGCCCTAATGCAAGTATGGGTCTGTTTCTCCGTCCTGTCATCACTTGTCCTTGTTTCACAAGTGATCTTTTTTATTTTTTATTTTTTGTAAACTATTTTTCGTGATATGACTATCTGAAAATAAATGGACAGGTAAAGTTTACTTCTGAGATGTCTAACTTTCTACATAAACGTCAAATTCTTTAATGGTGCAATTTATATCATGGACCTGGATTGTCTTTCTTTTGCCAAGCCTGTTGCTTAAAAAGAAAAAAAAACAAAAAAGAATTGTTTTGTCACCTTACCAAAAAGTTGAATTTATAAATATGTTTTCTATGTAATGATATTTTCCTTTGTTTCTAAGTGTTCACAATATGTCTCAGTGTGCTGGCCATCCCAGGCCATTTTACATTGCCAGCTCTGGGAGTCAAAGTGCTGACTAAGGATCCGGTCTCTTGAATTTAAAATTTTTCTTCAGTAGCAAGGTGTTGAAGCACTGCCCATGCCTATTGCTCAACCCCCTAATGGGATCTGTAGGCCTGCAGCTACAAACATAAATATCTGCAAAAATCGTACTTCAAGGTGCGACCACCCGCAGATCAATACATGTCAATGAGAAAGAGAGGGCAAGAAGGGGAAAAAAAGGGCTGCGGGATGTTTTGAATTAGAAAAAAACATCTACAAGTGTTAACCTCAATGTTGTTAAGACCTAACTAGAGGAACGTATCTTAAGTATTAAAATGTCGTAGACAAGTTTAACTCCAGTACGTTTTGAAAACTGCTCACTGAAAGATTTGGATTCCTACTTGAAAATATATATTATCTTTTAAATCATTTAAAATAATAATGTAATCATCACATTTTAACAACATGATGACTACATTGTTAAAATCAAAGTTTTTGTATTTTCATGAAACTAATGAGCTTCATGTCCATAATCAAATGAAGAAAATATATAGGTTGAACAAGCTGTCATTTTTTTTTTTTTTTTGTAAAAGCTCAGCTATAATATGAGATTTGAAAATAGTGCATAGCCTCTGTTTAGTTGTAAGTGCTCAAATAGCAGACTGTGAATTTTGTTGAGGAGTAAAACATCAAACATTTGCTGTGTATTTACATGTTTGTGTTCAGCTAGATGCATGTTTTACATCAGGACAAATCCCAAAACAGCGCAGGGCATAATTTCCCACTTTAAACAGAATATGAATATGAATTTTGCTCATAATTCTGTATTGGTATTGTTTGACATTGATTGTCTCAAAAGAGGGTGGGAAGGGAAACTTTATATTTGTCAAAGGAAAAATCTTGAAACAACTTTTTGAAATGTCTTTATTTAAATCTGAAAAACTAGGAAAGACTCAGTACCCATGTACACAGCTCCTCTTTCTAAAAGAACTAGTTCTAAACTGATCCAAAAATCAGCACCTTGGAAAGTTACTCATTTTCCTGCAGTTGACTGCAGAGAAGATTGGTTTCAAAGGAGATTCAATTGCCGAGCCCCAACCACAAGCTCCCCCAAACATCCCCGACTGCCCTACCCAACTCCCAACCCCGAGACGATTCCTCATTTCATCAAAAGAATTAAGAGAAGTGCTGCTTTGAAACTGATCCTATATCAGCCCCCTGGGCATATTCCCATCTTTTCAAAAATGAAAAAGCAGCTTTAAAGCTGATTCCATATCCGCAACATGGGCTGCATAAGGTATTCATACAGGCTGAATTCACCAAACAGAATTTATTTATTTGGGAACCATAGAGCTGCAAGAAATGATAGTACTTCTTCTACTCCCCCCATTGTGGTCCCTCAGGGTGGCCACTGTGTGAGGAAAAAAAAGTTTGAAAGCAATTTTCAAAAACTAACTACATTGATTCCCACTTCTCTTTTAAAGTGTCATTGGGAAGCTGGATAAATAGGTAATATCTAGGTACACCAGACATGACAAGTAATGTGGTTACATGGTTACATCTCAATGTCCATACTTTATGAGGGTTGAAAGAAATAAATCAAACTCATGCCCCTGAACTTTTTATTTATGTCACTTCAGAACCAAAAGTAATATTTGGTTCTAAATAATATAATATGACAGTGACATAACATATGGTCAGTGTCCTGCTATGACCCTCTACCTCAATTTCTATTTTTTTTTTTTTGTCAGGTTTTTGTAAGTGTTTAAAATTGCCCTGACAGTTTAAGTAGACGGCCATATGTGTGGTAGGAATGAGGTTGTACCATATGCTCTCTATGTATCTCTGATGCTTACCCGAACACTTCCCTCTAACATATCCACAGATAGAGACATTGTGTTATTATCTTACTCTTTATGAACTGTCTCTATTGCTAATCCCGGACTTGTCTGCTGTGTTGCTTGGTTTTCACAAAACGTGTCACACAAAAATTCCAAAAGTCCATTGGGTTTTTGTTATAAGATGACAAAAAAAATGAAAAAGTTTGAGGTGTAGAAATACTTTTTAAAGGCACTGTATCTCTAAACTAGAATTCAATTTTTGCAATTGGTTCTAGAATGCTGTACAATTAAGTGACAAAATGAGGTGCACAAAGTTCTGATGTAAAATTGGTAGAAGGCAATTTGCATAAAAAAAACCACTGAAAAATAAAGTAGCTATAATACAAAGTGAACACATGCCCAGCAGACAACAAATAAAAATCAATTAATAAGGTCATGTGAATAAAAGCTCCTGAAGTAGAAGACACCACGCTTCAAAAACGTGAGCTTTTGTTTCCCTAGAAAACAACAGTGCAGACCAAAGACATTGCTGTTTTCATTTAATAAAGATTTGTCTGTGCTGTGTGTCAAATTAGAGCAGCTTTGACTCATTGAAGGTTCACTTTGGCCATTGCAGGGCCATTTCAATTCAATTTAATTTAATCCAATAAACTTCATTTATCCCTGTGGGCATGTTTTCATGGTGGATAAAAATATATTAAAACAACACACTGGCAATGAATATAAAGAGTTACCAATTCACATAACACTCAGCCCCACACAATCACAAATACCTGCTTTAAACAACTAGACATTACAACTATAAGTGATTAGTTTGTGTTAATCTTTCAAACTATACAGGCTCAGTTAGGGTTACAGAATAGTTTAAATCGTAACAAAGCAACATAAAATATTTCAAATGAAAACACATTTGTGATCATTAAGTATAAACAATAGGTCAAAAATGTAACAATTGGCAAAGAAAAATGTTTTTCTCTTTCCAAATGCCCCAAACATCCCCGACTGCCCTACCCAAGACAACTTCAAACCTCAGCAATGTTATTCTGCCTACTGTGGTTTTAATCACATTCTTTCAGATCCTGCTTTACATGCAATGGAGAATTTTTTTTCAGCAATTTTGAGCTTTATAATCTAGCTTTAAATCACCTTCGATGCATACACTTCTCTGTTTGGGGCTTCAGAGACGAGCAGGCATCCATGTCATCACTACCTTCCATACAGTTTCTCAGGCAAGTTTATTTTTCTCTGCATTTGTTCTCTCTCAATCATTCATCACACTCATGTTGTCTTGTTCATCACCAGTTAAGAGGAGAACTAAGTCCTGCATAAATATATTGCACAGTTTGTGGCTAGCACAAACATACTCACTAAAACCAAATATAGACTCACCATTACCTCTGTGGTTAGCTTTGCCTCAGTAGTTACAGGAACCAGTTGAGGGATCTTCATTATTATAAAGACATGGCCCAATATTATTGGTCATGTTGGTAAAATCACATTTAAGCAACGTTTTGATGCATGTATAAAATTATTGAAGCTTAATCAAAAAGTCAAAATAAGGGGCCTGACAAACTGATCAACTTAGTTTATCATCGAACTGTAACAAAAAAAAAAAAAAATGCTTTGCAGAAAGTCTGCAGTGAGCGTCCAAATTTTCAGTCTCAAATTTTTGCTAAAATTGACTACGTATTGGGAACAGTTTTTTTTTTTTTTTTTTTTTTTTTTTTTGGAAATTACTCCAAATTCAAAAACTACAATAATTCCTTTTCCTCATAAACATTATTGATAATTTAGCTCCTGTTCCTTTTATAAAATGATTAGCATTCAAACCAGCATGTGCACATGGAACAGGAAGTCTTGGCCTGGTTATCCTTCATTCATTATCTGGATGTGTGCTGGCAGCGCTGGAATCCCCCAAACATCGGCTGCTGTCCCCAGACACTACATCATCAGATGAAAACAGATGGGCTTCCAAGGCAAATCTGCAAAATAAAAAATAAAATAAATTGTGCGCATTATGGTGGAAAAAAAATACCACAAAGTTAATGTATGATTACTTGTCTCCTGCATGGATGCACGTCTTAAATATTATATCTTCCAAAATTGTGTTTCTTGCTAAATGTGACTCTTTCTGTGCTGTGTTCAAGCACTGTAACTTCCTATATTGCACTCAAAAAGTAACCAAATCAGGTTCCCAATAAAATCTAGTTTGTAAATTACTGTCAGAGACGTTTGAGTTCAACAAACAAATATAGTCTGCATGCTCTCCTGGAAGCTGTACCATCAGCTTTGTGAGCTTGTCTTTCATCTATAACCATAACACACTCTTTGAAAGTATAGGGATGCACTGACATTTGAAACAGTAATAAAGCCTTTCATTCATTTTCTATGCCAACTTTTGCAAATGGGCTGGTACACGCTGGACAGATTTTCCATCAGTCACAGGTCCACAAGGAAGCATTGAGAAATTTAAGAAAAACATGCATGCTCAAACTCAAATCTAATCCAAAATACTGTGGCAAGTATCATGCATATTTCTGGATTCAAGGAAGTCAAAGTTCCAGAGAAACCCCAGTATGAGAACAAGATAACACCATGCAAAAAGGGCAAAGTTGGAATTGAAATCCAAAAGTTACCGCAAACAACTATGTCCCCCATCTAGCTCTACTAGCAAATTAAAAAAAAACAACAACTTCACATTGTATTTGACATGAAATAGGACAGTGTGACAATGGAAAATAAATATGTGCTGGAGGACTGTTCAATAATCTTGAGGAAAACAGAAAACAACTGCAAGTTGCTGTTTAAGAAAAGGCGGCTTCAAGCTGTTGAGCGACTCAAAAATCATATGATCAGGTGAAAAAGAGAAAAACATTTTGCTTTCAAAGCCACAGCAGTTTGTCTTCTCAGATCCTAAACACTGACAGTGTCTTGTTAAAAGAAAAGGTAATGGATCACAGCAACGTAAAACACCAAAGCTCAATTCAACAGCTTGAAACAAAGCTTTGAAGCTCCATGATAGGAAATGAGAAAATCTGAGCAACTGTTACATGATGCAAAGTCAACAGCGATGAAAGGAGGCAGATTTAATGATAAACAGTGTGTTGTCACAAAAAAAAAAAAAATAAAAAAATAAAAAAAAAATAAAATATATATATATATATATATATATATAGAACTAGACAAAAACAAAAAGTAGAAAGTACTGTCAAAATGCCTCAGTTTATAAACAATCCTAAAGAAACAGGATTGTTTATAGTAAAAATAAGTAGAGTGTATATAGAAAATCTCATATTTTTGCTGTCTGAGAAGTCATAATAATAGGCATTTGATCCAAACACATTACATGCTTGTTTGTGATTAAATCTGAATTGTTTGGGTCAATCTAGCAACATAATGGATGTAGCAGGGGGTTTAACCAAATATTTTACAAAAGGGAACCCCATATTATTACCTGTAATCATTTATTTTACAAAACAGCAAGCACAGAAATGTTATGGCAAAAGCACAATTGTGCAGAAAACGGTGCAGGATCCTAAAATTAAGATATTCACTTACTTTGTTTCACCCTGTCTGTAGCTGAGGCTTCTCACCTCTTTGTCAGACTTCCAAAGTACGCTAGCTCTGATCCAGCTGTTCATCCTCACCAGCATAAGAGGGAGAAAAGACTATCAGATATCAGTGAGACTGCCATTGCCCAAAGCTAGATCAAAATCCACCCGAAGCTGTTGCAAAGTACCGTGGCTTGATAATCTTTGCTGATTTGATCCTATCTACTGGCAGGCAGAAGAACCCCCTTCAAAGAAACCCAGATAGTTGAATGACTGAAACTATCTGCAGACTCTGTGTTGCAGGAACTCTTTGCCGTATATAATTTAAAAACAAGACAGGTGAAAAACAGAAAGTAAAAGAGAAGTGATTGAAGCTCACCCTAATATTTTTAAACAATGCTTAGGAAGCTTGTAACTACTGTACATGGCAGAAAAAGTGTTTTTTTTTTATAAAAAAAATATATATATTTAATCCTAGCGGGGCAGCAACAAAACTCTGTCGGTGCTAAACAGTCCTGGAGTCCTAAAAATAGTCTTTCATATTTGCCACATTAATCTCTCTCTGCGCTCCTCAGAGACATTATATTGGAGGCTAAAATCCAGTTATTTTCCCAAAGAGAGTTTTTCAAGTCATACAGTATTACCAAGGCATTGCATTACATTCTGTATGTGTGTGCAAACAGAAGGGTTTGTTCATAATGCAGAGGCAATTTATAGCACAGGCATGTTTTTCACCAAGATCTTAAGTATGTATGAGGATGAAATATTAGCGTTTAGTGTTCCTAAAACAATTTCACTGCAGAGCCCTGGCTTATAAATGGAGAAAGCGCAATAATCTGCAGCAGCCCTCCCTTTGGCTTGTGCATATTGTTAGGCTTTTATACGTCCGGGTAACATTTATGCATGACTAGATGGACCCAAAAGAGTGGTTGTTTCTGGTTTTTTAACACCCCCATTGTACTTTGGAAGGATAAACTTTTTTTCTCGGAAAGTCAGAAAGTCCACATTTTTGAACACATCATTCACCTACCTGGACTCAAGGCTATAATCCTGAATCTCAAAGATGCCCATGTGTTGAATGATGGAGCACTCTGAATAGAGCATAAAAGTCAATGCCTGTCAAGAATACTTACTTAACAGCGGAAACGACAAAGTGGAGTGAAGATTGTAGGAAAAAAAATACAAAATTGGCATTCATCCTTGAGACTGACTCACTTTTTCTTTTCCATGCAAGACACATAAACAATAAAATTCTATCAGGAAAGGGTGAAAAATGGGGAACATATTGCTTATACGCACACCGAAAAAAGTGATTAAAGCTTCAACATTAGTTTTGTTTTTCATGTTAATATATCTTAATTATTGCTCTCAATTTTGCTGTCATCTTAAACAATATTATTGCTCATAAAAGTTCATATATGGAAGAATCTGATGGCTTTTACAGTGCTTTCTGTTATGTGTTGCCCTTCTTTAAATTTCTCCACAGCTGTAGCCATAAGATGTCAAAGATAAGATAAGATATACTTTATTGAGCCCAGAATTGGAAAACGGTGTGTGTTCCTTGGTTTGTATGTTACTGTTCACAAATGTCACAGGGAACTGAGATTGGATTAAACATTGGTGAGCTCTATTTACCAACAATGACGACTAATGGTAACAGATTGCACAGCATCTTATTTAGGACTGCCAGAGTAAAACGGACTAAAAGAATTTCACAGCACAGTTTTCAGATTGACATTCATGAAAGATTTTGAAATCAGTTAATCCTTTTGTTTCTATTTCAAAATCATGCATTATTTGACTTGGTCAGTTGTATAAAATCCTAATTAAAAAAAAAAATAACTGTAGTTGTACCATGACCAAAAAAAAAAGAAAAAAAGAAAAAAAAGTTGAACAGACATGAATACCTTTGAGAAACTCTGCATGCTTAGGCTTGACAGTGCCTCATTAGGTCCAATTCAGTAAAGCAAAGACATTTTATTTATCTAATTTTCTTACAAACCCAATTTGTTCACTGGCTGTGTAATGTGATTTTGAAATAGAAGCAACCATTATGCACAAATCTGATGTTATTTGGCATCTGCTGTGGTGTGTGTCTGAGTGTGTTTGTGAATATACATTCTAATCTCTATGTGTAGGAGACGAGATGAAAAAGTCAGAACGTCTTGCATGGTTTGCCTCTAGATTTTCAAGTTTTAGAAGCACATTGGAGGCAGCAGCTGACCTTAAACTGTTGCCTTCTCAAATCGAATCCAATAACTATCTGGTTGCTGACTATAGGATGTAGCTGTTAGCGTTTAGATTGATGCTGGTCACCCGGGGCCTCAGAAACAAACAAGCCCCCAAAAGTGTCAGAACTGACCTCTCCAGTTTACAAAAAAAACAAACAAAACACTTTCAGTTGCATGAAAACAGGAGCTTCACATAAAGGTGCACAAACCAGCAACATACCCCTGAGTCCTTCTGATTGTGTTTATTAAATTTTAAAAGCAACATTTTAGTTTCACTAGTTTTTCATATCGCTGAAATATCTGACTTTGTTTAAAGTGGAAAAAAAAAAAAATCCACCAAAGAAGAAAAAATGTATTGGTTGCCAAGCAACATTGTTATATTTCCTTCATTCGGGTTTATCTGTGACAGTTTGGTGTTTTTTTTTTTTTGTTTTTTTTTTTTCAGTATTAGCAGTGTGAAAGTCTTTAGAAGCTCAGAAATTGAAAACTCTTCATCCACTGATGTACATCTCTGATATGTTCGCATATATGATAACTGAGGGATCTGGACTGGAAGAAGAGCAGTACATCCTGTGAACACTGTGACCCCTTTAAATTTTGCTACACTGACAATTAGTGTACATACAACACTGTCCCCTTTGTACTATAAATTTAGTAAAGTATTTATTTATAGAGCTAAGAGACAAATGAGCCCAGTCTCTGCTGCTTTGATGAACTGCAAGGTGTAAAATCCTCTATGAGCAGTGTACCGAAAGGCCTCTGCCACGTGTTTGCTGTTTTACAAAGATGTGTCTTTTGATTTGATCACAAGATCACAGTGAGCTCTGAATGAAATGCATGATTCCTGCCTTTCCCACAGAGGGGTGTACTTTGGCAGGAACTCCTTTCTCCATGCGCTTCGGCTCATGATCAGTCATTCACAGGTTCACAGCTATCCAACAGTCAGACATGACCAGGCAACCTGACAAGTACCCAAAGCAGGGGGGGCGTTCCTGAGGAAGGCAGGGATGTTTTAGAAAATGTGCTGTTAATTAAATATAACTGTTTTATTTTACTCTCAGGGTTGCTAAGGAGACATGTACAAGATTTAGGACCATCTATATAAACAAATATAGATATATATATATATTTAAATAATTCAACAAATGTCGCTCTACATTTTACAAAACCTTGCAGGCTAAAGACACTCTAGATTTTTAGGACCCATTGACATAGTTATTATATTTTTGTTTCTGTTTTTACTTCTTGTCTGTTCAAAATAAAATAAAAAAAATAAAATAAATAGATTTAAAATGTTTATTTTATCTTAGATCTCTGGAGCTGATTTTCTATAAGCAAAGAAAATTGAGACCCATCTATTCAATAATCCACAATTAAATAAAATACTAACCTTAACCTCTTATTCAATCATCTGGTTTCTGTGCTTGTCTTTAGGAGTAGTGCATGTAGTACACACAGTTGTCCTAGCCTGAAGCAATCTTGGGGGGGAAAGAAGCTATAGTAAATAGCATTTAATCCAGCTGCAGTGTTCAAAGGTCTTCTTTCAGAATTAAAACAATTTTTTCAGGCACATCTGAGGAATGACTGGTTTTCTGAAACAGTTAAATAAGTTTGCTGTGTGCCAATTTAACAGCTGAGAAGTAAAACAGTTTTTGTTGAAGTTGTTTTGATGGCAGCAGTGATAGTATTACAGAAATTCAAGTTAGAAACTCCTGAAGCAAGTATATTTTTGTGCTTTGATGAAAAAGTTTGGATTTTTTTAATTCTTATTTGATTTGTCATTTCTAATTCAATCCTTTAATGAAGCATAAAAATGCTTCTCTCACTACTGCTCATTGGTTCCCTTTACTGAACACACTATACAAGGCATATGGCAACATAGCCCAGATAAGCCAGCTACTGCCTTCATGTCACAGAATGACCTTCAGGCCTTAAAATGGCTGCCATGCTGTGATTCCCCTGTCAGCTGAGCCAAGAATCAGAATGGTGAAAAACATAGGTAAAGAGTCAACTCCAGTTGATAAAACTAAGTCCAGTCTATCAATACCTATGCCCTGCCGATCATCAGATTCCCTGCCTGAATGCCATCATGACCAAAGGAGGAGATAGAAGCCATAGATATGAAGACAAAGAGGCTCCTCACAAATCTAGCATCCTGAGGAGGAAGGAAGGTCTAGTGACCGCAAAGATGCCCTTCATTGATTGATTTATCTACTAAATGACTCTCAGGCACCAGAAACCCATTGTGCCCAAGCAAAAACCAGAAGGAAGCATCATAGAAAGACGAGTCGCTGCATGACACGTACTGACTGAACAACTGAACATGTGGCTGATTTCAAGAAATCCTATCAATGGCTAGAATACAGAAATATTTCAGTGTCATTACACTGAAATAGAATAAGATTACAAATGCAACTCAATGGGACACAGTAACACATTAAAATAATTTAAAAGACATTAAAACTCACACCACATAGGATGTCTTATCCTTTCAGGATAAAATGTCAAAGTAAATAGAATCAGAGTTAGCTTGGACTGCAAAACAATACAGAGGCTCCACTTGTGGCAGCACAATAACAGGCACTGAGTATAAAAGCAAGATGTTGACCCACTCCAGACAAGATGCCCCTGAAACAGTCCACACTGCAACATAACATGCATAACATGCTTAAATATTTCACCTTTACTTTTATATGATTTACAGCAGTTTGCATTTTGTGCACTGATTACATGTTTATATAATATTGCAATTGATCCATTCTGATAACTTTGCATGATTATGCCAATATTGCTGTTATGCCTCTGACAGGGACATAACAGCATAACAGTTCTCAGTACCAAAATATGGTAGTGAGAACAGAGATGATAGCACAGTTAAATTAAAATTGTGATCAATTTAACACAAGGAAGGACCAAAAATGTATTGAACACCATATTGGTAGTTATATCTTATTTTTTATTTAGTGGTGATTGTAAGCCATTTTAATAATTTGCCTATCTCTGGATACAGATTTTTTTTATATAAGCTGAACAATTTTCATACATTTAACTACTCTATCTAAAGCAGAGATTAAAATGGTCTTAAAACATTTACAGCCTTCAGGCATTTAGGTGTTCAGGCCAGTGAAGCAGTTGCTGCCTCTTATCAGTTGTAGTGAATTGTGACATAAAAAGTCATTATACAATCCAAGCCATTACCCATTTTCCAAGGGTTTTTGAACATTTGCGTGAAATCACATAAGAGAAAAAATGATGGCCAGGCAGTTTTCACATTTCACTTCCAACAAGTCATGCTTCAGTATTATGTGGTAATTACAGACACAGTTCACCTCTATTGGCTTATCCATAAACTCTAATTCTCACATAGTAGGGATTAATTCCATTTTCTCAGCTTTAAGGGAAACTTGGATCTATGACATTTTATTTTTTGTGGCAGCAGGAATAGAATTAAAAACTTTGAAAGTCACAAACATTAATATTGACTGGTATAATTGAAATTCACTATTTAAACATCATTCCATAAATTAAAATGAATTTCAGTTTAAAAAAACAAAAAAACAAATTGAGATCTCTAAACCATTTGCATATATACTTACCATAAATGGATTGTTGCTTTTGATGTAAATTTGCTAAAAGCTAACTGTGCAATAAACTTACTTGCATGCTTTTACAGACCTGCCTCTAAAACTGGCTTGTTATGACATTAATGTTAATGGTGGTGATTCAGAATGTGCTGACTGCAGATCTGCAGATCTTAGGTGGATCAATACGGACTGCACATATGTAAATGTAGTCATTAAATCTTTTTTCAGTTGGATGTCTGGCTTCAGGGAGTATGCAATAACCAGTGACAGTCATGAGAGACAAATTATTTCAACCTTGAGAAGTTAAGAAGGTCTCCCTTTTGGTTTTGCGGGACATGAGGTCTCATTCTTTGATCTAGACACGCAAAGCGTGCTCACATGAATCTTTAGGGTGATTAAGGGAAGTTAAACATACAAGAATATCTACACATACTGAATGCAAATGTAGCGTCATCCCGCTCACATTATCCACAGTAACGGCATCAGCATAACTTGCACACTAAATGCTCATATGGGTGGAAATGGGCACAGGCACATGAGAACATTTAATCAGACAGCAATGTAGTATCCCTGAAGCCTAAACAATGCGCACCTATGCAGATTGCTCCGTAAATTGTCTTTCTGTTAATGTGTTTGACCTCAGGTACAATATTTTCTGCTTTGTTTTCCATCGTCTGATAGTCAGAGCTTGAAGTGAGAAAAATTGGGGACATGTGCTGAAGTGGAAATGTTGACTGCACTGCACTACCTGACCTCAATTACTTTCCCTGTAGATAAGATAAGCCTGTTTTGATAGATAATTCAACTTCTTCTGAAAACAATGTGGGAAATTATGAGTCAAGTGGCTTTTGTCCTTGTGACTTTTTCCTCCAGTATCTCAGTATGTTGTTGTATGTTATCAGTACAAAAAATGGACACATGCCTGTCATGTTTTTGTTTTGTTTTTTTTTTGTTGGTTTGTTTTTGATTTGTTTGTTGGCATTTCATACTTTTGCCTTTCTTATCTTTTCATCCTTTATGGTATAAAAATAACCACCTAGTATGGATAAGATTATGCTTGTTTTTGGGGAATTTCATACTTCCCTTGACAACCATTGATAAGTAATTCTCCCTTACATATTGATGTAATGTTAGGAAGTGTTGGTCAAACAATATCAAGGTAATCTAAGTGGGGATAATAAGTATCAATGGCAAAAAATGGAAGCTTTATCAACAAGTAACAAAAGAAATGCATTGGTTAAGTAAAAACTAAAGCAGAAATTGGGGATGGGATGATTACTACAGTTGGAGAAAGCCCAGAACCATTAAAATGAAAAGTGGATCCAGCATGGTCCTTAGTATGTGTTGAATATTCATCAAGTGGCATGACTGTCTGTTGGCTTGATATGGGAGATGAAGACAAATTACCGTATTTTCCGCACTATAAGGCGCACCTTCAATGAATGGCCTATTTTAAAACGTTCATCCTTATTATAAGGAGCATAGAATAGACGCTACAGTTAGGGTTGCCACCCTCCCTATTAAACGTGATTTGTTCCGTACTCTACAAATGTGGATGTATGATAATAAAGAAATGGTCCCGAGTACATTATATAGTAGGCTGCCCCAGTCATTGTTTCACTCACGGTGTTGGTGTTGCAATATTGTGCCCAACTGCTTTCTGGGTAACACAGACCAACCGACACGCTGCCACCGCAGTCTCTGTCTCTCCTCCCCCCTCCCTGGCTTTAAATGTATAGGGGCTGATCCCTTGGTAGCCCTAGTCGAAGCACCCCAGATGAATGTCTAAAACCACTTTGTTGACATAAAGAATATCAACAAAACAGTCCGACTCCGGTCGGCAAGGAGAGCTTTCCGCGACTGAGCCGGGGCGTGGCCGGACGATGGTCACCCTTCTCCGTTCGCGCACAGCATGGGTGGAGAACGTGGTGATAAATGACCTGTAGATGACCTGATTTAGACGGTCGGTAGGTAGATAGGTCAGTCAAACTTTATTAACAAACCAGCGTTCTGACAACTATCCCAGCATGCACTGTGCGCTTCTTATTCTACTGGCGAAAATGAAATTGGCGGCTGCTTACCGTAGATGCTAGACCTGTTGTGGCTCAATGTTGGTCCATATATAAGGCGCACCGGATTATAAGGCGCACTGTCGGCTTTTGAGGAAATTGAAGGTTTTTAGGTGCGCCTTATAGTGCGGAAAATACGGTACATGACAATTCACTTTATTGAGTTAGCAACAGCCTAAATGTGTATTATATGCACTGAATACTTGATTCTTTTATTTTATTTTATTTTTTTTTATTTTGAAACAACAAAAATGTTCAATCAAATTAGTCAAGATGTAGTTATTTATATAATTCTATTTGGGCTTATCTTGTGAGGATATGCCCAATCACACTCCAAGATTTCAAAATTGTCAGCTGATCATGAAAAGCAGAGAGATGATAAAAATGATAATAGCTGAAATAGTTTTGGTCCTACATTGTATGGTATACAGTCACATGGCAAAGACAACACACCAAACACAAATAGATTACACCCACACACATTTCAATGTCCGATTGGAAATTTCACAAAACCTCTCCAGATTAATCGTGAGCAGAGTAAAGAAACATGACTGATGGGGAAGACACATTAATGATAGTTTTTGGACTATTTTTAACAAAGTTGTTTTATCTTCTGTATTTTGGTTTTCCCTCTGTCTCTCCATAATCTCGCTCTGATTTGTAACACATCACATTCAACAGGCTCTATACATATTGGGCCAAGGCAATCCAACATGTTAAAAATTCCCAACTCGCAGGCGGAGTAATCTTGACGTCGTTCCAAGTATACTAGATCACTCTTAACAAACCACACACAACAGGAATATCTCCTAGGATTCTCTGTAGAGCCACCACGATAATCTGTGCATCCTTAAGCTTGTTGGAAGAGCAATATTGGATCCAAAATCAACATAAAAATCTCTCCATGTGAACCAGGCACTAGCATCCTCATATCAGTACATAGATTCATTTTTCCAACTAGCTTCCTGGTATCTCATGTTATAAAACTGCCTTGTTACAGAAATTCAGAAAACATTTGCTCTGTATATTTTCATAACTCTACAGCATATACACACAAATGTATGTTTTTGTAAATATGACTTTAAAATGAGTTACATCCAAATTACAGTGCAGTTTAATGTGTATAGTTAAGGGGAAAATAAGTTAGTTCTCCGTTGTGCGCAAGGCTGTACTTTTTCCTTTTGCCAGAATAAATAGAATTCTAAAAAAAATGTATGTCGAAGGTGTGTGCAGTCAGCAATATTTCTTCCTGGCTGCTTCCTGGTTCTTTAAGAGTGCAGGTTCACAAGGGAAGGTAGATCTACCCCTGAGATTTTTTTTCACCTGTGCTGACTGTCTATTGCAGTCTTTTCCTGTCCTGGCACGCAGCTGTTGAGAACCAGATTTGATGTGCACAGGGCAGTCTCAGTGAATGCAGTATTGAAATTGTGTGTCAGGCATTGCTAACTTCTTTGCTGAGAAAGTAATTTCCTGACATAGCTCTGTTCAAAATGAGTCCAAGCACTTTTTAAATGATGTTCTCATATTGGGCCTTAATAGGTACAGTCTTCGTGTTTCTCCTATAGAATTAGACATCGTCTCTACAGGCTTTGTGTCTCCCTAGCTGTTTAATCTTTCATTGCAGACTCTTTGCCATCTTGGATAGGGTGAGTGATCTTTGGTTATGTGCAAATCTGAAGAGTTTGACAGCTGGGTCCTTGGAGGTAGACTCCTTGGTGTAGAGTGATAAGAGCAGTGGACACAGGGACACATCCCTGTGGGGTAAAAGGACTGACGGCCAGATGTGATTTCCCCGGGCCTCACATGCTGTTCTCTGCCTGTCAAAACTCTTGTGAATCAATGACAGACGACTTATGATATACTGGTAGTCCCTTCTTTTACAGCCATTACTCTGTGGCATGCGTTCAAATCTGATTTTTTTTTTTTTTTTTGTCTGAAAATTAGCAGATATTATCATCCTTACGTGATATACATTATTTTTGCTTTAATCATCAAAATAGAACATTCTTCTTATGATCCTATTATTAACCTGTGTTATAAAATCTTAAGGCTTTCAGCTGAAAGAGCTTAGAGGACCACTATAAATTCATGTTTGAGCTCCAAGTAAAAACACCAAATTTCTTTCAAACATATTGTTTACTTTTTAGCCTTGAGAAATGGCAATGGAAGCTTTTGTAGACAACTTGAAATGTAAAAAGTACCTTGTCGTGCTGAACTTTGAGTTTCCATTACTTGTCAGTAGAATAGATAAGAAACGTAGATAAAAAAAAACAAATCGTACTGCCTCTTTGGAGTTTTTTTTTCAAAGAGTGGAGGTGTGTGTGAATGAATAACATGTTTTCTTAACCAGACACTTTGTAGATTTTTTTTTCTTATTGTGAAATCTTATTTTCTTTCTGTCCTCTGTTACCTATGAATACTTGATACTGAGTTTATTTCCTGAAGCATAAACTTGCACTTGTAATATTAGATTTTGCTTTCGCTCTGATTGAAAAAAGCAAGCTTTCAAGAGAATTTATGTTTGCAAATTTCTCCTCATTGCAATTCCCTCTGAACTTCAGATGGGGAAAAAAAACAACACCCAGACATTGGCACAGCAGACAGATTTCAGCACACATGAAGGAAAGGCAGAGCAAAAGTGCTGAAAATTCAGCATCAACATAATGCTCCACTGTGGATATTAATTCCCTTTACCCGGGCTCATATTTTTCAAGAAAATTAATTCTGCTGACTGATTTGCTTTTGTAAAAACCTAATAGTATGCCACTACTATGCTCACTCGTCTGGAACTGATGGGGAAAAGAAAATATCAATTGAGAGCTCCTTACCATGTGGACTGAGATTTAATAGAGATTGAAATTCATTCTCATTTTTATTCATACAAACCTTTCTTTAATTTTAATAGCAGGCTTTATACCTGCAGAATGAAATAAAAGGGAGTGAATGAAGGAAGGATCATTAGGATACTTCAAACGGAGAAGAAAAATGACATCAAGTCAAATAGATGCCAGTAAATACAATGGTATCCCACTGGTGCCTTGTCAAAGAGACATTTTCTGAAATAATGATCTTACTAAATGATTCCAATGTGAAAACATGTGCAATGAAATACTGTTGGCCTTTTCACCTGAGCTATGTGCATGACATTTCTCCTTTCAACTCTGTGAAGCTTAGTGAAACCATGATGACTGTTTGTTTTTTAGCAGAACCAGCATTCCACTATATTTTACGCAGTTTGCGAGAAGGAGAGGACATTTTAAAAACAAGCCGTTTCTGGTTTGTCACTCTCACACGCCCACAGACTGAATGTTCCAGCCTCAGCGCCGTCTGACAGCGCCGTCTGAATCTATTCTCTGTCCTCTGAATAGGCAAAAGCCTATGTATTAAAGAGAGACTCAACTCAGTTTTTTTTCTATTTATTTATATACACTTTCTGTTGTGTAATATGTCTTTATGTTTTTTATTTTTTGTACTTTTCCACACTAAACAAAATGTTTTTAACAAATTAGAGAAAAAACAAATGTTCACACAAAGAAGAGAGAACGAGGTCATGCCTTTCATAACAAGTGGTATATTTGTGATGTTTTGAAAATCTTAGCTTGTAGACTCATGAGCTATCTTTTCTTTATCATTTTTGTAACACATGTATGACGTTCCCAAACTGAAACATAGAGGGGGGGAAAAAACAGGGAAAGTGTTACTTTTCTTTCACAAATTTGTGAAACATTTTTGTTGTGAAAATGTTTTATTCCATGTGGCATATCTTGGTAGAGAAATTGAATTCAGTGGCAGCAGATTTAAATCTATATATTTTATTAAGAATCTTTCTGCTGACATCATAAAGCGCACCTCCCTTCTGTTTGACCTCAACAGTGACTTGCAAAGTATACATTCCCAAAGGTGGTTCTACATTAGGATTGCCACCTATCTCATAAAACTGTTCTTCATTTGGCTGTTAAATATTTAAAGAGCAAATCATGCCAGAAGATGAACAGTAAATGATACATATTAAAAGAAAATGTAAAAACTGTGAGCAAAAGACAGTATATATGTGCCTGATTATAAAGATTTTGTATTTAATTTTAACCTGTTCAGTGATAATTCTTTTTTTTTTTTTATTAGTGCCTTAAGTGTTTGGATTATCTGACTTCTTTTCCAGTCATTAAACAGGAAGCAGACAAATACTGTTCAATGTAATTAATAATTTGGTCAAGCTCTATGTGTGACTGAAGCCTATTTAGAATTTTTCAAACTACATATTTTCTAGAAAAAAAAGATTTTTTGTAGTATTTTTAGTATCATACCATTTACTTTTAATCTTATTATGAAACCATGGTAGGCAGCCTTATTCTCCATTGTATCAAATCGGGTGTGTTGGTCTACCATATGAAATCTAGGTAAAGTACTTTGAAGTTTGTAGTTAAAAAAAAAAAAAAAGTTAAAGGGATATGACAACTTCAACAAGGTACTGTACTTCATTAGAAGAAATAGTTTTATAATGCTTTAGGGGAAGACGATCTTCCATGCATATTAGAAGGACAGGGGATGTACCCACTTCATCTACTTCTCTCTGAATTTTAAATGGACATTTTCATACCTTCGATTGTCTTTATTACACTTGAGCACTCCAGTCTCTCAACATGTTTTTACCCTTCACGGATCTCAGACTCTGAAGAGGAGAGCCTTTTAAGTGCTTCCCCTCTGAGTTGAAATGCGTTTACACCTAAGACACTTCTCTTCACCCTGCAATCAAAGATAGTTTCCCAGTGTGCAGCGCCCAAATGTGAAGCTTTTGTTGTGGGTATTTTTATGTGAAACCTAAATTGTAACTACACTAGATGGTTTAAAGCTGGACTTTATTCAAGCACATGAGCCTTATCAACAGGCTTTTGACTTTGGCGGGGGTTTTTTACTCATGAGCAAGTGTTTTTAAGTGCTCAGCTTTAAGTAAGTATCTGGAGGATAGACTTACAACACTGCTTTGATATAATCTTTGAGTTATTTTTAAGTTTCGCACATGCATAGCACATTCTTGCATGTACAAACACACCCTTGACAGTATCAGGTCTGCTGAAAAAGAGTGTTTACTCCTAAAAACCCCACTTGCTTCCTCAGCTCAAATATTTAGGCTGAGCGTCTCAAAAACGCTTTTGAATTGAAGTAATTGGCCTGTGTTTAAATTGAAATTTCATAGGCAGTAGATTTCCACACAGAGCAGGGAGGCTCAAAGAAGGACATTCCTTTGGCTTTACTGATGTGAGGTGTATCTGCGTGCACAGACGTGTGTCCAGCTTGATTAGTATTCTATCAGTAGAGCCATATGAAAGTGCCATCTCCCTCTTTTTCAAGTCACCCCACCCACTCATCTCTGCTGCTCCCTTGCTCGGTTCCCTTTCTATTCAAAGGTCCAGAGTGTGCCCTGTGGGCAGCTATTAATGAGGAACTTTGTGGTGAGTCTTATTAAACCTTAATGACACACAGCCACCTGTCTGGATTTCAATGCAAGTAGGACTCAGACAGTCATCAACACAGAGAATCTCTAATCTGTGGATCGAAAAGAAGGTCCCCTGCCAAGGTAGGTCTCTCTGTGATCTTCCACATGTTTCCAGTGAAGCAGGCAGTTTTGAAGTCAAATTTAAAGTTTGGATTTTTCTACACAGCCTGTCATCTTATTTGCCGTCCCAGGTTATCAGATGCACAGATGGAGAACAGGCATTTCTTCATGTCATCCAAGTAGTTAAAGATATCAGACGTTTATAAGTGGCTGCATTTAGCTATTCACATGTGACACGTGGCATCTCTCTCCGCATATCTTATAGATCAACATAGGGGAAAAGTTGTAGTTTAAATGCAAGAATAATGAGAGATTTTTTTTTTTTTTTCAGATAATTCTATTGCAGTACTTTTTTCAAATTCAGATGTTTGAACACATCAGTTTGAACACATCATACTGCCTGACCTGGGTTATGTGATAAGTTACCAATGTAACCCAGGTCAGGGTTACAGTTTGAATGGTAAACATTTTTATTAGCAGTATCTTTCAACAAGCTTTCAGAATAGCTTACTGGAGTTATTTCAGTTGCAATAAAAAATACTTTATTAATTCCTCAGGGAAGTCAAATGTTTCTCAGACAGTAGTTTTCTTGAAAGACTTGTTGTCGATGCTGATGGCTATGGACAGGAAGAATCACATGGGCATAAAGCTGGTTAAGTGTATGATTGCTGTAATGCTAATAAGGGTTTTTGCATTGATAACTGAGGAGGGTGTAAGTAAATTTCAGCTTTAGAAATAAAATATACAAGTACAGAGGCTTTTTTGTTTCGAAAGTGATACTTTTATTTCCATTCTTTTATATCATATTCCCCTGAAAAAAAAAAAAAAAAAAAACTTTGCCATTGAATGAAATGCCAGTAGTGTAAATACATTTAAGTTAATGTCTAGCTTGGTGCAGGCCTACATTGAGCAATCTTTGACTTGGCAAGGATGCTAATTAACTTAACCAGAAGCTTCTACTTTTGGTAGGTTAAAGTTACCATTGTGATGATTTCTTGTTAATTTGGCAAAAAAGAAACAAAAAAAAAAAACAACATTTGCCTTATTCTGGAGGTCTCAAGAAGGTGCTATAAAAGATAACATTTATGTCTGGAAAAAAAAATGCTGGAATTATTAGTAAAACTGTATTTCATCTGGACCTTTCTGAAGCCTGAAACTGAAATGGTTAAAACTAAACCTACCCAAGTACTTCATTAGAGATCTACTCATGACTTACAAGATAATGACTGGTTTTCAGTGTCACTCTTCATGGTAAAGCGCTACACTCGTATTTGTCCAGTTATTTTTATTTTTTCTGTCAGTCAGTGCACTGAGTGCCACAGTCTTATCTCAACAGCCCTTTGCTGTGCTGTCAAGCTTTTTCATCCAGTCCCCTTAGTCTTTCTGATGTATGCTCGATGTCAGGGCCTAAACTACAACCTATTAGTGGTGATGAATGGTCACAATGACTGCTGTCTTCTTGTGGTTGTTGCAGCTGAAACGTGTCGTTAATATATTTCAAATCGTGAGCAGTGCAAGCAATAAACAGAAAAGAAAATCCAAACGTGTCGTTAAGGAGCTTTTTATTTAAAAATTACAAGGTGCCAGTTTCGCTCCTCCCGTTAGACAGTTCGCAGATTAAAAACCACTCTGGTCTAGTTAGTTATTTGAAAAGCATGGGACAGATGAGCCCAGAACTATTCACAACTGCCTTCTCTGTTACGGTGATAATTTTATCTTTGTTAAAATTATATTCAAACAAACATTTAACAGAAAATGTTATACACCTTATCACGCTTTCTAGTACTATCAGAGTGCAATTTAAGAAAAATATACTACAAAAGCTGAGGTTGATGGTAATATAATGTTTCCAGGGTGAGGATAAAACAAAATAACAATAAAAAGATTTTTCATTACATGAGCTTCGCAGTGAAACATGCATTGTGGTTTTAGATTATGAAAACATTATCACTGTCTTCAGTGATAAAGTGGTTTTCCCCTTCAGGACCATGTCAATTAATTTGGGTTGGAAAAACTCAGCAACAATACCCATATCGGGACTTGAAGGTAAGGTAAAAAGTTCTGAGGCGAGGGCAGCGTGGCGAAGCATTGCAAAGCTTTCTATTGCTTTGGAGGCCTTTGTCTGGTTAATTAAATTAATTAGTTAAACTGTATAGTTCATATCATGTTTGTTTTTAATTATGAGCTACGCAGAAAAGTAGCTTTTTGACTTGACTCGTGTTCTGAGGTGTCATTCCCCGGGATTCTGTCTGACGGACGCACTGTGATGAAAACAATCTTTCCATGTGACAAAAGCTTGTTCCATCTGCACAAAGAGCTTCTCTCTCTACTCTGAAGAGTATACTCTGTTTCAAACATCAGATGGTAAAATAGATGGCGCCTGCCCTCTACATATATATTGTTGAACTGATGCCATATCTGAACCCGATAACACAGATGTGGTTTGCTGGCATAACTCTGTGTATTCTCACTGGCACATGTGCCAGACTAAAAGCTGTATTTTTTTTTTTTTCTGTGATGGCTTGGTATGCTTTCAAAAACCTCAGGAAATTTTAGTTTATGCTGTTCAGTTTTTGGTATTAATCTCAGATTAAGTCTCGAAGAGGAGCACAAGTGAGTAGACTGTAAGGACCGGACTCGTACGTCGCAGGAGGACTCTCTCCAAGATCAGTGGGAGGCTTTAGAGGATTTCAGCAGGAGATCTTTCCCTACCTCACTGATGCATGTTGATATGTGTACACCAGTTTAAAGTAATGGTCATCTGTTTAACATGACCAAAACTTTGAAATTTTGAGATCAGTTGCAGTGGTGTTTCAAACATATTGCAAAAGACTTGAAAGTCAAAAGAGTTTAAAAATATCTTCTTTTTTTTTCCAGAGACTGCAACAGTCTGGCTTCTGAAGGTTTTTGTAATCAAAGACAATATTTCTGTATAAAGATGGAGGGCTTTTTTGAACCCTAAAGTTAAAAAGGCAGTATTTAGGATAAATAGATTATATTCTAACAAAACAATTACTGACTCGCCAGAAGACTCAACTGTTGAGTCAACTCAACACAAGAGAGCTGTGCAATGCGTCTAAAAGTAAGCATTTCCATTAACCTACCAGATTACATGCTATTCAGGGAAACAGAGGGTTCAAAATTCTATAAACATGAACTATTTGACATGTTTTCAGAATCTACTTTGTTCTAAACCTATTTATCGCTGCATGCTGCTTGCACATAGCACGTAACGAAAACCTTTTTGGCTTTGGCAATTTTTAGATTTATTTATTTATTTATTTATTGTCATTTTTATTAACTTTTCATCTTTTCAAACATACAAAAGTAGACCCAAAAACATACATATGCAGTTAAAAAGTGGCACTAAATGAGAAATAATACAGTGAGCTCTTTACTTTTTGATCTGACAATTGACCCCATATTTGATTTAATTTTATCTGGATTTATCTTAGCAATTAACAGTTCTCTGTCATGAGTTTAATCCCATTCTTCGGTCTGAGGCTTATGGGAACTTTTCCAATTCCTCAGTCTTGCAGCCACCCACCACAAATCCAATAATTTCTGTAGATCCTCCCTGAGGTATGTGACATTTATCTCCCAAAAGACACACTTGGGATGATTGAAGTATTTATAGGCCAGTCCACTTTTTTTTTTTTTTTTTTTTTCAAATTTACAATGATCTCCATCCAAAATGGAAACACAGAGGGGCCCACCCAAAAAACATGAATATGTCTTTGCCACATTTTCTACATTTGAAGGCTTTGAGTAATTTTGTGATTTTTTTCTTGAAAGGTTTGAGTCAGCTGAGATGGAATCCAACTAACTCTGCTGTGAAATAAAGCATGATCAAGGTGTGCCAGGAGAAAAGAAAAACAAAAAAACACACATTTCCGGTGATGTGCATTTGTGTGGGCAGCACAAATGTGCTGCAACATCATGTTTCAGGGTAAAATAAGAGGAATGCTGTGGATTGGATACAACACGTGGCGTCATGAAAGCCTCAGGGGAGTTTGGACAGGGGCACAGACAATGACACATCTGTGACCTTTATCTTTTTCAAACAAAAATGAATCACTGCAGCATCCTACACTGACATGATGAAAAGAAATAGTGCAAGGCGATACACTTATCCTGTTTAAAATATTCTATTTGATTATGTAGGATTGTTGAGCTGGGTTTGTCACACAAAAGCCTGGAGATGCGAGGTGAAGTCTAAGGATTCAAATTATTGTGAGTGTGTGTGTGTGTCTATATATATATATATATATATATATATATATATATATATATATATATATATATATATATATATATATATATATATATATATATATATAGTCATTACACGTTAAGTTAGCTGACCCAGCTATGTTTCCTTATGAGTGTGTGAGTGCATCATTGTTTATCTTCTGTCTGTTTTGTCATATGTCTGCTGGAGATAGGCACCAACTTTGTCTCTCTTTTCTGTATAAGATAGATAGATGGTAATTTGTTTGTGGCTTTTTTTAATAATATAAGTGCCTAATTGATAGTGTGACATATAAAATAAGTAATCACAAAAAGACCTAAAGACCTAAAATCTTACAGAAACAAACAAAACAACATATGATAACAATTGTAGGATTTTCTTTGCTGATGTTATATTAGGAAAAAAAAACATCTTACTGCACATTTCAAAATCTAGACATTTAAAAGCTTTTTGGCCTCTCCACAAAGGTTGCATTTCATAAATAAACCAAATAGCCTTCTCCTTTCATGTTTCAGTTTTTCCTCTTTATACTTGACATGCATCAGATGAAAAATAAATTTAAGTGGTTGAAAGCGTAAATTAACCCATTTGCACATCTCTGTTGCTTCCACTTCAAACTCCTAAATCAGTCTTCCCTGAAGGATTTTTTCCCATTTGATAAGAGGTCTATTGGAGTGCATTGCCCAGAGCTACCTGTGATTCACACCTTATCTCTTCTTGCTTTTTCATGGACAAAATGCTCACAATATACCAAATTTTTGCTTCACATGACATTTGCTGTTCCATGTAGTTTTCGCAGCACTAAATTCTTGCCATGGTCCCACAATGGCATCTAGTTGCAAAAGCCAGGTAGCCCCGTTGTATACGCTATAAACTTCCCTCCTGTGTTTTAATTTATTTAGCAGCAGCTAATAAGCCACTGTTGAAGAAGGGACAAATGAATCAGAGACTACATGACCATATCAATTAGATTGATAGATAGCAGATGTTTTTGTGAAAATATTTTAAAAAGTGTCATACGAGGCTTAAGCTTTGCAACCAAATGTCGACTATCATAAGTAGTACCTCTCTGCCTTTCCTATAATGGAACCTATTAAACATGAACCACTGCTAAATTATTCATAAGTCCTGTGAGAAGCCATAGGCTACTTCATCAGTCAGTCGCCCCACACTAGATTAGTGTGGTGAATTTAAATACCTCACACTGTGGTGTGGCCTTTCATCAGTCAGATCTGTGATATTAACCATATACTGTAAAGGATGGTTGGTCCCACAGGGTTTTAAAGGTGAAGACAAGGTGGGAGTGCTGTAATACCACTGAGGGTTGTAACACACTGGTGCAGATGGAATCCATTTGGAAAAATATAAAATCTTTTCTTATAACAATGCGAGTCAGATTTTTTTGCCCATCACCAGCAGCTTATCCAGAATTACTGAATTAAGAGGACCAAAAGGATTTAGGTCACAGGTTAAACTCAATTATCTGAATTATTTTTTGGCCTGTTTTATTTATTTTATGGCAGACTAAACCTGCAAATTGGATAGCTGTGCACAACTGCATGGTCTTCTCTGCCTGCTGATGGAAACATTTAGAGTTTAATGACTTCTAACCCTGTTACCTTGGTTTTCTTTTGAACCGCTTGTACTGCCATGGTGAGTGGGGGTGAAGGACTGAAGGAGTAACAGGACATCAGCAGAAGCTTTTAAGAAGGTTACATATTTAATAAACAAATGACAATAATCGGCATCCAAGGAGCACAGGAACCAGAGATGATAACAACAGATGATCAGTCAACAAGTGAGCAGGAAACAGAGACTTAAATACAATAGGGAAGAAAACAACCAGGTACGATTCATGGAACTTGGTTGCTTTTCTACCAGTTCATTGGTTTAGATGCACCACAATCACAATGCAATTGCCTTTTTAAAGAGGCCACTTTTTAAAAAACATATTCTAAAAGCAAGAACTGATAGATAAATAAATAGAACACCTCCTGGTGGACTTGGCTTATTCGCAGCAGGAATATCTGAATTATTTGTACTTTATTCAGTTGAGCAAATATTGGCAGCATTATAGTAATAAACTCTCATGCACAAGTGACAGGTTGCACATATATTTAGCAAAGCCTTGGTTAAACAGCTTGTATTTTTCGAAATCTGAACTCTTACAAAGTGTTATTTTTCCAAGTAATGCCTCTGTCTCCAAAAAACTTTACTACAAAAGTAGAAACTATCCATTAATAAATCCATCTTGTGGTTGTAAAGCAAGTGTTTTGCTCCTTTATAAGTCACCCCCCACTACAGGATGCAAAAATCGTGGACAGTGTTTATTTGACCCTGTTGTAGTATCCTGTGGCCGGCAAAAAAACTGTTGTGTTGCAATTTTTGGGGCATTCAGGACAAACGGATGAGTCCGCATGGCTCTTAACCTCAGAGTTACCTCAGTTTGTCTTTTAAAGCACAGCCCTATTGGTGACCTAAAGCATGCCTAACTAAATGGTGGGGAAACTATTAGCAAGAGAAAGACCAATGCCTAATTATTTATGAAGACAATTATCCCCCAGGAGTAGTTTCAATATGTCTAAGTTTTTGTGTGTGAGAGACTAGCAGTCAGAGAAAGACAGAAAAAGAAAGCTCGTATTGTGTAAAATGTGCACAAATACAGCTTTTGAAAGGAGTCTGAGAGCCAATGAGGCCACGCTGCTGTCTAACGCAAAAACATAGGTCTCTCTATCTGGGTCTCAATTATTCAACGAGAAAGCACCCTCCCCCTCATGAGTATAGAGCTGATATTGGACTCTACATTACATTACGACAGGGGAATAGTGGGACTGCAGTACATTCCACCTGAGAGGCTTTTCTGGGACCAGGCGCCGGCTGTGCCCCTAATGACATCATCTATTTCTCTGGGCCTCCTGGAACACAATTATGGTGATTTACAATTTATTCACATCTGTTGTTGTGTTGAATTCTTTTGTACTCATTTCAGCCGTTCCGAACTGTGATCTACTTCTCTGCTCCAGTGGTACAGTGAGTAGCCTTTGGTGGATCAGCAAATACCACGTTAAAATGTGCTGAACATCAGCATGCAGTTGGACGTTGGTCAAATCACATACAGCACCGTGTTGACCCCCATCTGTACTGTACTCATGGTCTAAATAGTCAGCATTGGACAAATACCGTTGCTGAAGCTCTCAACACATCTGTCACTTCAAATGAGCTGCTGCTGAACAGCAGTTATTGTGAATTACAAAAATTTAATTAAATATATTGAGCCAGACAGATGTCATGCGTGGTAACCTTCCATGAGCAGCCTGCAATAGGATGAAAGTGGATAATTCTCCCGCTCGGTGTTAAATGATTATATTGATTTTAAATGTCACGGGCATAGCAGCATTTGGAATACAGTCATAAAAGTTAATATGTATACTAACTAGACATTCACAAATAAACATTCAGTTTGATCTAGTTTAAGAGAAAGGGAGGTATTTGAAATGTGTATCTGTATTTGTATTTTTGGGGACTGATTTCAACAAATACCACAACAATTAATAGACATTTATTGGGAAGGCTTAATTTTATCATTTTAATTATTGTACTGCCTTTATTAACATTTTGGTTACACTTCTCACATTTACTTAACATTGATGTGTTTATATGATTAAGTTGACTTGACTACGGATGCATATTTTGGTTAGAAATCGAAAACGTGCCTCGAGATGACATTTGTTGTAAGCTTTTTAAATAAAAGGACCTGGATAAAACTTAATCTGAACTTTCTTTTTTTTTTTTTTTTTTAGATATGCAAGTCGAAAGTCTGAAATTCTGGTTTCCAACAATTCAGTTGTGAATTTAGATTTTTTTTCTCTTCCCTTTTTGTTTGTTTTTGGGAGTTTTAACCAGAGAAAAAACGAAGAATAAAATTGCAGGGAAATGAGCAAAGAACTCAATGTCCTTTCCATTTCCTTGAGCCTTTACTCAATTAGGTACACAATCTCTGTCTGGAAATGTTCTTGTTTTTCCGTCAGTCATATTCAACACTTGGCATGAAGCAAAAATGAAGCAAGATATCTAATATTAAAGTCCCTAGAGTTTGTAGATGTTGATATTTTATAAGTAGCTTGACTTAACCAAATCACCAAATCAGCTTACCACAAACTGAGATTTTTTTTTTCTTGCTTATTGACACCATGTAGCATAAAATTAACTTCACTGTGAAAAGAGTAGGATAGAATAGAATAATCCTTCAATGGGAAAATTCAAGCAGACACACAGGAACATAGAAATAAAAATAAAATAGGACACTATCTCTTAGATTACCTGTAAATTTGCACTCAATTGTCACTTTGTCACCTGGATTTTCACACATCACAGAGACTTCCACCATCATCTAGTTCATATTAATTAGCAAAGCACTGACATGAGTGACAAGTGCAAAGACAGTCTAAAAAGAAGTGATGCAACTTAAAAATTCAGATGGCTATATTGAGGGAAGGTGAAAGTTTTGAAGTTTCAAGGTAAAGGGGAGTTTATTAATGAGCACTGAATAATCTGAGGATGAACTTTATTAAGTGGAATTTAGTTTTTTCACTTACTGCTTTCTTTTTTATTATAGGAAGTTGTTAAACAGGTATGATGATTAGTATACTGCAGTGGCCAAGGCCGACTTGGGGAAATTAAGAACCAAAGAGATAAAGACAAATTTTAATTTTGTCTGCAGACCCACTCCAAACCAAAAAAGGGACGTATTGTGATTACTACTCTCACATATAACGCAATTAACAATACAGAGGCGAGATGGGAGTAAACTTCCTTTATCACAGTGAAAATGTTATGCAAGAATATCTCACAATTAAAGTGGCTAGAGTATTGCTTTATCTACCAGCACTTTTACTTCAAAGAAAACCTGCTAAAGTGAAACAAAAATGTGAATGTGGTTGGAATGACAGTTCTTTTCAGCTGTTTCTTTTGCATAATTGAAAAGTTATTCACCACTAACACATCATAGAGCACATCAGAAGCATTAGCATATAATCTTTGAGTTTTACCATAAAGTGTAAACTAAGCACAGTTCTCATGGAAATTTTAATTCGGCGTACTGCATTTTTGTGTGCCTGTAAATCTCACCGTGAATGGAATATTTCTGTACATACACTGCAATGACATGAGTCTATGCAAACATCCCAGCTGCACACTTCAAAGAGCAGCATTGGTACAGCTCAGCAGGGAAGGAAATCAGGCCCCAAAGAGACCATGCAAAAAAAAAAAAAAAGGAAAAAGCAGCCTACCATTTTCGATGCTCAGCCAGTTTGACAGAGGTTATGCTTCTCATCTTCTTTCTCTCCCTCTCAACTTGCTGCCATCCTCCCAAAAGCTAGAAATTAAAGATTGCAGATTATCTATGATATTCGCCCTGCACCTTAGGCAAGTTGAGTGCAATTAAACTTTTTTGGAAGACGTTGTAGAATTATAAAATTATGTTCTGCATTAAAGCTTATATGAAGGTCTACCTCTTCAGGTAAAATGTAGATTAAAAATCCTACACAACACAGCGACGTTTAAAACAGGTGAAAGGCACAATTTAAATCCACCTCAAATGTTTTTTTTGTTTTTTTTTTGTGAAACGATAGATGAAATGTGCTTATAGAAAAGACTTTAAGTCACAATGAAACAAAATTACCTATTTCCCACAGAGAGTTACAGACTGCTTCTTATCACTGGAATGAGAAAAAAGTGGACAAATTCAACATGTAGGAGTCAGGTGAAGGCTACATTCACAGTATGTTTATTATTATTTATTTTTTACAAAGGGATTGAATTGGACAGTTAAGAAATGTTGTGGAATAGCTCCAGAAGGGAAAACTTTCCTTCTTCCTCTAACTTAACATATTTCACAAGTTGACTCTGGTACATATAGCTTCTATTACCTTTCGGCTGTTCTTTCCTTTTGCATTTGACAGTACTGAATTTGGTATGCACATTGAACACCAAACATTTGTTTTGCAAGAAAACAATAACACCAAACAACCGATAATGTTTAACATTGAATACATAATACGTGCAAGTTTGTCACAGTTGCTATGATACAAAGACATGACAGACAACATACCTTAATTGAGCAATGCACATTGGAGAACTCATTATGGCTTTCAGTAGCATAAAACAAATTATGCGCTGGATGATTACCAATGTTTAGGAATGCAACTCTGCTTATCAAATGGTGCCTTGTAAATCTCTTCACACCACTGGATTTTTATCCCTCTGTGCCACAATGCAACCACAAACATTAATGTGTTTTAAATAAAATTGCATAATGTGATAGAAAAACATAAATCAGTAGAAACCTTTGCTGCATTAACAACAGAAACGAGTCTGTTGGGTTAACTCTTTGGCATCTTTGCAGAGACAGAAACATTTGTTTCATCCCACTTTGCAAACCAACTCAAGCTCAGTCAGATTGGATTGGGAGCCTTGATGAATATTAACTTTCAACTCCTGCCACAGATTCTCAACTAGATATGTGTCTGGGCTTTGAGAACACCATTGTTAATCCATGTTTTGATTCAAACCATGCTTTGCATTTATACTGCTGGAAGATAAACCTCTTCTGTAGTTTCGAGTCATTTTCAGCCTCTTCATGGTTCTTCTATATTTTTGCACCATCGGTCTTCCCTTCAACATTTTTTTTATGGTTTTCTTTGGCCGTGTCAAGGACTAAGGCCTCCATCTGGGTCACGCACTTTACCCCTGTGCCACCGCCATGCCCCATCTTCCTTTCAACTTTGACTGCCTTCCCTTTCCCTATGAAGAAAACGTTTCACACAGCATGATGTCATGATTGTGTTTCACTGTTTTAATAGTGCATTTAGAATAATGCACAAAGTTATTTTTCCTCTACATATAGCATTTTGCATTTCCAACAATGTGTCCTATTTGAACCAAGAACCAAGATCCTCATGCTTTCTAGCATCTATAAAACTTATAGCAAACTTTAAAAGGGATGTTTTTTTGGTTTATTAATATCATTATTACAACATTAGTTATATCTCTGGGGCTCTTTTATGAAGGCCAGATTTCCCATAAGTTTATCTCTGACACGTGTGCAGTCTTGTTTATTCTTCATAATGCTGTTTTTGCCTAATAATGTTATCTACTAAATCAGTGAGGATGTCACAAAAGTGTTGTATAGGTAGTGAAATTAATTCCACATGGATGGACTCTATTTATGAAACTGGTGATTTTTGAAGGCAAGTAAATGTAGGGAATTTCATTTAAAGGTATCAGATAGAAGGGAACAAAATAGTCCCACCACTATTTTCACATTAATATAAAAAAATTAATAAATAAATAAAACTATACTTCATTTTTCTTCCACTTCTCAGGTATACTTTGTGCTGGCCTGCTCTATTAAATTCCACTAAAAGAGTACCAAAGTTATTTGACGGTAAGCTTTGAGTTGAGTTCCACACGATGTTCAATCTGAAAATTTGCTCACATACGCACAAAACTTTTTTACTCTCCTCCACTTCACTTTTGATCGATCATGTGACAAGTCTTGTCATCTAGAAGCTTTCAGAGTAGTTCCACCTTAACCTGGGCTGTTCAGTGACAAATATTCTGGAAACGAGCTATAAAGCTAAACTATAACCCTTTAATTAAACACCTCACATTGGAGCTCGGGAAGTCTGGAGGTAAGCTATATTTTTTTCTTTAAGCAGGCAATCAAGATACATTATGACAGTCAATTAGCTTGTTGCAGGCAGATATTAGTGTAATTTATATTTTTCGGATAATCCTAAAGACAAGGGTGTGAATCGAGTAGCACATGAAGTGCTGATCATGTAGTCTTTAAAATGGCTATTAATCCTGTATGAGGGGAATATGAATAATAATCACAAAATCTCTACTACTAGTCCCTGCTTAGCAATTTCAGGTACGGAACATGTACACACAGTTAACCTACATTCAGGTAATAAAACTACAAAATTATGTATTAAAAAAAGCTAATATTGTCAAAAATGATGAATTTTCTTTACAGTATGTTTGTAGATAATGCAGGAGGATGCAGTTCTTAAACTACAGAAATAGTGCTCTGAAAACATCTGACAAATGTTTTCTGGGGTTTAGAGAAAAGCAGCATAGAACACAGTAATCTATAAATATTGACTTTAGTGGTGAATGGGGACATGCTGACTGATTGTCTAGCATCCTTTTTTGTGGATCTTATGACATTTATGGTTGCATTCTTTATATAAAATGTGACAGATGAACATTAATAAGTGCAATTTTTGTCAACATAAGAGATTTTGGTCTTGTTCTGAGTGTCAGGGACTGTCTGCATGCAAATCTTACATTTGCTCATATGTGCCCACTGAGAATAACCGTAGGATGATGGACGATGATTGTACCTGTGATTAGGGACACGGTTCCAGGGATGCTTTGTCACCTTCACTTGAACAGGAATGCCATCAATGCCTGAGGCAAGTCTGAAAAACACATAAAATATAATTGGAATAGAGGTCAGGAAGCCAACTTTAAAGATTATGTTATTACAATTTCCTCTACATATGTTTGAGAATTAACTGACAACCTGATGGAAAGATTTTTACTGAGTGAGCAGATGAAAATTAAGTATCCGTAAGGACACTTTGGCAGGACACGTTGTTGTTTCTGGAGAGCAGTTAATTCCTTGATCAAATCAGTGACAAGATATACTCTTTAACTACTTGGCTTGAGGCAGGTCTAACAGACATGCTGTTCTGGAAACAAGAGGTTGTTGGCCATCAGCACAGCATGCTTTCTCTCAGCCCTGGAGCAATTCAGCTCCCCGACTGCTGCCAGAATTGAAGAAATATCTGGTTGGAGTGTTTTGCTAAAAATCCATGGAACTAAATGTTTCACCAAACATTTAGAAGCAGTCAAAATTAGGGTTTTGTCAGTGTGAAATATGAAAGCATAATCAGACAAATTCATGCAAAGTATGAATACATCTGAAGCAAATATCTAACGGAATGTCTGTCCAATCTGAATTGCAAACTATTAGCACAACCTCCTACACCCAAATTTCCCTGATGTGTGATTGCTTGACTTTTGAGTGAGTGATTAAAATGCAGCTGCATGGCTCTCAAGGTGGGTTTTCATTAGTAGAGGTAAATAATTTTCTTCCTTTATTATCTGTGGACTGGACGGTGTCGGGCTTTTGATCACTACAACATTGGGTATGGTGAAAAAGAAAATGCTGTAAAAGGGATGAATAAAAAACACCAGTTTTAATATCTTTAAACAGGCAACTCCACAGACAACCATCATTCCTTTTACCAGTTAACACATATTGTTTATATTGCTTAAGATTAAAAGTATTGCCAAATTTGATTACAAAAAATATTAAAACCTAGTCTATGATCAACTCCCTTGCATTTCATCCATGTACAGGTATTAGGGAAAATCAATCTTTGCATCCATCCCTCAGAATAAAAAATGTCTGTTAATATCTGTTCCTTTTCCTGGTTAATCCTGACAGAAAAAGCCAAAAGGACAATTACCAAGCAGAGAAAAACAATCACTGTCAGGCAAGTACAATTAGTATTAATAACATATGGGCTTTCTACCTGTAACAATGGAGCTGCCATTATACATAATGTTCTCTGCCTATCTTGGCAGAGAGAAGCAAGGAGGGAATGGGACACTGTGATCTGGTGAATAAGAGAAAAAACCCTGGGCAATCATGGCTGGCTCACAACATTAAAACCTTTTATAGATTTCTCCATGCTGCCATTTTCTGATGAGAGGGACATTTTCAATGGGTTGTGATTGCTACTGTCAGAAGATCATGGCTCGCTGGTAGATGGAGGGTTTGAGAGCCACTGCTGATGGAAAGGAACAGAGAAAAACTCCATTTTGATCGTCATCGCATTTCTACTTTATATTCATTGTGTCTCTTTCAGCCTGAGTCTCTTGCGTTCTTCCTCTCTGTGTGTGACTGTATGGAATAATAGAGCTGAGGCGTTTAAACCTGTTAACACTCAAAGTGTGGGTCAAAACAACAAATTGTTCTGCAAAAGTGACATTAGAATGACGATTTGCTGAATATATCAGATGTTTATTCTTTTTCACTGGTTGTGAATGGGAATCAAATAAGGAAATTAGTTCTTTATACAACACATTTAATTCTAATGTCAATGATTATTTGACTGTTTTTGAATGAATAATATCATTTTCAGTGGTTTCATTGTAACAACTTAAATGAGTAATTGCTCAAAATTGATCCAAAACTTAAAAATCAAGGATACAGTCAAGTTATTTATTTAAAATAAAACCTCCTGATGAAAACAGGCACAGTATATCTAAGACTAGATGTGCACCAGGAAAAAAAAAAACATTTATCCTTACAGAAGAAAGATATGAAAAATTCAAAAAGTTTTTTTTTTTTTATTTTATTTTTTGCCTCACGCTGAAGTGCCATCTTGAAATTTGTCAAATTTTTGACTGTTCAATAAATCCTTGCGCCTTTGTGTATCTGCCTTGTGACTCTATGGTATAAAAGTTACATATACTGATCAAAAATATACTGCTCAAAAAAATAAAGGGAACATTTCACTTTAATTTTGTGTGTGGCTCCAAATCCAGGCCTCCATTGGTTAATAAATTTGATTTCCATTGATGATTTTTGTGTGATTTTGTTGTCAGCACATTCAACTTTGTACAGAACAAAGTATTCAATGAGAATATTTCATTCATTCAGATCTAGGATGTGTTATTTGAGTGCTCCCTTTATTTTTTTGAGTAGTGTATAAATCCCCTATGTCAAATTGTTACCATGTGGAGTTAACGACTGTAAATGAGCATTTGCTGACATTTTATTGTACGAAAGTAATATTTCTATTGATTTTTGAATCAGTTTTAATCCAACTTGCTGTCAATGAGCATTACTCAGTGAGTTGTTTTTTGTTGTTTTTTATTTTGTTTTTACTCAGTGCATGGGTGGGACATGTCCAGTGGGTGATCAGACAAAATGATCAACTGGACAATCGTTGGACTGGGGACAATAAAAGGCCATCGGAAAATGTCAAATTTTGTCACAAGTCATAATGCCTCAGATGTCGCAAGTTATGAGGGAGCGTCCCATTGGCATGTTGGATGCAGGGATGTCCACCAGAACAGTAACTGCACAGCTCAATGTCCATTACTGGACCAAAGCCCGTTTAAGAGTTTGTTTCCAACAGACTGGCACTACTATAAATCGACCTCATCCTCGCCGGCCACGTGTGACCACTCCAGCACAAAACTGCCACATCCGCTTCGTCCATCTGTGGGATCGGCCATGAGACTGCTGGTCTGCACAACAGACGCAACACGCCTACGAGAAGCCAACTTGGTCAAAATCAAATTCCTCAACTTGATCATGTTCAAAGGACTGTCAATCCACTACAAATGGCCATACCATGATGTTATCACTGCCGATACGAAGATCAGTAATTACTGAAAATATACTTTGAGTTTCTCTATATATTGTGTAACTCAAATATTCATAAAACTCTTATTTTTGACATGGGGCGTTTATATTTTTGCTCAGTGTGAATAAAGAACTTGAGCATATCCCAGCATTAAACAGGCAGCAATCCCGAGGCACACCCAATGGTCATCACCAGCCCCATCCTATTACCAAAAGCAACTCTGCACTCACACTTGATTTAGAGTTTACAATCAAGCTGCCTTCAAACTGTGAGATTACTGAATGAAACTACAACGTAACCCACCTAAGTGTAGCCTCCAAACAGAAAATCCAAACCCAATTAGCTACATGATCTCGGGATCATTTTGTAGAAGAACTCAGTTTAGCACTTTACATTACCATAATGATTTTCAGTCTGAAAGTTTACCTTAAGAAATAATTCCTTCCAGAAACAACTAGAAAAGGATCATTGGGCTATGTTGTTTCCTGTTAGTGCTCCATTTTCTCCTCAACGTGACCGCTTCCATGATACAAACATCCACAGAAAGGCTCCCTACTCTGTAATTTCTTCATGTCTGCCGATTTTGATACAGTGGATATACTTCAAGCATTAATGCCACCTCACAATCCTCTTTGCACACAAAAAAGCACATCTTTGTATTGTTCTGTAACGCTGCCTAGGTTGCTCAGGTCAGAGGGTCATGTCGTCCATGTCCAAACTGAGACTGTTTAGATCATTTGTGAAGCAGAACAATGTTCATTTGATTAGTGCTATGTTAACCCATATTTGACAGAAAAAAAGACAATGTGTAACCCATTGTGATGTATATACTGCCAATAATATTGGCAACATATGTGTGTACTGTATATGTATACATGTATGTATATATTGGCAATATTATTTTTGCACACTCTACTGGCTCTTGCATTCCTACAAAGATGAAGACATTTAGCAGACTGCCACTTTAACATGAATTTAGTTTATGACCAAGACATAAATTGGCGAATGTTAGTATGGTTAACCTTGTCCTGAAATTCTCTGACTGCCACTTATAAGCCTTCTGACATTCCCTGTTTATACTCAGTTTGTGAGATCAAAGTTCCTTTTTCAACTCCATTCAGCATCTGCTGTCAAACAGTCAGCTGCTCCTACAGCTCCGACACCACACTTGAAGCAAGAACAAGACTTTTATCTTTTATCCTGTCGCCATCTATTATTGGAATAGAGAGAAATTGCTCTATCTTCTTCAAGTGGTTGTAGTTTGCTATCTGCTTATTAACACTTTTCTATTACTGCAGACAATAGATAAATCTTTATTAACTTTGATGTAGATTTGATGGGAGAAAAAAGCTCCTGACTGCAGAGTTCTCCAGTCCAGAGAAAAAGCAGAATATTTAATAGGGGTTTGTTTTTAATCAAATGCATGTCAGATTTAATTTAAAGAAAACATGTCTGGTTTGGGAAAAAAAATAAAAATAAATAAATAAAGAAGTCTCGATGGATTTTGTTGTTTATAATTTATAGATAAAAACATAATTACACGAAATCCAAATTTTGCAGACTGGTATGTTTTTTATGTACAGTATGTTGTGGATATTTCTATTCAAAGATTTATAATTTTGATAACTAGAATCATCTCTCCACTTTATGTGCATGTGGAAAAAACCTGAAAAAACAATGTAGGCTTAGTGAGAACAGTTACACACAAGGCTACCACCTGCTACATCTAATTGTTAGCAATTTCTTAACAATAATTAGAAGCAGATATTTCCAATCCCGTTTTTACAAAAAACTAATGTGAAAAATGTCTAAGTTGTAGGTCAAGTAAGAGAACAAAAAAAAATTACTCATGCATTCACTGTTGTAAAAATGAAAGCTTGTTCCTGTTTTATTGACCCTTTCCAACTAAGTCACTTTATCATTCGAGGCGCCATGACGGACATCGGAAGTGAGGGACAGAGCACTATTTTTTATTTTTTTATTTTTTATTTTTGACAGTTTCTTTACGGGCTCTATTTGTTCGAGTCAAGCTGTGAACGTAACACGCCTGGTTGGGCCTTAAAAACGTACAAAAGACGAGATGCTAACCGGTTTTTTTCGTACATAGGCTTACATGATGGTGTGGTATTGTTTCCATTGTTACTAATGGTTAGATGTGTATATTCTCCATCTTGTCATATCTTTCTAATAATACTTATTAAGTATATGGACGTTAGCCTTCTTACCTTGTAAAAAAAGTGTCTGTTGCTAATCCGCGATTACACCGAGGGCTGTCAGTCATGATTGACGGATTCTATCCATGCTGCTGTATCTTTCCTCATTAAAAGTTATACGATAAAATGACAAGTTTGGTTTGCATCCTTGTCTGTTTGTGCAGCCGACCGCGCAGCATCATATGACCATTTTTAATGCGAAATCAACTTAATTAAGGCAATATTAGGCTACCACTGTGCATTTTTTGGCAGGCTTTACGGGAGCATAAGTTGTTTTCAAGTCACTCTGTCATGGCGGAGTAGGCGGGGTTTCGAAGAGAGTGACGTCACGTGCAAAGGTTCAATATGAAATGTGGAGCAAGAGTCAATGTGAAAAATGTATTTATTTAAAAAGCCTTCAACAAAGATTATGAAGAAAGGCTTTTAAGTTGCTATATTTAAATTTTTAATGATATTGTTTTTGATCCAGGGAGTGAGTAATTAAAAACACCTGTCCAACTATCTGACTCAAACATTATGTACATGCTCGGGAATGAATCCCACTGTGAAAATACCTGAATTACTAGCTTGTTTGAAAGTTCTGTTGAATAACATTTCCAGACAGTGTTTACTATTTGTGAAAAAAATGCATATGTGCACTCATTTCCTTAAAGGAACTAATGAGAATAGGATTTATTGAGTTGGGGTTGAGAATGTGTTAAATCTTTAGTAACACTGGCTCTAGTATGTAAAGGCCATTTTAACCCTTGTCTATACAGGTATCTCTCTGGAGGATGTTAGAAAAAAAAATGGAATCTTCTGATTTCGCATTTTGCAGTCACAAAGAAGGGTCTTAAAATTCTGATAACAAGGTACTTTGGTGGCACATTATCCCACAGTTATTTTTTGTCACTAATGCAAATTTGGTCTCTTATCAAAGCCCATGGGGGCTACTGTAGTAGTAGAGTTGATCTACCCAGCTGGAGAAAAAGAGCAAAGGTCAGACCATCCCACTGGCCAAGTTTCTCTTATCACACTGCACCTTGGGAAGGAAACTACCCAGAGGACTAAGATGTAAAGCAGTTCAAATAGTAAGAATTATGTTCCTCACAGGGCTTTTCCACTTTTTAAGAAAGTGATGTCACTGACTTCAAAAACTGAAAGAGGAATGAAGAACATAGCCTCATGCAAGTACAATTTTAGAGCTTATAAGACCCAGACAGGTTTGCAGTACAGTGCTTTCCAGCAGAAATTATACTGCCTTAGATTTTGTCACATTACAGCCACACATTTCCTCCTGGTTCTCAAAACTGAAAAAATTCTTAGCAGTGTCTACTGCAGGTATGATATTTACTGTTGCTGATAATTTGTGTGAACTCCACTTCAAAAACGTCTAAAGAATCCATTTAAGGAGTTTGACACGTGCAAACCCCAAGCCATGGTATTTTATGTTGACAGGTAAATGCCACCTTATGTTGTTTCTTTGCTTTTTGTCTCTGTAAAAGTTCCCAGCCAAGTTCCTGAATAAACAAAGCAGCGTAACAGTCATGAAAGCTGTTTTCATAATCCTTTGGGCTCACACTGGGGACTATTGGAGCGGTGTCTTGCAACATCTGGCTACAGCTTAACCTTTCCCTTCTGCACCCAGGAGCCCAAGGGCACACAGCACTTCATACCCACTCACATCTACACGCACACACACACGCCCCAAGGGTGTGATGCACACTGACTACAAAGTGATTTTACACTGTGACTGTTAGCTGTGCCACACTGTCTGTGTGTGTGTACATCTGATGACGGTACACAGTCTGTGTAGTGATGCCAGTCGTGAGACGGCAGGCCGTCACAGGCAGGGCTGTACGCCGCCTGATAGTCCAGCAGCATTCCCAATACTCCTCCTGTTCAGTCCAGCACAGGAACCAGAACATAGCCACTGCTGCCCACTGGCTGCAGTTGTTGAGAAATCTCATGTCCAGGAGTTTAAGGGTGTCAAAATGGTTACCACTTCAGTTGAACAACTTATGTTGATGTTTTCTTTACCATGACAGCTGACATTTCCTTTATATTTATTTGTATTTTTGTTTCATCTTCCAAACAGTGGAGTTTATTCAAGTGTTGTATAAAAGACATTGTTATTTTGCAGGTTTGTGCACTTTTTACATTTCAAAGGTTGCACAAAGAAGAAATTTCTGCAGCTTAGGGACAAAATGCACACCTTGAAAATCACAAAAGCCTCAATAAAAATGCCCCAGAGAGAAAAAAAAAATCATAAGTGCCTTCGCTGGACTTCCAGAAGCAGCAAAAATAAGGAGTGACTTCAAGCTAAAGCTGCTCTCTCATTGTTTCCTGTCTCGGTATGTAGATTTGGCTTATCTATTAGTTTTTGCATGGATCCAAACATAAAATAAATGAACCAAATTGTGTGTAACATCAAGTCCTGGCACTTATTTCAGGTATGTGTATTGGTTTTGATGTTACTTGTGTCATATAGTGCATGCTTATCTTGATTAAAATTGTTGAATTTGCGGTGTTATTGGAGCTTTATATATAATTTCTCAAATTTGTTCTTAATTATTTGGAAATAAATAACTATTATATGAAGTAAACAGAAAGTAGGTGAGATTATTTCAGATGGAAGTGGTCTGATCACTAAGCAAGTTAATCTTAATCAGCATAGAAAGGGTGTCTGCATAGTGTAGCATGACACAAGCATGTAACTGAATCATTGCTACAACATTTGAGCTGATCTTAGAAATATCCTTTGGAAGGCAGGGCTTATACTTGGCATCTCAGAAGTTGCATGATATTAATGTGAAATCTTTTCACAAATTTAGTGGCAGCCTCGCTTAACTGGTATTCAAACTGTGTTTGATTCAGTGTCACAATGTAGCATCTTAATATGTCTTTGAAATGCGGAGAGGACATTGAACAGTGTGACAGGGGTATTGGATTTGGACAAAATGAGCAGATTTACCTTTTCTAGAAATCTCATTAATACTTTTTGTGCTATTTGTTTCAGATATTTTATCTGCAAAGTCCAGAGCAGCAGGCGGATTTTGAAGAATGACATAATTGGTTGTTTCATGCTGCTCGACCACTGCTCCTTCACACTCTGCAGTGCTTTTAAATAATCAATACACCCTGTGGTGTAATGCATTCAATACACCTTGAAGACCAAACCACACGTAAGGCTTATTCTTAAGATTTTTAAAAAGGCAGGGAAAAGAGGTGGAGAAGTGTTAGCTCTGCTATAATGTGTTTTTGATCATGTAAATTAGGTAACAATTTTAGAAAAAAAAAAATACATGAATGTGTGGGACAGAGATTATGCAAGACTTTGTGTTTGTCCTTCATTTTGACTGATGCAATAATAAAAAAAAAAGTCCATACTCAATTCTTATCTGTCATGACACATTCAATTGCTATTGATTTTTATTAAGTGTAATTAATACTCAACAAGAAAAAGTGAAACAGAGAATCCATTACATATCAAGCAGATGAATGTGTCTAACTTTTTCTTTGCGGTAACAAAAACAACTGACTGTGACCAAAGAAACTACATACAAACAATGAAATTAAACAACTGAACTTATATTATGAATGAATCACCTGCTGTGGCCTGAACACACAGTGTCACAACTTCCTCCTGGTCCGCATGAACCCGAATTGCACACCTACTTGTGGGTAATCAAATATCTCAGGGTTTTGATGTTGTTCTGGTGAATGAATCTGTGCTCTGCTGCCTGCTTTAGAGAATAATTGCAAGTTCCATTTCAGTCAAACTTTTGAAATCAGGCATCATTTCTCCAGCTGAATTGATTAAAAATCAGGAAGACTCTCTGAATGTGAGGTTTTCTGGTCCTGCAAGCTCGCCATCAGGAGGAAATCCCACAACATGTGCTCCTGGTTCAAAAGCCTCCTATCCATAACTCTTTTAATGATCTGTCAGTTCCCAGACAATGAGATGCATTTAGTTCAGTGTCCAGGCTAGAGGTAATACTCATATGGGAATTTATTTTTTTTTCCCAATGTACTCAAGGTGTGAAGTTGGAAATGTCTACACGTCTGCACAGGGATATGAATTGTAATCTGTGAGAATGACATAAGGCCTTTCAATTTTTCCATCACCGTTTAAGACAACAACAACAAGAAAAAAAAAAACTGTCAAATTCATATAAAGGGAAAGATGCTGGTGGTAAATTCTGGGTGGTAATAAAACCAAGACACAATCATAATCAGCAAGTGAAACATCGGTGGGGCTGCACCATACTGATGAGATCAGCGCTACTTTAAAGTAATCGGGAATCTCATTATACAGTGAAGCTGCCACAATAGATGGTTTAGAGATTTAAGAGAATCATTCCTATCACATGCATAGTGGAAATGAGCTGCATCTGAAGCCATAAGTACAATGTACGGTTTTTTTGTTTTGTTATTTTTTTGTTATTTTTTTTTTTTGGGGGGGGGGGGGGGGGGTGATAAATAAAAGCAACATTTTTATCTCTGACTGTCTATTTTTCCATTCCTGTTTTACAATTTTTATACTGACTCCTGAAAGCAGAATCATCTGTCCTACCCTTAGTGAAGTTATGCCAAAATATTCTTCTACAGGCTGTCATTTTTTGTTCTGTGGCTTCATCTGTTCCACAGCAAGCTGAAGACGTTTACTCAGCTCAAAGCAGGACAAGAGTACAGAACCAACAGAGACAAATGTCTCAGTTTAGAAGGATTGCTGACAGATCAGGAGTTTTCACTGTTGGAATAAGCTTAGAACTGCAGAAATGTATGTGGCTCCTTACTTTTGCTCCCAGTCAAGCTTTCACAGCTTAGTTCTGAATTATTTATTATGTCAACATAAAATTTATAAGTATTAAACTGCGGATATTTGCCTTTGGCTTGAGAGAACCTTGCCTGATCAATATCTTTCAACGTGCTGGTGCTGAGTGAAGAAGAGCAGAATTGGTGAAATAGTGTCTTCATAAGCACACTGCGTTACATATTTCTGGTTAAATGTTGCACCCTCATTCCTGCATGAAGAGATTGCATGGAAAAAGTGCTTTTTTTTAAATTTTTTTTTATTTATTTGGAAATCTTTTTATTGTTTTGTGCCCTGAATATTTAGACAGATTGACCTTTGAAGGAGTCATTGAATATAGTCCCTGAAATTTGAGCAACACCAAACCAAGGCTGTCAAAATACCGAAACTTGCTAACTGGTCTCAAGAGGGGTCATTGTTTAGTGTTGCTGATGTGCAGACTGGGTTTGTGCGTAGAGGTCGGGACTAGTTCAGGGAATTCCTTCCCTCTGTCAGGGTTGTAGAATAATCCATCAAGTCTATTTTTAGGGGACTGAACAGCTACACTACAAGCTGGAGGGGATATTAAGGATCTGACTATGTGATCCGAGGCAACTGATTTATTTAAAACAGCCACCTCAAAGCAGAGACGTGGGATGAAGATTTGTGTCTTTCTCATTTATTTAGCTGCTTTTAAGGTCTGGATGGAAATTGGGTAAATGTAGCCAGAAGTCTGTTTAGTCAGTCTGCAGGCCAAAATGTCTGAGAGTCCAGAGATGTCTATAAACCTTGAAATCTGGTTAAAAGTGAGCATGCTTTTGTCTTTAACAACTTTTGGACTTTGCATGGTTAGGTATTCTGGTCAAATTTACCCATTGATTCAAATTATACTATAATATTTTTGGTTTAAAACCTGACTGAAATCAAAATAAGATTTATCATGTTAATATTTGAAATGGGGAAAAAACATGGGCAGACCTCCATCAGGTATTTGTAGGTAAAGCAGAATACTATTATCTGTTGAATTTAAATATACATCACATGAGTGTTGAATAACAAATACAGCTATTTATTAATATTGTTGAGGAGAAGAGCATTAAGTTATTTCTGAATTGCATAAATCACATAATGAACGGTTCTAGATAGAGAGTAATGTAAAACACAGTGCCTTGCATGAATTTAATTAATGCATTCATTCAACTCAGATGTGCAAACAATTTCTACTTGGTTTTCTTTATCTCAAGCAAATACAAAGCATAGATTAAATAAACAAACCAACATAAAGAGCAAGAAAAAGCAAAGCTGGAAAGATACATGCAGGAAAAAACATAAATAAATAAAAAACTTGAGACCAGCTCTCCAGTCCATTACAATAAACAGAGCAATTAGAAAGTATTCAGCATCGTCCACATACAGAAACACAGACACTATCTGAATAAATCCAGTTCAAGAATTCAATCCAGTGTCAATGAAATAGTCATGAATATGAATTCATCACAAAGAAGATGGACCTTTCGCTATAAGCTATCAGAAGAGGAGGAAAGGATTCCCACAAAACTATATACTCTGAGGGGATTTTCATTAAGCCAATGTCAATTAAGTCTGAGAGCACATTATTTCCTGGGTTGATGGTTGGAAGCAACAGCAAAATCCTACAGCACACACATGGGAAAGGCAGGACAAAGTCTCACACCACTTCCTGTCAGAAAGTCATGGTCAACATCTGACATGAATGCAAATGTGAGCTCAGTAAAAAAGGCCGGTTGAGGCTGCAGGAAACATTAGGTCCCAGGCATTGTTTTGAATGGAGGTATTACCTTTTTTATATATTATATAAAATGATTGTCAAAAACGGGTTTTTGATCTGGGATTCTTGAGTAAGGAGAGGCCGTCCATTATAAATTAACATATTTATGTTACGTCTCTCTAAAACTCCATATTTGTTGCATGCCATTAATGGTGTCTCCTGGAAAATCTTTGTGACTAACTCAAACTACCTGCATGCATTACTTATGGACACATTCTTTTCTAATGAGCATCGGACAGCATCAGTGTTTATTTATTACACTGTCTCTTCACTTTCCTCATTTGCTCTGTATTTTATGTTCCTTTAGCCCTGTAGCCACTGCTGTTGATGGTTCTATTTTCAGGCTAAAGAGCAATTCAGCTTTTAGAGTGTCAATGTCAATGCTAAATATATATTTTTTCCTTTTATAAAATGGTCCTAAAATGAAAAAAAAGACAAAAATGAAGAGGAGTGGATTAAGAATTAATCCATTTCAGTTAGATTTTATTTGTTTGCCTGTTTTCCTCTTATCGACAGTTGCCAGGTGAAAACTGCTTCTTTTCTCTATCATTTGCAGCATACACCTTAAAGTTGCAGTATCGAACCTCTATAAAAAATATATGTTTTATATATCTATTGAAACTGGCACTATGAGACAGATAGCCTGTGACAAAAATCTCAGACTTTGAGAATCAAAAGGTTGGATTTCTCTTTAAGTTGTGTATGTAAACACCTGTTCAGTTGTGTGTTTAAGGACAGAATTCTATATTAAGGTGATAATTGATAATTGCTGAAGCATGCAGTCATGCTATGTGCTTTTTATTAAAGACTTGACCACAGTGTTTCAATCCTGAATTATTGGAAAAGGTCATAATCCCTCATGTGATGAAGGTGACATATTAATCTATTTGGAAAAGTGCACACCAAAAAAAAATAAGGAAAAAGAAAGTAAACCATAAACCACCATGAAATTCACATTGTGTTACTCAACAGCTATAATTATGCGACTGAAAACAAACAATTTCATTTGAAAAAATAGTGTTTTCAAAACTGTAAAAAAACAAAAAAACAAAACAGAGTTTAACTTCGTTCAAACTTTGGACTCTATTGCCAAATGTGAAATAAGGACAAATTCAAAAGAACAATTTAATCACAGTTATCATGTTATGTGGGCAGAATAAAAATGTTAAAGAATTTGTGAAACTCCCTTCAAAGATTCCTTTATCCTCTTAAGGTTTTCTTTTGTCCTTATCAGTTTTGTTCTTCTATTGTAAAAGTGTGTGTTCTGATCTACATCCTTGTAGATTAACTATTCCCTCCTCCCTTGCCGATCCTTGCCCTATTTGTGGTTAATGAAATACCTTTTTTTGTTTGAAGAGGAAAAAAAAAAGTCAAAGATGAATCAAAGCACAGATATGATATGAATCTGACAAACAAAATGGTGCAAATAACAGAAATCTTGAAGTAAGTGCCGCTCGATAATTAAACTAATAGAAATTAAATGTTTGAAAATCTCACCAGTTTTGAAAACCGTGTTTATCCGATGGTTTGGGCAGGTTATTCAACGGTAGTTTTCTTTTCTCAACCTTGATGTTTAAAAAAAAAAAAAAAAAGGTCTGATTTATGCTTCTTTTAAGAAGATACTAAGCAGAAAAAATATGGTGAGTTCCATTTTGCCAATTTTTCTCTTCATAAAAGGTTTCAAAGACTGGAAAATATGGCCCTGAGCGGGCAATCACACGGTACTCTCAAAGGTGACCTGAAGGAGGATAAAAAGAACTGGTGCCCAACGCTTTACATCTCACAGCTCTTAAAATGGCAGGCATGCACAAAAGTTTTCTAGAACGTAGTTGAAGCCAGTATATAATTAAGAAATGGGGTTTATGACATTCTTATTATTAAACCTGGACTTAAGTCTATTCTGATTATTGAAGATCTAGCTAAAATGTCTTAGTTTCTCTTTCTAAATCTCAGAAACAAAGCTATAGAGCGCAAGGTCCTTCCGTATTCACAACCCAAGCACATATTAAATAAAGAAAAAATATATAAATGGATGTAAAAAAATAGAAAATTAAAAAAATAAAACGATTCATAAACTGGTATTTTCATATCCTTGAGTCTTCGTCAAATTTCTTCAAATACACAATCCCAAACTTGTGTTTGAGTTTATAAGTTAAATTAAAATGCAGCATTTGCCATAATGTTTTGTCAGAGTACCAATTATATATCTTGGAGGCTTCTTCCAAATCCACTGGAGGCATTGGCCTAAACATTACAATTGACTGACTTTTCTTAATGAATGAAACTAATTTTGAAAATCGTCTTAGCTGAAGGCAAAATGGTTGCAAAAGGACATTTGCATACGGCGATGTCTTGTTGCTGTCAGCTGTTGTTTAGCTTCTTCTTCTTTATTATAATTTTTTTTGTGCCCAATCAGGGAGCAGACCACAACTTGTCTTTGTGTTTGGAAGTTGTGAGTGACAAAAGTCTGAAAATAGCAGGTTTGTGTGTTTTGTTTTCTTTCGTTTTTTTGCAAAGGTACATGATGATTCTTTCCTGGTGGGAATCCTCATGGAACCTGTCCTTTGAACAGTCCTTTATAAACTAAGTTGGCCATTTCATTCACTAACAAGCCAGGCAATCTAACTGAGTGTTATGACATTTTGAAAGCCTATAAATGTTAGTGTGAGGTAATGGGGCTGTCATAGTTAAGATGTAAAAATGACTATTTTCTCCCATAGTCATTTTGTAAGCTCTTCGGGGATTGAAGTGGGATTGCCTTTTGTCTTCATCCAGCACCTTATACTTAGAGGTGTCTCTCCTTTATTGCAGCCTAGATACTTGTGCTGTGTGCTACAATATCTCAGGTGTATCATAGTCATAAGGTTTTGCGTCTAGAATATTGGACCACTGTTGCTGAGATAGGCATCCACTGTAAAGCTGCCTCTGACTGTTCCCCAGGTTGCCGTTTTGAAAAATAAAATTCTCAATAATTTACATTTTAACTTGTACTGAAAGAGAGAGACCATTAAGAGACCCCCAGGCAGAGTTGCTTCTAGGTTACACTTCCAGAAAGATTTTTACTGGCTCTGCTTGGCTGCATGTGCCAGATATCCTCTACAGCCGCAGTGTAGCATATAAAAAAGAAATGATAATTAACCAAATAAACATTTTGCCAAGGGATGCAGTCACAATAAAATTATCCCATGCAGGAGCAATTTTTCTACTAACAGCAGGGCCAAACTAAGCTCGTTATTATGGTGTCAGAATTTACAGTATTTTACCTTTTAAATTGTCTGGCATGTCTGAAAAAATCATGTCTATGTGTTGTCCATCCATCTGCCCATTCTTCCTTTCTTTCTTTCTTTCTCTCTTTCTTTCTTTCTTTCTTTCTTTCTTTCTTTCTTTCTTTCTTTCTTTCTTTCTTTCTTTCTTTCTTTCTTTCTTTCTTTCTTTCTTTCTTTCTTTCTTTCTTTCTTTCTTTCTTTCTTTCTTTCTTTCTTTCTTTCTTTCTTTCTTTCTTTCTTTCTTTCTTTTCTACTCATAGTAGATATCCATAAGGACACTACCCTAAAAAAAAACTTACGAAATGTTAAATATAACATATTTCCACACAGCTATGGAAATGTGTAATGCAAAAACAAATGGTAAAATATGCTGAAAATAAGTAAATCAAGCTTATTATTGAGAGTGCTTTCTAACTTCAGATAGGCTTTATACATAAATAGTATGAGTTCAGCTAATCTTGGTCAAAAACTGGTATTTCACTTCCAAGACATTCATTAAAAAATACCCTGAAATTTCGCCTAATTTTGCCCTAAATCACTAGGATTTATGACTGGGATTAATTTAGGGCAAGCACCTGCAGCAAATTTGCACTGAAAACAAACTAACAGAAACTGTTGGCTATAAATTACAGTGCCATCCAAAAAGGATTTAAAACTGCTGCAACATGAAAATTCGACATTCTCAGGTCGTAAACAAGACTTCAAAATAGCCTCACAATGAACAAAAAGTGTGTGAAACCATCATTTCTCTTAGCAAGCTTCTTAGTTGAGGACAAATGAGAAGCTCTTAAATATTTGTGAGGATAGATTGCTCCATTATCATCAAGCTGCCTTGTAATGAAAATACAGTAGGTGTAAACCAACGCTTAACTTAATGGCTCAGTGCTGATGCTCTAATTGTGAAAGTAATATCTTAAAAGCCACACAAACTTACAAGAAAATCAATACTAATCTCTTCCAATGGAACTCCCATCTTGGTGAGACCTTTTGCAGCATTTACAGTATTTTTGGAGTAAGTTTATGGCTATTGTCAAAATTATTGCGCAAAAATTAGAAAAAGATTTTTCTTTATGCATAAGGTGCCCTTCATATTTTTTTTAATTTAATATGTGGAGTCCACAAATGATGATTCTCTGTCTAATTAGATAATTTACTATCTAATCAACTCAATGCTGGTTTGAAGGGGTAAATTTATCGCTCAACTGAAACTGAACAGAAGATGTTGGAAAATATTTTAAATCACTACCAAAACAATAAAAATATAGCCCTCAAAGAAACCCTTTCAATCTCACAGCTATCTTAAGATTTTTTTTACCTTATGTGAGTGTGCACATTTTTGAGTGTGGATGCGTGTGTGCGTGTGTGTGTGTGTGCGTGAGAGAGAGAATGGAGTAATGAGAGTAAGGGGATGGGTGTTATATTGTTATAAGAAACACAACATGAATTTATTTGTAATCCTTTTTCCTTTTCTTTTTTTCGTCCTGTGACCTCTGTCTTTAAAACTGCCAGAAGAGAACCTAGTAGAAATGCTTTGGTTTTGGCATATTCCTCTTAACTGCATTGCATGCCAAGGGTGTGCTTTGATAGCAGTTAATCTCTGAAGAGCTATGCTGGTAACATCTGTCTTTGAGGATTATTGTGTGGTAAATGGCATGAAAAGTGGTCTAAAGGCAATGATTTATTATAATACTGAAGTTGTGGCAAACATTGCACAAAACAAAATCATTTCTGTTAGGCATATGAGACTTCTGTTTATTGAAGTGAGTTGTTGAATTATTGCCATCACATCCCAGAAAACATAAAATAATAAATAAAAAAAAATCTTGACCCCTCAGTATATTGTTGCACTGTGCAAATTCTACTTTCAACAAACAATTTAAATCATGCACTGTGCAACAAATCAGACCAAAGACTTCCAGAATAGCTGCTTAATATGATTATTATGGAGATATTTCACACAAGTGTAATTTGCTATAATCCACATCCATATCTGATCTGATTTTAAAGGTTTCACAATTATTGTTAAAATATTTCATATTACAGACCTTACATCAAGACGTTTTTTTTTTTTTGTTTTTTTTTACACTACAGTAGTTGTTACACAAAAAGAACACATTCCTTGCATCATGTGTTTTATATACCCTGCCTTTGGTAGATGGAGGTAGATTTCTAGACTCTGCAAGAACAAGCAAGTTGACTAAATGAATGATCTTTACTATGTTTTAAAATTAGGGTGTGGCCATCTCCAGCTACCGTTGGAGTGTTGAAGAGTTTGTGATCTGGAGGACTCAGATGAATATTGACACAATGAAAAAAAACAAACAAACAAAAAAAACACTTTTAAGAAGCATTTTTTTTTAATTTCCAAAAACCTGTGAAGAGCTTGAAGGCCTTTCTTCTTAGAAGAAGATTTTTCAAAGGCTGAAAACATTGTATACAGCTACCAATCTTTCCACAGGTTGGCACATTAAATATTAAAGAAGAGGTATTATGTAATATCAACTTTTTTGACATTTTTATCATGTTATAATGTCATTCCCTCATCATAATCATACGTGCAGTCAGTGTTGCTTTGACTCTTTCATTTATGTGTAAAGAAAGTTTTAAATCTCTCATTCCAGTCATTTGGGGTATGCCTAAGCATTTGCTCTGATAAAGCAGCATCTATTTTCACAAATCTCCTCTCTGGGGCTGCAGTCTCCAGCTCAGCTTCTGCTGACATCCTTCAGTGTGATCATCAAGACTGTTTGTGGGCCAAAAAATAAATAAATAAATAAAAAATACTATTACAGAAACAACAGCAGAATTCGTTTTGTGTAGCACCTCAGAATATGTATTTTGAAGCAAAAAAGCATTACGCAAAATATGTTTTTTTCTGACTTAAATATCTGTATAAGAGATAATTGGAATTCTGATGTATTATGGTAGGAAAAATATATTGAAAAAAGGTTGTTTCCAACTATTATCTGTGCAGCACATTTTAACTTCACAATGGGAAACCCACAGAGCATTACTGACAGGCTGCAACTGCAGCAGACAAAGTGGCATTGATTTTAATAACTTTAATGTACTTAAAGTTTGCAATTGAGCGCTGCTGGAAAATGCAAGTATAAAACTGAGTCTCACTGTAGGCTGATACTTTATTGCTAACTGAATCCTATGAGGGGCTGTTTAGGACAAAATCTATGTTTTGTCTCTCACATACTACGAAAGACTCACGCACACTCAAAAAATACTCAAATTGTGCATACACACAATCAACAAAAGTTTTTTTTGTTTTACAAGAAAATGTCCAGAAAAACCTTATAATGTCTACCTTGTAGTGTAGTGGACCCCTGTTCACTTAGATCAATCACTTCAAAGGGTTTGAATTTATGCAATCACATGTTTTATGTTGAATATTTGCATTTAATTGTCAGTTTTCACATTTACATTAAAAAAGTCTTGTGCCATAAAAACCCTATGGACAACAGCCGAATTAAATGTTACCTGACTGAGTACAGAGGGACATCTAACAACAGCGAGGTTAACATTTTATAGGAATAAATTGTCCATGGTCAAAAAATAGAACATCTAAAATAATCCAAAGCTGCATGGAAACTCTGTGAAGTGAACCAGTTGATCTGTTTCCTCAGTATTGATTTCCCTCACAGGAATTTTTTTTTTTTTTTGCAGCTCTTGTAGTGTTATACAAATAAAACCATTTCATATATAAAGTACAGGTAGTTAGTTTATTATTGTGGCATCAGTGGATAAAATATTTGGAAGCCTGAATCAGTTCAAAACTCTGCATTCCACTGAATTGTACAGACATTTTAATTTTACATTGCATCACGCAACAGGTTTAATTTTATCAACTCAGGCGCTTGTTTTGCACTTTGCTTCTTATCCTTCAAAACTCCTCCATTGGTTCGCTGATTGACCCAATTCAGACTGCTGTTCTGCTGAGCTTATATTAATTACTTTTCCTGGTATAGGAACTCGAAATTAAACTGTAATGTATTCTTAAAACTCCAGAGAACAATCAAGTAAGCCTTTGATAAACCTTTAATAAGTTTAGTTTTAAATGCTCAAAATCTTTTCACTTCTTTGAATGTGTAATTGAACTCTTCTATTCATCCAAGATTCATCCTTCAGACAAATTTATGAGTGATTATGCAATAAAGTCTAAATGAGACCATTGTTTTACATACACCAATAAAGTAACATATCAATGTGTCACATTTACGTGTCAAAACAACTGTTTGTGATGTTTTTTTGTTTTTGTTTTTTTAAGTTATTCGAAACTCTTTTAATTTTGTCAATATTTATGAACGATTTTTGGGATGTTCAAAACAAGAATAAGAGCAAGAGCGAAACCTTTTTCGGTGCTTAACGATAACTCAGCTTGCTTTCATAGGTCCACAAACATGAAATAGAGGTTGAAGAATCCCCCTCTCCCTTTAAACGAGAGCAAGCAGAGTAGTATGGATGGCCATGTCAATACAACTAGCTCCTTGTTTTATGGGCATAACAGCCTCCCATCCATCCTTAGCTTACAGGTTATTGATTACAGCAGGCGCAACATCATGTGAATTCTATTTGTGCCATTGACTGTGATGCATTGTAAAAGCATAACTACCCATTAAATCTTCTTTTGAAGTCCAGGAAAATCTTACAGTGCCTTTGTAGTATCTTCAATAAGAGTATTTATTTAATCCTCAATTTACAACACAAAGAGCTGCAGAAAGCATTTATGCAGAGGGTATTACAGATTCCATTTTAAGCATAAAATGCAAGAAAAATGTATCAAAAATATAATTGTTAAGGTCCTACGGGGCTAAGCCACAATACCGTCATTAATGTGCAAAATATATTTAAATTAGAACTAATTGTAGACTACAGACAATTTGTACAGTAAGTATAGCTCCTAAAACATCTGATCTTCTCTTATAAAGAAATCCTACATAGATAATGCTGCATCAAATTTTCTGTGAAACTGATTTGCATGACTGCAAATGGAATTAATATACATACATTTAAAGTGTATGGCCCCACTAAAAGCCAGGCATTTTTCTGGTGAACATCTTTTAAGGTACTTATATACACTGCTCAAAAAAATAAAGGGAACACTCAAATAACACATCCTAGATCTGAATGAATGAAATATTCTCATTGAATACTTTGTTCCGTACAAAGTTGAATGTGCTGACAACAAAATCACACAAAAATCATCAATGGAAATCAAATTTATTAACCAATGGAGGATATATATATATATATATATATATATATATATATATATATATATATATATATATATATATATATATATATATATATATATGTTTTTTTTTATATATGCACATGACCTACTAAAGCAACAGTTGGTCACACTTTGGATACTTTTTTTCTTGGTACCTTTTTCTGGGGGCGATGTGAGGTAGAGAGGGTGTGTCAAGAAGACCATTTGCCAGCACTGTGGCATAGTTGCACATTCAGCAGCAACACAGAACCATGCACCAATAATTCATAACATACACAGATGCATCATCATGTCAACTAAGTCCCACACCCAGTGAAAAATATGCCACTGGAGGTGTAGAATCATTAAATATACTGCACTGCATGTGCATACATGCATACTATTAACATCTGCCAGTCTGCAGCCCCACCCCCACACCCCTGAAAAGCAAACAACCTGCAAAAAGAGCAAACAGATTTCCATGCATCTGCACACATCATTGTAATGCCACGCGATGCCGGGCAGCCAGATGGCGGCGGGCGGCTGCATCCGAACATGAGAGATCAGGTTTTGAACCATAGCTCCTTCCTGTCTCACTAAGAACGGCAAGACGGAGGCTCATGGGAAATCTCACAGGCAATGGGGGCAGGCGAGTTTCTCATGAGGTTAGGAGCAGACCACCTGTGCCTGTGGGGTGAACAAACGAAGGCAGCAAGAGTGCATGTAGGTGCCTGTGTGGGTGGGTGCCTTTGTATGCGTGGGTTTGTTATATAAGGGGGAGAACGGGGTGATGGATGAGAAGATCTTACAGAATGTGGGAATACAGCCAACAAAACAGGAAATAAAATGATCTTTCCTTTTATTTATGCAGAGGACAGCAAGAAAATACAAGCAGAATTAAGATGAATTTTTTACACTTTTCTGTGCACAGCATGTTTTTGAGTGCACTACATCTCACGAGATTAACACACAAGAGATATCCACTACATTAAGAACTGCTGAATAAATTTAACAGGAAGCTATTTGATGTTAAGTCCAAGGGGGCTCTATGGTTCAAGGACCACAGAGATTTATAATGTTATCAAGTGAGCAGGAGGTGTGTCTCACTTAATATTTGCGTATTCATGGAAGTAAGAGGTAATTTGGCACAACACACTCACACGCACAAGCTTAAACACATTCAGCAAATGCTTCATTAGACTGCATCCATCATCCCAAAAGACCCATGCCTTTCTGTGGAAGCTTATCTCAGAGTAAAGATGGAGACCCTTCAGAGAGATGAGAACAGAGGGGAAAGAGGAGAGGAGTTGGCATAGAAGAGTGAAGTTACCAGAAAGTGATGGTGTAGATGTTGAAAGAGAAAGAAGAGTGGCGAAGCAGGGAATAGGGACTTTCATCCAGCCAGTAAGAATAAGAGGAAAAAATATAACAGCGAGGGATATTTGAGATACTGGACCTTAAGCGACTTCCTGTCAGTCTCTTTAGCCTATCCCGTTTCTTTTATTTGGCGGTTTAAGTGGGAAGATTAGAGCTGTGAATCACAAATGTAAATCAGCTGGCGGGAAGATCAAATACTTTTAGCTTATTTTGCCCTTCGGTCGGCACACCAGCTTCTTATCAGTGCAGGATTTTTTTTATAGTTCTCACTCAGTAAACCCTGGGAGAATAAAAGGGAGAGTGCTGCAGACTCCAGGAGACTCTAAATACGGCAAACTTTCTTCTTCTCCTCCACAGCTAAACTTTAACCTCAGACTTAAAAGAATGTTATGAGAATCTAAAAAATTAATATTGATATATTTATCCATGGTGAATGTTTAGGTCGCCTTTTGAGCACAGTGTGGATATTTGTTATCAGTTCTTTGTGTTTAAGATGCTGGCAGAGATGGCAGAGTGCAAAATAGTACCATAACATAAATGATTGCATAAATATCCACTCCTTTAAGTCAGGACTTAGTAAATGCACATTTGGCTGTAATTCACAGGGACACAGTTTGTGTGATTAGGTCTCAATCTGGCTTGCACATCTGGAGCTGCAATTTTACTCCATTATTCCTTGCAAAACTTTTTGAGCTCTGTCAAGTTGTGTGGGGATCAGCTGTGCAGAGCATTTTCAAGTCCAGCTACAATCTCTCTATGGGACTGAGATCTGAGTTTTTACTCGACTGCTCCAGAGCACCCGCCTTGCTGTCTTCAGACCATTTCTGTGTAACTTCTTTAGCTGGGTGCTTTGGGTTGTTTTCTTGCTGGAAAATAAATGTTCTCAGAACCTGGAGTTCTCTGGCAGATGGAAACACATCCTTCTCCAGAATTTCCCAATATGTTGCTGACTTCATTTTACTTTCTAGTTTTATAAGCCTTCCATGGCTGAGAAGTATCCCCAGAGCATTATGCTACCACCATTGTGCTTCACAGTGGTTTGTTTGCAGTGATGTCCACCAGATTTTGGTGACCACCTAATATAGCTTCTTGTTTGAATACTTTCCCAAAATGTTTTAACTGGCAAAGAACCTGGGCAGCAGATGTCGTATGCAGAGTCTCTCCATCTCAGCTGCTGAAGTTTATTACTCCTTTACAGTAGTCATAGGTTTCCTGGTGGTCTCTCTCACACTGCTGGTCACTCTACTTCCTTCTCGGTCACTCAGTTTGTGAGGACAGACTGATCGAGGCAGGTTTACACATGTGCCTTATTCCTTATATTTCTCAATGATATGGACATCCAATGCAGTTCAATGATATTTAATTGAACTGCATGGGATGTTTAGTGCCATAGAAACGTTTTGTATCCATCACCTGACTTTTTTTTCTGCCTAGAGCCTTCTTTTGTCTTCATGCTGTAATGGTAGCCAGGAGTACTGATTAACCAGTGAGCAGACCTTGTAGACACAGGTTTTTCATGCTGCAGTCATTTGAAACAGTCACAGATGCCTTCTATGCCACTCTTGCATTGAAAGTGTCATTATTTACCGACTGACACTTCATGACAACAGTCATAAACATTCATAAAGACTTTCTTATGTTCATGACAGGTGTTATGTCATGTTTATAATAGTGTCATGTCAGTCTTATGCACACCCCGTCAAATAAAGTGTTACAGAAAATTTGAATATTACCTTTAACAATTAGGTCAACTTAAAAAGGGGTGTTAATATAAAATGTCTACCTATTTGGCAACTGTGTAGTGTCCAGTACACAGAATAAATACTTGAAAATAGCAGGAAAATTTTTAGGGCCATGCATTTGTAAAATGTTGGCAATTTTTAAAGTATCTTTCTGAAGCATAAAAATCTTCCTTGAACATACATATAAGCATGCAGTTAGTAATAAGCACATTTTAAAGTAGCGGCAGGTTTACTGTTGGGTTCTACTTCTAGTTTGGTTTCTCTAGACGAACACAGCCTAGGTTGTATATTAAAGCAGTTGCCTTCTTTCTGCCTGGATGGTTCTTTGAATGTAGTCTGCAGCTTACATCTTATTTTTTAGTTCTTCTTTGGGAACAGTGTAATGGGATGGACCTGCACCTATGCATCCTTCTTGTGTGTATCCACTTGTCTTCAGTAGTTAATTTAATCTCAGTTGTGCCCATTTGGCACAGCAGGAGTTTCCAGTGTTGTATCACAAAGGGATGATTTGCCAGGATCATAACTTTTTCGGTGGCATGAAAGGACACATGTTCAAGAAAAAGTACAAAAAGAAGTACAAATGGGTTACAGTTGGCTACTGATTTTCAGAATCTTTTCAGAAAAGCATTTCCAAATTTCCAATTAGTTAGATAATAACGTAAGGCTGTCGGAGCCTTAGGTTATGGGGTGGGATGTTATCCATTTGTTCTCTAAGGGGGCACAGCTCTCCTGCACAATGAAAACCCAGAACAATTTCAGTATTTTATAATACATATGTTAGAAATCCATATGTCAGGATATAAAAAACAAAAAGGCTAAAGGTGTCCTATTTTGTTAAGTGTGGTTAAATATGTCTTTTTTCATCCAGCTAACTATTTTTTTAAATCAATTCTGAATGTTTGCATTTCATAGAAATTGGTCTATGTTTCTTAATGATCTAACAGTGCCCTATTAAACATACCCAAACAATTTATAGAAGGGAAAAAAAAATCTGAAGTCTTGTGTCAGTTGACAAGTTTGTTTTCAGTCTGCACGATTTCTTTGGACACAGATCCACCGGGTCAAGTAAAGGCAATATCACAAGGTGAGCTGTCTTTTCTGAGAGTGGTGTGAGCACACCTATTTCATATGTTGTGTCCAATGGAACCTTTTCCCCCTGGCTGTTCCTGAATATACTTTAGGAAAAACTAACAATTGCTCAGAGACAGGATTTATTTGACCAAATTTGGCACGCTTTAATGAAGCGATGCATAAGAAATCATTTACCTAAACACATCTTTTGTTATTATTGCACTGTTCAAATGTAACCTTCATCCTGGTATGGCCCACATTCAGAAGAACATTAACCTGGACCAAAAAACATCTGCCACAAATTATTTTAGAAGCAAACAAAGCATATTTTTTGTCTTGTTTTTTTTTTTCCCTGCACACTTACAACACTTTCAAAACTGAAAAAGAACAGTGCCTTCACATATTTCTTCCCTCCCATTCTTACTCTTAAATTGGGAGGTGAGAAGTCGCAAACTTTTGATTGCCTTTTACTAAGTTAAAGTTGTGGCAGATAACTTTAAAAAGCATTTTCAAATGCTTTTTTGTAAAAGTTTTACATGTCTGTTAAAACTGTCACTAGGTCGTGACAGTGTAGTATGAGACAAATGATCTGTGAAAAAAGCTCCTATCTGCAGACATACATATCTCAGTCAGAAACAACCAATCAGAGCCAGAAGGAGGGTCTTAGCATTGTCAGTCACACATGTGAACATGCTGCTCACACCTTCCCCTTCTTTCCTGTAAAAATAGTTTTTCCTCCACCTTTTGGAGCAACTGCAGCACTTTCTTGAGCCATGCTGAGAAAAAATTCTCAATAAGGTTAAGAAATGAAGATAAGGGTGGGAGGAACTCCATCACTATCGCCTGATGATTTTGGAACAATGGAAACTGGCATGTCTTTGGACTGCCGCTTTCTCTGTTTGACCTCGTCCAATTCCTTGTCCTTTCCTTTGTTTGAAATGTAGCATTGTTTTGTGCTCTCCCTATATACACTATATACTTACCACTTGATAGTTTATGAGCTGCACCTTTGAGCTATTTCAGAAAACTGGTTGATTGTTGGTTCCCATGCCAGGTGGGAGTGAGCATAGCAATTGTCAGAATGGAGATATACACACTTTGGTCCTCATATTCAGCAGATAACAGTTCTTTCCCTTTGTTCACATATTTTGCTGCAGTCAAAAAAAAGATGCCTTGTAAGAATCCCTGCCTCACCCTCCTCTTTAAATTTTAAATAATAAATGATTCCTCCTTCCTGAACCTCTACTGTGGGTCAAAGCCTGATATATGGAAGCCCCGGGGGGACATATGGAAATAATAGCTTGGCCCAAGCCTGCACAAATAGGAGGTGAGTAGAGGCATAGAATGTTAACATCTTTTGACATCTCAAACAGAAAAACAAGGCACTGACATTTAAGCCTTTGTAAACTGCAAACCGAGACAGTTCGTGCTAAAACAAAGGAGAGACTACAACATGGAAATACAGGCCAGAGCTCTTACCATGATACCATTTCTTGTTAAACTTTGGGCAAGCAGTGAGATGTTTTCGCAATCACTAATCACCCCCTCTAAATATTGAATTTCTGTTCAATTGTTCCTTCTTTGCATAGTGTGGGCCAATTAATCCAACTTGGCTGCTCCCACTTTGAGGGCTAATTCGAATAATGGGATTGTGACTGAGCCTAGCAGAATGTGGGTGATCATGCTATTGCCAGGGGATAGAAGTTGTGCATAAAATACATGCTGTATGTTTATATGCATTGCTCAGGTGTGATTTTGTTTGCCCTTTTTCCAAAATAACCACTTTCAGATCTTGAAGATGCTTTTCATGCACTCTGATGTTCAGTTCTTTCCATAGACATCAACTTGACATGTTAGCAGCTTTATTTTCTCACTCTGAAACCAGTTGCATTTCCTTTTTCTGCTACTCTGAAATCATTGCCTGATTGAAATATCAACACATGTTTCACGCCCAGATTCTGACATAGAATGTTCCAGTAAGTTTCTCTTTGAATCTTTGCTTCAGTTACATGAAGTCCCTCAGTATCACTTCCTGTTGGGGCAGCATGTTCTTCTCATCTCCAAGCATCAGTGCTTTGCCCAATGCCATTTCTCTTCTACACATAGCATGTGAAGTGACATTCCAAAGAGACATTCACTTCCAGTTTCTGACCAGGGTGGTCTTTCAGTATTTCCAAAGCTTGTCTAAACTTTGGCAGAGAACTATAAATAAGCTTTATTTTTTTTGACAGTGGAGTCTCATGTGCTTCACTGGATGCATTAGTCATTGCTTTCAGGTTTTTTCTACAGGCCCTTACTTTTTGGACAACTCTTTTCAAATTATTTCCAGATTCCCTCGTCAGAACTCTTTCAAAGAAGCCCTTGCTGTAGCTGGTTTATAGTTAAATGATGTTCTTTCCACTTCTAGATTATGAACCCAATGACGTCTGAAAACAATCAGTATGCTCTGCAACAATAAGGCTCCAAAGCTCTTGAGAGAGGGCCCTTTTCTTGAAGATGCTTGGTAATGAGAGACATTTCCACTGGTATAAAATTGGACTCAACCAGCTAATACCCATTTGCACTAATAAGGGAAGGATTTTTTTCTCATTTACTAAACGATTTCAGCGTCTCCTTGGCTAATCTGTTTTTGTTTCTTTTGTATGTGTGGCTTATCTTATCAATATCTGGTGTGAATTCCATGTCCATTACCGAATTGGAGATAAATTTAATGAAAAATATGGCTGTGTTCAATACTTATCACTGTTGCATAAGATATCAATAAAAGTCACTAAAATTAAAGATTGTATAGCTTTGATGTTTGTATGTCAAATGTGTTCTTCAGGAAAAGAGATGAAACAAATATCCACCATGTCTTTCTTCCATGTGGCCAGTTCAGCAACCAAACACATCCTTCACTCAGTGAACTTCAACGTTCAGAGGCCATTGCTCGAGGAACTGCAAAGCGGCCGAAAGTGTTTCAAAAATGCGGAGACAAAAGGCAAGCAAAAGTGAGCAATTTAGTGTTGGCTGCTTTGTGAAGGACCTCACAGCCCACACAGCAATATTCAGAGGGCTAAAACACAAGCCAGGATTACGCTTATCAAGCATCAACTGTTTGGTCGCACAGACAAAGGCTTATTGCTGTGGGACAACTTAATGGCCTGTGGCTGAGTGCAAAGAGTGCCTCTTATAACAGAGAAAGAGGAGCTGCGGGTGAAAATAGGGAGGAGGGGGCCACAGCAGCACAATCACTACTTTCGATAATGATGAGAGCAAATGAAGGGATGAGCAGTTAGGGTTTGTTGAGTGGTATTATCTCTTTGGACCATAATGAAAAAGAAGCAGCACATGAACCATAGAATGAGAGACAGAACAATGGAAATCCCTCATCATCCAGGGGTCCCTGCGAGTTTTCAGAGCTAATAATAGCTGGGTGGATAAAAAGTCAGCTGGAAGCTTGCTATGAAGTGTTGAGATATTGTTGGCATATCACACACGTCTGTCAGCAACACACTGCAGAACAACACAAGGAGCTCTTGAACTTGGTTTACAAATGGTAGCTAAAAGTGGTGCAAACCTCAGGAATCTTTGGAAGCTGGTGACTGGCTTGCTTTCACCTAAATTATTTTTCATCTAAATTAACTTTTCCTCCAGACTTCAAATTTCTAACCTCTTTAAAGCCATCTTATCACTTTCCCTGTTTTCTTTTGAAGTTTATTCCATGTACCTTTTGAAGTTTGGCACTGAATCAACTTTATTTAGAAGTCTTTGTTTCGCTTCTCAGTTCTGCAAAGACATTTTCATGCTTATTAGAGGGTGCCTCACTTGGTTTTATAAGGAGTTAAAGACAAAGAGTGCTGGATTTATTTACATCTGTTGACATACCTGCAAACGACTGAATCCTCACAGTTCCCTGTACTCCACACCTTGCATTTGTTTTTCACAAAAACAGTGGGAGGTTGTTGAGGACCCAAATGCAGGCAAAGGGAGGCTGAAGTGGAACAAAAATAAAGCTGTTTAAATATACAAAACCCCAACTCATAAGAACAAAGGCAGAGGTTTTAAAATATGGACTGAATATCATGAAGAAATAATTAAAAATCAAAAACAGAAACATGGTGGGAAGGACAGACTGCACATGATTCAGGAGTTCCGACAATGTAGAGCAGACGAACAGGTCAAGAATAATGAAAACTGGTGTTTGCATAGGGAAGAGTGGAGAATAACCTAACATAATAATAATAATAATAATAATAATGATCATGGTTTGGGTGCTTCACAGTCACCACCCAGTAGCATGTCAAGTAGCGTAGCGCCTATTTTGTCGACCTGAATTTTATTTTATTTGAAATATGTTCTATACAAAACATGTGAAAACATGCTAATTTTCTCTTGAATTATTTGAGGTTACATTCCACAGAAGAATCCACAAAAAGGTGAATCTGCAATACTGTATTTCTAAAAGGCTCAGACTGCATCATATTTTTATTTCTAATGGTAACTAATATCCTGTTTGGAACTTGAGTCATTTGCTCATGCTATAAAATATGACCTAAGATCATGTCTCTCTGGGCTAACCTTGTTTTATATTCCACCATTACATTTATAAAGTATTATTTATTTCTTCCACAGTTGATATCTATAAAGGTTTAAAAAAATACTGTAATGGCACTGAGCATTTTTTTTTCTTTCTAACAGAAAACTTAACAGCTCATTTTTGTCATAGGCAAACACAATAAATCTAGATAACTGTGTAAGAGGCAAACATTTATTTTTTACTGTAATGCACTTTGTGCTTTTGTTGTCAATAACTTCCAGTTAGCAATTATAACATCACACCACATTTTGTATCTGTTGTTTTCATTTCTGTCTGTCCCTGCAGACAAGAAAGATCTCAGTCATCCACCTACCAAGAAAACCTAAATGTAGTGGAATCACGCTTCAACTATGCTGATCTCATACGGTGTGTTCAAGGACATTATAGATGAAGTTATATGATTTTTTTGTATGTGCACGTCTCAGGTTCAGTGGCAATTCTGTGAAATACAGTATTGCAAGCAAAATATGCAAGACACTTCGCATAGCTTGCGAGGCGCCTTGTTAATAATAGTTTGGCATAGTCAGAAAGAAACTCCACAGCATGATAATTGTGGTTCAACTAATTGTATTTTATAAGATGTCCAATCCCATTGCTTCATTTTGGAATATAGCCAAATTCATGTATTACATTTATCCTAGGATCAACATTACTCTGAATTCACCTATGTATTCTTCTAACAACCTAGGCGTGCTTCCAAATCCATCAGATATGGTCTCTCTTTGAAATCCATTCAGAAACTGCAGTCTATGCAAATCCTCTTCCTCTCTTTTTTTCTGTCAGTCTTATTTCTATAATCCTCAGGTCTATCTGTAGTATGCTCTCTCTGAATTTGTAAGTGCCACTTTCTCTCTTCTCCATATACTCTGACTGGCAGTGGTTGCCAATGGAGCTGAAGAATGCTGAGAGGACAATGAATTTGATACTGTTGCAGTGAGAAGTCTGCATAGGTCATGGCCATGAATGTTATAGAGAATGTACTGATCAACACTGGGAATAAGGTTTACAAATTAGAATTTTTTTTACACTGAGGCAACATTCAGACTCAAATTATCTCCTGAATATGATATTGGGACCAGATTATAAGAAGTTACATTTCATTCAGGGATATAATAGCCGTATTGTAAATCTGACTAAATAGATTAGGCCAATTATTGAAAACTTAAATAGACTGTACATGAGTTGATCAAAAGACCAAGATCATAGCTGTAAGATGTCTTATATATGTCTAAATCTGACTTTTGTGTCATTTTTAATCAAGCATTTACATTTTCATGAACTCCTCATGATAAAGGAAAAAGACTGTCTTTATGTGTGTCATACGGTGTGGTGGTTGTGGTGAGGAGAGGACGCCGAGACCCAGGTAAGATGGTGAATGAGATGGGTTTAATGATGATTAAGCTCGGAACAGTCCAGGACAGGCAGCACGGCAGGAAATAAGCACGCAGCTAAACGCCGGTAGCAACTGACAAAGTGGACTAAACGAGAGCATGCACAAACCAGGACTTGGCAGTTCCACTGGTGAGTACGACTAACGCAAGACAATTGACATATGTAAGACAAGGACCCGACAAGAGACAAAGACAACAGGTGAACTTAAATACACACGGGGTAATCAAGGGAACGAGAAACACCTGGGAACAATCAATGGCGAAGACGCAGAGACAGAGACTTACACAAAAACAGGACTGAACACAGAAAATCTCAAAAATAAACGCACAGAAACACGGATCATAACAATGTGACAGGGATGCACAAGTAACTCCCTTTGCAATAAACTATTGATATTGAGGTCTGATACGGTAAGATAGTTATTTTAAATGTATTAAAATACCCTCAGGGTTCAACTCAATTGTGTTTTGAATCCAAAACAGAACTGAAAAGAGGAAGCTTACAAAAATGGTCTTCACTTCTTTTGGTCAAAACAGCTAAACTCTTTAAGATCTTAAAATCAAATCAAATACATTTTTTTCTGATGAGAAATTTCCTGTAAGAACTGCTGGATTCATCTCAATAGGAGACATAAAAAGTCTTATTCATAATACCTGTTGAAATGTTGGTGACCTTTCAGACAACAATGCTGATCTTACTAGATGCTCTTACCTGGTTGTTGTAAATGTTTCCTAAAATCGTTTACATCTGGTCTGGGGTTTATTACAGTTTCCTTCCTTATGTCTACACTCTGACACTGAAAACGGGTTAAACAAAGCATGGACAGCCATATTATTGCAAAGCCACATGCACAGTTGAAAACTGATGAATTGTAAGTTTGTGCACACCAGTTTTCAAACTAAGGGAACCTATTTTTGCAGTCTTGTGTTTTTTCCCTCATGTAGCCTTGAGGGGTTACACAAACTATCTTGTGGTAATCACAAAAAAGCAAACTAAATGAAGTTAAAATATATGTAAAAATATATTAACATGCTGTCAGAATACAATATGAAAATTAGATATGACAGGCAAATATGAGATAATGAAATGAAAAGCTTGTCTCAGTGCAAAGTCACACAAAAAGCCATTTTAAAACAAGGCCCCTCTCAGATTCCAGATGAAATCTTCAAGTCCTCATATGTAGAGTTGATGTGTAACTTTTGTATAAAGTCTTTAATTTCATCTTTTCGTAGATCTAGGCAGAAATATAACCCCCCCACCCCCTCAAAAACAAAACAAAACAAAACAAAAAAAAACTCAAGTACATGCAATGAGAAAAGGAAGCTTGACTTAAAGTAGCACCATGTCATTCTGGTATGAGACAGAGCATCTGCGACTAAATCCAACCGTATGGACCTGCTGTCATCTGAACAAATACACTGCTCCATCAGAAACAACTAATCAGAACCAGGAGAAGCACTCCTCACAACCTCCCTCTTGCTCTCTGCTATGCTACAGCTGGTTCACTACAACAGAGGCTGCCCTGAATGCTCATGCTAGTTAGCATGGGCACCAATGACAGCAAATGAATGGTTTGCCTAGAACCATAAGTTATTTCTCCACCATTAACACGTTTTCTCACTGACAGCAATAGGGCATTCCTCCTGCCTGTGATTGGTTGTTTATGCCCCAGAGCAGAACATTTTTTCTAGGTACCTCAGGGAAGAGGAGAAGAAGCTCAGTATTTTCACAGTGTCATGATGTGTGGATGAGGTGGTGAGGAGAGATGCAGAGACCCAGGTTGTGATGAAGATGATTAATGTTAAATGTCAACGGGACAGCACAATGAACACAGGACGCACGACGAGGATCCGACAAGAGACAAAGACAACAGGTGGGACTAAATACACCGGGAGGGTAATCAAAGAAACGAGACACAGCTGGGATCAATCAACAGGGAAGACAGAGACTCGCAGGGGAACAGGCTAATAAACACAGGGTAGTCCAAACACAACAAGGGTGGGCGGAGGGGCGCTGGGCGGGGGGTAGAGTCCAAAATTAAACGAAAAGCAACCCATCAGGGTGGGCGGAGGATCGACGGAGGGAGGGCTAGAGTCCACGGGGAATAAAAACAGAATACTCAGTCCCAAAAAACAAAACAAAAAGCACAGTCAAGGCGGAGCCTCCCATAAACAGTCTGGCGGGCGTCGCTGGCGCAGGAAGCGGAGTCCCGGAGGCGGGTCCGGTGGGCGACGCCGCCGCCGCAACAGGAGGACCCTCGAAGGCTCTGGAAGGCCGGCAAGAAGGTCGGCTGAAGGCTCGGACGGGCAACTCCGGAGGCTGCTCACCAGCAGCCGGGGCACGGGCAACTCCGGAGGCTGCTCCCTCACCTTTTCTGTGGTCGGATCCTACTGTCATGATTTGTAGATGACGTGGTGAGACGCAGAGACCCAGGTTGTGATGAAGATGATCAATTTAATGTTAAATGTCAAAGGGACAGAACAACGGGGAGCAAAACGAACACAGGACGCACGATGAGGATCCGACAAGAGACAAAGACAACAGGTGGGACTAAATACACTGGGAGGGTAATCAAAGAAACGAGACACAGCTGGGATCAATCAACAGGGAAGACAGAGACTCACAGGGGAACAGGCTAATACACACAGAAAAACCTCAAAATAAATACACAGAAAACACAGATCACAACACACAGATTATCTGTCTCATATTACATTGTCACAACATGGCAACAGTTTTAACTGATATGTAAAAATGTATTCTTATGAGATGTATGTACTGTAGCTTTAACTTGTATAAGACAATAATATTTTTGCATTTTTTTTCCTAACATGATCAAGTGTAAATAATAACAAGGAGATTAGTCAGTGGTTCTCTCATATACTAATACGCACAATGTACATTCACAAGGCTAACATTGGACACTGCCTTCAAAAGAACATGCAATGAACCAAAAACAAGCCATTACTCTGTATATTGATATCCCAATTGGAGTTCTAATTCTAATGCTTCTGCTTTGTTGACTCGTGGTCCCTGACTCTTACAAAACCCTTACATGCACAACAGCAAAGAAAGAAGAACCAACAAAGCATTGCATAACACAACATAGTTCCACACAGAAACACTCAAAGGGAGGCAGGTTGATCAGCCATGCTTGATTTGTGTTTGTTCCCAACGTGACAGACTTTCCTGTGGAGTCTGTGGCAGCTGAATACTAAAGAGGCAGAAAGGCTGTGATCTAGAGAAGACGTGCAGGTCTAAGTCACCTCCTCAGAGACACCAGGTGCTTTGACGAACAAGGGAAGAAACACAGACTTAGACGTTATTCATTGATACCGCCCACTGAGCTAAAGAGTTTCAAATGGGGGGAATTACAGGATCAATAGTGTGATTAGCAGAGGCCTTGTAGCTATAGTGTGTTGTTGGCAATCCATTGCATCATGCTAAACCCAGGGGACAGGACAGCTGCTGCTCTTTCCAAGCATGAGAGCCTGAGGAGGAGGAGAGATAGGTGAGAGAGAGACTGAAGCAAGTCAAACTAGTGAAACCAGCAAGGCAAAGCATTTAAATCAGATGAACAGAAGATGTTTGCCCAAAAACTCTTTTAGTGTATACAACTTCTTGTGATTCTGATGTTTATTTAATCTAAGGTTTAATGCTAAAATTGTCTGTTCCTGTAAAGTGCTAATTCAATTAAAAAGTCTGTGATTTACTGTACCATTAGTACAACGTAGAGCAACTGGGTTTAGGGCAGTCTTCTTCTTTACTCTCATCACTCTGATCATTACCTTAGTGAGAACCTTTTTTTATTCATGAATGAAAAAAAAAAGCATGGATTCTAAAACACAAATGTTGGAGTTCTTTATGGATAAGCTCAGCATGCATGATTCAAAAATGCATTTCTAACTGAGGTGATCAAGCAATGTGGTGAATCATTTTGCTGTCTTTCAACAATATAAAGATGTGCTTCAGAAATATCAACATGCTCCTTTAAGAAATGTCACGCTGAACATCACTGTTCCCTCATACAGTGATATGTGGAGCACCTCAGGACTTCCAAGGTAAAGAGCAGTTTCTACCATTTTCTCTTTCTCTATGTCACTTTTGTGACAGTGTTCTGTGGACAACTGTCATCTGATGCAAAATTATGCAAATTGCTTACACCTGCTTAACTTGATAGGCAGTTGTGCAGTGGCATATAATTAGTGCTATATGCTTTTATAAATGATATGCTGAGATGGAGTAGACTGGGCAGCAAATGATGTGAAAAATTTTTGAGCCAGCAGTGGGATCAGAGTTACTGTAATTGTGCATGTAAGTAACATAAGCATATTCATCATTATTGTTATCTGTAATCAATCCTAAGTCAAAATATAATTGTGTTAATGCAATGATGACACAAAATAAAGTTTTTAAATGAAAGCTTGCATATATTTATTAAAAATCTCACTATGTCCTGAGTCCTGATAAATATGACTGAGATAATCAAGCTTCCCTGCCTCCTCCCTTGCAAGTGGTCCTATTACCCTACAACACTGCACCATGTGCAAACAACCAATCATAACCAGCAGGAGTGTCTTTGTACCGTCAATCACAATTGTGTAGGTACTGCTCACATAATTTTCCCTCAGAGTGCCCAACCAGCATTCAAAATGCAGAGACTGCTGTGCTGCTGCTGTGCTAATGGCAGAGAAATATCAAATTCACTGGAAAACTGCTAATTTCCTGACTGTCACCTGCTCAAGAAATCAAGACAGGTAAACAAAACAAGGGGGTATGACTTGTAACATGTGCTTGTTCAAATTATATATATATATATATATATATATATATATATATATATATATATATATAATTCCTTACTGCAGTTTTAACTGGGCTGCATCACTAGATCAGTTAACACTACTGACTTATAGCAGAAAGGTGATGAGTTTGAAACCAGGCCAAAGCCTTTCTTCATGAAGTTTGTGTTCTCTCTGGGTGCTCTTCCTCCTCACAGAGTCCAAAGACATCCATCTGTATGTGTGCGTATGCGTGTGTGTGTGTGTAGGTGTGTGTGTGTGTGTTTGAGCTTCTATTTGTGCTGTCTGTCTTTGTGTTGCTCTGTGATAGACTGTTGACCTGTCCTTGGTGTTTCCAACTTCTCTCTCACTGACTGCTGAGGAGAGCTACACCAGCCACTCTGCAGACTTACAAGGATTAAGTGGGTAAAGAAAATGGACTTTCATCCAATTTAAATATTGGATTTTTGACATTCAAACAACTGCACATAGATTTAAAAAAAAATTGTTTGGGAAGTTGAACATATTTTATTCATGGATCTCTAAGCATAAATAATGCTAGGTAAATCAAATGTCTGCATTCACTTAGATTGCAGTTGGAAAGCATTGTTCCAACAAGGAGAGCAGGCCCAGGAACAGTTTGCCTTAATAGCTTGTTGCTTCAAACATTTATGAGGAGGATGATAAGGCTGGACACATCCACGCAAAGGCCAATTTTAATAACTGCGTTGCATGGGAAACTACTTGGTGGAAAACTGTGTTTACATTAATTAATATGTTTTCTGACAGATTAGTATAAACATACTGAGCTGATGGCGCTGAGAGTCGGCGCCATCTTGTGAACAAAATGGAGTTAAATTGACAGAAAACTTCAGGAAATACTGAAACTTGTATGCTACATCAATATGGAAATATAAAGACTTTGAGAGAACAAAATATATGTCGGAGGAAATAACTCAGACTCTGTAAAGATAACATACTCTGCTGAGCAAAGTGGAAATACCTCAGGGAACATTTGAAATGAGAATTGTTGGAAGTCAGTATGCTATAAAATCCCAACCGTCCTTGGACAGTTTGTGTGGAGTTTGCACGCCTCACAAAAAAACCTACAGTTTTCTCGAGTATATAGGAGCCTTCAGTGGTTGTCACCACTTTTCTTAGGTTACAAAAGTGAAAGTAGACTATTCATTTTACAATGAAAAGTGTAAAGAAATCCAAAATAATTTTCCTTCTGGCTTGAAGCTAACTCTTTAATCAAATATATTAAACCATTACATTAACTTTGCAAACTTTACAGGTAATATATATATATTTTTTATACAATTTTAATTAGATGCTGTCCTAGTTCAGCGAGGTGCTGGATCCAAACACTGACACGTGGCAGGCAGAAATATTGACAGGGGAATCTATTGAAAGTAAAAAGATTAAACACTGGTAGCAAAAGAGAGAGATGAGGCAACAAACTTTTAAGGCATGAGGGAAGTAAACGTGTTGGAGTAAACAGACATAGCAACAGGTGAAGGAAAAAGTAAAAAAAAAAATCTATCAGAGTTATGAGAAGAACTAAGAAGAAATTAATGAAAACTAGCAGCCATCCTGCGTGGTGATTGTTAGTTGTAATACAGATATATTACTATATGAGACTGCAACTGTGAAGGTGTGGAAGATTAGAGGCAATTGAAGAAATATTTTTTGAAATAGCATTTTAGATTGTGTCTGGGTACCATCGGTGAAAACAAAAAAAAAAAGACTGAATTCATACAAGAAAATACAGGGAACCAAAGAAGAACCACTGCATTCCAAATCAACCCCAAGAAAGATTCAACCTCAAGATATAAGGTCTCACAAAAAGTACAAAACAAACACAAAACGAGCAAATCAGCAAGTGAGCCTTATAACCACAACTATAATCAGTTTGTAATATGTTGTATTTTATATTTTATAGAGGAAAATTTGAGATCCCTCTCCCGTAGAAAAAATCATTTCCACAGTGTTTCGCACATATATTTACACCGAAAGTAACATTGTTGTAGTTTTTTTTTAGATTCCACATTGCTGCATTGATGGTGTTTGCTAAGTATTCTCTGAACCAAGCTGCTGAAAAATGTAGCTTGTCATGTTGCACCTGTCCTGGCTGAGAGTGCCAAAAAAGTCCTATAAAACACAATGTGTGCAGTAATCAATTTGTATGCAGCATAGGACTTCTATGAATTGAAAGAATGGATGAGGAGAATAAACATGATGGTACATTAGTTTTAATTAAGATTCTCACTATCGCTTGTAAATAAATTTTAAAAAAAATATTTGCCTCTGATGCATGTTGTTTTCATGTGGATCATCTGTATGTACAATGCTTAGACAGATAGTTTGATTTTTTTTTCCCCCGTGTTTTTCTTTCAAATAGTGTTTGGCAATATTTTAAGGTCACAACTTCCGTGTATGCCAGACCATCATCAATCTTAATTCTAAATGTGATATCAGAGTATTATGACATAAATCTTTAGTGTCAGGTTCAGTGAGGCATAGGCACTTTCCACCTTTATCAAACTCCAAAATTAAAAGACACCTTTAAGACAACTTTTAGAGCCAAACACTAAATGACTTTGTCCTTGGAAACCCAGGGAATACGCTTCAGAGTGAGTGGATCAGGCATTTATCTCTCTTTATCTTTAATATTACTTTTTTTTTTTTTTTTTTGGTGTAGTTTGGCTTCAGAACCATTTGACTGCTAAAATAAAATGCCATCCCAAACAAACAGCACTAAAACACAAGTTCATGACATTACATTAACTATAAAAAAAAATATCCTCGATGGGTCCAAACAGAGAGCGGTTTTACACCTCAGCAAATTTGCACCGGTGTGGACAAGAACATATTTAAAGTGCTGAAGCATAGAAGCTAAGCTCCCCTTAAATTGCACACCAGCAACGCTCTGTCCCCTGCCCTGTCAGTATGGCACTATAGCATCACCAGTGTACCTCAATTCACTCCAGTCTTTATGCATTTAGTGCTGCTGTCTCTGTCTCACTGACTGAATTTCATTATAGCATACTATTACACAAGCAAGCTGCTGGGCTGGCCTCGGGATGAGAGGACCAATCAATACAGTCAGTGTGTGCCCCCTCTAATCTCTGTCGCCTGTGTCAGTGTGGCTATCTGTAATAGATATTAAGGATTAAGGGGACCCTTCTTAAGACACTTCTTCACTGAGCACTGGCCGGTCAGCAGAACCCATAGGGGGTAGCCCAGGTCAAGCTCATCCTCTCCTTATGCAGCGTGAGCTACATAAGAAATGCCAGGAAAACGGTAAAAAGTGGCATACTAACATAAAGGGGAGGAGATGAGAAAACATGAACAAGGTTATGCCACTACTGATGGGGGTGGAGGAGGGCAAAAGAGCAGCTGTGACACAGAGTGACAGCCAAAGAGGAGGGGATAGGACGTCAGAGTGCAGAAAAACTGTGGATAAACAGAGAGTGAAGCGAAGTGCAGCAAATAAAGATAGAGGAAGAGGAAGGGAGAGAGATGAGCAGAAAGGAGGATAAGCAGCAGGCAGCAAACGCAAGAGCCTATGTAATTTCTCTAATCCTCCTGGCATTTATACTTTCACCAGACAGATAATAAAAATGAAAAATAAAATGGAAAACCTTCACCCTCAGACTGGGCACAGGATTTTTTTAATCTGTTGCACTGCTTAACTTTTTTCCTCCCCCCTTCTTCCACAATGCCTCAGTGGCTCTGCGCTGAGTCAGCTGAATTCTATTTGGGATATTACTTCATGTCAAGGCAGATGGCAGAGGTGACTCACTACAGGCTTGCTACATTAATGACAACAGACAGACGTGTGGATAAATGGAAAGATACATTTCAAATTATTCAAACCCCTTCAGCAAATGAGTTTTTTTTTGGGGGGGGGAGGGCTGGAACCTAACTAGAATTTTAATATCTCAACAAAACTATGGTTACAAATGGTTTCTCATAATGATAAACAAAATGCTACTTTTACTACTGTAGTCTCAACGTTATTCGGCCAGTGCATGGCAAGTATCTTGGATTTTTCAAAGCAACAGCTGCATTTTCCTGCTAGGATCTGCTGCAGAAGTAATGCAAACTGCAGCTATACCCAACATTTTGGTACTCCAAAAACTATTAATTCACTCTTCATGGGCAGAGGCCTCCAGTTTCTTAATATTCTTGTGTTTGCATCCTGCAATTACCTTTTTCCAATCCCACCAGATATTTTCAGTCAAGTTCAAGTAAGGTGAGTTTAAAATAACAGCTTTTCAGTTGCTTTTATGACACCAAGCATAAGGCAAGTTTCAACTTGCTTATAGGTGTCAGGTCTTTTTCTACCAGGTGTTCTGATCTTCAACTGAATCTAACTATCCCTCTATATACTACAGTTTTTTTTTTTTAGAGACTGAGGAAGCAAAGCAGCTCTAGAGCATTACTGAGCCACTGGCATAAACTACAGTAGACATACTGTTCTTTTCTGCACATGCTTCCAACTGTATTTCAAGGAACATTAGAGCCTTGTTTCTCTTGACAGTGATATTTAGATCTTGCAATGAAACATTAACAATATTCTCAACATTTTAGATAGATAGATAGATAGATAGATAGATAGATAGATAGATAGATAGATAGATAGATAGATAGATAGATAGATAGATAGATAGATAGATAGATAGATAGATCGATCACTATTTTCCAGTATGACCCAAAAAATCCTGGAAAGTGACATATTTTATGTGTTGAACTTGTCCATCTCTGTACTTTAGGATCCTTTTTTATGCCTGAATGATTCGTCGGGGTAAAGTGGTTTAAAAGGGACAGCTGCTAGACTGAAAATAACTATAGTTAAGTGGAGAACTAAAAACAAAGTTCAACCAACCTTCAGCAAACCAGGAATCATGTTGATCAACATTTAGATGCAAATTATAATGCAATCCGACTTCTCTGAAGCAAAATATAGAGAAGTTGATACTTTGCAGAGTGTTTTGGTTTGGGCTTCGTCAGGTGTGTACAGCCCAAATTATTTGGTGAACACAGTTTTATGCAAAGGGAATTTAATCTTTATACATACAGCTCGTATTAATCTAAGAAATTCGTTGACATGTTCATTAATAATTTGCAAACTATTCAAGAGAAAGTGAATATTTTCAACTTCTTGTGAGGATTTAAATTCAGCTGTGTGCCGTGCCAATGGATCAAAAGGGCTTTTCCCTGTTGAGGGAAAAATTAAGATGAGAGGAAATTGAAGTACTTTTTAGGTGGTACATAAAGCCCTTTGCAGATACTTCTGGACTCAAACAAATGTGGCCCTCGTTTTTTCTAAGCACATCACAATTAACCCAGAGTACAAGCAGGTCAGAAAGAAGTTATTTCAGTCATTTTCTGCTGTTTCTACACCTCTGATGATGCCAGTGCCCTTAAATCTTCTTGAATACCCTTTGAGTGATTGGATGAGCAGAGAGCCAAATTAATGTGGGTGTATCTGGCCGCAGGCATGCAAATCTAATTGGAAAGAAGAAGTACATTTAAGGCAAATGTACCCATAAGAATGTGATTAATAGAAACTAGATGAAAAGCTACAGCCCTCCACTCCACATTGTTCTGACCAAAATCAAAAAAACTTTTTTTTTACAAGTATTGCAGTAATACTTGCAGAAAAAGTCATTTGCTTATTTTTCAGACATTTGTCTGATTTGAGCAATAGTTTTTCTACTGCAGTACAGATTGCTTTCATCTCCAAAAACAGAGTACTCGGCTAAAGAGCAGGACATTTCATCCATAGTTTAATTTAGGGCACACTTTAAACTTAAGACATAATTTTAACTAAAACAAGAAGGAGGAAGCCCTGTTAAAGTATTTTTTCTAGGGTCAAGATCATCATATTTTAAAGCCATGAAAAATAATTTTTAAAGCAATAAACGATAATAAAAATAACCAATCAATTGTTCTTCAAAGCTAACAAGTACTTTTTAACAATACATAGGCTTTAGGCACATCTCATGAAGTAAGTACCATATATGGACATTGATGTGTAATCTGGATGGACAGATATGCAACAGTGACTTTGACTTGAAATTCAAGTTGGAGAATATGCTGGCGATATACACTGTTACTCACAGATGCCTGAGTTTGACATTCAAAACCTTAAAGGGAAAAGTTGTGAAAAGCATAATATTTAACTTTAACATTCCCATGTTAAAATTAACAGGACATAAGGTCTGTTTTTATCTATCTGTTTTTATGAATAGCATTGTTTGAACCCACTTAACATTGTAAGTATAAACAGGCAAGACAAAAAGTACAAAAAATAAGCACTACGTTTGATGATTAAGAAAACTAAATGCAGCACTACAATGGTTGACATTTTTAAAATTCAGGGAAAGATTTTCTGCTTTCCCAGAACCATTTTTTTCACCCTTTAAAATCATGTTGATTTGGTCACATAAAAAACAATTTCACCGAGTTCAGGGATGATGCTGACAAAAGCAAAATTCTCAATTTTGAATTAAAATAAGCAAGAAAGTCCCATCAAATTATTATTTTTTTCAATACAACTGGAATATAATAGGAACAGTATGTCACCTTGATGGTGTTCCAGTAGCGATCAGGAGAGTGCAAGCTTCTTGTCCCTGTGGAGGCTGTACCGTCACTAAAAGCCCTGACAGAGTTTTTTTTTTTATTTTTTTTTAAGACTTTTGCCCCCATTTTGCTGTTTCAGTATAATGCCTTTACAGCTATCCAAATCAGTCCTATCCAGCTATCCAGTTCGTTTATCCTGGGAGCAGAAAGATCTTCCAATTCTAAGATTGAAGTTCTGTTCACACTACTACCATGGACATTAAATAATTTACTGCTCCTCTTTTTCTAACAGTAGCCACCCAGTGAAAGTAAAGAAAGCCCACTGCTTTCCATTGACAGAAAGGTATTAGGGTATACTCTGAGGCTTTTCTCATCTCTTCATTCGAACTCTGCAGTCTTCTTTTATTCTGATTATGAAGAATAAATTCTAAACCACTTCCAACTCATCCAGCTCCATCAGGTGCTGATAAGGAACTTCCAATTGGTCAATCATCCTTGGGTCAAGCAAGTCATTTGCCTAGGAAGTCTGTTACATTTGACTAGGAGTGCCATCAAACTCTGCTGTGAACCAAAAAAAAGCTAACACTGGTCCACCTAAAAACCTAGATCATGGTTTGGTTGAACCAAACTAGTGCGATTCAAATACATATGTACAAACGGACCACAGACTGCTCCAAAAGCAGGAAGTGGACTACAACACCGGGTTTTCTGATTTATATAACCCAAAGAAATATGCAAGAAATTGTCAGGAAATTGCATTCTCTGTGGTCTTATACGTCACAAATACATACTGAAAGAAAATTCATTTTGAAGAAGCCATGAGTTTATGTCATTTGTGATCTTTTCAGTACAGTACACAGTTTCAGAATGGAAATGTACTTATTTTGCAGAGCACTTCTGAAATGCTCGGACACATATCAACAGTGCCAGTGGAGGTGGATGGTGTTTGGCAAGAGAAATTAGTCTTGAAGATGTTTTCCATTCCCAGACTGAGGCATGAATATTTAGATTTTCTGACGAGACTGAGTGCTCGGTTGTGATGGGTGAGCTAACTAACACTTTGGAGTTCAGCAGCTGAATATGCCCATGAGCTTTATTGAAAGCATTTCATCCTGATCAGCTGTAACAAATCAGTGAAAAGTCAGATGCACACACTGCTTCCAATTTCACACATTGCCTAAATTAAAAAAAAAAAGCTTTTCTGACTGTGCATTTGCACACCAATATTTGACATGATCTGAGTGACTGCTAGTATATCAAATCTTGTCTGTTGTAGCTGAAAGTTTAAAAAATGGGCTAAGTGTTGTGCTCAGCGGTCAAGCTGACTACTGTGAGTACAACAAGGTACTTTCTCCCTTCTATGGATTTAAATGATAAAGCACAAACATATATTGCATATGACTTTGGTTTAACAGTATACATAAACATTGCACTTCTGCAATTTTCTCTGAGCAGCAGCTTTGTTTTTTCAATTTGAGCTCAGAGTTTGTTGAGGAAGAAGACGTCTGACTTTTGTTTTTGGAATTTTGCTTTGGACGTTCCATTTGATTTTTCCAACTCCAAGTTGGATGTTTACAAAAACTGTTTGATTGGAGGATGTGTTTTCTGTAAAGGATGATGGAAAGATCTGTCACACTTTTAATCTTTTAATCTGAATTAACATAACTCCAAAAATCCTTATTTTGGCCAGAAAGTAGGCTTGCTGAAGCGCATCTTGAGTTGCTGTGAGAGCACTGGGAGACGGCCACTATCGCTGGCGTCATGTTCAACCGCTGAGAGTAATTGCAGAAGTCATTATCAGGGCCTCCTCACATTAACTACAAGATTGACAGCTAGAGGTTGATCTAGATGGCTCCAATTTCCAGAAAACATTGTTGTAATCACACTTAGACCAGGTCAGTTTGAGTGGCAGAAACAGCAAAGCAAGTGTTAATGTTGGCACAGACTGTTCCGTGAGAAGAGCGATGGAGATGGCACTTGAGAGGAAGAGGGTAAGATAGAAGGAGCTGGTAGACAAATGACAATGCAAGAGGTGGAGGACCTGGTGCTATCCTACGGAGGAGGTAACACACAAGCAGCTTTGTTTTTTCAGTTTGAGCTCAGAGTTCAAGCTACTGATCTGATCTGGAAATGTTGACGACCCAGCCAGGGCCGGATCAACTCTGATTGAGTCACGTAGGAGGGTGTGTGATGCTGTGAGGTTTAAAACACCCAATGATCCTAGAGTGAAGATGACTCTGAGTGGCACGTTAGGTGCACCTTAGAAACACATCATTACTTATTTGTTCACAGGGAATATCTCCTTTAAAAAGTGTTTCAATTATGTCTAGTGTCATTGAACAGTCACTAGTCCTGGAACAATGCAGGGTGCAATAACAAAAATTTGGATAACTGCTGAAACACAATATATCCTAAGACCCTAGGCAGTGTGCTAATTAAGCACAGTGGGATTGGGCTGAAACACTGGGCCTAAAATAACACGACATGTAATTAAAGCAAACTGGAGGTAAAATATTCTTTGTGACAATAGTCTGCCATGTTGTTAAATTATGCTGAAGTAAATATGTACTCAAACTTCCCTTTTCACAGTTGCTGTAAGCATACATGTAAAAATGTTCCATGCAATGTCACAAGTGAATACATTTACAGTCAAATGAGTTGCTTGGTGTCCTGGAAGCTGTGGTCAACTATTCAATTTTTGGTTTTACAGATCAGAGAAAATTATGCCCCTTGTGGTCTAAAAGTCGAATACTTATTGGCAGCCATTCAGCAGGCTGCCATGTGATGTTTTTAGTGAGAAATGCATTTCAAATGAGCACTCTAAGCTCCAAATGAATGACTGTCAATTTGCAGGTAAAAAAAAAATGTAGCTGATTTTACTGGTTTGCTGCCTCCATAATGATGCAATCATTATGGAATATAGGATATTTGCCATATCCTATACATTCTGTTTCTTTAACTTTTTTAAGCCCAGTACAGTAGACTCTCAAAATGTAATTCTGAAATAAAGTGAAGTAATTAATAGCTTGGTCTGTTAAGATGAGATGTTAAAACTTTACATTTTATTTGAACAATCCACCAACCTATGTTTTCAATTATAAGAGTCAAGTATTTCCTATGGGTCTGTTTTTGGGAGTGCAGTCTCTTCTGTCATCTGTTGTAGCAGCAGAAACTGAACAAGGTGATAAACACCTTTTTGGAAATGCTCTGGAGCTGGAGCAGAGTTTCACCAGTCAAATCCACTCTAACACTAACAAGTAAGACTTTTGAAAGAAACTTGAATAGTTTAAGATACAAAAATATTCCTCTGGAATTAATAAAGTGTTGAATTAAATTATTACTCTTTCTTATTATATATTTTTACTCAGAAAACCAAAATTATCTCATGTTATAAAGATGACTTCATAAAGGAAACCCAGCAAACTACTTTTGGCATAGCTTTGGTAAAATAAATAAATAAATAAATAAATAAATACAAAAACATTTTGAGTAGTTTAAGTGTTATTTTTTTCAAGACTGCAATCAGTCTATTGCCCCCTACTGGACACGAGACGAAATGCAGCATAATGGCACTCAAATTGGTTTTAATTTACATCTCCACTGTGTATTTTTGTTATTTGTTCACATTAGGCTGTGAAGCAAAGAATAAGCATCGTATTGCATTCTTTAATTTCATTTTATTCATACATCTCTTATCTCAAATACACATTTATTAAAATATTTGACTTCCATTTGTGTTACGACAACTAATGCAGAGCAGTAAAACCTGCAGCTTTGTCTGCCCTAATACTGTTTCTTTGAATAAAAGTGGATCAATAGGCTTGGCCTTTCACAGATGATCTCCACAGGTCAACAAAAAGCTGAGGGGGAGGTAAAAGTGTCAGTTTGTGCTCAGACAAATTCCTCTTCAGCTTTGCTGGCAGCTTCAGTTGTGCTGGGGTTGTGCCTAGGGGGAAGTACATCTTTGCTTAATGTCTTCCCTCGATGGAGCAGGAAGATAGTTTGTTTTATTCCTGTCATGGCCAGTTGGGGCTTTGCTCGATGTTGAGATGCCATAACACATAGCGATAATAATATAGTGATGGTAATAGCAATAAAACACCTTTGTCACACCACTCAGGCACATTAGAGTATAATGGATTAGCCTGGGTATTATTTTTCCCTTTTTTGGCTATACTTCATTGCTTCTCTGCACTAAGCCAGGCTCATTGCATATTCTGCAACACACATATGGTCTTGCATTAAAAATTTGGAGGTAAATCCAGAGTTATGAAGCAGCAAGAACAGCACTTGGAGGCCCAGTGCAGCAAAACAACTTAATGTCAGTCACTAATCTAGTTGCAGGTGTTCAAAGGAGCAGAGCTCAATTAAAGCAAATTGGCTTCCACACAGTTATTTAAATTAGTTTAGAATCAAACCCCCATAAACTAAATATGCTTACCTTGGCAAAATCCCCCCTTTCCTCCTCACTTACCAAGACACTGTCGAGAAGGGAGGAGCTGAAATAAAAATGAATTGACATTTAAATCAGTCTGGAATGTGAGCAAAAATGTGATCAGGGTCTGTACTCTCCCCGCTGCCTTAATCAAAGCTTGGATGTGATGACACCCACCCCATACGGAGGTTCCTGGCTGGTATCTCAAGAGAACCCCAAGGTAATAAGGTATTAATTCACTGCCCACACTGCAATTAGACATCAATTAAAAGCACCAGCAGTGTCCTACACAGACGGACTTTAAAACTTGTTTCAAGACTTCTAAACTTCATTTAGAAGTCTTGTCCTTAATGGATCACTGACCATTAAGGTCAATGTTTTAACGTTAAGAAACTGGCAGAACTTGGGCATCAAACATGTTAAAACTACTAGGTGAAAAACAGTCGAGGTTGAGTAATTTATGGAATGTATACAGTTCTGGAATGGTTCAATGCAACAGTCTCGGGTTATGAATTTCAAAAAGTGAGTTAATTTGTATCATGCATAACTAAATTATTATACATAAATAACTCAAAACTTTGATTAAAATGAATGATCAATATGTCTCCTTTATTCTCATGAGATAGAAAGGATGGGGTTAGGTTACAATGGGAAAGAGAACACCCTGGACAGAGCAATACACCCATAGACCCACCACACATAAAAGGTCTTTCAGAATAGACGTAACATTGCATATCAAATGCAAGAGAGAGCTTAGGGGGAGACAATGGACATAAATATAGCTGTTTAGAGCTTTATTTTTATTGTTTTTTATTATTAATGTGTTGCACAATTTTGTATACTTTGGTCAGACAGTTTAGCGCTTCTCATTTAGAATCTTTGCAGGTCAGGCCATTAGTGGCTGAAATGTTGCTGTGTATTAACAGACTCTTTCTCTTGTGTGCACTGATGTTATTAACACATGACGTTATTTTATTATGAATAATTATATAAGACATTTTACTATTTCTCAGTTCCGTTTTTATCCTTTGGAAAGGTTTTACTGAAGGCACATCAAAATGGGAAAAAAAAAAATCTTTATTTTCCCACTGAAATACTGTAAAACAAAATTGGAAGTGCCATCCTGAGATCAAAGCCGGGTACTTGTAGTTGGAAATGGTGGTCAGTGAAAAATGAGTCTCTCCTCTACCCCTACAAACTGGGTCACTATTTTTGACTAAAACTGTCTAACTTCTGTCCAGACAGAATGAACCCAGCATTCTGGGTAAAGAAATAGGCCAGAGTTTAGAACAAAATACTACATTTTGCTGCTTTTTGATGACTAGTACATTCTTTACTTCATCCCACTGTTATTTAAAGTAATCTTAGAGGTGAGGAAGCACAGTCTTCTTTTCCCAAAGTGATAATGAGGCTTGGTGATCTCAGGATTCAGCAGGTCTGAAAATCTTAACAGGAAAATGGCACATTTTCCTCTCAAGCTTGAATGAATAATGCAACCTGCGGTAGCAAATAATCAAATCACTTTAAAAACCATTGAATTACATGCGCTTCTGTTGAAATGTGAATTTTAATTCAGTCGTCTACGTTATGAATGTTCCCCAATGAATAATTTGTCTTTGCACAGCCAAGGCTGTAAAAGTATGAAGGAAGACTGACAATGTAGTTGAATCTGACAACTTGAAACTGAAATGTCACGCTTACTTCTTTTCTTTTCAATTCTTATTTTTTGTTTGTTTACTTGCTTTAACCTTCTCTTACATTTTATCTCCCATTCACCATTTACTTTGTTTTTCTTTGGATATTGATTTTTCTCCTTTTGTCTGCTTGAATATCTCTCCCTACATCAAATTCACTGGTCCAGTGAAGAGGAGGATCAGTCAAAGTACTCTATTCACATCATTTCAAATCTGGCTTATTTTCTCTTCATATCTTCTCTCTCAAACTCTGGACTTCTTCCCTATATCGGCAGAGACTCTCTTGTGGCCTGAAAACAGATCAGTCAATCATACAACTACATCCCCTGCCCTCCCAATCTCTCTATTTTCCCCATGATTTTATCTCGGTCTCTGCAGACTCTGTCTTCTGAATGCCGGTGTGCCTATAGTTTCTGCTTGTTTTGTCTGCGTGTCTCTTTGTGTGGCTCGCAGCGTCTCTCTGTTTAAGTTGATCAGTGGATCAGTCAAATCCAGTGGGAAATGAACAATGTGTTAACAGGCCAAAGCACCTGTGGGAACGATGACCACTGCCGACACAGGAGGCCAGTTGTGTCTAAACGATGTCCACTGTTGGTCATGAGGGGAAAAAAATAAAACAACAAGAGATCTGCGCAGTCAGAAACCAGCTCCTGAGGTTGCAGACAAATTTAGGAGAAAATTACAGCCAGTGGGAGTGTTGTGATATTTAATGAAGCTGTGATTGCTGTCTTTTCTTTCATCACAACTTGTGTTGAGCAAAGTTTTAGAGCCAAGAATAGTAGTGGCCTCAAACGGAGCTTCAGGTCGAATCAGAGCTCGTTGAATTATTGTGCTTACTAAAAAAAAAAAAAAGAAGTGCAATGTGCTGTGCAGACTTCAAAGTACATATCTTGAAAGAGCAGTTTTTGTCTGAAATGATAAGATGAGATACGGGAAGCTGCAGTTGGTAAACTTATTTAAAGAAAACATCTAATTCCCTTCATTTGTAAAATGTATCTTTTAATTTTCATGCTGAGCCGAGCTGCAATTATTGCAGTGCAATAACTAAGTTAAAAGATAACTTCTCTGGAGGACAACCATGTAAACAACCTCTCATTTATAATTTAACATAGAGACATGGTTCATAGCACATGAAGAAGCTTCAAGGTATTGCATGATACAAGAAGCTAATGTTTTTGTAACTTTGCTTCAGATCTTTTGGCAAACCAAAGGACAAAAAAGAAAGAAAGAAAAAAAAAACAAAGTTGTTGTTTTCTTCAGCTACAGTAAGACATTATATCAAATGCAGCTTCTGTTACAAAGAAACACCGGGCTGCAAACTGCTGTACTGATGAAAATCCTCTAAGAAAAAAATTAATGAGCAATTTTCTGATAGTAAAAACCCATTATCCTTAGCCAGCAAAATACCAAAGGTTCAATTTATACATTGGTGATTTTTCCCACAAAGAAAGCAATGCATACCCTTTTCACCTCTGGCTGAAACTTTCAATGAAAACAAGTGAAACTGATAAAATCTAAAATAGTTGGAAAGGGAATTATTACTTTATTTATTCATCTTTTAATAATTTAGTACCATGGCAACATGATTAAAAGCATAAACACAAAATTGATAAAAGACGAGAATGCACCACTAAGAGTAGAGAATCTGCTGGTTATGTAACACAGACATAACTTTTGTTGTTATTAGTCCTTGATAATTTGACCTTTAAAAAGTTTCATAAACTTTTTTTTCTTTGTTCTCATGTTTACATGTAACCTTAAAGATTGTCGTTTTCTGATCATTGTCATTACCTTAGGTTGTCGAAAGAGACACACTTTACAACTTTTAACCATCCATTTGAGAATATCTTTATGCGTACATTAACTTGTTATTCAGACTCAGCTGAGCCGTTTCACCAGCCACTGTTATTTCCCAATGTGAGCAGGAAACAGAAAAAAATGCATAGTGGAAACCATATTATATTTTCACGTTACTGCATAAAATTATATTAAAATCATTTTTGCCACAGCTTGACATTAAGTGACACTAAACAAATCCTGTTTTAGGTCAGTTACAATTAACCCAAATTATTTATATCTCCTGCATGCCAGAATAATGGGAGGGAAATATTTTTTAGAAAATGTCTTTTTTTTTTTTTCATTCTGAAATATACATAATAGGGATGTAATGGTGCACAAAAAAAAACAACTACAAAAAAAAAAAAAACTCTGGTTTGCTATGAACTTAGGTTTTAGACTTAGCAAAGAAAACCAATATGTGGCATTGTCTTCACTTTGATCTGAATTTAGTTTACTGTAAGGTGTTTTAAAAGTGTAACAATAAGAAATGACTGGAAATTTGGTTGAATTGGTTTTAGTGAACAAAATTATTTAAGTTCCTCTGTGGGTGCCAATGGCCCCAATGTGGCTCTCAAGTGGTTTCTGCAGCCTCAGGACTGACCTCCAGAGTCTCTACCTGGGTTCCCCTGGGTACCTGGCCATTTCTGGATTCCTGTTCCCACTTGTTCTCCCTGCAGACAAGCTCCTGCTCTGGGTGGTTGTGGCTTAGCAAGAAATATTCTTAAAAAAAATAACAATTATTGTGACTATAATAAAACCAGGAACAAGTCTCCCTTGTGGCATTTTGAGTTATTTACACTCTTTTTCAGTCCAAAGAAGGCCTGCTGCAGTCTATGCCTAGTTTATATAGCCTGCATTTAACTTCATCTCATCAGCCAACTCTACTACCTTGTCTTTGTTGCAATGGCATTCTTCTTGCCACTCACATGAATGCTGGATTTATGAATACATCAGTAAAAGATGGCCAGTCAACAAATTCTCCCTCCTGAGCTGTGAGCACAACTCCTTCAGACTTACCCTGGGCCTTTCAGCTTCTTCTCAGAATAATACAATACCGTAGGTCTGTGCAAGTTTGCAGTCCTGTCATTTCCTTTTGATTTTTACAGAATTGAACAATGCTATAAAGAACGATCAAAGCTTAGAATTGTAAGTCATGAGTTTTATTTAGAAGCGTTGGATGCTCATCACACTTTTCAGTTTATTATTTACAAAATGGTTTTGAAAATGTATAATTCTCCTGTCAAATCTCAATTGTATTCTACTTAGCACATAAACTCCTGAGAAAATAAATATAACTTTTCGGTTGTGACATATGAGAAAAAAAAAAGTATAACAATTTTACCAAAGCACAAACATTATGCGTGGGTTCCTAATGATGCTTTTTCATAACTCAAAATTCTGTTATTTCACTTTTTTAATGTGAATGTTTCCTATTTTGCTTTAAAACTGTAGATTTAGAGTAACTTGATAGTTATTATTGGAGAAGCACACCCATGGACACTGACAGCAGCATATTTAAGGCCACATGGCATGATAAATGAGTCAGTCCACCTTGTAGGATATTACCCTTTTCCTCCAGCGTCGCCTTTCATCCAGCTTTCCCTCAACTCTGTGCTTGAACACTATAAATACTAAAAGAGTGGCCAGCTTTTAAAGTTTATTCACTGTTAACGCTACCCTGACAGAACATTTTTGTTGTCCCCCACCTTCAGATAGCAAAGTTTGCACCGGAGCTGTGCCTGTGACAGGGACACATTCATCATATAATAAAGTGATGCAAGCTGGTACAAGACACCAAAATGAAACTCAGCGAATATGAGTCGTGCATAGTGAAGAGGAACGGTAGTTATTTCAGGGTTATTTCTTTGGCTTCATTGCCAATGATATCGAGGCAAAGACACAAATGTTTCAACCCTCGTTGCAACTAGTTCACGGGAATATTAGAAAAAGGATGAAGAAAAAATTACTCTTGCTGGGAATTGCATTACCTACAACTCAGAAAATAATTTCTATCCAAGAACATAATACATAGAAAAGAAAACAGAAATCACATAAATCATTTTTTAAATTTTATTTCTTATGAACAAACATGCTTAACAATTCCTCCATGTATATATTTTTTTGTTGTACAGTATTCTGCTGCCACCTATTGTTTGGGTACATGACAGATGTTACTGACATAATAAAATTATCCTTTACACTCATCTCTTGTTAAGCAGCTTATATAGATGCATATTCTTAAAACAAAACAACAACTTGCGACTTTGGAGGAGCAAATGTTAAAACGCTTTTTTCGTGATTTAAAGCATGTTAAAAAAATTAAACCTAAAGACTTTTTTTTTTTTTTCAGAAGTAAATTTCATGCAAGAATAATGCTATATTGTGAATTATTCATGGACTTTTGTGAAGACTATTTACTAACTTATCTAACATAGATCTTAACACAAGTATTAACTAGTTTTTCTCATTTGAGCAAATACAATATCTGGAGTTTATGGCACTGCTTTTTAGAAGTCATGTGGGTCAAAGTTCAGAAGATTATTAGCTTCAGACCAGGCAGAATGCTGGGATCCATCCATTTCTGTGGCGACTTCGTTGCCACTGTCCAGTGTATGGTTTTGCCCACCAATAGATGCTTTGCAGTCAGGACATTTTGATCTCTGATTAGCTCCTCCACACTCTGTAATGACATAGACATGGCCATTGGGACATTTGTGCCAGTGGCCAGGAGGCATTCGCATTGCTGAGACGATCATCTTTCGCTCTTCCTCACTGATCCCTAAGCCTGTGGCTGGAAATTTTTCATCCAGACTCTTCATGGCTTCTTTCACATTTACTTGATCTTGCTCAGTGAACTGGCCAGGCATTTCCAAGGCATGTCTGATTTCTTGAACTTCAGACTGCATTTTGCTCATCTGGTCTTTTGTGTCTGCAATGTGACAGCGGACATTGAGTTCAGCCAGTAAGTTGAGTCTCTGTAGCTCTCTCTGCAAATCAAAGACTTGTTGATCTGTGAACTTCTGGCTTGTGTTATTGAGCCAGGACATGAACTGATTGACACCCTGTCGAAATCTGTAACTATCTGTGGATAACATTTTTTCTTTTTCAACTTTTAGAAGCTTTGCAACTCTTATCAGAAAATCAATCTTGTTCTCCAAGATCCACAGATCACTTGCCGTGAGGTAAGATTTTTCAAGTTTTTGTTGGATCTCCTTATCCTCCTTTGGCATATATATTTGACCAATGTTCTGATTTTCATCCCACTGATTTTTAAGAATCCTTATTTTTTCCTCAATATCAGACTTTCTTCCATTTATCTTCTTCTTTACCATCTCTATCTCACCCAAACTGCGGTTGATATGTGATCCATAGCGCAGATTCTTACGTATTGGAGTTTTACACCTGGGACATTCTTTTAGCTTTATGGCTACCTGCTGTTCTTCAGGTCCCTGGTTGACTTCAGACATCCACTGGTCCATAGCTGTGGATTCAAAGATGTGCCCGCAGTCCTCCAGCTGAATAAAACGAGCATCGGGTTCATCTTCAGTGCCAAAGAAAATCTCTGAGACGTCATCATGGTCACATAGGCGACATTTGGTTGGGCATTTGTCTCCACAAAGACCAATGCATGGGTGGCCACAATTTAGGGTCTTTTTACAAGGTTGAGTGCATGGTGGACGATCGCATGGCTCGTGGCAAAGCTTACTGCATTTTAGGTGAGGGCATTGCCAGTTACAGGGCTCAATGCAAGGAGCACATGATTGCCCACACTCCCTCATACACTTACTGTGAACACAGCAGTTCTCACAGGGTTTCCGACAGGGCGGGCAATCACGGGTACAAGGTTCTGCACACTTGTGAGAGCAGATCAGAAGACGTTCACATCGTCGAGGGCAGGGGGCGTGGAAGCGCCCCTGGTAACACCTGCTACACGTACCGCGACAATCATGCCCACATTTTAACTGGTGGTTACATGGTGCCCTACATTCAGGCTGCACTGTGCTTGTTTTGTAAAAGCATGGTCCTTGCTGGATGTGCCCACAACGAAGCTTTAATGTGACTTGCACTATGCACCTAGTGCTGCAAGAGCTTCCACAGACTGAATCGCAGCGATGTCCACAGGGAAGCAACTTCTGGCAAGGCTCCTCACATGTAAATGTCCCTGGATCCTGGTAACAAGGAACCATTTGTGTGTGCTGACACTGAGGTATGATCTTCTCAACCTTCACCGGACATTTCTTTGGACATTTTTCATGACAGGTAAGTGTGCACTTGTGTCCCTTATCACATAAGATCTTCTCACACTTCTTGGTACAGTTAAACTCCTTGTGCTCTGGGTCATAAGGATGACAGGCTCTAGTACAAACATGGCCACAATCCAAACGGAACTGGCAAGGTTGGGTGCATCCCCCCTCAGGCGCTTCACTGAAATGATCTGCTTTAGAGGCCTCGATCTGTCGATTTGGATGATTCTGGCAGCACAGCGTCAGAGCTCTCCCAACCTGCTCCTTCTCCCTCAAGGTGTGGAAGATGTTGCTCCACAGTTCAACTCTGCTAAGGATCTCACTGTTGCCAATACAGTAAAGGCCTTTCTTAGCACGTGACAAAGCGACACAGACCCGATTGGGAATGTTCAAAAAGCCAACTTTTCCTTGCGGGTTGCTACGTACAAGAGACAACAAAATAATGTCATTTTCTTCGCCCTGATATTTGTCTACCACATGTACTTTGACCCCCGAGAATTCACTGGCAGGCATTTGCTTCCGCAGGCAGTGAAGCTGGCCAGTATAGGTTGTAAGTATTGTAATTTGTTCTGGTTTGTACTCTTGGAGGAGGAGGTACCGGCACAGAGCAACAACAAACTTTGCCTCATGAATATTCTGATGGCTTCTTCCATCTTTGATCTCTTCCTCTAGGTGGTTGTGTTCCAAAAAGAATAGATTTGTGTTCAGGCCCTGTTAAAATGAAAAGGAAAGCAAATTTTATGATATTCCCCAGTATACAGCACATTGCATGTCAGTTTCACTCAACTTAAAATTGTAGAAAATGTCTAAAAATTACAGGTATCTTTATTCATGAGGGTTAGGGATCATAAGTTCATGGGTTCAAATAAGCATAAAAATTAATGCAAGTGAAAAATGCTTCAGTACCTTGATGTTTTCGTACTCGTATACAGAGGGATGGTTCTCCAATGCAGAGTAAATGTGTGGGGTCAGAAGACGAGCAATATCCGGCCTCATTCGATGCTGAAGAGTAAAATACAAACAAAAATTAAGATCACACTGCAGCTGGTATCGAAAACTGTTTCAAAATCAAGTTCAGCTAGTTTTTTGTTTCATTTACATCAGAAATGAAATAATAAAGTGCGAAAAACAAACCTGATAGTTGAGTCTCACGTAAGGCAGTCCCATGTTCACCAGCCTCTCAAACATAGACATTTCCAGGTTGAAGTTTTTAGCAAGCTCGAAAACTGTAGCACTGGGTCTCAGCTAAAAAAAAGAAAGAAAAAAAAAGATAAAGAAAATAACTTGTAAATCTTTATCTTGTACACTTTTTATACAAGTTCCTGACATTTTAAGGGATTTTATCTATCTTTCCTATTCAGTTTTTAGTTAAACTTGACAAGTTCCGTATCATTTCCATCCATATATCTCATCTTCATCTATTTATCAAATTGAATATTTTTTTTCTTGGTTGGCTCTGTTCCATATTTAATTTACCTTTCATCCCATTAGTACTATTTATCTTTTATATTTTATATATACAGGTATTTTAGAGCTTGTCTGAAGCCAAATGTAATTTTATGCTTTACTTTATTGGTTTTATCATTACGTTTTTAAAGTACAATTTAAATATTTTTACCATTCTTAAGTCTGTCTCTGCATTCCCCGATCATAGTAATGATTGCCTTAAAATTTAGAGTTTATAAGACAATCATAACTCCTTTGTCAAGTCAATTTTTTGATTTTTACTTAGTATTGTGTTTTCTGGCGTGATTGTTAAATTACTATCTGTTTTCTTGTGCCTTTGTTTTTTTTTTTTGTTTTTTTTGTTTTTTTACAGATTTTTGTTGGCACCAATGGCCTTTATTTGACAATAATCTGACAGGAAAGGGGCAGAGAGAAGGGAGAAAAAACCTGCAACAAAGGAAGCAAGAACGGGAGTCGAACTCTGGATGGCCACGTCGAGGTCTGTAGCCTCTGTATAGGGTGTCTACTCTAACCACTGAGTATGCCTTTGTTTTTTTGTTTTTTTTTTATGAGAACTATTCTTAGAATAAAATCAGATCAATTTATCTGATTGCTTAAATTGATTTTGTTTAAATCAAGTTAAGCCTCTCCTGTCAGCTGTGATGAGATCCACATGAACAATTTGATTTACTCTGCTGGCATCTTCAGTTGAACCTTCCACATAACTCCATCCATCCATGACTTTATAAGTGGTCGATCACATTACAGTCGTTTTTAGTGAGGACTTGTTTGAAGCTTTGTGAGTACAAATGAGAAGAGCACTAATCCTAGAGTTGACATTATTGGTACTTTGTGTGTTGGGTTGACAGCAAAAGCAATATAAAAGGTATGAAAGTGTATTTCAACTCTCTTTTCTCCACTGTTTTGCCTGTGAGTGTTAATCTAAGTGTCTGTGTATGCAATCGCAACCTAATTTAGCTGGAGGACAGCGTGTGATTGTGCCAGTACAGTATGTGGGAGGGGTGTGGAGGAGGCAAGACGAATTCTAGTAAAAATGGGAAGCATTGTGTTCTGCTCGATTCAACACCAAACCTGTGATTAATGAATAGCACAACAATGCCAAAACTTATTTTACTGGGAAAGTGTGAGCCAGCTACTTCCATTACATGCATGGATTCAGGTTTGGCTTCTGCGAAAACAAGAGTCCAAACGCAAAGCTGCAGATGATGTCAGATAGTTTAAACCCACGGACACAGAAGATAAACTCCAATTCAAACAAACAAAAAAAACAAAACAAAAAAAAAAAAAATCCATGAATAAACTGGGTAATATATGCCAGTATTGGTTTACAGCCGACTGAAGTTACACAGCAAGATGAGAACTGGACAGAATATTTAGACGTGATAGAACTGTGTGTAGTTGTGATCACATGCCACAGATTGCTAGACAGGCTGCCTGTCCATATGTGCTTGGCAGGCCTTGACAAGTTGTTGTATAATAGTCTACTGATGTCCAGAATATCACTCCTCACAAATCTCTTCTGTCTCCAGTAACGGTTTGCTCAATTTTCTTTTCTTTCTTTTTCTTTCTTGTTTTTTTTTTTATTGGAATTTCATTTCTGCCATATCCTCAAGGAACAAAGAACATAGGGAGCAGAACAAACACAGTAAATCATTTACAGCAATGCCATGAATAAAAATTTTATCCAGACATCTACATGGGACAAGTTCAATTATGTAACAGCACCTTGGTAAAACTGTGCATCAGCAAATACAAATCTGTGGCGGTGAGATTAATTAGAAACAAGATCCCTAATTGTTTGGGAAATTGCTTGTACCTGCTGGTGGTCTCCAATGAGGATGAGGTGTTGGCAGGCTCTGCTCAGCGTAGTGATGGTGTGGGCTTCCAGAACCTCTGCAGCCTCTTCGACAATCACAAGACATGGACGTACTTCCTGCAGAGCTTTACGGAACTTGGCTGCCCCAGTTGTTGTCATGCCAATAACCTAGAACGAAAATTGTTTAAGCCCGTCAAATCACACAGCTAAATAGAGTTAACTTCCGTGGTCATCAAAGCATTTATTTTGATAACCTTGATATGGTGTGCCAGCATTTCTACAGGAAAAAACGTGTTTCAGCTATTTCACGATCAAGTAGTTCTGTACCGTTGCTTCCCTGAGGACATGAAGGTTTTCCTGTCGTTTAACATCAGCCATTCTGTCCACTGAGTTTTGATACGCCTCCTCAGACTCCAGGGCTTTGGTACGGACCTCTATTCTGTAGCGCGAAACCCACAACCTGCAAACACAGGTAAACACAACATTAAACCTTCAAGTTCAACAAGTGTTCAATGTTTTTTTGAACTATTAGGGATTCCTGCGGATTAATTTAGATTATACAAAAAGGCAACAAAGTACACTGTTGAATTTAAGAAGATAAATAATAATGATGCCAAGTTTTTAAAATAGAGATGTATAATATTTAAAAATAAAAATATAGTTGTTTTGTATTTTTTGTATGAGGTTTTGATACTGAAGGAAAAATGTTAAGAGAAACATCAGAAGCCATTTTAATATTCATAATCATAAAATTATATTTATCTTAAGCTGAATTAAAACATTGAAGAAACTGGAAAAATAGGAGATCCAGGATATTGTAATTGTGGACAAAAAATATTTACAAAATCAACAACTTCACAAATAATATCAAATAATATTTAAAATGGTATGAGACATGTCTAAGTTTGCTGTGCAACAAGCTAAAATTAAATAATAAAAAGGTATCAAAAATAAATCCAAATGGGAGTGAAATTATGTAATGAAGCAGGTACAAATGAATAAGCTTCTGGTTTTCAAAAGACTGTCCAGAAAAGCCATGTTTGATGATTAAAGCTGTAAATTATCTTTTGTTAGGTTTTCTCTCCTCCTGGGCTGTATTTGTTAGTGGTGAGGAAGTAGGTTAGACATATTTAAATAAGCATCTGATCCTCCTTAAGCCTTTTCATTCATTCCATTATACATACCTAAATAATGGACACATAATGGTCATACAGTAATAATATTTACTATAAGATGACTGAATTAAAATCCTACTACGACACTGTTAATAATAATACATATTTTTTTCAGGATCACTTTAGTTGCTTTTTAACTAAATACCACAGAAGATCATATCAACAGATTTTGAAAGCAAACTATAGAGGTAGGCTTGTAGCCGTTTTCTGTCTACATCAAGAAAAAGTGCATGTTCACTGTTTGTAATTAGAAATGAAAATCAGAAAAAATGAAAACAGAAGATGTGATTCCTGTTTATTGCTTTTGTGAATAATTCCAAATGAATCCACAGGGAAGCATATCAATTTGAACTATGAAATGTGGCCTTGATGAAAAGTCAGACTATGTCTACGCAAATAAGTTGGGTTGTTTTATTGCATTCTGTAAAAACTAGTTGCAATGTGGCCAAAAATCATTGTATAAAAATAAAATATTTTTTTATGGATTATGCATGGTTTTATACACTCTAAATTACAAAGAAATAGTAGTTAAACAATTACAAAATGATGTTGGATTTAATGAACATTATGACCCCAAAGTCATTTTTCCTTAATAATTAAATGCTTGCAGTTACAACTTGGCTCTGTGGGAAACATTTTTTTTTACATATTATTTGACTTAATTATTTGACTTAATTAAACACTTCTGGGAACATAATTCTTCTGCAAGTTTGGTTAGAAAGTAATGGAAGCAAAGCTGGACATTGAACAAATTGAAATGGAGGGCAGTTAAAATAAAATAAAAAAATAAATAAAACATTACAGAAACAGGTGATTAAAAGTAAATAAAGGCACATGGTGAACAAAAGAAATGTAATTAGAAATGCAGATTTACCTGTAAAGTCTCCATCTGTCTTTCAGATTAAGACTCCAAACGTCAACAACATTCTCCTCCTGCTGGGCAGTCATAGTCGAGCTTTTCCCAAGTTCCTGTCTGATTTTTTGCTTCATCTTTTTCCTTTGGTGCCCTTGCACCTGGGCAGATAAGAAGAAGTCAAACTTTTATCATCATATTTTCAGTTCATTACAGTTAAGTTATTAACTTGATTCTGTGGCTGTTTTTATTGATTAACTGAAACAGCATTGTGCTGAACAGTTTCAAAAGCTAAAGTTAATAATTTTGAAGAGATGAAATTACACATAGGAATCTTCTTGACAGAGAGAAACTTACGTGTGGTACTTGGAATAATAAAGTTGCTCAAGTAAATCATGCTGCAATAGTCATTTCCATTAACCCGTTTAGTCCCACCGGCAACAATTATTGCCAGACATTTTTTCTAATTTCTGGAAGCTCTAAAAAATTGTTTTGACTTTTCGCAGCTAACTGAAGTTTTGAAATAAAATAATAGTGTGTCTACTCTAAGCAATATCGATTTCATGTATCTAGTGTGAAAGGTCACATGACCAGACCTCTTTACTTCCTGCATGTAACGTTGGAGGTAAATGTCAGTCACAAACCTGCACAAGAGGAAGTCAGTAAAATACTTTAATAAACACAATTAAATAAAAATATTTTGAACATATGTTCTTTCAAGTCTCTTCTATTGATATATAAAAAAAATTGTATCCCTTCTTCCATCTTTTGGTCATAAAAAGAGTGTAAGAATGAGAACAGCTGATGTATCCCTACCGGGTCTTAGGTCTCCTCTGTTCTAATTAGACAGTCACTACCTTGTTATACTCGAGGTTTCTCACAAAGAGTGTAGGAACCAACATTTCTGGTTTGGTTCAGCAGCATTGTAACTCTTAGGATGTTGACAAGACCTTGAGCATAGAGGAGGGCTCCATCCTTATCTCTAAGCCCTCCCTAAGTTCCAGCAGAATGAAAATACAATGAACTTCACATAAATGTAGTCACTCCTGCAAAGGCTTTTTTTTTTTTTCCCAAAGAGAAGATACTTTCAAATTCCACTAACAAGAATGCAACCGGATAACCATGGGAAGAAAGTGGTAATGCTTAAAAAATAAGGAAATATGCCCATAGCTAAAAATGAAACATGTTGAAATGACTTTGGAGTTGTTTTGATATTTTGACTTCCCAGTGTACCTGCTGTACCTGAAAGCAGCATGAGCAGCTGTTTGGGCTGATTGGATGCTACAGGAAGCCGTTCAGATTTTTGCAGTATCTGCATTGCTTACATCGAGTTCATTGAGTGCTTACCTGCCATTCTGCTGTGTTCTGCTCAGCCCGTATGTCTACGTTGTCCAGGTTCATAGCCAGCATCAGTTTTTCCACTTCCCTGACATCCTCCTCCATGTTCCTTTTCTTCTTGTCATCTCTGCCAGCTCTGGGACCAATTGTCCAGCCATCATCAATCATCCGCTCTGCTTGGATCAACTCAGCCTCCTCTTCAATTTCAATGAGGTCTTCTTCCTCCTCCATTGCTTCCTCTGCTATACAGAACACAATAATAACATATTGGATGAGAATCAGGAAAGCAATATTTGGTTTGGGCACCAATGTAATGCTATAAAATAATAGGTTTATATTAATGACTGTTGAACAAAGCAATATAATGCAAAAGACAAGGCTCCACCACAAAAGTACTTAAAGAGCAAGAGAAAACAGCTATAAATTAAGAATATTATAAACATATATTTTCATATTTATGTGATGTATGCTTTATTATGCAAATTTAATATTATTGTCAAATTGCTCAGCTTACTTATTTTGTGTTGCTGTCAAACAGAATTCTTCTGATGTCTTTCTGATCATTTTAATGTTATGGAACCCATATGGATTTCATTTAGCGGGTTGCAATGCCAGTCACCAAAAACCTATATACTATTTTCACAGTTCAAAAGACCTACCTTCCTTTCCATTTACAGTCTCTGGCTCCCTCTGCTGGAAGTGAGTCGATCCCAAACCCAACCAGTCCATCATCAGATTGGGGGTCTTCTTACTCCAGACTTCAAAGCCATCCTCCATCTGCAAACCATTCCAAGCAAGACATTTGTAAGTCATTCCCACATGGGTTTCCAGTTTGTTTCCGTTTTCACAAGAGTAAAAGAAAACAACAGCAACAGCAACAACAAAAATTACTTTCTATTGACTCACAGGTGGGGAGTTGAGATTCATCCAATGTCTTCCTAACATAAATCTCTGGAGGAAGGTTTCACGCATCACACCTTTGAGAGAACACTCTAACTCCAAGCTGCGGCTTTTGATTGCCCTTTCCTCTTCACACAGTTGCTTGTAGATCTTTAAAAATAAATAAGAAGTACAAATTATTGCAAAAAAAAAACAAAAAAAACAAAACAAAACAACTAAAATATGTTATTTCTTTAGTTCAATCGCCATACCTCCCCACACAAAAGTTCAGAGGATATTTGAAAGCTCACCTGATTGTATGCAGTACGAAGGTGTGACGGTAGCGTCCGTTTGAAATGTTGTGAGTGGGTCAACTCACGCAGATTAAACTGTTTCAGGATCTCACTGTTGCTGCGACCTCCGACTCGTACAATGCCGTTCTTCAGAAATTTGTGAATTCCTAAGGTGCAAAGGGAAACCACAGGAATTATTGTTAAACATTGTTTGACCTAAGGTGTGATTTAAATGTCAATTTCTCATTGACTTTTTTTTTTTTTTTTAGAAATAAATGTTAAGTATATTTACATTATCTTTATTTGTTATATTGATATCAGTCTTTGCAGGAAGATTTAAGCAGTATGGGAAAATATACTGCTCAAAAAATAAAGGGAACATTTCACTTTAATTTTGTGTGTGGCTCCAAATCCAGGCCTCCATTGGTTAATAAATTTGATTTCCATTGATGATTTTTGTGTGATTTTGTTGTCAGCACATTCAACTTTGTACAGAACAAAGTATTCAATGAGAATATTTCATTCATTCAGATCTAGGATGTGTTATTTGAGTGTTCCCTTTATTTTTTTGAGCAGTGTATATCTGAATCCATTATGACTGGTTACCTTCTAGGAACTGATCCAGAGCATGGTTAGTATAGCATACAACCAGCATTGGAGCTGAATGAATGTCGTTCCAGAGATCCTTATTGGTCAACAGAGCCTGAGCAATCTTTAGGCCAACATAGGTTTTACCTGAAAGGAAGAAAAGACACAGATTGCACTAATTTAGATATACGCTTGTGTTTCAATATTAATTAGCGCAGCAAAGTGGCATCCTCGTAACAACTTCTGCAAGAAGAACACAGCATTTTTTGCAGTAGAATAAAACCAGAGCCTTTAAAAAAATGGCATTATAGATTAAGGCTCAAGCAAAATGTTTTAGGCTCCTCACCAGTGCCAGGTGGTCCTTGTATGATTGCCAACTCCTTGGTGAGGGCAAGCTGAAAGGCTTTCATCTGAGATTCATCCAAGCCCAATTCTTCCATGTCAGGCCAGGCATCTACATCCAGGCTGTTAAAAGGCCTTATGCTCTTTTTGTGTTCAGGTTTGGCAACATGTGAGAGGTCATAAACAGCCCGCCTATGTAGGTATGCTGGTGGTGACACATCAGTGGAACACTCCACAATGTATCTGAAAGCAAGCATATCCATATTAATCCAACTGGCTCATTTGAAATGTTAGGCCTTTTGGTATGTGTAGCAAGATGTTGCAAATTTTCTATAAGTCTGTTGCGAAGAGAAGAGTCTCCTTTGCAGCTATCAGTTTGGGTAGCAGCTTAAGAAACAATGATTTTAAAAGTTAAACAACGGACTATTCTGAGTTTATTGTGCTGAGAAGGATTCTTCATAAAATGAAAAGGAACACCAATAAGCTTAAGCACTCCTCTTCACAATGTTGTAGCATTGTGGGGGTTATCTTCAGTCAGAGGCTTCTTCAAATCTGCTAGAGCACAGACCACAAAAGGAGATCAATCTTGACCACAACTATAACCCTTCTATGAAAACAATAGCTACAAAAACACTCATTTGAAAATATGCTCTCATTTGAAAATATGCTCTCATTGTTTGTTCTCTCACCTTGTTTATCTGTAGGTGCAGTAATGGCTAATTTTAAGTAACATTATTCATCTATCTTAGGTTTTAGAGCTCTTTCCCAGGAAGAAAGATGTAATTACTAAACATGTAATAAACTGAAATGGAGGATTAAATTGGTTTGTGAAAGAGGCAATTTAGTGACATTTCCCCCAAATGGTTCAAAGATTTGTTTTCACTCAATGACCTAAACAATGAAGTCCATATACCAGCCAGAGAGCTAATGGATATTTATACTTAACATGAAATAGTAGTGATGTTTGCAAAGAACAGAAAAATGGGCTGAATTGAAAAAGCCAATCCCAATCCCAATGAATTTAATACCTGGGGGACAAGCAACATTATATGATTCCATATGTCATAGAGGTCAACATATGTTGTTACTGATGTGGTAGTTAATACACTGAATGACAATTATCATTACACCATCAAGGTGTGCAATTTCAAATGCACAAAAAAATTGTTTGGATGCAACTCTGCTCGCAAATGGTATTTTCAACCACTTTGATGAACTTCTAGTGTTATTTATGCTCATACCTGATATAGACCCTAGAGCCCAAGATACCAAGGCCCATGGAGAGTGGTAGAATTTATGTGATGATGGAAAAAATGTCATGGATGGAGAAAATTTGTGTAATCAGGTGTTATATAATAAAACTGCAATGTAATGTTTTCTTATTGCTGTACAATCCTAGTTAGAGTTGTTGAATGCATAGCTGAACCAAGACTATTACAGAAGCCAGTCCTAAATTCCATTTAAAAGGTTTGCAAACAACAGTTTCCACAAAGTTTCAGGTTACATTCTGGGCACTTATGAACTAGTGTTACCAAGGAGTTAATTAATTTTGCAAAGCATGACAAATGTACTTTCTAGGGGTTAGGTCACATAACATTCTCAAACATATTCTATGTATTCCAGCTGCTTTAAAAGCACAATGGAATTCAAAACTCTTCCACATTACACAAACGGCATTACCTCTGAAAGGGCAGATCATCCTCAGTCTGCTCCTGTAAGCCTTCCAAAACATATCGATAAGCCTCAAAGTATGCAGTCGTCTCAACCATCAGAAACAACTGATCTGTCTGTTAGCAATAACAACAAAGGAGACATGACATAGTATCTATATTACAGATACCACATGTACAGATACCGTATATAAAACCAAGTTATGTTCTTCCTAGTGTCTTTCTGCCTCACCTGTATTCTGGCCAACTTCACCCTACTTTCCTCTGTAAAGGTAATCTGGACCTGCCCTTTCTCCAAGTACTTTGGGTCCCGATCAGACACTGTGGCAAACAAGAAGCTCTCAAAGTTGTCATATGACAGGCAGACCAGGGAACCAAAGAGCAGCCTCTTAGAGTTCTGCCAGCGCACAAACTGCAAGAACAAAAATAAAAGCATTATTAACAGCCTTGTTTATAGCTTCATTTTGATGGGAGACTGATGAAGTCTATCCAGAGCCTCACCTTCAGTGGCTGAACATCAAACTGGACAATGTAGGCGAGACCAGTCTGCGTGCACTTGGGCACCACCAGGTGTGTGTCAAAATACACACGAATGTCATCGAAGTGCTTCATCTTCGCTGGGTTGTCGTTCCTTCCCATGGCCATCTGGTTCTGGAGCAACTGTTGAATTCCCTCACGAAGCGGTCGCACAAAGTCCTCTCTAAGCAGCCGGAAGTGTGTATCGAGGTAAAGGTGGGTGTTTGTATATCTTTGGGAAGTACGATTAGGTCTGAGAAACGGTTTGTGGTTCTGATGGAACTCCTCAGGAGTTGGGTAGAGTGGTATGTTTCTGAAATCTTCCTGTTCTTCATCTGTGGCAGAAATGTAAGCACTTAAACACAGAGAAATATTTTACAGCTAATCATGTGAATATCCTAAGGAGGCCTTACCTTGGTTATCAGAATTAGTCAGAAGACCATAAGTGTCCTTGTCTGAACGGAGGGTACCTTTCCTCGATTTCTCCTGGAGATGAGCTATTAGATCCTTGAGATTTTCCATTTTTTCCTCTACTTTAGGCAGGAAGTCTACACCTGATGCCCTCAGGGTGTTTATAGAGCCTTGGAGCAAAGTCACTAACATATTCACTGTATTGACAGAGCTTGCGGGGAATATACTGATCACCTAACAAGCACAGATGATAAACAGCTCATTAGGTAAAAGTATTTTATTCTGTTCAATACACTGAAGAATTTCCTATTGCTAAAAATGATTTTTCTTAAGTAAGTGGCATATTGTTTCAAGCAGTAGTTACCTCTAAAAGAATGGCTGTGATGTGTTCCAGATGCTGTGGGAATTGTGCTCTGCGGGTCTGGTTGGAGTCAGACATCATGCCTCCCACATAGTGAAGCAGGGTGATGCTTAAGAACTTTGACTCTTTTATGACGTTAGCCAGGTGCTGCAGGGTGCCTCTGTCTGTCCTTGAAGTGAAGGCTTTGCTCACCACCAAGCAGATAAGTTGGACAAGGTCTGGTCTCATTGGTGTCTCATCAAGCATCACTCGAAAGCCAGGATTTGAGGAGAGCGTAATGGCCACAACAGAGGGTTCCTGTTTGGAGAGGTCTTCCAGTGTTTTATAACCCAGGTAACGGAAACTTGGATTTGTCCCATCTCTGTTCTCATCCCTGCCTTCCCTTCTGTCTCCATTGTGTCCTCCTCTCCTTGAACCTGTTCCTGCTGCCCCTGCTCTCATTCCTTGTCTTTCAGCACCACCTGCCTGTTCATTTCTGCCTCCTCCAAGCCTCAGCCTTTCAGCACCTCCCCCTCTATGTCCACCTCTCCATCCTCCTCTTGCTCCTCCTCTCTGTCTGTCTGCATCTATTTGACCGGGCCCCTGACTTCGTGCTCTTCTTCTGACCTCTTGCTCTCTCACTCTGTCTCCCTGAAATCCTCCTCGTCCTCGTCCTCTTTGTCCATGTCCATGTCCATTTTCATATTGGCCATTTTCAAATTGACCTGAGAGAAGAAGAATAATAACATAGTGAATGTTTTTTTTATTTTTTATTTTTTGCTATTAACAGGGGGTCTATGCATCGTGCACTGCAAAAGTATGCATTCTCCTTGAACTTTTCATTAACCTACCAACATAGAACACAATTTTGAAACAGATGGAAAATACAGTTTTCAAAAATATTCACTATAATCAGAACATGTAGGCAATGTAATTGTATTAATCCCCTTTTACTCTGATACCCCCTAAATCAAATTGTATGTAACAAAATCTAATTACCTGTTAAAATCTACTTTCTTTATCACTAAGACTGTTCCGTATAGACCTCAGAGATGTGTTAGAGTATGCAATAAAGTATTATAACAATCAAGATAACGTAATGATAAGACAGATAAAGTTGTGAAGAAGTTTTATGCTTTATAAAACTAACTGGGATTGCGCAAAACTCTCAGCAACATGACACCATGTGTAGAGCCTGAATTACAATGAAACAGTGAAGAGCAACGTGTGGCAATGTCCAGTCAAAGTCCAGGCTAAATGCCAATTGAGGATCTGTGCTAAAACAATAAAACTGATGACAGACTTCACACATTGAATATGATTAAATTCTACAACTATAAATGAGCCAACCACTTCAGAGTAAAATATTTTGGAAACCATCTATTTTTCCATCAGCTACACACTACTTTGAGTTTGAACATTAAAATCCAAACAGATACATTAAAGTTTGTGCCTATAACATGACAAAATGTGAAATTCTTGAGGGAGTGTTGATATTGCTTCAATGCACTGCACTGTATGTGTTATTCTGACAGGTATACTGATGGAAATAACTAACCATTATGAGTCCCTCTTCTGCCTGACCTAAAAGTCGTCCTTTCCATGGTATTTCATGTGGTAGTTGTTGATTCCTATGCAGGTTGTACAGGATATTTCTGAAACAGAAAATAAAGTGGAAACAGATATAAACACCACATCCAAGTGAATTCCTAAAAACAATGAAATACCTGTGCATATCCAAAGGAATACAGATAACATGCATTTCTTCACTCTCAGAATCAACACGAATTTGAAAGATCAAAATAATGTTGCAGTCAGATAAGAGGTAGAAATTACATTATGTATGTCCATTCCAATTAAAAACAAACTTTATAGGCTGCTTCTCAGTTATTAGAGCAAAATGTGTGTGTACATTTCAGTCCCGCACAATATTAAAGTAATTAAAATCAATCTAAAAGGTCTTTGCAGAACATTTTCTTTGCAGTAATTTCAATTTGAAGCCTTGTGTTGCATTAATATGAACTTCAGTCAGAGGAAAGTGCGCCATCTTTAGGATGTCACTTCATTTCCGCGTTGGTGTAAGTTTCCTTTCTCTCGAAACTGTGATGGCCTTGACAACAAAGCATGTTATGTTAGCAACCCCCAGCACAGACGTCTCCCCAAATAAGTATTAACTTAACAATCTATATGTAGTAAGAACACCTGTTATTCATTCATAAGTTCTTGATAGACCTGCAATTGAGTTAAAATTAAATTAAATATGTATTAAGTGGTAATTTACAAATATTTCCAATAGATATACAGAATAACATTAAAATGAAAATGACTCACCTTTATTCAAATGTCGTCAATAATACATTACAGTACTTTATCACTAAAGTTGTCGAAACGTAAGAAGGTTCAGTACACCGGTCGCTTTATCTGTACGTCCGATATCTGACTGCGCCAGCTGTAGGCGTCTTTTTAAATACCTCTTAGTTTCCGTTTTCGTTTCATCAGAACTACGCCACCCCTAGAAAGCGCTGCAGGGGAAGGAACTGTGACTCATCTTAGTCAAATGGTACTGACTAGATCCTGGTGACTGACTGGTTGAGAGTTTGTTTAAGGACAGATTGGAGAGTGTTGATTATTATGACAAGTCGACGCAATTTCTAGAGAAGCTGCGCTAGACTCTGCTGACATATTTATCTGAAACTGGTGCTACTTACAGAATTATTGTAATTTTATTTTAGAATAAGCATCGTAAAACATCCATGAATTTGAAATGCGACATTTTAGGATATGAAATGCAAAATAAAACCTGGATAAAAATACTTTCCTTGCTGTAATTTTACACTTATCCTTATTGTCACTGGCTCCTCACTATTTCGGAGAGCAGAGCAGCGGTCCTTTTTTTTTAACATCACAAAGGTGCGCTTCTTCTGGACGTGACTAAGCCCTGGTCTTGCAGCAGGAGGTCTGAGGTTTTTTGTATGTTTTTCATACGCTAATTTACATGATCAGTCATTACATGGCTTGATCAGTTTGCTTTATTTAATATTGCTCCTCTCCTTTGCCCAACAAAGATTTCCTCTCCAAGTGCACAGTATGGATAAAACGAATGCAAGGCTGAATGCCGCCCAGAAGTCACGACCGGAGCACACATTTCCCAGCATTATAAATCTTGCAGTAGAGGAAGTGATCTGCATTGAGATCCTGGAAGCATGAAAATCTGATAATCTCATATGGTTGAATAACACCACGGGTGTAGAGAAACAGAGTACAGCAGAGACTGTTTCTGAGGAAACCGAAACAAACGTCACTTCCTGTTGACGTTCTCACAACAATGTGTAGAGTTGTGAGTGTTGAGATCCTGCACCTTGAGTTACTTCAGCATCAACATAACAGGGTCCTGCAGATTATAATGGAGGAACTAGTGTCGCTCCACTCTGATGAGTATTTGTTTTGGTGTCACTGCAGGAACATTGCCATAAACTCCTCCCAACGTCGGGGCAATGGTACCGCAACATCAAAAACGAAACCAACAGAACAGACTGTTGCATAACTGGCTGCAACAAGATTATAAAGTTACCAACTATGCTGTTATCAAATAATAATAATAATAATAATAATAATAATAATAATAATAATAATAATAATAATAATAATAATAAAAATCAACTTCCAAAAACAAATCAATATTTTTATGGTGAAATCACATTCAGGGATTTTTTTTGTCATGTTTTTAATTATTTTCCACTTACTTTACTTGCATTCTGTACAGCGAACCCTTGATCAGTATTTGAGAGAAAAGTGAAGGGACTGAAGTGCCCAGATTTAACAACGGATATTTAGTGATAAATGAATTATATTAATTTAAGTCATAGCAATGTTCCTTGCACAACTGCTACATTGGCCTGCAAAAAAAAAAAAAAAAAAAAAAAAAAAAAATAGAGCCAAGCATACTGACTAACAGAGCTTATACAGTGTAAGACCAATAAGGCAATATGTCTTTATTGGGCATTTTTAGATGGAAAACTACATCATTGGGTAGTTTAAAATTCTGAATTGTAACCAGCTGTACACTTGACATTATTACACCTTATATGATTTATCTATTGACTTTTTTTTGTTTGTTTTACATTTAGTTGTGGTCTTATTTTGCATAACGTGTAATGGAACTGAAACACATACCCTGATTCGTTTTGTTTTGAAAAAAAATATATAAAAAATAAAGAAATAGAACTCCCTCCGCCCTACTTTTAGCTGGGTCATTCTCCGGCTGACTGGTAAGGAGCTGACTCCGCCACTCAGCTGGAGCAGACGTCATCATTCATTATTAGCAGGGAAGCTAAGGCTGATGCAGATCACTTCCGCCAGTGTAAACATGTAGCGGTTTCTGCGGTTCTTATGTTATATTTCTTCCAGCCAGCGGTCTAAAGAACTGATGGCCCTTTTAGTGGAAAAGTATCGTTTATAGAACCAGACCAGTGCGGTGCCAGCTTCGTTACTAGCTAACACAATAGCAAGTCAACTGTCAGGGGCCGTGTTTTTATGAAGGCTACCGTTGCTAACAACGGCTATCTACTACAGCAGGTATAAGAACTGTAACAGGGGGGTTAGTCAACCGAAAAATGTCAAGAGATGATTTGCAATAAGAACTCACCAAGAAGAGGAGAGAAATGAGGACGACTAGAAGTGATCGCTCGTCGTCGCCGATGAATGGAAAGCAAGGTACGTGGAAAACAGTGTATTGGGTAAAGTTAATTAAAAGACTGCCAGGTTGCGACTACTCACGAAAGCGGTTATAAGTCATCAGTTCATAACTTGTTAAAACATAATCTCTCAATTCTGTTTGCAGTTGTTTACTATTGATTTTTAACTGTAACGTTGAGAATAGACGCTTTTTTTTTCTCTGGTAGACTGGGAAACCAAACGGAAACGGAAAATTGCAGACATCACCCAGGCCCTTAGTGTGGATCCAGTGGACGTAGCAACGCTGAGGAGGATGGCAATCAGTGAGGGGGGATTGCTGACTGATGAGATTCGCTGTCAAGTCTGGCCCTGGCTCCTCAACATCCCCCCTCACCTTTTGGATCAAGAACCTGGTACAGTTTCTTGCATAGCTCTTTATTTTTTTATATATATACAAATGCATATGAAAAGCAATTTTGGATATACATTTGTTCCCTGCACCTGAACAAACTTCCGCTGTTTTTATTTAGCATGATGGCAGTTATTTTCACATTCTGATCAGGTGCAACTTCTCCTCGCATACACTGTTTGCTAATGGCAATTTGTCCTCTCCAGAAAAAGTAGAGCGGGAAAACAATAAGGATTACAACCAGGTCTTGCTGGATGTTCAGCGTTCTCTACGAAGGTTTCCACCTGGTGAGTAGTTTGCATAAAAATAAAAAAAAGAACTGCTGTTACTCACTGCTTTGCAGTATGTCCAACATGTGGGGTGCTTTTATTAGGAATTTAGGAAGATGTCATAATCTCATGCAAATTACTGTTAAGGTCCTGGAAATTCTTCTTTTTTTTTTTTTAGGGTTTAGGTTGTTAAAGAAACAAAACTTTTTTATTATTACTAACTTAGAGTATCATATTAGAATTTGATTGTGGGATGCTGTAAGGTTTTTACATTTTTATATTCTGCTCACAAAACACCTAAATGAACTAAAATAAATAAATATTCTCTTGAAATTAATGCAGTCTTACAAATCTTTGACCTTACTTGCTGACCTGGAGTGTTCAGCTGGCAGTCAACACTGATGTCGTTTTTATTGGATGCACTTTGCACTACAAAAAAATTTGCCAAGTCCTCTCACAAGTGATTTTCTAAGTAAGAACTGGTTGTGAAACGCTGTGCTTATGTTAGTTGGCCCTGCAAAGGATTGTCTAATATCCACCAGTCTGAGTATGTGGCATTGTTGATCACATACCGAAGTTTAGTATCTGTTTTTGTTTGTATTTGTTAGTATGCAGGTGAAAGTTTTATTTTTTTTCAAGTAAATGTTTTAATGTAGCACCTGCTTGCAACAATGTTGTCTCAAGGCACGTTTACAAAACAGACAGTTTAATCAATTCTACAGTCAAATTCCAAGTCAATTACATACATTTCAAATTGATCCCAGTCAGTAAACTAAGTTTTTAATTTATGAACTGTCCTGTTTAGATTACATTGTTTTTTTCAGCGCTAAGGTTAATACACTTCACTTTTAATGCAGCCTCAAAACCCATTTCAAAAAGTGCATTTTTTAAATGATTTAAATAGAATATTATTAAACCATATTTGTTTCACTGTCTTAAAAAATCTGCTGATAAATGTTAGCCTCAACAGATTTTGACTGGTCTGTCTTAAAATATATATACATTTTTATTTTTAGTTGCCCTGATGTTTTAAATATATTAAGATATTAAAAAAGCATCAAGACTGAAAACGTATAACAGCTAGCAGCAACATTTTGCCTTCAATGCGCTTGTGCAGGTATGCCAGATGAGCAGAGAGAGGGTCTTCAGGAAGAACTAATTGACATAATTCTGAGAGTTCTGCAACGTAATCCCCAGCTGCACTATTACCAGGGATACCATGACATTGTCGTCACCTTCTTGTTGGTCGTGGGGGAGCGCCTGGCAACTGTTCTAGTGGAAAAACTCTCCACACATCACCTCAGGTACATGCCTAAAGCAAATTGGTCAGCAGCTTGACTTCTGTTAAGATTATCTTTTAAGGTTATATTAGACTTAAATCTGAATTCTTTGTTTTGCCCTCTATCACAGGGACTTCATGGACCCCACCATGGACAACACGAAACACATTCTTAACTATCTGATGCCTATTATCGAAAGGGTCAACCCTGAGGTGCAGGACTTCATGCAGCAGTAGGATTCCTTGTTATTTTATACTTAGCTATGACTGATGATGCTGGCTCTGGTAGATATTCGAAAAGCAAAATCCTCCAAAATGTTCATGGTGTAGAAAGAGAAGGACGATGCATGCGCAACTTAAAAGAGAAGAAAACATGAAAAATGTATAAACACTTTACTTTAGACAGATACGACAGTTTTGCAGGGACATAAATCTATCAGCATCAGATGGAATTTTGCAATCCCTGAATATTAATCCTTATTAACATGTTCTGTTGTGAAAAATCCAGAAGTAATGTTCTATTTTTTTCCAAAAAAAAGCTCACATAAATGTTCCACATTAATATACACAAACATTGTAGTCTCTGCGCTCTTTAACAGAACACTGATCCTATTATGATAGCTTAACTTTGGACTGTAAACAGCACGTCATTAAGTCCTTTGCTTGGCCCGCTGATTCCATTGATGGCCTTTTGAACTGACTTGCTCTGTCTGGTCTCCTCATGTAACCTACAATTTCTCATCATATCTTATTGTTTTTTGTTTTAAAATGAATATTTTTAAAACCAAACAACAGATTTGGTAAAAACAAATCTGTAGTTAAGAAGCTGTGAATTATCTCAGGCTTGTTTGTAAGTTAATGTCATTGTAAGTCTTTTATTAATTCTCAGGGCTGAAGTGGGCACAGTCTTTGCTCTCAGCTGGCTGATAACCTGGTTTGGCCATGTGCTCTCTGATTTCCGTCATGTTGTACGGTTGTATGACTTCTTCCTGGCCTGCCATCCACTGATGCCAATCTATTTTGCGGCTGTGGTAAGTTTCCTCTCAGGTCTACTTAATTGAATATTTCATCAGAGAAAATATTTTTGATACAGAAATATGAAAAAAATAGGAATGTACAGTATATGCTCTCAATACTTAGTTTGGGTCCTTGTGTATGCATTACTACATCTATGCAGGGTGGCATGAAGGCAGTCAGTCCATGCTGCTGCTGAAGTTTTATTGCTTTGTTTTTTTTTTCTTGTTTCTCTTTTCCCATCACATATTTTCCTTCCACTTAACTTTCCACTTGTATTCTTAGGTACAGTAATTATTTTTTTGCATCTTGTCATTCATGTGTAAGATGTCAATGGTTGTCTGCTGAACAACTGTCAGATTTGCGGTCTTCCCCTGGATTCTGTAGGAATACGGGATACTCTAATTTGTTAAAAACCTGTTTATTAGGATTAAGACATAATCATTACATTTACAAGGGGAAAAGATTCTACTCTACTGAGATGCTGCTGTGGCTTAATCAGATTTACAATTTGGCACATTCCCACCCCCATCTTTGATACAAGGAGAAATAGTCCAGTGCTGATGTGATTGATCCCTTAGGAGCAGGGTCGCTTTAGCCCTGTCACATCTTGATGTTCGACATGTTTTGTTTTTCCTCGAGATTGCAACTAGTTTGGCAAGCCCGATTTTTCTCTGAAATGTTGTTGCAGCTTGTTGCACCCCTGACGGCAGACTCTTTCACTCAATGGCACTCACAGTAAATGCTTGCACTTGTCACGATGGCCCTTGAGAAATGAATGTGTTATTTGTTGCAGATTGTGCTGCACAGGGAGGAGGAGGTGTTGGAGTGTGAATGCGATATGGCAATGGTCCATCACCTGCTGTCTCAGATTCCCCAGGATCTGCCATACGAGACACTGATCAGCCGAGCTGGAGACCTCTTTGTCCAGTTTCCTCCCTCTGAACTGGCCAAAGAGGCAGCTGCACATGAAAGGTAAATTAAGTCCTTAGGGCTGATGCTTGTAAACACGTTACCCTTACAGGCTGTTTCTGCCGTCTTTTATTTCTCTCCTTTGCATCCCCTTTTAATATAAAGCACAAATTAAAATGTCCTTTGCTTTTCACCAACAAGCGTAACTTGCTGTTCTTCTATTAACTTCTTCAATGTCCTTTTTTTTCTCCCCCCTTTTCCATCTCTATTTTCCTCCTAAGCATGGCGACTTCTACCTTTAAGGACTTTGAGCTTGCATCTACTCAGCAACGGCCGGACACAGTTCTCCGTCGCAGACGCAGACAAAAGCAGGGTTCTCCAGAGAGCTCCACAGCGAACCCTGTCATGACTGTGGCACAGCCTTCAACTGCCCGGCGCTTTGTCAGATTGGCAGTTATGGGTCTGACTGTGGCTTTAGGGGCAGCAGCTCTTGCTGTGGTTAACACAGCTCTGGAGTGGGCCCCCAAGCTGGACTTGTTTCCTTGAACTACCCTAAAACCAACATGACATCTTTTCTCTCCTTGACTGGTGGATCCTTTCCTAGAACCCTCTGAACACTTTTGGAGTCTAACACTGTCTGGAGAGTGCTAACTAAGCTGAACATCTTAACACTCCTCTGTTGTCGTCAAGGATGCGACCAAACATCCCGCTCTGAGAGGAGTTCATAAGTCTGTGGCAATTTATGAATCCTTAAAAGGGCGTGTAGATTTAAAAGCTGCTGACGCTCCTAAATGAAGAAATTCTCCATGTTAAAATGAAGAAAATATTTCCAAGGACTGTTGTTAATTGTGTCATAATTAAAGTTTATTTATATTTTGTAATAGGATGTCTGAATTAGTGTTTCGCTCACTGAGATTTATGCTGAAAGCCTGACTCACTACACTTGAAACTTGCTGCCAAGAATGAGAGAATGTGTGTTTGTGTGTGTGTGTGTATGTGTGTGTTTGATTGCAACTCATTTGTTATACGCATTTGATACCTGTACTGAGACCAACTTGAGGATCCCCTGTATTTAAACAACTGTAAAATTTGAGGGATGTCAGTAATTTTACTGGAACACGAAACCATTTCAGGGTCGTCATTTTATGGGTTTTAGTTTCTTCGTCCTCTCCGATTGTTTTTCCAATTATAGAATTTGGATCTTTTTCTGTAAATGCAGCATCTTCTAGAAATGTCAATCTTCTTTGTGCATTTTAATTAAGGATTGTGGCTAAGATTATCCTATTTTCATATAAAAAATTAATACAAATGGGTAGAAGTAAAGGAGTCTAATTAACATACGTCAATAATATTATTGAAGGTTAACGCCGAAATCGTAGAATTGGCTTTTACAATCCGGAAATAAACAGTGACTTAGCAAAGAGTTGCAAGATAACCCAAATATTTAGTAAAACGGTCTTTAAAATGGTTCCTCTGAGACATACCCTATAATAGCTATTCACTCTTCTCTCTTTTTTTTTTTCCTCTGGGTAAGTGTGCACTAAGGAGGATAAATGTCTTTGCGAGGCATCTTTAAATCCTCCTCTGTAAATAAGAAGAATTTCTTAAAGTGGCTAGAGCAATCAAGCTGGTCTACCTGTAAAGTGCCACCCTTTCCTTGTTCTTTGTAGTGGAATAAAATGCTCGAATCATGTTGCAGAAATGCAGATGACAAAATCATAGCACATTTAGATCCTGAACAGAATGGCATTTTAATCCCTACATTTAAGCTTTGTACTATATTGACTGAATTACATCTGTCCAACTTTATTAGAGAAAGCTTCCACACTTGACTTTAACTTTTTCGTTGCAGAACGCAGTATTACATTTTAAATCTAAACCAGCTGAGCAGCACACTTTGCTATTAAAAAGGATTTGCATTTAAAGTAGCTATAAAGCAAACGTTAAGATCTTGGAACCATTGTTATTCTGCCTATGATCTCTAAGAGGATTTTTTTTTTTTATATCTCTTGGAAAGCTTGGCTATGTGGATTTTGCTTTATGCTGCTCTTTGGCTATAGGTCTGAAACTTAAGTGTGTGCCTGAACACAGAAGGATGTGACAAATGCATGCCAAATCATAGGTGGACTGTACTGACATTTAAAAAATGGCTTATGTCTGGAAAAAAAAAATACTACCTGTCTGGTTTGTCAGAAATGATTTTCTTCTGATTTCTGGTATATAATTTCACTTTCAAACATACTATAAGCTTTATTTAAACACATGACACTTGGTAAATTTTGTTTCTGAGCGTATAATGCATTCATGTTGTCCAACCTTTTCTATTCACCTTTTTTAAATGGTGAGACTCCATGGTTTGGGAATCACATAAAAACTTGTCTTGACAGAAAATTAGAAAAATGTCAAGTTGGTATATCTCTGATCTATCTAATGTTTTTTTTTTTTCCTTTAATTATAAAAAATGATGGTTGCAGAGTGGTGAGTCACCTACGTACTTGTGATGCCATATTGTTCTTTCAATTAAGTTGCAGTAAAGCAAATCACAAGAGAACTCAACATTTATCACTCTGTATCTGCATTGTATTTAAAAGATTAATAATCCATAGTATGAAACACAGCTGGAAATGGCTCTAAATTCCTAAACCATACTGAAGGTGACCTGACACAAAGGAATCTCTTCATGAAAACACCTGCTGATCAGTATCATAAAGGATCACTTGGTTACATAAAACGCCATTCAGTGGAATTTATTTTCATTGCACTAAATGATGTATCTGCCTTTTGATTATTTTGTTATAATAAAAACTGGTATACTAATGTTAAGTTTTACTATAGGTTGATAATAAACTTGAGTGAAAGTGTTTGCTGTATTTGTTTGAATTCTTTATTTGGTTAAAATATATCATGCTTTTTTTGATGCTGGAATAGTTTTTCCATTTTAAAACTTGTAGAGCATGAAACGTTTTAAAAGTTTTGTTAATTTTAGATAGTTGTGCAGCATCATTTCAAAACAAAACTAATCTCAGGGCCCTTATGCTAAAAGTGGACATGTTTAATGAAAAGAGTTATAAAGGGTTAGAAATTCCAAAATATATAGTGAAGTATGCATAGAGGTCTTTTCTGATTAGATTAATTCCACCCTATGTTCTTCTGGACCCTAAGAATAATTGAACGATACTAGATTCCAGCAAGATTAAAAACCTAGTTGGTCATCCTATTGTTATCCACCTTCATTGCTCTGGTTTGTCTCACAATATATGAATCTGACCTCCAAATAAAAGAGGCTTCTGTGCCTTGCTGTAGAAGGAAACTTCAATGTTTGAATAAGACCAAAATTTTTTTTCTTCTCTAAGCATGCCATTGTATGCAGAAATATTTTATAGCACAGTGCTGTCCACATATCTTTGTAATGGAAATCATACACTAAACAAATCTCGTTTTTAAATGATTCACAAATGTTTTTATTCTAAATTGTACATACACATCACACAATGTTGTGAAATGCTACTTGTGTGTGTTTATCCATATTACTAAAGATTTTCTTTGACAGTGAGACCAACCTAAATTGCAGCTGGCTGAACTTAAAACATTCTGTAGTCTCTTAAACATGCACAATTTGGAGGTGTGTGTGCTTCTCGTTCTCTTGAGCTCCCTCACCTTTGAGCTCACCTTTGAGCTTGCAGTTTGATGCATTTGTAACCTTGTTAAAATTCTCTGACTGAACCAAAGTTGTGCGAGCTCATCCACGTTCTGCATTTATTTCTCGTTTTCAATGTCATTAAGCAGGTATAGTGTAATGTAAAGTGGACCTATGTGTAAATCTGAGTTTGTAAGCTCAGGTTCAGTTTACAATAATCACACGTTTTTCAAGTGATTCCAGTTTATTAGAATTAGAGTACATATTCTGCAGTATATTTGTTTCCAATATAAACTTGGCAAGGCATATTTAGATGTTGCTAGGAAGTTCTAAGGCAGCGCAATTCTGCAGTGCAGCTGGAAGAGCACAAAACTTTTATAATAACATTTTTATAAGGTAATCTAATTACTTAAAAATCCTAAGTCTTCGTAAAAATACAATGATACAATGACTTTAAATTTTCAGTTATTAAATGTGTGCTTCCTGCCTGAGTAAAGAGATTTAAAACACCTTCAAAGTAAACATCAAGACCAGCCCCTAAATATACAGATCACATAATGCAATACATTTTATCCTGCACTTATTCAGGAGTGAACACTTAAGATGAAGAAATTATTGACATACATTTTCATTACTTACTTCTCCCCAAGAGCATCAAAATAAGGAGATCTACATAAAAAAAATATGCAATTAATGTAAACAGTACACACAGCATCTTTCACCCCAGTCTGAAGACTGAATAATCCTAACAATTCCCAAAAAAATCACGTAGTTGGTAAAACAGAACAACATTCATGAATTACAACTTCAAAATACTTTAATCTCAGTTAAACTTTGATTGCATTACATTGGTTCCCGTAATTGCAATCTTTCTTTCTTTTGAGGAGTGCTGGGTTGGAAAGTGACAAATTACAGAGAGAAATTATTGAATTATTAAGACATAGTTACAAACTATCTTGGAGAAACATGAAGGGAGGTCCATGTATTGAAGCTGTTTAGGTGTTAAGGCTTTTTCTTTCACTTTTGTTAGACAGCACAAACTCACTGGTTGATCAAAGGCACTGCATTGAAAGAACCTGGAGATTAGATATAACATATGACTTAATCACCAGATTTATCACAGGAAGAACTCAGGTGTTTTTTTCCTAGAGTTGACAGTGTGACATCTTTGATTGTAGATAGATGTATAAATTACATTTTCTCCTATTTTGGTTAACGTGCTATCAACGTTTACACATGAGTGTAAAATATAATGTGTTCAAGAGTTTAATGCATCAGATTCTTAATACAATCGAAACAATTCACAGTGATAGAGCGGATTGTTGAGCTTATGAGGTTGTTTGCCTCAGTGACAGTTTTGGCAATTGGGATGACAAGGCTGATTGTTGACCCGACATCTACAGCCACCGGATATATCGCCAGTTCCCTGCAAAAAATAAAAATAAAAAATAAAAAAAAAGTTAGTGCATAACTCAAACAACAACAACACATCCTTTCTTTTCATATTGAACTACACAAGTTTGTGTAGTTTCATTTTCTTTTGTATTGTGCACTAATATTTACTTTTGGTCCCCATCGGGCTTGTTTGGTGACCCAGCAGATTTCCGTCTTGCACATCAGACAACAGATCCAATCGCAGCCATCCTTTTTCTGGACGATGATGTCACAGCGTGGGCATTTCATGGCTTCTCCATTCTGCAGCATGTTCTACAGTCACAGTATTTTTTAACACTCAGTTTGCAATAAAGCCCAAACAGAAAGCATAAGACATGTACTAAATGCCACTTTCTAAAGTTTTGTGTCACAATTGTGTTTCTGACACAATTGCGAAATTGTGCAGATTAAGTGAAATTACACACAAAGTGGGGGACTGAATCAATCAGCAAATATTCATCCAACTTAACAAAGATCAATAATTCAAAATGAGAAAAATAATCGTAGAATATTCCACCCCAAAGACTGAACATCTTGCCTCAAAAATTGCAGAATTGCACTCCTTCTTGGCGCATTGAATGTGTTGTTTTTAGTCTCTGTGTGTGCAGTCATAATTAGAAATTTTTAATTTTGAAAACAGACAGAAACATATTTCTCTCTGTTGGCAAGTACTTTTTCAAATCACTTCACATTGAAACAAGATTTCCAAAGCGATTAAAAATAGCTACATAAAAACAACAGCAAAAATAACAGTTACCACACTGAGCTCTAGGCTAGCTTACCTCCAGCATCTGCTTTGTCTTCTGAGCTGCCTCATCGTTCTCTGCTCGGATGCGCAGGTCATCCTGGTAGTCCTTGCAATTCATGTCTTTGTGGATGGCCTAAAACAAAGTTATCAAAATCAATGATTTATTATACTTTTAATATTACAATGTACAAAAAAAAGGGATTTTTAATTCCTTTGAGTCAAAATTTGCAAGCATACTCGGCAGAGAATGCAATTGGTCTCATCGCAGAGGTCGCAGTGGAACTCGTTGACATCATCCTCATAGATGCACCACCCTCGACAGTTGGGGGTCTGGCAGTGGAAGCTGTGCTCGGAGCGACTCTCTGCAATGCTCAAGCGCAGCTCCAAAAACCGCTGGTGCTCCTCCTCTGTGAGCAGCTGACCAAGGAATTGCAGCAGAATTACAGGTTGCATATTTCCCCAGGATAAGGGAAGATCAATTAGAAATTGCATGGTGCATTAACACGTCTAAAGCTGCGTGTGCTTTGCAACACTGATTACTCCAATTGTGGGTTCTGACTGCAGCAGCAATGTTACTAAATTTAGATTCAATAATTTGTTGAAAAAGCTGAAACAGACCTCCTTATTTATTATAAATAGTTTACATGACTCATTGGGTTTTCTGCATTTACTGTTTTTTAGCTCACCTCTTTAATCTCTCGATCCAATAACTTGCTCTCGCAATCCGTATCCGCACAAGACACCTCCGCATCCTGGCTGTTTATGACTGTCCCTTTAAGACACTCCCTGAAGGAAGGCAACATGTTCAACTGTTCAATTCAAACATTTTATGTGATTTTAGAAGTCTGTTTTTACCTCTTAAGCTACAAAAAAAAGTCCTCTCTAACCTGCAGAAGGTGTGTAGACATTCTCTGAGCACAACCCCATCTCCTGGCTCCAGAGTAGAGAAACAGATGGGGCAATCTGTCTCTGTGGTGTTAGTGATCAGGTTCTGGTCATCTGTGGCCAACAGGTGCAAGTAGTTCCGCTCACGTTCCAGCTGCTGAGCCTTCATTACAAGATCACAGAAGAGAAGGTCAACAAAACATGGATTTAGATCAGCAAGTACACATAATTTATATCAACCATTACTGTCGCAATTTACTTTACTTAACAAAAGTGAACTGGTTGTCATTCAGACCAGTTAGTCCCTTTAAATCATATAGTGGGTATTGCTTAGACTGTTAATCAGCATTGCATACCTGTTCATATTGCATTAAAGCCAGCTGTTCTTGCTGAATGCGTAAGACTTCATCCTGGTCTGGCTGATAGATATCTGGCACCTCATAGTCCTGAGGTCTTTCTGCTCCACACATCTCACAGCCGGGGCGGGTTGGTTTGTTGAGGAAAGTGCACATAACGCAGGCCCAGCCCAACTAAACACAAATACACAAAAATAACTCCACTGTTAAAAATTTAATAAGGGTTAGCATATCCAAATTAATTTCATAATATGTCTTGTCATTAGATCATTCTCAGAATGAAGAAAACGTCACTTTAAACAAGATTCAAATGTAGTTCCATTGGGAAATTAATAGACTTTACATGGGAATGGAATTAATTCATATTAGGCTTTTGATCTATATTTTTATGCTGTCTTTTTTTAGCTATTTAACAGATTGCTTAGTTGAAATTAAGTTGAATTTATTGTCAATGTAACCTAATTCAAACAGGATCAAAATTATAAAGGCAGGTGCAAAAATAAACCAAAAAAAACAACAACTTTATGAATGCTTTATTTAAAAATGTTCTTCTGGTCTTTTGGAATAATTCTGACATATTTTTACCACTCTCTTTTGCTGGACTGGGAGGTTTCTTGACATGGATGTGGCTTTTGATCATATTCACCAACTCATTAATAAGCTTGAGGTCAGGGTTTAAATGTTTGCCTTGGTTTAGTCTGAAACAAATTTCCATGTGTATATAGCATCACTAGACTATTCAGGTAGAACCAAAGATCAAGGCTGACGTAACTGAAGTTGAAACTGCAAGAACTCCAGGCTCCCCGATTACAGTGAAGCAAGTTCCACATTACTGCTGATTCTTCCCAACTAAGAAATCATGGCTAGCCTAAACAACAACTGGCTATTTGACCACAATTACAACTGCAGTGTATAACTTATATGGAAATAAACAGGGCTACCCTTAAATTACTGCCCAAAATAAATTATACCACTTGAAACGTAGACTCTACTGTATGTTCTAAGAGAATAAAGATTGCATACAAATAGAAAAAATGGAGTAGAAACAATAAATTAGCATAACAGTGGATTTCTGAAATGGCTTTCCCAAAAGCCCTGAACTCGAGCCTTGTTGGACTGTGCTTAAAAGTCAGGCTTGTGCAAGAAAACCATCTGACTTAAGTTAACTATCAATTTTGCAAAGGTACATGGTAAAATGTCCAGCAAAAATTATCTAAAATGTTTGTTGATGACTTCAAAGAGTAGTGTAGTCAATGTGCAACTTGCAAAGGGGATGTTTGTTAAATATTAGTGGGGCTGAACGTGCATCCGGTCGAGCCTGTATGAATTTAAAGAAGGTTAATCAGAAAAAGCATGGTTGAGTTAAATATTAAATTGGTAGTATTATGTCATTCATGCCCATGAACTGTGTATGTAAAAGTTTCAACAGAAGTGTGTTTGTCAGTCATTATCAAGTCTATGATTTTTACATTATCTACATTCTCACTTGAGGTTTAGGAGCAGGTTTGGGAGGAGTCACGGTTTTAGGAGGAACAGGAGGAGGAACTATTTTGTTGCCACTGCCTCTAGGATGAAGCTGAAATGACACCAGAGATTCTGCAATACCTAAAGACAGAAATGCAGTGCAAGTCAAATCACAAAGAAATATCTCTTATCTTTTATTAATATTTGGTTGGATAAGCTCAATTTTTCTTTTTCTTGTTTAATTACTTGACAGAAGTCTCCACAGAAACTGCATACATAATTTGCCATTCCAATCAATAACCAAGAGCTAGAAAAGATCAGCGATGCACCTATAATTTGCCTGTTTTGGCTGCTTTTTTATGTCAGCCACATTATTGTTAACTCTACTGTCAAAAAAAAAAGAAAGAAATTTTATAAACAATATAGCAGACAGGACACCATTTTCTATATCTGCAGTACCGACCAGCTATGCGCTGTTGTTCCTGGTCCTGGTTGTGTTGCTGCCGTGTAAGCTGGGCTGCATTGGCAGAGAGGATAAACAGGAAAGCCTGATCTCCGCTCTTGCGGATGCCGTGGCTGTATAATGTCTCTTGATCTTGGGCCAAGCGTTTTCCGATCACCCAGCGCTGGAGCGTAGGGTGGAACCCAAAGTCCTGACTGATCTGGAAATGTCAAAAAAAAAAAAAAAAAAAAAAGCAACAACAAAAATAAACAGCATGAAATGTAGAAAAACAAAATAAATGTGAAATGGAAAGAATCAATAATGTCAGGGAAAATATGGAATTGTAATACATTAGTTACGATTAATACATTTATTTCAGACTTTTTGATTCATTACACTGTGTCCAATATTTTCTTTTAGCTTTAGCATGTCCATCAAGGTCAGTTTGAGACCGTTCAACAGGCTCAGTATATTATCGGTATGCATAATGTGAATGTATAGCACTTAGAATATGATATTTAACCAAATACTGCATCTGCTTCTATTACAATACTGCAAACACTTTTACTGTGATGATGGATTTGAGTATATATGTTGTTTTCAAATCAGAATGGTGTGGCTTGCATTTGTATTCAGTCCCTTTAAGTGCATTCCACAAAATCCAGTGCAACTAGTTCCCAGTAGAGCATGCCTTTGGGTAATTTAACTCAGCATAGATCCAGCTCTTCTATGAAGGCTTCAGAAGTTTAAGAGAGAACAACATTGAACAAACAGCATCATGAGGACAAGAAGCACACCAGATACATTAGGAGTAAAGTTGTGAAGAAATTTAAAGATCAGCCACGAGGCCTGGTGTAACTCTGGGGAAGCCGGAGAGAGAGCCACAACTTGAGTGGAAAAATCTGGGGACAGGGTAGTTATGAGTGGTGCCTTGCATAAATCTGACCTGCACTGAAAAGTGACAATGCTGGTTGAAAGCCATAAAATGCTCTGATTGCAGTTTGCCATAAACGATGTAGGAAATAAGATGCTCTGGTCAGATGAGACCAAAAATTTACCTTTTAAGCCAAAACATGACAGGGATGGGAGGAAAACTATTTCACACCACCTTAAACACACACTATCCTCGCCGTGAAACATGATAGTGGTGGAAGCATCCAGCAGGCAGAGAGGCTTGTCTAAGTCGATTAGAAAATGGATGGAACTAAATACAAGAAGCAAAACTCTCAGAAGCTACAAAAGACTTAAGACAAGAGATTTTACTAAAAGCAGTTCTGGCTTAAACATAAGGACAGACCTTGAAACACTAAAGCTAAACTAAAGTGTTTAAGTCCAAAATTCGTCCATCTCTCTCGTTCTCTGATGCCGAGACTCTCGTCCATGCCTTTGTCTCCTCCAGGCTCGACTACTGCAACTCTCTGTTCATTGGAATCCATAAAAAACATCTTCAGAAGCTTCAATACATTCAAAACAGCTCAGCCAGGATTCTATTGAGAGCCCGTAAATCTGCCCATATTACACCTATTCTGCATGACCTTCATTGGCTTCCTGTCACCTACAGAATTCAGTACAAAATCACTCTCATTACCCACCAATGTTTAAACAGAACTTCACCGGATTATCTGAAGGACCTTCTCATTCCACATTCATCCACCAGATCTGTGCGATCACAAGACAGCAACGTCCTCCACCTTCCTCGCTCCAGATTAAGGACCATGGGAGATGGGGCATTCGCTGTGGCTGCCCCCCGTCTCTGGAACTCTCTCCCGGATTGTTTGAGAGCTCCGCAACCACTGGTTCACTTCAAAAGAGGCTTAAAGACTTTTTTATTAAAGCAAGCCTATTCTGCCTCCACATGATTTTTATGATGTTGATTTTATCCATGATTTTAGTTGCACTGTGTAGCACTTTGAGATTTTTTCTAATGAAAAGTGCGGTACAAATTAAATTTATTATTATTATTATTAAACACATCCAATAATCTGTCGAAAGTTTGAAAACTGCTGTTCAGATATTCCCCCATCCAGAGAGCCAGAAATAGTTGCAGAGTTCAGTTCTCCGAGTACTGATTCACAACACTGCTTTGCTTTACCCTATCACATAACAATACAGGGGCATAGGTTGTGTTGTGACAATTAGAAAAATACCTCCAGGGATATGAAAGCAATGCAGCATTGTGTAGATCATATGTTAATATTGCTATGTTTTTGTGTCATCTTGGACTACTGCAGTAAAAAAAAAAAAAAAAAAAAAAGGAAGAAGCATTACTGCACCTTATCTTTAACTTCTGCAATTGTCATGCCAGTGGAAACAATAAGGGTTACTGGAATATAGTCTTCTGACTCCGCATCCTGCACACCAACCATCAATCTACAAACAAGAAAACAGTACACTCTATGAGATGAATGCAATTTTCTATCAACTTAGTGTTATTCAAACATGTTTTATTTTTATTTTTCCAATCAGAGAAAACACAAGACAAGGCATGATGTTAATATATACAAATTAAAGTCTAAGAACAAGCAATAAAGTGAATGTCCTTTGCCTGATCTGCTGCATTCCCCACCTGAAGGAGTCCTGAGGGTAGACATGGCTCTTGATGTTGACTGACACTTCAACAGAGAGCTGGGAAAGTTTCTTGCACAGCTCAGCTGCTTCTTCAGAGTCTCCACTGCTGATGGCTTCACCCAAGGAGAGAGCCAGCGCCTCTGCTGCAGGATCAGGAACAGTTTAACACGTTACGTGACTTATTTACGTTTAAATGAGTTTCTGAAATATGGGTTTGTCCAAGTGTTCTCTGTGCGCATAGGTTTCACTTTCACAACCCTCCATCAACACAGACTTAAAAAAGAAAATGCTGAATATGTAAGGGCCGACTAAGCTGTAGAGATTAGTTTGTAAACGACTGATCTGTCTTACTTGCGCAATCTGCAGTGAAAATAAGTGGCTAATCATAAACCGATACCAAACCGGGACAGCAACAACACAGAGAAGAAGATTTAAGAAGTCAAATAATTCAAGGTTTAAATAATCAAAGGAAAATCAAAACAAAACTTACCCTCTTTTATGTTCCCTTTGGGTGAAGTTTCAGAAGCCATTATTGTCCCCCAGACGTCAGGTAACGCATGAATGACGCACACTTCACAAGCCGAACAGTAACTTTTATGTAGTGTCCAACCTTAAGAGTTTGAGTTGTAGCTGTTAGCTCCGCGTCCAAAGTCTCCTCCGCTTATCCACCTTCAGGTCACAGAGGAAGCAAATATAAGGGGGCTTACATGAGTTACTTCCTGCCTGATTTTGCCTTTATGACGATCTTACTTCTAAGCGCCTGTCATCTGAACGGAAAGTGAAACTGGATCAAATTCAGGAAGAGAATATTTAAAGGGATCTGCCTTTTCTCCCACAGCTCACTCTCTAAGCTCACACTTTGGTTTGAGGTTTTATTATTAAAAAAGTAATGAAAACAACAGAACTTTAAAACAATACAGACAATGAAAACCGAACCAGTGTTATATTATTTACATTAGATTTTTTTTTCAAAGAAAGTCAAAGCTATGACACCAAAAATCCAGCAGATGGCAGCATCCTTCTAAATTGGAAAGTACTGGACAACAACTGCTGAACTCATGTTTTATGATAAATGAAAGTAAAACAAACAATAACAAAAGTGAAAAACATAAAAAATGATTGAGATGCAGCTAGGATCGCTAAAAAATAAAAAAATGATAGAGATTAAATTATCGCATAAAAAGATACATTTTGAGTAAAAATAAAAACTAAAAATGCAAACAAACCAATTAAGCAAAATCCTTTTGTTGATATTTTGGGAAATACCAAAAAGTAGTGTTAAGGAAACCACAAACCTATATATACACATTGCTGGAATTGTATATTGTTCAAAGCAATGTTATTCACTTATTTTGTTTTCTTTTTTAATAAAAAAAACGACCAAACTTGATATATTTTACAAGGATTTTCCCTTTAATTACAACTGCAAGTGCACATCTTGAGAATGAAATGTTTCAACAATCCTCTGTAAAGTAGCTCAATCTCAGTCACATTTCTTAAGTCATTCAGATGCTTATCCCTCCTTATTTTAAACGTGTTTATGTGTATCAATGTCCTTGCGTGATTTTGTAATTTTATTTTTAAGGACCCATTGGTCAGGTCATCTGTTCTATTACATAAAGTCCCAGTACAATGATGTTCGTGATTATGTGAAAAGTTCAAACTTCCTAAAATACTTTTTAAAAACAATCTGTGAGTAAGTGCGCTTAATTTCTTCAAAAGAAGAGAAAACCAGGAGGGTATTTGTTTTGTTTTTTGTCCTTTTTTATTTTTATTTTTTTAATTTTTTTACTGAAGGTATCGAATCCAGATGCACGGCGCACTTAAACTGGCCAATCACCGCGGCTCCAGCAGGAGGGGCTGGCGACTCATTTCACCGGCTCATCTCAAAGTTGCAGAGCATCCTTTAATCCCCGCCTGCCTCTCTGTCTGACTCCTCTCTTACCTGCCCGTTCTGCCGCCGCTGCATCTCCTCCCCTTCTCTCCAGCCTGCGAGACTTTTTACTGAAGCCTTCACCCCGATAAAGAAGTGCGGCTCGAAGCGTTTGGAAAGATGTTAGCTTGCGCCGAGATGATCACTATGTGCCTGCAGTCGGCCAAACAGAAGCATCTTCGGGCTCACCAGCAACAGCAGCCGCTGCACAGCTCCGGACAGGGGCTTACTATCTTTCACGATGTAAGTGGAGATTTACTCGAACACAGTAAAAAGTCAAAATTTTTGCACTATGTTTCATGTTTTTTTAATTTATAGTAGACCAATATCTGTTAAGGTTCAATAACAGATGTTTTATATATATATATATATATATATATATATATATATATATATATATATATATATATATATATATATATATATATATATATATATATATATATATGTATATATATATATATATGTATATATATATATATATATATATATATATATATATATATATATATATATATATAATGTAAATAGAAACAGGAGGGTCTTGTGTGTCTGCGCGTGTGTGTGCTTGCGCGTGCTCGCATGTGTGTTATTTTAAATAGGAACGAAGGAAGAGCTGCAGCTGCTGCCTCTGCATGATAAATTAAGCTCTCAGTTGGACAGTTTTAGGGGCTGCTGGAGGTTCTCCCCTTTTGACACACTGTCACACTTGTGCTTTCTGCAAGGCTTTACCCAAATTACCTCACAATGAAGTTGCTTTAAGTTATAAACTATGTTTCATAAAATTCTTTTGGGAAGAAGTTTTCTGACCAAATTATTTTTTTCCCCTGGAGGATGTTCTTATGTCCAATGCTATACAATCATCGCCTGAAGAGCTTAGAACTGTTTCTGCTCTTCCCAGGAGCCCTCAGCTAAAGCCATGCATAGACATGCTCATAGACAGTCCTGCTTCAAATGCTGCTTAAACAAATGTCACCTGCTGCCAGATTAACCTGCAATGCTGCCATAGAAACCGTCCATCATCTTAAAGGCTTTCGGGCCAGGGATGTTTCCAGATTTGAACTCTTACTATAGCTGACAGCTTTGAGTCCAGTCTATCATTATGACATTACCCACGGCAGCTTTTGGACAGTCACCTCTCTAAATTGGAAGCCATCAGCTTCTTTTAGTGCTGTGTAATTTAATTATCTCTGGAGGTTGAGTCTTCTGGATGTGTCGCTGATAAAACATTGTGCTTGAAGTGTTTGACAACAACTTGTGAAGGATATAATGCAAAACAAACAAAAAATATCTTAATTCTCCACTGAAAATTAGATTTATTAGCAAAATATACAAACTAGCAAATAAAGTTAGAGCTATTACATTGGTCTACATACCTCTGATTAAAAGATTTCTTATAATCCAACACAAAGTGCCACTTTTAATGGTTGCTGCAGTCTGAACTTTATTAATCCCTTTCCAAACAAGCACCCTTCTGCTATTAGGACTTGCTGCAAATGCATTATCAAACCTAAGCTTCTGGCAGCATTTTTGGAAAATCTTATCAAATCTTCATGGGCATAGGTCGCTGGGTCATTATTTTTCCCAGATTGATTTGTATGCTGCTGTTCAATTCATCAGGCCTTACTGGTGGACAGTAAGGAATACCTTTGATCACTGCCCTGTTGTAAGGGTCAATGTTGTTCATGCTTCAGCTCCATCACAGACAGCATGGCATTTTCTTGTTGGGTTTTCTGATACTTGATTCAATTCATCTTGCCCTCAACACACCACAGATTTCTAGTGCCAGGAAAAGCAAAACAGCACCAGAACATTACTGTGCTGCTGCCACACAATATACTTTCCACTGATCAAAAAAGTTAGTTTTATTAAATCAAAAAAAGTTTTATTACATTTTTTTTTGAGTGGAAGTGGTGTTATACTGGGAATTATGAAATGGAACCCTTTATTGTTTACTAAGATCCTTATTGTGGAAGCTGAAACCTCAGTAGCTGCCGCCACCAAGTCCTGCTGCAGGCCTGTTGCAGTCAGTCAGAGGGTTGTGACCACTTGCTTTCTAAGGAATCTGGTAGCTGGCATCAAAACTTCTTTTTCCTCCACATCCAGGTGATGTAACCACTGGTCCTTTAATTTGCAACCTATGCTTTCAACCCTTCAGAACATGCAAGGTCCTTACTATCTTTAGGATCCCAATGCTCTCTGACCCTTCTGGAGAATTAGCTTGACTTTGTGAGGCTATTTCACTGTTCTTTAGTGAGTTATTGCAAAAAAAAAAAAAAAACTGCTGTAATTGTCTTGGTTTTGATCTTAATATTTCCCTGTTCCTAGCTTAGCCCATCTTATTTGTTCTAGGGTTTGATGCATTAATTTCTAATGGTGTGCTTTTTTGAGACAAGAAACAATTTCTCTAGAGTGGAAATATTTTTGCCTGTTGGGTACCTATTTTAAATTAACCGCAGTAAGATTTTGATTTGAGAGAGAGTTTTTGCTCTGAAAGCATATTGTGCAGTCTCTTGCTGTTGTACCTATCAAACCGCTCAGTGTGAGACAGACTCTTCCCTGACTGTGAGATATGCTGAGGGTATAATTCATTTTATGCCTCAAGTAAAAGTAGCAAAAAAGTCTCTGGGGATGAATTATTGTGATATGTTTGGAGTTATTGTGAGGGTGGTACATACATTTTTTGTTTTTGTTTTCTACTGGGAATGATTGAACTGCAGAATATACTGATGTAAATGAAGGGGAAAAAAACATGTTTTCCCCAGAAAGCATTTTGATTGCGAGGATGATTGACTCTGTATTACACAAGTATTTATTGCCCCAAATTAAAATGTGATAAGAGCATCTGCTATAGGTCCATGGTGAGTCCTAATTACAGGATAATGAGCAATTACTAATGTCAAGGATGCGAGAATTATAGCATCTCAGAGATCATGCTTTGCTTCAAAAATGACGTATTTGAAGGCCAGAAACAATAAATGATGCTGGTGTGCGTAGGCTGTTTAGTCATTCTTAATGATTCTCTGCATCAAGAGGTTTGTTTCAGAGGTTTGCTGCAGATTGCCATCTCTTTTTTTCCCCTCACTTGTCCTTCACATCCCTTTTCCTACCCCCTTCTGATGTTAATCTCTCCTGCTGTGCTGGAGAAACAGTAAAACTATTACAGTTGACGATTTTTCATGGTAGTTTAGGAGCATACCAGTCACAGAGTCCTCGTTACAATCACCTTTTGCTCAGAACTGTTTATTTTTCATAAGCCAATGCACAGACAGAAGGCCCTGTGAGAAGCCGCTGTCTTAATTCCTGCCACCATGGCATCAAACCAACAGCGCGCTGGGAAGCAGATCTGACCTTTTCCTGGGATTGCTGTAAATGATGCATTATCTACTCCTGACACTGGAAAAGCCCAAAGACACAGGCCACAACAAACAAGTTTAAAGGGTCCTGTTCTGCACTTAATTGAGCAGGAGGAAGGAACACTTTGATGGTAAAATGAAAAAAAGAAAAACACAGTAAGAAGAGAAAAAAAAAAGATTCACAAAACAGAACTGGATGCCCAAAGGAAAAGCACTTAAAGTTATGTAATAACTGAAGAGGGATCACGTTATCATGCCACTGTGTTGTTTAAACAATAACTTTGATTAAATGAAAGAGAACTACTTTGAAGGTACCTTTATGTCTAGACAGATAAGTAGGAAATAGTGAGATTAGTGTGTTGGGAAGAGGTTGGAAATGACCAGAATCTTGTTAAAAGTCAGGAATTGATATATGAAGGGCAGAAGTGCAGAGTTTGAGCTTGTTGACCTATAGAGAGTGAAAGTGAAGTGCAGGTTTGGCAGTTATTAATAACTTACAGGTCATGCCTGGCATGCTTGTCAGCCATGACCTCTGGCTATCAATGGAAATAAATAGCTCAGAGAAAGAGGAGCATAATCAATAGCTGAGAAAATATCAAATGCACTTTGGTCTGTATAGTCATGGAGCAAGACCTCTTCTAAATGAACTGGTCTGATGGTGGAAGGTCTTTGAAAGCATTGTCTCATTTATTTATGACCTTCAATCTTGACTGAAGTGCAATGTCATTTGCAGTGATGTAAAATGGTAAGATTTTAGAGCAACATACCTTCTTTTTATTTTTTGTGTGATGATCTTCAATTTAATGACAAGAATAAATTTCTCTCTATATTTTAAATGTTTTTGTTTCTTCTTGAATATTTTACCTCGTAGTACCTGTTGCGCTGTGGTACCTTGCTATCAATTCCGTTTTCTGCCCCACAAAGACAGTATCAAACTCACTGGAAAACAAAATCAAAACTGATTTATGCAGATCTGGGTAGATCAGTAAAAGGAAGCACAGGTGATACTGCTTCACTCACTGGAGACCTGGATACCAACTGACTGATTTGGAAATTGGATGCACACAAGCTGAAAAAAAATCAGGAAATTGAGAAAAAAGTCACATGGAGCCTTTGGCTGAAGGAACAAAAAATGGGTAGGAAGGGAAAACTAAGCAACACATGACTGAAATTGACTAAATTCAGCATGGGCAGCATCAGTTGTTGTTCCCCAGGCTTTTCTTCAAGCAGCTGACTAACACCTTTTACAAGATCAAGAGTGAGGCATATTGTTGCACTTCTTTTGGGAGCCAATAAATGCCTTTCCCAGAGTTGGTGACTCATCTGTTCTGGAGCTGTTTGGTTGATTTGTGCTGATATGTGTCAAGTAAGTTTATTATCTTCAATCTTTAAAAAGCTTATTCAGATGATGCAATGGGTAGAGGTGTTTAAAGAAGAGGATATTACACATTTCGTGGGACATTGCATTTGTTTATGTATTTATAGTGTATATTCAGTATCCTGGCAAGACTCAGCATTTTATTGAATACACCTTTGTAGTCCTCATTTGGGTCCTATTTTTCCCTTTAGAACTTCCTTATTTATTTGACATAAATTCAACAAGGTGTCTGAAACATTCATCAGACAGTTGAGACCATATGGACATAACAGCAACAAAAAAGACTTTTAAAGACATGGACTTAAAAAAAAAAAAGTAATACATTGTATTATTTTTTTTCTTATTTATTCTGGCCATACAAAACAGGACAATGTGGTTGACAGAGTAATTATTTCTTTTGGCATGTGCTTCTTCAAACTGAGCTAGCCTTGGTATTCTATGAATTCCCCTCTGATCCCCAGCACAGGCTTTACGCCAAAGGTAACTGCAGAAGTCAGCAGACAAGAGAGGTGAAGATGCTGCTCCAAAACATAATTTCGCAACCATGCTACTATTTGCCATTTAGAAGTCAACTAGAAAAAATCCCAACGCTAAAATCCTGGGAGTTGGGGCTCTGCATTATTACCGTTGCCAAATTGGACAAGCTTTGGCCAATAAGTCAAGCTTTTATGCTGGAACAAAAACAACAGTCCAGAGAAATAGCATAGTCATGCTGGAACTGTAGCTCTGCTTAACTATGCATAGAGGCAATAATCGCTGCCAATCTCTGACCAGCAAAAGAGTGGTTACGTTGGCAGTCTCTTTTTAGCAAAACATATCAAAACATATCTTGAAAGACTGTCTAAGTGTATGCAAATACCACTCAGTTCTGCCTTAATGCTTTACTCTAAGTATAAAGCCAGGCATAAATTGACCTTGAAAGCAAAAACACAGAGCCATTAAAAAAAAAAAAAGGTTTCTATGTGCATGTTCTATGTTTTTTTAAGATGACAGATCTATTTAAGCGACACTCATTCTACTCTTTAAAAAGCCCTTTTTTCTGTTACAAAAAAAGCACTCAGCTGAAGCAATGCACACGCTGCTGCTAATTATAAGCATTGCACCACTGAGTCCCCCAATGGGAAGAGAGTGAAGAGAAACTAAGGCATCTGGAATACAATTACTTAGAATTGTCCATACACTGTGCAAGACTGTTTTATTTACAAGGTTACTTCTTAATTCAAAAAAATCCCACAAATTAGCATATCATAGGGTTATTAACATTAAGATATTAAATTAAGAAGAACTGAAGCGAACTGACAATCTCCCAGATCATATATGCAGGTCCCTTTCGGATGGTTTTGTGGAAAATGCAAAAATAAATTTTGATACTGAACTGTAATTAGTTCAAGTAAAAATTGAAATATTGTAGAAATCGTCCGTTTGTGAATGTGATCTGGATTTTCACAAACAATTTCAGTTTAATTCACTCTTTACATTGATGATCAATATGAAAGAGATAAAACAGAGACTGTGTTGGCTACAGTAGCTTCCCAGTTGCCAGTGAAATATAAGCTGTTTAAGATTCTGTAGCCATAATAAGTCAGGGAGACCTTTAGAAATAAATGATAAAGCTACAAAGGGTAAAGTGGTGCTAGGACATTACATAATTTTAAGTTAATATATGAAGAGATTATATTGTTGCTTTCAAAACAATAAAAAAACTTTGTTTTGTTTTGCTTTACACTAACAATTAATTATTGAATTTAGGGTGTATTTCTGTGGAACTATTAAAGTTGTACCCCTTCACTATATACCTGGATGCTTTCAGCTTAAGAATGCGCTGACCTTGTGAAACAAAGAATTCAGAAAAATTAACTTGGGAAAAAAATGAATCTGGAAAAGAATAAAACAAATTTCAGAGTCTTATATAGGAATGATACTAGCCTTTTTTCACTGCTTTTTTGCAGTTTCACAAATTTTATTTTAATTGTTTACCTTCAGTTTAATTTAATTTAATACATTAAAAAGGGGTGCTTTTACCTGAGTGTTGTTGCTTACATTTTTGTTATTTTAACATACATTTTTTTATATCAGCTTAAGCGTCTGAGACAATGTTGAACATATTGCATTTTATTTGTATAGTTTGGCAAAATTTCACAGATTGATACTAATCTTTTTATGGCCTAAAATAATTGTTGCATGCTTTTTTTAAGAGCTTTGACTCAATTTGGAGGACTCATAATAAAAATGATCACAATTTTACAGTAAAAATAAGAAGGATAATCTGATATTTTTTTGTCAAAAACACAATTTGGCTATTAATTAACATTTGAGTCAGGCAGTAACGCAGTGCCACTCAATTTTAGTCCGCAGAGAGAAAAGCGGCTGACTGCTCCAACACTTCCTTTTTCAAAGCTGACAATTTGGTGTTCCACATCAGAAAAAACACATTTGTGTAATTGGTAAAATCAATGATGCTGCTGTTGAATTTATTTGAAACACTTGAGGAAACAGTGTGCGCGGTCTCATGGTTCCGGAACTGACATTCAGCCTGTGTTCTTCCAATATACAAGTGCTTTTGTAACCACGTGGCGTTTTCTCTAAGAAACAGAAAGCTTACTTACAGTGTCTAAAGCATACACTGTATAGAATAACAACATGTCCAATTATCAAATTCCCCTGGCTAAAGCTACTCTTTTATATTAAAATGCATGCCTGCAGTAGTATGTGAGGACAGAAGGCTGTGTCTCTGACAGGCTAGTCTGCAGTAAGGAGAACCTGCAGGGACGTGTGCTGGCACCATTCCTGTTCCCCCTCTACAGTGCAGACTTCTCCCTGAACTCCCCAGGCTACCATTTGCAAAAGTTCTGTGATAACTTTGCCATAGATAACTTCATCATCGGTGAGGAGAACTCAGAGTACCGCCAGTGGACACAGAACTTGTGGACTGGTGCCACTTAAGGGAAAACTAAGGAGCTTGTGATAGATTTCTGCAGGCACAGACTGCCTGTCAACACACTGACAGGTGAACATCTGTAAAACTGATATTGTAATAATAGTTTCTTATAAAAAGTCTCAACACTGATGCTCTTTGCAGAAAGGGTGCATAGGGTGACTAGCTCTCTGTGCTAGGTTGCCTCTTTGGCTTAGTTCAGGTGGTGGGACTCATAAGAAGATTGCTGTTGAAAAATACTTGAAGCTGTTCCAGAAATGAGAACTGTGTCAGTGACAAACGGCTGCATCCAGGTGCACAAAGGAGCATTCTCACAGATCCTTCTTCCCAGCAGCTGTTACACTCAATTACTATAATTTCTCCCAATTAACTCAAATTTAATGTTTTTTTTTTATGTCCCTACTGTTATTTCAACAGTTTTCCCAGGTGGTTATGTACTCCAGCATATTCTGGGAGGTTGAATATGAGCAGTTTAATACAGATGAGGCACCAGCAGGACAAAAGCAAATGGCCCCCTTGCCGCATTGTGGCCTTGTGCTGCCCCTGAAATGACTGTTTACTCCTGAAGCGATGATTGTTTGTCCCATTTTGAAGATTCTCCATTTCAGCTGCCATTGCCATTAAATATGACTCACTCACTCTCACACACTCACATGCACAGTCATTATAAAAGCTTATGTAAATGTTCCTGTTTTGGTTATCCTTCTAATGAATGCATAAATGATTTAGATATTTAAATGCCAATTATTTAGTCGATATCAGACATTTGATTACATTTTTCCAGACTATTTATAACCGTTTAGTGGACAAATTCCTCATAGGGCCTTGACTAAAACTAATGGCTTTATCCTTTCTGCTTCTTCAGATTTTCCGCAGAGCTGACAAAAATGGTGAGTAAATATGTTTAGTGAGGATTTGAATTGCCTCAGTTGTTTGTTTGTTTTTTTTTTTTTTTTTTTTGAGATGTTTAATTTGTGATAAAGCCTCAGTGATAAATTGGAGCAAAATAAGCAGTTTGCATGAATGACACACAGAAACTTATTTTTTATTCATCTCATGCTTCAATTAGCTATCTAATCCAATTAAAATTTAGCTAAGGCTGTGGATTTAAGCCTAGAGGAAAAGATTGAAAAATTGTCTCATAAAATAAAATGCCTTCATATGTATTGACAGAATATTAATCCATTAATCTAATCTATACATTTGATGCAGAAAGTAGAGGGTATATTTAGCATTTTATTTTCAGATTCTTCATGCTAAATCCAGTGGCGTAATCTCACTATGCACGCACACACACACACACACACACAACTTACTTCAAGCCTTGCCTCCAGTCTCCCACTGCTGTGACCACAGCCTAAAAAACTCCTAATCTTATGTCCAGCCAGCCCAAAACTGTAAGCTGTTTCCATCTAGCCACCCGCTTGAACATTTTCTGGAGGCGTCTCTGGCAAAATCTGGTGCTACTTAATGTCAAATCCCATGCGGAGATCAAAATAAATATTAAACATCATTAAAGCTTTTACACAACCAAAGATCCTTCAGTATACTTTTAAGACAACACTTTCTGCACAGCTAACAGACCTGACATTTTACTTTTTTGCAATCACATCAAAGTGTACAGAAGTTTCCTGTAGCAACCATTTTGTCTCAGTAAACCTTGGAAATGATTTCACTGCTTTACATCATAAGTCTGTGAGTTTTCTTGAAATAAAATTACTTTTTTTGTTATATCATTCTCTCACACTTTTCAATTGTTTTCCATGAAGGTGCATTTACTGAACACAACAGATCACAGTAAATTGAATTAACTTGTTTGTCTGTTATTGGGTCATACACTTTATATATTTTTTTCTTGCTTTGATGTATGATGCATGAGATATCAAATCAGACTGTGACTAAATCAGGAGAAATTGTGTCATCATTTTTATCTTAGCATTCAGTTTAAATAGGTAGGCTAATCTCTTGCTGCAGTAAGAGCCATTCTGTTTCCCATGCTTTTGTTGTGCAATATTGGCTCACCCAGAAAGATATTTATTCATCTCTAATAACTGATGAAATAGGGTGCCAAAGCAAATCAAGGGGAGGGAAGTGTAGCCGTCATCACGGGACATTGTTTTGTTCACACTTCAAAGAGTCTGTAATCATTGTGCCTCTAAACAACAATTGCTTCTCGATAGCATTAACAATGCTTAAGAAAGACATTCTGAATGATGCATTGCTCTGATTCTTTCAACCAAATGCATTCACTGTTAGATTTTTTCATTATAATGAACTCAGCAGAGATAAGAGTCATCACTAAACCAGCTGCACAAGAAGGAAAGGGAAGGAGAACCATAAATGCTAAAAGCAAAACACACAAAACAATGTACCGTCCCACATTCAGTGGTCTATATTCCTCAGTATTAAATACAACTGGGAATAGGCTAAAAATATAATGTAAAAGAAAATGATTGGCTTTGTTTTCCCTCAAAACTGTGATCCAATTAACTATCTGTGAGATTGACAGATTTGATTGTTTGTGGTTCTTTTTAATAGCAAAGAAACGGCATGCATAACTTTTGTGAGCCCATAAGAAGAAGATTTTGATGTTACAATAATTTTGCAAAAAAAAATGAAAGAGATAAAATAAAAATCCTCCTCTTTAAGTAATAGAATGGTCTTAACTTTCTATATTACACTTCTTGTATTTATCAGTTCATGCATAATATATATTTTAACACTTTTGTTCAGAATTATGAGAGGTAACTATGTTTGCAGAGGGGCAGCTGTTGAGAGCATGCAGCTCAGTAAACAGCATCTGTCACAGCTTTTTCATTCAACATACTCACTTGTTAATGCAAGTGATCTATTTGCATACCAGTTCAGTAATTGATTTAACTTTAGTACTAATATGACATCTGTTATTGTTTGTAAATTCTTTAAAGGATTCTCAGTACAAGAATCTCATATAGATTCCTGACCAGAGAATCAGCTTTCATCAGTCAATGTTCAGCCCAAAATCTTTAAATGGTCAAGGATCAGTAAACTGATATTATTTTAACCTAACAGATTCAAGGTTTTCTGCATCATTGCTTTCTCAAGCAGGTAGTAGGGCTCAACAAACAGATATATATGACAGCTGAAATTTCTTCTCATCTCATATTTTCCGTGATCTGAAGAGAAAAATGCCAGTCAGCTTCAGACCACAAGTACAAAAGATTGCTGAAAACAGAATGTAAAAGTAGCACACGGCTGTAAGTGAAGCTTCGGAAAGTAAAAAAAAGAAAATTGCCTCAGATTTTCTCACAGATGGGCTTGTGAAACATCCCAAGTAGGACATTGATGCTAAGAATACCAGTAATAGCTTGAGTATGCAGAGATCCATAGAAGCTTACCATAAAGAAACCAAAGCCATCTCTCTTAGCAATGCCGGTTGCTACTGAAGCGTTGGTGGGGAATTTATAAACCACTTAGGAGAGCCTGCATTGGGACTAACCTTTGAAGGGATACCAGCGTGGCCTACTTTGTGCCCTACTTTGCAGGACATCACAACTTTCTTATTTTGTTTCTTGCTTACTCTAAAGGTTTTGAGATATTTCTTTAAAGTAATCCAATTTTTTTTTTAACTTCAGGAGCGCAGATGCCACACAGGGGCTCTGCTTAAGAACCGACAGGGCATTACAAGATTTCTGCTTTGGATTATTCCTAGGCCGTTTGCTTCATATAGATTTTGCACAGCTGTGATGCACAGTGAAAACTCCCATTCATGGTCAGCAGAGCATCTATGACTGTTTTAAAAAAGACTGCTGTACCATTTTTTTTTTTTTTTTTACTTTAAAGTTACTATGACTTGTGATATTTAGTTCTATGGCTGAATTTTTTAAAAATTCCTCAACCAATCTTCTCCATCCTAACTCAAATTGAGAACGTTTGCTTCTTAGCAAGTCTTGTGTTGTGGATACATAAACAAATATCACCTTCAGTGGAGGGTGATAATGCCACAAAAGTCATGATGAGGTCTGCCTGTGAGTGTTTTTGGACCTGGTGAGCTCATGTGTCAATGGGTCACACATGAATGATTTATTCATTTCAAGGCATCAGCTGGCATTTGAAATGTGAATTTGTTCCCTATCCGAATGTGCGTTAAACAGATTCAACTTGATGGAAGCAAAGAACATTTTAGTGAACCTACCTTTTTCAGTATTTAAAAATATATTTAGTTCTGCTCTTTGGGCTGTTATAGAAGAAATACAGAATTTCTTCTGGATGTGACAATTGAATTCTTCCTCAAGTACAAACATTATTTGATTTAACTGAAAATTTAGGCTATTATGTAACTTTACACTTTCCAAATTTGTGCCAGGAGATCAACCTCAGCAACAATTCTAAAATGAAAGTCTTTATTTATATACTGTAATCTGTGATTTTATGCTACTTTTGGCCCTTCCTTTTGAATGTCATTATATGGCCAGTTTCATTGTGGATGGTGACACTCTTCAGTTGTCATCCTCAAGCATATTAAAAGCATAATTTTTCCTCAAGTCGATATGGACATTTCTCACCAGAACACATTCACAATCCACTTTTTATTCCAGTTTAATTGCTGCACCCCTGCAGAGGGCTTGTACCAAATCATAGACCTATTAAAAACAGACTAATTCTGAAAACTGATGCTTTTGCATATTTTTCTTACTGGAAACCTCCCCCTTTTGACATATGAAGACATATATCCTAGAACTGTCAAGGCTTCCTCTGAGTGTCACTTTTGAGAATCCTGCTGTCTGTCTATCTTGGCACTCCAAATATAGGAATCTTTCCAAATATGACACAAGGAGAGACATGTGGAGAGATCTTTGGTTTCACAGTCTGTAAGCCACAGTACAGATGGTGTAAAGATATAAGTAATCAGCACAAACTGTGCATAAATGGTGGGAAAAAAAGCCAGTGCTAGACAGGGAAGTTAGAAAGTAATGTGTGAAAGTATTCTACTGAAAATGTCCAGTGCTAAATATTTATCTAAGAAGGAGGGACTTTGAGATTAATAAAATATATTATTTTGCTTCACATTAAATGTCTATTTGTTTTTCTAAGAAAACAAACACTGTAAAAAAATAAAATAAAATTCTGGCCCTGCAAGGATATGTGTGTTAGATAATGGATGGACTGAAAGAAATGTTGGACACTGATTCTGTTTTCTAATTTCCATCCATCCATCCATCCATCCATCCATCCATCCATCCATCCATCCATCCATCCATCCATCCATCCATCCATCCATCCATCCATCCATCCATCCATCCATCCATCCATCCATCCATCCATCCATCCATCCATCCATCCACCAGCCAGCACTGATCTTCCCTTAATCAGAGATCTACCAAAATGCCCTGACTTCTAATTTCTCACAAAACGTGTAACTTTTTTGACAACACCATCAACATTTGTATGGAATTATTCAAATGTGTAACTTTATGTCATTTTTTTTTCTCTGTGTGTCTTGTATCTTGTATACCTACTATCTTGTAGACCTAAAAACATGAAAATTACCAAATGTGGCAATGACAAAATTTTTGTCTTGTACCTTCTACATACCGGTCAATGGTAATTTTTTTTTTTTTTAAATGACTAAAAGGCTCAAACTGAACTGTGCTCTTCAGTTTTAGGTCTGCTAAGTCAGCTGACAGGAACTCACTGTCCCCCTACCTTGTACTTGATAGACAAGACCTGAATGTAGCATTTAGATGTTAAAGTCTTACTCAAGAATATTTAATTTAAACAAACTAGTGATTTAATGCATAGTTAAATTTATCTCAACTTTATTCCTATCTAGTTTGTTCCTGGGTTTTCACAGGGCAAGAAAACCTAGAAACACACCATATAAAGTGGCAAAATGTAAAAAGGTTTAACTGGAAGGGTTACATGATCCTGAATTTAACAAAAAGACAAAAGGCCTGTTTGATGTGATGTGTAGAAAGTTGCTTGTTATGTTCCTACAATATAAGCATAGAAACATAAACCTCTCCTGTTACTGAATGATAGTCTTCAAAGAATGATCAAACATTTTCTTTGTCTTGCATTCCTGCCGAGATTTCTTTATGTTAATATCATTTTCTGTTCAGCATTGTCAAGTTAATTTTTGCTTTATTTTGACTGATCTTGACATGTTCTTTACTCACAATGACTCACAGAGTCTAACTCCAATTGGCGTAATTCCAATTGCTTGAGTGTCATTGCTGAGTACTGCTTGCTGCAGTCACAATCTGTTCATCTCTACTAATTTGTAAGGATTGAAAATCTCTCATAGTTTTTCACTGGTATAAGCTTACTCTTGGCCACCCTGATTTATTTGTACTAGCAGAGGGATTGATAGTTTGCTCACGAAGGAGCTCTTCTTCACAGATGACAATCCAGCCATTCATCCTCTGCTATTGATTTTTCGGTGCAATGTCTGCCACAAAAAGCTGTGCTCACAATTAACTAGCTGAAGTAGGAAGTAATTCCAAACTGCTAAACAAGTATCTTTTTTCATATTTTATGTATTATATTCCTACTTGCATATCATTTATCAGTGACTTTCTGTTTTCCTTGCACAGTTTTGTGCAAGACCACAGAAATAAATGTTTTGATTCATTAAAATGTGATGAGTGGTATGTTGACAAGTTCAGAATACAGTGAAAAGTGTGCTTAAAGGATTTATTCCCTCAAACCAATTAGTTAATTGTTACAAAAACATGTAGATATTAGTTACTTAGGGTACCAGAGCCATAACTTCATAGAAAATGTAAAGTTAAATGGAAATAAGAAGAAATATGAAGTCTGAAATCAACCGAAAAAAGGAACCACATTGTGGCAGGTTTGGAAACCTTGAGTAATTCTGTCATAAATCCTTCACTGCTTTTCAGATGATGGCAAGTTGTCATTTGAGGAGTTCAATGCTTACTTTGCGGATGGGATCCTGACAACCGAAGAGCTTCAGGAACTTTTTTACTCCATAGACGGACGGCAGAATAAGTGAGTGTTTATGTATTTTTTTTGTTACTTGAAGAAGAATATAACGAGGAGACGTTATCAAATTTTGTTCCTTCATCAAGTCATCAGCTGCAGGTTCAACAAAATACAGTCTGAGGGAAGTTTTTAGTAAAGAAAATGGCCCCTGAAACCAGACTTCAAACAGTAACAGTTCACATCCTCTGAATATAAATATCATTAAATGCACCAGGAACATCAAAAACTCAATCAGTTTGACCAGCCTGAGGGTTTCTGCAGAAGTTCGTGCTTCGCAGTGGAAATTTAACTCACCACAGCTGCTGAAGAAAAAAAAAAGTCTCCTATGTTTTATCTTTTTTATAAGCCTATCTTCTTAATATGTTTAGCCTTTATGAGGAAACTGCATTCTTACACATGCAAATTTTCCAATCTCATTGTTGAATTATGTGCTTAAGCCCAGGTAAAAAGACAAAATTATAGTCCAATAAACAGCAATCAGACTGATTTGATGAGATTTTGTTACGCTGACTTAGCAAGGACTTTTTCATTATTGAAAATCACTGGGGTATTGAGCCGCAGTAGAAGCTCGCCACAGTTTTTTTCCTCACACTTTCTCTTTGAAGCAGCTGGCATGAGATGTGCTTCAATAACAGATTAAATGTATTGTGTCCTGGAAAACATCCCCAGAAAAATTTAATTACTTGGTGATGGTAAAAATCTTTAACAAAATATTTCACAATTTTCGGTAATGAAGCCATATTCAGTGTGATGGTAAACACTCTCTCCACATCAGGCAATAACTGGCTTGATTTTTCACTAAGCAATGAGAATAACCCTTAACACTCCATTAAAGCAAGAGGTTAATGTTCCGAGCTGTACAGAACAGTGCCGTTGTTTTAAATTGTGACACCAAAAGCTGTTTACAGCATCCAGTGTGATGACATCTTCTCTGAGTGGTAAACAAAGAGAAAGGGGTTTTCCTACAGTGTGTCAAATACAAAAAGGAAATATAAAAGAAAGTAATATCACAGCTGAATGCATGAGCATTTCTGAAAAACAGTTTTTCAAGAAAGACAGATTCACAATTTCTAAGGACAAATGCTGTACAATCTTCCATGTCAGTCAAAAAAAACTATAGGATTTGCAAACTCATGTTATCTTCTCTTTGTAGTTTTAATGCAATCACCATGCGTTCTTTAGGATAGCTCTGCAATATTCCCATTTATAAAAAAATCAACTAAAAGATCTCAAGGAATTAAGTGCAGCACCTCTTTGCACCTGCCTAATTAACTCTTCTCATTTATCTCCTCTTACATTTTGCCCTGCAGCAATCTGGACACCGACAAGTTATCAGGTTGGCGAAAAAGTGCACTGTCTGTTTTAAATACTTAATTTTAGTCGAACTTCTGTCTCTTTCAAGATTATGACCATATGCATTTTGATGTCTCATAATGTTGTCAGGCAAGCTCTTGAATCTGCAAATTAAGGCAGGTTTTATGTGCCTTTAAAAGACTTGAGGAGCTTTTTCAAAAATGAAAAAGTTTATTTATGTCTACTACTTCAATTAATTACCGTTGAAATCACTAATAATGCCCCATATTGAACTCCTTACCATTGGATAACCATTCACCTACACTAAATCTGAAAGCAATTATCCTCTTTTATCGTCTTTAAATGGATTGTGTGCCCTGAATAAAGCTAAGAATTGGGGCACCCAGATGGGTAAACAACAGTTTTGCCCAGAATAAAACTTATGCATAATTGATTAAATGGGAATGGCTTACTTTCCACTTGACGTCAAGAGAGGCTGACTGTTTTCCACATCAGAGGCCAACTTTTGTCGCAGATCAAATTCTATAAACATTTAGCATTTATTGAGCAAGAAGTCATTTGACGAACCGATTTGGAGAGACAGTGTTAACAGGAGTGAACAAAAATGTTTGAGACCTAGGATCCATTAACCTTGGATCAGTGTTGACTGTGTGTTGAACTATATGCTGAATAAAATTTGACTTTTTATTAAGACAAGCGCCATTTAATTTCAGATTTAATCAATTGTTTCAGCTTGGTAAAGATTTTTTTTTTTTTTTCATTTTATTTCCTTTAAGAAAATGTTTACCAAAAAAAATGTGTAGGAGTTTTATTCATTAAATTTGTATACATCATCCTTCATGTCCCCTATTAGGGATTTCAGTAGTTTAAGCACTTAAAAACTGTTGGCCGTTTAATTCCTACAAAGCCATTTCTTCTTACATCAACATTTCTGTTGGACTGTATTATAAATCTCACTAGTCATGGTTTGACTTCTTTAGAATCTTAGAACATGTAAGAGCATTACTTATTCATTTGTCTTTCACTGCAATAAGTGTTCAAATATTTATCCTTCTTTTCTTTATTAGATTATTTTTCTGAGCACCTCGGAGAATATGTAAATGTTCTCTCAGCTCTGGAGAGCCTGAACATTGCCATTTTAAAAGCAATGGATAAAACTAAAGAGGTAAGATTTCTGCACATTGCATGAAAACCTTTATCGATTTGTTCATGTTAAGAAAAGTTTGATGTGTGATTAACCAGAAAGTTCAGTGCTGTGAAAAAGTTCAGCTACTCCTGTTGTTGCCTTTTTGTTTTTGCTGGTCAAAACAACACAAAGGTCCACTTCACGTTTGGAAAGATAACCCAAAGATACACAGGGCCCTAGACTTTGAGCAGTGGACTGATGAAACAAAATACATTTCTTTTTGAAAGGTGTGTGTCCAGTTGCATGTGGTGCGAAACTAATTTCAGAAAAATTGCATCACACACAGTAATGGTAATGTTTGAGGTTGCTTTTCTGCTTCTGAACCTGGGAAATTTCCCTGAATTGATGGAACCATGAATTTTGAAGTACATTTGGCAAATCTACTGCAAAAAAACAAAGATTTTGGAGTGGCTTAGTCAAAGTTAGAACTTGAAACGGACCAAAATGCTGTGGTTTGACCACTTATCTTAGAGCAGCTAAGATAAGATAAGTAGCTTATCTTATCTTAGCTTATCTAAGATACTTAGATAAGTTAAGAAAATCCACAGCAGCTCTGGATTTTCTTAGAGCTGCTCTAAGAAAATCCAGTGTGAGGATTTCTTCTCTTCGGTGAAGAGTGGGAATAAAAATCATTCCCCACAGCAGTGAAAAAGACTCTTTACCACTAATTGTAAATACTTGATGTCCATTGTTGTCACCAGGTACAGTTACTAGCTTTACAGGTGTCATCACTTTTTCATGGTGCCATATGCCTTGATATGATTCAAATATCATGCTGAATGTGTAACTCCTGGATACACAGGAGATTCTTAGATTTTCAGAGCAATCACGTGAAACTCTTCATCATACATAGACCAAGTCATTCCTTCAGTGCATAAAAGAGAAGAAGAAAACAGATTTCTTATTTTATCATAGCAAGTTTATACTGCATTAAATGTTCCAGCATTATTATGTAGCCAAGGTTGGTTTCCCGACCTTCGCCTTCTGCCCCCTGCTCATCTGGGAAACATTTTCAGATCCTCTCCACTCCCTCCTCTGCAGCCGAGCCACTTCTGACTTCTCTGCTGTTGAAGCTGCTGTTCGTCTTGCTGCAGATGGACAAAGATGGTGATTAGTTTAACAGGCAGTGGCTGCCACTCAATCTGCTCCCTTTACTTCAAAGGTTCCGCCGTGTTCAGTCCAGAGTATATGCAGATTAGGATTCCACCAGCGACTACATTTTTCCACCGCAGATGAGCTACTCTAAGAAAGATGCTTTGTAGCTGAGAGTTAAATGAAATGTTCCCATATGCGAAACTGCCACCAAACCAACAGGTAGTGCATTTAACTTAGCAAAAAACATCATGTTGTTTAACATTTGATTCAAAAATGTAAACCTTTTCTTAATATATAAACATTATTATTAATATTACTATTACTTGTCTAACTTTATGCAGTGTTTTTTTTTCAATCAGTAGCATAAGACTCATATATTTTTGAAAAGGTAAATGCAGTTTTTAAACATAAGGCATTATGTTAAAAACAAAATGCCTCATGATGCCATATGTAATGAATGCCATTTTTAAGTATATGGACTCTTCAATCAATCATTACATAACAAGAAGTACAGGACTCAGTGCTCGTCATTGGAGCTTATTACATCACTTTTAAGCCACTGCCATAGGCTCTGTCGACTTTACCTGGATCCAGGATCAAAACATTGATGCAAATTTTAATAATTCCATTGTTTTTTCTTTTTACTTTGGCTAAAGACTGAAATACTGTAAATATTAGAGAAAATACTATAAGTATGAACCACAATAAAATCTATTAGAGAATAAGAAAATAAAAATAGGATCTGATTTAATATTGATCTAGGTAGTTTCTAATAGTTAGAAACACCCGATTTCTGTTTGGTTTCTAGAGTTAGAAAAATTGAGTTTGGACTGCTTGAATGTGTGAATCTGTGTTAACTGTTTTGCAAAAGGGTGAGGGAAAATGTGCCAAACCAATGAGAAATCATTGTAAGAGGTGTCTTCTGCTCTGTTGAGAAAGTAACAATGAACATTGAGTGCATCCCAGTTCCTTTAAGCAGGTCAAAGCACTCAAGAAAAAATGTATTATAAACCAGGTTGAGGAGACTATGCATAGATATCCAAAACAATTAGAATATTCTGTTTAGATGAGGCCTGTAAAGGCTTTAAACACCTGTTTGTAATTAATCTGCATATTGTTTTTAACATTTTTATTTGAGTTACCAAAATAAATCAACTTCTCAATAATATTCAGATGTATTCATTGGGTTTGTAGATATGTAACTCTATCCTTATTAAAACCAAAATGATCTGCGACAGTCAACCCAATAGCTTAAATCTCAGTGTGCAAAACCTTTTCCCATTTTATTCTGCAAGAATGACAATTCAATCTCTTAACTGAATTGACTAAAGCTACTTTGAGAGAACAACCTTAAATCGGGGATTTGGATTTCATGCATGTTAAATGAAAAGAAGGGAGGGGATCTGTTCTGAAACATTATGCATCCTGTCTTAATTAGATCACCTTTCTCCACTGTTCTTGCTCCTGCTGAGGTAAGGCAATCCTCAAAGGATTGTTCAGTCTTAGTTAGCAGCTGTGGTCTGTCATTGCTCTGGACTGATAATCCCAAAATGCTTATTCTGCAGAGATTACAAATCAGTCTCGCCGTTTTGGCAAACAGCTCTGCAGCATTGCTTCAAGAGTCCTCTGGGAATATCTAATCACATTCATGTTTGGAGACTCAAGCAGCAATTATAGCTCCTGTTTAAGTTCTTTCTCCCTGGAATCCGAATACATAGTTCAGAATACCTTAGTGTATCCATTAACCCAGCTAACTACAATGTATTTGCTCTAGAGCTTGCATGCATTTTGATGTTTCTCTGCCTGGTTTTTGCGCCCTGACACATGTTGAAATCTGTCTTTCTCTCAGGAGTACCAAGGTGCCAGTGTGTTGGGTCAGTTCGTCACCAGGTTCATGCTAAGAGAGACATCCAGTCAGCTGTTGTCCCTGCAGAGCTCCCTTCAGTGCGCCATGGAGGCTGTGGAGGAGCAGAGCAGCCCTGCTCCGTGAGTTCTGCAATATGGCTCCACTTATGTCTGCCTATGTCTTATTTGTGGCGTCTGGTTTAGCCGTTTGCAACACATTGTCCACATAGTAGCGAAAACAATATTTTTTCATAAGCAACCTTGCTAAAAAGCAAAAGTTCTAAAATTGTGAAGTCACTTGTGTGTTATAACAGAATAATAATCCCATTCTGTGTCAAAGCAGAAATGAACAGTAACAGTGCCTTTAACAATATTTTTACATTCCAAGCTGCAAGATCTCTATTCCTTGATTTTTATTTTTTATTTTTTATTTTTTGCTAAATCATTTCTCAATCCTACGAAAAAAAAATGTTGGTTTCTCCTTTTCTGACTGAAAATTAGGCATTCCACCTTCTGCTTAATGTGTAAAAGAATTGCTTGATGTGGGAGAGCGGACTGAGCGTAGCCCTCTTCTGACCTTGTCAAAAACCCTTAAACCCTGTGTGCCCCCTGAACAGAATAAGAACCGGTGGAGAATGATAATGATTATAATCAGAGGGGTAAAGGAGGAGATCAGTAAAAAAAAAATCACTGCACTCCAGCACTACTAATAAGATCTAAAATACAAAAACATTGGCAGTGAAGTCTTTGATTTTCTAAATAAAAAAAAAAGATAATTTCATTGTGGCAACAAGAGTTTCTTTCAAAAAGAACACATTTTCTTATCAAAATGTTTTAAATTTGAGTTGTTTTGATTTCTTTTTAATAATCTATTGAATTTAAAAATGCTTAAACTCCACAATTTCTTTCAGTAATTTTTTTAATACTTTTATAAAATTGTCATCACGAGTCTGTTGAATATTGTTTTCATGTTGACTTCCTGTTGTGGGCGGAGTTTTGCGCAGGTGACATCGTTTCTCAATAAAAGGCCACAGGTCGCTCTGATGAGCACTGCACTCAGGCCAAACGCATCTGGTGGCTCTGTGGGTTGATTTCCTCCGTCCGTCCTCGGCATTTCCAGCCCTTTACTAATGGCAGCGTCTACAGGTTCTGGGCCCAGGAAGGAGCTTGGCGGCCGATGGAACCGATTATGTTTTGACGGAGATGAGAAGAAGTATGAGTTGTGGGAAACCAAGTTCTTAGCCCACTTACGTCTGCTTGAGCTGAAGAGCACCATATTATTGAAAGACGAACCCGATGATGCGGAAGAAGACGCCACCAAGAACGAAGAGGCATATGCAGAATTAATCCAAGTTTTGGATGATAAGAGTCTGTCCCTTGTCATGAGAGATGCTGCAGATGATGGCAGAAAAGCCTTAAAGATCCTGAGAGATCACTATGCTGGTTCTAGTAAGCCACGAGTGATCAGTTTGTATACGGAACTGACGTCTCTTCAGAAAGCCGTCAATGAGAACGTCACTGATTATATTATACGAGCAGAAACTGCAATTACAGCGTTGCGTAATGCAGGGGAAGTTTTAAGCGATGGCCTGTTGACTGCAATGATTTTAAAAGGACTGCCCGATGAGTTCAAGCCATTCTCTGTTTACGTTACACAGAGTGATGAAGAGTTAACTTTTGCCCAATTTAAAACCAAGCTGTGGAGCTATGAGGGCACCGAGAAGTTGAGTGTTGCGGATTCCGCGGAAGACTGCGTGATGAAAGTTAAAGGAAGAGATGATTGGAGCACGAAATTCATCTGTTACACCTGCGGCCAGAGAGGTCACAAAGCCCTGGATTGTTCTTCAACCTTGGGCGAGCGCAGAGAGTCGAGACAGTGGTGTAGTTTCTGCAAGAGCGCCACGCATAAAGACGCAAACTGCCGGCGGAAAAGACGAGACAAGGTGAAACAAGCGAGAGATGAGGAAGATCACACGTTCGCTTTCAAGGTGAAGCAGATTGACGACTCCCAGATCTATGGCACGAAGATAAAGGGCCTCATGATTGATTCCGGTGCAACAAAGCACATTGTGACGGACGCGGCAAAGTTCCAGGATTTCGACTCAACGTTTAAGCCTCAGAGCCATGTGTTGGAGTTGGCTGATGGCGTGAGGGCCAGTGGCATCGCGCTGAAGAAAGGCACCGCCAGAGTTCGTGTGAGAGACAATAATGGACGGGTTGTGGAGATGATGTTGAGGGACACCTTGTACGTCCCGTCATTTTCCCAGGACATCTTTTCAGTTAAAGCCGCAACAGCCCAAGGAGCGACAGTCATCTTCAAAGACGGACAGAACAGGCTCATCCATAAAAATGGTACGACTTTTGATATTGATGTTCATGACAGACTGTTCTATTTAAATACTCTTGCAGATGAGGTTGATAAATGCAATGCATGTTATGACATTCAAACGTGGCATGAAATATTAGGTCACTGTAATTATGAAGATGTGTCAAAGCTGGAGAGTGTTGTAGAGGGAATGAAAATTAAAGGTAAAACTGAAAAGCCTCATCTAAACTGTGAAGTGTGCACACAGGGCAAGTTTACTCAGACCAGAAATAGAGAGCCTGATGGAAAAGCTAAAGGTGCATTGGATCTAGTACATGCAGATCTGGCTGGCCCAATAGAGCCAGCTGCTAAAGATGGGTTTAGATACACACTAGCTTTTACAGATGACTATTCAGGTACTATTTTTACCTACTTCCTGAAAGCTAAGAGTGACACTGTTAAAGGGACAGAGAAGTTTATTGCAGATGTGGCACCTTATGGGAAAATCAAATGTATAAGATCTGATAATGGAACTGAATTTTTATCTAGTGAGTTCCAGTCATTGCTCAGTCGAAATGCCATTAGACATGAAACCTCGGCCCCTTATTCTCCCCATCAGAATGGGACAGCTGAAAGAACATGGAGAACTATCTTTGAAATGGCAAGATGCATGTTGATTGAGAGCAATCTGCCTAAAGATTTATGGACATATGCAGTTCAGACGGCTGCTATTATCCGTAACAGATGTTACAACAAACGTACTGGGCAGACTCCATATTACATGTTAACTGGAAAAAAACCTGACCTTTCTAAAATGAGAACTTTTGGGTCTGGATGTTATGCGTATAAATACAACAAGAAAAAGTTGGATTCACGTTGTGAAAAGGGAATTTTTGTTGGCTACGACAAGAATAGTCCTGCATATCTTGTGTTTTATCCTGCCACAGGTAGAGTACTTAGGAATAGACTGGTAAAATTTATAACAAAAAGTACCAACGAATGTGACACTCAAACTGATGACATAGATGAGAATATCTCACTTAGAAAGAAAGTTGAAAGTGAGCAATTAAAATCTGAGTTGCAAACAACTGTCTCACATGACATTAAAACTGAGACTTGTGACATAGATGAGGGTCAAAGTGGAGGTAACCTTGGTACACGTTATCCTAAGAGAGAGAGAAAATCTCCAAAGTACTATACAGATCAAGATTATGAAATGAAATGTGAGGATGATTATGCAGATGTTAACATTGATTATTGCTATAGGGTTGCATGTGATGTGCCTAAGACGGTGGAAGAAGCTATGAGCTCACCACAATCAGAATTATGGGCTAAAGCTATGAAGGAGGAAATGGATTCTTTAAAAGAGAATACTTACACCCTAACTTTATTGCCTCAGGGTAAACAAGCAGTGGGGGGTAGATGGATATTTACTGTTAAAGAAAATCCTCTAGAGACACTTTATAAAGCGAGATATGTAGCAAAAGGCTATAGTCAGATTGCTGGTATTGACTACCATGAGACTTTTTCTCCTACAGCTGATATGACATCTGTGCGTGTTCTAATGCAACTTACCGTTCAATATGATTTGGATTTACACCAAATGGACGTCAAAACGGCATATTTACATGCCCCTATTGATTGTGAGATTTTTTTAGAACAACCTGAAGGATTTGAGGTGAAAACAGAAACTGGGGAGAAACTAGTCTGTAAACTTAATAAGTCACTTTATGGTCTGAAACAGTCGGGGCGAAATTGGAATAAAATGTTACATGATTTCCTTATTGAAAATGACTTTGTGCAGAATCCTGCTGACTATTGTGTTTACAACAAAGAAAATGAAAATGAGAGGGTGATCTTGATTATTTGGGTTGATGATCTTATTCTTGCAGCTAGTAATGATCAAATACTTCAAAGTGTGAAGAAAATGTTGGCTGTTAAGTTTAAAATTAAAGATCTTGGAAGACTTAAACATTTTCTAGGTATTGATTTCACTCAGAAACATGGTCAAGTGAAAATGAACCAGAAAAGATACATCAAGAAAATCTTGAAAAGGTTTGACATGACTGACTGCAAACCAAGATCAACCCCATGTGAAAATAAAATGAAGTTGGACAGTGAAGGTCGACTTGCTGATCATAAAAAGTATCGTGAAGTTGTAGGGAGTTTGATCTATGTGATGATGAGCACTAGACCTGACTTGAGTTTTGTTGTCAGTAAGTTGTCACAATACTTGTCTGAACCAAAAGAACAACACTGGGTTGCAGCAAAGCATGTATTGAGATATTTGAAATGTACATTAGATCAGGAATTATGTTTCAAGAAAAATGATCTAAATCTTAAACTTACGGCATACTGTGATGCTGACTGGGCGGGAGACGAGGACAGAAGAAGTATGACTGGTTATTGTTTTTGTTTATCAGAAACTGGACCTATTGTTTCCTGGAAGTCTAAAAAACAGTCCACAGTTTCTTTATCTACATGTGAAGCTGAATATGTTGCTTTGGCTGCTGCTACACAGGAAAGCATTTACTTGGCCAATCTAATGAATGGAATGGACTCTGGACATGAATATACACCTGTAACCATTTTTGAAGATAACCAAGGTGCAATTGCTCTTTCTAAAAGTCCCGTCTACCGCCAAAGATGCAAGCACATAGATATTCGTTATCACTTTATTCGATCAGCACTTACTGATGGAAAAATAACTCTCTGTTATTGTCCAACAACAGAAATGGTGGCTGATATTTTCACAAAGTCTGTAACTAAAATGAGAATGGATAAATTTATATGTTTTCTTTTTGGTATGTGAATGAAATGTATTCTGTCAGCATGAGAACAAGTGGGGGTGTTGAATATTGTTTTCATGTTGACTTCCTGTTGTGGGCGGAGTTTTGCGCAGGTGACATCGTTTCTCAATAAAAGGCCACAGGTCGCTCTGATGAGCACTGCACTCAGGCCAAACGCATCTGGTGGCTCTGTGGGTTGATTTCCTCCGTCCGTCCTCGGCATTTCCAGCCCTTTACTAATGGCAGCGTCTACACTTAAATATACCAAGAGGATGGCTACAAAGAGGCTAGGGAGCATGGGGCATCAGCGGAGAGGAAAACACAAAGACAGAAATAACAGAAGGAGCTGGGGAAGGCGAATGAAACCAAAAAATAATAATAGCCTCTGCACTGGGGAAAAGGTGAGGAATGAGAGGGAAACCAGAGGAGCTAATCAGAGAGAAGTGGGAACAGCACAGGTAGAGAAGAATGAGGTGATGGACAAAAGCTGTCAGGTCATAGTTTATTATTTAAAAGTTGATCAACAATTTGATCAACTTAAAAGAATAAAGTATTAACCCTCCAATTACATGTATTTAATAGAACGGTTTTCAGTAATGAAAATTTTACCAAATGAGAAAACATTTAATCCTATCAAAGGCTAGATTTCTTTTTTTTAAATATCAAGTTGTGAGATTATACTACAGCAAATAGTCATGAATTTATATTTATCGACTGTCATGCTTTTTTTTTTTTTTTTTTTTTTTTTTTTTTTTTTTTTTACATTCTGTATATAAACAGTAAGTGTCTGTCTGTTGAACTGTGGTTTTCTTGGCTCAGCAGAACTCTGCTCCCGCCTCTAGGCGCCACACTGGTATTATTGGAAATAGCAAACCGATTATAGCCAAGGTGAATTATTGAGAGGAGACTCCAGGAGGCAGAGAAGGAGCTAAAGCAGAATGGATGACAAAGCATTCGCCACAGATCCACACAGATAAATAACACAACAACGAGTCCAAAAGAGAAAAGGAAAACCACCAAACAAATACCGGTCCACGTCGTTGAGCTGATGGTAGACAGTGTGCGATTTTTAGAAACAGAGGTAAAGAAAAATTAAGACAGGTATAGAAACTTCTTTCCGTATGTTGACTGGCAGATTTCTGGCTTTTCCTGTGGCCTTTGGATTGCAGGTTCTCAGCATGAGGACCTCCTGGCAATATGCTCCCTCTGTGCCGTCAGCAGGATGCTGAATACACACACATGAAATTACCAGAATGCACAAAGTTCCAACAAAGGAAAGCAAAATAGGAGCACTATAACAAAGCCTCACAAATGTGCAGAGGTGTTTTTTTTTTTTCCACCTGCAGAGAAATACACAAATGAAATTAAAGCATTCACACTCATTTGTTATAAGCTGTGAGTGTTTAAAATTGCACATTGTAAGTGCCTTTGACAGATATTTTTCACTGCGTCCAACACACTTTTCCAGCTATACTGAACTGTGTGTCTGTATAAGTGTGATAATTTGAGCGTGGAAGAGCACTTCACAAAGTTTTCTATTCTGTCCACTCACTGTTCATCCCTCACTCTTGAATTACATACTAACCTATCGTCCCTCTTGACTTCTCTCCACGATCTTTCTCTCTGCATTGCTCTCACACTTCTTTTCAAAGTCTCCTCATTTAGCCCCCTAATTTCATTCCGTATCAGCTTCTCCTTGCACCCTTGTGACTACCTCTGTCTGCCATATCTTTAGTTTGTTTCCTCTGCGATCCTCTGACAGTTGCTGTCTTTCTCTCTGATGTTTGTCTCCCTGGGTCTCCAATCGCTGTCATGGCAGGAGGGAGGTAAAGGCTCCCGAGCTGACAGCGGTACAGAAAAATGGCAGGCGGTGTGGTCGTAGGGTCCATAACAACCTGTGTGTGTCTTCGTCTGATCCCTGCACTGGGACGCCAAACACAGGTAAAGAGAATATATAATTAGACTTCTTATATTTAAACATATGAGGTGAGTCAAATGGATATTTATTCAACTTTTTCAGGGTTTTCTTTTTTCCCTGCAAAAGTTAAATTCATTTATATGTCTTTATATTGAGTCTCATTTGTTTCTTATTAAATATTAATCCTGATCACACTGCTTATCTTTACTCCTCAATCTTCTAATCTGATACTTGTGTGGGTTTCAGCCTCAAGTAACTTCTTTTTTTATTTTATTTTATCTTGTTTAAAATTGGGTTTCATTTTTAAAACTACTAATATCACTAGGATGTACTATAACAATAAGACAAGCTGACAGTTAGAGTGTGATTCTTAATGCAGAGTTTTTCTTGAAATCCTTTTTTTTTCTGTCTCTTGTGTATTACTTTGACACATGCCACCCACTCAAACATGGTTGCTGACCAAGCACACAGTTCAAGAATGTAGAAGTCTCTAATGGCAGCTGCCTGTTTTGGCACCATAAAGGGAACTGTCACTCTGACAAACTGGTTTGTAAAAGGTTTTAGTCGCACAGCAACAAAATAAAAGTTTTAATTTTGCCTCCCAATCTACGTTGAACTGATTGTCATATTCACCCAGCTACTTGCAAGTGCTAAATATTTGCTAAGCTGAAATTGCTTGTCCTTTTAATTCTAAAATTAGACAATAGTGCCACCAAGCAAACAGCCCTTCAGAGCACTGATGCAGCTTGTCAACATTTGAAGGAAGCATTATTCATGCATTTAGAGGACAGCTGGGCCATATTTATGCATGAATATCCCTGCACTTGTCAGTTTTAGCCAGAGCAAAAAAAAAAAAAAAACCCTCATGTATGCTGGTGAATTTTCACATAATATAATTCATTTTAATCACATGAACTGTAATATAAAAGGATCTTCCTCTCTGAAGACTCGGAATAAATTGCTCTTTAATGGCTGCAGTTTCTTTAAACCTTCTCTCTGGTTGTCCGATAAGAGGAATACAGAGTTTTACTGATGCAATGGTGGAATCCGTAATCTGTCTGATTATGGCTGATTTGTTGGCAAGACAGAAACCTGCTTGTTAGAGAATTACTCAGTTTGTTTGTGGATTTTAACTAGATACTTGTTTAATTGATTAATTGGTCCATCGATTGTCTACAGGTGTCAACATAGAAGATGAAGAAAACTGGTGCTCTCAGGTCAACCGACTGCAGCAACTTTTGGATAAACTGGAGTGTCAGGTATGGTGCATATATATATATATATATATATATATATATATATATATATACACATATATATATACACATATATAGATTTATTTTATTTTACTTTTTTTTTGTCGCATCCTTCTTTAATATTCACCACTTTATTATTTATCTTTTTGACTCCATGACTTAACATCTCATCCATGAATTTGTGTGTCGATAATTCTTTGTTGTGTCTTTAAGACTTTCATTTTTCTTCGACAAACCATTGCAGTCCAATTACAGAGTTGAGACACCAACAACATCCCAGCTATGTAGATTTATGCATGCAAATCGACATCGTACACTGGCTGGTTCTGTTAGCAGTCAGCTTAAAGGTAACAATTATATTAAACACTCAGGGCTAATGAGAAGGCAAAGGCAGTTAAAATTTGTTTTCCTGCACTTCCCTGGCAAAGGTCAATGACAGTTTATCCATAATTGCTGAGGGCAGAAAGCTTTCATGTTGCATCAGTGAGAAAAAAAAAATCCCACACTTCCTCTACTCTTCAAATTGTACCTGCAGAAATGTTCTGTCCATATTTGCTTTCTGAGTATACCTTGGCGATCCCCTGCTGTTAAGATTGTAAGATTGGATACATTTTCTTCATATATATATATATATATATATATATATTTATATATATATATATATATATATATATAATTAATAGAAAAAGACAAATCACATATTATTTTACCAGCAGGGAATCACCTTTAATCTTTAATTTCAATAATGACGCCGAAAACAAGTCTTAAGTTTATTCTGAGTGTCTTCACACAGCAGTGTCTGAAGAATTGGGCTGTATGTTTTATTTCTCTCTGGGTTCAGAATACACTTGGGGGGGAAAGAAGTGGGTGCTGTTTCAAATGGAACGCTGCAGATCTGTGGTTCTGTCAAACACCAAGCGCTGTCACCTCTCCGGCTCTCATGCCGTGACCAATTCTCACCACACATCCCCGAGCCTCTTTCACGCTCTCCTGCTCTTTCTTCTTCCCTCTCTGTCCGCTCTTCCCTTTATTAACTTCGGTTACTCCCACCTTTTGAGGCTCATTCTTTTTCCTCCTTTCAGTCGCTCTGAAAGCATTTTTTTTTGCTCTCTCCGTCCATCTGTTTTGTCAAACCAGAGGGACTCAGAGTGCAATATCAAAGCAATTCATAACCTGCAGGATATTCAGAGTGCAATATCCATCCCTGCACCTCACCGCCGACACCATCAGCACGTACTGCCTGTCTATCTCTGTTTGCTGCTCTCTTAATTACAACACAATGAGTTTATGACCTGAAAGAGAAAAGGCTGGCTCTATGTTTTCACTTTGATTTGGTTTTATGATAAGCAATTTCTATATAGAAAAGAGTATTAAAAAACTGGCTGCAAAACAGGAAAAAAAAATCTATGCTTTCAACATGTTTTTCATTACAGAAGTCCAATCTCATTTCCAAACAGTGTGTGTGTGACTGACTCATCACATTTTAATTCTCCTGTTTTGAACATTTTGAATAGTCGATTTTAAAGACTGAATGTTGCCATTGTTATTTTTCTATGATAAACCATAATTTACGTTCAGAGGCTTTAGAAAAAACTGGAACAAACTGCACAGAGAAAACCACCGGATCGTAAACACATGATTAATATTATGTAAAAATGAACACATACTGTATAAATACAGAAATATTGTCATGAAATTTATATTTATAAGTTCATAATTTTAGAATTTGTGAATATAAATAATTCAAAGTGGAAAGTGATGAACATTAAATTAAGCTCCATGTACATTTTCTATTTTTAAGTACACATGGACTCGCATGCAATAATGCATCTCCAGTCCTCTGATATTTTGCTCAGCCAACAGGTCTTCTCCATATTTCTTACTTTCCTGTTTTAGGGTCCCAAGTTGGAGCCGCTTAAGGAGGATTCGCTCGCCAGCACGTACAAGTCTGTAAGTGAGCACTGTCATCTGGAACACAAACATTTCAAAATCAAGTTTCATTTGTTTGTTGTTTGGTGTTGTTTTATTTATTTACTTTTTTCGAAATTGTGCAACACATCACTGTAGTAGTCATAAAATCATAAAATACTTGTTTGAGTTACAAGTGATTTTTTTTTTTAGACAAACTGAAGCAGTTAAACCCAAATATGTACTTGATGTAGCCTACTTCAACATTTCTGTTACTTTTTTTTTTTATTTTTTTTATTTCTGTGCTCATAATTTTAGGCCTGAAAAACTACCTAAAACTAACCACTAATAATGTTTTACTAGGACTTTAGGAGGAAAAACTGAAACTAGTTACTTTCCACCCTTAAGAATATGACTGTAAAATTATTTCTGATGTGCTCACATGCTCCTCTAAGCAAATAGACATGAAATGATAAAAGCACAGAAGCGCTACAGCTATGAATACTTTGTGTTTGGCCGTTCTGTAGATTGTTTTTTAAAAGTTCACATAAAAAGCCTTCAGGAAGAATTCCCAGTGATGAACTGACACAATGTTTCCTCCTGTGAACTGGTACAATTTCATTCAGGAAATAAATAAATAGAAGCCATGTAGATTAAACTTTAATCAAAGTATGTAATCAAATATGATTTTTATAATCTGGATTTTATTTCAATGTGACAAATATAAACATAGATACACTGTTGCAAAGAGGGTTTGACATAAGAGGTAGGTTTTTGTTGAGATTTAGACGTGGTGGCTGGATCAAACTTTGAAATCTCCTTTTCAAAAGCTGATATTTCAAGGACTTTCTCACGCGGAGCATCCCCTCACTCTCATATATGTTTCCTTACCCTTCTTGACATGATTGGAAATTTAAGGTCTTACAATCCTCCTTTTTATTTTTTGTCTCTGTACTCACATTTGTCTGAGCTTTTGAGATGGCAACGATATTCACAACAAAACATGAGAAGCTTTCTAATGAGCCAGCACTGAAATTTTCTCTCAGTGATCAAAGTCCAGTCTCAGCTCAATATTTCTTTTCAAAGTTCTCAGAGTTCTCACACATTCAAATCAATCTGTCTTGCCACATCACTCTCAGAATGGATTACTAATGCATTGTCAAAAGCTCTGAAATCCTGTGAAATTATTACAAGACACATTGTGGGAGATCAGCTTTAACTTTTCCTGCTTGAACTTCATTGACCTTATCAGCAGAAAGGTGGATGCCGTTTTCAGTTTTGTCCTTTAAAAAAAACAAAAAAAAAACAGTTCAGATACTAGTGGACATGAATGCAAATTAACTCTAAATCTTATTTATGTTTAAATAAGATTTAAACATAAAACACTGGTATGTTTAGTGACATATAAAACATGTGATTTATCATTTGCTACTAAACCCTCTGATAGTATGTTCCCTACCAGGTGGCTGTATTTGCTCATTTTGTAATGTGAAATATGTTTAGTTGTTTGTTATTAAAAGTTTAGTTATTACCACAAAACCTTTATTAGCATTATAACTGTGTGTTGCAATAAATCACCAATAATAGAACATTTTACAACCCCTATCTTAACATAAAGAATTTTATTTAGGAATTAGGAAGGGTTTCCATCTGCCCACATGCATAGAGAAGAAATTGTGTGCCTTCTCTTACACATGTTTTTGTTTTACTTTGGTCATTTCAGGAGCACCTATTCCTTAAAGTATTACCTTGTCCCTGAATCTCACCATTGCCTATAAATGTCTTTTATAGAGCCTTGTCCATTTTCAATGAATCATTTCAAAACATCATCTGGACATGTTCCACAAGGTGAAGTCTCACTAAATCATCAGTACCCACAAATGTGCCGTGTGAAAATCGGATCCATGCTCGCAAGGATCCATTCTCCAAATTACACACAGAGTTCTGTTTTCATCACATTCTCTCTTCTGTCTCTTGTCTCACTGCCAACAGAACATCCTGCTGGTTCAGAGGCAGATGTCCGTGATAGACGATGAACTAGATAACTTCCGGAAAGTTCTCAACAGCTACATCGATGCCACTTCAGCTCACTCTGACAACTTGCAGTGAGTGTCTTGCTTGCTTCTAAATCAATCGTTTTAAACGCAGCTTACGATTTTGCTACAGAAGCAGCTTTAAAATTCCTGAATAATGCTGAATAAGCAGTTGACGTTGCCAGAGGTACCACAGACGGATGTATATAAAAAGAGATGTATTCTTCTATTAACAGATTAATTTTCTTAGGATGGGATACGGTATCTGTTGAGAGGGCACACATATGCAGCCTTTTGATTTGTCAAAAATGAGGTGATGATAAACATTTTTCCTAATACATTGTTGTCTTTATCTTATTCAATTCAACTGAAAAATGAACATGCATTTTTCAGAAGCAAAGAAATAAAATAATCACGATGCATAAGTGTGTACACCTGCAAGTTATAGGGATTTTTGTTTTGTATAAAAAAATTGCTTTTCATTTGATTTACACAGGACATATATCATAGTATATGTGAAAAAAGTACAAAAAATATTATAGTGTATTTTTTTATATTACAAAAATTGGCATGTAAACATATATTAGTTTACAATGATTCTGTATTAGTTTACAATGATTCTGCAACAGTTTTTTTTTTTTTTTTTACAAAAACAGTTGCAAGACATTCAGTTGATATCTTGCCTTTTACATTACCGGCAGCAAGCTATTCTCTCTTCCAAGATGAAAAACTTTTTTTTCCTTGCAACTTCCTTTTTTTGTTATTTTCTGCTTTTTGACCCACTCTACTTTTTTCCTCCAGTGTGTCTGTTCAGAAGCTCCCGGGAAAGTCGTGTTACATAATGTACGAGTTCTGGCAAGACCGCATCTCCTGGATGAGGTTAGTGCAGTGTACATAAGCGTGTTTGTGCGTGTGTTTGTGTGTGTGCGTGTGTGTGTGTGTGTGAGTGACAGAGCGAGAGTGTGTTTGTGTTTTTGCAATAGATATTGGCTCGCAATTTGGCACCGCTAATTTCTTGATGGAAATGTTCCTTCTCCAGAGAGGATGAGCAGATGGCCAATCACTCTGTTCTCACACAAACTCAAACACACAGACAGTCACAAAGGTGATCCTTAAACGGTGCTAAATGGTGTCAATAGATATATAACAGATAGCATTGATGTGTTGAGCTTTGATGCATATTTAATTAAGTTATTTGCGAACAGGTTTTCACCAGTGCTTTTTCTTTTTGATGCCATTGTAGCTATCTTCAGACCAACAGCAGCAAAGATTTCCAACGCTGTATCATTGACATGATGGAGGATGCTGAGATGGTTTCTACCATGCTGCTGCCAGGTCTGTGACATTTCCTGAAAGTGATTGTATGTAAAAGACAGTAAATATTATCTTGCTGAGGAAATGCAGTCTCCTGATTTGCTGGGGGAGGAGGGGGCGTTAAAGTAAAATGTCCCTGTTTCGTTTTTGTCAAAATTGTCCAAACAGTATCTCTGCACTGTTTGGACCTATGTTGTTTATGTTATTTAAAATATCTTTGAAAACTTTTTTTTTTTTCGCTTTTAATTGGACTGATTTGTTTGGACATGACTATATACATAAAATCTGTCTCCATTGGGCCTCGTTTCTCAACTGATGTTCATATGAGTGTAGGAATTATCAGATAACAAGTTCAGTGTGTGATTTGCAGATCAGCCTATTCCAGCATACAAACAATATATTTTGGATAAATCTATTGGTTGAAAGAAAAACATTTACATACCATCCTGGCAGTGGTACATACAACTCTATTTATTCATACTTTGGTGACCTGCTCCACAAAATCTGTGTCTTGTATAACTGAAAATAGGTAAAAAGATTTTAAAGAAGCAGCATTGCACCAGAATAGACAAATACGGAACCTGAATCGTAATTGTCGTACAAACTCATTTAAAAGTCTTTGCAAATGCTGTTATTTTAGAAGCAAACTCCAGAAATAAATATTCATTATTCACCTAGTAGAACGATTGGATAAAGTCATACTTCTTTCTGACAGCCTGAGCTCATTAGGGTTGGGAACACTAAGTGTAAAAACAACTGGCCCCTGCAAAACGGTGAAGGTGTGTACTTTAGTATGGACAAACATGATACAGCTTGATTTTCTCTGCTGCTCCATGAGACCTCACTGACACAATCCTATGTACACAGTCTACAGCCCGGCATGACAATTGGACTTATTCTGGACTCACAATCCAATTGATATAGTCTGACATGAGCATGAAGATGTTTGAGCACCCCTTGTTCCACTGCACACCAGAGAGGGCATACACGGAAACATAAAATGAAATTTTACAATAGATTATCCAGGCTTGAGGACGTCCCGAGTCGTTAAAAACACTCAACCACAAACTCTGTAAAGACTTTAGAATCGCCCTGGGAACATTTCACACCCACTTTAATATATAATGAGTTATGATAATCTCTTTTGACAGTTTACTGCCAACAAAGGTGATTCATTTGATTCTGTCTTCCCGCTAAAAATATATCACAGTTATAAGAGGTCACATTTAATAAGGGTTGACCCTCCCAATGGGAGATCCATAGAAATATGATCTAGTGTGAAGTCCTCAGAAAATAAGGAGCGCTAGCATTTTAATGGTGCATTTAAAGACCTTGAAAACAGTTTTACTGTTCTGTAAAATTAAGAAAACAAATGCTGAAAGATAATTAGATTCAGATAAGAAATGGATTCAACAAAGTCACACTGAAGGCATTATGTGCTTGGATGAACACACAGGAGATTTTTTTTTTATATTAATGTCACAATAGTATGACACCCCAAACAGATGAAATATCAGACATTTACCTTTCCCCTTTTAATTATACTCTCCAATGTAAACATGATCTGTTTACACTGCTTCGGGTGACTTCAAGACATATAAAACAGCCCTGACACCTCTGATGATGACACTTTTTCTTCTCAGACACGGTGACATTTCTATGTGCTTATTGGTATGACTCATATGTCCAGTGCTGCCATGTAAAGGTTCTTTTAAAGTGATTGCACATTAGACTCCAGCTCTAGTTTTCAGGGAGAGGAAGCTAGCCGCTCTGTCTTCATTATCAGATAATTTGCTCATTACTTCTAAGATCAGTCACATTTCTGGTGCTTTCAGAGTTGCTTCCCACCATGCAAGCAGGGTTGTTTTTCCTCCTGTGTGTCCAACACTAACTCTATTGAAGTGAATTCTTAAAAAAATAAATGAATAATAATAAAAAACAAAAAACAAGATGCCTGAATAACAACATTAATATAGCTGTAAATATTCTCTCTAATTAGTGAACTCTGACTCTGTTTATGCACGGAGCTAATTGAAGTATGTTGTAAAAGTGTTGAAGAAAACTTTTATTTATCCACGTCACAAAAGCAGGACCAGATCAACTCTGGAGTCAGTAAAAGAAGAATAAATAAAACACACCTTTGTGATGCTCTTGGGAGGAGCTGCAAGATATTCCTTTCTTAGTTGAAAGGTCTAAACTCTGCCTTCATGAGAGAGGAGCTGCATACCAACCAGCCTTTGTGATTTGTTGTTGTTGTTGATTACCAATTCTAATTTTAAATCTTCAATTATAGATCATATATTTGATTTTCTTTTTTTCCCCAGTTGCACAATTCACCTAATGACAAACTAATTTATTTGAGGAAGAGATTAAAAGGCCCAATAAACTAGTTGCAAATCTCACATGTTGAACGTGTCCTTTACTTCAAAAAATACTTTACACTGACTTTTTAAAAGCATTTCAATCTTTTATTGTTGCCAGATGACTGTGTGTGTTTGGAAACAATTTTTCTCTCTAAAGTGCTATTTTTTTATTGTGTAAGTTCTGGGAATTGAAAGTCTCCTTTTACAGCTTCTAAACCGTAATATTTACTTTTTAACACACCGGTCTTATGTAGAAATCCAAATTAGGTCCAGTGGGTTTTGCCGGGTACCACCACTCTGTACCATCATTAATATGCATTAAAATTAGGGGAATTATTGAGGAAAGCTCTTGGGAACTAACTAACAAAAATTATTCTGTGACTGTACACTCAAATGGTGACCTATGAACACATATTAGCTCATTGTATCTATTTGAAGTTCACTCGAAAGTACTGTGAAGTATACATTTTCAGAACTGACAACATATTTTTTTTTATGTGTAGATACATTTTTATGTGTAAATCACTTGTCACTTTTATCATTTAACTGCCAGAGATTTAAGTAAAAACCTAAGCTGGGAAATTGTTGCTGTTGCTTAATGAAATGTAAACTAGATGATTGATTAACCAATTAGCTTAATGGATTGCACCCAGTGATGTAAACACAAGTTGTACAAAATAGTTTTGTTCCATGCATGGATCTAACTTTCTGTTTCCTCATGTATGTTTCTTCAGCTTCCTGGTGGATTATGACTAACAACTGAATCTGGAATGTCACATCGACTACCTACATGGTCTCACCGAGAAAGACACACTGGCACATCAATCCCACCTACCCACAGGCACTCTAACACACACGCACAGAGCAAAAGCATTTTTATATTTTAAAGAACAAGAAAAAAAGAAGAAAAAAAAAAAAAAAACGCCCTATCTGCACATTTTCGGCTGCTTTCTCTAATGCTCCAGTCTTCAGCCGTTCATTATTTTTGCCACTTACATCCAAAGGCATATCTGCATTCAGTGGCCTGTAAAGTCAAACGTAACTGGCTCTCTGAAATTGAAAAGCCATTTAATGATTTCATAACCCTTCTCCTTTGCCATATGGCCACCTTTCTCCTGCAGTGTTTGCCTGATATATTATTCCAACCAAGAACAAGCTACAACACAGGGAGAGATGGAACACTATTTAGTTTGAAAACCCGTCTTGCAATGTTATATGTATATGAAGATCTTTTTAAACACTGAACACAGATTTAATGAAAAACCAGAGAGTATGTGGGGATGAAGGACAGTTGCATCTTTAACATGCATGCCGATGTGGCTTCCTCCCACTGTACATGATGTAAGATATTGTTGCTCGGTTTGTTGCTTTCATTTATCTAACCTGCTGTTATGTGCACAGAATGCCAAACAAGCTGTTGATATACAGGTGCTGGTCATAAAATTAGAATATTGTGATAAAGTTCATTATTTTCCATAATGTCATGATAAAAATTAAATTGTCATATATTTTAGATTCATTGCACACCAACTGAAATATTTCAGGTCTTTTATTGTTTTAATTTTGATGATTTTGGCAAACAGCTCATGAAAACCCAAAATCCCTGTCTCAAAAAATTAGAATATTATGAAAAGGTTCTCTGAACGAGCAATAAAAATAATCATCTGAATCAACAAAGTAACTCTAAACACCTGAAAAAGATTCCTGAGGCCTTTAAAAACTTCCAGCCTGGTTCGTTACTCAAAACCGCAATCATGGGTCAGACTGCTGACCTGACTGCTGTCCAGAAGGCCATCACTGACATCCTCAAGCAAGAGGGTGAGAAACGGAAAGAAATTTCTGAACGAATCGGCTGTTTGCAGAGTGTTATATCAAGGCACCTCAGTGGGAAGTCAGTAGGAAGGAAAAAGTGTGGCAGAAAACGCTGCACAACGAGAAGAGGTGACCGGACCCTGAGGAAGATTGTGGAGAAGGGCCGATTCCAGACCTTGGGGGAAGCAGTGGACTGAGTCTGGAGTAGAAACATCCAGAGCCACTGTGCACAGGCGTGTGCAGGAAATGGGCTACAGGTGCCGCATTCCCCAGGTCAAAGGTCAAGCCACTTTTGAACCAGAAACAGCGGCAGAAGCGCCTGACCTGGGCTACAGAGAAGCAGCACTTTGGACCACTGTTGTTCAGTGGTCCAAAGTACTTTTTTCGGATGAAAGCAAACTTTGCATGTCATTCGGAAATCAAAGTGCCAGACTCTGGAGGAAGACTGGGGAGAAGGAAATGCCAAAATGCCAGAAGTCCAGTGTCAAGTACCCACAGTCAGTGATGGTCTGGGTGCCATGTCAGCTGCTGGTGTTGGTCCACTGGGTTTTATCAAGGGCAGGATCAATGCAGCAGCTATCAGAAGATTTTGGAGCACTTCATGCTTCCATCTGCTGAAAAGTTTTATGGAGATGAAAATTTAATTTGGTCTGGAATCGGCCCTTCTCCACAATCTTCCTCAGGGTCCGGTCACCTCTTCTCGTTGTGCAGCGTTTTCTGCCACACTTTTTCCTTCCTACTGACTTCCCACTGAGGTGCCTTGATATAACACTCTGCAAACAGCCGATTCGTTCAGAAATTTCTTTCTGTTTCTCACCCTCTTGCTTGAGGATGTCAGTGATGGCCTTCTGGACAGCAGTCAGGTCAGCAGTCTGACCCATGATTGCGGTTTTGAGTAATGAACCAGGCTGGGAGTTTTTAAAGGCCTCAGGAATCTTTTTCAGGTGTTTAGAGTTACTTTGTTGATTCAGATGATTATTTTTATTGCTCGTTCAGAGAACCTTTTCATAATATTCTAATTTTTTGAGACAGGGATTTTGGGTTTTCATGAGCTGTTTGCCAAAATCATCAAAATTAAAACAATAGAAGACCTGAAATATTTCAGTTGGTGTGCAATGAATCTAAAATATATGACAATTTAATTTTTATCATGACATTATGGAAAATAATGAACTTTATCACAATATTCTAATTTTATGACCAGCACCTGTAGCTGCTATACTCTATCTACTCCTAACTATACAAGTGTTCACGTACTCTATTAGTTAACCTCCAGCTGTCCATATGAGTCATATTCTATATCTTAAAATGCAAAAAATATATATTTAAAAATGTGCATATAAAAGAGATGAAATGCATTGTATTGTTGAGTTAAATAAAGTTAAATATATCATGCATTTATTTTGATCATGGTGGCCCTTACTGTATCTGTATATACAGACTTCTTGAACTGTACTGTATGAGTCCCCTTTTATTTGATTTAGAAATCTACAGAGTGAAATGCGACTCTAATAAAAGTATTAAAAATTTCAAAATGTTTTCTGAAAAGAATTAAAAAGGTTTTCACCCAATTTTTGTCTTTGACGTTGCACTTTTTAGTAGTATTTTCTAGAGTGTGGAAAATCTTTGGAGATTTTCCACATTCCTTATTATTTTAACCTAATTTTTGTACTTCAGATCATAATAATTGTAATCTCTATTAAAATATATATGTGAAAAAAATACAATTCAGATCTAGTTCAAAGTGGTAAAATGCAATCCAAACAGAAGACAGCAATATTTTCAAATCACTGACAATTTAAAAATAAAATTGATTTACCAAAGCAAAATGATGGAATACTCCACTAAATAAGCTATAACCTTTCCTCTGCAAAAATGTTACATTGTGTTGCAGCTTTGCTTTGCATCATAACAGAAAGGGATGGTATGCAAAAAATAAAGCTCCAAAGAACTCAACCTGTCTCCCTTTGCTTCAACACAAAGCTAACTCAAGAGAGTTAAGAACTATGAAAATGATTTGAGTTTGTTTTCATTGCATATTGCTGGAGACTAACAATATGTGAAGACAGTGATTGCAATTCTGAGTGAAAAGAAATCAAATATATTTTTGCACTGATAAAAGTTCCCACTTGGGATACCTGAAAATGAAACTGATTCTGTAACCGACTTTCTTAAAAAAAAAAAAAATCTAGTAATCTTTTGGGATTACATATTGGATTAAAACGTAATTCCCAAAGATAAGTGGGAATAAGGAAGATCAAGATGCAACAAGATCATGACATCAAGGCAAATGTAAGTGAAGCGGTTGAACACTTTATATTACACACACTTAGTCCCAATTCACATGCACTATTCCTACAGGGACCAAATCAAAAGCAACACATAAAATGAGATCAGGCGTGATGTTCGCCAAATTACTAACCCTAACTTCCTCACAATTAAATCTATATAGTCTGAATTTTTCAGTGTGCAATAAAAGCAGCTTCAATGAGGAAATTGGCTCTTTGTATCAAACTATTTTTAACAGTTTTAATCTGTTAATTGTGTGGTGCCATATACTCATTAACATGTATAAATTAAAATGAAGTAGTGTAACATCCTTTGACAAATCAAGTTTTTGACCAACTGTAACACATTGCTGCTACCACAGCAGGCAGCGATGCAACATGCTGTTTACAAACTGCCATGAAATGCCTGAAAACTACTTGCTCTGCCAGGTTACAGGGAAATATGGCTGATCATTAGTCTGAGATGATAAAATCCTTAGCAAAAGGGAGAAGTGTGGAAAACCAAATATGTCTCAATGAATCTGTGGGCGAGCTACCCAGTGTCTCAAATCAAGAATATCATATCTCTGAATTACTGCTGAGATATCAGTAGCTCCAGCATTGGGCCATACTTCACATCTTTCTCACAGCATTACACCAAAGCTCAGAATATTCCAGCTGCAAATTGGAAAACAAGTGATCTTTGCTCATTTTATGGTGCTAATTAGTACTTGCACTACAAGCTGATGACATTGTTTTTTAAACAATATATTTTATCTGTTTCAACACTAATGAAATGCGTTAATAGACGTTTTAGAGAATTACGTTTTGTAAGTGCAAAACAACATGTTACAATCTTCAATGAATTTCATTTGTGATTTCGATACTTCACATTGAAGATTGCTCAGAGATCTGCAAGCTCTTTCTAAGTCAATCAGCTGACACTGAAAACAAATCTCCAACACAAAGGCTTGGTGACATGCTGATTATCCAGATTTGTTGATGTTGTTGGAGCTTTGCCGACAAATGTGGAGAGGATAAGTACTCATCATGCTGAGCAAAATGAGAGAACTGTTTTACTCTGTCAGCTTTGTCACATGATCTTTAGTGAAGATGTCAGTGGCTCTGTGTGATAACTTTTTTTGCATATGGCAAATTCATCATTCATCACAAGTGCAATCTATCTTTGTATATCTGTGTTAATGTACAAATATGATGCACTCTACTTAGAGTAACCAATTAAAAATCTGTGCTACGAGCTAAAGTTTTCCAAGTAAGAAAAAAGCATATGCTATGTTTTTAACTATAATGCTGCTTTTGTGTCTTCCTAATTGAGACAATGTAGTAACCTGGGGAATATATGAATGCGAAATATGAATAAGAGTGAAATGAAAGAAAAGTGATTGTAAAAGGGAGATAAATCTTTTTAGTCTTTGAATGGCTGCCTTGCCTGTTTTAAATGTTCATCTTACTTAAGACCAGCCTCAGCATCCAGGAAGCCTTAGAGAAAAAATTTGGAAACGTGGTCACCAATATTATTAGAGTACACAAGAAACAATCAAAATTTGCTATACATTTAGTTCAAGGTTCGCCAAGAAAATGAAAAAAAAAACAAAAAAAAAAAAAACACTAACGTCGTACCCTGTGAAATTTCTGGCTTTTCACCTCTGTCAATGTTTGCTGACGCCACACAGCTCCCTTTTGGCCCTTGCTATTTTTGAACTTAAAAATAGTAAGGGAAATGTAGAACTGAAGAGGAAAAAACAACACTCAAAACAGAGGTCATGTCACCGAAAAATATCATCTACACACCCCAGCAAAGACAGCTCTCAAGACCTTTGCGTATAAATGCAGGTTTAATCAGACTCCAATGACACAAAAACAGATGAGTAATGCTTCACTCTTAGGTCAATTTGTGAAGAAAACTTCCTGCACTTTGTATTTACAGGGAAAACAGCAGCAGAAGATAACAACAGGTATAGCTCTGTAGGTACATTGTGATATAATGTACCCCAGTAAAGAGCTATGAAAAGTTTTTTTCTCTCTTTTTTTGCCTCCTTAGATACTTTCTGCTCCAAGATTATCACCCTATAGAGAAGTATCTTTTTAACTTCTTTTCAGGTGCCTTTTAGTTTTAATCATATTGATTAAGATACGACTGTAAATTAACTTCAGACTGTGCTACATTTAAACAAGTATGATTGTTTAACATCATTTGAGAACATCTTAACCCACTGATAAACAGAGTTGGACATTTCTGATAGGCAATTCTAAACAAATGGCATTGCACTGACATGTGTGCAGTGAGAATTGTGATGTTTGTATTGTTACCTCAACTGTGGTGACACAAAGATTTCATTTGAACTGTATGTCGTACACTGCTTTGTGCCTCGGCTGTAGAGCAGAACAAGCTCTGAATTTCAATGAAGGTCCTCATTCATCCACACAGTGAGTTTGTTATGATGAAAATGCATAATACTAAAGCTGCTCATTTTTTTTATTTATTTATTTATTTATTTATTTTTTGCTCAAATTTGCAATTACTCACAAACAGTGTGCACAGGAAATGGACAGGCAAATAATTGCACTGATTGTTATGGCAAGACTACTTGATGGCATAATTAATACAGGCTACTAAAATCCACTCGTCTCCTGTCTCAGACTGGCTTTTGGCTCTGCAGAATGCATACAAGGAAAAAATTAGACTTTGTAATTGTGTCCACAGTTTTTAGAAAGCTAAATCGATTCCAAGAAAAACAGGACTGTGAATGAGGAGTATGTTTTTTTTTATTAAGAATATCAAAGGAAAGAAATAATTATTTTCAAGGATCATAAAATATTTAATATCAAGTTCTGCATTTCAGAGACATTGTGTTCTAAAAAGGATTTGTCCCTTTGCATATTTCTTTTGGTTTTGCTTGAATGTTTCAGATCATCAAACAAATGCTAATACCTTAAAAAGATGAGTAGGGTAAAATGCAAAATTATGATTTCATTCATAAGGGAAATATAAGCTATCCAAACCAAACTTGCTCTATTTGAAAATGTAATTGATTCACTCGTTAGGTACTAACTGGGATTAACTACATTCTTCGAAAAGCTTAGTTTAATTTATCTTGCCATATCCAGGAATAATTACTGCCTGACACAAAGAGTGAAAAATAGTTTAACCATGATCTGTGTGATAGAATGAAGTAGATAAAATGATATTAAAAAGCAGCCGATGTTCCTACATAAAAGGAATTAAATTATCAGTCTGAAAAGGGTTGCAAGGCCATTTCTAAAGCTCCAGCTAACCACAGAAAGAGCCATTACCCAAAAATAGAGGAAACACAGAACAATGGAGAATCTTTCAGAGAATGGCCTGCCAAAATTACTGTAACAACACATGAACAACTCATCTAGTATGTCACACACAAAATAAAACAGAGAACAACTCCTAAAGCACATGAGGCCTGTCTTTCCACTAGTTAAGGTGATGATTTAACATTTAGAAATCATCAGGTCTAAAATAGCATCCATAGCACAGTTACAGAGGAAATATTTACAATCCCCAAGACTATTGGGAAAATATTCTGCAGAATGATGGCACAAAGATGAATCTTATTGAAGGTGTCCACCCTGTTGTATTTATTAAACAAATAACATGGTATTTCAGACAAAAAAATAAATAAATCTGACAGACAAAACTTTACTAGAAAGCCCCAAACTTGATTCTCCAGCCAACAATCCCATCCTGATCTTAAATTGAAACAAACCTGAGTTATGCAATTACAAATGACTTTTTTCAAGTGGTCTCATCAATCTTGACACAAATTGTTATTTTTAAACAAGTCATTCTATTTCAAAAACTGTCCAACGTGGCTGAACATTAAAATAAGACACAACACTGAAATCTCAACACTTAAATAACATCAGTGTTTTGTTTTCTGTGTATAAACTTCCTACTCAAATTCCAAATGCATGTTTTCCAGTAACACAAAGTTGATTTTCAGTTACTGCATTAAATGCTGCTGCAAAAATCTAACAACCACCGCCACCCCCTCCACAAAACACTGGTTTAGCTCATATGCATATTTAAAACTTGATTTAACATTATGGAAAACGGCATTGTGTTTTTCTCATGATGGTAAGATTACAACTCAAAATTCAAACCGCTGACATTTCCCGATATCCAGACTGTAGATGCACTGTTTCACCTGATTTATTCTCTGTCCTGCAGATACGGCAGGGATTGACTCCTTCTTTCCTCCATTTTTACAGACAGTGCAGCGGCTTTGTGTGTTGTGCTAGAGGAGAGACGGGTGAAACCACTGTGGAATGTATTATTCTCTCAGGGTACTGACTCTGGAGGTTTTGATTTTTATTGAAATTATAATTTCTGAAAGAATATACCTCCCTTCTTTTCTGGTCCCACACAGTTCTGAATGGATGGCCATCTGATGTTGAATTTTAATTAAGCTATTCTTTGTTTCTTGGTTTAATATCTTACATTTCATTACTGTGATTTTTTTCTTCTTTGAGTTAGAAAAGAGACAAGTGTGAATAGCCAAGGTTACCCTTCCTTGCTTATATCAAATCATTAGACTTTCTCAAAACACCAACAAAAAGGTTCCCTGCACCACCCCTCTAGGCAAGAGAGAGAGAGAGAGAAAAAGCATAATCACTTTTTTCCTCCACGTTCAGGTAGGTGTCCTTGGCTATGACACATGAAAACACAGGACATCACTTCAGTAAGCCAACACCCAGGGTGACCCAACTGCATCTGGTGTGCTATTACATTCTCAGCAAGCCATTTTTTTTTATTCAAACCTCACCAAACTGCTAAATGTTCTGATGTTGAATAAGTAAGAGAAGCTTGAAAAACAAAGCAAAAGTTAAGCGAGGTATACAAAAATAACCTCAATGTTCACATGAAGTCAGATATTCAGCTTTCAGTATTTGAAGATGATGTAAAATTAAAGATGATTTGTTTCTTTGCCGAGATAATACAGGTCTGCTTTGTTCTCCTGGTGTGACTCTAAAGGCAGAGGTCAAAGGTGAGAAAAGCAACAGCTGTTGTCTTGTTCCGTGCTTCAGTATCTGTATTTCTGTAAAGTTGGAGCCTCAGTTGTGTGGGAGGTGACATGCTTAGAGGGCATCTTGTGTCTGAAACACTGAGTCACTTGTCCTTGCTGGTTTACAGACTCATACAGACAGAGGCTTGGCTCTATTAGTATTAGAATATATTACCTTCCTACAACGATTCCATTTGAAATTGTATAGCTTATATCTGTATGTGGTTTTAAAGTTGCTTTTTTATCTTTTCTTTGAAATAAAGGACATAAATGTTTCATGTAGCTGCTGCTCTAGGTTATGAAAGGCTCCTGTCAAATAAGATTTGTTAATTTTGTCCTGGGTGAATTAGGGTGAGATGTGAAGCAGACTTTCATCATCTCAAGAGGATTTAACGTCATTTGAGGTCCTAACAGGAAAATCTCTTCCCTTCCTCTCTGTGACAGATCCTTGCATACTATCAGATAGTGAGTGCTGACAGCGATAGTGACAGCGCAATAAAATATGCCAAGAGAAAGGCCTACTGGCTCTTCTCTGATGTGAGATTATGACGTAAGTGAGGCAAATTGACTACTTTTGACTGTCTTGACAGCTGATACCAAAAAAAAATAAAAATAAAAAAATAAACTGCTTTGAGATGTAATGTACCGACGTGACAATATGAAAAAAAAAAAAAAAGGTGACCATTGTAAACATATGCCTGCCGAAAACATCAGTGACTGCTGTTCCACTACTGGAGGAAAGCTTTTGGTGCACGCGTAGATTCTATGAGACTCTATGGGTGGCAAGATTGGTTTTCAACCTGATATTTGCTGAGAACTATGCAGACATGCATCTTGTTTCATCCCAGCAATGACAGCTGAGCCCTCAGACGGAAGGTGGAGGACAGATGGGAATGTTGGTGTACCTTAAACAGATGAGAGAAAGAAGAAAAACACAACGAAGGACATAATGCTATGTAACATGAGAGAAGTATTACTCCAGATGGAAGGACGGATGGACAAATAGATCAAAAGAAAACAAAGATAGCTACATTTCTTAAGTTGTTGGCAAAAAAAACAACCGAACAAAAAGTATTTTCATATTAATTTTTAAATATTTGGGTAGCAAACTCTTGACTTAAAATCATTTTATTCTGTGATCACATTATTCTTCAACTTTCAAACAGCTTCAGCCTGGACATTATTTACATTTAATAGCTGACACATGTGCTAGAAAAACAACTGTAAGTAAAGTCTTTAATTTTCTTTAATCTTGCTGGACATTGACGCATGTTCACCAGTGTCCCCCTCAGGTTGGCTGAAGAAACGTTTCTTTACCTGGAATCTGCCAGCTCCTGATCTAGCTGACTTCAGAGACCCACGTGGAAACATGAAAAAGAACCATCAAAATCCCAAGTCAGAACCTGGACTGGTCCTAGATATGGATGTGATCTTTTATTTTATTTTGTTTGTTTGTTTGTGTTGAATGCTCTGCCTTGATCTCTTAAATTCCGATACTTTCCTCAGCATCACTCAGGAATTAAAAATGAAAGGTGGTTCAGTGTAAAAGAATTCATAGAAATTTTGTACAATAGTCTACATTTGTTTTTGACTGTATTTTTGTCTGACCACACAATCTTTGGCTTTTAGATACAACCCCATTATTTGAGATTTTCACATCATTTATATTTATCTCTGTCTCTAAGAAAAAAGTTTTACTATTGTGTGGGCAAGGAATGACTCAAACCTTGAACAGATTACTTACCACCACAGAACAAAGTAAACTAAGAATACACAAGATAGAACCAGATAAGCTTTTAAATCACATCATTTTCTGTTTTTTTCTCTTTGAAATGACTCATTTCTTCAGCCTCTCAGTCGTGATACCGAAGAAACATAGAAAATACACGAAAGAAAGAGGATAAGGAATGAAATGAAAGAAAGAGGTGAAAAGGGAGAGACGTGTTTTATACTGTGCTGCTGTTATGCATATTTTTAGCCGTCAATTTATTAGAAACCCTGAAAACAAGGACACACTGAAGTCTCTTCAGTGGCTCTTCCTTTAACAAGATGCCACAAAACTTGGTGCAAAAATTAAATTGTGGGAATATTTTTTGAATAAAGAACTAAATGTAGCTCACCACAATGTGAGATGAACACATTGTTTTCTGACTCCTGACCGCTTCGATCCGTCTTTTGGCACAATAGCAGTAAATTCAGAACTGGCAATGCAGAGCCAAACAATCAAACAAAAGAGAGGCCACAAAGAAGTGAGAGCAGTTCCACATTGACCAAAGGAGATTCACAATCCTCTGCTACAATTATGCCCAGAGAATAGATGCGTCACAGTTCATTTTTCGTCCACTTATGATCGACATCACTTCATGATCTTTGTACAGACAGCAGAGGTGACTTTAATGTGTTGTTGAAATGCTAAAGGTTGTGCTTGATAATGCAAAATAATTCTGAAGTATTTTACTTTGAAGTTTACTTACAAGGTCTTTCATGGTACGGACCAGTGGAGAGGTAAGGTGGGATGATGGTAGGTAAAACAAGTCAGATTATTTTAAGTAAGAATCATTTTAGCTTAAGTTTGTGAAGGTTCACAATTCTGGGTATTTCTCCAAATGGGGCTTCAACCTATGGTCAGGTATGTTGTTCTGGAAATGCAGGGAGACAAGATAAGTAGAAAGACATCTACCAAAGTACACAAAAGGGGAGTTTTGATTACTTGTATATAGCATAACCATCTGGAGCTGAGTCACCAGTTTACATATCTTTTTTTTTTTTGTGGAGATTGCTATTACATCATTGAACTCAAGGCAGGAGGCAACAGCTGGGCAATCCCTCCCTCAGGTGATCAAAAAAGAGGTGGTGATAGGAGGAAACAGGAAAACACCTGTTTCCTCCTTTGACATCAAGTTCATGGAAAAAAATGGGACTTGATAGAAAGCACAACCAACGGTTTTTGTGATTATGTGGATGTTCCGCACATGCAATGAAAACTGTACAAAGTAAAGGTTAAAATAAGAAGTCCTATGGTTTTTTTCATTCTTACTTAACTCTGACCCCTATAAAAGCAAATTCAAATGAACACTAAGGCTAATGGCTGTCACTACAATAATTGTCTGTCAACACGGTTGACAGGCAAAGAAAAAGGAAAGATCAAATAAACGCCTCTACTTTTGCAGCTGCGGCTCATTGCACTGTTCTAACTTCCTATAACATCTAACACTATTCCACCACTAAGGTTACTTATCTCTATAGTTACTTTTGTGTTATGCCCTCCAACTGTCACGGTCTCTGCAGGCCAATTCTTCTCACAACGATAATCTCCTCTATTTTCATTCTTGTTGGAATTTAACACTAATAAGTTTGACTTTGTTTGAACATCCAGTAGAGCAGTAATTACCCAAAAGATATTTTTCTTGCATGACAAGGGAAAAAAAATGTTATTGCAGATCAAAAGAAAATTGTTCTAAAGGGCAACTTTTATCCTGTGATGCAATATTTAACTCTCCACTGGAACAGACCACAACGTGAGTCATGTACCATTCAAATGAGTTGAGTGTGCGTACTTTAGCACATTTTGTTCGAAAACAACAAAACACTCCACCAAAACCATTAAAATGCATCATATTTTGACAATTTGTTAGGTCAAGAAATAATTAGTTTGCCATTTAAGACAATCATTTTCTATTTGAAGGAGGATGTAAAAGCTTCATTGAATTGTTGTCAGTGCCCTTTAGGTATAAGACATTTAATGCTTCGGAAATGTAGCTCTGTTTGCAGTTACAGCCTTTGAACAAAACATTTCTGAGGCATCATTTGATATGATGGCTGAAAAAAGTTAAAGTAATTCAGAAGTCATTGAACATGTTTTGCACTTTTATATTCAAATTGAAAGGTGTCTACTTGGCAGTGTTGACAGTAATAACGTCATGGTGTTTATTATTGCAATCACTGAAAAGAAAATGCTTTATTTGTCTCTAATGGCAATTTCCATTGTGATACCCATAGCTTGATGTGTTTTCATCCTCAACACTTAGCCTTTACTGCCACCTTGTGGTATTTTTTCATGTTACATACTTTGACACTTGCCACCTTGTACAATAAATAACGCATCTTCTCACCACAAACCCTGTTATTTTAATTAAGAGCTACACTAATATTTATGGAAATATATAAATAATTGCCTGGAAATATTGTTCACCCCCTTTGAGAAAACTCTGCTTTGCCAAGGACGTCCTCACTTCATTCTAATGGAATTCAAAAGTGTCTCTTGCATATTTAATTAGCAGTCATTAAATTATTCACAACAATAAGAGGACAAAAGACTGCAAAATTTAGAGATTGACTTAAGCTCTCACTGGAATACTACCCATGTGTAATCCTGCTGCTATCGTTGCACACATTTTAGAAGATTTAAAAATACTTTTTTAAAGAAATATGCTCAAAAAAATGTTTTTGTGATATACAAATTGTGATATTTATGTTCAAGTATTATCAAAAATTTACTTTCTTGTCAGAAGATTTTAAAACCACTGGAAATGTTGCATATTGCTTAAAGAATAGGGAGAATGCAATGATTTTGAAACATTTTAAAACACTTCACAATTTAAATGTTAACCTTTTTATTCTGAAATATGATCATTTTAAGATTGATACCAACAAAAAATGTCAAATTATAAGCAAAATGTATGTTTATTACTTAAATCAAATAAAATGTTTATTGTTTTAGGTTAGTTATGATTGCAAAAAACTATTGCTATTTGATAAACATGTCAAGGAACTGAGATTGTTTCTTCTTGATCTGGCAAAATAACATATGGTGTGTAAAATGGAAAACAAATCAAGACAGAGGGGCGAAGTCTGCTGTTGGCACATCTTTTTCCATTTGATTACCTCTTACCTCTCTCTTAAAGTCTAAGGTGCTGTTTGAATAACTTTTATCTTACTGAGGTTAAAGTAAAAAAAAAAAAAAACGTCGAATTCCAGGAATTCAAAGTCACTAAGAATTACTTTTGTCTTAGAACTCTTTGAGATTTTTTATTTTCTTTAGTTGTCTCTGCTTTCTTAGTTTTTGAGCTTTCCATCAGCCTGCCGCCTTACTCCCTTCCTCAGTTGTTGCCTACCCTTGATTTTCCTCTGCCTGCATTTTCACTCAACTGCTTTCCATCAGATCAGCTGGTTTCTTTGTTACTTCCTTCTCTTATTCAGTACTTAAGCTCTTCAGTTTGTTTCATTCCTCACTGGCTCCTTCCATGAAGTTACCGTTGTGGGCAGGTCTTTGCTCCAAGTTGTGATTCCAGGTGTTATTTTGAGTCTAAGTTTTCTTTTGATGCTTTTTTTTCTCATTTATGACTTTGCCATCCAGAGACCAGATTCCCAAAGAATCCTAAAACGAAACTGAAAAAAGTTACCTTAATGTTAAAAACAATTTATGATGGAGATTATTTGGAAATTCCTGACTTTTTTTTTTTTTAATTGGCTGAGAGCTCAGATTTTTCTTATGGGTGAACCGTTTTATATCTTTGTGTAAATTTGCACTTACAGGAAAATTTTATGTACTGAAAATGTAATCTCTTCATATTTGGGATTTCAATTCCTGCCGATGTGTTGGCATAGACTCTGTATGGAAATTCAAGACTCTATAAATTTAATGCATGGCAAGATTTAAAAAAATCAAAACCAGCATGAGGATATGTTACTATGTATTTATCAGCTAAATTATTGGGCCAGACCTTAAGCTCATTAGGTTTACCTTCATTACATTCCTCTTACTCAGAATAAACAGACACAAAATTAATTAAGCAATTCTGAAGTAGCTCTACTTCTTTATTCCATACTTCATGTCAAGATAAGTTTTTCATATGAAGTTATGCATCATAACAAGAGAACATGTTTATAGAATGAATGAAGGGGGGGAACTGTGGCTCAAAATAAAGGGTTTCTCTCATAATCTTCTTTACAAAGTCATCTTACAACAAACAAAAACAGGGACAGCACAGGTGTAACAGCAGAGTAGGATAAATCAAAGGTCATCACTAAATTTAAGCCCAACTGTGAGAAAAGAAGAATGATTTTTGCACACAAATACTCCTGAGATTTTCTGCGAGACAGACTGCGATACACGGATCAGTGACACCTTTCTCTTTGTGGTTATGTCATAACTAAGCTAACTAAAATCCATAACAAGAATGATTTTAATCTTCTGATGCATTGGTGGAAGATTTTGCAGTGATCCTGATGACATGAACAAGTACCAAAATGAAAGTCATGGCTGAATAGTTTCTGACGATCAGGAATGACACAAAGTGATTTCCAAGTTTAAAGTTAGAATTTTATGTTCCTAAAAGACATTTATGGGCCATGGAAATGACTTTCTTTAGCAACAGAAAACTTTGGTGATGGGGGGGGAAAAAACTGCTTGAAATACCTGAACACTTCATTTTAATATTGCTTTAACAAAAATAATCATATGCTTTACAATATTCACTGACAACACGACATTTGACTCATTCACACGTATGAAAAACGGACAAGTTGGTGAGCGAATATTTACGTACAGAGAGGAGCTGCAGTGACCGCATTCAGATGTCTGGCTGTCAGATTTTTTTTTTTTTTTTTTTTTACTAAACAACAAAGACAGACGCTTAGGGCTGGTACTTTTACACTGTTTACATTTACCTACCTCCTCATCTTAGTTTTACACACAGAAACAGTGATATTGTCTAGTGGGTGGGAGAGTTTTATGCCTTCCTTTAAAAACTTCCTCTCTTGTGATCAATTATCAATTTTTTTTCCAGCACAGATCCTGGATTTGGGGTTTTGGACCAGAAAGACGTTTCCATCTGTTATGGAGATCTGTTCATCCAATGACTGCATGCTAAACAAGTCTCTTTGTTCTTCGCCAAAGCCAAAGTCCCAGTTGACGCATCACTCACAACAGTCATCCATAATCTGTCTTTATTTATCTGCCAAAGTATGATGAAAAATCTGTTATCCTAACTTAACCCACAAATAGTTTCCTCATGCTGCTGATTCAACTCTTCCCCAACAACAAAGAGGACAGTTGTTGTGTTAAGCTCTGAAGTCCTCTGCATCCTTAATGTCCATTGGTCTCAGAGGCTGAGGCAGGGGTGGAGGGAGTGGAGGACCGAGAAGCAACTGAAGCCTTTTCGCCACCGGGACTGGAGGCCGAAGGCATGCTGTCGGGAGCTTTGACCCCGGCTACGCCGACAGGAGACATCCCAGCTGCAGCCGCTGTGGTCACGGCAGCGACCCTGTTCGCAGCGATGGCAGAGACCGGTTTAGGCTGAGCTTGAAGTCCTGGGCTGCAGATGAGGTGATGCCTTTCCCAGTCTTTGTGCTGGCAGAAGGAGCCACAGTAACGAGCGGCGTTGCAGCCGCTGCACGTCTCGCTAGCTTTTCGGCCACAGTTCCAGCAACACTAAAAACATGCAAGAAAAGAAGTAAAAGAAATAAGTTATGATGGGTGTTAAACTGTGCTGACATGCAATGCAGTTTTCAGTTCCACTTTATTCTTCACCAAGCTTCTCATGAAACTGTGGATAGAAGAGACAAACAACCTAGACAATCAGCTCACTGGCTGTCTGGTTTTTGAGGGAGTTTTTGCACTCAGGATAGAAGGAAAAAACCATTGAAAACTAGCAAATAAAAGGGGTAAAAATCATAATTTATTAACACTTTTTTTCTAAATTGGCATCGACTTTGAGCTCGTCACCCTTTACCTTGGAAGGATTCCTTTCTGAGTGATTGACAGTTCATCACTGCGTCACCTACCAACTCTTTCCTCTCGTTTCAACATAAAAATCCAAGTTTTGGATGAACACATTTAGCCAGTCTTAATTATACCAAGCAGTCCTTTATTTAAATGTTAGTGTTTGAGACATTCATTATGCCTTTTTAATATTATCACAATCACTCTCTTCAAGGAGAACAAGTTAGTTGACTTAGAATTAAATAGGTCTCTCCCATCTCATAGTAACTTAGCTAATGGTTTATTCATAAAAATAAATTTTGAGTTTAAAAGCTGCAGCTATCAATGTAAGCATTCAGTTAGATTTCATTTGTAAACTCCTGTCGGATTTTGATTTGAAGTAATCTTTTAAGTTGATCACCATGCTTGTTTGGACAGGAAGTAGTTTTAACATTTCAGGGTTCCTTTGAACACGGTGTGTGGTTGGAGCTAATGATTATGGTGATGGCAAGGAGGCCTTCCAATCTCCAAGACTGGGAGGTCATTACCAAATATACATCAGCAAATCATCAAAAATACCTGTGGGGACATGCAGAAATCTGAAAAGCAATCATAAGGAGGATTAGATTGTATAACCATAAATGTTAAGCTTTAAATCTAAATCTGCCAGGAAGGTGAATATTTTTGGACTGCATATTCAGCTCCTAGAATATTTACTTAGAAAGCAAGTGATACATTAACTTTAAGTTGATTAATCCCAAATTGGGAACATTATTTTTGTACTGTGCAGTTTTTAATGCTAATAATATTCACAATAGCTTTCAATGTAACCATGCAAGCTTGGTGTTTAATATTTAACACTGTGATACTGAGGGCAAAATCTCTCCAGGAACATAACTGTGTTCTCTGCTCACCTCACTCGAGTCCTCCTGTTCATTGATGACCATGATGGCATCCTCTTGAGCCTTCCTCTTCGCCTCGGCTAGAGTCTTCTCCATTTTTGCTCTCTCTGCAGCGATCATCTCAAAAGCTTTCTGCTCGGCCTCTGCCACTGCTTTCTGAACCTCATCCATGGCCTGACGCTTCACTTCGTTCACTGCCTCCTCTGTACACGAAGGAGGACGAGTGTTTAGAGTTTACTTCCGTTCATGAGCTCAACATACAGCGGTCTAAGACTCTTAGTGAATAAGTTATAATATAATCTGAAAGTAGTCATCTTTGTAAAGGAGCCTGAATGATTTCAATGAGTGAAATTTTTACCAGCTTTCCTCCAGATCTCGTCAGTGACATATGCTGAACCTGGCCGCGGACCAAAGTCCCGCTGGGAGTCTGTGGGAGAGGTAGAAACAGTGGATAAGCACCAGTCAGGATTTAAAAAAAAAACACATTGACTTTTTACGATAACATCAGGACAGTCAATGTTAAAGGTGTGTAGAAAGAAAGTTCCCAGAGCTATACACTGATGGTTTCTTTTTCATCAAGTCGTTAATTTAGTCACTGATGCAAACATGTCTGCATATTTAAGACACACAGCCAACATAATTGTTGGTTGTCAGATTCTTGGACTGATCCGGGATCTGACAGCTTTAGAAAGGAATGTGTTTGGCTTGGAGGAAAAAGCAGACCAACAAGCTGTGTCAATATTCAGACTGTTCCCTCAAATTTCCCTCCCTACATCTCAACACACTTCTCTCTCCAGCTCGGCTGACTGGCGGACTTCCTCTTTCCCTTGTTTCTCTCGTCTCTTTTCCCCTTACTTCTTTCTTCCCTTTCCCTTCCTTTCCATCCCCTCTCTTCCAACAAGCCTTCATACACCCCCTCCACCACGGCCCGAGCCCAGGCGAGCAGGCAGGCTTTCCGGCTGTGGGTCCAGATGGCGCGCTGGCGAGTCAGCCAGCTCTAGGTCTCTCAGCCTGCAGGACGGCAGGACAGCCCTTCTGTGGCCGATATGGCCGAGGCCAGTCCTGGCACCTGTTTGTGACTATGGAGCAGCAGGGGGATGGCAAGGCTGGCACACAGAGAGAACACTGCCAGTACACAGCAGACTGGGGGCCTAACTGTGGAAGGACTCACACCAACATCTGAATTCATGGGTGCAGCTCTATTTATGGCCACTAGATGATGTAAAGAGCATAATGCAGAAATTAGTTTTGCCATAGTAGTGTAATGCCAACTCTAATTTTGAATGCCAAAATGAGAAAGTGTCATAATTTCCTGAAAACATTTGGAAGAAGCTTGTAATAATTTCTAACAGAATTTTCCTCCTTTAGTCACTTTAATTTTTTAAGGATCCAAGCGGACTCCTATTTGGTTTTTTTACTGGTATTCTTAGCTACTTTGTTGTGGGTTTATGTCACCAGGAAGTTTGAGAATACTTTGATAGGCAAAGCAAGAAGAGCTCAGCACTCAAAACTAAAACTTGCAGTGAATAAATAGCAATTTATTTAATTTCATATTTACATAAGACAGAAATTTTCAGGACAACATCTCAAAACAGGGAAAATTTGTGAGCATGAATAAACAAAAGTATAAAGGTTTAGAGAAACTGATTTATTTCATCACAAAAGCAATGGAAACATTTGTGGAAAACAACAACAGGCAACAATCATGAAAAGACAACAAATGACTCATGACCTGACCTGAAATTACAGTAGAAAAAGAACCTTACCCGACTCTGCAGAGAGCGGGCTGTGCGTTTTGGAAAACGGAGTGGAGCCGGAGCCTCCTTTGCGAGGATCTTCCTGCTCGCTCGAACGTCTCCTCCAGTAGTTCAGTTCCTCTCGATCCGACTCCTGGCAGCGTCTCAGCACGCTTACTGACCTCCTGGTTTTCTCCACCATGTCCACGATGCAGTTCAGCACCTTGTGAAGAAGATGCGGCAGTTTTAAAGTCCAAGTTTGCTTTCAGGCTAAGCTTGTTGACATTCTCAAAATAAATATTCATGAATGCCCATTTTGACAGTGAAAAAGAACTCATCTGCTGCTTGACAACAACTCCTTTTTAAATATTTAACCAATATAGAATTGAAATAAAGAAAAAAAAACACAAACATCTGTAGACAATTTTGTTCCTTGGAAAATTAAGAGCTAAATGACCTTTTGTCCAAGTTGTTTATAAGTGAAATCCATCATAACCAACTTGTTAGCGTTAAATTTGTATAAACTTGACTGAATTTATCCATCATCTTCTGTGTGGTGTCACAGGGACAGCAACCCAAGCAGAGAAACTAAGATTTTCCTCTCCCCGTCCACTTGGGCCAGCTCCTCTATCCCCTTCTATTCACAATGTGTATGTTATATTTCATTAGGACTGCAATAGGTTATTTGATATGCAGTCATAAAAATAAGTGATTAACCAGTAATTTAAATGGTTATGTGTATACACACAGAAACAGAAAAATGGTTTTAATGATCTGATGAACTAAACAGACTCACAGTGTCCAATGCCTGGCTCTGAGGTACTTGGACTGCTTTTGTCAGTAATCAGACAGTTTTAGTGTCATAACTACGAACAAACAAGTCATATAATACTATTTATAAACAAAGGCAAAGAAGGTTGAGTTGTTGATATTTGTGTACATATATATATATAAAATAATTTTTATTATTATCTTTGCTTTTGAAAATTTTTCCAGTACAAAGTGAAGTTGATGAGAGTGAATCAACAAGTACTGGTGACTTCAGCTTACACTTACCTCTGAAAATAAAAACTGCATCAGGGAATAAGATTTATTCAACCTCAACTGTGTTTCAGTTCTAGGCTGGAAATCTAGTAGGATCTACTGTATCCGTCAATTCCCAGCATGCATTACTTTGCATTTTGAACTTCCCAGCACTGCAGCGACGTGTTCATTAAATGATAAGGTACTCTGTTAAAGATTTAATGAGATAAAAATGTAATTGGTTCAAATAAATACAGAATGCCTTTCATTTCTACTGTTCCCGTTGTACTACTGCTTCAAAATGTCTTCCACTGTGGTGGAACTAGAAGTACCAAAGGGCTGCTGGCTTATGATAAAGGGTAATTTCAACAATTAAAACCTAAATTGACAGCTAACAAACACCTTGAGAGCCCTTAAACATTTTATACATTGGCCTTTGCTGAAAAATACATTTACATCTAATGTAGCTTTTATGTCAAACAGGAGGTGTCACTCTAATTTATTTTTACCGTCAAGACTGTGAAAACTGAAACATTTCTTCTCGGGACCTTAGTAAAACAAATTACATTCCTGCTATATCACAAACCATTAACAGCAGAGGTGCCTGCCTGCAGACTTACATGATCCAGATGCCTCCATTCATCAGCCCACTCTCTGTCTGTCAGTCTGTGGTCCACCGGCTCCTCACGATAGCCTCCGTTAGTGCCTGATTAGAACACACACACACGAGAGATAGAGCGCTGATGTGATTAACATTCCTTTGAACTCACTCTCATTAGTCACAAGTGACAATGAGAGTGAGTGAAATATATGAAATATCGCAAGAAATATACACTTTTAGATTTGTTTGTTCATCCTGAATACACGTCAGAGCGGGAAAAAAAAAAAATCTCTCCAGTACCAACTGTGCTCAAAAAACCAAAATAAGTTAAAAATCAAAATGGAAGCTCGTAAAATATCAAGCCTGACAGCAGCGATTTGAGGTTACCGCTTCGAGAAATAAAACCAAAAAAAAAAAAAAAAAAAAAAAAAAAAGAGGCATGGGACAGTGAGCAACAGAGGTGGAGTGAAAGGGAAAACCTATGATGCAAAACAGACCCTTAGCACGCAGAGCCTGCACACATCTGGAAGTCAGCTGTCAACCACACACACAAACAGACACACACAGTACTCCCACAGCACCTCCCCTTCTGCAGCTCACGGCATTCCAACAGGGAGACACTCAGGCTGAGTGGAGTGGCTCCACTCCTAAACACAACCAGCCGCTCTGACACTCGCTGTGGATCCTTGTGTCCCACATACACACAGGGATGTGTTTCCCATCGTAGCTCGACTTAGGCAATATCTAATTATACACTGAAGAGAAATAACAGTTTGCACACATGGGGTAGAGCTCGTGCAGAAGCCAAAAAACATCTTGAACCCATGTCCACAAACATAGGAACTGCATTAAAACACACATGCACGGCATACAATGATGGAAATCACCATCTCTTCAATCTGAGTTTTTCAAAAAACAAAAAGGCAACGAGACGAAAGATGAACGCACAATCTCAAACACAAACACACGGACACACACTCTTGACTTCCCAAAAATCTTCCCAACTTCTGGATCTCATCAGCGTTCATCAGTTCAAAGCTACGACTGGGGGGGGGGACTGATGTGTTTATCCTTGTGTGTGTGTGCTTGTGAGTTAAGTGGCGGCAGGCGGGTAGGAGGCTGTCAGACAGACTAAAGGCCTCGTAAACACGGCACCTCTACCCCGAATACATAGGTGTGTATGTGCTGTTGCATGTATGCGTGTGTATGTGTGTGAGCTACTGCTGTTTCCACTAAGTGCTGACAAGCTCCAAATGGAGGGGCAGATATACACCAGAGTAGAACCAAACTCCCCCTGCCTGGACAGTACAGCTCTGTTTATACACATATCTGGACTCCAGAGATATACCGAGATTTTAAACAAACACATAGACCACCCATTACTGCGTACAGATTAAAATATGATATGTATGCGTTTCTGTTTTAGTGGCGATTTTCTAAATGCATGTTTAGCTACTTGCAGGAGCTAAACGGAAGGAAGTAGGACTGTTTTCTACATTTTCCTGATTATAGCAAAGTGATTTATTAGATCGACACATGCCTGCATGACCGTCTAATAGATTTAAAGAAGACGTGTCTACATGTGTAGAAAAAGTACACAAAATACTGATGTTTCATATTTTTGGTAAACTAATTAAAACTATGTCAATGTGAAAAATGTAATTTTAAGCTTTATCTATTCACTCAGTTTATCTATGTGCTTAAGTCAACATAAAGTTCAAATGTGACAAAAAGGAATGTGCACTTGTCAAAATCACATTTCCAGTGCTCTTGTTCCTTCAGTGACTTGTTTACTTTATCATTTGCACAGACATATTAACATTCAGTTGCAGCAACATTTGGGCTTAATTGGGTTTAACAGTTGTTGATCGTCTTTTATCCAAATTGACATCTATTGATAGCCAGTCATATCAAAAAAACTTAAAATTGCATAGCTTGGTCTGCAACAACAGTGTCTGTCTCCACTGATCCTCATGAAATATAAGACCGTTGTTGAGAGTCAGTAAGGCATTTCATTCAGTCACAAGCTGACACACTTCAAAAGCATTTGAAAGCCGACACACACTGTACCTTTAATACTCTCCAGGAGAAATGTTTCAAAGCACCGCAACAAGTATCACAAGTATCATGTCTGTCACCTACCAGGCAGACGTGGCCTGTCCTTAAGTTCACGGATCTCCAGCACACGTTGGCTGTGCTCTCGGTGTAAGAGGTGTGGAGTTGCTATGTCATCCAAGGCATAGTGTTGCAAGGGTGGAGGAGTTGGGTGAAGCTGGGCAGTGAGGGGCAGCGGATGGGCGGGGCTGTGTCGTGGAGCGGGGCTGATGGTGCAAATCCGTTTAGCTGCAGGCTCCATTGCTACTGGAGGACGTTCATGGAAGCCGTTCTCCTTTGCCCTAAACACAAGAAAGTGGTCCTCAAGTGAACACGTCTCTCTGCAAACCTACTATTTAGGCAGAGCTTCATTTTAGAAGAATGCGTGCTAAAGTCATTTAACCTGCTGGGGCTGTGTCGTTTTGTCCCTGCCTCAGGAGGCTCCATCAGCAACTCAGAGGAGTCTGGAGAGGAAGTCATGGTGGTGCTTAGCAGGAGGTGCTCATGCTGAGACAAGTACTGAGCTGGGGTCTGCTTGGCTGCTCGTGCACAGTGGAGCAACTCCCTCTGCAGCAGGGGAAGGTTTGCCTACAAAATATACAATAATATTGTTTTAAATTAGTCCACTGGCCTTGACAGTAACACAGTTAAGGCCCGATTAATGGAAACCACATCTACTCAAACACAAAGCCATATATGATGAAATTCTTGCATCACCAAGAAACAGTCAGATTTCAAAAAGTGCATGGGGGAGTACAACAGCATCATATGGGGTTTGTTTTAATAGAGATTGTGGGAGAAATATCAATGGCACTAATTTATGAGGAGAAAAATAACTGTAAAATAACTGGAAACACTACAACGCATCAGTTTACAGAACAAGATAACATGACTTTGGCCAAGGAGTTCCCGTAAAGATCTGGCACCAGAGAGAGGAAACAAAGAACAGGGAGCGTGACTTCTTGAGGTTTGGCTGTATAGCTGGGCTTTGGGTGTTGTTCTGTGGCTGCCTCCATAGTGGCTGTGGCTTTCCTAATTCAAATAAAAAATGGCAGCACTACCACTGATGATGATTGCTAACCTCCCACACAGCAGGAGGGATAAGCACACTTAGACTGTGTTGGTTACGGCAAAACTATGTATGATGGCACCAAGACTTCAAAACATTTCAAAACAATTGATGCACAAGCTCCAGTACTTTATCCTCCCTTGCACTGTCCATTTTTACATCCACATGTACATATTTATCCGTGTCTGTCTGCTGAATCTTTCCATCTTGCTTTTGTTCCCTGTATTTCCCTAATTGGGAACAGACTCCAGTGTGTTTGCAATTACACTACTTCCTCACCCCCACTGCTCTCTCTTCTTGAGCAACCAAATAAATAACCATTGCCTTCTCATTTTATGACTGACCTCATCCTATCACAGAGCACTCCCAAATGGTATTTAAAGTTTGCTTTTTCTTAAACTGCACCTCTTTCCCTTTGAATATGACATCTTTGTTGAAGTTGAAGTTCATGCGATCTCCAAACCTGAAAGATCCTCAACTACGCCCCTGTGCCTATCTATCAGGATTTTCTACATCCCTTCTTCCCCTAAGGCCCCCAGAAAGCAGACACATGTGCTGCATGTAGGGGCTCTCTGAGGTTCAGTGAGGCGGATGCTAGTTTGGCGGTGCCTTGAAAGCTGAATGCTCTTTTAAAAAGGGACAGCGGCTCCATATGGCGCAGTACAGACCATAAAAAGAGATGGGAACACTTTATGGGCATGTTTCACACTTCCGAATTCCCACTTTTCCCCGTCTCCTCCTGAGCCACCTCTTTCTCTTTTCCCTGTTTACAGAATTTACCCCATCGGTCCCATCTCTTGCAAAGCTCCCAAAGAGTTGGAATAACGTTTAGGAGGGAGACGACTCCTCTGTAGTAAATTAGTAGAAGACGGAGAACAGAGAATTCTCCTTTCTGGAAGACAGATGGAGGGATTCCAAAGGTAAGTCAGAAATAAGTGTGGAAAAAAAAGAAGAGATTTTGAGTGTTTAAAGAACAGCGCTACAACTGACTGAAGATTTATGGGCTGCTTTGCTGAGGGGAGCTTTTAAAAGGTATACTGTTGCAAACTCACTAGGTACAAAGAGCCTCAAGAGGCTGTTTGACAAGAACTCATCTGCTACTTGTCAAGTCAGAGATGAAGTCCTGATTGGTTTAAACCATTAACAAGGAAATTTATGCAGTCATCAATACTACACAAAAACGTGGCTATTGATTGTTACGCTGCATCTTGGGAAGTTATTTTTTCTCATGTATTGTTCAGATCAAGTTCAAACTGGGTTTTCCTGAGGTAGCTAATTTGACAGCATGGACGAAAATAGGGTGACTAAATGTTACTTAACTGGAAAAGACAATAAAGCTGCTGCCTCCAACCAAAACCTGGAAATGATCTGACAGAAAGTCAGGAGGGGGAAGGCATGTTTACCTTCAGAAAAGGAATAACAAAGGGCCGCAAGGGGAAGTTGGTGGCCTCCTGAAGCCTTGAGTGAAACTCCTCAATGGTAACTGTTGAGTTCTAGGAGAAAGGCAGAGTTAAGTGTAGGAAAACAGTGAACAGATGAATTTCTACAAAATACTGCCTTTTTTTTCCCCCTCCTTCTCTTAAACATCAAAGGATTTACCACAAGGGCCAGAACTAGGCTTCTGACGCTGTCTCCGATCTCGGGAGAAATGTCGTTGCCAAACTGCTGCAGCGTGGTCAGGAAACGTTTCAGCTTGCTCAGCTGGCGAGCCCCACAGGTGGCCGGCAGCTGTTGATTAGCCAGCGATGAAGATGAAGAAGAAGATGGTCCATTGCTGTAACGCTGTGGTGGTGAGGGCACCGCGTTCAGCGTTGGTGGGGAATGATGATTCCCATTTGTCACTGGGGAGGAGAGGTGAAGTAAAAATAAGCTCCGATAAGTGGTTCCAGATGCTCTAAAATTATTTGTGTTACTAAGCCTTCTTTCTAAGTCTGGACTAGTAGTTCTACTTTAAGAATATAAATCAGGTTTGAGGGGGAAATGGCAAGCCAACTTGAAGCAACAACTGACCAAGAATGCACAGAGATTTTGGAAGTTTTCTTACATGCTGTGGTGGAAAAGGAGGCCGGACGAGGGCCACTGGGGTTGACAGAAGGCAGGGGTGGCATTGTGGAGCTGGCGCTGCTGCTGGGGGCTGATCTGGAATGAGTCTTAGCATCCACAGGCGACCCGGGCATGGCAGGGCTCTTCTTCTCTGTACTGTCTGTGGAAGGACAGCAAGAGGTCACTTATGGGTCAGAGCCTAATTAAAAAATGTCCTCCTAAATTAAGACAAGTTTTACAACAAGATAATCAAAATTAACTTATATGTCCAGAAGATACAAATATGTAATGTAGATAATTGGATATTGAACACTCTGAAAACTGAAATATCTGACTTCAGCTAAAGCCGTCACAGTGGACAGCTCAAAGGAAAGCAAGTATTAATGCAAACAAGACAACAAAAAGGCCAGTTCACCTATTAGCTCACTATTTATATTAATGAAATGGATTCAAGTGTGTAGCTGTGGAGGAACCACCACTGCACAACACACCCACACACACACACACACACACACACACCTAAAGCCACTTCACATCATACAACACATACTGCCAGGGCACCAACCGCCCTGCCCCCATCAAAGAACCAGATGTCTAAAGTTTAGCCCCTCACTCTCACCCATTCAGATCAATAGCAGAAGAAATGCTGAAGAAGTCTATTGTGTGAGAGTAGAATGCCCCCTCATTGAGAACCCCACTAAACAGTGTGTGTGGGGGGGTTGAAGAAAGAGCCTAGAGATGTGGAGAGAAAGGGACGGAGCCATTTCACGCTTTACTAACAAGATCGGCAAAGCTTTTGAATGTTAAACCCAACTTCTCAATATGCTATTGACTGTGAATAAGACCACCAGATAAGGGGTTTGGAGAGAGTGTAGCGGGGGGCGTGGTTGTGGTTGGAGAGGGGGCTACGTGGGATCAGAAGCTGTCTTTGTCTCGAAGAGATCCATGAAGCCCGGGTCCTGTCTCCCTTTAGAGTGGATCAGACTTTTTTAACTGCTTCAAGAATTGACAATTAATAGACAAGCAGGGTCTCATGGGTCACAGGTCAAGGGAGAGCAGCTTTTAAAAAGTGGTTTCATGGTTTTAGGGCTTCAGCTTCAATAGAGCTCTTTATACGTTTTTCACAGCTATGAACTCTTGATAGCCTTGAGCTATAGCTTTCCAGTTTATAAAGGGTTAAGTTGGAAGGGGCTTAGCTGTCAAAAGCAAAATCTAAAAGCCTTTAACAAACATGGTACAAAATCATGCAAAATTGCTAGCTAGAAGGAGCAATGAAATTTCAAATTGAGATGCGTACTCTGAATATATTTCATGCAACCTTGCTAAACTCTTCACATTACTCGTAGTCCTGTTTGTCTTTTTGTGTCCCATGTGCAGACTCTCTGTCTGGCAGTCTGGGTCTCAACTCATTATACAGCTTTGACTGTTCATCCTTCGTTTTCCAGTCCTCCTCAACCTCTCTTTCCCCTCCATCTTTCCCCGTTCTCTCAGCTCAGCCCTCTGGCCTGCCTGCCATCGCTCCACCTGTTCACCGACACAGGGGGCAGGAAGGAGGGATCTACGCAGACATTTGGATTGCCATATCCACCACATGCGCGGTTTGCCAGCACACCGCAGGAAGCAGCCTGCGGCAAGCAAGCATGCGCGCACGCACACACCGCTTCCAAAGCCCTGCGCACTCTGTCCGTATGGCCAGGAAATTAGACTGACATCTCAATAACAGAATCAACGGGGCATATGGCCTTAGTGTCAACATTGTTATCGTGTAAACAATTTTCTACAACACACATACCCAATATTGTCTCCTGGCTTGCACTAACAGTTATCTTTTGAAAAATTTGCTAATTTTATATTAACATTAAATATTCTTACAAACGGCTAACAGCTTTTGATGGACATGCCTTTATAATGCCAAAGAAAATAAACACAACTTTTTAGTGACCTATTTTTTTAAGGGCGCTAGGAAATGAGGTTGCAGCTGTGTTCACGCAATCTTAAGAGATGGTAGTGTCTGTCGTGAGCCAGAGGTAATGGCCTAAACAGGAGACATCAGGTGTGTGTTCATGTATTGCTGTCAGCCCACAGAGAATTGCCTCTGCTTGTCAATTAGACGGCGCACATAGCTGGATGACTTCATCTGGATTGCAAGCACCTGAGGTCTGTTGTATACGGACGTTAGGACTTTCAGAGGGGAGGCAGCTGTCACTGCAACCACAAAACACACAAGCGCCGAGTGGGTAAAGTGGTCTAATGTTAACTCAGGTGAATATTGGCTCAAAGGAGGATGTGGGGTGTTTGGTCTAAATGCCACCTGTCATCCTTGCGGTAATGGAACAAAGCAAAGGTACATACAACTCCTAAACACACATGGACAAGGGCGTAATAAAATGCATTTTGAAAGAAACGGGGGACGTAATTTAAGGTAATTTCATAGCATATATATATAACTGACACTAAGATTTGTGGCTATTGTAACCAAAACATTTTCCTTTTCTCCTCCCACTCCTTGCTGCTCTTCTCTCCCTTGCCTATTTAGAGATAAATATAAATTATATTTTCTTTCTATATCAACTGCTATTGGAGGCATGGAAGAGCAAAAAAAAATAAAAAAAAAACACATCTATGGTGATGGCTGTTGCTAGCCAGGTGTTCCTTGTTTGTTCAGCTTCAGGTGACACTCGTCTGCATTAAAACATTCAGCCGGCGTTAATTGCCTCTGCATCCGCAGGCGATGACTCGAAATGGGGCTAAAACTGAGAAAGAGAAAGCAATCGCCTTTGTTGAACTACAACATGGAGCGAATGTGTTGAAATCAAGAAAAAAAAGAAGAAAATGCTACAAAAACCTGAACTTATCCCTTGTGAAATAAGAGGGTGCATAACCTATTATGCGTGGATAAACATACGTCATGCCTGGACATATATAAAAGCATATATGTTCAGAGCTAGTGTGTATCTTGCTCTGGGTTTAACTCTGAAGACTAAACTCCAAAGGCTGGCAGCTGTGAGGTGTTGGCCTGCTGAGCACTCTGCTATCTCTGTCCTGTCAAATAGATGAGGCGAGAGAAGATGCAACACATAGAGGGGTAATTTATCACTGAGAATAAAAATAAAGAAGTTTTAGCATCTGGAATGGGAGGATTCTTTAGGGCTTTGGATTAACAATCACAAACACCTGCACACCATAGTAATGACTTAAAGTTATCACTTTTTAGTGGAGTGACTTGGAAAGTAACTGAGTAAACAAAACATTAACATACACAGCTAGCATCATCCAAGCAAAAGCTTTAGAGCATGTTTACTGGATAATGAAAGGTAGCAAAGAATAGCTATCCAAGTTAGACTTGTACCCAGAGAGAATTTTTCAATCTGGAAGATTAAGTGAGATTTCTCAGGACATGTAGCTGTAACTAATAAGACCACCTATCGCACACCGACTGAACCTAGAAGTGGAAATACTATGACTTCATGAGATCACTTGTTTTTGTACATATTAGAATTCAGGTTGTAATCCATTACAAATCTATGATTTACACCATCCCCACAAAAAAACATGGTGTGACAGCACGGACAATCGATGTTGATGGGAAGATGGAGAAAATGCAGAACAATCATGGAAAAGTCGTGAAGCTGGGTATTAAGAATTGTGAACTGAAATGTCGTACTGTTTGATGTTTCCGTGTTCGGGTGACATAAAGAGCACAAATATAGATTTGCATCGTCTTGTTTTCAACTCATCTCTGACAGAAAATTTTTTTCAACTAAATGAAATGACTGTGCTTCTTTACAGAGAATGAAATGTTACAATTTCTGTCCATCCATCTCCACTTCATACTGCTGACTATCAGCATTTAGCAACAAGAGAGGGAGGAGTAGAGCTATAACACTCTTTGCTACACAGAGTTTGAGAAATCTCCTTGCCTGGCACTTTTTTGAGCATTAACAAAAAAAAACTTTAAACTGCTTATGGGTATATGGAAAATGCTTGCAATTCTGAAACCGTGGAACATCTTGATACCGCTGACTGGCTCATGGCTAGATTCAACAGGAACGTGGCATCTGTTGTTCAAATTATAACTTGAAATAGGAGAGTGAGACTCAAAGACTTTAGAACACTGGCTATTAAACTTTACAGTGAGCATGAACTATCAAGAAAACCCATATTGTCTCTCTGGTATTATTCAACACCAACCATCTATTTATACTGACAATAACCGATGAAATATCCTATATGTGTTGCAAAGGATTGATAAAAGTCAAATAATTCTGTTCTTGAAAATTCTGGCTGTTTATTTCTCAACTTCTTCGATGCTTGGACCTCGCATAATATGCTATGAAAAAGAAAATCAGCCCAAAGCACAGACAGCAGCGATTGATTTGAACATTAACCAGGCTTTCTTTCCTCCTCCTGTACCATATGGATCTAATCGGCCAAGAGCAAGCCAGCTGGGACCTCCAACAGTCACCTGTGAGGGAGGGGGGAAGGCATAAGGGGCTGCTGAAGCCTCCTCCTCCAGGCCAAGGCAGCCCCAGCCGACATCAACCCATACACATATAAATACACATCTCTGCCTTGCTATCAACGGAGAGAAGCAAAGAAGGCGGAGGGGCACGGAGAGGGGGAGGGGAGGCACGAGGCAGCTGAATGCGAGCGAGTGGACTTAAATGCTGGGGAGACAAAGGCTGCACCTGGTCCCCGTCCGTCCGCGCACACAGTCACAATGCAGCACACATCTGTTCCTCTATCCTGCGCTCCCTGCTGACCTTCACCCACCCACCCACCCACACACACACACACACACACACACACACACACACACACAAAGAGGCAGCAACACAATCACATCCATTAAAAATAATTCAACAGTGCGCGCATGATCCCCCCAAATGTCAATTGTTGTAACCTAGAAGATAAATAACAGGTTAAATAGCTTGGTGTTAAAACATCTCTAAAACGTGTGTCCTTGGTTACTTTACTGAGTTCAAGCTACTTCTCCCCTGGGACCGCACAACTTCTCACCCATTCAAAGTTGAGTCAAACTTAAAACATACAAACACAATTTTTAAATTAAAAACATATAAAGTGAGACGGGGAATTTTTTTTTTCCCTGAATTCTTTTTTGCAAATGTTCCAAAACAGCTGTATGTAGTTTCCTAAAAACTAAAAGGTTTTACTGTGTTATCACAGCGAAACCTTTTAAGACCCTGAGAGAGTTTAAACCCAGCTCTGACAGGAATGAAGAAATTAGTCATCAATTTACAGGCGCCAGAGCTGGCGAAGGGAGGATTTGAACTGTGAGGTAAAGATGGAGGATGGGAGGGAATAACAAGGAGAAAAAAAAATACTGTTTTCATTTGGTTTCATCAGGAAGACAAGCCTGGTTGTCAGACTCAGAGCCAGGCTGTTTTTCTTGGCTCTCATTACCACCTTCCAGGCCTGTAGACTACATATTTGGATAAAACCCAATGTCAACACTCTGTGAGGAAGGCGAGCGATTGGGGAGGTGGCAAGGTTGACAGTAAGAGGAAAGCAAAAAAAAAAAAAGAAGTGTATACAGTGACAGAAATGGGAGGAATGGACAACTATAGAAGATAATAAACAGATCTGAAAAAAACAGGGCTGTCATGTATGCATGTGAAAAAGTAATATCCCTGAAATAAATTCCTCACATGTCCCTGTGACAGAGTAATGCTGGGAGAAGCCCTTGCATAACCTTTTTTGCTCAGTGAGATAATTACAAAAACATTGCTGTAATCCAGCATGCCACATAGGGGGGAAAAAAAAAACATGGATGGAAATGTACTTAGTGGCAAACTGAAAAAGAAAACGTAAGAGGGGACGGCAAGGCAGACAGACGCTGTCCATAAAACTGAGAATGAGCAATAAAAAGAGGTTTGGTGATGTGATGCTGGAGGGAGCGGGAGGTTTGGCAGATGTTGGACACATAGTGTCCACGTGGATGTGAAGTCATGTAGCTGGGCTAAGAATGACGGGACAGCATCTCAATGCACTAACCTACAAAATCTATAATTTGGGATTTGGGATTATATCAGCTAGTGGAAAAAAATATATAATAGGAATTAGTCACCATCTGATAACAATAAACTGATGTGATTTGTAGGCCCTCAAAACAGACACTATGATGATCAAGATAGTTACTTTTGCTGTCCATACCATTTTTTCCACTTTCGGTTTCATGAAAGCATTGATAAAGGTTTTTATTTTTCAAAATATCCTTTATTTTACTATGAACAGGGCTAATGTACTATCTATTCTGGTGTAGTAAAATACCTTATTGAAAGCTTTATTCAACCAATATCTGTATTTCTGATTCAACATTGATGCATAGCCGAAATATATGGCAACTGTAGTTTTTGTATTATTAGAACTTTGAATTGAAAAGATTTGAAATTTGAGCTCAATCATAAAGAAATAAGTGGGAACCTGTAAAGCTGGGTAAAGACTTAAGGAGCTGAAAATAGGCGCCATTTAACAAGACGTGGGTTTGCCATCAATTGATTTTGGAGGACAGTTGCCACTCAGTAACAAATACGCCCCTTTTAAAGCCTGTCTGGGACATGTGTAAACACTTGAGCTCAAATTTAAACAGCGGTCTAACAAGGACATTTCAAATGTATCAACCAAGCTCTCAGACCTACTCAAAATCAGCAGATTATCTGTCCATCTGGACAACAAATCTTGCCGTCTAGGACTGGCTAGCTCCTGGTTCACGTGTTATAATCCGGGTGATGAACGGGGAAACATTTAAGTGTTACAACAATGTTGGTTTACTGGCCATTTTCTTCTGCACATTTCAAATACATCAAGCAAATATCAGGAACATGCTGATTATGTACATGCCTTTGTGTTTCTGGATGACTGGGAGTGAGTGTCTCCTGAATCTTGTAAACACAGACCATAAACCTAACCTGCTACCAAATAAATGCCGCTTTTTCTCTAAGGCAATAGTAATACACCAACTGATCAAGTCTGTTGCAGGAGTCCATAAAACAAAGTGCAAGCCCCAGACATGAGGAAACAAAGCTAACAATAGGGCTGGCCTGCATTACACCAGGTGTGACAGGCTTTAAGAGCCCAGTTGACTGACTGGGCTCAGGTCCAACCAGATGTTGCTATCAGCACGCGCCACTGCCACACTGGTGACTCAAGAGAATTTTCATTTGAGCGGGACAAATGCTCCAACAAGGCAAGTCTACAGCACCAGGCTTAAACAAAGAATTGATCCTGATTTAACACACTCTAGCTCTGGTGATGCAATGAATTAAAGCAAGGCAGAGCAGCACATTTGGTTCACAGAGTACATAAACAAAGCTGTGGGTAAGCCCAGAGCCCAGCTGTATGGAAGAGCAGTGCTCAACAACCACTCAGAGAGACAGATAAGTAAAACAAAGAGGCCAGCTGTGCTCAGAACAATGTGAAGAATGAGACACTGGGAACAGTGGAGGATGAGTGCGTTTCTTTTTTTTTTCACATGAGTTTAGGTGCCTTTGCTGCATAATACCAGGGGGTTGCCTACAATTTCTTTGTAAATACACCACAAGGAGCAATATATTGAAGCGCGAAAACACTGCTGACGGAATCTCAGAAAAGCCAAAAGTTTTGTGTTTAAATGGTAAATCGTAGGAGGCAGGAAGAGCCTATGAAATGTAACTTTTAGACTTTCTCACAATGATATGGGTCAAAAGAAGGTTGGAGAAATTAATGACTTCAGCAAGCAATTCGTGGAGAAAGACAACACCACCAATTTCTTCTCAACCCATGCACCTTGCAACTTAGCTCACACTTTTTTTAGTTCTTCTGAGCATGAACAATGATTGGTTTTGTTTCATCAAACATATTTGGAAATTTTTGACTATGTATTTTTATTATGACTCCATTGCATTATAGCTGTATTCTTTGCATTGAAGGGACTTTAAGAGTGGATCTAACATCATTGCAGAAACATAGCACCGCATAGAAAAACATAGATTGTTTAGTTAAGATATAGACAGTATGAAACCTGTCACACCTCTTGTCAATCAACCATTGAATGGAACTCATTCCCCCGTCTTTTAGGCTTCTTAAACCATACAAGACCAGTAAATAAAAGTTTTGTATTGGGTCATCGAGCAAGTCTCTTGGAAAAGTGAACGGTCAGTAAGCCCCTCCGATGAACCCACTGCTCATACACTTTAGATAAAGAAAAAGAATGAAATATTAGAGGAAGGAGGAGGGAGAAAGAGAGAAATTTTAACGCTGACAGACTGATGTGGACCTCTCTATGTCAACCAAAACATATCATATCGCTTTTTACCAGTTCCCATGATGAAACATTTTAAGCACTTTTTTCTACAAGGAGGTTATGCGAAAATCAGATTGTAAGCTTCCATACACGTTCTGTTCAAATGCACAACCTCTTGCTGAGCCCTGGGGCAACATATCACCGCCCTTGCCAATGGAACTAATAGAGCACTTCCTGCAGCAAACTCCACAAGCAGCTGCTCTGTTCTGTGTGCGTACATGAGGAAACTGAGGGGGGGCTATCTGTCACAAATTCTTTAGAGCAACTGGGCAGGGGTCATTGTGCTCTTATTCTCCATTTATTCCAACACATTTAGCAGAGAAACTCACAGCTGGGACTGAGGTCAGAAAGATAAAAAAAGGTGAAGAAAGCTATAAGACAAGTAACCTTGTAGTCTCAGCAGACACAATATCTGCAGTACACCTGGTCCACAGATGTTTGACTTAGGCTCACTGCCCAACTCAAACATGAGCTTATCATGGACTAGATAAGGAACTTCAAAGCAATGCAAGTAACAGAGAGGACAGTGGCCTGGCAGGTAAAAATAAGGTTTCTGAATAAAAATTAAAATAATTGGAATGGCCTCCATGAAAACACATTTTCAGACTCACTACAAAACAGAGCCTGCTGCCAGGAATATGATGAAATCCAGAAGACCAGACAGGGGTCTCTGCTCTGAGGCTGTGCAGCCGACAGTTAGTCGCTCCTATCTCCCTGATGGCCTGGGCAAGTCTGACATGACACTGGCCAGGTCCCTTTTTCTTTTCTCTGTCTGATTCTTTCTCACAACAAGCCTGTCAGATTGCACAGAAAAAAAAAACAAAAACAACAACAACAACAACAACAACAACAAAAAAACAGGAAGATGCTTTCTCGAGCATGGAGATGTACCTGGGTAACATTGAGAGAGCAAACAGTGGTGCAACACTCGTATTTGCTCCCACATCCCATTAATGTCAAGGCGCCACGTTTAGACCGAGTATGAAAGCCATACAGAGCGGTCTCCCTCCTCTTCCCATATGCCAGGGATACTGTACAACAGATGCACATCTTTTCTTTACCTAGTTTCTTCTGCTCTGCTTGTCATGTGGAAGAATTGATTCCTTTCTGGTTAAATGACAGCTGAGGATGAGGCAGATAAGACATCACAAAATTACTGATTTGATTCAATTTTCAAAAAGTGAAAGAAAGAATAAAAATACAGAATATAAGAGAAAAAAACACAAAAAGCAAATTGTTCATTGTGCAATACATTAAAATTTAGCTGTTTTTTTTTTTCTTGAAATCTTGCTGAATTAAAATGTATTATATTCAGCAAGTTCAGTGCAGAAAATTAGTCTTCTGAACTTCAGAAAGATCATTTCATGTAATAATTAATGTTATTCGCCATATGGCAGCAAAAGCTGTGCACAAGTTAAGAAAGCCTCCCTCATACCTGAGTCGACAAGGATGAAGAGATAAAGAGGAGAGGATGATGTACCATCTGTACAGTACAGACCAGCTTTGGGAATTAGGACTGAACACACACACACACAAAGTGAACTGTTTGCCAGCGAACAAACTCTCACTTACCTTCCTACTGAGACAAATTAATACAAATACACACCGTAGCAACACAAAAGTAAACTGAAACCACTTGCTCCTACCTCCACTCTAGTAGAGTCCACTCTTCAGTCCTTGAAGAAAGTCAGCTGCAGTGGCAGAGTTTTCTTGTCCTCTGCTTTTTGTCCTCTTTTGTGACTCCACGCCTTCATATGTCAGGCATGTGTTTGCATTCCCACATATGTGAGCTCCAGCGCAGTGAAGGCCAAAGCCAGAGACACAGATGGCACCCAGATGGAGATGGATAACCGAGTAGACCAGCAAACACAGGACTCTACAAACTCAAATGCTCTCGCTTACTTCCCTTCTGTCCTTGAGGTTTTGATGTTTCTCATGCAAAGCTCTCTGTCTATTCCTGTTACACAGTCTGTTGTACCTAAGTTAGTCTCTCTGATGGAGTCTCTGAATATGCCTCCTCTCTCACGCTGGCTCGCTCAGGCTCTGAGCTTCCTATCCTCTCACTCTGCGCCTTTCAGCTCAAGCTCCTCCCCATTTTTCCCACATGCTATCCTCTCCCCTGTTTTCATGGGTTGAGCGCTCCAGAGACGTCACAAACTGCCTCCCACTGAGCCCCACCTCCTACTCTCCACATGGATTCTGGCCAATCCTCCAATGCAGACTGGCCCCATTCAACCTGCATTCACCGGCGATGGACCCCGCAATTAACATAACTAATTGCTTTGGCACCTAAAGGCTAAACAAGAAGCTGTGCCAAAGGGAGACAATCATAGGCGTGTGTGTGTGTGTGTGTGTGCATATGCATCTGCATATGCGTTAGGGCGGGTCTTTTCTAGTCCCGTTCCCTTCTACCCTCCCCTCTATCCTATTGAGAAAAGTACAGATCTCTTTAAAGAGTTTTTATGCCGTCTATGCAGTCTCCTTTCGTAAGATGACGTTGTCTTTTGTCTCTTTCATGCATCAACTCAGCTTTGAATCTCCAGCCAAAGCAAAAAGGGGGGACACTTCAGGAGCATGAACGAGCAATTCTGCTCACTATCCACTGCTCTTTGTCTTTGCTAAGTTAAACTTAAATCTCCAACTGATTCATGCTTGGCCTTTTGCACAAGTGGCAGACACAATGCAGGTCAAGATAATGGTCCCTGGCCGAGACTCTAAAACACCAATGTTTATGCGAATTTCCTACTTCAAAAGTTCTGTATTTTATTTTTATCAGACTGTAATTTTGAGATTTTTATAGCAGTCCTTATTCTGGGCATTTGTGCATAAAATACTTAGTTGAGGTTTGATATTTGCATGTTCCCCTCAGGGTTGGCTGTCGGTGAATGCTTCAAGTGAAAGAGTTCAGGTATTTAGTTGCTTGTTCAAGGGTGATGGTGAGATGAAAAGGGAGATGGATGGATGGATTTGGGTCATATCTGCATTAACGCCAGAACTGCCTCTGCTGTGGTGGAGAAAGAGCTCAGCCAAGTAAAATGCAGGTCAGTAGGCAACTTGGGTTTAAATGCTTCGCCCAGAGGCACACTGTAGGTTTTTTTCCAGTTTCCTCCTGTCACATATCAATCTTCTGAGTGCAAGACGACTACTGTATGACTGTGATGTTAGAACCAGAACCAATTGATTGAGGGGCCACATTTCATTTCTGGTCAGATGCCCCAGAGTGACCTTGAGAGTTTTGCTGGGGAAAGAATATCTGGGTTTTTCTAGACCTGTTAACCCTGGGGAAAAAAAGAAGGCAATCTATGCATGGATGGATATAGAAAAGGAGGAAGACGATAGGGACAGATGGATGGATGATGTTTAACAACTGATTATTTCAACACTTCACCATTCATACCTTTGAAACTCTAGTAGTTTTTCATTCCTTTTTGGGTACAAATTTTTGCCATTCAACACAAGACCTGTTTTAATGACCATCAGCATAAACTGGAGAAAATTCAAGATAATTGTCTCTGTTCTAGTCAAACTGGTTGACCAAAACCAAAATAAATGGGAATTCAATGTAATGCAATTTCTTAGATCAAAAATTACAATATAATTCATTTACCCAGGAGATCTGACTGTTGTTGATTGTGTATCGTTATATTCATGAAAGTATCTAACAGCAATAAAAACAATACTATAATTTAAGCTCATGAGTATCTCATGCTTTTTTTTTGACATGTATGAAATTAAAAAAGGCAAGGATAAAATAGTTAAATAAGTATGTATCATTCAGTAGAAGCATAATATAAGTAAGTTGTGACACTATTGAAAGAAAAACTGATAACATCAATTATGAATAGCACAGGTTTTACTGAGTCGTTATCAGTATTTATACTGATTTCCCTCAATCACAAAATAATTTATTGTTCGTTTTTTATTTGCACAGGTTTGTAGCAGTCTGCATTTGACAGAATATTCATCAATAACAATCACTGCCTCTCCTCTCATAGGCCTGCTCCATTCAGTGTGCATCTGGTCAGTCAGCAGGCTCAGAGAGAGGGCCAGGTGGCTGAGAGGGGGAGTAAGAAAGAGGGTGAAAAGATGGGAAATCGCAGACGGCCTAGCATCTGTAGATATGTACGGTAACCAACATGCTATTGGATCACGTAGAAAGTGGAAATCATTTCTCAGTGACAGACAAATCTACCGGTACAGCAGTTTCGATTTATGCACTAAAGTTCTGCTGTTTGTAAGACAAAATTCCAATTAGCAACATAAACAATACTCATGAGAGACGCAATATTTCAAATTCTCAGATTTGAGTGAAGCATGGAAATTCTCATAGCTTTCATGGTGAACATGTGATATTTGCTGCTTTTTAAAAAAAAATTAACTTTGCAACACGACCGACGTGATTTACTGAATGTTCTTTTTTGATGGACACAGTTGTAGACAACCAGTTGCATGATAAACATTCATAGCTACAAGTATGCCATCTAAGCCAATTTCCTGCTCAAAAAAATAAATGAAAACAACAACAAAAAAATAAGATTAATTCCTTTACATCCCTACTTCAAAAATAGTAAAAGAATACTAGGACCAATGACCAAAGCGTCTCATGTATAACATAAGAAGCTTTGGTCTACTTGGCCTAAACTGAGGTCTAAATAAAGTTGTGTGCAGGCGGAGAAAGCTTAAAATGGCTTGCAAACACAAGACATGACAACGATTGTACTAATTATACTCTTTGATTCTCCGTGTTAAAACTCTTCTTACTTTTAATCTTACTGATTTGCTAATATGTTCATAGATAATATTATATTATAAATGTACCGTAATGTCTGCACTGTATGTTCTTCAGCACAATATGAATATGAACCATCTAAAGAATTGATTTTTCAGCTATTTTTCTCCACTTGAACTTTGATGAATGAATAGAAAATAAGTTAGATAACTGTATTGTTTATACAATGTTTAGTACTAAGCATTGATAATGTGACAAACTAATCCACTTTAAATGCTCAATGTCTTCATCAGGCATGCTGGCCTGATGAAGACATCTGCTGGCATGACTTGTCCAGCATGTTTTTTATTTTATTTTTATTTTTATTTTTTTTGCTGAACGAACTTGCTCTGGCACCCCAGCTGTGTCTCTCTGGCCCTGCTTTATCAATCAATCAATCAATCAATCAATCAATCAATCAATCAATCAATCAATCAATCAATCAATCAATCAATCAATCAATCAATCAATCAATCAATCAATCAATCACATTTTATTTGTATAGCACATTTCAGCAGCAAGGCATTTTCAAGGTGCTTTACATAATTAAAAAACAAATTAAAAACAGCATGTGACATTGAATAAACAGTAAGAAAGAGAAAGAGATTTTGGAAAAAGAAAAAGAAAAAAAAAGATTTTTTTTTAAAAAAGATAAAAACATACTTTTGTTACGGAATATAATAAGCGCCTGTCGTCGCCGGACTCCGCCGTCCGTTTAACACGGGTATTATCCAGGCCAGGTCGCCTAAAAGGACCCCGTTGCCTAGAACTTGAAAGCTGTTTCTTTTTTTTTTTGTTTTGTTTTTTTTCATATGTGGCATAAGTTAAATAGAACATGTACTACAACATCTGGGCTTTTAAAATTCAGTTCTGCTGTTGATTTCTGATTACTGATGTGTTCTATGGTGAAGAATTAATAACATCGCATTCTGCATTCTGCCATCTGTAATCAAGACATTTAGCTAGGGTGCTTTGGTAGCAGCCACATAAGAAAAGAATAACAGTACATTAAATTGGAAAACACAATCAAAACAACAACAAAAAAACCCTTTCTAATAAGGTATATGATTGGGTAATGAATACAGGCATGCTGCATACATTCATACTGAATGACTTCTTTCACTGTACAGACACAAGCCGCATACAGCTGTTTGCCATTGTGCACATGTGTGTGAAAGATAAGGCGTGAGAGAGGGCGAGAACTAGAAAGCATGCAGCATCTGTGAGCGTTCACACGCTCCCTGTCCAAACTTCCAGTTTCATAAAAAGTAAACAGAAGGCTTTTATTGTGGAAGATATGGGGATTTTCTGATAAGTGAATAAATAAGCAGTCTTTCAAAAATGGTCAAATTAAAATTCTACTCTACTACGTCTTGTTTCTTCATTTACATGCTGTTGAGCTTGTTAAATGAACGGCACATATTTGAAATGAACAAGAACATCCATCATTGTGCTTTCATTAAGTTAAAACTCTAAGAGCGAACATTTTAAAACAGCATGGTACAAACAACTTCAATTGGATCGAATCTCATTGTGGATTTTTTGGAAAAAAAAAAAATTCTAATCATCATGGACTTGTTAATATAAGCTATATATTGTGGTTGACCAAATTTAGTCTTAGGCATTTCTCTGTATCAATGGGAGATAATATGGGGAACATGTTCATAATTACAGAAAACTCAATTAACAGAAGTCTGTTCGTGTACAGCAGGGGTCCTGTAACTATTGAATATGTTCCTGGTCCCACACATCTGAATAAACTGGCTGAATCATCTCCTCAGTATGCAGTCAAAGAGGTCATTATTTGACAGAATATTCATATAATGACTTCTTTATTTGACCCAGTTATATTGAAGACGAGACACATCTAAAATGTACAGGATGCGAGACCTCAATGCCTGGTCTAAAGAAATATCACAATAATAGTGTCTAAGAAGTTTTTCCATTCTTTAGAGAGACAAACTAGTAGTATTAGCATTATACATGAAATTGTTCACTGACTTTTATGCCCTATTTTCCAACACACACTGTCTAACTAGTGCCTGCCTTGTATCACTGTCAGTTGCTCAGTGGAAATGAGTAAACTTTTTGGAAACTTTCTTTTTATTGTTTAATGTAGCAAGCAGCTTTGAATACAGTGAGTAAAAATAAATAAATACACCCACCAGAAACTCTGCCGGATTCCTTAGGACTGTTGAATTCATTTTCATATGGCAATGTGACTAACACATGGTGAGACAATTTTGTTTTCATCACTCTGAAAGTTTGAAATGGTAACCTTGGAGATTGAATTTCAATGGAATAGTTGAGGCTGTAAAAACATGGCAAAGATCTGATCTAAAAAATGAATTTGCAGCTTTTTTGCCACTAGTCAGTTTTCTTAATGTTTGACACTTTTCAGTCTCAAGTCATATTAAATCAAACAAATCCAGCTTTATAGTATTACATGTCTTCAATGTAAGACAGTCTTTACCAATTATTGCAGTGATTTGCAAAACCATTATTACCTTTTTAACTTTTTCACATTTTTTTTTTACAAAGTAGTGCATAATTTTGAAGTGGAAGAAAAATTAAATTTAATTTTTTACATTTTTTTTTCTTTTTTACAAATCAATCCAATAAATATGTTGTGGCATGGATGAACCATCTTCACACTTTGATATCAGAATAAAATCGAGTTCAACCAATTCCCATCGAGAGTCACATAGTTAGCAAGCAGAGTGCAGCAAATTGTAATTTAATCTCAGTTTAAATACAGCTGTGAAGACTCCAGGGATTTCTTAGAAAACAGTAACCAAGAAACACCAGCATGAAGGTCAAGGAATAAACCAGACAGGTCAGAGGTAAAGTTGTGGAGTGGTATAAATCATAATGTGAAACCATATCTTGATATATACAGTACAACATTGAAAATCTCACAGGTCACCATTTAATTTATCTTAAGATTGAAGGAGTATGGCACAAACCCACTCAGAAAATGGCCTTGGGAAAGAGAGCATTAAACAACAAAAGCAGCAGAGAGGCAGTCAGTAACTCTCGCTGCAGAGATCCACTGCTGAGGTGGGAGAATCCGTTGTCATCAAAACAAAATAGACCAAAATAAAACTTTGTGTGGTGGAAAACACACTGAAAATACACCATCCCAGCCATGAATCATGATGCTATGGACATGTTTTTAATCTGCAGACCACAGAAGCTTGACTAAACAGAAAACACGTTGGACAGAGCAACTTATAGTCCTGTCATGGAAGAAAATGGGGCCGCAAAATGTTCACAGTTCAGCAAGTCCATCGCTGAGTTTCAGGTGTTTTGCAAAAAAGAAATGGCAAAATATATTTGTTTCCATTTCCACAATACTGTTAGAGACATAACTCAAAAGAGTTCGGCTGTTATCAGCTGAGTTAATTTGGTTCTACAAATTAGCTCAGCGTAAACATCATATATTCCTTCCTTTATGTCACAAAAAAAGTCTAAAATGAATTACAATAAATTCTAAAATGTGAGAGTGTCACAAAGTTCAACTGGTACCAATACTTTTCCCTGACATTGTGAGTTATTCAAGGTGTAAATGAGACTCAGCTTAGCTTCTTTTCTATCTTCTGTCATCTATGGCTAAAATGTCTTCATGGCACATGGTTGAATCTAAAAGCAAAATTGTTTCATGTGTTACCGCAAATTAACTGACATATCTGTCTCACCTGAATCCATAGCAGAGGCAGAGTAAATGACTTACGAGTCTGGACTATACAGTGACAGGGATGAGTAATGTCATTTGAGAGTATCTGCAGCAAGCAACACATTATAACGGAAAATATTGGGTCAGAATGGCCCTTTAAATACTCACATGCACAGATGTTTTCACTTTGAGTCTATTTGTTTTAGGTAATTATCCCTGTTGCTGCTACTTTCCCCACCAAACCTTATTATTGCTGCCCCCATTTTCTGGATATATTACCAACATATTTCCCGTCCTCTTTCTTCTTCCCCACTTTAGGGTCATTTTGATCAATGTTCAGACTCTTGATGTTTTCTAATCTGATGCAGCAATAGATTTCCGTCTCTGATCTTGCATGACCCTATTTTCCATTACATCTTCTAGAGCACATTTATCTAATAGGGACACGTCATTTTCCAAGTTCACATCTGTCTGGCGGATCGCTTACTGTAAAAATTCTGAATCTTTCAGATCAAATAAGATGGTTTGTGATGATAATTAGGGGTGAAGTGGGGGCTTTTTTCTTTCGTTTTGCAGCTTCTGACAAAAAATAGGTCATGTGAAAACAGATAGCGGCTTCTGTTTACTGTATGTGTTGGTTCTGGTTAGTGGAAATTAAAGAGAACAATGAAGTTCCCAGAAAATCCCACCCGTAAACATGTTTTAAAAGCACAATCTCGAAAACCCAAGAAAGTTAAGGAGAAAAACATCAAACTTTCATGTTTTATGCACTTTAGGTGGAATTGCATTTAGTAAGGCCCTAAGCTTTTTGGGACAAAGCTTTTCATTAGGTGTTGTTTATAGTTGAAAAACAAAAAGATGTTTCCAAATCACCCCAATTAACACAATTAAATGCTTAAAAACATCACTTAGTGTGTAATTAATCTGTGCAACCTGTTTCACTTTGTGACTGGATGTGTATATTTATATTTATATGGATGTGACTCCCGGCAGCCTCAGCTTACATTAGTGTTTTGTTTTATAGCACGCTGCTATAAGCTCTTGCATATATTTTACCGACATAAAATAACACTCTGACCGCCAACTTTATGGGTCAAACCAGCCAAAGTTCCAAACAGAAACATTTCTATTGATTTCTGTCCTCCTGTGGTCTAAAATATTGGCTTTGGTCAGCCCTAGTATAGGCAAAGAGTCTTAATGGCTTTCAGTAAATACTTGGAGCACACTCCAAACCAAACACATCAGTCTTCTGCAAAGTAGTACCACTTTACCTTACTATTACTGTACTCTTACTGTACAAATGCATACATACAAAAAACACCATATTTTTCCAACACTGCCGCTCGTCATACTTGGCCAAATTAAGTATGACAAGAACACATGCATGAGTTAATAAAAGCATTATTAACTTAGTTAATAATGCTTTTATGAGTTATGTAGATTGTGGGAGGCTTGTCCGCGTATTGCTTCTAAAAGACATAACTGGTTTTAGCAAAAGCAGCCTGTAGATAAACACAAACATTTTCCTACAGTCCAAATATTTTCTAACTTTCCTTCTTCCCTAGAGGGTCGCAATAAGTGAGCACCTATCTCCAGCTATAAATAAGCAAGGCAAGTAAATTCTCTGACAGACTGGCTGCCAATCACAGGGCAAACCAGAGACACACAGGACAGAGAACCATGCACACACAAACTCACATCAAAACAATTCAAAGTGAGCACTTCAGGTAGCATGCATGGTTTTGAACTTGGAGGAAGAGAACGGTACTAATTGCTGTGGCATTATGAACTCTATATTTTAAGCTTAAACAGTGAAAATGGTCCTGTGAAATATTTTTATTTTTTTCTTGTTTTCAGAGAATTATTTTTGTCTGAATTTCATTTTCTTGGTGGTAACTGTATTTGTTTCAGGAAAATAAAATTTAGGCAGAAAAAAATATACTGTGAAAAAAAGGAGGAAGCTGAAGTACCCAGAGAGAATGCACACATGCTCACTCCATGCAGAAATTTGTGATTTGAACCCAGGACCTTCTTGCTGCAAGGGTACAACTGTCCTATTGTGCAGCCGAATTCACAGATGTAATCTTGTAGATATCAGCTTTATTAAATATCTATATGTAGTAAACTAAAATTAAAAAAAAAGTTCCAATTGACAGGAAAGAAGAAATTCAATAGGACTGTAGAAAATCAGTGGAACAGTTCTCGAGCTACAGACAGCTGTCATCTACTACAGGCCAAAAGTTTGAAACCAAGGCTAATACAGGCCACATTTGAACTCTCTTAATAATGCTTTTATGAGTTTTACAGATTCTGAGAGGTTTGGCCATGTATTGCTCCTAAATCTTTGTCTTTCAGTGTATTTCTTCAGATTGGTGTTGCAGATGTAGGAATTATGTCACACTGAACTTCAGAGTATTCTACTTAAAATTGGAGACAAAGGTGATTTGGTTATTTGCTGTGGTCAGAGATACAGCTAACCACCAAGATCAACATACTTTTCATAATTTCATGTGTCCGAGTTGTAAAGGAACATGTTATTGACACTGTGTGGTACTACTTATGTCACTGATTTAAATAAATATAAACTAGATGTATATCACGTGCTGGAAACCATTAACTTTCCTGCATAAATTAAGATTTTTTTTTCCCCAACTTGTGTTTAAGTTAAATGCATCATAACATCATCACTGCTCAACTTCACGCAAGCAGTACCAAATTTTAGTGTTGGCTTTTGTGGTCAAATGAGCCCAATTAACTATCGAGTTATTAATCACTGAACATGAATGCCAAATACATGTCCTTACAAAACAATGAATTAGTGTGACATTATGTAGCAATACATTCTTATGCTGCAGTCTATGTCTTCACTGCAACATTTTCCAGTGATCACCAAAATACTTACACAGTATTATCTTGAAGAATTTGGCTGATAGTGAACTATCAAGGCACCACAAGTATTTTTTTTTTGCTGTGGGAAAGTAATCCCAAAGGAGAATCTCCCACTGTGAAGCGCATGTATAAACAAGCAACAGCAGAGAAAGTCCAGACACGGTGCTCTGCACATTCTCCAGAGCTTTCCTAGTCTTCATAACAGATTCAACAAGGCAGGGATCAGTGTGATAGAGTTGATTTAGCTTCTGTCTGAATTTTGTGGTTGCAGTCACTCGACTAATGTATAATTCTGCATTGCTAAGACTGGCATAGCAATAAAGTGGAATGCTTAGTGGTCTTAACTAAGAGAATAAACCGCTATTGAGAAGGAATCAAAGCTAAATCATTGAGCGATTGTTTAAAATTTCATTTAGCAGTCAATAACTGACAAGAATAAGACGTCAGGATCAAAGCAATTACAAACTTTCATATGTGTTCAATCATGTTAATTTCTGTCAAGATGCATAATTTAGGTTCGCAGCAACACTTTCATCGTTGAAAGTGTTTTATGAGTTTGGGAAATGCTTTCAGTTCAAAGCCTCAAATTCCCACAAGACTCATTCACGGCTCATCCCAAAGACATTAAGAACAAATGAGTGGCTGCTCAGGGGGTCCCACGGTGCTCTTACACAAAACAACCACTGACTGGTACTTTACCCCCTCCTGACATCTCGCAAGCCGAAACACGCCTCACCCCCCCCATGCCCCCGCCGCCTCACCCTCACAGTCTACCAACCTGCCCTCTCCCCAGTCTGTCCTCCCACTATTGTGCCCTCCTTTTCAGTCATCCCCATATCACCCATAACAAATGAGTCCCGTATTTAATTCTCTCTCCTCCTCTTTCTCTGTCCCCCTCCTTTCTTCCAATTTCCCTGTCTCTTACTCTCTCCCTCTTTTCCTCCTTCACTCGGTGCCGATGAAAGGCAGGCATTGAGCCGGCAGTGGCATTCCAAAACCTCAGGCCTCGGCTCCAGTGTGTCTGGCTATTCAACACTGCTGGGAGCCATTAGTTTAAGTAAAGCCTGACCCGCCTACTCACCCACGAAAAACCATCAGATCTCCTATTACACTCTGCACATGGAGGGAAGACACACGGGTGCTCTTTGGGTGCAACAAGTGGGTTTTTATATGCAAGCCAAATGAATAGATGAGCAAATATAAGAAATGGGAAAAGCATGTACGAAAGTGAGATGGAGGGTGAGCGAGAAAGTGTTAGTGTGTCGGCATGAGAAAGTGGCTGCATGTGTGCTTAAAATTTATGAGCGGTGGGTCACACGCTCACTTGGCTGCATCTTCCTTAAGTTTCCACACAGCGAAGCCAAGCGCTTAGCCAGACGCCAAATCCTCCTCACCAATAACTCCGCTTAAACGATTATCAACAACCACTCACTTTTCAAAGTCTCTCTAGCCGCTCCCTCATTTAACTTATGCAGCAGATACATTGTCCGGGATATCCATCCACAAGGCTCGCAGTTAAACCCCTGATTGCCACAATTTTGCTAAGTGGAAAATGATACTGCAGACTAGAGATTGCCCTGCGTTGCCAGCTTCACCCAATTGACGGCACATAAACATAAATAGTTCTCATAAACAGCTCCATGTTTGGTAGACGACGTGTGTTAAAACAGTTTATACTCAGTAAGAAGCTGACAAGCCCACACACAGATATTACACAACTAGGGAGTGTCTGGAACTGCCATTAATTTAATAACGACAAGGTTTCCTTAAGGGACAATTATGTTCCATATTTGTTTACATTTGGGTTCAACAACAAATGTGACGTTGCTACTAGTTTTAAAAGTTAGAATCATTTAATGTAAGCTCATGAAAAGCTTCACTCATTTTCAATCTTTCTTAGAGAAGGGTAACTAATTGCATTTACTCAGTTAAATTTACTTGAGCAACTATTTGGACAACCACGAGGAGTTTTAATATACACTACTTGATAATTTGACTTGGGTAACATTATTATGAAGTGTCACTAATTCAATTCTTTACCCAGTGCAAATAAATTCACTGAATGAACAAAAATAAAAGTTTTATTACTTTTGTATAAAAGCTGTTGACCATCTTGACTTTGAATCACACGTGTTTATGTACTACTTAGCCAAGGAACTAATCTATGGACGCTCCTCCCTCTTTTGTTGCACTCTGGCTTTATGTTTTTATAGAAGTCTTGACTCTTTTTCTGTCTTTGGATATTTTTGAAACCATAATAAAAAATACATCGATTTAAATTCATGGATGTTTCAGGACACAAAGCTCCCTCTTTGGGGTAATACATCACATTGAGTTGCTTCAATAAAGCAGCTGCCAGCTGACTGAAAGAAGGAAAGTTGTCTTCAGTGAAAGGTGTCGAAAACCACCTATGTTTTCATGTCACTTTACACTGTTTCCTCTTGCCTGATCTGAAAAGGTTCCTGCTTCCATAAGTCAATTCTGTTCACACCTTCCACCTCTCTCTTCCTCTGCCTCAGGCTGCAGGAGCAGCTGTGTTGTTCTCTTCCCCGGCAAAAGCCACACCTGCGATCCGCAGGTGGTTCAGCTGGCAGCAGACTCAGGAACACCTGGCCAGGCAGAGATAGAGCCTCCAGGCTTTATGTTTTGCATTCATGTGTGTGTATGTACGCGTGAGAGTGTGTGTTTGTGTGTGTGTGTGTGTGTAAAGTAAAGACTTTTGGGGATTTCTGAAGGTTTCAATTGAAGCTGAGGGAAGATAACGGCTGGTTTTGCTCCCACACACCCACACGCCCACACACACACATTCAGGGACGTGTGTTGGCATTTCCCAAGGTTAGGCCTCAGGGATGTTTGGACTTGTCAGTGTGTCACAGAACAATCCTTAAACAGCAGCTATACAGAAATGGTGGCAGAGTGTGTAGGTATTTGCAATTTTACTTGTTCTTTACTTGTCATCTGGAGACACAACAAACCTTGTCAAAGAAGCAATCTTTCACCTGCTTATTGTCACGGAGTCAGTCCAACAAAGCACTTTGGAAGCACCTGCCTTTTTTGGTACTTTGCATACTCACTGCTGGCATGACATCTTGCTATAGCACTCTCCTTGGACAAACAAGTAAAGACAACAAGCTGAGAGACCAGCTGGGAACAAGACACATAAACAACAGCACCTAGAACACCATCCATGCTGAGAGCAAGAGCAGCCAGTGTGCGCAATGCATGTTTGTTTGTGGAAAGAGAAGAGAGCAGACTCTCTTGTCTCTGACAGCAAAAGCCCAGCAGGGGTGAAATCAGAGAGGGGACAGATGAGGTGAACTTGACTAAAGTCATAAAACTCACAAGTGACATAAGAGAGGAAGAAGAAGTCAGAAGTCTCTGAAAAATGTTTGTTTGGGTGTCAAATTTATCAACAAGACCAAACATCATCTCCATGTACTTATTTGTTATGATGTGGAGGACTTTTCTGTCAGGCACAATCCTGGAGTGCTTGTTGCATGTGCTTTCCATAACAGCTACATATGTTAGAACTCATAACTGGTGATAATTTCAATTGGTTATTTTTTTTGTTTTTTACATATATCTCAATAACAATTCTATAAAAGCATAAAGGGAAGCAGAAAACTGAACAAGGATAGCTCTTTCGAAATGGTGTCATATTGTCTACATCTTGTCCGACATGGCTCTGAGACTTCGCGCACTGACTCTTCAATAATTACTCATACACAGCTGGAAGTCGGCTTTCCTCTCCTCGATGACAGGCCAGCTGCAGTCATACTAGTGTGGCCGCCAAGACAGACAAGTATAGATGTGGAAAGATGAATAAAGGGACAAGGAAAAGGAGAGGGAAGAGAAATATAAAATGGGAGTACTAGGGACAAAGAAGAAAAATGGATGGAGGGAGGCAGAAACATGAGACAGAAACAGGAGGGGAGAAAGAAGCACTGGAGTAACCCTGGGAGGCGTGCAGAAAAGGATAACCAATGCTAACTCCTCTTTGTCTGGGCCAAATGGGAAATGATAGAAAGGGGTGAAAGGCGTGAGAAATTGGAACAGAGGAACGGGCATTTAAAGAGCAGGTTTCTTTGAAACACTCTTTTTTCATTTTCCCTTAAACAACATGAGCGAATAAATGCCTGCACACAGCCAACAGATCTGCCACCAGCCAATCCCAACAAATATACATGCTTTCTTTTTCCATGATGATCGAAATGAAACACTTTAAACAGACGAACACACAAAAGAAGCTTTAATCCCTCTTTGTCGAATGCTTCAAAAGCCATATGACAAATATGCAAAACCACTCTCAAATCTTGCAGGCCGCCTTTTCGGAACATTCAAATGTGTCAAAGCAATGTTTACGCTGCTCAGAGACACCTGAATGCAAGGGGTCGCGGCAGACAGTATAACAAAATGACAGTGTTAACAACTCTCAGAAGCCACGCTGAGATCTGCAAACCAGTGTGAAAAGCACAGCTGGGTTATCTTTCAGAGGGGGCAGACGAGCAGGGAGCGCTCTAATGTCATCTGTCTCCTGCATGACTGGTGTTTCTGAACTTTGCGATCGCAGGGCGATCACATCTGGATCCTATCCTTGCAGCCGCTCTGCACAGTACTGCAAAGCAACAAGAAACAGCTGTGCAAAACTGCCTTCAATTAGCCTCACATTTCTACTGACAGTTAATCCCTTCACTCTCATTCTTTCATTGTTTTGTTCCTTTGACTGTTTGGTCACTTCTTTCTTTTTTCAAATTTAGGCTTTGTTTTAGCTTGATATACTGTCAAAGTAGAGCACACAGGAGAGCAGAGTATATTACATTAGAAACAGACACTTGGACAGCAAGTCTTAAAAAATATTCAACATAAAAGAGAATGTTATCTATTTTAAAACATGCATTCTGCTGTGTGAAGCACTTTTGGATGAGTATTGAACAACATGAGATCTGGTCATTGCATCCTCTTCAACATATCATACATTTTGAAATGTTTTTTATCAGACTTTCTTTGGATGGCAAAAGAAACAAGCCTTCACAGGACATTTTGTACCAATTGTCTGTGAATTGAGGATGTTTCATACATGATTTGACACCTAAGGCCTCATGTACACACAACACCATCATAGTGCAATGTTTCATGCACAAGTCAGCATGGATAAAAATGAATGTGGCATGAAAGTTTTTGTAAATATACACAAATTATTTGCCTGCCATAAAAGAATTGTGCAGCCACACAAACTTTTTCCGTTGACAATAGCACATGGCATCAAATCTCCCCTAAATACAGTGAAATGTCACGACATTCAGTGTTAACTCAAGGAAATCTCAAAAGTTAAGGCAAAGAAATAGGTAAGGACACTGCTTTTAACTGTTATTAACATCAGCTATTGGGTAATAAAGACTGTTATAATTTCTCTATTCCAAATCATGTTGCCTTTGTTTTAAAATTGTTTAACCTTATTCTACAGGTTACACACTTCTCAAAGCTGGAACGCTAAACATATCTAAAAAGCTATGCAATATGCTTCTTAAGGATAATTTAGAATAGGCTAAATATGATAATAGCAGGTCAAAGCTCTAAAAGAATTACACATTTGGCAAAGGGGCAAATTCAAACCAGATCCAATCAGCAATGCTTGAATTATGCTGTACATTTTAACTTTACCACAGGATTGAACAAGGTCAGGCAAAGTTACTGCATGAATACCATTGCTGCATATTGTGACAACAATTTTCCACACCCTTTTCTTTCTTTTCCCCCCATCACAATGTGTAGTCCACTTGCCGAAGCTTTAGTCACTAAAAATATACATCAAGTGTAGGAATATAAATAGCCTCTAGGCAAAAATATAGTATTGGCATGCAGCATTTGCAATGATGTTACTTGAAATATAGTACTATACTAAATGTTGCATCCAGGATACAGTTGCAATATTGCATGAATTGATGAAGACTGCAATTCAATATCGTGTGCAACTCTAATTTCCTATGAATTCATGAGTCCCGCCAGTATTTACTGCTCAAGATTAAAAATATTCATTGAGGTCTGATTTAAAATGGAACTAAAATCTTTGCTCTAGCTGAAGCATTAGGCAGGGCAAGTTTAATTTTATAGCCCCACTCCTACACTAGATGAGGCAAAAGGCATTACTGGAACTGCAAAGGAACAAACAACAACATGAATGGCTAAATAAGGACTTAAAAACTTTTAGCCAAAACTACTTAAGCCCGATCCAGTCATTCAGCACACCGAACAAAACTTTACTTGAGTTCTAAATAAAAATATATGCTTCAACTTGTCCATCCACACATACTCTTGACTCAGCTAAACTGCAGAATGAAATTCGTCTCAAATCAGTCCCACAGTAGAAAATGGGAGCCAGATTTTAGGTAGAAGAGCCGATCTGATGAGCTTGATGAGCAAATCTGGAAGGCTCTGCAGTCATTGTAGCCCTGGGGCTTGAGTAAAACACTAACAGGTGGTAGTGATGGTGGAAAAGACCCACGCATAGACCAGAGGGAGTGAGAAGGAGACTGGGCTCCCAGCCTGACACGCACAAACTCACAGCCAAAGGCACACATTTTATGAAAACACGGCCAAACTCATGCATGACACATAGCCATACATAAAGGCGAACAAGGAAAACAAATTCAGCTTAACTGCACATTGTTCACATGCATACAAACACATACTCCTCCTTACAAACAGCCGGCGAAGACAAAAAACAGTGCAACAGTGACTCAGAATAGATCTGAAAGCACCTCTCTACCTCTGATGGGGAAATTCTCCCACATGGCAAAACACAAAAAGGCCCACGTCTGGCAACGATAGCAGCCCTCTCAAGCCAAAACCAATTAAGACTCTAATGCAAACCTGCAGGGGCCCTTTTGTCGTTTATTTCCCCATTTAATGTCAGCAGATTGGAATCCAAGTCTACAACCCACCCCAAAGAAAAGAAGAAGGCAAAAGGAAAAATTATTGGGGCTTCCAAATTGTCCACATGTTTTTGAGTAGAGCTAATTGAATCAAGGGGGAATGGAACTGATTGACTTGTGTAGCAATGTTGAGACTGCGAGGCCCTCTAACACATTTTCTCCTCGTGAGCGCAGAGGATCTGTGCTTCCCAGCAGTCTATTTGGCTTTCTGCGTTGAATTACTCAGGCGAAATCAAAATTATAGTAAAAGAGAAGAATACGCATATTTGATCTGTTGTGATTCATAGTTGGAGCCAATGACTGGAGTTGGTGTTTACAGTTCTATTTTGCAGCTCACATTGCTGCTCCCTGCTGGCCATTGTGTTGTCATCATCATCATCATCATCATCATCATCATCATCATCATCTCTAAAGTTTAAAAAAACTGGTTCAGTAAGAGGTTTTATCTGCAGCATTGGCCACTTAAGTCTTTGACCCCACTAAAACTGAAAAATTCACAACTTTTAAAATTATGATTTTATCCCCTGTTGCTGGTTAAACAAAGATTGTAACATTTTTGCTGCACTTCCCATTTGAACACACCACAAAATTATTTTTGCTAAACATATTTAGCCCATCAAAACTTACACTTAGCTGACAGTAATGTGCTCACACCGACTTCAAGCCCCCAGGCCTTGCTGACCTCACTTGTGTCCCAGGACTGTACTATTGACCCCTGATGGAAAACAGGCAAAAACTGAGAAAAAAATCCCCTGGCATCGAGCTTCAGCTCCAGCCTGGTTTCACACCGCCTGGTGTTTTTGTCTTGAAAGGCTGTAAACTCCAGATGGTGGAAAGGAAAAAAAAAAAAAAAAAAAACTTAGCCCGGTGGATTAAGGGCTCCAAATCCTCAATTGAAGAGACACATAGACCACAAGCTGCTATCCAGACAAATAGGAGCACAATAGCTGTTGTGTGAGGGCTATATAAGGGATAATGCTTATAATAGAGTATGTGTTATGCATAGTTTATTCTTGATACTTAATAGGTCGTAATGAGCGTAAGATCTTTGCAGACAAAGGGATATCAGAGTTTTTTTTTGGCCATTATACTCACTTGATATGGGATGAATGCAACATATTAAAACGTTTTTGTTTCTTTTTTGATAGACTTCCCTGTGGGAGATATTTCTGGAAATAATACACCTTTCCGAACACAATATGAAATTTATTCTAATTATGCTATATTTTCATTACCGAGCTGGAAAATGTATCTCTTAAACACAGATGGTGGCTCCTGATTCCCGGAAATGCTGAGACTAAGAACATAAATCATCGACTGAAATTCTACACATCAAATCTGTAGCAAATAATTATTAAATGGTCATCTAAATGCTTGAGTTTGTTCTAAATCAAAGGAAATAATGAAGCGTTACTCACAAGTTGTGGCGCTCTGCATTCCAACCATGCCTTTGTTTGTTTGTGAAGCTCTTGTTCAGTGCTTTTTCTCTTCTCGCTTTCTCTCTTTGGCTGGGCTGCCCTGGCATAAACAGTCTCCGAAGCACTTTTTCTTTAAAGTAACAGATAGAGCCCCACCCCAGCCTAACAGAGACATTTTAGTTCTATTAATGATTAGGCTTTAGATAGATATACATACATTTTTATTCAAAAGCAAAAGATAACATTTGTGTGGTCGAAAATGAACTGTAACCAGTTTTGATGATGCTTATAATGCCCTTAGACAGCAGACCAATGGTGTGTCTGTCATGATTCCCTCAGCATGGCAGCAGCTCAGTAATCCTCCCATCAGACTGCCATCAGCAAAGTCATTTATAACCTTAACTTGTTGTTATATTGATTTTACTCATCGTGGTCTAAAACTATGACTAAAAATTCCTCAACAAACTGACCATTTTACTGCAACTGTTGTGCTAAAAGTTGTCAAACCCCATACAGAAAAATCAGTGTTACCACTTTGAATTGTTAACTGCTTAATAATTAAGTTTAACCAAAAGAGAGAGAGACAAAAAAGTGGTGTATCATCTGTTGCTCCTGACAATGAGCCAGAACCCTAAAGCCCACACAGTCGGACTGGATCTGGATTCCATCCAGAGTCTCACGTGTTATTCTTCTTTACAAGCATAATATTTGGATGCTGGCAAAGAACACTGTGAGCTGTAGCACCCCCAATACACACGCACACAAACACCCGTCCACAGTGCTATCTCTCCATCCTCCCCTCCTACAGCCACCCACATATGCCACATGCTCCTGTCCTCCCCCTCCTCCTCTTCCCTCCAGTTCCCCCCATCCTCCACTCCTGCCAGGCTGCCACCTGCTATCTGCAGCATGCCGCACAGCTGCTCTGCTACAATAACAAATTAAGGTCCACCGTGGCAGGCAGAAGTCATTACCTAACACTCCTGCAAGGGAAGAAATGAGGAGCTATCAGCTACCACCTTTGTATGTCTCCCTCCTAAAAATCAGCCAGAGTTCAATGGGATGTGTCAGTCAATATGAGTGTATGCAATTGGCATGTATATTTCTTCTCTTCATCACTCTTAAGCATCCATTTCATCCCTTTAGATGACTCTGTATTCAAAAATTAAAAATTTATAGCATAAATTGAAGATAAGTTTCCCTTATGGAAGTTGTAGTTCTTGCAGAGAATGATGAGCACTTTCAAAATGATTGTTTCTAAAGTATGTTTAAAGAGACTGTCAAAAAATTTTTTTTTGAAAGTCATAATATTTAATAGGTCTGGTTTGCTTAGCTTTGGCCAGTCATATTCTAGAGTTAAAATCCAAGTCCCACTGTGGGTCATCAGACACCAAGTTGGGGGTCTTGAGATTATTTCAACAAATAAAACTTCATCTAATATGGCTGTTTTTATTACGGTGCTCATGAGAGTTAAAAATTGTTGAATAAAATAGATAAAAAAGCGAATGTAGCGATTGTTTGTGTTGTCATGTTCTTGTTAAAATACCCCAAACAGTGTCAGTTTTTTAAAAAAAAAGTAGTTTCCTTGTTTTAGGAATGTTAAGTACATACCATGAAATAAATTAAACTTCCTTTATTGATCAAATTGACATTTTTCCATTTTGACAACTATATGTTTCCAGAGGAAGTGGAAATAGGGATTGTGTCCAATGAGATGTCAACTAGCAGGTGCATCCATTTAATAGAGAATTGTTGAAAATTTCAAATAATACAAAATGAAGACAATCATCTTTCATGTAAATAATTAATAATAACCTAAACAGGCAATATTTTTGTTAAGACACTTCACCCCAGTTATGTTTTACAGGAAATCTTTAAAAAAAAATGTTTTGCCTTTTAGTTCCTATAACTTTTCTCATTTAACTTGACAGCACGAAGCGTGAGGTATAGGCAAAGCAATTTATTGGAAAAACTCTTTGTAACAACATAACTCCTTTTGTCAAGTAGCTCTCTGACAGGTTAACAAAGAAATGACTTGTCAGTTAGCAGGAGGCTAAAGTCAACGAAGTAACAGGCTCAGATGATGGTGGGATTTTCAGTGGCCATTATGGTCCCTCTGTGTGACAGCTGGCCATTGCCCCCCTTTGTTGCCTTTCAGCGTCTTTGTCACAGTCTCTTTAATCACACCAGCAGGGCTGTTACATAGCAAATAAGCTGACCTGACCTACGAGATGATTGAATGACAATCAAAATGTAATCCACCGAGGTGTCACAAAATTTCTTACGTGTACCAAACCAATTCTCTTTGATCTAATAATTTCAATTATTAGCTGGAATCACTCCTCAAGTAGCTTTTCATGTGTAAGATCCTTTACCATGTCAAAGCATTACTAGCTTCTTACATTCTCCAGATTGTGGTTTTTCAACCTGCATGTCTGTAAGGAAATAGCTTTTGAGATTTCTAAAGAGATCACAAAGCTTTGGAAACTTCTTGATTCTTGATGCAGATGTGTCTACAATATAGTCGCTTGTCATAATCCGTGTGAATGTGTGCATGAATGAGTTAATGACTGAATGTAGTGTAAACACTTTGGGGTCCTGTGAACTAGATAAAGCACTATACGTGTACAGGTCATTTATCATTTACCTTTGTATACCTGCAGATCTTTTTATGAGATGTACCTGTTCTATTGCTGGCAGAGGCAAATATTGAATTTGTAAGTCACATGGGAGACATTTGGGCATTTAGGCATGAGGATGGCTTGTTGAAGAACCAAAACAAGCAGAGGAATAATAAATAATAGTGATTTAAGTGACATAAAAACCAGATAGTCTGGTTTGAATATGTTGGCAACTGTTGTTAACTGGGATTTCCATGAACAACCATCTCTTTGGTTGATAGAGACTGAATGAAAACATGAAAAGATCCTGTGAGTGGCAGTTGTTTCAAGGAAAATGCCTTGTTTGTATTTGAAGTCAAACAGGAACAGGCAAACTGGTTTGAGATGACAGAAGGCCAACTGTAGCTCGAATAGCCACAAAATACAACCAACGTATGTGGAATACCATCTCTGAACACACATGTTAAACCTTGAAGCAGAAGGGATACTGACTCTAAAGATTTTATTTTTATTTATTTTATTATTTTTATTGTATTTTTATTATTTTATTTTATTTATTTATGTTTTAAGATTTTATTTTTACACTTTGGGTGTATAATTTGCCACAACTGTATGACGTAACCATGTTCATACAGAATATCTGGTCCACATTTTGGGGGTTTCTGAGTTTTGGTGTAATACCTGAAAGTCACAGTGGGTGATACGTGCAAATAAATGGAATCATTCAACAAGTGAACTGAATGTTCTTTTGTTTCTGATTATTGCCACAATTGTTGCTACAATTTGATGAGCCTGGTGGTTGTACTGAAATACGAGTCTTTAGGTGTGCAATGTTAAAAATCTCATTGAGTTGTAGAGTACAAGATGCTCTGTAATCATACGAAGCCCAAGGGTTCATTCACTGGATATAGGAGGACAACGCACCATCTAAGTGCCAGTCAGCAGCCCATGGATGGCTTAGATTAGTTTTTTTTCTTTGTTTTTTTTTTTTTTTTTTTTTTTTGTGGTTAAGAGCAATTCACAACTAAAATTTGTGTGACTCGTTTCTGACATCTTGTTGAATCTATGCCATGAGGAATTACGGCCCCTTTGAATGCAAATTCTGGTGGTTGAGTGTAAGAGTTGTTTAATAACAAGTTTGATATTAGCTGAGAAAGATACATGGAGATAGACAATGTGGGAAGGATTTTTTTTTTTTGTTAAACTGATTTGCATCTAGAGTCAATGTTAAATCATTTGATATTTTCTCAACCATTTAGACACATTGTAGAGAACAAGCTCCAACGTTAACCCCACATATATAAAACTCACCTTTAGCAAAAGCTGCCTTAGTGTGCAATGACAAGCAATACCTCGCAAAGAAACCATGAATAAATTAACCGGTGTCATTCATTTATGTTGCACGACGGTGCTCACATCATCGCTGCACACTGGATGACCTGACAGATTTTATATCCCCATGTGGGAATGTTTTCTCCAATTGTTTATTCTTTCACTTCGCCGTACAAAGTCAAGAGAGGGCAAGTCATTAGCCAGGACTGTTTACCCTACTTTCCCAGCAGTCATGCCATCTGCGAGTGCTCTGTAGGTTGCATAAGGCCTGGCAGATATGACACCTCCGCAAAACCTGTTTCTTTTTAGCCATTGTTTCTTTCTTTCTAATATTATCCCTTTTCTCTGTGTGCCTTCCTTACTGTCCCTTCTGCTGTTTTTTGAAAGTTTCCAGGTTCTCAACAATCATCTCTTCATTGTCTGTCTACTTTTATAGCTTTCACATTTCTGTAATTTCTCAATTAGATACTCCTCTCCTCCTCCATCCCCTTCACATCTCTCCTCTTCTGTCCTGTTCTCTCTCTCAGTCATCCCCAACAGCTGACAGACCAGACCCTGCCTGGTGGTGACACTTCACCCACACTGACACACGCCGACCTGAGCCAGATCACTCGTCCATGTGGGAGCCAGAGCCAGGGCCAAGGCCAGGGTGGAGGATGAGATTGGGAAGAGGGGGGTTCGATACTGAGGCCAGCAAGATGGCCCTAGTCATCATAATCATTCATTGCCTGCTGTTCTTTCTGTCCCTGTACTCCTCCCACTCCTCATGCTTTTTTGTCTTCCTCATGTCAGGGCCACAAGGCACGCGTATCAGCTGAGCGCAGGACGGTCAGAGTCAACGGGGTCAGGTGGCAGACGCCTGGTTAATTCTCCTGGGGCTGCAAACGCTCACGTCAGCTCATGCAAACGGACACTGAAATCGTACAGATAAAGATGAACCCGCCTGCAATCGCGTCAATGCATATGCCCAGTTTTCCTCAAGCGGGATCTCGGATCAGGAGCGATATTATTAGAGAGGGCTAAATTGTTGGAGGATGGGGCGTCTGTGTCAAGCAGATAGATCAGCATAAAGTAGGAGGAGGGGAAGATTATGAAGACATGAGCAGATGGAGGGAGAGATTGCCCTATTATGTAGATCCTTCCACCCTCATCCCTGTCCCCTCTCCGCCACTTGGATCCCTCATGCATATATACCTTTACATTATTCAGAAGGGTATAATGAGTAACCGAAGACTGCGGCGGTTAAAAACGTGGTCACAGGGCGGTTTGGACGGCAGAAGGTGGGCCACAGGTGTACACGTCTGAGACTGATTCGTCAGTTTGACCTCTCATTATCTCCCTTCAAGTTCTCCTTCATTATTACCCAGTGTCCCCGAGTGTCCGGGAGGCAGTCTGTTCCCTGAAAACTGTCATTCATGTTTTTAGAATTAATTCTGCAATTGTTTCATTCACTTATTGTGATACCTATCTGTTTTTCTGTTTCCAATTTTTCCATCTATTTGTTTTTGGCCCTGCTTAATGCATCCTTCTTCCTTGTTTTCCAAGCTTTTTCAAATCTATCACAATGTTTCAAATGATTACCCTCAACATGATTTACAATTACATCAACATTTTGAAACTTCAGCCTCCAGCCGTCACTTTCATTTCCTTTTTCACTAATTTATTTCATTAGAAATGAATAAAAAAGTCAAACTCTGACTGAAGTTTTGTGGAACCTTGCTATCGCATCTCCGCTAGTCTGTTTTCCTTTTATTCGTTATCAGCTCATCCATCTAGCCAGCAGGCCTAAGGATGAGAGGTCTGGTCTGTTGTTACAGAAGAACAGGTGGGGCAGGCTAAACAGTCAGGACAGGCTTGACATACATACACACACACACACACACACACACACACGCACACACACACACACACACACACACACACACACGCAAGCAAGCTATGGAGAGGAAGGAAGGGGAAAGGGAGGGCGGGTGGCAGGCAGTCAGCCGCTCAGACACTGCCCCATATGGTGGACCTCTGGAGCTTGTTGCCTTCACAGATAAGGAAAGGATGGATGGAGCAGAGATGTTTGGGAAGCAGGAGGGGAGGTTGAAACTAATCAGCAGGCCACTCCAACTGTCCACTGTCTTAGGGGAGCTTAGACATGCATATATGTGGCTGATTGAACTCAGAGTGTGGAAAAAACCGAGTGGGGGGGTTGTACCCAACCATACTGTTTTCAGATTGACTGTCCTAATTTCTTCTATTGTTGCAAAAATACATTATACTCCTGTTTTATTCGCAAATAAGTATCTATGATTGAATGCAGAACATAGGTTCTTCAGTCTTTCTTTAATTATTTCAGACTCAATAAGCTAGGAAGTGTGAACAGATAACTAAAGCATATGTAAAGTCTAAGATTATCTCTAATGACTGTTCTTCAGAAGAAAAATATATATAAAATAAATGTATTTGTTTTATATACCAATGTATTAATTTATTAAAGGAATTTTTAAAATGATAAAACGTTTTCTTAGTCCTATGTTAATTGTATTTCCAGTGTTGTTCTCTATAGTTTTGTGCATGTTGCATTTATGCTCTTCTTACACTATCAAAGGCTGAGCTTTGACATCAAGGCAATTTTTTTGCAGGTAAGTTCAAAGGATTAAATAAAAAAAAAACAATTCAAATACAAGAATGCTTATTAGCACAAAGATAGATTTTTTGAGAAGGCAAAATTATTTTAAACTGTGAAATATTGTGAAATATTCTGATAGAAATACATTACACTTTCATTATCCCTGAAATGTTCTCGTTTTGACTCCCATCTATATAAAAAAGCATTTGTAATGAGGTATGAAAAAGCTAACTCTGATATTAGAATAACATAAGGGTGTTTAAGTCAAGTTAAAATTTTCAATAATAAATATTTTAATTTAAATGTTTTCAAGTGCTTATTTAGAAGAACTAAGAGCAAATAACTTATCTCTTCCTTAAAAATGTTTTTCCCCTGTCATCCAAAATATTTTTCTTAGTTCTGAAAAGTTCCCAATTTAAAAGTCAGAACTAGAACAATCACAATATGTAGAATAGATTGTCTTCAAGAAGCGGGACAGAATTCCAGTTATCTACAAATGATGATAAGCACTTAGGTGTATATTTAATAACCTTACCCTACCGCTACCAAACACCTCAAGAAAACCCCTTAAAGCCTAAATCCCTGCACAATACTTAGGCTCAAGGCAGGTGATGTTTAGCAAAACTAAAATAACATATCAATCAAAAATGTGACCATGCTTTCTTTCGAGAGGACCGCCGATCTTTTTAGCAAAAAGAAAAAAACAAACCAAAAAAACACATTCCAGCATGACCGAATGATAGGGCGACTTTTTTATGCACACATTTTTATTTATTTTTTTAAATTCTCACAAAGGTTTTTAAAGCACTTCAAGCCAAGCCAGTGTGAAAGACAAGCCGGCCACCTGCCAATCACATCACAAAGTAATAGACTGACAGATGCGTAGACAACAGGTCAGATGGTCAAACCGTTTGTCAGAATGTGAAAGATAGATAGATGCACTGCTAAAGTCAAGCGCTGGTGTCAATGCCTGTTTTCTTTGCTACTGATCTATTTATTGCATGTTTAAGGTTTGTGAGGGTACATACAAATGATGAAAAAAAAAGAAAAAAAAAAACACAATTAAAATCAGTAAATAATAGCAACTGTTTGGAACTTTTTGACTTATGTTATATGGCCGCTAGAGGGCATAACAGCAGTCTAACCTATGTTGAACACATTATTAAATACTCTTATTACTGCGAATAATAGTCAAGATTAAGTCTAGATTTAATTAAAGACGTGAGTTCTAAAATACTTCTATCAATTATTATTACAAAGATATATTTGCAATTTGTATACTACTTTTTTTGTAAGTTCCAAACACTTTGTCTAATTCCTGTTTTGAGTTGCTCTAGCCCCAACAAAGCTTCATCACCTTTAAATAAAAAAAAAAAAACATATATATAACTCACATTTCACTGACATTTGCATTAAAGTGATTATTTACAGGCTTCATCATAAATAATACTATTTCTGTCTTTGACATTCTTGTAATGGACAAGAATGTCTCCTTTTAATCTGAATGACTATGTTCAGCAAAAAGTGTTTTCTTTGGTAGGGTTCTTCTCGTTGCTTTCATTAAGTTTTAAAAATAATATTGTATTACAACAATCTTGGAATGCAAAAATTAAATTAATTTAGCATTCTGTTAACTAATGTTACCTTTGTTCTTGTTTTTGGCCGTCATAAAACCCAACAATTCAAAGCGCCACAAGTCAACACTTCAGTGCACCCTTTTGTTAAAATAATATGGTCCTTTAACCACTAGAGGGAGACAAAAGATTGAGAAAAATGTGTACAGCCTGGTCTGTCTCAAAAATATTTAAGGAACTATTCAGTTAAAATAAATAAAATAAAAATCGTAAAGGTCAACCTGATTGTGAAGTTATCATTCTAGCAGATGGGCTCCTGTAAACCATCTGCAAATGTTTAAAGCAATCGAGTGAGCCAAACTTGCTTTCTTTTAGTGAGCAATTGACTTCAAACCGGCCCACCCAGAAGTGTGCTTTCTAATATTAGTTACTGGAACCTCATTGCTGTTTCACCTGCTGTGAAGCATTTGCAACTCAGGCTGCCACACATGTACACAAACTCAGCTGAAGAGCTAGGAGATCACTTGCAGATGCAAGAGTATTGAAACGGTGGGCCGCTTCATCAGTTTGTATCAGTGACTCATGTTTGTTTTCAAATGTGCACAATTAAGTGGGCCTCTGCTGAATCACTGCGATGTTGCAAGACTTATCAGTGTGAAGTAGGACTCTAGAACCCAGGACAATTGACTTATTGGCTTATTAAAGACTGAGTTTTAGCATCTAAATCAGGGGTGGGCAATCCTGGTCCTCGAGGGCCGGTGCACTCCAACTCTCAGATGTCTCCCTTGTCCAACACACTTGAATCCAACAGCTGAATCACCTCCTAAGTACAGTTAAGTTCTCCAGAGTCCTGCTAACAACCTCATTATTTGACTCAGGTGTGTTGAAGTTGAGACTCATCTAAAAGTTGCAGGAGACCGGTCCTCGAGGCCTGGAGTTGCCCACCCCTCATCTAAATGAATCCTATTTTTTTTTTTATTGTTTACTACATATTGTTTTTAGATAACTAATCACAAAACAAACCTTTGTTTGTGACAGTTTTTAAACTTTTAAGGGATTTTTCAATGAAAAATGTTTTCCATAGGCATGCCTTTTTTAACCAATCACATAGACTCTTGACTGTTGTTTACTGCTGTTCAGAAAACATGTTGGCCACATGGATTCCATTCATTTTGTTGATTGTGACCAAAATCTTTTATACTTCACAGTTCAAACAACCTTTCACTAAACAACTGCTCACCATCTTTTCTGCTTCTTACTCACAAAACACCAATACAAGAGCATTGGTTGGCTCAATGTCACTGAGTATGGAAGCATTAAATATGAGTAACGCAGACGGCTAAAACAACCAATATATTTTTTTAACGCAGCACTTGATGATTCACATTAAACACAACCGTTCACTCCTATGTTTTCATTATTCTTGGTTATTTTTCATGATATGAGCTTTTCTAACTGAAAACACTGCTGACCATTTAATAAAATCCCAATAAATTTGCCCTTGGATGGAATAATAATAATCAGTAAATCTAGGACAGTATGTTAAAGAACATCTGTTCAATGCAGAATAATCCAGGTCAGGTTTGATCAGTTGATGTCATTTGATTTTTAAACCAATGATGATAAAACACAAACAATTAATTAAGCTCTGAATTAAAACCTTCAAAATAAAAATTAACTTCAGCATGAGTAGCCAGCTGCACAATAAAGCGACAATTACAGTTGGTTTACAATGCAGCTGCAAACCAAAGTTGCTTACAGTTTAGGCATCACACTGGGGCGCACATGCAAATAGGCAATAAACCTGTTTACGCAATTGACTTTTTCAAAGACTTGTGGCGCTCTCTAAACTGTATCCAGCTTATGGCTGTGTAGTGAGCCATAAGCCAATAACTCTTTATGTGAATCCAACACATTTGCGCTCAAATGGCACACATTTAACTAAAGCAATAAAAGAAAAAAAAGAGGCTAAATAGATCAAATAAATTAACCACAGAATGGATTCACATTTAATTGAGGGTATCAAACCAAAACGGTCTTCGAACTTTGTTTACTCTTTTTGCAATTGTAGCAGTGTGAGATAACTCCTTACTAATAGAGAAGGAGGAGGTGGAATCAGTGTTTCTTTACGGTAGTGTGTGCGTGTCTTCATGCCCCCTACCCCAGCCCTCCACCCCCCTCTTTACAGGACTGCCAGCCCGTCTAGAGTTATTCCAGGAATGCGTTGAACATGGCTGCCGCGATGAAGGCGCAGAAAACGGGACTGCTGGAACTTCGATTGACCGTGGACCGCTGGATCCGTGTGCTGGCCACGCTTACCGAGGACACTCTCACCGTAAACCCCGGCGAGGGAGCCGAGGAGCCCGCCAAGCCCAACCCGAGTCCCGCAGGTGCTGTCAACGGAGACCCTCCGAACCTCAGCTCGTCCCCGGTCCCGGAAACCATCACCAACGTGAAGCGCACCGTGCGAGTGACCAAACAAGATGTGGGAGGACTTGGAATTAGTATCAAAGGTAGGGTGATTTTAAGAGAAGACTTCGAAATAGGCGGTGAATTACTGTCAGTAAGTTTGACTTGGAGTTTGAGAGCATTCAGGAACGACGAAGAACACAGCAGCCAGCCTTAACTCCAAAAGACATACACAAGTCACACTTTTAGGAGTTTTCGAGCACAGCTACTCTTTTGCATTACAAGTTAAACTTTATTTGCAAGTATTCGTGTGCGGAGAAATATGACAGCAGTGATTTTTCTTAAGCCGTGACTCACCTAGACAGAGGAACCATTTCAGTATCCCAGAGTCACATGGGAGCAAGTCCTGTAACGTCTGGCTGGATCAGGGATCCGCAACCCATACAATCTGAGGATAAATGTATACCCTAATTTTCCAATGACTTAGTTTTTGAGGTAAAACAAATGCAGGGTTGGGCAGGTTGGATCAGCTGCTGATATCAGCTATGAAATCTAAACACACCCCCAGCATCATTCTTTTTTTATAAGCATGTTCTTTGCTTGTCCATTTTTTCAGAATGAGTTGATTTCTTTTTTCTTTTTTTCTTTTTTTTTTTTTTTTGCCTCAAAAGCCTAGTTTTTTTCCAAATACTTGAGCAGTGTCGCCCCTGCTTTTCTGTCTGCAATTTGTAAAATGTTGAAGGTATTCTAATCAAAAATTAATTTATGCATATTGAAGTATTTAATATTTGAACTATAAAAACAGGCAGCTACAAGCCCTCTCAAGTGTTCAAGGATTATTGCTATTCCTGGGCAGATGTGGTTCCCTGCAAAGGAAACGCTAATAAGTAAACAAAACAAGTAATCAATTATTTGACTTCATTCTGAACCCGCATTGCAAAGGACTCACAAGTTATTTCACATTTTCCTGCTTTCAAACTCAGTCATGGCACTTGGAAAATTATGTTTTTGAATATGTTTAAGAAAATTAAAATATTTTTTTTGTAGCTTTTACAAAAAAAAAAAGTCTTCTGGATGTTAGAATTTTATACTTGCAAAGGAGAGGATGAACTTTTTCAAACAAAATGTTCTTTATATGAGTGTGTGGTAATGAGACACACTTTTGCAAACCTGATCACAGGGATAACTGTGGTGTTCTTGGGGGTCCTCTGCTTGTGTGGTAGCTTTAAACAGCTCCTAAGCTTACTTGTGGGCCAGTCTTGGATAACATTTCATAACAAAATAAATAAGATAAATAGAAGGCATTGGCAGTCAAATTCAACCAAGACTGCAAGGGAAATGCTGGGAAGCTGTTTGCACTTTGCATTTGTAATGGTTTGTAGTTAACACTGTCTTTAAGACAATTAAGCACACAGAATTCACAACTCAGTCATAATGACAAACTCATTTTCAGATAAATTAACTTGTAATACAGAAGCACCCATTAAAAGTCTTACAGTGCTTTTAATGGGAAACAGAAAGAATGCACTAAGTTGTTGGCAATAGGGACACTGCTTCAAGTTTCTTCTTAAAAAAAAACACTATTAAATGTCATTCAACGTTAGAGAATATGTTAAAGTATTGGGTGAAGTAGCTTCTTTGAGAGCTTTGTTCAAAAAGAGACAAAGACAAGCACAGAATCTCTGGTCCAAGTGAATCTTCTGTTGAAAGGAAAAAAACAAGAGATAACAGAAAGTTGGCAGCAGCATTCCAGATTTTGGCCCCTCCCACAAAATGGATGCTGGAGATATGATGTTTTTTTTTTAACCAGTGCAAAAACCTATAAAAATACACCTTTATTTTTTCCATTGATGTTTTGAAAGCCTTCACTTGTTTAACTGTAAATGCTAAAAATGGAAATCATTTCCCTTAAGCAGATGCAAAAAAGGAAACCTATAAAGTCTTGTGGCTTTCTCATTTTTTGTAAACAGAACACAGTGATTTCCCTTTTCTTCCCATTTGCACCGCTTTACTGTGTAGGAAATTGTTAAAGCAGTTGCATATAAATGTGTCACCTTTTTAAGTTCTGGTTAACAGTATGACATAAACGGCGATCTCCACAAAAAACAGACAACCATTCTTGGCCTTTTGCAGATTTTTTTTTTCCTTTAAATGAACAGAAAGACAGAAGCAGCTGCACAGACTACTGCTGCACATCACAGTTACATCAATGTTGCATCTTTAACTTTTCTGTCAGGTATACCTTATAAGACTGACCTCTTTATATCTTGCAAGTCAAGCTAGCATTCTTCTCTCTTGTAGTGCTGTGCTGCCCATAAAAATCTTTTAATCATCCTTTTTTCTTCGATCTGCATTATCTTTGATACAAGATCACTAAGAGAAGAAGAATGAGGGAGTGAACTTTGGAAGACAATGTAAATGATCAAATAATAGACTAAATAAATCGATTAATAGCATGATAAATTAAAACAAGCTCAACAATTTTGGATATTTAAAAAGTCTTCCAGTTCCAGTGTTAAATATTAATTAGTTTTTAAAGTTTATTGATCTTTGTTAATCTGTTCTTGCATTATTATGCCATTAACACTGTATTACTTGAAAATGGTTTCTAAGCAACAATGTTATTGTTTATCACAATAACTTATGGGACAATGTATTGTTCAGCAATAAATTGTCCCACTTATTGTCACTTATTGTGACAGACCTAATTTGAATTGTATTTCCTGGAAGTTAGAATCTTATAATTGTAACACTCTCAAAAACAATCAGAATAAATAAAGGACCAGGAGTTTAATAGATGTGTTTTGTTGCAACTTTGTGCTGTTTAGCACAAAACTGTTATTTTGCGCTAAATAACAGTTTCATATATTCAGTGTCTTTGTCTGTGATTTGTTTGTGCCAGGAAACTTTAAGTAGTGGTGTGTGCAGTAAATGTGCGATAAGAAATGTTTTACTTTTATCTTGACTGTGCGCAGTATGTGTTTGAACTTGCTTTGGAGAAAGCTACTGCTTCTTCCTCTTGCAAACTTTATGCTCACAGGTAATCATTTGACTGCTGAGTGTCGGCTGATGCGCAGGGTCCGCTTGATGGACTGTTGCAAACTTGGCTATTGTCATGCTGCAGAAATGGTTCATCGTTGTGAAAATGCTCATTCATTCCCCTCTACTTTTGTCAGCAACAATGGAACAAAGCTGGGCCCTAACGACATAAATGCAATGTCCGTCTTTTCAGAAATGGGTGGTTATGAAAATGAGACAGCATGTTATTAAGATGAAGTCAGAGCTGGCAGCCTGTTGGCTTGACATTGTTGTGATGCTGGCTGCTCCAACGCAAAGAAGAAGAAAAAAAAAAGTAATAGTTGCGCAAAGAGCCTGCTGTAGATTAGATGGGGCATGGAATAAGCTAAAGAAGTGAAATGAGAAAGAACGGAAGGAAGAAAAACGTCGGGAAAGGTGTCAGACTGAAGCAGGGAAATGCAAATGAAAGAGGGCAGAAGTTGTTGTGGGTTAGCTGACACCACATTGTGAACAGCTGAGTGGAGCGGTCCGCAGCAGTCAGTTGTCATTGGCCTAAGATGAAAGCTATGTGGCTGGGAGTGGAGTACTCCACTGGTGTTAATTTTAGGGAGCCCACCCCAGTTTGCAGAAGAGAACTGAGGCAACCTTTACTCGCATGTCTAAATTTAAGAGGGGAGGCTGGGAAGCTAGACTTCTGGTCTCTGGATCAGACCACTTTTCTTAGTGAGAAAAATGTTTCTGCTGACCTTTTAAGGGATTTTTTTTCTGTTGCTGTAAGCTTCTCATGTTCAGGATGAGGGCTTTCCCAAAATAAGATGCAACAAAACATAAAAACTAAGCCAAAGTCGTAAACATGAAAAAAAAATAACTATCCTAGTCATTGTTTTAGTGACCTTGAAGAAAACAATGGCTGCTTCATAATATTTGGATGTATTGTCTTACACCCATTGTTTGATGTTTGCTTTGCTTTTCATTAGCGCTGTAAGAAACTTGTCCAATAAAGTTGAAAGTGCTGACTATGCAACAGTTGTGACAGGAGTACTCTCCCAACAAACGCGCCGTTAGCACAAAATTACCTAATTAGGCCCATGTCAGTACTGTGCATGTCAGTACAGTTCAATTACCTGTCATGAGTAGCTCCAGTAGCTCCACCTTATCTCCACAACTGCCACCCACCTGTCAGCTGACTGACAGGTCGCCAGCCAGAAGGCGCTCAAGTATTTGATAGGAAAAATTGTAGAAAGGAAAGCAATAAAATGCAAAGTGGATAAATGAGGTGCTCATAATAATGGTTATTTTCACTGAAATATATCAAAGATGTTTATTCACCAGTCATGTCAGTAAATTATATTTAAGACTAGAGAAAAACATCAAAGTAGATGACAAGAGGTTAAAGTGCAAGCAGTGCCATTAAAACAGAAGATTTCTCACAGATTTCTTTGGCACACTTGTATGTTTCAGATAGTCAAACAAAATCGAATAATAGAAAAAGGTTATCAAACCTGATCATATACAAAAAAAAAGTAATTGACCCTCGTTTTAAATCAAAACTATTAACTGATTACCAACATTTTGTTTTGGACAGCTGAGTTAAATGTCAGTAGCCACACACAGATAAAGTGGGCATGGACATATTGCTCATCATAGCCTGATTTAATTCATGGATTAATGTCAAATAAATTGATGGATTTTCATACGCTTGAAGGTGTGCACTGCTAGTTTTAAGGTTTTAGGACTACAGCAAGGAACAGGAAGAGCCTTTGCCTAAAATGCTGAAAATATAATGTAAAGCTGTTGAAGCTTTTCCAGGACGGGTCAGCCTAACAAATTTTCTCCAAAAACACACTGACAACTTATCAAGGATGTCACAAAAGTATTTATGCCAAAGAGTGGCACTACCTGTTATTACATTTAGAGGCAATTACTTTTTCACTTGGAGCAAGGTTAGTGTGGGAGTTTTTTTTTTTTTTTCCTTTTGAAATCTAAATCTTGACCAAAACAAAGTAAAATTTATGAGAATACTTTACACTTTACCTCATGCTGCCTTTCACCTTTATCTGCCTTTGCTACTGTAGATAAAGCTAAGGCAGATACATTTTACAACACCTTCATTTTGAAGCTGTTGTAAAATTATTTTGACACAAATGACACTGCCTTGTCACTCTGATACCTCTGACACTGTTATCTTCTTGGTGACTCAAAGGAGCAAGACTCCGTTTTCCTACTTGTCCAGAAGAAAGGAGAAGTGCAACTGGCAAAGTGCTGTGATTAACACTCTAGTGGCATGAGATGAACCAAAGTCATGTCGGCTTTAATGAATGTGAAAGTTCTCAGAAACAGAGTCAGTTTGTCCATCTTTTTGCACTTATACAATGCCATTTTATGTAAGGTTACTTCCATTTTGAACCAGAAAAAAAAACAAACAAATCAAAACTATGCCTGCTTATTTTCATAGCTAAATATATATAAAAAGATAGGTACATCATAAAAATTTTCAAAATTCATGCATAGTTAATTTAAATGAACTATCTTCAAATTTTGCAGCACACTCTTTCCAGTTTCTTATTTAACCAGTTGACTAATATAAAATATGGGAGATTATCAAATTGTCAGGGTCACATTTTGCTAGTAGGTAATATTTACAAACTGCGCGTCACATAAGCATGTTTATTCACAGAAGACAATGAAAACAATGAAGAAAATTCTATTAAACCAATGCTCATGCTAGTCTATTGCTAGTATTAAATAGTTTTAAAAGCTTTAAATTCCTTATATATTTACAGTTTTGTGCAGTGGTCCTCTGATTCCTAAATGTTTCCAAGTAACGATAGGAGACTATGGGGCTTTGTAATTTAGAAAATATATGTGGTGCAAAAAGGGTCAAAGGCAATTCTGAGGTAAGTGAAGCTTCTTATGAAAGGAACGTGTTCAAATTTTAATATTTCAATTGGCCGAGACAGCTTTGATTGGGGTGTAAGGTCAGAAATGTGGGTGCCAGGCAATTTAAATTTTAAAGCCTTGCATGTAACATTTCCATTGTCATTATGGACGTACGTGCTACAGTTGTGGGTTTAATCTGTTAGATTACCTTTAAGTTGTATTTAAGATTTAAACATTCTGGCGAGACGTTTTCCTTACTGTGTTTTCAGTTGTTTTTTTTGTTTTTTTTTTGTGAATTTCAACCTGTTTTGTTGCTGTGATTTCAGTTTTCAAGTGGTACGATGATACAGTCACTTTCAAGCAACGAAATATCCTTTAAGCAGAATAAGAAAGCAGGGTTTTTTATCTTTATTTTTAGTTGGCTTTGGACTGTGTTACTCTCCCCTCTCATTTGGCACTAGCCCAAAATGTTCCCACACTGCAGCTGTGAAGTGCTTCTTTTAAACATGGACCATCTGGTCCAACAGTATTGTTTCATACTTTTGCTGTTGGGGTGAGGCAGTCAAAGGGAAGAACTGTTCTGGGGGGTATCGGGGGGATGTGAATGCATACTTGCAAGTCTTCTTTGTTCGCCACAGTTTCCTACAACAGTTCTATGACATGCATCAGTATGTGCCTCAAGTCGTAATCTAGCTGTAGATATGAGTGTTGGTCTTTTTTAGTTCTGATATTATCTTAACCTGTCTATCTAGTCCTGCTATCTATAGGTTTTTGTTTGTGTCTCCCTGTTTTTGTGACACGGCTTCATGCTTTAATCCAGTAAGAACAAAATACAAGAACTTTACCGCAGCCTATTCTGGTGGTGTGCGTCAAGGTTTTTATGTATTGCAATATTTAATTTTAAAATGCATTTTCTCTTTTGATTTCGATTCTGATTTATTGTGGATTTGAGCTTGTGTGAAGGAGCTGTGCCCTCCCCAGCTGTTAACTACCCACTCATCTACATCAGCTTCAGCTTCATTCCACTGAGTATTGTGGTTGAACAAAGCAATAAAAAAGGGTCAGGTATTAGGATGAAAAAAAAAAAATTAAGAAAACGCAGAGATTTGACGGGAGGCCTGTTAAGATTACAGTGCTATGACTATTTGCCCTCTGCAATTTCGCTCCGTTTTAGCTTCTTTTCACAACTTCAAGTTTAAGATAGTCAATTATGTTATAATTATCAGTCAATGTATAACATAAATATAAAAAGCAGTTTTGAAAACATTAGGTTACTTTTTAAAAAAGAAAAGTGATCTAAACCAACTTTGCCCGAGGTGGTAAAAGCAATTGCCCCGTAGCCCTGATAACTGGTTGTGCCTCTGTTGGTGGCAGTAACTGCAGTAAAGCATGTGCCATAACAGGCAGTGAGTCTTTTACATGGAGAAATCTTGGCTATCCTCTTGCAGATTTGGTTTTATTCATCAACACTAAAGGTGTTTGAGTAATCAGTTTAAGGATGGATCATTCTTTGAGTACGTCAAACCATTATTTTGACTTCCTTGAGGCATTCAGAGGCAGATTTGGTGGTGTTGTTTGGACCATTGTTTTGTTGAAAAACCCAAGTGTTTGATGTCATGACTCAATGGCTGGACATGATCATTAAGTATTTTTTTTGTATCAGAATTTATGATTCCATCAAAAAAATAAAAAATCACACTATAGTATATGAAAGATTCTTTGTTGAAGCAAAATCTATAGACAGAAGGGATGATTTAAAACTTTTGCACTGCAGTCTGTGGAATAAATCGAAAGGAATAACCCTGAAGACACAACCTCTTCAAGATGTATTAAAAAATTTATGGAATCTAATCCCCTTTTTAGATTATTTCTTACTAGCTGGAAGGCTGGACTGCCATCTCACATTAATAGTGACATTTCTCGTGAAGAGTGGCAGCCCACAGCAACAAGTAGATGCACTGACGTACTACCTGACCTTCGCTTAACGACAAAGAGAGAAAAAGAGGGAGAGGGAGCGATAGGAAGCTGCTGAGATTAGTACATTGGGAGTAATTGCTACTAAATGTCTGTCTTTGTGTGCTTTTAACCGCAGTTCACGTACATACCCTTAATTTAGAGGCTTAAATATGAGGAGTACAGCAGTCAGAGTAATAGCAGTTGTGGGACGGGGCTTAATTTAGAATTTCAGCTTCTAACTTGGCACTCATGATCCTTGTTTTGTGACTTAACAACTAAGCCCTCTGACATTTTGACACCTTCACTGTTAATTGCTAAGGAAGGACATCTTGAAATTTGTATGTTCACTTTTTTTTTAACTAGATCGTGTAATATGAGAGGGTTCTGTTCTAGTTTGTATTAGTTGCTCTGTGCCAAAGTTAATGTGTAGTTACTCAAAGTATTCCTGGATTATTTTCAAAATGAAGTAACAATATATTCTCTCTTCTCTCACACAGGTGGAAAGGAAAACAAAATGCCCATCCTCATTTCAAAAATTTTTAAAGGCCTTGCAGCTGACCAGACAGAGGCTCTTTACGTCGGGGATGCCATATTGTCTGTCAATGGTTTTGACTTACGAGAGGCCACGCACGACGAGGCTGTGCAGGCGCTAAAAAAAACTGGCAAAGAAGTCATCCTTGAAGGTAACATATTTTTCATTCGCAGACAGACACAAACGTAAAAAAAAAAGTCTTTGACTCTGCTTCTTTTTTGCTTTGCCACTTCTTTTGCTTTGAAGCATGCTGAGAAGAGACAAAAGAGTACTCTGAAATAACTGCAACACATTTTTGAGTAGGGCCTTATCCATCAGAAAACTGAATTTTCAGAGACAATTCTTTTAGTCATTTTTAGAAAGATCCCCATATTATTCCTTCCAGAAATGTCTTCACTTAATTGAAAGACCAAAGCACACTTCTATGGTCTTAAAACCCCTCCAATCTCAAAAAAAGTTTTCCGGTCAGAATAACTACCTGATGAAAAGCCATGACTACACAACCAGCACATTAGAAGTCTACTTTGGCCTAACTTATATAGCCTATAGCTTCAGCCTGCAGGGTCAAGTAATCTAGATTTATACTAAATGAAGGCCACAAGAGATTTTCCGCTGCATGAAAAATGTCCCGACCCTTATCCGGAACATTATTACTCATTCTCAATACATTTTCCAGCTCCACCTCTTTACCTTCTAAAAAAAAATCTGCAACAAGAGTCCAGAAATATATTAGTGGCAGTCAGAATCTGAATGCATGTCACCTAAACGATTAGCTAAGATTTATTGAAGTCCAAGTAGTTCCTCGCAACTCGCTCATTGCGTACAGTGATTACAGTAGCAATAAATGTGCAATTTATACAGTCCTACACTGTAGTGATGTCAGTCTAGTTCAACTCAGTATCTAAGAATGGAGAGCTGTCAGTTTACCATGTCACAGCGTTTTCAGTAGGTGAACTTTTATTGTGGGCCAGCATTAGTGTGCAGACAAGACACAGTTAGAGCTCCTGTCAGCAGAAATCAGTGGAAATCCTCCTACGTTACATGTTCACAGTCAAGCAGAAAAGTGTTGATATCAGACGTCTCACCTGGCACTGCTCTCTGATCCGTAGTGTCAGGAATCATTTCATGGGTCCCCCCCCCCCCCCCACCAGAGGACCTGCTAGTGGAGTGAAGAGAGAAAAGAAGCTTGGAGGCTAACTGAGGCAGTGCTGTGTAGGAGTGTTTGAACCCAGATCCATTTTTTTTCTTCTTCTTCTTTGATGTGTTGACATGTCTGTCTGACCTGGAGACGACAGGTTTACCCGATGCCTATCAGTAAACTGAGATTTGGGTGGATTTTTTTTTTTTTTTTTTGGCATAGTATAAGAATTACAGAAATAACATTCTTTACTTTATACCTTGTAGGTGTATGACCTTTCCAAGTGCAACTTTGAAGATTTGGTTACTATTTTATCTCTACCAGACAATCACAAAAATATGTATAAATACAGATGAGAAAAAGTTCAGATTCAGTGTTCTACTTTGCTCTTTGGCATTTTATCAAGATTTTCTGAATCTAACTCATTCTTGGCACGGCTGCAGTGCTAAAGGTCAGATCTTTTTTTTTTTTTTTTTTTATGTGTCCAGCAACAAACAACTACTACTGCTGCCCTCAAGGCAATTGTCAGTGTTCTGCGAAATTCTGAACACAGACGGCCTTGACTGAGTTGAAGGTGAAACTTCTTCCATCACATTAAAATATCTGGGAAGTGTGAACAGTAGCACTTAAACATGTCTGATAAGTGCTTTCAGGAAGATAAATTAGCCTGGCAGGTTTGGCGCTTTTGGCAGGCGACAGAAAATGCAATAAACATATATTAATTAAACTTTTACAGCAATTCATGCAGTGGAAAGAAGTTGAGCTTTCTGACTCTCTCATGTTTTGTGAATTGTGATATTTTCCTAGTAAATGTTTCATTCTGTCACCATGTTACATTCATAGGGTCTGAGCTGTCTGTTTGCATCACTTTGAAATATTGCAGGGAGATATTTTGTGAGGTTTCAGGTTTCCCCAACTCCACATATGTGACACAGCTGGAAGTAGTTTAACCATTGTGCACTATTGAGTTTTTCTAAATCATGTGATTTCAATGTGCCTCGAGGTTGCTTAGCAGCCAGAAGAGCAGGGAAAGGGCAGTGCTGACCAGCTCTCAGGTGTAATGTGAATGTTTGTGAACTTTTTTACCATTTACATTTGTTTTGGTTCGAAAGGAAAACAGCGAGCATCCCTTTTGACCTTAATGTCACACCTTTTATCAAAATGGAGATGAAATAATCAATGTGTGTGTAAGAGAGGGGACATGGGAGGGTCAGATAAATATAACAGACCAAATGAAACCATAAAAACACAGCTGCCTCCATTTCCTCCCAGCAATATTTACTGCCCTGCTCTGTGTGTGCGTGTGTGTGTGTGTGTGCGTGTGTGGTTATATGTGACTGTGAGAACACATGTTCTGTGTCCATGCTATGTTTGTGTGCTTTTGCTTCTAGTTCAACTTTTTGCCTTTATTGAACTTTTTCTTCAGTTGAGAAAACTATAGGGAGAACAGCTTCACATCTCACAATTTTTCATCTAACCTATTGAGGAGTTCATGTAATCAGTTCGCCAGCCAAGACAACACTTGTTTGTCTTGTGCACACACTTAAATCCACAGTGACAAAGCAATAAAACTGTGCATGTGCCCATGTGTGCATGAAATGCATAGAAGGGAGCTCTAGAATAGTTGTTGTGTCCATAGGAAATATTCACCTCCTTGTACTTTTTACCCTTTTTGCTGCTTTTACAAATCAGTGATGATAAACAAAATTTGAATTTTGTGACTTTGGCTTTTTTAAAGTGATATAGAAATCTAGCCAATTTGTGCTAGTAGCTTCACAATTAGTGAAATAGACATAACCTAATTGCAGTAAGTGTGTCTAAAGTAATTGCAGTACAAAAGACATTGGTGTCTGCAAGTAATCAGTATTGCTAGCTACTTTTACAACATGAAGACAGAAGAAACCGCCAAGAAAATCAGATACAATGTTATTGAAAAGTATATGTTAGGGGATGGATACAAAACGGTTTCTAAAGCACTGAACATTCCCAGGAGGGAAATATACAATAAAAAAAGAGGACTGGAAGACTGTAGTAAGTGTGAATATCAGGGTCCAAGTTGAGTTTTCCTATGCACTCTTTAATGTTTGTCCTTGATTGATGTCCATGTGTCCCATCATTCCACCTTCTGGAACACAACATTTTGTAGCACATGAATAATTTAGCATTCTCTTGCCAAATTAATGAACAAAATGAAGGGCACCTACTTAGTAAAGTGACCTTAGCTATTATAACAAATCTAAAAGGACAGCCAGGAAGAAAATGGGGCAAGTCATGCCAAATGTTATTTTCCCCTCTAAATCATTGGCCTTTTCCATGCTTGTTGTACTGCTGAGTCAGAGATCAAGTCGAGAAAGCATCAGAACGGAGTCAGCACAAACAATGACTTTTTCGTAAGTTTGATCGTAGCACCTTGAAAAAATATTCATATTACTTGAAACATTTCACATTTTATCATGTTAAAACAAACTTAATTGCACACTTTGTGTACTGCAATACAAAGTAGTGCATAATTGAACACATTGTGTTAATTTTTATACATAAATACCTTCTCAAGTAATGGTCAGTATTAGTTTTCCACTACTGTTGTGACCCAGCTCAGCCAGAGTGAATGAGAAATGGTGGTTATAAATGGTTTAACACTGTTTGACAGTAAAGAGGTTTTTTGTTTACTTCTCTTTGCAAATCACATATTGACTTTGATGTTATTGCTGGGTTTAGAATCGTATTAGCACATGGTGCAGATATTATCCTAAATTCAGTGTTCTTCACAGAAGAATTTACATGAACCTTTGGAGAAACACAGTTTGTCTGTACAACTATGAGGTTTGCACAAGAGAGAGCAATTGGTAAACTGTGAGAAAACCTTTGTGGACTTTTCTGGTACATGCTGTCATGTTCATTAAATTCCTTGTGTTCAGGCTCTGGGTACACACACACACACACACACACACACACACACACACACACACACACACACACACACGAGGATTAGCTAGATTTAGCTAAGGAAACTCTTTAGCCACAGTGTTCCTCTTGCTTAGCATATTTGGGGAGGGAGTGATTTGTAAGATACATCAATTGTCCACAATGTCACCTTTAAATAGTAAAATTGGCTAAAAGGGGTTTGTTCTAAAATTGACTGTAATTTTTTGAAAACACACTGATTTAAAGAAAAATACAAATTCCAAGGCTGAAGTCAGCTGTGCCTTAAAGCTAGTTTCTCATCTCAAGGATTCTCAGTCTTTAACATGCAACCATCATATTAAAGATTGTTATTTTTTCAGTTGACAATTTTTAGAGATATAGATTCAACTGTAGCAGTTATTTCAGTAACCAAAAAGATAGATTTTTGTTGGGGTCAACCTCTGTCACGGCATCTGTGGATGTTCTATTTAAATTGTGCTCTCAGTATGATCAATTTGTGAATCATTAAATTGCATCTCTTAACATGAAATCTCTGTTGACATAAAATATGCAATTTTATGTTTAATATCATATTAAATATAATCATCAATCATCCCGAGAATAGTAATATTGTGTTGAAACCAACCAAATGTGAGCACTTAAGGGCAACACACATTAGTTTTGTCAGATACACCTTAAAAAATGTACAACCTTTTAATTTTGCATTAAAAAAAACAACAACAAAAAACTCTGTATCTGTCTGGTTGGCATCCAACTTACCAAGACTGAGCAATCCTTTTTGAACCTCTTCCATTGAGCAGAGTTCACTCTTCTATTAAACCTCTCTGAGGCTGGAATCTGCCATCATGTCCTGGGTCGGCGTATTTCAGCTTGACTTGTCCAATGTGTGTTAGAGGCACCAGTTGATGTGGGTTAATTGAAAATAAGCTCTGTGGCACCCATGATGTTCGCTCCTCATCTGTAGTGAGATTTCATTTAAATGGTTTCACTTGTGTTGGTTGGTCTGGGATGCTTTGTCAGCTAACCAGTAAGGCATATTCTGCCTCTCTGCCTTACATACAGTTTCATGTCTTCATCTAATTCCTTACCTGGCTCTATTATGAAAACTCTATAACGGTTGAAGTGGGATTTTGTGTAATGTGTTGTGTACGATAATTGAATAAATGCACAATGGTATTGATTCGTGATCCTTTATCTAATAAAAGTGAAGGCCTTCTCTATCGAGGTGGGGATTGTTTATCCTGGCAGAATAAAATAGAAAGCAGTATGACGAATCCTTTATACCTACTTTAAAATTAACTAGGAAAATAAACATTTAAAAATACAGAAATTTTAATAATAAACTTTTGTTTCTGTTAAGAGAAGAACAACTAAATATTTCTGGCAGCTTCAGAGTGCTGGCAGAGTGTGAATTACTTTTTTACTTTGAGGACCAGAACTCCTATTTGTTATCTACAAATCAGGCTCTTCAAGGACATGTGTGAATATAGCCCTTAAAAAGAAGATGCATACTTTAGAGTCTTTTTAAAATAAGGCCAGCAGAGAGATATATTCTCACCCTATCTTCCTGTACTGATTCAAATATGGTTAAGTGAGTGATTTATGGAATATAATGAATTCAGGGAGCCGAGTTTGAAGCTACAGACAGGGATACGTACAGTATGCTGCTGGCTAAGTTTGTATGTATTCGTTTTTTGTCAAAAGTTCATTTTATATAAATTCAAATTTTCTTACAGCAGCAACATATACCTCACTCCTGCTATCTGTTCACACATATCTGTAAAAAAGACTGTCCTCATGTATGTTAACATATTCGGTTGCACATTCATTTGCACTCTTACATTTTGCTTCATGCTGTGGTTCAAATCCAGAGGATTTCTGTTTGTCTGACCTGCCAGAGAAGTAGTGAATACAGCACAAGTGAGATTTTCTTAATTTACAGTTTTTTACTGGAAACTCTCAGGTGGTTGTTTTTTTTTTTTTAGAAGATCTGCAGAGTATGTGTTTGTGTAAATTAGTTTATCTGTTGATCTGGTGGGTGGAGGTAGAAGCAGCATCGCCCTGATGTTTGAAATTATATTCCCAGATGCCCTGTAGTTTCTTTATCTCTTGCTGCTGGTAGGTTCAGGAATGCAGACCCTATTCTGTACATTTTCTTCAAATGAATGCGTGATTTAATCAAGTCTGATAGCCTTTCTTGTTAAAGACTGTTTTGGAAGACTCCAGACGCAGGCAGGAGAGGCAAGCTGATTGCAGAACAGTAAAACAACTTCAATAATTTCTTGGTATAAAAGAAAAACATTGACAAAAACAAAATAAAACTAAACAGCACATGCCACAACCAATACAGAGGCTCACATAATGACATAATGTAACTTATATGAACGACACCATGGGTAGTACAGTGGCTTACAAAAGCATTTAGACGTCTTGACCTTTTTCTCACTTTGTGAAAAGATGATGCTTGGTTTTCTAGACTGATAATGAGTAAAGAATCTTAAAAGTATGGCATGCATAAAACCTTACTGTATCAATACTTTGCAGATCCAGCTTTTTCTGCATTCATGGCAGAAAGTCTTTAGGTGCATGTTTGCCTGCTGTGCACATCCGTTTCTTTTCCCTTTTTTTCTTTACAAAATGGCTCAAGGTCACATTATTGGAGCGCATCTGTGAAGATTTATCTTTAACTCTTGCCACAGATTTCAATTTGATTTAGATCTGGATCTTGTCTCGGCCAAGGATATACTTTGATCTAAACTCTTCTTTTTGTAGTTGTATTGTTGGAATGCTGTTCTTAGGATGATCTCCAGTGTCCACTTTTGTTGCAGGGGTAGTGAAAGCTAAATTATTTGTTTCAACTAAGTAGAGTGTCCTCTATATTGCTTGTTTAAAGTTGCAAACATGACTTACAGCTTTTTACAATTACTTTTTTCATGGCATTGTTTAAGTTGGCAAGCTTGCATATTCTTTGCATTTACAGATGCAAAGAATATGCAGAGTGGTACTTGATGCTTAAACGTCTTAACTTAATTCCTGACCTTTCTGCAGACAATAAACTGCACACATTTGAATGTTTACCTGTCGGGTGACTTTAAAAGGCTTTTGTGGATAAAATATTTGAATGTATTGTTTTGCTCCCTCTTCATAATATTTTATTGGCCTAAATTGATCTTTTACACAAACTTTCAATAAAATAGACTGAAGTTTATGGTTGTAAAGTGAATAAATTAGAAAAAGTTCTAGAGTTATGAAAATTTTAGCAAGGAGCTTTAGTGTTAAGGTTGGACCTTGGAAAGCCATAAAGGACTAGTTGGTAAATAAATGCAGTAAAACTGAGTAAATTGTATGTTTTTAAAATTATTTCCTTTGTGGATAAGGAAGCAAAATGATAATGTATGAACCCAGTCAGTGCTGAAAACAAGACCTTCATAATTGCTCTGTGTAAGCTCTGCCTTTTGCATTAAAATAACAGTATGACTGCTGTCCTGTGGAAAAGCAGAACCAGATTCATGCATGTATTTTATACAATAATTAGTCTTTCTGGCTCTTCCTTTTGTGACAATATAATTATTACCTTTAAAACTCTCCTCAATCCTCTTTTCCACATCTCCTGAGAACCTGAAATGGTTAGATATTTTTCCTTGCATTCTCTTTGCTCCTTCCTCGGCTCTTTGACTGACATACATAACAGGAGAGAGATTAAAGTTTTTTATTGTGTTTGTGTGCGTGCATGTGTGTGTGTGTGTGATTTAAGGTGTATTGTAATCTTTTTTTGTTGAAGTGCGTGTAGACCAGTCCAGTGAACCAACTGGCTTGAATTCATTTTGAAAAATCCAAATTTTATTATACTTGTCATGATTATGTTTAAAGAACTGAATGAGCTTTTTTTATGAATTCATTGATGTGTAATGTGAGCATGGAAAGACCATCAAAACTCAAAAAATGTAACTACAAATTGTCGGCTTTGTAAAGCATTAGGGAAACTTGTGTTATAAAAAACGTGTGATGATTATTTGATGCGGGACATTTCCACTTTAATCTGTGTGGCATCAGAATATACCGGGATCTCTTTAATTGGGTAAACCGTACTATAGACTTTAATATGTGACTGTTGCCTGGATACAATATGGTGTGTGCTTTTAAAAATCAATCTAACAATTTCCTAGAAGTAATTTTCACCCGTCATGATGGTCATCTAGTCTAGTCTAGATTCAATTTCTTGGTGGAAACTTCTTATTTCTCTGTCAAATTATTTAAATATTATTTAAATAAATATATGAAGCTGTGTTGGTTGTGTTAAAAGTGATAGAATCATGCCAGGGGAACGTGTTTTGTTTCAAACTTACTGACAGTGTTTATTACTCCTTCAGAAATATTTAAGGGCATTTTTTAAATGATCTTTTGCATGTTTCTTTGTTTAAAATATAGTTTGATGTGACAAGAGCAATAGATATAGGAATCCCTGCTGTGAAATTGTCCACCTTATTCACACAAAGCTTCGTTTCTTTGTTTTTGTAGAACAACAAACTCAGTGTTCTCATATTCAGCTGCGGATCAATTAACCCATAAAATACCACAGCTTATTAAATCACAATTTTCCCCTCAGGCCATTCTACAGTGTCTGGCTGTTAGTTATCTTAATAAGGCCCCAACTGAACTCCTCTGCCCCAACCCTGGGCCTCTGATAAACTGGTGGCCGACGGTCACTTCCACTCTGACTCACATTCAACTCAGCCGTCTCAGTATTCTGCAGCACCATGTGCAAACACTGGAGATGGAAGGCAGCTTTCCTTTGCTGTACCTTCTTCAAACTTTACTTTTTTTAACTGGTTAACTGCTCACCTTTTCTTCTATACAATTTAAAGTTGATATGGGAATGATGTTCCTAATTCGCAATCAATATTACTTCTTTTGTGTCGCACTGAAAAACACTTACAAATGTACAAAAGGAGAATAGTTTTTCTTCATTTTCGGAACCAAATGGAAAGAGAAAGCTGCAAAGTAAAGTGAAACTGTCTGAAGCTGAATCTTTTTTTTTTCCACTCTGTTCTTGTACTCTGCCAGATCCTGTCCAAGTTTCCTTCATTTTCACTTTGTTGAATTAGGATAATTAACTCTCCTGACACTCTATGCAAAGCAATCAAATATCTGCTTTGGCACTATATGAATTAGCTTAAAAGTCTGATTCACTGGTCTCTGCCCTCTTTCTCTCTCTCACACCACACCTCCACAATGCCCCCCAACTCCTCCCCTCCCAAAGGTTGGCATTTATCCCCAATTCTAATTAGTTGGTCTGCAGAATTGATGTATGATGTTCTTATCTAAATCAGACAGAAAAGAGAAAATCTCCACTGGATGACTGGCAGAAAGACACCCAAAGAGATATATATATATATTCATAAGGCAAACAAAAGGGGATACCTACAGCTGGCATATGTCCAAACGCCCAAACTTCTCAGATAAGCAGCATGAATTGAGTTATTTACAGATTTTGAAAGTGTGGATTCCAAGCTTTCTAATGATGCCAAACAAATAGAAAAACAAAGATGAAGAAGATATGTTCATTTGAATGCTAAGATTCTGCAAACAAGCTTTGTGAAAAAAACAGTCTTCAAAGGTTGTCCCCTTACCTGATGAGCTCCCTGGGGATCTTAACAAAGGCTGCTCATTTACATTATTTACCCCAGTCCCCAGTATTAACTGTGAGCAAGTAGGATTGAGAATTTGGCAGATAAAAGGAACCATTAGTCTGGTTTGTCTTGTTTTAGATATATACATTTTTTAGAAGTTTCAGCATTTGTCCCATTTTCCAATAATGGTGTGAGCTTCTGTCTTGTGAACCTTTGTCATGGACTCATCTGTGAACCCTAAACTTTAGTGAAATTTAACCATGCCTTAATAAATACAATAAGCACCAATAATAGTTTCATTTCTTGCATTGCCAATAAAGGTGATTCTGTTTGCATGTACACTGAGTTTTGCTGATTAAAACTGTCATATACCACTATAGGCTAAAGTTTTTAAATAATCAAAATGGCCTTTTGTTGTTCCTTATTCCATAACATTTTATGAAATAAGCCATAGCCATTTTTTTAATGGTTGTGTGTTGTGCTTGAACTCTAAAAGTAACTGCAACAAAAGTAGGTTAGTACTGAAGGTGTCAGATTAATTAAATATCCATGTTGCATCAGACTTTCTCAGCAAACAAACATTCGTATTTACACACTTAAATGCTTTTTGTTACTGGCTTTCAATCTGTCCAATACAAAGCAAGAAAAAAAAAAGATCAAAATATATGTTTATAATTGGCTTACAGAGTTAACATATAGATGCTGTTTTTCTACTGTCCTCAGTTGACAACAAGTATTCTCTTGTTTTATACAGTTATTTATGTTCTTGTTTTGGCCCCAGACTTCTTGACTTAGCGATGTGACATTGGGTCATTCTGTTCCTGACATACATTACAGAGCCAACAACATGTTTCTGAGGTCGTTGGCTGGACTTTGAAATTCCATCCACTCCCACAGTAACCAGTGGTGGGAGCAGGAACGGCTGGTGTTCATCTTTATTGCACTGGCTGCTGTATAAGAAGCCAGCACCTCTTTTTGACCGTGGAAATAAGAAATGTGTAAAAAGAAATAGTCCAACAAGTTGATGTTGTTCTGGTTAGGTAGCAGAGGGCTTAAAGACTGCGGAAATTATGCAGCCAGTGAAGAAGAGTCCATCCTTGAGATTGAAAAAGATTTGTTTTGGTTTGCAAAATGTTGCATAGCCGTAATAGCTGTAATAGTACTGAATATGCACATGTTTTAGGAATTTTAGCATAAGGTTCTTAGTGGTTTTAGTCTATTTGGTACTTGGTGTTGCTGATTGGGGACTAACTACAAAATTATGGATTTTGGTACAAGTCAATATGTTTGATTGCATTAGAAAAAAAAAGTGTTTTTGGTTGTCCAACAGACACCAGACTTTTAAAATGAACCAAGCTACAAAAAAAACATCTGGTAGTTTGGTGTATTGTTTTCAAACTTACATTGCTAGAAAATAAATCTTTATCATGTTTTTGATGTTAACTGTAATAGTGGAGAACTGAGCAGGAAAAGATTAGCAACATACCTTGCATAGGAAGGCAAGAAACCCCTTGACTCTCACACAGTACAAAAGTAGTTTCGTTGGCTGCCAGATAAGCTAAGTAATAACAGTTCCATCTCAGCTAATTTTAGCTCTGTATTGAATGTGTCACCACTGGTATTCACTGCAACATTTCTGGCTGAGTTTGGCTGGGTATTCTGCATGCCTGCTTTTTCCATCTTAGTTTTCACATTCTGATTTAATATATATAATTTTTTTCCAGTCTTAATTTTTTTTGGTTTATTACACTACCTTAATATTGGAATCATTACATTTCTCTGTTTCTTTTTGTGTATAGTAGGTCTTTACTCAAATGTTTTTGCATATGACTATAGTTAATGCATATCATGTAGGATTTCTACAACTCAAGGAATTTCTTTTTAGTTTAATACCAAACACTTGATAGAAATAAATGTCACCTTAAGCCTTTTACAAATATTGGATGTGTTCACTTGTTTCTTCTGCAGTGTTTTTACCATCAATTTAAGAACTAATGACAACTGTGACACCATTTAGCGTCCACTGACTCAGTTTAAGATCACATTTTTAATGGCCTCTCGCGAGTCAAGCTTGCCTGATGGAAATATGGCCATCTGCACCTGCCTACCATTGTCTGTCAAGACACACTGCAGATATTCACTGCTCTGAATGCTTGGGTCTACTACAGCTTAAGTACTGCCACTTAGGCTTACTGCAGCTCTCATTGTAAAATGTAATAGCTACAGAGAAAATCTACTGAATCCTCAGCTTCTATTCTAAGTACATAGTTTGACTATATGTGTTATTTGAAGTTTTTTTTTTTTTTTTTTTTTTTTTAAGATTTGTGCAATTTTGCAGTGCAGTGAATCCTCAGTATTTGTGGGGATTAGGGACCGCAGCCTTCCACAAATAACTAAAGCCACCAAATACCTGAGACGCCCCCTAAAATTGCTTATGCCTAATTTATTTGTTCAAACACCAAATATACCTTAATGCATTAATACGCAAAGTGGACAGTTTGTGTATTAAGGGAACTGGAAACTTGTATTGAGGGAACTGGAAAATTGTTCCTTCCTATGAGGCTAAATTGAAAACTCTATGAGTGATAAACTGGTCCGCCTGAGTCAAAAATTATTTCAGTTTGGTTGACGAAGATGTTTAAGCAGCTCATATTAAAACAAGTGGATAAGGATGGAAATGTTGGGTAACTTGTTGTAGCAAAGGTTTTTATAGACTACTTGAATTATGTTAATTTCTCTTGTTTGCAGCAACTAAAAATACACAAAAAGATTTCTACATGTGCAGACCTTTCACCTCACTGTTGATGGTTAAAAAGCTAACATTATGCTTCTTGAAGTTGACCCTGAAAGTTTCACAGAACTTTGCTCCATCTCTTCACTTAGAATATTTTTTTATTTTTTATTCTTTTGTATATTTTATTTCAAGTTCAAAGCTAAGCTGCTATTTTAGGCTACAGTCTGGACTCTGGCTTGGTCTGCCCAAATTCTTGAGAGTGTTTTCCCAAACCACTTTTCATGGCAGTTGGTTTGTGCTCTTTTTAGAATGCATAGGTTTCTGGAAACCCTTATGTCAGTTTTCTCTTCTGTTTTTTATTCTTCTTCATAGCTTGTCTTTCTCTGTGGTAAATGAATTTTGCTAACTTTTTAAACATAACAAAAAGTTGTTGCACCTAGATGTAATTCTTACAACTAAGTGTGCATGTGAGACTTGTGAAATACTTTTTGATCTTATGCTTTACTGTAAAAAACATCATGAGACATGTTTTTTTTTGGGGGGGGGGGGGGGTGAAGATTTGTCAAAGAAACAAATCTGCCTTTAATTCATGCATCCGTTGTTTATTGAGAAGCCAATGCCTCAATTATGTTCAAAACAAAAACACAAACTTTGATGTTGAATTAGCAGCTTTTTGTTAAAATCTTGTTTAAAAGGGTGTTTTTTTTGTTTTCTTTTTTAAAAAAGGGAAATCTAGTTTATCCACTCCATGTTGTACACTGCTGCAGTTGTTATTGGCCAGGAGCAGCCCACACTCAGAAGCCCTATCAATATACAAATAGGACAAATAACATTGCATGCTCAGACTTATTCCAAAGGTCAGTGTAGAGTTACTATGTTTTTGGACTGTGAGTCCACAAAGTTTACAGATACATGCATATGGGGGGTGGGGGGGAGGTGCAAATTCCACGCAGGAAAACCCAGTTTCAAATTTAAGACCTTTTTTGGTGAGATCACGGGTCTACATAGGGAGATGAATACAAATGCAGAGCACACTTTTTTTTATTTATTTTTGTAAAAAAAAACAAATCCGTTGTGATTGTGTGAGTGAATTATTGTTTGACCTATGTTAACCTGCAATGGACGGGCAAAATATTCTCCCTGCTCAATGACCAAAGAAGTTCCATCTTCATTTAATCTGATCTGAGGATGTAGGATTGGTGTCACCAGTGGAAATACACTGTCACAAACTGATAGGTGGTGTTGACTGTGATAATCTTTTGTGATATATTCAACTTTAGGCAAAGATTTAAGCATTCCAGTTTCTTTTTTTCATTCTTATTTCCATATTTTTGCCTAGTGCAATGAGATTGAGTAGATAAATATTGAATGACTTCAGTGCAGAAATAAGAAGCAGTTGCCTTTCTCATGGTACAAACATAAGGGTGCTGGCACAGGAACTAATGGACAGAAGCTCATTTCCATGAAGTATTATGTATGCAAGTTGACAGCTACTTCAAAAAGTGTTGACATTAGTTGCTGGCTGCTTGATACATGCTCCCAGTCTACACTTGCCATATTAGTAGGAATTTGTCTAGAGATGCCTCTTTCTGTTTAAAATGTTTCTTTTGCTCAGTTTAATTGAGTCATGTAAATAATTAAGAAGAATTCGAGATCATGAACATAATAAAAAATAATTATTATAATTTAAGTGCAAAATGATGACAAGAAAAATACTCATATAGAGCTGCACAGTATTTTTCCAATATGCTGGATATTAAAGTATAATTTGCAAACTTTTACTGTTTTATGCTTTGAGAAACCTATTCCTTTAACAAAACACTGAAAATAGGAGTTTCAAAATTGAAAAATCACAATTTTATATGAATTTTATGTTGCAAGAAGGTTTTTGATGAAAAAAAATCCTTTAAAGTCAGCGAGACAGGAAATTATTCCACAACCAAAGGAGGAACGGGAATAATCTTTTTAAATTATTCTTTGTGCATTTTAGTGGAAGTAATGTTTTTTTTTTCTTCTTCTTCCTTTTTTATAACATAATTCTCAGCTGTGAGTGGGTAGACAGAAACTAAGATCAGCGACAGAATGAGCATCTGGAACATTATTATTAAGGAATAATAGATTCAGACTCAATGATACTGAGCATTGTCTGAGGAGGAGTTACTGTCAGTTACAGTTTTTTCTCCTCAGTCTACTCCTTATATCATCAGATATGAGTTACTGTCTGAATTCCTATGATCAGTTTTAAAAAGATTTTTGGATAAGTTCATACTTGTCACTTTAAGATTAGAAAACTTTAAGTCATTTTTGACATTTTGTGCTAGTTAAGTCGATATATCGCTCCATTCAGAATGAGTTGATGTGACTGGACTTGAATGTTAATATACATTTACAAACTTTATTCTAAGATAATTGGCAAAATACATTATTTGTTCATTCGTAGAGCAGATCTAAAAATACATTTGCTGTACAACTGAAATATAAGCAACTGCAGCACAATGAGATAAAATTAACCGGATTATCAGTAAAACGTAAAGAGCTTTAAAAGAAAAAGAAAAAAAATATATACAATTTATTGAACCAGAATATCACAAACAGAGCAGAAAGGCTTTTTAAAGAGATTCAGAAATTATGAGCAATTCATAATCACATTTCACAACCCCACATTTTTATAGATAATTTTGGAACTGCGGAGGTTTATTTTTCAATGTAATAGTCACAGCACACAGCTGACTGACCGAAGACTTAGTCAGGTATCAGACTGTGACATAAACCTTAAAGCAAAAACTACCCATGCCTATTCTTACTGAATTGCACTGATCAACTCTTCCCACAGTTTTTCTATCTCATTGTAATTCACAGTCCTTTATTTGTGCAGTACATTGTTTGAGCATCCAGTGGGAAGAATACCTTCGATGAGTTACATGAAAGCAAGTCTAAAACCGAAAATGAACACAATTATCCTCCCAAACTGCTGAGGTAGGCTAATTGACACACAGCAGTAGGTGAAATGAAAGCTGTTTGGATTATGCAAAAAGCCGTTTTCCCCCTGCATTGTTGATTCAAGGATGTGATCCCAAGAGCTTTCAGCAACCTCATTATGTTTTCATTCAATTATTTTGTAAGAATTTCCTGATAATGTTTCTGTCCCCACCGGAGACACAAGTCGCTTAACGTTGAATACCTGCTTATTCCAGAAGTAACATAGTGACACTTGCAATTTGTTACTCCACAAATCTGCCAACATCACACATCATCGCTAAATTTAAGGTGATATCAAACATAACCACATAATGATATCTAAGTCAAAGAGATGGATCTTTTTAAAAATTGATTACAAAATTGTTTGAGATAAAAAAGATACAGTACACTCATTAATGTATAACTGGCTTGTGGGCTCTCACACACTCTGTTTAAACACAGGAAGCCCCCTTCTGCCTGCTCTTGTCCAGCGCTGTGACTCCTCTGCTTGCCCTCTGGCTGCTTGCCTCTTGTACTGTGCACGGAGAGCACTTCACACTTCCCCAGTGAAACCAGAGCCTTACCTTCAGCCTCCTGACTTGCCATGTCCTTTGGGCTATTTTTACTCAAGCAGAGGCTACAATTGCTGAACCCATACCACAGCCTGCTGAGCCAGAGCTGCACTGTGGTGGTGGTGGTGGTGTGTAGGTGTATCTGCATGGGTGTATGGCTGAACTAATTGTAACAAAATATGTCTATAGAATTGCTTCTAAAATGAATTTGCTTGTACTTAATTATAATATATATATATATATATATATATATATATATATATATATATATATATATATATATATATACACATTACAAGGATTTAGTTTCTGGTTTTGGTGATCATGAGATATAGTCTCATGAGAAACATAAAATACTTACGAATTAAAGATTTTAAAGGACCCTGAAGCATTTTTCAAATTATGTTATCATCCAAAAACTGAGTGTAGTCATATATTATGTAAGTATATCAATTAACTTACTTACATTGACTAAACAACATGCTGATCAGTCAGTCAAATGATCCTCTTTGATCAATTGTTGATCTCAAGATCAACAATTCAATTGAGAAAAATTGAACTGAGAGAGAAATTGACTGATCAGTTAATTTATTAATACCAACAATGAAATTGTTGGTATTAATGAACATAGTAAAGTGAAAATCTTGAATCAGCTAAAAGGTCACATGGAATGAGGATTCATCATTATTTGCCTCTGATCAGGTGGTCACAAAACTATAGCAACTTTTAGGTATAAGGCATGACTGAAACCTGTGGTCTCATTAAATCTATTTAAAGAATGTCAAGATGACCTGAAAGGGGATTTAAGTTGAGGACCAAGACCATCCTGTGCTGCCCCTCTAATCGCTTGGCAAGCTATTAGAGCTGGCTCACCCATGTATCACACTTTGTACTGGGGTTCTTTATCCCACCCTCCTGAAATTCATCCATATTCATCTTATTTCCTCACCAAACTGCCTCTTTTTTACAGCTCGGTTTTATTCCAACCATCTCATTAATTGATTTTTACAAACCTTTTCATCCTATTCATTCTACACATCTCTCTTTTATGGCCTCTTTGCTGCTGCTTGTACCCAAACCACAAGTGACAATTAAATTTGTTTTAACAACACTCCGTTCTTTCAATAGTCTTCTCTTGTTCCCTATTATGTCCATTGTGTGTATTGTTTGCAATTCGTACTTTTCTGTCTTCCAAAGGCACCATCTCAAGGGGTTTACCATGTCGTTTGCTGACTGTGTCAAACAGTTATTCAGCAGACCTCTCTTATCCTCTCTTCTCTTTGACTGAAACAGTGGACTCACATTGTTGTGGTGTGGTCCGTGCTAGTGAAATCAGATTAAGTCAATGAACGACTGTGTCTGTTCTCAAAGGGTAATTGATTGTTCAGCTGTGGAACACAAGCAAGAAGATAAAATCACAAAACAAAGTCAAACCAACAGTGGGGTGTTAAAAAGTGTTGTACTATGCAGGTACCTGCAGTGTGAAGTATATAGTGCTGTGAGAAAATATTTTCCCCACTTAAAGTTTTCTTATTTTTTGTCATAAATACACGTTTTATATCTTTAAACAGATTTTAATATTGGCAATAATAATAATAATAATAATAATAATAATAATAATAGTACTAAACTTCACTGTCCTTTGGCTTCAGATTGTGGTTAAAAACTCTCACAATATGTGATAAAACGGATTGTTACAACATAAAGTTTCAAACCAACAGCTATAGATCTCAATAATGCTCAACAGTTGAGTAGCATTATTGCACGTTGGAAAAAGTGGGTTTTATAAGTGATCTTGGTTGCATTTACTGCCCTGTTTTGCTTTCTAGATGGAAGCTTAAAAAAATCCCCAAATACAGGGGTGACTTAATTAACCCACAGTTTGTTGGGTCTTTTCATTTGTCTGCCTTTTATATACATCTCCCAGCAGATAGGCCAGTAGAACCTGAGTAAATACAAAAGGCACTCTTAAAAACAAGCTATCCAATTAACTTTGATCCCATGTGAAAAAGCAGTTTCTGTTAATTTCTGAATTATTTTATCATGATTACTGAACATCTAAAATCTTGCAGTGTTCATGATTTCACAATAAACTGGGCAAAAATTGCATCTGTGGGATGGTTCCAAGGCCAGAGTTACTGCCTTGGAACCACATTTGCCAATCTTGACGATCCCCGTGACTATTGGAGATATGCTATGCAGACTAACGAGGCAAAAGTGGATTGCTTTGGAAGGTGTGTGTCACAAAAAAATAAATAAATATATGGTTATGGTTGTATTGGGCTGCTTCAGGATGTCCAGCAGAAAGTCCTGAGGGAGATTATCCTAATGTGGCTGTTGGGAAACAATCTGTGGAGGCAGAAGGGCAAAACCTCCTCCACATCTATGTTTGTCGACCTAAAGCAGGATTATTCAACCCCAGTCTTCACTTCAGCACACCTGAATTAAATAATTAGAACTTGACTGAATACTGAGGAGTTAATCAAGCCATTTAATTCAGGTGTGTTGGACCAGGGACACATCTAAAAGTTGCTGGACACCAGGCCTTGAGGATTGGTGTTGAATATCCTGATTTAAAGCATTAAATGAGGCCATAAGATGCATAAAAAAAAAAAAAAACAGAAGACATTTGTCAGCCATCAAAGACTTACTGTCAGCACTCTATACTGCACATAGATCTGTATTTCCCCCTATGCTTGCTATGGTTTTCTCTGCTTTGGTTTTCCCATATGGATTTTAGCTTAACTGACTCTAAAGAGGTGTGAAGTGACTGCAGCCTTTTGGCACCTGTCCACTGGAGTGAATAATCTTGGGTGTAGAGTGTTGAGATGCTTGTTATTGCTCCTGTCCCTATGGTCTATGACTTCCCCAAGAGAACCAGCTGTGCTTGGCATTGTGCTGGTGTACCACTAAAGTGGATTACGTACCCTTTATGCTTCCAGCTGGTGCTCAAGGAATGTCCTCCTTCCAGAATTATAAGAAGGAGAAAATTAAGATAAAACCATCTACTTTTCATTATGTTTAAGTTGTTTTTACAAAAGAAACTGCAATGAGTCTGTTATGAGTGGTCAAAAATGGGTTTAGGGACTATTTAAAACAGCTCTTATGTGTGGTACTTTTTAGTTTGTAACAAACCTGAAGAATCCGTTTTGGGGGAAAAAACAAAAAAATCTTTATCGTTTCTTTTTTGCGGTGCTGCATCTTGCTCACTACCCAATTCTCCCTTCTCTGCTTTGGCTCTTTTACAGTGAAATACATCAAGGAAATGTCTGCATTTTTTAAAAGCTCCGGTTCCCCTGGAGCAAACCTCCCTTGGGATTCTCCCCCCTCTACACCTCAGAGGACCAATGAGGTCTTCCCCGCCGAGGTGAATGGGCCTCGCATCATCCCACTGAAGATGTGCCAGGTGTCACGGAAAGAGTGCCCCCCAGACACAGAGAACAGGTACTACAGGTTAAACATCTATCAGTTAAATGTCATGTTTAATTCAGTTAATATATTTCTCAGAACCAAGCTGAGGCTGACTGACAAGTTACAAATTACTTTGAAAGATTATCGCAACAGGGATTTTTTTTTTCATGTCTTACTTTGATATTCTCTTTAATATGTGAAACTTCCTCTTCAGCCTGAAGCTTTGCTCTCTTTGAGGTTTTTCTTGTTTTTTTTTAACAGACCCTTTTTTTCCATTTTTTTTCCCTCCCTCCCCCGCCTCCTTTAATCACACTTGCCAGGTATTTCGAGGTGATTTCATCCAACAGAAAGAACTCAATGTTCCTGCGGGCAAAAGACCCAGCCATGGCTCAGTCGTGGTACAATGCCATCCAAGCTGCTGCTGCCAGCCTTTTACCACAAGTGAAGGAGGAGATGAAGAGCATGCAACCTGGCATGGATGTCAAACATTTGGGCTGGCTTACAGAGCAGGTACGGAGGGATACTGGGGTACATGGGAAAAAGAGTCAAAGGACTTGCTCTTCTTTTCTAAGTCTTTTAATTGTATTTTTTTTTGTACTCAGTTACCCTTTTTACTCTCTAGTTCCAGTTTTCTCGATATAGTTGTTATTTGTGGAAAACTCTTAGATTTTCCACATTTTAGACAAGCTAGCAAAAAAATGTAAGACTTATCTTAAAGTCTTAAATTAGAAGATATAGTCAGTCTTAAATTTTAAGATAAGTTTAAACATTTCGAAAACTTGATGTTTTCATCAAATGTCATAAATATAGTGCCTTTTAAGAGTAATTAAATTCCTTCAGGTTATTCACAATAATGTAAATAATGAAATGTCCCTCAGCTCTGATACTGTAACGCCATTCACATGTGGCAAAGACAAAACTGGTTACATAACCAGATTAGCAGTGTTGTTTTTTTTGTTTGTTTTTTTTTGTTTTTTTTAAAACAGCTTGTTGATGGCATCGTTTACCATTTAAAGAGTTTACTGAGGCGGTTGGTTCACCTACAGCTCCTCCACGACCTCACACCCCTGCAGCTGATCAAAATAGATCTAATAGAAAAGAACTTGGTGTCCCCGGATAGTGTGAACTTAACCCTCGGTGCTGAATCTGCCATCCAAGTAATTTTGATGCACCGTTTTTTCACAGAGAAGCGCGTCTGTTGGGTTGCCTGCACAATTAACCACAATATGCATTTTAAAATTAACTTTTGTAATTTAGTAGTAATGCCACTACTGGAACCAATATTCACTACAGGAGTTAATAGCAGAAGATATTTTAATTTAAAAATACATGCAGCCCTAGGTTTCCACAGCCCCGCAAATCTGTCAAATATTTAGTCTCCTTTCTGGGTGTTACTTGGAAATGGTGATTCGTGAGTCAGATATGTCACACGGATCAACATCTGCAACTAAGTTCTGTGATGTTTAAAAAAAAATAGAAGGTAGTAAAAGTGGTTTTAATAGGTGTTCAGTTTAACTTAAGGATTACAGTATGTACCATGAAAGAGTGATGGGCATTTAATTTCATTCTGATATAAATGTCTGTGTGTGCAGATGTCCCAGGGTCCAGAGAAACCTCTTTTTGCAGTGTTGACAGAGAAGGACCTGCTTCTGTATTCCTCCTTTCCTGAGAGCAAAGAGAGCCTAAGGAACCCCTCCAAGAGTCACACCCTCATCACAACCAGGTTAAAAACCGAATTGCTTTACATCAGAGGTGCCCAGAGTGCATCCTGGGGGCTACTCGGGACTCTTAGTTCAAATTTGGTGCCCTTATGCAGTTGTTTGGTGGAGATGGAGACATATTTTTAATTCATAGGGTGAAATTTAAATTTTCTATTTAAGCACATATTTAAATAGAAAATGCTGGGTCCATCAGACTGTTTGTCTTTTATTAACCACATGTCTTTCATTTTAATGACATAGTAAATGGAGCCACAGACATCCAGCAGCTTTTACTCAACAACAGATTTGGGTACACTAATTGGGTGCAGCAGAGGTTTCTGAGCCAAGACCAGTATCCCACTCAATTTTAGAGAACAGAGTTGTTGTTTTTTTATGTTTCAGATCTTCAATAATTTCCCCTTCACTTGCTGATTCTGGCCCATGTGGCAGAAACCTTAGAATTCTCTTCTCTTCATACATCGCACACATCAAATTCTCACTTTTCAAGCTTTGTGCCTCGCCCTGATCAGTTTGTTTTTTCTCCACTGGTTTGTGAGCTCCTGCTCACTCTTTCCATAACTGAACCAATGAGCAGTTTGTGTCATAACTTCCATAGCTTTAGTTGGAAAACATTAGTCCTCATAGGAGCTATGAGTCATGTATGTTTCCCCCACTCTCTCTGCTGTGGATTCCGCACCTTGTTTTCCACATAGGTAGCAGTTCCATCTTTAGCCACAGCCTATCCTATAATTCCTAATTACAATCTTTTCAGCCACATTCTGGTGATATTTTCCTCTTTTCTCCCCAAAGGCTGGTGCACTCTGGTCCTGGAAAGAGTTCCTCTCTGTTGGACTCTGAGTTGTCATTCGGCTTGCGTTCAGGCACCAAGCAGGGCGTAGAGACTCATGTGTTCAGAGTGGACACGGCCAAGGAGTTGTCCACGTGGACTCATCTGTTGGTCGAGGGTTGCCACAATGCTGCAGAACTCATCAAGGAGGTCACAGCAGGTAAAAAGATCCAAAATACCTTATACACCAATGTCTGTTTTTACAGTTGCTAAGTAAAGAGCAGTCGCTGATCTCTTCTAAAGTAAAAGTATAAACACTGCTGTGGGTTTGAAATTCATTGATTTGGTTCTTACATTAACATATCACAGTTAAATTATATTTCTTACTTTGGTTAAGGTTTCATAAAGCATCCTCGCTGCTCTAGTCTAAGTATGATACTGACTTATTGAATGGAGCCCTAATGCACAGTCAGCACATTGCGTTCCATCACCAGATGGAGTAGTATCATTACACTGCCATCTGGTGGTAACATTAGGTGGTACAGAAAGCCTTAAGACATGGATTTTCAATTAATCTGTAAATTCATGTTTACATCAGGTAAAATTTAGAAAAATTCTGATTTCATGGGAGTAAAAAACTTGAATGCTTCTTTTGTCATGTCACCACATTAAGGCGTCACAGTCAAAAAAGACTACTAGAAAGATTTAAATCTCTGTCCAGTAGCAACATTCCCTCGACTTGGTCAGATTTTAAACCACCTTTTTGTGTGTGTGCAGCCTGTAGTTGGAATGGAAAAGAGTGCATGCTGGGAGTGCACATCGACAACGGCTTCACGCTATTCACAGATGAAATGGGTGTCAGGAAAAATATTCTCCTCCAGCAGCCTTTCGAGCGCCTCCGAATGTCCTCAGATGATGGAGTCCGTATGATGTTCCTCGACTTTGGAGGCCCAGAGGCTGAAATTGTAAGAAACACTTTATAGGTTGTGTTAAATAATTACTAACAAAAAAATGTTCTGTGTGTGGGAGGATATACTGAATGTGTCGAACATGAAAGCAGGACTGTGATTGGGGACAGTCTGCTGAATTGATTAACACAGACATGGAAAAGTTGTGCATGTCAAATTAATTGTCCTTTTGTGTGCAAGGAAGCAACAAGGTTAATAAAAAAAACATACAAGAAGAGACAGATTCTTTTTGTAAAATATATCTGAAAATTAATCATAATCACTCAGAAAAATATGTCAGGTCTTAGTAAGTTCTCCAACTAATGTATTCACAAGCATTTAGGATACGTATATAAGAAGAAACATCTTGCTTGAATAAAAATATCTACAATGAGAGTAACAACTAAAAGTTTAAAGCTGTTTACAAGGATTTAAGTTTCTTTGCTCAGTCAGCAGAGATTCTAAAGAAGATAAATTATCTCCAAACTCTCAACAAACTGCACCAAAGAGCATGTTGGAGTCATCAAATCACCATCACAACTATAAGATCTGTTCTATATCTAAGAGCCTTGTCACCAGTCCATCAGAGAAACACACATACAAACAACCAACCATACACACACACACACACCATTTTTAGAGCTCAATTAATCTAACAGTCATGTGTTTGGACTGTGGAAGGAAGCTACGTAACTTGGAGAGAACCCACTCCAGGGTGGTATTTCAAACCAGGGCCTACTGGCTCCATTGCTACCAAGTGCACCACTGTGCAGCCACATCAACACAGAAATAGTCATCAGAAAAAAAGAGGAGTTAGTTAAAAAGAAACAAGCAAAAGAGAAGACCCAAGATTCTGGACGATCCAGAGAGGTTGCTGACTACATAGACTTTTAACTTGCTTTTACCAAGGGTGCCAATAACAACGGAGAGATCATAAATTAAGTTTAGCGGTGACTTTAAACATACATTTTTTTTTGTTTTGTTTTTTGGTAGCAAGGTCATCATGTAGTAGATGGATAAAGGATCAGTGTTAACCATTGTATTTTATGAAGTCCTATAAAGAGCTATCGATATACAAACGTCCTGATTCATTCTCATTTCTCTCTGCTCTTAGAAACTGGACCTTCGCTGCTGCCCAAAGACCTTAGTGTTCATCATCCACTCTTTCCTTTCTGCTAAGGTCAAGCGACTTGGCCTCCTGGCATGATAAAGGCCAGCTATCCATAACATCAAAATAGGAATATTCAGTGAAACACACACCAGCCCCAGAAGACCTTCAACAAAAGAGCCGGGGAAGTGAAGCTGATAGGCTCATTTTTCAGCCGTTAAAAAGCCTTATCGTTTTTGGTCAGGCTCTCTCGTCTTTTTTTTTTTTTTTTTAAAAAAGAAAAAAATGAAGAGAAAACTGGAACACTGATGGACATTTTTTTTTTATTTGTAGTTAGATAAAAGATGTTTTTACATATACTTAAGGTCACCAATCATTTAAGGGGTCTGTATCTGTCAAACCTGTCTAAGTAGGTCAGGCCACTTCATGATGAGGAAACTGTAAGAATGTGACAGCCTGTTTCTTAATGTTTTTAAGCTTACAGTCGCAACCATTTTTACTTTAGTTTGATTTTATGAGTCACAGCAGGCTTTTGTCATAAGCATCTTTTCATCTTTCAATCTCTGCTTCATGAACATCTTGATTGATGTTGGACAAACATTTTTTTCAGCATCAGAGGAGTGACAGATTGACGTGGCTGATTGTAACGTGATCAATAGCCTGTGCTGAACAGAGCAGCTAAACCGACATGCGGTTTGCTCAAAGTTTTTCATCAACCTATTGGATTTAGTTGTCTTTTTTTTAGCAATGTGCTATGGCCTATCAAAAGAAATAAGTATATCTTTATAATGTTACAAGCTGAAAATCTAATTTCTTTTTTTAAATAAAAGAGATTGCAACCTTTAATCCCAGTGGTTAAAAAAAAAAATCTAATATTAATGCCACAGTAACTTTTATTTATATTCAAGAAAGACAGATTTTACGTCACATATTCAAAATTTATTTTATTAGTTCGAATTAAAAATATAAAAATGCGTTTACATCCTAAAGTGTGTGATTATTTTATTCATCAATGTTAAGTCTTTTTTGTAGTTTGAGGTCTTCTCTAATATCAAATATCTGAACATTAAACCCACATATAATAATATATGTTCTAAAACCTGTTTGCTCAAGAAATTTTATGTATTGTATATTATTTAAACAAAGGTGTGCCTTGCAAGGTTGTTTGTATATAAACATGTAATAAACTTTGTTAACTTTTATTTATCGATGCATTTGCCTTTGTAATTTACAGGCCTCTACTCTTTTTGTAGATTCTTACAAAATAATTCTTACATGCTGACTATTGTATTTTGTCACATTACATCCACAATCTTCAAATGTGTTTTATTTGGATTTTATCGAACCATCACACATTAGCACATAACTGTGAAGTGGAAGAAAGAAAAGTGGTGTAAAGTGTGTTTTTTGGGGGCGTGGAGTTTATGTCTCCAAAACCTTTTTACAACTGACTTATAGTCTGCTAGATTTTCTCTACAAAGCAACTCAAGCTTAATCAGATTGGATGGAGACCTTCTAGGAATGTCAATTTTCTAATGTCTCTATAACTGTTCTCCTAGATCTAGGTCTGGAGTATGACTGGGCCTTTCCAACCAGACAATATGCTTTGATGTGAACCTTTCCATTGCAGTTCTTACTGCATGTTTAGGGTCATTATTCTGCCAGAAGGTAACTCTCCGCTAAAGTCTCAAGTCTTTTGCGGCTTCAAACACAGTTTCTTTCAGAATCGTACTGAATTTTTGCTCCATTTGTCATACCATTAACTCTAAAAGATATGCCCATACCATGATCCTGCCACCACCATGTTGGTTGTTTCAGGGTGATATGCGGTGTTCCAACATGCACAGCCTTCTGCATTCAGGCCAAAAAGAGATTATCACCTAAAATCCCCTAAGACACACTGAACTTTGTGGTTCCATTATGCCAAAATGTGAAGATATATGAAGGGTATGAAAACATTTTAAAGGTACTATAGAAGTGAGTTTTTACATCAAAATATTTCAATCAGGTTCTCTGGTGGTGCTTCAAGCAGCGGATCTTGATGCCTGCTGTCTTTATTTAATAGTCCCAGTTGGTGCTCCGTTCATTTCATTAAAGTCCAGACAGATCTGTAGAATGGACAGAGCACAGCAATGATGACTGTGATGATGTGATGCTTAAGTCAGCAGGGATGGTAATTGGAACAGTTAGACCTGCTGCTAGCCAGTGGAAAAAGGAGCAAACAAAGACTATGCTCTCATGTGCTTTTTATTGTCATTAAGCAGTGTTATCAGCAAGGACCAGATGCTGTGTCAGCCTTTGTGTGTGCTTAAAAAAAGAAAAGAAAACAAACAAACAAAAAAACGCCTGTTTCCGTTTGTGTGTGCCACAACAGCAAATACGAGCAGGGTAGTCTAGTAATATCAGCACAAGCTGGATAACAAATCAGATACAGTGTTCATATTTGATCATGTCCCCTCTTCATTTCTCCCCCACCCTCTTGTTGAAATGTTGCCATAGTAACAGCAAGGCACACTCATCCTCACGGCATCCGTCTCTTTTTCACTGAACTATGGTTTTGCTGTTGAAATTGCCAATCAGCCCCTCAGCTTCACTTGGTATGAGGGGAGGAGACAGTGTGAATATATTTTGATTAACAGGAGTGGAAGGGTACTTTGGACGGAGACGAAGGGAAGAAAAATATAGCAAAATATGATGTTCATTGGGGGAGAAGGAGGAAAGATGTTGCATGAAATTGCACAAATGCTGGGACTGTTTTTTTTTTTTTTTTTGAACTCTGGGAAGCTAATAATATATTTCTAAATAAGACTGAGAACATATATTTTCTAATTGGCAATGAGACTTTAAACAAAACCTCTGCATGAAAAAACCTCACATGCAGACAGAAATTTTAAAAATATGTTTATAGGCTGAATATAATATTGTCAATATTTAGCAATAATGTAAAGCATCCATGTGTCTTATGACCTTGCATTGCCTTTTGTTGTTCAACCCATTTATTGTTTCAAAGTGTGGCATATTGTTCCCATGGAATTGTCATTGAGATTAGATATTCATTGTTAATGTTATGGTTATATAAATGTGTTCAATAAGAACATTCGCCTATCCAGTAGCTTGCAACCACCAGCCTGTAAATATATGTGCGAAAAGGTGAATGACTGGATGTAGTGTAGTCACCATGTCTTAAACCTAAATTGAACATATCCTCAAACAGATACAAAGACATAAACGTGTATAACAGATCACTGTAAAAGAACCACCAAAGCATTCAAAAATGTAAATAAATTTAAATAAAATCTCAAGAAATGAATGAGCAAATAAAGTGTCAAGTACACAGTGTAAGCAGTGTAAAGTGCACTCTATTGTAAAAGAGACTGAGGCAACAACTGAGACTGTTTTTAGTTCTCAGAGAAAGAATCTGCCCCTCAAAGTTCTCTGTAATATTCTGACTTCTGTCAACACTTATGGTTTATTTTCATAATTATGCTTCTAAGATCCACTTTTTGTTTTCCTGGGGTCAGATTAGACAATTTCATTATATCAGCTGTAACTTATTATGTTTATGAACAAAATATCCTTGATCTCTTTAACTCATGAAAGTCTGATCAAAGTCTGCTGTATTTGCAGATCTTTCGCTTTTCTTCTGAGCTTATTGGACACGTCTCACGCCAAAACATGTTCGTCTCTGGGATGTAGAACTGACTCCTGATATAACTGTGATATAATCTTCAGTTATTTGAAGATTGTTCCCAAGGATTAATCACAGCTCCTAGGGCTGGACAGTAAATCAATAACAATATATATTGTACTAGACATATGATCACTACAAATAGTGATGGAATATTCAATATTCAATATGTAGAATATTCACTGAACTCCGATCCAGAACCATGCAACACTCTGGTAGATGTAAGCAGCGGAAAGGATTTAGTTGTTCAAACTTTCACATGAGCTAAGCGAGATGGGTGGCATCAACTGCCTCACACGCTGTCTGGTTACCTAGCAACAACCGATGGAAAACTTGCACCTCAGCAGATTCAGGTTTCACCACCGTTTCTCATAACTGCTTAAAAATAAACAAAGACATAGATTGAAAACTAAATATTGTGAAGTTTTCTATCAGAAGCTTCCAAAGCTTGAATTGAAATGAAGTGAAAAGAATCTCTCAGATCCTTTCACATATTTTTTTTTCTTATTTTGGTATTTGAAATAATTTTAATAATCCCAATTTATTAAAAACTGGAAAGGTTTTAGACTGACCTAATATCAGACAGTGCAGTGTGAAAAGAAAATAAAGCTTGTGTGTACTTTGATAACACTTGGGTTATTCACCCAAAATTTACAGATTGGAAATTACATGACATGATATCCACATTTTTTTGTTGTTGTTGTTAAGTTTTGTTGTTGTTTTACTCTTAATCTTATTCTAAAAACATCAAGCATACCAAAACAGTTAAGCCAAAACCGCTTAACTGTTTTTTTTTCTAAGACAATTAAGCAGTTCATTTTCACTACTAACATTTTCTAATTAATTAAATATAATTAATATAAATGTGAAGCCCTTTTCAGCAGTTTAAATAAGTAAGACATGAACAAAAAAGATCTGTTAATGGCTAAAACAAATGTGACTATTTCACCAAACTTGTGTGGGCAGGATATTCATAACACTCTGCATAACTGCAAACTTCAGCATTTAAACTTCATTTAGGACGAGTGGGATAAAATGTCTCCACAGAGTAATCTCATGCAGTCGACAACATAAGTTATGTCCCCATAAATGCAGTTCCACAAGCTATAAAATCACGGGGACAAAGCCTTTTGTTTTGTTGTGATAGAAAAAGTGCACAATTTGTAAGCATTTAGTCGTCTAATTCACGCTGAAAACCCATTCATGTGTAGCGTAGATTTTTAGTAAGCACCCATTCATATAATCCACGTTTTTTTATGTTTAGATATGTAAAGTTTACATCAACTGAAGCATCGTGACCATACAATAGACCGAACTGGTGCATCACATTATGTTTAAAGCTGGCAGGTGGCAGTAGAGTATCAGGTATGGGAGGAAAAGTGCTGCTGCTGTGTTTTACAGACAGTAGGGGTCTCTGTGTCTCCACAATGATTTTTTTTTTTTAAAACAGTGGTGGTGTTGAAAAGAGAAAAGAGACTGAGAACATTACAGCGTTGATTGGTTCTGACTAAATCCCGAGCAGGACATCCCACAATATCCCTAACTGTACCCCGCCTTCCCAACACCCTCTCCACAAACACAAAAGAACAAGAGAAAGGAAAGAGGACAAGAGATTAATACCAAGGCTCTCTCAGAGCAATTCATATTCCAACTGGAGAAGCATGTTATCTATTTTCTCACACTCATCCATTGTGCTCCTTTTCCGGAGAGGCATTCGAGCCGAAGCAGGATTCAACATGAATCAAATGGGACCTTTAAGGAACCGCACAATGGTGACAACACTTAGTACAATGAGAAAACATTTCAGGCTCACACAGAATCCACAGGAACAAACTGCAATCACTCCTGTATCACTTTCTCAATAGAACCATGTCAAATCTGTACAGAAGGGATGGGCTGAGGCTGCTGCTGAGTCCTGTGTCATTGGAAAGTCATTCTTCCAAGCTTAATCAATCTAGGTTGTTTGATTCAATTCAAACTCCCTCCTAGGCAGAAGAGGGGAGAGGAAAAGCAAAGCAGAAAATGAGAGTCGACTTGAGCCGACTCTCTAACTTTGACAAGGATTCTCACCATCTTTTGTCTACTTTCGTTCTCACTTTTTCTCTCATCGTCTGCCTGCAGGCAGGAATTATAGCTGCTCATTTCATGCTAAGCCATAGTTTGATTTATTTATTTATTTTCCAGTCACCACTATTTTTTTTTTTTAAATGTTATTACTGCTGTATGTCTTAAAGACTAGGTTAAGGTTATTAAATATTCCAAAGCGAATAGTATTTCCTCTCAAGTAAGCTCCTTGGAAATATTCCATCAGGGTACCCTTTTATTCTTTCCAAATGTAGTTATGAATTTTAAAGTAGACTTGTATTACTTGGGGAGAGAGACGTGTGATCAGAATACAGAACAAAGACTACATTGGACTTTCTTCTTCTTGGAACATCGAAAAGGAGACAGGAGAGGATAAAGAGAGAAAGAAAGAAATTGTGTTTATTTTGGCTAATGACAACTATTCCTAATTTTTTTCCCTCTTTCTTCAGTTTACTGCAATTACATTTAACCAAATTGTCTTCACAGTCCTAAGTAAGTAAGCTGTAGTTTTGTTTTAAATATAGATTTACTTTACTCCGTAGCGATGCTGTTACAGTTTTTAATAGGCATTCAGATTCAGCACCATCAGCCATCCTTCCTCTCCCTGACTGATTTTTTTTTTATTTTTTAGTATTCATGAGCATATGCTACTGTGTGAAGTCCCCTGTCAATAAATATGCACAGTCTTAATTGTTCCCATCATAATTAGACTACAATTCTGTTCTTTTTGGCTCAGGTGTGTGTTAAAGCTCTTTCTTTTGTCTGCGGCTTGGCACCTCTAATGATTTCCATGACAATCGTTTGAGTGAGTGAGCAAGTGAGAAAGGGAGAGAGACAGAGAGCAAAAGAGAGAGAGAGGAGGTGAGAAACAGTTGCTGGAATAAAGCCCCTTTCTCAATCTGAATAGCTTATTAATAGAGCTGGTCCCGGGCAAACAGATGGCAGCTGCCAAAAAACAAACACAGAAATCACAGAAATGAAAAACCCTAATTCAATTAAGTGGGAAGCATTCCTCTCTGCAGTGGTTATTGAGCAGTTTCCTTTAATATTATAATCCATTTTTCAAAAGAAATAGATGAAAAATGGGCTTCCACCCCATCCCCTGAAAACTCTCCTGTATTTTTATCTGAGGCTGACAAGCAGGGAATGCAGAGGCCGCAGGCTGCATGTATGTGGATGTTGGGGGAAAAAGGGATTTAAGTCATTACATGGCTCATAATTAACAAATGTAATTAAACTTACTAATGAAGATTTAAAATGGAGCAGTAATGTGAATTAGTGTTTCAGATTAAAACAGTCCATATGGATAAGTGAGCTCAGTTCCGTAATAATTACATATTAGCAGAATATCTGTTATTATGACTGAAATCGGTAGTCTTTTCTGTAATTTCTATCTGTTTTTTTTTTTTAAATTAGATTTGCTCTAGTAACAAAAAGACAGTTTAATGGATTAAGAAAAAAAAAAAAAACCTAACTTATTGTTGTCTGTTCTGGTTAGTGTGCATATTTTGACAAGGCACATAAAAGTAATTCGGTTCACATTACTCGACATAGTGTAATGTTCCTGTTATGTATGCATTTCAGTGGGAGGGTTGGGATTCACCAGGGCTCAAGCTATGTGAAAAGAAGGAGAAGAAAATGTAAGGTTTATCGCAAATTAGTGTGTCATTCAGAGATCGATGGAGAAAAGATTCTTCGTCTTGGATAAAAACTCGGAATAACTTAATCTTCTTGTTCAGTGTTCAAAATAAACTTTGTGTATCGTTTAAAAACCTTGCAGAACCTTAATCATAAAATCGTATTAAGTTGTTTGAGACTTTAACTCAACAAATGCCTATGTCAAATCAAAAAGCAGAGCAGTGTAACAAATAATTTGAAAAAAGAAAATCAAGATTTTATTAGTTTTCATAACTGCCATAAATGGAACCTGTATTTTGACATACTTTATATGCCATAAAACACTATATTTAGATGAATCCATGATTTGGATTTAACTTTGAGCTTTACATCTCACTGTAAATACTAAAAGAAAATACTTGTTTCTTGTTAAAATCCAAACAAACAATACAAACTGTAACTTTACTAAACCCATTAGCCTCTTTCTCACAAGAAAAAGGCCAAAACAAAAATTATTCTCTCAGATGTCAGCCAAACCAAAATATATTGAAAAATGTTTAATAAAAACAAAACAAAACTAAAAAAATCTTATTCATCTTCTCATTTGCTCTTGCTGCAAATGATCGCCCAACCTGTCACACGCTGAGGGGATCCACTTCAACATTGACAAAACACAAGTAAAACACTTTCATCACATTCGCTCTTGCAACCTAGTTTTCACAGTGTAACCTTCATCAGGATTTGTATGGAGGCACCTGGAGCTCTCCGTGAATGACTTTCACCAGGATGATTTTTTTTTTTTTTTTTTCCAAATTTAATCCCAAGTTAGAATTCAATCCTCATTTTTCACTCGCTCCATGCCTTTGAAGTCAATTTCTCTAAAACCAGGGAGACTGATTGAAAACACTTTGGAGTGATAGAAAGTATCATTACTTAGAAGAGACACAGACAGGGATAAAACTAAACCAAAGAGAGGGAAAACACTCAGGTAGATTTGATTCTAATGAATGCAGATGCATCTGACGAAAATAAATGTCGCATGGGAGGGAAAAAGAAGACCTAAATAGAAGATGAGGGGCTTTAAAGATGAAGCAATTTATTGGATTTGAAATATGAAAATTACAATCATGCACCGAGCATTCTGGATTCTGCAGGTACATAAACACTGTAATTGATGAGGAAGGAAAACTACTTGAGCATGACATACCATGTGTCAGAAACAATGGAGCTCACAATGACCAAACAAGACAATCTTGTTTGTTTGCACTTTAACTTTGGGAGAGCTCAAACCTAAATCAGAAATGAAAGGTTTTATTTTTGTGATATTTGGCAAAGTAATAAGAAAATATGAAACAATTTTCAGAGAAAAATATGGTTGGAGTCTATCGGAGTAGGCTTGTCAGAAGTTCAATCTAGTTTATTCTCCCTAGATACTGCATCATTCTTTTATACAAAATGATGTTATATTTCTTTCTCCTTTTTAATTAGTTATTTTATGCTGTTTACCTACAAGGGGCTAAATATGAGATTTAGTCTCCATATTTATTCTGGCACATTTGCAAAAAAGTGGCAAAACTCATTATGATTAATGTGCATAATATGTTTTAATACATGAAAACAAAGGTAAAAAGGAACACTAACAATGACTAACAATGACTTTTCAACTATCAACTGTAAAGTGTGGAACAGGATGTTTCTCTCATCTCTAACTTGTGATGTATGGAAAGTTTCCCCATGTTCGTCTGCTGGAGATGGTCTTTTAGTTTCAGTAATCAAGAAATTGCTGCAGACGACCCAAGAGGTCAAAATCCTGATTGTACGTTCAAGTAGTCCCTTGTGTCTTACACCAGTTAGGAGCAGTCCTTGCCTCGATTTCCCATCCTGGCCCTTTTTTAGCAAAGACAATCTTCCCTGCTTTTCAGGAGAATAAAAAAAAGGGACAACGAAGGTTTTTTTTTTTACACGCAAACAATTGACAGATACTGTCCTTTTTAAAAGGGAGGTCAGGCTCTTTCTAGCAGACACTTGACAACATCATTTTTCATTGGCATGAGTGAGACATGTTGGTACTTTATCAAATTGCGAGCTCTTTTTCATATATTTTTTGTAGAAGTGTGGACCTTTCACACACTGGACAGTAATTACATTTTTCCATGTTTTCTATGCCTATGGTAGAAGTCATGTTATGTTTGGTTTGGCTATCAATGAAGAAGGGAGAACTTGGTGTATTATATGCCACAATGATGTGCTATGTTATGTTGGAGTAACATCTAAAATTCCGTCTGGTGAATTAAACAATTTCAATAACAATTTACTGTGTATCATTTCAAAAAATACTGAAGAACATCTAATCGGCACTGTTTCAAGTAGCGTCTCTTGAATTAAAAGTAATGTGAGTGCGACTGATATGTTATGTTTGCTGTATATTGGCAAAGCTTGTTCCACAGCTTGGTTGCTATGGTACTGGTTTTTAAGAACAAGGACCTTTTTTGCCAGCCAAATGGTAGGACTGTCTATTATACAACATGCCAACATGCTGCACTACATTCAGTTGAATCTGTTCCCAATCTGATCTTCAGGCTAATTCAAACACTGTTACATGCCGCATGCATGACAGAGACGAATACCTAACTTCCTAAGTAACTACAATGTTATCTCATAACAACTCTTAAATCCCAGACATCTGGAGCAGAACCTCATTTCAATAACAGAACCGTTTGTTTCACAAACTCTCTCCATCACGCAGTTATCAGAGGATCTGAGGTGCAGCGTGTGTGGGCGATATTGCTCAAACAGAGCAGCTGTGGTGTTTAACAAACATCTAAAATGACTACGTATGGCCGGTCGTGTTTCTGTGGCTCGACTCTGAGGTGATCCAGTGCATAACGAGACCTGCCTTTCACAGACGACCGAAGGGGGTTATGAGAAAATGGTTATATGTGTGGTTCTCGATTTGACTCATCTGCACTTCAAGTCAAGATTTAAGAACTGCTGAGGTGTGAGAAAAGTGCGGCTTCTTTATTTTAGCTCTTAGTCAAAAAGGTTTTCTGTGGGGATGAGGACACATGTCCCATAAAGCCGCCAGGCAAATTTGAGGGGTCATGTGAGTAAAGGGGAGTGGGGGGGCTTCACTTCTGATTAAGAAGTTTATCTTTGTGTCACCACTGTTTTAATGCCCAGATCCACAACCTTCGCAAATCAACAAGAAATTCAAAAAACATTTGAATTTATTTACAGCTTGGTCTTTCTAGAGAAGAAACTGACATCATGGTATATAAACATCCTATAAAATATGTCAGAAAAATAGCCGAACTCGGATGTGTTTGGCTAACAATTTTTGTACTGAGAAATCTTCGCACATGTTGTATCAGAAATCTGACTCTAAACACATTACTTTATACACTCTTTGAACTCATCTTGCACGGTTGATAGTTTGATATTGAGACATTTAAATTTGGTTTAATGGAGTCATAGAGAGAAATTCTCCATCACCTGATGTTTCACAATGATTCACGTGGAGAATTATAAGCAGAGAAGAAGAACTTCAGACTGTTGCATGAAGGTGCAGCAACAAGTTTGTACGTTATTTGTTAGCTCCATCACTAAAACAGGAAATTGGTTATGCTTGGCCACCGCATGCAGCAACTAATGGTTTTCAAAGTTTACATCGCAGGTACCTTGGATTACGTCAATATCTACAAGTGTGAAACCACAGTGCTGCTTGCCACACGGCACGGCCCTGAGGATATATTTTGTTATGTTCTGCTTGTTTACTACACTATTTGGTGCATGTGCACAAGGACTGTAAAACTATTCAAATAAATAATTAATTGCTGTTTGTTTTTTATAAAAGGGATTTCCACCAATTCATTGTCATTATTATTATTGTTTTTTTTGGAATGCCATAATCCTGTAATGATTATGGTATTTTAGTTAACACCGTGCAAAAAAGGTACTAGATGTAATCAGAGTGAAAGCATCTGGACCATTCAGTGAGGAATTGATAAATGAAGTGCTGTACAGTCAGCAGAAAAAAAGAAACCTTAACTGATTCTGAAGACAAAGCGAAACTCGTTTCTTGTCAAAACCGCCCACATTTCCTGCCGTTTGTTTCTCTGTTGCGCCATCAAAGTTGCAACTGGAAGGTTTTGAGTGAATGCGGCAGCTTTGGTGCATTTAGAGTTCACAGCATGTAGTTGAGTTAGGTTTAACAATTTAAACACTGGTCACCTAAAATCAACATTTAGCTGCGCGGATAATAAAGTCTTACAGATAATAGAAATACTACTCCTAACAGGAAGTAGTTGGGTTGGTCAGTTTCTCTTGTATTAGCATTGCCCTGATGTCCACAGTCATATGCTCTGCTGTGGTCTTAAACAGCCTGATCATTCTTGAAAATCCTCAAATGTGGTGGACTTAAAACAATTCAAGAGTAATGCAATAGCTTTCCTAACACTATAAAAGTATTTTTGCTTGATGGCAGTTATTGCCAAAAAGGTTATAAAAGGTTATAACAACAAGATCAATTTAATGGCCGCTTGTATTTTTACATTATGCATTATGGGTTAGATGTGTAACTATTTTCTCACAATATCTGAAATCATTTGAAACATGTGCTGTTTTTTTTTTCCTCTGGTCACATAAAATATAAAAATTTCTTAAATCATCAACAATACTGAGGTGTGTCAAAAGCAGTACAAATTCATATGAGATCTATTTTACTGCCCAGTGCATAGATGTTGCATGCATTAACTACTCTTGTAATGGAAATGTCCAGGTTTGACCAGTCTAAATAATGTGTTTCTCCTACTCAATCTAAAGTGGTCCTTTTTTGCAAGTTTTCCAGTTTTCAGAAATAGAAATAAAAGCTTCCATGAATCCCAAATTGTTTTAAATAACCTCTGTACCCTGTTCAGATGTTACGTAGTGCAGTTTGAGCCACACAGTTCAGGTTTAATGGGGATATTTCACATTTTAAACTAGGGACAACCAACGGCAGTGCAGATGCCTTAGAAACAGTGATAAAGTTCTTTAGTTTAGTGCCAAATTGGAAGCTGAACTTGAGAGACAAACTTTAGTGTCATTAGCTGGTTAAAGTGTGTGTCAGCATTTTCCTACATTACTTGCATATGCACAGCACAGTATGCACCCACCACCCACTGACTAGACATGCTAAAAAGGAACAGAAAACCTGTTTAGAAAAACTGGCTGATGACATTTAACTTCTTTTGAGCGCTCATGACACCCACAAGCTATGCGCCCCTGAACACTTACGTTTTCCGTCAATATTAATTAAAGTCTAGTGACACAATGTTTTTGGCTCTTAATGCTGCTCAGCAGTTAGAATCAACACATTTAGAAATCTGATAATAAATCCAAACCAGTGTGTAAAAAAATGTATGGACTTGGACAGATATGTGTTGCATGTGTTTAGATTTAGACATGTTTTTATTATTGTAATCCACTAAATCAATCAACGTAAAGTTATGTAAATTAAAATGGTCAGTGTTTGACAGGATCACATCGAAAACCACAACCATAAATTGCCCCTTTTTCATGACCGTTGGCCTCCTGACTTCAACTTGGGGATGAGGAATAGGATAAAAGGTGCCAACAGGAGCGTCAAAGTGATGCTGCCCCCTTGCAGTATTTATGACAGAATTACTACAGACAATAAAGGTCTAATGGTCGAGTGCGCTCGATTTATATTTTTGTAAAATAAGGGAGATCTCATTGTCACAATACTGTTTTTGTAAGCACAAAGCTCAGGAACAGAGATTACGCTACGCACAGAAAACACACACTCAGATTCATATAGGATGATATTCATTTATGTACACAAAAGGCACAGAGCCAAGACTGTGCGGCTGCACCCAAACTCCCTCTTATCTGACACTGCATTAAGAATGTATGACTGTGATTTTCGTATAATGTGTGTCATATCACAAAGTGGCAGGTTTTCCAATTGTCCAATAATGATCTATTTGCCAATTCAATGCCACCGTAGGAGAAACGGCAGGCAGGCGTTAAATGAATAAAACATCGAATGCGAGGATCGTGACAGTTTCATTTCAATCTCTTCTAGACTTCTTTCATGAAGTCTCTAAGAAGACGTGTTTGCAATTGGGGTAAAATCAGCACTTGGACGGTTGCCTGAGTTTGTATGCGCATTGGATTTTTTTTTTTTTTTTTTTTCCCTGTACTCTTTATCTCACACTAGACGCCTACGATGCACTACTTTCACAAGCAAAAGCAAACCGTCTCCTTGCATCTGCTCCTCTGTTCGTTGAGATAGTTTACTGGCAATATCCATGCTGGCTGGTGCACACTGTATCCATCCATGGTTAATTAGCTAATGCCACTGGGGCTAAATATAAATACGGGAAACAAAACATGTGACCCCTCTAAAGTGTGGATATAAAGTGCAGAAGAGAAAGTTGGGGGTGTTTCTCTGTCTTTACGATAGCTATTATAAAGTCTTCAACAAAAGGTGTGATCGTCTAATTGGAGGAAACGACAGAAGATGAAAATATGTCCATGGGGAAATGAAATGACATGTGTCAAGCTCACTTTTTGAACTTTTTTTCTTTATTATGCAGGTCTGAAATAAAAGAAGCATTATGACAGAAAGTGATGCTGCTGGCAGGGAAAGAAAAAAAAAGGCAGCATCCAAAATATATAAAAAAAATAACTAAATAATCATCCTTGTGATCGTCATCATCATTATTTATCAAACCAAAGCAGAGAATAATAAAATAAGAATAAAAATACACCTCCATTGTAAGAAGCAAAATTGATCTCATTTCTTTTATAAATAAGAAAACCTGTCAAACAGCTGATGGGTAACTAGCAAAACAAAAAGGAACAATGTAGGAATAACCATTTCAAATATTTATCATTACTTGTTTTACAAATAATATAACTACAGTTGGCAGTTTTTTTTTTGTTTGTTTTGTATTTTTTTACACAACTTAAAATGTTATTGTGTTGCAGCGACTAGAACTGAAATTCTGCTACACAAAAGGAGATAAAAACGAGATGTCTGTCAGCAAAATGCATTTTCCGTTAATCACACAAGAGTTAAAAACACAACCAAACACGAACCAGAAACTTATAAAAATTACTTGTGATGTGTATGTTCACGTTGCAGGTCTCCCCCCCCCCCCCCTCCCCCTCCTGAGTGGTGAGGAGACAACATGGATATATTGGTCAGATAGCTAAACAAAAGAAGGGAGGGGTGGGCATTTTGAGGCATTAATCCCACCCCCTACTTCCCTATCTGAAATTTTACATCTCATTTTATCTCACAGCATTTCTTTTTCCATCTCTGTGCTCTCCGTCTCTCACCTTGCTCTTTCTGTTTAATGGTCTGCAGGACATATATTGTATATTCGGCTTTAGACTGAATTTTGTCTGAATAAGACAACAACACACAAGTGAGCACAGATTTAATGCGAGAGTGAAAGTGTGAAATACTCCTCCGAAATCCAGCTGCACGGGATTGTTAAATTCACAGGAAAGACTCAAACACCGAGAGAGTCACACTTACTAGTCCTCTGCTTGCACACACTCATACCACGCCATGAATGGGGTACATTCTAACGTCCTGACGTACTCACACACACACACGCATTAACATACATGTACTTTTAGAGGAACAAATCTATTTGGACTTTTAATTCCCAATTTGATTCCACAAAAGTGATATTTACAATCACACTGTGACAGCTCAGTAGACCTCTACAGGTCTTTATTAATAATAAAAAAGATTTGCTTTTGTTTTTCTGTCTCATTCCCCACCAAGCCTTTAATCTTCTGGCCCGTAAGCACAGCTACCATAACATCAAGGCCTATGCTCAACATACTAGGAGTTAATATTTCTCTATGATACAGGGCTTACTAGAAAAAAATGCAAAAAAAAAGAGAGAGAGAAACAAAATAGCCAGCAAGAAATAAATAAGACAGAAACACCAACAAAAGCAAAGAAAACTACAAAAATAGGGTGGAAAAAAGGAGGAACACTTATTTTTTTCTACTTAAAGCTGAATGGGATCCCTAAGGGGTCTTTTTGATGGTGACACACAAGAGGAGCACTCCACAGCCCAGATCAGAGAGGGCTCAGACATATAACTGAGGAGGCATGGAGGGAGGAAAAGGAGGAAGATGAAGAGGAGGAGGAGAAGGAGGAGGATAACTAGGAAGAAGAGGAGGAGGAGGAAGAGAAGGAAAGGGGGGGGGGGACTTTATAAGTGCTTGGCAAATTTAAACAGCAAGAAGACTGTTAATACAATAAGTGGTACAGACAGTAGTCATCTAGTCAAAAAACTGGTCACAAACTCTAGAAACTGCAAGAAATAATAATTACATTAACAATGAAAAATAAACAGGTCGATGATAACAGTTTCAGGAATCTGAATGTGTTTGTGTGTGGCTGTATGTAAAGTGTACACATGATGTAAGAGGAAGGAGGTCGGGGCTGGGTGAGGAGAACAGAGCGGGATGAGAATAGACTCCTCGGTGTCGTCATTTGTCAGCAGAGGAAAATCTTCAGTTTCAGGTGAGGTAGAGGGGCTTGTCCCTGCCTATCATGCTTCCACTGTAACACAAGAACAAAAGAAGGAAAAAGATAAATTAAACACACACAAAATTGCGGACTTCATTAACAAAAATAAAACATCAAAAGAATATAAAAATATGTTTGTGTCTCGTTATCATGGACTTGGTTGTTCTACTTTTTGGTTAAGTTTAAGCTTTAAGATGAAGTAAAAAAAAAATCAGATTTCATGAGAATAAGAAAGTATGGATTTTAAATCTGCTATGAAGAAGCAGAGCTTCAATCCCTGTCAAAGTACAAATGCTGAGGTTATAAATATTTCTTTATATTAGTGTTTAGTTTTTCTTTTGTCTTATAAGTTACAATATCATCAATTTATTTCAGTAATTCAATTCAAAAAGTGAAACATGTCACACTTATACTGCGATCCACTGGGTTTCCTTGGAGAGAAAACTTTTTAAACCAATTGAATCATCAGCTAAACTTAATGCACTGTTTGATAGCTAGGATCAATAAACCCAGTGATAGAAAGGTCAACAGGTGCTTTTGGCAGTTGGAGAACAGGCCAAGTGTTGTTGGAAATGAAATCATCTCCATAAATCTTGTTAGAAAAGAAAAGCTGGAAGTCGTCTTTTTTTTTTTTTCTCCCTGGTAGAGCTCTGGTTTCAAGACTGGACACGGAAACACTTGAGGCCGACGTCTTGGATGTGTCTGTGTGTGGCGACTCTTGAAGACCTGACTGCTGTTCAAATCCTTGAACAGGCTTTGCTTCTCAATCCTCAAACAGCTCGGGGCTAGCTCTGGCTGTTTGCACCTCCTTCTACAATACTCTTTCCTTCTTTCTATTAAAATCATTCTTCATCATCCTTTGTGAAGTTCCAGGTTCTTTGAGAATTTCACCTTTTTCACCTTATCCTCCTTGTGGAGAGTGTAAAGTCAGTTCCATGTGTGGTTCAACTCCGGTCATCAGCAGTTGGAGCCTGAATTAGCGCATTACCTACTTCTACAATCTACAAATTACTCAATTATTTGATTCTGGTTTTTGAGGCGGATGCAGCTCTAAGTGTAGAATGTCTCTCTTATTTGCTTTTATGGAACATTCTAATTTTCTGAAAAACTAAACTTTATGTTTTCATTAAGCTGTAAGCAGTAGTTATGAAATTAAGAGAAATACACAAGTGAAATAAATCACAGTGTGTAACGAGTCTATATAATATGAAAGTTTTCACTTTTTGAGTTGAATTATTGCATTACCTTTTCAATAATTTTCTTAGTTATTGCAATGTATCTATATTTTTAACAGACTTGGTTTTACAACTTGTCTTATAGTCCAATAATCTGACACAAAACATGAATCAACTTAAATGTTTCCAATAAACGATGTTAAGCCGCAGTATAAAACATGTTTGTGAAGTGGATCGTTGTAAGACTAGAACTTTGATCAATTACAGTGTATACACTGACCTGCAGTGGTTGCCGCACTCCCGATTGCAGTATTCTCCATCCCACTCGTGGGTCTGAGCCACTCCAGGACCGGGCCCAGAGCCAGGAGCTCCTGGTGACTGGGAACCCCCAATGCTCTTCTGGTACTCTGACTGGAGGTGGGAAAAGCCCTAAAGGAGATAAATCAGGAAAAATTAAGCAAAACCCCTGAGCAGAAGCCTCATTACACTCTCATCATCCGATTTGTCTCAGTTTATTTCTGTACCTGCTGCCCTGGAGGTGGGGAGTGAAGAGAGGCCTGTAGCCCCATCTGGTGGGAGATGATTGGCTGGGACTGGACCTGCTGCATGCGGATGGGCTGGTTGAGGAGTGAGCTCTGGTGCAGGGAGAGCTGCTGGTGGGGGTGAAGCGGCGGGCTGATCTGGAAGGAGGAAGGTGGGGAGGCACTAATGCTGGGCAGCATTGGGGATTGGCTGAGGGTCTGTGACAGAGCGTGGCGTGGGGCGTGGCCTGCGTAGCTCTGCAGGTCGGTTAGAGGGAAGGCCCCGGGTCCCAGGTATGGCGATGACGGCTGTGGGGGAGGTGGCACACTGTACAGCGAGTTGGTTGGCATCATATGTGGAGAGGCCTGGCTGGTTTGGGCAGTTTTATTCTCCCCGGGGTCGTTATACGTCTAAAAGCAAAACAGGACAAATCAAAACAGTAATTAATCTCACTGTAAAAAAAAAAAAAAAAAAAAGGTTCACAGATTAAGCAGACTTTATTTTATTAAACATTATTTGCTTTGGATGCTGCTTTACAAATGTGTAACTACAAAGTTTATCCCCCTGACTATTTTGATGCTATCATTATATCTACAGTCTATACAAAAACTACTATATATGTATATTGGTGTGTATGTGTAGCTGATGCAGAAACAAATGCCAAAAAAGCTGTGATGTAAACAGAATTTGCTCAGCTTTGTGCCAAACTTCAAATAGATTAATGAATAGAACTGAGGAATCTTGATTTCCTTTATAGAAAGCTGGATTTAATTCTATAAGGATGTTTACCACTGTGTTACATCACAAGTTGTTTAAACAGGAGTGTTGTAAGCCATAAAGTATTTAAACTGTTAATCATTTATCTGAAAAGAGCAGAGAAATGAAGAAAAGAGGAGAAATGAGGAGTACAAAGACTTCTTACATCTTTTCCATTAAAGTGTTTAAAGAGAAAATAAAACTGGCAAAAATCTGTTTTGGAAGATCATAATTTTGCAATTAATAAAATAATAAAATAGGAGATTGGGCACACAGCCCTGATTGGTGCATCCCTTCATTCAAGGACATTAAATTGGTCTAATTTTAGTTTATTCATAAGATCCAAAGCAGGTATCAACATGTAAACAGCAGAGGATAACACTGAGTTTCCTTTGTGTTTAGTTCCACTACCTCTGCATTATTCACCTTCTCTCAGTCTTTGTGTTTTGCTCTCCACAGCTGTTACACATTTCTCGATTAGCTCACCTGAATCCAATACCCTTCTCCTTGCGTCATTATATATAAGCTCACTGGTTTTCATTACTTGTTGCTGGTTCATTCTGTTATGCCGCCCAAGCACCGTGTCCTGCTCTGCCTTTGATCCCCCCTGTAAGTTCTTTTGTTATCTCATTATTAAAACTACTTATTCCAGTCACCATCAGTCCCTGCGTTTGGGTCCTTCATTAATCACATCGTGACATTTTTTACCTTAAATTAAAGCGCTTAGAGTATGTTAACTTGTGTCCAGTCTTGTTATCTTTTCATCTTCTACTTATTCATTAACTCCACCCACCCATCCGCCCACCACTGCAGTCATCTACACCTATAGACATTCACTCAGCAGGTCTTTCCGTCTCTCTTTGTTTCCCAGGGGAAGATGCACATCCACGTATGAAACACATGGATTCTTTCTCATTAACTGTCAGACTTACTAGAATGATGCGTGGTGGTCTGTTATTTAGTAATGGCTCCCATCCAGCCGGCCAAATCCCTCAAATAATCAATGGAACGATATGAAGGCGCAGATAAAGCAGGGGGACAGGAACATTTGCAGGGGTCAAGTGGAAAATGAAATAAGGAAGAAATGAGCTGAAGGCAGAAGGGGAAGAGTGAGATGATGGATTTGATTTGTTGGAGCTCATTTTTAAGTGGATAGCCAAAGAGGCTGTATTACAGTAGATGGAGCGGAGATGGTTTATGCTAAAAGACAGTTTATCTTTTAAACTTTAGTAGATGCTTTATATTTTATCTTTTAAACTTTTTTTTTATTATTATTTTAATTTTCAGACACAAGGGAAGGGCCAATGGTATTTAGAGGTGCAATCAAACTTTTTGTTCTTTTCTTATGTCACAAAACAAAAGGGCAACAGGTGCACACACAGGATGTAAATCCTTCAAATGATCCTCCAATTACCTCCAATTCCACCCACCCCAATTCACTCTGAAAAGACTCCTTCATCTGTAATTAAAAAAAAAAAAATAAGAGAGTCATTTTGAAGGATGAGGCTCAGTCCTGCATTCAGATCGGCTCCTCCTGAATGAGAGAGAGCGAAGGTTTGCAGGTTTATTTTTGTCTGTCAGATCTTTTTTTTTCTTTTGACTCTCAAACCACCATCATATGGCATCAATCAAGCCTCTGCATAAGATACCCTGAATGTGTAATCGCACTAGAGATAAGAGATGAGAATAGTCTTTTGAGTAGAAAGTATGGCACAGTGAAGAGGCTGATGAATTAACTATTCATGCCTTAATCAAGGTGCTTGTTTTCTGCACATGAGCGTGAGAGGAAGTGTGGCGTCCCGTTCGGGGGAGGAGGGCTAGAGAGGGCGAGGAGGAGGAGCTTGGCATATGCTAATGTAATTTAGAGTTCAATGTGTAGAACAATGTGGGGACAGATATGAAATGAAGTTGGAACAGTGTTACAACTGCTTTTAAGCTTCATACATACTTCATACTCTCTCCTTTTACACAAACATGATCAGTCAAAAAATGGTAATGGTCTGGACTTAAACTGCTTCAAAGAGAGGGCAGTGGATGTGAGCAAACCTCAGCCAACACATTAGCAGCCCACCGGGGAGGAACCAAGCACCAGGAGGACGGCAAATGACAGGTAATGTCCACTCCTGCTCTTACACATGCACGCTGATGAGCAGGCACGCAGACGTGCACTATTACTTTTTATTTCTCCCCAGGTTACAAATTGAGGTGTGTTTCAGACCTAATTTTCCCTGTTTTCTTCGGAGCACACGCACAGCCTTTCTCTTTTACCTCCACTCATAAATACATTTACATATTGACATGATAACATTGAAACATGCATTGTTATTTATCTCTATAATAATGCATATATATGTCTACACGAAGACGTACTAAGCCATCTTTGCTGTTAGTTGACCTTTTCTTTAGAATGAGAGAGGAATTCTGTCTAATTTATCATCCCTTATATTGCAGCTGACCCATGTATATCAAACATGTGACCCCCACTGTTACCTTGGAAACCAGACTGGCTCTGTAGGCGGCCAGGGCTTTCAGGTACTCCTTCTTAGCAGCCTCTGTTTTCCTCTTGTAGCTCTGCAGGAACAAACACAACAACAACAATGTTTGATTACGAGCCGATACCAAAGGTTGCAATGACCCTCCGTTCCACGTTGACTGATGCGGATGAGATTCGGGGAGTCACGGCTGAGATGGGAAAAAAAAGAAAAAAAAAAAACATTTCACATGCATTTGCTGCACAATTATCAGGTCAAGGAGATTTTTGCCCATCTGCATGATGCTGATGCATTCGAACCATTTGCTTCTTGAAAATCCAATTCAGCTCAAAATGAAATGTCAAGAAAGATTCTGCACAATAACATGAAAACAGAAGTTAAACGAGGAGCGAAAGCCTGTTTGTCGCTCTGCGCGCTTCTTTTTCAGTGTTCTTCTCTATTAAGGCTGTTGCTCATCTCTTAATCAGAGCTGATGTCGCAGCAAATCACTCAGATGTGTGAGAGAGAGAGAGGAAAAAAAATAAAAGAACTCAAAACAGCTTTAGCAAAAAGGCAATCTTGAACTGTCTGAATGAACCTCAAATGATGCGTTGAGACAGGGAATTCAAGTTAATGTCATCACATGTCACTCACGGCCTGTGTGCAGCTGCCGCTGCCTTTTTCATGCAGCAAAAAGAAAGTGGCAGAAAGTCCACCCTCAAATCAATAGAGAAGACTCAGATCTCAGCATTTTAATATGAAGGAGGGCACTCTTCTTTGCGTGAGTGAATGCAGCGGGTAATTACTGATCCTCTATGAGATACTGTCAGTGGCTACATGGGCAGGGTCATCTCTTCTCAGAGAGGTGGGGTAGAATAACCATTAAGCATTCATGGGTTGCCAAGTGAGCATAGGCTGGCAGCCGCTGACGCACACACTCAATAAACAAACAAGCAAACAAGCAAGACAGCAAACAAAGCGGGATGAAGCCGGATACAATCTCTTGCTCAAACAGCTGATGTTTATCCTCTCACTCATCCCTATTTACAATATTATCATTATTACCTTGATATACAGCAGCATCCAAAAGTATTCATACCCCTATATTCACATTTTGTCATGTTACACCAACACCTTCCAGAAAACAGTTCAGTTCAGTTGTAAGGAAATGCAGCGTAAATGACAGGCATTAATCAAAAAGACAGCCAAGAATCGCAAGATAACTCTGGAGGGGTTGCAGAGATCAACAGCTTAGGTAAGAGAATCTGTTGATGGGAAAATTGTAGCCTTGGTGGCAAGAAGAAGTCATGGTTGAAAGAAAGCTGTAAGAGTTCCTTCTTAAAGTTGCCATACGCAAATAAGTCACGTAAAAGCCATAGCAAACATGTGGACAAAGAAGCTAAGGGGAAATCAAAGATTAACTTTTTGGTCTACCTGCAAAATAATCATGCAAAGCAACACTGGCAATCAGAATTAATCAAATAATAAACATGGTGGTGGCAGTATTACCCCTGCCAACTTCTAAGCTGGTAGGGGTAATGGAAAAGAGCCAGAAGATAAGGGAAAACTTTAGAAGAAACCCATTCATGGGCTCCAAAGGATTTGAGCCTAGTGAAGCTTCACTTAGACATGTTGCACTAGGTTTACACAGCATTGAGCCAGGAGGGGAGAGAACATCATACCACACTTCTGTTTTCTGTAAATGTCTGTAAACCATGTTATCATTTTTCCTTCCACTTCACAGTTACGCACTAATTTGTGCTGTTTTATCAAGCAAAATCCTCATAAGATACATTAAAGTGTGTAGTTGTAGTGCAGCACAATGTGAAAAACACTTCTGTAAGGCAATAAAAGTTTATACATTATGCAGCAAGCGTAGGGAAATACTGTCAATTTTCATAGAAAAGTTCCCAAAATCATTTCTTAAGTCACTCTTTGCTTCTTATAGACTCAAAGTCTTTGCTTTTATTAACTCAAACTACTCCCAGCAGCCTTAATTTCAAATTAATTTAACGCAGCTAATGATCTACGCAACGACAGATACTTTCAAGCAAATTACTATGCCTAAGGATGTCTAATTATTCCAAAGTGAGTGGATTCATTAGTGGTTGAAGCCGTCAAAGGCTGCAGGTCAGTATGAATTAAAAATAACAAAGCTGCAAGGAGGGATAGCATATGCCTCCAACGTAATCCCAGCACAGAGGTGTCCCATCTGAATTAGCCCCCTAATTGTACCTTAATGAATTGTTCTTGTTTGATAACCAGTTAATTACTGGAGACAATAACCCTGCGCCCTGCTGACACCGATGGGAGTGATTACCCTGCGAACGTAAAACCAAATGATCGGTGAGAAACAGAAGTAAGGGTGGGGGTGGGGGCAACCGAGGATAAGATGAAAGACATACTAAGTAGTAATGGATGAGAAATGTTAGAGGTGAAAAGAGGGGAGAGGAAAGAAAAACTAACATAATAAAAGTGTACAAAATCTGAGCCTAAACAAGGGGCTTAATATCCAAACATCCCGCTTAAATTAATTGACAGTCTGTTTTTTTTTTTTTCTTTCTTTTTTTGATTTTTTGGTCTCTGACCTTTCAAAAGCACACAAATCCAAAACACAGACTCAATTAAATAAAGCTAAGGTTTCCCCTCACTCCTACGCAAATCCATTATCACTATCCCCCCTCCCCTTTTCACTGCTGTAAAAACTGAAAATTGATCTTAATCTCAAATAACAAAAACAAGAAAAATGTTCTTTTATGTTTCTGGGGCAACCGTAGCATGAAGGCACCTTGAGGAAAAAGGCAGCCCAAATAACCCATTGATCTTACACTTTAAAGCACAGGCCATTGGAACCTGCATAACTAGACAAAATTATAATGAAAAAGAAAAAAAAAATGAACATAAACAAGTCTTTGTTCTGCTGTACCTTTGGTTAACACAGAGGAAATAGAAGAAACACAGTGAAGCTCAACAAAAAGGATCACAAGCAAAAAGCAAATGACAATAGTGAAAAAGTGTTGATCTTGTCCAAAGCAAAGGTCTAAAATGTGCTTCCTTTAATGCATTTATGTGAATTTTTGCTGCATGGTATGTTTGAGGAGTGCTATAGATAATTGGAAACAGGAGCTCTGATCTAGTTAAAACAAACCTGTGTGTAGGGGAAGGGTTGTGTTTACATTCTGGTGTTCCTGCAAGGCTCCAGAGGGTCTGACTGAGACATTAAAGAATACACCTCAACAGTGGTGATGTGACGACCGCATGTTGGAAGGAAAACCATAGTGGTGTGTATGTAAACAGATCAGGAAGAGTTAACTCTAAAATTGAAGCTGTATGTTGAAAATGTTTTCAGGAATGAGAAATTGGCATGAACAGCTTTCCTAACAGATGCAATTTACCAGAGAGTTACAGCAAAGAAGATAATTTTTTACAGTTATGGGCCTTTGAGGAGACATTTTAAAGACTTCATTAAGTGTTATTCATACCCTTTGAATTTTTGGGGGGATTTTGTAGTACCATTAACTTGTACATTATTTGGGATTCATTTGGTAGATGCACACAAACTAATATTACATTGTAAATTGGAAGGAAAATGCTAGGTTCTTTTCTTTACAATTGAAAACGTTAAAGACGGCGATGAAGCACTCAAAACCCATGGTAACTCTGGAGGAGCTGCAGAGTTCATCTGCTCAGGTGTGAGAATCTGTCATCAGGGCATATGTTAATTTTGCTCTCCACAAATGTTGTGTTTACGAAAAAGCCTCAAAGAAAAACCATTGTTCAAAAAGAAAAAAAGTCTAAAAAGTTCATTTTGCAGGTTGCAACAAGACAACAACATATGGAACAAGTCTATCTGCTCATGGGAAACCAAACCTGAATCTTTTAGCCTACAAGCAAAAATGTAATACTGCAATACACATTGAGCACGTGACACATGGTAGTGGCAGCCTCATGCACATTGTTTACTTCAGCAGAGATAAAAGCTCTCTGCGTTGATAAAAATCAAATCTGGCTGAGGTGGAGATATTTTGCAGAGCTGTAGTTGCGATGAAATGTGGTTGTTAAACAGTTTTAGCTCATGGGAGCCGACTACATGCTCAACATGCTTCTTACCTTTTTATTTGAAAATAAATTTAAAGTAATAACACATTGAAAGCATAATTTTCCATCCACTTCAGAATTACACGCTGCTTTGTGTTGAGCTGTTTCACGAAGTTGTCAAGATAAATGACAGTGGTAGTCTGTTGTATTAATTAAAGCAATCACGGGGTTATTGCCCAGACAGAGTGCTACATTTCATTCGATAATGAATCATTAACTCAAGTTAATTATGTGTCCTGTGAGGTGACACGTCTGATTAAACACGTGATGCAGAAATAAAGAAATTAGCTGTGGAGAGGCACACTAAATGGGGCAATTTTGCTGGTGTACTACTAGTTTGTTAGTTGTGTTCCTGTTTTCCTGGTTCCACTGTGAAGGACAAATGCATGTGAAACGTGTAAGAGGGAAACAGAAAATTTAGACGGTGAAAAAAAAAAAAAATTGCCAGAAGACAAAGGGTTAAAGAAGCACAAACAATAACATTTCTGGAGCAGATGTCCTTGAGGGAAAACCAAGGACGAGGCAATTGCTAATCTTGTATTCCCAGCATGATCAAATCACCAGGCAACAGATATAAATAAAAGGACAGGAAATGAGGAATTCACATTCAAGGGTGTCAGCGGCAAAATGAAGATTCATGGTGAAGAGCCCCGGTGAAGGTGGCAAAAATTAACTACAAATAAAAGGGACAGCCGGCCTCCAAAGTCCGGCGTATAAAGCAGGTTCGGACTGGAAAGAAAAAGACACATGCTGGAGAGGGGTGCTGCAGAGAATGGGCTGCACTTTGTCATGGAGACAGGTGCTTTTATTTGACACCCAATAAGGCTGTGCCCCTGACTGGATATTCTAAAAATATGAGTCTGCGCACGATCATCAGACTGTCTCATTTTCCGTTCATTTCACACTATCATTTGTTACCACAAAACACACAGAAACCTATTCGGCTCTGTTGGTCTGGAATGTTTGAATGAAATTGAAACTGTGCTCCATTGTGGGAATCAATAAACTGCAGTGAATGTTAAGGCGGTTTCATACGCACAGGTCGGGGTGTAATAAAACCGAATTTAGCTGATTACATCTACACCGCAGATGGCTAAAAACAATGTTTCACTTCCTTCAATAAACACATTTAATTCTGTACTGATTGTGAATGTGTAATCCACAAGTAAACATATGAAACAAGAAGTAGAAGCTTTTCAAATGTGACTCTAAATAAATAAATGTGTCACGTCTCGCTGTCATCCAAGCTGTTTTAATGCAAAGCAGATAAAATCTATTTAATCTGTACAAATGCTGCTTGTTTGTACTACTTCAAAACTACATTTTCTTGTGTAAGTTTAGCACACAGCAAACAAATAAGAAGCTCAAAGACATGTTAATAAGGTTGCTTAGGAAGAAGGAAGAAAAGTGTACCGTAAGCTTTGTAGTTCTCTTTGATTCAGCGATAGCGGTGACTGGTTAACAAGCAAAAAATGTATATTTTGTGGGAACAAGCCGCAATGTTTATCCAGTTTTATCTGCTAGATAAACCAGTGCTTTTGTTTCACCATATCTAAAAGTTCACTTTGAAGTTTTCACATTTTCAGTTTACAACTTACAACCACAAACTGTTGTGTAGTGAGATTTTATGTAAAAGATAAAATAGGGCATGATTTTGAAGTGGAAGGAAAATGATACAAGTATTAAAATTTATTGCACAGAGAAAAATCTGAAGTGATTAAAAAGTTTTAAAAATGATAAAAAAAAAAAAAACACACAAGATTCATTGCCCTCCTGAAATCCTACCAAGACAAGATGTGTGTATGAAGAGTGATGGTGTGTGGTGGAAAACTATCACTGAACCTCATGCGGCCTGAACACACCACAGTATGAAATTCCGTGTGTGTGTGTGAAACGTGAAACAAGACATCCAAAGCGTTGTACCTTTGAATCGTATTTACTCAACTGAACATGCGTGATTTTGTGTACCTGTTTCTGCTCCTCCCCCAGGCCGTCCCACATGGAGGCGACTATCTTGGAAACATCTCCAAAGGTTGCGTTTGGATTCTGTCCTTTGATGGCTGCCTGGGTGTCTCTGAAGAACAAAGCGTAGGCTGACACCGGCTTGGTCGGCTCATTAGGGTCCTTCTTCTTCTTCTTCTTTTGGGGCTTGGGCTTGGGCTTCATCATCTCTGAAGATGGCCGTTTCTCACCCGTCATCTGGAAGACAATCAGTGCACACACAACACAGAAACGGCTTATTGATACTGAAGTTGGTTTTAGCATTTAGATGTGCAAAGAAAAGAAAAGAAAAAAAAAAAAACTTCACCAAATGAATAATTATAAATGTGATGAATGCCTGTAACACTGGGTCCTGGTGAAGCGTGTAAACTTAATTAACTCTATAATTTGATTGCTCAGTTCAATAACCAACATTTGGATATTGCAGCAATGTTTCACTGACAGAAACACTTTCACAAGTTGACAGAAATTGTCTTTTTTTTTTCTCTCCTAGAGCACTTTGTCAGAAATATCATGTGCTAGTTGAATTTATCAGACCTTTTCAAATCTTTATTTTGCAGTTGCTCAGCAAGTCATAAATTCAGACTTTTCATGCCTGGGCTGAAGGGAATTTTAAATCGTCTGATGTATCTGCTCTGGCTTTGATGTGGTCTCAGAATGAATTGGAGAGAGCAAATGGAATTACTTACTGATAGAAGAGATGGTAATCATTTTTATTCACATGCGCCCTGTGAAGCCCGGCAGAGATGTATAGGCCTAGAAATATATTTTTTAAACCAAAGCATCCCCCTTTACTTATACTGTATCACTACGAACTGCCGGCTAAAAGGAGATGAATCTGAAACATTGATGAGGTGGCAAAGTCAGTTATATACTCATCTGCATTCCTCCTGATGAAAACTGAGCAGTAAAAATGGATTGTGGCTACGATGCATAAACAGGATCAGGCTAAAGATCTGCTTTTGTTAAAAGACGTTTCAACAAAAGCAGAATTTAGAGTCAGACTTTAAACCTGAACGTGACTAAAGAAGCGGCAGAGATCTGAACTGGTAAGACGCGTATGATTTTCCGATAAAAACATTACTCAAATACCAAAAAAATAGGAAACCTCACTGAGTATTCAGTTCTTCATAGATAAATGTTTATATATTTATATCTAATTAATTTTACCTCTGGAAAAAAAAAGTAATTTATTCACAGATGATCAACACAGTGTGCATTGTGTTACTCTTTACAGAAAATATTTTCCAGCTGAGCAAAAAGTTAGAACACCTACCATTTCACAGATGTTCTAAAGATATCAGCTTTGACTCAGTCAGGGACTTTCCATTTGTTATTTTTCAGCCAAGTTCTACATCACCATGAATTTTCTGACAGAATGTTTTTAAGTTTTCCTCAAGCACCCTTTGATGCAAAGTAGAATACTGTGATGGTGAGATTGCCGGATCCTGCCGTTCCCAAACCATGACATATCCACCTATATGCCTCCTGGCATGCTGTGTTTGGTTTATGTAAAACATTTAACTTGTTCTGGTGTCTGAATAAGTAGATTTTATACTAATTTCGCCAAAAAAGCATGATTCCAGAAGTCTTGACATTGGATGCGTTTTCTTTTTTTTTGTTGTTGTTGTTGCATGTTTCTGGCTAATTTTAAATTGGTTTGGTTTTCCTTAGAGGGGAAACGTTTCCTTGTTGCACACCTCCTATGAAAGTTAAACTTGTGCACTCCCTTTTTGATTTATAAAGAGTGTGTTTTCAACATTCAGAAAACCAACCAAACATGGCAAGAACTGAACTCAGTGCTAAACTACCAAGCAATTACACACATAAGCGTGGTATAATAATTTTAACTCCAGCTCCAGCAAAAACTATCAAAAACTCAAAAATAATCCTGAATTCCTCCAAAACCATTCATCATGCTGGCCATTAAGCCATATCAGACAAGCCCCTGCCTCTACTAAAGAAGCCACATCAGTACCTTTGAATGAGGATCTGTCTCCTCCTCCTGATTGGAGCTTGAAGGAGAGGGTGTGGCTGATTTACTTCCAGGAGGCGAGGGGGAACCATGAGGCAGTGCGCTCCGGCTGACCTGAGGGTTTAGCTGAGACAGTGCGCTCATGGGGTTGGGCAGTATCGGAGGTGACCTGTTTATCATGGGGTGGTTACGGGCAGGATCGTAATGAGCGCCGTCTGGGTGCTGGTGATGGTGTTGCTGTTGGTGGTGGTGCAAAGCCATCTCCTGCATCTGGGATGAGAGAAGAACACCAGCTTTACTATCTTCTCTGCTCAGAGCAATAAATGTCGCCAATTAGCCAAATGTGCAATTTTTTTTAGGTGGAGATGACATTTTTGATGTGGTATAGCCTGCATAATATTTGGGGAAAAAAATGCTCACAGGTGTAATGTGGACCTAAACCCTTCAATATGTACTTGCACATTCTAAAATTTTTAAATGTTTCCTTAAGGTTTCCTTATTTGGGGGGTAAAATGTTATTTTCTTTGGGGGGCTGAAAGAAACGGAATGCACTAATGAGTCACAAAGTATCAAAGTAACTATTATCCTCTATAAAACAATTAACTAGTTTCAAGAAACACGTAGAACAAATTCTAAGTAAAACAGCATCTCACACACAAAGACACCCGTTAACGCTGAAGCTTCCTGCTAGACCGAAAAAAAACTAACTTATTTTTGATTTCTCACTTGATTTGTTGGTTTCCTGTTTTTATTATTTCGGTTCCTCACACTCAGATTTGCTTTATCTTACAGTTTTTGTGGCATCTACATTTAATCGTCAAATGTTTGCATCAACATATCAAAACAGTCAACCAGGGGTGTAATCTAATTTGATATTAGGTCCAGTTAACACAGGAATGTTGTTAATTTGAGTTGTCTGACACTCAATGAAAGATGTCATAAGTAGTCAGGTAGTGTCAGCTTAGAAAGTCAAGCCAAAAGCCATGAGAAAATCCTTTTCAAATCGTAAAATTATACTGAAACTCACAGCAGGCAGACCAGTGGTGAGGCAGAACCACTGCTGAACTAGCACTTTGTAAAGAAAACACTGGGCATCCTACTAGTGATGGTGGTGCAAAAAAAGAGACTTCCTTACACTTAATATCGCAGCAATTTTGCTCATGATTTGCAGCTGAAGCCTACCACTACCATCTTGCTTGGAATGAGCTTCTTTACATTCCTTTAAGTTTAATCCTGATTCCTCCCCTTTTGAATATAAATGAATGTTAATGATTATGTTTTAGAACATGTCAGATGATTTATATTGAAAGAATCACTGTTTTTTTTTTTGTTTTTGTTTTTTTGTAGAGCTTAAGCAATCAAGAACTGAGCAGTTAGCATCTCCAGCTTGCTGACTGACAAAATTACAGCCAAATCCCATCACTGAAAATATTTCTCAACAGTAAACAGAAATATTTCAGTGCTACTCTCAGTTTTTGTTTCACCAAACTTGGCTTCGCTGGCAATAGTGCTTTCTTGGCAGTAGTTTTGTTTCAACTACTGTAAACACTGGCTCTGTTCTACTGGTTCTATGTTAGTATTAACTTGAATCCAGTCCAGGAAAGAAACATTCTTAAATAGCCGAGGGTGGGCTCAGGAGACTTTAAATGTTATGAGTGCCCGAGTTATTTTTGCTTTAGATTTGTAAAATTTATGACAATAAAACATTCAAACATCTACCTTCAATAATCATAAAAAGCACACTTGCAAACGTATCACAATAACAATGCATGCCATTTCCCAATCCCAATGGACTGCCCAGATCAAATACTTGGTAGGGCATATTTTAAGTGCCATGAATGCTAATTCGTCCTGCAAATAATATTCTAACCTGCTGCGTAGACTTCACTTGCCCTCAATCCTCACACTAGATAAAAATACATTGTTTTGTGGCCAAGATATTAAAGCTCAAAAGGACTGCTGGGACATTGTGATGAAGAAAAAATAATAAAAGCCATAAAAGCCAGTCATAGTTGTTAATCAAGATCAGGGTCAGAATATGCAGTAGCAATATTAATAACTATATATATATATATATATATATATATATATATATATATATATATATATATATATATATATATATATATATATATATATTATATATATTATCTATAGTTGAAACAAAACTACTGCCAAGAAAGCACTATTCCCAGCGAAGCCAAGTTTGGTGAAACAAAAACTCAGAGTAGCACTATATATATATATGGGATGTACCACCGACAAATAACTGAAGTGGCTGATATCAGGAAATCCTACCAATGGCTGGAGAAAGCTGGACTCAAGGACAGCACAGAGGCCCTCATCCTGGCCGCCCAGGAACAGGCCCTAAACACCAGAGCAATAGAGGCTCAGATCTACCACACCAGACAAGACCCAAGGTGTAGGTTGTGCAAGGAGGCCTCTGAGACAGTCCAGCACATAACAGCAGGGTGCAAGATGCTGGCAGGGAAAGCGTACATGGAACGACATAACCAAGTGGCGGGCATAGTGTACAGGAACATCTGTGCCGAATATGGACTGGAAGCCCCGAGGTCAAAGTGGGGGACACCCCCAAAGGTGGTGGAGAATGACCGAGCTAAGATCCTGTGGGACTTCCAGATCCAGACAGACAAGATGGTAATGGCGAACCAACCAGACATTGTGGTGGTGGATAAAGAACAGAGGAAAGCCGTTGTGGTGGATGTAGCAATACCAAGTGACTACAACATCAGGAAAAAGGAGCATGAGAAACTGGAGAAATACCAGGGCCTCAGAGAGGAACTGGAGAAGGCCTGGAAGGTGAAGACCACAGTGGTGCCTGTGGTCATCGGGGCCCTCGGGGCAGTCACCCCCAAACTGGAGCAGTGGCTACAACAGATCCCAGGAACAACATCAGACATCTCAGTCCAGAAATGTGCAGTTCTAGGCACAGCCAAGATACTGCGCAGAACCCTCAAGCTCCCAGGCCTCTGGTAGAGGACCCGAGCTCAGAGGATGAAAGAGAGACCACCCACGGAGGGTGAGAAGGGAATTTTATATTTATATATATATATATATATATATATATATATATATATATATATATATATATATATATATATATATATATATATATATATATATATATATATATAAACCATCAACTCGCACTGAAATCCTCTACAAAGAGTCAAAAAAAAAGTCTTAGTGATGTAATGACGCTGCTCCAAGCTACGTCTCTGGATGTGGAAAGTAAAAGCCATTCTGTAATAGGATCATTAAAGAACAGGCTCTACTACCAGCTTTGGTTAAATAACATAACCACTTGTGTGGAAACACCCGATAGGTGCACAATTTACATTTTAGTAAAAGTTCAATAATTATGCTGAAGCTACAAAAACTGGAAGTAAATAGGTTTCCCAGTCTTAATTTCCAGTTTCTTTTCTCATCACAATGAGTCACTCAGTGAACTGTATCCTAATGCAACATGTGAATGTTATTCTATTTGACGACGTATCCCTTAAAATGAAATGTAATTTTTTAAGCCGTTCTCTTTTACATTCATTCCTGTTTATTTCCGATGACCTCTTGAGGGAATAAATGCAGCAGTTCTCAGACTTAATTGGTTATGAAGAAGGACTTCAGTTCCTGCGGCTGAAAACGAATTCTTGAGAAGCCAGAGCTTTCAGCACCTGGTGAAGCAATCACTGAGCCAATGATATTGATCAACAACCCCATCAGCCCCCTGTAGGTACATTATGCTCACCGTGTGCAGTGAAGTAAGAAAAAATTACTTAGAGCCACGTCAAACAACACCTTTTTTGCAATAACTCGAATCACAAATAGAAGCAAAAGTGGTGCTCACAGCTGGAGAGAGAGCCCTGCATGAAGAACACCCTGCAATAATTACAGAGTCAGGCTCTCACAAAGTTCTGGTCTTAGCCATCTTTAATCTCCAATAATAACTGGATCAAAAGCTCCTCTTCAAGATTCATGCGGACATAACATGAGCACCGTGCAAAGGATGCTTTTAATGCAGGCATAAATGGGAATGTTTGGCAATTTACAGATCAGAAAGTGATGAGCTTGCATTTGTTAGCTCTTTTTAAACATTTATGAGTTAAATAATACATAACACATTAGTGCAGTGCTAAAAAGATCAAATTGAAAGGGCCCGAGCATATGAGGTCTTGATAAACACAAGCTGACGTTCAGAGATGAAGCCTTGGTTCTCTAATCGTAATTGGTCCCAGAAGATTGCTAGAATAAAAACGGACTACAAAGTAATGTTGTGCACTTCTCTGGCCTGCTTTGAAAACTCATAATATTCACACTACATTAGATTCTGCATTTGCCTCAGCAGCTGCTCACAAAAGCCAGCCCTGAACAAAGACATTCCTTTTGCATTTCAAATAACCACGCTGTAACCTCCCCCATCCACGGAAATCTCAGACTTCCAATCTAATTTAAAACATCATTACTACACTACTGAAAATGTGAGAAAATAGTGGTGGCAAAATAAGTTGTTCTGAAAACCAAGGAGAACAAAATAAATGGATGGAAAAGAAGGAACACAATCTATTAATGTTTCATTTCCATGGACTTGGAAGGATTCTCCCTACCCAAGAAGCACTGAAAAAAAAAAACAAAAAAAAACAATTAATCAAACAAGAATGGCCTATCATTGCTGTGGCAGATGCATTTCCATAGCAACAGCCTCCTAGCAAAATTGTCACCCTTTAATCTGAGTCACACCGTGTTTAATATAAACAAGAAAGAGACATGCAAAGCAGTTCAGGAAAAGGAGAGCAATGTTTTATGGTGAAAAACTTAGTATCTGGATACAAATATAAAAAAACAACAATAATAAAAGATATATGCCACAATAGACAAAAATCTTGTATTTTTCTCCTGTGGATGCAATATCAGAAATTATTTTAACTAAATAAAAGAAAATTTTACATTAAGTATAACTTTTCATTGATTTTATGTGTGTGGCTTCAGTTGTTGTGGTAAATTTACATGTTTTGTTTCCTATTTCATTAAGTCATTGCAATCTAAAAAATAATAAGTTATTTTAACACAACTACATAGCTATTTAAAAATATAGTGTCAAAAACCAACTTTAAGTTATATTACTGAATTCTTGCCTCTTGCTCAAAGTACTGTCACCATAATAATTTATTTTTTTATAATAATTCCAGTGTTCTTTTTGCAACTGAGTGCTTTAATTGGTACTTTCACCTGTATGAGGAAGAAAAAGCAAGAGGTTATCACACAGTGGCATCAAACCTGGGCTAAATAAAACTGGTTGCAGACGGCTGTGCAAATATTATGAAAGACTGATAAAGGTTGCCGGTTGCCATAGGTACTGTATGCTAATTCCTAATGGTGTCTTTCAAATTGAAAGGTAAAAGTGTACAAAAGAACAACTATATTTAATTGGTCTTTGCTCTTTCTATTAACCGCTGGTAACATTTCATCGAAAGCAGGAGGGTAGCTATGACTTCTAAATTGCAGCATTTTTAGCAACAAAAAGAAAAACATCATACTTATTTGACTAAGCAACATCCAAAATGCTGGATTCTGATCAACAGAAGTGAAGAAAGGCAGACAAAGTTGTTTTAAGGTTTTAAGGAAACCCAAGGAAACTTCATTTTATTAATATACCAGAGAGTTTGGTATTTCCTCCTGTTATAGAGCTGACACTAGTGCTAACAGTCAGCCAGCTGTGTATGTTAGCAAATAAAGACAAGCAATGAACTTATCCCCAATAATAGGGTATATTTGATGTCATTGCAAACATGTGACATTCACAAAATCCCAGTTTACATCCATCTTAGTGTGCATGAGGCAGACTGATAAGTCATAATTGATGAGGCATACAGCAGGAAGCCTGAAATAAAGTAACTCTGGGTAAAAGGGTGGTTTGGAAACAATATCAACTTTCTAGTGGGAAAGTGTACGCACTTATTACCAGAAAATATGATCTTGCATGCTGTGGATTTAATTATTTTCAGTTTGAGTTGTTGTAAATATTTAAAACCTGATAAAACAAGCTGGTGTCTATACTTAAGTTTATTTCTTCTAATTGTGTTTACATTTTTCTCTAAAGAAAGACATTACCTTTTTTAAAATTATCTGGTATATTCATGGTATTTAACTGACACTTAACATTTTTTTCTACCAAGTACGAGAGACAGAAATAGATTTTGAACCCTGATTTGATCATGTAGTGGCCACTGCATTCTTTTTTTTTATTTTTTTTTATAGGATTGTGATATATTTTTTTCTTAGAACAATTTATTGTAACTCTCTTCTGTCCAATATCAGACACGATAAAAAGTATAAAACCTAAAGTAGAGAAAAGTATACATATATACATATATGCATATGTCTATAAAAAAAATCCCTATCCAAAGTCAGAAATGGGGCAGTTGGGTTTTTACTTTTGGTGACAGGCAGTCAGGCAAAGCCAAAGTGTGATGTAAAGCCAGGAAACTCGGTGTGAGCTCGCTCCTCTGCCTTTGTTACGCCTGTCGTGTTTGTATTCACATCTTGTACATCATAGTCAAATGGGAGTCAAATAACAAAGGCTTTCCAATTATGTGTAGCACAATGTGTGAGAGATGGAATATCACAAAGGCATTGTTCCCCCTCTGCTCCTGCTGACCCTACCTTCGAAATGGTTTCATGGCCACTCCAATTGCCTGCACCATTTGATTTAGCTAAAGGGATTTGACCACCAGCACTGAGATGTAAGAAGAAAGGAAGAAAGTCCTATACACAGCTGTGTATCCTTCTATAAGAAAAGAAGGAGAATTATGCTCCATAGTTGAGCACAGCAACTGAACTCTGGGATTTACCAACTAATGTTGTTATACCATTTACCCTCACTTTGACAAGGCAGATAAGAGTATGCAAATTCATTGCACTGGCATCATCACAAAACTAGTCCATTATGCTATTGATTCTGTAAATCTTAACACAATAGATAGACAAAAAAGAATAATAATTGAGTGCTTAAAAGATATGAAGAGAATTTGCCTTCAAATTTTAAGTTATAAATAAAAATATAAAAATGATGAAGCATTTTGTCCTTAGATGTTCTTTGATATCCGTCTAATTTGGTTTTCAAAGAGAAATCACCTGCTGACTCTTTTAATCAGCAGTATCAGAAATTTCCCCGTCCCATCCTGCCCCGTTTGAATAAGCTGCACAGTGATCGATGCCTCTGTGACTCCAAAGACTTCCTCTCCTACTCACTGCTTGACTGGAGCCATCTTGTTTGGAGTGATGGCTCACTCACACAGGTTCACGGCTGCTATTGTAAAATCAGCCAGCGTTTAATTGAAACAAATGACTATAATAATAGAACATTATCCCTGCAGGCACCCGGCCATGACAGCTTTAATTAGAGGCGCGTTCGAGACTGATCCTTCAAAAGCACAGCCGGCGCGCAACAAGGTGGTAAACACGCCTTTAGGTTGGGAACAGACCCGGCTCCTCGCAGCCCTCAAAGCTACTTCTCATTTACCCCGAGGGCAAAGCACTAACAACTCTGTTCCTCAAAGAGCCTTGGAGCCTCCCGCCTCTCCTTCCCTACTTCCTCCTCCTCTCTTTCTCTCTCCTATCATGCGTGTCTTTGGTTTATCAAGCTTATAGATGCCCTGGAGGGTCATTTACACAAGCTGAGGAGAATTAATAAGAGAGTGGATTCATGAATCATGCGCTGCTTATGTATGAAAGCAAAGGCAAAGCGCTGTGTCGGCCTTCTTGTGACATCAGACAGATGCTAAGTAAGGAGATATGATGAACAGTGGATGCCTGATGTTTCAAACAGAAAAATATAAGTGTGTAAGTGGTGTTGTTTTAAGCAAAGCACTGAAAAAAAACCATTATTGTACAGTATTTATTTGAACAGAGCTCCCTTTGTGTTGTCAAAACAAATTACTCTGATCATTTCAGTAACAAATCTATATAATATTCCAAGCCACCTTTACAAGCCACATGTTTCTCTACTTTCTGTGCTCGGCTGAGATTACAAAATTATTCTACATGGAAAAGAGCGACAACTTAAATGTAAGCTACTCTAAAAAAATAATAAACAGGTGAAAAGATGTCATAAGCTATAAAGAGCATGTCTTTGAAACGTAAAAATCATATATTCGACCTGGAGTGTCAACATATAAAGTGCAGAAGTCACAAATTATTTGTGATTTATCATTTGTAAAAATCACAAATGTACAAATTTTACTTTTAAAGGTTAGGATTACACAAAACAAAATTATTCAGATATCATAATCACAATAATAAGATTCCAAAGTCAGTAAGCAAAATTGTCTCAGATATCCCGATATGTCATCAGGGAGTACTATAAGTGCACTAGTGCTTGCGTACTGTTCAGCACAGGTATTGCTAATAAATGAGATAACTAACTGAACTCTGGTCATATTGATAAAATAGAAAACTCAACAGCCATCAGTATTTTTTATAACAATTTTTTTTATATTTCTTACAACAGTTATAGCAAATATGTGTTATTAGTGAGCATCTTTAAATCTATTCGGGTATCTGAAGATCTTTTAAAACCCCTCATGTTTCATGTTTGGTGACCCTCAGTACAATTATTATCCCAACTGTGAGTCAACGTTATTAAGTTTTGCCTATATTTTATTTGCACTGACTGAGGTACTCGGCCTTATTAAAAATGTCAAACATGTTGTGCTCTATGTAAGATAAGGGAACTCCTATATTGCAGAAGATAAACTTACGAGCTATTTTACGAATTATTAAATGGATTTATTTAATAATTTTCTTCCGTATTTTTTAGCCATTCAGATTAAATGACTGTTATTGTTACTGTTCATGATTTATTCTGAAATTGAGAAAACTGAGATACATAACACAAAAATAAAATAAAATAATCTATTTCAAAATGATCAGATAGAAAATTTTACCTGCTTAAACACAGGATTGAGTCTAAAAACAAAATTACAGGCGACAGTGTTATAATATCACTGGAGGAATAATTTGAAGAAAGAAGTTGCTGTTTTTTGTGAGAACTATGAGCCCCTTAAACATTTTTCAGAGTGAATCTAAGGCAGTGCAAAAAGCAGAGGTTGATTTGCAGATAGTAATGTCATGATGTCCCCCTTGGCACCATCCTCCATGTTCCTCATTACCAATAATGTGAGATAGAACTTCCTTTACTTTTATCCCCACCCCCCAAACCCCTTCCACTACCACCCCTAGTTTTCTTTCTTGTTCCTCAGTTCCACCCCCCCCCCCTCTCTTTTTCTCTCTTGTGGTCCCTTTTTCTCCCCCTTTCTTGCTCCCTCTCCGCCCGGGTGTGTCTCTGAGCTCACCTCACAAAGCACAGCGTCAGAGAATCAGAGCCTTGGCTGACATGACATGTAGGAGATGGTTGTGAGGAGCGGCGGGGACACACACTCATGACAGCAGAAGGCAAGGCTCCTCCACTGCCACTAATGAGACTCCTGACTGCCGTGTCAAACACACTGCGTGCGCGTGTGTATGCGTGCGTGTGTGTGCGCTCAGGGCGGCAGAAAAAATGCAGAAGTAATGAACACAAAACAACAAAGAGCACACATATTTCTGAAAAAAGCACACAGTACTCTATATGCCATGCAATTGAAGGTCATGTCAAAGCAATATGTAAAAAACGGACTCACCGAGGATTTCACACATCTGACAGGGGCCATCTTCACCTTATCGTCAAGATTTGAACTATTATAGCAGCAAAATGTCAAATAAATCAACCACTGATTACTGTGACCATTAAAAGTACCAACCTGTAACACAGACTTGGATGTCTTTAAAGGTTTTCCTTGATTAATTTTTTCCTCCACATCTATGATAGCAACAAGGAACACCAAGAACACTTTGTAAGGTCTCAGCTGATAACACAAAAAGTAGACATGAAGTCATAATGGAACTCTTTTCTTTAATCTTGTGAAAATCTCGGCATAGTTTCTCACGCTTAAGACCTCTTTAAACTACATTCTGTGCTCTTCTGCGATAAAACGTCTGTGGTCCCCAAATTCAGCCCACACTCTACGGACTGTGCTAAGCAAATAAACCAAGTGTCTTTTTAATCACCCTGCCTCAAGCCACTCCTGTGCACGTTAACCAACCAGAGTGGCAGCGTTGTTTTGAAGTGGTGGCTGGTGGCACAGCAGGAGGTGAGGCGGGGAGGGAGAGGCGTCCCAGAGCGAGACGACACAGCTCCCCCCACCCACCACTGTGGCTGAACACTCCTGCCACCAGAGGCAGAATAACCTGATGGATGACTGAGATGGGGCACGGTGCAATATGGACACGATTTCATGCCATGATAAATCTCAGCGGGGGTGTGTGGCTAAGTGTAATATAAAATTCCTTATCTTTGTATCAGCTTCTCAGAACACCGTCTATCTACTGTGACTGAAGCTGTGTTTTCTTTAGCTTCTGTTCTTTGCTTGAATACCGCTGTTGATTACATCTACCGTGGATAAAGTCACGGAAAAAAAAAAAAAAATATGATAGCTCATGTTTTACTCTTCTGCTTCAGAAATATGATTACAAAAGTGCCACTTGGGAGATGCTACTGTTCGTATTTTGATCACGGTGAAAAGCGAGACTATAATAAAAGATTTTATTTGCAAAAAAACGCCTCCAGTGTGAATGAAATGAAATAACGTCACTTTTTTTTTAAAATTAGGCAGAAATTAAGTCACCTTATCCTTTGATAATATTAACGTTAATTGACCTTATCAAGGTGGAGAAAATAGACGAGTTGCCATGCAAGCATGCAATAAAAAAAAACCTTTAAAATGGTGAAATTGGAAAGTAACCTCTACTTCTTTTAAAATATTTCTTAATATACAACTACAGTTTCATATCACATTGCCAGAGAAATAAGGCACTTTCTCCCAGGAGATGAGAAAAGAATTGAATTTTTCCTTATCGGTCATCTATTTTTCTGCAGAATGCTATTACTTGCTGCCTGCCGTTGCCAAGCAACAGGAAATATTAATAGGACCTTTTATTAGCTCGGCTTTACCCGTGGAGTACTAAAATGAGAAAGTGGAAAACATGAATGTGTTACATAAATCTTTGAACCTTTCAGGATTTGCACAAGTCTCTGTTTGTCCAGTGATTTATAGCGCTGATGGTTCATTTATGGGAGAGGGAGGTGTGAAATACCAAAATGGAACATTAACCTGAGGGACAATTTGAAAATAAACAATCACACAAAAAGTGGAGGGGATAAAAAAAAAAGGAAGGAAACCAGTTTAAAGCGAAACCATCCTCTCTCCTGGCTGATGATTTCAAGAGGCCATCAAACAAGCAAAAGGCATTTTTGTTCCACTAGAAGCATTGATCATTCAAAATCATCTACGCCCGAATAAACATTGGAATAAGTAATGCAAGTCCCATTCTATCACTGGGCTTGTTGAACTGTGGTGAAAAGCGACAGACGTTCCATCAATTTCTTTTTTTTTTTTTTCAGACCCTGTAATCCCTTTTAAAAATCCCTGAAAATGAAGGTCTTTCAGAGGAGAAATAGGTTTTCTTCATCTGAATAGGGGGTACAGTATAAGCTCCAAAGAGCAGAAAGTCTTAAAAGACAATTTTAAAGTTCATATTGGCGAGAACTGTAAATGCATTTAACGGCAGGATTTTTGAAATGTCATATTTTATACAAAGTTAGAATTACAGGGATTCTCTTCTTCCTTGAAAGCATCTTTACTAAAGCATCTCCTTTTGTTCCAGGTTTACACAGAAAACCAGCAGGTGTACAGTCGGAGATAATACCCTAGCTGGGAGCCTCCGTCGGCGAGCGAACACATTAAAACACACCTCTACTCTCTTATCATTTATTCATCCCAGCTTGTCTGTGACAAGTTCAGTTGACATTGCAGCTCATATTTCATTCACACAGGCTTGGGGAGCGAGCACCTGCCAGGAGCACTTAATACCTTGTGAGGAAAAACAAAAGCATGAGACGAAAACACAGGCTTCCGTCCAAGTTAACATGACAGTCGGGGTGGGATTACTACTTGATAATTAACCTCAGTAGCTGAGGATAAGGGGCTTGTTTGGAAATTATTACTCTAAAACGTTGTAACAAAAGAAATTAGGAGAATGGATTTGAATATGAATGCAGCCAGCAGCTCTTTAGCAATACACTGACCAATATTCTGCTAAATTTGCATTTTATATTCAAGAAAAACTTGAGATGATGATGAGATAATACCTTTGAGCCTGATGGAGCTAGGGTAGCTCGTGCATATAGCTCTTTCTCCTCTTACACTGCTGTTATGCATGACATTACCTTCCTGATTATACATTCATCATCTGTTACATATTCAAAACATCACACTCAAGCCGGTCTGATGATGGCTCCTTCTGAATGAAGCACAAAAAACTTCATCAAAGATAATTTATTCCAGCTGCCAGCATTTTAAAACACCATATAGGCCTTTTCAGCTTAAATATATTTTAGGCACACAGGTGTGAGGCTCACAGAGAACAAAGTTTTTCCAGCCAATGAATAAACAGCTTTGCTTTCAGCAAGTTCGGGTGTATTTTTTAAAGTGGAAAGTGACTACAATGTGGCCACTTTGCTCGCGAGTCCAAAAAAATTATTCACCGGTAGCAACAGAGATGTGTATCTGTTCTGGGGCTGCATTGATAAGATCAATGCAACCTGAGCAAGGCTATTAAATTTCTAATGTGTTTTGGAACTTGTAGATGCTATGACAGTTGGGGCATTAATGGAGAGAAGCAGGGAGAGGCTCTGCCAAGTGCAGTGGAGCATCAGAGAAAAAGGGCTCTCTCAAAGATATCAAGTTAGTCCAGGAGCAATTTCAGACCACAACACAATAACCAGCAGAAATGACAATGAGCACTGAAAATGTACTCCTTACAAAATTAGGAAAGTGGTTAATTATGCCTTTCATGTTGTGACTAGAGAAAAAAAACACATTTTCAATTAACTTCCACTATGAATGAGTGGATTAAGCCAAGAAAATCTAGTTTTCCTAAGAACACTACAAGCCCAAGAGGAACGGTTTAGCAAACACCATGTCGAATATTTGTACAGATCCGATTAACTGATGGTTTTGTGCTAACTAAAAGATAAGAAAAGCAAAACTGTTCTTATGAAGTGACCAAAATAAATAAATAAACATGTTTTGAAGAAACTTAATAGATTCATTTGAAGCATAAACAAATTAATTAATAAATAAGCTTAATTTAAGTTGATGCAGATATCGCTGCTGATATATTAAACTATTTTCAGGTTTTCCCTTTTTTAACATTTTAATAAATTGCATCTGAGTAATTGTTGGACATCATGATTGACAGCAAATATTTGAAAAAACGGTACCATAAACCGTCTTCTTTTTCTCTTCTTGACTCTACTGAATTAGATTTAATGTTGCATTGAACTCTGGGCTCAAATGTCACAAGTTCTTTGCAGTTGTTGCAGCTTTGCATTTTTTGCATGTTTTCATGCATGCATTTTCTGCAGGTACTCCAGCTGTATTCCACAATTGAAAACATACATGTCAGGTTAATTGGCAACTTTCAGCCCTAAGGTTATTTGCCTTGTTAGTTTCTAAGATGAAGTGTGACTGATAACTGAGTCACTCTGCAAAGCTGAATCGGATCAAGCAAATACAGAACACAGATGGATGAAATAAAATTAATTTATAGTTATATGGTAATAAGGCTTACACAAGAATTATGATTAATGAGAATTTGGGTGGCAGGACTATTTGTCCCCTGCTCTTACCCATCAAGGCCTCTACAGTGGTAGGCTAATCAAAAAATAAAAATAAAAAAACCTGCAAATGTGACATGCTAATTCAGTGATGTTTCTACAATATTAAGAGTGGGTCGAAAATCTATAATTAGATAAATTCTACTTTGATTTTAGTTATAAAACAAGACTGTAATATTTAGTTTATGCCATTTTGTAAAAAGTTTCCCATCTATGGAACCCCATCACACTGAATTTCCACACTGCAGTGGAAATTCAACATCACAAGCCTATCTTTGCTGATGGTAATATATAACGGAACATTTTCTTAGGAAACCATGGCAATTAAAATTGTACTTTGTCCAACCCTACTTAATTTAACTGAGTTCAACGCCGGCCTGATTTATTTAACATCTTGTTTGATGATTGTGTTTTGCAAATTTAACTGAACTGATGCCACCACATCTGAAACAGACCAACAGAAAACCATATTTCAGTTAAACGTCCCCATTAGCCCTTCAGCAGACATAATCTTGTCTGGGATTCTGTCTGCTATTGTCTAATGACTTTGCTTCCGGGGGCAACAGATGATTGGTTGGTGCGTCAGTGCAGTCTGCCAATATCTGGATAGTGAATCACAAATAAGTGGACAAAAGCATCAGTGTGGGTGAATTTGAAGAATCTAACAGAGTAATCTGAAAGACAGATAACAACATGTTGTTTTTAAGTTCTTGATTGGGAAGCTTTTTGTCTCCACACAGATTATTTACTTCCATATCAGAGACAGCTCAAAGATGGTTAGTACCTCACTTTCAGCTTACTAAACTTAACATACCTTAACAGGACTAACATACAAACCACACAATAAAATAAAAAAAGTATGGAAAAAAGACTGAAAATGTCTTAAGAAAAAGTATTTTGCTCCCCAGTAAATGACTACTCGATGTGTAGCTTTAGTTGTGCTAGGTTTTCTTTGAACTGTTTTCAAGGTCTTTTTTATTTAAGGAGAGGTTTTCACAGAGCTAAAAAAAAAAATGTCCATAAAATAATGTTATAAAATGAATCATCCATCCATCAATTCATCCTTGACAAGCTTAGACATGTTTCAGAACCACGTTGAAGATCTAAAAATTCATGTTTTATTTCCGTCAATATGGTTTATCTTTGCCGTGTTTTTTGTAAGTGCATCAAAACGAACGGGAACAAATTGTGTCTTTGCATCAGTCTGCCAGTAACAAAGCACCCAAAAAAATAACCAATCAAGCAAAGCCACTTATCAATTCTTACCAAAAAGCCCTGTGATTATGATCAACCACTCCAAAATGCTACTTTGCCTGAATCCTTGGGGTTATACAATCAGGCTATTTATTATTATATGTTTATATTGTTGCACTCATATTGGAGTACTTTCAAATATGTGCATGCTTCAATCCAAATGGTGCCACATTTAGAAAAAAAAACCCAGCAGCTTTCAGCTTTTCGTTGAGATCAAATAACCTCATTTCACTCAACTGAATTATCTCTAAAATATCTAATAATGAAATCCAGGAGGTAAAGAAAATTGGAGCTATATGCTCATTTTGAATAAGAGTTACCTTTTTTTATTCTTCTTTACAATTTGTACTTGCTTTTCCAGCCACAATCTCAACCACCCCCACCCAACCCCACCATGTCACCCCCAACCTCTCCTCTCCTCATCTAACTCTATTGCACTCTTTTCATTGCCCAGCTCACGTATTGAATCTGCTTGATGAAAACAGATCTCACTGCAGCACCACAATAGAATGGCTGATGCAGGAAAGATGAACCCTAATGGATTTTTTTTTTTTCAATGTGCTCAAGATTGAATATAAGGCCTGACCTCCAGATGTAGTGGATCCATTTCAACGGCAGAGATATTGTTTATAGTGAAGACAAAGAAATGTATAAATAAACATACTTGGACACTCACATAAAAGTACAATGTCAACACAAGAAGCAGATATTTTGCATGGTGTACTTTTATGCAACCTAAACAGGCAAAAAAAAGAAAAAAAGTGAATTAACCAACACTATTTATCCGCCCATGTCAAGTGAGGAATTCATAATGATACCATCTCATGTTTGAACTGCAGAGTTTGCTTAATTACTCTGTTCAACAGACTGTGTCAAGGTGAGGCACCAATTTAATAGACACTCGGTTCTCAGCACAAATGAAACTCCGCTACGGTTTGGTAGTTTTTGCCAGAGTATTTGATTTAGAGAGAGTTTGCTTTATAAGCTCCTTTTTTCAGGGTGAAGTTGAAGCAGGGCACTAAAAGGATCGCTATGCCTCCTTTAGAGAAAGTTGAAATGAAAAGATTATTTTAAAGTTTACTTTACGAATTCATAAAATTATATATGTGTGTGTGTGTGTGTGTGTGTGTGCGTGTGTGTGTGTGTGTGTGTGTGTGTGTAAGGCGAATCAAAACCTCCTTACATAATAATGGTTCCCCCTCTATGTGTCACCATGTGATACTTTTCTGCAGTTTGCAAGTAGGATACTTCCCAAATATCAGACGACAAACTGAACGGTGCTCTGTGAGATGTACTCTGAAGCTTTTTGAGGATGTTTTTTTTTTTTGTTTTTTTTCCACCAATCTTGGTTCACAAATCACTAAGCAATTTGCAAACCAGCTCCATCTATACTGTAATTAAATTACATACAGGATCTTTGTCAAATAATTAAATGACTTTCGACGGCAGCAGATTGAACTAGATTTTATTTAGTGGTATCAGAGTAAAGAGGGCCAAGTGAAAAAATAAATATACTGTTTTCTTTCGTCTTAATTATTGTATGTGCTGCTTTGCTTTAGTCTTGCACTTGCAAATCTAAAAATGTACACTGTTTAGAACAGTAACGTGGCACTTTCAGAACCTAATTTAAACTGGGCAAAGCATTCAGTCTCGTCTCCAAAAATAATCTTTATATGATCCAGGGTTATCAAAACAGCACTCACAAGAAATAACCCTTGCAATTGGAGATTATTTGTTCAAATTTCTGTTCGATATGTTGCGCTCGCTGCACATTCGGAATCTCATGCATTTTTATCGCGCAGCCGACTGTATTCAGCCCCATTAAAACCGAAGCGTGGTTCTTTCCAGCACAAACAAACACGCGCTGACGGTGGAGTGAAAGACTGGCCAATCAAGCAATGTCTCCACAGTAAAGGTCATGACCAAAATGTGAAATGAATATAAAGACAGATGACATGTGAAGCTAATACATCAGGGGAATATTCCTGCAATATATATATAATGCATAAGATGTTTGCATTTGAGATCTTTATCAAGATCTATTTCAATTGCTGTTTACCCCTCTCCCCTCTGTTTGTGATGAACATGATACATCACACTTGACCTTGATATGCATCTGTGTATGTCTACAGTATACTGAAGCAGACACTCTTATCTGCTTCATAATCTTACAAAACACTCTGAGAATCTCTGATAATTATAATGATAAAGACCGATGAGAAACAGCTATCATCCAAAATGCTTTGGGGGATTTATAAAAATTACAAAAAAGGCACAGCTGGCAGAAACTATTTCTGTGCCAGTTTATGATATCTGTCATTATCCAGTAAATTACAAGGGCATGAATTCCTTTACCTTAAGCCTCCACATAAGAAGAATATATATTTTTTTTATGTTAACATGGTTTACCATGTAATTTGTTTCACTGGGATCTCAGTGCTGAAATCAATGAAAAACATCAATGCCTTCTGCTTCCAAATGGATGCATTCAGATCTGACACTGCCAAACTTAAGAGGAACAATTTTTAGTCAAACACTTACATATTTGCTGCACAGTGACGAACAAAAGACTTATCTGAATAACTTGAACTTCAAATTCACCTTCAAATTCAACCATAAATCACATATTTAATGCTGCATCTACAACACGGGAATAAAGACAGCAGCATGTGCGTTTACATTTCATACTTAAACCTTCTGCAGATTGTTGTGCTGTTCTGATAGAAACCTGCTTCTTGCAGCAGTTCCCACAAAAGCAATTACGGTTTTGAGATGCTAATTTGCAGACGAGCGTTTTTTTTTTGTGTGTGTGTGTGTGTGTTTGGAGCTGAGGGAGTAATCAGCATGTATTCATGTTTGACAGATTGACCGATGCATGCCGTCGAGGCAGATATGATGCTGATGGATTTACCCACAATCCTTTTCTCCATGCATTACAGCTGACAAGGCAGCCCCTGAACAATCATCTGTTCCCTCCACTTGGCCTACGTCTACTTGTCTTGAAAATTACATTAACGTTTTTGGAGCATGATCTGTTTCACTATAGAAATCATTCATCAACATCAATATCATTCAAACATTAAATCATTGCAAAACATCACATGTTTTTTTTTGGTTGCTTTTAAATGTTGGAGGTGCAGGTGTTCTGTGAACTTCAGATTACAAAGAATAACGCAAATGTACTTTAAATTTACTTTATTTTAAAGTAAATTTGCTTTTTACAAATTAAAGTTAGTGGAGTTAAAAATTTTAGTTTTTTTTATTATTAAATGGGCTCAAACATCTGTAGGTAATACGCTTATCCAGCTTTGCACTGGATCCTACCAAAGCCCATTATTGGATGCAAAATCAAGGCAGTTTTACTCACCGAGGGCATTTGACTGGAGACAAGGTGGCTGTCCTGTGCCAACATGTTCGACATCATGAGCGTTGGCAGCTCAGTGTACGAGTATGGGTTGATGAGCCCATTGTGTGGCAGCGAATGACAGAGGTAGCCCGTAGAGTCATGCTCCATCAGGTGAAGAAGAGGTGGCTCGGGGTGGTTGGGTGGAGTGATTGGTGGGATCTCATAGTCTTCGTCCCCAGTCCCGTTTCCACTTGAAGTGCCGCCTCCTCCGCCTCCTCCCCCGCCGCTGCCCGTCTGGCCTGTGTAGCTCTGACAGGATGGATAAACAAAGCGAGAAATAGAAGGAGAAAACAATCATATAATCAAATAGAGTCATATGAAACTTAAGAGAAGATTTTCTAAAGCAAGAGATAGTTATCTGAGGCATTTGATGGCTATCCCTACGACAGAAAACTATGCCACATGGTAAAAAATGGAGATCAAGTTTTTAACCAAATGTGGTGTTCTAGTTGTTTCAAAGAGAGAAAAGACAACAAATATATATCCTTAACACATGTATTGTGATACATCAAGTAATACTGAATTATTTTAATTTGCAAATTTATTTCATTTAGTGTTTCGCTTCTTGGGAAAAAAAACAAACAAACAATTGTTTTCAACCAAACATCAAACATCTAATTTTAGATGCAAACATGGAGTGCCTGACCTTGGTGATAAAGAAAACCAATGCATGTGTTAGCTGCTGCTCAAACACTATAAGTCCAATCAGATCAGAGTCCTGCACAGAGCAGGAAGAAAAGAAAAATAGCAGGGAAATTCAACGGGGAATGAAAAGCAATTTTGTCTGAGATGATCCAACTTGACTCCCATTGTAATGACTGAGTCAAATTAATCATCACAAATAATATTCTGGTGTCAGCTATTCAAGGGGTTTTTAATAGAATTTTTATGATTCATGTCTAGCGGTATACATCAAGCAGTCAGTTCTGCAACATTTCTGAAATCAATTCAATATCATCTTTGTGTAGGCTGTCATCCTCGGCAGCAGAGTGGTCATTTATCTCTCAAACAGATACTTTTGGAAAATAAGGACCATGAAGAGATAGGAAAAGGAGAGAGGATACAGGGTACTTTTTTTTTCTTGTTTCACTCAATATTGTTTCAGAATGAATGAGGGGGAAAAAAAAGTATTTTTTGGCAAGTAGCATAAAAAATTTGTAAAACGGCAAAGATGCTTCCTGGTTAGAATGAGGAAAGGGTAAAGTATAAACACATTCATGCATACCAGAAATGCAAACTACACTGAGTCCTAATTTATCCTGTTTTTGTTTCTCTCTCTCTCTCTCTTTTTGCATTTTGCATTCTGGTATTCATTCCGTGTACAGTACCAAGAAAAAGTATTTTTTTCTGAGTTGGCAGTATGTCAGACTTTCAGATCATCTGAGTAAATGCAAGTTCAGTTTTCAAATGAAAATTTCTATATTTTTAAGTAGGAAAATCTCCCTGAACCTACCCGTCCCAATTCTACAGATCTCAGTTTAGTGTTTGTGAAATGAACGTCAGCTTCCCAGAGAGCGATTTTAATCGCAGGCAATCAATAATTTAATTCCAGTGAACAAATATGCAGAGAATTTTGTTTTTACCCAAATGTTTCACAACACACATAAATAAAAAAAACATCAAGGATTTATTGTTCTTGTCTTAATTTGATTTAGGGGAGACCGGGTATGGTTGTAACATGGGGAGAGTTGTAACACCACCAGTTCCACCAATCAGGGATAAGATAGGAGTCACATGATCATTTCAGCATTTACTCGCTTCCTCCCCAATCCCATATTGTGATTGTCAAGGCTGGAAACAGGCACATGCAGATACTAAGGAGAAAAAACAGATTTTGAGGTAAGAAAGTAAATTTTTTGATCATGACTATATTTTGTTTAGTACTTATACTGTTGCAGATAAAACCATATGACTTACATTAGATGAAAGTGTAATTTCTCAGGCAAAATGTGATGCATTTTCCCGTGCTAATTTCAAACCGTTATGCTACTACAGCTAGCTAAACATGGCTGACAGGGTTGGGGTGGGTTGTAACACATCTTTAAAAAGTGTTACAACCATCCCCTTACATACAACTAAGAATATTTTTATTTTAATCATTTTACAGAATGCCTAGGCAGTGAATACAAAAGACTGATGCTACTTACCTTCCCCTCCCCACTGTTGCCATAAACATCAGCCACTGGATCACAGTGTCTACGCCCCATTTAAGAAAATGGTGAACGCCGCAAGTGATGCCTGGATGAAGATGAATCCTGCCAAGACGATATATGATATTCCAGGTATTGTGAAGACTGCTCTGCCTGCAGCTGCAACACTGAAAAACATTCAAGCCGGTTTCCAATCCACTGGTATTTGGCCCTTCAATCCTGACATTTTTGAGGAGTGTGACTATGCACCCTCACAAGTCACTGACCGTCCCGACCCAGGTACATCACTGACATCTGGAGCTTTCCAGCCACAGTCTCCACCAACTCACCTGGAGACTACTACTTCTGGCTCCTCTGCAGTTATTGATGTGAACATGTCCTGTGCTCCAGATGAGCCAAGCACCTCGGGGGTGTCTCCTGGTTAGCCATACAATCCTTTGGCTATGCGGCCATTTCCAAAAGCAGGGCCAAGGAAAACAACTGACAGGATCAGGAAGAAAAGGAAATCTGAAATACTCAATGACACACCAGTGAAAGAAGCACTGATGGAAGAAGAACAGAGAAGAGGAAGCAAACATGTAAGGAAGAGTTTCTTTGCAAAGAATACAGGCAAGCTAAAGAGGAAGAAGAGAAAGCCTGCCAAGAAAATGTTAAAAGCCAACGCTAAGGATTCTGAGACCTCAGACGATGAATATTTTTGTATTGTCTGTAAGGAGCTATTTGGCAACTCAAAGCCACAGGAAGTGTGGGTAAAATGTGCCTTATGCAGTCTTTGGGCCCACCAAGCCTGCACTCCTGGGCTACCATCATTCATTTGTCACCACTGTGACTCTGATTAAGGATACACACACATAGACACAAACATACACACACATTGACATTGTTTTTTGTTAGACCTACATGTTCAGTGTTCTTTAAGCATACATTACATGTTAAGAAAGTTTGTTGTAGTAGAATAATTTACACACATGCACACACAGAGTATATTTGAGTTATGGTCAGTCACACACACAGAGAGAGAGAGACATTGTTCTTGTATTGTTCTTTTAATTCAGTAAACATCTTTTTGAAACATATCACATGTTGTGGCCTCTGTTTTTGCTTCTTTTGTCTAATTGTTACAACTTACCCCAGCAGGTGTTACAACCTACCCCGCTATCGGGGTAGGTTGTAACAAAGGGACACCATGTATTTGACATGAACTCATGAGGTCTGTGATATTCTTGCAGATGTTTGAATTGGTGCCATTTGTAGTAAACAAATGTGGGTATTTTGTATAAAAGTTTGAAAACTCTAGCTCAAACATTCTGTGAGTTAAAGGTGCTGGAGCAAAAAGTGTTACAACCATACCCGGTCTCCCCTACTTGGTCCTAAAATAGACTGAAAGCAAGCTTCTATAAATTTACTGGACTGTCCTTTAAAGACAGATGTGTCTGTAAGCCTTTGGGAATGCTCTTATTGTGTGGCCTAATGGACAAGAAAACAAACATTTCCTGAGATTCAATTCCCCTCATAATTGTTGGAAGGAAACTAAATTGTCTGCTGTAAACACTGTTTATATTGTGTGAATTGAGTCCCTCGTGTGTGTCCCCCTTTTAGCCACCGTTTACTCATATGTTCGCTGTGCGAGAGCACCAGGTAATCCGAAGGAAAATCATGTTGAGTCATCACAAAGCATGTTCATCAAACTGTTGTTTTCCCCTCATCCTTTATCAATAAACGGCAGAGGTCTGGAACGATGTTTTCAGTGGGTCTCTCGTCTGCTGCATTTGATTGTGCAAACAGGACGAGGAGTGGAGATGTGTCATGTGTTACATCGCTGTGACGGTCCATCCAGTGCCCTTGATGATAAAATGTAAATAGCAAGGACATTCCCAGTTGGATTGTGGCAAGATAAATTATTCATTATGCCACTGTTCAGAATGAAATTGCAAGCACAAAACTGCATGTACAGCTTGGTTTATGTATACTTTAGTCTTCTTTAAAAGCCAAATCCACACAAAGGCAATTCAAACAGTGTGTCACATGGCATGTTTTTGGAGACAAATGTCTCTTCTTTCTTTTGATATTCCTCAGAGTTTAATTATGAAGCAAACACTTTGTCTAAAAGCGTCACTACACAGATTTTAATCCAACACAGAAACATCTTTTATTAACCTCATCTGCTCCTTGCAAGACACTATAGGGAACATTGTTTCCAACGCACAGTATGCTGTCTGCACAGCGAGAGAAACACAATCTGCAACGATTTAATTAAGACACAGATCTCTCGGCTGCAAGTGTTGCATACCAGCACACCTTTCATTTCGAGAGAAACAGATGAATAGACAGTTGGTCTGGGACTGAGAGAGGAAAAAAAAACATTGATTGGGGAGCTTTCCAGCTTGTCTTTTACTTGGCACAGATCTCCAACTCCCTCTGTAACACTGCCTGAGTACTCAAGGCCTTCTGGAGATGATATTGACTGTGGCTAATGGCTCATTATCTCTATATTCTTCTTCTTATTAGATTATTGTTGTGGTGCCTGTAGAAATCAGGATTTAGGACATCATCCAGTTCGTATTAAATTGTATATCCATTATAGAAATGTTCCGCTGTCAAATATAATTAATTTGCACGATAAAAAGCTGAATGCCTTTTTATGGAAGTAAGAAACATAATCTTGGTCTGCTGTTGTTGCATTGTGAACTGTAAATATGAGGTGATAAACCAGTCTGATGGAAGACAAAATGATCACTTATTTAAATCTCTTTTTTTCCACTTTTGTGGGATTTTGATAAAAAAAATAACTTGCTGAAATAGCACAGCAAAGGCGATTGCAATGAGTGACTTAGGTTTTTACCTTTGCAAAAGTAGTTAGTGTCCAGAGTCGTTGCCAGCCATTAGGGTGGACTAACCACAAATGCTTAGGGCACCCAGAACTTCTTTAAATTAAGTGGCACATTATGTTTACATAGATGGAATATAACACTGCTCAAAGTAAATCATTTTTGAAGCAGAGCAGATGTGACAGGATGAACAAAAGATAATTTCTCATGTTGCTTTTGTACTTCTCATTTTTCATGTTTTTCATTTTATCAGCAGAGTTCATTTTCTGAGTCCTCCTTCCATATGTTTGCTGTGTTATCTGTGTGGCTCATGGCAAACTGTAAATGGGGTTTCATTCATTCACTCTTCTTTATACTCTTTCATAAAGGTCAGATTAGTGGAATTTAGACAACTAGCTCTCCTGTCAATACGTCATCCCACCTGAACACGACTCCTCCAGAGATCTGGATTTCATCTGGAGATTTCATGTTCTGTAGACTAAAAACCTTTTTTGAGGTATACTGCAACTGTATATATAGAGAAAACGGATGACACAAAGGTGAACTCTATTCATTAATGAATGGACTTGGAATTAGCTGCACTGACATTTATTTGGGGATATCAGAGTAACTACGCCCCTTTTTTCATAATTATATTTTTTAACATCTTTAATGTAAAAAAAAACTTTAAAAAAACCTAATTTACAAAGTAATTGCAAAGTAGTGCAATTACTTTGTATTGCACTAAAATATCAAAACTTGGCACAATGTAGACAAGATATGAATCCTTCTGTAACACAATTTATGTTAACTCAAAGTTGGAACACTGAATGTTTTTATATAGTGGAAAATGAGTCAGCAAAACAAGAGTTTGAGAGCTCCATAGTCACACCTGGCTCTTATTTTCTACAGAGAAAAAGAGCTTAGATTCGTCCCAGGGGTAGGAAAGACAACTAGAAGGAAGATGATGACATATCTGTCTTACAACTAATGTGCACTTATCTGCCTATTGGAGTGCGTTGTCACACGGGTGATTTATGCCTGAAATCCCTCGCACAACACCACCACTTCCATCACCTTCGACACCCTTCGTTCCAACACTTTTCCATTTCCACTATGCAGCCCTCTGCACTCAGAGGAAAGACCTGTTATCTCTTCTTCCCATGTGATTGTAAAGAAAACGGTTGATTTATGTTTGGAATGATTTATAAAAGCTTTCATCATTTTTCTTCGTTTCATTCATTCTTGCCAAGCAAGACTACAGTTTACATTTGTGAATTATCCTGTTTACAACAGATCTTGTTTGCAAGACAAATAGTTGTTGTCTGACTACAAAGATCTTCAAATTTAAATAGCATGAGCTCTTTGCTTTTTGTTTTTGTTACTCCATTTCTTCATCATCCCTCTCCTTATCTATCCATCTCTTCTGTCCATCATCTCGGGCTTAATTAAAGCCATAGCTCTTACTCTACTACAATACCAAGTTAGAGGGTATCAACACACCATAGAGCCCAACAAATGGGAGGGGGAGAATGCCGAGGATCCAGTTGCAGCCATCCTACACCCCCCCCCCCCCCCTCTTCTCTCAGCTGGTCTAACACTGGCCAGTTTTTTCCCCTTTAAACCCAAACCAGTTTTGGTCCATGCACAGCATCTAGCCTGACCCCGATTACCCGCTGTCACCATACCTTCCTGTCAACAAATCTCACTCTCAAATAGCCAAATTGTATTATTTATCTGTCACTATTTTGCTATTTGAAAAAAAAGAGCACTGTTGAAAGGGATGTCCTGTGAAAATGTGCATTGGGAGAGGGAATGGTGGAGCAGAAAGGGAGATAGGTTGATGGCATGCACTCATTCAAGAACATAAAGCCCAGCGGGAGTGAAAATATAGAGGGAAAGGAGTGTATAATTGCTGTCAAAAGCTGAAAATGGCCTCATTCACCCCCAGATACTCAGCTGATTACGAACTAATCCTCATTGACTAAAACCAGCCTTTATAATTGCATATACCTCCCTACCCCACCTTTCCTTTCATGTTTCCTTTCCTCGTTCTCCCCTGTGTATCCTATTCCCAGTACTCGTCTCACTTGTCAGTCGAGGTCAAGAGGTCATCTCCATCTGATCGCGTGTCAGAACAGATTACAATCAGAGCTTTTGTGCGATGTCATATTTCATTATGCATTTGACTCATCTCCCAGGTCCAAGGGTCAGTGTGATTTGATTGGATGACAGAAATGATATAATTTGTGTTTAACCCTAGGCTGTACGAGGTTCTGAGTGGTGTACTAATGCATTTTGCAAAGACGGGGCAGGCCCTCTCCACGAGCGACTAATTTGAAGTGGCACACCGCAGAGTTGAAGGAGAGCCAGAGCTGTTGCACAACATGCCGAGGTTATAAGGGAGGCTTTATCAAATAATAAACACAACCTCCCTCTTACTCCCTGCTTCACGCATGCTTTCTCTCTAAATCTGCAAGTTGATGCAAGTGACTAAATATTAGCTGCCTTCACTGACAAATCTCTTCCTTTTATTCCTATTTTTTTCTTGGATATATTGAAAATATGTCATAGGCTCTCGTTGCTCTTTTTGTCTTTTCGTCTGCCTCTCTCCCATCCCCTCTCGCCAGTCGCACTTAATTCTGTCAGCTGCAACAACTGCACTGCCATCAAGTTTTCAGAGCAAGATTAGGCTCTCCACCAAACCGATGTAAAAGTTTGTATGGACATTTAATCAGGCGCCGTGTCAACAGACAAGATTTCAGATTGTCGTGGTTGCGAGGACATGCAGATGCAGCGATATCAGTGACAATCATGATCTCCTCCAATGTGGTTGGGGGAGAAAGGTAAAAACACGGGTGCTCAGGTTTCCCAATAGTGATCCAGAGTCAGAGTGATGCCAATGCTGATACTGCTGAGGATGGTGGAGGGGGAGGAAGGGGTGAGCAGAGAGGGAGAGGAGAAGAGGGAGCAGAAAATAAGGGGGGAGGGGAGGAAAGAGACATATCCAACATTTCAAATGAGGACCATAATCAAACTTATTGCCTGACAGGGTGAATCTAGAATTACAGTGTTGCTTTGGCAAAAATAGAGTATTATTTCTCCTCTGTCTCTTCCTGTTGGGAGCAGCCATGCCTTGTTAACAGGGACAAGCCTTTTAAACCTTGCTCATTGCCTGTTCTGCAATGCTAAATAGCAGCTACTGATATTGCTGATTTATGAGTTGACAGAAGTACAACAAGGCCAACAAACAGCAGCTGGTAAGCTCAACTGCACAGTTGTCGTCTGTCCGTGCCCCCAGTTAGAAATTACCATTAGTGTGTGGACAATTGTGCCACTGTGTGTGAATGACAAAAGTAATTATTGTTATAAGAAGAAGTAAATGGACAAAAACAGCAGAATAAAGGGTGGTGGATGAGTACCGACTGACTGTCACAATGTTCAAAATGACAAAGGGAGTGCTGATGGCGCAGTCATCCAAACAAACATGCATTATTCTCGTAATTGTTAGGATCCTGTCACCCTCAAATAACGCTGCTGATAACTCTAGCCCAGGAGAAAAAGGGTGTAAAAGAGCGTGAGGATGGAGAAAGTGGATCCAGTCTGTGCATTTATGGTGAATGTGTCTTTGTGCAATTACTTCTCAATGTTTTCGCTCTCATACCTACTTTTCTCAAATAAAATCCAGTTTTAAGACAGTGCGTCCTATCTGTGCATCTGCGTGTACGTGTGTGTGTGTGTGTGGCTGTGATGTCAGCTCTGCTTGTGTGCCTGCTTCAGAGTCAATGAGGCTGTGTATCAGTGGCTGGCACAGCTGGTGGGAGCAGGAGACTAACATCTGGACCCTCGCACTCCTGGTGCCATTGTTAATAAGAGGCTGGTTGTGAGTGGAGGGGAACGGAGGAGACAGCTCTCGAGTGTCAATGAACATCCCTGTCTCTTACTGGTTCTGTGCTGCAACTTGCACTTCATGTGTCACAAAAAAAAAAGGTTCCACACTGAGCCTGGAACAGAGATGTGGAACATTTAAAATAAATATCTGGATAAAGATGTTTTTTTTGTTGTTGTTTTTTCTTCTGTAAACCACGGAGTGACATTCATTAGGTCATTTAGGAATTTATGTCGACAAATTAATTTAAAGATCTCTAACATTTTTCCAATATCATTTTTGTTTTGCTTTTGGTTTTAGTAGCTTGCAAAATGACCTGATGCTATCTGAATAGGTGAAAATAAGTTTAAATACTTGCTCAAGTAACTGTAATTGAAAGGTTTTGGTAATCATGGTAATAATCTGTGTAAAGGATTTAAGTGTGTCTGATAGCAGAAATGTGTTATGATAACCTCAGGCCATTCGAGTTGTAATCTAATCAGGTGTGAGATGGCATGTTGTTTTTATTCTTGTAACAGTGTGCACAAAATACTACAAAATCAAATCCTTTTTTTAAAATTTTGCTCTGCATATTTTTACCAGATAGAACTAACAAATGTATTCGTCATTGGATGATTTATTGCATTTTTTTGAACATTTTAATATTAATGCACGAGGAAACCAGTTGTAAGAAAGTTCTAGATTAAATCTATCTTTAAAATAGATGGAAGCAAGAAGCTTTAATAGCTGTAATATTCATGTAACAGTCATCATATGTTCCTTCGGTGCGAAGCTTTATGGCAGGTAGCAGTAGAATGTAACAAATTCTACCATATTCTTTTTAACCTACATACAGATATACACTCACTTGAGAAAGTATTCACACCTCTTGGTAGTGAAGCCCCTAGAAAGTTTGGTGCAACCATTTATCTTCAGAAGTCACATGTTTAGTGAAATGAAGTCCACCTGTGTGTAATCTAAGTATCACATGATCTGTCAGTATTTATACAACTGTTTTGAGAGGCCCCATAGGCTCCAACACACCCACTAACCAAACAATACCATGACAACCAAGGAAACCTCCAAACAAGTCAGAAACAAAGTTGTTAAAAAGTACAAATCAGGGTTGATTTGTAAAAATATATATATATATCAATCTCAGAAGATCACCATTAAATCCAATATCATCAAATAGAAAAAAAAAAAAAAAAAGTAGTATCAAAACAAACCTGCCAAGAGAAGACTGTCCAGTAAAACAGGGTACGGTGTGATGAGGGCTTTAGTACAGAGGCAGCACAGAGGCCAAAGTTAATCCTGAAGAAGCTGCAGAGTTCTGAAGTATCTCTCCCTACGACCACAATAAGACATACACTTCACTGAGCTAGGCTTGGAGTGGCCAGGAGAACGCTTTTACTTACGGACAAAAACAGAAAGACTCCTTTTGAGTTTACCAAAAGGCATGTGGAAGACTCCAGAAATGTGTCAAGGAGGGAGCTTTGGTCAGATGAGACCAAAATGTAACTATTCAGCAACCAAGAAAACCACCGTCTGAAATTAATAAATCTCATCACCCCAAGAACAACATCCCCACAATGAAGCATGGTGGTGGCAGCATCATACTTCGGGGATGTTTTCAGCAACAGCGACTGGAAAACTAGTCTGAGTCAAGGCAGCGATGGAATATACAGAAATGCTATTGACCAAAACTTGCTTCAGTCAGTAAGCAATTTGAGACTACGACAAAGGTTTACTTTCCAACAGGACTATGACCCAAAGCATACTGCTGAAGCTACACTCAAATGGCTTAAGGGGAAATGTGTAAATATATTGGAATGGCCCAGTCAAAGCCTAGACCTAGAATCTGTGGTTAGACTTGAAGATTGGTGTTCAGCAACTGAAACCATTTAACTTGAAGGAGATTGAACAATTTTGCCTTGAGAAATGGACAAAATCTCAGTGTCAAGACGTGACAAGATCATAGAGACTCATCCAAAGTGGCTTGCAGCTGTAATTGCTGCAAAAAGTGGTTCTACACTGTACTGAATTGGAGGGGGGTGATAGTTATGCACACCAAAGTTTTCTGTTATTTCGTGTTATTTCCTCTGCGTTGTTTGCTTCGCAATAGAAAGAAACTGAAATGTTCAAAGTTGTAGGCATGTTCTGTAAGTGAACACTAAAATAATCCATTTTATGAACATCAAAGTGATTCCTCACCATAGGGTATGGGGGCTATATAAAATGCACTAAATGCATGTACTTCTCTTTTTGCAATTGAAAATAACTGAAGATTTGCCTTACTTCCCCTGTTGCATTTAAGTTAGATGCAAGTCTAAGACAGCTATTGTTTAACTCTGATATTTCACCCTTTAATGTTTAAATCTTTTCATAGTAAAACCCTCAAAAGCATTCACACTAATTAAACTTTGATATAAATAATTAAACTCAAAATCTGCTCACCATTGCTGTCATCATTAATGTGTTAGCACTCTCATTCAAAGAAAACCCCCATGCCAATGTTGGATGCCTTGAAAACATGCGAGCATGTGGTACTTTTACTAAGGTGTAGAATTAAATAGATGTCCAACTCCTATGAGGCACATCACACCTCACTTTCTAAATGGTGGGCTGCTTTAATACCAAGTTCTAAATATTTTTATTTATTTATTTTTTTTATGTAAAACAGTACAATTCACTGGCTCCAAGCCCTAACACCTCTGCTTCATGCTGTTCAGCTATTTTATTAGGGGAATTTATATAACCTCATTTGAATTTGATCAAAACTGAGGAAATAAATCAGCATGAATTGTTAGGTCTGTGTAGTTTCCACACCTTAAAAATACTGCATTAAAATTAAATAGACATTTTGTGGCCAAGTGTAATGCTCTAATGCCCCCTAGGTTGTTTTTTCCACAGCAATTAAGGAAAAACTATTCAAGACAAACTAGGAAGGTTTGCTTTTCAAAAGAAATTGAAACCATCTGATGCAGTGAACTGGCTCAATATAAGGTATGCAGTATATTTTATCTGTTTTATGAAACTCTGGCATTCAGTCTGGAAAAAAGTGAAAGGTTGGTCTCTCGTCATTTTATGGAAAGGGTCAAAAAGCTTCCACAAACACATTAAGGGGCCATTAGTTTTATCTGTTCACCTGAGGCAACAAGGGGGAGAGACAGCATGGCAAAGCTGACCTTACACAAATATACATACCTACATTTATTTACACACTGCTCTATTGGGGGAGTGCTCCAATAAGGGCATTTTTAAACAGGGTAGAAGCATTTAAGGTGAAGAGTTTCCAAATGACTGTTAAAATGCAACGGTGGAAAGAGCTTTCCATCTTTCTACTGCTGCGACAAATATGCCGGCACATCTTTTTGCTTTGTCTCTGCTCAATGCTTCGTCAGCGAACAGGCTATAGAAATATTCTGGCAGGCTGCTCTTTGTTTTCATTTTCACAAAAGATGTAGTGCGGGAGTGAAAGAAGGCGGAAAGAGGGGGGGGGGGAGCGAGGTAAAGGAGGAGGAAGGTAAAGGGATGTTGATGGAGGTTGGAGGAACATGTAGGAAAATAAATGGAAGGATTAAAGTGAGGAGGGGAAGATTGGGAACAGAGGTTAAAGGGAGGTGTGGAAGAAAGGATGGAGGATGACTGAAAGTTTGGAGTGACGAAAATGAAGAGAGGGCAAGTGGAAGTGAATAGGGGTGGAGTTTACCATTCCAGTACCTACAATAATGTAAAACACCACATGGAAGTTGTAAATCAGACTAATGTGACCAAGCTGTAATTCAGACCAGCAGGGCCTTGGCGTGAGCGCAGGGACCCTTGAACGGCAGGAGTTTACAAAATGCCAGCGCTCTGCTTTAATCAGCGTAACAGTCAAAAGATACCGTCTCCACCAATCAGCTGGCTTCCTGTCAGTCACACCCGACTAAACCTGACCAATCAGGCTTCATCGACTCCCAGACCTGCTAGCTGAACTTTGGGCCGTGGCCAAACGAGAGAATTACTCATCCAAACAGGAAAGGTGGAATGGCTCTTTAATTCAGAGCGCAGAGGGAGGAGGTGATAGATTTGTCAAAAGGTTAAACATAAAAGACTCTGAGATCATGTTCTACAATAGCTCATCAAAAACATATGAGGGATGAGAGATGCCAGGGAGTGCAGGACTTAATTAAATTCATAAAAACAGAATTTCAAGAAGGTGGACACATGAACAATGTGATATATCTGTTCAAATCTGCTAGCAAGAGGTTTCACACTACTAAATCTGTCAGTAATGGCGAGATGAACAGAAATAACCAGCATCAATAGCCCAGTCTTTCAGCTTGAGTCAGAAATCTAATTATAATAAGGTGCTTGCTTCACTTTCAAAAACAAAACTTTCCACCAATTGTTCTACTCTCACTAGCTGTAAAAAAAAAAAAAAAAAAAAACCTTCTCAGACAGAATTATATCTCACAAGTGCCATAATCTTTTCCTCAAACGACTTCCAAAAAATGTCCAGATGAAGCACAAATATTGTTTTTAAAACTGGTGGACGAGCTACAGAAAATGCCTCATCATACAGACCTTTTATCATTTTATGCAAAGGGATAGAAGAGCAATGCATTATCTCAGAAGTGAGAGGAAAAATGTAAATGTACTCCACTTTGTCACTTCTCATCCAGCGGGCTGCTTTAACTGAGCAATCCATAATATTTCAGCTTTGATGATCATAAAATGGCCACGGCCCAATGATCCCGCGGAGCTGGATTCGACTCTGGAAGTGTTGTAGTATGGCTGTAGTTTGGCTGGGCTGCACGCACTCACACACCCACCACAAGCACACTGTGCATGTTAAAACCACATGCAGCGTCTTGGCAGCAAAGACACTAAGCAGCAGCCAATCAATAAAACCTTGTTACGCTAATTGCGAGATCATAATCTCCGTTTCTACTTCTGCTGAATATCCAAACAGTCACTCCATTAGTCGAATTATTCCCCTGTGCAGTTTCTCCGTCTCTACCATCCCCCCCACCCCATCTCCTGGTTTCCACCACTCGTTTCTCCCTCTTTTTTTTTGTGGCATATTTCTCTCAAACAGCAGTTCTGCTAAATTAATTCATAAGTCAGGGAGAACGACATCAAAAGAGAGCATTGTCAAGGTAAAGTGCTGATGAAGTTTCTTTTGCTGCACTGTGGAGGTATGAGAAGGCATCTCCACAGTGCACATCTTTGATCGTAGCGATGTGTGCTATCCTGCTTAAAACCAGCAGCAGGAATGTATATTGCTGTCAAAAAGTGTTTGCTCCCTTACAAATGTCTTTGCTTTGTCGTCACACTTAAATGTTTCACATCATCAAACAAGTCTTATTATCAGACAAAGATAACCGGAGCAAATATTTTTTTTTTCTTCTTTTTTTGCCATTTAAAGGGGAACTTGTGTGCATTAGATGTTTGTCTTGCTGCACAATCCATGTGTGCTTGAACTTCGGGTCACAAACTAAAACCTAAGCATTCTCTGCTGAATTTTCTGTTAGAGTGAAATTCATGGCTCCATCAGTTATGAAAATGCAAAGCAGCCCCACATCATCACACCACTGCCATCACCATGTTTGACTGTAGGCGTAATTTTTGTGTCCCGAAATGTTACTTCTACAACTTTTAAAAAGTCTCACAATGAATCCACAGATTTATTTTTGCTCCGTTTCTTACTGTTACATCATTAACACTAACCTTAATTGAGGCAAGTGAGACATGAAACAACTTAGATTTTGCTCTAGGTTCTTTTGTGAATTACTGGATGAGGTGTCAATGCCATTCATAGACAGATTTACCACTGTTCCAAATTTCTCCATTTGTGGTTAATGTATTTCAAGATGGTTCTCTTGAGCCTGAAAGCATTAGAAATGGCTTTGTAATATTTTCCAGACAGATGGATGTTAAAGAATTTGCTCGTCATGCATTGTGGAATTTAAGCGTCTTCTTCATTCTACGGGTCTGGCAGGAAAAACTGAATCAGCTTTATTAACCCAGGTTGTCTGTGTCTAGTACTAAAAATTGCTTGACAAACTGATCAAAAGAGCGAAAATATAAGAAATCCGTAAGGTGTTGATCTATGTTCTGTTGATTTAATTTAATCAAATCAGCACTAGACCTTCTAATCGCTGGTTACTAGCTTTGCAATGCCGCTTTGGCTGGTTAGTCAGTGACCACAGGGGCAGACAAAGAGCTTGTTGATGCCAAGAACAGGGTTCCCAGTCTTGTCATTGAATCAGTAACACTTTGTCACTCTAATAAGGCAGGGGCGTTGGGGGGGCGAGGGGGGGTTAGAAAATGAAACAATACAGAGGACTACAAAGTCAGAAAACGATGCTCATGGGAACATCGATATGACAATAGCACTGACCCCATTTTCCTGTTACTCATCAGCAGATCATGCTCACCTAAGCGTTATTTCATGTGGTTTCTTCAGCAAATTCACCCAACACCAAGCTTATGACCTATATCAAGTCATTTTATGTATATAAAGAGCTTTTATAACAGGTGAGTGAGATTAAAGAGAATGTAGCAACCTAAGCTAGACACAGACAAGCACTTTCATAAAGTTTCAGAGCAGAACCACTGACCCAAATACATTTAAATGCAATGGGCGATATGAGAAAGAAATGGAGATATAGAGAGGGAAGAAGCCAAAGAGGGAGAGTCAGAAATGATGGTGGAAAAAAAGATACAAAAAAGTAAAGAGAGATAATAAAGCAGTGAGCAGAGAAAAATCAGCTTTAGGCAATATGATTTGTTTTCATTCAAGAATGAATATATTGAGAATAATGTGGCAACAGTGTGGATTTGTTAAAAAAAAAAAATCCACTTTGAAATAAAAATCAGCCCTGCAGCATTTGTGTCTCTTTGTCTCCAACACCAAAAGTACATTTTATCTCAAAACTAGCTAAAAATATGAGCATATACTTCTTAATATGTTTTTGATTTGGCAAACCCCCGGGCATTTAAAAATGATAACCTGACCTAATATACTTTTCAATCAACTTGAAAGGTTTGTATGAAGAGAAACAGACACCAGTCACATCAGTCGTATGGCTGCCATGTCCTTCATTAAAATAAGAATGAAACCGATTTAATTTGCATTGTGGTGGGTGAAGACACTGTGAAGACATTTTTTCCTCTAATTGAAACTTAATCATCAAGCATTCTGTTCAACATACAAGTACATTATTCTGTACTATTATTGAACAATTCAGGTGACCACATTTTTTATTTATTTATTTATTTTTACATAATTATCTCCAAAATTCTTTGCAGTGGGGTGAAGCAAACACAGAGCGGATTATCCAGTGACATGAGCAAGCTTCGGAAATTATTTAGGTCTCTGTAATAATTCCCTGGCCACCATGCAAGGTTTAGATAATTATTATTTCACTTTCTAATTCAGATTATATTGAAGATATTGTGGTGACTCCAACTTGTGACGGTAGATGAGTGCAAATGAAGGGTGGGCTTCTCCAAATTAAATTTTGCTTTGGGCGTTGCACCATTAATTTTTGCTTTCATGACGATTTCCAGAATATTCATCTGTGTTTTTACTCCTTCTTGCATTACTTGACAATTCAAAGTAAAATTTTTTGACATAAGTGTCATGAAAATATGTTGCAAAGCATAACATTGCAGACATGCAGGGGCACATTCTGGTTTAAAGACAAAAACAAGTTGAACACTATTTTATTCTGTTACAACACAGCAAACTGAATATTTAGAAAGGTAATATATATATATATATATATATATATATATATATATATATATATATATATATATATATATATATATATATATATATATATATATATATATATATATATGTGTGTGTGTGTGTATGTATATAATGCAATATATATGCAAATAAACATTCCTAGGGTTTTTATTTTGTTCAAAAAGTTTAAACTACTTTGGTAGCATCATTATAGCAAAGAAGGAGGAGCTCAGTGATTATTTTTTGTATTTTCCTGGGTTTTGTTGTGAGAGATTGTGCATCCACCCTTAAGGGCTCCCTGATTTGAGCTGTCAGACGGAAGGAGAGGCTAAACTTGGTGAAGCAGAGAAAAGAGCAAGGCACATGTCAAATATGAGAAGATCTTGAGTAAACAAAGTATAACACGGACCAAAACAAAATCGTCTCTCATCCCATCACAGCCTTTCCTGTTGTTTCACTCTCTGTCTTTTTCTGTCTTGCCACTTTAAACATTAAATGTCAGTTTTCCCAAATGATCTGTTCAGCCATTCCACACTGAAACATACCTATTAATAAAAAGCTACTTTTAATCAGGTAATCAGGATTCTACTGAGTTGAAATACAACGGGTGGTAAGAGGTAATTTTTTCATGCTTTTGTAGAAAAGTCAGTCATTTACTTGGAAAGGGCCAAAAATAAATTAAAATCATTTGTAGCAGACACATGTTCTTAAAGTCATGAAAGAAAATTTACAGTCAGAAAACCAGACAGAGTTAACATTGTTGCGTGTCACTCTGGGCCGCAAGCCAAACAAAAGCATTTAGATACTCAAAAAAAATGAAGCACAACAGAAACACAACCACTGTGGTCTACAGGTTGGCTTCTAATAATTGCAATTGACAGGGACAAATTCCCTGCTTCCCTGTGTTTGTCAGATGGGCTTACTCCCAAACTCCACAAATCCTCCTGTCCAAACACAACCATATGGTCTCCCAGCTGTTCGTGACCAGCTGTGCTACAGTATTTCTGGAAATGTTGCCACGTACTGTTGCACTCCCCCTCCATTCCAACTCACTAAATCTTCTGCAATGAGGCCAGAACAATTTCCATGCTGGCTTGTGAATCAAAGTAAAAAATAGTGTGAGGATAATTGAAAGACAGAGGGGGAAAAAAGAGAGAATTTGCATTTTTATTATATTTTTTCCTTAGTAAGAACTCTGTGAAAGTTGCTTTTGTTTGAAAAGCAGTGATGAGTCTGAAGCAATAAAATATATGCATTTGTCTAAATGTTTACATTCTTCAAAATCTTATGTATTGATGTGTTCCAACCAAAATTTTGGCTACTCCTTGCTTCATTTGACCTATGACATGAGATAAGTTAAAATTCTTAGGAGCATTAGTTACATGTTTAAAATATGAGAGCCAGACAGTAAATGTTATTCCCCACTAATTGGTGAAGATGGAACATCTTTTACTTACACCATGTTGTGTTTTTTCCAACATGTTCTTAAAGGTACCTAAATATTTATCTAAAAACTTCATCTTCCAATTTTTTTTTTTTTTTTTTTTTTTTTTTTACCACAAGATGATCCAAAATAGGAAATTTGCTAAAATTGATTATCAGGTTAAGTAGAAGTAAAGCAATATAAACTCACGTGGTTTGGAGGGAGGAACTCGTGGTTGTTTTCATTCATGTACATGTTTTCACCATCAAACTGAAAGAGAAAGAAAAAAAAAATGTTCAAGAACATAAATTTCAGTCAGTCACTGGAAATACTAAACACCGTAACACCACAGCCAAATGTCTGCAAGTCCTCAGCTTATAGACCCCGATGCTCTGGTGGATGTCAGTAATTACAGTTCATTAGAGCCATGTATAATTAGGCCCTGCCAACGCTTGCGTAACTCACACTCTTCGTCTCTGCTTGCCCACAGCTTCAGTGTGTGCGTGTTTGCATAAAAACTCGCACACCTAACTGCTGTGATTCCCAGGGTGTCACAAGGCAACAAAGGGCCAGTGGAGTGATAATCACAACAGCGAAAGCTCAACGCTCACTGCTGCAGCATGCCGAGTCAGTGAGTCAGAAACTCGGCCAGTCACTTATTCTTGTAGGGAAGATCCATATTAAATCATGAACATTTACAGTGTGTTTCTTTTGCTGCCTTATTAGCAGTTAGATATAATGCTTATTAACAATTAAACTAGTAAGAACAGTAGAGATTGTATTTTTTACATCCAGTATCATATTTGCTTCATCATTGCTACCATATCGGCTTCCGGATATGCACTACTTCAGTGGCAGACTCTGCAGACTCATAGAGTGACTTATGGGCAACACTTTTGTAAAGTATGTAAATAGCATTTGACAAGACGGTCAGTCAGGTTGATGACCCAGATAGCGACTGTCTGTGATACCAGGCAGTCTGCTAGAACTTCTGGAACCTTCTTTTCCTTTTAGACAAATGTTTAAGGTAATCTCTGAACAGTAGGAGGGTGGGTTATTTTTTCCTAAAATTCTACTGCAAACGTATTAAATTTAAACCAAACGTAAGTAAAATATTCCAATGCATATCAGTTGTACAACACACAAATCTGGTCTCAATAGAAGGCTGGCAAATGGTAAATTATTGATGATACAAAGGCATCAGAAATCAAGTAGGGGAAACAGCAAATGTGTGTGAAGGGTATGCTCCAGGCAGATAAAAACGAAACAAAATGTTTGGCCAATTTTCAAAATACCACCACACTGTTCCTTCTGTAAAACATGGTGGTGACGCCATCATGCTCTGGGGATGATTCCCTTCAAAAGGGACCGGAAATGGAAAGACAGAGATAAATACAGGACAATCCAGTTAAAATGAGGAAATAAAAACTTAAAGGCTCCACATGATTTGAGAATGATTTGGAGGTTCACTGTTCAGCAACATCCAAAACATCATCCAGAACTATGAGGGAGTGGTTTAGACAAAACATATGTGTTAGAATCAGTAGCGAGACATCTACAGCTGTCTCCCTAAAGCACTGCAGTAAGAAGTGGTTATGTAAAGTATTGACTCAGGAGGATGCTAGACGCAAATACCCACCACAGCTTTCATCAATTCATTAAAAAAAGTGAAACCCACATATTGTTTTATCCCACACTATAATTATGCACTACTTTATGTTGTTCTTATGCATAAAATGTCGTAAAATAATTTGACAATGTATGAATAACCCCAAAAGTCACTGTATGTTTTTTTTTATTAAGTATGGAAACTGTTAAATTATTTAGCTTGTGACCATAATTATAATGCATGAAATTAATAAATGTATCCAATCCATGACACAGATGATAGCGAGGCGCAAACTGTTGCTTCTGCCAGCTATTCCAAACAGCTACCCAGCTGATGAGACACCATGCAGACTCAAAGAGGTGAGAAATGTCAGAGAAAAAAAAAAAAAAAAAAAAAAAAGACAGTGTAGTTGTCTATTTCAAATCTTAGCAATTCCAAACTCAGGAATCCTATAGTAGATGATAATCTGAGAAAGGCAAGAATGTTTTCTCAATTGTGAACTATTGCTTAAGTGGGAGGTGAAGTAGGTAAAGACAGTGCAGGTATAAGGGGGGTGGGGGGGTGAGAAGGGAGAGAACAAATAATAGAGTTAGCAGAGATCATGAATAAGAGAAACCAAGGAGGGGAGGAAAACGGCTGTAACAGCAGCAGTGACGATAGAGCCTGTGGTTGTTCGAGCTGTAGAGTGATTAACACTGGGGTCAGAGCCAGAGACCGCAGCTTGAAAGAAACAGCCATTTAAACGCACACACGTACGCGCGTGCGTGCGCACACACACGTTCAGAGACCTTTCCTGCCTCTCTGGCTGATACTGTTTGGTTGTAGCCCTTTATGAGAAAACAAAACACACCTCAAGACAGCTTGTAGAGGCTGAGATGAATGGTGCTACTGCAGGGTAAAATAACTGGATAGATATGTGCCTTCAGGAAGACATTTGTCAAGCTTTGTGCATGGACAGAAAACACAGGAAGAAAATCATTTTTGTACAATTACCTTCATGTAATAAATGAACATGCAAAGATTTTCATGGCTAAAAAAAAAAAATATATATATATATATATATATATTTTTTTTTTTTTTTTCTTCATTGTCTTCAGCTCTTAATTTGTCTTGCATTTTTATGTCTACTTTGAAAATGACACAATCCCAACAGCTCCAGTAAAAATGGCAATTACTTTTAAAATGATGCATTTCAAAGCACAACACTGTCATTCAACCCCTGATGGAGCCGTTACTTTGAGTGCAGTGATTTCTGTTTAACAGCACTATTAGTTACTAGAAGGACCAATCATTGTATTCTTCTATGGAAAGGAAAATGACTGTCTTTATGACTCCTGGCAAATGATTTTACATAATGCCCTAATGTGAAAAATGTGTTGGCGTCTTAGAAAAGGTTATTTTCACACCTGTGAACCAGATCTCGATTGGCAAAATAGGCTAAGCATGAAGCAATTAAACAGGGTGTCAAAGTTTAAGCTGGTTTTGCAGCAGTGCTTCTGCAGCACAAAGGGAGGGAGTCACAGAGGACAGACTAGTTAGAATAACAAACAACTTTTATATCAAGGGGAAAGGTAAATAATATTATTTTCTGCCTATATGTGGTTCAAAAAAGGTTCAATTAATCTAAATGTTCTTTGCACATGCTGTGAAGGGGATGCAAGAGGTGATCTGAGCTAGGGATAGCCAACACCAACCTTAAAATGTCATCACAATATATTTTATGGTATTTACTTTAATTATGATAAAAGATACAATGAAAAGTACTTGGAATCCAGCACAGATTTTTTTGGGCAACAAATCTGTAACAATGTAGAGTTTTGGCAGAAGAGGGCAGGTTTGGTCCTTAAGGGCCAATGTCCTGTATGCTTTAGATGTGTCCCATTCCAACACATCCGAATCAAATGACTGACTTGTCTCCTCGGTCTCATTGGTTCTTCAATTCTTTAGAAATAATTCATATCAATCAAAGAGAAATTAGTATATGCAGGATACTGCTTCTTGATAACTGGAACTGTCAAGTGAAGAAGTAAATGTCACTAACATTGTGATGAAATTATAAGTTAAAATCACCAAAAATACTTTGAAATGTAAACAACTATTTCTTGTAGGCTGCAAGGTGGAAGAGTTGTTCCCACTCTTTGCCTTGCAGCACAAAGGTCATATATCACCCATGGCTGCTTATCCTGGATAAGGTTTCAGATGACTTGGCACCAACGTCACCCAATGCAGATGGAGGGCAGAGAGTAAATGCAGCCTACTTATTTCTGTTGATGAAGCATCAAATGCCTAAAGTCTATGTCCTGTAACCATTCTAATAGAGGAAGATAAATGTTATTTTCGTGATTCGAAGGTAGTTGGTCACAAGGGAGTTAATAAAAAAAAAACTTACCAAAAAAAAAGAGGAGAAAAGTGGATCAACAATCTACAGCTAAAAACAGGCAGTGTGAAAACTAACAATGCGAGAGTTTGCAGCGCCAACTTCAAACAGGTAACGATCGCATCGTTTAAATTGTATTGTCAGATATATTTTATTGGACAGTTACTTAGAAAGACAAGCATTCATATGTAAGTTAAGATATATTATTTTTACGCCCTAGCTTGGATGTCCTCAGAGTGCTGTAGTTAGCAGTTAGCTCAGTGCCGGAGAGAAAATACAATGTTTATTCAGTGGGACTTCCATGCTAAAAAAAAAAAAAAGGTAAATAAATTATAACCTACCAGCCATACAGTCACAGTGAGCTGTGACTATTCCCCCATGCCTGGCTATGAACTAAATATAGTTCCCGAATATATTTGTGGCCAGACAGAACATGAGGGTTTCTGTAGATCGCTGCTAATGGTTGACCTACATTGGACTTGAATCCAGCATCCTACAACGACTCAACATTAACATACAATTCCAGCATGAATTTGGGTTTTCATAAGTTAAATAAATTAATTACCTGGAGATCCAAGCTCATAGAAATAACATGTTAGTTTGTTGTTAGCGATAGCATTGCTATCAGACTAATTACTTAAAATAGCACAACTCACTATTCACCCGGCAGAAACAAGTGGACAGAGGAAATGCCCCTGACATGGGTATTACATAACAACAATGACCCCAAGCGTACCGGTAAGCAAGCAGCATATTGGCTCCAAACAAACAAGATTGGTCAGTTAAATCCCCAGCCTTTGATCCACAATAAGACATACAAGGGTGAGGCAAAACCAAGAGAACCAGAAGAATCATGCAATATTGTCCAAACATCCTGGACAAGAAAACAAGTTGGAAATTAGTCAACTTCATGTAAAACAGATGTAAAGAAGTTCTCAGAACGAGTTATCCAGAAATGACTATCTCAGTGATTCACAGGAAAGCTAAATCTTTAATCATCAGTCTGTTTGTACAGCTAATTTATTCCTTGTTCATCTTTTTTTTTTCAGAATGACATTTTTCCCATGTTTTGGAAAAAAACATGTATTGAATGCATTTAAAAACAATAAAACTTATATAGATTTTGATTTTTACTCAGCATTATTTATTCACAGTCTGATTAATTTAACCTTTCTTTGTTAGCTAACAATCTGCTGGAATATAAACCAACACAGTAAACAGCTGCTTTACAATTATTATTTGTCTCAACCGATAAGAGAAGCTGTATAATAGGTCCACTAAAGTTTTATATTCTACGTAAGCAAAAACTGGAATTTTTTTGTGATATTTATTAATGAACTTTATTCAAGTGTACACTTGAATAAGGCATACTTCTCTTGAATTTTTACATAGTTTTATCTATTACTGATATTGCTAACATCTGATCCTGAATTCTCATGTAAACCCTTTGGGGTCATTTAATAACATGGGAAACAACTAAATTATAAAGAGATATGTGATGGAAAGAGAATTTAGGGCATTAATAAGAAAAAAGAATGTTAAAATAGGGGAAGAGTAAAAACTTAAAAGTTTAAGTTCTGTTAATATGTAGCTCTTTCACCATAAGTCACAGTGTGTTCAGTTTAAGTATACAGGCAGACCTTTGACATATAAAAAAGAAAGGTTCATAAGAGAAGAGAAAGCATGTTGTGTCTCTCCATGTTTGCCTTCCTGAGGGTTTGAGGTCATTAATCATGGTCAAATCTACAGCAAAACAATTCAGCAAAGGAAAACAGAGATGGGGGAGGGGCGGGTTTGGTGAAGGGGGAGGCGGAGTAGCTGAGAAGGGGTGAGATGAAGGAGAGTGAAAGACAGTGAGGAGTTTTGAAATGGATTGCAGCCTGGAAACAAAAAGGTGGAAAGAAGGTCTGAGGAGCTGATGCAGTTGACACCAGATAGGTTTAGTGTGGCAAAAGCCCAAATAGAGAGAGGAAGAAATTCAGTAAAGGGAGAACAGGAGGAACAAAATGAAGTCGAAGAACTGCTACAAATATCTTTTCGTCAAGCCAAACCAATGTCAGTTTGATACAGGAAGTAAACAGAGTCACTGAGGTTATAGAACAGTTGACTAGATCATATCAGATATATAGAGCTCTCCATGCTTTCACTGAGACTCACACTTTCAGATTATTATCCCTTCTCAGTGTACTCAAACCAATCTGAGAAATATTTTGGAAATGACATTTTGTTTTTAAAATGTGCTCCACTGGGTGATTTTTTTTTTTTTTTCTACTCAGTGCACAGGAAACATCTGAAATCGGTTTAAATTCCTAATGTAAGTCACCTGGATATACAAGTGTAGCATGCATCTTTTATGTCAATAGTTTAATATTTAAAATACAATAATAAAACATTGCTATAAATTAGCTCTTCTAATTATGCCAATAATATTGTCACTATTTTAGATAAGGTAATGATCTATTTATCTTCCAATTTTACCCTTGTCGTCTGGTCTGAGTGATGCTGTAGTGAGTAATGTTTGTTGCAACATTGAGTCAGGAGAACAATATTTTATCTTTCCCCTGTACTTTATGTAAATGCCTGAAAAGACAAAGCTCCACATGACTTGACTTTGAAAATATTCAAAAATTCAGCTTGGATATGCTTGTATGAACAACATTTATATTATAATCATTGATGGAAAACTTGAGCTAGTGAAGCAAGCCAAAGCACAATACGACCACCGCTGTGTTTATTAATTGAAATAAGCTTATTGTAATGAAATGCTAACTTTAATTTCTAAACCACTTTTAAATTAAACTAAGACTTTGTTATAGTGACAATCTTGTCACATGATAAACATGTGAGTCCTAGTACTCACATGTTTATCCAAAAAGTACATTTTGGACAGCAGTGGCTTTCCTCTTATAAGGCCATCGTTGTTGTGCACAGCATAGTTGCTATACTTGTGTTGTTATATAATGTCTAAAGCATGTGCTGTGGATTTTAAATTCCACAGTTCAAAATTCTTTAGAAAAAACACAATCCTTCCCCACCTCTGATTGTAATCTTCAATGTCTAATTTCAAATAAAGATCAACTGCTTTTGACATATTTTTTTACTACCCTCAGACTTTTTTCAACAAAAACAGCAATTAGTTTGTTACATGTTGTCTTGTTTGTTCAATTGGCCTTCCTTTGCTTCCATTTTTAAGTCTAATTAAGTTTTGTCTTATAATGCTGAGCAATGTGCACAAGTTTAAAGAGAACCAACACTAACCATGTAAATTAGGCATTTTTTTTCTTTTTTTGGTTGTGTACTAAGTGTTCTCTGCATTTTTGTGATTGTGTGTTCAAAGGACTGACTTTACGAAGTCAAATATTTTTCCCATATTTATGAGCCTGGAATGGGTCCCAAAACAATTAAATCCAAAAACCCATGACATAAACATAAAATGGAAGCATAACTCAAAACATTTTAAACCCCCACAGACTGTCTTGATTATTTAACATTCCTTCCTTAAAACGTTGTACCATGACAACTTGCTGTCGGACCTCTGTGTATGTGCTGACTAAATTCCACTTAATTTGATCAGATAAAACGGTACTGGAAATGTTTTTATTGGCATGCTAAATTTGTTTTGTATAAACATGCCATTTTATCAAGAAACTAAATAAAATCAGTTATGTACAAATAAGGCAACTTATTTTATGCATCTTTTGAACCAATGCAAAAAAAAAAAAAGAAAATATTTGGTGTTTGCTGGATATCACTTCTTCTCTTTAATCCGTGGAGGCTTAATGTTGGAACTGACCTGGATGAATGTGCCATCCATCCAGAGTAGATTGGATGGGTTGGGTTAATGCCTAATTGACTCAGAAAAGTCATGTTCATATCAATTTTTGACCAAATCTATGATCTTACAGAGCACAAGTTTGCTTTGCATTCTGTGCCGTAGTGCCGCTAACGGTACTGATTTGAAGAAGAGGATTTTCTCATAAGGTTGATGTGAATCCAGCTGTTTTTTTTTTTTTTTTTTGCTGTATGAGCTGACTACCAAATCACAGAGCTGGAAGCTGCGGCTGGGGATGTTTCAGATTTAAAGAAAGATGAGGCAGGAGAGGCGTGGAGAGGAGGACTTAAACCACCTCCTCAAATCTTTTTCATGGTAGCAGCCCGCCCCTCCCCGGCTTTTTCAGCCCACCGTAACTAATCGCATGTCAGTCAATGTGGCGATGGAAAGAGGCAGCAGTCAAAATACCTGTGTCAGGACTGTGGTCATTAGAGCATTCAATGACTCATAGACAGGCACACAGACAGAGAGAGACAAACACACGCATACACATGCAAACAGACTGAAGCAAAGGACAGAGAGAGTGGGGGATGGTTCGCAATAAAGCAGATATGGTTTGCATGAGGGCATAAATTTGCTCCTGCATATGTAGTCTCCCTTTATGTGTTCCTAATATGCATACATGTTTGCATACTATATAACTACAGCTTGAGAATATGTTAAAGGATCTGGAGTTGTACATATTTCATTCTGGCCAATGCGTCTCTGTCATGCATCCTGAATAATAACACTCACATACACACACTCACTCACACACACAATGCATTGATTCCACTGTGATAAAGATAACAAAGTTAGACCTTCCATAATATTTATTTTCCCATAACAGACCAAGTCTGCCACGCCCGGTCAAATAACTCCATGCAGATGAAATATGGTCTTCATTACCTTTAAACCTCAACACAGAAACTAGCGAGGGGAAACAGAATTGCCCTTCTTTCTCGACTGAAAGAGCACAAAATGAATTGGAGCAGCTATGATTTCTTTTTGCATTGCCATGACAAATGTACCAAAATGGAGTGAGGGAGGAAAAAAGAGAACGATAGTGACACATGAAAGAGACACGAAAGGGCATAGAAGACAAAGAACTAGATTTCATATATATATATATGTGTGTGTGTGTGTGTAGCTAAATTTGTGCTTGACTTTAAGATCCAGGATGAGAAGAAATGAATTAAGGTGTTTAGTTGAGGATCATGTTAAATCACGCATTGGAATGAGTCCCAAAGGAAGTCTGTTCCCTCTCTGGCTTATGATGGGCTTAATTGCATCTATCAGGTTCTAGATATAACATTAATCTTGGGTTTATTGGTCAGCTTTATGGTCCTGTCAATCATGCTGAGAGGCTTTAAGAGGGAGACCGCTCTTCCAAACGGCACCTTAAAATAATGCATGCCAGATTACAAAGCAACAATGGCAGCAAGGGGTGAGAGGTAAAAGGGAAAACATGCACATATATTTAAAAATGTGTATCAGCAGGCCGAAAGAACATTGCGTCTGTGAGTGACTCAGTGATTCTGAGTTGTTTTGGTTTGATGCTGGACTGATCACTTTGCCTTTATTTTTTTTAATGCATGGTTCATTGGGCTAAAGGCACACACACTTCCCCCACCTCTGACCCCCAAAGCTCTTGGTAGGTGTAGGATTTCAGATGGCCACATAATCGCACCATTGTGCCCCTGTAAACACAATGAAAACAAAGCTCACATTGCTGACATTCAACTCTGCTCACTCTGCCTAACCTTGACTTACAGCGCAGCTCAGGTGGAACATAGATATGGATATTCAAACAACACATAACATATGACAAGACAGCAAAGCATTTTTTTTAAATAAATCAACATGGACAAAAATATGTAAGAATATTTTCAATAAAGCTTATCGTTAGAAGCAAATGAGAGCTGTCCCGTACCCGACTTTTCTTTAGGTTGTGGTCCCTCCTGATTACTTAAACCAGCACACTTCTCATCACATGTGGGCCTGAGAACTCTGTCTGGTCGTTCCATTAAATCTATTAAATCCACTTGCATTATAGCATAGTGCTTATAGTGCACAATAGGAGCCTTTCAAGGGCAGTCCCCGAGGAAGCCAACAAAGAGGTCTTTTAGAGACAAGTAAACTAATTCATAAAAAGCCAAACATTTTTTTTTTTTTTCTGTAAGTGTGTGTACCTACTCCAACATACTCGCAATTTATAATTTTACACAGCAAAAGATACTTTGCTTCAACTATATAGCAGTAGTCATTAGTGTTACGCACATATCCACACACACACACACACACACACATTATATATATATATATATATATATATATATATATATATATATATATATATATATATATATATATATATATATATATATATATATATATATATTAGAACTAAAGTATTTCCTTAATTATTCTTGCAATAAAATACCAAAACATCCAAGCACCAGACATCCATCAATATCTTTTTTTATGGTTAATTCAAATTGTCCAATTCTTTCAGAATGTGAGGATTAACAGTCGTTGGCCAAAACTATATAGGAAGCATTTTCAGAAGTCATAGAACTGGTACAATAGTCAGGATCAGAAACTTCAGCATTTTGCTTTCACTCAAAATAAAGTTCACTTAAATGTGCTTAAAGTAACCTCATCAAAAATATTAATGAAAAACGTTTTCAAGAAATACAGCACATTTCAAACAAAACTGCATTCTTAATTTTATCTTTTCAAATCTCAATCATTGTCTTGGTTCATCCTACTGAAGTGAAGGAAAGCTTTTACCCTTCGTGGTCTGTTTTCACCACAAAAAACCAACCTGGTAAGCATAAGTACAGTAATTTGAAAGAACATGATTCTTCACCAGAAGGAACAGAGAAAAAAAAAATCTCTCTTTCTGCATTTGAAAACTCAACATGTATTTAAATCTAAATGCAGCAACCAAGCGCTGTCTTCGTCTGTCAGTGGGCCTCGAAATAATTTGCTGTTCTTTCATTCGCTGCCATGCTGACTTCACATCCAGCCTCCGCCACTAGCGTTCAGGCAGAATTTTCTATTACCAATCTAATTGCACATTCCACCCTGACAAGAGCTCATTAAACCTTAATTATACACATGTTGTTTTCTACAAACATCTCCATTTGGGTCTCTCTGCCTTGTAATTGTTCAGCAGGGACAAGCAGTTGAGATTTTTTGCAGACTGAGACTGGAAAAAGAGAGTTAGAGAGGGAAGGAGTGAGAGAAAGAAGGAAGAAAAAGGGAAAAAAAATACCAGAGAGAAAGAGAGGAGTGTCTGGAAGTAGGTCATACCTCTCCATAAACAAGGCATGGTTTCTAAAATAATATACCCATCCAGTGGAAGTAATGCCAAACAACTGAGTGAATGTGGAGCTCATGTAATATTTACAGAGCACTAATACATAGATGGCAGGTCTTTTTCTCAGCCCCTCCACCCTCCAGCCTCACCATCTTATTCCGAAGTCAGAGGTTTTTCTTCTTGTTTTTCATCTGCTTTTGCCATTTGAATTTCAGAGAAAGACAACTACACTCATACATCAAGCAGGGAGGGGTGCTGGTAAGTGTTAAGATGTTGAGTTTCCCTTGCTTCCCTTCTCACTTGTTTGCCGCCCCTCTGCACCAACCACTGCGCACCTCACTGTTTCCTCCACATTGGCTATGGCTCTCATGTTTTACACACATTTGTTACATTTTAGAGAGAGGAGAGTGTAGGTCTTTATCCAGACACTTTGCAGCATGGGCATTGGTATAATATGGTGTGGAAGCTGTGATTTTAAAAAAAAAAATACTTCTTTAAACTCCAGCAGGTGCTGGGAGGACGGCAACTAGTGTTGTCCATGGGTTCAGACTGTTCGCATTCAGCCTGAGTATTTCTACAAGGAGTATAGACTTTGTCAATATTGTTGGAGATGAAAATTAAGAGGATTCGCATTAACTAAAAAGTTACATGTGCATCAGTTTGAACAGAGTGACTTCGCTTCTTATATTATAATACTTCAAAAACTGACTATGATCTGGGAAAACATGCAGGCACCTCTTTTGTAGAGCTGTTCTAATCAGGCTTTTCTTAGCCGGCACCGACATCTAGTTTTATTTGAGGTTTGATTCAAAAAGAGAGGTAGTGGTTTTAAACTCAAAAGACAATAAAGGAAAATAAAATGTATGCTCATTTATGAAGCAAGGGGTGGAGTGGAAGATCCCACTGCAGATAGCAAGCAACAGGCAGCCTATTGAAAATACATTTTTTATTAAAAATTAGGAAAATCAAAAACTTAAGCTCAGGAAAAAATAAATAGATAAATAAATCACAGCAGGAACACAAGATGTTGGTAGCAAAAGGGGAATTTGGCCAAGACCTGACTACCTGAGATAAGTTTAGGATGGAGAAATGATTAGTAATCAAGGAACATGTGGTTAATTAGTAACCAGCTGTAAAGGGGCAGCTGTGAGGAAAGGCAAATCAATGAAGCTGAACTGAGAAAAAAATGATACACTTGGGAAAAAAACAAGAAATAATTAAGATTCAATGTAAAATGTGACAAAGAATCGCAGAAAAAGGAGCACAAGGAGAACAAAGACTTCAAGTAAAAATAAATGTTCAAAATAAAACATAAACTTAGGTGTAGCGAGAACTGGAACTGAAGATTGCAGCTCAGTAAAGAGCTTACAAATATATCTAACACCACAGTGCAGAACAAGGAATCCAAAAACCACGGAATGAACTCAATTTGGAAAACAAGAGACAAGCAAACAAACAAAAAAAAAACTTTCAAAAGTTATGATGATTTATGCATAAAGGCAAATCCCTGAGCTTTATCTCATTTTACTAAACCCCAAAAAGTTTTGTGAAATTCTGCTGGTACCTGTGAATCTGATCAATTGTGCAATTATTGTAGAAGTAATGCCTGCCATGTCTCCTACTCCTTTACCTCGCCTTTATGCAGCAACTATTCATTACTGACTGTGGAAATGAACTTGTCTCTTCAGGAATTCCATCTTTAAGCTTCCAAATTCCAAATTTCCAATTTACAGATTCAAGAATAATCATAATCCATAACTACATGGTTTACACCCACTGGTACCTTCTAAAAAAATAGGTGGTGACAATGTCCCTAGTTTGGCAGATTTTACATAGAACTTATTAGAAACAAGCAATTTATATTCTGAATCTGAAATATGTCTATGTAAAAAAATACTATGTAGTAAGAAAGTGTAGCAATTCTTGAAATTTCAACATGCAGCCATTGATGCCATGATCACGAAATGGTGTTTATTAAAAGTGGCACTTTGAGCCTCTAGTTTGTGCTTTTGTCATGACAATGTGCTGTTTTGTTAACACTCCATAATTTGCTTCTCTTTTTCTCTCACTTTGCAAAGATCAGTGTGACTCTAAGACATTAATGTAGCCAAGCATTTAGTTAGAAAAGAAGAGTTTGCCAAACTTCAAATGTGCTAGTTGGTACATTATTAAATTCGGTTGTTTCAAAACAGATCCCTGATGGTTATTGCCTAGATAGTAATAATAATAATAATAATAATAATAATAATAATAATAATAATAATAATAATAATAATAATAATGTCTGGCAATATTTGGCTTTATTTATTTAGAATTCAAATAGCTTGTGATAAAAAAATGAAACAGTTTTTGTTAAACAATGTCATATCTGCAAAGGTCCCATTACAGTTCACATGTTACTGGTGAATTGTTGGCTGCGTGTTCAATAGTGTGATAATATATCTGTCCAAACACAAAGTTTAAATCTTCTGTAATTATTTAAAATCTGCAGCCAAATAAATCTGATTTCTCTGCAGAATTTACATCCATCACAGCTAAAAACTCAGATGCGTATATCAGCTATCAGCTTTTGGTGGCATGAAATGAGATGTCATTGCTAAAACTGCGCCATGTCACTGCCACTTAACACCCAAAAAGAAATAAGTGTCCACGCTGAGCATCTCAGTCATCACTGGGGACCTTCTCAGCCTGTCACTGGTGACACATACTGCATGCATCATTGATACCCATCCAGCAGCTGGAAATAAATAGGCTGTTGTCAGATCCTCCCTGCTCCGAAACGTAATATTACAATTATTAATAGTATTTTTATACAATGCACAGTTGTCTTCCCAAATTACGTTCCAGTGGGCTGGTTGAAATATTCCAGTTTTAGCACAGATGCAGTGAACATCAGTCAATTCCCACTAACATCAAACACAAAAGCTCTACAGAATGACGCGAGTCATGTTAGGATAAACAAACATGACATATTAAACAAGAAAATGAGTTGCTCTTAATAATCCTCCATATTAAATCAGGAAAACACTAATTAGAACAACCTGCGCCTGATCCCGACTGATTCACCCCTGCTCTCAGGCTCTTTTTGTGAGTGTGTGTTTGTGTCTGTCACATTCTTCTCCTTCTGCCGCCTTAATAGGCACTGTCTTAGATATCGCTACAGAATAGCGCTCATGCAATATTAATATCACACCAAAATATGGAAGCTCAAGCCCCCTCTCCGACTCTGACTCCCTACATAATTGACTATGCAAGGCTCCAAATCAGCTTGGAGAAAGAGAAAAAGACATGGAGAGAGACAAAGCAGCATGGATAGAGAGAGAGAGATGTAAAAAAAAAAAAAAAAAAAAACAGTTCTGAAACGATGCTGTCATCTTTGTGTTCCAGCAGATTTTGAACCTTCACCCTTCTGTGCTACAGTCAAGGCAGGAGAACTAAACAACAACAGGAACAGCTAGAGAAGCAGTTCAAACAATTTGGTTTCTCACAAAGAATCCACAATCAGGTAACGTAAAATCCTCCCTCCCCCATCAGGGATGTTTAATAATTAGTTTCATCACCTCAGACGCCCCATTGCATCATCTGGAGTTTAAACCAACTTTGTGTTGAGACTTTACCATTTAAAACTCTTGTGCTTCTGTGATTAAGAAAGAATCCAAACACTTGCACAGACCATATATGGTGCTATGACACCTTCCTAACTCTGCAAAGTTGAATTACTTTTAATTCAACTTTGCAAATAAATGTGCAAATTAATGTGCTCTGTATCTACAGTGCCCAAAGAGCATGAACATCTCTTGATGTGTCACCGGCTACACAAATTGCAACCACTTTCCACAATGTATTTATTTAATTACTATCACAATTCAAAGCAATGTAGTACAAAATTACAAACTGTAATGGAAAATATGCAGTAAGTGTTTTACATTTTTATTTTTTACACATGAAAACCTAGGGGGGGAAAAAATGCTGAGTGATGCCCATCTCCACTGTGCAACATGGCAGAGGCAGCATCATGCTATGGGAATGAGCTTCTTCTGGAAAGTCAAAATGAGCTTTTCGAAGTCGATGAGATCCACAAAAGATTTAAGATTGCTGAAGTGATTTAACTTCTAGCAGGACAATGTCCCACTTATACAGCCAGAGATACAATGGGGGGATTTATAGCCACACATTTATTTGTTAAAATGACTCAAAGTCAAATCCTAAACAAATCCTAATCTACCCAATCTACTTGGGTAGATTAAACTAAAGTTCAATTAGTTTGCAAAGAAGAATGTGCAAACATTTATGTCATTATTTCAAAACTGTTAGTTTGTTGTGCTTGGACTTACATATTTTTTACATTATAATAATAATATTTCATGGAGTAAGAATAAGTTTAAAGAGCAAAAATCACTAAATGTAGTAGATGTTTATTAATGAATAAACTAAAAATTATAACAGGCTTATTAAACAGTCAAGACCCTGCAGTTGAATGCTTATCAGTCATGCTGCTGGTAACTTGGTAACTGTAGTTTTAAAATTATGCTTTTGCAACTGGAAATAAGTCCAAACAATGGATTTTTATCTTTTTTTTATAAGCAAAATAAAGGTTTAGAAGCCACTGAAGCAGGTAGGGCAGGCCCATAGTTGCTCTCCTGGATCCAGCAGTCAGTCACCTTGACACTTCCTCTGGGATCTCATTTAAAGAAATTTAAACAGGAATAGTTTGACAGAAACTTCACTTTTAAAGTCTTGCAACACCTTCACACTTGGTAACCGACCCATAGCTAGTAAACATTGTGTGTAAAGTATTGCACACTTATTAGTCTGAAATGTTTCTATTCTGATAAAGAATTGAATCCAAAGCCACTCATACAGCAGAACAACTCCCTCTCCGCACGGACCACAGCAGAGCCGTGGAGATCATGGCCTCTGCACTGAACATTTTAGAAAGTAAACCATAGACACTTAGCGCTGTAATAGATGTTAAAAGAGAGAAAAGCAAAGGTTGCGGGGGCAGAGCCGGAGGTTGGGGGGGAGGAGGGGGGGTTGGGTTATATGGAGGTGGGCAGTGCACCTTGACAGGAAACACAGAGGTGAAAAGCAGGAGTTAGAGGTTAGTTTGACAGAGAGAGAAGAAGTGGTGTTGGTGGTGAGGGGGGTGGGGGGGGAAGTTAGCTGCTGCGGAAGTGCCAAGCCCACTTTTAACTGAACTGAATGTAGTGAGTGGTGGAGATGAAGAGAGGGGAGGGGGCACAGAGATAGAAATCAGGGAAAATAAAAGGGGTGTGCAGGGGGGGGAGGGGAGGAAGGAAAGGAAGGGTGAGGAGGGGGGTGGGGGGTGAGGGGGGGCAGGGACCTACTGCACCTTGACACTTGCTCTTACCGCAGCACCTGATAAGTGCAATGGAAAAACGTCTGGTTTCCTCCTGCATGTTAAGTGGTTTATATTCTCCTCCTCTCCATACAGCCCTGTAGCTACAGTGTGCTACTGTACAGACTCTTACACACAGGTAATAACAGACAAAAGGAAATGACAGATAACCAAAGGGGGGTGTGAGGAAGAAAATAGCACACATTGTCTCCTTTTGCAAATCTGCACAAAAGATGTAATCTTTAAGTTGCTTCTGAACTGTAAAGCAGACAATTTAGGCGTGTTTGTTGCATTTTTTTTTCTTAACCAATAAGTTCATTTCACAAACAGCTCCTACATTCAGTTTTAGATGCAGTGCAATTTGCACAAGAGTGTATCAGACCAGGGTAGATTTATATCTTCACTGCCTCACGCATGCCCTGACAAGGAGCTCATTCCCATGATTTGTAAGTAGTTCTCTTCACTGAAAAGCATTAACAATATTCACTTTAGATAACATATGATTCCAGCCCCTGTGAGAGGGTGGCTTTCTTAGAAATGCTTTGTTAGCAATCTCTCTCTCTCTCTTGATAAATGATTTAGGACATGTGGCCAGAGACATCAATATAATCTTGGCTGTAATTAAAAAAGGTGCACACCAACAATATTATATTGCTTTATTTTAACTTTGCCTGTCTCCTCTCTCTCTCTCTCTCCCTCTCTCTCTTTCTCTCTCTTTCACTCCCTCTCCCCTTGACTCACCCACTCTTCCTCTTGCTGAGCCCTGGAGCACCCAGGAGATAATTCAAAAAGCACTTGCATGGAGTTAAACATGAAAAAAACAGAGGAAATTAAATTCTCTCTTTTTGCTCTATTGTTCTTTCATTTTCTCTCCTTTGTTACATAAATGCATAAAAGCAAGGCGAGCTAGATTCTAATTATGATTTTTTTACAACGCTAAAAGATTTTTTTTTACATATTTTAAAAAAATGAAAGAGAGGTTTCACAAACAAAGTAGGCTGACTACTGCAGCACTTTGTCAAAGTCAAAGAGTTGCAAGTGCAGCAACTTCAATAAACTTAATCATTTTTTTCTAGTATCCTTGTGAATGCTTAGGTATTAGAATAACCGAAATTGAGACTTTGATGTTCAAATCGTGCTGTTATAACACAAATACTTTGCAAAACATCAGAAATTATGAAAAAATAATTATGCTTTATCTACATTCACCTGTCCTTAGAATTTGTGCCACAAACAGGTTAGAGGTAACAAAATTGTATTCAGAAAGCTCTTCCATCCTTTTATATTGTGAGTGATGCAGTTCACCATCCACCAAAAAAGGTCTTTTTTGAAACTTTACAATACAAACTATCAAGTACATTGGAATTAATTAGACACTGCAGTTATGACGTGGTGACATGACACAGAGAAGACCATTCAGGGGGAATGGGAGCGTAGTAACAGGGACTATCCTGCTGCAAGATAAGGAATATCCAAATATCAAAAGCCTCAAGTCATCATTCCTCTTAGACATTTTTAACCAACCACAAACATTTTGGGATTTTATGTGATAAACCAACTCTAAGTAGTGCATAATTGAGCAATTGCTTTTTTTTTTATGCAGAAAGAAATATGGGATGTATTTCTTTTTCAGCCCTTTTCAGTCAATACTTTGTAAACCACATTTTGTTTAAATTACAGCTGTCATTTTGGGGTATGTCTCCTCCAGAATCTCCAGACTGATTTTTTTTTGTTTTACCAATTATTTTGCACAGAAGAAAACAGAAACAAAACGTAAGAGTAGTCAGACTGGATGGGTCCCATCGGAAGACAGCGATGTTCAAGTTTTGATTGTGCCATTTTGGGCTTTGTTCAAAACCATTCAGTTGTGGCTCTGGTTTTATGTTTAGGGTAATTATCCTGTAAATCCCTCCTCCTGTCACAAAGGTCTTTTTTTTTACCCTTCACATTTTTATTACAGGATTTCCATGTATTTTGCTCACTCAATCTTCTCATCAACTCTGATCGGCTTTATTGTCTCTAGCAAAGAAAATCCTTCTTTGACAATGCTTGAAAATTGATGTCCGCAGATGCTTTTTGTTCAGTCTACGTGAGCCGGAGCTATCCAGAAAAGAAGAATGGCCTAAAATGTTTGTCTCTATATATGCCCGGAGGTCAGAGACATGTAAAGACTTGTCGCTGTAATTGCAGCAAAAGGTGGTTCTACAAAGTATTGGTTCTGGGTAGCTGAAAATTTTATGTTTATAAAATCTATCATTTTCCTTACAATTCATAAGTATGCACTACTTTGTATTGGTCTATCGCATCAAATTCCAGTATATTAATTTTGTGCGCGTAACATAGCAAAATATGAAAAGTTTTTGTGTTGTTTTCTGTTTGGATCTAAGATCAAGATTTCCAAATTAAAACTTTCAATACATTTATTCACACTTTTTAAGCCCAGCACACCCTTTTAAATGGCTAGGACCATTGTGCTGCATTAGGTGATATTTATGTTAACATGAGACCAATGGGTGAAGGTGCAGAGGTGTGGTGGAGGGGTGAGGTGGGGTGAGAAAGATGAATCATACCCCAGTAGAGGGCAGCCTCTTGCCATCAGGGTTTGGGCGCATGGGCAGGGAACTGTAGAGCCTCACGCCTCTGTCTGCAGCAGCGTATCTGTTCTGTAGAAGCAGAAAATGAACAATTTTTAGTACATTTTCTGAATTTTTTAAGCAGAATCTAAAAAAATGATTATTAAACTATTTTTATTTTCAAAGTCAGACAGTTTTCTTTCTTTTATTTTTTTTATCAAACTAGGTATGATGAAATCTCACAGCTCAGTCCTATTAGTTGTTTATGAAGAGTTTGCTTCTTAGATTTCCACCAAGTCCAAAAGCCTCCACGTTGGCTATGCTAAATCCACTCAGATCATGGTGATCTACCATGCATAATAAGTGCATACGTTCAGCCCACGCAGCGGCACTAATTTCACTGAGCTGTTGTGTTTTTGGTAGCTGGGCTCCACTATAGTTCCTATATATTGCACAGCCCATAATTAGAGTGAAGGGGGTTTTAGTTCTTCTGGCTCCTCCCTGCACTTCCACATGTGGAATTTCTGCCATAAAACTCAACCTAAAAAATTGGGGCAAAAGGCCCTCACTTGTTGGAAAGCTAATGATTTTGAAAAAAGAGAGAAAAAAAAAAAAAAACAATGTTTCCTGCTAGGAAAAGATGTGGTTGGCTCAGCGGGGTTGACAGCGAGGACCACAGCCACAGCATGAGCACCTCCCAGGATTCACTTCAAATCTCACCTCCTTTATCACGTCGTCTCTTTGTCATTATCTCGCTCCTCACTTCCCTCTCAAATATGAGCACCTCACTGCACCTCCGAGACTCCTTGATATTCTGTTATTCTCACATTATCATTGCTCTTCACTCCTTTTCAACTGCTTTCACCTGATTTGCAGAACATCAGTGTCCTTTCATGTACGTTAATTGACAAAAAATTAGACGTTTCTTTTCCTCTCAGGGGACAGTTTTAGCTTCTGTTTGCTGCTGGGTTAAAACAAACACTGAAAAGCTGTTTTCCGCTGCTGATCAAAACAAATTGGGAAATGAAGTGCACAAACAAAAAAAACAAAAAAAACAAGTAATTCATTTAGAGCAATGTTTTAATTTTTATTTTAAGTCATACATGCATAATTTCTGCTCTCCCCTTTTTAAAAGATTCACTTTCTCACTTCACAAAACACACCCAGTTTTTTGGACACAAAAACCACAAGAAACTGAACACATTTGCATATTTCAAATAAATGAAACGTGTTCACACATTTTTAACAGCTAAGTGAGACAAACAGCTTTGAGCTGGCTGTTTTTGACCTTGCCTTTCACTTCTGATCAGTCACGTGACACACGCTTAAGCACCTCTACTGTACAAAAGAAAGTATGACAGGAGGCAGCTTTTAAAGTGCAATGACAAAAACCCACAGATGTAGATAGCGTATAAAGAGTCTAATGTAAAATGATTACCACAAAGCCACACAGTAATGTAAGTAAAGGGTCGGGTAACATACCATGTACGAAAGAAGTTCATAACACAGCAAGTACGATTATGATTTGTAGAGCATAATTTGTATTCTCTGCACATCAGTTAACTGACTTCAGTTTAGATTTTGAAAAGTTGCAAACATTTGTTTTTATATGTATCTTTAGATTTGTAAAATAGCTAGGACCAGGCCTTTTTTTAAAAAATTAATTTAATGTAGATCTAATTATTTATTTGTGAATTTATTAATTATGTTTCATTGAAAATATTTTTGTAATAGTTCCTTTGTTAAGTGATGACTATATGTCAGCTGAGTTCCAAAAAAATAAAACTTTACTGGCCCACTCCAGCGTTTCCCTGTGTAGGTCATAACACAAAGTGCATGCATTGTGCCCTATTTTGATTTCCTATGTTCATTATGAAGTGAAAAACACATGAGCAAGCACCAGTGATATGGGTTGCATAATGATGACACAGCATTATTAAATACAACCCTGCAAGGTTCCTACAAGCAATTAAGGCTGTGTTTTTTTTTTTTTTTTTAACTAATGGCTGTTTTCCCTGAATGTATTATTAGTCTTATGTTGAAACTAAAAAATTCAAACTATCTGATGCACATTTAGAGCTTTGAACGGGATATATTGTAGCCAATCTCTTGGCTTCACTGTTTCCTTTTGGAGCCTTGTTAGTTACCTGGTCAGAGACGGCTAAATGAACGCCTCACAGAATAGCCACTTTCACCAACAGAGGCCACAGTGAGTGAATGTTTGATATTTTTCCAGTGTGCCAGCCTAATCTAGCCCTGTGGCATGCTGCATTACAGGGCTAATAACAGCTGTCTGTGGCCTGGAGGAGACACAAGCAGGCCTGGCTGTGCTAACTGGCCCTGACAGACTCATTAGGAGTCCTGGCAACCAGAACAGCAATGGCCAAACTCCCTTACATTTCCTGACTGGCTCACAACAGTTCACAAGTGCAAGAAGCACTGTTTGGAACACTTGTTCTCTGACGCTTTCTTTTGTTTTTGAGGCCTCACTTCAGTGGCTCTCGCCCTGTGCCACCTCTCTTTCAGTTTTTTGGCTGACTTTTTTTTACTGTTTCTGTAATAATCTTGCCAAACCGCGGCTCTAAGTCGTTTGCCATCTTCACTCGACATCATGCTCCGTCTATCCCCTCTTTCTTTTCTTAGGCTAGCACACCCCCAATATGGCTCTAACCAAAATAGAGTAGCTCTGAGAGTTCACTTGTTGCTCTAAGTGTAGAAGTAAATCTACACATGAATAAATAACTGACCTGCTTTTCTGTCAAGCATTAGTGATCTGTGACAGGAAGATGCAGCCCCACACCAGGAAGGTGCGGGCATCCTCTGAACTTTGTGTTACATACTGTAACTGGGCCTGTATGAGACGAAGAGGGACTTCCCCAGGCAGACGGTGAAAGCAAACAATCGTCCTCCGACCCGGCGGAGGCCGAGTCAATTAGACAATAAACACAAGGAGCCAATCAGAGTTGTCTGAACACAGAGGCTGTTAACAATGGAGGGAGGGATACACATTGCTGCCAGACCCCAGCCATGTGACAATATTTTATGGCTTAGCAAACGTTTACATGACAGCAGTTATTCTGATGCACAGAATAATTCCATCAGATGAACGAATGAAAGATTTTAATTTTGTATAAAAAATTAAATCCTTCATTAGTTCATGTAAAGAAAATGAAAGATTTCAAATAAATTATTTATCCAAGAGTTTATTTTGCGTGGCCATATTTCACACATATTGTTTTCATTACTCTATTGATATAAATTCGCAAATAATGGCTATGTTTGCCTTAGGTTTTTCAGTTATTTATTTATATTTTTACTGTAAAACTGTCTTCATATTAAGTTTCCAAGAAAAATGTGTTGTTTAGATGTAGACATGTACAGAGAAATCAGCTGATAACTACAATCATTTTATTTTTAGCTTATCAGAAAGTGAAAATTTTCTTTCGCCCATCAGTGAACTCAACAAACTAAATAGCTACAGTTGCAAGAAGCACTACGTTAATTAGTGTGAAATCTTTACTGAGTAAAGGTGACTCAAAGTTAGCAAATGTAATTCTCGGTGAAGTGTTTAAGAAGGATGCGAAAGAAAACACAGAAATTTATGAAACTATTTTAAAGGAAGACATTTCTATAACGCTTCTTATTTTTTCTTAATAGGAAACGGGAATTGTCTCAAATTGGTATCAGCAGTTTTTGTAAATCTTCAGCTTTACAAAAACTGAAGACTGGAAATTGTACACAAAGTTTTGATCAGTCCATCTTCATGTAGGTGTTAGATAACTTAAAAATATTTTTACCTTTCCACAAAAAAATATTTATACAGCTACCCAAAAAGAAAAGCTCTTTTCTCTAACAAACCATAATTACTTTAACAGCAAAATTTCCTTGAATCAACTTCTTGCTAAAAGCACATAGGGCGCTGCCATATATTTTCTCAATAAAAATCAAGATAGGCTCTGCCTTTTTATATGCTGGGCCGTTAGGGCACCGTAAAGCCAAAAGGCGCAGCTGTGGGGTTATAGTTACCTGCTGTAATGCTAGCTGTTGCATGTTATATTATTTACACAGATCTGGTCTTAATGGAACACATGTGCGACTGAGGCCAACATTCTTCCCAGATTAGCTGAAAGGCTGCACTCATCACACACTGGCAATGAGAGGAATGCAGGTTCCAGACAGAGTTATAGGGAAACACTATGACCGCCGTATAGCGCTCATCGGTGGCATATGATGCTCTCAGTGTATCCACACGTAGTGAATGCACACCAAATATGTATGTACATCCTAAGGATGGGATTTCTACCTGAACTGTACAATGCCTGCATAATAATATTAAATATTACACATAGAAATAAAAGTTATTTTACTTGTTACTGCTTCTAAACATGCTCTTGCTATAAGAGATCTGCAGATAGTAAATAATGAGCTCAGGATCACAAACATGCATCAGTCGATATTCTAGCTGTGGTGGTCCGACAGTCAATAACAGACTGTGAATCACTTTTTCAGTGGTCTATACAAACTTATAGTTGCTTTAATCAAAGGGGTGCAGATGCATACTGCTACACTGGTTTACATATTGCATTCTGATGAATCACTTCCCCTTACATATTTAGTAATAAGTGTGATATAGTTTAATCCGACGAGAAGTGATGCATGATATTCTAATATGCTTTGCATCTGGGGTATTTACATCTGACTGAAGAATTATATTCCAGAAAAGACGTATAGGCATCAGGATTCAGAAGGTTGTATTTACACCTAAATCCTAGTAGAACGTCCTTTGATACTTTTTAGGCTTCTGTGTTTTATGTAACCAACTCTTCTTTACAGAGTGTTAGGGGGGATTTACACACACTGTTTGATGTTAATTTTCCTACACTATCTCTGCTAATCTCTGTGGATTAGAGCCTCTAGAATGTGAAGTGCAAAAATGCTTCTTGTTTCAAAGTGAAATTTCGAATTATGCCAGAAAAACAAAATATTGAAAAAATACGACTCAAGCTTCTAGCATAGAAATATAAAAAATGCTCGTATTTGTAAGCGACATGTATAAGATCACAACAACTACTTTTTGGACATATAAAAGTATCAAAAATGATGAAGTATGTTGTCTGTCATTCTGATTCAATGAAGTGCTTTACTTCAAAGAACTGCTGCACTGTGGAAAACACATCTCTTTATGCGTGAAAGAGATGTCAACTGTGGCCAAAGCAGCTCAAGCATAACCAGAACATGAAGCCAGGGGCCACCTGCCTCGGGCCAATACTGACACATAACCCTTGTATGTAGAAATGGGGTTCAACCGACCACACACACGTAAAACTTGTATCATTTCCCATAGTCCTCTACGTTTGCCTCAGTCCTCGCACGCACAAGGGTTAAACTACTGGTCATACTGCTGGAAATATCCAACAAACCTCAGTATTATACATTCTATTTATAGCAAGATCTAGCATTTCAGCAACTTTATTTCACGTGCAGAAAAGTAAGTACGCATGCACATGCACACCTTTTTGGTAGGTAATTATATAATAGCCACTTCATCTGAAATTGAATTGCTGTTATATAAACCTTTCTCACCTTTCTCTCGTCTTTTGTTTGCTTGTATTTTCGGATCCTCTGCGCTAACTCCACCCTTCCTCTTGTTGCTGTATCTTGTGTTTACATTTCTCCAATAGTTTCTCTTCCATTAGTCAACACAGATCCCAGTTTGCAGGGGAGTACAAAGCTGCAGATTTTCCACACTTCCATCAACCATCAAAACATTGATATTTTAGCAATAACTGTTCATCTGATAACAAAAACAGGGTGATTTTACCTAAAAGGAAACTGTTGAGTACACTGAACATAAAGTACTGTATCTTTTCATGATATTCACTTTCCTTACTTTTTGACTTAGAGGTTTTTCTCAAACTTTCATAACACTGTGTTGCTTCTGGTTCAGTCCAAGAATTTTTCTTATGCTTCTTTCTGACTTGGCTTCATGTCTCCAGTCACACTGCTTGGTGACAGATTCGGTATCTCCTGAACAACAATGCAAAGCTTGACTGCATGTGGTGGAAAGCAGGTGTGATAGAAAATTCAACAGTGCTTTTTAAAATGTACCAAAACATTATGCGGTCCACAGATGGTGGGATATATTTTACATCTCCACAGAGAAATGCTGAATAATAGCCAGGAATTTATTCAACTTTTTTTTATTACTATTTAAAATCGGAAAGAAAGTAATTTGGTTACATCTACATCAGTAAAGCTGAACGCAAGAGGAAAAACTCAAAAGACCTTTCTCTAGAGTCCAGCCTTTGGCAAGGATAATATGAATTAAAATAACTCCTGATGGTAGAAATGTGTTTGCTCTCTGTTCAGTCACCTTCTCTCTTTCGCAGACACACACCTGCCCTTTGCATTAAGTTTGACACAAAACCAGGAAAGATGGAGTGCATTAATAAGGTACAGTCAGTGCCCTTGTTTTGCCCGACACACAGAAGGAGAAGAAACTTTTGATTTTCTTTTATCTCCCTCTGTCTTTTTAAACCCCTCATCTTTACAAGCTTGTTTTCTGAAGACCAAACAAATATGGCAGAACAATACAACTTGTACCAACAGCTGACAAGCAGAAGCTCTTGTGTTCTGGCAAGATATAGTCTGTTACAAGCCGAAAGCAGATGGTTGAGAAAAGCTTCAACTAAGAGAAAAAAAAAACTGAGGATGTTGTGTTTCTTTTTTTTTTTTTTTGCTTCATTAGCCATACATGGAAGGCCAAGGACGCAAAAATAAGAAGGATTTTCTTTCCCCCTAAATTAATCAGTGTCATTGAGGAGAGCGAAACTAACAGATGTTAAGTTTATGTGCAAGGGGAAATCTATGGGAGTTAATGCAATAATAATAAAAATAGTACTAAATTCTTATTGCTGTTATTGATCTGAGAAAAGAAGCTGAATTTATTGCAGGATAAGAGAAAATAAATTTCAGAATAAATTTATCTAGGATAACAATGATGATTTGATGGAAGTGTGGCCTGCCTTTATCAAAAGGCAGAGGTCAAATAGTCTTGGATGTATCATCAGTGGAGTCATTGTTAAATATCTCAGTTTGTTTTTTCATTCTTGCAATTCCTTTGATTGACTATCCAAGACCTCAGCATTTTATCTCATACTGCAAATCTGGCTGAAATAACAATTATAATGTTTTTTTGTTTAAATCATGACAAATTGTATTGGTGCATTTATTTATTATTACTATTATATGACTATGTTTTCGCATTTATTCTTACAGACAACATGCAAACGAGAGAGACCTGGGGAACTAATGTGTTGCTTCAAATAGAATTATCTTTGACATTTTAAGTCCCAGAAAAAAAGGTCTTCCTTAATAAATACAAATTTTACGAAACAGTTATTTCTCTGATTGCAAATGCAACTTAAGACAAACAGTATTGTTCCAGATATAATCTTTACAGAAAACAAAGTAAGTCCCCTTTGCAGTCATAGCTAAAGATTAAACTATATAGTGAGAAAAATGGATAAATTCAGTCCTAAAAAGCCATTACAGAAAGGGAGTGCAATGGAGCAGAAGGAGGCCAGAAAAGAGGAAAAGATAGAGAGATAAAGAGAAAGAGTTGAGAGTTGATATGCTGACTACAGGCAGTTGATTTGGTTTCAGAGAGCATTGTTACGGTGCTTTGAATTAATGCCTCCCAAAGAGTCCAATTGTGATTCTTGGGTTGTGCTGACAGAATATTTGACAGCCGAGGGTGAGCTGCTGATCTCAGCCGAATCCTCTGTTCTCACTGTGTGCATGTGTGCCTGCCTCGTAGCTTACACTTCCATACACCTGCACATGTCCAGATGCATGTGTATGACAGAAAACCAATCAACAAGAAAATTAAATAATAATGTAAAAAATGATTAGCTAAAGTTTAACACACAGAGAGATGCAAATTGCCTGAGTATGTAAGGAAGGATTTTCGCAGCTCGTTCACTAAATCATGATGGAAAAGTTTGGCCAGCAGTTTTCTCTGTTTTGTCCGTCTTCCTCTCCCTGTAGGAAAAAAGTTACCCCTCTGGGTTGCTGAATAAACAACAAAAACGAAATAAACAAGCCTGATGCTTCGTTACAGTGAATGGAGGAAAAGAGATACTCTATCAAAAACAAACCTGCACAATGCAATGGGCTGTAAAAGGTTTATAACATGTACTATACATGTCTATGGTAATACATAAAATAGTAATCCCCACATTGGCCATTGATGGCACTGTTGTGCCTCTGTCTCTACACCCCTTTTTTTCAGCCCCACAGTGTTGTTATTCAGGTGATTGTGCACAGCACTAAAAAGCACTTAGTGAATGTTTTTCCAGTGCTTTTGTACCCCATAACCCGTTACATGCAGACAAATATGATGACTAGTTCTCAGTATATTATTTCCTTTAAAAGGATTTCATAAACAACCAGATGTAGAAAAATGTAACGGTGGAAATAACTGCCCTTACGTTTTCTCATTATTGTAAAAAAATAATTAGACTTAATTTGGCATCTGGAAGATTTGGACACGTGATCTTTGAAACTGATGGTAGTCATAATTTTTTTGAATGTTAGAAAATGACATCAGCTATATAGTGCTTGAATAACAGAAGAAATCTTAGCAGTCTTGCAACTGCTTACTAAAATGGCCATGAAATACTGCAACAAAGCATAAATACAAATTTGGTTTGCTAATATTTTTACTGTCACAGTTTTTACAAAATTTAAAAGAATCATAAAACTACCAGATGAGGAGGCCACACTCACGAACACTTTACCTGTTTTTGTTCTTTAGCTTTGTGGAACAGCAGCAGTAGCTGTCTAAAGTAGTAGTTAATTTATGGTCAATACAGTAAGTTGATGTAGACGTAAGTTTGTGTTGCTGTGCTCATCTACTACGCAGCAAATTCAGAAGTGTCAGATTTCCAGTGCAAGCGTTGTATGTTAAAAATACAGTGTTAATTCAACAACATGAGTGTTAGTTTCCCTAACACTCACTAAAGAGTTCCAAAGAGTTAAACAAAAAGCAATCCAGTCCAGTGTTGATTTCTAAATTAACTCCAACAATCTAAATCAATAAGTCTGGTGTTGATTTAGGAATCAACACCAGACTGAGTGTTAACCAGGTGGGCAGAGTAATTTGAATGAATATAATGGTGACACACATAGGTGAGTGATTAGTTTTGCTCACACTACTTTTTAAAATATGTATTTATTATCATAATGTTTCTGCTATATTTCCTGTTTTTCCTTCCAGGCTGGAAGTCTTCCTCCTTCATGTTGGCGAAAACAAGAGCAGCACCAAAGACACTTCACCATCAGTGATCACAAGACCATTTATGGCCGCTTCCAATGAACTTTCAAAGCACACTTCACCTTCAGTGCAAAGTACCATGAATGTATGACCTTTGTTGTATATTGCTGTCAGTGCTGTTTGATGTTTTGGAATAAAAGTAAATTATATTCTGCGAATGGTGCTGGTGTTTTTGTAGCATCTAATGTCTTAAAATTAATTTGGAGATTATTGATGGCCAGTAGTTTCTGGGGGGAAAAAAAGGTTTTAATTCATCTAGTGGCTTTTATTTGGTAGTAAATTGACAAAAAAAAAAGTGGTTATGAGAGAAGGGAAAGACTGGGAAGCAAACCCACGACAGCCACATTGAAAACTAGAGCCTTCATATGAGGGCTGTGCTTAACCCCTGCGCCACCACAGCACACCCTGCCAGTAGTATTTCAGAACTCAGATTTATATGTTAATATATACTTTACACCATTCTATGTTGCATTAACACGTTCATAGTGTTAACTTTTGACAAAATACACTAGTTGTTGGGTAGATTAACACTGAAGTTTATTTGATTTCAACTACTGTGATTGTTGATTCAACTCCATCACAAATGACACTTTCAAAAGTGTAATTTCTACACCATCCAGAGTGGACCAATATAGACACTTTCAAAGTGTTGAATTTAACTCTAGAGGAGTTGATGGAACACTTCCAAATTTGCTGTGTATAAAGTAAGAAACGTGCCTCATTTGTAAATTGCGTCAACCAGAAAATCACATTTAATTGTTTGTGGGTTTGTGCTAATTTATGATGTCATTGGCCATAAAAATATTTTGCTACTTGTCTTCATTATCATTCCACTTTTGAAATCACAGCCACAGAGCTAAATGGCCCCTGGATGTTATTTATGATTTCAGATCAGATAAGAAATCACCCTGGAAAGTAAATCTTACCCTGAAAGGTCTTAAAGTTTCATACTTGTCTACATCCGCACTGAAAACTACATGATGACACACATCATGAGTAATGTGTCCATGATAAATAACTATTTAGTTTGTTTTTATAGCCAGATATGTTCCCCTTTTTTCGTTTTGTGTTTTTATTGATGTGCTGCTAGTTTAAAGTGACTGCAGTCAGGATGTGGTATGTGCACTACGCAGTGGTGTTTGGTGCATAATGGTGATCTGGGTGATCCCCTTTGTGCAATTCCCCCAAGCCATTTGCACCCAGAGTGGCCAACTCCTCCCAGGTCTCTATTCAAACATGAATAACACATTACTATAGAAAATAATTTAAGTACCGTAAATTAATTTCTTTAGATGATTAAAAAACATTTAGAAGTGGAAGTGATTTATGCAACTTTATGTATAATTTTTTGACTTATAGAAAGATTAGCTTCAACTGCAGTTTATCTTAACTAGATCTAGAAAGCATCAGTTATGCTGTTCAACTTTGTTCATTGTGCGTTGTCTTCGACTACCCTGGCCACTCAATAACTACAACTGCTCCTATAACTTATCATTATTTGTATTATTTTATTCAAACTTAGTTTAAATTGGTAATCTATCCAACGGTACACTGCTAAGACTTAACAGGTACTCATGGCATTGCTCATTAGAGGAATCTCAAGTGAAAACACAGGTCCGGCTTGAATACTAATGAAACAAAAACACTTATGTGCCTTTTGTCTGGCTTTGTAATGATGACTTTAAAATACAGGTTAATTATAAATGTACATAATTAGACCAAAAAATGCATTTGCAGTTAAATCTTAAAAGCAAGACTTTGAAGGGGAAAAAAGGAAATAAATAAAAAAGATCCTTGGAAAATTGGTCTTACATTCCGCTTAGCAGCTTTCTTTCAGACTTGGAACTTAAAGACATAAAGACTCATACAGTTAAAGTGGTCAGTCTTTGCTCTGTAAAGGTGCAAGAAAAAACAATATTTAACACAATCCTCAGACTGCTTCAATCAGCTTAGAGAGAAATTAATCAGCGTTATTATAATCATCTTGATGATTTTCAGTAAAATTGTGATTTTTTTATGCATCTTAACTGTATCTAATGGCTGTTTTTCTGCATTTATAAATACTGTATTTTAGACTGCAACCCTTAAGTGCGCTCATAGTTTAGATTTAGCCGATTACTAGCGATCAGTGCGTTTTGTCTGGAAGATGTCAAGAGGGAACTTGATGCTTCAATCAAACTCAAAACCCGAGACTTTTCACCACAAGAAAAGTCCAAGCATATATCAGGTAACAGAAAAATGACCCAGGTTTTGATTTTAGGTGTGTCAGACTTATGACAAAGTATGAGAAACCTATGGTGACATCAGTGCCAGATGACTCATAGTTATAGTTTATATTAAGCTCGCCTCTTTTCTCCCCTCTGAAATGTTTCTTCTGTTAATTTTAGAACTTTGCTCACCACAATATCTGGTGAAGTGTGATGATGAACAAATCATATTAATCTTTAAATATAGGTTCACAGGATCCCATGGAGAAATAGAAGACATTTTTATAAGCCTTGCTGTAATCTTGAGAAACATTTTATATTCCTATTGCTAAAAAAAATGTAAACTAAATCCAGACAATACCTGAAATAAACTGGATAAGCAAGAAAGAAAGAAGAGAAGCAGATATGAGACTCAAAACCAACTGAAGAGTAAAATTGTGATGCAGGTGTTGATTTTGTGGATGAGTACTTCTCATCCAGCTGCTTCTCGCTAGGTCTCTTCTTCTTTTACCTCTGCTTATCCATTCACAGCTCCTCTCCACCTTACTGTCTCTCTTCCTCTGCCTTTACATATTTCTCTCAATCTTGAGAGCTGTGGCTCACCCTAATTAGAAATTCCCCCTCCGACCAACTGAAATTGAATTGCCCATCATTTGCATAATGATAGCTTACTGGGCTGACGGCCGATTTACCATGAGATGAAATGTAGCAATCACTTAAGAGAGTGACCATGGGGGAGTGCGGGTAAAAGGGGCACATGAGGAGGGAAGGAGGAGAGTGAGAAAGTAGGGATGAAATGAGATCACCAAGAAAGAGAAAGGAAAAGCAAAGAGGAAGAATGGTAGAAATTTGACAGGTATTTAGGTTATTGTCTCCCACAGCAGTAATGCCGGAGGGAGTCAGTGTCCTCAATTTGAAAGCAAGGTGACACAACAAGGACACATAAGGACACTTATTGTCATGTTTGCCTTTAAAATACAAATTTTAACTCGAGATGATCATATTCCACACAGAACTATAATTCTTAAACTCTTTCTTTAGCTTTTCCTTTTATCTAATGTTTTAGTTCAGGCTCTCCCTGAAGATTTTACCTGCCAAAGCTGGGATTAAAGTAAAGCATCTTTTTAAGTATATATTTTTAAAAATAAAGTGTTCACATAGTTTAAAGGGATAGTTCAGATTTTCCTCAAGTGGGGTCTCTGCTAGTTATCATTAGTAGTCAGTGTCACACTTACATTATAAAGTTCAATTTGGAGAAACAGAGATAAGTTCTTATTACAGTGTTAATCTGAAAGCTAAACAAAGAGCTAATATCATGTAATTTCTATTTTACAAACTGGTAAACTATAATCAAATTTGCATTAGATGGTTATTTACTGAGAAAGCTGTGTTGTTTTGGTCTGTGGTCCATTTCTAATAATGCCCCATGTAAAATGCATTTTTATCAGAAAGAGCAGGTTTAACTATTCCATCCTGTTTAAAAAGTAATGCATGTCTAAAAATGAGTCGAGTACTGCTACATACTCTGCGATCATACAGGCATTGTTTTTGCATGAGATGTTTAAAACACAACATTCTGCCATGAATGTTTCACATGAAACACATTCTCCAAATATCTACTGCCTAATAGTTTTGTTCATAAATAATAACTGCTTGATCCGAATGTAAAAATAAATAAATAAATCTTTGCAAGATACCATTTGTTTAAAACTATCATAAAAAAGAAAAAAAAACTCAACAGAGATGGTTTATCATCCTTGGGGAACCCAGTTAAGTTTCAATTTGGAAATCAAAGTGTTAATGCAAGTATGAATTGGTGACTGTGACTTATAGCATTGATATTCTGAGTAATGACTAAAAAAGTACTACATGAATGTCGAATCATTTCTAATAAAACTCATGTGTTTTAGGATCAGTCCTGATCTGAAAAGCAGTTAACACAAAACACTGTTTAAGTGTGTATCCATTACCTATCCCACCTAGCATTATTTTCTTGTATACTTATAAGGGTGCGTTTTTTTTTTTCCTTTCTGTCTTTCTTTTTTTTGCTGTTTCATTAACTTAGCTGTGCTCTATTCTTAGCTTCTTCAGCAGAGGTTTGGTGAGCGCTGACTTTCCTCCTACACATCAGGAACTCCCTGCCCGCCCACAGTTTATAAGAAGTGGCCACATTGTCAACTGTGTACTTGACAATGAATGCCACATCTGATGAACCACTGCGTCCCCAGGTACAAATTACTGTAATCAATGATATGATGATCATCTTGTTAGCTTCCCTCCTTCAGGCCATCAATCTCACGTTCCACTACATGCCTGAAAATTTGATTTGTAAAAAATCCTGATAAATGTTGTGTCAGTGATGTCATGCAACTGAGGGGAAATTCAATAAAGCGACATGATCAGTGTGCTAAAGTGACAGTGAGGAAGCACAGGCTTAGCTCTCAATACTTTAACTTTTTACTGAAGGTCCTGTTTATAGAATTTGCTTATTCATTTGAGTAAGTGGGCCATATATTTCGCTAAGAGTCAGAGCGATCATGTTGGAAGCTCTGCCTCCAGTCTGATAAGGCCACTGTTTATTGTCTAACTTCCACTCTCTAACCTGAAGAACCTCACACACACACACGGTACTTTCCACTACTTTGCCATTACTTCAGCATGTGCATAAGTGAGTGTGTGTGTGTGTGTGTGTGTGTGTGTGTGTGTGTGTGTGGGTGTGTGTGTGTGTGTGTGTCTGCGTGCATAAACGTGTGTCTGCGTGACAAAGCCCTCGTGCATGCTGTGGTCCCTGCATTTCGTCACGAGACCTGACCTAATTAAAATGTCCTGTCAATGCTAAATAACTGACAAGTCATCGCAAAACTTGCACACACACAGACACACACCGAGCGGCGCTCGCATCACTCATTGCTTCAATTATTTATTCAATTCTTCAATCTCCTCTTCCTCTGTCCATCTCTGCATAAGTGATCTGTGATCACATGTCGCATGTCGAAGTCGGTTGCCCAGACAGGACGGAGTTAAGTCCCTTATCTCTCCTCCCCAGAAGAAATTCCTACTAGAGGCCTCGCTCTGCTGGTTTCCTGCCTTCTTGCCCAATGCCCTATTTTTACTCATCGGGGCTCTAGAATACCAGGGGCAGCTTTTTCCTTGTCACTAACATATTTCCTGCCATTCTCAGCCTGACATTTCGCCCCTCTGCACGCTCCACTCAGATCGTTCCCCCCTCTTTATGGGTCATAACCTTTCAGTCGGGGACCGTTCATATTCAAATGTACCTGCCGACACCGGAGCTGCTGAGAGCGCTGAGATCACTAGGGTTGGGCTTTTTTTTTTTTTTTTTAAAGAAAAAATCCTGTTCACTGGTTTTTAACATCAGCTTTCAGAAGGTGTTAATTTCAGATCTCTATGCGAGCTGCCAGAGACAATCAGTTCCACTCTTTTCGTTGCTGTCAGGCCAACTAAAGCATGTGATGATTCATGCAGAAGACGAATATTACATAGCTGTTTCTCTTTGCTTTGGATTTTTTTTTTATTTGAAAGGTTCTGATTCCACAGAACATTGCCTTGAAAAGTTTTCGCATCCCCTGAACTTCAGAGTATTAGTTTTTTTTTTTGTGTGTGTTTTCATGTCTGTTACCCCTAAAAACTGTTGTAGTTTTATCCCCATTTACTCCCATAATCCTAAACACAAAAATGCAACAAATTGTCTTCAGAAATTACCTAAATAAGGAAAAGTTAACCTGTGAGTAATTTATTGCAGTGATAAAAACATGTATCACAACCCCTGTTGAGCGTTAAACAGCAAACAAATGTGGAAGACGTTCTTCTGATCAGATGAAGCCACCATTTTACTTTTTGACTGTAAACATTTATAACCCTGAGAATAACATCCCTGTTAGCAAAAATGGTAACAGCTGATCTTCTTTTGCTTCACAATGTAACATCATTCAAATACACTACAGTGTGTGGCTGTAAGGTGACAAAATGTGAAAGTTTCCAAAAGGTATGAATGCCTTTACAAGGCATTCTAACATTTGGCATCATCCCAATCCTTACAGGCTGATTCAGATTGTGAAAGCTACAAAATTAAGTCAAATAAACTGTAAGCAACTCGAGTAACTAAATAACCTCACGTGATTCACTAAAGTTATTTCAGAATGTGAAGTCGGAGAATTTAGATAAGAAGAACAAATGTGAGCTCAGAGAATGCAAAGGGAGACATAATATCGGTGACAGGCTCTTACAGGAGCTTTCATCCTATTCATGCTCCAACATGGTCAAAGACAGATGGATCAATGCTCGGTAAAAACACAAATGGCACATAAAGTGAACACACTTAGCTACAGAGTTTCTTTCTCATCAAGGTCTGAATTCTCCTTTGAATGGAGTTCAGCTCTCAATAGAAAACATTCAGGCTGCTACAGAGGAGGAAAAAAAAGGTACATTGTCTAATTTCCAAGGCTGCTTCTCAACAAAAAAAAGTGATATTGACATTCAAGATGAAAACACGTTGAATTCTCATTCATATGTACAGTAATAAATGTGCTGATTTTCATTCTGCTGAGTGCGATATCATGAATATGAGACGATGGACACCTGCGCTTGCTTCACACTTCATAGTGTACTGCTTTAGTTTTTTTTTTTTTTTTGGGGGGGGGGGGCTTTTTACTGAATATCAATATTATTTTCCTGTAGGGGGTAAATTGCATTGAATAGTTCCCAGGCTGCAGGAAGAGAGAGACTGCTCAGTTGACTAAAGGAGCTATTCTCCATTTTATCTCTCAATCAGTGTACTTGTGTGAGTGTGTGCCTCAACGCCGTCCTGCAGGCCGTGTGTGTCTCTGTACGAGCAAACGTGGGCTTCATTTTGATGAGAAGCAGATCGAGTCGGAGCTCGCTGCGTGACCAAAGCCATGAAGAAGAGAAAAAAAGTTCACAATATGCAGACCGATGCAGCTAGACTTCAGCAGGATGCAAGAACTGTAATCAAACCATAAATCATAAATCACTGGGGTTAGAACCCACTTCTCCCTTTGGTTCGCTTTTCTTATTGCTTACTATCCCTGATAGCCTCAGTGATGCATCAACACAGATTTCTATAGACACAAGGTTCTCAAACAGTGGCAAAACTATAATTGTTGATACTCGGATTGCTTTGACCCACAGTTTGAAGAAATTTGATGTTAAAATATATACATGGTAAATAAAAAAAAAAAATATATATATATATATATATATATATATATATATATATATATATATATATATATATATATATATATATATATATATATGTATATATATATATATATATATATATATATATATATATATGTGTATATATATATATATATATATATATATATATATATATATATATATATATATATATATATATATATATATATATATATATATATATATATATACTAAACTGTGATTAGAGGACCAAAAAGCCTCTGTCATAAACAAGCCAAAGGATTAGCTTAAGCAAAACAGGAGTTTGACTTTAAACAGGAACTACTCAAAAATGATTGGAGAGTATTTTAAGACTCCAAGTTTAAATTGAAGCAGATAACAGGGAACCAAAAAGTGTTAGTGACCATCTATGTTTAAATCAAAAACATAGATCAGGAAATAAGATCATACTCAACTTAAACATGTTCCACTAGCTGGTCAGAAAATGTGTGGGATATGCTAAAAAAATATACAATAACTCAGTTAGCAAATAAGCTAACAATAGTGCATTTCTTTGCATTTTATTTAATCAATTTCACTAAAGGGTCGCTTTAGGATTCCTTTGAAAGCAAAGAGTCAAACCTAAAATGTTTATTAGGCAAACCTGGATTAGAATATCTCACAACGATTACAGATTAAAACACATTATAATTCATGAAACCTTTAATCTCTTTCATAAAATCTTGATTTGTTTTATTTTGGGGATGACGAAATTATGTATTGTCTCATTTCATGAACTGAATGTGTCACCAATTTACCTACTCTTCATAGGTACATTTTCATATTCAGACATTTTAATACTCAGGAATTCATTAAATTTATTTATTTATTTATTTGCAATTTTCAGATCTTTTTTTTTTCCTGGAGGCAAACAAGAAATCTAAAAGAACAGAGCAATGTTTATTTGCTTTTGTCCAGTACTCACAATGACAGCCAGTCCATATTTGCCAGGACTAGGACTTTCATAGTGAGCCACCTGGTGTGCCATAATATCGAGAGAACAGTGGTGTCATTGTGAAGTAGCTGTGTGATATCGAGTAGAGTGACCCATTTAGAGCCCTGCTATAGAGCTGACATGCAACTGTTATGCCCAGGACATCTGGAAGGCCAGTGAAGCTCACCCTACTGAAATCCAGAGAGAGGGGGGGGGGGGGGGGAAGCACCTGACATGGTCATGGATGCTTCACACACTCACCTATAAGTCCTATTTAGAGGAAAAGGCTGTAAAGTGGCACTGATACTGCTGAGGATCTGTTATAGTGCACGGTGAGTAATTTGGAAATGATCCAAGCGTTATCTAAAGCTCTTCTGGTCATCTTGAGCAGAATTTAAAGGATGGGAATCAGCTCAGCAACAAGATGTGTAGCAAGAGTTTTTTACTGAGATTAAATTGTTTCATCTCATTGTTTAAAGTACAAATTCTTTCTAAGTAGCTGAAAAAAAAAACAAAAAAAAAACAATCGTGCCTTGCAATGTTCAAAAGGAGAGTCTGCATGTTTTGCAAAAATAACTGAAGTAGGAGAAACCAACCGCTTGAGGTAAAAGAAGAAAAACCAAAATAAAAGAAGAAATGCTGTTTATCGTGCACAATGGTGTCAAAAGCGACTTGGAGATGTGTCCAATGTAGCTGCAGGTTTGCACACTGTATAAGGAATACATGAATGCATAATCAGAGGCCAAAATGAGCCAAGCAAAGCACACTGAGCAAATCCCTCAAGGGAGAGGAAATTATTTAGAGTAGACGAGGACACAACTCATAATAATATTTGGAACGAAAACTTTTTTCCCCCCCTTTTTTATAATAAAAACTCCTTGCTTTGACTGCAAAATCATAACAACTCTACATCAAGAAAGCATACTTTAAAGGAAAAATGGGGATTTTAAACTCAAAGCCTTGCTTTCATATCATGGCCAGAAGTAATTTAAAAGCAAATCTGCCTGCCTGTTCTGTTTAGGACATTTCAAGCTCGCACGTGAGCACGCACCAAGACACAGTCTGTGAATGTGTGACCTGAAATCAGATACGAACAAAACGGTGGCTAAATTTAAGCCTTTGTATTCACTGCAGCTTGCACAATACTGAAAGACTTTTTGCAGCTCAAACAATAATTCTGTATCTGGAGGTAATTCATTCTCGTATCAAGAGGCTTTTGGCAGCAAAGATTGAATCATCAGCCCTTGTTTCATTTTCCATGTAATTAAATCAGCTATTGAAAAAACACAATGCAAGCTGGCATGTGATTTAGGGAAAATTAGCATTTTTAATCACAGTACATTACTTTAATAACTCAATAAATCTGAGGCAGCTGGAGCATCTGAGAATGTTGTCACAGCTACTTAGTTCTGCATTTGCGACTAATGCAGGCTGATGAGAATCACAATGAGAGAGCGAAAGTGTCAGAGAAAGGGAGGAAAGAAGGGAAGCGAGTCAGAGAGGAGGAGAACCCATGGAGATGGAAACAAAAGCATGCCAGGTGAAAAACATGGCTTAGCTGAGGCAGGAAGGAAGACATAACTGCACCATGTTTGGCACAGAAAGAGGTGGGGGCTTGGCACTTGTCTCCCCTCTTCCAGCTAATAACAGTTAATCCCCAATTAGCTCATCCATCACCTCTGTCATACATGAGACCTGCTTACCCCTTGTGTTGCTTTGTTGCTCTGCTTTGTTTGTACAGCTTAGCGATGGCTGTTGTCAGGGACACAAAACAAGTCTGAGTAACTACAGAAAATCTCATTTAATTATACAGGATTTCAAGAAACAAGGGTAAGTGCGACAAAATGCAATTAAAGTGCAAACATCTCCACATTTTAAAGCCAGTTTATAAAGTGGTAAACCAGAGCAGGAAGAAGCGGAGTCCTGTAAGAGAGAGCAAAGCGAGAAAAAGAAAAAAAAATCTATAAAGTGTGGAAAACTGGACGTGCTTTAAAGTTGGGCAGAACGATGGTTTACTGTTTATGTTCTCCAGTCTACATTTTAACCACAGCACTCTTTTAATAAAGACGATCCTGAGTCATCGACTACTTTTAGGTCATTTAATGCAGTGAGTGCAGCATACATTAAGCAGTAATCGACATGTAAATGACATTGATCTCCACAGCTTGCCGGACTTGATGCTGCTGATTTTATCCGACGATCGGGTCAAATACACACAGTTCCTCACAGCAACAGTTCCTTACAAAAACATTCAGAATTCATGTTACGACCGCAAGCTTGAATGTATCAAGCTTGTTAATTTAGTTGAATTACTAAACAACTTAATGTTATTTTTAGTTGATTTTTTTGTGCTAATTAAAATCTGAAAAGTATGGCGATAGATGTGTTCTGAGTCAATAGTTTGTTAAACATTGTTGGCTGCAAGCGCAGCTCCAAGTCTTGCTCACGTGCTTTATGCCTCTACTAGTTTTGCATATAAAGAAATTTCTTTGGGCATGCATAGTTGCAGAATAGCTCAAGTTTAGCCAGAAAGGATTGTGAGTATCTGTGCAAAGCAAAAATGTTTTATTATATACGCCTCAACTTTGACTCTCCCATTCTAACAAGTGGATATCGGCTGGGCTAAAAAAAAAAGATTTGTGACTCTGTTTGTTTAGGGCAGCTGTTCAACAGAAAGGTGTCTCTTTACCCAGGACTCAAGTCTTACTGCCTAGAACAGGTTTGCCATTTATTTAGCTCCATCAATCCTCACATTAACCCCGACCAGTCTCTTCTCCCTGCTGAATACAAGCCTCCCCACACCATGATAACAGGTTTCATGGGGGCAGTGCATTTAAATATGTGCAGCGTTGGTGTTCCCCCTAATATTCCATTGGACACGAGTTTCAGTTTTGGTCTCATCTGTCCAGAGCCATTTCTTCTACACGGTTGGTTTCTACGTCACTTGTCACAACCTACAAATGAGACTTTGTCCCTGTTTTTATCCATAACTTTCTTCTTGCTACTCTTCTATAAAGCATCTTTGTAACACATTTAATTGTAGAAAATAATGTAGCTATGGTGATATTGTACAGCGTGATATGACTAGGAAATTAAATGTAAATTTCTTACCCTTTTCTAATACTTAATCAAATAATTTTGATAAATGTAACAAGACTATATGAAACATGAAAAACTTTATATCTGACATGCTTAACGAAATAAACATAGTACATTTAACTATTGTTTAACATGAGTAGAACACTTTTAATCTCGACTTTGACAGCACAAGTGTTGTTGATTAATTAGCTGGAGTTCAGTTGGTGAGACATCACCTCACCTTGATTTGACTCTGGCTTGTAAATTATTGGTGATAAGCCAATTTTCCTCTTCCCTCTTGCTGCCACCCAGTTATTCTGGTGTCTATCTTTAGTTTAGTTCCCTCTGTAGTTATATAAGACATTTATTTTTAGGCATAAATCACGGGTGGCCTCCCTCCTTTCTCCAAACTTCAGCCAGGTTGTTAATATAAGCATTCAGTAAAGCACACAAACTATTTAAGTTGCAGATCTCTTAATGATAATAGCATTCACCTAACTGTATAACCAGCTTAGAATAGTAAGCGGCTCATAATGATCTATCTTGTCAAAAAGAAATATATCTATTGTGTGATCAAGAAATGAACTCCGGTGTCACTTTGGGACAATGTTCCCTTTAATCTAGCGATGATAACAGTAATTGCCAGCAGGTGCATGATTACAAATGAAAGTGAGAGCTGGTATCATGACAGCACGTGCATGCTTGTGAAGGGTGTTAATCCGCATGTGCAAATTGTGGTATACATCAACTTTATTCCACGCTTTTATCTCTGCATTAAGGTTTGCAGAATTGCTCAATTTCTATCTTTCTGTCTTTCTGTCTGACAAAGATTCATCACGCTATCTCTTCACCTCCTCTTCCCTTTTGACACTCTCTTGCATTTTTTTGTAGCTGCTTGCACAATTACAGAGCTGCAACTGAAAACACGCGTTGTTTTAACCGTGAATCTTCCAAGTATGGATTAACACCTAAATGGAGGACTGGAAAACAACATTTAAAGACATTACAAATTGAATGCTTATTTGCATTTACTAATTAATAACTTATGGTGTCACTGCACATTTCTGTGATCTTTGCTGCCGTCAATGTAGGCCCGATAAGAAGGGTTGTTTGCACTAATACATTTTTCATTCACTTAGCAGGCTTTGTCATGTGCATGCTGGATTAAGCCTCTACCAGTCATCTGTACGACATGAGAACACACATGCATGCTGGAGCGACCGCAAACCCACAAACAGTCATTAGCACGGCAGTTGTAGAGCCAACTAATTAGCTCATCATCATCTCAGCACCTCTCTGCCTCGCCTCATGGATCTGGTTTCAAAGATTTCCTAAAGAGTCATAACACAGTCAAACATTATGAGACTGGACTTGCAGGCATATTTCAGCTGAGTATTAGGAGAAAGAGGTGGTGAAACACAAAATATGCCGTTTCTTATATCGATTGCCTGAGTACCCCTAAAACAGCCCCGTAAGAGTTGATTTGACAGGACACGAACAAGAAAAAGCTATTATGACGCCAGGAAACACCGGTTAGCTGTAGTAAGCATGGTGCCGCCGGACAGCTCGATCCATTTGCAGGTCCAGGAGTGATAGAATAGAGGCAGCTGGATTGTTCTGATACCACCCAGGAAACACAAAGCAAACATAACATTTATGGCGCTTTATAGATCTGTCATTTCCTTAGTCTCCCTTGTTATTTGATTTTTAAGACTCACTTACATAGGTCGGGCAAAGCAGAGCTTAACTCAATGCAAAACCCACAAAACAATTTAGTGGAAACTTCATCAGGATACTTTAATTTTTCAGGATGTCTTTTTTTTTTTAAGGTTTCAAGAAGTTCTAAAAGAATTTTGCTTGAAACCCTCAAAAGTTTGTTTCTGTTGATGATTATCCTCCTGTCAAAATATCAACTGTCACATATATGATTTAATCACCAGATAAACCAGGCTCCTTGAATATTCTTCATATGTCCAAAAATCTCATCCATGCATTCCATGGACATTCTGCCTAAGAATCAAAGCAACAACTGATTGGATGCAACAGTAATAACCCATCTATACCATTACTTGACTTTGTATAAAACTATGTAAACCCTCCGCCTGCGCTGACGAAGACTCGCTCATCTCAAAAGGGCGGATACTTCAAACTAGACAAGAGACAAACAGCATAACCAACTTTCTGGAAAAAAAAAATTACCTCACAATTATCTCACTGCTTGGAGACACCTGAACCTTCATCGCCATTTGAGTCTTAATGTCAGAAAACAAATTTGAACCAGACGATGTCGAGTCAAAAGTAACATCTCCAATCCATGCACGAATTTCACATTCTCTATTCCAATACGCTTACACTATTTAAAACAAGAGAACATCAAACGTGACCTACATACCAAATTTTCTAGTGTTAAGACATCCACGCTTTCCTCAATGTGGCAACACATATAGCCACACAAGTAAGAGCAGTTTCACAAAAGTAAAGAAAAAATATGTTTGCAGTATTTGTATTGGTATAAAATTCCTTGTTGAAATACAAATAGTATTCTTAAATGAATCTAGTGTTTCATTTAAAGCTCGGTTGTCATTTTTGTCGGAACATTGACTCTTCCCTGTTAGTGACAATACTTGAGTTCTTTTTTCCCGTACAAACTGGTTACTGTGAGATGTAACAGAGCAGGTTTTAAAAAGATACACACTCTAAGATGACTACAACTCCTGCTGCAGTTTAATACACAAAAAGGGTGGAACAACTGGAGGTTTATATGCGACTGCATATAAATATTATTATACAGTCAGAATCACCAGCAGTCTCTTAGTTTGTGATATGGCAAATCCAGCGAAATGACAGAGAAGCCAATCTACAGTTTATAACTCAACCACACATCGATAATAGAAAAAATAGATTACAGTAAATCCATGGTTCAAAAGCTACATACCTTTGAAATGTCAGAGGGGAAACCACAGCGGATAACTCATCTCAAAACTCATTTCAGCTGCACAATGCAAGCTGTATTACAAATATTCAACAGTCTACTATTCCCCGCAGGTATTTTTTAGCAAAACACTATACATTTTCATTTGAGATGAGAGGGGGAAAAATGCTTTTTTTTTTTTTTTTAACTGGCAAGCAGCCAAAGCAATTTAATTACATTCCAAATGGGCACGCAATCTTCGCACAGCAACCAGCTCCTCTTGTATTTCTCAAACTTCAACAGCCCCCCTTGACTTTCTCTGAGTAATTGGAATCTTCCACTCTTCCACCCTTGTCATTATGCAGAGCAGCAGAAAGTACAAAAAACAACAAAAAAAAAGGAACAAGGAGATCTGGCAGTCACAGTTAGAGGCTTAAGCCAGTTTGTAACTTCATCAGCGTATCTTGATTCAGTTTCTGTAAAGTCAATTAAAATACTATTAGACGATGTGTACCTGGAAAGGCACGTTTTCTCTGAAAAAAAACAAAAAACACCACTGATTAGCTACCACCAAAATGAGCAAAACTGTTAGAAAGGTCACCACTTTCTTCTTTGAATTCATTCTTCCTTCTGCAAAGAAAAACTAATTAATTCACCACAAACAAACTGCAATGCATCTGCACTTGAAAGATACGAAACATCGCAAACCAGACTGTGGTGCAAAGAAGGTTCAAATTTACCATGAAAACATAACTCCACATAACATTTAAATTTAAAAAAAAATTCATATTTAAAATTTTTATTAAATGTTTTTTCAATGTGCAATTTATAGCCCAGTTTAAAATGAAACATAAAAAGATGCTTTTAACAATCTTTTTTCTTTTTCTTTTTTTTTATGCAAAAACACTTGGTAATCTCAGAAGAGCCCTCCCATTTACCCGCTGGGTAATTATAGTATGGATGGGAACATAAATTACCTATCCATGACTGACAGTGTGTTTGGATGTCTGTTTACAGTTCAGCCCAGAATGAAAGTTCTGACATGACAAAAATTCCAAGCTAAAGTTCAAATCTATCATATGATCCTATGTTTTCCTCACAGAGGTCTAATAATTATCTTTGATGTTCCAAAGCCTGGAGAAAATAAAAAAAGGCAAATCAACATACAGTTTAGGAGATAATAAACATAAAATGGCTTAAAACATAAATATCTATCACTGTTCACATGCTCTTACACGGCCTGCTGCTCAGCTCTGCTCTCTTTCACTGTCACTGAAACAGTCTGAGAGCCGTGCCACATGCCAATGCCTTTGTGTGGAAGATTAAGTGAAACAGGAGTGCCAGCAATGCTGTGTTTGCACAGCGAAGCCGCTCAAATTCAGCTGCACCCACATATCACATACCAGTCAACATACCAAAGGCCTAGAAAGACAGCTACTGTGGTATGAATATTTGCAATATCAAGTGCAATATCAATAATACGCAAAAAAAAAAAAAAAAAATTAAAAAGAGCAAAGTGCAATTAAATGCACATACATAGAGAGGCACTTCTTGTCGTCACTTACATGGGGAATAGAATTCTTGGAAAGAAAAACTCAGCTACAGTGAGGATATTGCGAACAAAGCCCAAATGTGCCAGAGGTGGTTTACAAGACTGAGGCAAAGAGGGGCCTAAAGGGACTGTGGGTTTGTAGTGATAGGGAGGGGAGTCTCACATACACACTTACACACACACGCACACACACTTTGCTAAGGGCACAGAAACAAACAACAGAGGACCAATCCGTGGTGACCCAACCAGCAAACTTAACTCCCTGTACAACCTTGAACTAACTCAGTCATGGCATATTTACAAGAAAAACATCTGGAGAAAAAGCCAAGCTAACACAAAAAAGAAAAAAAAAAACATAAAACAGAGCTAAATCAGAAGAAAACTGCTCTCTTTTCTTAAAAGCAGCTTGACAAAACCTTTAAACCCAAAAGTGATTCTGAATTAATCAATTACACTTTCGATGAAAGGTTAATTACTGAACATCAAACTTTAAGGTACAGTAATCTGTGGGCTGAGCTGTTGCTGCTGCACAACATGATAACATTTCTGTGGTCTGTGTGCTCACATGTGCACTTGTGTTTATTTATGGTAAAGTAGTGCAGGCACGTTTGCATCTGCATGCAAAACAGTGTATGTGTCTACCTGCGAGGGAGCATGTGCATTGGAGAGTATGAACTCAGTGGTCCTGCAGTCTTTGAATGTGGATCTGAACCAGCCGTCTCTAGTGCTGTTTGCACAGGACATGCCTCAGGAAGTTAAGACAACTGCTCATGTTTGCCCTGGCTCGCGGGCCTTTCATAATACACTCAACAGCTGCAATCTTTAACATTGCCGTGTATCACTGCTTTTGTACATGTTTCCTCTGCAACCTGTTTTAAATTACAGCTTTTTCGGCGTGCCTAACAGAAGGAATAATGTGCTCACAAATTAACAGGATGCAACACTGCAGCTCTAGTACCTGCTTGCAGAAGTATCCGTATCTCTGTTTTTTCACGTGTTGTCACATTACAACCGCAAACTTCAATCCTTTATTGGGGAAAGGAAGGGAATGCATAATTGCAAGCTGAAAAGAGCAACAAGGTTTACACATTTGTTCATGACAAAATATGTGTAAAATAAATAAAATAAAACCCGGTGAAATCATCCATCAGTTTTCTACTCCCATTAAATCCTTCTATAGTGCTGCCTGGTTCCAGTGGTCAATGGGCAACAAGTGGGGTACAGCCTAGACACGTCACACAGAGACGCCCTGGACAAACAACCACCTACGCACACACAAACTGAAGGTAACATTGTGTTTGGACTGTGGTGGTAAGGCAGACTACACAGAAAGATATCACTGATACAAGTGATGCAAACTCCATGCTGAAATACCAATAGGCGGGATTTGAACAAAGACACTTCTTGCTGCAATGTAACAATTACCAACAGTCTTTAAAAGACTCTTAATTAGAGAACAGAGCTAATTTGCAGGCATGATGGTCCATCCAAATATAAAGGCCAAGGGAGCAAAGCCTCAATTAGAGAAAAAGCCAACATTAACTTTAGAGGTGCTAATTTTGATCTGGAGACCAGATCAAAATTATTATATAATTTACTATTACACGTGCACTTCATAAATTATAACACTGATGAATTAGTGGCAGAACCTGCATCATTGAAAGAAAACCAAAAGGCTTGTTTGAGTGATGTCAGGGACACTGAGCGCATGTGAACGAAGGTACTTTGGTCAGAGGATTAAATAAATGTAAGCCTTTTGACCTACATGCATATGCTGTGTGAAAACAAATTCACAATGTCTTATAGGAAAAGAATGTTACTCAATTCAGACTTTAGATTCTGTGACGATTGTTAAATTAATGTTTTTTGAGCTTTAACATGGAGGTGTGTGGTGTAAAAACGTTCAAAGTATATTGAAACTTTACAAGGCAATGAGAGTGTACTCCACAGATCTAATGCTTGTTTGTGTATCATATAAATAATTTTCAAAACATTTGAGTCCTTAACCAGGCCTTACTAATGTTCTCACTAATCCTGTCCCTTACATGCCGTTGAAAGCTAATTTCCCAAGAGCACAACCTGTCAACAACCTGACCTGTCAAGATTTTCAAAAATCCCTTTAGAAACTCCTGTCTTTCACTCTGATTTTTTTTCTTTGCCAAAGCTTGTTCTAGATTGAACCTTTACTAAAAATAAAAAATAAAAAAATAAAAAAAAACAAAGGAGACCAGACACGTAAAATATCACCCATACGTTTCTCAAGCAGATGAACCAAGGAAAAATAGTTGGATAAAGTGTTTCCTCTTTGCACAAACACAAACTATTGAAGTGTAAAAAGATAAGCTCCATCTGTGCTTATTTGAAATGTTAATTTAGTTTTCTCATGCACTGGTTCTGCTAATTTATGTACTAAAGCTGGCTTTCCACACTGATCTGCCAAGGCCAATAACAGCGTTCATAATCTCCAGCATTGAGCACAATCACTTTGTGGTCTACTTGTTTATGAATGACACCAAGCAATTATTCTGATGAAGATCAGTTTTCTCTCTTGCTTGGGGACCTGCAGCTGAAAATGGTTTGCCTTTGCTGCTTCCGTGTTGGCATGCTGATACTTTAATTATAAAATAACAGTAGCAACAAAATGTTACTGTATGATGATTAGGAACATGCAGTTAACAGTTAAGCTTCTAAAAGTGTTGCAAAAAGAGTGAAGTGCGCACTTCCTGACCTACAGACTAAACCACATGCACGTGGATGCAGCTAAATGTCAGCAACTACAATACATAAAGCTGCACAACACAAAGTAAAAGTAGTTTGAATATCAATAACAACATTGACACCTTGTGAAAACTGAGACAAATACCAATAAATGTTTGCATGCTGAACATGCTCATTTCATGAGATGCGTGCTGAACTGTTATATTTTGTTTACATGCTTGATGGAAATAATATTATTAACCCTCTGTGCATAGCAAAATATTAGTTTATCTGACAAGCTATCAGGTCGACAAGAAGTGAATCAACGCTTGTATTTTCTCATATTTCAGTAGTGATGGAAAGCAGATGAATCTGCTCTGAAACGCTACTGTAGCAGTGAGAAAAAAATACAGTCCGTATTCCCTTTTCATCAGCAGACAGTGCAGAGCAGTGCAGAAAAATGGTTAAATAAATCAGATAAAGCAGATATTTCTCTCTCTCCGTCTCTTGCTCTCTCGCTCTTTTTTCTCTCCCTTGCTCTCATACACATACACACGCATTCTTCAGTGAAATCCATCAATCAGCATTTCATGCAGTTTGGGTTTGAACCACACCAAATGCACTAAAACAATAAACGCCTGTCTTTCAAGTTGCTATCTGGACTGGAACACATCTGGTGGCAATGCTCATTTTGGTTTCCACATTGCTGTATGACATTACAGACTCAATGGCAGAATGAAAAATAAAGTACCCCTAAAAATCTTTTTTTCTTAGTTTCCCTCTGGCGTCTACCCCTTTGCCTTCTTTTGCTCGCTATCTTAATGCACACACCAGATCTACTTCCCCCTCTCGGCTCTAACCAACTAACCTCTCAAACACTATTCCCCCGGCCCATCCCCCAACCAATCAAGAAGTGAATATAAAACAGCACAAGGAAACTGGGCTGTGTGAGGGAGGTGGTAGAGGAGAAGGCAGACAGACAGGAGAGAGAAGACGGCAAGTCAAGGCGAATGCTGCTGAGGAACCACTGGCCTCCTGAGGTGAGGACAGTTTAAACAGCCTTGGCTCGCTGGACTCGACCTCACACAAATCACAAGTGTGTGAAACACACACCCAACATCCAGCTGAGCAGCCAGGAGCCAAAAACCGATAGTAACATTTGGGCTTCAAGGAGCTGTGATGAAAATTAGGGTTAATGTGATTTAATGAGGGGCGCGAGCCGGGCCGAGGTTGGACTGCTTCAACTCTTGATCAACGTCACATTTGGAATTACTCTGACACGTTGTGATGTGGTGATGCTGCACAGTGGCTTACAGTTTGCTGCCCTCGCTGCAAAGCCTGGGAACCTGCAATAATTTTCAGTCTAAAAAAAGACTGGCAATTTCTGGTAAATAACAGTCACGTGACAGATTACAGTGTGATAACAGAGATGACTGTCACAGCTGCAATACATCACACCCTCTCTGCAAGAAACAGTTTAAAAAAAAGTATTGTCATCATTGAGCTCTTGGTAACTCATTTAACAAGACATCAACAAAAATAGACTGTCTCTAAGGACTTTGGTGATTAAATTGCAAACCACGGAGGGTAAACCATAGAATCTATTTTCAGTCATTTTGTGACTTATGACCCTCCTAACACCTTTACCAGCTCTGAGCCATTGCGTCTGGTCTCGATAGTAAGGCGCAGAGCAAAGTGATGGGACTGCAGCAGAGCATAGCTTGTTACTTTCACTGTAAACTGCACGGTAAACTCAAGTTCACGGCCATTAATTCTTGTTACGAACAACGGAATCAATCACTACTTTTTCTCGAAGCTGATATTTGTCAGCAAAATGTCACAGCTGCAGATGGAAATGGCAAAATTTAGTCTATTTTTATTCCCAGGTATTGACGAGGGTTTTGTGAACATAGTCTCCCGCAAATGGTTGAACACTTGAGACCACCTCCAAAAATGTTTATTACTGCCGATTTTAAAATATTAGGGCATTTCACAGACCAAATAAACCTTAATATTAGTACTACTGTAAAAGCAAACACAGACAATCCTCCTTATTGCAGCTCTTGGGCGTACAGCCACTCAGCATCAAGGAAGATAAATGGCACTCCTGGGTTGGTTCTTTTGCAACACCAGCTAATAATGTGTCAGGTAGCATTGTACCTAGTTATTTTAGCTTCCCAAGCTACATTTTCAGTAAATGTTAAATTTTTTTTCCCTTTTTCTCTTTTTTTTAGCCAGCTGTCCAGCAGTATGCAGCAAGAAGTGGGGAAGGGGTATGCCTGAATTACTCTGCTCCATACCTCCAAAGAAAACTCCCGCTTTCTCTAGAATCTCATTAGAAGGACTGGGTAGTATAGGAAGAATGTCATAAGAGTTTAGCAGTAATAAAACGGCAACTTTTAAAAACTTTAATGTACTACTAACGGGCCTACGCCTTGTTGCAGCTGCAAAATGAAAACAGATGTGGCAACATTTGGAATTATTTCTACATGTAACAATGTAGTGCAAGAAACATAAACTGAAAGGCACGTTTTGCATGACTTCAGTAAATAATCTCTGACATCTTTAACTCCATTATGTATTTAAAAATACATTTCAACTCAACACAATTTGACCACTTCTCCTTTTACTGTAATGATTTGTACCAAAAACCCCACAAGCCCCACTGCACCAGAGAACAGCACTGTAGCTACTTATCATTAACTCAGAGACACAATCAGCCCTGGGCGATCCAGCTTCCCTGCATAACCTTTTGACATTGCTGCTGGGAAGGTAAATGAGAGAAATAAGTTAAGACACTGAGAGGGGATGAAGTGAGGAGACTTGATTATGAGTTGTGCCAGAAAGTGGTATGTCAAAAAAAAAAAGAAAAAAAGAATGAGAACAAAAATAAGATGATTGTTACACTGGTATAGTTATTTTTATGAGGAGAAAATGTCTATTCCATGTCTCCACTGCAGGTTATTTGTTCCGAGTTAACTGTCTGGAACTGGATAAGAACAATAAACTCAGAGAGTCCCCAGTTCCAGCCACTTGGGTTGCACTTGGTGCGCAGTGGAGGCATGCATGGGTTAACATTTCCAGAGTGAGAACAGCGGGGACACTGCAGCTCGGACTGGCCAGTCAGCAGAATGTTATGAATGGGCACAATGAAAAAAGAAAAAAAAAAAACCAAAAGTCCATGCTGTCGACCCAAGAATGCTTGCCTCCATGTAATTAACTCCTCTCTGTGTACAGAATGAGGTACTACAGAAATAACTTTTCTTTTTTCAGTGTCTATTACGGTCATGTTTCTGAGAGAGAGAAAAAAAATCACATTCTCAGAATTTAATATGGATTTTTTTTTTCTTGCCTGACCATACTTTGAAGTATCCCATGACTAATACAGTGATTTGGACAGCATTTGAAATGGAACAAACCACTTTGGAAGGGGTTTTACGTACTCTGCTAAAGTTGGCCTTGCTGCCTTTGAATGGACACACATCAGCAGATTGTTTCTGTTCTGATGAAAAAGCAAAATATCAAATCTATAGATGAGAGTTAAAACTCATTTGTTGCATTTCTGCAATGATGTACAGTGCTGAAAATAAACACACTGATGTGGTCCTTCAAATAAAAACTCAAGCAAAGGTATATAAATAACATAAAGTAAGTTGGAACAGATGGCTGCTATGCAAAGAAAAACATCTGCAACCCATTGGATTATAAACCTACAGAATAACTACAGTGTAATTACATGAGAGGCTCTCTCTTGGGCACTGTGCAATTAGAGTGGAGAGGGACGAGGAGAAAGTGGAACATCTACAGCAATCTATCTAACTTCATTTCACCGGAGTGATTCTGCCCGAGGGTATGCACAAGTCATAATGCATTTGACAAATAGTCTCCCGCTAAAAACAGGCATTTGCGAAGAAGTGGCCTTCAGCGCTGGTATACACAGCTGAGTGTGCGCTGAGCAAACAAGCCTCCCACTCAGTGAGGGAAAAGATACAGAGAGGCTTCAAAAAGATTAGGAGAAATCTTGGGTGAAAAGTAAAGATGACTCATGGTTGATTGTGCAAGTGCAGGACAATGCGAGCCGGATAGAGTTGAGAAGAGCAACAGAGCCGTTGGGCTCTCAGCCATACACAAATCGATGCTCTTCTCATGTGTCTTTCTTTGCATCGCTTTGAACAGTGAATGCATAGGTTGTTTGTATGAGAAGAGAAAAGGCTTGATCTCTCCATGATTGTATTTTTATTTTTTATATATAAATACTTGTATATTTACAACGTATTACATTCTTTACCTGCAACAATTTCAAACGTAAAATTAACTGAGAGAATCACCAAGTAATTGCAAAAAAAGCTCAAATAAGCTGTGGGGTTTTCTTATATAAAAAAATACTAAAAGTTCTGTTTTACCAACTTTAATAGTAACAAAGCAAAGACCTGTCACCACCTCAGGGCATGACATCGACCAAGACCATAAAGATTAGGTACATAAATACTTTGATGGATAAATGAGGAACATATTGCAGTTTCTTAATTTTCTATTGAATTCAAAATTACTACCTCTGTCAGAGAACTGCAGCATTTTTTCTATTTTCTAAGTTGTAGTTATTTTATTATTATAAATATTGGAGTAAGGAGCTCAGACAACACACAAAAAAACCCCTGAAAAAACATCTGCCAATCCAACATTCTTAGCACAGAATACAGTTGCCTATTTTCTCCATTCTTATTTATTTGAAGAAACTATGTTAACCAACTGAAAGAACAATCCACTTACTGAACATGATACCTTCGATGGGAGTAAAATTCATTGCATGGCTGTGTTTTTTAATGGGTGGTTTCATTTTTGTGATTGTTTAACATCCAATTGTGAGCAGAGCCTTATTCAAAATTCACTGCACATTTTGCATTTGTGGTGCTCAATCATTATGTCAGAGTGATTCATACTCCTGGCACACATCAGTCAACCATCAGCTTGAATGTGGCCAATCAGCTCAAACTGGTTTCAGCTTTCTTTACATTATTTCCCTACTACCTCCTTCAACACTCAAAAACAGTACATGAACGTATGCATATATTTATAGGTGGCAAACAACTCAAGTCTTCCACAAAATGATCTTATGCAGCAAGAAACAGGAAGTGACTCTGTTCTGATACATTTATTATTTCAGTTAGTACAATGCACACTTCCTGATTTGTGAATTGACAAACCGGACTGTTATTAGTTTTTACCTTTCATGAAGATGTAAGATACGATCCATCAGTGAACACATAGTTGTAATGTAGCAAAAAAAAAAAAAAATGTTATAATAAAAAAAAACACATTTTTATAACCACCTCAGCTACGAGCCTGCTTGTAGCTGAGGTACGTTTAACAAGAGAATAGATCCAAAAATAAATTCACCACATAAGTGAAGAAAAAGTTCCTGCATCATTTTACAAGTTATGTGTAATAACAAGAGTACAGTTGCAATAATGTGCTACTTTACATCTTAGTCACTGGTGTTGCCTTAGTCATGACAGTGCTATATGTCTTTCTGTGGGCTCTGCCCTCGCTGTATTATAACAACCACGACAGCTCACTATGTTAAAAGTATAAAGCTTGTTACATAGCACCAGGCTTCAACACCTATTAATAATTTTCCACATTTAGACAAGTTACAAACACAAACTTTAATATATTTTGTAGTAAATTGTGTTGCAGTAGACCAAAAACTGGAAGGGAAATTATACATTGTTCTCCAAGTTTTGTGAACATATAAGAAATGTCAGGAAATGTAAATAACATTTGGATCATAAAACAATATTCCAAGCTTCGGGCTTCTAAAAATCACACAACCAAAACATGGAATGAGTAATGCATAGCTGAAACCTATCAAAGCATAGATCACCACCTATACTGACAGCCAGTGCAAGGAGAGCAATAATCAGACAATGGTGACTCAGGAGGAGTTGGAGAGATCAACAAGCTCAAAAAGGAGAATTTGTTCACAGGTCAACTATCTATCAAATTCAGCCACTATGGATGAGTGACAAGACTGTCAAATTGTAAAAATTCAAACTTTTTCACTTCTGTAATTTGATAAATGCAGTGTATCCGACAGAGTATATAAAAAAACAATAATAATTATAATCTGCTATATACAGACAAATTTGAAATTAAACTTTTTTTTTTTTTAATGGAAAACTCAGTTGTTGAAGAACAACTTATATGCTGAACATACCGTCCACCCTGTCACACAAGTTGGATGACAACGTCACACTTTGTGGTGCTTTTCTCCAGCAGGGACAAGAAAACTAGTCAGTGTTGAAGGAAAAGTAAATAAAGCCAAGTAAAAGTCAATCCAGGAGGAAAACCTGTCATACGATACATGTTTTCCTGTGAGTGGGTCATAGTTTTATCTTGTAGCAGGACCACGACCTTAAACATGCAGTCAGTCCCTCAACTGCCTGGCCTAGATCCAAATCTAAAACAGAATTTATGCCAAAGCTTGAATACTAATATTCAGAAAGTAAATACAAAATCAGGCCACACTTTTCAGATTTATTTAGTAAAAAACTGAAAAATATGCATATAATTTTCATTCCCTCACCAGTGTAGACTAGAATACACTGGTACACACACACACATATATGTCATATATATTGTGTTATATAATATATATGACATATATATTATATAACATAATATATATGTGATATATTATCACAGATAATTCCAATACAATACATTTTTTTAGTTGCTATGTCACAAAATGTGAAAAGGTTCCACAAGTATTGACACTTTGCAAGACACTGTATATCTGCTGCTAGACTGTGCATGACTACTTTAAGAACATGCCTTCCACATTTACTCGGATAAACCCGTCTGCATGTTGAAATTTAAAAATAAGTCAAACATTTATTCAGGTCCCAACCATTAAAATAAATGTTGATGTTTCATCACAGTGAAGGGTAGGTTTATATTGCTATTTAATGACTGAGGTTGGCATCATAGATGGTGAGGAAGTGTTAGTAATGGATCCATAAAAGTTTGTAAAGCAATCAAAAACCTTTTCACCATGAGTGTTTGTGTGTGGATGACAGAATGCAACTATATGTATCCAGGCAGGTGACCGTGTGTATGAACAGGGGAGATTAACAATCCAAATATTGCACTGTGCTATAATGTTTCACATGTATCACCTTGTCATCAGCAAATGTTAACTGCCTGCTGGCTTCCCCCCAGGTCCTAGGGCAAGCAAATTCTTATGAATGGCTGTGGATATCTCTCCCCAGAATACTGTCTAATAGCTGTTTGCACAAGTTATACCTTGACCACAAAAATTGAAGGAGCCTTTAAGTAACTTTTACTTCTGGGTTTGGTGTGCATGCATGTTTGTTTTTTGTATATGATGGATAATAATAAGCAAATTATTTAGTTTCACAAACTATACAATCAGAAAAAAATTCAGAAAAGGACCTAGGAAAAATGACTATAACTTTTTTTATAGAGGAAAAATCATTATTCTTGAGCATAAGTTGAATATCTTGTGTAAAACCTGTTTATCTTGAGACGTTTTGAAATTGTTGACAACATAAATACAAAAGCTTGATTTAAAAGGAAAATGTTGACGTAAACATCTCAGTGTTGGTCGCTTAAATTGGACTGTCTCTTTAAAAAAAAATTAACCACTGCGCGCAAATGTTTTGTTTCTGTTCGTTCTGCTAAAGTTCTAATAACCATATATGCAAGAATGTGCTAATAGATTTCAGCTTAAAAAGAAGCCGTGCAGCTGTAACCTTGGGTCTCTTCATACGGCTCAGATGCGAAAAAATAAATAAAAAAATACCACGTTTCGAAATGTTGGTAACTGTTTATTACTGTACGCAAATCATTGCCATCTGCGAACTCGTTCGTGGCAGATATGAGTATAATTTAAGCAACGGAGTGAGATAAGTTATAATCATTCAGGGAAGTTTGCAAGCTAAATAATATCCGTTAAAGCGCAATTTCACACACATCCAGTGTTTTGTTCAGTTTGATCAGAGAAGCGGTGCCTGAAAGCGAGCGGTGCGCTCCAACTCTGCTTCCATGGCACAACAGTAATATACTAAAGACGACATTAAAACAAACTGCAAATGAAGAAAAATCCATGAGCGCGATCTCAGAGCAGGTGTCAATGACAGCAAATATGAAATGGAAAAAAAAAAAAGTTTAATAAAAGCTGGCGGCAGCCTGCGGATTCATGGCATGTTTATCCCCTGGGAAACAAAAGTGCAGCGCATGCCCAACCTCAATGCCCAGTGCCTTATTACACAGCCATGTGTAACCAATGCACGTTTGCGCGCTTGCACTTGAAACTGACACATCTCAGTCGACTTTAGTAGAGTTAATTGTTTACCTTGTTGGAATGATAATAGTCCAGCCCGGAGTCAGTCGGTAACGTACATGAACCCACGCTGGAAGGGGGAGCTGGATAAAATCTTAAGTCCATCTCAAAGAGCGCAAAACTGACGGCATGAAAGCGTAGCTCCAAAGGAAAAAAAACTGTGCAATGTCTCTCTCTCCTGCACACTCTCACACACACGCGCGCACACACACACGCACACACACACACGCAGTCTCTCACCCTTCTGTGTTGTGTGTCAAACCGGGCAAAAAGTACAAGTGGAAGAAAAAGGATTCTCTCCAGACGTTCAGTTTCTATATCCGTTCTACAGATACTTCAGCACTATATGGACATTCAGCACAATGATGCTGCACGATATCTAACATCCCTATAAAGTTCACTTAGGGAGATGGAGGAAATGATGGGAGCGTCGCCGCCACACTGGTCTCAGAAACTAAGAAGCAGGACAGTTAGCGAAGTTGTTGGAGCCGAACCGAGCCGGGCTGCGCTGCAGGTAAAGATGCAGGAATGAAATTGTCAGCGGTCGCTCCCAAAGCGCCCGCTCTCCCTTCCAGCTTTCCAGACGCTCTGAAGCTTCGTCATGTGGGAGCGCTCTAATGCTCTTTACGCATCCATGCGTTCCCGTCCACTCAACTGCTACTCGGCTGCGACCTCTACCGGTCAGATGAGGGAAGAAACATAATGAGGATGAGCGGATTGATTGAATGATTAGAATGGACAAAAAAAAATGGCTTTCAATTTCCAGGGACAATGTTTGCTAAGTCCTTGAAAAAGCTATTTTAATATAATTTATAGCTGGTCTCAGTCTAAACAGACTGATTTAAAGACTTTTACTCAGCTTCTTTTGTGCTGAAAAATTGACTCTAAAACATCTTTATCACCTGTACTCCCATAATTACTTAAATCTAAAAGGCAAACAATGAAAATGTGCTTAGATGAAGCTAATGTTATGAAGCTGAATACTTCTACTTTAACGTGTACCCAGTATCCAGCAGTTTAAAAATTACAATCTTACAGTAGCTGTACTTGGGCTTGTTTTTCTTTTTGCCCTCCAAAAGTATTCACATCCCTTTCACACTCTGACTTTTTAATCCCAGTCGTCGGTGTAGTTTATTATGTTCTTACATATACCAACATAGAGTCGTGCACTATAATTACGTGGAACTAATTTTGCCATCATCTGTGGCCATCTTCCCTGCTGAAGAAAAGTACACCTCACTGCCACTGCCATGTTTCACCATACAGATGTTGTGTTCAATTAAGTTCAGTGTTAGCTTACAGCAAAACATAGTCTTTTACATATAGGCCAAGAATTTCAATTCATCTCAACCCAAGATGAAGCTCATGTTTCCAATATTATATATATTATATTACAAAGTTAAGCTTAAATAGACATTCATAACAATAAAATTACATATTTATTAAAAAGCATGACCCTTTAAATATAGAAAAAAATCTTCCCAATAGAGAAACATTATGTATATTTCAAAACAAAAATATTAAAATGTGTTATGCAGTCATATCAAGATCTACTATTACGTTACATGTTCATATTTTGTTTACCCCAAATAGAGAACGCGAGGCTCTTGCAAAGCTCTGTTTGATACATTGTTTTAAACATTTTTGCCTTACAGCTATTTTGTAAATGTTCCTTATGCTTGTTCTTTTGTTGTATGTATGTACGACAGCAGGCAGCAGAATGCATGCTGAGAAGAGACGCGATAGCTTAGATAATATGCTTTGAAACTCTGCTTCAATTGTGACCCTTGCACACACAATCACATTTACACACCTGGATGATTACAAAACACACTCACACAGCGGCCAGCACAACAGGAAGTGCACACAGAACAATGTCCAACCAGAGTTGCAGAAAGGTATTGAAAGGAAAAATATAACCTCACTCCCAGAGAAAAGTGTCTCACACTGGGTTTAAGAATAGGTTGGTGTTATTTACTCAGTCAGTTTTGCCTTTAAAGTGTTTTTGCACAGCAGAGCTACATGTTAGTTACACACTCCTGACAAAGTATGTGTGTGTGTGTATTTTTCTCTTCCTCTGCTTTTGGTCCGAGATTTGGTTTTGGCTTTGTGTGATAGTGTGTATGTATTAACCAAACTGCCATTGTCATCCCAGTGGGCGAGTCGTTGGCCCCCTCAGGACTCAGCCTCGGTGGATGTTGCCATTACACGGCGTGGTGGCTCTGGCCTTGGGGTGTGAGCCTGCTTTAATGCAAAGCACAGATGGATTGCACCATGGGCTTGCTGTTGTGGTCCACCATCAGCTGCCAGTTCAGCCTGTCGTACCTCCAAGCTCATAAGGTTAACCGTCACAAGGACACCGATTTCTTCTCTTCTTTTTTTTTTGCCTATGATTTGCTGTTTGAGTGATTCTTTACTGTCTGTCACAGTGTCACTTGTCCAACCAACCTCCCTCTCTTCCATTTTCTCGTTGTGTGTTACTGCAGAAGATACAGTACACATGGGTATTTGGCACATGCAGACTTGTGGCTTCATTGGAAAGGAATGTGTTTAGTTTTGTGGAGTTTTGAACACTGGCCAGCGACCGAGGAAATTGTGCCATGTCGAAAGAAAATTGTGGATCAAAAACTTGCAAATAAAAGAGCCTTAGTTACAGGGAAAAAGACACAGTCAGCAGCAAGAAGATGATACACAGATGCAATGACTTATTAGACAACAGTACAGTTATCAAAGGAATATGACGGGCAGAGAAAAGGTCACGCAAGTCTATAGAAAATTTTCCAATGTCTTATGCAAGTTATATTATTTAGAGTTCAAAGTTATTAGAGGAAAAACAGTTTTTATTGTAATGGAAAGCGTTCCTGCTATGTCACTGGAAAAGAAATGGAAAATATGCTGCCTTATTTCCTGTTAACTGCCACTAATTAGATGATGCCAGCAAGAGCTGACTTTACGAGAAACATTATTTTGCCCTAAAAATATGATTTTCATATGTAGAGAAATTATGATTCATGGAAATTGCACACAGAGTAAGAATAGATAAAGCATATTTATTTTCACAAAAGTAAATAATTTTTTGAAAAGCAACCACTCTGAGTTCAAGATTGTGCGTCTTCAACAAAACTGACATTTACTCATAAACCAAGTACAAGCTTCCCTGCTTCCTGTTCTGTCATTGCAGCACAAATGTGTTTATATTTCCTTCAGACTTAAATTTACTTGTTTTATTAAACCTGAAAGTCTGTTGTTAAATGGATATGAAATAGAAATCTGTCAAAGATAGTAAAGCAATATAAAACTTGAACAATTTGATTTAAAAAAAACAACAAAAAACTATCTTGTTAAAATATATTTATACAGTTATACATTTTTATTTGAAATATCCCAATTGGCATTACAGCAAACAAATCCTTCTGATCAGGGTTTTTTGATTGTTTCCATTTTCACATAATTGCCTTTGAGAAGCTCCTGACATTTAAGTTTGAAAGGTACCATCAATATACAAGGGCATGTAAATATTTTTCAAATATTCCTTTGAACGTTTTCACGTTTCATCTTGCTGCAACCGCAAATTTAAATATATTTTACTAGGTTCTTTGGGATAGAACAACATGAAGTTTCACATTACTGTGAAGTGAAAATAAGTGGTATTGGCATTCCCCTTTATTCTGATACCTATAAATAAAATCCACGATTGCCAGTTACCCAATTAGTAAATTGAGTCTGACTGTGTGTAATTTAGGTTGTTCTGTGAATCCCCCGACAATTTATTGGAAAACATTAGTAACAAAAAGTATTACAAGGAACATCAGACAGGCCGGGGGCAAAGTTGTTGGGAAGTTTAAAGCAGATTTAGGTCATAAAATGATCCAAAGCTTTGAACATCTCGGGGAATGCTACTCAATCCATATTCCAAAAATGAAAAGAGTATAGCAAAGCTAACAAACCATGGCCTCCATCTAAAATGGGGAGTGAAAGCAATAATCAGAAAAGCAGCCAAGAGGCCATGCTAAATCTGGCAGCTGTGTGGAAGAGTAGCAAGAAAACTAGGAAAAATATTGATGAAAAAAAGTGTCAAGAAGTGATGCTTACGGTTTACCAGAAACCATAGAGGGAAAACTGCAAAGTTTTCTGCTCACACGAGAAACACTGTGTGGTGAAAAATAAAAAAAAATAAAAAAAATCAACTGAAAAGCATCACCATCACGAAACAAGTAGGCTGCATCATGCTAGGGAGACGCTTTATGTTTTTGTTTTTTGTTTTTTCTGTAGATAGTGGGATGTTGGTCTGAGCTAATAGAAAGAGATATGGAGCTATGTACTGAGAAATCCTTATACAGAATAATGACCCTAAAGACACAGCATATGTTAGAATAGCCCAGTGGAAGCACTGGTTGGCTAGAGTGTGTGCATCATGTACAGAGGCTGCAGTGCTTGATGCTGTTGTCCAGGGTTTGATTCTGATCTTGGGCCATATGCTGCTTGACTTCCCTTTCTCTCTCCTCACTAGTTTCTGTCCATTTACTGCTCAATAAAGGCCACTTGGAACTTAAAGAAACCTTCTAAATATCCCCTGTTAATATATCTGTTAAAATCCAGAATTAAATCTAAATGAGAATTTGACAAGGGAATTTCTGTCTCTAGATGTGCAGAGCTGGACAAGAGAACCAAAAAGACTTTCAGGTTTAATTGCAACAAAAGCTGCTTCTATAAAAGGATCGACTCCGGGAGCTCAATACAGGTCCATAGGATATTTTAGGGTTTTATTTGTAAGAATAAATAAATATTAATATATCCCAATAAGCTACATTGAAGTTTAAAGTTGTAACTTTGCAAAATATGAAAGTCCCCAACAAGCTCTCCCTTCTAGTCTCACCAAATTATTTCTATTTATCAGAATTTTTATTTTCAACAAAGCCCCCAAAATTACCACTTATCCTTTAATGCAGCAGCACGTAACTCAGTGATGACTGATTTTCCATATAAGCTCAGTAAAATTACAAACATAAAGAACCTTGGTTAATTTATGAACTACAATATCTCAGGGAACAAATAGAGCTTAGTCTGGGAGTAGTCATTAACAGGGAAAAGGGGACCCATTTGTCACCAGTAATAAAATTGCAGGAAAGGTACTGGAACAATAATCGAAAAAGAAACAAAGTGACAATCTGTTTAAAACAGGAAGCAAAGTCAAATGTTCAGGTTCAGTGTGCTGTGAACCCATTGGCCCACTCCGCTCTCATTCTGATTGTTGTGCTCTTTTTGGGATTGCGACTAACCTGAAAAACCAGACCGTTTGACACACCAAACCATCTGGGAAGTCATCTGCAGAAACAGTTAAAAAAAATAAATAAAAAAGATTTTTAGGAAAATTCTTGGCAGGTGATTGGATGAACCATCTGTGCAGCATCCATACCAGTTAAGACAGTTGGTAACTCAAAGTCTTTCGGAAAAGGGAGAAAAAATTATTTTTTCTTCTTCAAAATGATCAAAAATATGAGCAAGAAAAAGAGATGCATCCGTATCAGTGAAGTTTTCTACTATAAACTGAATTCATCCATACTTCAGAGGTTTTGATTTCCTCCTCCTCTGTATGAAGAAGAGCACATTAGGTTACTCTCTCATCTGTAACAAATAAGCAACAAATGAGTTATTCAAGTGCTATTTAACGTCGCTATAATAAGAGCTTCAGTTCCCTGCTAGTTATGGGAAGTGAAGCTGTCAAGGTGTGGTTTTGTCAAAAGTACAAGATGTTTGTTGTCGAGCACTTTAAATAAAATATTAATGCTTAAAAAAAACCTCAAAGCTCTCAGTTTTAGAAAATCCCACCAGGACTTTCATGAATCAACATCTCTCTTTTCAAACAAGGTCAATGTTGTCTATTTTTGTTTTATACCGTTTGGAATATAAATTTTAAGCCGCATTTCTTTATTTTGTTTAACATTCTCTTTGATAATGCAACTACATTGCCTTGATCCGCAGACAGTTATTCCATATAAGGCTGTCCTGAGCACGGCAAACATAAAACTGAAGGTAAACAGGAAATAGTTCAATAGGTCCACTTGAGCAGAGAGATGACTCATTAATGTCCTGAATTTAAACAAAAAAGCACACTGTGTTTTCCATGTTAAACAGAAGAAGCCTGTTTGTAGGAAAAATAATAAAAATAATAAAACACTCGGAAACAGTTTATGCTAAAATAAGATTCACCCTGCTTTGATTTGTATCATTTGTGTTCTGTGGATCACTTTGTTAAAGAGAAGCCTGTGAACAGGCTTTTTAAATGCCTCTATGGATGACTTTGCCTTTGACTTTGCCTCTCATACAATGAATTTCACTTTATGCCAATTTAGGCTGCATCAGAGTGGTGCAGAGGTGATTAATTTTCCACTTTCACATTTCCACTCAGCTCCAGCAACATGAATATAAGCCCATCCAGGTCGGCAATTTGGCTTTTTTCTCCATAACCATATACGTAAAATGATGTCTGTTTATCTTTTCCAAACTACGCAGGTACGATAACTAACCGAGGATGGCAAAATTAATTTAAATAGGCCACAACTGTCAGGACAAACAACACAAATGATGACATGAGGGGTTAGCGAGATAGCATTCTGGATAACAAGGTACCATTATTGCTCCTGCTCCGACCACCTATGTCTCAGTACATTTGTGTTGTTTCAATCTTCCTTTCTTTTCATCATAGATAAAACTAAATGGCTGTTGTGCAAAGTGACATTTCTGTATTTTCTTCATTTAAAAAGTCAGGTAGAGTGCTGGTCAGATGTGTACATACTCTCATTATTGATAGGTCTACTAGTAATGGATTAAAATGTTTCTTTTTACAGGGTAGATTGATAGATTGATTCAAGAAGTAACAATTACAACATTTATTGTGAATTTGTATAATCCACATAAGAACAAAATTAATCGTAAATGCTCAAACATATAAATCCTACTCGCATCATTTAAATAAATGATGCTGAGAAAGTTGTACCTTGACCAGGCACACATGGCCTGTCTTCTTGTTAGAATGTGTGGAGTTTATTTGTTGGTTTCCTAGCAGAGACCTGGCCTTTGACCATCATTCACATTTTTTCCTAAGGTTGAGGTTAAGGCTTTCAGAGCGGCTTTAATGAAACCTTCCAAAACTGGCTTTGATGTGGGTTTGGAATCATTGTGTGGCTGGAATATACAACTGTGTGCAGTAACGACCTTGTAAGGCTCAAGTCTGTCATAGTCTTAAAGATCCTGAAACAACAGTACCACAGTCAACAGTGAAGCAGTTTTAACATTAACACAAGCTACAGTATGAGGGTATCGACCAAGAAAAAAGAAAAAAAAACTGCTTCAAAATCATTCTTGATGCTTGTCTGAAATCTGCAGATGGCAACATGGGCAAATGTAATGCTTTCTGAAGAAAGGCTTCATGGTTAGATGGATAAAAGGTTGACTTATTTGGGTTCAGTAACTAAAGCCATGTTTGGAGATGAAAAAGCTGCAATATGCAACTTTACAATGTCTCTACGTCGTGGCAGAATAATACCAGACAGATAATTTTTGAAAAGACTGAGCTCCTCCACCTCCTCGCAGTGCTTCTATTGGCATCTGCAGTAATGAATCACTCCCAGACAAAAACAACCAATCAGAGCCAGAAGGTAGGTCTTAGCGCTGTCAGTCATGCTCATGTATGCTCTGCTCAATGTGCTAATGGCGGAGAAACAACTTACCATTTCAGAAAAACCGTTTATCTGCCGTCATTGGTGGCCATGCTTACTAATCTGAGCATTCATGGCAGACTCCATTTTGGGGAACTATCTGTAGACTAGCAGAGAGCAATGGGCACTGTGTGAGCAGTTTGTACATAAGCATGATTGAGAGCGCCAAGACCCTCTTCTGATTGGTTCTGACCAAACAGAATGACAGTAGGACCACAGAGACAGAGGAGCTTGATTTTTTTTTGTCTGTTTTACAGATTATCTGTCGCATGCCATACTGTCACAACATGTCAACAGTTTTACTCAAGATGTAAAATACATATTTTCTGTAAAAGTTGTATGCTACACAGCTGAAATCCAAGGTGGTGGTAGCATCATGTTGAGAGTTTATTTGGGAGTCAGTGGCGGGGGTGGATTCATTGTACAAGCGGATGGAACAGTGAAGAAGGCAGCTAACTCTTCGTAAAACTGATCATGATTCAGTTTCACTTCAAATCTACTGCTTGACTGGAAGTGTTACAACCCAAGGACACAAAACAGTTTTAAACTGTTTTGAAAATGAATTGACCATGGGTAAAGATCAGGGCTCCATGGAGGATTTTGTGGAAGGACTCCGTGTTTTTGATAAGGAGGGCAATGGCACAGTAATGGGAGCAGAACTACGTCATGTGCTCACCACGTTAGGTGAGAAAATGTCAGAAGAGGAAATGGAGACACTGCTGGCTGGACATGAAGATGCAAATGGATGCATCAATTATGAAGAACTCGTCCGGATGGTAATGAATGGATAAAGACCATCACAGTGGTTATATATTTATACCTGCCAAACTCTGGCAGGTATAAATATATTGCCAAAATACTGTTGAAGGCTACAAAAGCAGGCATCTAAGGTGCAACTTTTTCAGAGACGAGGGGGCATTCATCATGTAGATTTGGGAAAATCTATAGCAAAACTAAAACGTATGCCCTGGATTATTCATATAAAAAACTATTGGAACTACATGTTGCTTCAACGTTCTACACTGAAAGGAACAAAATGAAATTACTGTTGATAATTCAATGTATGCATGCTTCTGTCATGAACTATACAAGTAACACTTCAAATGGCTAACAATAAGAGTTACCAGACCGGTGTGAAAACAAACTTTATGGTTGTTCCAAAATAACAACAATTATCCAGCTAAGTCCACTTTGCAGAATTTGCAGTTCTGTTCATTAAAGCCCAGTTTAGTCTTGTATCAAACCTTGTGTGAATAAATTGTGTGTGAAAGAGTCTGTGAGGCTGTGGCAGGCACACCACAAAGGGCTTTTTACTGTTGAACCTTTGCTAACCTTTTCTGGCAACTGACATTCAATAATGAGACCATGTTGTCTCTTGTTCCTTTGGACAATCGTCCATTGAAACAAATGTCATTCATGGACTATGTTCCACCCTCTGCATGACCCCTTTTCCACATTTGTGATTAGCTGAAGTTGATTTTCTCTAAATGAAAAGCAACCAAATTATTTATTTATTGTTGATTTTGAATGCATTTTTCTTAGACTATAGAGCAAATGTTTCCAATGATAGATAACCCTGTGTTTCATGGTATAACTTTGCTTATGTGACAAAATCCTTGTAATTTGAATCAAACATCTGACATCCTAATGAAACCAATTATAAAGTAGTGGACATTTTCTGTTTCATTGTTACAAAACAATCCAACTTCTCCTGTTTTAGAGTACTTTTAATTACAGAAATGGTAATTTTAACTCACGTTTTTCAAACCCATTACGCCTTCATTTTTCCATACCTCTCTTGAATAAACCCTCCTCTTTATCATCCTCTCATTCCCCGACCTTCTACTTATGTTGCACATGAGAAATAAGAGGGGGGATGGGGCTGAAGATGAATGAAACAGAGAGTGGGGAATGAAAGGGAGTTGGAGGGGAAAGAGAAGAGAGCAAGATTGGGGAAAAATGCCCTTTGACTGGATTTAAAAAGTCTGTGGCATTTCATTTTCAGAGAGAGGGGAGCTTCATCTCCTTCAGATCCTTTAAGGGCCAACCTAATTGATTAATGTTTCCATCTCATTGCAAAATGGAGGGGAGGGGAAGGCGACTTAACTGGAGCCTTTCACAATCTAAAGTCTTAAAACAGAACCAGCACAAAGACAGACGATGACAGAATGAAAGACAGACTGATGAAATAAAGTCTAAAATTCCAGTGCATGAGTAAAATATGTTGAAGGTCAAAATTGCCACAAGAGTATGCTCAACGTAGAGGAAGTGTGTCATGTTTGAACCACCATACAACATGATATTTTTGTAATTAAATAACTCATTGTGGCAAATGATGCATGTGGTGTCACAAAAATGCTGTATTTGTTTCTGCTCCTCATGGCATACAGGCAATTACTGGATTTAAAAATTAAATGTAAGAAAAACTACCATCTTAGCACTTCTTTTCATATTCATAACTTAATAATTTAATGCTTTGAAGAGGTGATGCACTTCCTGATAAGGAAAAAGTATCACATTTCCCGCTTAATGACACAGTCCTATGCCAATTTCAAGCTTTTCCTACTTATGACCCGAGGTTGGAGGAACAGAAAGATGATTGCAGTGAAACAGAATTCAAGGAAATTCGTGGGAGTTCACAGTCACCTAAAATTATGGAGTTGTGCACACTCGGTTCCAACCTGATCAGCCTGGTGAGGACACAATTCTCTGAATTTTCCCACTGAAAATGTAATGCGATTACTTGCCCTTTTTACATGTTTCTGACAGCAGCATGAAAATATTTAGATATCGTTGAGCCCGTGAGCGTTTTCCAGTCACAAAACAAAACCAGCGGAGAGAAGCCAAAACAGTAGTGACCTTTCCCCAACATGGTATATTAAATATGAAAGGTCAGCTCAGATTGTGGGGGAGGGTAGCAGTGGAGTCTTGCACTGAGCAGACACAGACAAAATACTGTAATATCTACCAGGCAAATCCCAGTGGTTTCCTTCAGAGGTCATTTGAATGTGAAGGGAAAAAGGCAAAAACAGAAGTCAGAGAAACACACTTCAACAATGTTTCTTGTCTGCTCTTGAATTTGAGATCTGCACTCCACAGTGCAGTACAGTAGACCGGCTATTTCCATAAACCCTTAAACCCTTAATAATCCCTCCACTCTTCTTGCATGCCTGTGCTAACATCTGTTCCACTTTTGGAGTCAGAAATATTGTAATTTAATATAATTTGTGGTTATTTGTTAACCGTAAAATGCAACCTCTGCAATAATGGCCATAAAAATGATTTCCATTCACTGTAATTAACGCCCTGTCATATAATTCACGTCCTCTGAAAAGAGAGTCGGCTATTTAACTGCCAATCCCTCCATTCAATGTTGGAACGCAAGCAGTAACAAAACAAAGCAAAATGATCACCTTTTTATGATTGTAGATGCCTTTTCACTCAGAATTAAAGTCATTTACAAGAGGGAGACATCTGTGTCCTCATCAATGTAGTATCTAACATGGATAATGCATAGCGAATGTATATTTAGGTGTAAATCAGTCAAGTTAAGTTTTTCTTAATTTAGATTTAGCATCCGTTTCAAAAACACTGGTTTCACTGCAAGGGCTCTTTGTTCAAACTAGAGAGAAAAGAGTAAAAACACTTTGAAATGTACACACAGGGGTAAATACAGATATGCTGCCAGTTGTGCAATTTAGCGTGACTTATGGTTTTTGTCCATCACTTGAGATGAATAGTAAGTACATTTTGAACGTAATAAAATGGGTAATATTATTGACAATATATTGGCACAGAATAACACTTAAGCTACTTACATGTGGAAAGGTACTTAACCATAAGATGCCTTGCATAATGCAAGGTGGCTTGACAAAGTATAGAATCAGAGAATGCAAATGCCTACCACACATTAAAATGTCTTCACATTTTGAGGTCATATATTTTCTCTTTTCATTTTTCAGTTACATCATGCTTTTTGTAATAAAATAAATAATACATCTTGACAAAATGTGACAATGTAATGGTGTGTGAATATTTTGCAAGGTGCTGTAAATACTGAACATGGTCTACTGAAAGGAAATGCTAAACGCATAGCTCCAAAAAAAGATCAAAGCAGTTCAGTTACTCTGTGGAACCCCGTCTGCTGTGACCTAGTTTCTTAAGGTCAGATTAAACCTACACTGTAAATGAAACTAATTTACCAATGCTAAATTGACTGCATTTAGGTATTTTTTTGGCAGTGCTAAGGGTTTCATGTTTTCAGGCTTATTTTGGAGTAGTTGCAAAGTGAAAAGTTTCAAGAAGTTGTAATGCTTCCTAATAACACAAATAACTGTCAAGCACTTCACATAACAAACTATAAACTGTTGCTAATGAGTAGCAGCTCATCCTGTTAAATCTGCTTTTCAAAGCAAATGCCTACTTTTAAGAAGTTAGGTTATGCAAAAGTGCTTTTTCTTGTGTCTGTTCTCATGACAGTATTATCACGATTTTAACATAAATCACGTACACATCATTGAAACTTGTTAAGCAACATTTAATGTAACAAACTGGTTTCATGTGGGTTTTGCAATACAACAGTGTTACATATTTTATAACATCTCTGAGTTATAAAAACCTTCAGATATGATTGCTTTTTAGAGGCATATTCATATGTCAAGGACAAGTTATGTTCTGGAACAGGTATTGTGAATTTCTATAATTGTCTACAACAACCAAATAACCCAACTGTCTCCAACTTTTAATTTGTCAGACTATGATTCAAATTTAATTTTGCCAAGAATTTGAAAAAATAAAGATCTGGGTAGGAGAAAGAATAGACACATTTTGCAAATGATAAATAATTTGGTATTCAGTGATGATTAGAAAAGGTTTATTAGCTCATGCTCAAAAATGTATCAGCCATCTGGAGAGTTTAGATTTGTTGCCTAGCCGACCTGTGGCTGAGGCAACGAGCCAGTTTGATATAGCATGATATTTAAAATACCATACTGTGTCCTGTTTTGACGAACAGCATTTGAAAGCTTTTTGGAAGTAAAAAAATTAGACACAGATTGAAAGGGGAAAATTGCCACAAAATAATGTGTTTAAATTATGGATAAAACAAGAGAGACGGGGATGGAGTAGAAGTGTGATTTCTGAATCAAGTGCTCCTCTATTACTTCCATTACTGGAACATTATGGTTAAACTTTACAAGAAAGGGATAGTTCAGATTTTTTTGAAGAAACTGTATTTGCTGTTATGTTATGTACTGCAGCTAGTAAAATTAAATCTGATGCCACACCTCAAGGCACATTTGCTCCAGTATCCAAAAATTGTTTTTACATGAGTCTAGTTGTGAAAACATTGAATTCACGTAGTAGCCATTAGACATCATGTCCTATCATGTGAAGGTTTTTTTTTTTTTTTTCCCCTTTTCTCTTTGGATTAAATTTTTCAGATGTGTTGTGTGTTTCTTTTTCTTTTCACATTGATTGTTCACATAATGGAGCTAACCATTTGTTGTCTAACTGAGTTGGCCACGGCTTTTCTAGAAATGTTCCTGCATTCAGTTCTCCTGTTAGCAGCTGGCAGTCCTTGAGAAGAGACATAACAGGGAGTTTGTTCATTCAATCAGTAATGGACTTTAATTAGCATGACAGCTGTCATATTAGCTAAACAAGATGATACATTAATGGATCCCTTTTCTGAAGTAGACCAAATTTGTAGCAGAATGTATTGCTACACTCTAAAAAGTGTATTTGGGCAGTAGTTCATGTTATGGACTTATTTACATTAATCACACTTAATTCTTTTTGTTTAGTGATGACAACTTACTTTTTATGTTGAATTAATTTTTAACTTAAAGGAACTTTTTACTTAGACTTTATTTGAAACAATTAAGTGCCGCATTGGTATCCTAGGACTGACGTCATGACGCAAGCTCCACCAGTGACCGATCCTGTACTGACTGAGGTCCTGTGGTGATACAGGGGTAGAGCACAAAGAGCATATGGAGGCCTTAGTCCTTGACGCAGCCGCTGCAGGTTCAATTTCTGGCCTGATAACCTTTGCCGCATGTCTTCTTCCACCCACTTTCCTGTTTAAATACTCAAATAAAGGTTGCCTGAGCCAAAAAAATCTTTAAAAAGATTACTTCTTTTTTTTTATTCTTTATTTGAAGTAAACTAAATGATTTGAGTAAGACTGACTTGAATCTGTTAAGACATGAATAAATGAAGTTGGATAAACTCAACTGATTTACTTATTACCAACTGAAGCAATGCAATTAAGTTGGTTCAACTATTTTTCTCATGAATGAAGCTGTGTTCCTGTACAAGTGTTATATTTTTGATATTTCCATTGAATGAAACACAGCAGTCATATTTGTAGTTTAACAGCTTCAATAAAAAACCCAGTATTTTATGTCGCTGTTATTTTTGGAATTGTTTAAGGCTTTTTAAACTTCTAAATTAGTAAAATAACAATTTAAGAGTGACCGAAGAAATTGTATAGCAGGGTAATATAAAACCTATTCATTTGCATTTTTTTTTATTTTGTAAATGGACAACACATATTAATGAACATAACATAACTATGCAAGATTGAACCAAGGGCTAATCTCCATCTCCAGTCCTTATGTGTTCAAGTTGATTGAGTGGTCTCAGCTGCAGAATCAACAGAATAATATCACTAGTGTGGAGATCAACAAGGCTTTTTTTTTTAACTATTACAGGGGTAGAAAACGTATTTCCTAAAATAAATATTGAATTGGAAAGATCAATGATACTTCCAACCAAATGTTGAATGTCCTTTGATAACACAAGGTCGACATGGCCACTCATTCCAATCAACGTTTCTCAAGCCTTCCAACGTTATTTTTACGAAACTCAATTTTATAAGGCAGAGTCATACAGAAGTTTAATTTTAATGTGTTTTTCACACACTTACAAGTTACTTTTGTTCTGTTCAGTAAATCTAATCTCGCGGTTCCTTTAGTCAAAAATGATTCTCTATAGTTAAAATACTTTTTTTGCCGCTTTTGTGGAGACTTGAAAACATTAATTATGAACATCTGAAGAACCTGAATAATCTTCATTTTCATCTCTCTGTATCTCACTTGCGACAGGAAGCATTTGCAACTGCAGCACATCGCTTTAATTGTGGAGAAACCAGCGCCTTAGCAATACTAACATCATGCAGTATAATCAAGGGCACTTCCTCACTGATTTTCTGAAAGCAGTTCCCAACAGCACAAAAGATGTATCTTGGATTTTAGATAAGTGGAAAGAGGAGAGGATCTACAGATTTATACCATCTTGTAAAGTTACATAAGCCACTCTAGGCTCATGACATACTTAAATAAGCAAGGTTATGTAACGGCTCTATAACTGCACTTTACAATTGAGTTGCAAAGCAAGTTAGGTACGAGCACAGGAATTTACAAGTGAAGCAAAATATTGTGCCAGATTCCTGCTTTTGTTCTCTGTGTGCATTAAGCAGTGTTTTCACATAAAAATAAAGGTACAGCTGTAAAGTATTCCACCTCAACTCCCCCGCCCCCAGTGCTGGTGACTCACAGGAAGTTAAAAGGGAAAAGTGAAAAATAAGTCAGAGCTGCACCAACACAAAGCGTGCATGTGCATTGGGACATGTACATACAATGCCCTGAGCATAAAAGAGGGACACAGACATTGCTGCTTTTGCTGTGTACCCATCTATTAAAAACAGAGGGCTACAGAGGGTGTGGTCGTGAGAGGCAGAAGTTATTTATCACAATTCCATGGTACTGCGGCCCCTTATAAATTCAGAGTAGCGCCTGCTATGAGTAAACCCTTTCATAGACTCATTAATATTTGACAAAAAACATGGCTTTTTTTTATTAGATGCACAATTTTACCATTTCTTTTCCCTGGCCTGATGTGAGCCTTTTGCCACAGTGCATTACACGGTTTTGCTCTTATCTTACTCGGTTCAGTCACATAAATTCATGGATCTCATTTTCCTCCTTCAGCATCATTGGCATCTACAAAAAGGACGTGTTTTTCTCATCTCCACAGTCAAAAGTGTTTTGTCTGCCTTTACTGTTACAATATTTACAAGCATGTCTAATTTGTTTTAACCTCATTTTCATTTGTGTTGCTGTGCAGCGTCTGAGATTTTATTTTTCCATCAAAGATAATGGAAAAGTAAAACCAAAGATAATGGAATCAAATCAACAGCATAGTTTTTACAAGTTGCACAATAGCACAGTTGATAATCAACACGCAGCAAGAAAGTCTTGGGATCAAATCCAGGGTTTCAGTCTTTCTGCATGCAGTTCGCTTGGAGCTTCTCCCCGTGCACGTACGGGCTCCTTCCGAGTTTGCTGACTTCCTCCCACGGTCCAAAAGCGTCACTCTTAGGTTGATTGTTTACTTTATATTGCACAAGACTGACTGGTATGAGAAACAGAAGGTAACTCAAGATGATCTGAAATAAACTACTTTAAAACATCACAGTTTGGAAGAGGATTTTTGCTTCTCTCCTTAGCCTTTCAGTTATGGTGCGCAGTTTTTGCTGCCACACCTCTCTGATCTCCAAAGTCTGACTTTTTTTTTTTTTTTTTTTTTTTTTTTGCTCTATGTGTCAAGAACATTTTGTTGTGACAGTTTCACCAAACACCTTTTTTATAGACACCCCACCCAAAAATAACTAAACTGTCTCTGGAGAGAAATCAATAGATGGTGTTCTGTTTGTGTCAGTATCACATTTGGTTTTGAAAGTGTTGTGATACCACATTGTTTGCTAGAGGGGAAGTACAGGGGGTGGGTGGATAGGCCAAGAAAAGACTAGAATTTCACTTTGAAAACTTCTGATAATTTTATGTTAAATGACCTTGGTTACGTTTAAAACCTACATATGGAAATTTGGAAGTTTTTGAAGTCTTAGGTTTTGTTATCTTGCAGCCTTGCCCAGTTTTTGTAAGGTGGTGTAAATATTCGTCTGAGTTGGAAATGACATATATAGACATACAGTTAAAACTAAATGTTAACATACAGTTGTAATGCCTTACATACTGTAAGATTTCAAAGGAATTCAGATTAGATAATTACTAGAATGAAAGAGATTTACTTGGAATTTTTTTACTACTTTGAATGCACAATTTTACATTTATTTTCATACCGTTTTAATCTGAATGATTCAGGTCACAGACTTCTTGAAATATTTTTGGTAACACTTTATTTGAAGGGGGGTGACTAAGACTGTCATGACACCATCATAAACATGACATAACACCTGTCATGAACATGAATAAGCCTTCATGAATATTTATGACTGTTGTCATAAAGCGTCATTCTGTAAATTATGACACTTTTAATACAAAGCTGACATTATTCAAAATGCCGTTGTTATGACAACTTGACATTAACCAAGAAATCATTACCGATATAAATTTATTATAAAATAATTACTGATTTCACTTTAAAAATTAGGAAACTTTATGTTATTAAAGGTAAAGTTTGAACAGTAATGATTTCTTGGTTAATGTCAAGTTGTCATAAAGACATTTTGAATAATGTCAACTTTGTAGTAAAAGTGTCATAATTTACCGAATGACACTTTATGACAACAGTCATAAATATTCATGAAGACTTATTCATGTTCATGACAGGTGTTATGTCATGTTTATGACAGTGTCATGGCAGTCTTATTCAACCCCCTTCAAATAAAGTGTTAACATATTTTCTTGGAGATTTTGGCCAAGTCCTCAGGACTGAATTTGTTTACTTGAATTATCTTTTCACTTTGTTTCTGAGTGAACAGATTTCACTCAAAAACAATTCAAATGTCAGCGAAGAAATCTCATAATGAAACATGAGTTCAGACTAAATGAACATGACCGATGAGGAAGAAGCAATGGTGACAGTTTGTCCACCAGCCATTGCAGTTGTTTCGTCTTCTGTGTTTTTGATTCCCCTCCGTTTTTCCATAACCTCACTTTCTGATTGTCAACACATTTAACAGGCTGTGTGCTTGTTTCTCCTCGGGGAAGGCTCCACACTCTCTGATATCAGGTCAAGACAATCACACACGCTTAAAATCCCTGATATTCGTAATGGTCCCGACGCCCATTTGAGATCACTAGATCACTCTTTTAGCACACCACACACATGGCAGAAAAATCTCATGACATTATTTATAGAGGCCTCATGATAATCAGAGCATCCTTAGTATTGCTGAAAAGTGAAGACTGGGTCAAAAATTAACATTTTCACCTTGCTGTTTCAGCCAGACTTAAGAGGCATTTCAATCCGTTGGCATAATTGTCACAAGGTTTTTTGTGTGTGTTCTTGGATTGACATACACAACTCATACCAAACTAATCTCAAATGCTTTTTCCCAGAGGGTCAAAACAGCTTGAATAGCTTTTTCCCCCTCTTAATCAATAAATCATTATTTGAAAACTGCTTTTTTGTAATAACTCAGTTTGTCTTTATTGAATTTAGTTCGAGCTAAATAATTTCTATTTTAGGTCAAGCCTGACTGACCTAAAATAGGAAATGATTAGTCTGATTTAATATCAGACCGAACCTTTTCATCCACACACACACACACACACACACACACACACACACACACACACACACACACACATCTTTTTTTTAGGATACTTCTTGGCAAATATGATAAAATATTAATTTAAACACCATAGATGTGTCAATATTTTCAATGCAATTTGCACTTATAATGATGCACTATATAAATACTGACCTATCTTCACAAACTCGCTATTAAAGGCCCATCATGATAATATTTGCCATTTTTCAGATTTTTTGCAAACTTGAGTACATGCTCTATTAATTTCATGCATTTGTAATAGATTACTAACAAGAATACGGGCATAATTATAATCCATATAATAATTAATTCAATGACATAAAGGATCCGAGACAATTAGGATACACCTGATTAAAATAATAAGTAGGTCAGGGGTATTTTAAACCCTGACCTACATCATAAACAAACTAACAATGAGAAAAAGGTTCCAAGATGATCAATTATAAAATAAAAGTTTCACTCCCAAAACATTGCTAAATCACTTCTCATGAGCGAAAGCATTTTCTCAGTGGTGAACAAAGCCACTCAAAATCAGACTCATTCTCATATCTCCCCTTCAAAAGGCTCACTGTAACAGTTGCTTTCAGTCTATTATTCCTATCCATAATGTGCACAGGTGCAGCCTAATTCAATTGGAAGATCCTGCCGCGGCTGTACACAAATAACTTGTCTCCATGTTACCAGTAAAGCTGTTGTCATGGAGATGACAAGGCTTACATAAGCTCAAATGTATTTATGTACAAAACAAGTGTATTGTCTTCTTTGTGCTCATTTCATTATTTCATGTTTAAACGCAAATTGATTTTTTGCCCGTCTTTTTCAGACATGCGTTGCAGAAAGCATTGTATTGTTTTCAAAATGGTTAACAAGGTATTAAGGACCTGCTCTCAGGCAGAGACATTTTATGCCATCTGCAAAAGTTGATAACGGTCGTCTGCATTTCCCCTTCGGTATCACTTTCATCTGTATCACTGTGACTTGCTGAGCTACAGCTTTGATATTAAAAGCTCAGATGTCTGGTTTCATAAAAAACAATGAGATGATTAGAAACCTTACCTTTCAGCCAGATATGCACCAGTAATGGAAAAAGCCTTTAGGAGCAAGGGGGAGGTTTCTTCATTCACCTAACCTTTAACCTCCCGTCTGCTTCTGGATCCAGCGCCTAGCAGCTTTCAGCACAGGATTAAACAGTTATTGAAAGAGAAGTGGCATGATTGACAAGTGAAGGTTTCCTCCCTTGTCAGAAGGACCTCTCTGTCTGTCTCACCCTTTTCTTCCCAGAGCTCACCATTCACACTGTAGCGTGACTTGAACTTCTGAATTCCTTCTGCTGTGAAATACAAGTAAAACTTCCAGAGCCCAACAATTCACACCGGCTGTCTAAAATGACTACTGTTCATGAAAAGTGGGAGAAAATTCATAAATAAACTATCAGTAATGTGTTATGCTTTTACTTTGCCATTTCTGTGCCTTGAAAAGGCTCATTTCACCGTGCACATGTCCGGTCTGCGGCAGTGCAGTCTGCAGCAGTCACTCATCTTAAATGAGGGAATTTTCAGCCTTAGTAAGACATGTAGGAGTGTGTACTTACTGTACATTTATTTTAAGCCTTTAACTGTATTCAGCAGAGAATGAGTGCTGGTGGTGAGTATCAAAACTACTTCAAACAAAAAGTTTGAACCAGCTCTGTTCAGTTATGATTTTCTTTGGAGAGCCCCTACAGTCACATGCACAGCACTTTGTTTTGAAGTTAGATTGAGCAACATTAAATGAAGGTTCAAAAACCAATTATTTTAACAACTTAATAAATAAATCGGTTGAACAATCCTTCAAAAGTCAACTTGAACTTTGTATGATCGTCTTATCTGTTTTGCCATCTCCATTTCAAATAAGACCAAAACAAACATCTTTCTACTTCTCCAAATTAACATTTATTTACCGTCAACCATAAAACATCTGGTCTGTCCTTGTGGTGTCCTGGATGCAATTGTCTTCCTTGTTACCTTTATAAAAGAAAGCCTGCCATTTCAGATTCAATTCCATCCATACTTTTTTCCAAACAAACATCTTTGAAGTTCTTAATTGAGTGATTTATGCCTAATTTCCATATTACATGTTCTACCTACCTATGTAAGTATGTATGAATGTTTTAATTACATACCTAGTTAATACCTAATTAAAACATGATAGACATTCCAAAACAGTCAACACTTGGTTGCTTGTTCCTCATTTCTTCTTATTGGTCTGACATGAAACTGCTCAGCTGCAATCCGTCGGTTGCTGAGGTGCAGAAGCGGGCTCCTGTTGCCCCGTTTGTATTTCTGGGTTATATGTAAGAGTGGCTCATTCAAATCATGTTTCCAAATTCTAAAAAGGCTTCTTCCAAGTGTTTTTGAAATAAGAAACCTATTAAGCAACAACGGAAAAAGTTAGCATATTAATTAAACTTGTACAGACACTCTTGGAATTTTTCTAGTAACAATTTAAATGTAACTACAATATTTATAAAATGTAAAAAAATAAAATAAAATAACTGTAGCCTGCTGTTAGAGGAATTGTCTTCCTCCAACAACAGCTTCACTTTATAAAATCCCTATATTTTTTGTCACATCTCATGCCTTCTGACAGTATGAGTACATGCTTTTCAAATAAAATATGCATCCATTATATGATCAAGATCTTACAAATTGTGGTTAAGAAGCCAGTTTATTAGAGTCATTTTCATGTCTGAAAAAAAAAACAATTGAATTTTGAAATTACTTAAAAATACTTAAGCTAGAAAATATTCCACTGCAGAACAACATTCTCCATCATAGAAACCATCATTCAAAATATGTCCAGTGAACTAAAACTCGTTAGAGACTACGAAACCTTTACCTCTAAAGCATTGGCTATAATTAACCAAGATTTTACCCACCTTTAACACTTGTGCATCTTTTAATGGAGTCAGATTTTCCAGGCTTACATGAATGCACTATGCATTTGCACATTGAATTATTCATGTGATATTGGTCCTTTACTGCTAAAATGTTCCTAGCAAATTAAAAAATTTACTATGTACTCTGTGTGCTGAACAGATTTACTTAAAGTTCACTGTATAACTGCATGGTTTCTGATAAATACAGTGCAAAATAATAGCAATGATGCCGCCATGTTTAAAGCTGGGCTGGTTTCCTATTGCTGTACTGCCCCCAATCAGTGACCTAATGCAAGTGCTCGGTTATTTCCATATTTCGAAGATTCCTGAATTTCTAAACTAAAATAAAATAAGAGCAAATGTTACACTGGGAATTTTATGTATTTGATCCATTTATTTTGCATAATTTGTTTATTCTATGTTTTGAACTTATTTAGTTTTTGTTTCCCTCTGCAAATTCCTCAGGATACCAAGATGTTTTTGAATGCAATTGATTTGGTTATGGAGTGACAGGGTGGACGCAGCAAACAGCTGCTAATAGACAGGTGTGGTGCAGGGACTTAGTAACCAAGTAAAAGCAGCAGAGAGAGAGAGGAAAGAGGAGAGGAATACTGGTGTGGCAGCAGGCAGCATGCACGAGCACAGAACTGAGTGGAACCCACCTTTTGCCAGTTGTGAAGTCCCTGGATCCAGACGAATATCTGGGCTTGTGACGTTCCACCAGGTACCAGATTCAGCCCCTCTCCTGGTGACTGTTGAGGACAATTCCCACACTTTTTTAAGCTGCATTTTATGGAATTTTAGTTCACTGGAAATTTAACAATTAACATTTTGATTTATGATTATTTTAACATGTTTTAAACTGTGTGCCTGAGTTATGGGTTTATGTTTTTATTGAAATTTTGTATTATTTTATCATTGCGTTGAGCCTTTTCTTTGGGTTTCCGAGTCACTTTCTCCTCCTTTTATAAGGGACACAAAGTTTTGTTACCCTATTGGCCACACAAACAGATGAAACATAAAAGGTAATAAAATCCTTCATAATAATAATAAGTTACATTGACTTGACAAAGGCTCTGGCAAAGATTCTGTAGGAAAATGGAAGGGAAAAAAAATAGATGAAATGTCAAATCTGATGTGTTCATGGGCAATGCAAGCATTACAGGCATAAATTAAGATGCAGTTCTGTTTCAGCATGTCAAATCATGCTTTTCTTAAAACTTGACAGCTTAAAACAAAGAGAAAAATGGTTCAAAAAGAAAGTAATGGTCATCCTAAAGGTTCTGTCAGATAGTGGAGAGAAGCAGGCTCTATATCAATAGGAACGGACAAAGTGTTGGAACATAAATTTTAGAACTGGACTTGTCTTCCTGTCTTTCTTAGCCATTTAGACGCACCTGTCTACACTCAGAGCCTGTTAGAAGATTTACTGCTGGTCGGGGAATTTGTTGCCGAGCGATGCATCAGGCGTTGTCATATAAAATCTAAGCACTTTCCCCTGACTAATTTAATCACGGACTTTTATGGAGGCATCAGCTAACACTGAGAAAGGTAGAGTGAAAGACTATAATTGGGGTTCTTTCATTAAAAGTAATATATGGAATATGTGGTATAATTACACCAGTCGGGTAATGGCCTGTGAACAACTGAAATGCTAACATGTGGTGATGGGTTTGATGCATGTTCATCACGGGGGAATTTGCACCGTATCGACACGCGACTTTCCTTGGGTGGTATGTCAGTTGTGCTTGTCAGACATTAAGTTGTGTGGTTTTCATAACCTCCCGACTCATTGTGACCATCCAACAAAGTGAAATGACTGAAAATCTGGTCTTCCCAATAAATGAAACTTAGCAGAAATAGTCAATTATGAGTAAGTTGTGTGGGCGATGTCTAAGTTCAACTCTACAATCATTAAAGGGCTTTTGAACAGTCTGGAAACCCTCTTATGCAATTGAGCCGGTTAAATAGAAACTGCTTTTTCCTTTGCAGTTTGTTGGCTGCTTTCATTTCACCATCTGCTTGACAAGAGATGTGACAGATTTTTTTTTCTATTGTGTCCTGCTTCAAACATTAAAGATTCAACAAGAGAGATGTGCAAGTAACATTGCTAACTGTCATTCTCAGAAATGTCACGCTCCATATTACAAGCTGCAATTTTAATGAAGGAAAACTAATTTAAAGAATCACAACAAATGATGGCACACATAAATCGTAATGATAATCATAACGCTTATTAAAATCAATAGTCTTTATTTTAATTTATATTTTGATCTTTTTTTTAAGCCATAGGCTATGCGTTGTTATTGGGGTTAAAACTTATCACTTCTAGTTATTATGTTTACCTAAATGCACACATTCTAACCCTTCTTTCTTGGCATCATCTGCCTAATTTATTTTGAAACTGCAGTTACTTCTTCATGACATATTGCACATTAAATAGTAAGTGTGTGTTTATGGAAACACAAAAATAATTATTTGCTGCAAACCAGGCAGTTTCTGGATGGCATGGAAGCTGACACTTTGCAGGCAACATACTTACCATACCCTGGGCCTTTCCAAACACATCAACCCTCTCATTTCTCAGTTTCCTTGCTAAATCAATAAGAAAAAATATGCTACTTTGTAAAACTTAAGTGTGTAGGTGTGCTTGCATACATGTGTGTGTATGTGTGGTCCTTGCATTTGATACAGCATAAGTACCATTTTCCTTATACTGGACCGACTGCTCCTTATGGGGCAAACATGAATGGAAGTCACTGCAAAGAAATGGATACTGTGTATTTTTTTGGTTGTAGAAGATACTGCAAGAATCCAACCGGGATAGAAGCAACACTCAGCAAGCAGGGGCAATATAGCTATGACCACTGAGGACAAAAAAGGGGCAAAAGAAAAATTAAGAGCAGGGGCACCCAAGTTCAACCCTTGAGAATCGCTATCTTGTAACTTTCCCATCTCCAAAAATACCTGCACCAAATGGTTTAATTCCCTCATATGCAATTCCCTGATTGCTATATTCCTGATAGCAATCCAATCAATTGATGCTGATGTCCTGAAGACAGGATACACCAAAACGTTGACACAAAAGCTCTCAAGGACTTGATTTAAATATCCCTCAATTATTCAACCAAGGAACTAGAGGGATATAGAACTAGCAGAATATTACAAAATACAACAGATCATGACGCGATTCCTCAACACCGAATGTCTTCAAAAAGGTAATTTTAACTTGTTAACTTTTAATTAACACAAAACCTCTTACAGATTATATTGAGTGTATCACCAGTAATAAAAAAAAAAGTAGTTTCATAACAAAGGTCGGATTTTCTCAATTTTTAGATTAAATATGCTGCTGTGATCCAACGTCACAGAAAGGCAAAAACCAAAGAATGCTAATATGTACACTCAAATTTTCCATCGTCTTCTTCGTCATGAAATGTTTCTTGAAACAAGATCCAAGCTGTGAGAGGGTTTGCATTTGTGTTACTGGGACAGAGAAGCAGCGAGCATGAGAAAGAGAACAAAACTGAGGAGGACGACGTTCCACAACCCACCAACAAACGCAATGTGACAAGATGGTTACTTTCTCCCTCTGCTGTGACAGTTAATTCTGGACAAGGAAAAATGTCAAAAATGTTTAGCTGCGCTTGAGCGAAGTTAATTACAGAGCCTAAGGCAACTCAAACTAGGGCTGCTAATGGCCCTGACTCACAGATAAAGCTCCATTTACCAAAACTGTTTTAAAGCTACTAATCTGATTTATTTAGAATCAAATGTTTTGGCAGCAGCTGTTAGATTTTCACTGTTAGGTTTAGACTCGCATCACATAGCTGTCTAACTTTATTTTACCCATTTTCCAGTGTTTTTATAATGTTTACTCACTCAGTGTTGCACTTTGTGCATGCATGAGAGACACAACTGTATTTGTGCAAGAAACTATATTCTCAGCTCCAGTTTGACATTCATGCTCCAAACTGCCACCATTTGACATTTAGACCCTCTGACCACCTACAAAACAGTCACTTTCTTTCTTTGTCTTTGCTTCTGCATCTACCACTCAGTGTCTTTGTCTCTTTCCTTCCTCTGAGGTCAGCGAACCACAGTGTTAGTGTTTTCAATCCGCTCTTACACGTCTTTGTGGTTGCTTCATTTCCTTCTAACAGGTCTCTCCAGTGCTGTTGCACTGACACGCAAAAGCCTACAAAGAATCAAGACATCAGGGGCCTAAGCAAAGACAAGTCAGTCCTAGAGATCATGACCCCAGAGGCGGCCATTGAAATGAGCAATAGTAGAAAACTCAGTAAATTACCAGGGTGATGTTCCACTCACTGTAATTGTGTTATCTGTAGCTTGAACTTGTGAAGCAAAATTAGTCAGCCAAATTTTTTGCTGACACATCTGCTGAATTATTGTAATTTTCTTTCTTATTAATGTGATGAGAACAGATTTGATAAAGAGATATGTGGGGGAAAACGCCAGAGATTAGGAAAAAATGGAAACTCATGAATTTGTCTTCCAAATTTTAAAGCAATTTAATATGTAGTTTGTAAATTTTTAGTGTAAATATAAAGATACTTAAAGGTGCAGTACAGAACTTTTATATAAAATATCCTTTTTATACATTTAGCACTGTCTAGCAATCTCATGTGCTCGCTGCGAAATGTGATATCCGCTATCATCGGTAGCCATGTCAACTACCTTGAGAATGAAGATATGGAGACTTAAACATTGCATTGTTTTTAAAATTTGGCAACAAATATTTTTTTTAAATGTTTTTTGTTTTTATTTTGTACCTTAACTTGGGTATCCATATGTTTTACAAACTTTGTATTTATTACCTAAGATGGAGTAAGTAGCTTTCAAAAAATAAGCAATTTCCCCTTGGGGATCAACAAAGTATATTCTATTCCAACTTCTGTTTGTAGTTCTAATTGTAGTAGTAGACAAAGTATTTAATGGACATCATGTATTAAAAGTAATGAATACTAGATTATCAATGTCAATTTTCATAATTTTTTATAACACTTCTAAAAAAAAAAAGTTACTTTTATTTTTCACCTTGACCAATAAGCATTCAAAGAGAAATTTTCAAACAATATATGTGTGCTTAAACCTAAAATTTAATTAGCTTTGGAAGCTTTTCCACGTGCCATTATGTTTCTGGGTGTTGGTGGATGGCATTTTTACTTTATATCTTCAGGACATTGCACCGATCTGTCTGGCAGCCACAGTCAACTATATTCATACACTTGCGGTGCACATTTGGTTTTTGAACGAATATGGCTGTCAGTCTTGTAAATACCATAACAAAAGAACACACTCCTTTGCATTGTGTTTCACTTTGCTTCAGCAACACGCACTCACCACCCCTTGACTAATTTTGTGTTTGAATCAACAACAAAAGCTTTCCGAATCTCCTCACAGGCCTGTGGTGGCTTTACAAGCACATCTAACTATGCTAATTAGCTTTTGCATGATTATTTTTACCAATTAGAATCAGAAAAAGAGAAGTTAGCGAGGTGTTAAAGATTAATTAGTCATACAAATGTTTATTAGTCTCCAAATTTAATCTAACAGAATACAATGAGATTACGGGGACAAATTAGTTATGTGTAGCATTCCTAATCACTTTTCGCTGCAGAGAGTAATGACTGTCACCACTCACATTGTGCTATATCCACTTAGACTGCTGTACTTTACAGTTAGAAAACACCCTTCCTTATCATTCTTCCTCATAAATGCAGCTGTAACCCAAATATTATTTTCCTTATTGATGAGCTAAAATCACACACAAATGAATGCCTTCAAATTATACTTTTCATAATTTAAAACAACAAAACAACAATACCTGCACCAGAATCTTAGAGTGACTTAGCGTGACAGCATCTATGCTTCTGCTGCATTGCACTAGTAATTAAAACATTGCGTTGCACTGATTTGCATTGTGGGAAACTGCATCTTTAAGGGTAGTTGATTGCACTGGTGATAAAAAGGGGGGGGGAAGAAAAAAAGAGTGTGTTATGGGCACTAAAGAGCATGTGGGTGTTTTCTCACATTTTGTAGAATCATGCAATAAAATAACACTAGGAGTGGCTTCATACTGAGCAAAATCTGGATCCATAAAGCACAATAATTAGCCACAAAAAAGGTGAGTACAGATGAAAGCATTGCAAATTACATATCTGATTTTGGCAAGGAAAAAACTTTAGATCTTTGTTGTCAATTTCCTTATTGACAAAATAAAGAGCTAAAGTTTTGTTGCTTTGTTCCAAGGAACACACCCTTGGCATGCGTGCCTCATGAAAAAAGTGGAGGTGAAATATGAAACTTGCAGAAATCACACGTCAGTGTTTTTTTTCACATAACTGTCTAACAAGGTAACAGTTTCAGCAATAGAAAAGTTAGGTGGTTTTTACCCATAAACCGTTCCTATATGTTGATCTGTTTGTTACTGCTTGCCCTACTATACAGGAAAATGCACCACAGGCATATTTAGAAGAAAAAGGTTTGCATGTTGACAGTAGTGTGAGACAGAAACACTGCTTCCCACAAAAAAATAAAAAAAATAAAATAAAAAAAAGTTTGATGTCAGAGTATTGTAGTTTGAAAAGGTAATAAGATCTTTGCTTCTTTATGGATCCTGCTAGCCTGGTAAAAAACAGACTGTTTTACACTATTTTCTTCGTACATCTGAGGAAATTTGTTCTAATGTGTGAGGATGTCGTCCTGAAACCTGAGTTCTAAAATGTCTACTGTACTACGACAAGTAGTATACCGTCAGTAGTACAGTGTTTTTCAACCTTTTTTGAGCCAAGGTACATTGTTTTGATTGGAAAAAAAATCACAAAGCACACCACTAACCAAAAATGTAAACAAAGATACTCTGTAGCTGCCTATATTACATATATAGTCATTCTTATCAAAGTGTCTTGAATAGAAATCAAATAAACACAAAAATGTATTTTTATATTTTACATTTATTCCAAAAATACACCTGAACAGTGACACAACACTGCCGTGTGTGATGCATGAATGTAGTAACATTCATGCGTCACTAATTCTCTTGTTTTAACGTAAAATGTTCTGTACCTACTGCCATCTAGTGATAATAAAATTACATGATTACGCCGCTAGTCACTACTACAGCAAAGACACTCAAAGATGGCATTATTTGCAGATAATTAATTCGTTTTCAAAAAATATTTTAAGACCAATTACCATATTTTCCGGACTATGAGTGCACCATACTATAAACCGCACCTTCATATTTTTTGAAACCCCCCGGAAACTTGCCGCACCGGGCTACAGGCCGCTGGCATCTCTGCCGCTCTCGGTTTTCCATAAGGACCCAGCAGAGGGCTGCGTCCTAATAACTACTGGATATATTAAGGACGCAATTCTCCGTCTCCAAATCCGGTTTTGTTCACGCCGAGTTTACGTGCAGCGGCTTTATTTCCCTCCTGTACGGCCAGATCGATACTCCTCAACTTAGAAGCTGCATCATACGAGTTTGAAAACATTTCTCCATCGTGACTGCTGCTAGCATGTGGTTGTTCTAAATGAAAATTAGCGCGTTCTTTGATTTCCTATTTTGACTTCTAATGATTCACTTCCTGCTAAAGAGCCCCCTGGTGATTGAAGAAAAATCCACAGAAAAGCCGCATGTTCAAAGTGTAGGAAAAAAGTAGCAGCTTATCGTCCGGAAACTACTGTAGGTGAAATTGGATAATTTCCATGGCACACCTGACGATCACTCACGGTACACTAGTGTGCTGCGGCACAACGGTTGAAAAACACTGGTATAGTGTACACTATACTATATTGCTGGGTTTCAGACACGTGACCCCAATGACACGCGAAATTCAGATGGTGGGCCAGAAATGGATTTCTCCAGTTCAAAACAAAGCAAAATTGATCACAAAGGTACTTTAATGCCCTAAATCAGGGGTGTCAAACTCAATTTCACTGAGGGCCACTTCAGCATATTGGCCACCCTCAACGGGCCACATTGATGGTACAAATCAGGAGTGCATCCCTGCTAAAACACACCCCAGACAAAAGGTTGACTTCCCTCATTCAGTTCTGTAGAGGCTTATAATGAGTCAATGGTCCAGGTGTGTTAGAGAAGGAATCCATCTAAAGCTGCAGGTGGTAGCTCTGGAAAACTAGACTTGGGCACCTCTAGCATAAATGTATAAAAATACAATGTTAAAAATAAATTAAACACCACCTCATATTGTTAAATAACTGATTTTATGTAGTGAAGTTTTAAATATTACATTTGAGTTTCCATGGATGTAAAATTACTGCTCAGTTTAAAAATTACAATATTTAAATCAGTGTTTAAAGGTAAGCAAACAAATAATAAAAACAAGTCACATGGGCAGACATTATAGACTTTACGCAAAGATTTAGTCTCAGAGGCAACTGAAATCAATTAATTTAAAAAATCCTTTCTGAATATGATCTCATGGTCTCTGAACTAAATGCCTCTTTCTGACCGGGAGCTGACAGCGTGTTGAAGAGTTATGGACCCGGACACTTTGGAGCGTCTGGTTAGGAAGCGCATTACAAACCTTTGGTTGAAATGTAGTTTGTAGTCAATTCGTGCTCAAAACCTATTTTAAGTCAATCATTGGCCTATAAAATGCTGGGGGCCACATGTGGCCGGCGGGCCTTGAGTTTGACACATGTGCATTATGCCATAGAACTGCCAATTGGTAATTAAAGTAAAGTAGCTTTGATTTCAAAGATGCCTACATTGAAGTCGATTGGCAAATGAACCATCACAAAAGAGGAAGGCTCTTATCGTCTCACTGCACCCCAAGAGATGCATAACCTACAAAAACCGTTTCTGTCTGGTTTTGAACCAGAGACCTATTGCGTGTAAAGCAAATGTGATAACCACTACACTACAGCAACTGAACTTCTCTGCTTTGTTTCAGTTTGAGGTTCCAAAGTTGATGATGTGAGATGCAACGCATGAAAATTTCAACTGAGGTTTGCACTCAGATGCCTGGATTCAGAGTACAGACCATGACACCACAGAACCCTTGTTGACCTTTAGTAAACACCTGTGATGAATAGAACATACTAAATCTGTTTCTGTCTGGTTTCGAACCAGAAACCTTTTGCGTGTAAAGTCAACATGATAACCATTACACTACAGAAACTCATGCTCGTTGGACTGTTCCTGGTAGATGATCCACATTTTGTTAGAGACTAATGCCAACAATGGGCATGGAACAAAGTCAAATACTTATACCACAGATCCTCTCAGAGAGCACAGTAACTTGGTGAACAAACTGTCAGACTTATAATTGTGCCCAATTTCACATTACAGTCCATACACTAAGCCTGGGATCAAAGAAACGTATTAAAGATGTCATTAACAGAGACAAATGGTTCTACAGAGAATTGGTTAAATGGCTAAAATATAAAATCAATACTTACAAATAAAAAATGGTTCAAAAATAAAATTAAGACATTAAATAAAAAAATATCTCTGAAATACAATCACTTGAAAATTAAAAATGGTTCAAAAATAATATCAAAACTTCAAAATACAAAATCTCTGGAAAATAAAATATTATGTATGTTGTTTTGAAAAACATTGGAATATAAGCACTTATCAAATCTCCATTGTGGTAAGATCATGTAAGTTATTGTTAAATCCATGGAAACTCAACAGTTTGTAAGGTAGGTGAGTTAGCTCAGCAGGTTAGAGCACCGTGTTGGCAATGCTGAGGTCATCGGTTCAAACCCCGTATGGGGCAATTCATGTGTAAGGTCTTTCAGACAATCAACACTTCAAAATAAATAAGGGTTCAAAAATAAAATCAACACTTTACAATTAAAAAAAATGGTTCAAAATAAAATCAACACTTCAAAATAAATAAGGTATCAAAAATAACATCAACACTTTACAATTAAAAAATGGTTCAAAATAAAATCAATACTTCAAAATAAAAAATACTGTTCAAAAACAACAACACATAACAATAAAAAAATGGTTCAAAAATAAAATCAACATTTTACAATAAAAAAAAGGTTAAAAAATAAAATCAACAGTTCAAATTGTATAATAACTGTTTCTGTCTGTTCAGTCCATAAACTAAGCCTGGGATCAAAAAAATGTATCGAAGATGTCATTAGCAGAGACAGAGGCTTGGTTAAAAAATAAAATCAATACTTACAAATAAAATGGTTAGGAAGCGCATTACAAACCTCTGGTTGAAATGGCGTGTTAAATTCAAGTCTCCATTACAGACCAGAGAAAACTAAAGAGAATGCAACGTTGTGTTAATCCATTTGAGGAGCCGGTAGTTTATCTGGAGGAAATAAATGACGATGCAAAAGTTAATTAGACTGTAACATGCACAGTCCGCTGCTCAACCACTGCGGACGTGGCTCCGCCGCTGCGAAGACTTAGAAACCGCTGGAAGAAACTCATCCAGCGGATTTAACAAATGGAGCCTTCTTGGTGCACGTTACCCAGGAGAGCGGCGTTCTGGAGGAGCTGCAGACGTAACATCTGTCCGTTTCGGAGAAGCGAAACCACGCTAAATAAATAAATAAATAATCCTGGTAAAAGCGCACACCGGATCGCACAGGGTAAAACACAGAGTTCAGTTGATCTGTTTGGATCAGACAGATCCAACTGACTGATGAATTAGTGCAGATTTTTCTGCAGATGGGAACCAGGAGGAAGTGCGTTCAGACCCCAGCGGGTGAAGTGATGCTAATTTAAGTGAAGTCGCTTAATTTAATTTATTAAAAGTTATTGGGGCCTCAGTCAGTGGTTTTTGTCACTACGAGAAAAATGTAGATGCATTTATCTGCTTAATTTGTGATGGGATCTGGATTCACGGTGAATATTAACAAAACCGCATAAAATGCGACTAAATAGCCAATGTTAATATGATTGTAATTTCACGGATAAAATAGTACAGGACCGATTTTTTTTTTTATGTCGTCTGTCAAGATAACGTCTAGCGCGACCTGCCGCCCTGACACCAACACACACACATCTTCATTCAAAGTCTTACTTGTAAATCGATTTTTCTTTTCTTGGACGTTTTCATGTTAGCTTGTCGATGTCTCAGTTTTACTCGCTGGGAAAATCAATAAGCAGCTTGAGGTGACTCTGCTGCTCTCTAGTGGCGAGAAGCCGTAATGTTAGCTGGTAACAATCGGAATGCATTGTGGGAGATGTAGTTTGTAGTCAATTCGTGCTCAAAACCTATTGTAAGTCAATGTCGGCCTATAAAATGCTGCGGGGGCCACATAAAATGACATGGCGGGCCACATGTGGCCCGCGGGCCTTGAGTTTGACACATGTGCCCTAAATGGACTGGAACAGACAAGGGATCTCGAAAAAATATGCGTATGATTCATATTATCTTGATAAAAGTCTTGTCTTATAATCTTGAGGATTTATCCGCATTGAAGTGATCAACAACTACCTGGAGACCTCATTACAACGAGCAAGACGAAAGCTTTCAAAAGCCTGGAGAATACAATCATTTAGTTTCAAGTTGGGTCAAGCATTTAGGATCAAAAGAACCATTAAATGGCTGTCCATAGTGAATTGTGCTATTTTAAGTAGTCTATGATAACAATGCCATCACTAACAACAAACTAACCCATGTTATTCCATGTGCTTGGATCTCCTGGTAAATAATTTATTTAGCTTCTGTAAACCCAAATTCATGCTGGAGTTGTACGTTAATGTGAGGAGTCGTAAGACACTAGATTCAGGTCCAATGTAGGTCAACAATTCGCTCCAATCTACAAAAACCCACATGTCCGTGTCTGGACACAAATATGCTTCGTGGAGAGACACGAACCATGTGGGGGAATAGTCTCAGCTCACTATGACTGTATGGCTGGGTAGGTTATATTTAATTTTAGGGTTTTTTTTCTAGCATTAATGTCCCACTGAATAAACATTTTCTGTCCGTGACTTGGTACGGAGCTAACTGCCAACAACATTAGCACTCTGAGGTCAACCAAGCTAAGGCATAAAAATATTACCTTACATATGAATGCTTGGCTTTCTAAGTAACTGTCCAATAAAACATCTGAAAATACAATTTAAACGATGTGATCATTACCTGTTAGAAAGTGGAGCTGAAAACTCTGGCATTATTGGTTTCTGCACTTCCTGCTATTAGCTGTAGATTGTTGATCCATTTTTCAGTATTTAAAAAAAATAACTCCCTTGTGACCAACTACCTTCGAAACACGAAAATAACGTTTATCTTTCTCTTTATTAGAACGGTTGGAACAACCGTACAGGAGTCAAACTATAGACATTTTGACTCTGGATCAACAGAAATAAATGGGCTGCATTTACTTCCGGCCCTCCATCTGCATTGGGTGACATCGGTGCTACGTCATCTGAAACCCAGCAATACACTTCGTAGTGTCAAAGCTTCATAGTTCGACACTATGAAGCTTCCCAAAAATTGCCTGCTTTTCTGTTTGCTTCTACTGATCCGTTTAGATTTTGTAGGCTTGTGGGAAAGTAAACTGATTGATTCTCAACCAAACTGGTTTTCACACAAAAGTCTTGTGTCGAAATGAAAGAAAACTCAACCATTCACAACATTGTAAGAAAACTTTCCAAGGAGAAAATTCAATACAGCACATTATTTTACTCAGACATAATTTTGCTTAATTGTATAACACCATTTCACAACAAAAATATCAAAATACTTTTCAAGACAAATTTAACCAGTTAATACAAATCAATCAAGCACTACCCAATTATATGGACAAATTCATATTCAGTTACCAAATATGGGTAGTGTTGAGACGCTTTACCAAGGTTGAGAAAGCTAGCCACTAGCATTCATTTGAATATAGTATATATTTTTGAAACATACTTTCAGGAGTAGTTGCATTGGATTTTTTACTTCTGCTTGATTAATGTTATTTTGAAGTAATGCCCTTGCTTGTCTAGAGAAGAAGAGCAGGCATGTTTTAATCACAAGTGTACAAGAGACAGACTGAGCTTACAATTTATGCAAAAGATTTCTTGTTCTTATTTAAGATCCATTGAACTAATGTTATTTTCTATCTGCTGCGCCTGCCAAGTCATTTAGAGGTCAAGTAAATATGTAGTAAACATTAGATACTACCACTGGAAGTACTTTCTTTGTTCTAACACAATACTTGCCTTAAGTATTGGGTACAAAAGCTTTACATTATAAAAAAAGTGTAATTTGGAATGTTGCTTTCTTGAGCCCAAATCTGTTATTTTGTGATGTCATTAATCATCTTATCTTGAATGTGAACGAAATAAACAAGATGATTGTAGATTTCAATAGAAACAGGGTTAGGACAAACCCCATTTTCATCACAGGAAAAGAAGCCGCAGTGGTTGAGGAACACAAATACCTTAGTATTCATTTGGATAAGAGACCGGACAGGAGACTCAACTGCTAAGCCATCTACATGAAGGGATGAACAGGTTGTTCATCTTGTTGAAGCTTAGGGTCCTTCAGCAAAATACTGCAGATCTTCTATAAGTCTGTTGAGTGTCGTCTTTTCTCCCATCATTTTCTGGGGTAGCAGCATCAGAATCAGTAACTTAAAACAGCTAAACACCTTGATAAAGAAGGCCTGTTGAGTTCTGTTAGTGTGGAATCTCTAAAGATTATGATGCAAATAAGAATTTTTAATTAGATCAAGAAAATTGTGGACAACCTTGAGCATCCTCTTCATGACACTGTCATACTACAACAAGAGGCTTCTGTAGATTTGTTGCAATACAGACAGCTGCAGTAGATCCTTCATGCCCACAGTCAACATCTACAACTCTTTGAAGAACCTTGAAATAAGAGGAAAACATATAATTTCTCTTTGGGATCAATAAAGTATTTTTGAATTGAATTTCTAAACATTAACATAGGCCAAACAATAACACAATCAATATGCTAACTGGTGAATTACATTATTTTCAACATATGTTACGTACTGCTACTCTCACCCTTGCTCGTTCTTCTTTTGACTGGTTACGTGAGAGTAGAGCCCGTCAGTCAAGGTTAAGGAAAAAAGTTTAACTGGCCGCAAGTACGTAATGGAAATGAAAATAAAACAAGCACCTGACAGAACACAGTCCAGTGAGAGCTTACCTTAGATGTCTGATCAGTTTCTCAACCAGCTGACATCCTTGAGAAGGGCGAGCCCGCACGATCCTTCATCCGTCAGACGATCTGTTCAATAGTTTTTTTTTCTTAATACAGTTTGTCTCCTATAAACGCACCACTTATGATTTCGTCGATGGTTGGTGTTAGCAGGCGTGTAAACTCCCCGGTGCTAAAAATCTGTTAGCGTCCAGCCGGTTTATAAAAAAATAAAAATAAATTAAAAAAAAAAAAAAAAAAAATCACAAAACAAAAGAAAACAAACTTCATCCCGGCCAAAACATCCGACGCTCCCCTCTGGGTGAATCCGTCCCGAGGTGAAGGTACTCTTTCTCCTTCCAGAGCCTCCCTGCACTGTACTTTAAGTTATTTTTTCTTAAAACTCCACTGCTACAGTAGCTTCAAACATGCATCACTCAATCTCAGGTGTGCCACCAACACAGCTAAAAACACTGGGCTGGCTGCACCCCACCCCCACCAGTGAACCATCAAAGGTGCCAAAATAAAAAACTCTGAAATTATCGTCTTGTAAGAGTACAGCTCCTACCCCTACATCACAAGCATTAATAGCTAGCTTAAATGGCAGAGAAAAACTGGGAGCTGTTAGAATAGGTTCACTGGACAAAATGGCCTTAAGTTGTTCAAATGCCATTGAACAAGAATTTGTCCAAACAAACTGCAGACTTTCGTGAAAGATCGGTTGAAGGCAAAACCACTGTAGCAAAATTTGGGACAAACTTTTGGCAGAACCCAACCATTCCAATAAATCTCATAAGTTCCCTCTTATTCTGGCATCTGCACCATGGCTTGCACTTTAGCAGCACATGGACGAACTTCACCTCGTCCTACCACATGCCCAAGGTAGGTTATGGAAGCCTTGCCTGTCTCACTCTTTGGCAAGTTGATAACAAGTCCAGCCTCTTCTAAACTCTCTAAGAAATGTGTCATATCCTCCATGTGCTGTTCCCAAGCATCAGCATACAATACTACATCATCAATATAAACTGTACAGTTCGACAAACCTTCTGTGACCCAAGTCATTAACTTCTGGAAAGAAGCAGGAGCATTTCTGACCCCAAAAGGTAGCACCTTAAACTGGTACAAGTCATCAGTTGTACAAAAGGCAGAGATTTCTTTAGCCCGTTCCGACAAAGGAACTTGCCAGTATCCTTTCAGAAGGTCAAACTTTGAAACGAACTTGGCTGCACCAATTCGATCAATACAATTTACTCTATATGGAGGAGAAACACCATCATATATGTCATGCTCTATTAAAGATGTTATACCTGGTGAGTCACCAAATAGCATAGAAAATTTCTTCCAAAGAGCTGTCGCATCATGTTTTTGCTGAGCAGTTAAATGACTCGAGAACTTCTCCTGATCAGCCAACACTACACTATTCGCCAACTTAAGATCCTTAGGACCCATACAATTCAGTTCAACTGATTCCATTTCTTCCTCCTGATCAGGGTGAATAACACACACACAGCGATAGTGCACTCCATTCATAATATGGCTTAATCAGATTTACATGGCACAAATGTGTCTACTTTCTCCTGTCTGGTGTAGATACGACATAGTTGACTTCAGCCACTTAATTATATATGGTCCAGAAAATTTTGCTTGTAGGGGGTCACCTTGAATGGGCAAAAGTACCAACACTCTATCCCCAACAGCAAATTTTCTAGAAACGGCTTTCCGATCAAAATGGTTCTTCATCTTTCCTTGGGCTTGTTGTAACTGACCTTTAGCCAGAGTACAAGCTGCTTTCAAGAAACGTAATCCAAAACATTTCCGTCAGGTTCTTCAGCCAGAAATTTCTCTTTGACTAACTGCAACGGTCCCCTCAAGTCATGTCCATAGACCAACTCAAACGGAGTAAACCTGTAGAGTCACAGACAGTCACGGATAGCAAGCAATAGAAATTGAACACTCTTGTCCCACTCCCCAGGCTGTTCCACATAGTAGGTCCTGATCATGGACTTGAGAGTCTGATGGTATCGCTCCAGCGCCCAGGCCTCCTGGAAACGACAGCTGAGGAATTCCCGTTCCTCCCTGGTCCACCGCTGCCATCCCTCCATCTCTTCCCAGCGCTGACGCAGGGCCTGGTTGCTTCTCTGCAGAGCCTCTCAGAGCTGCTGGTTGTCACCCAACAGTCGGGTCACCACTTCATTGCTAGCGAGCTCTGGTGGGACCCTGAGGGTCCCTCCGATGTCCTTTCCGACATGTCCCACTGCATGGGGCCGTCCGGCTGTGGCTGCACCATTTCTTTTTTTCTCTTTTTGTTTTGATATCAGAAAAGAAACAACTAAGCTGTCACTAAGAAACTGCCCTTCACAGTTTATTTAGACAGCTGGCAAATAGCAGACAGCTACGACCTAGCTAATTAGCTTGGTAAGCTAATATAGCAAACTGTCGGCAGGGCAAATTAAGAAGTCCTTTAGAGCTGATGATATAAACGCCAGCCTAAATCAACGACCTAAGTATCTCCGGAGAGTCATTTTCTCCTGTCTTGTGACTTATTCCGAGGTTGACTGAAGAAATCTGCCGATTCGGAGTGTCTTGTTAGGTACCGCTACTCTCACCCTTGCTCGTTCTTCTTCTTTTGACTGGTTACGGGAGAGAAGGGCCGCAACAATAAGTACGTAATGAAAAGGGAAATAGAAAAGAAACAAAACGAGCACAGTTCGGAACACAGTACAGTGAGGGCTTACCTTAGATGTCTGATCAGTTTCTCAACCAGCTGATATCCTTGAGAAGGGCCAGCCCGCACGATCCTTGTCTGTTCCTATTGAACAGACGATCTGTTCAATAGTTGTTTTTTTTTTCTTAATATAGTTTTTCTCTTTTCCTAAAAACGCACCACTTGTGATTTCGTCGGTGGTTGGTCTTAGCAGGCGTATAAACTCGCCGGTGCTAAAAATCTGTTAGCGTCCAGCCGGTTTATCAAAAAATAAAAAAATAAAAAAGAAAAGAAAACAAACTTCATCCCGGCCAAAACATCCGACGCTCCCGTCTGGGTGAATCCGTCCCGAGATGAAGGTAATATTTCTCCTTGCAGAGCCTTCCCGCACCGTACTTTAAGTTTTTTTTTGTTTGTTTGTTTTTTTTTAACAAAAGTCCGCTGCTGCAGCAGCTTCTAACACGCCACGCATCACTCAATCAATCTCAGGTGTGCCACCAGCCCAGCTAAAAAACACTTGGGCTGGCTGTGCCCCGCCCCTCAGTGAACTGTCAAATGTGCCAAAATAAAAAAATAAAAAAATAAATAATAATAATAATAATAAAAAAACAATAAGGAGATCGAAGCAAATGTGAGCTGTAATAAAGTCGGTCCTTGAGGGCCGGCATCCGGCATGTTTTAGTTCTCTCCCTAGTTTAGCGCACCTGGATCAAATGATGGCTCGTTAGAAGGCCTAAGAAGAACATTGACATGCTGAAAAGGTTGTTACTACCACCAGAGAGAGAACTAAAACATGCAGGATGCCGGCCCTCGAGGACCGACTTTGGGGACCACTGCTAGACAAAACATAATATATAAGTTGGAGTTGTTATCTTAGTTCAAAATTTTTAAGTGCTGAATTCTGAGCACGAATCAGTTCATCTTAACCAGGCCAACACGTATTCAGATTTGGCTGTTGTTGAGAATAAATTGGCACAATTCATTCTCAACAAAGGGTGACAATATAGACCTAATGCATGTTATCATTCCTCTTTCTATATTTTATGATGAAAAACTTGCACAAATGTTTAAGCATTACAAAATTGTACGAAATCCTTTTCTTTGTTCAAATAGAACAGCAAAATGCTTTGGGAACATGTGGCAAATAACTGCTTTTAAACATCTAGTCTATTTGCAAATCTACTAGTGGCACATAGATCCCATAGCAGAAGCAAATTATTCTAATCAAAGAGAAAAACAGGTACAGCTCACCCACAAATCATTGAAAACATTCTGATCCCTTTTCAGTTTTTGTAACTTGTACAAAATTTCTTTCAGCAGCAATGATATAGAACAGCAATAATGTCCAGCACTAATTTAATACCTCATTACCATAAGCTTGCTGCAATGCATGCATAATAAATAGTTGTATCTTTTACATGGCTCAGGCATATGGTTGGGAGACTGGATTCTCTTCAAACTGCACCAAATTTGCATGATAGGATGTGAGAGTTGGATGGATTTGGGGATTATATGAAACACAGTTTCCATTTTCAGTTCATTGTACTTAGAAGAGGTATCACATTTACACAGATGGCAAGGAATTTGGAAATGTGCAGCCTCTATGATTCTCAAAATGTGCACAGGAGAAGAAAAAAAGCCACTTCAAAGACTTTATACTCTTTACTGTTTTTTTTTCATGCTCTGCTCTCTAACACTTTTTTTAATGGGCTACAGCTTTGTGCAGCTTAAATGGGGCAGATCATTATTGTTATTAATCTTTAAACCACATGGTCACAGCTTCATGATATGTTTTCATGTTCCTGAAGCCTTCCAGAACAGTCATGCTGTTTATTATCTTTAGATTTTTGGAAGGTCAGCTTGAGGAATATATGTATTACTGCACAGATGACTGGCAATGCCTTCTCAGTGCATGGCTTCTGTTTTGGTGCTTGAAGAAAACATATATGTTTTATTGCTAAGATGGGTTACAAAAAACTGTGGATGTTATGTGCTTGTATATAAAAATGTATTTAAGCAGTTCTTATACAACATTTTATTTATATTACATCCTAAGCAGTCTCATTTAATGGGATACTTTTTAAAATGCTGCTCACATTTTAAATCATCTTGCAAGAGGCTTTGAAAAGATAGTAATAATATTTCATTAGAGCAAGCAAAGGAAAACTCGATTAGCTCAGAGTCTCTTCTCATAGATTTTATCTCAAGTCTTGAAGAGCGTGATCTTTGGGTTGCCCCAGATTTTAGTTTCATGTTGAAAGACTCCCACAATTATGAGCACTAACCTCCCTCACTCCTGCTGTCAATGTGAATTTGTGTTTTTCCCTCTAAAATCTGATTCAGTTTTTGACCAGTACAAATACCAATGGCCAGCGAATGTTGATTTACAGTGATGTCAGGAACTGGGGAGCAGTCATGTTCATCAACAGGGTTTTCTTCAGGTGACATTAACAAGTCTCATTTTGTTGCTAAAGGTCACAAATTAACCAGTGAAACTAGCCTGGTCCAGTGTGGTGTTTTGTTTTGTAGCTGCATCGAGCAGCAGTCTTTTATAGTACCCTGAGTGCTGATAATATCAAAGAGAAACCTATTATTACCTACATGTGGAATTTTACATGGTTGACCATGACATATTTTTGAAGTGACTGGAGAGCTGGGTCAGACGATCTAGTCCAATATTTAACTAGTTATATTCTTACCTAGAGAGCAGGGACATTTTTGTTTCAATAGGTAACTTCTCATCAGAGCTGACAGAAGTCACAGGTGGGTTACCCCCAAGGCTCAATCCTGGGACTTCTCCTATTTAATATCTACATGTTACCGTAAGCTCAGATTATAACATGTATTAAAATTAGCTACCACAGACGATACACAGATCTACAATGTTACCAGGTGACTATGAAGTCATCCAAACGCTGAACAGATCCTTAGAACAAACCAGTGCATGGATGTTCCATACATTTCTCTGGCTGAAAACAAACTGAAGTAATTTGGACCTAAGGAAATATAATATAGTTAGCATCCAGCTTCAGTTGTTACAGTTAGAAACTAGTGATCAGATCCGGGATCTTGGTGTAGTGATGGACTCTACCTGAAACTTCAAAGACACATAAACACAATTACAGAGTCAGTCCTCTATTGTCTGAAGAACATTTCTAGGATTAAAGGATCCTAGCAGAATTTAGCGAGGCTCATTAATATGTTTGTCTTTAGTTGTATTGATTACAGCAAGAGTGTCTTCACAGGCTTGCTTAAAAAGTCAAACAACTGCAGCTGATCCAAAATGCTGCCGCTTATGTTCTCACTAAAACTAGGAAAGCAGAGCACATCCTCCCAGCTCCAAAGCCCTTACACCTGCTCTCTGTATCTCACAGAACAGACTTAAAAATACTTCTGTTTGTTTATAAATCACTGAATTGGTTAGCACCATAACAGATTATAGACCTATTGTTGTTGTGTCAACTCTCCAGACCACTCAAGGTTTCTGGTGCTAGACTACGCTGTCTCCCAAGAACAAGAACCAAACATGGAGAAGCAGCTTTCAGTTTTTATGCTCCGATAATCTGGAACAATCTTCCAACATGGCTGAAACACTGAGTTCCTTTCAATTAATACTAAAAACCTACCTGTTTAGAGTTGTGTTTGATTCAAAATTACCGAAACATTGATAAATATATTTGATGTATATCTGCTTGAAATTTTGATGATGATGTTTGACTAAATGTAATGTTTATTGCTTGTTTTACAACTGGTTACTGCAATATGTTTTTATGGTGTGAAGCATTTTGAACTGCCTTGTTTAAAAAATATGCTATACAAATAAACTTGACTTGAATGAACTGAATGCATGAACTTACCGGTTAACAATGTGCTATTATTTCTTTATATCCTTGAATAACTGACTTCTCGAAACTTTTGTCCAAACAAATATATTTTAATGTGAAAAAAAAATGAATGTAACTGCCAGTTTAATAAAGGTCAAGTTTGATACAAAGCCACTCTTTATAATGGTGTTGTCAGTTCAAAGCTCAGTTTGCATTTCAGAGGGAAGTCTCTTAAGTATTATTCTCACTGTTGATTAAGAACAAAGAGAAAACATGTTTACTTTTCTTTTGGCCTTATGGCTTATTCAAATATTCAAAGAACTAATTGATGATTCATTATCAGGGTTTTGTGTTCATTGTAATTTTTGTTTCTTTTTTTCCCCCGTTCTTTTCTTCAGTCTTACACTCTTAAAGTTGATAGGACACAAAAAGCCACATTTTGTTATCTGTCTTCCTCAGTCCTGTGTTGAATCTGGATGTTTGTCAATTTAACACAACAGAATGTGATTATAGGGCTGACCCAACTAGGTTAGGTTTTCAGTACCAGAAGGACAGATTTATTTTGTTATTACCTCTTGTGAGATACCTTTGTAATTTCAAATCTTGTGTGTGAATAATTATGAGCCTAACTGTAACACTCTCTTAATTACTTTCTCACTATTTCTTTCATAAAACTGCAAATGTTGAATATAACTACTTGCTTGTGCTGAGTGCTTAGCAGGCTAGAGGGCTATTAATAACCTCACTAAACAAACTCATTCTCAAATGTAACCTAATTAATTATACCATGAAGCACAAGTTAACTATCTTACCATTTCATATGGGAAAGGTTTAGAGAAATCGGACTCGGTTGTCAAATGGTTCCAAATGTCTACCTGTGAGGAATGAAGAAGCTCCCTAGACTCTTCACTAACCCTGGAAACTGGGTCACAGCTTAAACAAAACAATTGGATAAAAATCCCCTTCAGTTTTAGAGTATACCGATGACATTTTATTTGACTCTACATATGAAACACAAGACAAAGTTAAAATTCAAGCAACAAATGTCATTTAGTCCAAAAACTTGGACAAAGTCCCACTTTTACACAATAAATATAAGAGGCAGTAGTTTCCAAGGTACTAAAAGCATGGCAAAACTTAACTAGTGAACTTTCTCTGTTTTTGACTGAACCATTGTGCGAGGCCATATGCCAGTACCGTGGGGTTTAAATGAACATTACAGCAATTATTAATTGTTTGGTTTTATTTTAAACCCAAATGTCTGCCATGTGTTGTGTGGGAGATTTTGTGTTACTAACCATCAGACAGAAAAGATTTAGTTTTAGTTTACAACATATATAGTGTTTGTATATCTTAAATTCAATAAAAACTCAATAGTACAAGTCATGTCACAGTTTCCAAATGTTCACAACTTGCATTTGAATTTAAGGTTATTCTTTCTTCCAGCAATCACTGTGCACAGCAGTTGACTCTGCTTTGTTCTCTATCTGTGTCACCTTTTTTCACATATAATCAGTGTTGAGCTTGAGCTCCAAGCTCTCTAAAATTAGTTTGTTTGTGACTCATCTTTGAAACCATCCCATAAAGGTTGGGTGATTCTCAACAGCACTAACTGTAATCAGTCGTGTTGAATATGATGGCGAACTCAAACCACAGAGACCTAAGTGTCGTTGTGTTCTTTACTTTCTGGTTTAATAAACTTTGTGAATGATACATTCATTAAGATATTGATAGTTTTAAAATGAGGGTTACCACATCACTACACCGCTACACATTCAGCAACTGGTGTGACTGTTGTGAGATTTATAACTTCACAAAGAAATTTATCCTACTAGAGGAGAACTACAACTCAGTTAAAAGTCATTGTGGCCAGATGGAATAGACGTATGATCTAATTGACTTTCTCTGGAAATGTGCATTGGTCTTTATGGTTTAGAAAACGCTAAATTCAGTTTACTTCCTTCTACCTTGACCTTTTTGACAATGCTGCAAAAAAATTCACTTGTCAGACATCCTAGTCTTTGAGTCCAATTATGACTAATCTAGACCCCCAAACAAATGTTAACCTAGAAAAAAACATATGAGATCTAAGTCAGATCTAAGTTTGGGATTCTATGCCTTTACAGCTGCTGTGCATACTGTCGTGACAGTCAAACTGATATTTATCACATATTGAGACAGAGAGCATCCCTTTCCTGTTAATAGTTGTACACAAATTCATATCAGAAACCTTTGGTATTGCCCTTTCACTACACATGCAAACCAAACAAATACAGTTTTTTTTAAACCTGAATGTAAGCAGAAAACTTAAAGTGTCTACAAAAAAAGCATTGACCCCTTAAATGTTTTCATATTTTTATTGGTTTTACAAGTGAATAATGATCAACAAAATGTGACTTTTTTTCACCAAGGAAAAAAAAAATCCTTAAAACCCTCATTTAATATCAAAGTGAAAACTGATTTCTGATGTCGGGCTCCTTGGGGATCAGCTATGGACAGCCCTGTTCAAGACATTCGCAAATTTTCTGTTGAATTGAGGCCTGGTGTTCGACTATAGGCCACTAGTTGTTGTCTGCGGGATGCTTCGGGTCGTTGTCTTGCTGGAAAACAAATGTTCTCTACAGCCGTAGTTCAGTTAAGGATGGAAACTACTTGTCCTGCAAGATTTCCCTACATTTTGCTGTATTCGTTTGACCTTCCTACCTTATAAGCTTTCCAGGGGCTGTTGGTGAGAAGCATTCTCACAGCAGGATACTGCAAAAGTCGAAAGTCCAGGAGAATGTGTTTCTGATGATGTGCAGTGTTTAGTGTCTTGTCTGAAATATATTACAATTTTCACAAAATGTGTTAAAAAGTCATTATGCTTTAGCAAAGCAGAAGACGTTCTATATAATACCTAAGCCAATTTTTTAAGTTCGTGTTTTAGTGCTGGGTATCTGTTTATTCTCATAGATTTATTAAGAAAAATGCTGAAATGCTACTTATTGGCCTCTGAGTCTGTCAAGAAGGAAGTCATTTTTCTGCGGCATGCTTGCCTTCTGATGTGGTCAAACAGCATGCAAAAAAAAAGAACACGCCTTTTCTGAAAATGAAGTGTTTTGAGAGAAATGACTTGTGGAGGGAGAGTCCCTTAATGGAGACAAGTAATATAAACTCAGAGAAAGAAAGTAGTGTGGGAGACAGGGAGCAGTTTCATAAAGTTTGACTTTTTCCATCAGCAGAGACCACCAAATGCACAGTTGACAAACGGCCAGTCAAAAATCATGCACTTGTTCAGTGCACCAGATAACTCAAACTGAACTTTACAAGTCATTAAGACCACATTGTATCCACATTTCTGTTTAGGTTACATTAAAATGCTTCTCTGATATTTAGCAGACCTAATGTGAAGCATTGTCAGTATTCCGAAATACTTTAAAATACATTTTTGCTCAAACTCGGCTACAAAAATAAGCACTATCTGCATAAACACATATTTTTGTGGGAAGTCTTATTCAGAGAAAAGCAGGTATTTTCAAGTCTTGGAGAAAAAAAAACATCCTCTCAAGTTATAATGAGAGAAAGAAATGCAGTGCATTTAAGTGAAAACCCTGTTTAATTATGAATGATTAGAGGACTCCTAAAAGCTTTGAGAGTGAAGAGAAAGAAACTACATAAACAGAACATGAAGTCCAGAATGGCTGGATGGATACCAGATGTGAAATTGTAAATGAACCTTAAGTATACAGGTGAGTGCAGAATGATGAGGGATATTGCTTCTGCATGGCTGGACACTAGCTGACCGTGCACAGGGTCTACCACAGTATATGCTAAGGTAGTAGCTCTTGTATGCAGGTTCATAACAATGTTAACTGTGCATTACTTTTGCAGTTTCATTTATTTAATAGTTAACCGAAAGCCTATTTGACAAAGGGTTATGGATAAACATTTTTCAAGGGTTATGTACAGTATGATCAAATTACAGGGAGGAATTTTGTAACTCAATGTGCATTCATCTCAATGCTGCTGGTAATGGACCTGTGTTGATATTTATCAATATGAGTGATGCAGTGCAAATCTGAAAATATAATGCAATTTGAAGCTACATTTCTGGGCTGGGTTACAAAGCAGAAGTCATTTAGGAATATGATTTCACATAAAAATACTCTCACCGAGACATTGCAAGCTATAACTTTTGCAGACCTGTCTTGCTCCCTTTTCCTTTCCTCTCCGAATCGTCTTTTTTTTCCTGCCCCACTATTCCTTCCCTGTCAGTAGCATCATGCATGTTTTCACCTCTAAAGTGATTGTACCTGATTTATATGACAGGCCTTTAACCCCGCATGTTCTTGTCCATCAGCATCAGGCAGAAAACACCCAAGGGCACGAGTGAGCAGGACCAAATCTGGTTCTCTGTCATTCACTGACTGTAACCTCCAACTAGAATGCACTCCTACAAATCACATTTATTCCTGAATGTTTCAGTGATGTGAGTATAACTATCTATCTATCTTTAAGTTGAGAACTGCTACTATGCAATATTAACAAACACATCTCTAAATGAGAGTAGCAATTTGTCTGAAGAGTGTACGCATGTTTGATTATGTAAATTCTAGAACTAGAAGATACAGCTGCTTCAGACTTATAATAAAGATGACTCCATGAAGATTATGTTTCCAGTAAACTTTTTTTGTGACTAACTTACAAATTGTATTCTAGATATTTAGAAAATTAACAAATCAGCTTTCACTTTTGCAGAGATTATTTTCTAAAGTACTTGCATACAAGCAACATTGATTCAACACTGAATTGTCTCCCCCTGCAGACAGTTGAAGACGCTATAGTTTAACGGCTTCATAGTCCAATTGCGCCCCTTTGTGGACTTTAGTTGCATTGCAAGTCATAATGAACAACTGTTAACAAGTATTAGGGGCTGCAGTCCAGCAAATGTCAGATTTGAGAATTACTCTTAAAACTTCTGGCTTTCAAACAGTCACTAAAGTATAACAATTAAATATTGCATTGATATAAGGTTGAATTACAAATCAGACTTAATGTCTGACGCCAGTTCTTATTATAAAAAGTAGCTGATTTTAAATTAGACTCTTCTTTAAAATAGAAATAAATTCTGTCCTCTGTTTAATGTATTATGTAAATATATTTCTATAAATATATTATTCAGGCTTTACCAAAGATAGTATATGGATGTTTAAAAGAAGGTAGTGTTTTAGTTGCATGTTATTTTGCTTCATGTTGTTCCAAAAGTTGCCTAAAAACACTAGGCTAATTATGTAAATGCCATCTGTGAAACCAACCATAGTTGTGATAATATTTCTAGTTTATTTTTTTTTTTTTAGTATTTTAATCATTTAATCAAAAAAAATCCTCTTTTTTGGGTGGGTCATACAATAAGCAATGTTAATGAACTGGAAAAAAAAAGAATTGTGAGGACAATTAGACATTGCAGCTGGTTTTCCCTTAGGGTAAAATTATACATTCAAATTCATAAATATTTGGTTCACTGTTTATCAGTAAATTACAGAAAACCATTCAGATTTTGCCCTAATTCTGGCTTGGTAAAATACCAATCCAGAATTATTCCAGAATTCTGTTGATGGCTACAGAATCATTGATTCCTCTGCACAGTTTATCCAGATATTAGAGGGGTTATTTAATTATGACAAATTTCTTGTTTAAAGAAAATCAACAGTAACTTCTGTGACAAATTTTTAAAATTTAATTTGGTTGTTCTATAATCATTCCAACTCCCAAAATGAGTAATAACATTCATGACCATCATGATGTATCAAAACTTCTGGATGGCCCTTTAACTTGTTCAATTAAATTCGTCACACAACAAGAGGCATTGACTTGAAAGTGTTTACAGAATTTTATTTTATTTCCGGAAATTGATTTTGCAGCTACAAAATAAAAGCAGTTTGACTCCGATGGTCACGTGACGCCACTGTTTACAGACATCCGGAGAAACATGGAGGACACCATTGGCAGTAATCCCCCATCTCTCGGATTTTTAGAGAAATTGAAGTCTTGGCTCTCCTGGTCATGGACTTACGTATGCTTCGTTTGGTTTGGCATGGTGCTGATTATGGTATATGTCGTGTGGAGTCCGCTGAAACTGCAGGAAACTCTTACTTCAGGTAAATTATTGCAGTTTGATGCTAGCTGCTGTTAGCCTTCGGGTTTGTAGCTTTTATCTCAGCAGCCGTTATTTTGACAGCTCGTTGTTTGTGTGGTGAGTACACGAACAAAGATGGTCTTTTGTGCGGAATTTGTCTTTTTAGTGACATTATATCATGTGATATTTAACATTTTCCCCATTCTTAATGAATATTTTATTATTTTAGAATTATGCTCTTTACATTAGTCGGTTAAATTAGCTAAATAGCGTCAAATGCGACAGCGGATATTTTATTGTCATATAAATGCAAAAAAGTAGTTATGTTTGAACTTTCACTTATTGTCATAATGAGAAACGGCACGGAACAGCACATTTATGTGGTTAAGGTTGCACAAATCTGACTGCTCTACTTCATGTTTGTGTTTCAGCTTCAGTGTTTCTGAACACTCTCACTCCTAAATTCTACGTGGCTCTCACTGGAACCTCTTCCCTTATCTCTGGACTTATTCTTGTAAGTTTCCAACTCGATTATTAAAGATTTTTATTTATGCTATCTCGGTACTAACTTTTCACTCACTGAAGGATACACCATCGCCATCCAAAGTTGAAACAACCCTGTTAAAGAGATTAAGACTTTTTTTTTTTTTTCTGGAACACACTGTCTTCCCACCTTCCTTTGTCAGGTGGAAAGTGCTAATGGCTTGTAAATAATTTTGTGCATATCCTTTCAATGACACTTTTGGCAAATTGACCCTTGTGGTGCTTTGGGAGCTGTCAATGGACCTTGACTTTGACTTTAAAATGCAACTTAAGAAAGTATCAAGAAAAGCCAAAACGAGCAGGTCAACTTTATTTAGGGTTGATCATAAGCACTTTAAATGGTGGCAAATTTATGCACTCCAACAGGTGTTGAATGTGATGGTTAATTATGAACTAAGCCAAATATCCAGTTATAGGAGTGTCTGCACATCTACAGAACCACACTTAAATTTGTATGATTTTTTTTTTTTACTTGACCAAGACTTCTAATAACTACTGTGGATGCATGTCTGTAATGGAATTCCAATTTCAAAACACGATCCCTTAATGAAAGTTCTAGGTTAGTTTCAGTTAGTCAAAACAATTGTAAAAGTATTTTATTCTGTCTGAATTTAACTCTTTAAACACTTGTCAATATTATTTTTTAAAACATTTTCTAATTGTATTGCTCTATTTAAGAAAAGCCAAAAGTTTGGGAAAAGTTTTGTTTTCGGATCAACATAACGACTCACAAATGTTCAATTTCTTTTCACATATTTTGGTGCATTGCTATTTCTCTTTAACCCCTCATCTACCACCTTCTATTTGTGCTTTTTGAATTTATTTAAACATGAGTATTTTTATTGATTGTTTTGCATTAAGTTTTAGAATTATTGGCATTCTCTCTAATGTTAGCGTTTATAATGGCATACAAATATAATAAGTATTGCTTTTTATTTGTTTCTCTTCAATGTTTTTTTTTTTTTTACTTGGAACAGATTTTTGAGTGGTGGTATTTTCGCAAATATGGCACGTCATTTATCGAGCAAGTGTCTGTGAGCCACCTGCGTCCTCTGCTTGGTGGGGTTGAGAGCAGCTCGTCAACTGGTCTCTTCTCATCAGTTAATGGAGAGGCAGATTCCAGACCCAGTGTTTCTGGTAAGTATATGAGAGCTTCGTGTATTTAAAAGCAGTAGGAGTCTTAATACTCCATGTGCTGACAAGCTGTCCTGCTTTTGATAGATTGCAAGGTCTGGAGGAATCCTTTAAACCTTTTCAGAGGAGCAGAATACAACAGGTATGTATGACAATAACTAGCTGCTGTTTGAAAATCATCTAAAAATTATAATTCATGGCTGAAACCACACTTTATTAGATATATTATTTATGAGTGAGAGATTGTACTTATTTTAGTAAGTTTCTGGTGAAATATGTATGTACTACAGGTACACTTGGGTGACAGGGAAGGAACCTTTAACCTACTATGATATGAACCTTTCTGCTCAAGATCATCAGACCTTTTTCACTGGAGATACTCAACAGTTAAGGCCAGAGGATGCAGGTTTGTTAGATGTTACTTCTAACTCATTGTTAAATAACGCTCTCTGCTCAAATTATAAAGAATAATAATTCTAAAGCAGGTCTTAGAGGTCATGTGAATAAACCTTAGCTCGTTATATCTCCATAGTGATGCAGAAGGCATGGAGAGAGAGAAATCCTCAGGCCAGGATCAGAGCTGCTTACCAGGCCATAGAAATGAACCATGAGTAAGTTCTACTTTTACACAGCTGCCAATCATGTCCCAGATCATGCTACTGAAACTTCAAAAATCACAACATAAATCCATAGTTTTTAGGGATTTACATTAGTATTTGACCTGTGAATCACCTGTCAAAGCTATTGAAGAGAAAATGTGTACATTGTAATCACTTGATTGGTGATAACCTATCACTAATAACAGTACAAGGTTGTTGTAAGACACACAGATGTGTCATACGTGTTTGTTTGAATACCTGATGAATCGTCTTGAATATGTTTTTTTTTCCCCTTCTTATAAATTATGTCATTTTACATTGGGTACATTTGCAAAAAACAATAGTTTCTAGTTGTCAAATTCAAAAGAGATATTTTGGGTGTTTCTTGTTCATTTTTGTGCATGTTTGCATGTGCAGATGTGCTGCTGCATATGTGCTACTAGCAGAAGAGGAAGCCACAACCATCACAGAAGCTGAACGCCTCTTTAGAAAAGCACTGAGTTTTGGTAAGGATGGGCGCGACTGAACAGTGATTCCTGAAATCCAAAAGCTGATCAATTAAAATGCAAGTCCCCAAAGTTGGTGAATATACTCAGCAAACTAAGTGTCTATGGTAATGGATGTAGTTAAGTGCAATGTAAAATTCTGCGTGCTTTTTTACAACATCAGATCTCAAATGTGTGAAGTATTGGCTTCAGTCTGCAGTTGATTCATTATTTCTGTAAAGAATTGTGCAATTATATTTTGCTGTAGCTTTGACCCCTGCTAATTAGCAGCTTCTTCTATATTCGTTCTGTTTACTGGATGCATATTTTAATCCTATTTATGTTCCGCATTTTTTAACACGTCTTGCATATGTCTTCTTTGCGACCTACAGCTGGGAAAGATATCAATCTACTGGTTTACATTAAACGCAGACTGGCGATGTGTGCACGCAAACTGGGCCGGATTAAAGAAGCAGTAAAAATGATGAGAGATGTGAGTTTCTCTCAAAAAAAACACATATCTGTCCAAATTTATATATATCGTGCTAATGTGATTTAAAATCTAATTTCAGTTAATGAAAGAGTTCCCATTGTTGGGAATGCTAAATATACATGAAAATCTCTTGGAGGCACTATTGGAGCTTCAGGCATACGCTGATGTCCAAGCAGTCCTCGCAAAATATGATGGTAAGACTAAACGGAATGTTGAATATTTTGCAACTAGTCGTAGAAAGTAGCTCTGATGCCGCAATAATTGAACAACATCCACAAAACTATTTCTGCTTTTATTTTAGATATTAGTTTGCCAAAATCTGCCACTATCTGCTACACATCTGCACTGCTGAAAGCACGGGCAGTTTCAGATAAGTATGTTCCTATTTGTCTTAACTAAGTAGTTGCTAATCTTGTAAATCATGTGATTTAAACCCACTGTCTGTGACTTTTTTCAGGTTTTCTCCAGAAGCAGCATCTAGACGAGGGCTGAGCACAGCAGAGATGAATGCTGTGGAGGCGATACACAGAGCTGTTGAGTTCAATCCACACGTGCCAAAGGTCAGTAATAAGTATAAGCTGGACCTCATGAAAGCTTTACATCAATGTAATATGTGATATTTAACTATAAAATAATGGGCTGGACTTAATATTTTAGTAACTCATCCTACTCATAAACCCTAAATAAAAAGAAGTACCCCCTGATAATTTTATAATTTGAAATGCCTGAAACATTTTCAATAATAATGTTTATTTTTTTTTAATCATCAGATGGAACAATAAGTGAAGCAATCAAGAACACTGTGTTTGCAGATAAAAGTGTTGACATACTGCTGACTCACCAGCAGATGTCAGTGTGGGTCATTGTACCCAAAATCTCATCATATTCTCAGTTCAGACTAGCCTTGTTGAACTCTCTGATATATCTGTTCTTCTTTTTTTATTATTTCATGCTTGCTTAACAGTGCTTTGAAACTGTACATGGTTTTCTTTTTTTAAGTGTTCCGTTTAAAACATATCATAAGAAGATGAGGAGAGATGGTGGGAATCACCATCTCTCCTCTCAACACACACCCTCATTTTGCTTTCTTATCATCTTATCTTCCCTTACCCCATCTTCATCCAAAACTGAGCACACTTTTCATCACGATATATTGGAGTGTTCAACGTTTACTTTTTGACCCAGAATTGTCCTACATGCTCAGGGCTCCCTCCCTCTCATATAACAGTGTATGGTATGAAAATGCAAACACTGAAAAGTGGGGGCAGGTTGTTGTTTTGAGCTGTCTGCAACGTCTGATGGATGAGTGCACCTGTAACTCTGCCCTTTGTAGAAATGTTCTCATCTCTTGAGCTACAAAAGATGCCTTGTAACTATTCTGTCTGGCATGTAGTCCCCTCTCAGTTTCTGATCCAAAACACTCTAATCACACATTAGTCACTTCTAGAAAACTAATTTGAAATGGATTTAAAAATCAATGAGTCTTGGAAAAACTCATGCCAAAATGTAAATAAATTTAATAAATTACACATCAGTAATAAACATACTGATTTACAAGTGTGAATTTATGTAACCAGGTGTCAAACAGTGCTTATGATTTTACAATGAGACAAAATAAATGAGTTTACAGCCTTTCTAAAGAGACCTGGAACATTAAGACAGCTGTTTTAGTAAACCTAATGATGCTAATTTTTAATAAGCACCATAGCAATCTTACCTTTTTAAGTAATTGCATTCTCATTGATAAGGTATAGCATAGTCTATACAACTACTATAATAAATTACAACTAATGGCAGGATTACTAGAAACAAATATTTTTAATTTTATTATATCTTTTTGGATTATATTTCTTAAAAAGAAACTGACATTGACCTTAAAGAGTATCCTAAAATATTAGAAAATTGGCCAAGAGCTCATCTGTAATTGTGACTGTTGACACGTCTGGTGGTTAGAATCAGCTTGGTGACCTAACTAGATGTTTTTAAATGAATAAATTCATTAAGGGTAAAGTGGTTTATATATGATGAGTGTGAGGAGAATATTATTCAAAGCTTTATTATTTGAGCTTGTTCAGGCTTGTCAAAGCCAGTAAAAAGTCCACACACGTAATCTTTATCCACATACAATTCAGTGTCTGGCTAAATGCTGTTGTCCTCGCACACAGCTGCTTTCCCTTTTCCTTCTCAGGTTTTCTATCTTGCCTCAAGTTCTCCTTTGTCTGTTTCTATTTTGTTCTCCTCCTCTTCTTGTCGTCTTCTATTAATCTTCATTTCTTTTTTCCATCTGTCTCCTGATTCCATTTAGCCAATGTATGAACTGGTATTTCGGAAATTCGACAGTTTTGTAAATGGTTGCAGAGCCAACTACATGTCCCTGCTACCTTGATCTGCTTTATATTTACATTTACAACCCCATTTGGCAATCCACATTCATTTTTAAGCTTGCAGGGTGATCCAATTCCAATTTTGTTTTTGCTAGTTTACTTCAACAGCAGTTTTTCATCACACCATATTTTGGTCAATGTTCCCTGATCTAGATTGCTTGTCAGAGCTTGAAATATGGACTTTTCATGTTGCCACCAAAATGGGCTATTCAGTTTGTAAATTGAGACACAGAAACAGGATTAAGTTAGTTTGAAACAAAGATGCATGAGGTTTGATTTTGACAGCAAAAATGGAGCAGCTATAGATATTGCTATGTAGTTTCGGATTTACCCAAATGCTGCAAGGTTTCTGGTATTTTCCCTTCCTGTTGTAAAATTGGCTAAAGCTGTATGTTAATGAGTTTTAGTTTTTTATTTTTTTTATTTCAAGTTTCAAAAATGCATGCCCATCAATCATACAGCAACTACAAAGCTGATGTCATTGTTGCTTGTATGTCAGAGGCAAAAAGAGCCACAGAAGAAAATCAGACGGAGGCTTATGGGTTATGTTCTGGGCTTATGAGTGCCCCAGGATAAAAGGAGAACACATGAAACTCAATCCCTTCATCAAAGAGGCGGCTGGGTCTAAAGAGCCAGACCTCAGAACAGGGTGGTGGTGGTGGGGTGTGTGACTAAGGTGTCACCAAGTCTAATGCCATGGCATGTGAGGAAGAACAGCTGAGCGGCTCTCTAAATGGTTAATCTTAAAACACAGAAGAGGCAGGTCTGCGTGTCTGCTGTATACTCTCCGCTTGTTATCAACAGCACTTCAGTATGGGTAAAGACGTAAAGCTGGGAAAAAAACCTACTTCACTTTTTCCAGTAGATTATGTTACAGAAAGATTTTTCATTTGCTGACCTCTCCTTCCTTCCTCTAAAGGGTTGTTTCTGTCTGTGGGTTTCAAAATGTATCTTGTAGTGGTCATTTAGGACACAAATATGCAAAATAGACCTTTATTTGATTTTTTAAAATGGAGTTTTCTTCATGCTTTTTGACCTTTTGTCAATGGATGAATGCAGCCTACATTTCTGATGAAAGATTTTTATAAAAGACAACTTTTCACATTGAAGAGATTTCAAAAGCAGCCTTAACACAATTTCCTGTCTTACCATGTTTGTTGGTGAATTAAAAAAAACATGCTATTTGGGTCAAAGTTTCAGAAAATTAAATGGCTGTTATGGGATCTCTCATATTTTAAGTATGTGTATTATGTTTGTAAATGACATATGGAGTTAATAGAGGCAAAGGCAACACTTTTCTGTTCGTGTTGATCAAAGCGCTTTAAATTTAAGCCAGATTCACCCAATCTTACTTACAAACACACACAAATAACTCACCTTTTGGATTGTAGGACCTCTACAAGAACAAGAACTAGGCATAGTTCTTGTATTCTGGCATAGAAACTGCAGTACTGTCAGAAGTATGCTTTTTTTTTTAAAGGATTATTTTTGTTGATTTAGTTTTTTCATATTTAATGATCAACTAATTATTTAGGAAAAAGGTTCAATCGGTTGATTGAATCAATATGTAGACCAGGTTGACATCTGTTCAAGAGTTCAGCATGCAGAGAAACATGCACAGTCAGTGCAGACTGAATGCCTGCATAAGATTCACATAGGATGAGGTCATGTCATAAATGGGACATTGTTGTGAAATTTTGGTACTTGGGTAATTTTTTCCCCAGATTGTGTGCGTGATATTTATGGCATTTTATGGCATGTATGATATTTATGACATCATCATAGTTGCTATGCTGATGTCATGGAATATTTTGGCAAGTCCAAATAGTTTTTTGGCAGTCTGGCTTTGCTGTAATTCAAATTGTGTATGCTTGCCATGTCAAATGCTAGGCAATGCTGGAACATTTTTACTTAAAGCTATGTTTTTTTTGGTTTTTTTTTTGCCATTGAAACACAAAACAGATGTATAATAGAGGGAGGGCATATTTGTTTCCGGTGCTTTAATGAAGACGAAAAAAAAAAAGAGTTTTCATCATAGCAATGTTTGAAAACTGTCTTATGTGCATGCTACACATTCTTATTGATTCTTTCACATCCACGTGAAAGACTAAAACAACACAGAGAACATGAGAGGTTGTATACCTTGTGTGACTGTCAAACTGAGAGAAATGAAAAGAGAAGTTGTAGAAAGAGGAGGATGAGCTTGGTCAGGCTGGACAGGCTGCGATCCAGGGGGCGAGGGGTGAAGCAGTGTGGTCAGGCTGGTTGGCTGAGCCTCTGACCATGGAGGGGATTAGACAGGATTAACTCTGGGCCAACCTTCCCAAAGTGTCAGTCTGAGATCCAGAGCTCTGTGATGCTGGCCGCCTGGGAATCCAGCCCAGGGGGCCCCCAGCCTTGCACAGGGGTTTTGTTCTGCAGACTCCCTTCCTTGCTACACTTGGCACCACAGACGTAAAGTATAGAGTGGCAGGTTCATCACCGTGCAGCTCATAGTGACTTCCTTAACATTGCATAATTTAACTAATATATATGCCAGAAAAACATTAAACAAAAACGCCTTTACTTGTATTTCAAGAAGCTTGTCATCTGTTATTTTAGGGAGACTACCTGTTTAGTCAGCTGTTGTCAACTCGGTGGTCAAAACTAATTCACTGAACAAACTTATAGTTGGTAAAGAATACAAGGCTGATCTGGGCATGTTAGACATTCATAAAATGAACTGTAACAATAGCAACAGAAAGCTTGGGAACACCCCAGCCTCTCCCCCTCCGTGCAATTGCAAAACAACGCTCTCAAAAATACCTCACCAATACCTCACATGATGAAAATATATTTTCAGTCTGCAGGGAGTTTAGCAGGACGAGTTGCACAATTCGACTCTGTCAAATACTGAGAAACTATTAGTGCAATAAAAGTAAACTATTGAAACTGCATAAAAGTATTTAAGATTTTCACATTTTTAAGCTCTTTAAATAGATACAATACTACTCCACATCAAATAAAACAAGATTGTACGACTTTAATTTGCAATTGGGTTTAAATATGCACTTCTTGTGTTCACATAAAAACATAGGTAATGTTTCCATCTGCTTTATTTTTCTCCTGCCTTTTTATGTCAATTTTGTTTTCATTTTCTTGAAACATATGTCTATTTTTTATGTATAGTGATTGTGGCAACATGATGTAGGAAGACTTTTTTCTCTGCGAAAATGGTTAGAATTAGTGAGATGATGGATTTAGTAAACAGACTTATAGGGGTTAAAAAAAACAAAAAAACTTACGTTTTAAGTCTTAATTTGTAAAAAGATAGTAAAGATCTTCCCCAGAAAGACTCATAACAAAAGGCCAAATACAAATATATGCCACACTTTTCAGCTCCTTACTTGTAAAACTTCTGAAAATTATGTATGATTTTCGTTCCACTTTACATTTGGACACTACTTTTTATTGGTCTATCTCATAAAATACCAATAAGGTACATTGGTGCTTTAGACAAAATGTGGCAATGTTTTTTGCAAAGCATCATATGACTCTGACTTGTGATGAGACCCCAAAACGAATTGGAGGCCATGCAAGACAAACATTTAACATTATCATCATTTTTTATTTCCCCATTTATAGTACTTGTTAGAGATGAAGAGCCTGATTCTGCCTCCAGAGCACATCTTAAAGAGGGGGGACAGTGAGGCAGTAGCATACGCTTTCTTCCACCTGCAACACTGGAAGAGAGCAGAAGGAGCCTTAAACCTGCTACACTGCACCTGGGAGGGCAGTATGTATCACTGTTTGTATTCTTGCTTTACCACGATCGAATTCTATCAAATATGTCCTTTTTTTATGTCACATTTTTTTCATAGTTTCGTAATGTCTTGGATAAATCTTTGTTATAACCAGTGTCTGTCATTTCAGCCTTCCGGATAATTCCATACCCCTTGGAAAAGGGTCACCTATTTTACCCCTACCCAGGATGCACAGAAACAGCAGATAGAGAACTGCTCCCCTGTATGTTTTCAGCAGCTTCAACCTGCTCTAGAAGGGTTTATCTTCCCTTTTTGAGCAATTTAAAACAATTACCTTCCCTTTATAACAATTTTCTGGGTGTCTTTTCTCTTATTTTTGTTCCAGCTTTTCATGAGGTGTCTGTATACCCAAAGAAAGAGCTTCCCTTCTTCATACTCTTCACAGCAGGCCTTTGCTCTTTCACTGCCATGCTGGCCATGCTCACACATCAGTTTCCTGAGCTCATGGGTGTTTTTGCCAAAGCAGTAAGTATTGTCACTGCTTAATTCTGACATATTATGAACTATCTATTGATAGTGATTTGAAATATTTTAAATTAGTTATTTAGAAGTTAGTCAGTTATCTTCTGCTAATTTATGGGCTTTTTGTTGAAAATACATCACTTTCAGCTTCTGTCTTCAATGTCTGCCAGAACCATAAGCTTCATGGCAGCCTAACCTTTAAAGGCTATAAATGAGTGAATGGATTCCTATTATAGTTATTTTTACAGAAATGTTAACTGTTTTTAACCACACTCTGTACTCTGGGGTAATCTTTAGTTTATGGTTGACTTGTTTATTACGTCTGACTACATAGACTCGTTGGACCTTCTTTCGTCACAGAAACAAGGCCATAGAGAACATCTTGTGCTCTTTGCTTTGTTTCGTTAAAACTCAAGGGCAGAGTTTTACTCAACACCCAGGGTGCCTGGTTTGTGTAATGTTCTGTTAGAAAGCATGAAACCGTTAAACTGAGGAATTCAGAGGTTAGCTCTGCCCTCTGAGGAGAAACAGATTTTAGTAAAGCTGCTGCTATGACTGCAGAGTTGTATTTAGAGTCTGCAGGTTTTATTATTTATGGGTATCTGTCATGCATAATAAGTTGAATTATTTCATATTATTAAATTGGATTGGCTTTACAAGATGATGTACTGTTTTATTTAAATTATTGATGTGTCAAACGCATCAATCAAACTTGCGTAGCTTAATCAAGAATGCAACGTCCATCAGCAACTCTTCAAGACGCTGCAGTTTTATTAGAAAATGTCCAGGGCTTTTCCAGGGCCTTTTACGGACTCAGTTTTTTTTTTCTCTCTCTTTTTTCATTTTTATTCCTAAACCAGCTTTTATATAAAAAGACCCCTTTACAAGTAAGAATGGATTTTGGATTAAAGGCGGTTATTATGTATTTTCCAGACACATAATTCCATTCTTTAGCACAATTATGCAAATATGTTATCTTCAAATGCTATGTATATATCAAACATAACTTGATTAGAAATGTGACTGCACCATAGGTGTATCCAAAGTCTTGAAATTAGCCGTTGTCTCTTTAAGAGCATTCCAACACTCTACCTTCAACACGTCATCACAACAATGCTTTTCCATGATACCTTTTTGCAAGCGTTCTCAGGAGCTCAGCAGACGCACAGTTTCACCAGATGTTTGCTAATTACTGCTGCCACTAGTCAGTGGGGGAGGTGCTGGGGAGGGGTGCGCTGTGTGGTGGAGGCTCAGCTGCTGACTGAAGCTCCAAGGTGGAGATCTGTGGAAATAGGCGGCACATTGTGTGAGCAGGTGTTTAGGAACATCTAAATGGTTGCCACGGGAGACTCAAGGATTCTTCAAACATGCATGAATGAGTCAAAACAATACCTTAGGAAAGACATTATAACATGATAAAAAGGTCTTCTATACTGTGTTCATATTCGGCCTTTTTTTCTTTGAGAACCAGAAAAGTTAAGGAACAATCAGGTTGTGTTACTTATTTATTTAAAAAAGTACAGAACAGGAAGTATGCATTTAAATGGCTGATAAAGATGTGGTTGTCACTTCATCTGTTCTGAAATCTGACCATTAGTGTCATTGCAAATAGAGCTGTTTTTGCCTGATTATCTACACATCATATATCCAGTATATTTTGGTATACCTCGACATAAAATCTGAGAACCTTTTGGGACGATGAATTAAGGCTTGGTGTTGCTTTTCCTTTACTTTCAGTTCTTCAGCACTCTCTTTGCACCGCTGGGCTTCTTTGCAGACAAAATGGAAAACTTCATGCCGTCCAGTTTTTGGCACCAGCTGACTCGGATTTGACCTCATCTCTGTCTCACTCAGTCATTCACGTGTACACACACACACACACACACTTAATGAAAACACATAAACACCAATCTCACTCAAAATTCTTGGACAAAAAGTGTTTGCTCTCCTGTCTTCAGCATTACTATCCACTTGCTGCATTGTTACTGATTATATTGGCCAGGGTTGTATCAACACAGCAATAACACTTCTAAGATGCTCTCCAACATGTTTCCAGCTAATAGGGGTTTTCCAAGAACTGATTTGGTGACTACCACTTACAACTAATTATCCTGTCATGTTGTTTGTATTAGTAAATTCAGGCATTTTTAGTTTTCATCAGAAAGCTACTGTTAAAATGAAATGATTAAGATCTGCATGTCCAATTCCTATTAACCATTAGGTTTGTGTCCATAGAAAGTCATAAAGGAAACTATATAATTTCTCATATGATGCATCTTCTTAGATGTGCCATATAATTTATCACCTTCCATTCTTTTTAAGCTAAAAATGTACATGTCAAGCAGTCAGTATCTGATGTAAAAATAGATGTATTCCTGAAAATACAACTCTTTAAATTACTGAGAGGTGAAACCTAAGACTTATTCATCCACAAAGACTTTTAAATTAAGTCTCACTTAAAAAACATTGACCTTATTTTCAGATTTTAATTATCACATTGTCAGAACTAATTTGTCCAGTTGTAAATTATACTGACAAATCTTCACTTTGAGAGCATTTCCATAAGAACCATTATTGAAATAAAGTGCCTTTGTTAGTATTCTATGCCACTGAACACATCTAGTTTGATTACAAATGATTCCTTAAAAATATAAACATAACTAATAATTATTCTGTTGTTAAAGGGTTTAACGAACTGACAAACTTTGCAATGGCTTTACTAATCCTTCGTAGGCCCTTTCCAAATTGATTGTCCATCCTTTGGCTACACCAGTTTGTGTGCAGAGTTGTGGGGATCTGGGGCCTATCGCCAGTGGTCATTGAGTGGGAGGCGAGGTAAACCCTGTGCACAAATTTATAAAATGTATGGTAACCGATGACTATGTTTCATTCCAAGCTGATTTTTAAAAGTTGATGACAAAATATCTATATTGTACTACTGAAATAAAGCAAAGGCATGCTGAGGACAGGAGAATGTGTTCACAACTGTAATTTCCTTCCGATGGGTTTGACAGCAAAAAACCTACAATAAATGTTTCTTCCCTCTCATGTGTGATGTTTTTTTTTATATATATATATATATACTGAAGAGGAATCAGCTGCCCTATCACTGTTGATAAAAAAACTTGTACCACATGATGCTTCCTCCTCAATATGTCACTTTAGAGATGATGTGCTCACGCTGAAACATTTTTTAATTAATTCCTAATTTGAATAACAAGAATAGCCCAAACAAAGAGCACATTTGTATGTTGAATGCATGGGGTTCAGTGAAAACATTGTTGAGTTGTAAAGGATTTTTCGGGATGAATGACAATTCTTTCTTCTGACAGTAAAAAAATCCACATAAACCACTCTGTGCCCCTGGGACAGTTTTAGCTCTGAGATGTTGTTAAACTGAGATGCTGATTTGATGTAACTTTGTTGGCGGAGAATTCCTTTGATGCCACTCCTGTTATATTTACAGACTTCAACTAGGATCACATGTGGTGGAGAACAAGGCACCACACAAATTGTTTTAAGTACTGTTTACTGTTCCTTTATTGTTGGCACAATTTAGCCAATTAAACAATAAATTAAGACCGTAAGCTTCATTATTTTTGTCCTCTGAATGCCACAGTCACAAAGCTAAAGTATGAAAGGAGCTTTGTTTCCTTAAGGATGCCATGAGGTCTTTTTTGGTAATAAAAGAAGTGTGACTTGGTATAAAATCAGTCAAATATTTCTAGATGAGCTTTGCAAAGTAAATTGCATCTAAAATGGTACATAGACTGAACTTGTATAACACTTTTCCAGTCATTGTGACCACTCAAAGCGCTTTACACTAGAGTCACATTCACACACCAATACGCAGCTTGGGGTTAAGTGCCTTGCCCAGAGGCACATCAACATGTTTCATTAGGAAGCTGGAATCTAACCTACAACCTTCTGATCGCAAGACAACCACTCTACTCACAGACGAAGTATACAGACTTGTCAGGTATACTTCAAGACCTTTCCCCTATTTCCTCCTGGACCAAAGCTTCACTTGGACAAAAGAACCTGGCCTCAGTCCAACCTGAACAATTTCATCACCAGATAAAATTAATTTTGCTGAATGAAAAAATATCTAAATTTAAAATGTCTTCATTTACATACTCAAAAGCTGAACTTTTAATGCAGATCAGTGCAAACCCAGGAGCGTTTTTAATCAGTCAGAAGTTATTGCTTACAACTTTCACCTTTCTAATCTTTAAGAAAAACAAACCCACCCCAGACTACTAAAGAAATTGGAAACAGACTCTTTTACTTGTAATTGACTTTTGACTTGGTGTATCATTTGGCTTTGTTTAAAGAACTTTCTCTTGGCTGTTGTTTGCATTGCGTGGTCTTGAAACAATTTCTTCATTTTTAATGTTCGTAGCTTGTTGTCAAATTCATTTAGGTCCATAAACCCTTCTAAAGACTTGTGTCTGAGAAGGCCTAACACTGCTGCTTTACCAGATGTTAGGCTGTCATATTTAAGATCTTGAGCCATTACAATGGTTTTTGTAATGTTTTGGCTCATTTCCTGAAAATTGTAAGTTCTCAAGGAGCAGTATGAGACTAAGTGCTTGTGCACTGGGCTAAAAGCATAGACAAGATTATAATGTGCATTGCAAAAGTTTCATACGCAACAACTTGAAAGATCTGAAAAGTCTTGTTTATATAATTATTGAGCTCAATTTAATCTGATGCCTCTAATTTCAGTGAAACGGTCTTTCATAAGGTAGCTAATTAGTAAACAGAGTATACCCCCGTGTGTCGTTTGAACTCAGTATAAATACAATTGTGACACCTGAGAGTTTTGTCGAAATTACAGAACTAACAGTATCATAAAAAAGCTGGCAGGATCATGCTGTGGGAACGCATGTCAGGGAAGCTCATTACAGGGAGGGTGGACGGTGCTAAATGCACAACAATCCTGGAAGAAAACCAGTTAGTTGTTACTTCTTCACTTAAAAAGGAGACATTCAGATGTCTCAGTTCATGCTCCTCCTGAAGGAGACTCCCAAAGCAGTACATGCATCTGAACACAAATGTGATCCTTCAGTCATGGGAGTAGACTGTGGCCTCATAGAATAAGCTGAAGGGTGTGGCCATGGAGAAGTATGCATCTTCTGATCTGTTACATCTGCAACCCAGTCTCAGACAAGACAATGATTGGATGGATAAAAATATTATAATTTATTTATTTCAGAATTCTGTTTACATATAGAGGTAACGTGAAAGGTGTGTGCTACATTATATCAGTAGTACCCTTGTAATTTGCCTGTATCAGATACATTTCAGTTGGTTGGGAGCTACTTGCAAAACATGTTTAATGGCAAGCAGTTATATAATTAATGATAACACTATAAGTTGTTTCCAATTTTGGAAATGGACCCGTTTTCAGTCTATTCTACTGTCCTGAACAGGAGTTATTAATACCAGAATCTATTGCTTCACATTTCTGTGTCATTATTTAAGGCAGACTTAAATGCATGAACGTTGAAAACTACTACACACCAAATTCTCTACTGTTTAAACTTACTCAGCTTTGCAACTGTAATAGTCACTGATGATAAATCCATTCTTTGTAAGGTACCGACAGTTCATAAGGTTTGTCACAAGCCGTCTAAGACGGGATCACCATTGTTTTCTCAAACGAGACTTAATAACTGAATAATGATAAAAAAAGAAATCTTAATTTCTGCCAAAAATGTAGTCTTTCAGAGTCTCTTGTCTTTAACATCCCTGATAGTTAACAAGAAATTCACAAAAAAACAAACCAACTTTTTGGCCATTTGCTGAAATCACCTTCCCACTACTTACTCAGGATTGAATAAGGCTCTGGCAACATATGACCCTGAATTAATTAATCATAATGTCTCTGAAAGGCAATACTGTCTAAACATGACTTTTGTTTTAAGATCAAATTGTCTGCTTTACTGCCCCCATGTAAACTATTTTGCCAACCAAATACATTTCCAATTCTCAGGTATCTAGAATAAAAACAACAACATGCATGTCTATTGTCAATTATAAATGAGACATTGTCAACAGCATTTTTTTTTCCTGTTACTTTAGATCCGGTATTTCTGTTGTTATGGCTATGTCTCCCATCTTCACATAAGCATACATTGTGTCAAAGATCTAAATATAATAGTTTTATAATATATTCACCCATTTAATAACAAAAAGTTAAGTGTCTCATAAATGGTCTTGTAAACTGTTCAATGGACTTCTTTTCCAGTTTCTGTCCTCCTCTCAAGTTTTAGGAAGTCCTTGCATGGAGAAGGATCAAAGCATCAAACGGCAAAGCCTTTGCAGTCACAAGATCCCACTTATAGGAAATCTTTAGAGCAAGTTCTTGAGCCTGTTGCGGCTGTTTTTGGCCTTGCCTTTTCGCTAACTTATGTCCAACCGATCGGGCCTCTTGTGCGGTTTGCAGGTGTGAATGTCCACTAGGTCCTCACAGTCTTTGCACTCCACTGCGCAGCACCACTTGAACTTGCACTCACACTTGGTAACACGTTTGACGCGCATGGTGTCGTAGCCGCGTCCACAGCACATGACCTCACAGCCATCTGTGCCTCTTGAGGACTTGTTGCACACTCTGCCAGCTGTCCCCAGAGAGCCTGTCAAGTGATGAGAAGAGTATAAATGCCTCATTTGGCATAATGACCAAATAATTTAGAGACTTTGAACTTGAGGAGGTTATATTAAATATAACCTCCTGATCATTACTTTTTTTTTTTTTTATTAATTAGCTACATGCTTTAACAGTGTTACCCAAAAATGTGTCATAAAATAATAACGTTGTGAAAAGCCTTATTCAGCGTAGAGTTATCAAAATCTGGATTGACCAGTGTATATTTTACAGACACAAAAATAAATACACACAACTGACAAACCTGTGCTTGGGCTACTTCCAAGCGGTGCCACCATGCAGATATGGAACATCATTGTATCAAAAACCACTACTAAATGTAACATACCTCAGCATAGATTTCACAATTTATTTATGGTGAAATTGGTATTTCTACCAGTTGGCCAACGGCAGCAGATATTCTGATGCAATGATTTGTGTACCAAACCAAAATACCACTTTTCCCCTCGCTATTCTAGAAGGTTCAGTCTACCAGGCAGAATAGTTTCAGATTGTGGTCATATACTAAAGTGGAAAATCTTAGCATAAGATAGGTAAGGCAAGTCAGGGGCCACAATTAAGTTCACTTTTTTTTTTTTTACAAGGTAAGACAGCATGTCCCTTTCAGTCAAAGTGCAACCAAGCTAAATGCTGGAAGGAGCAGAGGAATTTGTAAGATCAGTGCCATCACGTCCCCTGTGCATGCTAACCTCATCTAATCTGCTAACAGTGAACTCCGTCACGGTCTGCTGAAGGGGATGGATCTGACAACCGGGCAAAGCAAACATCAGGAATTAAAGGAGATGTGAGAGGTCAAATTATTGAACTTTAAACTGTGGAGGAATTCAAGACTTGAGAGGATGGATTTCTACCCATTTTTTTAAAGTAGTGCATGATTCACCATCTGTTTGTCATTTTTCAAAACTGATTCAAAGAAAATCTAGATTTTGTTGGGTTTTTTTCCCAATGTTTAAAAGAAACACCAGAGGTCCAGGGAAATCTTTTTTTCAGGCTTTTCAGATCGTCAGTGCTTTAAGAATATGCATAAACAGACGTAGCTAGAATATGAGCAACGCATGTCACATTCCTTGGGGTATAGTCATTCTGAACACCTCACAAGTGTCTTTCCTGGGCTAAGGAGAAAAGAAACTAGACTGTTGCAAGCCTCAACATCCTCTTTCCAGATGGATGTTGCATTTCATTGTATAATGCATAAACTGCACACTAAATGGTTTCAGTAGGCTAGACATTTCCATGAAAAGTCTAATTTTTCGTATTGGCTTTTTGTAATATTCAGATTTTCTGAGAAAGTCTCCACAGTCAGATAAAGCTTTTTAGTTTTTATAAGCTGTAAGCCATATTAATAAAATACAATTACCATTTTATATATCACTCTGATTAATATATGAGTTTCAGGTTTTGAATTGAATTTCTGAAATAAATTCATGATCCCCAAAGTATGAGACTTTAATATCACAATACACAGTTGTTTTAAATCAATTTGGCCATTTTGAACCAATCTTTTCAGAAAATTGTACATCACAAACAACTTGCAATAAATTGAAACTCATTCACTTACCTGCCATCCGGTCCCTGACACAGTAATCTGGGGAGTTCTCCACATACACCAATTCGTTCTTGGTGGTTCCTTGGAAGTCCCTGTCAGCCACCATAAAGCCAGTCCCATCCTGGTTCATCGTCACTTCGATGGCCATGTCGTACTTCTTCCGAAGGTAGTCCCCGGTTCGCCTGAAGTCAGACATAGCCAGCCAACAGGTTCTCAGAGAACAGGAACCACTGACCCCGTGACACTTGCACTCCAGCTTCATAAAGCGCTTCACTGCCTAGAGCAGGGGTCAGAGGTGACAGGGTGTTAAGCTGTTGATGTTGCCAGCTGGTGTAATCAGCTCTGCTGTTAGCTCTATTTAGAACTGAATTTATATCCTAAATGTGATCTTTCAAGATCAACAAACTCTGTATCTTCCTCTTGGTCTGCAGGCATGTGTGTACATATACTGCTCAAAAAAATAAAGGGAATTTTGTGTGTGGCTCCAAATCCAGGCCTCCATTGGTTAATAAATTTGATTTCCATTGATGATTTTTGTGTGATTTTGTTGTCAGCACATTCAACTTTGTACAGAACAAAGTATTCAATGAGAATATTTCATTCATTCAGATCTAGGATGTGTTATTTGAGTGCTCCCTTTATTTTTTTGAGCAGTATATATATATATATATATATATATATATATATATATATATATATATATATATATATATATATATATATATATATATACATATATATATATATATATATATATATATATATATATATACATATATATATATATATATATATATATATATATATATATGATTTTGGACATAATTTCAACTATTTTTATCAAGCCATGTGACAAAATTGTTAGTCATCTTAATAGTCAATCATAATCAGGAATGTGTTATGAAAAATTACTACAGTATATGTGAAGGAATTTTGCAACTATTAAAATAAGTAATTGACAACTCTAACTTTTAAATAGGAATAATTTTGTTCCTTTCACTTATCTTCATATACAAGTACCGGTACATGTCCAGTTTTTTATGCTAATTTCCTGAAGTGAAACCCATATAATGTGTAGATCCATCACACATTGAATGAACTTTTTCAAACTTTTATTTCTTGTATTTTTGTTTGTTATGACTTATATATCATGAAAACTCCAGAATTTGGTGTCTTATAAAATTTTTATATTGTGGAAAAGTCCAATATTTGACATTCATGATGGCACAACCTAATCAGCTAATAAACTCAAAGCAACAAAACTCTAAATGATGTCATTCTAGGTCAGTAAGTTATACTGCTAACCTGTCAGATATTCAGGAGACAGTCATTGACCCCTCAACAAGGAGAGTAAGCCACAAAAAATCATTACTGAAGAAACTGGTTGTTCACAGAGTTATGAAGAAAAAGCTGCATCAGCAATAAAGATAATTGCAGACGGAGCTTCACAAGGAATGGGTTGAGGCTGCAGTCAGCACATTCAGACCTTATGCATTGTGGGTAACAGACATGGGCAACAGATGTCTCATTTCTCATGTCAAGCCACTCCTCAACTAGAGAATACATCAGACGTCTCATAGCTGAGCTGAAGAGAAAAAGAACTGAACATTTGCTAAGTGGTTGAAAGTCCTCTTTTCAGATAAACGTAAGGGATGAATTTCATTTTGAAATCAAGGTCCCACAGTCTGGAGAATCCACATTGCTGTTCAGTGTAAAGTTTTCACTGACAATGATGATTTGGTGTGCTTTATCATCTACTGGTTCTGGTCCATTGTCTTTGAAGTCCACAGTTACAACTATCTACTTGCGTATTTTAGGGAACTTCATGCTTTTTGTTTTTTTTTCTGATGACAAGCTTTATGGAGATGCTGACTTAATTTTCCAGAAAGACTTGGCACCTGCACCCACTGTAGAGGTATGGTACCTTTGGCAGTGGTTTAATGACCAGGGTGTTACTTTGCTTGATTGACTAACAAACTTGCCTCACCTGAAGCCTATGAAAATATATTGAATTGTTTCCCAATATTCAAAGTTTTAAAATGTCCCTCTAAGTTTTGGACTTGTCTCTAAAAACAATTAGGAGACATCATTTCTTCTCTGACTTGCATCAAAAGTTGTAATTCTAAAATTAGAACTGCTGCTGCTCACCATCCGACCGCATCGGTTGTTGTGCAGGTTCATCAGCGCTCGTGCATCCTTCACCATCTTTTCTCTGGCATCCACGAAGGCCTTGGCAAATTTGATGCCATAGTTGATGTTATCGCTACAGCCCCCCCAGTCAAAGTAGCCCTTGTCGTCGCTTGCTTGGCCCCGCTTGAGACTGTCACAGTTGCAGATCTTAAGCTCGCCCTGACTGCAGGCCCTTGTAATGGCGTAGACCACTCCAGCTGAAGAAATGGCGTAAACAAATGCTGCTTCTCTGCTGCCTGCATGGAGAAATATATGTCAGTGTTAGAGAAAAAGACTGCACTTTTAATTTTATTTTGATTGACTTTTAAACGTCCTTTTTGGTACCCTAACTCACCTGCAGTCATTTTGTTCTATTTTAGGATTTGAATTACTTAGTATTTAGTTTTGAAATACAGGAACCTTTCCTCTGTATATTTTAAGTAGGAGTGCTATTATCAGTCCATTTGTTCTAGATGGACCAGACAAAGTTGTGGCTACAGTGTCATGCCAAACAATTTTCGTTTTACTTTTTTCTTTTTTGTTTTGTTTTTGTTTTTTTTTGTTTTTTTTCAATTAGAACAGATGGTGACTTTCTGGGTCTCTGAACTGTGTTTTCATTTCAGACAAGAGGAGATTCTGGGGGTTATTTGGTCTGGCTGTTCCACCCTCCTCCTGTTCTCATTCCTGCTCACGCAATGAGACAAAGCACAGGCGATATGTCAGGGAGTGAAGCTTTGTCTGGCTGCCAGATACATCTACCCAAATATTTACATCTTCTATTACTGTTTATACATCACCAGTGTGGATCTCTCAATCTGCTTCTTGTTTTCGGAGAACATTCACTTTCCCAATCTTCCTTCATTCCAGAGATGGTAAAATACCCCCACAACACTTTCTCTTTCTGTTTGTATTTCAGGATAAAGTTGATTTAAAGTTTATTCTTTACTCATGCGGCTTTTCTGAGGAAAAGGAACTCAAGCGTCATCTACATAAACAACCACTGTCACACAGCAGCAAGGCACAGAGAAAAATCTCAGACTCACTTCGCAGCATCACCCTGCCAAACACAGTGTGGTCGCGGTCCAGCGTGCTGCAGTTCCAGCGGTGGTGTCTGAACTGGTGCTGGCACTCTTTGATCCACTCGCTGGCCCCCTCGCTAATGGACTGCATCAGGTCCGGGTGCCGCTGGCAGAGCTGCCGCTGCTTGTTCACCAGGTCGGGAATGTTGTCACAGATCACCCGAGCTCCCAGTGCTCCGATGTACCTGCCGTCACAGACAATGCGAATGAAGAGCGAGCGAGCGCAGTGTTTTATCAGAGTGACACTTGTCACTTTGCGATTGTTGCTGCAAGATTAACTTTTGCTTTCTCCTATTTCATTTTTTATTTTTTATTTTTTGAGTTGGCTAAAACAATGTTTGGATGTTGGGTTACAAAACCATTCATATATTTTATATGATGTAAAATTCAAATGGAAAGCAATCTGCCTAACAAACTTATGAGGCACTAAAATGTCTGATGGTTGGTGGACACATTACTCATATTTAAGAAATATTATTTGTTTATATCAAAGTTATCAAAGTTTTCTATCCCAAAAAAGAACAAAAAAGTCTCATTTTGAATAAATTTGATCAGGTCAAATGTGTTCAAACTCCAACTGACAGATTTAATTTCTAGCAATTAAACTTGTACTCTGCTACATAAAAGGCACAAGAATAAATTCATATTTCATTGCATTTGAGCAATCTTACACTGAACGAACAAAAAACATCGAAAATTCTAACCTTTGAATGCATTCAATAGAGAAAATTATTCCAACATTGTGAAATAATTGTTTAAACAGAATCACTGGTGTCAGAATAAGTTTTTAATCATCTGTTTCCATGATCTGATGTCTCACTTGTTTTAGCAACATTTCAAGATGGGATAGAATAGAAAATATACCAAGGAAGCCAAATGTATGTATCTTCATAAATCAGGAAATGACTACAAGAAAAAAGCAACTAAAGCTGTGATGAACAATGAAGAGTTATATCCTAGGGCTACAGAGTCGCTATTTTTAGCAAATTACTGCAAGACTTTTGTGGACATTTTACCAAGGGTGCTGGTAAAATGTTCAAATTTGCATGTTCATAATTCAATTTAAACTTTTGCTAAAAATAAAAAATAGCTGTATAAATGAGAAGTGTAAACTCAAACACTAAAGTAAACTGAGAACATAATTAGTGGAACAATCAATAGTTTTTTTCTTCTTCCAAACTCACTTCATCCTGTGAAAGACTTTTGTAGTTAAGTTCATTATCTGCTTGCTAACAGACAAGATAAAAATGTAAAAATGTTCATTGTTTAAGTTTGTTTCTTGTTTGATACGATTAAATGTTCAGGCAGCTGTGGGAAACTCCAACTGGAAAAACGCTGCAAAAAAACAAACAACAAAAAACAAAAACAAATTCTGTTTATTATCCCTGAGTTTTTCAGCAGCCCATGAGTACGGATCATATGCGGCATTGTTGGTGGGCTTCACTTATCAACAGCCACCTCCAGTATAAGTGAGAGCTCAGATCAACCATACGATCGCACTAGGCACCCCTCTCCTCTTTCTCCCTGTTTTGGCCTCTTTAAGCTCTGTTCTCCTTCCGCATATCATCCTGATGCTTAATCGCAGCCCCATTTGTGTCACCGGGCCACTGAAACAGAAACAGACAGAGCGGGCTGTTTCCACTCCTGTTTTGGATGTCCTTTCCCATTCTGACCGTGACAATCTGCCAGAGCAATAAAACAAAACAGAGGCACGACTTATGCTTATTGTGTTTATATTCTGTGATGTACAGACAGAGCCCTGAGAGTTTCCAAGAGGACACAGAGAAAAAGAAAGTGAGGAGCGGTTCATTTAGGGAGATTTATGGTGATCGTCTTAATTACTTGTTAAAACAACAGAAAGCAGATACTGGCAAAAAAAAAAGAGAAGAAACTGACTAAAAATGCTACACACTTTCTGTCAGTTTGCTTGAACTGAGAATAGAACAGTTTCTTTTACCTGTACATTATCATTCAGCATTTTTAACTGTAACACTATTCAAAACACAAATCTAACAGGAAAGAGGTTAGGAAACTAAGAGCTCATCAGATTCCATTTTCTTGCAGGTGTGGTTTCAGGTTAGATTGGATTAAAGTTGCTGCTTATTCTCCAGGATTTTTTTTCTTCTTCTTTTGAGGGCATTTAAAATCCATAAGAGAAATCTTCAAGGGCCATTCACTCATGCACCACTGCCTGCACCTGCCACCTATACTGTGAGCATGAGAGGTGGATAGGGGAACCTCTCTTCACACCATTAATCTTCAGAGCGCTGCTGCAGGGAATATCTCACTGTGCAGTGACATGCAGAAGAATAACATAAACACACATCCAAGACGTTCCTATGCAAAGACTAAGATTTTTTAAAGACATGGGAGAGTGCACATACAGTATATAGATAAAGTAGATGAACTCGAGTAGTTTTAGTAACTAATCAATGAAAATTCACACACAAAGTTATATACATATATTAAGTATTTATTTGATGATATTTTAGATTATTTGGCTTTTACGTAACACCATACAGACACAATTTTATGTTATGTCCATAATACAACCTATATAATCCTGGGGAAGACTGCTGACTTGACAGTTATCCAGCAGGCAGCCTACAAGGAGAGTAAGCTTCAAAAGGTCATTGCTAAAGAAGCTGACTGTTAACAGAGGGCTGTGTCCAAGCACATTGATGGAAAGTTGTGTGGAAGGAAAATTGTGTAATAGAGAATGATGGACAAGCAACTGGGGGACTGTGAAACAAAGCCATGTCAGACCACAAGGGAGATTCACAAGGTGTGGGCTACAGCTGAAGTCTGGTTTCAGGAGTCAGGATGTAGGCTATAACTGTGTCACTCATCTTAAGCCATTCCTGAACCTGAAACAACATCCAAAGCACCATACATGAACTGAGGAGAAAAAGGACAAAGCTGTTGTTCCGTGGTCAAAAAACAATTTTCTGATTGAAGATTGTTTTGCATTTCATTCGGAAGTCCAAGTCTACACATGCTTGTCCTGGCAGGATCTTGTCACTGAGCAGCTCTCTACAAGGAAATTTGACAATACCTGGACTTGGCACCTTACTACCCTGCCTGACATTCCAACTCCTGGTATAATGACCACAGTGTCACTGTGCTTGATTGACCAGACATTTTCTTTGACCTTTGTTGTCCTTAAATTTTATGATAAACTGAATTTTAGGATTGCATTAGCTGCAGGCCATGATCATGTAAATAAACATTTAAAATATGTGTGCCATAAGAGTTTTAATTTGAAATTGAATTACTCAAAAAAAAAAAAAAAAAAAAAAAAACTTTCATTTATTTTTACTTTAATTTACAGGAATGTGCATAAGAAAAATCCCTCCAAATTTTTTTTTTGCAGCTACATTAAGTTAGTATGTTACATGTCCAGTTACATAAGTTCAAAAATAATGTTTCAATATCAAACTCACCACCAAGATGAATCAACTCTGGGTGTGAAAATGAGTAGGAGCAGAATAAAAATGGGCTTGGTACGATGTTGCCTCTTTGACCCATTTCTAATCGCCATCGCACTGCTGTTGTCTGATAAGCTCCTGGTCTTCATCGGGGAAATCATATTTCTTCTTCTCATGTGTTGGTAAAAGACGTACAGTCAGATGTGAAAGTCCCCGGTGACTGTCCGGCGTCCATCATCGGCGGATAAAAAGAACTTCACAACGAGGAAAAAGTGGTTTCAGTCTCCATTAGCTTTCCAAAGACAATAATCAGAGCGAAGTTTGGATCAGCACATCTGTAACCACCTTCATTGACACTAGAGATTGGTGGTAATGTGTGATACTTCAGTGCGCCGTCGCCAATAGATGGGACAATATTAGGTTTAGTTCCCCTGTTGCGCCTCAGGATGAAGTTCGGAGAAGTTGGAGGGACTCAAAATCGACAGACTCAACTAATAACACAGTCCAGTGGGAGGAATATCTGAAACTGGGACAGATCCAGTGCTCGCCTTTCCACCAGCAGCCGGGAGAGAAGATGCGCACAGAGAGGCGCAGCGTTCTGCTTTGGTGCGTCAGCCGTGCGCCACCCCTCACTTCTTCCCTCGCCCTGGCCTGACTCCAAAAATTGCAAAGAGCGGTTGTGAATTTGATTTGAACTGAAAATCATTGTGATGAACTTTTGCAAACAAAATTCTGTTTTTTAACACAAACTTTATCTGTGAACGCATCCTTCCACAGATTGAATAGTTCCCAGATTTTAAAATTATATTTAAAAAATGCAGTTTCACCAAAAATGCAAAAGCATATATTTTCGTAAAAAAAAAAAAAAAAAAACAGGACTAAAATTGAAGCATACTGACGAATGAAGCTTTGTCTTTTCTTTCTGTTTTCTTTTTGTCTTTTGTTTTGTTTTGTTTTGTTTTTTCACCTTCCTAGCTTTTGGTCTTTCGGGCTACCTATGTATTATCAGAATCAAAATCAGGCAATGAAGAGCAGTTGTTAATTATTCCTCTCATTGTATTGTACAAATGTGTTTATCAGAAAATAGTGTAAAAATAACATACAGCCGTATGCATAACGCCGCACAGCTAAAGCAGTTGTCAGTAATTTGAGAAAATACGGCGCAAAACAAACATTGAGAAAACCAGAAGCTTCTCCAAAATGAACGAAGAGACAGTTGATCTTTAGTGGATCAGCCACTAAAGATACCGACAGCAATAATGAAGGAGTTGCAGGTCTTTCTGCCAAGCACTTGTTTTGTTGTCCTTGTGACAAAAATGTTATGTTAGATCTACTTTGATGCACGGAATGAAATCTGTCTTTACCTTAACCGTTCCAGCAGACACTAGAGGGTTTTGAGGCAAAAACTGTTTCTCTTCAGCTCAGTGTTTAGATGATTTATTAAAGATCTAATGAAAATGAAAACAAGATAACCCATTGTCATTAAAACAAAAAGCTTTAGCTATGTTATATATATTTAGGGTTTTTGAGGGTGCTGCTTTCCGTTCAAGTCCTTGTAATCCTTCTTTCATAAATAGTGGTATTGGGGAATCTGTGTTGTGCATGTGAGGCTAAATTTAGGTTATTTCAGAAAGGATATGGTTTATTTTCACCATGACTGCAATTCCACAGGAGTTGATTTCTAACAATCACTTTGCTTTAAAAACTTGTGTTTCATACTATTCAATCCATAAGAAAGTATTTCTTTGCATTAATGGCATAACAGCTCAGACTATGTGCCAAGCCTTAATTTTAAGCTAATTTCGTTGACAAAAGCAAAAGCTCCTAAATATATTTTCCTGAAGAGAGAGGAAAGGATACTCAAACCAAAATTAAGAATTTTCTGGCCCTTCTACAGAGAAACTTTACAAGTGAGCAGAATTTACAGAAATGAAAATTTGAATCTTTCACTTAAGTCAAAGGCCTTACCTAAATTGGTTATTTAAATTGACGGTTCTAAAACATAAATGTGGCGTCGTTGGTGTCCTTTGGCACACGTTATCTCTGTCATTTCTCATATTGTTCAGTTTTTCCCATGTTTGGTCCTATGCCCATAATAGCCTCTCTATGTTAGAAAATGATTAATAAGTCAATGAAGATGCCTCCATGCCATGTGCTGCAGGGAGAGGGGAGTAAAATATCCTCCCCTCAGTTCCAAGCACTTGAACCTCTCCTGTAATGCCACCGGAGTGCATGTTTGTAGTTCAGCTCATATCAACAGTCTCAGTCCAGAGACCGGTTTGTCTGGAAACATCTGACCCACCTCAAGGACATTTCCAGCTTATGTCCCTGAGACTTCAGTGAGTCACTTAAGTATATGTGACAGGTAGAGATAGGCCCAGAGAAGAGATACGATGTTCCCGCTGTGTGCAGATGAAGTGTGAGAGGTCATTTTAATCAGTGCAAATCCAGGGGTGTTAGTGCTGGATCTAGGTAAAGGTCAATAACAATGCAGCTGCCTAAAAATACTTCAGCTCAGGCAGCCACTTCAATAAGGCTGATCTGGAAGCTGGGATGTCGTTATGAAATACGTTCCCATACAATCCAAAAATCCTTTATTCTCAAACAAAGGCCCATTGTGCATTCTGCGCAGCGCGGTCACTAAGCATGCTCTCTTTCTGCTGCCCAGCTGTTTGTCCTCCTTTGGTAGTCGGATCTAGATTTGGAGCCAAAAAGGGATCCTCATTACATGTGACCCTTGCTTTCTTTACCCTGGGACGAGCTATGGATTTTACAGTGACAACTCTATAACAAATTGCTTTACAGGCAGCAGGTGATGGTGGCCATACCACTCATCATCCAGCCCACCCTATACTGGTGACTCGCTTTGAGCCAGCTCCAGCTGTGGTCTTTACGGGGCCGTGTGTGGGGTCTCTGCTCCTATTCTGGGCCCATTAAATGCCTGGAGATAAATTTAGATTGAAACAGACAAAAGGAAGAAAATTGATTAGGGTAAAAAATAATGACAAACAGTGATCATATCCTACAAGTCAAGAGAAGCGACAGCATCAAGTCTACAGAGAAAACATTTGTAGGGGATTCTGTTCTTCCTTGAGGCAAGTCTTTAAAAAGAAGGCTGTAAATTTATGGTTTAACTCCTGACAGGTTATGTGCTCCCTCCTTGACCTCAGTTTCACAATTTCATTTACACAACATGGAACTGCAGATATGTGGTCAGCTTGATGTTGTAGAGCAAGTCAGCACTTGGGAAATCTACACTAAACAAATATGTGTCTGCAGCAGTCATTTTCAAGTTCAACTCAATTTATTTTTGGATCTACACATTCATGACCCCTAAATCATATTTTCTCCTGTTATAACCACAGACCTCAAAGTATTTTATTAGGATTTCATGTGAGAGAGACACAAAGTAATTCATACTGGTGGAGGAAGTGAAGGAAAATATTTTCTTTTTCAATTGCATGTACACATAAAAGTCCTTTAAGATATGTTTCTTGCAATTTTTCATATTTGTAAACAGAATTTTTTTGTCTTTGTGTTTTGTAGCTTCTAACTGGAGTTCTTCCAGCCTTGGATTCATTGGTTGCTTTGGATTCCAGTTTTGAATGATGGCTTAAGCAGTGCTCCATGTGAAGCTTACGACATTGCTTAACAATCTAAACCTGCTTTTAACTTCTCCACAATTTGACTTCTGCTCTGTCTGCTGTTTGTTCAATCATGGCCTCTAAAATTACACACAGGTGGACTAATAACTATAGGACTTTTGAAGGCAATTACACAATATGTTGTATAGTATTATTTTATAGTGGTATCAAAGTAGGTGGCCTGGTACTTATAATACATACAATATTTTTCACATTTTGAATCAATCTTTATTGCCTTTCCTCTATTTTACAATCATATGACAGCTACTCTGTCATAAAATCTTCATTAAATATATTGCGGTTTGAGGTCGTTATGCGGGAAAACCTTAAACATTAAGTACTGTCAAACTTTTGTTGTACTTGACTGTAAAGTGTTTTATCACAAGCATGTATCTTTTTATCATATTTGGACTTGCCTTGCCTTGCCTTGCCTCTAGAATGTTCAAACTAACCACAGAATATCTCCTCTTTATTTATATTCCCTTGTTTTCTTGTAGATTCTTGCTGTTGGGTAACACATGTCTGCGGTATTTTACTTTTGCAAACAAAAGCCTCTACTTGTGCTTCAATATTGCTCCCTAACAAATATGTAAACAAATATTTATTAATGTCCACTTGCTGTTGTATGCAAATGGGCTTCGTGTGAAATACAACATTTTCGGAGATGTTCAAAGAGCAGTTCTTACAGCTCATCGGTGTGAGCTTGTGTTTACAGAGGCCCGAGAAGCTGAGAAGACGAGGTTTTACAGAACGACTAGGCGTGCCTGTTCTGGATTTAGGATGCAGCTTTTCTGTCCTACACTGGAATGTTAATTAGGTGAGCTGAATGAAAGAGAGGTGACCCGTTCCGTTAACCAGCTAACCCTTTTCCCCATGAGCCAGGAGGGGGATTCAATGTGTCGGAAAAGCCAAGTCAGCAAGTGCCTGTGTGGGTGTGTGTGAAGGAGACACAGAAACAATATGTGCTCTGACATTGCTGACTAATCTTCTCTTAATTTTCTTTTCTTAAGTAGCTTCACTTTTCACAGCGTACCACACAAGCACTGTTTACTGATTGAAGCAACATCGGGTATTGAACAAAATAACATTTCTGTCCACTTTTAAGATTTCACAACTTTTCCGTGCAAACAACAAGCTGCTTTTGATGTTTGCAGTAAAAGAAGGATTTCAAACAGGGACATATACTTCTTCATGTGCAGCTGACTACGCCATGCTGAAACAAACAAACTAAACATTCAACTGAACTCAAATATGTATTACTCTCCAGCTTTTGTTAAACGTAAAACTCATTGGATCAAGACAAACAACTTAGTATAGATACTGAAGTCTTTTTAATGGAACATGTCATGTAAATATGTAAACCATAAGTAAAATGTAATTCTAAGAAAACTAAAGGAATAATGCTGCATTATGATGAAAAAAGTCAACCGAACAAAAACATATGAAACAGTGGCCTCTGGCGGAATTTCAAGGACAGTGCAACTTTGCAACTATTGCTGGTAGTCATTAAAGAGATAAGCAACTTGTTCCACTTTAAAAGTAGAAATGGACCAAAATAACACATTAATTTATTTTTATTGCCCATTTTGTCCTGTTCAATGTTTCCTTACTTCCAGATTTAGGGTCTGTCCCAGCTGTCATAAGGACAGACCCAGTGGACCAATCATCAGTCCATCACAACTCTACTGCCCAGGTAAAGAATTAAAGTACTTAGAAACTCTATACAAAAAAGGCCATAATGGTTTAACACATCAGACTGTTCTTTTATGAAATATACACAAACCTTATAAGGTTGTCAATTACAACAAAGACACTTTAACTTTGAGAGTAGTTTATTAAATACATCACTTTTCAGCCGGTATGTAAAGCATGTGATAAAGGCAGAAATAACCAACATGGCGGAAGAACCCTGATACTAATTACAGCAAAGGTTAATAGTTAAGTAACGCAGGATTCCGCTAATGACAAAGGCATAACATTCAACTTTAAAATCTCTTCCAACAGTAACTGCATGTAATCATTCTCTTTGATAAACGTCACTACGCAAAGAGAATATCAAAGAATCAATGTAGATGTCATGTGTGATTAATAGACTCTGAAACATTCATAACTTTTAATACTAAGACTGTACAATAAAGTAAGACTTGGTAGCATATAAACCTCTGTAAAACTTGTAGTATTCAATGATGATTTTATTATTATTATTTTTTTAATTAACCAGCAAAACACTTCAGGCTCGTATACGGGGATCAAATGAGAACTCATTAGTGTGGATGTTTTTTTGTTTTTTTTTCTTTTAGATGTTAGACTTTAGCTCTTTATTGCCACCTAAGATAGTGCCTCTGTTGATGTTTAAAATACAATAAATACATATAACATTATGAGGGGGATTTTTGTTAAAGAACTGCTATAAATCCTGACTTGTGTAAGTCTCAGGTATAACCATTAGATGATCCCGCAATTAAGTATCTGAAGGCTGAACAATGTGTTAATTTGATGAAACCACCATGTCGAGTTCTTTGACGCCCTCCTGGGTTGAGCTGAGGCCACAGCTACCCGACAAGGCGGTCTCTGAGAAATGGTTGCCAGATTTTGGAACGGCTGCTGGAGAGAGAGGAGCCTGGGCCAGACTGGGTTTCTTCGGAGGAATAGGCGGGGGGTTTCCCCTTTCCACCCTGGAGATGGTTGGTGATCGGACTCCCTGTGGAACTGCCCCTGTGGCCCTACCAGTGGCAGGAGACAGGGGTGCTGCAAGGCTACGGTAGTCTGTACCAAACGGGGAGTTATTTGGCGTGCCCTGTTTCAGCGACCCGCTCTGCTGGACGGAGGTGAACCGGGACAGAACCTGAGTGACTGTGCTCCGCGCCATCTGCTTGACTGGGCTGGCCTCAGGAGACGAGCTACTGGTCACAGGGGAGAGCTCTTTTGGTGAGAGCAAGGGGACAGGTTGAGCAGGCTGGACCTGTGAATCTGGCTCAAAGGAACCCTGGAACTTGTGCCACGCAGCGTGGAAACGCTGATTGATCCCAGCCTGATATGGAGACTGGTATCCGCCCTGGCTCACGCTGCCTGTGGTGGATTTGGCAAGAACAGGCGAAGTGCAGGGTGAGGAACGAGACTGAGACGGAAATGCTGCACCGGAGTGAGAAAGCGATGTTTGTGTCTCATTTCCATTCTGACAGGACATCTTCTCTGAATGTACACTTGACATATGAAGCCCATTGGCCTCCCCTGGACAGTAGGATTGGGGCTTTGGCTGTTCAGATGCATGGTCTCCTTCAATGTCCTCAACCTTAATGCTGTCCACTGATAAGCTCCCTGCAGGAACCTTTCTAACTCGATCTCTTCCTGTTGCCTCATTTGAAGAGGCAAAGACTCCTTGCACTTCTTCCAGCTTCCTCTTCAGCTCTTCCACCTTATCATAAATGAAATTCAATGCATGAGATGAAGTAATTCAATGAAAGTGCACCACCGCAAGGTGCAGTTTGTCAAAGTGTTCACACCTGTTGTTGTAGATCGGAGCAATGAGCTTCTTCCTTCTTCAGCCGCGAGCGAAGCTGTTCCCGCTCTGTGTCGAACTCAGCAAGCTGCTCCTCCACCCTCGCCTCCATTCGCAGGGCTCGCATCCTTTCCTCCTCCAGCTCCTTTCGCAGAGTCTGACAGGCATCTTTTTCCTAATTGTATAAAGCCAAATGTTAATAATAGAAACAAAAGGATGAGGTACTTGGATTCAAAATGTTAGGACCTTGTCAAGTTTGCGGTTCAGCTCCGTCAGGCGGTGACCCTCCTCCAGAGCCCTGGCGCTCGCCCACTTGCATTCTTTGGCCAGAGCACAGGAGAGCTGCTTGTGCTGAGCCCGTTCTTCTTCGAGCTGCTCAGTAATCCGTCTCTGCTCCTTTTCCAGACGGCGGACCTGACTCCGCTCAAATTCCAGCTGCGAGCAAAGACCAGACGTGCCATCAAGAAACTGTCATTAGTTGGGAGACATTATGTTTCCTGTCTATAATACAGCTCATATTGTTAAAAATTCAGTCTGTCATTCAGTTTCTGGCCGAGGCAAATGTCTTTGAAACAAAGCACCTGTTGTTGTAAGCGCTCCCTCTCCTTTTCCAGGATGTAGGTGACATCATCTCCCTCTGCTGTGTCTTCAGCATGCCTCCTCTTTTCCTCCTCCAGGTCTGCAATAACCTAAAGCAAACACAAAATAGTAGAACAAGAAGTCATCCTGAACCAGGTATCTACATCTTGTGGGTCCAGAGTTGCAGAATGACTCGTTGTACCTTCCACAGTGGCTCTTAATAACTTTGGATACAAGTGATACATTATAGACTAATGTTTTTAGATAGGGATAAAAGGAATGCAAGTGAGTAATATTGACACAAATGTTCTACTGTAGAAACTCATCAGAAATTATGAGTTATCTTTCTTCAAAGGTCAGGTAACATTTGTGGCTCGAAACGAGTTTTACGAAGCTGGACTGAGGGCAAAAACGGCTCTTTGGATTGTAAAGGTTGCTGATCCCGCTTATGGGGCAATTTCTTATTCTCAAGGTTTGACACCTTTCAGTAAATACCTCAGAGTTAAACAGTATCACTCAAACAAAACACCTGTTGTTGTAAACGCTCTCAAAAAAACTTTAAAGTAAACTAATTACTTTTGTTAAATATGGGACAGCATAATTATTTTTACAACTGTTAATTAACCCATTTATTAATATTAAAGATATAAAGAATATATTTTTTTTATTTGGATACCAGGGGTTACTTTAAGCTAAGAGTAAATATTTGCTAAAATAACAAGTCTGAACAGGTTTCATTACACAAAATTATAAACCTTCAGTTAGGTTTCACTGGTTAATTAGTTAGGCTATCTCCTGAGGTAGCTAGCCTGCTTAACAGACATGTCAGTAAACTAGTAAACCTTTGGTTTGAAAGCAGAACGTTGCAAGGAATGCCACATAGTTCATTTTTATTTTTTATTTTTTTACAGCTGGAAATATTTACATCTGAATTTGTCAGTTGGCTGGTAGGAAGTTCACAGCAACATGTAGGGACACAGCTTTCCTACATGCTCCGCATAGCCTGAGGTATTTCTGGTCACTCCGTCTGTGTCTCTCTGACATCTCTTTAATACCTGGTTCATTAGTGTCACAAATTCCCCAGAAACCATCACAAAGCTGAGGTGATGTATATGAACCACTGATGTCTGTTAATACCTTGTTCACCTGAACCCAGGATTGTATTGGAAACCCTGTGCTGCCATCTAATTATTGACGTCATTCACAATTGCATCTAATTTTACTCATTTTCCTACTTAAAATGAGTAGGAATTGTTAATGTGTATGATATACACATTAACAATCTCTACTTAGTTTATAATCAGTTTGGTGCTAAAAAGACAAATAATGTTTTGTATACCACTGTAAATAAATTCAGGCAGTAAAGGGTTAAAGGCAAGGGTTTGACAGAAAGTTTTAGCATTTTAGCCCATGCCTGCAAGCGAGTTTGGTTGACTGCATCAAAAAGTAAAATTTATCTTGTTTCAAAACGCCGCATATATTATGAAGTGCGAGTGCCCCAGATACTAAATAAAAATATCTGCCTTTTATTCAAGTTAGGTTTTGAATCCAAAATGAATATTTTATTCTGTTTCACTCAGCCCGTTACGAACACCTTTTTAATGTGTGTGTGCGTTGAAAACATAAGTGTGTATTTAATCATGTTCCTAAAAACCCAACAGACTGTGATGGAAGGGAGATTTCATTTAATAGATGTGAAAATGTTGCAGCTAAATGAACAGGTCCGTCGATCTTTTTCTTTGAGTGGAAAAAGAAAAAATCCATTATCACATCACACATAAGCACTACACTGCTTTCACAAAGATTTTTGTTAGAAATAGACATAAACACCAGAGATATATTTGTTTCAGTTTTTACATCAGTTGCTTGGTTTGAATCTCTTAAAGTACCAAGTATTGGGGCTCACCCTCCTGTGCCTGCTCTCAGCTGCAGCCAGCTGGGCCAGCATCTTCTCTTGCATCTTCCTGCAGTGGCTCACCACCAGTTTGAGAACCACCAGAGGATTGGAGGTGGGGGAAGAGCGACCAGGTTCCTTGTTTGGGCCCCCAACAATTTCGCTGTCTCTCTGCAAGGCGTGGAAGGGGTCACTGAGGTTGTACCTACCATAGTGTTCCTGGATAAACAGCTCTTTACATTGGGCCTGAGGAGAAGACAAAATGAGGAGTCAGACTTTTATTTACAGAGATTTAGTAAGTGGGTCATGCTGTGTGATTCTACTCTTAGGCTCGTGTATCTCAGACCCAGAGGGAAGAGTTAAACTGTATATGTAAACTTTTAAACACATGCTGGAGGGAATTCACAAAGCGTTGCAATCTCCTCCTTTTTTAGCAGATGTTTTGCTCACACTTTACTTAATCTCTGTACTGAATTCCCAAAGCAGATGGCACTAAATATTTACTCACACACACACACACACACACACACACACAAAAACGCCTTTAAAGTCCAGGAAAAGGGAGTAATGTGCCCCTATTTCTGTGTCAGGTCGATGTGTCAGCCACACTCATTGGAAAAATGTTTTATGTTTTCATTGTTTAAATTAACAGCGAACTGCTGGTCATGTAGACGGTTCCCCCAAAACTTTTAAGAACATCTGTCAGGCGGAATCACATCAGAATGATGTTTCTGCATTCAAAAGTGATGCTGAAAATTGTAAATAAATAAATTAATTAAAAAAAAATGGTGGAACAACCAACCATTTTAAATGAGTCACTCCAATTGTGGTGCATGCGATTGTAAAATTATTACATGGTGTTTTACAAGCATACTAAACCAGCTTGTAATTAAATCCAAATAAAAAAAGAAACACTTTTATATTGTTATATTTTATATGCAAGTAGACTTGGTTCAAGTTGCTGGGTGTTGCCTGTGTGCTCGCAATCTTATCCATTCCAACAGGCATCTGTTAGAATGTTTAGTAATTAGAAGGATTTATTCTGCATTTCAAAAAGCATCTGCTTGATTTTTAGCACAATTTAGACACTTAATTTAATTAGAAATTAGCACCTCACTGAAAAAGATTATGAATTACAAAGACAAACTGTGACATTTTGATAAAAATCTAAACTATAGTCAGGGCAAAAAGCAAAAGAAAAGGGTAGGCATATTGTGTTTTATGCAATAATATAATATTCACAAGAATATAAAGCAGGTATTTAAGCAACTTATTAGGTTCTGTGATAGAAAGTCTGATGGCTGCTGGGAGAAAATTCTTCCTTGTGTAAAACCTCTGTGCTTTTTCCATAATTCAACAAGCATGACCCCCCCATTACTGCTTCACAAAATTTTTTTACAGGCTTTTGTTAGATGGTGTATTTTTCATGCAATCTCCATAACACAAATAGCTCAATAATTTCAAATAGTGTGTTATGATGTAATGTTATTTACTTTTGCTGTAATCTATACTAATATGCATAAGTATAGGTGGCTATTTCATGCATAATTCATAACTTTAATGTTATCAAAATAGGTCAGCACGCCAAGTGCTTATTAGTAGTGCTATGTTAGAATCAAATCTGCATTTGCACTAGACAGTAAAGTTTTTAATGCATTTATTACCTGCAAATAGCTTAATCAGGTTGTTTTCACAGTGTTGGGAAATTTCAATTAACTCATCTCAGAGAGAGTTTTAGCAAATTCTGTGACTGATATCTAACCTGTGTTCAGCACAGTTTGATCAACACCTATTAAATAAAGGTAGTTGTTTTAGAGTAATAATTCACACAACTTTATGAATCTGTTAGGTGCCGACATTATGTATAACACTGAAAGTGTCCGAGGAGCTACCAAGTTAAATCAAAATCTTCAGACTGCAAAACTGCATGACATATCTATTAACCTCTTCCAAGTGAATTTTATTTGATAATAAAAGAAACAGTTATCACTTTAAGTTAAACTGCTGTTGCTTTGCTTCCACTAAAACAGGAACTAAAATCTTGCATTCTGCACAGCATGATCACCATCTCAAATGACTTAACAGATCTAAAGCAGCAGATAATGGAAGAGGAACAGAGAGAGGAAACACTTCAAAAACACAAGAGAAATGGTGCTGAGTGGAGGAAGGAGCAACAGATGGTGTGTGTCTGTCTATCTTTAGCAGGACAGCTGCTCCGGACTGGCCTTTGTCCAAGGCAGACCTGCTGTCTGTTTAACTCATGACAAAAAAGAGATAATGGCGGCGAGACTTTTCAAGTTCAGCAGATGCCTTTAGGTCCGCTGTGAAAAGGGGGGGCTGGAGTGTGAGTGAGGAGGAGAGAAAGATGGTTTAGGCCAGCAGAAGAGCTATATCTTGGAGAGATTTCAACAAAGCAGGATCAGGAGATTAGAGAAAACACTATATCCTGCTTGGCCGAGGGAATCACAGAGTTCTAAAAGAAAGATACCAGGCTGATATTAGAAATTAACCTGAAGTCAAGAAGAATGTAGACACATCTCTGCATTGAAATATTTACCCTTTCAGTTAGCTGAATGTTTGTTTTTTTTAACCCATCAACCTACATTTTTCTCTCTTCAATAAAGGATTGATTACGGTGGACCCATTCTACACAATCCTCTAGACTCCACTGGAATTCATCAGCTGAAAGCATAATTATGCCAGGAGTCGGTGAGGAGTTAAAATGATACACTAAACAATTTTTAATGTGGATGTGTCATTATAGAACAAAATTGACCTGCATCAGTGCCTTCATGAAATGATAAAACAATTTAGAGTGTGCATTGCGACTGAGAAGTGGACAAGCTCAGCAGATGCCAGTTCCACCAGGTGTTTGCTAACTGCTGCTGCCACTAGTCTGGAGGAGCTTAGCGGAGAAGGTTGAGAAGTTCAACTTGAAGATTGCAGCGTTTGGCTAGTAGGCAGCACTTTGTGAAAGCGAGCACTTAGGCAACCCTGTATGGCTGCCATGGGAAATTCAAGGATTCCTCAAACATGTTTGAAAATAACCAAAGCAACACTCTAAATATCTTTTTAATGAGGAAGTTGCATTATAACATGATAAAAAGCTAGAGGAATTGAATTTAACGTCCCACCTTTAAGGGTTTTGAACATATCTTTATCAGGGGTGCTGCTGTTACGCAAATCAAATGAGATGTAAACTTGAGCCAAAAACCTGCTTTTTGACTGTTGCTTTGAAACTTAAAAGGTCCAGTCAAATCAGATTAAAATGAACTACCAGAAACTCAGTGAAGCTGTGCGAGCTCAGCTGATTAATGGGAAGTGCAAGGAGGGATGATGAATTAGCGCCGACATAGAACCAAAGTTCAAGACAGATCAGAAGGTTTAGGCTTGTCATTTCCCCATCATCAGTATTGGCTCATTCAGCACAAGAAGAGCAGGGCACGGCCCCGAGGCTTTGCTGCCGTTACTTGAACTGGTCTGTCAAGGATGGTGCGAAGGCGGATCAAACGGCAGAGTGGGGTGAAGCAGGAAAACACACTGCACCCAGGAGTATTCAAAAATGCCTCTCACATGTGAGCATTAAAGAAAGCCACATGACCACTCAGAACCTCAGTAACTAGATTATGTGCTATTCAGGGCAGGACTCCTAGATGTTAAAACGCAAATGTTGACTTGTACAAAAAAAAAAAAAAAAAAAAAAAAAAGCTAAAAATGGTTCAGTGTCACTGATGAAAGTTTAATACAGGATTGTTATTCTTAAAGTCAAGTAACCTGGCAACAGGCTACTCCCTTTTCCTGGTAGTGACTGTCTGATGTGTCACTTTACAGTTAGAACTAACTATTTTTGAAATATCTTTGCAAACCCCTACTGTGCTTCTCCTGTCACCCTTCTCAGTTCTCCTTCAGTGCAAAGATAGCTGTGCAGCTAAACAACACAAAGAAATGCTGCATTTTCTTCACACAAATCTTCCACTTTCAGAAAGTGGTTTTCAGGCATTTAAAAAAAAAAAAACACTGGTTTCAGGAGACTTTTCCCAATGCCACCTAACACTTAGCACTCGCGATTATAATTTTATTACATCATACAGTAAAACACCCATACGCTTTCAGTTCTGCATCACAGTCTAGCCTCATTATTCATGCTTTGTTTGTTGGCTTCAGTTCTTGGCAACACCGGCGTGTCTGTATATGGCAAGCTGTAGCGTTTCCAGCTTATCTTTCGCTGACACATGCCTGGAATCCTTCAGATGTGCAACGGTGGGAACAAGATCTGTGTAAAACAAAAAGAGAGGCTGACCAAGATGCATTTTTAGTCTACAGCCCAAGATATTGCAGTAGCCGTTTTTTTTTTTCAAGCTGAAACTGTCCATCATGCCAGTGTTTGCATTTCGTATTCTCTGCAGGAGAAAGGCCAAACTGATATCTAGTAGCAACTCCAGATAAAAAGAGGCAATTAATTTCTCATTGATGACACTCAATCTAATCAGCTGATGAATCTCAGACCTAGACACGCAATTCATATTTCTACTTCAACACTGACTTTTCAGCAAAACAGACGGCAAAGCTATTTGAAGTAGCTCTGCTTGGAAACTGCAGTCAACCACACCATGAGAATTTGACGGTTAATTAAAGGCTCATTTTCATTTTTGAGTCCCATTTGGACCTAAAGAGTTACTTTTTTTTTCCCCAAAACCAAAGTGACTGCTGGATCACCACAGAGTTTTGAGTGCCAAATATAAGCATTGCCAAACACTTCCTTCCTCTTGAAAGCCACACTTTGTAAAGCAGCTGTAGAAGTGAGTCACAAGGGGGGGGGGGGGAGAAACACAGCAGATAGTTAGAATGCCATTGATAGCTCTGCGCAATTAAATTTAGAGAACTGTAAAAAGAAAAAAAGCTAAAAACAAATAAAAAAAAAAAGCAGAAAGGCAAAACTCATATAGGTTCAAATCTCATATCCTACATTTCACCACAGGGAAAAGCACTGATAATGTGTAGATAAAAACTTGAGGGTTTTATCTTTTTACCCAGATAGAGAAAAGGGCTTTAAATGAAAACACGCTCAACAAAGTTTGATGACAAGTTTACTAAAATAAGTCTATCCTACACTGTGTTACTACCATAGAGATTTATGTTTATTTTAAATATTTCTCATGATACTGACAAGGATATGACACATCCACAATGACTCAGACAAGCATGTCTGAACCCACTTCTCATACAGTTGTTTGGTGTGTTAACATCTTCTGATAAGTCTACAAGAAGTTAAATGCAATGCTTTTCAATGATATTTGATCTTATTTTCAATTATCATTTAATATACAAAAATAGAAATTTCAACTTGAGGATGTTGCTAAAAACTGAAATGATTATCAAAATCATTGCTACTTTTTGGGAATCTTAGTAAAATAGACTACCACTGAAAAATGTATTTATGTTTAAATGTAAATCAGAAAAGTACATTTATTACAGTGGCATAGAATAGAATAGAGATGCCTTTTGCTGTCCCACACTGGAGACATTTCTGAGGGATGTACTTCCAGCCTTTAATGCTGTAAATTATGTTGACTTATGGATTGAAGATGATGAAATCCAAAAATTTTGTTTCATAAAAAATTTGACTATGACATAAGACAATTTAGAAAACTTGTTAAATATAGAAACGACATGTTATGGACCGCACAATCATGTGAAATCATCGGAGAGTTGAGTGTAAAAATGTTTGGTGTTTAGATGGTGCACAAGTAACAGTGAGAGCCTCTGGTTAGAAAACATTGTGATAAGTCACAAATGGACTGCAGTCTCAGGATCAGCTGTTTCTTCCTTTGTTTACTATACATTTTGCTTTTCAAGGGGAAACAAAGGTCTTGTAGTTTGGAGAAAGAATGCAGAAGCAAGGTTGCTTGCAGTTCAGTGTGTAGGTTCCATAGTCAGTCAGGGATCCATGTAATCTGCTGGTATTGATCCTCTGTGTTTTACCAAGGCCAAAGTCTGAGCAGCCACGTACCGGTAAATTGCAGAGAAATTCATGTTTCACATGGTTTATGGAGATGATTTCATTTTCCACTAGGACACTGGCCAAAAAACTGAGGAGCAATGAAGTTAGAAAAAAGGAAGATAAGAGACACCAGAACAAACAATGAAGACAAGCTGAAGGCCGCTATTCTGTGTTTCTTGCATAGAGTCACAGGCTGATTGCAGCTGATGGCACCAATACTGGATTTTTAGTTTGAAATTGGAAATGTACATCTTCAGGAGCTTTCAAAATTTCATACATTCTGATAAATTAATAACACACGTCTGAAGTGATACTTTATGAAATTACTACAGTATTTCTACACTTCATATAAATGTATGTACAGTTTCTCAAGTAAGTGATTACTAAAACACACACTACCTATATGGTTCAGTGCTTCATCATCTCAGAGAACATTTGTGTCACTGGCTAATGTTTAACTGATGATTATCTTTTTTTTGTGTTAAGATAAAACCAAATATAACCCAAAGTAAATTCCTTCCCCTTTCCTTACATGCTCTACCTTGAATACAAGGTAAGACTCCATCCATCAGTTTAGGCTGATAAAAACATCTACAACTCTACAAAGCTCAACGAATGAGTTGTGCAACTGACATGACTCATGAAAAACTTTTTTTTTGTCCATTCATTGTATCTGTATTTCAATAGCTTAGTAAATGAATACTTATCGAAAAGCATTTCCCTAAAGCTTCACTTAAGTCCATTGTTTATTTATTCACTCTGACCCTCGCTCACATTAAGTTATCAGGCACCTACTGAGATACAACTTCTCTTGCCTTAGATGGTCAGATCACAGGGGAAATGAAGGAATGTGGTGCAGACACAAAAGCACAAAACACTCCGCAGCTCTTTCTCTGCTCTCACGGCTGCAAAACCTGGATTTTAATGACGAGAACTAAGACTCTGGCATTGTTTACCTTGTTTCCTAAGTGCGGATATCACCTTTTTCAAAGCTGCTGCGTAATCAAGATATGCAACAATTTATCGTGACGGTTATGGGAGTTACATTTTATGGGAGTTACATTTTTAACCAGCTTCAGGAAATGACAGCACTTTCTGTCACTTTTCTGTTATGGGAAACACAAGCCAAGATTCTGGTTTTGAGTTTTTCAGATAATAACGTTTTGACAATTGGACACTCCTTAATGGTTGTCCAAATCCTCTTACGTGGAACAATGATTTCCACTCCCAGCAAATCATTCAATCACCTCCTTTGTCCGCAATTGACACGAAGGACTACAAACCTGGACAATGCAACTCCTATCACGTCGGATATGGTGGCAACTAGCAGGTGGAGGTGATCACTCATGGTAATTTACAGAGACCCCTTACCTCAAAGAAGAAAACTGGAGTCAAACCGCCAGACATAAAAAGCTACCCCAGGGCTTTAACAGAGCCACTCAATCCCCTCACAAGCTTTCAAGATTTCACTTTGCCAAAAAAGTCTGTTTATTTACATATTTAATAAACTCTGTGTATTCTGAAAAGGCTTGTCTAAAAAAATCCAAAGAATGCTTAGTCAATATGCTTAGTGTCCACATCCAGGGCACTTAATTAGGTGACAGCGTGAGATTATCATAATGAGACATTATTTAAAAGGAATGGCCATTACGGGCTGTGAAGGATTTTACTATCTGATTATTGTTACCTTTAGAGCTTCAATGACAACATCCCGAGCCTGCAGCTCTCCTTCCAGGATGCTAAAGAGCATCAGCAACTCCGGCTTGCTCAGGCTCTCCATGTTCACTTTGGTCTGTTGAGACAAAAGACAGAACAAAATGATCTAAACCAGGCATATCTTTAGTTGAGCAAAAATATTAAACAAGTCTAAAACAGGAAACACAGAAATGCCCATGATCCTTTCTCATCAGTTTTCTCATTGTGACTGTACAACAATTTTCCAGGTATGTAGTTTTTTTTTATTTATACTTAGCCCCGTGTTTTCCACTTCCCAGAAATCAAACATCGAGGCAGACATCTAATCTCTTCCACTTATTTATGAGCCTACAGTGGACATGTGGTTATTATCTTCGAATGAAGTAATTTTCCAAAGTAGAGCAGGGAAGATTTTATTTAATAAATGAGGAACAAAACCTTGATATTTTAGGCTTAGTTTAGAGGAAGACTTAAATTAAGCTTTGCCAAATTAAAACACCACAAGCAGAATCTGCTCTATCTGCAACCGGCACTGGTTGCAGACAAATCAGATTCAAACTTTTCCACTTTCATTTACCCATTCAGGTTCAAAAGTCATCGAACTGATGAAGTCACAGAACTTTAAAATATCTTTTTGTTTTGCCAAGAGTTCAAACCCTAATGGGTGCTGTGACAGTTATTTTAGAGTTGGAAATGAGAAGTAGCCCCTTTGTAGAGTCTCTGTGCTTTAATCTCCCAGCTGTGTTGGTTCTGTTGACAAGCCCCGCGGTGTCTACATCTCCAGCATCCAGCCGCACTCTGCCCAAGTAAAAACATGCGGGCCTCGCTTTGAAACGAGATCAAAGCTGTCCATGTTACTACACTAAACATCATTTTCTTATGAGACTCATAGTGTGGGTTAGATCTCCACCCCACTGACTGACTGACTACTTAATAACACACATCCACTGGTGTTTGAATCACAGAAATACCATTTAAGTGGCTGAAGCACCTGAAAAATCTCCCAGTTTGCTTAAAGGCTGTGATCCATGAATGCATTAGGCTTCTGCTTTGAGCAGTCTGTGCTAACCATAACTGAGTTTTATGGTGTCTAATAGGAGATGTTGAGTTTTAACACAAGTTTATGAGAAAAGAAGCCATGATGAACTTAAAGTCAAAATATATTCAAAATGATCTCCTCTTAGCACTGTCCCTTACAAAAGGATTTATACTCTGTGAAGATTTTCACCTGTTGACACATTACCACCAAAAATTCAAGCATATTTTACTTGCATTTATAAGGTAAACCAACAGAAAATAGTACATAAAGGTCAAGCGGAGGGAGAATGACAGAATAAAATTCATGATGTGTTTTTGTTTGTAGCCTAACTAAATCAATACTTTACAGAACCACCTTTTGCTAGATTTAACAGCTGGAGGTTTGGAGTAAGTCAGTCCCAGTTTTCCAAATACGAGCTTTCTACTCCACAATATAATCAAAAAATATAATAAAGCTTGTGTTTGAAACACCACAACAAGCAAAAAGGTCCACAGGTTATGAATACTTTTGCAAGGTGCCTTAACTAACTGTATCCAGCGCATTTTTCTGCAAAGCAGTGAGCAGAAGCTAGAAGAAGAAAAACCACAAGCAGCATCTGCTTGAGAAGTTTTTAGTCCCCCTTTGCAGCAACACTCTGTGGCTAAACCACCAGTGTAAAACGCCAATTAAACTCTAGCATATACATGCCCTCCTTTAGTTTTTGCTTTACAGGCCTGCTTGCTAATTTCATAGGCCACCATAATCACTGTGAGAAGTCTGTGCTGTGCACGTTTTGTGAGAAGTGTCTGGGCTTGCCAAGGCCTGCATGCGCCATCGTGCTTGGCGTCCCTTTTAAACGCATCATGACTGTTTCCCTGAGAGAGGAGCAGTTAACCATGACATATACAAACATGATGGCATAAGAAGCACAAATACTTCTACGTGTCCTCCAAAGCTTCACTTTGGACGACAACAGCCCATCTGCATTACCTGCAAAGCCGTAAATATCTTTATAAAACATGAAGCAGCTTTCACTGTGAAATATATATGTGAAGACCAAGCAGACTCTGGGTTTGAGTGTAGCTGCTGGTGATTGTAAAATATAAGGGCAAAGAAAGAAAATCCTTTCTCCTAATCCAATCAAAGTCCATTAACTATTCCCCTTTTTAGTCTCAGAAGAGGTTATAAGCTCTTAAGCTCAGGCTGAATGGCAGGAAAAACCTTCCTGCCAATACATTAAGCAATCTGGAGTGCACTCATTTTTTTTTTCTTTAAGAATAATCAAGATAGCAAAGTGGTTAACAGTGTTCATTTGTGCACAAAAATATTTCTTATTTTTCAAGAGACTTTTCTGAAAAGAAACAGAAGAAGAAAAAACAGCATCTGCACAAATACCTCAGACCATGCAGCCGTGAGATGGGGGGTTGGGGGGTTCAGCTGAGGGGAAGCAGAGCCGGAGAGGTCTGCTGTGTTTCCTTTTCCCTCACCAACAGATGCAGCATGTCTGGATACTAAATTGGATTTATTAGCCAACCCAATTTTTATACAGGCCACACGCTTGCCTTACTCGGCTTTCTACCTAATTCAACACAGCTTTACTCGTAAAATAAAAAAAGATAAATAAAATATATGTGGCTGCTTCTCAGTTAATTAAGGATTGTTTAACAACTAGAGTCGCTGCAAAGCAAAATCTTTGAGCGCATCCACTGAGATCAACAGGCAATCTGACTGAAAAAAGGGAGAAAAAAATGTTTCAAAGTAAGAAGAAAAACTTCTTAATACTTTTTTTTTGTCAAAGGATTTGGGCAGTAGGCTCGAGTGAATCTTTTCTTCTTTTCTTTCTACTCTCATGTGGAACAACCAGCGCAATCAAAAGTCGAAGGTTTTCTTCACATAGTCAACAGAAACCACTTGTCATTTTCACTTCTTACCTTCATGTGTCTTTCAAGGCCGTTTCTAAACTCCAGCATGAACTTTTCTTCTGTCAGACGATTTGTTTCCCTTGATTTGCGTCCCCCGATCCCGACGCAGCGGAACGCAGGAAGGCCAAGTGACTTCTAGAAGAGCAGCTTAACCAACCAATAGGAAATCAGCGGAGACGAGCTCTGGCCAATGAAAAATGTAGTAATGGGAAAATAGGAGGAGCGGAATAAATTCCGCCTGGTCGAGTTTTGGTCGGATTTCTTTGTTTGGATTTTCTTAGGTTGCAGTACCAGCCTCTTAAAAGGTCTCCCAGAGACTCGCAAATAGCTTTAAAGACTGAAGAAAAGCTTTACTGGGAGCCATAATGTTATAGAGTGGAGACTTTAGGTCCCACATTCCAAATAATCTCCACAACAATGGTCCACAATTGTAAATTAATGGTCGATGTCTGTTGTAGTAAGAGATAACATAACGTCGCCTAGGTCTCATGTCTGTGTTCACTAATGTCAGTAGTTATTTGGTTGTTTTATTTTGCATCCTCAAAACAGTTTTAACCCAAATGTGCTCTCAATCTAATGAGTAAAATGTTTTTAAAGATTATACCAAAATCTGGAGAAGCATAGCATTATATGAAAAAAAAAGTTATAACTCCCTAATAAAAGTTTTCAAAATGAAACTGATCTTTTTAGATGATGCTAAAGAAATATTTTCCCTACTAATGTAATCAACATTGGGTGTGATTCTGGGGCGTATATGCAAAAATAGACAACCAAATGTGCTGAGCAGCACAAAAACCCTTGTTCATTATAGAGGCATCTTTGAAGAAAAATATAAACTCCTATTTTTAAGATTTGAGCCAGGGATGGACTTGGGTGAATGAAGCCCAGGGAAGATTTTCATTTGAGGGCTCATTCCAACTCAGAAAATATCCTTTTCTCTGAAGTTAAATCTTAGATCTGAAAATGACATTAATACCTTATTGAGTGTGTTCCTATCACCCCCCAAAAAACCTATAATTGTTAATTGTTGTTAACTAGCTGTCATTAGCAATACAATACCATAAAATGCATCCCCCCCCCCCCATTTCTTTCCATTCAAGCATTACTGGAATTTTGGTTGTTGCATGTCACCCCAGTTGAAAACATCAGAATAAATAAATTATACTGGCAGAAGCCAATAAGGTTTAAGAGATTATGTTGGAAATGTTTCATAATGTCAACAAAGTGTTAGGAATGAAACAAACTTGTTAAATAAACCTCTGTCTTCTGTCTTAAGGAATCTTAAACAAAGAAATTAGTCCTCATTTCTGTAAAACACATTTTTTCAAAGACATTTCCAATATCTGAGTAGCAACATAAGCAGTTACCAAGGACAAGTTTCTAGGTGTTTTATCTGTAAAAATACACTGTATTGTGTCAAGTGCCTACATTATTCTTTCTGTAATACATAACAACTACCAGTAGAGTGCAATGCTCACATAAGTTAGCTGGTACAATAGCTGACAGTTACTTTGTCAGCACACACATAATAAATATAGTGATAGTGAGGGACAAAAGCTGTATTCATGCACTGCTGTCAAAATGTCTTCCTGGAGCACAAACCCAGTTTTTAAAGCATGGTTTAATAGCACGGTACAATGACGTAAGAGGAAATCTCAGTTGCATTTTAGCTTTGCCGTTTTATTAGGAAATTGTACCCTTACACAGAGAGGCCTCTGTGTTTTTTGATTATTTTGTCCTCCTTTCTCACCCTCTCTTTCATCTTGAGGGTGTACAGAGAGCAAAGTCAGAGGATTGTCCCTCCTGATAGGCTGCTGCTGCTTGCCGCTTCTTCACCACTAATAAGAGTCTCTATTTCAGGCTCCTCAATTAAGCAGCTCTGCTCAGCCTGCTGACTGGCTGCTGTGGAGAATCAGTGTCCTTCCATTCACTGTCCCATGTCCTTGTCTCTCTTTCAGACAGGTTCCACTGTGAACCTGTTAGAACAAGGTTTTCCGTTTAGTTCACTTTGAAATAGTTTGTGGCTTAAATGTGAACCAAGAATGATTTTTCTTCATTTCGGATTTTATAATTGAGATGGGAAGGCCGTGTGGAAAATGGAAATGGCAGGGCTATCTCTAAGAATTGAAAATTGGTTTTGTAAGAAGTGATATGAAAGTGTAATTTGCTTCAATTTTGCAGTTTTGGTGTCCCTCTTTGAGATGTGCTTGAATTCTGCTTCAACAATCATGAAAACACAGGTTTGTCATAAGGCAGATTTTTGCATTGGTGATCTGTTTACTTGAACCTTGTAGTATGTGGAATTAGCTTTTGAATAGGCAGACTGTAACAGCTGAATAAGTAGTTTTATAGCATGGTTACTATGAGCAAAGCAGATTGATAGCTTATTATGCCCACAACTTTCTGTCTGCCTTGTTTACATGCAAGGTAAAGTTTCTAACATTTCTCACTTTCATAATTTAAAAAACGTTATATGTTCTATTATCAAAAACTGCAGGCAAAGGTAGCACAAATATCAATATATCAATATACAAACACTCAAATGTAGTTGTTTTGTTATTTCTGTCTTATTTAACAACCATTAAGCTAAGCACATTGAAACATTTAGGACAACAAAGAAAAAACCTAGAAGGAGTTTGTAAGGGGGAAACATTTTTCACAGCAATTCATAAGACCCACATAAACTCCTACAGTTCAATAAATCCTCCTGGGAATAAAAACCTATAGACTGTTTGTTACTATGGTTTGTCTTAAGGTTTTCTATTGCTTTTGTTCACTCAAAACTTCTCCCAGCTCTTTTTCATCTCTTTTAACATTATCTCTGACTGTGAAGTCCATAGCTTTTCTTTTTCACAAAGCTGTCCTGGGTTTCAGTGAGTTTCTGAATCCAGTTCAAAAGAGAATATCAGAACATTGCCACACCAAGCTCAGCACGTCAGGGAATTCTATAAAAGCATATTTAAGGTTGGAAAAAAAAAAACACGGCTTAAATCATAAAGAAAATCTTTCCTGTGGGATATCATTTCATCAGCTGTGATAGTTCCGGGTTCCATCATGAGCACACATAAAAGAAAGGTTCTCCCAGACCTGCAACAATCACAGTTAACCCCAAACATCTGGGACCCTAATCTAAATAATGAATGAGTCAACTACAAAACTTCAATCTGTCTTACTTGTGCAGAATTATTCTCTGCTTAAGTGGTGTGCCAAATGAATATTTCATCTCTATTTCACACCTGGCACTCCATCACCAGAGCCAGACAGAGTGTGGATGTGACACACCTTCATGGCACAGACATGATCAGAGAGAAGAATGGAAAGAGGGAGCTGTAAATATAGCATCAGAGTCCTGGCAGGAGCCGGCGACAATCTCGAACCTAATCTGAGGCAGTTATCAGCATCTGTTGCCTGGCACCCAGTTCAGTGGAGGTTTTAGTTATTCATCTATTGCTCCATATCTGTCAGGTTTTTTGCATCCGATTCCCCGTGCAGAAGATGTATTCAAAGGTGTGGGTGGATGTAGCCTCTCAAAACCCCCTAAGTGAGTCAGTCAGTCAGTCACTGTTACACTTGTCTTCTTTGCTCAGCAGACCTGATTGCATGAGGAGATTAAAGGTTTGAACATTGATTAGTTTTGCCAATGTGTGGAAAATAGTATATGTAAATTACATGAGTCTGACCTTGAAGTAGTCTTGATTAATCATTTTCATCTGACCAGTGGGTGTCTGTGTCCTGAAGCATGAGACATTTGTCTAGTTTCACCTACAAAGGTTTTTGTTTTGTTTTTTGTTTTTTTATCATGTAGGAGCTGGTGAAGGGAATGTTTATTGTCCCAATATTAAAATAATACAGCTTTTCAAGAACACTGTCTCTGATCCAGCTCTTGGTGAGAGAAAAATAAACTAAATCAATCACAGTTTATGTTTTGTTTTATAAATAATAAAAACTGACATTACAAAATGCTTTATTTGATCTGTTTAACATTGTGATGGTAACTTTATTAGGTACATCTATCTCTGAATACACACAACACTGAACCTCAAAGTAGATTGGATACAGCAGCAGAAGATGAGTCTCATATTTCCACATTGTAGATGTGTAGTAAAAAAAATATACAGTTGTTTCAGTGTATTAAAAATATATATATATATATTTGTAGCATCTTGTTGAATCTATGACATGGAAGAAAGAAACAGTTAAAAGGCAAAACACAGGTTGTATCGGGTACTATTAATGTGTATCTAATAATATGGCCAGTGAGTCTATACTGTAGTCCGAAGGAAAAAATCTTTAAAATGAATGAAAAGGGTTCAAAATATTAGAGATAATGTTTATGGAAGTATAGGAAACGAAGTAATTATTAGAACAAACCTGAAATCTAGAAAAAATCGAATGTGTAAATCTTTGTACTCATTTAGCCTCAATTCACTGAGCAACAAAATTAAATAATGAAAACAATATTCTTTATTTGTCAGATTTCCAAGATAATTTGTGGCAGCTGACAGATCAGTCTTCAAATCACTCAAAACACAAAGATTTGTTTTCTATTTTCTCCCCAATAAAGTGAAAAGTCAGTTGATATGAGACAAAGACTCTGTCCTGGGAATGTTGTGTCAATTTGTGATCTGTTTTGTTTTAATGGAACAAGTGTCCTACATTTTTAATGTCCAGCTGTGCATGTATTATAAAAATAATTAACACATTCATTCTCCCAGGGTCTTTTATCAGTAGAAGATTTTGGAATTTGTTTCTATATCACAGAAAATAGTTTCAGTTTTCATATAATCAGGCTTTCGGATCTTTGCCATCCTTGGTATAGGCTGAGTTTTTTAATATCTAAAATTCAATTCCCATCTCTGGTCATTTTTTTTAGAATGGTAGAAGAAAACATCTTGTTTTTAAATTGACTATGTTTCATTGTTACAACACCACCCTAAAGGTGTTAGCACTTCAGTTGTTTCAGCTGAAAGTCGTCTTGTTGGTGCCATGTTTCCTGTCAATAAACTAGATGTTGCAGCTCAGTGACCCCTGTAAGCAACGTGTTATCATTTGCATATTTCAAGTTGTGCGCTTGTTTGAGAAGTGATGATTGCAAGATCATTCTGTACCCCTTTATCACAGTTGGCTAATTTCATATTATTTCTTAAGTTGAACTTTTTCGCCCCTGATATAATTGTGTGGGAGCAGAATAGTCTCATTTTTAAAGGAAAACATTTTGCATCATATCTTGAGTATTTCCCATACAGTTATGATTTCATGTCTTTGTCAGGGATTTTTCTTTCTTCTTGTGAATGAGATGACAAAAAAAAATCCTCCCACAAATCACAGGCTCACCTGAGAAGAAGAGGGAATAACAAGTCGATCATGCAAGGTGTGATTTACAAGCAACTTGAGTCATTTGAACCAGACAAAACCAGACTCTTTTCTATCCAGGCAAGTCAGTGTTATTAATTTTGATGTCCACAATGTGTGTATTTTTTTTAAATCAAGACTTAAAAGTAACAAACTAAATAATTACAAGGCATGAATCATTTTCCAATCTGAGATGAATACACCTTAGCTTGTCGCTAAAGGTTTATTTATGCTTTTATAAGCTAAATAAAACATTCCTCTGTTTTATGACTATTCCTCCAACCAAGCAACTCATAAACATGGAAATGTGATCTATTACCAAATATAAAACATTTCCGCTGAAAATAGATGCACTCAACCAAAAACAGAAAACGTTTACGATATTTCTTCAGCTGAAAATATCATGCCAGCTATATCACTTATTTCAACACCATAAATATAAAGCATAAATAGAGCAAGTTACTGTAGCAGTCCGCAAATGTGTTTCATTCCAAATATCAACTGATACTCAATAACTATATTTAAATCAACATAAGCCTTGTGCATATCTGTGCTGGAAGATGCTGAGTGTTTACGCAGGCAGCCATCCAGGCCAAACGCACCAGATAGCAAAATTATGAATGGTAATTTAATCACATAATGGCTTTTACGCTCTCCAAAAGTCTAATTTCTTGTGTCTGCTCCTCTCTAACAAGGATGCTGGATGAATTTTAATGAAGGGGGCTTCAGTGCAATTGTTTTATTCCAGTTAAGACAACTGTGTTTATGACTGATGGAAAATTATATTCAAAACAGATTCAATATAATAATTCAAAGGGGAAATAGCATGGATTTGCACAACCTTAATGAACACTGTTAAGCGACAGAATTCGATTATCTGCTTAGTGTTTATAATAGGAAAATTATTGGATATCAGTAGTGGTCCTTTAAGCCATTCTGCACCCACAGATCATTGAAGTTTATCTGCTGAACCTAACAAGATAGTCAAAAAAGATGTAGTGATATTTATTGAAGAAAAAAGTTGGTATGGAAGCTTTGACAGTGGCTATATCACAACAAACTTGGAAAATATTGCTTTTACACACTTTAGTGGATAAAAATAAAGACAAATCCAACATCACATTTCTTTTTTTCAGTCATTTGCTCAATCCTGCACAGACTCATGTGTAAACCAAAGATAATTTGTTGTTGTACAGACTGGAAGGTTTAGCAGTCCTTAAAAACAGCCTTCACACCTGAAGCTTATCTGAAATTATTAGTTGAAGCTAACTCACATGTTGCTGTGCTGTGAAACAAGCCGCAGAACCTTGAAATTAAATCCATAGATGTGCTGAAAACATGCAAACTCAGGCAGAAAGCCCTCAGCCCACCTTCTTGCTGTGAGGCACTGAGCAGTTGTTTATTGAATGCATCAAACCTCTTGACATGTTTGAACAATTATAAACCCAAATGAAAACAACTCTCACATTCAAAGATTGTATTAGTAGATTCATATAACTGGAAAACACAACATGTGCATTGAATGTAGGTTGAGCACTGAATGTTTAGGACGTTGTTAATGTCTTTGTCACAGTCATAAGCTTCATTGATGGACTATGAATGATAGAAAGCCAGTGCCCGGCATTAAATTTAAACATGTTACATGCTCCTCCACTAAACTGACCTTCATGTGCTTTCCTTCAGCCTCCTTGTAGAACTCAGTAATTGACAATTTGCTAAGCTCAGCCCCCTTAATCACTGCTGTTCTGGCTGTCAGTCTTCTATTCTTGCAAAAGCAGATATGCAATTTACAGCAGCAACAGGGGGATGATTTAAATTCTTTGTAATTCTGTTTAGTGGAGCACAATTGGATGTGTAAAATTGCCATTGCACGCTAAGAAAACCCTGCAAAGGTTAGGAGCTTTTAGTGAATAGTTAAATTAGATTAAAGTGAAAAATTATTTTGAAAATCAAAATGGAAAGGAATTTGCTGCTAAAAGTAAACAAGTGCAAGAAAACTGCCCTTCAGCTTGTCCAGTGTTCTCCTTTGACAATAGAGGCTTCTATGCAGACCTTATATAGCCAACATTTTTTTTTTTATTCCCAAAACTATGATTACAAGGAAAATTACACTTTTGACTGTGCGGTTGAATAATAAGTCATTTGTTAAATATTTCTACAAAAGAACCACAGTGGGTTCTCCCAGTCCAGTTGTTTGTCCAGGTGAACAACTATGTATGTTTATATCTTTGCCACCTCCTCTTCAACAAAACTGATTTATATTTGCTCCCTCCCACTTGTTAACAATGGCAATTTAATGTAACTCAAGAATCTGAGCAAATCACCTAAGGAGATCCCTTGGTTTTTCCAAATACAGTTTTACATGCTATAGAACAAAAACATTGGATTCAATCTGATTAAGTTTATTTGAGTAGCACAGCCTTACAATCATTGTTGTCTTACAAAAATAAATTCATTAATTTCATTCCCTTCTGGGTACTCCACATGAGATTTCACCCATACTATACATTTTTGCCAACTCATTGCACTAGACTTACAAGTCAAAGTAAGCTTGTAATGGACAGATGTCCATTCGACATCACCCTAAAACATTGTTGTTGTTTTTTGGAGGTTGGAATATAATGGTGTGGGGCTGTTTTTCAACATATGGTACTGGCAGATTTCTTGTAACCGAAGGAAGGATGAATTGAGAAATGTCAAATTTATAGCAAGAATCTAAAGATGAATTGAAAGGAGATTTTTCTTTGAGACAATGATGCCAAACGTACAGCCATGGGAATTTTCTATTGTTTCCAGAGGAAAAAAAAAATAAAGCTGCTAAAATGACCCATGCCAATTTCTTGATTGGAATCTAACTGAGAAGTTATTGAAAAATCTAATCATCGGAGTGAACAGAAGACTTCCCCAGGACCTTCAAGATTTGAAGACAGTTGCCTAAATAATTAATAAATTCTGTATGGCAAGTACTCATTCCGTCTGTCATCCACCACACACGACCCGTTTCTTTGTATGTGCAGAAACATTGGTTATCACTGATGTCAGTGGTGAATTTTTAATGTTGGTAGCCCCAACAAAAATATTTTTAACTAAGGAAAAACATTGACATTCCATCACTAATTTCCCTGCTATTTACAACATGTGATATTTGAGAGACAGCAGAACATACATCAGTAGAGACGCACAGCTTATAAGAGGAACAATATCATAGAAAGTTATTTATGCGCAGTGTGAGACTTCATAACGTAAAAAGGCTGACACTGAATCCTAACGGCAGAAAGTAGCTGAGATCATGCTGTGTCAAACTACAAAGCCAAACAAACAGTGTGGGAGCACATTGATGAGTTCACATGAAAGCCTGTAGTATTGATTGTGCTTCAGTAGTGGTCTGTCATAGACAAAAGACAGATGCCCAGCTTTCATTATCCAAAACACAAACAGAATAACATATGAATCCAAACTATTGTGAAGTGATGCAGTGTGCTATAACGGGAGAAATAAAATGGTTCCACTGTTGGCTAACGTCATTGCGCTGTTTGTTGTGCAGCTAGCTACTTGTTAAAGCCAGGCACTTACAGAGATCATTTTGAACCTCTCAGGCTTTAAATAGCAAAGCAAATAAATTAACATAAACACACACACACACACACACACATTTACACACAACAAATTAATTACTGTGTGAAATTCATAACAGCACACATAAACACATTTAAATGAATTCAAGTGAATAGGAAAGTAGCATAGACAAAGTTTTACCTGGCTTTAAAACTTTTTTTAATTCATTTTTGAACTCTAAATGGACCCACAGAGTGCATGTGTATGAAATAGAAAGCAAGCAATTACACATTAAAGCTGTGATGTTAATGCACTCCAAAGAATGCTCTGTCAATGTTATTTGTTGATGGCAACACTCAGAGGTTTTCGGTTGATTATGGTGATCATAGATATTTTAAATCATTTTAAGTACAGAATATCCCATGTAATAATAACAAAAGCATGTATGTCCTTAAAGCAAAAATAAATCTATGTATCTGAACTTCAAAGTCTCCTGAATGCCAACATTCAAAAGAAGCAAACAAGAATTTTCCTGTCTGAAAATAGAGGAGAAAATGTGTGGCATTGTGAACAGACCTTGTGCAGAAGGTGAAACTGAAATATTTCTTACACAGTTTTGTCATCTGTGGTTACACTGAGCATTCCAAGACAAACTGAACAGAAGATGAGGCATTTCTCAAATCGTGCTTCAATGCTGTTCAGAGAAACCACAGAACCACATTTTTATCAAGCGAGCTTTAAATACTGCCAATACCCATTCATGCATCAAAAACAAGTTATTGCACCTTTTGGGTGTTTTTTTTTTCTTGTGTAATAATTCAAACTGCCCAAGCAGATGTACCTCCAGGCCACCTCACCAGGCACTCACAAACAGGCTCTTTACAAATATGTTTTGCATAACTTTGTGAAAATACAAAGACATAAAAGCACATTGTTTTGTTTATATATAAAGATAATCATCTGACACAGAGCAGTATGCAGAGGCACAATGACAGCACATCAGATATTATGTCATAGAGGTAATGTTAACATTAAGCCATGTTGTTTAAGCAATTTGATGCGGCATGCGAAATCAGCTGTTAAAAACGTAAGACTCTTCATTTCAAAAGGACAACTATTTTAAAAAAGGTACTGTGATTTCTTTTGATTATTTCTGAATATATTTTAAGTCAGGCTGCAGTAATAATTCCTGGAAGTTATCAAAAAACAATCAAAAAGACTGAGAAGTTATACAGAAAAAACACACACAAGCTCTAACCTTTTCATCAGAAGACAACCTTCATGATGACTGGAATGCCAGAAAGTTGAGTGGAAAGCCAATGAAGAGGCGGAAAAACAAAAGAATGCTAAATCAAAGTAACTGGACACACAAGGTAGAACATGAACTCTGTCTCTGTGGCCAGTCAGTCATGGGTCAGTGGCAGTGTCACTCACAAAGAGATTTGAGGTTTGCTATGTTTTGATGACATTTAGGTGATATTTTCACAGACAAAGTTAATTTCACCTTTAAAGCTGCCTACGTTCTCTGAACCTGATGGACTCTGAGAACATTGTCTCTCCATTCCAACTGAGAGATTAAGTTTAAGTGTCTTGAAGTTTCTGTAGATTTGCAATCTCAAAAACAAAACCCTAAAACCTTCTGTGGCTCATCTTAGTTTTAAAGTGGTGGTACATGTTTGGTGAAGGGGACATTAATTCAATGTAGCTATTTCAGTTAGCTCTCTTCAAATCATGATTCCTCATCCCTGGAAAACAAAAATGATGCCATTAGACCAGTGAGACCATGAAAATTTGCTTCCACAAAATATGTTTTGATCTCTTGGCTTCTACAAGATGAAGAAAAAACATCTGATGCTGATAGGTTTTATCTTAGATGTAATAATTAATCTCACATCTCAAATATAATTCAAATATTTATGTGCTGCTTAGAGAAGAATTCTTTTTCCAGATACATTTTACCTTTCCCATCACAGAGCACCCTTACACAGGCTTAATGGTTCCATTATTCCTGGCTATTAATATACTTTATTTCATAAAACACTGTCACTAACCTTATTCTGGAGCTTTAATTTCCAATTAAATTAGATTTGTGTGAAATACGATTAAGTACAAAAAAATTTCAATGACTGGATTCATTGTTGGCTGAGTCCAATTTTCTCCCAGGCTTGCAACGCGTTTGATATGAGAAAAATGTGTTATCTCAATGCTTACAGACATTTTGTATTTCCTTCACGGCCCCGTGCTATTATAGGACACTCATATGTGTTTGAAACAAATCTGCTCGGAAAACTTTTCTTGACTTTTTGAACATTTTGCAGCATCAGTTGTGATGGATTTTCCAAACAAAGTTTTATGAAATTGCCAGAAAAATCCATTGAACAGAAAAACAGTGGTCTGTTCCTTAGATTAAAAAAGGCCATTGCACCAAAACACCCAATGCCAAGCAGACATATAAAAAACAATCCACTTGAACTGGTCTGATTGTGCTGTTGAACCACTCTGTCTGGTCAGCGATAATCACAAAACATGTGCTAAACGCTGCACCATATGTGTAGTCACAGCCTGCCATTTCACATCACAGCCAGAATTACCTGTCTCACCTGAAAAGTCAGATGGTGTTTATTTGAGTTCTGCTTCAGATCACATTGATTGTGTTCAAAGCACACGCTTTGCTAAGTTTAATATTTTTTCTTTGCTAGAATCATTTATTCTCTTCAAAAGCTAAAATAAAACAGACATACGTTATTTTTGGATTATTATAGGCTTTGTTAAATGTCATGGACCAGGTTGTAATGAAGACTCAGATAAGCAAAACTGTTTAATTTGTACTGTTACAAATTAAACAGTAAGTGCCTTTTTCAGCATTCCTATGTTGTCATAGCAGAAAAAAGAAATGGAAAGTTTCTGGTTACAAATACACATCCTGGAGGGAATTCCTCAGGAGAAACGACAGACTTACCTTTATGGACGGCAAGAAGATCTTCAAACCTTAGATACTTGTCCCATTACCATTTGAACTATGGATTCAACCCGTACAAATGACACGCATTTCACAAAAGGTTAAATGCTGTGAGAGCTCCGATGGAGTAAGCTGCATATTGTCCAAAAGCAACAAAAACAATCTATTATCGTCCTGCTGCTTTCTGTTGCCTTCATTGTGTTTTTTGCAGGTAGTAACATCCAGCTGTTGATCTTGTGACTCGTGTGTTGCAAACAAAAAGTGTCTCCATTGAAGTTCTGCGAAATACATACTTCAATATGGATGAAAACCATCTCATCCCATCACAAAAACTTTTTATCAAAAAACATGAGGGTTTTATTTTTTTATGTTTTTTATTTGGCATGTTTACATTCAACAAATTTATTTTCATAGTTTCAAGTTGTGGAATTTTATGGTTAATGGAAACGCAACTAGTGTCTGATTTCTTAAAATTCTCTGTATTGTGTTCTCACATTGAAACTTCAGGAGGTAACTGTTACATGTCTGGCAAACTGTTTGTGTTTTTCTTCCCCTCCCTTTTTGCTTTCTATTTCTCCACAGGTCCAGTGAGAAATCTGGAGCTAATTTGCCCTGATTGATGCATGGGTTTGAGAGGAACCAATCAGGACTCAAGAAAGCCCTGCATAAGATGCTCGCCTGTAGAGCTGAGGCCTTCTCTCCCTGGCTCGCTAATTGACACATTGCTGCTTCGCTCTGTCTTTGTGTAAACGTTTGTGGTGGGAGTTAGAGGACTAGGTAAGTTTGGGGTACCCTGTACATTCCCAGTGGTTCTACTGCCATCTGCAGAAATGCACCGCTCCTAGTCAGACAGCCAGAGTCAAGAGGAGTGTCTTAGCAGTGTCAGTCTTGCCAGTGTACATAGTGCTTACATCCCTTCTACCTCACAGCAGGCACCATCATTCAAATCCAAGATTACTTGTTTGTTGCAGTTGTACTAATGGCAGAGAAACAGCCTAACGCTACAGGAAAACCACCAACCTTTCATGATCATGGCAGGCTCCTGTGGAGAAGGAGCCTGTGGAGAAGGATAATTTGTGGAGGAGAGAGAGGGAGAGGGATCTGAAAGGAGTGCTTGTTCAAATCTTCAGACTAAGTCCAAGATTATCACAGAACTTCCTACTGCCACTTTAAATAGCCATCTGTTTTATGAAGTGCACTAGTTCCTCCTGCAGCAAACCACCCATCCAACATAATGCATCCATGCCTGTACTTTACAGTTGGGGTGACATTTTTAGGCTTTAAGTTTTTTCCTCCATGTATAATGATACATCTAACACCAATAAAACGTTCATCTGTGAAATACAGAACCGAGTTCTTTTCTGAATGGTGTCATGTTTGGGCATCCACATGCTGTTTATGTTTACATAAACCGTAGCTGTTTTAAAATATGATTATGGCCCATTCCTTCATCTGAAAATTTTACCTGTAACTTGTAAAAGTCTGCATTTCTTTTCCTAATACCCTGAATGAGAAACAGGTGGGTTTTTGAGAACAGGCTAGAATGTATTTTAAATTAATCCGTGTAAAACGGTGTGTTGTGTTCAGTCAGGTTTGCTTGCCTGTGACCCTGCTGTGTATTAAATATTATTGTTTCACGTGTAGTTTGTCTTCAAAATCTGCCATAAAATATATGCTTTAATTACAAGGAATTAATTAAAATTCTGAATGAACAAAGTTGAATGAACCGTACATTAAAGGAGACATTAAGCAGCAAAACCTCAGTCATTATGACAAATGAATTTGTTGTTGATTAAAGAAGTTGCAAATGAAGCAGTTGAAGTTATGCTTTCTCTTGAACCTTCTTTGTGCTGCACATTAACAACTGACTTGCTTCTCTGCTTTAAAACCTTGAAAATATTCAGTTTTCTCAAAGGACTTCATGCTGTAATTGAAATGTAGAGAACAAAAGTTTTGCTTCACAAAGCCATAGAAAACACATGGGATGGTGACAAAGAAATAACCCTGAATGTTTTTGATATACTAATCAAACTTCATCATCTAAAACATCCTAGTGGACAGAAAATTAATTAATTTTAATTGCAGATGTGCAGTGATAGAAAGCTATTTCATATTATCATGGACAAAAAAAAACAACAACAAAAAAAAAAACAAAAGAACCATCAAATTTATAAAATTTGCCTGCCATCCACTTGACAAACAGTAACAGGACATACAAATGTAAGAACATATAAATTTATGCCAAATTGTATTTTTTATCATGGACAGATGGATGCTGCTGATTGATCAGTTTAATTCCTGCAAGTTCTTCAGCCTCCATTTATACAATGTATTTATACAAAGTGAAGTTTTGCAGTATCTTGTTCTAAAGTGAATGTTTTTCTTTTCCTATAAATGATGTTTCAAAGACTGTGTTTTAATGATTTAGGACTATAAATTATCTTTGAGAGAGAAAAAATCCAACTCCATGTCACCACAGTGCCTCACATTTTGACTTGGTGCTCCAGATAATAAATCATTTTAAGAAAGTTCATGTAATCTAATCTAATATCTATGTTATTATGTTCCTTAAAAAAGGATCTGGAAACAGATTTCTGTACATATCGTAATTTGTGATGCCAAATAAAGTTTCTTTTAAACCCACTATGACTTGACGTAAATAAGATTTAATTTCCCAAGACTAAAAAGCCTTCTGAGTCTACATGAGTGAATTATGAACGCACCTGAATTATTTGCATCTGCAATGATTTATCAAACAATTGTCAGCTTTCGTGTTCACATATCTGCTAATGTGGTTTGTTTTGAATGATTAAATGTCAGTTGCGTTCAAAGGCTTGTCTGTTCTCTTTTCATGTGCTAGATTTTTTTTTTCCAGAAGTTTGACATTGTTTAATATTATTAAACATTGAAGGAAATATTAAAAATATCCTTGGAAAAATGTCTTTAAAATGTTGGGAACATTTTAAAACAGGTAATTTGCAATATCTAAAATTAACAATACAACTTTGACAGCTTTGGAAAATCTTTCTGTTTTTGCTAAGTTCTCAGTAAACCAGAATAAAATGAGGAGATAAGCAACAAAGTAAGACAAAAACATAAAAAAAAAAGTCCCGGGTATTAATTCATGAAGATAAACATGGTAATTATGTAAGCTGTTTGTTTTCTCCTGGTGTCCCATATCATTGAGGTGGCTCAGTAGCTCCAGCCTTCATGTCAAGATCCATCGTTTCAGTCAGAGTCAATCTGACAAATTAGATAAAAACTGGTGTCTTCTCTGGATATATTATCCAAATCTATAACTCGGTGATGGGCACTAGCTGGGAAAATACCTCAACCTATTTAAATGTTAGTAGAACTGTATCAAGTAACATTTTATATGAGCACAAGCTTATCAATAATTCATTTTGTATGAATATTCTGCACCTTCTCTTTTTGTCTTCTTTTCAAATCATTTTCTCAAATGAGGTGAGGTTCTATTTTATTATCTTTGTTGTTTAAAAAAATGATGTTTCAAAGACTTTGTTTTAATGATTTAGGATTGAGGGGGGGAAAAACACATTTAAAAGAACTACTTTACCTTATCATTTCCCTCCATTAAGAGTGTTTCAGTTTTCAAAATATAATGCACTATTGAATGTTTGGAAACCTTTCTGTCGCAAAAGCTGTAAAAAAATATCTATAGCACACAGAAAAGTATGGCATTTTGAGGTGAAGTGCTTAAAAATATCACAACATAAAAGAATTGTTCTGTTGCAGACGATGATGGCAATATGAAAATTTCACGCTTCATTGTTTCAGCGTGCTTTTGGCTGCATCCGCTAATTGTCTTTGTCTTTGTGTCAATGGAAAGGAGGGCAGGCAGAGATGTAAGAATAAATGTTGGGGAAGTGTGAATTTGTGAGTCATGACTGCTGCTTTAATGAAATGGTGTCAGAGTGGGTTTATGCATCAACCAACAAACACTTCTTCTTCCATGAAAGAAAAAAAAAATCGTTGCACTGCAGAGAAGACTCAGATTTAAAGGGGGGGAAATATACCTAACATTTTTCAACAACTTAGTGAGATGATTTCATGTATAGAAATAAAAAACAAGAAGTTAGCAAAAGGAGAACCTAAACGAAGACTTATTTGGTTCATATTTTATTAAAATGTTCCAAAACTTTGTCCAAACATCGGAACGTACTGAAGTCCATCAATACCCTGCCTGTCTGCACTCTGAGGGCACACAGCCTCGCTTTCTCTCCCCCTTTATTTCTCCCACGTCTGCTGGCCACACACAAGGCCCTCCATTCAAAGACCCTCCTCATCCAGCCACAGTGGTTCCCTGAGGTGCCTCTGTGTACACTGACATGCCTGGGATTGAAGTGTGAGATTGAAGGAGGCTCATTGCATCTTCCTCGCTGCTGACTGGGCTCTACAGGGTTTCCTTTGATTCCTACTCCCCACTTGGTTCAAAGACTCACGATGAAGGCCTGTTTTAGAAATTATATGAGGAATTGAATATTAAATTCTGGTTAAAGCTTATGCTTTTCTCTTATAAAGAGAAAGAAGTTAAAAACTACATTTGGACCCCTGCCGTGCTTCAGCAACTGCTTAAAAGAAACTTTAGAATGTCAGATATTTTCAACCAGACCTCTCATCGGTATAGAAAATGACCACTAAGCGCTGCATTGCCTTGGGGTCACACAGCACTGCGAAGAGGAGAAAGATTTTGAAATTGTCTTCAGATCTGGGGTTGATGTTTCACAGCTGGTACAGCTTAATTTGAACTTCTTTCTGTTACAGAGCCATGCAAAGGTAATTATATGCCTTGAACTTCTTCCACATTTTATTATGTTGACCCTAAAACTGAGTCTATTTTATTTGGATTGTACTGTATGTACTAAACTAACACAAGTTAGTGCAATAATGTGAAACTAAAATGAAAACATAGTTTTATTTGTAGTTTTTTTTGTAGTTTTTTTTTTTTTAACAAATAAAAACCTCAAAAAATGTGGCAAAGTATCCAGATTTAGGTCGGAATTTGAATGTGAAATTCACTCATCATACTCTAACCAGCTTTTCCTTCCCTGCCTCCCCACAGCATAATACTGCCACATAATGCTGGTTGATGCTGGAATTTTTAAGGTGGTATGTAGTGTTCATTTTCCACCAGGAAAAGCATTTGTTCCATGTTTTTCCTTTTGGTTGAACAGAACATAAATTTGCTGTGTCCCCTACATGTCTTGTATCAAACTGCAAAGGATTTTTATGGTTGCCTCTTAGTATTGACTTTAGTCTTGCAATTCTTCTATATGCAGGGGATATATGAATGCATGACTAATGGTTGCCCTGTCAACAGATCATTTTGATAAATCCTACCTATGTATTTCTTTTACAACTGTTGTCTCAACTGCATTTCTTTTTTATAATATTGTAACAGTTTTGCTGTTTACATAAAAAATCTGCATTTAGAGTTAAGCGCTTTGAATTGTTTTGTTGCTGAAAATGTGCTGTATAAATAAAATGACCTTACTTACCTTACCTTACCTTACCTTACCTTACCTTACCTTACCTTAACTCTTTTTTAAGTCAATAATAACTGGTGATTTGTATTAGCAGCTGTAAAACAAATAAGGAACAAGAAATCTTTCAGCATTGTCTAAGCACATTTTAAGTGACACATGCATGAATCTGGTATAATTAGAAGTAAGCCTAGCAGAAAACTCATGCCATGGCCAATGCAATGTGCACAAACAGGAACAGCTGACCTAGCAAGGTTGTGATCTGCAGAGAATTAGTCTGGCTGTTACTGGGATTGTGTTAAAATATGATGCCATGAAACAGGATTACTAATTATAAACAACCCAACAAGCACTGGTAGCAAATAAACGCTGTTGTAATTCACATCCAATTGAAAACTTAGTAAGTTAGATTAACTTAGTACTTAAAAAAACCTATTTGCAAGCAACAAACGTATGTAAATATAAATGAATACTTAAATCTAAATATATACCAGTAATAAATGTATTACTGCTATCGATGACTTGTTGTCCCCATGATTCTCCTCTATGCTCCAGCTCTTTCCCAGCAAGTCTGTTTATTTTCTTGCCATGCACTTACACATGAGCTCATCGTCTGGCCTTGTTTATTCCAGTTCCTTAATAAAACTAATAAACATCTGCCTGGCACAGCCTCATCACATTTTGCAGGGAAGTTGTTACAATGGGCTTGTCATACTGACATCACAGTGATTCACTCAGGCATGAATCACTAATTAAAAGTTCTTTGAATGTCTAAAATGAGTTACATTAACTCCATAGGACATTTTAGTTGTGCTATAAATTGTGGCATACAAGTGTTTGTGAAAGAAAAAATTGTTTATTAACATAAGAAACAAAGAATAAACTAACTTAACCGACGGACCCACCGGTGGGTCCAGCTGCCGGGACCTCGGCTCGCTCTGTAAACAAAGGCTCCACGTGCCTTTAAATTTTTTTTTATTTTTTATTATCCGCTAAAAGAGGCTTTGCTCTTTCAAAAACTATTCCGCATAAAGGTTTTGCCCAAAATGTTAAGTTTAAATTTATTTATACCCCCTGAGGGTATAAGAGGTTAAAGGTGGAAATTTCCCCCCCCTAAATCTTTCAATGTGAGATTGTTTTATTACTGTAAAACATTACTTTTCATAAAGTTTTTTTTACAGACTTTTATCAGGAACATCAATAATTTTAGAGTACTAATAAGCCCTTATATTTACTGTTATACAAATTTGTGTGTCTACAGCATGTGCAAAAAAAAGTAAACAGAGCAGTGTGCTATTCTTCAACATGTTGCTTTGTGTGTGACATTTAGAAAAGGTGCTTACATGATTCTTCCTGGAGAGAAGAGAGACACTGGGAACAAAATTAGCCTCACTTGAAAATACTGTTTAAATTATTGGCCATTAAAAATTATATGTGTGTGGGTAGCTGTGTGCGCTTGTGTGTGTGTGCAACTTTTTCTTTCATCTAAAAATCATTTGCAAAGCTATTTCCTTTATAAAAGATAACTAGAAATACTATAGATATTCCTATTTATTTAGTTTCAATTTAACAACCAAAAAAAACTGATTCATATAGTTGATGAGATAACTACATTTTTAAAGTTAAATTCCTTTAAAAATGCAGTTTTAGTTCATTGTAAGTTGAGGATTTTTCGCTTCTTTTTCTCTGTGCATTTCCTTCTGATGCTCCAGATTTAATTTGATATCATGTCGGACTGAACAGTTTCAACAACTAGTTCAACAACTAGAATGAAGGGAATCACAATGTATAAACTCCTCTGTAAGTTTGCACACAAACATCAATGAAAATTATATCTTATTGGGAATGATGCTGTGAAAAAGTGTTTGCCCTCTCAAAGCTTTTTGCTAATTTGTCACACTGACAGATTTCAGATCATTTATAAAGATGTGGATTTTAATTCCAGACAAAAACAGCTTGAGTAAACACAAAAATATGTTTTTAAATGACAATTTAATTTATTAGGTCCAACCGGGCCCTATGGGGAAAATATAATCATAGAAAATGCTGTTATCCACATTTGTTGCTTCAGTTTCACCAGCTAAAATCCCACCATAGCATTTATATCCCATGGATACTTATGCCATGGTGGGGTTTCTGGAGTTTATTTATATTCACCTTTTCTCTCTCGCACCAAATGTGATACTCGTGGGACATTTCAATTTGCATCTGGAAAATAATAACCTTCCCCTCACCAGAGACTTCCTATCATGTCTGGAAACCTTTGGATTTGGTCAATTCACTGACTTTCCCACATACATTGAAGGTCACACCCAGGATTTAATTTATTCCTCTGGTTTCGCCTCCTCCAACTGTTCGGCTGATGATCTTCAGATAATTGATCATTTCCTCATCTCCTTCAGAATTATTATCAATATTTTCTATTCTCAGGTTGCCTTTACCCTGCACTTTTTTAACAAACTCCTATATTAATAAAATACAGGTTTTTAATAAGAAAGTTCACAAGATTCAATAATTTTACTTTCCTAAAATGTCACCTTGCTTTCCTTTGAGATCTTCCCTCTTTGTCAGCCATTTTCCAGTGTTCAACTTCCAAGCATCTCTAATATCGCTGATTGCATATTTTCCATACCAACCTGTCATCACCCGATGCTTCATCATTCCTAAACTATTCTAGAAAGTGTGTAACATACCTGCTGTCATTAGCATAACTTATAATTAGCTTAAATCATATTACATATTACAACACATCATGGCTACTGATGTTACTTTTATATGAGCAGCTAACAAAAAAAAGGATTTTGATATGCAGGGTGATATTTAAGTGTTCCTTATTATTTTAAGTATTAAAATGCACCACAAGCAACAAATATTGCATTTACAGTAAATTAAGAAGTTTAATTATACATACATTCATAATAGAGGTATAATGAAACAATAGGAAGAGATAAACTTATTATTTGTGTACCAAGTATAAAAATAATATTGAAATCATTTTTCCATGTTTAATAGCATTTAACTTGTACTATTTAGTTTTATTTTTAAAACAAGCTCTGATCACTCTTAGATAGAAGAAACCTGGCTCAGATCCCAACAATTACAATAATCTTTGCTCCATATCTAATCTATTTTTTCTCTTCAAAGTACTCAAAAGACAATTGTCTCTTAAGTTTACTCCAATTTAACACATAATAACCAGATGAACAATTCTAGTCTGGTTTCCGTTCACCACCGCAGTACCGAAAACGCCCTCAGATAAATCATTAAAATCATCGTTGATACAATTTCTTATTGCATCCTTCTGCACTGATTATCTTTCCTTGACATCACTCATACTCTCGTTGACTGGTTTCATTCTTACATTGCTGGTTTGTTCATCTCAGGTTCTTTAGTTCCCATACTTCCCCTGTTGCAATCGAAGTGCCTCACAGCTCTGTCCTGGGAAACCTACTCTTTGTGATTTACCTTCTTCCTCTAGGAAATGATTTCTAGTATTATTTTTCACTGCCGTGCAGATGACACACATCTCTATCATTCTTCTAAACCAAATTCCCCACTCTCTCCTCCTTTCCTTTCCCCCTGCTTATCTGAAATACAATCTGGGTTTACCTTCAACTTCTTTTAACTGAATAACAGCAAAACTGAGATCCTCTTTGTAGAAATCAAATCTGAATTATCCAAGCTGACAGTGTTTCCCTTTCACTTGATGGCTCTACACTCTCCCCCTCAGCTAAGGTAAGGAGTCCATGTGTCATCCTCAACAACACCCTAACATCACCTCGCACAACAACAACACTAGCCATTCTGCTTTTTTCCATCTCCGCATTATTAATGCTCTACGTCCCTCTCTTTTCCTCACACTCCACATCTAGTCTTCTTGTCCATAACCTTGTCACCTCCTGGATCAACTACTGGACCTCTCTGTTCTTTGGGCTTCCTCAAAAATCCCTCCATAAGCTTCAGGAGGTACAGACTTCAGCTGCTTGCATTATTACTGAAAAACCATCTTTTCACCACATCACCCCAGTCTTAGCTCCACTGGCTCCCTGTCAGATTCAGAATACATTTCAAAATTCTACATTCAAGATTATTCGTAACCTTGCTCCTCCCGACGTTTCTGATCTTCTTCATATTTCTACCTCCTCCCACAGGGTTGGATGTTCCTCCTCTCTTCATTTCATGGTATCGCGGGATGCAGAACTTTTCCACTTTGCTCCCAAACTCTCGAATTCTCTCCCTGCAAACATTAGCTACACCGATTCTCTACCTCTGTTTGAATCAGAACTCAAGACCTACAATATCTGTTCACTGTAATTACATACCTTTCAATTGTTAATGTTTACCGTTATTAATTAGCCTTTTTTGTTAAGTTGCTTGATCTGTACAGTGCAAATGGTGCTTTAAAAGGCACTTCTAAATACAATGTATTAATATTATTGTTTTTGACTCATTCATAACTTTACACAGAAGAAATCACTGAAGGCCCGGCTTGCCTCAGTTTCTGCAATAACAATGGGACTGGACAAAATAAATATCTATGGTAGAGATCTAAGTATGCAAAGGGCTGCCCTGGATTCTGCAGAACACATCTGGATAATCCCCAAGAATTATGGGAAATGTTCAACATGATAACTTGATTTTCTTTCTTCAACAGATGAAAAAACTAATATAAGCTAGCTCTTGACACTTTTCAAGAGCTAGCTTATATTAGAAGCTGCAGTGGCTTCTACCTGCCAGGTTCTGTCTAGGTTTTAGCTGACCCTGCGGTATTTTTACAGGTTCGCTTGTTCCTTTCTCCTGATGTTTCCATCTTTTGGATTGGCCACATTGATCACAACAGCTGTCTTCTGATGCTTATCAATGCTTACAATGTCCGGCTGGTTGGCCATTACCATCTTGTCCAGTTGAATTTGGAAATCCCACAAATTCTCTTTGTCGTTCTTTGCCACCTTCACAGGTGAATCCCACTTAGTCTGAAAAACACATGCTCAAATAATAATAAACAAATATATATTTTATATATACATATGTATTATATATACTAGCTGAATAAAATAGAGATCTGTATCCAGGGTTCTGTTTACTCCTGGTTACAAAGTGTTGCCTGAAGTGAGTCTCACAGATCAGATGCAGCAGAGGATTTCTAGTGTTAACTATCATTATCTCACAGACCTCTCAAGAACCTCTCTGCCTTTTAAGATAAACAACATCAAAGCAAAGGGAAATAAATGAATCCATAGCATTTTAAAGTATTTCAGTGTTTGTAGATGTACAGGGAAAAAAATTGCAGATCTTAAGCTTGGGAAAGGCAAGATACTTGCATAGAGCTTCAACATTAATCACTTGTATTGTCCCCTCAAACATGTTTGTTTATTTTTTTTAGATTTATACAGTCAGAAAAAAGGAAGAATGAAGAAAAATGCATAAATTGTATTTTCAGTCCACATGACAAGATAAACCACCAATTATTTAAATAAAATTTAAAGTTCCCTGAATGTTGGTAAATAAAATTTATATACAGTATATATTGGCTACTTATTGAGTATTCAGCTTAACATAGGCTCATCATCAGCACCCTGAAACACTGGATATTTAACTCTGAATGAATGTGGCGTATTATTTCTAATAGGCTATAACATATCCGAAAAGCAACAGTACAGTGTTGGAGCAGCTTTGAGTGACAGCTTGGTCTGTCTGAGATGAGTAAAATGAGGCAGAGAGGAGGAGAAGCAGGACTGACACGGAGCTGCCTCAGTGAGCGGGGCGCGCATTGTACTCCGAGCAGGAGAGAAGGAGGCGCGCCGCTCCTCTCCATCACATTTCACTTTCCAAACACTGACGGCAGAACAAAGGAGCCACCATGTAGAGTCCGCCAGGTAACACTCGCATTATCTCGGACCAGACCGCTTCTTCTTTGAGCGATCCAAGCACTGATTGCTCCGCTTCGGAAACGTGTCCACGGGAGTTTATCGATCCATCCATCCTGGAGGAGACGCGCTGCTCGTTGGATGGAGGCGGGCTCCTGCTCTCTCTCCCTCTCTCTGACACCTGCGGACTCGGTGTTCATTAAAACTCTCCATGTTTCGACTTTGAAGGGAGTTCATCTCCTTTTTGGTGAGTACGTTTATTTTTTGAAAATCTAAATTTTAAAATATTCAATATTTCAGACGAGCAAATTCTGAAATAGTTGGAGAAGTTATTTGTTTGCGTCTTGGATGAAAATGCTTTGTTAGTCAAAGGAAAATGCAGAAACTGATATGACTGATCTAAAATGCATTTTAGTCTAATATATATCGGTGCCGAATTAAAAACGTAAGCACCCAATAACCACGTTGCTGCTTGTTTAAATCTTCAGCAGTTCCCTTGTTCCTATTCAACAGGTTTGATTCAGTTCCCTATTCTGCGCTGCTAAATAGTAATGGTGCAGCTCGGGGCGAACAGGTTGATATTTATTAGTTTAAATTTTGCTGAGCTGATTGAGAGAACTATATTTGTAGTTCCTTGTCTTGGAAGCCGAAGCTACTAGAAGTAAAACAAGACCATGATTGGGACGCCTTATCTTCGACTCTTGCCGTTTAGCTGCTTTTGTCACAGACCCGGGACTCAGCTATGTTTCAGACAAAAAAGATTATAGAAACTGAATTAACCGTATTAATCCCATTTCTGAAAAATAAATAAATAACTAAATAAATAAAATAAAAAATAAAAAAAAACCTCCATCGTAGAGCCTTGTAATGTGACACATGCGCATAAATTAATGATGCAATTGAGAAGTTTAAAAAAAAAAACTTTTTTAATATAAGTTATGCAAACAGTAAAACTCTTATGGCGTATGAGTTTCATATGATAAAAAGATTCTAGATAGGTGAAGCACACTGAGTTACTGATGTTTTTGCAGCTGTGAATGTGAAATTTCACCTGTTTTGATAAAACTCAAGCTTTTGAAAACCAGCTGGTTCTGTCATGGTCACTGACCAGAAACATCTTAATATTTCTGAACTAATCCTATGTCATCACAAACCTACGCAATATCAAATGACCAGTGGTAGGTAATTAGTCATCATGGTTTAAAATGCTTACAAAATTAGATTTTATAAATTTTTCAAAGAATTAGAATTGTAGATGTATGTCATGGTGGGTATAGTCCTAACTTTTTCTTTTAGATTTGAACAAAAGTGTGCTGAGTGGTCAGACATTTTATAGAGTGAACTGATTTTAAGCTCAGTATACAAGCTTTGCAGCAGCAAGCTTTGACCTGCAATCATCATTTTCTCAGTTGTGCAGCTGCTGATTTTTACCTTTTTTGTTTCTTTTCTTCTGTACAAATGTTCTTTAGATGCCAGTTCTTTTTGAGAGCAGTCACATCTAAACGAAGCCTTTGTCCAACCTTCTGCTTCGTAATGGCAACCGGAGTAGCTGCATGGCTTCCTTTTGCCAGGGCTGCGGCCATTGGCTGGATGCCTGTGGCCAACTGTCCCATGCCCATTGCTCCGAGAGACAACAGCAGAAAACAAGATGAGCTGATCATCCTTAATGTCAGCGGACGACGCTTTCAAACATGGAGAACAACGTTGGATCGATACCCCGACACTCTGCTGGGCAGCTCAGAGAAGGACTTCTTCTACAATGAGGAAACAAAGGAGTACTTTTTTGATCGAGACCCTGATGCCTTCAGGAGCATCCTTAACTTCTACCGAACAGGAAAGCTCCACTACCCCCGTCATGAGTGCATCTCGGCCTACGACGAGGAGTTGACCTTCTTCGGAATCATACCTGAGATCATCGGTGACTGCTGCTATGAAGAGTACAAGGACAGGAAGAGGGAGAACGTGGAGCGGCTGCAGGACGACCAGGAGGAAAACAAAGATCTGAAGCAGCCCAACTTGAACTTCAGAGAGACTATGTGGCGCGCCTTTGAGAATCCCCACACCTCCACCTTGGCTCTGGTCTTCTACTATGTCACCGGCTTCTTCATTGCCATCTCAGTCATCACCAATGTGGTGGAGACTGTCCCCTGTGGTACTACCACCAACCAAAAAGACATGCCATGCGGTGAACGTTACACCGTCGCGTTCTTCTGCATAGACACTGCATGCGTCATGATATTCACGGTGGAGTACCTGCTGCGCCTGTTTGCCGCGCCCAGCCGTTACCGCTTCATGCGCTCTGTGATGAGCATTATCGACGTGGTGGCCATCTTGCCATATTACATTGGCCTTGTGATGACCAACAACGAGGACGTGAGTGGCGCCTTTGTGACTCTGCGGGTTTTCCGAGTGTTTCGCATCTTCAAGTTTTCCCGCCACTCCCAGGGGCTTCGAATCCTGGGCTATACGTTGAAGAGCTGTGCCTCGGAGCTGGGCTTTCTCCTCTTCTCGCTCACCATGGCCATCATCATCTTCGCTACGGTCATGTTTTATGCAGAGAAGGGCTCCAGCTCCAGCAAGTTTACCAGCATCCCAGCTTCGTTCTGGTACACCATTGTCACCATGACCACATTAGGGTAAGTAGAACACAGATACGCACAGTATTTACAAATCAAATTACTATTTATGAGTTAAATAAACTCACTAGATGAGTTTGTTTTGAGTTTTTCAACTGACTGAATTATTTATGAAAACCAGTTTGACTTTTAATGAGTGCTGAGGCAGCCTGCCTCTGTACTATAGTACTTCACAGCTTATTTATGAGTGCCAGTATGTGTTGTCTGCAGTAGTTTGGTGTTTGTTTTATTTAATCAGGCAGTAGTTGAATACTCTCTAAACATGCTTATAATAAAAAGAGCCTACTAAAGCTGGTGTTAAGATTTATCAGATGAGATCTCAAGATTTTCTTTGGCTTCAGTTGTTTGATCTGGAAGCAAGATGAAGCGAAAGATTCTATGTTTTGTGGTGAAATATTATCTTTCGCTGCAGCATTTTGTGCAAAGCTGGTTTCTGTGTAAGCTGCTCCACTGTAATACAAAGTGAGAGTTCTCCTCTGTATGTCTGAAGGTGGTGTCCCTTGAGAAATGCTCGGTCACCTTTAAAATGATTTCTCACTGCTCCTAATCGCTCCCTCATGCTCACTCAGAATCTATGACATAAATGGCAAGGTGAATTTATAGTTCATTTAAAGGGTTTCTGTCGTTGGGCTCAGAAGAAGGAAAGGGTTTGAACAGAAATTATAATTTCCTAAAGAATCAATTGTTCACTCTAGCATTGTGGAAAATGTAAACAGAGATAAAAATGCCTTGACGCTCTTGCAACTCATTTCAGAGTCCCAAATGGCTTAAATGAGTGCAAGAAATCATTGTTTTTATTTACTGAATCATGAAAAAAGTCTTGAGATTTACAATCGCAAACACAAAAGTCTTTCTGTCCAATCTAAGCATCCCAAAGTTCATGCCTTTACATATGCACCCATTCAAAACACAAAAATGCAAACTATTAAACAAAAAATAAGTTGTGGGTTAAGTGTCTTGTCATTAGCATAATCATCAGTTGCATCAGGTGATGAATAAATAAAACTTGCTCACTTACTTTCTAATTGAAATCCAAACATATTATGATAGGCATTATATAAAGCCAATGATAACATGTCCCCCATGACTGTGGGACAGAATATTTTAATGCTTTGAATGCATCAACTCCATACAAGTGCTACTTCTTCACAAACATCCCACCAGCCATTACTGGTGTATTTGATTCCATTAATACCTGTTACTACTTGTTCTACAAGTAAGAGCATCAATTTGGAAGCACTTAGTTTGCATATTGCAGTCAAGTTTGTGGCCAGTTATGCTTAATTTAGTTAATTAGATGTTAAATCTTGTTTGTATCTGTGCATGCACATTGTGCATTCAAGTTAACAAGCTCTTCTTAATGTACAATCTGTTTGATGACCGAAACAAGAATAATTGTAATTTATTTTTAAATTTCTAGTTTGATCTGGAAATTATGAAAAAAAAAATATTTCTACATTTATTTAAGATAAATGTAGAACGATTTTATGTTTGAGGGGCCAAATTATGTCCCTCTTTCCCTACTCTGTCCCATTTGGCCCCCCATCAGCAGCCATGATCATAGATAACCAGTTTGTTAGTGCACAAGATTAGTTTTAAAAAATGTATCAGTTCAACATCACTCTTCTTGGAAATCAAATTTCTCACTCCCCAGATACTTTTCAATTTAACCAAAGGTCACATTGTGACAAATGGCTTTTAAGAACATGAAACAAATGGCTTCCAATTCTAACTAAAGCATTTCTTGCCATTTGATTCTACAAGGTTTAATTTAATGTTTATGAGAGTGCTCAGTAGCTTTTTAAAATTGTAGAACTTAATAACTGGGGTGTAATTTACATTTCTTGCTGGGGGATAAAGCAGCATGTTGCACTTTGGCAGCAGACACTTAGATGAAAACAAACAGAGAATGAACATATGAAAAAAAAAGCCAAAAACTTAAGAGGAGCCTCTTAAAAATTTATGAGATTTTCTTTAACTCAGAAAAATATCGATCTTATTCCTCTTTTTGTGGGAGTCTTGTCAAATTGCAGAGTGTATTTTATTAAGAGAAGAAAACGAAGAGCTTCGCTTGCTCTGACTCACATGTACAAATAATCAAGGTCGGCTGGGGTACCTTGTTGGAGCAAAAAAACACTTATGAGGATAAAATAGGAGAGTGAAACTGCATACTCTGTCAAGATCATTATAACACCAACAGTACATTGAGAATGGTTGTTTGCTGCTGCATGGAGGCTTAAAGTATTGTTAAAATGTTTTTTTTAGAGAAAAGGAGAGAGATGGCTTTCTTAGGTGTTCATTATAAAAAATGAGCTGCCCTGAGACTTGTGGACAGGACAATGTGTGGGCTGCCACACTCCATTTTATTTGACCCATAACAAGATACAAAATGATCCGATGGTCAGAGTGTGTGTTTTTTTTTTTTTCTCAGCCAAGTATATTCTTCCTGTTAGGATGACATGTATCACTGGCAAACCAGAAACTCTCTTCTAGCATTACATCAATTATTTTCGACTTGTGGAAAACGGCTTTCACTTCTTTACATGTGCTCAATGTGTCAATTTTGTTCCTTTTGTACAAATCAAAAAAAAAAAAGCAAAGAAAAACCCATTGAAAAGCTGGACATGTGACCAAAATAGCTCTTATTAGTTTGTGTAATGTGTTTGAGCTGAACAGGTTGCCTGACCCTGACGTGTGTGACTGTATTTGTGTGCGTGTGTGTGTGTGTGTGTGTGTGTGTGTGTGTGTGTGGTGTACTGCAAGTATTATCTTTTGTATCATAGATACAAAAAGACAGAAATGCCAAGGTGAAAGCATTATGTAAATTTTAAACCTGAACATTGTGTTTTGAGCACAGAGCCATTATGTGAGACACACAAAAGGCAGCAGCACTGGGAGTCTACAGCTTGGACAATGCGATCCTCATCACCAACCAAGGACACAGCTATCACAAATACTTTAAACTCACACATGCTTAAATGTGATGCAGCTGTTGTGCTGGTTATGCAGTTTAACACAGTTTATCATCAAAATCTAATACACGATTACTTTGAAAAAATAAAGTTATAATTCATTGTAAACAATTATGAACCTTTATGTAATGATCCAGACAAAATGTATTTAAAAGGAAGACAGATGCCATGTTCTGCTGTAGATAGCTGCTTAGGGTCAAGGGTGAGAAAAGGATCTCCGAATGTTTTATCTATAACAGCAGAGTGTCTCCTTCCATCTTCTTCCAGAGTGTGATCCGGTTTTAAAATTGAACAGAGACTTCACACGTTGAAATCTTCTCCACTTCATGCAGTGCTATGATCTCTTTCCCAGCACACTTTGACAGAGTCTGGCAGTTGCTTTGGTAAACTTGGTTCATGCTCTCTCGCTCAGTCATTCTGCCCCCGTGGTTTCAGAGTATGATCTCTACTTCATTTTTAAGATGTTTACAAAATTTCTTTCTTTTTCCTGTTTCTCAAAGCCTGGGGGTGTTGGCACCAACTCTGACCTCCAAATCTGATATGAATTAAAAGAGATTGAAGTCTGTGCGTCGTATATTTGCATTTTTGTCACTTCTTATGGAATCTGCCACACTTACAGAAATAAACATCTGTTGGTTGCCACATTTTGCTGCTTGTTATTGGTTTGCACTGTGGATGATAGTCAAAACCTATCAGTGTGGTCGCTAAGCACAATAATTAGCTAATCCTATTTGCTACTTCCATCTAGAAAACAGTTAAAATGGTTTTGAGATTATTCCCTCAAAACAATTTTGAGGTTTTGGGGTTAATGGAACATGGCATTAAAGGAGATAAATACTTATCCTCATCCGCTTGTTATTGCATGTTAGTCAGATTCACCTTATGACTAAATGAGTTATGGTCAAGCACTGGTCAGACATCATATAAGATTGCTAATGTATGTTGGTGTTTCAGACATACCACAACACCTACTGAGGTTCTTCTCTATTGTCCTGTAGTGGATTTCAGTGAGTGGAAACAAACGAAGACTAAAAACATAACATCAGCCATGTACAGTTGTAATGACATAGTCTGAACTTGTAAGTTTTACTTTGAATCTTTTGAAAGTGTATGTAGAAGTTTGGAATACATTCCATTTTCTTGGTTGCATTCAGCACTATAAGTGTCTATAAAAATGAACAGCAGAGTCAACCTTGCTGATCTTTCTGTTTTACATCCTGTTTTGCTTTGCATGACAATCTTAAAACAATCTTAGAACATGGCCACACCTGACATAGATTGTCACTTGCCTTTTTAACATGTAGTAAGATCCACAAGGGAATAACAGCAAGGATAAATTCTCCTTTAGGAAGCTTTTATTCTACAAATTAAAACGTCAAAATTGCCTGTCTGGAAATTTTTACCTGGCAAGCACAAAAACTGTTGGCCTTTAATGTCAGAATTCCATATTGGAATTCTTTGTATTCCAATATGGTACCTGATAAGAAATAAGGTACCATTTTAAAATTTACAGAGGTCAGAATCTTGTGCTGTAGCAGCTCATTTTTCTTCCTCCCTAGAAAGAAGCTTATTCTGTGTAACTTATGATCCATTAAACTACCTACATTTGACTAAATTAAAACCATTTAAATTGCTTTTAACCTAGAAAGATATGTGCTGCTTGATCCCTTTCAGGCTGTATAATGTTCAGTAAAGGTTTTTAGTGTGCATGTAATTGCAAAAGCAAGTTAACAAGTATGTTACCTCTGAAAAGGCTCAATGGTCTGGAATGGGATTTTCCCGTCAATCCTTTCACTTGCTGTTGAAACACATGCTCAGGTGATGAGGTCATGAAAAGCCCATCTGTCAATGCACATAAAAGCCATGAAGGATTATTTTTTTATATGATGATTGAGGCGTTTTATCCCATTTATCTCATAATGTCTTTGTGATCTCCGAGTGAAAAAAATAGAAATCTCAAATTGAAGTTATTATTTCTTTGTATTCCAATATATACTGGTCTTCGTAAATTTGTCACATCTTCAGTTTATAATACAAATCAATGTCTACTAAAAGTTAGCTCAATCATTAACTTGGAATTTTGACTGCTTTTAATTAGTTTTATGATGTTACTTTCTTTTGTATTTAAGGAAATCAAAATCCCTAAAATGCAAGTATTTCAAATGACCTTTGCCAGGAATTACTTGTAAGTATGAACATAGTTTTTTCATGGGGGAGCATAATTGTTGCCGCATCTGGTTGATTTTGCAATAATTTGAAATTGAAAGATATAAAACAGACAAACATCAAAAAAGTGTGAGAACTTATCAAACAAATGGGAACTCCACATTAAATTAAATTGTTTTAGAACAATAGTATCCCAGCAAAAACAACTTTGTAGAGAGATACATTTCTAATTGTTCAAACTAACTGCATGAGCCTCAAACAAAATCTTTAGAACAAGCAGAAACAGTGCCCTGGATTGTCATGCACAAACTTACTTTTTTCTTGACAGTAAAAATAAAAAAAGTACAGGAAAAATCTGGTTCCTCAGTGTGTGCATTTACACACAAATTTGTGACACTTTCTGAGACAAATTTCAATTAGCTATCCAGAAGTTTGTGGATTTTTACGTTCTCTACATGCTCTGAAAAATATGGACTAGTTTGGAATTTGATTTCAGTGTATTACAGTTCTGTAAAAGTAATGAGGAAGAAAGTAATGTTGGGGATATGTGCGGTCCGTTTGGTCTGTGGAGCGGGAGGTGGGGGTGTGTTTGTCTTCCTGGGGCGGCTGCTGCCTTCCAGAGTCATGTCCGGCTGCCCTTTGCTGCTCCTGGCTGCTGAGCGGTACAGGCTTTTTATTGTTCTAACCTCTCTAACAACCGTGTTGCCTCCAAGTGACAAACTTGCTCACAAACACCCACACCTACTTCTACATGTACCCTCAAACACCCACCCACACACGCATCTACACACCCACGCACCTGTACACCAATAACACGGGTGATTGAAGGTCATACAAACACAAGTTGCGGTTACAGCGATGTGGATGCAGTCTAGATTTAATAAAATCTGGCACATGTAGGCAAGCATATTCTCTATATCTGTGGTCCCTAAGCCTGGTCCTCGGGACCCAGTGTCCTGCATGTTTTAGATGTTTCTGAATCTCCGACACAACCGATTCAAATATTTGTGCAGATGCCTTTAAATCACCTATTCATTTAAGTCAGGTGTGCAGCAGCAGGGAAGCATGTAAAAAATGAAGGACAGGGTTGAGGACTTCTGCTCGGTATGGTATGTCTGAAAAGAAAAGAAAGTCATTGTATAGATGCTGCTTCCTTTTTGCTTTCCTTCTTTCTTTCTCTCTCTCTCTCTCATCCTTATGTTCTACATCTCTTCTGACTGTCCTGAGTTTGCCTTTCTTTCTTTCCCTTTTTGTGTCCTACATCCCTTCACTCCTTCATTGCAGGTCCCGTTCTTGTGTCCATGACTTTTTTCTTTCTTTTCCCCTTGCTTGTGTTCTTCCATTTTTCACCAATGCTTGATTTTGTCCTTGTTTCTTGTTTTCTTACCACCATCCTTTAAAGTAATATTTTGAGTTTGACAGAATGTTTCTTTGGACTGGAAGGAATTTTAATGTTTTGGAATAGCCCAGCTAGAATCCCCACATGAATGGAAATATATTTCTGATGTATAAATAATTAATTTCTGAACTGACTCTTGATAGTGGGCTGGGAAATTACACATGCATAGAGAAATTATTCTGGAAAAAAGGCGATTCACAGCTGTTGTTGTACATGCAAATCTGGGACTTCAGGAAGAAAAGGCTGGTGTTGTTCATGGAGAATGAGAAAATATTTAATGGAGAACCTGATACTTAAAAAGTGGTTCCTCGTTGGTTTAAGCCTACAGTGAAAAAAGTTTACGTTGTAGAAGAAAAGTATTTTTTTTAACTTTAAAATAAAACTTGCCTTAAAAATCAAGGAACTCACCTCCACATACTTGTCACTTCTTATCACACTGCCAAGCAAACAGTAAGAAAAGTGTTTGTCTTTAGGCAGCATGGGAACAAAAATTCTGCAGTAGCAGATATAATAAAAACATGTAAATGCAGACTGCATGACAAAGCCGTTAAAACTCAACACAAAATCACTTTTTTAATTTAACATCCGCTTTTCAACTGGATGAAAACAGCTATGGAAATCACTTAAGTGACATCTGGGCCTGTTATCTTTATCAGAGCACGTATAAATGAGAAGGCTTACCCTTGATGTGCCTCATTTAATCTAATAAATTGTCAGTCTGTTGTGCAACAGTAATAGTAAAAATGATTCAACATCTAAAGTTACATTTACGCTCACACATAATGATTTCCCCTGATCATGTCTGGACTTCTTGACCTGCCTCTGTGTCTCTTCTCGGTGTCTGTATGAGCCTAAGCGGCGCAGCACAGCAGCAGCTCCGGTAATGGGCAGCAGCTGAGGGAACTGAGGTGGGGGAGAAGGAATGTCTGACTCTGTAATCAGCCTCTTTCACTGTCCAGGAAAAAGGGTGTTAAATCAACCTCAGGTGGTTGATAAAAAGACCTGGATTCAATCTCAGCGAGGTCCGCTCTCCCAGGCTGCCTGCCGACGCCTGCGCTGTCGGAGCCAGCCGGATACCCGGTCGCTGGCATGATGAGGACAGGATCTGATGATGAGGAAGGAGAAAAACCTCTCTCACTCTCTCTTACTGTCTTGTTCTCCCCATTCTCCCCCTCGTCCCCTGTGAGTCTTCCAGTGGAGAAGCTATTTTTAGAAAGCTGGCTTTATGTGTGAAAGGGAGTTAGCAGTTTCTGCTATAATCTGATGCATGATCCAGACACAAAAGATGACAGTGGTCATTTTTACCTGTGTTACAGGTGCACTAAAAACAAAGGTTCAGTGGCAGTCTTCAGCCTCTCCCAACTCGCTCGCACCTCTAAAAACATTATTAACCCAATAATGAGAGAAATATTAATGAGGTGTGCATTGAAATTCGACTCCGGTGTTATAATTAGAGTTATTCTCCCAGTTGTGGAGTCCTGGTCCTGGACGGAGGCTTGTTCTGTAGCAGTAAGTGAGAGAAAATGTTGTTATGCATGTAGGTCATGTTCCCATCTCTGCCTTAATCAGTGGCTATATATAATCTGCTTCTTTCTTCAGAGAGACTTTTAGCTCTCTCCCCTCTGCGTTCTCTCCTCAACATCTCTATTAGACAAAGTGGACTGGGCCCAGGGGCCGGAGGCAGGGGAGAGAAGTCAGACGAGTTGGGCTTCAGGTTCACAGAAGTTCTGTGCACGGTGCAGCGATGGTTAGACTCGCCATCACACAGTTTACTTTCATAAGCAGGTAAAAGTGGTCAGAATCTGTCTTGCTTGTCAATAGCAAACAGATGTCAGACTTTTTAAACAACACAAATGTGGCCCTGAATCAGGTGCATATCATTTGTTTTTAAATAAAAGTCTTAAACAGTATTAAACATTATAGCTTAGTGTTGATTTTGTAGAGCCAGCCATGATTTTGTGAGCTCTAACTGCACAACGACTTCAAAATTTATATTTTAGGAGTAGAGGGACTACAGTGGATTAACATTCTATTAATAGTATGTTTCTAATGGAAAAAAACGGTATTCATTTTATTACGTTCAATAAGAATATGTTTGTTTCCTTGTTTTAATTATCAGGATAAAAAAAAAAAACATTATTACTTTTAGCTGTTTTTCAGTTTGTTTTATTTTAGAAGCTTCTTTCAGGAACAAATAATCTAAAATTGTCGTACTTTGTTTTATTCTTAGCTCATCATTCATGAAGGTAAACAAAGTGATTAAAACACAACAGAACCAAACTGAGTCTATGTTTTTCATTTTTCAGATGAACACATTTAAAGTGGGGGGTTTTGTTTTCATGTTCTGTGTGGTACCTCATTGTAAATGCAGCAGACAGTTAGTGTGTTATCCTTTGATATGCTCACAAGGCAAACAAATCATTACATTCTGGTATCTCATTGCTGGCAGTTGTATTTACAGTTAATAATGGATTATTGGTAACATTAGTGAAGCGTTGGATAACATTCAGCCTAGTAATTAATTTTGGAGTAGTATGCATCATTTTGTTAATAATTCAGGTTCCTGGTGCCAAGCTGAAGTAGAACTGGAAAGCAGTGCAGCGTTTTGTAAGTGGTAATGTTCCTTCACACAAATCATCAGAGGTTACAGATTGTGGTGTTTTTCTATAAGCAGCCAGCTTTCAGATGGAATTAATGGGGTATTTTGTCGTCTTGCTGAACCCCATGGGGTCAAAGTGAGTGCAGGGGGTTGGAAATTAGAAATATTCTTGCCTTTATCGGGCCACAATACTCTTGGAGCCAATTTCCCAACCCGGGGCTCCTTAATAGAAACCTTTTTAATGATAGCTTTGGAATTTAATTTAGCTCCAACACAGGTTCATTTAACACCTAAACTAATTTAAAAGGAATTAAATGTGCAAAGGTGTCTGGGAAGCTTAATGACCTCGGCTCTCTCCGGCTGTTTCTTATGTGGTTGCTGTAAAGTGACCAAACTTCTACGCCAGTTTGCCATGTAGACAACATGCACCTTATGCCAAAACACATAAATGACCAATTAATATGTTCATCTTTAAATGGATGGTGGAGTAACTGCCTAATACTGCAACAACACTGTGTTTGTGTTTGCGCAGCGTGACAGATGCAGCAGTGTTTTTGTCAGTTCTTTGTCAAGGTGAAGCGTCAGCACAGCTTGTGAATGAAAAATGAAGACACTTCTTCAAATGATCAAACTGGGTTGATTCTGCTGGAACTGTGGCATATCTATAGGAGGGCAGTCACACTGACAAGCTGAGATAGGAGCACAAGGAGTCTAGCACTCACCTGTCTCAGTTTTCAATGTTATCTTTCAGGCAAAAGGATTTCAGCAAACACGTACTTCGTGGACCTCTGAATCATCATTATCTTTTAATTATACCATTTAAGTACCTTCTTGTGTGTAGGTATTAATTGGACTTTGATTTCACCAGTAGGACCTTTAATTAATCTGCATTGTGTGAAAAAGTCCTTAATGGTAACTTTAAAAATTAGGAGCATCTGGTGTTTAAAGGGGTATATTATGCAAAATTGACTTCTTTGAACTTTATATTTGGGGTGGCCTTAGCCTAGGGTACCAAATACTGTTTGTTTCCCATGAGTAATGATTACTGATAAAAATGAGTTACAGTTACTGAGAAAACATGAGTAATGGTTGAGATTGTCAGTTTTTAAAACCTTGAGTTCCTTAGTAATGGATTATCTTGGACACAAGACTTTATGTAAACAAGAGTTTGATTTATTTGGTTTTTGATTTTGTAAAAATGAGAACATGCCAGGGCAATCACGTACCGTGTTCAGCTTTAGTAATGATTACTAATTTGTGCCTGGAAAAACATGATAATTCAAAATAAGTCAAATACTGATGGGTTATAATTTTAGTTGGCCATATAAATTGTGTCATAATTTCACACTTGGAGATGCATTCCCAAATAATCACCCATCATGATTGTATTGTGTTTGTCAATGATATCTAAACTTTCATGTAAGGTGCATAAGCAACTGGATAATTCAGCCATGTGTTGCTAGTTCAGCATTGAGTCCCAGTACAACTCTTTCTAGCAAGCCAACATTCTGTCAGGAAGTGCCCTGCTAAGTGTTGTAAATATGGTTGTATAAACTTGGCAGCCTTCTCCACCACATGTCGAAGTTTACTTGGGCAACCACTGAATAACAAGTTGCCTACCAATCTGTGTATTGGTTTTGCGAAGTTTTTATCTTTCCACACAAACTGCAAACAAAACATGTTACTGGCCAAGTTATCAAAGACGTATCTCAAAACAGAGCAGAAGAGATCTAATACCAGCTTGAAATTTCTGCAAACTTTCCAATGTGGATCCGCAACAGGGCAAGGTCTGAGTGATTCCTTTTTGTAGCTGTAAGTCTAATGCCCCTTATAAATCAACGATGAAGCTGAAAAATGTTTTAGATGGTGCTTGAACATTACTGCAGCTTTATAAAAGTTATCCCTGTTTTAGAGCAGAGAAAGGTGGAACAGAATCACAGTGTTATTGCAAACTTTGTAATGTGAATGAAATATGATGAATTGTGTGTTCACAAGTGAAGTTTTCATAGTATAAAAAGCAATGCTTGTTATTTTTAAAATTAGAAAACTGTTTTTAGATTTAATGAAAATTATATTCAGGGTTGTTAAAATGGTCCATAATTTTCTTGATTTTATGAAAAATCCTTTGCACCATCATCTCCAGTTGATTAGTTTTTTAATGTTTTGGCTCCTTGTCTGATGTTGCTGCCTCAACAGATGGTGGCAGAAGAGATCACGGTCTTCACAACAGACTAGTGCAATATGTGCATTTAATTTTGATAATAAAAAAATTACGGGACGCTATAAAATGCCACTTACTGAAGACAAGCAAAAGCATTTTTTTTTCCCTTTCCTTTATTATAGTTGTCTCTGGGTAATGGTAACTTTAACCTCAGATACTTAAATGGTACTCTGTCTTGATCCATCTTAGGTTCAGTGTTTTATTTTTTCCTTGTGTGTAAAAAGCGACTTTAAGCGTTTAAGGATAGAGTAATTGGGTTAATCAAGATTAAATTACAATTTCTTTAAAAAATGAGAGTTTTTTCAAATGTTTTATTGTCAAAAAACAGGACAGCTTTAGGTCACAAACAATTGAAGACTTAAAGTACAACTTTCTAAACTTGTATGTCAAACAACTTTAATTAAAATCATCATCAGTGGCTGTTTCATATCTTCTATTTTATCAAGAAATCAGAGTTGAACTGTTGAACATTAAGTCTGAGAACCCCTGTTCAGCACACTTCACTCATGGTGAGAATGTTGCAAATGAAAGCAGAATGAAGTGATTAGTGTATTCTCTCTGAACAATTGTGCAACTTTGTTGGTGTGTTTTACAATTGGTTCAAAATAATCACTTACATTTGAGTTTTTAACTGACGTGATCAAAGAGAGGTTTTGATATGTTTATTTGTCAAGCAACTGGATATCAGAGTGTCAAAAAGGGCCTTTTAGACCTGAAATTTATTTTAAAAGAATAACTTAAGAACTCCCATAAATAGTTAGATTCATGAGGACACTACTATCAATAAAGCATCCTAAAATGCTTGGTTTTTTTTGTGATGTTTTCTGCTGCATCTTAAGTTACGAAAAAACAAAACTGAACAGTCTGTGTCTGACCTAGAAAACAACCAGCAAGCCAGACTTGGATCTCAGGAGTCTCAGAGGGGCACACTTACCATCAAACAAAGCAAAACTAAATGTTTATATGAAGCTGCTAATGGGTTCAGAGCGTTTTATAATGGACAAATGTGTCAAAATAACAGTTTTATAGATAAACATTAGCTTGACACTTGGTATTTTGTACCATCTAGTAGGTAAAAACATTTCCACAAATTGCCTTAACTGCTTAAGAAGTTTTTTTTTGTTTTGTTTTTTTTGTGCAATTTTTTTTCTGTACTATTTTTGAAAACTGTAGAAAACATGACAGTAATCAGCCATTAGAACAATTTTTGGAAACAAGTGTGTCTTAAAAATATGTCTTCTTTGCTCCTGTGTTATAAAAACAGTGTGAAGACAACTGGGTTGAATTTTTGTTTCATGTTAGCTCACTTAAAAACATCTCTGCTTTAATCAGGCGCTGCCAGTGTCTCTGATCGTTCTGCACATCAAGCACACAGAATCTCTCTTGTGTGTAGAATTCAATATTTCTGTAAAAACAAGCAGTTTTGTTTATTTATACCCACTCTTCTAAGGAGAGAGCTGATTCCTATGTTTAGTTGTCAGGGGAGTATAAGTGGGACTCCCAGCACAGATTCCTGGTGCATCCCAGTTCTATTATGCACCTAAGCTTATGTTTCTATGTTTAATATTTTCCCTAAGAATATTATAAAAACACTTCATATTTTTCACTCTTTACAGTTAGTCACTCACATTAACCAAAAATATAGTTGAGTGCTAGAACATCAATTGTCAATATATGTTTGACAGTTGAAAATCTGTGAGTTACCAAAACAGCGATGGTTGGCTTCGTACATGACCACCTTGCTAAAGTTTTAGAAAGTTTTGATTTATCTTTCAGTTTATATTTGTAGTTATTCACTGACGATATAATTGAATCACACAACTGCCACTGTAATTTCCTCATCTGTAGTCTGGGATGTTATTTACAAAGACATGCATGAATTTTAAAGCAAAATGTACAACAGGTTAAAATCAAAAGCTGTTTTCAGGCAGACTATTCCAGATGTATGGAACTGCGCATAAGCATGAATCCAAGCACATTTTCTGTGTACATCACGATCAAAGTTGAACATAGCACACAAAGGCGTAACAGATTCCTTGCTTGAAAGATCCACATTGATCAAACACATCATGTGTGATTCTTCTCTTGCAGGGGAAAAAAAACAACATAATGGTTTGTTGGAGTTGCTCCAAAATGAAAAGTGTATTGCACACACTATTAGTGTGAATGAATGCCAAAATGCTGCAGGAAAACAGTGAGGTTGATGTTCAAACTTTACAAGTGTTCACTGAAATAACATTTGTAAACAAAGAGCCTCTCAGGGGCTGAAACTGTAGTTCAACCATCAAAAACCAAACTACTCACTTGCGCCGTTGGTTTATAATGATATCATAGATGCACTTATAGCCTTAGTATGCATGTGGGGACACACATGCCTATTTGTTAAACTAGTTCTAATCCACTAAAATGTTAGTTATTCAAATTTCTGCATCTGATTTTTCTACTATTTATCACATCTTTGATTCAAACCCTGATGTTTAAGTATTATTGTTCAGTGAATATCTAGAATTTAAGAAACACTTATGTTAAAATTTTCCATTTACAATTATAATGTCCTAACGATGTGACAAAAGTAGGAAATAGGAAGATTTTCTACAGTATGACAGAAAAGCACAACATCAACAGTAGTGAGAAACATGAAGCAAAGAGGAAAAAATAGCCAGTCAGCAATGAGGAGAGAAGATGCAATGCTATCTGGTATAGTTTTCAACACACTATCTCAAGATGTTTGTATCCAGGCACAAAGAAGCACCTTGAATGACATGAGATGCTCTGTGCACAGAAAGAGACTGTTATTTTTAGATGCTCGACCCTTATCTCACCACACAGCTGGCAAAAGATTTGGCACAGAGAAAGGTAAAGAAAATGTACTAATAACCTTCAATGTGCTGTGAAGGAGGATTCAGATAGGGAAAGTGAAACAGTGTCTAAGAGCACAGCCAAGGTTAATTGCATGTGCCTTGAAAATGAAATGTGAGTGTTGTGGTCTTTTATTGGGTTCATCCTTCCAAAAATAATATCTTTGGTCTTATGAGTTTGTTTTTCTTAGTTGTTGCTGTCTTTGGTCCTCCAGGCCCCAGTTTTCACACCTGTAGTAATGTAAAAAAAATAAGGACATTAAGTTTTTAGTTCTTTATCATGAAATGTTCAGAAACTTATCTAATGTTATTTTTAATTTATTTAGGGAAAAGAAAGTGATGTAATTGCACGTAAGTACAAAATAACTTGTTTTACTCATGAAACAAAAGAAACCAACCAAAAGACGCCTTTGAGCAGAAGGTAGATTCATCCCCTGTAAATTGAAGAGAATGACTATAATTTCTTTACCTTTTTTGATTTTACCTTAAATGTTGTTTTCCCTTCAACTGTCACAAGGACACCAATGAAAGTGAGTAGGATTTAAACTAGGTAAGCCAACTTAAAATACTCAGTAATATTTTTTCTTCAACACATGTATTTTATGTGACATGACTTTCCAATTGATTACTAGCAAAAAAAATCATTTTCTTTAGATGACAATAAACAGATAGTGTTAAGAGGTATTTTATTTCAGTTCTGTGTGTTTAGTGGTGATACTTGATTCTTTTACTTACCTTTCTCAATCTACATATTGCATGGACCCTGATTCTGAGTTCTTCTGGATGTTTTCTTGTTTGCCGACTGCCAATTTGGTCAAGTTTAGCCTTACCTGTTTTCACTCTCACTTCCATTCTTGAGTAGTAACTTTGGTTTTCTTTAAAATATCTGTACTTTTTTATTAACCTTATATTTTTAGAAGTGTGAACCCCGTCTGCTTCGGTGTACTCTGCTCCAGAGCTGAACAACTGAATAGGAGAAGCAGAATGAAAGATTTTATTTTTGTGGCCTTCAATCTGAAGATGTTCAGAATAAATGTGCATGAATGTATCCCTGCCTTAGCATCAGTGTGAGTCTCCTATTTAACGCTGAAATATTAGAGCCCAGCTAACATTATATATTAATAACACCAGCACACATGTTTATGCTTTTCACCACCAGTGGTGGAAATGTGCCTTTAGGCTACCATCTCATGTTTTCTATTTACTCTCACATAAAAGGTGCAATTTATATGCAGGCAGTGTCCGGGAGATGTGAGAAAAGTCTGTCGGTTTTTCTGAAATCATAAGAAGAAAGCTTTTCCTTAAAAGTCATAAAAGTCTTTGTTTGGCTGCAATTCATTTTAGAAGCAAGAAATATTATCCTGTGCAAATCTAAGCTTAGTTATTAGTACAGGACAGATTAACTGTTCCTCTTCAATTGCCTTAACTAAATTGCCGTCTGCTGTACAAATAAAACCACCAATAAATGATAAAATCCAACTGAAGGTGGCTTACTGATATTAGCAAAAATAATCTAAATGTATTCCAGAAAATGAAAAAAAAAACTAATTATCAACCTTTCTATCTGTAATCCTACAGATTCTGGGATGAAAGTAAGGGATGCTGTTGAAAAATATCCAATAAGTGTTTTATGTTGTCATAGTTGTTATAATTGTTATCTCTTCTCTAGTTATTGGTTGGGGTCAGTTAAAGTATATATTTCATGAATAGTTTATGAATAAAGACTTTGCTATTAATGGACCTCATCAAAGAAGATTAACAGCAACCTGCAAACAAGTCCACACTCCTTTAACTTTTTCAAATTTGGTAATGTTATAGGCAGAAATGTACACTGATGTTTGCATCAGTGTATCTTTTAGGATTTAATTGATAGACCAATGCAAAACATTATGCAATTATGATACAGAAGAAAAAAATATACATAAAAACCGGAAAAGTCTGCCATGCATTTATATTTAGCCTCTTTTGCCATTTTAACTCCTAAAATCCAGCGTTTCTATCAAGTTTTTAATGTCAGTATAAATGAAACTGTTATGTGAAGACCTCAAATGTTTTTTCAGAGAACAGTAAGGAACAAACAGCATTGTAAAGATACCGGAGCACAGCAGACAAGTGATGGATAAAGTTTGGGTGACGTTTAAAGTAGATTATGAAGCTATATCTCAAGTTTTGAACATCTCACAAAGCTGTTTTCCATCCATCATGAGAAAATGGAGAACAACTAAAATTCTAGACATGGCTCCAAAACTGAAAAGCCAAGCATAGAGAGCACTAATTTAAGAAGCAACCAACAAACCCATGGTAATCCTGGAGGAGCTGCAGACGTTCACCGCCCTGGTAGAAGAATTTGTTGGCAGAAATGTCTTTACGGACGACTAGCCAGAGGAAGTTCCAGTTTGCCACAGGCCATGTATGTTACACAGATGAGACTTAGATAGCCTCCTCATGTCATTTGTGTCTGATCATCCATAACAATTTAGTTCTAAATTCAGCTCAACCAGGTGAAAATGAACTAATTCAGGCTCATAATTCGTTACCTAAACAATCTGAAGTAAGTTCACCATGCCAACATGAACTAGTTTTCTTGGTTCTCTTGCATTTATTATATTTTGTCCAAAGTCAAATTTAAAACCATATATATAGATGTATATGCTGACATGCCTTACATCTGTTTTTTTTTGTTTTGTTTTGTTTTGTTGTTTTTTTTTTCCTAATAAGCCATCAGTTAATATTCTTACATTTAAAGTGAGGCTCAAAGTATTATGGTCCAGTACAAAGTGAGGAAAGAAACATACAAATCAATATCAGGTCCTAACAAACACTGCAGAAACAGCCAGAGTGTATTGACCTGTGTCTTCTGCCCGAGTACGAACACAGAGCAGCCATCACTCGCAAAATATTATGGTGTTTTCCTGCATGGAAAATCCAAAGTTAGCTACTGAAGAAAGCTTTTTTGTATATTGTGTTAATTCCAAACTCAAATACTGCAGAATAACATCAAGGTGACCTGTTCTCACTTAAAGTTCATCTTGTAAGAAACAACATGAATTCAAAGCGCAACTCTAGCTGAGACGGAATTTTAACTTTCTAGCCTAAAAGCAAAAAGTAATGTGTGATGGGAAATGAGTTCCCTGAACACACCATCCTCCCTGATCAAATGGTGGTGGCAGCATCATGCTAATAGAAAGCTTTGTTTTCAGTAGGACAGGAATACTTACCAGATTTGTTAGGAAAGTGGATGGAGAAAAAAACAAACAAACAAACCTCAGCAAGGCTCCATAATATGGCAATGCTCAGAAGCAGAATGTCTTTATTGTCAATGTACATGTGCTTGGATTACTATACAAATAAAGACATTTGTGATTGTTACTTTACAAATAGGTGAGAAGGTTAATTGTTACTGTTATTCTATTTTGAACTTCAGAATGCATTGTATTTAGGAAGAATCACAGTGATAGTAGCATCATGCTGGAGGGATATATATTTATTTTTGCTGTTCCAAACTGTTCACAATTGATGGAACAGTTAATGCTGTTTAAGACGGGCCCATTTCTCAAGAAAAAAATTACTTTCAGCCTCTTGGGGAATGTGGAGCGGACAGAAGCTCACCTTTCAGCATGACAACGGCTCCTAAAAAAGCTGTCAAAGCAGCAGCAGTGCAGCAGCGAGATGAACAAGTTTGCAAAGACATATCCAATGAGATATGAGACATAGTTGTTTGAAAGAGGGGCTGAAGAAAAATGTTGAACATGAAGATGAAAGCTTCCAGGGAGGGAGACGGAGAGTTATTGAAGAATTTGTCTAAGCTCAAGCTGAGAGCAAGCAAAGAGGTGTACAGGGAAAAGCTGGAGGGCAATCTCCAGCAGAATAACGTGCAGGGTGTGTGGTCAGGGATGAAGAAGATCACAGCTTTCAAGGTTAAGGGGGATTAGGGTTATAGAAACTTAGACAGAGTTAGTGAGGCTTTTTTGTGCTCAGCATTCTTATTTCCTGCAGCAACGGACACCAGAAACTCGACACCCCGTACAGTTTCCTGTTGCACCACAATCATAGACCACCACAACCTCCTCAAGTGTATGAAACACTGAAACCCCTTATGTCTCATCATCCCAACTGTCTGTCTTCAGCAGTCAGGTAAAGAAGCAGCAGTGAAGAAGAACGCTGCAGGCAAAGATGGTGTAAGCCCAAGGTTCTTGAAATGTTACAGACATCTGGGATTAAACTTCCTTCATCTACAATTGAGTCTGAGAAGATTATAGTACCTTGGGAGAAGCCTTGTCTTGTTATGGCAACTAAATCCTTGTAAGTAGACCCTCAGTAGGCTTTGCTAACATGACCCACCAGAGAGGGTCTGAAAGGTATGTTTTAGTCTCATCAAAGTAACAAATAAGCATGTTGCATTCTTGGTTTACAATAAGTAATTTTCCTGTTTCATCAGTCTTGCTCTGCTTTTGAAAGTCCAATTCCTCTCAAGATTATATTCCTGTGGTTTGATTTTTTTTTCCCAGTCAGAATTCCTAGAAAATAGAAGTGTGTGTGTTCACAGCTGCCTGGATCATTGACCACCTCACAACAGACCACAGTTTGTGAGATTGACAGGTTGTCTGCCTGAGCAGATGGTTAGCAGCAGGAGCACTGCTGGAGGCTGCACTCTATTCCTACTCATCTTATACACTTCATCCTTCTAGAAAAACTCTGAGTACCAACATCAGTAGAAATACTGGAATAACTTTGCAATCGTTAAGTCTGTCTGTGATTGGCAAAACTTTATATTTAAGGAGCTAGTGAAAGATTTGGTGGTGTTATGGGGAAAGAATTGCTTGATTTTGAAAATCAACAAGACAAAAAAAAGATTATGAACTTTTAACAGGGGAAAGAATTACTTAAACATTTTTTTGATTTTACAAAGAAGTTGAGGGGGAGGTTAAAAAGATATTTGGGTGTTCTGGTGGATAACCGTGATTTGAGATGGAGCAGGTAGAATCTGACTTTTTGGCTTAGAGTCAAATTTACAGCTAGATGGAGTATTTCTCCTCTAAATATGTAGTGGAGAAGGCCCTTTTAAGCTTCAGCTTTCACCTTAGTGGTTTAGTTTCTTAAGGTCACTTAAAAGAGTTTTTCTCACAAAATTATTACAGGTGTTATTTGAAATGTATGCACTTGTACACCCCATAGTACTCATAATATTTTCTCTATTCTGGAAGGTTTGTTTTTCTTGTTTGTTTTTGAAGGAGGGAGGCTGTAAGGTTTTTATAAGGTATATTTATGTATGCGCATTTAGGTAAGACCGTGTACATATATGTATGTATGCATGTGTAGGTATGCATATGTACAAATACAATATTAACAATCACAAAAGCATGCTAATTGTTGACAGTGTAGAAGTCGGATGTCTGAGTTGACGTAATGCCTAACGTCACAAACTGCAGTTATTAAGGCCGACCATAAAAGGCCAGGAAGAACACAGTCAGACTACCTGACCTGATTTTTCTGTTTAATGTCTCCAGCTGTGTTTAATAAAAAAAAGTCTGAGTCCAAAGTGGAGCCAACAGTGACAGTGCAACGCGTACAGGAAGAGGAAAGGCACATCAAAACGGCACATAGGTTTCCGAGATTGATGCTGTGCCTGATAAAGTCAGACGGTTAGTGTTCATTACCGCTAACCTAATGTTAGACTGAAGAATAGATGATGTTCGAGGTTGTTTTGATGTTAGTGTTGTAAGTCGTAAATCATTTCACAGAAAAATCACTTAGAAATGCTGTCTCACTCAGACATTGATGTTTTGCAGTTGTTTAATTTGTATGATTTAGTCGAGTGGTCAGGGTTTGCTTCTCTGCAGATGTACTGAACAGAAAAACGTTTGATTTTCCATCATGTTGTGCTACTTCCTTTTTATTTTTAGTTGACACGTCTTTAAATGTGCTACATTTTTTTTCTATTTGTGAAATGTGCTGCATTTGTTTTCTATTTTTCTAAATGGATTATAGCAGTCAGCAATATTAGAGAACTGTTTTTTTTTATTATTATTATTTTCTAAGTCAAAAGTTTAAATATACTAAGACTGATATGGTTTCAAACAATTTGGGAAAGGCCATATGACATGTATTAGCTTTGTTAGCTTCTGGTCATTAATTTAATATGTTCAAACAAATTTAGTGACGTACAAAATTATGTGAATTTCCAGCCAATATACTGTTAAGGAAGTGGGTGCACTTCCTTAACAGTGCACCCACTCCATCATGTCCCCAAGATGGACGTGTTTTGATGTGAAATATATGCATCAACCCTAGAAAAAAAAAAGGACCTTGTGTAGATGCTGGCAGGGAGGAGAAAGTCATTATCCACAGTGAAACAAGTTGTCTACTGATATAGGCTTAAAAGCCAATCAGTGAGGAAGAAGTCGTTACTTCAAAAAGCAATACATAAAGCCAGACTGCAGTGTGCAAATCTGCTCAAAGACAAAGTCCTCAATTTTTGGAGTCATGTTCAGTTGTCCTTGGATTAGCCTGCCTCTTGCTAGATAGAGATAGACACCAGCATCCCACAACACCCTGCAAGGGTAAACATGTTCAGATAAATGTTCAGTAGACTAATAAAGCTAAGATTTAGGTTGCTGACTATATATCTGCAGAAAAATGGGGAAAATAAATACATTTGTATTATATCAATTAATTAAAACGTTGCTTTCGCAGACTCAATGTTTTGTCAAATTTAATTAAAACTGTCTTTCACACCATGAAGGATTTGTTGAATGTTGAGCGTCACCTACATTGGACAGCGCCCAGAACCTCCACAGCTGCACTGAGTGTTTGATTAAAGTGTGATGCACTTACAGAGCTCTGTCCTCTATCGGCCTATGTTCCACATCTGCTCAAAGTTTCATAAGAAATGCCAAAATCATTCTTCTATAATCTAAAAAAAAAAAAAAAAAAACAGACCCAAGCTATAGAAAATTTACTCGTGCCTTCTCTCTCGCCTTGAGAGATGAGTAAACAGACTCATTGCTTTTATAACAGGGTCTAAGCACCCATGAAAGGCTCCATTCAGAATCATTATCCTGCCAAGCAGTGGACACGTCAACATGACACATCTCAGCTGCAGTGAATCAGCTGCTCTGGATGCCAATTATGCAGACATCTAAGGGTTAAGGTGGCCGTTGTGTGAAGCTCTATGAAGGGTCTGATGGATTGAGATCCACACTTTGATTCAGTTGATTCAGTTTCAAAAATACATATTTTAGCTGAATAATAGAGCCTTAGGAATGGAGAAGTCTTTTGAACAACTAAGTCAATCAGAATAACCTCACAACTTTAATGTTATAAGCATGTTTCTTTGTGTGTCCTGCTTGATTATTTACTGTCAATGCTTTAATATACATTACATAAGTAATTTTATGCTCAGGTTAAACCCAGTAGCCTGACAGCAGCACCATCGTGTTAATCTTCAGTAGCTCACATAAACAAGACGTCTACGTTTCCTGCAGAGTGTATAGCTTTATTCTTTCTCAGATGAGAAAACAGAAAATGCTGTATATTTTATTCTAGGGATGCAAATTTAAAACGTATTCTCTGGGAAAAAATCTTTTAAATGACTGCATTTTATTCAAAATTGCATGTGTCTGTATCACTGATTTCTGCTCATTTTAGGTTGGTTCACAACCTCAACAAACTTTTTTTTTTTTTTATTCTATTTTACATACATTACTCGGATTTCTTCGGTTAGTCTGTATTTTCAGAACCACATGAAATGAAACGTGACTTGGAAAAAAGACAGAAAATAAATGCTTGGTTGAAGTAATTGAATGACTGAGAGCATAAAATGAGACACGATCACTAAATGTGACCAACTAGGGAAATCAGCTAAGCAAATTGGACCATCAATTTTTTTTAATTTTTTTTAAGGATCTTTCCTGCTTTCTAAGCACTTTACAATAATCAGCAGCTTGAATGGACAGATTTGATTTACTCTGAAGAGCATAATCATTTTTGCAGTGAGTGACCAATATATCAATTTCAACACCAAACAGGCAATAAAATAAAACAGGTTGTTGTGCATTATGGGACAGTGATGGACTTTTGTCTCGCTGCATAAAACTGTATAGTTGTGATGGATGGGAAACAGAATGGCTGCATAAATCAATTATAAATGTAAATTCTTTTACAATAAATGGCTGTTGCATGAGCTATACCGTCATTATAAATTGGAATGAAAAATTGTTTATATTGATCTAAAACAGTCAGAGATGAATCATTCATTTAACTGTTCATCGCACAGAAGTTACTATGATTTCGTTCCCATCAAAACTTAAATCGAACGGATTGTAATTTCAGGTGGAAAACTTTGAATAACAGCGGCATTAAGATATCTCTCTTTCTCTGAAACTATTTTCACTTTAATGTTATTGCACAGGCTTATTCCTTGTCTGTGTTAAAGGTTGCAAATGACAATAGTATAAGACCAGATTGTTGCTTTTTAATCAGTCCCAGACATGAAAACCAGGTCGCTTAATCTGACTGTATTCTTCTTTTCTCATGATGCCAGTTGAAAAACACCAGCCTGCTGTGCATCATTTTGACAAAAAGCTATCCTACACATCAGTGTTTTCTTCCATGGAGCTCACCTATATTTCCTGTATATAGGATGTTTGTAGCAAAAGTGTTTATTACGTCTGTTTTCTGTTCTGCCAAGAAGTGGATAAAAATCCATCACCACATGCATCCATCAGTTGTCCGCCACTTATCCAAGATTGAGTCCCAGATAATAACGTCTTCTCTCTGCCCAGGTACACTCTGTAGCTCATTATATGGTAACCCCAAAGTGTTCTCTAGCCAGAAGTGATATATGGGCCCTTCAGCCTTCAGATCTTCCACAGGGTCTCCTTCCATTCAGGCGAATCTGGAAAACCTACAAAGGGAGGCTCAAAGGTACATCCTACCCAGATGTGTGGGTCACCTCACCTCAAGCTTATGTGTGAACCTCTTGGCAAGTGAAAAATGTGCACATGAAGTAGACATATTCCCTTTACAGAAGCATTGTTGCAATATGCTTTGCTATTACCTTAGCAGACTTACAGACAGATGTGTGCTATGTTGTCATCCCAAAATGAAGGTAAATATCTGGTCTCACTGTAGTTGCTAAAAAGGCGATGTTTAAAATGTCTCCTCTTCTTTGAAAACCAATGACAATACCTTTGTTATATAGGACCCAGCTTTCTGTTGTTGATGCTCGTGTGTTACAAAAACCATATTTTTCTTCACCTTCAAATTACTGTTGTAAATCTTTTATAAGACTTTTCAGGAGAAAGCATGGATTTGTTTACCTCTTAGTCGTCCTCAAATGCCCATGCCTGCCACTATTGATTTCTTTGTTTTTTTGTTTCAATCCTCCGGAGGGAGCAGTCCTGTGTGTTTTATTTAAGCTGTTCCTTTACAATTGAAAAATTGATTTAGAATGATGGAAGCAGCAATACATTGGAGCAATACGTTTTCTGTTTGATAGATGCCTCTTCTTCATACGAATTTTCATAAAAAGGTGAAATCGATGATTTTAGTTTGAAGGCATAAAAATAGCACAGTATCAATCCTTTTTATATTTTTTTGTCATATTTTGTTTTCTTTTCATTCAAACTAGAGTAACTGAGGGAACCTTGATATGAGTGATAATGCTCTTCTTTCTCCTTTTCTCTCTCTTTGTAGTTTTTATAAAGCATTAGGATGTATTTAAAAAGGTTGCTGTGTGACAAAAATGAAAGTGCATGAAAGTTCAAATATTTAGCAAAACAAGAATGTTTGTTTTGAAAGATTTTCCCTGAAGCAGAACAACCACAACAAAATACTGATGGTTTGGATACTTAGCTTCATGGGTGTTCAAATCCCTTGTTTGTATTTTAAGGTTTGATGTTACACTGTAAAAATCAGCCCCTGGCAACAAAATGCTATTTTACTGTTGTTTGTATGTGGAATAACACATACAAATAACTGTGTAAACTGACTAATTTGGTTTATCATTTACTAGCAAAAGCAAACAACATCCAATTTAGTGCACTCTTCCATGAATCCAATTATTATAATCAACACTGTCTTATTGTTTAGTTCAATCTGATTTGCTCTCATCATATTAAATTAAATGCAGTTAAGTTTATCACTCTTCAAATTCTAACCGATACATTGCAAACTGTTGTGTTATTGTTGCTCTGATGCATCTTATAAAAACAGAAGAAGAAGACTGCACCCGATTTGAAATTTTTACTAAAGTCAGGAGAACTGATCACTGTTACATGTACTGGTATTCCTCTGTGGCTAATAAACTAACAGAGCTAAAAACTTCTTTTTACTGTAGAATCTATAAACCCATTTAATAAGTGGCCTGTGTCAATTCAGTTCTCTATACAGTTACTCATGATGGTACAAAAAAAATGCATTCAATTAATATGAACAAATTTGTGATTCTTTTTTGAAATTGACTTTTAATTTGTTTCATTATTGGTGTAGAAAAAGTGTAGAATTAACAGCACCTGCATCTTTTATCTGCTTCATTCCTGAGATAATGTTCGTTTTTAAATGTCCCTTTTTTGCGATGTACTTAGCATATAGTTTTATTTTTACTTTTTGTGTACTCAGAGGGTTTCACTTTTAACAGAATGTTTTGTTGAAAACTCTGCTTAAAATTTTAAAAAAATATATAGTTCAGGATCACTTCTGTCTCATAATGCTGTTCTGTTAATAAAAAAAAAACTACAAACCTGTAAATCAAAAATGCTGTGACTTCTTCAGCCTTTCAATCTCCACATTTACAGGGGTCTGATTGCAAGTCTTTGTGTCTTGTGGCACAAATAAATTTTTAATGTGTGGGTCTACTGATGTTGTACAGAAAGTATTGTATTGACTGAAATGAGTTGTATGAGTGCATGTGTGTGTGTGAATGGATTAATGTAGGTTTTGAATGATTAGAAAAACTAATCATTCAAAAACTAATCAGTTTTTGAATAATCATTAGTTAGTCAAAAACGAACTAATTCGTTTTTGACTAACTAAAAAGTCAAAAACTTTTAGTTAGCCAAAAATTAACTAAACAACAACATTTATTTGTTGTTGGTAAGTGTAAAGTTCAGCACTTGTTTTTGCAGCTTCTCAGGTAAAATACCAAGATTCTTTAGATGCATAGGCTGAGTAACAGTGAATAGCAAAATCTTTTACCTGTAGCAGTCTTTTGTTATATTTTACATCTGCAGACCCATTCAATAAATTAGATTATTACCTAAAAGCCTGTTTATTTCAGGACCTTTATCACATTAAATAATATCATACACTTGATGAAACACTATTTAATGTGTCTCCAAAAACATAGTGATGATAGATTAAATGTTTCATCAAGTGAAACATGACATAGATTACACACAGATGGATGTTTGAAAGCCTTTTCTAGTACATCTACAAAAGTGAAGTATAAAGCAAAAGTGCAATAGCTCTTTTGCACTTTTGATGAAAGTGAGTTTCACTTTCACCTCAGAAAGTGAAACTCATATATTATATGGAATCATTACACATAGGGATGTATTCCAAGCCTTTCTTGTAATTTTAATGAACATGGCTTACATATAATGAAAACCCAAAGAACATTAGAATATTGTAAGAAATGTAACTGATTGAAATGCATGGTGTTTCACCCTAATCAGCTCTTAGACTCAAAAAACTTTCAAAGTTTTCCTGAGCCTTTAAGCAGTCCTCACTCTGTGGTGAGTAGGCTACACAATAATGGGGAAGACTGCTGACTGAACAGATGTCCAGAAAGCAGTCATTTACATCTTTTACATAATTTCTTTTAAGCAATCGACGTTATATCATTTACTGATTTCAGTATTCCAATGGGAACATTAAGATGGCAAAATTTAAAGTTTTTCTAAGCATGCAGAACAGCTAAGGTGGCTTAGTGGATGTCATGAGTTTCATATATTCATGTGATCCATGCTGTACTGCACAATTACATAAATGTTGATGCCTTTTATGGTGATTCAAAGATGACAGAGTCGATAAAAACACATCATTTGTTAAATTAATTTAACATTATTTAAGATGGGGTTGCACAGTGGCACACTTGCATCTAGAAGGTCCTGGGTTCGAATCCTGGCCTGAGATTTTTTCACATGGAGTTTGCATGTTCAGTCTAAAAGCATAGCTCTTAGATTAACTGGTTTCTCGAAATTGCTCCTACGTGTGAGGGTGTGCATGGCTGTTAGTCCTAAGTTGCCCTTTAATGGACTAGTGACCTGTCCAGGGAGTTGTCTGCCTCTTGCTCAATGACCACTAGAGACAGACACCAGCTGTCTGTGACCTTGAAAGCGGGGATCGTTAAGTTGTGTGTAGACACTGAGAGTTGCAGCTCTTGAATGGCATTCAAACAATCTCTACAGTTTGTAGCTATTTGACCTTTAAAATGCCTCTAAATCAATTCTGTTAGAGGGCACAGACTCTCCTAAGACTACAGTAACGTGGTAATGAAATGTCCTTTTTATGTCAAAGGTCATTTTATTCAAGGTGCTATACATGTGGCAAAAACAATTTCTGCAGGGAAGAAGTCTTAGTCCTTTATATATAAAATAGGACAATACTTTACTGACTTTTTCATGTCTGTGTCCACAGAACTTCTAATCTGGTTGGTTATTTCTTGTTGTGGAATAATAACTTGAGCTCAAAGGAAGTTCAGTATTTTTAAAGCCTGAGAAGTATAGCAGCTCTCATAAACCGCAGTTCTTGATGGTGATGCATTTGTCTGAACTGTTACAAACACAGCAGGAGAAAAGCTGGTTCCAAACTTTAGTTTGCTTTGCATTTCCGTCATGTCTCAGATGTTTCACATCTCAATAGAGTCTTTACTTTCTTTGGATATTTCTCCTTATGGAAACTGAAAGCTGTTGGTGCTTAGGGGAAATTAAGATAACAGAAATTTAGTTAAGGAGAAAAGCTATTCTGAATATACAAAGTATGAGGAATGTATCACCTTTAGATGACTTTTTAGACAAAAAAAAAAGCTTTGCCATCTGGCTTTTGCTTCTATCTTCCGATGCTCAATTTGAACTTCATCAAGCCTCTTCACTATATCAAGAGGGCAAATGCATTGAGTTACTGCTACGTGATTGACTGATTCACTATTTGTGTTAACAAGCACAGGTCTTCCTTAAATCAGGGTAGATCAGTGCATTTTGGGTATTAATGGTTTTTACTGTGACTCCTGAATTATCAGTAGTTCCCTCTTAAAAATCTAACCAGAAAGACTCTAAAGAAGGAACCAGTGCAGCTGCTCAGAGTGAAGAGTCACCATAGAGACAAGCTGATTCCTTTTAAATAGTCTCCTTTGGCTGTTCCTCTTCTGTCTTTGTCTCCTCAAATGAAGTGGCAGAGTAATGTTTTGTTCCCTTGAGCTGTCAGGAATGTGTTCCTCCACTGTCTTCAATACAATAGATGGGCTGTTTTGCTTTGTGCTTTTTCTGGAAAGCATTGTCACTTTGATTGTTTTGGCTCAGTTATCTTCAGTGCCAAAACAAATACCATTGTCCTTTTTGAAGAAGAAATTAGCAAACATATGTGGAATTTTACAGAAACCGGTCAAAGCTTCTGCTGGCTTATTTCTCCATACAGGATTCCCTGCCTAGTTTTTGACTTGATATTATGAATCCAATAAACCAATAACATTGAATTTCATGGAGTCAGAGCTCAATAGTGAAGGTGTTTTTCTCTGCATGTTTTACCAATATTAATTAAATCAGAGTGATATGTGAACACTTCATCTTTCCTCTGTGCTTCAAAACATCTTTGGTTTACAGATACTGAAGCACCTGCTCCCAGTGATGAGAAACAGCAGGATAGTTTTTGCAATAATGATTAAGTGGTTGATGGTTGTGTAACTCATCCACAGAATAACCACAATGAAAGAAAGAAGCTTCCAAAAGGACTTATCCCTCTAACCAAAAGTCTGTCTCCATTTTTCTGTCATTTTCTCCCTCCCTCTTCTGTTCTACATTAATTCCCAATTTTACTCCATCTAATAATGCATCAACTCTGGAAAAAAAAAAAAAAATCATAATCACACACTCATGGCAAAGTCACAGAGCAAATAGGTGAAGAGATGAAGCAACTGACACTTAGAGACACATTAACTCTGACATTCAGCACTTCACAAATTACAGTATATGGTTCTATATAAAGCAACAAATAACCAACACTGACTTTTAAAGAAACTAAGATCTCCACAAGGAGTTCCTGATGAGGAATTAGCGTAGTATTTCTTTCCTCATCTTGCCAGGTAGCTTTAGATGCAGGAAGGAATTGGACAGAAAAATACACCTTTAACTTTTCCACGTTTTGTCATGGAACAACACATCTAAATGAGAGTTAAAATTCCTACATATTTTGGGCATACTGTGTGTATTCTGTGAGCCGTACTGACTCTGTCCATGCTATGCAAGGACGGCTAAGATTTTATTGTGAAGTGTACCGATGTATATGCTGTAAGTATATATGTTCCTGACAAGTAATTTTTGCAATTTTCCACAAGACATGTAAATGACAGAATGATTTAGAAAAATGTGCTTTGGTTAGATAAGACAAAAATAATTATTTTTGACCTTTCATGTTTCCTGGAAAACTAACACTGGTTTAAACTTAATACCTAAAACTAAGAAAAAAAATGTATAATGGAATTGTTTAGTTAAAATCATATTCATGAAAATCTTATATTCACTCAGGAAAAGCACAATATAAATGTACACTAAACTTAATTAAATTTTTAACATAAAACCATGTATATTTGCTTCACAATTATGCACACTACTTTTTGCTGATAACATAAAAACCCATTATAATTCACTGAAGTTTGAGGTTACATTTTGACAAAATGTGATAAAGTTCAAGAGGGAAAAATACATATTCAAGGCACTGCAATATAATCTTAATGCAACATGTGTCAAAAATTTAACTTGATGTTATTCTTGAGAAAAAAAGACACATGCAGCGATGCCTAATATTTTACATTACGGGAGCCATTCAGGGAGGGTATTAATGATTGTGTTTATATGTCAGCATCAGTGATAAATATCTACACCTGTGCTAACAGGTGGCATCCTGGAGGCTCTGCACTCACAGCTTCATAAATAACATAATTATTGATTAATGTTTTCTTAGAAACCCACACTTCTAATTGTGAACATTCCTTTGAATACAGATTGAGTTAAGGGTGAAAATATGCCTATATATCATAAAAAAACTCATTAAATGAATAGTATGGCAGATGCCAGCAGGCTTTAGGGATTTTTCCTGCTCTGCCTTCAGACTGATGTATGTAGTTCAGGGCTCATTGTGTATGCTTCATGTATCAGAAGTTGTTTTTTTTTTGTTTGTTTTTTTGTCAAACTGAATATTCCTCCATTATTTCAGGGTTAAGGATGTCAATTATTTTTCAGATAAAGCATATCAGTTGTTCTGAAACCAGAATCCACAGTTCTTCTGCAGCTCGTTATTGTCCGGACATAAACGTGCCTTCAGTGTGATCTTACAAAGACAAAATAAACAGAGCAAATTGGTCATAAAGTGTAATGAAACAAAGAAGAGATCAAATGCAATCAGGGTTTGCAACTAATGATGGCAGAAAGCACTGCAACAGCAATTTCAGCTAATTAAATTAGGTTTTAAAAACACAGTAAAGGACAAATAAAACAGTGCTTGACTGAAATTGATAAAGAGCAGCTAGAGCTGACTTCCAGCCCGACTGTTTATTTCTTGCTCAAAGGTTGTGTTACATCCCAACTCAGATAAGCTGTGCTGAGATGACAACACTGCAAATAACATAAACCCAAGTCAGTCCAAAATCTAAAGTAAAATTTGATTTGGGCAAGATCATAACCGAGTGGCTATAGTCATCATTTAGTTTGCATTATGCGTTTTTTTACATACACCGTTCTTGATCTTTATCACACTATGCACTTTTAACTGGTGAGACAGCAATGCATTGCTTAGACAATATGTCATTCAGTTTATATTATTTATTAAAGAAATAACAGCTTTGAAAAGGGGTATTTGAAGGTGAAACTAACACAAATGTATTTAGTTGATCTCTCAATTCACAACAGAATTGGATGAGTTGTCATACAAACGACTGAGATGAATATTTCTAGAAAATAGATTGTTCCTCACAACACTTTCTTAAACTCTCAAGGATCTGAAAAACAGGTTGGCCCAGGCAGGAATTTTCCTATTTGTGATACCTTCCTCACTCACAGTATGACGATTCTCAACACCGCGCTATCATAACAGATCCAGCAGAAGAGCATATATACACACCTTATAAACTAAGCAAACAAAAAGATTACTCCAACAAGATTTCAGCTACACTAATCCACCACATTACCCATAAGTCCTTGAGATCACACCACCTGGGATGCTAAAGTTTCCTTACATAAATACATGCAGTTAGTTCAATTGTGCATGATATGAGACGGAGAATTATCGAGCAAAAGTCTTACCTCAGAACAAAAATCTTCCTGCACAAAAAAAAAGAAAAAAAAAAGAAACTGAGAATGTGTTAAAGTAACTAGTTTTGGGATAATATGTTGTAAAATTTATAACTAAAGATAAAATAATTTATGTGATAAAACATCCCTTTTCTAGTGTCTCCTGTCTAACAGAATATTCCTGAGAACAGTACATTAAATTATTCTTTTGTGCTTCTTGCCACTGCATGACTTTGTTTTACAACATCTGTTATGGGAAAGGAAAAACAGCTTTTAGTATCCAGGCCTTTCAGTGCTATGGAGCACACTTCCTCAGTATGTGAGGCTTAAAACATTGTGCATTTTAAATGAAGAACAGAAACACCAGCACTGCTTTCTGGTAAATTATGCATGTTGTCTTTATGGTAATCTATGACCATTTTTTCCCTGATTTTATATTGCATTATATTCAGTGTATGTATTTTTTTTGCCCTCTATTTACATTTATTTTTCTCTTACATGAACATATTTATAAACTCGATGTATGTTCTACTTGTCTCAAAATAATCTTTATAACTACAATTTATAGTCTAAGGTAAATCACAACCCAAACAAACATTGCATTGGGTACAATATTTTTCTGTAATCCAAGGTCAAGAAGACTAGTTTCTGTGTGTCTCTGTAATTCACTGTCATTCAGGGGGGTTTTGTGTTAAGTACTTCAATAACCAATTTCAACATTAAATATGTAGGTGTCAGATGTGAGAATCTATTAACACAATGGAACTAAAAACTAGATGCGCTTCTCACAAACATGACCTCATAGAAGAGAAGCAAGGCTGTTGACGTATTGAAGAAGGACTAAGAAATCCCCTCTCTGGTTTGCCTTGAGTCCTGTATGGGTCAACAGATTTAACCATTGTGGTAGCAGCATCATGTTGAGGAGATTGTTTTTTCTTCTCTTTTTTGTGGAAAACGTTAAAAGAATGATGTTCTCAGAACCTCACAATCTGATGCTGTTGAGCTATTTTTTTCTTTTTTAAAGGAGGAAATAATACTCTAGATACTCAAAGTTAAACGAAATATTCCCCATGCCATTGTAAATGCTGTGAAAGGTTGTTCCTTGAAGGAATGAATTGACTAAAAAAATATTAAATTATTTAAAAATTGCTGAAATAAGAACAATTTCAAAAGTATTAATGACCTGCACAAAGATACAACATTTTTTCATCAACATACCTCGCTGGTATTAATTAAAAGACTGCAGATAAGTAGGCCATCTGTTAAAGTGAGTTTAACTCTTTGGTTCTGCAGCACACACGTGCCATCATGCTGTTAAAACAAGGCTTCAGTTCCCTGAGCTGCAGGCGGAAGCTGAGCCAGATGAGAGCCTGATCGCACTGCTCCGTGGCCCTCCGGGAGCCTCCATGAGGACTGAGTTCAGTGTGGTCTGACTTTAATGTGCATTCATCCTTGAATCCTTAAACTGTGTGCAGTCAGAATTCACAAACTCCATGTAATCACATCAGACGTGCAACTAGGTTCCTAATCGTGTTTTCTCTTACTTGTGCTTCCTGCAGTTTCACACAGCTGCATGAGCTTTAAATGCGAAAAAAGCTGCAAAAAAGTGTGCACAGACTGAACTTGATTAATAAGGACAGTTTAAACATCTCCGATATTTTCTCCTGAATGCTCGAAAGGAAACCACTGTGTTCTAACCAGAGGTTGGTAAATTAGCCAAAGATTGAGCCAAAGTAAAAGTAGCATCACTTCAATATATATCTTTACTCAGAAATAAGTATAAAGTAGTTTACTGCAAAATGAATACCAGGCAAGTTTGAGAATTATAATTTCAGAATCAAGTTTAAATTCTATAGCATCTTGAAAACTGATGTTCTAAATGCCATTATTTTGCTGCATGCAAATATGCAAATTCAATGTGTATTAGTTCTTAGGTTTAAGACAAAAAAAATAGACAAAGAATGTTTGACAGTGTATTATAGTAACATATTGTATGTACTCATTTCAAACTGCGTGTAGTGGATTGTTTAAAAAGTTTGATACAGTTTCGTTGGTAAAATTTACAGTGGATCTAACAGAGACTGAAGAGAAAATGTAAAAATACATTTTGCTTTCTCATGAGTGATCAACATCTAGCTCAATAGCTTAAAACACTTCTATCCCTTCTCTGTTAGAGTAAAAATATTTCATTAGAATAAAGAACGTGACCTTGACGGATCATTATAAATCAGTAAAATGCCTTCAAAAAGTTTCTTCAAAGGTAACAAAGTTCACACAGAAAACTGAATAGTAAAAGAAAAGAAAATGCTTCCGCTTCAGAACAACATGAACAACATGAAGTACACATTTATTGTAACTTTTTTTTATGGCATTACATTTTTCACCAAAGATTGAAATACATTTTCATGTTTGTTTAGATATAAAAACTTTCAAGTTGTCAAATCTTTTATATGCTCAATAATGGTGAAGCAACTGATCGCATTGTATTAAGTTGGTGTACAGTAATATTAACAAAGACTATTATGTATCCATAGAGTGGAAAGAAAATGACTCATAGTTTTCATGTTTTTACTAAAGAAAATCTGAAAAGCGTGATGTGAATTTGTATTCAGGCCATTTTGAGTCAATACTCTTTTGAGCCACATTTTGGTGCAATAACAGGTTTAAATCTTCTGGGATAATGTTCTATGATCTGTCTACATCTAGACAAAATCCCTTTTCTGCTCCTTTCCAAAATAACTCAAGCTCAGTCAAATTGGGTGGATAATTTCAGTTAATAAATGTTTTTCAAGTCTTGGCACAGATTGTTAAGTTTTTGGATTTAGGTTTGGGCTTTGACTGAGCCATCTACAAGCTTTGACAGAAATCTTTCCATTGTAGCTCTTCCTGTATGGTTAGTGTTGTCCTGCTGGAAGGTGAACTTCCACCCCCAGTCTCAAGTCGTTTGGATCCTCTAACTGGTTTAGTCTCACAGCTGTTCTGTTTCAGCTGCATCCATCATAATTGACCAAGCTCAATGTCCATGCTGACAAAAAAGTTTCCACAACACGATAATGTTTAACAATGTGGGTAGTTTCTTTATGTTGACACATGGCGCAGTGTTAATTTTCCGCCACATGTAGGATTTCTATTGTAAGCCAGGAAGTTCAATTTTGGAAGAGTCTCCCATGAGCCTTTTGGCTGCTTTTGTGAATAATTTTGTCCTTGCCTGGCCTGTCGGTTTTGTTGGGCAGCCATGTTTTGGTATGCTGGGAGCTTTTCCCTTTTGGATGTGATAATTTTAACAGTTTTCTGCAAGATGTTGCAAACTTGGAATATTGATGGATAATATATTATTGTTTTAAACTTTGCTCTACTTTCATAATTAAACAAAAACTCAATATAACATGTTGAAATTTGGCTGAAACATGACAAGTTAAACAGTTAAATACTTTTGCAAGACATTGCATTTGCAGTTCAACTGACTGATTATGGCAATTTTATCTTTGAATATTTAAATTAGGGCATATTTAGAGGGAGGTAAAGGATGCAACAGATGTCTGTGAAAGGACAAATTATGAGGATCAATGTGAAATTAAATTCAGGATAGTAATTATTTCATCTAGCTTTTAGATTTCATAGTCTGTGGAAATCAAACGTAATTAGTTTCTCCTAAATTAAAAAGAAAAATGTGTTCTTATAAAAATTGATTGAATAGGGTAAGATCAGGTTGACTGTATAACAACAGTTTTTATTACAACCAAATAATTATTTTTGTTTGCTTGCTTTATTTATGTTAATGCCTTTACAGTCAATGCTCCAATACTTTTGTTGTTTAGGCCTTTTGTGGTTTCCCATTGTAGTGCAAAACTGAGGGTATTTATTGTAACATTTAAACTACAAGTAAGGTAAGGTAAAGGTAAGGTAAGGTAATTTTATTTATATAGCACATTTTCAGCAACAAGGCAATTCAAAGTGCTTTAAAGTGTATTAGAAGAAGTTGTTTCTCTGATAAATGTAATGGATACTAAAATTCCACAGATATATGTTGGTATTAACAGAAGATGAATTGAATTCAGAAAAGAAGTGGACTGATAAAATTAAATTTAAGGAATTTTTCATTTTGACTTCTATGTCTTCTGTACATTATGTTCTCAGATCTTTTTCCTTTTCCCTGTGTATAAAAGAAAAGTTCATCCTGTTTCTTTCCGTCCAATCCAGCTTTGATCTCCGGGCGCTGTGATGCTGGGTTTTCACACGTCCAGCATTGGGAGAGGCACCACTAAGTGGCTGAATGTAATTGGTGGAGTCTGCAGTGCCTCCACTCGCGCTGCGTTCGATCTCGCTCTTGACTTCTGACAGCTGGACACAAAAGACGCCCCCAGACAGCAAAACAAAGGTGATTTGTAGATTACAGGGGCTTGTTGCAGGTGAATTGCACTCAGTGCCAATATGTAGTGACAAAGGTTGAAAGACTTATTAGATTTCAGTATTGTCCATGTGTCTATAGATGGAAAACAAGTCAACAAATGCAACATTTAACAGCTGGTTATGTAAATCCACTTTGGCAACATTAACAACTTTACATTGTGTCACTGGTTTTAAATGAGTGGTTTCCCACTTATTTAAATTAGATTTGAGTCACTTATCTGGAGCACTTGTTAGTTATTCTGAGCTGCAATTGTTATACCAAAATTCTGAATTTACAACCTTAATTTCCCAGCCAGACACTCTTATAATATATATTAAACAAAGAATTTGCCCTATCATCACGATTTAAACTTTTGAACTTAAAAAGCTCTTCTTTAAAATGGCAGTTTTACAAAACTACTTAGTGTTCAAAGGTGTAAAATAAGCTGCACATGATGTTAAAAATATTTGTCATGGTACAAAAACAGTTTGATGAATTCTGATTTGAATGTAGCTATCATGGACATCTCAACTGTGCTTTCTTAGATTAAAATCTGTTAAATGTGAAGACTACAAGAGTTTATTTACTAAGAAAATCCCACTAAAAACAGTTTCGAAATATTCAGATCATCCAGTCTAGGTAATATCACAAAGACCTACTTTATTTCTGGTGCTCAGTTTGAACTTCAGCAACTAACAGACATTGAATGGTTTGAAAACAAGTGAAAGGTTTTCATTGTGTGTGTGAATGGATGAATGACTGAATGTGATGTAAAAAGCACCTTGGAGTCCTTGGACTTGATAAAGAGCTATGTAAATGCAGGCCATTCACTTTACATACAATGAATGGTACATGGTTTAGTTTTTCAACTTTTAAGTGTTTATTTTAGTCATTGTTAGATGTATTTAATAACTACAACCTGTACTAGGTTAGTGGCTCCCAGAAACACTGCACCAATCAAGTGTAAGAACAGTTGTGTTGTTTTCCAGATCTAGCTTTCAGAAACCATCAACAACATTTTGAGACAAATACTTGGAAACATGTAACATTTCTTTAATGCTGGATTAAGAGCACAAAATATATCTCTCCCTTTCTCTAAACCACATCCTGCTCTCACCGACAACACCTACGTTTGGAAGTTAATCTTTCTGTAGTCTGCGTACCGCTAAAGGTTGAGGTCACGCTGAAAGGTCGGGAGCTCGGGCCTCAAAGCCTGAGTGAAATGTGAGGGTATGTTGGGCTATAAACTCTCCTGCGGAGAACCACGGTGGGTGGAGGGCTTTGAATAGAACAATCACGTTCTGTTCTCTCACACCAACACCAGCACAGAGGAGATGAAAGCTGGGGGATGATAGAAGAGACATCGAATGAGGGGGAGTGTGCAGCTTCAGAAGAATGGATAACGGCAAAGTTTTGATGTGCCTTGCTTTTGGTTTTATTTTTAACTGTGAGGAAATGCCTTGCATACACATGTGCAACCTTTTCCTTATTTTGATGAGACATTAAAATGCATTGATTTTTATTTTTTTACTCTATTTAGGTCCCATTATTTCTCTGTTTGACTTCAGTAAAACTCCAGCTATTATAGGACTGATTTATCACCATATTTTGTTATCTCTGCTCTCAGTTTTTTAATCTGACCAGTTTGTTTACTCAACTGAATATTGGTCTAAACCTCAGCCATTTCTTCCTTTTTTTTTGGCTTTAGTGGCCTTTATCTGATAGTGAATTGACAGGAAAGTGGGTAATGAGAGAGGGGGGAAGACATGTGGTAAAGGTTACCAGGCCAGGAATTGAACCTGTGACAGCCATGTCAAAGACTAAGGCCTCCATATGTGGCTTGTGCTAAGCCCCTATGCCACAGCAGCCCCACCTCAGCTGGTTCTAAAGATGAAACCAAAGGTGTTTTACTTATCAGTTTTTTTTTCAGTTGCTGTTATAAATTGTATTTTAAGGACTTTGATAACTGTTTAAAAAATACTTAACAATTTCCTGAACAGATATACTCAATTCAGTCCAATAAAAATGCAAAAAAAAAAACAATGTTTCAGTATTCACAAATCATAATCATGCACTTTTTTTCCTTAACATGCAATATGTTATTCTTTTTTCTTGTGCTCCTTTTTCTACATTTTCCTTCCACTCAACTTTCCAATATTATTCTTATATACACACTTATTTGAACTGCCAGCTTCTTTAGCAATTAATGTTTGTGACTTACCAAATAGTCTCTGCTGGACAACTGTAAGCTCAACTTAAACACAAGATAAACAAACACCTGAAATGTACCCAGCTTTTAAACTGAATTACAGAAGCAAATTGACTTTTTGATTACATTCCATTTTACTGAGATGCGCCTGCATGTCAAAGATTTTGCCACATAATAATTAATACCACAGTCTGCATTTTCTTCTTTTCTTTCATCTTCTTGGAGGCTAAATTCACCAAAGACTTATGAAATAGGATGGGATAAGTAAGTTCAGTAAACCTGAGAAGGTCTGAGCCTATATTTGTTTGAACCATGGATCAGATCATCTTTCCCTCTTGACTAATTCCCATTTCCATGTTATTACATACTGGTCACATTTCTTCTAGCAGATGGAGGGGCTTAAAGGAAAGACTGGGGGATTGAGGTGATGAGACTGGGAGATAAAGAGGCTGAAATGAAATACAAGGTGAGAGACAAAGTCAAGACATGGTAAAAATTCACACAGCTGAGTTTTCACATAACACCCTTAAAAGTGACTTGAGATGTTTGGGGGGGGGGAAATAAAGTTTCATGTAACCAAAAAAGGTAAATAGTAATTTGCTGTGACCGAGATTCCCTACATTATCCCCCTCATTGAAAATGTCAAAAATAATTTATTCAGGTAGCTCTGGGATGCTTAGCTGCCTAATATTTAAAACCTATCACATCTGCACAGCTGTGTGCTCCGGGCCAGCAGAGTAAATAGTGTCTGTTTAAAGTCTTGACATGTAGAGCAATATGCACAAACAGAAAGCAATATGTAGAGCAATATGCACAAATTAAGGTTTACTTAATGTAAACCTGAAATTGATAGCAAAGTTCTTGTTCTGCTGTCACTGAGCTTGCTTATGTTTTTCTTCTATATATAAGAAATATCAGCTGAAAAAAGTCGTGTTGTTGCTTTAATGTAGGTGTTTTTCCACATTTTTCATTCAAGAAAGGTCTGAACTTCAACTTTTCTAATTCACGTTTTCTTGCTAAGAGAAACTCGTAATTTTGTCATTTGTTTTGGCCATGAAAGTGGAACTTGTTTTTAAAATGCTTTTGAAAGTGAAAATGTTTGATTTGAAGGATGAAAAACAAGGTTTTGACTTACAAACACCAATTAAACCTTCAATGTTTATCATTTGGTTTAATTAAAAGTTTTCATAATTAATTCCTTTAATTTTAAAGAAAAGTGTTCCAATAGCCTTCTGACTTACTAACTTTGTTTGAAAATCAGAAATCCTTCTCTTATATTGAAAATAATTTTGAAAATGAACATTTTCTGCCTCAAATGGTGCACTGCTCAATCTCAAAATTCTGCATCTTCATAAATATGCTCTGCTCTTCCTAAAAAATATATTTCTACACTAAGATTTGACACATCTTGCTCAGATATTTTCCCCAAATATTTGCCTCTTTCTCTCTCAGAATATTTTTTAGCATTATAAAAACAAATGATTAAAATAACATCATTCTCTTTTTTGGGTGCACTTGTTTAACTCACAAGTTTAGCTCTTAAACAGTGAGCATGACTAGGTGTTTTAAGCAAACATATTAATTACATGCAACATGTGTAACTTCTGGCAGCTTACAGTCTTAGGTACTAGGCATGAATGAATCCAGTAAGTGATATAAACAGGAGGAAAGAGTAGTTGTTTAAAAGGCATTTAAGTTAAGTGCATAAATATAGTTTCAAGGTAGAACACAAACATAATTTTAAGGGTAGGTTTTACAATATTTGAGGTAGAAGTCTTAATAACTCAATATACGAACACGGATCTTACTTTATTATCTGCTTGATCTACATTGTACAAAGTCTGAATAGAGGAATCTTCAGCCTTAACCCGAGGGGGAAATTGCTGCGACTCAGTAGATTTATATATGTGTACATAAATGAAACACTGAGAGAATAACATTATCTTAAAGACTCTAAGAACATGTTATTAGAGAAACCCACTATCATTAAGGCTATGTGGGTGCACAGCTTTAGGTGTTGGAAGACTAACTCCCGTTTTCCCGATCCATACAGGCTGTTAGGAAGCTGAGTTTGACACCAACTTCACCTGTAGTGTTTGTCAGTCCAGCTGTGTAAAATCCAGAAATACACCACTGCATAGAAGAGGAAATGTTATTCTGTAAGAAGATTAGAAAACTTCTATATCACTGTGTCTCTGCTCCTAAAAACAAAACACAAGTGTAAGCTGACACGTCAGTGCACATCAGACAGACAGGACTGTGACAGTGATTGAAAGGTCTTTTTCCGCAGCTTTATGAGATTCGAACGGTGAATAGAGATAGTTGAGAAAGCAACCAGAGGGTGTTTCAGTGCTTTAATGGCTGTAGATGACGTAAAGGTTGTCTGTGTGGTTGCAGCAGATGAGGATGCTAAGCAAGAAAATTATTAAAAATATTTAGCTCATTAGTTCTATCCAAAGTCCCATCAGTCAGAGCTTCACCTTTGTACCGTTGATCACTTCAAAAACATTGCAGCAGAGCTTATAGGTGACATTAACACTCATAATAATCACACCTCGTAATATAAAAGAATGCACTGAGTTCGACTAATGAACTGATTCTCTTTTGGTCTTCACTTCAGTCAAGAACAAATGGGAGCTTATTAATTTTAATTGTATTGATTTTGATCTTAATAAAAAAAAACAATGAAAGGACTTAAGCAAATTATATTAACTATAAGGTCAGGACAAAACTTACCAGGAGAAAAAAAAAAGAGGGGAATAGTTGCAACACTGTTTCTAAAGTTTAAAAGTTTAAATCTCAGTGAAGGACATTTTCAGAAAAGACAATGTGATGCAGTTTATATATATATATATATATATATATATATATATATATATATATATATATATATATATATATATATATATATATAAAACATTTTGAAAAGCTTTTTAAAAAATAATTATATCACATTCAAAATCCTCATCTCAAGGTTTTGTAGAGATGAATATTAAACAGTGACAATTTAAAAAAAAAAAATAAGTTGGGATCCAGTCAAATGCACCCAAACTTGTATAATTTACACTGTTTCAGAATACTAATATGTTTTTTTAATTTTCATTTTTTTGTTCACAGACTCTGTTTTTCCTGAATGTTCAAAGTATGGAAGGAAACTGACTCTGTTTATTAGCCTTCCATAATTTAGTCAGCCTAGGGGTATGCTTTACTGAACCAATAAGGAAAATCAAAGTTCCTGTAGCTCAGATTCCCTAATTAGAAACATCAGAGGCAAGACAGTCATTGGAGTTTTGAATGAGCTGAACAGATAGCTCAGGGTTAGGCATGTGTCTTTATTAAGCTGCAGTAGTAGAAAGCAGCTGAAATATATAGCAGAGGAACACTGCTATTGATATCCTAGAAATATCTTTATATGTATGAAGAAACAAACTTTTATACATTCTCTAGGGGGGAATGTGCTTTACAAGTATTTTGCATTTTGGTTTGAAATGATGTATGATTTTTTTTTCATATTCTGGACCAAATTAAGGAGTCCAAAAGTGAGAGGGTTATTAAATCTATTTTTCCTATTGTTTTATTATTTAATGTAACACAAACAATGGTTTTGTTCAACAAAACCACTGTTTGAAAAAAAATTACATAAAAACACCTTTTCTGTAGAGTCATTGTTTGATTGCTGTTTGTAATTAGCTGTGAATTGTCCCTTATAAAAAGTGGCAAAACAGTGTATGCTGTTATCATTTAATTAGATTCCATCTTTCTCTCCAAGCCTTAAGTATATCTCATTAAACCAAATCTGTCCTGGCTTGCTGAGTTTTGCTTGTGTGGCTTATAGAATAAAGAGTGTGTCCTAAAAAATCCTGTCGATAAGCTTGATTTTCCCTGCAGGCCTCTTCAGGACTAAGATTACAGTTGAAGCATGGATGAGTCTGGTGGCCGCAGTGGCATAATAGGAGAATCATTTCAAGTGGGAGTGGACCCACTAGCTTCGTGCCAAACCTCTGACCTTATGACACACTGATGGCAGCACTATCAGCGTTCCCAAGTCAAAGTGTGCCCCGGCTTGACTGGGGGCTTTCAAACAAAAGAAAAGGTCCACTCTCCAGCTGAACTGTTGTCAGCAGCTGTAACATCCAATCAACATCCCCTTTGTACCAATAAATAGCCCTCAGGCACATAGGAATGGTAATGCATTTGTTGCTGCATTAGGGCACCTTTATGGGCAGAACTTCGGTCACCTCCAAATTGTGTTCAGGCCCAGCGGCACTGGAGGCTTGTACAGTGAAAAATATTGTGCGGCTTCCAGACTGCTCTTTAAATCTACTATTTACTAATGTTAGGCCGTCAAAGAAAACCATAAAATTGCATTTACTGCTGGAAAGAATAGGAGGAACAGGAAGGGAAGGAGTCAATTAGAAAACAAAAGCAGGGGCTCATAAAAATTTAATATAAAGTTGTAGTCCTTGTTTTCTTTAAAACTGACCTAACCGCAATGCTACAAAGGCATTTGTCCTTATTATAATCTGTTTATTGTGACAGGCAAACTAAATAAACTGACATTTTAGATTTCCTGCTCATTAGTCCTAGATACTTGAAATATCAAATTATCCAGAAGGAACATAACTTAGGATCTTCAATTATAAGATAGGAAAAAGTATTTTTTAGTTCATCTTTTAATACCACTGAGCATAGAGTTCCTCACCATGAATCACCAAACCTGCGCATGATGCTGATTAATCTAAGTTCAGATTTTGCGTATTGTGTCCAGAGAGAGGCTGATCTTTATGATAGAGGCCTAGAAAACCGCCAAAAATGGGAGAGCTCTGCAGATTTAAATGGTTCATTGAAACAAAGTGGCAACACTTTGATTGTTGTGTTCTAATTCATAGTGCTATCCTGTTGTGGCCTAAGTGAGTCATCCCAAGTCTTGGCCTCGTGAGTCGTGCCACTGTGGCAGAATGTGGCAAGAGGATTAATGAGACTGCAGGAGAGCATCTTTTAAGGATTAGACAAGTGCAGGAAGTAAATGATTGCCTTCATGCTGAAGTACTTATTTTATTAATTCACCATGATCCAGTCATGCTCTAACAGGCCATGAAGGTTGCGAAGAGATTAGAAAGGTATTTTTATTTTATTGCATAGTGGTAGTTTTAAGGTACTTTCTTAGAATATTTTTTTTAAATTAAAGCTGAATTGATAATTTCTGACCACAAGCAATAGAGTATAATCAAGAAAATCCCTAAATGTACCCATTCATCTTACATGTGTAAATAAATACCTACAAGTGCAAGCTATCTTTTAGATGTGGCTACATTTTTAATCATTTACTCAGCCAGGGCAGGAAAATATATTTTCAGTAAAAATGTCTTTGGAGGATGAGCATCTTGTGTGGTTTGAATCATAGGTTATTCTGAATAAATATGCATTTTTTTTTTTTGCGGTTCTGTGATGTATTAGGTTGCTTATTGCCCCTCACAGAAATAGAACAGATTATGTGAATTTCATGCCTTCCTGTGATTTAATTAGGTGCCATTATGTGTTATGATGAAATGGAGAAATGCTTTTGGTTAAGTTAAATATCCTCAATTAAAAAAAGAAAATTAAGTGGCACAAATGTTTTGTTTCTTTAAGGTCGAGTTCAGAGTGATTGTTTGTCATAGCTGAGTTTAGGATAACTGATTTACTAGTTTTAGTAAATAGTCAAATGTATCTGCTGTTTTGGAGGTGCCATTAGTTTATTTCTAGTGTATAATATAAAGGCAACGTGTCCTTTCTGAATGACACCTGTACTGCAGGGTGCATTTTAGGCCAATTTTGCTCAACACGCTGCCTCACAAATATCACAACTAGCCTTTGCCATCCCTCCTGCCTTTGTGTGGACTCCTGAAGTGGGATGCCTCTCCTCTTGAGTGATACAACAGTAGCTCCTTGGGTCTCTTGAGTCTTTCAGGCAGCCTACTTTCTCACGTAACCTACTTAGGAGGCTTTTTAAAAAGATCCCAGAGAAAGCTTTTTCATTTCTTTTCTCATTTCATGCTTTCTAATGGAGCAAGATGGAAAGACAGCTGACTGGAGGGTAAGGGGTGTACAGTAAATATAGGCGGACACGTGTGGAGGATGTCAGCACAGGTGTGTGACTGGATTACCACTGAACTGTGTACTAACAAATTGAGGTCTGGAGTAAGCTGTTAAAAACATGGAATAGTGAGCAGGTAGTTCTCCATTTATAGTGTTTGTTCTACAAGCTTAGTCATCACAAAAAAAATAAAAAATACACAGAGCATAGTTTTTACAATTCAAACTAAATTATACTTTCATAAAACATCACTTGAAATTTTTAACTGTTGTTCCATCATGTTTGATATTAAGCAATTAGCTTCACTTCCTACAACAGCCTGATTTTGAAATCATGGTTATCAATACAAATTCACAAAAGTTATTGTCATTTATACACAGCAACAACTGAGACACACTTCCTTCTTGGTTGGAAGAGAGCAGCAGAGCAATAACAGGAAACACTGGTACCAAATGTTTGCACTGAGCACTCTGTGGTAAATTATTCCCAACAAGCCAAAACCAAACAATCGTTAAAGGCGTCATCACATAAAAGACATGAAATGTCTTATCCACACAACAAAATGAAATTCTGCTATGCAGATTTTATAACCACGATGAGCTTTAATAAAATCTAATTTTATTTATGAAAGTGTAATTTAAAAAGCCCAAGACTTGTAAATTAAAGATAGTTTGCTTCATTTATCAAAATTGACTGTAGATTTGGGTGGGTTAATGACTGCAGGACAAGCTCCTTATGTGAATTATGGAGCTGAGTCTGTGCTGGTCAATCCTAGCATAAGAAAAAAAGTGAAACTAGAAAACCTGTCCTGCAATTATTGATCGTTTCAGTGGGCTTGCCCACAAAATTGTAATATGGCAACATGGCAGTACAAAAGATGCTAAATGGGAATCACTACTCTCAGATATTAAAGGGATGTTATCACAACAAAAGATTATTCACACAAACACGTAGAAGACGTGAAATACAGTTTCTCACATTTACAAAGTCTCTGCACAATTTTTTTTTTCCAATCTTATTTTGATACTATGCTTGTTAAAAATAAGTACTGTAACAATTGCCTATTATGGGTAAGGTCATGTCCCTCTTTGACAGCCTTTAAACCCATATCAATTCATCATGCTGCAGAACATCACATTAATCCTGACTGTCAAATGCAAAATTGTATAAAACTCCACTGACAAAATTATGTCACACACTTTTTGCACTTTTTCTTCCAACTGATTCTGCACAGACTCATCTCCACTTCAATGCCCCTGAAATGCTGCCTCACATCCCCAATCTTCCTCTCACAGACCCAGCCGTCCAAAACAAATAAAATAGAAATAGTCTTCCGAGTGTTTCAATCTGAGTTTTAATTTCTTTAGTTAAAAATACGTGATTTTCTAGTTCAAGTGCCACAGAAAGTAATAACACATACATGTGAAACACTGCTTGATAATAATCTCAGTTTTGGTAAAAAGCTTCAAAAGCCGTGTGCCTTTTATTAAGGAGTGGCTTTCATCTGGCTGCTCTACCATACAGGCCTGATTGGTGGGATGCTGCAGAGATGGTTGTCCCAGATTTGTGCCTGAAAACAATCCTGTCTCCACAATCTCCAGACAATTCCTTTGATTTCATGCTTGGTGTTTACGCTCTGACATGCACTGTCATCTGTGGGACATATAGGTGTATGTCTTTGCAAATCTAGTCCAATCAGTTCTATTTACCACAATCAAATTAATTGTAGAAACATATCAAGGACAATCAGTGGAGATAGTTAAAGTTTGAGCTTCATGGCAAAGGTTATGAATACTTACATAATGTAGTTTTGTGGGTTTTGGAAAACACCCAATAATCTTTTTTCCACCTTGTCATAATGGTGGCATTTGTGAGTACAATTTTGAAGAAAGACATTGATCTGATACAATTTGGAATAAGGCTGTAAAGTAGCAAAATGTGAAAAAGTGAAACACTGTAAATACTTTCCAGATGCACTGTAATAAGACACAACATGCACGTTTTCACAGTCTGAGGAAGGCAGAGGAAATCCAAAATTAAGCAAGGACAAAATTCAAAAGTCTTCCTAGAGACTTCTGCTCAATTAAAATTCATATTGAATATATTATCTTTGTGAGATCATGGTGCAAATAATTGTACCACTCCAATGTCTGATGTTTGAAAAAATAATTGTAGATCAAAATTCCCTGCATGAACAACCAGCCTATGAGGCCATTTTAAAGAAGGGCTGGCTCTGCTATCACATTAGGTTTAATTTGTAACCATGGTGAAATGCTTCTCTCAATAAATATCTCTGAGATCTGAGGGTACTTTAACATGTTGATATTGGATTGAGTGGGGTTAACTCTCAGAGCAGCTCTTTGTTTTTCTATCGCACATTCAAAGAATCAGTTTTGTGAGAAAAATTATTCAATATAATGTTTTCCTTTTATAAACCTAAAATGCTTATCAATGGCGAGAAATAGTACTGCAGAAAGGACACTCTGCTATTCTGCTTTGCAATTGGAATGGACTAGAGCTCAATTTAACTGTACTGGAGGAGTCCACATTTCTTAACTGGAGTAACACACAACAAACTTTGTTCAGTATCAATATTTTGACCTTCTAAATGCTCTTAAATTTGACCTACCTAAAAGAGAATCGAAGTAATTTGTTGGCGTGATCCACTATCCAACTGGATAGTCTGTGCAGAATTTGTAGCTGCAGTGCTGGAGCTCATTTACAGAATACCAGATTGGCCCATTAGGGAGAGAATGACAGTACAGGACTTCCTGCTTATTAATTGGCACATTTTCATTTCCTTGCCCCTGATATGACACAGGAGGCAAGTTCCCCAGATCCTCTGCTAATTGTGTGGCATTCAATCACATCATAGTTGGAGAAAATTCAAGCACAAACTATCAAGAACCTTAGCTCCTTCGTTTTAGACACACCTCTGGTAATGGTGATTAAGGTCAATGGGAACAGAAACAGAATCGAAGCAGACATGAGAAACTAATTGGTTCTGGGTGAAATCTTTGACTGCAATTATGGCAGTCTTGTCCAACATAGAAACCCCCTGATGCCACACTCTCTGATGTTCACCGTGAGCATCAATCTGTAGCAGCTTGGCTCTGGGAAGATAATTTCTAACTGTGGAAACATTCCTTGTGTGTATGAGCCAAAAGTAGAATAGAACTGTTATTCCTAATGTTCATCTAGCTGTGATTTGCAGCTTCATTGTGTATCATGATTGCATTTTAACTGTGATCTTGATAAACCAATACAGTCCATCATAGTTTCCCACTGCCTAGATATCAAGTTTCAACCAATGGCATAGTGGTAACACGTGTGGTAAATGGCTTTCATGTTCACAAGCAAACAGAGACTTGTCTTGTTGAAAAAGATGAGCTATAAGGGCTGCTATCACAAAGAAACAGCTGGAAAACCTTAATGGTGTTCCAGACACTGATCTTCTGCAAGCTAGAAAAAAATGTGATCCTAAATGCCTTAATCATTTAGTATTATCTAGTGGCTACCAACTGCTTTTTCAAGCAGTCTGGCCAGAAATGAGACTTCTGCTCAGGCAGGAGTTTTCCTGCCAGAGCAGAAGTAAATTTATTTAGAATCAACAGTAGAGTGGTAAGATATTTCTGGCACTCCTCAATAGTTACCTTTCAACTAGAACCTTCTGTCATCATGCCAAACAGATTCACCCACCCTTTAATGTCAAGTCCCCATTGAATACACTATGCATAAATTTAAAGTCTCTGACATCCAGGTGTTCTGCTTGTTTAACGACTTGGAACCCCATAAATTATCTGTCAGACTTTAAGGAAAACCTAAGTAATAATTACCCTTTGTTAAGCTTTGAACAGACGTGTTTGCCATCCAATTTATCCGCATAATTTTACTTCACAACTTGGACTAGACTCCTGATTGAAGTCAATAGAAGGACATGTATCACTCTTGTTTTCACGTCTCACTGGTCACCAGTGCGTTTTTACCACTTGGTGTATAAATTAGGTGTTAACTTTAACAGCTTTTCATGGTCAAGTTCCTGATAGTACATCAGACTTGTAAATACTTACCCAGGAACTCCGACCTTCAGGTCAGCCAAACCGGAGCTAGACTCGGTTTCCTCAAGCTGATTTTAAAACCCTTGGACATTGTTCCTTTAAAGCTACTCCACCTTAAATGTACAAACTTCTTCCCTAGTCTTTTTGCAATATCGACATAAATAGGCCTTTCAGAAAGCAGCAGACGTTTTGCTCTTTTTTGTGTCATTTTTATTTATGATCAGACAAGTTAGATTATTTTTTGAAGTGAATATTCTACCTGAATGAAATGATAAAAGGAGATAACCATAATTATGATGTTTCACAGAAATTATTTAAAATATTGGCACACTGATGTATTAGCTTTTTATTAAAATATTGAGTCTTTGCAAGAATTTAATGAGTTTTACTCCATATTTCATCATGAAATATTTCTAGCATTCAGAATTTCTGTCATTAGGGTCTTATTAGCATCTCTGCTATTCCCTGTAGTCATATGATGTAGCTTACGTTCTGTTCACCATCAGGAAGATTGTGATTTAGAGCACAGCCATATGAATGATATAGGGAAAGAAGCTCATTATTTTTAGAGAGGTTTAGCATAGTTAGTACTTTGTCATGGTGGTGTTTTGTTTAATCACAGTCTGAAAAATGACATATAAATCCTTTTGCATGGCCCACCAATAATATGCTATTGTTTCTGAATGTTCTGCTGCAAATGTCACTGCATCTCTGCAGCAGACGGGTACGCAAAAAACAAATATGAATTTCCTGTCACATCCTCAGGATGCTATGCTTCATTACTTCTGATGATTGTGTAGCTGAAATTGTCAATGAAACACATCTGAAAGAATGGAGAGACTCTATGAGGAAGCATGCGCAACCATGACTGGAAAGAGGTACAGAACAGAGAAGGATGATTCAGAGTTAGGCTCCATCTGGGAGGAGCGGAAATTGGAAATGCATGTACTTTTTGTGTCCTTTTAATGTTCCTTTACTTCTCGAGTCAGCAGAGGGAAATGGAAAGCTTGTCAGATTCTGGTTCTGCTTGAAGTCTCCTCATGTTAGAAGGAAGTTATCTTTACCGCCAACGTATTTAGAAGAAAGGTTTGGAGGAAATTTTGACCAGCGTCCGTGCACTGGTTTCTTTTGCAATTGTGAGAGACGTATAGTGGCTTTCAAAAGTATTCATGTTTTTATATTTTTGTCATTCCAACACTAATGTGACCAACACAAAGCAGTGTATAACTGGACTATACACTATATAACTGGACTATACAGTTATGGTCTTCATTTGGAAGACCATAACTGGTCTTCCAAATGAAAAACATATCAATTTAAGCCAGGAAGGTATATGTAACTGATGTTCAGACACCTTTTCTTTCAGTTGATTTTTTTCCCCTAGGATCTCCCTGTCTTTACCTTCATCTATCTTCCTTTTAACTTTGATCAAACTGCTGAAGAATTACATTTCCAAATAATGAAACTGCCATCCCTGTTTTAACCTGAACAGATGGTGTATTTCCTCCTTTCAAAAAGACCCTTATCTTATCTTTCCAGTTGAGCTATGAATTGCTGCAACTCCTCCAGAGTTACCACGAGCCTCCTAGCTTCAAGCTCTGTCTGCCACGCCTGTTTTTGAGGGTTAAAACAATTCTGTAATATGCTTTCCATTTTCACATCATGGACTAAACAGAGCCTTTTGAGATGTTCAGAGCTGGGAGATTGTTTTGTAACCCAACTGTCCTTCAAACCTCCCTAAAATAGGTGGACTATTTATTATGTAGGTGGCATCTGAAACTAGTTGATTGCAAAAGGATTTTGCAGTATTTTTATTTACAAATGTTGGAAAGCAAGTTCTGCAATGGACTGGCGACTGGGTGTGCCAATGAAGATAGGCACTAGTCCCCTTTGCAACTCTGCAAGTGCAATTTTGGAGCATAATAATTTTGTTGATTTACTGCGTTTAGTCCCAGAAACAGGCCTTATCTTTGTGGACAAGCCCAGGCATAACAATGTCTCACCAGGTATATCCAGAGCCAGAAGAGGGCCAGGCTGGACTCACTGGCAAAAACTGTGGGTCATCCTGGTGTGTAGTGGAACAAATTGATTTCAAAACAAACTTCTGGGATGAGCTTGTAAGCTGGTGAGAAAAGACACTGAAATTGTCTCCTGCAGAGGCTGCTGACATCAAGGTTAAGCACTCTGATATGGAACAGTAGGAAACCATCGTTGCTGGAGCACAACTGCAACCATTTTGAGTGAAAAACAACATAATTAGACAAGAGGGAAGACAAAACAGGTGGTGTTCTGTGTGCATTTGGAGCTGTTACTGTAGGTTTGAGATCAGTCTATTGCTGAGAATCACTCTTAAAAAAAACTGATCAGGCATGAAAAGTTGGTTTTAATGATCATGGCCCTACTTGTCAAAAAAAAAAACTATATTCAGCTGTCACTTTTACTCTTTGACCTTTTTGGTGATACAGAATTTCCTCTCCACTGCGTTCTCGACACAATGAGAATCTTGACAGGTAAAACCAATTCAGCAGTGACTGCTGAGCTTCTTAAAAGCTTCTACCTGCCCAGACAAGAGTTTTCTCTGACTTTCTATTTTTAAGATGTTTTTTTTTTTTTTTTTGGCATAAAGCTCCACTGAATAAGCTGTATAATCGCTAGACTTACAAGCCTCCTGTTTTCTCACCCCTTAGACTGAAGAGAGGAGGGATTATAACAAACACAGCCTTCTGTCCTCGCTTTGTAAATATTTGCAAGATAAATTATAGGCTGTTGCTCAAACCCTCTTTGCAAATGGGTTTTTCATGCAAATGATGCAAATCATCATTACTTACATAAAGCAGTTAAATAGACCAAAAACTTATGAGATCTTGCAACTTCTCTTTCAATTACTTACTCAAACTGAGAAAAGTCAGTTAAATATTACACTACACAATATAAAGTCTTGGTCAAAAACCACATCATTTCGGTTTGACTTTTTTCCTGTTATCTTTTCTAATGGTCTTTGAATGTTGGGACAAATATAACCATGGTTGAACTACATTTCTAAAGTAACTTGATTTTTTAATTGCCTGTTTGCTGTAGTTTATTCATACATTACAGTCTTTTTTCTCTATCATTACCTTGAACTAGCAAACCTGGAAAATTATTTATTGTGTCTTAGTTCTTTAATATTAATTAACAATTTATTCTTTGTTATAACACTTTTGAATGAGCTTACTTTTACTGAACCTGTCTTGAGTTAGATATTTTTTTTGTTTTTATTACTTTGTGACTATATTCCACATATCTATACTTGACTGTAAATATGGACATTGTTGAAGACCAGGAAAAATATTGGGAATTTCAGTTTGTTTCAGGTCATTAAGTAGGGATTATTATCTGTGACTACAGAGGACGTGTAAAATAATCCAATAATGACACATCACACATGACTGTGAATTTAAAATGCTTGCAAAAGGTTACAATGAAGGTTTGACGGACTGAGATTTTGTCATAGACTGTTACATCTTAAGGACAAAAATTTAGATATAGCCTGAAATGGTTTGTTTCTGTGTGAATTTGGGTGGAATTCAGTCATTTTGTTTTTTAATAAGTGAATTTCACAAAGGGGAAGTTTACCTAATTATTAGACACTGTATAAATAATTTGAGATTTTAAACTGGTTACATCAGGCATTTATTTTTTTATTTTTACTTAGAAATTACATATTTTCATTTGTGTCTTTTGAAATCTGCTTAGTCTTACAAATTAATTTTAAAATCTTTATTAATCTTCATGGGATTTAAATTCCCTGTGGGTGAAATTGTTGCAACCATATTTTTAAAAACAACAGGTTTTTTACCTTCTTGCCACATTATTCCAAAAATACTTCTATTACAGGCAACTGTGAACAGAAAACAGTATTGACAGTGAAAACTGCTATAATGTTAATTTGTTTAGTAATTAATGGTGTATTTGTGCTCCAACAACAATCATAGACCAAGATGGTACCCTGAAGTCAAAATTTAGACTAGGAAATTTGACTTCAGTCATATTCACTATCCAGTACGGCTGCTGAACATAAAAAAAACATAATGAAAGTTGCAGCTATACCTTTTATTTTGCACATCTCCACTGACATAAACTGATGCTCAGTCTTCTGCCTGTGAATGTGGTTCTTTAGTGGTTAAATGCATTAAAATAGGGAAAAAACATTTGTATTCATCGTAGTAGTTTGCACCAAAATAAGCAAATTCAACAGGTTTCTCTATTTGCAGAAAGCATGCTCTAGATAGGAGTAATATCTCCAGATCTTAGTTCCTACTTCAATGAGATATCAAATGCAACAGTTATTAACATCTATGGTGGTGCACGTACAACAACCTACCAAACAATCTGTTTTAAACACTGATTATTATGCATGGCTTTAATTATTGCAGCTAATTAAAGAATTGAAAGAATCTCATACTATTAGTTACCTCAGTAAGATTAACCATTTAATCTGTTGGCAAGTGTAAAGCAAGCAAATAATTATGTTAAAACATTAGAATGTTTCCATTTATTTATTGAAATCTTTACAGTCCCTTTATGCATTTCTATGACTTCATGTGATAGAAATGTATCAAGTGCATTTCTTTTACCCTCCCCACACCAAACCAAAGGGACACCTCTTATATTCTTTGAGGAAAATTTTGATATAGCAGAAAGGCTGTACGCTCCAAGCAGCAGTGACTCAGAAAACTGAAGTTTTATTATGAAGCGATGGCGATGTGACCACGGGGTTAGTTGTTATTGTTGCTGAGCCTGACTCCAGGCTGCCAGATGATGAGACAAATGATTCCACGGTTTGCTCTCTTCTCTGTCAGCTGATGAAAGATGACATTCTCTAAGATGTCTCCATGGCTTTTTCACTGTAATAATATTTGACACTTCATATGCCTTAAAATGTGTCACACATCATTATGGCTGTGATTTTAGGAAATTCAATATGTTTCTCTTTGCAGCAACATGATTTTCAAATAAATAACAAAGCAGAAAGGTTTTTGCGCAGTAAACAAGGCACATGGTTATTTTTTGTGTGTGATTGAATTAGTTCCAACACAAAATGATTCTCACCTCTTGCTCTTCTAAGGTCCGTCCCCTCATTAACAGAGTCGACAACCTGCTGTGTGAAACATTGTTGCACAATGCTAATCAAAAGTCCGCTTCTTTCAGGCATTTAAACAAATATGTATATTTGGTTAAAAGAAGATATATATTACTTTCTGAATAGTTACTGATGTTTTCATTTAAATATTGTGATGAAGAGAAATTATCTGACTCTTAATATTTCAACATGTTCTCAGATATGCATTAACTGCACCACATTCAGTGTATTTATAATGTAATTTCTAAAAAGACAGGTTTCAGATTTTGCCGGTGTTCTGTAGCAGTGCCTTTACTTATTACTGGTTGTGGTCACCAGACAAAGACACAGAAAGGGTTACAAAGGTGATGTGGGTGCATTATACCTGGTATTTTGGTTAATTACTTGGGCAAATGTGGAATATCTACCATGATAATAACATACCGTGCCATTCTGTTGCATGAGCAAAGTGTTTTAGTGTTGCACCAATAACTTCTCTCCCAAATGTGTTGTTCACAGTCCTAATGCTTAATGATCCCTAACACAGCTGGTAGAACAATGGAGACTGTGATTAAAATACAGATTTAATCCATAAATTTGATATATCCATGGCAAAATCAGATATTAATCTGCCATGAGCAAACCATACACACATCATTGGACCGAAAGCTACCTCAGGTCTGATTTATTAAAATTGTGTCCATATTGCAATATTACTGCAGTTTTAAGATATTTTGCTATCTTGGATTATGATGTGTAAACAAACTCTTTGCAGCTGTAATACCTATGAGATCTTTTATCTCTATTGGTATACATTTGGGGATAGAAAAACAACACAGTATTGATTTTGACAGTTCAAAGTCTAACATGTTACACCTCCTGAGTCCATGAGCTGCTGTCCCAGTATGCAAAGAGAGAATTTAAAAATTTAAAATGTTATTCACCATTCGTGTACATGAATTTTAATGTTTTTATTTATCTATATTCCTCAAAACTCCTCAAAACTCATTGCATGCTAAGCACAAATTATGTTATTATCGTATTCGTTTACTTAGAACCTTCTACACTATTTATGTAGTCATTCAACAAAACTCAAGGCTGAAATTAGCATGAGAATATATTTAAATTTGCATCTGCACATAATGGTAGAGATCATTTCAGACAAAAAGTGACAGCTGCAAGGTGAAATGTCATAAAGTTATAAACTTTTTCACACAGTAGCGTAATTAATAAAGAAGGAGGTTAGGAGGGAGCATCTCCTAACAGTTAATTGATTTGCCTTATTGTTTGTTAACCTTTTCTAATTAGTATACAGACAAGCTGTATAAATAGGACAGATAAACAACAGATGTTCAGTGAAATGTCAGGAGAGCAGTTAAATGGTGCACTGACATGAACGTAGCAACATAGCTGGAGAGGAGAAAAAAAAGGAAAATAACAAAAAGATGTGGCTGTCCATTAACCAAACGCCTAACAAGGTTTAACATCATATTCATCCAGTCATGCTTTTTTTTTATCTTATGCTTGTTTTTCTATTAATTAAATAAATCTTTATTTTATTTGTTTATTTTTTGTAAAAATGTATTCCATTTAATATAAAGGTATACAAAGTTTCACTTTACTTGAAAAAATACTCTGTGATATGTATGTTTATGCTTAAAATCACTTAATTCACTGTTTGTGCTTTTGTTTATGACTCACTCAAAAACTTTACAGGCTCAAAAACAACAAAAAAAATGTTTGTTGGGTCACAATATATATATAAAAAAAATAAAAATTAGGGGAACAAAGTCTGCTTATGGCACCTGCAAAACGAGACAGGACCTCATGCTAACTTGTCACATGAAACAATTTCAGAAAATCACAATTACGTTAATCGTACACAATACTGACACAAAACCAACTGAAAGAGAAGTGTTGAATTATTATTATTTATTTTTATTTATACTTTTGGGGGAAATCTAATTGTAAAGTAAGATGTATTTTCTTTATATTAAAAAAGTCTAGACAAGGTTAGATTTTGATAGAGGAAAGCAAAGGGCAAAAACCAACCATACATATTGCCCTTGGACCACATTTGCATATATTATTATTCATGAGTGCTTTCATTACAAAGGTCTCTGTTGTCCATCTGTTGCAATTCATTATAAACTAACAGGCCACAAATAGGTAACAGTTCATCACATTTTCTCAAGTGTTTTTGAAAATAAAAATTACACTTTTCCCATGAATTTGAAATCAGTTTTAGCGATGTATGTATGTATGCTCCGTACATTTGCAAAGCTTCAAACCTCGTTAAGTTTGGTCACATAAACATATGTTTGTTGTTTGGTACTGCAGGCCTGCAAAATGTTGTTATTGTGCTTACATAATCTGCCTTGAACCTTTGTGGCCAACAATGTGATGCTTGAATCACTGTTGATTGATGTCATTGTAGATTCAATTGTGGAGTTTGGAGAATGCCAGTCCGCTCTCAAAGGTACTTGAACATTTGGTCAAACAGAACAAGCCAGCTCACTGAAAACACTAAAAGGCTTGCTGACCGATGGTAACTATTTGTTTTGGAACAAATCCAAAGTGTTTACTAGGATTGTGTTTGTTATCCACTGTGTATGTGTTCATTCTTATATTTAAATTGCATGTTTAAATATAAGAAGAAGAAGAAAACTGTAAGAAGAGCAGCGTTGCAGACAAATGCCTAACCTGTGTCAAAGTTGTTATTTGTTACACCCTCAGTTTTGTCATTTTCTGACCTCCTTTTTAACTCTCATTCCTGAACCTTAAACTAATCTGCTCCTCTAAATTACTAGAAAGTGAAAAAGAGCACTTGGTTGACCGTCTTGTCCTGGGGGACTGCAGGTGTGCAGAAGTTGTAGAGCTGATCTTCAGACACACTGTCTGACCTTTGTTTATTCTAAGGAGAGGAAGCAGGGGATGGGGTGATAACGACAAAAACCAGAGGGAGAATGAAGGAAAACAGGGGTGAAATGGGATTAAACAGAAAAGAAACAGCAAGAAACAATCTGATGTCTGTTATTACACTGAAAGGCATATGAGAGATGTGGGATATGAGTTTGTGTGACCTGCTGCCACTGCAAAGAAAGCACCATCCATCATAACCTGTGTGAGCTCCTGTTTAAATTAGAGGCCGGGCTACATCAGCAGGGGACAGCTAACACGAAGGGCAAACTAACCTGCCGCTGAGGGCTGCTGAAAGTGGTCTAAACTACTGAGAGTTTTAAAAAACAATGAATAAAACAAGTTAGATTAAGGTTCAATGTTGTTGAGAGGATGATGTATGAGAGAGACAACCAGCTCTGAAAAAGCTGAAAACTGTAAGTGTGAATATTTGTTAACCTTTATTTTGCCCTACAAAAAACACACAGAGCATGCATTGTATTTTTCAACTATCTGCTTTATATTCATTCCCGTGTGCAGACAAGCTGCACAGTCCTTACATCTTTCCTCTGCTCAGCTGCGGTTTGCCCACTTTAAACAAAACAACATTTTCAGTTGTGATGTATTACATCTAGTTTTACATTTTGCACTTCACAAAAATCAGTGTATATGTTGTCGCTTACCCATTTTGCAGACACTGCCTCTGAAACAACTTTTTTTTTTTTTAATTTCCAGTGAAAACCCTGTAAGCTATTAAAACAAAGACATAAATTGATGTGTCTGATAGTCCTTATGGCATGCTCTGAATTTTTAGTGTATGCATTTGAAAGATTTATCATATTGCAATCCAGCACTACACCCCGGGTAATACATTGAGTGATGGTTTGTCTTTGTCCTTTTATCCCGTAAGTAATTGTTGTCGATTTCTTGCATTTAATGTCAGACATTTAGTAGCATGTAGTTTCACAACTTATTTTTTAATTATTCAATTGAAGGATAAACTGAATAAAATAAAGACATAATATTGTTATGTTCCATTTAGGGCAATGGCAGAGTTCAGAGTCTCCCATTGGCTTCTATGAAGCTGACATAAGGCAGAACTCACATCCCGGAGCAGCGAATACGTCCAAACACAAAGACATTCAAGCTTATGACTAAATAATTACATTTTTATCACTTTGAACACATTTGTTCGTTAGACCACATGGAATACAATCCTATTTTATGCTGCAAGTTTCTAAAGTATTTCTCGTTAAATATAGCACTGTGATTTAAACTGCAGGACTACCACTTTTACCTCATTAATTTGAGCTAATGCTTTTAAGGTTTTTGCCAAAGTTAGCAGTTACTAATGTGTTGTTCTCACAATTTTAATTCAACATGGTTGGCTACAGACATGTGAATGGGAGATATTTTGGAGCAAAGTTGCTTCATTGTTAACTGAAACATATTTATTTAGTAATATAAAGTATGGATTATTTTCTGGAGGGATAAACTGTAGGATTTTAATTTTTAACTCTCCCAAAATTTGAACTGACAAAACAGGGAGAAAAAAATGTTAATAGGAAATTGTAGCGGTTCTAACATCCCTGACGAAGTTAGAGACTTCATGGATGGAAGGTGCATGGAGAGGGTCAAAGGTTAAAACTCCAGCATCACTCAAAGTGCTAGGAACCACTCCATGTGAAAACCAGCTTTAGTTGTTTCAGCTTGTAGCAATAAGATTGTTTCCTCATATTTTGAGTGTTGCTGAAGTTTTCACCCTGACTGAATTAATATGGAAGTGTGAAATTGAAACTCTTGTGCTAAACTAATGAAGATATAGATCTTTCCTCAGATTCCATGGAGATTATAACTCATAATGTAGTTAAAGCATTTTCATTTTGAAGAATTAAAACAATATATCAGGTTATCTAAACAAAATGCTTGAAAATCTGTGATATTGAATGAAATACAACTGTGTTGTGCTCTTGTTTTGTTTGCATTGTGTGTTTGTTTCTTATTTCCAGGAGGGAGCCAGACTGTGACCATATTACTTGAGCTTAATAACCTCCTCTTTAAAAAAAAATAAATAAAAAAAATAAACATGCATATGTTGGTGCAAACCGTGCAAACTGTATGACTCAGTAATGTTACATCTGCAAAATGTCTTTCAGAGCTCAATTGCAGCTTTAAATGGAGTACTGACTTCGAGCGAATAGAACACGGAGCAGCATTTCCACTCATTTCTGCTCACAAGCATCAGTCTGTCATCCAAATACAGAACCAGATGATTGTCATCAAGGTGACTATGCTTTCTGTGGAGGAGCAGAACTTACTGTTGTTTTCTAGTTCTGTCTTGACTAACTTGTCAGGAGTATTTGTCTGAAAAGGGCAAAACCTATGCAAAATAATACATATATTTTACCATACTATGGTTCAACATGTCTTTTTTTTTTTTTTCTTTGTAGTGTATTTAGTTGTGGTAGAAATTTTGTTTAGCGCATGATGTCCAAGACAAATTTTCCTCATGGGGACAACAAGCTATACATTTATGATAAACCTGAGGATTTTGTTTGTCAGTCAAATTACATATATAGATTAAAAAAGAGAAACATTTCTGTTTATACATATATGTGATCTGTGAAAGTGTTATATATGTCTATGGTCTGTAGGGTTTTGTTATGACAAACAGCTCAGAAAAGTACCGGGGATAGATCTTCAAAATCGAAACTGTCTCAAACTCGGAAACTGTTTTGCATTCCTGCCCATGAGTGCAGTCTCATAACTTATGATTCAAATTAGAATTTGTTCTCAGAAAACCCCACTGCATTAGGTGCTGGGATAATTCAGCCTTTGTAGTCTGAAATGAAAATGTGGAGCGGGAAATTGTGTCCGCAGCGTAATTGTGTGGTGGCATGTTTCATGGAAATTTGGCAACAAGAAAACAGTAAACTTAGATTTTAACTGAAAGATAAAAATGTTGATAAAGTTATCTTTATATTAAAAAGATGTGATAAGATTCCAAGCCCACAAGTGGCTTCGGTGTTTGTGTCTTTGATGGCATTATCAGGTATTATGCAATTAATCTTCAACATGGCTGCCTGTCTGGATTAGAAATTGATGGACTGAGGTTGCATTTTCTGTCACTGCTGCTTTCGTTGTTCCTTTCTTGTACCTCTGATGAGGAGGAACAGCATGAATTTCTGTTATCTGCATTAGCAGAGACAGAGCCCATAATGTGAGGATGTGTTGCCCCTGCACTGTAATACTGCTTTTTATATCTGCTTAGATACAAAGAGTTTTCTGATTCTCCATCAGAGCTGTGTTCAGAGAAAAAAAAAGACACAGTAAACTATAACCACCTCTGTCTGTGAGGAGGGATGGAAAGACACTAAATTTGTATGAAGCCATAAATCTATAGGATTGTGAAAACATATTCCATGTTTTTTTGTCTTTGCTTTTTATGTCACACTTAAGAAAAACATCCAGACAAACATCCAAACTAGCCCTAGGTAGAAAAAGAAAAAAACTCATATTAAACCTGTCAAACAACACAAAATAGATTAAAACAATTCAAAAAGCAAACCTATTATGACCTGAACTAAACAAATTCAAAAACATTAAAAAAAAGTACTCAAATTCAGATTGGAAAGGGTTACAAACTCATTTTTTAGGCTTTGAGACTCCTGCAAAGAACAGCAAGAGCCATTATCCACAAGTGGAGAAAACATGGAACACAGTTGAACCCTCCAGGAGTGGTGGGTCTACCAGAATTACTCCAGTTCATCCATGACTCATACATGAGGTCACCAAATAACCCAGAGTAACATCTACTGCACTGCAGGCCTCACTTACCTTAGTTAAGGTCAGGGTCTGGCCTCCTTCTGATTGTTCAACAATAAGAAAGAAATCTCATCAATGGGAGGGAGAGTTTCTTGGTGAAATAAACCCTGACCAAAAGGAACACAAAGGCTCGTTTTTCATTTGCATACAAAGATTTAGGGAAATTTTTCTTTTATTTTTGAGGAGACTAAAGCATAATCTTTTGGAAAGTGTGTGTCTAATTTCATCTGGTATAAAACTAGCATAGCATTTCAGTATAAGAACATACAGTACCATAGAAGTGAGCACCAGAAGAATGATCCGCAACAAAAAGGTTTTGGAGTGGTCTAGTCAAATTCCAGACTTAAATCCAATTGAAGTGCTGTAATGTTACCATAAGCAGGCTGATCATGAGCAAAAACTCTCCATGTCGCTGCTTTAAAAGATTTCTGTTGTTGCTGCCAAGGGCGGCAAAACCAGCTATTCATTAGGGGCAATTGCTTTTTCACCTTTGTCCAACCTTGTTTGGAAGGATTTTTTTCTTTTACTCAGTTAAATCTATATGTGATATTTACTCAATTTATCTTTGTGCAACAATAAAACGTATTGGTTAACAGGAAAACAAAAACGAAAGAAATCTATGAGGGACAAAACACTTCCTTCACATCCTTGCATGTGCTTTAAATTGAATTCTTCTCATTTCCCTTTAGCTACGGAGACATGGTCCCGAAGACAATTGCTGGAAAGATCTTTGGCTCCATCTGTTCCCTGAGCGGCGTGCTGGTGATTGCTCTTCCCGTCCCTGTCATCGTGTCCAACTTTAGCCGCATCTACCACCAGAACCAGCGGGCAGACAAACGTCGAGCTCAGAAGGTGAAGCTTGCCGTCTCTAAAAAGTGTATGCAGCCATGTTACCTAATTTAAAGGGAAGGCAGGTTGTGAATTTTAGAAAAAATAAAGGATTGGGATGAAATATCTATTGAGCTCATAAGATTAAATGGAAGATTGAGATTTTTTTTTTTTATATATATATATAAACATTGTGTGTTTAAAAACTAATCACAAACGTCAGACCTTCAGAATAATTCGGTATAGTCCAATGACTGCAAATTTGTTTGTTTCTTGTCACATGGAAACTAATTTAAAAGCCGTACAGATGCACAATTCTTTTCTTTCAGACACATAGACAGATGCACACTTTAGTTCGAAGTGCTAAATATTACTCAGCCACTCACCACAGTTCCCCTGTAGGCTTGACCTTTCCACAAGGCTAGATAAGAGTGCTATTAAGTTGGGGAGCGGCCACTGATAGCTAATTGACAAGAGGAATGTCTGATTTGAGTCCACATTAATGAATGTTCTGATTTGAACCTCTTCAAACATAATGCACTGACCTCCCTTACATCTCAATAATGTGAAGGTGAACTGAGCCTGTGGCTCCCAACACGGTAATTTATTGGTTGTCCTTTAGCATAGAAATTGAAATGGTATATGAATACCACAACGTGTTTTTAATTATATATTTCCGATAATTACAGAGTCTGTAAGCGATACATTCCATTAATTGAGAGAGGAGATTGGAATAAATAAGTGTTCACTTCATCCTGCTCTTTTTCAAACAGAAAAGTAGCAATGGGATTATTATTTTGTTCTAAGTTAAGAATGCACATGTTTACTCTTATCCTGCAGGTTACCTGTTTTTCAACTAGTATTAAATAAAAAATAAAGAAATAAATACATGGGTAAATAAATAAGGGTCGACTCAAAGTATAATTTATCTGACTGGAAGTGAAGATGAAGGGAAGAGATTAGAAAACCTTTTCAAATTCATGAACACAAATATCTCATATTTGTTTTCTATGATAACTATAAACAACATTTATTGACAAACACAATAAGAGCAAGGTAGTGCACTCCTCTATAGTACGGGTAAGTATAGCCAGGTTAAATTATTGTACAATATATCACCCTCAGCAGTGAGCAATGTTCAGTACAGATCCCCAATGTATTCCCTCATGCTGCTGGTGAAGGCCAGGGGGCTGAGATTGATGGAGGAGGACCAGCATGGGCCGTTCTAGACAGGGGCCAGTGTCCCTGTAACAACTGGTGATGGCCCCTGAACTGAAGATATAACACTAAATCAATTTCCTATGAATATGTGTTCCAGCAGAGAAAGTGTAAATAATTGGTCCCTTGGACAAATTGAATTTAACAGTGTTTTTGGCAATGAATTAAGTAGTTGCACTTTGAGCTTCAGTTCAGTTGTGATCACAGTTTTCATCTGCTAAATCAGGAGTCTGCAACTCCTGATCTCACTTAACACGTTAAACAATGTAGTATTGCCTCTTTTATTTATTTGTCTGTTTGCTTGCCTTTTTTGTGTGTGTGTTTGTTTGGTTTTACTTTATTTTCCCAGTAGAGCACTTTCAGATGCTGAGAAAAACATGAAGCATGAGTCACTCATCTGGAGTGCTCTGTATTTTCTGTTGTGACCGTATACTTATCTGGTGAAAGCTCACAACTTCAAAATGTTAACAGGTCACTAACAAATTACTGGGTTTTTGTAAGCTGTTTTTATTCACACATGAGCAAACATTCCCCTGACATGTCACCTGTATTTTGTCTGCGTCACGATTTAAAGAAACAGACTGAGGACAGAAAAGAGGGAGATGGGGGATCTAACTCTGTCCGTCTTTCTTTCTGTCCTCCTTTACTGCAGCTCTCCTGGCCTCTCCATCCTCCCGTTTGTCTTCATTCTTTTATGACAACTCTCTGCTTCAGGCACCTTTTACAATTACGAATTCATCTAGAAATTTTACTTCACAAAAAGCTCTTTTCACATAGTAATTGTTGTCTTTCAGAAAATTTCAAATTGAGCTTAATGACAGTGATTGTCTGCTAACTGTGACAGTGTGTGGCTTAGTGCACAGCATATTATCCTTTCTTCATATTTCGTAACCTGCTGAGGACCTAACTGCCCATGAAAACAAACCCTGATATTTGGTCCTAATTTACCAATAAGTATAAAAGAGCTTGCAGAAAAGCTTCCTTTATTCATGCATAAATCAGTCGTGCAGCACTCACCATCAGAGTGATGGTGAGTGTCGAAGCAGTAAATGGATTGAGGTCACGCTCCTAATGGGACAGCAAAGTCAAGAGGAGCTACACTGCAACCTGGCAGGTTGTTGAGCAGGAGAAAAAAAATAATAATAAAAAGACGGGAAACGTGAGGGCAAACCAAGAAGACTACAGGATAAGGAGAGGAAGAGGAAGGAAGTTGAAAAAGAGGGAAAAATGAGACAGAGAGAGGACAAAGAAATCACACAAAGTATGACGGAGAGCCATAACACTGGCTTAAGAGAAGAGGGAATAGAGTAGTTCTAAGTAAGAGGTCAGCATTTCCAAATTCAGCAGTCAAGATGCCCGACTTCAGGTCTGCGATTGGTGATAATGTAGCTGAAAGTTCAGGCTTTTTCTGTTCGGTCAACCAAATCAAGCATAATCACCTAAATCGATCTCCAGAATCTTACCTTTAACAGACCGTATACTGATTTATGTAAAATAACCTTTTCAGCCATGAATGTCTTCGTGATCAATCATGTGGCATTTATACTCAGAGACTGAAAAGCAACTTGTGGAAAGCATATATTTAAATAATGCTCATATGGGTGTCTGGTGAGAGAGGCCGCCTTTCTATTTCATTAGAGGTCAGACGAAATGATGATGAATTGTGATCAATAAACAACGTCAATTAAATGAGAGCTACTTAAAAAAAATGAACCCAGAGCAGCTTATGTAGATAAGTGACAAATCTACAGAAAGTAATTAAAAATTAATTATTGCCAGAATAAATAGAATCTAATTTGATAAACAATATTACATACAACATATAATAAACCATCCTGTGTGTTATTAAAGCTGGATGTACAGACTTTCATTAAGATCAGCAAGACAAAATGATTATTTACTGTGATAAGCCACAGCTTTATTTGAGTATTATCTTTCTGTGGTTGAAATACTTACATGGATAAATAAAAGTAACATTTTTCTTGAAGTATTTCTTTTGTCAGTTCCCAAAGTGCTTAGGGCTGACTAACATTTTAGATTAGGAATCATTTTTACCTTAGCTAAAATGTTATATAAACAATAAAAATGCAAGATTTTTGTTTTGTTTTCCCAATTTTACAAACCAAATGGTTTATTTTGTCTTTTGGGAATTTAAAGACTCTTACTTATTGAGATTTTGAGAAAATCTGGCTGTTGGGTTTATAAAAAATAGATGTTCATTTCTCAACTGGAAAATAAATCATGCATAGTGGACAGTGGATTACACTGATGCTTCTGTAATACCCATTCAGGGACTTTATATGACACATTCATCCCTCAATACTTCAGCCTGCCTTTGAACTTACTTCAGATGTTTATTAGGAAGGTTTTTCTTCTGAGATCACTGGTTCAGTGGGCGCTCAGAAAAACATCATTACAATCAAATCCAAACATCTCACACTTACCCATCAGAGTTAATTTTTATTTCATAATATTTCTCTTTTTTTGTTTCAGGCGATGCTTTTGATCAAGAAAAAAAAACAGTCTGCAAAAGAACAGTTTTCACTTTCAACATCATATGCTTTTAGCTACATGAACAAAGAAAGAATGATTCATCTTGCTTCATTCCGTTATTTTCACATGTCACGCACGCAGAAACACGCATTACATCTCAGGTCGAAGCTTTCCACACATCTTCACAGAATCCAGGGTTTGACTGGCAACTTCTGAAGCATCCAAACTTATTTCATTACTTTTGATTCACGTCTTGGAAGAAGAAATTGCTCCGTCTGTCTCCCACTTTCGAAATACGTTTATAGTGGAACGAAGGGGCAAGCAGGACAAGGTTAAAGAAATCACTCAACTCACGCGTCCACGAGCTGGGGAGGAAGTCACCCTAATATCCTCTTCATTTTAAAAAATGGCCCACGCTATTCCTCTCTCATTTCCTGTCTGTCTCCTTTGCTTTGTTCTGTTATCACACCAGCACTTTAAAACAGGTTTATCTTCTGGCCTCAGAACCAGGAAGATCTATGCAAAAAATTAAATGCAGATTTTTCTCCCCTTAAGAATTAAAGTAATATGTTTGAATGTGGAGAAAAATAACATCAATTTGTGATGTCCTCATCAGCAGATGGAGTGGGATAATTAAATATTTTAAGCACCACACCAAGTGTGTAGAAGTGTCTTTTTCTTGTGATTTCCTCCTTAAGATAAATAGTCTGCTAGCATCTGAAAAAACAGATAACCTAAAATAGTTATGAATCAAACAAGATTTTTTTTTAATTCCCTAAAGCTTTGTGGTTTCTTATTAGCTTCACAAAGCAATTCAGAGAAATTTTAAATTGCGCCAAAAGTGCAAAAAAAAAAAAAAAAAAAGAATCAAATCAAGTCCAAGTTCCAATCTCCACTCTGACTTGCTACCTGATGCAGCACAGATGGAGCTCCAGCTTTCCTAATGTCAAACTGAGTGGAACCGGGGATTTGATGAGGACTTTTTAGCAGCACTTAGTTTGCAAATTTTCAAAAATTACATGACTTGATCATAAATTGCTGCAAAATGTGTGTCGTGGCTCATCAGTAACAGAAGCTTTCCAAGCTTTGGTGCATATACATATTCAACAACAAATTATGTACTGCTCTTCTGGTTGTAGATTTCAGAAACAGTTTCTGTTTCGCATCAATGTCTGCTGAGCTCCAAAAACTAACAATGAATGTTCCTACTCTACATGCTTTTGTGTGGTTTTTGTTTTCTCTCATTTTTACACTCGAATAACATGGATGAATCTTTAATAGGATTTTAAATTTATTACGTCATTTATAAGTGGTACTTCTTGTGCTATCATAGTCCATCTGCATATGTAGCCACAGAAAGCTCTTCCAAGCGTGGATTAACTAGCCTAACTATGCCAGTACTGTTGATCAAACTTAATTGAAGACAGGCCCCACTGATCTTTAAAACATGTTCATCTGTTACATTTTCCCAGGCAAATATCTCAAAGTTTTATCATCTTGTGATTAATAATCACTTTTAGTTTCTTGCAGTGGAGAAATGTCTCTTCATTTTGAGAAAACCACTTGAAGTTGTTCTTGGCTGATGTATGTATCACTGAAACAAACAGTATAAAGTCTAACCAGTTTAAAACGTTGATCCACTGTTTCCTGGTAATAATCCTGGTCCAAATTTTCATAAAAACAATCCACATGTATATGATCCATATTAAGACTTGGCATTGAATTGGCGCATGATATATTGCCATCAAAACACAATATTATCAATAAAATAAGACAATAATAGCAGAAAGTAAGAATCGATCGTCTAAGTCTATGGAACAAGAGATATTTTCTTTCCTGTCTGTTTCCTTTGCTTTGTTCTGTTGTCACATCGGCACTTTAAAACACGTTTATCTTCTGGTAAATCCATAGATACGACAGACTCAAAATGACAAACTTTTAATGTTAGGATTTTCTTCAAACATTTTCAATAAGAGGACAGAAACAAAAGTAGTAAAATACATTCACAGTGCCGTGAAAATGTATTTCTTCCCATGAAATTGTTGTTAGAAGTTGTTAGTTGTTAGAAGTTGCAGAATATTAATTGGATGAAAATATAATATATTACTTTAGGAACATGAACGCTTCTCTTTCAGTTTAAGTCTGTGTTTTGATAAGCTGACCTCACTCACTGAAGTTTTCCGTTTCAGACGTTTAAGACGATTTTCAGTGGCAACACATTGCTATAACTTAGTGAAATCCCAGAATACATCCCATTCAAAAATTATTTAGAGTTTGCCATGTGAGGGAACTTTCTTTTTCTCTCTTTTGCTTTGCACAAAGACATTCTCTAAAACTCATTTTGGATAAGCCAGGCCTCAGGGCCCAACATCACTCTTACTCTTGTGGTTTTAATGGAAGTTAATCCCTGCTGCAAGGTCTCTGTGTCTGTAGAAAAGTGAAAAGTAGCAAAAGGATGCTGTTACAGCAACATGGACTCAAAAGGAAATGTTCAGCAATCCCATATGGATGAATTATGTTTGATACCACATACTTTTTGAAGGATGTTAGTAAGCATTCCCCTCCAGACACAGAGACGGCTTTCATCACATTAAAAGAAGAAAAACCCCAACGAAAAGCAAGCAGCACTTCTTGGACAGCTGCGAAAATTACTATGCAGTTTTGGTGAATAGTTGGCAGACTCTTTTCATTAAATAAAGTCTTAGTCATCTTCCACGACCTCCCGCCCACCTTATCTGACAATCTGACCTCCTTCTCTTCCCACTTCCAGAAAGCCAGACTGGCCAGGATAAGAATAGCCAAGTCTGGCAGCGCCAACGCCTTCCTCCAGAGCAAGCACAACGGACTCCTCAACGAGCTGCTGGAGCTGACGGTGAGAAAACCCTCCGATGCTCTTTGACACAGAAACAGAAAGAAAGAAAAGGCATTTTCAGATGTTTTCATTAAAGCTGATGTGCTGTGCCAGCAGATTGTATTTCCATTTTATACATTAATATTATTGTTCCTGGTTAAACAACCCTCTGCTAATTATTTCAGTCCATTGCAACTCAATCGCTTGGAGGCAACAGCTTCACATATGAACTACAAACAAATACACAAGCAAAACACCAACAATTATTGCCACAATTAACCAAAGAGTAATTTAAAAGTAATTTAGAGGCTATAAAAGAGCAGCAGAATCAGAAGTCATTAAATTCTTGTCGTCAAACTGGGCTTGGCTGATAGTAAGGGAGTTATGTGTATAATCCTCTGCGGTCTGTGTTATCGGCATAATCACACTGAGTGCCTTTCCTTGTTGTCTTTCAGAGAGTTGATTTAATTCCCTTGTGTGGACCTATGAGAATAGGATTTGCTTTGTGTTGCTTGTTGAGGAGCTCTTGATGATAATTAAATGATTAGCACAATAAAAGGTTATAGAAAATGTGAAAATAAATCTGTGACTGAGCAGGGTGATACTGGAAAGAGCGGAGCTTTTGTTTCGACCCTGTTCTTTCCCGAAACATGAGCACTCTGCTTTCTCAGACTCGGGTAAAAAAAAATAAAAATCCTTTGGTGTAAGCGAAGAGCTATTAGCTTGTCAGTCATAATTTACAGTGTTGCTTCCAAAATGTTCACCGTGATTACAGCCTGCTCTGAGAAAGACTGAACCAACAACGAGAAGGAAAGAAAAAACTGCTTTTTCCTGTGAGCCAGAAGGATGAAGGAACGCTGTAGCTTGAAGACAGTACACAGTTTTAATATTTGATTATTTTGTTGACGGTAAAACTAACAAGAAAAACTTCCACCATGAATTTGCAATCAGGATGCTGTGCAAAATATTTGGAGCTAAGAGTGGGTGGGTGTCTGGTTTGGCTATGTTTTAATAAAATCTGTAAACTGTAGCATGCATTTGTATTCAACTCTCCTTATGATGATAATCCTGAATAAAATTAATTAATATCAACTACTAAAGTTAAGTAAACTTTAGAAAGTATGCAGAATGCTTTGTGTAGAAGGATCTAAAAGTTGCAGGACACCGGCCCTCAAGGTCTGTTTTTTCAGCTGTCAAACTATTTCCTCCATATGCTTTTAAATGCATCGGTATCCACCTGCACATATCAGGCAACCTGTTTTTTTGGTACAGCAGATGTTCAGCCCTGCTCCTTTTCACTTTTATGTTTAGCTTAAAAAAAAAAACTCACAACCACCATGGAAAAAAATGTCTTTGGTAATGCATGAGCAAATTGCCCATATCCTTCCCATCCAGTGCATCACTCCTGCTTTCAGTGACATACTCTGTGATTTGCAGATGGCTACCAAAATCCATTTGGATCTAATCGAGTCCAGTGTGAAAGCTCCTGGGTGTCTGGAAGTGGTTGGAATTATCATATAAATCCCATCTGTGAGTGCTGAGCAAACCAGCCCGTCCCTCTGTGTGGGTCTGTGATGTGGCTGCCAGCGTCCTGGTGCATCAAATTACAGTGGTGTCGCCGCTGACAGTCAGTCAGTGGCGCTTCATGGGTCTGGGGTAGCAGTGAGGGTGGAATATATGACAAAATGACTGGTTCTCTCACAGCTTATAGTTAGATTAGAAGTTCACTGCAGGTCTGTTTGCATTCGGGTAATTTCATACTTTGACAGCCGTTTATTGGTTACACAAATCAGGAGCTCATTTTCACAGAGGGGGATTTATCGATTATGCTGTCAGGCTGGATGATGACCTCTCTAGGAGGCCATTACGGCTTTATCAATTTGAATGCTGATACCATAATATTTGCTTTTCATATCGGAGTGACACAGTTGCCTTTGTGTTCACATTTCGAGCCTGGCTGCTGATGGATCAAATGCTACAAGCATGTTTGTTTCTGAGCAAGTTCGAATGACATCATGATGGATGTTTTTTTTTTTCTTTGTTTTGGAAGCAGGCAGATCATTGTGATGTTTCAGGGCAGCAGAGAGGAGTACTGATTAGATATTTTAAGAGCTGCAATCTTTTTGCTGATCTAATGTTAACTAAACATGCTCCCTGTTTGTCTCAATTAGAGGTGAAAGCAGAAGCTCCTTTTTGGTGAAACTCCTTTATTCATTTATCTCTTGACTTGACTAATTCTTAAAGTTACCACTAAACTATAACATGTATGGCCCATTTAAAAAATTTAAAGTGTGTAATTTAGGCCAGTTTAAGACTGCTATCCTATTTCAGGCAACTGATGACCAGAGTCAAAATTTGTTGAACCACCTTTTTCTGCAATCTTATCATCATTTTCATCTCTACCAGTCGTGTATATGTAGAGACTAACATTTTTTTCTCCATAGATCTTTGCAAATTAGCCTAAATTCAGCTTTAATATGTATGTACTCTTGAAATACAAATCTTTGTTGAAGCCCTCTTTATTTACAATTCTTTGGACCAACTAATATCTGTTTGGACCAACTATTATCTGCAAATATGATTCCATATTTGAGCTTTTTATCACTCTTTTTTGTTGTTTTTACAGCATATATTATACTTTGAAACATAATCTTAAAACCCTCAAGGCAGCTAAGCACATAACTTCCACTTTGTGGTGGAGTTAGTTAACAGAGATTTACCACAACTGGGAAAAACACAGCAACTTATCCAGTTACTGTATATCAAATTAAATTCATAAATTTTCACAATGATGGAAATAATAAAAAAGCTGGCCAATTTTATAAAATATTTACTCAAATTTAATTAGATATTTTTTGTTTGTTTGTCTCCTGCAGCAAGCTACAGCTGATGGTTCAATGCTCAGATGCCTTGTTATTAAAGAGCCAAATCAGTTAACAGGATTGAGAATAACTTGGTTTTGACAGAATAGTGCTCTGTATACACACACACACACACACACACACACGCACACACGTGCAAACAAACAAATACAGGAAGATGAAAAGCTTTATTATTCGCTGTCAGCAGGTTGTAAACAGGTTTTGAAAGTACCATGAATGACATTTCGTCTGTGAAGCTAGTTTTGTGTTTGCTTTTTTGGATTCTTCTTTTTCAGAAAGAAAATTATTTTCCCTGCAGCCATCATTTGGGACTTTATTTGAAGTTATTTTTTTTGTCCTCTTCAACAAGAACAAGGATGATTTGAATTTCAAATAGACAGTTGACAGAGAGGATGATCACCGCTTGGCTAACTTGACTCCCAAACTGAACAGATCATAAAAATGAAATAAACTTTTACTTCACCAGCATTCACAGTGGGACTTTTGAGCAGATGGGGCACTCAGTCCACCACAAATAGTTTCCATTCTAGTTAAATAAAATGAAAAGAGTTTTGAAAAAGTTGACCAGTAAACAGAGTGAAAATCCAAACAGTTACCAGCAACAGATATTATCCTTTTCCTGTGATCTGGATGATATTGTAGATGGAGCGTCGAGCCTTAAACCTTTGTGTTTGGAGGACAGCGCCACAAATCATCACTTGATCAGAAATTGTTTTGTTCTGCATCCCACATCACTGTATTGTTCATGTTCCTGGAATGTGAATAAGAGTCCTTGGACTGCAAAGCCTCCTACCCAAATCCTCCTGAGTAACAATGAAAGCTGCAAGTAGATAATTAATTTATTTTCTCTTTTCGTTTTTTGCCAAATCTGATTACTTTGAGGCTAAGCTTTATTAGAGATGCTGACTCAAAAACAAGTGCTGTTTGGAGAAATTTCCATCAGCCATTCCAACAGTTATTTTCCTCTCTTTTAGACTTCAGTAGCTATTCAGCTGAATGTAACATGTAATAACACTCAGTGAGAACATCAATAATTTAGCGAGAAAGCTGACAATAACACCTTTTTAGAATTAATGCCTTTTGTTCAATAAAATAAAAGTGGAAATTGTTTTGATGGGGTTTTTTTAAAGTAACTGGATCACAGGAAACACAGAGGTAAGTAAGTATTTTAAAAAAAACTCAAAAAAGTAATATTTATGGCTAAAGCATCAATGCCCATCAAGCAGAAAAGTAATTATTTACATCAGTACAATTATTGCTCATTATGAGAAGACAAAAGGTTTAACAAGTTAAAGGAATCAAAGAAAGCGTAATTTTCCTTTCTACATATTTTTGTTTGAGCAATTATTAAAGCCTCTTCTTAGGAACATTATCCAGACTGTGGCATGTCATTTGACTCATTTTGATAAGATAACTATCTGTGCGTTGTTACTCAGGGTTCAGAAGAAGACGAGCAGAAGCTGATAAAGTCCACCTCCCTGTTAGAGAGCCAACACCACCACCTGCTGCACTGTCTGGAGAAAACTACAGTGAGAACGCCTCTCTGTTTCACTTTAAACACTCTCAAGTGTTTATTCACATCTTGTTCAGAAACAGGTTGTTAACTAATTAAGCTGGAAGTACATATTTAATATTAAAAAAAAAAGGCATACAGTTCAGCTGCGCTGCAGACTCTTCTCGCTGTGACAGGCGATGAACACTTTTTGTTCATGTAATGGTACCTTGTTGGAAGTGTTGACATTGACTGACGCTGGGAGCGTAGATCTAAAAAAAGACTTGAGGGAGTTTTGCTGCCGTTAGATACGTCTATCACTTTGACAGTACAGTTAACCCACTCACTGAATCTGAGTGTCGAAGTCAGTCAGAAGCAGAAAAGAAAACGTTGGGAGAAATACTTCAAAATGTTTACATGTCAGTTTGACAGTGAACATGTGACACAGCGGGGCTGTCGGAGAAGAAAAGGTAGTAGGAACTTATGCTGTGCAGCGAGAAATGTGCGGAATATGCATGTTATCAGCGGTTACTGAGGGAGAAGAATAGAAAACCAACAAAGTTTTTTTAATTCAGGAGGTCTTTAGCTGCATAAGATGTACGCTAACTTACATATTGTGTGAGCAGAAGTAGTCTGGAGTCCTCCTTCAATTAAATCTGGAGAGTAAATGACAGAAACGAACTGGAAGAGGCCAGTATCAATATATTATAGGTCTTTCATACTAAAAGACTAGTTGTTATCACTGAAAGTAAGCTATCTTTATGACTTTCACAAACCACATTTTAAAACATTAAACAATGATGTAAAAAAATATTTTCCTCCATAGAAATTTCTTCTGTTTTTGCCATTTTAATGCTTCACATCATTGAGCACATTCTGATATCCAACAACTGCCCATGTGAATAGAAAATGCAGTACTTAATTTACAATTTTACTTATTAACATAAATAGTTTCCCCAAACCAGCCTAGTGTGAATATAATGCCACTCTTGTTAAATAATGAATTAGTTATCATTAATGTGATTAACCACATTTTTGTGAGGTAAGCTTAATTTTTCATAACCTATAGAATTGTCATAATCGAAGGAATCATGAATTCTGGTCTCTAGCAGAAAACCTTAAGACAGAATATGAGGCAATAACCAGAAAGTCACATTCTGGATGAACAAAAAAACAGCTACAGGATGATTGTGGAGTAGCCTGTTCAAAGTCCAGATAAAAATCTCATGGAGATATTTTGGCCTAAACTGAAATTAGCTGTTCATGCTCACATTGTGGCTGAATTAAACCAGTTCTTCAGCCATAATCCAGTGCAGAAGATTGCAGGTGTGGTGACCAAGAGTGACACAAACAAAAACAGAAGAGATCTGTAAGGGGACAAACACTTTTTACGCCTTATGACAAACAGCCAAAATAGTAAGCTAAAAAAATATTTTTAGAGGAGAGTCATTCTAAAAGTTTCCATTTGAAAATAAACTGCATTTAACATTGTGCTCCGTTTTTTTGTTTTTTTTTCTGGAACCGTTGTGTCTTTTTCAGGCCCATGAGTTTGTGGATGAGCAGGTGTACGAGCAGAACTGTTTGGAAACAGCACTGCAGACCTATCCATCACACAGTCCCTCAATAGCCAGCCACGACAGTCCTGCGGTGACCTGCTGCGGCGCAAGTGGAAAGAAAAATACTCCACTGCCCAATGCCAACCTGCCCCTTGCGAACCCAGTCCCATCACACCGGGGCCCGCTGCAGGAGCTCAGCGCTCTTCACATACAGAGCGCTGACCCACTGTCACACACAAGCAGGTGAAATTGAGCAGAAAAAGCTTGAAAGTGTCAGCAGGGTTTTAGGTCTGAGGATGTTGAGTCAACTGTGTCACTTGTGGTAACTGGCCACGAAGACCTCACTTTCATAAATTTGAGGGTTATTTTTTATTTTTTATTCACTCCATTGAAAGTTTATTTATGCAACAACAATAATTGGTCATAATACATTATTCTAAAGTTGCATAGGTAATGCATATTTCAAAGAGATGCTAAATTGAGAACATTAGTAAGGACATTTTTAAATATTTGAATATCTGTAATTCATTTATACCGGAGTTGTGACAGAACTTATGTGTCAGTGTTCACATTTATTTGGTGCCTTTAATTCTATAGAATAGGTTTAGAGTCCCATTAATTTTATAAACAGGATTTATGTTAACCATAAATGCATATCTGGGTAGGTGAAAGAATGAATATTAGGTCTTTACTCCAAAAAGATAAGTGAAGGGTTGTAATTGCAAATCAATCCACTAGAGGACACTGTTTAGCTGCTGATAATGCAACCTTACTGAATGTTGATTCTAAAGCGTCTGGAAACAACAGCACCTTGAAAATAGGGAAATAGAAAATAGGATGTTCTCCTAATATGAGAGGTTTAAAAATAGATTATTTAAGCTTTATGTTACCAGTATAAAACCTCACTGAGATTAAAAACTTATTTTTCAACAAAAAAGAGATTTTACTTGAAGCAGCAATAAATACGACACAAAAAGTTCTACACATAAAAAAATGACAGGCTATGAAAGACAGATAAATGTCTTTGAATCCACATCAAGAACTTTAAGTTTGGATCGAAAAACCACTTGATGAGATCAATTCAACAAGCAGTTGAAAATTTTACATATATATTACATGACTAGTATCTATACCAAGTTTATGTGAGTTTTAGATTATTATTTTTTTGTTTGTTTATCAAACACATGTCATTTAAAGTTCAACAAAAATTTTAACTTTAACTTTCTAATTGAACTCTTGAACAGCCACTCATGGTCTCTTTTTCTTTCTTCTCTAAAAGCCGCTCAAACCTCAATCTGAGAACTGACGAGAGCAAAAGGGTCAACTGCAAAAGCGGCCGCATCACCACGGCCATCATCAGCCTCCCTACCCCTCCCGCTTTGGCCCCTGACGCCGACGGCCTCCACGGGCCACCGCAGAGAAGGCCGCCGCCGCCTCTGGGTCACCCAGCGGCTCCCAGCATCCAGACCACAACAAGCTCCGCTGGTACCAACATCGTCAAAGTCTCAGCTTTGTGATTCCCAGCTGGGCTGATGTCACTCAGCAGGAGGCAGAGAAGGGACAGAGGAGGTAACACAACAGCTGTTGTTGAATGCACTGTGTCCCCTGCTCACAGGGTCGGCGATCAAAGAGCTGTGCTCCAGAACTGAGGAGAAATCACTCGTGGACTTTAGAAATTTGAACTGAGAATGTCGCACGTGTCATTTTGTGTATGTACTGTAGATACGGAGAGACTTGATGCATTTCTAATAGTTTCTTAAATCAGATGTCTTACTGGTAAAAAAAAAAAAAGAAAAAGAAAAAGAACAAAAGTTGTGCAGTTAGAGCCTCAGCACAGGCTGACACAAGCTAAGTTTAAAATGAAATCATCACAATGATATTTGTTGACTTTAAATATTAAAGACAGATAAAGATGTTGATTGTGTTTATTGTAATTTTATTGCTCTTGTTTGTGCTCTGTGTTGTTGTGTTAAAGTACTTTTGGCCTCAGAGATGTATTAGAAGTTTTCTTTATTCTTTCAATTCACATTGCCCAAAGCTGCTGACTGTCTTAGTTGCCTTAGATTGGACTCTAAATTCTTCAAACTCAAGGAAATGTCCAAGAAAGTGTAACAGTAAACATTGATGGGGAAAAAGTGTTCATCCCCTTAACCAGTTTCCTCAAATTTTTGTTATTTTAATCAAATTTTACAAAGATAACATGAGTAAATATGAAAAGCAATTGCCACCTTAGTCTATTTACTGTTAGATTCAGCCTTGGCAGCAACAACCGCTATTAAGCTTTGAGTCTATTACATCGCTGTAGAGAAACTTCAACCTGTTGTTCATTTAAGACATATTTTAATTCAACTACACTGGAGCATCTCAATTGGATTTAAGTTTGGATGTTGACTAGGCCACACAAAAGCTTTAATTTTGTTGTTTGTTTTTTTTTTTTTTTTAACAATCCCGCTCCAGAGTGAGATTGAGTTTAAACCTGCATAATTTCTGAAAGAAAACATCTTTTTTACATCCATTATGGCGAGTCAGTGAGGTCTTGAAGTGGCACAGAAAATACTGAAGAAATCCATAAAAGGGACAATACCTTTCCTCAACAGCATAACTCTTTTTGATGAAAGTTTTACATATTTAAAAAAAATAGGATTGAGGTGGATATTGGGCACAAACATTTTAAAGTTTTATAATGCTGTGGTTGCAATTAGTCATTCAAATAAACACTGTAGATCTAAAATAATTAATGATGTATGAAGTTTTGAAAGAGAAGCACATGTTTATGTGGTTTATACTCTGACATAAATATTTCAAATTCAGATTACAGATCTATTAATATGATTCAACTTAAATCAAAGGAAAAAAAAAACATTTCTAAAACATTTAAAAGGAAATTCTGGACACCAAAAGGTTTATTATTACTTCTGTAGGATTTTTTTTCAGTACCTTTTAACAAACAAGTTTATGTCATAAACAGATAAGAACAACCACCAAAAACATTCAGACTTTTTTTTTTCATTTTTTGCAGTGACACAAAGGATGCATTTTGTGACTTCAGCATTTCTTTTGTTACATGTTTCTCTAATGTGCTAAACTTGAGAAGCTCTTAAGTTTCAAGACTGTCCACAGAGCAGCTGTTCAGTTCTCTGTCTCATGCTGGATGTCTAATTTTGGTCAAAGTCATGACTATTAATGAAGTATTCTTGACTAATTAGTGCTTAGATTTTATTTCACTTCGATGGCTTTTTGCTGTCGAGCCATTTACATTGTGGGCTTTGTTCTCCATCATGCTTTACAATACAGAGATCACCAAAATGTACCTGGGCTGCAGCAGGGATTAGACATGGAGGACATTTCAATAACACTCTTTATTCATGACAGTACTTTCAGGAGGTTTGGAAGAAAATCCACTTCTCTGGATGGCAAGCCCCCGCACGAATGGATCGTCAAGATGCTTCCACATTACAGTAATTGTGGTGGCTTTCGTTGATTTTACAAGTTTCCCAAATAATTTGTAGCAGTAGTAGGTATTACTGTGTGAAGATGCACTTACCCCCACTTGCTGATGGTGTTTGATGAGATCTGCGCCGGTGGCAGCACATTTTTGTAGCAAACCTTCAAAGAGGAGATGGTTCTGGTGCTTTTGGACACTCATGGATGTCGTGAAGTCTTCTTGATTACTGGTGCACTTCTCACACTACAGTTTCAGACAACATTTCTTTCAATTATTCATATATGTAGCAATATTTTAAGGTAGAGGAATGAAGGAACATGCTGTTTGGTGGCGGTAACAATTGGTAACACAGTAAGACGATGGTTTCAAGCACTTATCTTCCCCTCTTCTGTGGCAATCATGCTATTGATTAGACTGATCAGAGAATTACAACACTTTCACAAGTTTACACGTGCTCACAGGATGACTCCTCATCACAAAAGCTGAACATTTGTGTCACTGCAAGAACTTTTTGCCATGCAAAACTATAACATAGATGTTTGTGTTAAAGCCCAACGTGTTATTTACTGGTCTGGGTTAGGATTTTTTTTTTTCCTTATACAGCAGCTAAACAGCTAAAAGATTGAACGTGAAACCTTACAACTGGGAAAGAGGAGACTCAAGTTAAAATTCACCCCTTGCCTGCACCTAACTTTCCTCTAATTTCATCTTGTTAATAAGAAATTCTCCAAGTGCAGCAGGTAAAAGATATCAATGCTGGTTATGCTGCAAAAAGCCAATAAATAACCCTGGAGGAGGGAGAATTTTTTTTTAACAATATCAAACATATAAAGAGACTGATTTATAATCTGAGAGTCTTTATAGAAGTATTACAACACAGGCAGAAAATGACTGAAAATTCCTGGATTTTTCTATATCAACATGCTGCATAATGATGACCATTTGAGCTGTTGTTTAAGCTAATTTGTGAATATTTGCCAACTGTGATGCAGTTATTTGTTTCAAAAAGTGTGTTAATTCACCTTTAAGTTTGCTTGGTTTGCAGTAGCAAATGCTGCTTGAATTATTTAATGTATTGAATCAATCATGAAGTGAAGGTGTTTTTGCAGTGTTGGTGTATTTTATGTTACTTTTCTGTGTTTGTACCAAAATTGATCACTTTTCTATCTTCTGTACAAAACAAAAAAACAAAAAACAAAGCAAAGTTCGGTAACACTTTATTTGAAGGGGGTTGAATAAGACTGTCATGACACTTTCATAAACATGACATAACACCTGTCATGAACATGAATAAGCCTTCATGAATATTTATGACTGTTGTCATAAAGCGTCATTTGGTAAATTATGACACTTTTAATACAAAGTTGACATTATTCAAAATGTCTTTGTTATGACAACTTGACATTAACCAAGAAATCATTATTGATATAAATTTGTTATAAAAGTATTAATGATTGCACTTTAAAAATTAGGTAACTTTATGTTATTAAAGGTAAAGTTTAAACAGTCATGATTTCTTGGTTAATGTCAACCGAATGATGCTTTATGACAACAGTCATAAATATTCATGAAGGCTTATTCATGTTCATGACAGGTGTTATGTCATGTTTATGACAGTGTCATGTCAGTCTTATTCAACCCCCTTCAAATAAAGTGTTACCCAAAGTTCTTCTGCCACTTTGAACAATATTAAAAGTCCTTTAAATATGTTTTTTTTTTTTTGACACTGTTAACATTTAAAATATTAAGGGTCAGTTGAGACATGACATTTATAAACAATCACAACTGGAACAAAATCTTCATATTAAGGCTTTTTGTAACATCTTGCATCACTTTCAACAGTTTAAGGGAAAAGTGCCGTCCTCATGTTAAAGTGACTAATAATATTCTTCCTTCTCTGATAGATTAACCTTTAAACGCATCACTTGGTCACTTTTTAAAAGTCTTGGCACTCCTGTTTGTGTTTTTCTTACAATTTTTCCTTTCAAACTTAACTTTTCTGTCCTTTTGGTGTGCATACAAGATTGTGTCTGTTTGTTTGTTTGTTTGATTGTTTGTTATAACAGCTTTGAAGTGCCAGAGAAAAATTAAAATCTGTCACAGAACTCAAACCTCAATCTTCTTCGCCTGTCACATTCTTTCAGCAGTTCACAGAGCTTGATATAGTGTTTCACTGTCATATATGCAGGCACGTGCAGAGGGGAGGGGCTGGGGGTGCTTGAGCACCTGCCCTTTTTCCTCCTTGACCCAAAGTGCCCTTTTTTTGGTTTGTTGGTATTATTATTTTTCAAAACCCTCTTCTGACACATAATATGTACTAAAATCATTTTATTTATTTATTTTTTTGTACAACATAATAAGCCTTCCGGTCACCTTGTTACCTTTGACCTTTTGCCCGTGACGCATGACGCAGTTGCCTCTCGCGCAGTGAGATAATGCGGCTAACTGGAGCTCAGCATAGCGAACGTTCCAGATTACAGAACAGTTTTTGGTGAATTTTATATATATATATATATATATATATATATATATATATATATATATATATATATATATATATATATATATATATATATATATATATATATATATATATATATATATATATATATGTAAATGCATATATGTAAATGCAATCAATAAATCCAGCTAATCTATTCTAGGAGAGGTCCTGTTCAAATGTCTTTGTCAGCATGTTCCTTTGTGTTTAGTTCAGATTCCTGTGTGCTGATTATTCACTTTCTCTCCCCTCTCCCGGTTTTGCTTTCCTCCACAGCTGTTCCAAATCCCCCTTACCAGCTCACCTGCATCCAAAATGACTCACATTCACAATTTAAATACCATATTATACATTTTCTGATAATTATTTGTTTGAAAATGAAGTAGGCAGAAATATAAACTCATTTAAGCCCTACTGAGAAAGTTTAAAAATGATCATAACTGTCTCAAAAAAAGCTGGATGAGGACTTTAGTTTATTTGAAAGCTTTTTACACATTAAGAATGACTAACACTCTCCGGAAACAGAGCAGATGAACTTACAAACAGAAGAAAAATGTAACTGCAGTAACTCGTACCTGGTTGATATGATGCACCAGGTCCGAAGCACGTTATGTTTCTGAAACTCTTTCATGTTTTGAACCAGGTGCATTGACTACGCTCTCTCTCAACCACATGTGTGACTCCGATGATCTCTGTGCAGCCCGAACCCTGTTATTAGTGGCTGTCTGGCAGACGTCATCGCACGCAGGAGGAGATGACTCAAACACAGTTAGGTCAGCTGAGAGACAAACACGCACATATCAAGCTGCTTTAATCAAATCCGTTTTATTGCCAAGGAGAAGCAGCTCAAGGAGCACATTAGATAGAGAAAATATGGTCTTCTGTTTTAGGCATTTGCTGTATAATCTGTCATTATATACACATAATGTAAAAATAAGTTTGGCAACTGGAAGAAAATATGGAATGTAATTTGTTTTGATCTTTATGTGTTTTATTTTGAATGGTCTAAATATATTTGTTATTTATTATTTGACTGTTCTGTCTCAAGTTATATTAGAATTTATTCGAGATAAAATTATAAAACCATATTTTCTTCCAGCAAACATCTGTCTTTTGACATAATCATTGGAAACTGGCACTTCTATAAGGGTTATAAGAGGGACAGACATGTAACCAGCTTTAAAGACTGGATATAAAATTAAGTAAGTTCATGCTAAAAAAATGGAACAATTGGTTTATTGTGAGATCTGTAGTGAGTAAAATAAACCTTTAGATGGCAGCACAATAACAGCTTTGGTAGAAAGAACCATTCATATTGTTGAGATTCAGATTGTTGACTGATTGGAATAAACAACTAATACCTGACTCTACAGAGTTAAATCTGAAAACGTCGCAATTGCTATTCTCAATTTCAGAAGAGTATATGACAATGCAATAATCAATCAGAAGGAATTCTGGGAATTAGTAATAAAAAAATTGAAAAGTTACATGTATCACACAAATAATCACAATTACAAACCCTTTCACTACAAACGTCTCTAAAAAAGCCGGTCAGCCCTCAAAGCTAAAAAGACCTCAACCTTTTCTCTGTAGTGTGGTTTTATCCCTGGTAAAATAAGTCAATCAGTCAATAAGTCAGACATTACCTCAATTCAGTATTTGATAGTCATGTTCAAAGTATGATCATACGTCATCCTGTTCATAGAGGATACGCTTTATTATGGCTTCTCTCTAAAATGTGTGAAGTGAAAAGAAATGACATAACACAGAATATATTGAAGAATCTCAAATTGAACTTCTCAAACTGATCAGTTAATCAGCATGCAGTGATTTACTTTAGCTAAATGCATTATACTCAGAGCTCATACCCAATTGCATTAACAGTGAAGAAACGAGTAGCTACTGGTTTTAAATTACTTCTTTAGTTTTGCTTAATGCCAAAACACACAGGATGTGTGTGGGTGTACAAAGGTATAATGACTTAAAGAATGCAGACTCCTCCAACAGTATGGTTTCACTGTAAAGTATAATGAAGCTTTGTCACTTCTTAATCCCGTTTTGGCCTGAACACAAAACTCTTACTCTGAATGAGTCACAATAAGGATTACAAAGTCATCTCAAGTCAGACAGTTGGTGCTGCTGCTCACTCTGTCCCGGTATCAACGCTGAGCGATCTGAAAGCATGTTTCCTTATCCAGGGCGGTGGACATGCTGACAGCTGGGAGGAAGCAAAGGGGAAAGATCCTGGACAAGAAACAGCTGCAGGTTGGGGTCTCAGTTAGGCTGAATCTATCCTGTGAATCACAGTGAAACTTGCCTGAAGAGTCAGCACTGAGATGTGTCACCATCTCAGTGTTGACTTAAAGAAAACATCAAGTCTGACCTCAGCTTTAACACCTCCAGCCTTTATTTTTGAAGGGGATGAACTTTTAATACCAGTCAGAACCATTTATTCAGAGTTTTATATTATAAACATTCGTCAGTGGTTAACCAAATTCAATCTGCAAATGGGAGAAAAGACCTTTGATGAACAAGAAATCAAAAATACTTCAGTTTTCTGTGTCATTCAACTAACAGACGTTGAATATTTGATTACCTGAGTACCATTATAGTTCAAGACCTTTGCTTAAATAAACACTTACTCAATATTGCTTCATCAACAGAGTTTATTTCTGACCCTTTTTAGCTCAGGGGAAAAGGGAAATTAGTTGTTTAGAAGAAAATTGTTATCTGATATATGTTGTAAACATTGTTCATGTCTTTCTCTTGTAATATTTCCTGAAGGAATTGGGTTCAAAGTAGAATAAATAAAGTGAAAAAAATGCTTCCTGTTTCTGGAAGACTGTGCTTTCCTGCAGCTTTGCAGTAAGTAGGTTATGTGCTGATCACAATCTCGTTCTATTCACCTGCATAGAGCACACGTCTTTCCTCTATAAACTACTTTTATTTTTCAAGAAAGCTTGCTGCTCGTTTCTGCACCCTCTCTCTAAAAGGGTCACCACTTTGTTTAAACTTTAGTGATCTCTTTATCTGTTTGTAATGTCCTAATAAGTGTCATTAGGATGGCCTAGTGATTGTAAAAAGTTGCTAACCACAAATAAAATGACGTGGATACAGTTTAATGAAGAGAAAAATGTCAGCTTAAAACTTTTAAAGTTTTATGATGGCTGACAGAATCAAAACCAGTTAAAGCTGTTGTGTTTATTCCCCATCTGCGCAGCAGGTTCAGGACGTCTTTATTGGTCGGTCCATCTGGATGGTTGGGCTGAATTTTAAAACTTCCAGATGACAAAAATCAGTACAGGACGGCTGAAAGCTGAGAGTATCCCTCACTCTTTAGTTCACCTGTGAAACGTCATTCAGCACATAAAACAGACACTCCATGCAGCCAAGAGTGAATTCTTTGACAAAACTGAAAAATAAGATAAGAAATGAGGGGCAGAGTAAACTTTATATAATATTTAGTGTGAATTGTGATTCACACCCAGAATATATTTAATAATGTAAAAAAAAATAAAAAATACATATGTAGATCTGAAAAGTTATCTAGCCTCCTGGTGTCAATACTACAGAACTACGTCGCTGTAATTTCAGCACAAATCTTTTGAGAAATGTCTCTCCCTGCTTTACACACCTAGAAACGTAACTTCTTCATCCAATTCCCATTTGGATTTAGGTTTAGACTTTCGCTGAGCTTTGCTTAAAAATAAATATACTTTAATTAATATAATGACAATGAAGAGATTAATGATAATAAATGTGTCATTATTCTGCAGGAAGAAAACCCTTTCACAGGTTTTCTTCCAGGATTATCCTGTGTTTAGCTGCATCCATCTTCCTATGAGATCTTACCATATTCTCCTTCCTTGCTAAAGAATAGCATCCCCTCAGCATGATGCAACAACCACCATGTTTCACAACAGGGATGTTGTTTGGAGGGTGATGTGTTGACTTGAGTTTGTGCCACACATTGTGTTTCACAATATAGGAAGTTCAATACTGCTCTGTTTTGGCCAGAGCACTTTCTTCCACATGCACAGACCCATTCAATGAATTATGTCAGGAACTTTGTCACTACATGAAACACATTCTATAGATTAATTACATTGAGATTGCTTGAAAGCATTTATTTCTGTTAATTGTGAGGCTTTTCCACTTACAGCAAATGTAAATATGACATTTAGAATAGTATGTCAGACCCATATAACTTGACTATGTTCTGTATAAAAATGACTATGCTGTCTGCCCTGCTTGATTTGTTTTAGACTGTAAATTGAATTTCTCAAGGTAATTGTTTTCCTCTTGCCACTTTTCCAAAATGAAGGAGAGATTCGTAGAATCATTATTAAATTCACCCACCTGAGCTGTGAATCTCTGCTGCTCCTCCAGTGTTACCTTGGGTTTCAGACGAAAAGAGGCTTTTAATGTTTGCATGGCAGTGTATTTTACCTGGTTAGATTATTTAGGCATTTTTTCCCTGTCAGCATTTTTCAGGGTAAACCAGACAGGTCCCTATTAAACATCTCCTTGAGATGTTTAATAGGGAATAATTAATATGCTGCCCATGCAATCTTTTCAGCTGACTGGAGGAATATAAACATCTTCCAGACTGCCTGTCTTGCATATACAATTCTTTCTTCCCCGCCAATAAAATCTCAAATCCAAGCCAGTGAAACAAAAGCTCCAGGATCAGGTGTTTCCCTTTAGAGTCTGCAGAGAAGGTGGCCAGGAAACTGTCCCTATAGCTCCTTTTATGGCACAGTTATTATGGAAACATCCTCCTTTAATTTCCTACACCAACAGAGTCAGCAGACTCTGTAAATCTATAATTACATAGCATCTTTATATTTATATCATATTTGACTGAAATATTTCCAGAGGTTTTGATTTTTCTACTCAAAGCTCCCTAAAATCTGTATAAGCTACAGCGGATAAATCTGCTCGCCAGTGATAAATGATGGATTTCTGGTTCATCCTGGTTTGAATGAGATTCGCTCTGCTCTCAGAGGCTTTCTCATTGGAGGGAACCGGATGGGTAACGTAAGCGGCTGTCTTGAATGGTAAAATATGAGAGAAGGAGGAGGAGGAGAAACAGAAACAGGAGATACACAGAGATTGGCAGAGGGAGACCATCAGCTTTACAGCGGGAGAGGAGGAACGGACCATCGCAGCCATAACACGGACGGACCTCATTATCATTTTTTGGAGTAAACACATTTTCGTCATCAGCGGCCATCGCGTCATTACGCGCATTCCTCAGCAGGATTTGCGCATTTTTTTCTCTTTTATTCCAGACAGTCCGCTGCTGATTTCAAATATCTCTGCACAGGGAAATAGCTCCTCTCAGTCATGTTCGAGCTGGTGAAGCATTTTATCTGACACTTTGAAATTAAAAATAACAAAAATAAGTCAAATGGAAGAGCAGAACTCCAAACCGGAATCCAGAAACATGGACGCGTGTCTGAGAAGACTCAAGCAGGAACTGGTAGGTTCTGGTTAATACACCTCTGGTGTTTCTCTTTTTCGTTTTTTTTTCCACAACTGAGCTATTTTAACTTACATGTCATTAAGAAGACGTGACAGTTTAATAATTTGTCTTTAAATCATAATTTGAGATTAAATATTTGTGCCTTGTTGCAGATCCTGAAACAGTATATCAAACTCTTATGTTTCTTTGGCTGCTATTGTTTTTATTTGATTTAGCATGTGCACCTATTTCATGTAAGCTTTATGAATGCATTAACCTGCATGCTTAAGGCAGTGAGAACATCAGAGACATGTGCACACATCCCCGCTCATTGTCTGCACATCTGGGCAGATGTTTCAAGCCCTAATGAGCTCAGTGTTGCCCCTTCTTCCCAGTCAGCAGGAGTCGTTTTTACCCTGCAAGGGTTTATAAATTCTTGAACGTTTAAAATATCTTTCATGCTGTTCACACATGTTGTAGTAAATGTGATTGATTTCCTGCGAGTTCAGAGGTGTGAGTACAACTGGCAGTCGTGTTGAGTTTCATCACAACCTCATGTCCTGATTTGAATTTATTAGACTCCATTATTCAATATGTTAACATCTGTCCACTGGCGATCGGACGTGTTTGATCTCAGCTCGAGTTTTGCTAACTCTTTCCTCGTTTTGATATAAAAATCTGTGAGGGGAACCCTTGCGTCCAGAATCATCTGGCAGGGATGTGCTGTGGAGTCAGATTCAAAGGAGCATTAACTGGCACAGATTTCATTTGGAATCCACTTCAAAGCAAAGACAGATTTTTTTTTTTTCTCTCTCTTTCTCTCCTCTTGGGTCGGCCACCAGCCTCCTGAAAATCCTTGGATGGCTGTGTGTGTTTTTTTATGTTGTTTTTTTTTTGTTTTTTTTTTAAGTTTAATCTTCAGGACTGGCGGCTCCAAATTAGTCCTACGTCTGTGAAGTGGCACTTGAGGTGGCGCTGATGCCAGAGTGACGTGTTGTGTCATTGCTGTCGCATCCCAGTTCGGTAACATTGTGGAAAAAAAGTGTCGTGGCGTGCAGAGGATCAAACGAGAAGAACAGAGAGCAGATGCCGGTTAAAAACCGAGGCAGTGTCCCCCAGTAAGCAGACCATGTGGGGTGCAATCTGTTGTTCAGAAAATAAGGGGTGTCTATGCCAGGTTTGGGAGTGTTTCCTCCACAGCGACTGGTCTCCATCTAATACTCGAACGAGAAGGAATCTGTGCTCTGACTGCAAAATACACGTCAAAAAATCTGATAACAGACTTACAGCTCACATGGATAGTGAATTATTGCACTGCACCACTGTTATGCAATATTAAAGCATTATGCATTTATTTGACACATTTTAGCAAGTCATTGCAAATTCATTGCCAGTTAAACCAGTGTTACCTCATCCTGATCCATCTGGATCCACTGCCTGCATGTTTTTGAAGATTCCCTGTTTACCTGAGAAGGTTAGGGACACATCTGAAGCACGCTGGTTCCTGACAAGGCATGAAACCAGAAAGCAGTTTTTGATTTGGGCAAAATTCACCACTAAATGATACGCCTCTCAGCTTGATTATTTTCTCGTTCTTGCAAAACAGCTTCATTTGATTGCACTGCAATACAAGAGTATCATTTCTAATGCTGAGGAAGACAATGCAGTTTATTTCTCAATAAGGGGGTTGCACAATTTAAGGAAGCACCCTGTTAATCAGACTGAATGGTCAATTAGTTTCAGCTCATTACTGACTCTCCCTTTATACTCTCTTTTTAATGCGGGGAGGGGATGAGATGTTGTCAGCAGAAAGCAGCAGGGAGTGATATATCCATCCTGGAAAACATTAAGCAGAATCCAAGAAATTGCTGTAATATTCTCAAGGCAGAGTTTTTATTTTAAGCTGGAACAGGCTGCACAGCAACCTGTGTTCAGTTCATTTCTGTCCACATAACAATACAAAACCATACAGTTCAGGTGATCATGTAGTGTTAATTGATAAAAGTTATATACGTATAGAAATATAGCAGATTTTATTGAGTGACTGACTATAAAATCCTCCTGTACAGGCATATTGTGTGAAAATGAATGGAAATAGCAAAAATGTGTAAAGACAAACATATCAAAGGTTAATCAAGGTGTCAAACATACCAAAACATGGACAAATACCTTTTAAATTTAATGATACATACCTGAACATTCATTTATTTTGTATAGTTTTAGTTGTAAACAGACACAATTAATTTATTAATCATAAAATACTGTTATTAAAATCATTTTGACACTTCCTTAAGAACAAGAAGTCCATTGTGTTTCTAAACTCAGTAATTATGTTTAATAAATTCAGCATAGACCAAAGCCACTATTAATAAGCAATTTTTTTTTCCATTGTTGAGCAGGTACATTGATCTATTCTGCCATGCTGTAAAGTGAGCATAGTAAAGTCTGCAGTTTCAAATACCAGATTAAAATGTGAGAATGGCATTTAAAGTCCTGCTGAACCCTGTGAAACTCACAGCTTTAGCTTTAGATAAAAGCACTTTAATGTTGTAAAGGGTCAGCAGTACCAGTCTGTGTAGGTCAGAGTCAGGTCATCCTCAGACATCTGACCCTAACACCGACAGGGTTTATGGCTATTTTTTGTCCTAACTTCTTAACTCAGTCAAGCTGCCAACAACCTTTTTCCTACAAATCCATTTTCTTGTCAGGAATGTGTCGTCGTCGCTCTTCTTTCTTCTTGAGAAAAGTCTGTCAGCATCACTTTGTTCTTTTAACTAGGCTCTTATTCATTGTGCAGACAGCAGTGAGACATTTTCAAACGCATGCATGAATCATGATTCTTATAGCAGACAAAGAGTCATTAAAAAAATAAAGCATAAGCCCTTCCTGCCTACTCAAAGATAAAAAAATACAAACACTGACATATTTTTGACTCATGTTGTCTAAACGTGGGGTTTACACCTGTCTAACAACACTACTGAAGACACAGAAACACAAATCACAGCTTTCCACTATCAGGACTGCTGAGGTAGATTTATAGTCATTATCATCTTTTTTTCCTGTCATACCGGAGGGGAATTTCTAAGCCAACTATCACTGGAATTCAACACAAAGCCAACAAACACAAAGTCATTAATCTAAGAGAAACACCAGCAGAAAACCTGTCGAACCTTCTGGAAAGTCTCACCTTCGCCACGTTTGGGCGTTGAATCAGAAAACATTTCACAAAGCAAGGTAGTGGTTTAACTCTAAGCCCGTTTGTTTTGTTCCTCCCTCGTGGCTCCTGTTCTGCCTTTCCTTCCCCTCGGCTAAAATTGGCCCAGCTCTCGGTGGCAGCTGCGAGGTTTGCCTGGGTGATCATTGTGTTTGAGACGGAGCCACAAGCCTGTAACAAAGCATGTTTATCACTGCGGGCCAGCGTACATAACCTGTTTTTTTTTCATGGCTCACAAACTTGAATGGCCGTACCCAAGACGTGCCACAGTTCAGCTCTTTTTCTTGAGGGAGTCGAGTGGGTAATTATGCTGCTGCTGTGGCCACACATGGTGCATAATTAAGTCCAGTTCGTCCTTCTTTCATTTCTTGTGGTTTCTGATGTCATTGAGGTTTAGTGCAGTATTCCTTGTACATGTTTGCATCGCCATACTGCTTAGTACTGGCCTGCAGAAAATCTAAAATTGTTCAGCTATTAAGTTGGAAGTGCTGCATGATCACGGAAAGCAACAATAAATATGAATGGAAAAATCAACTGAATCAGTAAAGTCGTGGAGTGACTAAAGTATTTGTAGTTTGAAATGGTAATTCAAGGTTTATAAAGAGTTTTAGACTTGTCTCACTCTAAGGTGGTCCTTGTGCTAAAAAAAACTTAAATTGTTCTATCTTTGTGTTTTTGACACAGTTTAATAAATTATATTCTAAATCATCCCTTTTCGAAGTAGCATCTAGTTCAAATGTGACCAGTTTACATATTTTGAGATTTAACTTAAAGATAATCCAGTAAAGTCCAGATTAGTTTAAAAAAAATAAATCTTCAAAGTCACCAAGTGCAGTAAACGGCACTTATTTCCTACAGTGCTATTACTGTACACGGCACAGCAGGATGCCTCTTTCCCACTGACTGCACTTACAAATGAGCCATAGAGAACTTGTAACTTTTTTGAAGTGCCTGTGGTGCTCCCCTTAGGCCTTGCTACCATTTGCAGTGAACCATACTTCCCTCCACTGCTGCAAAATACTTTGTTAGTGAAAGTATTTTCACCAACGATTACTCACTCATAAGCTGATAAAGATCAATCACACTGAAAAAGAAATGCCTACAGCAGTCTACTGAGCAAAAATGTTACATTGGCCGAATGAACGGCATTTGTTTTCTCACTGCCTTACATTTCTACTCTGGTTACTCTGGCCTGAAATCCTTTACATGTTCTTTTCTGAGTATTTGTTTTACCCATGAAAATCTCTGCAGGCACACAACCTCCTGCCTCTATATCCAAAGTAAAACATCGTCAACTTCTCTGAGCATGACGATGGTTCATCTCCTGGATTTTTCTCTTCATTTGATTTTAAAGGAGTGTTACAAATGTATTTGTATTATGATACAAAATAACAAACATCAAACACTTTGTGTATTTGTGAATATCTTTTTTTGGTACGCTGGCCCATTTAGTACAAATTGAACAGCAGTAATAGCTTCCTAACGTCTGGAAAAGTGAAGCTGAAAGTCATCAGCAGTCACATCCATGCTCTTCAGAAAGTGCTTCTGTGATTTTGCACTCCTTTTGATGTGAGAGGGGGGCTGAGGAATTTTACAGCCCACACACACACACCGCTGACGTCAACTGAAGCGCCATCAAAGGTCTACGTAGGGACTGATGCTTCCAGTGAAGATTTGCAGCCAAGAAAGACAACAGATAGAGTCCCACTCTGTCCCTGCTCCCCACATATTATCTGCCAAAGAGGATGATACGGATCCTAATCATCGCCAGCCTCCCACAGCAGCAGCATCACTTCTGATGCTATAAACGAGCTCTCACAGGAAACAAGTCGTTAAACCACCTCCCTGTTTCTGAGAACACCATCACAGAGTCTAAGTGTTGGGCGGCAGGTTCTAGATGCAATTTTAGATTGGGTCTGAACTGATTTATTTTAAAGGGATAGTTGTTGTGACTCTCTAGCCTTCCTTTGGTTCATTTCTAGCCAGGTAGAGTGGAGGTGTTCACTGCTTTAAGAAAGGCACATTTTAAAAATGCATCAGGATGAGCCTGTGTCCCAGTTACTGTGGACAGATCCCCAGATAAACATTGAGTTGAGTTACATCAACATGAATGTTTCTGGTTTGTTTTTAAAGGTAACAACTGAACTTAAATTGAATATCAAATATGTAATTGATTATATTAGTGCAGAGTAAGATTAATATGATGCATAATCAGCACCTACTAAGACAAAAACAGACTCTGCAATGGCTGCTGAGATTGTATTTATGTTTCACTTACAGAGCTTTTCAGATTTTCCTCCTCTGTGATTTTCTGTGATACTTGGCTGCAACTACTATTTTGACATCAGGTAAATGAATGGGATCAAACCGAGTAATAGCTAAGGTTTCAGCTTTGTTTATGATTAGGCACCTGTTAAAAGGTGGGACGTATCTGGCACCAATTTAACATCTTGCCCTCAAACTTGATGTGCTAGAAGCAAGAAAAATGAGAAAGAGTAAGGACTCTGACAAGAATGAAGCTGGGATAAATAGATGACTGCAGAGCATTTCTAAAAGTGAAGTATCTATAAAATTGGCCCAAGGAAGGAAAAAGTGTAGAAGCAGCAATACCCAGGCTCTTTGATGCATGTGAAAATGCCGATTGGGTTTGAACTCCCCAGATTTAACTCTTCTAATTGAGCATCTGTGCCAGACACTGGTTAAAATCTTTTTGAAACTACAAGAAGTAGATATTTAAAATAAAAAAGATTCTTTGTTCAACGCTCACTCCCTGCAGGAGTGAGCGTTAAACACCATCTATTCCTAACAAAAATTTGTCATGACATCGTGAAAGAGACATTTATGTCCGATGTTCTGTTGCTCAAATGATTCATGCTTGTTTCTGTCCTGACTGATGGCCCCTGAGGGCATTTTGACCAGAGTCACTCTAAAAGCCTTCATCACCAAAAAGGCATTCATTATCCTGAGCACAGTCATTTATTTTATTTCACTGAATGCTGTTCAGCTCTGCCGCTGTGCTTCATCATCATAACCTCAGGCCCCTCCACAGCCACAGAGACCTTCTCTGTATCCCGCAGACGGACAGTCCATTCCTGTTTGTGACCCACACAGCCTCACCATTCATTTTTTAAATTTTGGTTGGGTCTGGAGGGAGGGTTGAGAACATTAAATATGTGGTTGCTGGTCAGCTCCTTGCAAACAGGAAGACCTATTTGGGGCTGATGACCTCGGCCTCTGGAGGGTCTCCTCTGTTTACCCAACCTCCAGCCAATACCAGGCAACAGCAGTAAAAAGTCTCTATTTCGAAGCCAAAAACAAGAATTCTGTTTATTTTTCATTCTGTTTTCCACTAACAGTGAATTTTCATGCAGTCATTCTGGTTTAAGAGAAGACACAGAGTTCAATGAAATGGGACAAGCTTGAGCATGTTTGGAGCTCAGTATGAGAGGAAGAGTATTGCTTTGTTTCTACTTCCTGCATTCTTACCACATGCAGGAATTTGATGCATCTGTACACATATTCCAACTTCTTACCAAAAAACAATAAAGATTACACTGTTTTCTTAGATAAAATGGCTCAGAAGTTCTTAATAAGCTTTCATTCTGCACTAATTTAACTCTGGCGGCCTTTGTCCTTAAACACTGAAGCATTCTGCTCTTGATTGGCAATTATGTGCGCTTGGTCGACTCCACTGCAGCCAGAAGAAAAACGTGGGGGTTGACTGGCTTGACTGGGCTTCTAAAAAGAGATCTTCTCATTGAAATATATGCTTGATGGATTAAATCACTGAAATACTTGGAGGCTTAAGCACATAAAGAAGGCTTAGCTAAACTTTGCAAGACTGTCTTAATGATGCAGGCATTTCTGGGTGAGATTTCCTGCAGCCCAATTTCATTCCACTTCTCTTATTTAATAAGCTTTGACATATTTCTGCGTCTTTTTCTACTACAGCAGTTTCTGTAGGTTGTGTCAGGTCTTCTATGTCTTGTTCCTAATAGGCCCCTTAGCTGATTCACACATTGTAATCATAAGGGCTTCTGAAAATGTCTGTGACATTCATGCCAAAACTAGAAACTGCTGCAGGACATTATTCTAAAGTTGCCTTTTTAGCCTCTTGAGCAAATATAAGAATGCAGGTTGAAAAGTCTGACATATTTGGGCCAGAAAGTTCAGCTCTGAAATGGCAGCAGAGGAGCGCCCAGAGTTAGTCAGCATAATGGGGCTTATTTTTTTATTTGTTCCCCAGAGTTCAGCATGAATCATTAATATTCCCTGAGAATAGAGTTGCCAGTAAACAATGGCTGTGTTTTTGTAGGTAATGCTTGCATTTTGGGGATAATGCTATGGCTGTATGGAGTGTTCCAGATTGCACTTCCAAACAGGTGAGGTTATTTTAGACTGCCTGAGAACAGTTGGCTTTTGAGATAATATTTCCAAAACAGATTTAATAAATTGAAGTGGTTTCACCGGCAGCTCAGAGTGCAGTAATCCCTGCTCCCTATATAAACTTTACTAAAGGCTCGTTTCTGCCTCTGATCCAACGTAACAGAGCTGCTTCTGTCATCTTGTGTTTCGTCTTGTTGATGTTTGATGTGGAGTAAAGTAAACCATGATTATCTGCTGATTCTCTGCCTCTCCCAGGACACAGACAATATGGCAAATAAGTCAGCCATATGTAGAAGGCAGGGAGACAAGAGACAGCCTGATTGTGCTAATTACATGTACCTTTACTGCCTAATTCAGAGAGCCAGCAGGAAGCTGGAAGGCTTTTATTCTCAGCATGTGCATTAATGGCCTTATTATCTGATCTTCGAGGTGTTTCATGCACCCACTCATGTGTCATATGCCAGAGGGCAGGCAGAGTGTTTAATCCGGGTCTTTACATTGTTTAAGTGTCAAGCTGAGGTTAAAAAACAAGAAGATTTACATGCTTATTACAGTTTTTAAAATGCACATAACAATGATTGTAATGATAGTAATTTTTCTAACTTTTCTGGTACAGGCTTCTTTTCTCTCTGCTCTTTTTCACAAAGCTATTTTAAATTGATAATATTCATAATGTTCGTAAATAATGAACTCAGTTGCAGTCAACTTGCTGGTAAAATTAGCAAAGTGTGTGGCAGCATTTTTTGAACCCAGAAGAATAAACACACATGAGTTGTGAGAAAGCAAGAAATCTTTGCTCTATGTTGAAAATTAAAATGAAATGTCGATATTTTTTAAATCTAACCTCGTTTTTGTTGTCATTTTGCAAGACGAATGTAAGATTACAGATCTACAGTTAGAAAACCAGCTAACTTATGGATGAGGCAACTTTATGACAGTTCTTTTCTTTTTTTTTACTTTTTTAAGCCATTTTCCCATTAAATTAGAAGCTATGTCACCGACCGCCTCTCCCCCTCTCCATGTCCTTTAGGTTTTTCTCTTTCTTTCCACTCTGTATATAGCAGCCTGGTGTTGTTGTTCCCATATTAACCCCCTACCGCATCCCCTGGTGTTCTTATGGTGTCATCCATAATTGAATCCATCAACAGTTTTCCCTTGAACATCCAAGCATATGGTGAGGAATCCTTTCCCATCAGCCCCACCTCTCTCTGTTGCTGATCACCCGGCTGACTCTCACCACCCCTCTCACTTGCTGTCGCTCTTCCACCCCATCTCATTATCAATCCATTTCTGCCTGACTGATCACCACTTCCATCGCCCTCTGAATGGGGATTATAGTCTAGACAGGCAGAGCTGATTGGCTGAGAAGCCCAACGGTGTCTCTGTTTTGGATGGGGATGACTATATATGGGGGCAGACTGATCAGTTTGAATGGGTGAGCAACACTGACTGACTGGCAGAGGTGTAGGCTGACAGGGCTATCTGTATCTGCTGTCTGGTGAGGTAAGGCGGGGTTTTCTAAGCTTAAGTTTAGAATATGTTCAGTTACTTGCATTCACAATAGCTACTTATCTCCCATATCTGTCAGTCATAGTAATTACTTTGGCAGTTTGGTTGATGCGGATGACAGTTTGTAGGCATGCTTCAGAAGTTTCACATTGACTTTTCCCACACAGTTTGGCATGTTGTTGCAATTCTTTGCATTCTTACCTTCTTCTTCCCACCAACGTTTTATTATTTTTAATAAGTGGGGCATGCTTACCTGCAGGCTGAGTCATCATCAAGTTGCTACTTTCAGCAGTGCATGCATGTTCACAATGTTAATATAAACCTGTTGTGTCAACAGTTTAAGGGAAAATTCAAACTCGCTGAGGAAGTTTGTAGAATCTCATGCTTGCAAGTTAAGACACAGGTCAGAGTGTTGCCTCTGGGTTTTTTTTATCTGCCTTCAGGAGAAGACGGTTAGTCCAAGTCACATGGCAGAAGCACATGAGAGCAGGAAGAGAGAGAGAGCAGGATAAAAGTATATTATTAGTGCAGGATTAGAGGGAACAAAGGTGGCTCAAATTAGCAAGCGAATATGTGGTCAAACAGATGGAAGGAGAGAAAAAGAAAATGAAGATAAAGAAATTGAGGAAGAACAAAGAAACTGCTGCGTTTTGCAGCTGTCACTGGTTGGGTCCTCTCATACGGAGGCCATATGGGATATCATCATCCAAAACTAGGTCACATGACCACACATTTTAACTAGAAATGAGGAGCACTGGGTTGATCTGATGGTTTCAAAACCTTGTACTCTTAGTATTTAATAAGCCTGTTTATAATGTCTAACAACTTTTTTTATGTTTATTGATTAAAATCAGAGCATGTTTTTATTTTTCTTACCTCGGTTTTTACTCTGTAAGATAGTCAAAATATTTACATGCCTTGAACCTTTTCAGATTTTGTCACATTACAACAATAAACTTTAATGTCCAATATAAAGTATCCTGTAATAGTGCTAGGACACCATCACTATTATAAAATAAAGCTCTAGCTGTATGTTTAGAGTTGTTGTACCTCTATACACTAGTATTAAATATCTGACAGATTCTTACTTACTTGAGAAAACCAGGAGTTTGCTCAGACCATCTACCATCGACCCACAGCTTCCCTGTCAAAGAAAAGATTGCCACAGATGACCATGGCTTATGTGTGAATTGGTGCTAAGGTTTGTCATTGTAATGTGACAAAATGAGAAATGGTTAAAGAGGTAGAAATCCTATGCCAAGGCTCTGTAGCTACTAAACGTTGAAGCAAAGTCTTTGCTGTTTTTAACCTCTCATCGTTATTTCTTCTTTGCTCTCTTTTCTTGCAGCTGTCTATGAGAGAAGCTGGAGATGGCCTCCACGCTCAGATGAATTCAATGATGGGAGCTCTCCAAGAACTCAAGCTCCTTCAGGTCCAGACAGCGCTGGAAAGCCTAGACATTTCAGGACGCCCGATTAACCGGGGAATCCCACATCCTGCTTCAACTACCGCTCAGCTATCAGCTGCATCAGCTTTGGGACTAAGTGAAAAGCACGAGTCCGTCCAAAGACCAACCATGCCAGAGGAACCCAGCACCAGTCCGGTGCCAAGTCTTAGGCTGTCCTTGGACAGCAGAAACTCCCTAAGTAGGGATGATCAGACTTCATCAAGAAACAGAAGCAGCATGGGATTCTTCTCTTCTTCAGCTTCCAGTCTGGAGAGTGAGAGTGAGAGCGAAAGTCAAAGAAGTGGTACAAGCACAAGAAGTGAAAACAACATTGAGTCAATACCCAAAAGGTGGTCTGGCTACACTGCCCCTCAGGTAGACTTCTATGGACCAATGGTGGGAAACCCACCACCAGAGCAATACCCTCATTCCCAGGCTCCTCGTCATGCTCAGGTGGTGGATCTGCCTGGGATCCTGTACAGCCTCTCCAAAGAGGGACCTTCTTTGGACAGTGACTACTCCCAGGACAGCGCAGACGATGCCAGCGACTGGACATCATCGCTCATGAGCCGCAGCCGCAACCGTCAGCCCCTGGTGCTTGGCGACAATGTATTTGCAGACCTTGTAGGCAACTGGCTTGACCTGCCTGAGGTGGAGAGAGAGGACGGAGAACACAAGGCAAGGAGGAAGAGAAGAGAGGAAAGGACAACAGAAGGAGGAGAGGATAGACCCGACACACCAGCCCACCCTCTTCGCCTCAGCCGCTCGCAGGAAATCTGCAAGAAGTTCTCGCTTACCACAAACATCTTCAAGAAGTTCCTGCGCAGCGTTCGGCCCGACAGGGACAAACTCCTCAAAGAGAGGCCTGGCTGGATGGCTCCAGAGCTGTCTGAGGGTGACCTTTTCAAAAGGCCTAAAAAAGCGGCTCCTAAGGCGTCAAAAGGCAGCTTTTATCTGCCCTTCTGGGCAAACGGACAGCAGGGCAAAGGGAGGCCCTGTCTGCATCTAGCCGAAGCCGAAAGAAAACAGCAACAGTACCAGCCCTTCCCCCAGTTCTACCAGCAACCATTCCCAGGCATTTATCTAGACAGGAGGCAGCCAGAGATGGGTCTGGAGAAAAGGCAACCCTTGTTTGACTATAACACAGCTGTGTGGGTCTAACAGTGAGTCTCGAGCCAAAAGGCTGCCAATGTTGCCAGACTGACTAGGAGACAGGTGCTGGGGGTACGAGCGGCTCTGATGGAAGGAGTGAATGGACGGATGAATAAGAGGCTGGGGTATAATTACATCTTTCAGAAATGATCTGGTACACTTCCAACACCTCCAGCATATGTCCCTCTTGCAACTCAGAGATTATCAGGTCCAACAGTGAGTCTCGAACATTTTGTATGACAATCTGAGAACCTTGTGTTCTACGAGTGACTGAAAATGTGCTGCAGTGTGTCTGAGTCTTTTTCAGGATTTATGCTTAAGTTTTGTATTTTTCAGATCTCTTCACACGTGTGCACACGGATTGTCTGGTTGTCCCAGAAGATGGTACTTTTGACATAAACATCCTTCTCAGAATGTCACCAGAAACTTTATAAAAGCTACAACAGACATTTTTTTCATTGTTACACTCTCCGACATGACTCACATTACTTCTCTGCATCTATATACAGCAACCACCAGGAGTCAAATTGCATTGCTACAGTTTCCATATGTGAAGCTGTTTACAGCTTCGACTGATTGCACTGCCACTAAAGAGTCCTGAGCTTCCTTTTGTTTCCAAAAAGGCTTTGGAAAGTCAGGTTTAACTGGACCAGCCTCGTTCACTCTGCTCAGGAATTAAAAACTGAAAAAATACAAGTAGACACTGCCACTCTTCAATCAGTCTCAAATATATGTTAGTAAACTCTTCCTTGGATCTAACTTTGCTCAGACAGACACAATATGATGCATGTTCAATTCAAAGTCTGCACTAAATAAATACTGCTGAGCTTAATTTCATAATGGACAGAATCACTTTTCTTTTCAGTTTTGCTGACAGCGTTGTCTCACAGTAAGGGGGAGGAGGTGAAAGATGGCACAGCCAATTGTGAACACTGCCTAACCGGCGGCCATCTGGTACCCAGCTGTTACTGAAATCATGTCTGTGGCTTGAAAAAGTTGCAGAACAAGCTTGTTTAATCCCAAAGCTTTATGAATGATCGGGATTATAATGGTGGTGTTACATGTTGCACACATGCTGAACTGTAACAGAGATGAAATAATAGATGGTTGGAAAAAATGACCAGCAGCCATTCAAGCGATTTGAGGTCAACGTACCTGATGTATAGATATTTGTACATAGCTGTCACCAAACAAACAGCGGCAATAAGAAGCACTTACTGTAATATGCCATTGCATGATTTTCATTATTCTGTGCAGATATGAGTATTTAAAATACGGTCACAACATTGCATGTAAAGAATGCCACAGTACTCGGATTTACAGATATTACTTTTCATAAATAGCATCAACAGCTTTTTTCACAACCCCCCTCAGGATTACAGACCACACTGCCCACTCTCACTCACAACACTCTGCTGATAATGGAGGACCACTGTTATGCAAGGACAATCTGACATTCTTCACTTATTGTAGAAGAAGAATATTTTATTTCTGTGTGTCTTAAATGGGGTAACAGACAAACCATTTCAGCCAGCAGGGATTAGGCCTAAGAGGTCTTTTGAGTGTCTTGGCCAGAAGATCCATATGGCGTATTGTCTCAGTATTCAGGTCAATACATTCTGCTCATTCAGAGGGTCCAACACTCACACAGACACATACAGATTTAGCTAAAACAAGACACAGCAGTGTGAACTGTTAAATCACTCAGTTTGTCTTTGTAATTGGAACATTTGTTTCTTCTTGGTAAAAATGTTCTTCCGTGTAATTTTTTTGTGATATTGTTGGTATTTTTCACCGGGGTTCTGCGAACCGTTTATAGTGTTTATGTGTCCTGTGTGCTGTAAATCTGTCTCTGACTTTCTTAAATTAAATCTGCTTTACAGAAATAAATATTTCTCTGTGTTTTTACTTTTTTGCTTAGATAGAATTATGACAGCAAAACTTAAAAGTAACCTATGCTCTCTTCTGAGGTATTTTCAGCAATTTCACACCTTTACTGCATATACAAAAACGCCAAGATAAAAAAGTTATATTGTTTGTTTTTCCCGTGTCTTTTAATATTATGACAATCAGGAAAGAAGTTATATAAACTAACATTTGTTTAATTACATGTTACAATTCCATACAGAAGCCAAGACATAATGGCTTTTTAAATGTCTTTTCAGTTTTACAGTCAATCATTATTTTGTTATGCATGGCTGGAGTTCAACAATGTTGCTCATGTTGACAAAACATAACTGCCAGGTTTGGGTTGGGACAACACAATGAATGAGATCAGCATGACATAAATTTAAGTGTGGTAAAAGTTTTACGTTCAAATTTAAAGCTGCAGTCAATGCAAGAACAATACATATTACATCAAACACCTGCAGAAAAAAAATATTTTCAAGACTAAGGTATAAAAATATTAAATCATACAGTAAATTTACTGTTTTCACACAGTTTATATTTACAATTTTTACAGTTTCTTGAAAAAGTATTGCCATGTCTTTAGCTCAATCTTCTCGTAAACTCTGACCAACTTCTCTGTCCCTTGTGACCAAAAGTACTTCCACACAAATGATTCTGCCACTACCTTGTTTCACCATTATGCATGTTAAACATGCTCTGTGCCAAAATGCAAATAGGATTCCTTAATATTCTCTTTCAACAATGAATTTATTTATGATATTTTGCCATAAAGGCCACATTTGTGAAAAACAAAGCTACAAATTCTCCTCCCTGAGCTGAGAATCTCTATAACGTTTACAGAGTTCTAATGAAGATCTTGGGTGTTCCCCTGATTAATACCCTAGAGTTAATATTTAATTCAAGTTTTGCAAAGGTTCTTTCTGCACATCAGTTCAAAAAATATGTGCATATTTTTGTGATCTATCCTGGGAAAGCTCACATTTCCAAGTAACTAATGTGAAATCCTGACATATCTCCTGCTATCTGCAGCTCTTAGCCTGCGTCCGCTCTGCAGAACGGCGCTGCTGCGTGACTAACAGGCTCATCGCGAGTAAAAGCCAGCATGTCAGTCACAGGCCGAGCATCAACTGTGCACTAAACTGATTCTAAATCTGTCCCACAACCCCATCAGTGACTTTAATAAATAAAACAGCAACATGAACTCTGCAGTCTGGCAGTTCATCACAGCCACGTCATGACATCCAATCCCGAAGATGCTTTTTACGAGATACACATCAAACCACAACAGTCAGTTTATATTTCTACGCTGAGCACTTTGTCAAAACAAGACATGGCAAATGCTAAGATCATGAGATTAGAACAGAAAAGCCTAACTTCCTGGGTTTAATTTCATCTGCAGAGTAATTTATTATGGGTTCTTCCAGAACATTTACAGTCCATTTGTTTATTTTTTTTTTTTTGTAAAAATATATATATATATTACAATTTGGGCAATTTACTATTTTTACTTGTTTTTTCTCAGACAGTTATGTTTTTGTGTGAGATATGTATGACTATCTTCATAGGATTATAACCATCAAACACTCGAGTGGAAGAAACATGACATAACACCTGTCATGAACATAAAGAAGTCTTTATGAATGTTCATGACAGTTTTCATGAAGTGTCATTCGGTAAATAATGACACTTTTAATGCAAAGTTCCTCTAAAACTTGCATTGAAAGTCCATTAAAAATGCCAACTTTGCATTAGATTATCATAATTTATGAAATCATGCAAAGTTGGCACTTTTAATGGACTTTTAATGCAACTTTTAGAGCAACTTTGCATTAAAAGTGTCATTATTTACCGAATGGCACTTCATGACAACTGTCATAAACATTCATAAAGACTTCTTTATGTTCATGACAGGTGTTATGTCATGCTCATGATAGTATCAAGTCAGTCTTATGCACACCCCGTCAAATAAACTGTTAACGCTTATTTTAATAAAGAGGAATTGTGACACATTAAAATTGTTTGATTACTATCCATCCTTACAGCCAAACACATTCAAATAGAGTTTATAAACCGCATGTGGTGTTATAAAAAGATTTCCCAGTTTTCCCTCTGTTTCCTGGAAGATTTAAGTGATTTATATAACTCTGCTAACAGGTCAATGAGCATTTTAAATAAAAAAATAAAAAATAAAGACACCGGCTTCATGTGGATTGGGATAATTATAATCTCCATGTGTGTTTCTGTGCTCTCCACAGCAGCTGTGAATGTACACTCGTCTCCTATGGCTCAGTTTCCCCAGGGATCCCAGCAGTGGACGCTCTCTGACCACATCCTCCTCCTGCTCCTCCCTCCCTCCCTCCTCTCCGAGGGCCCAGATTGTCAGCTGTCACACTCCCACAAACTCACAACTCTGTACTCCCTTTCACAAATCTGGGGCACATATAATTCCTGAACGCAACTTTAAAAGTCTGAAGGTCTGCAGCTTTGCGAAGCATTAAGACAGGGTCATGGCTTGACTCAGAATCTTCTTGGGTTCAAAGCCTGGTTAAAATGTGTAATGTTTGCAGGAAAACAAAGGATCTCTGTATTAGTAAAGGAAGCTGATAAGGGACTGTGGTGTTTGAACATGCACGGTTGGATCCCACTGCAGGCTAATTTCCTGCTCAGTGCTCATCTTTCAATAAACCCTCAGCTGTGCAGCCGCAGGGCTCTGTATTGGCCCTCAGGAATGCGCTCACGTTTCACTTTTTATAATCGGCGGCAGCTAAAAGTCCACAACCGTCGCCCAGCGCAGCTTTCTGCAGGTTCCCACAAGAAACACGAGACCACTTCATATGTGCACGCTCAGCAGCCAGGCTAAAACTGTGCAGAAACCAGAGGTCATGTGTAGTCGCACATGAACACCCCCACAGACATTTAGAAATGAAAGACTATGTCTTAAAGCCACAAAGTAGGGACAGATTTGTCCGGGAGATAAATGCAAGAGTTAAATCCTGGGAGAATTATTTGGGATTTAACATCTGGCTGCTCTGCAGTGAAGCACCATTAGTCTCACACTCTGCTAGTCTGCTAATGTATAAAAAGCGCAACAGCACAAACATAAGATTCTCATCAGCCAGGGTTATCTTCTCATAACCCTGGCTCATGAGAAGATGAAAAGCAGAGATGTTACAAGACAAAAAATAAAGCAAAGATGCCACTTTCATTGGCTAACAGTGTCTTTTTTTCTCTACCAAAACAATGTTTAACTTTTCAATTACTTGCAGTAATGAAGTAATTGATAAAACAGAATTTAAGTAGCTTTGATGAGATTATTGTAGGGTAAAAACATCTGGAGTAATACAGTAAGTCTGAAGGTGGTTTTAACAGCAGTAAAACTGGTTTTATATGTCTTAGTTTAATTAAAGTCAGGGTTCAAATCGTCCATCTTTATTGCTGAGCTGCATTAATAAAAAGTGTTTCTGCATTGTTTGCTGGAACAGTGTTGATATTTTGCCTGCCATTTATGATTTATTGCAAATACAATCTTATCGAATGATCTCAGTGAGCGGAAAAAGCTTCCTGACGTTAAAGTCTGATTCCGGCAGTGCTGAATATTTTATCTTGACAGAACGAACCGCCAATTTTTTTTTTTTTTTTTTTTGAAGTCAAGACTGCAGCACAGAGCTCCCTGCAGACCACCCTCCTCTGAAGCTGCGTGTGATTGATGTCTTTAGGTCCTCTGACAGGTGAACCCAGCAGACAGAAATGTTTCCACGCTTTGATCTTCTCCCTGGCTGCCAGTCTTTTCTCAATCCAAGGAATTCAAGCGTGCTTGTACAAATGTGGTGAGACGTTCCTGCAGCTGACTGACAGAAGTGCCGTCAGGCTGTTGTTTCAGGGCTCTCAGCAGCTGCCTCCTGCTGTTTTCTGAACATGGTGTCTGCATGGGGGGTGAAAACACAAACACTGACAGGCTGATCCCTCTGCTTAATGTACAGCACGGATTAAGAATTAACATCAAACATTAAAGGTGCTATCTGTAAAAAATAAAAAGAAAGAAAGAAAAGTCATTTTTAAAACATCAACACATTTTCACACAAAGTAAAAGGAAAATAAAATTCTAAAGACTGGAAACACAAGGAAATAATTTGATATTTCAAAAATTGCTCAGTGATCTATAGTTAATTAATGTCCAACATCTGTTCTTCGCCCTATAGACGAGAGCTACTCATATATAAATATAGGAAAAGACATACCCTATTTTCATAAAAGTATGTCCTGCCACACGTTATCATTCGAGCTACAATTTAATTTCCACGTATTTTATTGGGATTTGACTATTGCTGTTACTTGAACACTCTACCAAGGAATATTGGACCCTGAAAACTAAGATTGAGGACCACTGGTTTAGACCAATGCATTATTTGTGTGTTGCAATGGCCAAGTCAAAGTTCAGGCCTAAATCTAAGGGAAGAACTGTAGCAAGTCATCTAGATGTACTATGCTGGTAGAGACCCAAAAAACGTTTTGTAAAATTGCATTAAAAGACTGTTCTATTTAAAAATACATATATGCTGAAAAGCTTTCATCAGTTTCCTTATACTTGTTGATAAAATTTTTGATGGCTATGAAAACATGGAGTGCTTTTTACATCTTCCTGCTTTATCCAGTTTAAAATCCCAGGTGGATGCTAAAGTTGGAGCTGCTGATCCCTGCTGTGATAGGTGGAAATACCAACCACACAACAGTGTAACAGCGAGCAGAAATGACAGCAATAAATTAACTTGTTCTAGTTGAGTCAACAGCACACAGCATGAAGCCTGTGGCCTCCCACACTGACAGAAACACAACATTTCATTATCCCTGTGCAGATTCGGGAGCTCGGCTCGAAGCAGCTACTCCAAATCGGAGCACCTGCAGAGCCGCAGCGCAGATTTCTTCCCTCAACTGTGTCAGATAATTTGGCATCCTTTACCAGGAGCTAGTTTTACTCCTGCCAGTCACAGTCAGAGGGAAAAATCCCTCCATCCACAATGTAGCACATTTAATCAGACTGGAGGTGACCCTGGAGACGGCTATGAGGCCACAGTCTCAAATTCATTTCAATGACACTCCTCCAGTTCTTTTTCTTAAAGCCTTCTGACGGTAAATAGTTGAACCTTGTACATTTAGCCAATCTTTTCTCGGCAGGCCACTGCTCTCATGAAATGCTTAGTTGTACAAACACCCATTTAAACACAAGCACAGATTGAGTACACACATTGCCCTCTTCTCTACCATCTTCTCTATTAATTTCACACACTTACAAAGAGAAGAAGAAGACGAGAGAGCCCCTCAGGGGGCTCTGCTATCATTAAGTCATAAACTGTAACCCAGTGGGGGCTCTTCCTCATCATTAATCCAGATTAAACCCAAATCTCTAGTTTTGACTCACAGTCACACAGTTATTTAAGATTGCATGCTGCTGCTCAACACAAGTCATCTGCAGCAGTCAGTTTATCTGGGTTATGTTAATATAAATGAGTTTTACATGCATATAATAACATATGCATGTAAATCTAATTTAAAGCTTACATACTCAGATGTGCTCTTTTAGCCATTTTGTTTTAATTTCATCTCATCTGTTTGACATTTCAATCAGTCCCAGTGAACTTAGCCAACCAGACTGTCCTTGCTGTCTCTCCACATCCACATCTGTCACCTTCCTCCAGGCAGTTTTTAAAGAAAGTAGTGGGACGAAGAGAAGCCGGATGTCAAACATTGCTCCTCCAGTTAATGTGTTTCCCATCTGAAGGTCTGAGGAAGACGGAAAGTCATTTCCTTTGGTGCATCCAAAATAGGAAACTGCTGCATGGTTTTATTATTGGAGCTTAAACTTTGCAGGAGAAAAAATTGGTTTAAAAAAAATAAATGAATTACCAATTCTACATTCTTCCAAACACTCTACGACCTATAGTGTAAACTTGAAAATAATATAAACACACAGAAAGCTGCTGTGCAGCAGTCGGCTAATGCCTCTACAGCCTGGATAGAACTTTTCATTGTCTTTGTAATAAACTGCAGCAAAAGCTACAGTTTTTTTTGCTCCAGTTAAGGACATCATGGATTTAAGGAAGTCCTTAAATGGGGCCCAAGGGGTTTAAATCCTGACCTTGAGACTCTTACTGCTCCTCTCTTTATTTCCTGTCTAATTACACTAAATAAAGTCCATCAGTCCCACACAATCATAGAAATGCTTAAACTATACGAGTGATTTCTGTATAAAAAAAAAAGAAAAAGCTGTTACTTCAAAGTTTCCTAATTATTTTTTCTTTCATGGCTGCTTATTTCTATCTGTTACTGCTGCCATGTTCAATCCTTTATATGAAGATTATTGCACAAAATTCAGACATTTCCTCTCATAACATAACCCATGCCACAGTATTAATAAAACATAAAGTGTAATGAGCGAAAGTCAAATTGCTGCAGCAGCACATGATATAAATGTTTTAAGACATTAATCTGCATTTCAGCACAAATTGCATTCGGGAAGGTTTAAAATAAACTACCTCAGGTTTTTTATTGCCTTGTTCTCTTTGTGCTTTTAAGGAAGAAACTCACTGAACTCATGTCTGTTTCTGTCAAGTTTCATTTCTGCAAATTTTCAGTCCAGAAGATACTTCCTCCACACTGGAGCTGGAACATTGGGATTTCATGCATGAATTTTCTGCCAGCTTTCTGAAAGGAAAACCAGTATTATTTTTCCTCAAAGCATTTGGAGTTTGAAAATGAAATATGTTTTTGACAGGGACATCAACTAACTGCAGTGTGTAAATCTAGTGTGAGCTACCGTGGTAAGAGTGACTCAGCACTTTCACTCACAGTGACCCAGATTCATGCAGCCTCCTGCATCAGAATCTGCCATCTACTACAGATGTGATTTCAATAAATAATAGAAGGAAAAAACTTTTGACTTATAAATGAGCAAAGGAGGAAAGGATTTCCGTACTTTTACAGGACCATTAAACAAACTTCTCCACTACTAATGTGTCCTTTTCCTCTCTGCTCTGTCACTGACCCGCTGCCTCACAGTCTCTCCATCCATCTTCTTTCCATCTCTACCTGACTCTCTCTTCCTTTGAATGCTCTTTACCTTTCTGTGTCTGTTTTCTCAGATCATTCTGTCCACGCAGTCGCCTCAAGTCGAAACAAAACACTCAGAATATCTCTGCAGAAGCCTGATGGGCTCTGGTAGTTACGGCTGAAATGTCACAGCTAGTCCCGTCAACTAACTCTCAGCACATCTATTCCTTTTGACTTTGAACAGAAAATAAGATAAGACTCAAGGCAAAAACAAAAGTGCAGAGTGAAATGTGACTTAAGTGATGTATCCAAATGTTTTATAGGGAAAAATTTACCAAATCAGGGTAGGATAGAAGAAACATAAAAGCATAAATACATGTTTTTATCTTCTAAACAGGTACAACATAATGCCACTTTTAAATCTCTCTCTCTTTCGCTCTCTCTCCACTCTGCATTGTAATATTAAAATGTAATGCAATACACTCTTTCAGGGAAGTGGCTATAAATAATCCATGATTCTATAAATACACTTGTATGGGAAATGCAACTGAATTTTTTATTTACTTGTTTTAGCTTTTTAAAGTTTGATCTTCCTCTTGCGAGATGGATGAAGATGCAGGTTGAAAGGGGGTCACAGTTTAGCAGATCTGTAGACATCCATTAAGCAGTCACTAAGCAACATTCATCCTCCAAAAAGTAAAGAAAACTTGTGAAGATTCTGTTTTTTTAACCATCATTTCTTCATTTTTTTGCTATTTTATAGTACATGGGAATGTTTGAGGTTTTTATCTTTATCAGAAATGCCACTTTACTAAAAGTCCTACTAAGGGAAACAAAGAGTTGAGGAATCTTGCTTTCAGTTTTGCTTTTATGCCTTAGTTGAGTTATGGCAAAAACAAAAAAGAAAAAGTGACCAATAAAAAGTAAGTTGGATTATAGAACTACTTCAAACATGCCAAGTTGTGGCCTTCAAAGCAAGGAGAGCATTGCTAAGAGAATCAATCGAGAAGCCAATGACTACTGTGGAGGAGCTGCAGAGATCAACAGAGGAAAGGACAGCTGTTACGTTTGCAGTCCAAAATCCTGCAGCAGGGACAGAGTTGTTTGGTAAATGGAGGAAGTTAAGTATAGGATGATCCTGAAGGAAAACCTGTTAGAGGAAGAAAAAGGCTGCAGGCTAACGTATGAGAAAAATAACCTTAAACGTCAGAGCTGTTTTGCAGAGAAGAATGGGTTGTTCTACAAAGCATGTACTTAGTGGGAATACCTTAGTCAGATTATTATTTAAACATAAATTAAAAGAATAGCTCTTTTTATCATTTGCAAGGCCCTGTGTAACACTGCTTTATTTTCCTAAATCATTAAGACAATGTGCTTATTCATTCATTTCCCAGCAGTTTCTATGTACGTGAGACCTGCTGCATTATGTTTGTTTGTCTAAGCTCTCTGTCCTCAGTGATTCAAAATAAAGCCGTCCTTGCAGACAGAAGCAGCAGACAGTCAGGCTGAGGCGATATCGCTAATTCGAGCTTTGTGTTGCATCACTAGAGAACATGCAAAATCGTCTGAAATGTTTTAACTTCCCTAAAAATGAAGGAGTTGACAGAGTGCTGCCTTCAGATTTTGACTCCTTTTGCCCACAGAAGTCTGCTTAGCTTAAGAGGAATTTGCAAGCAGACGGAGGAGGACAGGAAGGGAAGAATCAGGAGCGTATCTGCCCTTTATATTAGCCTGAATGTGAGGAAGAAGAGGAGGGAGCAAAGGGAGAAAGGGGTGATGGAATGAGATGAGACGTTTACTACAATCCCTGGGGAGGAGCAGCAGGACACAGAAGCATGATGAGTATAGTGTGACTGTAACTTTACGCCATTTTAAATATTCTAATGACTTTATTAACTCAAATTCAGACACTACATCTAGAACCAAAGACAGTTTTTTGGGGGGGAAGAATCTGCATGTTTTCACACACAACCGCAACATGTTCATCGTGCATAAAAATGGCCTTTACATGACCTTTTCCAGACTCTGTAATTAGTTCCCCATCGTATAGTTTAAATTAAAGATGCAAGTTTCAACTTCAACCCTTGGGAAGCAGCTCAGCATGGCTCCCTTTGCCCAAAGTCGGAGCAGATTTTGCGGTCTGGCAATTAGAGAGCGCCAAGCGCGGTGAACCGGAAACTAGGATCAGAACCGGCTGCAGCTGGAGAGGACCCTCAAAATACCACTGTGGTCCAGCCGCCCTGCTGACTGGTCTAGCAAATTCAAAATAGGGTTACGGCTGAAGCTCTCCAGGGGTGGATCAGTTCCACTCTATCATGTGGTCAAAATGTGGTGAAAAGGCAGGAAATTCTTTTAGAAAGTGTTTTTGGCTTCTTTTGACAAATCTGGGAGAATTTGTTTGAAGTGGTAAATAAAAGGACAAGTAGCAGCCTTTTAATAAAAAAAAAATGTATGTAAAATGATTACTAACCTGATTCAGGATTTTGTTTCGCATATTTTTGAGTGATTACAGTTAAAAAAAAAAAGTTAAAAATCAGAAAGGAGGAAGATAATTATGAATCTTCAAAATTCTGTTTCGTTCTTGGGAACAATTTCCAAATACCTGAAGATGTCATCTGTTCAAACTGTTGTGTGAACAGCATATATATATATATATATATATATATATATATATATATATATATATATATATATATATATATATATATGTATATATATATATATATATATATATATATATATATATATATATATATATATATATATATATATATATATATATACATACACACACACATGGATTGCTATAAAAAAGATCCAATGACTATTTTGTTCAACAGTAACGATTGTAAAATATTTTGCTCTTATTCTTTCATATAGTTCTCATAATTTCTTCATCAAATCCACATCTATGTCCACATTAAGAGATTGGACTTTATGTAATTCTTCATGTTTTTTGAATAAATTTTTCCTTTGCTCTTCCTGAAACTTTATGTAAATAGCAAAGTAATTTTAATATGATTATTCTTAAACAACAACAAAATGTACCACAGAATTTGTTAAATGCATGCGGATAATTATCAGACATTTACTTAATAACTTTGAGGTACACTTAAAGTACTTTGAGTAGTTTAAATGTGTTTGTATGTATTATTTTTTGCCGCTTCACTTTTGGACAGCAAAGTTCCCTGGTTACATTAAAAAATAAATGTTCAACATTTGTACAGAGTTGCATCTCTGTTTTAAATGTTTGATGTACCTCATGCACAACTAGCTGCCAACACAATCCTCCACAAATCAAGAAAACATGAATAAAGTGGAATGTGAACCTAATGCAGAGGGATTGCAGTTATTGGATTATATATTTACATTGTCTTTAACACAAAACTGCAACTCCTGCATCTGTCATAGGAATAGGAACAAGTACTGTCATGCATAGATTCTCAATCTTCACTAGTGCTGTTCATATCAGAAACTAGAACCAGTGCCAACCAAAACTGAGAGAAAAAAGCTTTCCACCCTCAGCATTCATCACAGAGCTTAGACACAGACTCTCAACTTTGCATAATTATCTTTATACAGCCAATTTACCTAATCACTCTAACTAGAGCATTGCAAATACACAGAGTATTTAAAAACTCCACAGTTATTAAAATACATCCAAAATAGTTCTTTCAGTCTGTTTTTTCACATTATATGAATTATGTACAAATATTTCTAACGCTTTTGTTTGTTTAAAAAATCTTTTCAAGCTTAAAAAAGTCCTCCCATGAATACTTTTCATTGGCAGTTGTGACTTTAAGCTCCATCCTGAAAGTTCACCACAGCTGCACCTATCAAACATTAATCCTTCTACTACTTCTGTTTGCTCGCCACAACAAAATCCTCTTCCCTCAGCACATGAATATGCAGGAAGACCTCAGCCATTCATGAGGAATGTGAAGGCAAACCGGGGCACGTAGCTGTGCTGGCTTAAAGCCGCTGTTGTGTAGACTTACATCACATCAGCTCTGGGTGCAGAAAGGCACACTAACCCTTTAGGCTCCAATCTCTGTAGTATTTTTTTTTTATATAATTATATTTTTTTCTGTGTCACAGCTTACTCTTCTGTGTCATGGCAGTGGTTCCCAGATGGGTCGATGGGTGAGTGTGTGTTTGAGAGCAGAGATGTTACTCTGCCTAACAGCGGAGGAGCTGCTTGATATCTAACACTGCGTAACAGTGACAGGACTTTTCAAAACAACTTCCCAAACATAGTAAATAAGGCTGACCTTCTCATGCGTTTATTCTCATTGAACATTATCAGCTCCCAAAAGAATAAGATCACAATATACATTGTACAATTTAGATCATTTTTATTGTTATTAATATTTTTAAACAAGTAATAAGTGCCTGAGTATGTGTAAGAACAAGTATCTACACTCAGGCTGATGGCTTTGTGAGGCTGAGTTACAGCAGAAAGGCATTTTAGCTGTAAGTAAATGCTGGCATTTTAACATTAAGGCATAAACAGGCTTCAGTAGCCAACTCTGGCGTGTTCATTATTCAATTTTGGGAGTGGAGACAAGTCCAGACTTCTGCTGGTGTACAATCTACCCACGAGAGCATTGTCCAAAAAAAAAAATACAAACAGAAAACTCCTCTTAAAATATGTCACTAAAACAAAACATTCTTCACCATAAAATACTCAAGAGCTACTCAGTGAGAGTTGGCAATAAACTGAAATGAGAGGAAAAATATGTAATCACGCATCAAATAGAAAATTAAGGTCAGTTAGGAGCCCTGCACAAAGGGAGCGTCCCTGTAGCATCACAGGGCTCTAATGCTGCGTGACTGGCTCACAGGAAAAATGTTACTCATTTATTTTCTGCTTTGCTTTTGCCTGTTAGTATTTATATCTCGGTCACAAACGTGCTTTTTTTAATCAGCTGTAGGTCTCTTCTGCCCTTTTGAGCAAGAAAATCGGTCAGGCAGTCTGTGTTGTTGCTCATGGCCAGATTTACAATGTTTCCTGCTTTTGTTGTTGCCACCAGGAACATAAGACAGTTTCTCAGAACCTCAGATTAATAAGTTTAAATTTCAAAGTTTAACATGTACTGGAGAGGCAGTAACGTTGATGATTTAGTTAGTTAATGGCATAATAATATCAAATTCAGGAAACTATAGTCATAATATTAAGTTGTCATGTTTAATTGCAGTTTATTTGTTCATGCAATTCACAGTCCTTTGAAATCTAACTACTTACCAGCTTAGTTTACCTCTACTAGCAAAGTAAATATTGAGCTGTCAAAATTGCATAATTTTGGCATTTGAAAGCTTACAGAAGTTGTGGTGTAAATATGTTTATATTTATTATTTATTCATTCAAAACGCATCTGAAGCTGAACATGAGATCAAATTCTCTATGGGCAAATACAAATTGGTGAAATAGTCCTTTAGCCCACAAAGGTATGTGTTAATTTTTTTTCCTTGAGGTTTAGATTTTGTTTTATTTACACTCTAACAAAAGTAGTATCTTATTACTTTTAAAATAGGTAAGAAATAATAGATAACTTAGTAAATTTTTAAACATTGCACATATAAAGAGAAGCGTCAAGATTTTTGGGAGCACCTGTCATTATGTCTGATTAGCATAAAGCCATGTTTTGACATTTAGAAAACATGACTTCATGTTTAGTTTTCTTGAACATGAAGTATTTGATGTAACAAATGAACAAACTTAAAATGATCTCCTTTTACCATTTTATCGCCATAAATTTAAAGAGATGCAAATAAAGCTCTAGATATACACATCTCCAATCCACCTGTAGCAGCACATTTTAACAAATGTGCAGGAAAGTGTGTGTTTGTGTATAACACGGCTGACCTCAAGCCTTCGCCGGTTCAAATCATTTGTTCAAAAAATTTGTTTGAAATTAATGAAGCGTTTTAAAATTTGGGCTTTTTTCAGATTAATTTCTCTTGAAGTTTATTTTTTGTTACAGTGTGTCATTTTTGTTTTCATGAGAAAAACTGAATAAGCCGTCGGAGCCCTTTAGCTGTCATGCCGGCTCATGGTAGCATATGATTACTAAATTCCACACCTGAGCACAAAAACAGCCCAATCTGACAGTAAATTTGCACCACTGAAGCTGTGTAAACATCTTCTGAGGGGTTGTATGGGGAAAAGCATAAATATTTGTGCTCCTCAAGCCTGAGTGAATTCAGCAGCAGATAAAAAAAAAAAAAAACACGTTAAGAGGAAGTGCTTTTTAAACTCTTTCCTGCGAACCTTTGAATTATTTTCAACTCACTGTGAAAACTGTCGACAGATCTAAACGCATCCAGCACTGATATCATCCTATGTTCATTGCAGACACACTCATCATTATTACTAAACAATATAATTTCTACAGCTTAATATTTTGTACATTTTGTGCACAAGCTGAGAGTTGATGTGTCCTTTGTTTTTCTTCTTGTCTGTTATATTTAGATGTGTTGGCAGATGGAGCGCTCCAGCTCATGTCTGGTCTTCTCTAACCCCAGAGAATAAATCTGAGGAGACTGCAGCACAAGGTGCACAGAGGACATGTGACAGCCTGTAAAAAAAATAGAAAAAGGTGCTATGGATGCTCCCATCCCCCCTCTGCGCTCCTCTAACCCTGACTGTCTGAATTAAATGGGCCTTGTCGCCTCCTCGCAGCTGCAGCTGAGCTGTGACGCTGTTTAATGAATGACAGATGTACATACGATCCCAAACTGAGTGTCCAGAGTGGCACACACTCTTAGAAAAATGTGCCATATTTACCCAGTTTCAGGCCCTAAACAGTTACATGGCAAAAAAATAAAAAATAAAAAAGTGAAAAAATATAATTTGTTACCTGGAACTTGGCAGAAAACTTTACAGTCTCTTCTGAAGAGTTATCTGCAATGCCTCTGTTCAGGATTTCACTAAATATGCTGCAAGAAAACCAACAAACACGACCAGACAGAAAAGAAATAACAGTCCTTTGGACTCAAACATCTTGGCACACAGGTCATCAATTGGATTCAGAAAATGTCCCAAACTCTTTTCACTGCTTGCAAGTTCCTCTTCCATTAAACTCACTGAACATTTTCCCATCTGTGAGGTAAAAGCCGAGCCGGGCCTGTTTGTGTTTATTTACGAAGCAGACACTCAGACCATAAATGCTAAACCCAGAGGCTCAGAGAAAATGATGAGGTCTCTGTGTACCTCTTTGTTTTTCATCCAAACCTCTTTCATGTTCACTCAAGTTATTCTTTAACGAGGCGAGTGCCAAATGACCGTGGTTATTCTGGCAAAGATTCAACATTTTTCAAGAATCGGATGGTGCATCGCTCTATTTCAAGGACTGGGGTTAGGCTCTGTTAGTAATGATGCTCCCAGCAGTGATTCTTTTTTTTTTTTTTTTTTTTTTTTTGTGCTGTGCTGATTTTAAGAGATGACGGAGTTTTAAACACCAGAACATCTTCAACAGACAGATGTGCACTCACGGAAAGGTGAGTTCAAATGCACAAATAGCCCAAGAATAGAAATAAAATAATCTTTTATGGTTATCACAGTTAATTTTTGTCTTCCTAAGCATGAAGAAAATGCTGAGCACAAAATGCTCAGGTTTTCCCTAATTTTGCTTTCACATGATTTGCTTTCCAAAAAGATTCCTAATAACTTACACACCACAATAGTAACCAGCTAAAACTTTGAAAAAAAATATCCTGGAAGGAAAATACCGCTGCCCTAAACCGTTCTCATGAAGACTCAGGCAAATACAGACAGAACTGGAACCAACAAAATATTTAGCTTGATCAAGTCAACGGGAACCCTGACCAACATGTAGAGATTTAGCTGCATAAACTGTTTTGTTTCAATTGTTCAATTTGCTATGCATCTTACTTATCTGGGGTAAAATTTCTGCATCCAGTGCCAAGTCTGAAGGGACAAGCCCTCAAGACATCTAACCAACTCACCAGATCTGAGAGTCTCCCAGTCTGGACACACAGAACCACTGATGAGGCAGAAAAGTCAACTTCCCTCCACCCAAGAAAGACAGAAGTAGCTCTCTTTTCCTGTTCTGCCATGGTGGATGTGGTTAAGCAGACAGATGAAAGGTAGTTCTGAAACTTTTACTTCCTCCTCTTTTTTCTATTTTTTTCTCTTCAGATTTAGAAGATCTGATTATTTAATATTAAGTCACAAGTCCCTTTCTTTAAACACCCGAATAACCTGCAAACATTTGATAAAAATCTCTTTGCTTGCTTAAGTTTTTTGATACAGATCATATCAAACCCTGACCCTGATTCAGAATGCTAAACATTGTTTTCTTATATAAATAATGTTTAGCGTGTCTAATCAGTTGTGTTTATGAAAATAATATTAATGGTCATTATTAATGTAAAAATGATTCGATGTGATTGTGAATGCATTACTTTGAAAATGGCTGTTGGTAAATATTCAAAAATTAGCAAGACCCACTTATTTACCTCTGGCCATTTTTTGGCTGTAAAAATCGCCACAGATTGCTTATTAATCAGTCGCTAAGCACTCTGTGTCCTTCTGTCAAAATTAATTTCCGTTCCAACCATTTACAGCTTTTCAAACATACAAAACATCACAGTTAACCATCGGTGGAGGCCGGTGAAACGAGACCAAAACACACTGACTATGGATGAGTTCAGGTCTCTGGCTGTGTGTGAGTGCAGTCAGATGGAATAAATGAATACATTAGATTAGCCACAACCAGCACAGGTCCAAGAACTCATCATTATAGGATAAAGATGTGATAGGTGCAGACAGATTGACAGCAACCCCTGCAGCTCAAATCAGCCTCTGTCAACTTTCAAGTAACCCAAAATAAGCAGCAAGCTTACCTGAAGCTCCCACACACACACACACACAGACACACACACACACACACACACACACACACACACCCCCACACACATTCGCACACACTCATGCATCACAGCAGGGATCTCTAGAGTTGTTATATGCCCAGTGAGGGGCTCTGATGTCAGTAGGTTGGCTCCGTGAAAGCAGATTTATTGTGCTTCACTGCAGTGTGTCCAAGTGTTCAGATTGCATGCTGGGCTCTAACATCAAAGCTGGACGTTGAACATTAGGTGAGAAATGCAGAGGGACAGTTGCTTCCAGTAACACCATAATCAGTGTTATGCAACCTCTGGCGCTAGCACTGCGTCAGGCTTTTCTGTAAATCTAAGTGATATAAGTTTAACTGTTATGTAAACACTGTAGTCTTGTTCATCTTAAAAACACTCGACTCTCTATTTTGACTTTCTCTACAGTTTTCTAACTGGGCATAATCACTTAACTGAGAGAATTTCATGTTTTAAGATTTTGGCTACATAACTGTTAGTTCAGGAAATGAGGAATAGTGGCTACAGATTCCCTAGTGGTTATTGAACATAGCAGCAATGTATTTTCTAATGAGCTGAGTGCTAAATACAACAAAGCACAAAAAATAACTAAAATATAACCCCATAGCTTATCATCATGAGAACAAAACAGCACATGTTAGGGTTGTAGTACAGCTAATGGCTATAGAATGTTAGAAAAGTATCATTTCGGAGTGAATTTTCATTGTCTTAGATCTAAGACATGTTCAATTTCAACATGAACTCTTGATTCCAACTTCAAAATGTAGAAAACAAAATTTAGACCATGACTTATGAAGAGAATTTTATCAACCTCTTTCTTGTTTTTTGTCTTAGTGGAAAGCAAAAAAGCCACCAATAATTATAAATAATGTGGTCAGTCCTCAGTTTTGGCGTTGTAGAGTATGCACTCATGGGAATATTCATCATGCTGCCCGCTGACAGTGTAGCACAGCCTTGCAGCACGAAGGTCCCATGTTTCAGTCCCAGCTTAGGGTCTTTCTGCGTGGAGTTTGAATTTTTGGGTTTTCTCCTGGAACTTCAGCTTCCTCCTTCAGACCAAAACATGACTGTACCCTCATCACCCTCTAGTCAGAGTTTGTGTGCATACTTGTGTTGCCTGTGTTTTTGTTGGCTGAACTGGCCTTTGGGCCAATGACCAGTTGAAATAGGAACCTCCAATCCCCCTAATTGGGCCTTATAAAGGTAAATGCCGTTGAAAACATATCTGACAGGTGTGCCTGCCAGTCCTGCTAGTTTATTAGCCCTGAGCTAGAAAACTAAAGTCATTTTAATTAGCATTTTCTTCTCACGTAGATGAATATTCCAAAAGTAAAACAGCATGTTTTTCCCCGTGCAGGAAACAACCATATGGGTTTGAATCTTTGTTTCTCCTATACTTTTGATTTTTATAAAAAACACCAGGACACAATGACCTGCTAGTTACTGCTACGAATACGTGCTAAAGAAAAGGCGTAATGCACTTATGATGATCAAGTCTGGAAAAATCTCACCGATTTAAGGTCAGTACAAATTAAAGTGTGTTTGCTGTTGAGGAAATACCCTCAGCTGGCAGTTGCAATATTCTCAGATTTTTGCTCTTATTTCACCAAAAGTGCAGTGTATCTAATAGGAAACTGCAAGTCTGTGTGTGTCAGCAGTTACAGCTCAAAATTATTTCTCACTGAGAGCAGACTGTGAAACCCAGCCAGAACACCATAAGCACATTTTGCAAAAGCAGTGAATTTCGTCACAAAGTACAGGCTAGAAGAAGAAAATGAAAAAAAAAAAAAAAAAAAAAAAACAATCAAATCATCCAGCTCAAATAGACTACCTTATGTAAAGCTGGATCTGAATTTAGAGCAGCCCAGGGAAGCCTCCCTCAATCCAGAGAAGATATTCATTACAGCAACAAACTCCCATGTCAGCAGAACAGCTACAAAGAGAAGGCGGCAATCTCTGGTGGATCTGATTTCATGCTTCAAGTTGCATTTCCCAGCTTGGAAAATCCATTTTATCCCAGCCCCCCACTCTTATTTTTCCCATTGTCCCACACAGCTTTCCCCCATCTCAAATAAACCCAAAACGTGACTGTGTGAAGTTGGTAACTCACAGGTGGATGGACATCTGCTCTATTAGATACTAAGAGAGAGGATATTGAGTTTCATTTTCAGACGAGAGCTGGCTTCTCCAGAGAGAGGATCCCCTTAATGTGTGTTCATTCTCAGGAAAAATACCCAGCCCTGAAAAACGAGGGTTGTACTCCAGTGTCAGAGAGCTGTGCAGCTGTGACTCTAGTTTGAGGTGGATAATAGCAAGTTAATGAGCATGAGGAGCCGCAGACCTGCAGGATGCAGCCTTTATATTCTCTGTCACTTCAATTTCCCCAGTGTTATTTTAAGGCCATTTTGTGTTGGTTGCTTCAGGATCCTTTAAGGGTTATTATTGTTGAATTCCTTGAGCGCACGCTACAGCTGCTTGTAATACTCCATACCTGTAGACTGACTTTTGACATGAATTTAATTATCTTTATTTTAAAGCATATTCCATCCAACCATTTCCACTTTCAATATTATGTGCAGCAATAAAACATGCCATTCAAAACTGCAATGAAAAAAAAATAAATCATCCCTTAGTTTTCCATTGTGTCACAGCAGCTGAGAGCAACAAGACAAAGAAAATCATGGAGTCAGGCCTTTGGAGCAAATTGAAAATAAAATATCACTATCCTCTTTCTAATGAGCGGTCACATAGGCATAAAGCATCAAAGCACCTGCACACATGCACAAATTATACTGCAGACATGTGGGAGACAGTGACCAGAAGGGAGAATGAGGTAATGGTGAAAAAGCTTTGAGTGAGGAACGGCTCCTCTAACGAGAGCTATTGACGTTCTCTGATGATGAGAGACAGGAGACGCAGCTGGGCAAGTAAGAGAATGATGATTGTTATTAAAAGTTAAAATTTAATATTATGGTACAAAATTGGACAGCTTGGACAAGGGGGAAAGTAGAAGTTTATCATACAAAAATAGAAAATGATCACATTTCACAATGAAGACAAAAGCTGGTGGTCAGACTGTGAGAATTCAATTATAGAGCAATCAATAAAATAGAAACAACTACAGAGATGGGAAATCTCTGAGAAAATGAGAGGGACGGGACAGAGCGCATGGATTGCAGCGAATCAATTTTATTTAATTACAAAAGTATTACTGCTTATCAAAACTTAATGTACACACTGGGGCTTATTTTTTCCTAAATCTAATGTTTTTTGAAGCTATCAGTCTCATTGTGGCTTTGTGTTGCTGTGTTCTGTCAGTTCAGACTGAAATTTCACTTCTAATTCCTTTAATTACACATAACATTACTACCAAATGTCAGACTCGTACTGAACTTTATATTACAGAGTCCGCAAGGATTTGGTGAAGCAGTGAAAAGTGCACATGGAAAACCTTTATCCACAGCATGCTTTATTAAGGGTATGTTTTTTACATGCATACTACCAGCCTCACATCTGAGCGCTAGGAGACTGGTTTTAAAGAAATTACTATACATATAGTTACTCTTATGCCAGTTTTCAGAGAATGAAGAATAAACAGAAATTTTGTACTTAAAGATGAATAGAGGAGTTTATTTCCAATAAACCAGGAAGTAAAAACAAGCAAATGAACCCTCGGGGGCACTCGGCATGTTTGATGTTGAAATCTCAGTTTCTTCCTATTTATTTTGCAGGAGAGCATGGCATGGCAATATAAACACGGGACTTTCTGGGGATGTCAAAAAAGACAACAGAGAAAAAAGGCATTCTCAGCATTAAGGCATTTACTTGCCGTAATCTATAATTTGTGGAACTGAAAGGACTTTTCACTGTTGAAGCTCTGTTGGGAGCTGTCACAATTCACAGCTTGATAGACGTACATCTGTTTGCAACCCGAGAGAGACGAAAATCCTCCACTTCTGCATTGCTTACTAAAATATTACACTTAAAAAGGTATACTTTTACCTTTGACAAAAACTTTATCTGATCTTGATCAGGTAATGACACCCTGTCATGAAGGTTGATCCTGCCTGAGTCATTTTTCATGAAGTGTCGCTCCGGAGCCGTGATCCATCAGCTCACTCCGTCTCAGTCCGACACGCAGAGCTGCTGAAACCAAAGAGTAATTGACTGGAACTCAAGCCAACAGATGCAGGACGGTCCCTGAAGATCGGCTGCCAGTCAGGCTTTTAAACACATTACCATTGATTTTTCAGCCTGCTGTTGTCATCACATACTGTACAGGCTAAACGTCAGAGAGCTACACTGAATGGAGCTACTTTACCCTGAACTTAAGCAGTTGTTTCATGTAAGATTAGAAAGAGCATTCATTTGAAAGCAATGCCTGTGTCTTGAAGTCAAATAAATAAATTATGGTGCTTTAAATATCAGTAAATAGTTGATTTCTGTGGTTGGGATTTCTTTATGTGTGAAACAGGAAATCAGATTTTTCCATTCAGTTTCATCTGCTTTGTCCATTTGGACACAACCCCGTTTATTACGACTAAATGCAACCATTTTTTAATTTTGATGGATTATTTCCAGCTAGCTTGCTCACTTCAGAGACATATACTGAATGTTTCCTTTAAAGCCACTGATATAATTTACTCTTGGAAACACAAGTGAAGCAACATGTTAAAGTCCTATATGTCCTGAACTTCATTTTAGATACTCATTACTCACTAGAAAGGCAATAAGCTTCAGCAGCTCCGCATAAATATCCATTAAATAGCCACTCCAGCCCTTTCAAAAGATCTATAAGAGGAACTTACCTCTCTTTTATATCTGGCTTTTTTCTACCTTGAAGTACTGATTTTTCAATGATAAACTGGAAATTTGGATTAAATACACTATGCAGATGAGAATGAAAGGCACTGATATGAAATGTACTTCAGTGGAGAAAGGCTGAAGGGTTGGGCCTTTTCTTCCAATGTTTCAACATTTTTCCAACATAATGCTGAGAATCAGCTGAAAGAAACAGTGTCATATTGTTGCTTAATGCTGTTGCCATGAAAATCAAGAATCTTAAACAAGTAAAAGATGTTTGATCCCCTTGAGCTTTTATTGCACCAAACAGCCCAGATTGCACTGACTCCCATTCGAGCCATTTTTAACAACAATAATTATCTGAAATAATCTTTGTAGATGGTAAATATCAATAATGGAATCATAAGCAGTCCTTCAAACTTTTGAAACAGTTCAATTAAGATATAAAGTGTTACTTTTCTAAATTCCTATAGCAGTTAGCTCTGCTGCAGTGTTAATGCTAGCTTGTACCCCAATAAAACAAAACACATTTGATTATTAGCTCTGCTGTTTTTCCTCTAACTCTGCCACTGAGAGCTTTTGTTTTCTGAAGATATGTAATGCTATTTTGATGATTGTCTGAATTGGTGATGAGCCACATTGCTATTCGCGTTCGATACCCAAAGGGTAAGCTGTAACCATGAAGGGTCCTTATTTCCTGGGGTAATGCTAATAAAAAGATTGAATTATCCATTTCTAGTTTAAGAAGGTTGGTAGCTGTGAAGAAGCTAGAAACAGAATAAGCATCTTGTGGTTTGATACACTAAAACCACAAAAGGGATTATCTTCAGATGTGGCCAAATTCATATTTACAAATAATATGGATATTTGTGGGAAATGAAATATCCTAAATATTGTGTGTTTGTTTCAAATCTATATATTTTTTTGCATTTTCGTGATTAAAACGTTTTCAAAGAAGCTCTGTAAACTCTCCGCAGTTTGTGTGTAATTCATTCCCACTGTCAGTCAGCAGCGTTGGCCCAAACAGAGATGCACCTGCATAAACAAAGCTCCATGCAGACAGTGAGAACACCACAGGGTGTCTTTATACTGCCTCAAATGACGGGCTCTGAACTAAACTTAGAAGCACACTTGTGGCCAAACAAAAGGGACATATAAATAGAAAAACTGCGTGTCCCTGTGTGTAAATAAAGAAAGAGACTGGGCAGCTTGGCTTCCTGTAGAAATCCAGATGGAGTTTGGTTTGAAAAATAGCTTCTTGCTGCTATGCAAATTTAAAGTAAAGCTACAGAGAAAAGTATCCAGTTGATGAGGGAACAAAACAAAGAAGACACGATGTACATAAAGGTAATATTACAACAATGCAACCACACAATACCAAGTCCAGCTCCAGCTTCTGAGTCCAAGTCCAGCTCCAAAGTGTCTGTTTTTTTTAAATGTTGTAAAATAATTAAATAAGTGAAAATCAATACAGCATCAGAGCACGTCATGAAAATAAATAAATTACAGGCAGGAAATGGCACAGGATGATTCCTCAGAGGGAAGCCGTAACTTTGCACTCCAACCTGTCAATATTCCCCCGACAATGGAGATCATGTTCACTCCCTCTCCACAAAATCCATTAGACACAGACCTTATCCCAGTCAATCATTTCCCCACACAGCACCAGTCTGTTAATTGATCTGGCAAAGGGAAAAGTAAAGCGTGTGTGTTCAGGAGTTATGGCGTGCATAACGGAATGACAGTCCTGAAGAAATATTTAATCTCTTATAATGTGTTTGCAAACCGGCAGTGAGTGAGTGCTCGCTGTTGTTTGCAGTCCTGTAAGATGCTGTCTAAAACCACTTAGAGGTTTGACTCATTGACTTATTTATCTTTTTGTGTAGCTTTAAGATGTGTGACATGTTTATTTTGTCACATTAAAACCAGAAAGTTTAACATATTATGTTTAAATTTCATATGATAGACCAACACGAAGGAATGCTAAATTGTAAAACGAAATGAAAATGACATAAATGTGGCAAGCATTAGTTGTCAGCCGTACTTAGCAAGTCTGTCTCTGTGAGCTTCGCACATCTACAGTCTGAAATGTTCACCTGTTCCTCTTGTGTAAAATTATTCAGGCTCTGTCAAGTTTATTGCTGAGCACCGGCAAACATAAATTTTCTAGTCAAACAGGTTTATCCTCCTCTATTTAGCTCCATCCATCTTCCTATCAACTCTTATGAGCTTGCAAATACCCACTAAAGAAAAGTATCCCTGCAGCCACAGTCATTTATCACTGTTCAGTCGGCACGTCCACGGTGGATTCATCAGTTTTTCTCCACTTGCAGCTTCTCTCATGATCTCATCTGAACAAAACACCTTTTCTTCTTTCTCTATGCCAAACATTAAACAGAATTTCTTATTATTTTTCTTTCAGCTGTAGTTTTTAGTTGTTGTTTTTTTGCCAGTCTAGCAGATTTTGCCACCTGAGCTGTGAAGATCAGCAGTTCCTCCAGAGCTACCATGGTTACTGAAGCTGCTACTGAGATTAACACATAGGTGGATTTCTGTTTACATTTTTTACTATTGCAGGTTATTGGCTGCACTGGATTTTAATAAGAGATGTCAAAGTAGAAGGGGAAGAAAACAAAAGTGTGAAGTTTGTGATTGCAAGAAAATGGTAAAGCAATTAACGGTGGTAATTAGTTGTAATTGTAATTTTGCAAGGCACAATGGAGCAATGTCTCACTCCTAATCACCAACAACTACCTTGCTTCCTTTCAGTTTTAATTCAAGTTATTTGACACCAAATTCAGAAAAAAATATTTTATTTTTAACCCAACACTACACTACACAATTGTTCAAGATGCTGTGTGCTCAGAGCATAGTTAGCAAAACCATAGTATCTAAACTCCCAAATATTTTTTATAATCAACCTTTATCACACTTTAAACAATTTTAATACAAGGTTTGCTGCAAAATGTTCTTTTACACTTCCACCATCCAACAGCAATGCTGGACAAAAGTCTGTTATTTTTAGAGGCATAAAAATAATGGAACGAATGATTTTAAAAGAGTCCTTTGATTAATTTATCATATAAACTGTTGTACATTTATAAATTAGTTAATATGTTACATTACTAATGATACATTAAGTCTGTTTTTGTATTAAATGATTTTTTTTTTTTTTTTTTTTGCATAATGTGGACTCCAGTAAGAGTAGCCACTGTCATGGCGATGGTTAATGGGGATCCTAATAAACAAACGATACAGCCTGCGGTCATGTCAAACGCCAGGCTTGGCAAGAAAAGAGAAAACCCTCGATCAAGACCACTTTAAAGCTGTAGCTGCAAAGAAGTGTGGCTCTGCACAGTACATAGAGAAAATGGTCACACTTCACAAATCCCAAAGAAAACACTTTGATCCAAATCCAGCAGGTACAAACAGCCATCCTACGTTTCCAAGGGGACCTGGAGAAGCTGAAGAAACCTCAGGAGGATGACAGCAGGGATTTCTTTTTTTTTTTTTGTCACCAGGAGGTAAATGAAAGCAGAGGTGATTTTTGTATTGCTCTGCTTCTCATCCACTAAAGGGATTACGGGACTGATCAAGGCTGCAGTGTATGTGATAAGAGTCAAAAACAAGAAGAAAAATATGAGTCACACTCTCTAATCTCTTCCCCTCCATCCTCACCCGTGGAGTTTAAGCCTCCTTCTTTGCTTTTACACACATGTCCCCCTCAAAGAAATAAGGAGCTTAAATGATGCAGCACTTTCTTCCCGTTCCTAAGTGCCTGTGCCTCTGGCCTGCAGGCTGCTTTTTTGTACATTTCTTTGTTTATAAGATATTTATGTGGCAGGATCAAAGTAAGGGTCCAAGCCAGGAGCTTGTATCAAATATAAATAAAAAGGACACAATGATTTATGCGCGATATTTCATATCAATTCCTAATTAAGACTGAGAAAAGTTATTGACTCTTCATAAATTGATGCTCCTTTACCTTTGATGCTGACAGATTTGGAGCAGCATTCCCTGAGCCTCTCATTAGCATGAACATTTGAAAAGCAAAAGCATCCCTAAGAAATTTTAAGATGTAAAAAAATGGAAAAAAAACAAAGTTCCAAACACATTGAAGGATTGCAAGAACAAATGCTACAACACCAACATGCTACTATGTAGCAAAACTATTTTAAAGGGGGAAAAAAATCACAGATAATCAAATGTTGAATGGCTAAGATTCTTGAAATAAAATATACCCATGAACCCTTCTGATAATCATGTTTTAACCAATTCCTTTTGGCTGGCTGAATGGGAGTGAAAGTACTGAAGTGGCCAATATGACTAAGAAAGTACGAAATAACTTCAGTCGACAGTGAGTACACTAACTTTATATGTATCCTACATATTTTATATAATACTCTAGCAAAAAGTAATTTAAAATGTTGAAGATGGAAAAGCGATTCATGGTTTTCTTTTTTTTTTTTTTTTTTTTTACAAATATAATTCTGAAGTCTGGCATTCATTTCCATTCAGTCCTCTTTCCTCAGATATCCTTACATAAATTGTAGTGAGATAAACTACGTTTTAAATATCACCCAAAATTCATCATTTGGAAATGGAAAATGTCATGCACAAATGCAAGCCAAGACACTGGCCTCCATGTAGTGTTGAGACTCCAACCAGGCAAGAAAAACAATCAGTCAAGAGGCTCCAAAAGACCATGAGAGAGCTGCAGTGACAACACATATTTTTGTTGCTTATATGGAAAAAAAACTACATGTGAGGTTGAAAACTGACCGTGCACACCAATAAAAGTATGAACCATGGTGATGGCAGAATCATGCTGTGGGGATCATCTTCTATTAGGACAAGTTCAAAGACACAGTCAGAGCTATAGTAAAATGTACATCAAATAATATTCATGAATTAGTCAAAGTCCAAATTAATGTGCATAGATGCTCTCCATCCAATTTGACTGAACTTGAGCTATTTCACAAAAAAGAATGGAAAAAACTTCCCCCCTCCAGATGAGCAAAGCTACTAAACCTATAACCCAAAACTACCTGCAGCTCTAACTGCAGCTAAAGGTTGAACATTTCCTGTTCCAATGCCAGAAAAGAAATCAAAAAGAATCTATATGGTTAGAAATACTTGGAGACTTTATATGCTAACGTTCAAGTAAAAAAATAGACTTAAAGAAACGACAAACTCCAGGTTTGCCATGTTTAAGATGCTTTTCACCTCAGTAATACCTGCAGGTTGAGGTTTGATGAGATTTTCTTCTCTAAAAAGAAGAAAATCCCCTTCATGTCAAACATCTCATTTATACTTATTGAGGCAACCGTCGATTAAACTTGGAGATTTTGCATTATTTTGAATTAGTCCACTGATTCCTGTATTGCAGGCTTAATTTCCTTCCTTTTCTTATAAAGACATTTAAATCCTTTTTAGATGCCTTTTAAAATCTATAAGTTCCTTCCCCGATATAAAAGCACATTTATGTTGAGATACTGACACCTAGTGGCCACTTTAATAAATTAAATACAGGGTTTTTATTCTGCCAATTACTTAATTTCAGTTTCCTGTGTTCAGTCAATACAGTAATTTACTAAAACCTACAAAGAACCCTCATATTCCACCCATCTCTTCTGGCCAACTTCAGACACACCTAATCCCACTTCTCTTAAATAAATCAAATAGTCTTGGCATAAAAGTTTAATTCACAAAAATACATTGACCAGTATAATGAAAATGTACTAAAATGTATTTTAATAATCCATAAAAGCTGGAACATTGTCGACAGAAAAACACAGAAGCATTAGAGTTGGTTTAGTATAATATATTTCAGCTTCAAGAGACATAGAAATCAATTCTTATTTTTCCCCATATTTCTTCTATAAAAGACCCATTTTTCTGGCGCATTATTATGCAAAAAAAATGGCATCAGAATATATTATGGGAGCTATGAAATCCCAGTGACCGAGTATAAAATTAAGTCACATCAGAGAGAGATATTTGCAGAAGAGAAGTCCATGAACAACAGGGCGAACAAAGAAAAAAAATTATAATATTAAAAAATAATAATACATATTATGGACCTTGATCTAGTATCACCAACATGACAGGCATGGAGAATAGGTGTATGGCTATAAAAAAATTCTCACTTTTCCACTTGATTTCACTTGAACATCTACACGTAATAACTGATGCATTTTTTTTCATGCTTGTTTCTGAAGAATATTTATAATCATACAACTAAAGAGATCATCTTCCATGTCTTTCAAATACAATATTGATATTGAAAATAAGATGAAAAATACTGAATCCAAGTACTAACTTTGACTTCCTTCTCAACAACTGTCATTGTCAGAAATGAAAATAAGGGGCTCATGGACACTTTGCTTTTTTTTTTTCTTTTTTTTTCCATTAACTTTCAGAGGTTCTGCTGCGTTTTTTACATCATCAGTTTGTGGCGCTGTTTGATGCAGAAGTGGAGGCTGTCCATTCAGGGTTCACACCGAGACACAAAGGGACGTCCTCACAGTCGAGAGACAAGAGTCTTCTTTCTTCTCTCCCCCTCTCTGTCTTTTTCTTTACTCTCTTGTAGGTCATCCTTGGCTTTGATAGGAGCAGTTCAGTCAACTGATTCACCGTTTATGGCTGATGGAGGGAGGGGGACTGGGGCGGGGCTGTTGGAATGCTGGCACGTTCCAATCAGGGCAACAGTTCTTCATTACAGCATTTCTGCAAGACAGCATCAGTCATGAATGACAACAAAAACTCCAACCTGATGGTGCCCTCTGATGGCTGTTAAATGACATTACATCTACAAGCACAATCATCTATTTAGTAGGAGTGTTGGACATGATGTACATTTTGATACAAGATGAGAATTTTCCCTTCAATTTCAATGTTCAAGTCTGAATTTTAGCACCATTTTTCAGAAAAAATATTTTCTAAACCCAAAATGTTGCTACGATAAAGAAATCAGTTATTTGGACCCAAACATGGTGTCACTGAATATTTGCTCCTTATTTCTGACTGCAGCATCCCATCTAGCCAGAGGTGATCAAATAAACAATGGCGTACACAAGGAAATCCATCAACTGCATTATGTAACTTTTACAAAATATCTTTTTATTGCATATTTTTCAAAACTGTCACTATGTCATGTAATATGAGACGTAATCGAGCACCTCTGTCTCCTTGCTGTGGTCCGACTGCCATCTGCAGAAATATACCCCTCGGTCACAAACAATCAATCAGAGGCAGGAGGAGTGTCTTAACACAGTTAGTCACACTTGTGTATACGCTGCTCATACCCTCTCCTTTCTCTCTGCTACAGCTTGTTCCTCACCAGAGCCTGTTATAAGTGCTCAGGCTAGCTAGCATAGCCACCAGTATCGACAAAAGCAGTTTTCCTGCAACAATAAGTTGCTTCTCTGCCATTAACATATTTAGCAGCACATATACAAGGCTGATTGACTGCACTAAGACCTTCCTCCAGGTTCTGATTGGTTGTTTATGACCAGAAGCGCTGCATTTCTTCAGATGACAAACTCCAGATGCACTACTTTGTAATGCAATAGGAAGCAAGAAGAAACAGTTTTTATTCTGTTTTTAAACTTTTGACCAGCTGCTGAGGTTTAAATCTAAAGGGGAAACCAGTTGATATTTAGATGCTGGACTAGAACTTTTATTGGGAGATACTCCTGTTCTGGCATTCATTTTCTTACAATATAAAAAAATAGTCTCAAAATTACCTACATCCTTTGAAGTGTGTCTCTGGTGGGGTAGTTTATTCAAAACATCTCAGTGTGTAAAAAAAAACAATAACAAAAGACTAGATAGTAAATGCAAGCTTTAACTCAAGCCTTTTCAGCTTTTTTTTTACTCAAAACCACAAAACAGGCACCAGAGTGTTAAAAAAAAAAAATTGGCAAATAACTCTTAGATATTAAAATTAGCCTAAAGAAAAATCGTTTCCTCTCAGAAAGATTAAGGGTATGTCCAGATTTGCAAGATATGCAGTTTTAGCGAAGCAAAAGTCCAACTAGCACCACTGAAAGAAGTAAATCAATTTACCACCGAGTTTCTCAGTGAATGCGACTCGCAGTTCAGAGCAAATAAAGTCAGCAGGGCCACAGAAGTGAAAAGTTTCATTAACTCTGCTTTTTTTTCTGCGGCTGCCACTGTAACCTCTCTATCGATCGCACTGCATTGTGAAGAGTGGAACGGCGAACCTAAAATCCCATTAGTGCTGGTTCACTGGGCTGGCCAGCATGCGAGCCGCGCCGGATGGGGGTGCAGACATCGCCCGGGGGGGAAACCGACTGAGGCCCCATTCTCAAACACTGTGGACTTCCAACTGACCAAAACAGATGGACGCAGACGAGGAACTCAGTGGGTGGTGCAGTGTCCCCGATGTCTGGGGTCCCCGATGTCTGGGGTGACTACAACGATGGCTGTCCTTTTAAAAAAAAACATCCAGTTTTAAACAGAGATGCTAAAGATTTACTCCCACATTCTGAAAGCTAACGGTAGCTGGAGAAAGCAGATGTAAAACCAGTCGGCTGAGGTCTGTTGGTCTGCCAACATTGAGGTTTTCCTCTGACAACACTGAGCTAACTGTGTAAACAGATTATAAAACTCCCCAAGGGGGTTCACATGCAGAACAGTGAAAAAAGTCCTGTGTTCTTGGAAGCACAAAACAAAACCTGTAATATCTAACAAAAAGCCATCACACTGAAACTAAACACTTTTCACAGCTTCTATTTGAATGTTTTCACAATAATCAAATCAAATTCCACAAAAAACATGTCACTCTGTAAATATAGTACATAAGGAGAAAGTTGGAACTGGATATTTCTGCTCTATTAAAACCAGATTTGTCATTTTCTCCTACTCTAATGATATTGTACATCTGTCTGGTGTCATTTTGATAGATATGCAGCTGTAATTTAATAATGTTTAAGTGGTAGTCCACCATAACAGGTAAAGGAGATGGGGTTTGGGGTGGGCAGCACAGGTATGTTTAGCTTAAAAACAGAGAAAACTCTAGACACTCCAGAACTTTCTCTGGCATCTTAGTAAGATGAGTTTAAACCAAAAACGTTCCCATGCCATTTAGACGGGTACAAAAGCTTTTTTTCCGACAAATATCTGTGACAAGTTAAGATGTAGTTTAAAAGCAGTTTTACGCCCTGAACTTGTTGCTCTCATTAAAGTGAACACTTTGGTGCCAAGAGAGCAGAAATCTCAAAGGGTCTCAGTATAAACTACAAACATAAGTTAAGAAGCATCAAAACAAAAAAAAAATGTTACTTTCAACTTCACAACCTAAGCCTAACCAACTCACTCAAATATCACCTAAAAAGGCATGTTCGTTCACGTTAACGCCTCCATTTGTGTTCCTTAAATCTGACACCGTGATGCTATTGGCTAAAGACTACAATTTAAAAAAGAAATGTTTAAGCCATGAACAAAGATTTAAATGAAACAACATTCAACCTAATTTGTTCTAAGAATGTTGAACCCATCATGCTTCACTGCCACCAGTATTTGCAACCACTGAGGCCCCAACTCTGTTACATCCAAATGAGGCTGGTCCACATCAAACCACATAAGATTCCTTCAAAAGATTAAAGCCAACAGCTCTGGCTGAAGAAAACCTTCTACACTGGAGTGGAAACATTCCTACTGCGACTTACAAAATAGCAACTAATGACTTTTATTGAGAACTTGTTGGTTAAATTTAAAAGTAAACATGGAAAACATATTCTTTTTTATGTTTTCCCACACAACCTAGAACTAAAAAAATCTAAACCATTTCTTAAAAATTACAAAGCACGCATTCAAATCATGATAAAAATATCCAAGACAAAATAAGTAGGTTAGATTTTATGATGTGTTGATTCCAATTTAGGTCTAAACTAGTCACCGTTTCTGGATTTTAAAAGGCAAAACAAGCAGATATTTCATTGGCATTATTAGTAATGCAAAGATTGAGCATTTACTGATTGAAGACCTTTATTTGCAAGTTATCAAATACAGAAGAAAATCCTTTTTATGCAAGTATACTTTAATAAAAATGTTTCATATCACTTACAGATGTAGAGGCCTTAAAATATGCAGAACAACTTCTGTTTTTTGTATGTGGAATGAAAGTTTCATTATAAAAACAACAAAAGCGATAAACGAAAGTAAGCAGGCTGATTAATTCATGCTGCTTATTTTTTTACTTCCACATTTAACCACATCCAGCCAGACAGAAAAAGAAAAATCTGCTAGTCAATCTGGTTCATATTTTCTGGGAAATGACATGATGACTGATGAGGATTTCCTTTAACATGACCGGCTGCTGCAGTCTGCTGAGGTTTGCATTATAAAAAAAGCAAACTTACTCTGACTCAATGTTTCAACAGAAAAGCAAATGCTAATGAAAGCGTTTTGTATTTTTTACACATTTCAAAAGGAATGACCCAAGGTTTGAAAATATTTACTGAGAAACTGCAGCGTGAGAAATGCAAACGTTTAAAGGCAAACGCGTCAGAGAATTAATCACTGAGGATTAGCCGTTTTGTCAGAAAAAAACTGTTCTGTTCAGAGGACAACTATTATTAAACCACATTTTATCACAAAACAAGTTCATAACTATGAGAAGGCTGCTCGAAAAACAAATCACCAAGGAGTCAAAGAACAGGTGCTGTTGACAACTCATCTGTTCATTTGCATCTGTTGATTTTGTTTTTTAGAAAATCATATACATTTGCCACATTAAGCCTTTGTTGTACTCTCTGCTACCAACAGGAGGCGATCCCTCTATGATCTCTATTAAATTTGTGGCCAAACATCGAGAAGGAGCGGTTGCCGTTTACACAACTCATCTGTGCAATTCAAATAAATTTAAATTGAGTTAGTTGCAGCACAGAAACCTCAAAAGACAGAATGATAAATGATTAACTAGAACCGATGCAATCAGCTTCATCATGTGATAGCAGAGGATGATCTGAACCATGGAACTATATTTAACCTCACATATTTCACTATGAATCACAACATCGTTGAGATTTTAAGTGAAAAAAGGCATCTTCTGATTGTGTGTACACACACACACACACACGCACACGCGCACACACACAAACACTCACCTGGCTCAGAGCTGCTGCAGGGGCCATGGGGGGCTTTAAAGCAGGACACAGTTGGATTTCTTTTTTGCCTTCTTCTTTTCCACTGGTGTTTTCCTATTTATCTGTCTGACCAGGTCATAGAAGATCTAAACAAAAATATAAAAAATACAAATAAAAATAAGCTTGGTTCCACCGGTAAACATTTCCATCAGTCAGAGCAGCCCTGGGAAACCGCTGTACATTTAAGGCATGACATGAAGCTTCATTATTAAAACATAAAATGAAATAATCATTGAAGCTTTGTTAAGATCAGAAACATTGAGTCAGATTTTAAAATCATGGGTGCTTGTGACGACAAAATAAAACCTTCAGCATCTTTCTGATGTTGGACAGAAAAACCTATACAATGTGCATATTCTACAGATCTCAACACAACTACAGCAATAAAGGAATTGTTGTGCTAATGCTGCCACACTGTTGTCTGAACAGAACAGAAAGTCCACAACTAGCCGTCAGCCCACACAGCAGCTGTCCAAACTGATTCCTTCACAAACAGCTCTTTAACTGCTGAAGTCAAGGTACGCTTTCTTTAGATGACCGTTTATTGTAAAATGAGACAAGCAAAGCAAATATTTGATTGCAAGGTCTTGATCTGTGTTTTAATATTTAGAACAATGACTTATATTATCCCTAAATCCATCAAAGACAACCCTTACAGGTGCATCACTATAAAGTCCATGCTTTGTGAATCAGCTTCAAACCATGCAAGGTTGTCACCACTTTTTTTTGTAGTACACTTTTCCTTCCACTCAACTTTCTACCAGTATTTTTAACCCAACTCCCAGCTGCTTTATTAATGACCTTTTGTAGCTTGCCCTCTTTGTGGGGGGAGCCAATAACTGTCTGCTCAACAACTGACAAGTCAGCAGTCTGACCACATGGGCCATGACATGACCTTGCTTTCTAATCGCTTGAAGTATACAAGCTGTAATATGATGAATGTCACTTTTTTAATTTAATCACTAACAGATTTTGGTATAAATAAAGTAACCTAACTAAAACAAAAAGGTAAATTGTTGATATTCTTGATTTATTGAGGTACAATTGTAATAGTTTCTCATAACAAAAATAGAGAATACAAGCAAAGACTTTTTTTAGCCAAGATTAATTTACATCACAGACGTTTGAGTGCATGTATGAGTAAACATAGAACTTAGTCTGAAGTCAAACAGGGACCTTTCAAATTGAAATTGGTTTATTTCTGGAGAACAGCTACAGCGATAAAATCTGCAAGCATTGACAATATTTTTTGCTAATCCTTAAGCAACAACTACAACATTTTGGAAAATGTGTGCCACTAGGAAATGTTTGCAGTGCTCCGTTCTTTGTTTGTGTGTACTCACATCAAGGACGTTGATCTTTGACTTAGCAGAGGACTCTAAAAAGGCACAGTTGTTCCACTGTCTGGCCAGGTTCTGGCCCTGTTCCTTCCCCACAACGCGTTCGTCTTCCAAGTCGCACTTGTTCCCTACAAGAATCATCGGCACCTAGGAGAGAGACGGCGATGCCCATTAAATTGTGTTAGAGATTTTACGCTACGTTATTCTTAACATCTCATTCTGTCTGGAGAGCTGCTTGTTATTCTCCATTTCAAGTCCGTCCTTCAACAGCCCGGTTTGAGATTTATTGACAATATGTATGCATTTTTAATGACAATCTTTTGATCTGAAAATATGACCCAAGGTTCTTGTTCTGCAAGGACAACTGCACTACATAATGAATGATATAAATTCACTCACATCATAGCTTTATTTATAAATGCAGCTTGGGGGAAGAAAAAGTTCAATACAGGATCCAAAACGGAAAGATGTGCTTTACAAGACTCAAAGCCCGTTAGAACACAACTTGATAAGGTCGATATGAAGGCCGACCACAAATATATCTGCAATGCTTCGCTAGTATTAGTTCTAATTGAGTGGGAAGCCTTTTGTCACTACTGAAAAAAGAGCAAAAGCAGCAGAAAGTCATTATTATTATTTGAAACTGATGGTTTTCTTTATCAGCTGAACTACACAAATTAGTGGCTGTATGAGAGGCCGCTTAGCAACGGGTGGGGGAGGGGAGCAATGCATAAAGCTGGAGAAGACTGCTGTTTTTGGCATGTTCCTTGCTCTTATTAAAATAAACTGTGGAAATTGTATTATGGAAAGTTTTTGGAAGCCTCTAATATGGATGTTGACAAGTATATTTATATATATATAAAAAAAACTATGACAGAAATATAAATTTTACATTTTAACAACTTTTCCTCTGATTTAGAAACAAGTAAAGAGGAAGCCAATAAACCAATAGTGAAAGCAAAAACCCAGCAACTTCATAAAGTTCCCAAACTTTTTTTAGGCTACTGTAATAGCTTTTAGTTTTGTTTCTTTGAGGATTTCTGAACCTAAAAATGCAAACCAAGAAATTCAGCTGAATCTGGAATCTCCCAGATGCGCAGCCTTTCTTCCTTTTTGCATTTAAATGTGCTAGCAAGAACTAAAAAAAAAAAAAGGTTTGAGAGGAAGCGCAAACATTACAGGCAGATATTGGGAACAGTGCGGGAGTCGGGATGCGTCTCATCCTGCCTGATGTTTCCTGACTGGCTATCTAGGGAGCACGCAGGCCCGGAGGAAGCCGAGGCAGCCCCGCCCAGCAGGGATAACATCGCTTTCCTTCCTGAATGTTTTCGAACACTTCAGCTGGATTCCATGCTCCAGCTGCTCTCTGGAATTATGGGACAGTGTAGGAATATTTCGTCTGATGTTTTTCCTACATTAAGCTTTGATTAAAGCACCAATGGTACCATTGTGTGAGCAGAAAAGCGTTAATCCTTTGGGTTAGGAGAAGACATCAGCTTCTGTTACACAGTTCACAGGATATTTCTGTTTGTGCTCCAGCTTCGCAAACAATCAGCAGCACATGAGGTGCCAATAAAATCAGCTGAGGAAATCTATTTCTGGTTGATGAATAGAAAAAATTAATCAGCCTGGGAAATCCTGCCATGACTACCTTCTTCTGGTGTAGAAATAGCACACAGAAATGTTTGGAGGAGATTTATAAAACAACAGGTTAGCATGTTAACATGAAGTTGAGACTTTTTCCTAATTTTTACAGCGAGATGCATCACATGACAACATAAAATTAGGCAATGAATTTATACTCCTCCTTTCTAACTATTCTGAGCAGGCGACAGGAAGCCTAGATGTTTAGATTAACCGTGCAGAGGTTGCTGCTTGATGTTTGATATCCAAACAAGCCCTCACGCCGGACTGCTGAGTGGCATTTCCCCCAGGGGTCCTGAGAGAACCAGAGGTATGCCCTCCCAAGCGGGGTTAAAACGAAACTGCGTGGAAGGGATGGAGGTTTGCAGAAAAGGGGACAGAAAATGTTTAGCATCAGCAGAACAGAAGCCCTCATTAGACTAATTGAAGAATTCACAAAAGCCACAGAAAATCTGTTCAGATGCCGTCAACATGTTACAGACAGGTCCTGTCTAACAGAACGGCATGCTAAACACTGGGCTGCAATGAGTCACAAGCATTGAGTTAGCAGTCACACAAGCAGAGCTGGAGATGACCTGGAGAAGTCATAAGACCTCTCTTACATAACAGCTGTGAAAGGAAGTAGAAAGAAGCCAGCTTTTATCACGCTGGTGACCGCTCACTTCATTTTTCACTTCTGTTGAATTAGCTCTGCTACGGAGGAGGAATGCGACCTCGCTTTGTTCAAGGCACGTTTGCAAAAAGCTCCTACTTGAGCTTGGCAATAAACGTATGTGTACATTTTTGCCATCTTTGAAGTAAATGGTGCGTGGCGGAGCTGAAAATAAGAACAGCTGCTGCAGCAACCACATACTTTGCCTTCACTCTGCAACAGAGTAGAAGCTTTGTCCAAATGAGAAAAATCCTGACTTTATGGGGGTGATTACAAGAAAAATATGCTGAACATTTCCTTTGGTCATGCATTCCTGACTGGTGATAAACAGATGTCACAGCTATCATAGGTAAATGCTTAAATCACCTTTGATATGAGTGGCCAAAACACTTAGATAAGTCTGAAACTGGAGGAGTTTATATTACTAGAAATAAGATGTAGAACTGGTTTCCTGCGAGTTGAGGAGCCACCAATCCTGCGATCCATCTGTTAGCCCGAGGCTAGCCTTCTTTCCAAAACCACAAACTACTAATGAAGCACCACAGCCTCACAATCCTGTGTGATTCTGATGAGATGGGGCTTTCTCTGCACATCATCTCTAACAATTCAATCACCCAGAGTGCCAAACCACAGTATGACCACAGGAAAAAGGGGGAGGGAGAATACCAAGTAATAGGCTAAAGGGAGAATGTAGAAAATTAAAATTAAATGTGAAAACACAAAGAACACTGGCAGAGATGTAGAGGAGAAAGGAGCAACAAAAGGTGCAAAGCTTGGGCTATAGATGGCTCAAGGGAGACGGATAGAGAGAAGGGGGAGAGAGCAAGAAAGAGGGTTATGGTAACATTCGTTCCCTCCAGAGATCGCCAAAAAAGGGCATCTTAGATCCTGCTGACGCATTATCTGTTCCACCAGAAAGGGGACGGAGGGCTTACTCACTGCAACCGCCTCAAAATTTGCCAGAGATACTGAGAGATGGAAATGTTCTGCTGACAAATAAAAAAATTGGAAAATAATGACATGACACGTCTTTGTTTTGTTTTTTTTCTCCTCTCGGTTACACACCCAAGCTATGGGGCAGACTTAAAAGCAAATGAGCACACACTATGTGTCAACGTGAGGAGGAAGAATCGCTATGGGAGACAGAAATAAACTTTTTCAGGACTTTTCCTTTAGTGACCATCAGCATTTTTGCTCTTTGTTAAACACTGTCCAACTCATCCAACTATAAATAGAACAGTCTGTGCAGCCGACCCTGGGGACCTGGTACACTTGAGATGTAACATTAGAGAAAGTGGGAGAGTTCATGTAAGAATCAGTGCAAGTTTGCGATAAACTCACATCCTCTGTGTCCTTTACTCGTAGAATTTGTTCTCTCAGGTCTTGGAGGTCATTGAAGGTAGACTGTGCTGTGATGGAGTATACCAGAGCGAAGCCTTGGCCGTTTTTCATGTACAAGTCCCTCATTGCTGTGAACTGTTCCTGTATAAAAGCAAAGGAAGAAAGGCCATGAGCTCAAAAACACAAAATTTATCAGGAGTCACTCGAAATATAGTTCACATGTGTTAACATTTTCCTGACAAGAACAAAGTCAGATTTGAATGACCTGCTCTGGACCTTTACACAAAATGTAATTCTCTGCCAGTTCCATTTTATGCACATTTAAAAACAGAAAAAAACTAAACTAAACATTTCTTAATTGAACAGATGTGCCTAGTTTAAAAGTTTTGTAATAAATGAAATCTCTGGTTTATGGACTGTTTGTCAGATTAAAGAATATGCTATTTTAAAGTTCTCAGTTTTCAATAGTCAAAAGAATTTGTAGAAACTTTTCTGCTATTCCACATTAACTACTGCCATTTTAATATCTAACCTTTCACATACAATAACATTTCAGTCAAGATTAAGCATCAAGAGCAAAATGTAAGAACTCCCAAACCAGAGGAGATCTAAAAGAGAGAACAATTTCTTGGTTCTTGTTGAGCAAATATAGGCTTCAAAACAGAAACCACGCAGCCAGATGTTCATCTTCAGAACAGTCCGGTATCTGTACACACCATCCATAAGATTTATTGGACTATTAGAAGTTGAGGGTTGTTTGCCTAAAACAGTCCAACAACCATTTGTATTCTAGACCTTCATTAAAATATCTCACATAATGTTCTCTGGTCTAGCATTTTTTTACATATCCACACAGTCTAGTAAAACCTTCCTTTCAAATTAAAGTTCCCTATTAATTTATCTTCCTAATAACTTTCAGTGACATGCTCAATAAATTGATTCAGCACTTAAAGCAGAGATGGTTGTTGATTGGAAGGAAGTCAACTTACTGTGCCGGCTGTGTCGAGAATTTCAAGCATACATTGCTGCCCGTCTACCTCCACTTGCTGTGGTAACAGAAAACATAGCAACAGTGTAAGCTTCATTTGGGGTCACTTAGTGCATTCACTGTTTAAACATGCATACAGTTCATCAACTCAAAGGGGGCTGAAAACATGCATGCACGAAACGCCAGCAAAGAAACAGAGGAAGCATCACATCATGGTGATGTGAACCTGCAGAACAGCTGGAAACAATCAGCCCAACCGAAGCTCCTCAGGAGACTCACCTTTCTGTACGAGTCTTCTATTGTAGGGTCATATTTTTCCACAAAGATTCCCTGTACAAACTGAACTGTCTGTAAGAGATGACACACAAAATCAAAGTCAAATCAGTGCGCAACGTTATCACAACTCCACAGGATGGCTGGAAGGAGCTCCTGAATGTGGGGGTTGTTCGAATCGTGATATTTTCAGAGAAACTATCAAATTAGAGGTGTGTTAGCTATACCAACATGTATATATAAAGACTAAACGTGGTCCCTTGAGGAAGGTTGACATCCTCGGGTTGACCAGGTTCACCTGTTAGCATCCTAATCCAGGCAGTTCAGAGGATTAACCCGACTGACACCTGGTTAAAACTAGCTAAGCAGGGCACACGCTATTTTACAGACATGGATGTTCTCAAAGAAACGCCTTAGTGGAGGGAAAATGTGTTCAGTTAACATTATGTAGATCCAAATAAAGTTAAGGCTAGCCTAGCTGTTTTATTTCAACCAAGAAGACACTTAAATATATGCAAATAAAGTCAGAAAGCAAGAAAGAAAAGCTAAATGTAATTTTCCTTCTAGCTATACAGGATCTCCACTACACTCTTTTAAAAGCGAGTCAAAATATCTTGCTGTTTTATTAGCGAGTCTTTAAGGAAGCACCCTGCAGGGGAGTTAGAGGCTGCATAGACAGGAAGGAGACCAGGAGGACACACTTACCAAAGCGGACTTGCCCACACCTCCAGAGCCTAAAACCACTAGCTTGTATTCACGCATGGCGGGATTGCTTCACTGGTGAGCCCAACAGTCTGCAGTTGAGAAGCAAAAATGGAACACAAAAAAAGAAGAAAATGTTAAATCTGGAGAAAACTAAACAAAGGAAGAAGGTTTATACAGACACAACATAAAAGATCTGTTCTGTGAGTTTTTCTATTCCCGAGAGCAGAGATTCTAGTCATTCCTGGAAGTTATGGACAAAAAGAAACAAAACAATGGAGGGAACACCCAAAAGTGGAGCTGCATCGGGGTGGAGGAGGTGAAGACTATGTGATCCTTCCCTAACACAAACCAGGTGTGGTGAATATGAGTTAAAGTGGGTGGGGGGTAGGGTTCCTTGGACGAGATGACACACACAGATCAGGCAGATATTCCTCTAAATGACACAATCATCTGGCGCTCACATACTGAAACACACCCTGCTATCAGAAATGTTAGTCGTCTACACATTTCTGGGGTGACAGGATAATATGGCGTCTGTCTCCCGCGTGCGTTGAAAGAAACCAGCTGAGGGAAGTGGAATCTAAGATTGGAGGAAATTGTGAAATCACCAAAATACCCCTGTAAGGGACGGACTGGCTTGATGTCACTGGCTCACAGCAGAGTGAGAAACAGCCAACTAGGTCAGCACAAGTCTGGTTACAGAGAGGCTGAGCTCTAGTTCAGTAACTGGGCGAAGCCGGGATTTCTGATTCCTCATCTCTGCTGTGGCTGTAGATTAAAAAAAGAAAAAATATAGTAGTATAAAGTATAGTTCCAACACATAATCTTTTACAAAATTTTAAACTTTTGAATTATTACAAAAATCTAAAATTGTTGGGGATACACTATACTGCATTGTGAAAAAGTATTTGCTCCTTTAAAGATTTTTTCTTATTGCTTTTTTGTCACATTTCAATTAAGACTGTTTTTAATAAATCAGACAAACATGAGTAAAACTAGAAAGTGCAGTTTTCAAAACTGTTTTTACTTATTTTAGTTTATATTGAAACACCTATCCTAAGCAGTCTTTGTGATAAGTGACGATGAGCCTTCACAATGCTGTGGAAGAGTTTTAGAGCACCGTTTGAGAAGATGTTTTGATTTGGCCAAACAGCAGGGTTTTCAAGCAAGAACGGTCTGTTTAATGGTCAGACTTAAGTCTAACCTTTGACTAGACTTATATTCTGGGCATATATTCTGGGTTTTTTGAGCCATTAAGATGCGGATTTGCTGACATGACATTCTCATTCTTCTGTAAGGAAGTGAATGAATGGTTTGAACCATTAAGGCAAGTCGCCCAGGTCCTGGACCAGAAGGGCAGCCCCATCCATCACACTACCATCATGTTTGACTGTTTGACTATAGGTGTAGTACTTTATTTAACCACTGTGTTAACGTTAAGCAGGACTTAACATGACACAAACCTGACTTTGTTTCATCTATTCTTGAATGTATGTAGATCAAAATTAAAGAGATAAGTTCTTGCTTGATGTCACTGGCTCATAGCAGAGTGAGCATGTAATTTTTCATATGCCGTCACTGGTTTGGACAACTTTTTCCTTTTTTCTTTATCAAATTATCAGTTGCAGACTGCACTTGGTGGTTTTTCCTCTTTCACAACACTAGACATTCTCAGTGTTTTATTGTACAAATTTAGACCATCTTTGTTCTAAATGCATAATAATTGGGGACATATTTGAATTGGAATATACAATGGATTATATAATTAACAGTTTATAGTTTTTGTTTACTGCTAAAAAGACATGTTTTTGCTATTTTTTTATACAAATCATTGAGATTAAAAATCCTAGGACCAGTTTAAAACCCTGATCCAATAGGACCTTGAGACCAAAAACAGATTGCTTTTACGAATGTGCATTTATCTCTGGTCAATAAGTCAGACAAGCTTCAATGCTGTCTGACAAAAGTCGTCATCCAAATATAAACCAATATAAACTGCCCTTCATTTCAAACAAATTATTTGAGATCATAAGAAAATAGAGAAAACATATTTCCCATTCTAATATTTACTTTCTGTTGCCTGAACTTTGAAAACAATGAACTCAAATTCCATATCTTCCGAAACTTTAAGACTCCACAAGAATCTAGCCATTTAAAACAATGTATTAGCTGAATACTCAATAAGATAGCAAGGAAAAACTCTCTCGTTACAGATAAGAAGGACAGTACTGAAAATCCAGAACTGTTATCTCATGTGGAGACAAACCTCAGTTCTTAAAGCAAACCCGGTCGGGTCATCTGCATTAAAACCTGCTATGAAAATCAGAAAGTAGCTTGTGTTAAAAATCCAGCTTCAAAAACAGCCACATTTCAACAGTTTATAATCAATGTCTTTTTGCATCAAAAGCTAATCATAACCCATTCTGGAGCAAAGATCATCCCCTCCTACACCGTTCCTACTGCAGCAAACTCCATCTGAATTCCCAGCGGGGGGCAAAAACGACTAAGGACCTCCATCTTCAATCACAAGCAGTGACCATGTGGGACATGAAGCTGGAACTGTGAATAATTCATATTCTCTAATCCTCAACGCATAAAGAGAAGTTCTCCTCGAACGACGAAGGAGGAGCGGCTGGACGGAGAAACAGAGCAGACGCACACACTGCTGCTCTTTGAAGTAAACTCTCCCGCTCAGAGTCAAGTGTGTGCACAGCGTCACATTTACAAATGTCATAAAGGCAATGTCACTCTGAGATTTAGGCTATGATTCACTTGTCAGTTATCTGCATGTCACGGTTCTTGTTTTAAGGCTGCAGACTGACCCTTGTTAAGACAGATGATGTCAGGGGTCTCCTTGGTGACGGATTATAATGCGACAACGTCAGAGGCTGTCAGGGAGGATGCCTGCTCCCCACAGGAGTGCACCTAAACTCCACATGTTATTTTATTTAAATATCCTTGACATTGAAACTAAAGAGAAGTCTAATGTTTGCATGGACTTGGTTTGCAAACTGTGAATGTGCTTAAATGGAAACAACTATTTGGCCTGAGCGATCGGTCGTACGTGGTGCTCGACACCACAGGACTATATTTCTGAGATGTGAGAATCTATTTAAAAGGAGACCATTTTCTACTAATTCAGGCTGCGACAATAGAGAGCGAGCCTTTAACAGGTAGAGGTCATTTCGCTACACCGCCTTTCGTTTCTGGATATGAAAAGCAGCTTCAGCAAATCATTTGGTTGATTTGGTGAAAAAAAACATTTCCCAAGTGCCGACTGAAGTAGATAACAGGATGTCTTAAATTATAGCAAAGCTGTTCTGCTTTCTTTGGAGCTTTTAACCCCTCTCTACTATGCAGTATGCAAGATCTGGAAATGCTTGCATGTTTTAGGAATCTCAGAGTTGAGGTAGGCATCTACGTTCTTTTGGGACGACACAAGAAGACTTAGCAAAGCTAACTATGCTAATTTTAAATGAAACGGTTTAAAATCCATCATCCTTAAAAGGTTGCATCTTAAGTGGGAGGCAGGTTAATAATCTGGCACAGAAGCACACCATGCAAACCCATTCAGTTTGAAATAAAATATTACTACTGAGATCATTTGTGTGGGGGGCGGAAAGGGGAGTTTATTCGGAAAACCCCTTATTTTAACATCTGCTCCATCATACACAGGATGCAACACAGGTAGAGAACCAACAGATGCACCAATCATCATGCCAGAGATCGCAATCATCACATTTTGCCTGATGAGGTCAAATGCAGATAAAATCTTAATTTCCTGTTCTATAAATTTATCAAAATAAGGAGTTCTTTTTCCATTTTTGGTTTATGAATACATTATCCAAGAGCATACATAACCTTTGATGAAACGACTCAAATTCAGCATAATCACACAAATGTTTAGGTGATGATGAAAAAAATATTTTTTCTATTTCCAATCAAAAATCAGCCAAAAATCAGACCTCAGGTAAAACCTCAAATCAGTATTGACCATAAAAAGGTTATAAGCCTGATTGGTACTTTGTCCACTCCCTATATAAATATTTAACAACCTCATGGCAGCGAGGCTAAAAATAAATATTTTGAATGCCGTTAATTATATTAAAAGATAAACAAAATGGGCTAAAAAAATATATTGGTAAGTCAGAGCTTCACAAAAACTGAAAACTGACCACCAACTCCTGATTAATCCATGTTCTTCTAATATAGAGAGGTAATTTGACTCCTGTCTATTCCATTTTATTTCAGTCTTGGGATTACTTTTGATCTTGACTCAAACTGAAATAATTCCCAATGTAAAAATGTCGCTCAATATTTGTTTTAGATAACGGCGAGTAACCTCGGGTCAAGCAGATTAATCTCTATGAACTTAAATCTCACAGTCTGAAGTTGCTCTTTACTCTGGTTTGTAGAGTAAAGAGCTCCCTTTTAAATGTTAAGTCAATATTTTTGAAAGAACTGATTGATGTGACCATTCCTTATACATCATTTTATGCTTACTCCAGCAAAAAATACAACAAAAAAAAGAAAAATTGTAACCCAGGTGTCAGATTCAAAAGCCACTTCTTCTTGTTACTACTCTCTTTGTGTTAAGACAGTTTACAGAGAAACCAAGGATACATCTCGACTTTTGATCTGAACATGATTATGCAGCTTAGGAAGTGAAATTAATCTGAGAGGAAAAGATCATGAAGTAGGAAAAACGTTCAAGTAGCTGAGCTTGAACTGTGATGCGATACCTTAACTCAACTTCATATTCATCTAGCTTTTCTCTAGAGACCACCTAAGTTAAATATGTCCTTCAACACAGAGAAACAAAGCCAGTGGAGAGCTCTTCTTCTGAAGCTTCATCTGCATAAAAACATTCATACCATGAAAACCGTCACACAAAACGTTCAACTCTTTCATCTGCCTGCTCAGACGGTCTCACCACACACAAACACACACGGAGCCATTTAAGGACAACAGCCTTTCAAACCAAATCTCTCTCTTCAGTAACCTCAATGACACACTGTCATCTCCAACAAAACAAACACAGTAGAGCCGTTCCTCCGCTCTAGTAGTAACCCCAGCAAATAAGGAGCGAGGGAAAGCCGCGTGTCATAGAAAATGCTCTCCACCGAGACGTCACTGCATCAACTCACCAGGCTGGAGCTAAAGGTATGTGTCCATCTAGGGTTTGAAACTGGATTAGGTGGCGCTGGTAGCAGGAGTCTCGACAACATTTAGGAGGAGACTCCGCGGCTTAACTCTTAACATTCAGGAACAGCTATTTCCGGGTGCGCTGAGGCCCATCAGACCGTAAGGAAGCTGTCAGTGCGACTGACTCAGCAGGATGGGATGAGTGGCAGCTGTCCTCTGCATCTCCTCCACAGAGCTGATGGTGGAAATGCAGGCATCCGCTGCAGACAACTCCTGTGTGAAAATGCTAACCTGGTAACCCACATGCCACAACAAGGGGCATAGCCGATGAGAAAAAAAGTATTTTCAGGGTTGACTTAGTAGCTGCAGCTGTAGAGAAGAGCGTAGTTACTTGCTACTACCACAAAGACCCCAGTTCACAACGCTGGTTCAAACAGAGCTAAAAACACTAAATTAATTGGATTAAACAGAACAAAAACGATCAATTACTGAATTATGATTAAGCCGTCAGAACACTGACATATAAATTTTCAGCAATCTAAGAATGTAGTGTTGTTTCAAACATCACTTTAAAATATTAGTCTTTTTTTCCTATGGATCTACTCTAACACATTTTTCTGTTTTTTGCACTATAATACTTGGAAGAAATATGGGAATTGGTGAAAATAACAGTGAGAAGAAGAATGAAATCTCTGCATCTCTACAAGTGCTCAAAGTACAACCCACCATCCTTGGTGGATTGTAGATTGAGGAAATATCATTAGTACAATGTGAGTGTGTGCAGTATTTATATCACAAGACAGTGAAGTGAAAAAAACTGTTGGCCAATATTCAAGTGTTGTGAACTTGCATTTTGCATGACAAAGTAATATTTAGTTAGTTGGATGAAGTCCCACAGCAACAGATGCCGACACCGGACACAAACGACATTTCCCAAAATGCTAAAGGTCGCAGAATGATGGAAGAACAGGAGAAAAAGAGGAAGGGTGAAAATAGGAATATCTCACCTCATGTCGTCGCAATATTTACCAATGCAATCACCACAGCAATATTTTCTAATACTATTCAGCTCTATTGAATATAGGGCTATACATTATACTAGTTAGTCCATAACTAACTGAGCCTTTTAATTGGAAATAAAGCAAATTAACTCAACTCCATGTCTAATTTACTCTAATTACTTGCATTGTTCTTTCTTATAAAAATCCCCAGGAAGGAGAGAATTTACAAGCCAATAAAATACACCATTACCACCAGAGGTAAAGCAGCTCTGAAAGAATAAATGCTGTGCTTTCAAAATAGCGGCAAATTCAGATAGATTATCTTTGTACGTAGAACATCCAAATTCAGGAAACGCAGGCATCTGACTAACAATGTGTTTCTGATCTCCCCCTAAAACTAAAGGACTAAATTGCTCATTCTGCACATGCATTTAAAATATTGTGATAAGGCAGCTTGTGTTTTTCCTTCAGATTCACTATGTAAAAATGACTCAGAGCAAAACAGCACCTAGTCACCAGAGAACTTTGCTGTGGCTTGAATATGACAAAGGCTTGTAACCGTCAACTGAATGCATCTCAGTGTCTGGGGCACTGACCTGTAACCACATCCTCTTTCCAAAGCACAAGAAGTTTCATGTTGAAAGGATGGAAAAGGAGTAGCAATCAGCTAAAATAACTCCCAGTCACTGTTCCTGTGCAAGACCAAGACGGCAGGTTCAAGAAGGGAGATGGATGATATATACTTTAGTGTAAAAGATATGAGATACAGAATGTAGCGAAATTAAGATTTTGAATCAGAAAGTTTACACTTTCTCTCACAAAAGTTTTACACCAAAGTCATCTTGGATCTTGTTTCAACTCCAGCCCAACAGGCTGCTTCTCAGAGAGATCTGCTTTACAGGCTATTATGCGATACAGCTGACATGCCTGTGTGCTTACAATTTCACAGTAACGTGCACACCTTTCCTGTTTCACATTACTGTCGCTGCTGCTAAGACAGCCTAGCAACAGGCTGACACAAACCGTGGGGTCGGACAAGAGAAAGCCGCTGCAGCGCTCGAGTTATCTCATTGTGACTCTACCTAATTTGCTTACGGCTGTGCGGCATATGCTTATCACTCCAGGTCATGCTAAATCCCTGCAATCTGTGGCTCTGACAACACCACAGAGCGGCAGCCAACACAACGACAACACATGATTAGTAGAGGTGGACCAACATCACTAGAGCCAACTTACGGTGCTGCTCTCATGCCAGGTTCGTCTTGAAAAAGAGACTGCAGATCCCATCTGGTTCCTTTCTATTAGGTTATTATCATTAGGAAGATTTGTGTCTCTTTTTAAAACAATAATTAGTCACCACCTCACTTGAGCACAGTGAACAAATTAAAAGCCAGGCACATCTGTGGACAGCTAAATGTTGTTTTGCCTACTGGGGGGCTTTGATCTACCAAAAAGGAAGTTAACCCTAATATTATGCAAACCTTTAAAGAAACCTGTGAAACAGTAAGACCATAATTCTTAACTGTAATAACCTTTCATATTAAGAAATGAAGCAGAATATGTTTCTTTTAAAGGAAAAAGTGTAAAAGTCGTATTATTTTGGGTGTCCACAGCATCCAAATTTGCTGATTCTGCAGATCAGACCCGCCTTATGGAATTCAATCAAATAATAATTTCACCACTTACAGATTAGATTCATCTGAAAAGCTGCTTAAGTTTGCTTTTCTACATCAAAGAAAAAACTAGATTTCTATAATTTAATTTTGAGTGTCCAAATTGGTATATTTGCTTTATAACTTCATTATATTTTGGGAAATCTACGTGATACAGGTACCATTGTGAAAGTATTTTTTCTGCCTTTATACCAGTGATGCTAGTCAATTAGATGTTGGCTGACATCAAACAAATATGCTTTGTAAATCCCTCAAGCTCGGCGTCATTGGCCGCCGAAAAAACACCAATCGGTCGATTTTTGTAACCATAAAATTAATCAAATTCTGTTTCACTCGTAAGCCTGCTTACAGCTAAATCCTACCCAACACTAAAATCTTCAATCTAGGTAATTAAGGACAACATCTGTTTACGGGAAATCTAGATTGAGGCAAGCAATCAGCCTAAGTCCCGTTATGAAGCTTGTTAGCGAAATGCCGCTAACTAGCCAGCTTAACTGGCTGCTGCTCACACCGTTAGCTGCGGCTCGTTAGCAGCCGAGCTAACCAGCCGACACATTCCTTTCCTCTGAGTGTTACCAAAACACAGCCAAGCCTGTCAGAAATGTCCGGCGCCCGAGCTCGTTTAATAATTCAAACGCCAACCAAACATAGCAGGTTGTTAATCAAACCGAAATGCTCTACATTTCCCCAGAAAATGACATAAACCGATAGCTAACGTTACCTGTCCTTCCGCTTGGCCTTGACTAAAATGGGGAGTGCTCACTCCGGTTTTTACTTGAAGACAATTCTTCTCTCTTAGCCCTCGACAAAATGAAACACGCGCAGCGCACTTCGCTTTAACGCGTCCGCTCCTGCAAGCGTCCTCGCCGCGCTCTCCGTCGCGACTTATTTGACCGCTTATTTGACCACGTAGTAAAGTTTGGCAGCGCAACTCACCGTCTCTGGCTCGCTGTCTCTCGCCGCTCCGCAAGTGTCAGTTCGTGAGTTCTCCTCCAGCGGCGGCGGCGTCTGAGAGCTCAGGCAGCGGACGTCACCCGGACCGTTTCTCGTTTTTCTTAAAAGGGCATGACACATGACACGAAAACACACAATAACTCAGTCATTTTCAGGAACATGTGAACACGTTAAATGTGCATGACCCCTCTTTTACTTTTGTTTAGTGTGCACAGATCAGCCCTGTTTAGAAAACAGGATAGGATTATTTACTTTATTATTATTATTATTATTATTATTATTATTATTATTACCTACCTAATAATTAACTAGTCAGGTATGTGTAGTGTGGTCTGAATAATATTTGTGAACAACTCTAGTAAGCATGAAAAAAACATGGAACTCCAACTGTCAAACACATGGGTGGCAGTGTCATGCTAAGGGGTATAAAGCAGACAGAGTTATGTAAGACAAACCTTCATGTTTTGTGTAGCTAATCTCTATAGAATTTGCTGAGAACTGAATTTAATGTTTTAAAAAACCGCCAAGCAAATAAAAAATATATATATGCCAATTGCATAGTGGTGGCAGGATCATGATGAAGCTATGTTTCTCTGACAGTGATACTGGTGAATTATCCAAAGCAGATGGAAATTTTAACCCTATTGGGTGTTCCCACTGGACAATGGCCCGAAATATACACCAAACTGGTTTCGGAAGGGATCTGCGTAAAAAATTGTTTAAACTCGCTGAGGTTTCAATCAATGAAAACAAAAAAAAAAAAAAAGAATAAAGTCTAAAAAAAAATCCAATGGTAAAATGTTATTAATTACATTTAATGAAGCCAAATCCTCTGTTGTGGATATATACTTTAAGCTAAGCAGGATTTTTTTTTTTTTTTTTTTGCAGAAGCTATGTCCTTAAAATATATTTACATCACATTATTTGGTTTATTTTTAGTTGTGGGAAATACCAATAAACATTTTCCAGAACTAGTGTGAACCGATGTTAGGTTATCCAGTTGAAATACAGCAAGTATCAGCAGTCTCAGGTCTTCTCTTTTCGGTAAACATTTACTTTTTCTAAGCAGAAAGTGTGTTTTGAAAATATTTATAGCCCTAAAACTGCTTACATTTTCTCAAATTATAACCACAAACCTCAATATAGATTTCTGTGATTTTTTTTCCCTCATAAACCAACACACATAATTATAAAAAGGGCAAATGACACATTTTTTCACAGTTATAAATAATATTCTGGGAAGTGTGTCATGCACACTTTAGTGTATAATTGTGCTTCCACTTCCCTGTAACACAGTTTATGTTGGTCTATCATTGACAATACATCAAAATTAATGGATTTAAAGAGACAAAATATCAAGAAGTTCAAGCTATATTTGTATTTTTGCTTGGCACTGTACTTGTACTCTTCGCTATGCTGTTATTAGGCAAAACTAATGTCCATTTATATTGCAAAAAATAATTTAGAAGATATTTTGATTCAAAATTTCTTGATTCTGGATATGTTTTTAAATGCCATCAAACACATTGTGGTTTTCATTGCTTAATGGACGTGCTCCCTTTAATCATGAGCTAGTTTATCTTATGACAGAACTTTATCTTCTACAAGTAAAAATTTGCACAACAAATTCACAATAAGGTATTTTTGTTTTTGATGATTCAGACACAAACCAAGTTTAATAATGGTTAGTGTCTGAATCATCATAAAAATGTCAGTAAAGTGCTCCCTCATGTGTCACTTGTACAACTTTAACGAGAAAGCTGCCCAGTTGGGGACAAAAAGAGAGATTTTGGTCTTGGAGCTTTCAGGAAGAGTTCCCTCTAGTGGATAAACTGAAACCTGCTTAGGCAGCAGGCCAAACTATTAAAATGTTACAACTGAATCTTGACCCAAAACTGAATGGTACAGCAAACATTTAACAATTAATATCTTTATTGTACCATAGTACAATCTGTTATACAGATTTAATACATCACACATCAATCCCTTGCTTCAGTTGCTCTCTTGAAATGAACTGCCGGTGCCATTCTTTACCCTTAGCAGTATTCTTCACACTGTGTTGAATGGAAAAATTACTATCACAGAAAACAGAACAATTTGATACAACTCTTTACAATCTAAAAATAAATAATTCACCCAAAAACAAACTATTTCAGGAATGGATCTGTTTCTGAAAGAAGTTTCCCTATTTTACTGAATCAAAGAGGAAGGCCAGCACAGATTTGCCGGCCAACTCAAGCATGTGACAAAAAAATAAAAACTGACATAAATGAATACAAGCCAAACTTCTTTTATGTTTCATGCGTGATGTGTTTTTTCTGAGATTCAACACCATCACAGCTCGTCTGTAAGGATATGTACATCACACCAAAGCAGAAAGTGCATCTCATCGTCCCAAATAAACAACTTTCACCCCAACGCTGTTCCGAGCAACACAGATGCACGCGAAAAGGCTGAGAATGGCAAAAGGCAGATCTGTACATCTCATAAAAGAAGAAAAATGATGATGAGTTCCGTCCTTCGCTCCCCCCGTAACAGATCATGAGGTCATGACAGCGGGTGTAGTTTTTAACAGAAAAACAAGATGACAGTCTGCACCTTCATCTCTTCAGCAAGGAATTTAAAAAGATCTAGTGGCTAAAAGAGGGGAGTGTGGCCCTCTCACTGATATTGTCTATAGTCCCCGAAGGGAGAGGTGGGAATGGGAGCGGGGGAAGGTTCCTCGGCAAACTGGGGTCCTGAGGAGGAAAAACAAACATAAATGTGAGAGCAATGTGGGAGCCGGTGGGAAGTTTGAAACAAAAAACATCTAATCAGACGTTTGAGCACATTGCATGTCAAAACCGTTCATCGAGTCACTATCGCATGATTGTTTCACTCTGTACTCTGGATATTGGAAATTAAAAAAAGAAAAAGGAATTGACCTAAACTGAATATCTTTAGGCATTTCTTTTTCAAATTCTAAATAAAGTACATTTAATTTCTCATTTTCAAAATGTCAAAATCGCTGTTATTTAAAATATATGTGTATATCATTACTGCGAAATGATACTCACCGATTTTGGAAACATGCTACAGCTATAATCAATATTTAACTAATGACACAGTTGCTTTATTTATTTTTAAAGTTGGTATAAAAAAAGAGGCTGTAAAATCAAAATGTTAAACTTACAGACCCTTTTACTAACAAAAAAAAAAATCACTTTCTTTAATCCAGAGCTGTAATTCTTCTTTTAGAAAATTTATTCAGAAAGAAAATGTTATTTTTAAACACACGGTGATTGTATCTATCACTATCAACAATAACCCAGACCTTTTTAAAATGTTCTTAGTGAAAATTTGTCAAAGAGGTTAACTCATGTTTTGTCTCCCCTCCACTTTCTAATACTGTCATAACCTTATATTATTGCTAATAATAATTTAACCTTAATTTTCGGAGGGCTTATCAACTCCTACAGTGTTATCAATGTTTTAACCCCCATCAAATAAATCAAATATTTAGTTGGCCGGCATTTTATTTCCCTGGATTAAATTAGAACACTGGACATAATTCTAATAATAAACCTGTTGTTAATAACATCTGTTTCCATTTGCCTGGAGACGAGAGACTGTTTTGTTTGAACAATATCAGCAGGAAGGGAGGTTACTAACTCTGTTACAGTAAAGTAAACATACACGTCAGGTGATGAGTAACCAGCAGTAAAGCTGGTTTACAGCCAACATTTTTTCCATCCTTCATATTTAGCTCAAGCAAGCTGAAGTGATTCTAAAGTTCACATCAAAATAATCTTCCAGAAGGGCATTTTAGTTAGAATACAGATGCTTATACTCAGATATTTTTATATTTAAAACTTGATTTTACACACAATGTTAAACAATGGTGGAGAGTTTAATGAAAAAAGCACTCTGAACGTTTTACTCACCAGTTGGGAACTGTGCAGAAGCAAACCTTGTAAGCAAGATCCCAGCACCTTCTATCAAAGCCAGCAGAATACCGCCCATCGCTGCTGAGCCCACCATGGCTACTGGTCCATCTGTGGACACAAGAAGCAGCTTTAATACGAGAAACTTGTAGTTCAGAATGCATAAAAAATAATTGGATATAAAATAAATAGCAAAATAAAAAAAATCTGACATTTTTTAAAAATGTCCGCTTAATGTACTCACTTCTGGCAGCGAGGATCGCACCTGTCATGGCCCCACTTGTTATTGAATTCCAGGGATCCTCTTTGCCTCGCACTTTTACTAAACCACAGTCAATCATGGAGAAGAGGCCTCCCCACACTGCAAAGCTACCTGAAAAACACAGACGCACAAAAGAATAGAGAGAAAACTGAAGGCCTTGACTGACTGTTTACATGATTGCAACTGATTGCAACAAATAGCAAAACCTTAAAGTAGTTTAGATAACAGGAAAATGACGTCAGTTAAGAAAAGCTGAGCTGTGTATGTGTTAGTGATCAAAAGGAAACTAGATTGCAGACAATGTTTATAAAAGAACAACTTGTTTTTGGGTATTTATTCTTACCTCCTAGCTGTGGAGCTCTGGTCTTGATGGAAGTTAAGCTTCCCCTCATTCTGTGGCTCATCCCCTGCAAACAAGAGCAACAATAACACTGATTAGTGGAAATCAGTACTCAGCTCTTATTGGTAAAAACTAAAAGATGGAAAAAACAAATCTTTACAAGTGGAAATGACCGTGTTTCAACTCAAATAAACACAGACCAAGGCCCCATCCATAAATCACAGTATCCTTGAGCAAGCCTCAGAGCCACAAGGCCAGTGTGCTTGATGCCAGCGCTGGCTTTTTGAAAGTGTGTGATTAAGAAGAAGTCTGAAACACACTGTGGCCTGGTAACTTACCGAAGGTGCATTTCTGAAACCTTTCACTGCCTGAAATATTCCTCCTCCAATGGCTCCCATGGTGAAAGCTCCACCACAGTCGTCCACAATCCTCCAGGGGCTGAAAGACGGAAAGAAAGTAAGCAATATAATAAATATAAAATATCCTGAGTCTGAATTTGTATTTAAAAAATATCTGAGATGCTGTTTGTGTGTCAGTTACATGAGGACACTCTGGTGAATATGATTAAAAAATAACATCCAAGATGACTACAATAACACTGGCTAAATACAGACAACAGCGACTGCTGCACAATAATAGGAAATTACGCTACAGCAATTTTATTGGTAAATACAATTGTTTAACAATAATAACAAAATGGCAATAATGTGCAAAAACCATGAGTCCAATATTTGCTCTTCCACTTTCTAAAACAATCTTAAAAGCAAAAGTCCTTCAAAATTGCTTCAAATTGCTTGATTTAATTTCAATCCACAGAGAATAGAAAGATCAACCTCGGGAAGATGCATTCTGTATTGTATTTTTCTTTATAGCATATATGCATTTTGTTATATTTAAATCATTTTTAAAAACTTGTCATACCTCCCTCAAATTAAAAAACCCACTACACATATTACAGATAAATCTTTCCTAAATGATCATGTCCTTTTTAAGTAAATTCATAAATAACCCTAAGCCACAAAGCCCAGAGGCTACAAGCAGCCATTAGTTCAGTCAAAAGATGACATATAATCAGGAGCCTAACTATTTAGAGCTGTGTAGGTGATGCCCTTAGTGGTTTGGTTTAAAGAACAATAAAAAAGTAAATAAAATTGGGGGGGGGGGGGAATTCTGTGCTATTGTTTGGTTGGAGCATTTTCTTTTACCAGTAGAATATAACATATTTATTGATTCACAATAAATAACACAGGCAGCTGATTATAAATGCCAATATCCCCTCAAGGTGATATAAGTGTCAATCTAACTCGAACATTTAATGTTACATTAAGCTTTTTAAATCTAAACTAGTAGCTATAAACTGTAACCACAGTGGAAGAATAAGCATAAAATTCAAAATGATCGTTTTCATTTTAAACGCTTAAGATGATAAACCTTTATCTCATCAGACATACTAGTTATGACATAGTTTTGTCACAACTATGATTACATTTCTCTACACAAAGGTGATCTAAAACTCTGCGACGCCAAATCCGGATTTAAACCTCCCTTTACACGTACATTCAAGTCAAGTATAAACCGAAAAATAAAACTGTTATATTGTGTAATCATGGATAGTTAGCATGGAGATGGCTAGCTAACTGGTCTAACAGCTAATCAACAATAACTGAAATATTTAAATCAAACAGCAACTTTTATATTAGCAGTAACAGGAAAAAGCAAATGATGTGCAGTTTATTGTTCACATTCCGTCACTCTTTAGTCACTGAATGTTTTACAGTGACATGTGGGCGAAAAAGCCGACAAGGTCACTAACAACGTGATTCTAGGCATGAAACCTGATGTTAGCACACTCATCCTATTCATTTGCTATGGGGCGTTAGCATTACAGCTAATGTTAGCCAGCTTACCGATGCTGATTAGGTGTTTCATATGCCCTACAGACGGTAACATTGTCAACAACGATAAACACAGAATAAGATCCTTATTCAAATTTAAGCAACTACCGTGGTTTTTTTTAGCTGATGTCATTAAAACAGTGTTTTTGTTGTTTTAAAACTCACCATGGTTCTCTAGCATACTCCTCCATTTTGTTCTATCGATGTTCCCCCCTGACGTAAGTTCTCCTTCGTCTTTTTTCTATTTTGATTAGCTAATGGTTAACCAACTTTGAAATTGAATACTGCCCTCTATCGAGTAAATGTGTGTACAGTCAGGTTTACTCTGCAGTTTACAACTCGGAAAAATGGAAAATCGTGCAAGTTAATGTTTTTTGAGCTGATTTCAGAAAGTCTATCTCAGTAATACAGATTCACTAAACACAGTTAATTCAATTCAAAAATTATTTATTTATCCCAACGGGAAATTCGTATCATATACCATACCATACCAACTTTATTTATAAAGCACTTTAAAACAACCACAGCTGATACAAAGTGCTGTACATTAAAACACAACATAATAATAATAATAATAATAATAATAATAATAATAATAATAATAATAATAATAATAATAATAAAAACTATGCCTCATATCATCTCAATATCTTCAAAGAGTTCTAGATTGTGAAGTTTTTCAGCAACATGATACTGTCAGAGTTGACACCTATTAAACACAGCACATAACACAGGAAAGACAAGAGAAAGTTAGATTCTTAATACTCGCGAGGAGAACAGACAGAGATGTGCTTTCAGTTACAAATCTCCAACTGCTCTGAAGCACATTTGCCTGCCCCTCTCTTTTTATTGTCTTTAGGAGCCCTAATCACAGAGAGCGCTGTAACTCTAGAGGGAGGGGGAAAGCACTTCATCACACAGTCACAGTGCCAAGATTATCACTAACTAACAACACAATCAATCTAACACTAGCTTATCCAGTTCCTGACCCAGGATCAAGCAGGACAAGTTGTGAATCTTCACGGCGATGGTTTTATAGCTATCTAAGAGGTCAAAGCAGGCCGTTCTGTGAAGAGCTGCTGTCACTGCTCTTCTTCAGAAAGGCCTCCTCTGAGGAAGGAAACAAAGTGGTTAATAATCATAGAACATATGATTAGACTAGAATAAGTAAGACTACATAATCTAAGAACAATCTAAGAACATAGTAAAGATATAACAAATAGTTGATAATAATACAATTTACCTAACAGATACATAATTTAATGGAAACATCAGATATATGCTATTTTTCACCAAATAGCATATCTTTGAAATTAGTGAATATTTTTGTTCATTTGTAAAAACTGTTGGAGCCTTTTCTATACAAGATTTTTAAAGGAATGCACACATGGTGTGTTTTTATTACTGACTACAAGTCAGAAAGTGACTCAAGAGCTGTTTTAAAATAGGATCTTTGTTATATCTTTACTTTGCATATGAATTATTTACAGATGAGATTTCGATTGAAAGAATGTGAACAAAAATATTCATCACTTTAAAAGATTTTTATTTCAACTGGTTTCCATTGGTCCATAAAATAAGCATAAATAAATTCTGGCATCTGCTTACCTTGGCAATCATATCTATTGTCAGGATTTATACTGCTGAAAGTAATTCAAAACATTTTAAAAAGAAACACTGCAGGGGTGAGAAGGTTCAGATGTATTCTCACAGCATCAGTTTGAAAAGCTACTCTATCCGATCCAGCAAGCAAATCATCAATGCTTTCATGCATCTCCTGTTTGTTTGTTTTTTGTTTTTTTTTTAACTCATTTTAGCAGCGGAGAAGGTCAGTTAGATAAGCACAATGCATGATTTTACACATAATCAGCAATTTGTTTATTGTTCATATAAATTTTCAAGTGTTTCACAAAGCATAAATGTGATTTGCAAAGTCGAACCTCAATTAGTTACATCTATATAGCATTGTGGTTATAGCTAAGATTTTTCCACCCCTTTTAAATGACGACTATATTTTCTGGAACCCCCTCTGCTGGCTCTGAGTCAGTAAGCTCAACATTTTCATTCCTTCCCCTTTTTTTCTCCATCCGATATGAGCGTTGCTGGTCAGAGGAGCAGCCACAGCCCAGACACACAGCTGGCCTGGTGCCCACTATTAGAAAGGGGGAAAGGAATGACTCTAAGGAGCGAGCCCTCATTGAGAAATGACCAAATACGGTCAATTCGTGGATACAGAGGCTGAGGCAGGGTTTGGAGAGATAAACTGAGCTGTTGTTGCTGCTGTTCCCCTCGTCTCCTCCAAGCCCTCCGGATGACGGTCACCATTTCAGACAATTCAGATAGAAAATAATTCATGCTGTTTGCATGACAGGTACAATCAGCAAGATAAGGAGCAAATGTCATGTATTAGTGTTTGGCAATTTACAGATGATCTGAAGTGTTACAGACACGTTGTAAATATTTTTTAAAGACCAGTACTGCAGACTGTGTGTTTGCTTTATTTAAAGAGGGGGGGAAAGAGATTGATTTTGTTCTGCTACCAGCTTTTAAAACAATTCAATAAATTTAAAGAGTTGTGAAGTCATTTTAAGTACACAGCGATAACATTTATGCTATCACCCTCAAGGTCGTAGCTCTGCATTTCACACTTGTGGAAAAAAAACTGGTCTCCAAACAATGAATATGTGGAACAAGGTGGCCATCATACAGTGTTGATGAGAACATGGTTTGAGCTAAATACTGGTCAATCCTGGAAGGAAACATTTCAGAGGATCCATATGACTTCAGAATAACAACAGTAGCTCATAAAGCCAGTTACAATGGAATGGCTGAGATAAACATGTGTTATAATGGTCTATTCAAAGTCCAGGCCCAAATCCAATTGAGAATGTGTGGGAAGACTTAAAATGTGATATTCAACTATTTTTCTAACAAATCCAACTTAGAATGTGTTCAAACTGTAGTCTCCAGTTCCCCAAAGATACAATGGACTCTCAAACATATTCACTTAGATGTTTGAATATAAAGAAATGCCATGCTTTTTTTCCTTTATGAAAAAAAGTAATTTGACTTATCAATCTAGCACTAATTTGAGTTGCTCTGTCTCCTAATTTAATGTAGCATCAAAGTCTGCTCCTGTTGTGACGGTTTTGCAATATGGATTCATGCAGACTAAAAAAAACAGCTCAAATGTATCAAAGACTTAACACAAAATTCATTCATATTTATTTCATACATCAGGCAGACATGATTTGACACTCACAAACATACCAGAATCTTTTTAATAAAGGCATACAGGCTCTGTCAGAGACACATGTGTAAAGAGACGCGTGTGTTTATCTTCAGATAGCTCTGATTTTAGCTCACCACATAGTGTCAAGTTCTGCTTAGGCTGATATTTAGATTAAAGTTTAAACCAGTAAAAGGTTAAGACATGAAGCAGTATTAAAAGAAAGTTAAGTAGGATAACAAAACAGCCAGGCTAGAATGATTCTCTATAAAATATGTCAGACACTATAGGACCATTCACTCTGTCTGATAAATGGCAATACGTAATTATCTCCATTGCAAAAATCCCTCGTTATGTTTCAGGATTTCTCTGGACTGTCTGAGATGTTTAATAAAAAAAGACGACACATAAAGTAAAAAGGTGTTCATGATCTTGTTTTGTTTGGTTTGGTTTGGTTTCGGTACTCATATTTGCTGAAGTTTGGTTCTGTGTTTGTTAATTCCCTGATATTTCCACCCAGTTGAACACACCTACAGCTGTGGGTCCTCCACTAATAAATAAGGGGTCAAATTAATGTTCAGTACATCAGTGATAAACTTTTGTTTAAGTAATACATTTATAGTTATTTGAAACTAAACACATCCCATGCTCCCACCTCACTCAACTTAACTCATATACAGAGGACCAAATAGAGGTTTACACAGCCCTCTTAAAATACGCTGGATTTATTTTTAAGAAAGAGACCATGATGGATCAGTTCAAAATATTTACTACCTTAAATGTGACATGTTACCGTAGGGAGTGCATTTGCTAGACATCTATAAACGTGATCCATATTCTGTCCAAAGTTTGTTTTCATTTTATTTGTAAAGGTTATGTCACAGTAAAAGTGGGAAACAATATGAAATGATTTCTCATTGTTTTCTTATTTTTCCACAAAAAAGATACAATTTTAACAAGGCTGTGTAAACCTGTGATATCCACTGCACACACCAACATGTTATATGATCAGTTTCATATTATATAGTGCAAAAAAAAAAGCATCAATATGAACTGAAGAGGCAACATTTCATGGCACTCTCTGAAGAGACCTGCATCACTTGTTCTCCATAGAGTCCCTTTGGTCCAGTGTTTGGGGGGAGAAATCTCAAAGAGGGCAAAAATGCTCACATTTCCCCCTCCTTCCTGATGCACTGTTCCTCATCAAGGACGTTTATCTCCTCTGGTGAGATGTGTGTTCTCCCTTTCTTTATGTCCGCTGAATTTTCCGTCAGGAAGTGTTACTGCAGCCATTTTGGTACTGGCACCTGTGGGGAGAATAAGATGTGAGTCTATCTGATTGAGCTGATCTATCTATAAATACGTCATACTGCTCCTACCTTCTTTAGCTGCTTGATGTTGCTTCCTCTGATCGAGGCTAGCAGTTGGTCCCTTGAGTTCTTGCCACCAGAGGAGCGGTCTCCATCCATCATGGGAGGTGGAGGAGGAGGCGGTCCACCACCTGGAGGAGGAGGAGGTGGTGGAGGAGCAGAACCTCCAGCTCGTTTTTTCAGAGTCAGCTTAGGGGAAGGCATGGGCGAAGGAATCGGAGAGGGTTTTGGGGAAGACTTTGGCGAACTCTTCAAAGACCCTCCACCTCCTGTTTTGGGTACCTCTAGGGTCCCTTTTTTCTCACCGTTGGCCTGGGCCTGCTTCTGCTCCTGCAGGCGCCTCTGTCTCTGTCTGTCCATGTTGCGACTCAGGATGTTGGTGGTGGTCATCCTCGGCCCCGCCAACTCAAAGTGGTAGCCCAGTTTGAGCAGTGTGGTGTTGTCCTTCAGGATCTTGATCATCTCCATCTCAGTCTTCCCGCCGCATATGTGGCGCTGGTTCTGAAATCGAAGCTCCGTCAGCGTGGCGTTGTACTGCAGCGACTGGATCAGAGATAGGATGCCCTTGCCGGTGAGATGGTTGGAGTCCAGGTTGATGCTGGTGATGGCCTTGTTGCTACGCAGCATGGCGGCGATGGCGTAAGCCACGTGGTCGTCTGCTCGACAGTTGGCCAACGCAAACGTCTTCACGTGGGTGTTGCTGTGCAAGCCCTGTGCAAACTCGATGAGTGTTTTTGCCTTGATGACCTCTGAGTTGTTGACGTTGAGTTCAGTGAGGGAGGGGTCGTTGCTGCAGACTTGCTCCATCAGCTCATCGAACATGCTTGAGTCTTCATCTTCCTCTTCCTCTTGCTTGGTCTTACTGCTTGGGCTGTTTTTGGCCACACAGTTTCCAAGTTTTGGTTTTTCCTCTGCGTTAATAAGACTTTCTTTAGTGTCATCTTTTTCTTTTTTCTCCTCGGCTTTCATATCAGTGCTGATCTTTCTGTATTTTTCTTTCACGTGGTCACTGTGGTTAACCAGCTCTTCCCTGTCTGTTCTGATTTCTGCCTTGTTCTGTTTCACCTGCTCCTCAGATTTGTCGGCTAGCTTGTTGGCTTCAGGCTTGCTTTTGTCTTCTGCTGTTTTAGACTCTTGGGGTTGGCTCTCGGGTGCTTTGGCCTGTTTCTCAACCATTTTGGAGACAAGCCCCTGTGTCCGGATGTTCTCGGATTTTCGTTCCCTTTCCTTTCCCACTTCCTTCTCGCTCTTTTCACGCAGCCTTGAGATGATGTCTTTGGTTTTACTATCATCTCTTTTCCTGCAATCCTCTCTCTTTTCCTTCTCTTTGTTCTCATCTTTTTTTTCTTGTAATTTGGAGATCATCTCCTTGGTCTTGCTTCCTGTGCTTTCTCTGTTTTCCCTCCTGTCTTTTGACCTGTAATCCTCACATTTCTCTTTCTCATTCAGATCCTCCTTTGCATCACTTTCGACCTTCCTGCTGTATCTATTCGAACGCCAGCTTTGCTCTTCCTTCACACTTTCAGATCCTTTGCTGTTTCTGTCCTCCATCTTGGCATCTCTGTCAGTCGTCACACTAGACTGTCTTCGTACTCCTACTTTCGTATCATCGTCGCCCTCCTGGCTGAGGCCCATCTTCCTCAGGTATTCCTGCTTCCGGCTCTCTTTCTTTGGTTCCCCCTGCAGAAGGATGAACAGAGAGTGCAAAGGAAATAATTCCATAAATATGTCACTGATTTAGAGTTTGAGGTTGCATTTGCAGTTCCTAGTAAATTAATTTAAACAAATAAAAGTCTGGAACAAGTAGCATGAATATGCATTGAGCCAATACTTTTTGAAGAACGTATCAGGTTTTCTTATAGAACTGTCTTGTATTTAGCTCCTATCATCTTCCTTGCAGAAGGAAAGAACACTCATAACATAATGCTAACGCCACCTTTTGTCACCATGGTGACGGTGTGTTCAGGTTTCTGTATCTGGTCAGTTTTTCTCCACACACGGTATGGCAGAAAGTTAAATTATGGTCTAATCCAGATGGACCTCTTCTGATTTCTTGCATTTACCCCTGAGATCTGGGTAAATGCAAACAGGATTTCTTAAACCGTCCTTCAAACAGTAACTTTGTCACATAAAGTAGAATTATTATTATTATTAATAGAATAGTGTGTCTCTGCAGTCAGAGTTACTGCCAGCCTCTTGGCTGCTTCTCAGGTCATGGCCTGAGCGTCAGTTTAAGTGGATGTTGATATCTTTGCAACTTTACAGTTTTTGCCCATTTTTCTTTTCCATTTCACAACTTTTCTTGACAGATATGTCCCTTATTCTTAATGATGATGTTTGGTGATGTTTGTTCTTCGAGAAACCTTTGAGACATTCAGAGAACACATGAATTTATACAATTATTTGACACAAATTAGCACCACTTATCAATTAGGTCATGTCTTAAGATTGAAGTGGAATTAGCTTAGGGGTATCAGAGTATGGAGAAACAATAGCTCAAGCATGGGATATTTTATCATGTTATCTAAAAAAATATAAAGAACTTGAGACCTACAGTACAACTAATACAGGATAGTCTACAAGTCAGGTGGGGAACACACAACGTACATTTGGAAGGAAATGCTCTGCTTCACCTGCTCTTCCAATTTCTCGACTCCTCACATAAAGTACCTAGATGCAAAACAATGTATTTAGAGTAAGGATGCACTGATTGCAGTTTTCTGGCCGATCACCAATTACCGATCTATAAAAAGCCTAAACCTGCCGAATCATTCGCTGATACTAATTTTGAAATGTTGCTAAATGTAGCAAGAAAGTCACTGAATTGGTAGCAGTGAGGTGATTATTGTTAACTGCAAATGTGCAGACATGACCTGGTTGGTGGGTTTGTCTGTCAACCCTCTCTCAAGGGAGAGCAAAAGAGGACAATGGTTGATTTTTAGACCTTTGCCAAGGAAGATAAGATCGGTGGATAAGACAGGCTTCACATGTAAGTATCGGCCGATCACCAATCTCCCAAAATGAAGGAAATCAAGTCTGATTTATTGATGCACCACTAATTTGGAGGTAACCTCACCCTGCATATTGAAGCATGGTGGTGGCAGCGTCACTTTTCTCAACTGGGTCAGAGAATCTGATAAGAGTTGTTGGGAAGATGGATGATGATGGTAAATACACAGGAAAAATGGAAGAAACTGAGGATTTGAAACTGGGGATTTTCCTTTCAATGACCCTAAACATAAAACCAGTGGTTTATCACAATTATGCACCACCTTGTGTTGATTCTTCACATACAATCCCAATAAAAACTCTGAAGTATTTGGTTGAAATGCAACAAAATGCAAAAAGGTTCATGGAGTATACATTTGTCAGGCACTGTTTCCCACTCAGTGCACACACTTTGCAAGATGGTCAGTTGTGGATCGCTTTTAAAGCTGCTCTCCATCCACACACTCCTTCAAACCCATGGGGATGTGTTTCAACTCAGCAAAAGAACAGGGAAGCAATTTTTTTACAGTGCAGGAACATGTTTGAAGCGAGTAGCTTGCTAAGTGTTTGATTTGTGAGCCTCCAACTGCTTTGCTGCGTGCGGCCGCGGCCCTGGCAGACGTGTCCTTAAAAGGCAGCGAGCGTAGGAGCAATCAAGCGAGGAATTCCATCAGGCTGGGATTAGGAAGCTCCACAGTGTCACAGACTGGAAAGCTTCTTCTCTAAATACACAGACTGACAGTAATGCTGCTCCTCAACCTTCTGTAGCTGTCAGGAAAAGTACTTTCTCAGGGTCTGCTCTTTTGGTCATGGTTATGATAAAGGAGCACGGTGTGGATGCAAACGAGCCTCAGAGGAGGAAACAGTTTTTCCTGGCACACAGGTCACCTTGGGGAGATCACTATTTTTGAGTTGATGGACTCAGGACACACAAGGCCCAGCTGCCTCAAGATTAGTGACCACTGGAGCACCATCTTACTGTAAACATTGCTTAAATGAAACCAATCTACCTTGAAATTTAAATCTAAATTCACGTTGGAGCATTTGAAAGTTTTCACTTCCCTCCTACCTCAAATGACTGCTCTCTCTGACCGAGCCTCCCTCTGGGGTCGCTTCGTCTCGCCGAGTCCTGGACGTTATTGCTCAGAGCTGGGTGGCTTTCCCCCTGGGTGACGATGATCTTCCCGTCTTCTGGTCTGATGTCTGGAACACTCATCAGGTCCTTGTCCAGCTCCTCCATCTCCTCAGGGGAGAGAGTGGACAGCAGGTTGTCCAGATCTGGGTCCTCACTGACCTGCCGACCTGTCCGGGTCAGTCCCCTCACTTTTCGCCTGGACATCTTTGGGCTGGAGTTCTCCAGAATAAGTTAATGCACCAGAGGGTAAATCCTTTTATCTTCAGTCAGGATGGTGCTCTTCTACTATATCCCAATGTGTCCTGCTGGAATCCTGATTACCAAAAAGCCAGCAAAGGCATCAATCCTGCACTCACAGTGCTGCAGTGAGGGGTACCAGTGATGGACTGCAAGAGGCTCCCATCATCAATGCAGACTGTGAGGCTGGGACATTCTTCGAAATCCAGTTAAAGTGCATGTCCATATTTAGTTCAGGGTACACTCTCCTTTAAAGGTAATGGGAAGGGCTGGAGTTTACAGAGCAGACTCTCAGACTTCCTATTACACACTTTCTGTTTACACAGCAGAACAGTCACTGTATATTTAAGTTGATTTTAACATTAATTTCATAGTTTCATTTGGTCCATTTTTCTAAAACCGATACTGGATGTGTATGTATGTAATGTAATGTATGTTTTTATTCCAGCAACATCAAACTTTAGGATTGGTTCTCAACCTTTTAACTTTATTGACTTTATTTTAACTTTATTCCCAAAAATTAAACTGAGCATACGCTTTTCAGCGACTTCTGTCCATAAACTGGCATTAAAACAATTAAAATTGTATTCAAAATCAAGGGGCTCCAGAGATTTAAAGCAGGTGTGTATTTATAGGAGTTATATGCTCAGAATTGGCCATCTTGTTTGACTGGAGGGCAACATGGACACCTACTGGCCAATCGTGTGTCATTACACAATAATCCTGTTTTCAGGTCTCGTATAAAAGCAAGTTCAGCCAACAAAATGCCACAACACACTGTCATGTTTTACAATCCAAAGTTAAAGTTTTTATTAATAGAAATAATTTCTTTTCATTTCATTTATGTTACAGTGTCATACTGTCCATACCATGGCAAGAGACAAATGCCATAGACATGTCATTTCTCCATCTACATATCAGTTTCATTAAAACACACTCATGGAGTTGGTTTAGAAGCAGAAACAAACATTAACATTATTGAGCAAAACTTTTATTAAACCACTTATGAAAGGAACAGAGAAAATCCCAGTGTTCTCAAGTTTCAACAAATCTGTACAGTTGGACACAGGAGTTGGTAATTCACACTAAAAAGAGTACCGATGGGTTTTTCTCCAGTTCACAGAGAAGATCAACACTGAGATAAGATACAGAATAAATCTCAGACGGTCATCTAATTTGATCAGCAGTGTTTTCTAAATGCATTTACTACAAATCTAACTAAATGTAGCCAGGGAGTCATCTGCAGGGGAAACGGGAAGCTTAACGTTAAAAAGTCTGAACATAACTAATGAACAGCTTGGCATTTTAGTAAATCTCTTGTTAAATCCAGACGTGAGAAGTCAAATCATTTTAGGAGGAAAAACGTATTTATTAACTCAAAGTATTGCATATCCTTTGCTGTTGATTTAATTAACATGTAATTGCAAGAGATGAGTCGACGTCATTGGCCTGTTTTCCTCTCAGCTTTTCATAATTCTGCAAAACAGCTGCAGTAAATGTATCCGTGTCTCAATTATATCTCTGCTTCGTGATAGAAATAAAATTTAAATTGTCATGTGTTACTACTTAGCAGCAGTTAGCCATCATCCTATTTTCAGTTTTGTTGAATTCATCACTACACAATAAAATAGAATATATAGCAAAAAAAAAAGCCAGTTTTTGTGTGTAAAACCCAACTTTGAATTGAATATTTTTTAGATAATTTCCTAAACTTCTTAAATTTTACTTTCCCTCAGATAATTTCGGGGTCTCATTTGTTTCTATTACTAAAGAGTTTTTAAATAAATCTTCGAATTTGAACTTGGGAAGAATTAAAATATTACAAGCACATGAACAGGATTTCCAAAAATACCAAGATATCCCTTTCAAGTATAAATGCACCAATCAGTCGATCAGATTTCCTTTAATGGACTCTGATTGGAGGTAGTGGATCACATATTCACTAGAACAAAGATCTCCTACCATGTTAAAGGCATGGACAGACATAATCTCACCTCCTTCATTTTATGACGAATTCTAAAGTTCTAATTCTATCAAGAAACCTGCAGTACATCTATTTTCAAATTATGTATTGTAGTCCTTACAAAACAAAAGGAACCCAATAAAATTTGAAATCAGCAGGTTAGACCTCAAAGAAAAGCAGAGATCAGTTCTGCGCAGAAAAAGCCTGATCGATGCATCTCTACTTGGAAGAACTTTATTTTGGTTCTGTAGTCGAGTCCAGATGGAACGGAGTCATTCACAGTAAGAGGTAACCTCAGTAATGACAGACACTCAACAAGAGTCCTCTGTTACAACACTACACTGTTTTAAAACAACTTGTTACAATATTAAACCAAGGAACAGTTTTACAAAATATGTAAAGAATATTCTCTCTTTTTCTTCTTCATGTTTTATTAACGTGAAGTGTAGACTGTTTAAATCAAGCAGTAGAACTCCCGTAACTACATAATTTACAGGAAATAAAAATGCAACATTTGCAGTTTTCTTGCCTGGCAGTGTGTCTAATATTAAAGTTTATTTTAAACCATTAAAAAAAAAACAGCTGAGGAGGAAAGCTAATCCTAACCGAGGAAGCACAATGATGCTAAGATGGCATCACTTATAACATGTCCAGAAATATTTGCACGACTCGTATATCAAAACAGATCAGGTTGAGTTTGAACTAACAGGTGAAAGAATTTTTTTTTTTTTTTCAAATAAAATTTATAATCAAAACATGCATCTCATTTGCTTTTTTTTTTTTTTTTGTACCTCAGCCTCAGGTGCAGTGAGACATAAACACAAATGGAAAGATGCTAAACTTCAGGATCTGGATAAAACACTTGTTAAGCAGAATCACAGCAGTTTCTTTAAATTTAACAAACATGAGAAAAGTTACACATTTTTTTCCCTTCAACACTTAAAAGAGTGCATCACAGGTCAGGTTCAACTTTGGTTTTCTGTAAGCCAGGGAGAACTGTCTTCTAGTGACACATAGAGCAAAACTCAAAATTTCTCGACAGATTCTCCACCTGTATGACGTGTGAAAAAAAAAAAAAAATCACCAAAAGGAAATATGAATTCAGGTTGCGGAACCGAATACGACTTACATTACTACTTTGGAAACGTAGGACGACGCTGCAAACAAACAGTAAACAAAGTAAAGATTAAAGTGCCTCCTTTCCTCCTCCGCATTGAAACCACTCCCTGTTGAGCTGTAGGTTTATTTTAATGGGTGTGTTAGGCTGCCTTCTCCTTTCCAAACAGTCATTTCTCTCAGCTGCGTTTTTGTGTGAAGATGAGCCCGTCAGCGACCAGGATACTGAGGTGGAGAGTAAGGTGGCGGGGCTGAAAAGATAAGAAAATCATACGAGTAAACAGCAAAAACAACACAGCACTTAGTCGACAGTTTTAGTTGTTTTTAGTCTTTGAAGAAAAACGGAAAGGGACTTGAGTCGGGAAGAACGACAGATCAGTCTCAGTAAAAAGGTGAAAGGTCGCCATGTAAGGAAGACAAACCTGAACACAGGTTAGAATCTGAGCCATCAAACAGACAATTTTTTAAGACGGAAACAATTTCATTACATTTTCGAACACAGACTTTTTAACTTGTGAACCCGACACTGCTGCTGAACTAACAGTCATTACGACTATATGTTGAGGACTTTGTCAATGAAGCTGAGTTCTGGAAAAAACATGCTTAGGGATGTCACAATATATTTTGCTGGCTGATAAATTGTCTCAGCAATTCTAGCAATAAACAATAATATTGTTCTGAGACCATTTTCAAGTAATATATTGATAATGGCATATTATTTGCCCTCTCAAAAATCAATAAACTTAAATTTTATGAAGACACTTAACACTGGAAATGGAAGATATTTTAAATATTCAAAATAAAACAAGTAAAAATAATAAATAAAATAGAAATAAAAAAAACACACACAAAATTATGATATCTCTATAAACAAAATTGCTATTCAATACATGTTAAACATCAGAATGGAAATTATTGAGCTCTTTTTAATTCATCATTGCTTTTGCAACAGGCTTTAAGACGCTCTGTGAAAATGTCACATATTTAACCCATTTTCAACAAATGTTGAAAATGGACCAGCGCATTGACCAGGGACCCGGCTGTCAAGCACGCAAAAACATTTTCAAAATATTTTTCTCATCAGTGAATGCATCACACCAAATGTTACCAGGCTGCAATGTCAACCACACTTTGTTGCGTGGGTTGTTACTGGCTGAAGAAGACTCAATCTTACTGTTCTTTTGAACAATCAACCCTTCTCTTCACTGGTCAAATTAGATTTGAAAATGTTGGACATCTCAGAGTTACTGATTTACATTCTGAAGAATATTCCCACAGAATCCGATGCTCCTGTTTTGCTAGCCTTGCTTAAGCTAAACAACAGAAAGATTGATCTTTTTTTTTTGCTTGCTAAGCTGAATAAACAAATTGCAAAATGCAGCCTTCAAGAGTTAGAACATTAGATTTCTTTTGCCATTGTCCAAATGCTGGCTCATTGATTTTTGATATAGGATGTTTGGATTGACAAACAATGGTATCTCCACTAAAACAATGAACCAAAAACATTCACATTTTTGAGCACCGTTAATTACACAAAATTTAAAAGCCTTTGATTTAAAAGAACTTAAAAGTTGTGGACAGAAATGTTTGGATGCGTTTTACCTTGGCTGTATGCCGGATCTATTGATTGTGATGGGTAAGGTCCCGGATGCATCATTGGGTAATGAACAGGCATGCCAGGATACTGAGGCGCCATAGGGTAGCCTGCATGTCGATACTCTGAAGGCCCAAGAGGTTTTCCGAACGCGTCGTGCATCGGCTCCACGGGGTAGCTGGCCATGGGGATGTGTTGGACTGGGGGGCAAAAATGAAAAAAAATAAATAAATAAAAATCCCAGTTATTAAATAAAATTTCCTCACATGGAGGCAAATATTGAAGGTCTTACCATCATATGGTGTCCTGCCTCTCTGCTGCCTCCTCTGGTAGAGGTAACAACAGGAGCACATGAAGCAGCAAACCATGGTGGCAATGATGGCCACGAACAGCAGAATGGACGACGCGATGCCGATTAAAGTGCTGGGACTGAGGAGAAAGGAGGAAAAACAGCAGGGAGCTTAAGTTTCAAAGTGCTCCACTTCTCACTTTGATCACCCAGTCCTCATGATGTTCCTGATCTGCTGCCTGTCTGAGGAGATTAAAGGAGAGATGACAGGCGCCTTCATTCACACACACACAGCCGTCACCTACAACTGCCCCCGACTTCACGGATCAGTAAACGACGTAAACCGCCCCGCATTTCATCTCAGCCTCCGACGCTCACTGATCTGATTCCCAGCAGGATGAAAACTGCAGGTTGTGATGGAACGGTTCCAGAAGTGAGCAGGAAAGCTGCTGTGCTGCAGCCGCTCAGGTACACAGCGGATCAATCCGGCGTTACCACAATCCCTCACATGGGACTGTAGTAGTGAACGTACAAAAAGGCCTGTCACAATAGTACATTTTACTGTAAGATAAATTGTCCCATAAGTTATTGCGATAAATGATAATGTCGTTGTTTTGAGATCACTTACAAGTAATGCACTGATAGAGGCGTTATAATGCAAGTTCGCCTTTTCAACGACCAACAAACTAAGTTTGTACAGTAACACTACACTGTTTTAAAACAACTTATTACAATGTTAAGTACTGGGACTGGAAGACAGCTTAAATATCCAAAATAAAACACAACAAACAAAAACAATTCAAAATTATTGTTCATAAAATGGATTATGAAGTCTGTAAAAAATTTACCCATCAAAAGATATTAATCATATTATTTAATTTCTAAATTATTTGCTGTGGGGCCCAAAATACCTTGAAAGCACTTCTGGGCTACTACAATGATAAAAAAAACGATATGTATCAAAAATAAAATTTCTTGAAACCGTTTTTTTATTTTTATCTCCTCAAAAACAAACTAAACATATTTTACTGATCTGGGTTCTGATTTCATAACCCAAACCTGCATGTGAGTAAAAGTTGCTTGATGTTTGTGGTTCGATTTACTGCAAAATTAATATGAATGCATGAGTCTTGTTGTTTGAGTCGTTTTCCGCCTAAATTTGTCTCTTTCAACACAATTTTACTTGTAAAATGTTTCAAGTAAATCTGCAGGCCGCACTTTGTACACCAGTGAACTGAAGAAAAGATACTGCAGCTGTTTAATGTCATTTGTCTAAATACAAATAGGGCTTCAGAGTTAATGGAATAATTTTTTTATTAGTATCACAACTGTCATTGCTTTGCAGATGCTGTTTATTTTCTGCAAACACAAGAAAAAAAAATGGTACATCTTTCAGGGAAGGTCATTTTTGTTAAAACATCAAAACAAAATAAATACCTGCTTCCTTACAGGGAATTACAAAAGTAAAAAAAAAAAAAGTTCCTGCAAACAACAACAAATAGACCATGGTGTTGACTAAATTATTAATACGTAATTAAATTACAACCCTGCTGCAGCAGGCGTCCCCACCTGAACTGGAACAGCATGCAGCGCTTCTGTTCCCTCTCCGTGATCATCTTGAAGGGATCCATGCAGCAGTAGCGCCGGTGGCAGTTGCCACAGCAGGATGAGATGGCAGGACAGTCGAAGCCGTTGTGCCAGGTGCCATTTTTATCCACGTACCACAGACAGTCCTCGTTCCCGCTGACTGCCAAACGACAGCAAACAGCGAGGCAATGAGGCGAAATGACACAACACGCAGTTTGTTCCAATCACAGAGGGGGATCTCCGATGTGCATTTTACAGAATTCATTTTTTATTCAGCCTCCAAAACCAAAAGAAATAAATGTTTTAAACAACAGTCCCTCTTGCTTTTATTAGCAGGAGCTGCAGTGCATTATTCAACACTTTCCCTTTGGCGGGGTCTGAAATCTGACTCAGGCTTAAGTAACTTAAGTTATCTAGAATGCAGCAAACGAAACTGTTTAAAAAATAAATTTCAAAATTGTTCTCCCCTAGAAAGTAGCTGGATTAGGTTTGGTCAGACAAATATCATTTAAAGACCAGAAAGGATATTATTGTAGTACAAAAATATGTCTTTTGCATTCCTTGTTCATACGAGTAATTTTATACTTCTATCAAGTTATGAATAAATAAATAAATAAAGATTGAGATTTTGGCATTTTCCATGGAAAAAAAATATCTAAGTATTGAGTATAAATGAATGTATGATTAAATAAAAAACTTTATGTGGCAGTCAATTAATTTATCATGCATTAATTATCAAATTCCACATAAAGCTACATGATTATCTCTAGACTCAACACATTACTTTATCAATAGCGAATGAAAATTGATCCTATAGACCTTTTAAAGACATCAACCAGACATCTCTTAAACAAAATTTAAGGCACAATTCAATCCCAGCATGTCGCAGCAGTCGTAGATCCTCAGTGCTTTATATAGTTACTTTCATGTTACTCAAGTAACGCTGGGAGAAAACAGGAATGTAACGTAAAGCGTCTAAAATCTTGAAATAATGTCACATTCTAGAAATTAAACCAGGAGTTATTGTTTTTCCATGCAGTTCCAACAGCTGTAAGGTCAGAGGTTGAGACACTCATTAACTTGTTTCTTCAACCTGGTGAGTCTAAATTTGGACGTTGACCTTTAACTGCTCGCCTCAACAACAACAACAAAAAATTATCCCCTTTGACACACAATTTTAATAAACTAAAATACTGTGGCTGAACTGCATCATGTAGCCTATACAAGGATATAAAATGTCTGTTTCATACATTATAGGCATGAAACTTAATTAAGGCATTAAAATCTGCTGCAAGTACTACCAATAGAAAGGGAGAAATATTCTGTTTTGAGGTTGTTTACAAGAGGTGCAGCTGAAAGCTGTAGTTGGAGGCTATAGAAATGCACCAATCAGGCCTTTTACACAGCCAATAATTGCTTACATTTTCTTTGAGCTTTGATTTGAACTTTTAATTTGCTTTCTAAAACTACAAAATGCAAACACATCTATAAAAACTTTATTAATTCATTACAAGGGAAAAAGCACATATGGTTATTTAACATCGTCGTAGCTTTGAATCCCTCCAAAAAATACTCTCCAGTGTTATCCTCAATATAATATAGGTAATATATACCTATATTATATTGTAAAATATTCCCTACAAATGGTCACACAATCAGTTGTATCAAGTCATTTTCCCGGAAACAATGTGTACACCACCTGAGCAAGCATGAGGGGACAGTAGAAAGAAATTACTGTCTTTTAACAAAACAAGATCAATAGGCTATCTAAAATAACTACCAAATAAATTTTTTTTTATCAAAAACAAGTTAGTTGGAAGAATTCCACAATAAAAAGTGGAAGTTTTCTTTTTTGATGCATTTCATGAAACTAAAAGTAAGAAAACAAAAACAGATTTTTACCATCAATAAGTGATTAAATATTTGCTGGATTGGAGCCTCACTACTTAGGAAAGTTTTTTTTTTTAAGTCAACTTATATGCATTTCTTACATTCTCCATATGTATATAAAAACAAATTATTTCCAAGAAAATCACTCCAACATGTGAGCATTTTAGCTTTGCATTTTTCTCCCCAAATTAATTCCCACTAAGTCAATTAAGGTGTTACTATAATTTCAAAATAACGTGAAAACGAGCAGCTAAATATAATTGGCATTTTCAACGGTATTATTGTGCAGTTATATAAGATTATCTCACTAGAAAAGACAATCTGATGTCATACTGAAACTTTTCATTATGATGACTGTCACAAACATTAAAAATATGTCCAATTAAGTCATTGTAGGATAGGCGTTATAAAATAAATCTTGTAAAGACTGGATGAATCCGTGTTAGTGGTTAGCAGGTAAGCTAGATAACGGCCAGGAGGAGTTACCATTAGCTAACGGTGCGGCCTGTACACAAAGCTTATAATCTTACCCGGAGAAGTGCAGGAGACGACGGCGAGCAGCGCCAAAGTCACCGAAATTGGGGACATTTTGCCCGTCGGAAAGACCATTTCCATCGTGAAATTGTGTGGAGCTGGGCGGCTTGGTAAGCAGCTACGGAGTTCTTCGGTAGAACCCCACAAAAACAGCCGCGGCTAGCGGTCGGTCTCAGGCATAATCCAAGATGGTTTGGGAGCTCAGCATGTGAGACGGGACGGAGTTGAACACTGGTGATTTATCCATGTAAACGTCGCATCGCGATGGTGACGCGGTACCCGGAGGAGCAGTCCGACGTCGGACGATGCCTTTGCGGTCTGCATGAAAAAAAAAAAACGCTCAACAAATCACCCTTTATAAGGACATATAATGCGAATAAAGCTATAATGTCTCAGAAAGACTTTATAACATATTTACAGATATAACTTTTGTGCAAAGACCGGACCACCCAGGCAATGTATTTAGTAAATAATGTTAAATGGTTACGTGTAGCTTAGGATTTCGAGCTATCCTGAACGCATCTTTTCTCTTTTCTCACCCCGTCCTCACGGATGATTTAGCAGCCTAATTTGTACCTTCACAACACCCTTTCTTGTGAAACCAAACTGTCAAAAATATGAGATGAAGAGAAATTAAGAATTCAATGAAAAACATGGTGCTAGATGGCACCTTTTTGATTGTGTAACTATTGATCAAAAGGGGTTGAAGGGGCTGTATCATAGATAGATATTGCTGTTTCATGGCAATGCAACATTGACACACCAAGTTCATTTTTAATGATCATTTGAAATGTTCCAAAAAATGTTAAAACAGCTACAAACAGCATGAAATGTAATTGTATTCAGTCATTTGCATACTTTTCCAGATAGAAGTTTACAATTTTCAGGGTCTAACACATAAAAAAAAAACTTGTAAATCTCCTGCTAGGAACTTTTATTTAGAAATATTTTTATTCTAAACTTCAATAGATACAATGAAATGACAAGGCATTAATTCAAAATGGCAACAGTGTGAATTCCCCAATTCCCACCAAACCCCGAGATATGACAGCTGGTCTAAGAGCTTTGCATTTCCTGTCAAACAGTCACTGTTTTTCTGGAATATAAGGCCACCAGAGACTCCTTCACTAAAGTGATAGATTTCCTTCAGCCAGTGTAAAGTCTTTCGGAAAAATTTACCTTGTTGCATTTCCACTGCAGATAGAAACACAAATATGATAGGCTAAATTACAAACAGTCGGCCCAGATGTTGAGATTCATTAGTCCTTCTCAGCAAAGACCTGTCCCTTTTCTTGTCCAGACTGAAGGTCTTCAAGAGTATGTTTGACCTTTTAGGATGAGACTTGTCCAGCCTCTTAGCGTCGGCAAGGTCCTTCATCTCATCATTCACATGAAGTGAAAAAAGGAAGTCAAAGTTAAGTGCACAAGTTCTTTTCCAAGTTGTGCCCCTCCTGCCTCTATCGATCTTTGTCCTTCTGTCCTTTCACTTAGTCTTAAATTTATCATGAGTGACGTCACAGGGCGACAGAGGGACATTTCAGGGTGGTGTTGATGGAAGATGAGTTGGAGTATCAAACAGCACGACTACAGGCCTATAGACTGCAGGGTTTGTCTTTCAGCGTTGTTGAGGTGGTTTGAGAACATGCTGTAGCATGGCTGCTGAGCAAACTGTGTCAGAAAGTCTGTCAGGTAAGCCTGAGGAGAGAAAGAGTGGAGTATTAAGAGAAATCTTTACAAATGGTTAAAAATAACTATTAGTTCATATTTTAAAAAAATAAAATAAAATATGCACAAGAAAAAAAAAATCTGTTAAAAGAACAATTTTCATTTTGAAATTTTGTCTTGGCAGATTTAAATTTCCAGAATTTTCAGTCAATTTAAATGGGCTGTTTGAAAGTGCAAATACTAAAGTCCACTATGACTCATTGGTAGACACTTTTTACGGTGGTCAAAATTAAATATTTTAATCAGAAAATTATCTCTGGATAGCTGGACGACAGGATAGACAAGTAGACAAAAGCATACAAATTATAGCTGCACCGATCCACCTTTTTTCACTCCTGATATCGATACAGATATCTGAGGTTTAGATATACTGATCCAATATAGAAAAACAGCTGAAATGATGTACAACGTTCTTTTTTTCGTTTTTTAAATACAGACATAATGTAGTGAATTACAAAATTGTTTGATGACTCTCCACTAGTACAGCACAATTAAATACATCAATAGTCAATGGAAAAGATACTGACAAAAACAACAGGTGTACTATCTTGGTCAAATGTGTAAAAACAAACAGCAAAAAAACCTTTCAAACGATTCAGAAAGTGCAAAAAGGAATTCTAAAGATAATGTAAAATAAATAATAAAGCATGAATTCGTTCAGAACATAGCATAGAATTGGACTGAATAGATCCGTGTTCATTGATCAGGCACATTGTCACAGAAACCCGATCTAGACTTTTTATTATTTTTCAATATCAGAACTGATGCAAATACTAATACCGGATCGGTGCGTCTCTAATACAAATGAACTAAAAAGTGAGCATGTACCTGAAGATCGATCTGATAAATGGGGTCTTTCAATGCGTCTGGATCGTCCTCCTCATCATCCTCATAATAATCGTCATCTGTCAAAAGAATACCAGTATTAAAAATGTCAATTCAGGTAAAACCAAGACACTCAACAAAAATACTTTACCATATTTGTTAGATGAAATGAGATCGGAGAGCAGTTGCCCTGCTAATCCTTCATCCTCATCATCATCCTCTCCCTCCCCGTCCTCCTGGTCGTCCCACATGCCGCTGGGATCTGAGACAGAAACAGAAAACGGGCGTGCAGGTTTTATTGGGAAAAACTCCAAACATAACATAAAAACATTTTTATTTTCAGTAGAGGATTGACTATTTTCATCGCTACTCCTCACCGTGGCTCCAGTCAGCAGCGTTCGCCCTGCTGGCGTTCGCTTCCACCACCGTCGATAACTCGTTGATGATTAGTTTAAAGATTTTCACAAGTAAAGGAATGTTCGTCCAGCGTTCTGGGTCTATAAAAACCAATCATCAAAAACAAAAGTATAATAAAACAACATAAATTTAATTTACTACATTCCAAAAAAAAAAAAAAATATGTGCCACAAAAATGAGAATTTATTGTCGCTCAACTTTCTCAATAGTTTAGATTTACTTTTGGCAGATTTGGAGCGAGTGCGAATGCCGTCTTCAAGATTGTAGATTTCTTCCCCCTTAACCATGATGTCCTGAAGTCGCTTGTCGTCAGCGTTTATGCCATGCTGCAGAAGTTTGCACAGCGCCACGGTGCTGCACGGATAAGCGCACAAAGATGGAGACAGTTTGAGGGAGGCGAGAGAAGATAAGTGAAGTTCCAGCCCAACTAGAGCAAAAACATATGCAAGAAAATAAAGTCGTCTGACCTGACTTTACCCTCGTACTGTCCGTAGAAAAGATGCTGCCTGCTCATCCACTCCGTCATGACGAACTCCAAGGCAGGTTTTCCCGTCGGCCCTGGCAGACTGCACAGAAACTCCAGCAGAGGCTCCAGCTGGGAGTGGACCAGGTGGGCAAACACCATGATGAGAGACTGCAGGATGAGAAGGGAGACAGATCAGGAAACAAGGCAACTCCAAGAAAACACAGTGAATGTCTACCAATATAGATGCATCTCAGTTAATGAGAAAACTGTCAAAAGTTTTTTTTTTCTTTCAGTAATTCAATACAGGGAGTGAAAGATTTATTGCAAACAGAGGAATGTTTCTGTCCAATACATGGAAATACTTCACAGTAGGATAATTCTGATCCAAAAATATACTTACTTTAACATTTTGTCTGGTTTTACTTTCTGCCAGCCATAACAATCATGATAAAAAAAAAATAGCTTGCAATATAATGCTCTGTGTGTAATCAACCTACATGAGTTTTGGTTTTTGAGCTGAACTGCTGGGATTCTGATTTACTGAGATTGGCCCGTCCTTCCATCTCTCCTGCCTACCTGCATGACGCTCAGAGCCTCGGCTTGCTGCATTTTGCTCAGGATGGCTCTGAGGATGTGGTCCAGCTGGTCCCCGAGCTCCGTCCCAGCCCGAGAGATCAGAGTGGACACCAGCCGTCCCACGAAGACCGCCGTGGACTCAGAGGTCCGGGGGTCCAGCAGCTGGTTGACCACCTGCATGACGTACCACAGGCCGCTGTTGCCCTGTTCGTCCCTCCACTGGGCAATCTGCTCCAGGGCCACAGAGACGTACGCTCGCAGGCACTCGCCTCCGTTCTGGCGAGACGGAAAGAAACATGAGAAAATTCCCTCATTCCCTCATCGTTTCAACTTCTAATGCCAGAATTCAAAAAAGTCAAAATTAAGACCTTTTAACGCCACCTTGAATGAAATCAAAGACCAGAAGAACTAAAAATATCGGGAATGGTTGGAGGATCCAGCTGTATTAAAATCAAGCATAGCAAAAACTGATATTTTCTGGATTTGTTTGTGTTTTTGCCGGCAGCTTTGTGCTTTTCACACCACAGTTGGCCCTTTAACACCCACGGCGCCAAGTGTTTTGCACAAAATGCACGTAGCCTTGAATGGGCTGGCAGTATGAGTGAGAGTGGTGAAAACAAACGTCGTCCAGCCAACTGGTGATAAATTAGCATTTACCCGCAATAGAGCAAAAAAGCTCACTATCTACCTAGCAGGTCTGTTAGCAGATATTTAAAGGCTCAAGTCTCAGAACGTAATGATGACAATCTGTAGGTGCAACTCAAAGTTTTGCTTGACAGAAAAGTTTTGCGGGGGAAAAAAAAAAACTACATATATGTGAATATATGAAGCTTTTATTACCTGCATTATTGTGTGGTCATCAGTTCGTAAGGTGCACTGTGCTACCACAGGAAAGGCCTGACACACCAACAGCTCTGACAGAGGGGGCTTTGTGTTTCGGACCACTGTGGCCAGAATGTCTATCGATGTCTGCAGAGACAGAGAAATAAATGAGTGCAACTCCAAGGAATCGAAACATCGAAAGAACCAATGAATCAAACAACAACAGAAATAAACATAACATAAATGATACGTTCCACTTACAGCACAGAGTCCAGAGGGGATCTTATCCGGTGGCGCCTGCATGATGCTAATTAGTGTGGGAATGAGTCGCATCTGCATGGGGCCCTGACAGCCTTCGATCTGAGCCAGCTCCTTAAAGATGTCCTGAGCCAGGGCAGCCACCACAGGGTCTGACAGGGGAAGACGAGAAAAGGTCACTTCTAAAAGATTAAAGCCTTAAATAAAGATAAAAACTGAATGTACTGGATATAAAGTCGGGTTAATAGGAAGAAGGTGTTCCAGGAAGTGATTCTGGTCAATGGAGCTGCAGAAGTACCGTTGTTATATTTGAGGAAAATGGCGATTGTGAGCGGGCAGATTTTGTTCTCGGCGCTGGTGGTGAAGGCCGGGTCCACGGTGCAAACGATGCAGAGCGTCTCCATGACGAGTGTGAGCACCTCTGAGCTGAATTGGGCAGCAAGCTGGACCAGTCCCTCCAGTATGCTGGGGAGGAAAGGCTGAAGGATGTGCGTGCTCTCCGACAGCTTCAACTGGTCACAGTAACTATAAAAAAAAAAAAAAAAAGCAAAGTATGAATAAAAATGTACGTAGTTCACAGATTTCATTTTTTTTCCACTTCACAACCATGTGTTGGTCCAGCACATAAAAAGCCGTGTGAACTACATTAGAGATTATAATTCTGATATTCTGATATGAACACTTGTACAAGGTCCAGTAAGAGATGGTAAATGGACGTTATCATAAAAAGCTAAACCACAGCAAACGGTGAGCTCACCCCCAGATGGCCCGGACCGCCGAGATGCGGACGGATGGAGGTTGGCTGTCATGGAGACCGCTGACTGTGGCCTGGAGAAACTGCTGGATGAGTTCAGGAGACATGGCTGCAGTGAAGCGGCTGGCCGCCCACAGAGCACGGCCCAGAAGGAACGGGGATGCAGCTGAGGAACAAGAAAACAAAAGACTGTAAAAACAAGACAAAAAAAAAAAAAAAAAACAGAAACCAACTTTATGGAGCACATCACTTGAGCTAAGTTATTTCTTTTCTTTTTGACAGAGAAACAAGTTATTTTCTTAACATTAAACAAAAGGGTAAAAACAATCTGTTTCTAACGGAAAAATAGGAAAATGATCTAAAACAAGAAAATGACAAAATGACAAAAATGTTGTGCGTCTTTTTGTGTTTGTTACACATCTGACTCTCTCACCGGTGAGATTAAGATCGGCCAGGATGACGCTGGCCAGAAAACCGTGCATGTCAAACTGAACCCGACCGTTCTTCACGTTCTCTGTAATGATGGTCTTGACTGAACCGAGGGCCAACATGCAGGCCTCATGAATCTTCCACCTAGTTAGGAAAACAGGAAAAAAAAAAAAAAAGAAAAACAGAACATATGAACAACAAATTCCCTTACTCTACCTGAATGTAATGACTTGAACACATTTCATAACTAAAAGCCATTTGAGTCGCTGTTCTCCCCTCACCAGTGCTCACTGCCACCATTTTTAGCTTGTTCTGCCTCCTGGAGGTGTCTGGTTGCAGCTGCTGCCAGCGCTGCTGCACTTTCATTCTGGAACTCTGCAGCCACAGCCTGTAACAGGAAGTGAGACTTCAGCACCATCACACTCTCACACACACACACACACACACACACACACACACCCCCGCCCCCCCCACACACACACACACACACCCCCACACACACACACACAACTCAAAGTCCTCTCTTGTGGGGTAGCAACTACAATAATTGTATTAATTGATTGTTCTATCAATTCATTGGGGAAAGTAAATCGGCACATTTCGCAGATTTTTCATTTAACCACTTATATGCCAATATTAGAAATATCTTTCAAAAATAAATTTCAAAGGTATTTCTAATAATATTTTTGTTTTTAAAATAAGGAAAACATTTTATTGCTGAAATGTAACAACATTGTATTTCTTTGGTATACACTTTATCATGCGAAAAGCTCAACCCATTCTACTCGACTTAACTTCAATACAATGTAGGATTCATCTGTTGATTATTTTTTGGATTGACCAATTAATAATTGGATCACAAAAGGTGCTCAGGAGATTTTTTTTTATTATTTATTACAGAACCAGGTGAAGATAAAACTATGCTACTTGAGGAGTGTTGGATAAAACATATTTACCGACAAAGAAAGTATTTTAAAATCTGAAATGAATGATGTATACATTTTTGTGCAGTTTTAGCTTAATTACAGCTCAGTCTATGTTGTTCTTTCAGCAAAATTGCCTTTTTAGAGTTTGTATACTACAGTTAATGATTAATTTATTCCTAAATTAATTGATGACTGTGTCAATAATCGATTAATCACAATTAATTGTTTCAGAATAGTCCTTTAACTCATACATGAGAAACAGAAGTCAAGAAAAATGTAACAAACATCTATTTTTTGTCCATAATCTGAGTATAATATATATGGACAGGCTGAACTGCAGCTGACCACTGCTGACCACAAGCTCTTTGTTTTATGTGAAGCTCACCAGCAGTAGGTCCTGAGCAGAGATCCGGACAGAGTAGGAGAAAGTGTCATCGTCCTCATCCTCTACAAACTGCTGAGGGTTTGCCGTCCAAACTTTGACCTAGTCATGGAAAGCGCCGTTCAGTCAAGACAAAATGATTTCTCACAGGATCTGGCAGAATTACACGTCGGCGGTTCCTCACCTGGTCCTCTGTGATCTGCATGTACAGGATGATGTAGTAGATGAGCTCTGGCAGAGCTTTCCGCACCGTGCTCTTGAACTTGTTGTTCTCCAGCAGCGTGTGGACAAACTCAAAGATGCTGAACACCAGATTCTCAAAGCCCAAAACCTCTCCTGGAAAAATGAGTACAGGACAAAAACGCTGATGTAGAATTACTGGTGAAGGGAGGAAATAGGGGAATGTAAAGAATAGACTGGAGGAGGTGGATTTTGCTAACCGTCTGAGTCAATGGGGTCGTCTACTTCCTCAGTGTAGTTGACTTCAGTTCTTACATAAGTGAATTAAAAACTAAGGACTAACAAACTGAAACAAAGTATTTATATTTCAGATGTTTTGATTTTAAAATTAAAAAAAAAAAAAGCGCAGATTTATTAGCAGAAAAACTATAACCAATAATTAACATAGATCTGGTGATGTGAGGGATATAAAGCTGCACTTTCAGTCAGTGTATTCCAGACGATGGGTAATATCTGCTGCATAGACGAAACCATCGGTTTGGGGAAGTTCTTCACTAAAGCTGTTACTGCCTGTGAAAAAACCCCCAAAACAAAACAAAAACACATAAACATGTATTTTTTTTGTAGCCTTTACAAACATCTGTAACAGAGAGGCTTCGATCCTCAACCTCTCACCTTCAGGACTTCCATCTTGAGGCCGCTGTCAGACGAGGGTCCATCAGGCATCTGCAGAGCCTGCACAAACGCTTCTGTAAACTGCTGCACCACCGGGAAGATCAACGCTTTAGCAGCACCCTAAACATAAATGCACAAAGTTATCATCATTCACAAATAAAAATGTATCTGGAAAAAAAAAAAAAAAAAAAGTAAGGCTGCAACAAATGATTATTAGAATAACTGATTATTCAGACAATCACATTACAAAATAACTGATACAGTCTGAAGATTTTCCTTTTTATACAATATTGTAAATATTTTAAAAGATGCAAATAATCTAATAATTTATTTAGTAAATTAATTAATTTGTTAGAAAATAAGCATGTTACTGCCTAAAATGCAACAACATTCCTTAAGTGAATACTTGATCATTTGTAGCAAAGGATGCATCTGCAGCTAAAAAAATACTTTTAACATAAATATGTAAAGAAAAAACTCAGGCCTTTATGCTTGATGTAATGAAATGAAATGTAGGGGTAATTTGTTGATTTTTTTTGATTAATCGATTAATAATTGGATTGAAAAAGATACTTAATAGGAGAGTTTTTTTAAACAGAATTAAAAAAAAACCAAAGTTCTTCTTTTGTTTGTATCTGTATGTATCTTTTTTTAAAGTTTTGGCTTAATTGCTACTGTGACTTTCAGAAAAAACAAAAGCAAAGAAACTGGGTTGATTGAAATATTTGCCGCAAGAACGTTTCAGAAATACTGAAACAGAAAAGTTCTAAAATGTGATGAATAATGGAAATCATATTTTGAAACGGATGTTTCATGAATCAGACAGGTGTTGATGTGAAACTGGCTTCACCTTTTCAAGCTCTTCAATAGCACAGATGAGGTTTGCACATGTGGTGAAGATCTCCACTGCTCTGGAACGGGTACGGATGCTGTAAACCTGAGATTATTAGCAAACATGAGGGAGAAGTACCATACCGCACAGAGAAAAGCATAAGACCCTTTAAGTTAGAGATACACAGAATACAGTTTAGCTGGCTATTGGCAGACTATCATTTTTTTTAGCTTATTAGTTCCATAAATAAAACTGATAATACTGCTGCAGCACCTCCGCCATGGTAAAGATCTTGTACATCTCAGGTAGGATGACTGGAGCCACCAGAGGCATCTGAGTGTCTGTCACCTCGCGGGTGAACTCTGGAAAGGAGGGCATCCAAAATAAAATTCAAACTAAAGAAAAAATTATTAGTTACTAAATGCAACCTCGGTTTTGCAATTTCACTATTATAAATAATGTATACAAGCTTGACTAGCAACACCTATCCAATGATAGGCTCTCCAAATACTTGGTATCATCATTAAAAAACATTTTGTATAGATTGAAGTCTGACAAAAGGGACACCAATATAAAATAAGTGAATACACAAAGTAACATAATGTCCAAACACAATAAAAGAAGAGATTAACAAGCCACTGAACGTTTAGACTAAACCAAGCTGTGACTGTCTAAAGAATTTATTTATTTTTTAAGATACCTGTGAGGACCCTCATGGCTCCATGAACTGCGTTCACATCTCCGCTGACCAGCATCTCCATCAGCAGGGTGAAGAGCTGTGGCCACGCCTCAGGCCAGTCCCAGTGGGCGATGGCCGACACGGCGTAGGCGACACTGGAGCGGACCTTGCTGATGGACTCCCGCAGGCCGCTGGGCAGCAGCTCCCTGATGGCGGCTTTAGCCTGATGGGACAAGATCACTCAGGAGTCAGATTTTACTGTAATACTTTGAGATATCTCTAAGAGCCATCGCCGTGGATGAGTGGGCTGAAACTAGTCTGACGAAGTTGAATCCACCTGTGAACGTTTACCTGATCTGTGGTTTCAGGAGGCCTGAACTTCTCTGAATGGGCGCACCAGTGAGTCTCCACATACTGCTTCAGGATGACAGATGCCAACTGCAAACACAAACCCAATACTTGTTAACCTAGAAAAGTTCCCATAGGGGGAAACAGACAAACAGCGAGTCAGTATCAGCATGACAAACAGAATACAAGACCTGATTTTAATGCATGCACGTGGAAAGAAATCCAAGTTGTACTCACTTGACGGATGGCGAGCGCTCCCTGAGGGTCAACTGTAAGCTCTGCCAGGTGGACGCCAAACTCTGGAATATAAAAACATCAATTAGGCTGCTGGTAAAATTGACTTCTTATAAAGATGCACAATGAGACCAAATTAGTTTCAAACCATGTCAAACAGGAAATGTAGTAAGCGGAAGGTCAAAAACACAATGATATTTAAGAAGTTTCCATTTGCACAAATGCAGAAAATGTAACTTATTGAACACTGCACTGACTCTATAAGACCCCACTGCAGCAACAAAGACCTGCTTTGACACCAAGATTAATTATCATTTCAAAGTGTCAACTAAAATTGAAGCTTAAAGTGGCAGAAATAAATACGTTTTATAGAGATTTAAACATGGTGAGATTTTTTTTATGAGCATTTGTACAAAAATTAAGGATGGGCATCATTTGCCACTACTTGGTTAAGCACTAAAATCAGTACCTAAAAGCAGGGATTTTCTCTCTGAACCTTCCACAATGGCTCTTAACAACTTTTGTTAAAATAATAACTAACAAACTAATGTTTTTAACTACAGGTAATATAACAAACACAAGTTTTTAGCCGTTTTTCTTGTAATATTTGCATTGAATCTCCACAGTGATACCACTCATATGTTTTACTTCTGTTTTTCCTGTCATTATGTTGGAATCTATAAGCTTTTAGGTTTCACATCTTTTTCCATCCAACAGAGAAAAACAAAAACATCCTCTTCATGCAAAATTTTATGTTTAGCTTTATTTTAAATAATAACAATGACATCAAATTTACTATTAGAATCGATATGAATCTAAAATTAAAATGACAACTGCAGCTTTAAATAGTCTTTTTTTTCTAGGCTAACCTGAGAGGAAAAACGGCTCATCAGGTTGTAAAGATTGCGGAGACGACTCGAAAGATTCCAACCTGGCATGGCAAGCATGCAGAACAGGAGAAAAATTCACAGTTCAGGACGAGCATGAACCTCATCAGCTCCACCTCTAGCTGGCTTTCACCAAGTGACATCAGGCGCCAGAAGACAATGTTAGTGCTGACAGTCCTGCAGAGCTGCGGCCTCAGAGAGAGGGGCCTGCGGAAAGGGTCGGCGCTGCTGCAGCGCCCGCTCACTGCGCGCTCAATTAACTTTTCAGCAGCAGCACGATTACTGCTGGACAATAGAAGGTCAGAGGGAGAGCGTTAGCTACCGACCATGACACACTTACTCTACAGATGATGACAAATCTATTGGCATCCCTGAAACAGATGGGTAAAATGCTTAAAAACAGACATCACTTTATAATCTCGCATTGAGAATAGTTTTAGTAACTAACAGCAGATTTTGTCCAAAAAAATGCGTTTTAACAAAAAAATAAATAAATAAAAAATGACTGTGATACCTTACAATATATATTACTGTGCCACTGAGCTGTTTTGCACCAAACACTTGAGGTGGTTTTGATCTCATACAAATACACATGTCAAGACACCTCATGTACATTGCAACAGGCATGGCGGGAGCCCTGTTATGCTGTGGGATTGTTCCTCTTCCAGATGAAGGAAGATTATTTAAGTAGATGGATTCATGCACTCAAAATATTCTAAATAAAACCGGTAAACTGAAAAACAAGTTTTTGTAAAAAATAAACATTCATTATGAGAAAATTAAGGAATTATTTTTCCACCAATTTAAGCAGGAAACGTTCAACAGAAAATCTGGAACATAACTTCACCTCTCCTGTTACAATGACAAATTTAAAACATGTGATCTCACTTGTGAAGCATCTGAACTAGGACTCAGATGTTGCTTTTGCAGGAAGCTGGGAGCTTCAATAACGGGATATTTGGGAAATTCCCTCCTTCCCCCACTGGAAATCTGTCTAAACTGAACTAAGCTTAGACACTGAAAGTTTGAGTTTTAGTTTAAATGGTTAATTTAGACACTGACCACTAACTGAACACGAGTTGCTTTGAGTGTGAAACATTTGTTTTATGGATTATTGAATTGCTTGAACACGTTAGTTAAGTCACCTTATAAGAAATACCAACTAAAACTTTGTTTATTTTAAGCGCTGACCAGTCTTTCAGTGACGTCATTTGATTTAATAATTCAGCCCGAGCTCCAGTGAACCGCAGCCACAGATTGTGTGACGACACAGAAGTTAGCCTCTGAATCGGAACTTCATCCGCTACACTTCTGTAATAAACGATTTCACATTCAACCAATCTGGACCACTTCTCAGGTCAAATTAATGAATTTAAAAAAAAAATTATTATTGAGCAAACCTGAGCAAAACTCCTCCACAATGCCAGATAATTTCAACTACTTTTAAGATTTATGAAATCTTCAACACATCCGTAAAATCCCAAATATGCGATTTCAATTTATTTTTTGGCTTTTAAACTAACTTAGTAGTTAAAAAGCAGTTATTTGACAAGTCAGGCATAAATTAAATTATTCTGCAGAGATTACAGGTTACTTAAAACATAATTTGGTGTGAAGAACCCATTATTTCATGAGTTTTTTTTTTAGTTTTTTTTACTTTTGACATTTAAACCACCTTAGATAAAGTGCAGCTTGGAAGCTAATCTAAACTGAATTATTCTGCATTGGCTGGAGATGATTTAAAATCATGTTAATCTTGCTTGAAAGTCACCAAGGTTAGAATGAGTAAATCTGATTTGAATAACTCTATCCTGATTAGATTATCTTTAAGAACACTTTACATATATTGGAATTTATATACAAATAATAAAATTATACTCATTTTATTTTTTAGCATTTAGTTCACCATTGATGTGGTCAAGCTTTAAAAGTGTTGTTCTTCAACAGTCAACAATGAACTGAAAAATGTTATGTTAAATATGCAGATTATTTAGAAGATGTCTTGGATCTTCTGAAGCTTGAACACATAATGATGGTTTCAATATATTTTGTATTGAAAATACAAAATATATTGTAATTTTCAGTAATGTCTACTGTTATGTTATAATGTTTAATACATTATAAACCATAATAATGTAAATCCCCCATCATATTTGAAACCAAATGTTCTACACTGACCAAAGACTTTTGTCAACAGTTTGGGATTTGCGAAACCTTTACTCTATTTAACACAAAAAGGAAAATTAAATGCCTTTTTTGGTCTTAAGAAGGCTAATTTCCAAAATAAGAGTTAGATAATTACAGTTTGTGGGTTGAAAACTAGAAAGTCCAGTCTCTTAAAATGTGGAATATGATTAATAAACGTTTCACAAAAGCATAAGGTTTCGTTTTCAAGTAATTATAATCAGCTAAGTCCGTTTGGAAAAAGATTACCATTTCATACTATTTCAGATGTTTAAAACGAATAAATGCGGTTCAGATCCCTTAAAAGTGGTGAAATGACTCTTTATTGAAAGCTCCAAACTGGATACCAACTTCAGCCTCGCTCACATGTGCCGTTTCTAACTCAAGCTAGGATCGCGCTAATGATTACATTGCAACACCGCTAGCTGTGGGCTGTTTCAATCTGTTAGGCTAAAAACAACTGCGATCACAAGTCCTAGAAATAACAAGCATATTTACAAGCTCTTATACCATTTTAGTCCTTAATAACTTCTACTAACATGGCCTAACATTAGCTGCCTGGAAGAGTCCGTCCAGTACGGCAGTTAGCTTAGTTCACTTAAGGCATGAATAAACCAGCACCCAGGATAATGAAAGAAGCTAAAACGCTTAAATGTTAAACATTGGTGTGGTGTATAACCCGACCACCTCTCACCTTCTGTCACCTCCAGCACTTTGATCTGCTCCTCAGCGGCGGCGCGCACTTCTTGCACCGGAGACAGGATGGCCGTGAGCGTCTCAATCAGAGCCTCCTTCAATCCCTGCTGGACGGGTCCGACAGCCGGGACGGCCCGACCGTCACCCGCTGCACTCATGCCTGCTGTGTCTAGGCTCGCAGCTCGCTGTGGAGAGTTCAGCTACCCGGGTAGGAGCGGAGCCAGAGAGCCACGGCCACCGAGCGCGCCAATGCATGGAAAAGTAGAGGCGGGGCTATGCTGGAGGAAACATTATTCAGTCGTTCCGTTTTTTTGGTTGTGCTTTTGAGCTACAGCGCCCTCTAGCGGAGCGGTTGACAAAGTGCTTTAGAAAAGCAGCATTTTTTATATAGATTTTTAGTTAAAATATCTGGAAAGTCTAAGTCACACTCAAAATAGTAGTCCACATATAAACCTTTAGTAAAAACTTTAAAACGTGTACCTTTTTAATTGTCGTTTATATATAACTGTTTGTCTTTTGGCCAAGTCTCTCTTGAAAAAGAGATTTTATCTCAAGGAATTCCTAGTGAAATAACGGTTAAATATAAACTGGTAGAGTGTATTTGTCTTTGATATTTAAAGAAAAAAAAACACAAACGTTGACTTTTTTCTACTTATTGAACTAAAATTGAAGTCTCAAAACAAATAAACTGCTAATTTTTCCAACTGTTCACAAATGTGAAAATAGAAATCGATCAAAAGTGCTTTAGTTATAAATCACTGCTTAGAACAGGGGAAAGACGAACGTTGCTCTTTTAATACAGTAGGTGGTGCTATTGTGCAGAATCACCAGATATCTGCTCAATGCATTTCATGCTGCCAGATAAGACCTGATTTGATGGGTTTTTTTTAAAGCAGCTAAACTCTTATTTTCAGACCCTTTGATGGTTTCCTTTTATAAAAGAACAGGAGTAAACTGAGGACTGAATTTTACAGAAATGATCTTCATCAGTTTCCAGACTTATGGATGTGCCAATGAAAGGAGTTACTGAAAGATTAACTACAGCACAAAAGCCTGCTTTATTTTTAAAGAGGCCTTTTGCATCCATGATCTTCAGTAAATGTGCTGCAATCTAATGTAGCATCCATATAATCAGAACTTGCACTAAATGGGTGTAAAATAAGTGAAAGTTAAGTATTAATATCAATGAGAACTTTACAAATCTGTCTCATTTGTGTTAAACATGAAGTAAAACAATAATGGACCTAAAATAAGCATCAACAAGCTTCATGTGAAATGAAATGAGAAATCAGTTTAGGCTTTTTGCTGGTGAGCCAAAATTAAACTAATTTATGACTGCAGCCTGTGGGACATTATGCATGTTGAGCTGCAAACATATTCAGGGTTCCTTCACGTCACAAGCCTTTCTATATTCAGCTTTCTAAAGTTCTCTGTTTTTTTATTAATTTACTGTGAATTTGTGGATGGCATTTCTAAAGGCAGTAGAATTTACAGAAGGAAACTAAACAGAAGAAACAGGAAAGAAGGTTCCAAACAAGGACAGGATGCCACAGGGAAGGAAAAATGAAAGCAGAGTATGGAGGGAGGAAGACAATGAAGGAACAGAAGTAGAAAATATGGACCGAAAGAACAAAGGGAAGACACAAGTGAGAAATACATGACAAAGGAAGGACAAGAAAGTATAAAAGGTAAGGACAGAAAAAAAGAAGGAAGGCTACAAGGAAGAAAGGTAAAAACACGAAGGGAAGACGATACCTTCAGACAAAGGGCCATGGGACTAAAATTTGAAAATACAAATATTTGACCATCCTCTTTTTCTTTTTCCAGACCTGGAAAATATTGAAATCAAATTTCAAACTTTTTCAAACGTAAATGGTGGATTTAGTCTCATAAGTTAGCCAGATGATTTGGCAAGGTGTTGGTTTGAAACAAGTCAAATAATAAGTAATATTACAGCACTTTAATGTTTGGCATCTGAAGTTTGAGCTCTTCTACTGCCGTCTTTACCTGATGAAAGACAACAGGGTTACTGATCCAAACAAAATTCTGATCAAAGTGCAACAAAAGGCAGCATCAGTTCAGTGTTTTCTCCTCTCCACAGTAATTGTTTATGATCCTCATTTCAGCAAAATGTGGTCGATTGAGTTGCAAGTTAAAATCTGACTTCTGGTTTAGTTCCTAGTCATGCAGTTAAAACTACAGCAATATAAAAAATGCATAAAAATCTCAATTTGATTCAGCTTTACAAGATTATTTTTGTAACTAGGCCAATTAATTTACTTTTTACTTAGTATCTAAATAGATTTTTTAAAGGGGTATTCATGATTTTATGTGTGATCTGGCTTAGTGCTTAGAGTAATGATTGTGTTTATTTTTAGACTTGTGCTTCCCTATCCCATCTATGAATTGCATTTTTGCTGCTCCTTGGCAGAGGAGATATTGTCTCTTCCAGAGTTTTCCCTTTATAAACAATTTCTTTAACAGAACCTACAAACTGAGAATATAAATGGATGAAAAGAAAGATTAGATAATAGATCGCTGGATGGGTGATTGATAAAGGGACAAACAGCTAGCTAGCTAGATGAACGAATGATTTTCTTAATTTTAAAACGTAAAAACAGAAAATAGGATCCTTTAAAAATAATCCCTGAACTTCATATTAATCAAAAAATAAGGGGTCTTTTTTTTAAGAGTCTTGTTACATTTGATGATCTAAACAAGTGTCATTTAGCTCTGAGGATCGTGAATTGTGAAATGAATTGTGTCATTTAGCTCTGAGGTTGCAGACCTCTGGACTAAGTGAACTATGCACGAAATTTCTAAACAGACAAACAAGCGGGACCTTAATCATGTTCTTCTTACATATTTACCCATGTGAGGAAGCAAAACCCTAAATCCGACCCAAACAGGTCCAGACTGAGGAGGAACTCTGCAGCTAGAACGCACCATGACCTCCATGAAATTGGGTTTTACTAAAACTGCTTTAGCCTTTGTGTGAATGTAATGTGGACTGAGCCAAACACTAAAATAACTGTTTTTGAGGCAAAGAACAGTTTGTTTTATGTAAAAAAACAAAAAAAAAAAAAGGAAAAAACTTTTCCCACTTGATATGTCCCTCTCCCTCAAAAGAGTTAAAAACTAAGACAAACAAAAAATGAATACCCACCTGGGCACCAGCTCACAAGGTGTACCGCAAATATATATAAAATATAGAATCTGAAATATATTTTATATATATATATTAAATTGTGTTAGGAGTCAGTATTGTCACTACACAGCATTAAGGTGGTGTGTCTGATTTTTCTTTTTTTTTTTCAACTTTTTAAAATTCCTATTATATAAACCAGAGGAGTCAAAGCAGAACAAAAATAATCAATGAACAAACAAAATGTGGAAAAACAATGTAAATAACCAACAGACGAAAGGCCTCCTCCCCGACCGAACGCTCCTCCCCATTCGCGTCTCGCTCAGCGGCGGCAGCGGGACGGCGGGTCGGGTGAGCTGGTCCGGACGCGGCGGCACCGACCCGTCCAGATGTACAGCGCAGTGAAACATAACTTACATGTTTAGCTCATTTTTCACACGTACAGTCGTGATCAAGGCACAGGGATCTTCTACAAGTCATTTTCTTTTCTTCAATAAAGTTGTACAAAATAATACATTTTACAGTCTGTACAAGAATAATAGTCCAGCAGTAAATAAAAAGACAGACGCACTTAAAGCCGGGTGGGGAGGAGGAGGGGGAGGAGATGACAGAACAAGACGAAGGGAGAGGAAGGAGGGAGCTGACGATGAGGATCATCTGTGTGTGTGTGTGGGGTGTGTGTGTGTGTGTGTGTGTGTGTGTGTGCCCAGTTATAAAACGTTGCATCCAGTCTCTGCAAATCTTTAACGTCATGATTTTCTGTTGCCGTTTATCCTCAATAAGTCAAACCTGTTCTTTATTTTCCACGTTAAATAGTTGTCAAATAGCAGCAGGGGAAAATGGGGACAATGATGTAGAGTAACATGTTGGTGTATGAGTGTGTGTGTTTGGGATGGAGGGGTTAAAATGGTGCACAAAGGCAGATCTCACACACTGTGTACACCGACAAACAACATAGGGTAAAAACTAACAAAAACTTAAAACTTGAATTGTGTTATTACAGGAATATATAGTATTTATATTTATATGTATTTATATATATATACATATTTATATACACACATATATAAATATCTATATATATAGCTTGTATTTTTTTTTGTTTTTGCACTGCATTAAGTTCATTGGTATGCATGATTCTTATGCATCATATGATATTTTTTTGTTTGCTTGTGTTTCCTCGACTAGTTTCTTGAAGAGCAGTCCATGAGAGCAGCGTGGCTTCATCTCAGAGTCACGCTCACGTCCGCAGGCAGTCATTAATCAATTAGTGTGTCCATGCCGGGCACAGGAGAAAATAAAACAAAACAAAACAAAACAAAACAAAACAAAACAAAAAAACAGCTGACAGCCACTCCTCTGTTTCAGCTTGCCACCATCTGAGTCCATCTGTTCTCTTCAGCACGCGGTGAATAAACTCCTGCATGTGAGCAGATCCCCCCCCCCCTGCTAACTATTAGAGCAAGAGGCTGGAGTGGGTCATGATTATGCAATATTCAAGGGTCTGAACGTCTCATTCTGTAGTGCATGTGTACCTGTGAGCGGGTGGTCGTGTAAATGAGAGGCTGACAGCCGATGGTAAAAAGTCTTCTCACTTTTCCGTAGTTATGAAGCTGGATTACCAGGAGGATGGGGTGGAGGAGAGGAGAGGTCAGGCTTATCGGTCATTTAGGTGAATTTGGTAACAGTGAAGAGGTGATTGGCTAACTGGTCGTAGTGAGGCGGGTGGTCGTTGGGTAAGTAGGGCGGGCCTGGCGAAGCTGCGCATCACAAGAGCTCGTACTGCCGTAGGTGCATCCTCTGTATGATGTCCCGACAGTCACTGAAGACACGCCGGATGTTTTCCGTGTCAACGGCGCAGGTGAAGTGCGGGTAACAGTAATGCCGTCCGTCCCCACTGGCTGTGCTGATCCTCTGAAGACATACAGGAAAGACGACAGGTTAGTAGTGGTGAATCTTGAGAGCCCACACGCAGAAATGCAACGGGCTTTCCGATAAAACAATCTTCTGTTTGCAAAAGCAACACCTGGCGATGCAGAAGCTGAACATTTCAACTATTTCATTTACAACTTTGTTGTACTTTTCTCATGTTTTACTATGTAAAACATGAGATTTGCAAGCTTAAGAAAATGCACCGCACTAAAATCTAGAATCATTAAAAGTAGGTCACATGTTTTCAGAAAAAGTTTTACATTAATTTTACAGTACTAAGATTTTAATTGCCAAATATCTGTTGGATGCAGTTACGACCATCATAACTGTTTATTTGCTTTGGTACACATTCATCTTTCAATCCTACTTAACTGAAACATTCAAACAGTTATTAAATACATGCTTATTTAGAATAAGATTTGACATTTTACACGGCAAAATAAAATGTTTCAGTTTTATCGTCTTGTTTGCAAGAGATGGTGAGATTGAACGAGAGGTGGACTGATGCATTTGGGCTTCATCCGCTGTAATCAGTGAAAGGTGATAAAATGGGATTCTCTATGGAAAGTAACCTGGAGCACATGCAGTAGCTTTATCTATGAGAACAAAAATACAACAATATAATTACTTTACTTGACAATCATAAGTTTTTGTAAATAAATGAGAAATTGGTTGTTCAAAGCGCTAAAAAAACAAAACAAACAAAAAAAAAAACCCATCACCAAGAAAACGACCTTTGCACGAACCAAAAACTCATCCCGTATGAAGTACTTTGCTCTGGTCACCCTGGGATCCTCTCCTGGTTCTGGTATTGCTGTTGAAAATGTAGAAATACAGTCAACCTTTCACATATTTAGCACACACACCTTCATCTGATTAAAAGCATCCGTTTTGTTTCAAAGAAGATATTTTAGCACAAAAATTTAAAGCAAATCTCAACATTTAGTGGGCATCATCATCTCTGGAACAGAGCGTGACACGTACAGATGAACATAAATGCAGGTCAGATGTCTGACTAAAGGTTGGGTAACTCACCATCATCAGGCGTAGTGTAGCGTGCAAATTCTCCAAAATACTCCTCGATTTTAGATTTTCCCGCCAAAACCTTCTCAGCTAGAAGATCCTGTTTGTTCAGGAAGAGGATTACCGAAATCGTCCGTAGCCACCTGTGCAGAAAAATTATGAAATCGGGTGTTAGATTAGATGAAAAATGCATTCATAAAAAAATAATGAAGTCATAAGTTATAGTGTCTACAATAACTGTGTAGACTAACACATTTAAAGAGAGAATATGCTTGTTTTACATTTACTATTTACTGAATCTAGCAACAACAAAAAAAACAAAAAACCGCTGGACCTGTTGTTCCAAATGTTCTTGAACAGATTGAGCGCTTCCTGCAGTCTGTTGGTATGATTGTCTTCTCTGATCACCATGTTGTAGCTGCTACTTGCTACCACAAAGATGATGGCTGTCACATCTGGACAAGAGTTAAAAAACAGACATGAAGGGAAAAACAAATCATGTTTCTGTTGTCAACCATAATTTCCAAAAACACATTTGTAGCTCAAGTTCAGATATTAGTGTCTGTATGTAATAAAACCATGTCAAACTAAATAGAACATTTTCTATGAATAATAATCTTCATTTTTGTCAAAGCAGTAAAGTTGACATCTAACCATTAAAACACTGGATCCATTTTCGGCGTTCATCCCTCTGACCTCCGACGTCAAACATACTGCGACACACAGGAAGTTAAAATTTCATTTGAATCAGGTGATAATAAAAGCGTGACAGTTGAATAAAGAAGCATTTGTACCATAAATATTACTCAAGTAATTTTTATTGTGACTATAACCTTGATCACCTAATATTTGTGGCAAGCTTAGTTTGAAACTTACTGGAAATTAACTTTGTCGATTTGAAACTTGGTTTCAAAGATCCCAGACGTCAGAACTCTGCATCTCAAGAGGTCCTGAAAGAGGAGGAAAAGCAAGCAGCAAATATAGGACACTTTTATTAAACAGTCTTTGTTTTGCGTGAACTGAACTGGTGGAAAAAAAAAAAAAGTTTCCAACAATATCTTTTCCCCTTTGAACAAAAACAAGACCTAATGTTTTGCAGCTTTATTCAACTGCAGGAAAAAAAAGCATGAATGGACGGTTTCTCCTTTTTTTTAATGTTATTTTTATTGCTATGACTATTACCTGTCCGCAAAAAGTAAAACAATAATAAATAAAAATCAGTAAGTAAAAGCAGACAAAAATAATTTACAGGACAAGTTCTCACTGAAGTCATGGTTAAAAACAAACTGTTTCTGTTTCAGATCTGCTCTTAAATTTGTCTAAGTTGTGGATGTTGCTGCGTTTTGACATATTTTTGCCCACCTCTTGTGGTCAGAAAGGGTTTCTAATTGATTGCTTGATTTCACAGATATGGCAAACAACAGATCTGGACTAAAAACAAATATAAATGTGGTTGATTGATAAATGTATTATTTAATAATGGGAGTGAATACCTTTTCAACACTCGACCAGGTTGTTTCAGGCTTTCCTCCACTTATTAAATGGGAATAGTTTTTTTTTTTTGTTTGTTTTGTTTTGGAGGTTGAAATGGTCTGATAAAGATTTATTCAATAACCTGAAACATTTAAGTGTGACAAAATAAAAAACAAAGAATAAATCCGTTCTTGTTCACCACTAAGTAATAAACAAGTGGCAGTACGGGGAAGTGAAGTTATTAGTAATGAAAATGAATGAACAAAGTAGCACACAACAGTGAGCAAGTGGAGCTAGTGTGCTCAGAACCCGTGCACACAAAATAAAGCAACTAATTAAATAACTCTTTTCCTCGTTGAGTTCTGTAAACAAGTTGCATGATTGATGTTTGTGGAAAATCTGGTAGATGTTACCTGATCCGTGGGGGTGTAGTCGTTCTGCCTCACCACATCAATCCTGTCTAAGAAGCTGCAAACAGAACAAATAAAAACAATCAGAACTGAACTTTTACACAAACCCATTGACACACAAAGGCAGCTGTGCATGTTTCTATGATTACAATTCCCCACATGTCCTGCTAATGCACGACCAACACGTACAAAGTCTGTGTACAGTCAATAGGGAAAGCATGAGAAGGATTGGAGCGGCTGTGACTGAACGGCCACAAGGGGGCGCTGTGTTTGAAGCTGCTGTGAGATCAGAGGCAGCCAGTCTGAGTCACCAGCAGCCGTTGGCTCTGTCAGACCAGAGGAGCCTCGTCAATGGAGCTGCTGTAGTAGTACAGGAGTACAGGAGGAGGAGTGTGGATCTGTGTACGCGCATGTGTGTGTGTGTGTGTGTGTGTGTGTGTGTGTGTGGAATCGGCTATGTGTGGGTGGGTATGCAGGCCCACAGCACATTCAGATTTGCAGACTGCCCACCCAAAGGCATGTTAATTGTCTTGCTGCACTGAGTGATAGCGCTGCCGCTTTTCAAGGTGCGAGTCGCTCTCGCGCTTTCTGGATGGCTGAATCAGAGTCAGCTGCTTTGAGGTGTTTGCTCCATCGAGTCAGGGCCGGGAAGGGAGTGAGGAAACACTGAGGTCAGTTCAGATATACTGAGAGGAAATCTTTAAACTGTTGTGGCAACAAACTCCCCTCCTAAAAAAAAAATCAGTGTGCAAAGAATCAATCAACAGGCTACCAAACTGCCTGTGTGTGTTTTAGAGGAATCATTTACAGGCAAAGTGAGGTAAATACAATAATGCACAGCAGCGAGGAGAATATACTATTATATATAGGAAGGACTACTGCGTCTTTCTCAAATATGATTTTTTGTTAAAATCTATATATATATATATATATATATATATAATATAATGAAAGGAATAAGTCAAATTCAGCAACAATAATTTAAGGCACAAGGCACTCGGACATACAGTCTGCACGTTTACATGTCTGAAGTTGCAAGAAGTTTCAAGTTTACACTGAAGTTTGGCCATCATGCAGAGGTGTGCTTCTCAACTAGCTGTAATGTCACACTTCATGAAGATGAAAAACATCAACATTTCAGGAAAGACGCGCGATAACGGATAACGAAAAGCTGAAGTAGTAACTTGAACCAAAAGAAATAAACATATTAATAATATTTCTACAGCAATAGCATTAAAAATACAGTAGAGTTCTAAGAAAAAATACAAATGTATTAACCCTTGGAAGCTGCTCGGGTCTGTGGGACCAGTTTTTACTTTTATTGTAGCAAGGAAAATACAAGTTCCAGTTTTTTCAAACAGACTCATTGGCGTTGATTCCGATATTTTCTGCGAAAAACATAATTCAGAAAAAAAATGTGATGACCGCCACCACGTTACGGAGTGAAAGCTTCTTCAATCACCACGGAGGCTCAGATGTCTTTTGCTGAACATTTCTGTTTTTTTTTTTTTTAACAAAAAATGGTGACAGCTGATAACGGCAACAGCTGTTCGTAACCTAGCAACCGAAATTAACAGAAGGCAAGACTGTGACAAAAGACAGAACCAGATCCTGTTAAGCATTCTTCAAAATAAAAGACTTCCTCTATCCAAATAAATCATGCCTCACACTTAAATATGTTTCACTTCACCCTTTGTAGTTATATAGAATAATGTTAAATTCAGTTAATAATCATCATCATGTAAATTATACTTAACATATAACTATAAAGAAGTCACAACACCAAACAAACCTCCTACACATTTACATTACACTCAGGATGTCCAGGTAACAAACCCAGACCTGATAAAAATGTGCACCTTCATGCCTGTTTGTGTGTGTTTGTGAGAAGAGGGGAAAGGGTTCGTGTGTGTGTTTATAGTGGATCATTATAACCATTTTCACCAATATGGGGAGGTCATTCATAGAAACAGAGAACATTTTCCTGATCTTAATTTCTTTCAGTTGTACTGAGCTCTACTAGTTAGGTTTGAGGTAAAGTATGAACAAAGTTTTTGGTAAAGGTTAGGGTTAGGAATATACTTGTATGGGGTTAGGAGGTTATGGAGAATGTCTGGGTTTGGCATAAATGCAGTTGCTACAATGAATGTGCAAAGTCCTTGGACTAAGAGGGGTGCAAGGATGTTTGTGTGAATTTTGTGTTACTGCAAAATAACATTAAAACACTGTTGCAACATGCAGCTGCCAGATGCTTCATTACAGACAAATGCCCATTCTTAGTCAACTTGGTGCCTGTATGCATGCAACTTGTGCTCTGCTTGGTTGAAATTTCCAATAAAGATACAGAAAAGATTTTAAAAAAAAGGTAATCAAAAAACCTTACAGATTGATTTAAAGATAAGCATACATGTTCACTTATATTGAATCCAAATGTGGTCCTTTTTAAAATGCACGTTTTTGTCATACAGCAAACATGAGTGATATTTTTCTTAAAATGTTTTCTTTAAAATTTAAAACGCAGAAAACAGTCAAATTTGCTGTTTATATAGATGTAATTGAAGTCGACATGTTTTTGTATTTTAATGTAAAAAGCTTTCTTTGTGTTGAATTTGAACAGTAAAATTCAGCGGGTCCACCAGACCAACAGTGGCTGTGCAACCAAAATATGAAAACCTTACAGGGATTAATGAGTGATGCATCAGTCGATCAACCAGTGATAAAAAACAAAAAGTTCTTTAATCATCTGCAAAATCTTAACCAGTTCATTTAAAAAATAATCAGAAATGAACAAAATCACAATCAGCAAATTAAATAGAAAGACAGAAATCAATATTGGCCATTTAATTTCATGATTGGTGCATCTCTCTAATAATAAATGCTTTAAGTGAGACAATGTGCTAATTAGGTAACAGTTTGCTTACAGTGTTTGTGCTGCTGCCTAATTCATTGAAATATACACTGCTCAAAAAAATAAAGGGAACACTCTAACACATCCTAGATCTGAATGAATGAAATATTCTCATCGAATACAAAGTTGAATGTGCTGACAACAAAATCACACAAAAATCATCAATGCAAATCAAATTTATTAACCAATGGAGGCCTGGATTTGGAGCTACACACAAAATTAAAGTGAAATGTTCCCTTTATTTTTTTGAACAGTATACTTCTGTTTTATTTGTCTTTGGGCTTATATATTTTAAATAAACACATATTTTCCTATGGTAAAATTAAAGCCCTTTTCAAACGTTTCCCTCAGCACACTTCAGAGATAAAAACGGAAAAATATTAACTAAAAACAGCAGCTTCTATTCCCTACTAAATTATTTCATTTATTACAGTTATTAATGTCTTGTATTTTACATTATACAGCAAGAACAAAGTAAACTAAAATATAAATGTTATCCCTCTCACACACAAATGCACCTGAACAAAACACAAATTTAACAAAATAAATCACCCAATTTCAATAGTTTTCTTTAATGTATAAAGTATAAGACCATCTTTATTTCAATTACACAGATTAATAAGCCGTTTGCTATTAGGAATAATAAATATTTATTACAATGAAACAGTCCAAACAAATACTGTGACGGTAAATGCCGTTCCTGCTCAAATTGAGTGCTTAACACAATACACAAAGAATGTTACAAAGAAAATCTCTAAAATAATGTTGTTGCTAAGTTTTCTGGCATTTGGCAATAGAAATAATTTTGATGAATCTAACCTAAATTAAGAGATGTTTGGTATGATTTAACCTCAGAAAGTAAGGGAAATTGTGTCTTTTTATTAGGTGTATGGAAATCTGGTTTAAACTGTAAATAATGTTTCCAAATTTAAGCTTTCATCAAATGTTGGATTGCACTTTATTACAAAACTATGTCGTTTGAATGTCAAGTACTTAGAAGGATTTTATATAGAAATCATGCACTTCCCAAAATTTAAAAACAACAATTGAAATCCAAGCACCTACAAGAATTTCAAGAACCAGTCGTATGAACTCTGAAAATAAAACCAAAAACTCAATTGGAAGATTTACCCAGATGGTATCAATTTGCAGAGATCACATTTCTGGAAACAGTTTTTACAGTAAAAAGTAGCTCAACAGAGAAAAGAAAAACCTGCAAGAATTAATGATAAAGACGTTTGGAAGAAAAATTGCATTTACTAAAAACAGGCAGCTGACACAGGGAGATTTCCCTCCTTGTTTGACTCTAGACTCGCTGGATTTGTTGACGACTAGAAAGGTGGGAAGGTAGTTTGGAGCTGCCTCCTTGAGATCAGGTATGTAAGCTCCCCTCTGAGATAAGCAGGAATGTGGCAGTCAGGGGTGAAATGTGACATTAGGGCAGCAGGTAACCCACCGAGCAGAGCGGGGAGGGGGAGGGAATGCGGAAGCTCAAATACTGAACGGGTTACTGGACCAACCATGAGACGGCGAGTTCAGAAAGAGGACGCAACTGAGAGACAGCGGAAGAATAAAAGAGAACAAATGTGCAGAACACACACTAAAGCTGCTTATCAGGCAGTCAGTCAGGTAGCGCTGGCTCTCTGCTCCCACACAGAAGTGGAGAACCGTGTGGAGCCGGGCCGCCTCACATCCACCGCCTAATCCCCTGCAATCACCCACCTCTGCCTTCCCCGAACAGTCGCCTCCAGAGCTCCCAGCGACATAAATACACTGGATGTGACAGAACCTGAACGCCACAGCCGCTCCAATCATGACGGAGTTAACATGGCCTCCTGAGCCAAACTCGTGTTTATACGCGGCTCTGTTCTGAGGCGTCGGCACGCCCAGCACAAACACACCGCTCAGTTTTTAGCAGTTCTCCCTATTAATAGGACAAGTGCCAATAATAACCGTGTCTAGTAAGTTGAACTGAATAAAAGTGGCTGCCCCCAGTAACAGAGAGGTCTGTGGTGTTATGAATAACCTGCCAGGGTTATTCTGGGGTAGCAGACAGGCCGACTTAAACCGTGGAAATACACACAGGCCACTCGTCTGGACAGCAAAAATAGCACAATATTTACAACAAAAGATAACAGCTAGTATTTTAGTCGTTTTGTTGCTAATTTGAAGGTGAGACAGCTGTAAAGGGAGTATTTCGTAGAAAGCTAAATTTAAATGCTACACACCTATTTTTAAATGTTCCATGTGCTTTTTTTTTGTCTTATACTTTCTGTTTGTGCTACTGTTTTATAAAAAAGTGTATGCAAAAAACTGAAGCTTGAATAATTATAAAAAGAAAACTTACACAGCCATTTTTAAGTTTTTTGTGTTTTTACGTAACTGCTGTCAAAATATTTTCAGAACAGCCGTATCTTCCGAGTGGATCCACTTTGCATTTTTAAGTTCTGTTTGAATTTTTTACTTCCACATTTGACCAAAACCGCAGAGATCTTTACATGCTGAAGAGCAGCAGCAGCAGGGAAGCTGAAAACTCTCCCAAAATGCTTTTTTTTAAACTTATTAAAGGAGGAGAATTAGGACTAAGGATTACTCAGGTTATGACCAGACCATCAGCTCAAGATGGGATTTAACTACTCTGTACTGCTGCTGTTGGCCAACACACTGCTTTCATGGAAAAACAAAACATTTTCTTAATTTACTACAAAAACGTTAAATCTTTTTTTTTTAATAAAAAGAGTTGCTTTTGTAAAACCAAACTGCATAAGAAAAGGTTAACTAATTTTTTTTTTATGTCATCTCAAGGAAACTATTAGTAGAAATTACGGAAAACCATTTTAATTACATTCAAAAATGTACCTTCTTGTAATTTTATTAAACAAAGTTTCTCTCGGAGTGTATGATTCAGCGTGACACAAGCGCGAAACATCTGGAAAACGTTGCCGGATCCGAGCTGCTGCGCGGTCCGCTGTGTGACAAGCAGGCCGACTCACACACAGGCAGGCAGGCAGGAAGGTTCGCGGGCAGGACCGAGTCCGTAAAAAGCTCCTCTTTCCACATCTGCCCCAAACTATTTACATTTTCTGGCTTTTTAAAAGTTCAACAAGGCATCGCTTAAATATTTGCAGCATTTCCCTCCGAAAAACAAAAGAGTTTAATTTGTTTCACAATACTTCTGTCAACTACAATGAGCTGAATTAGCTTGTTGCATGTTTCTTAGTCTAGCTGTTTATTTAACTGGTTGACTTATTCATTGTGTACCGTTTACTTTTTTGAATTACAGACTAAGCTAAGATGGTTTTAAATCCAACAAAACACATAGGATTTCTTGTGGAATATATATCACATGACATTAGAGGTTTAATTATTGTCCAGTCATCATCTATGCTATTTCTTTGAAAAACCAAAAAGTTAAAATGGGAATTAATCTATAGTACAATTTGTTCACTTTATTTCTAATCTGTAATGGATTTAATTTCTTCCTATTTTTAAACATATTTACTATCAATACTTGATAGTAGAGACATGGATAATAATTGACAAAAAATATAAGAAGCTTATGTCCTTAAAAACTAAAAGGCTTTCAAACTTGGTATGCTCCAAAAACACACATTTCTGCACAGATCAAAACTAAAACGCATGTCTCCAGAGCGTCAAGTCCGGTCAGAAAACGGTCTTGGCGCTTCCTTTAGGAGTGGGGAGAAAAGAGTGAGCACGGCCCGACGAGGGGAGCGATTCCAGGGGCTTTACGGTCTCTTTGTTCATTAACGCCTCAACCTGCGAGGCGACGCAAGCAAAGGCTTCACCAGCCGACCCCGATTCTCACACACAAAACGTATCCTGTGAAACGGAGAGCGGGAGAAAGACGGGGAAAGAAAGGAGAGAGAAGGCTGTGTCTGACATTACAGCGCTGCTCCAAAAATAGCTCCCTGGCGCCCTGGCCTCCAGCTTGGTTGTCATGGTGACAGAACCACAGGCGCTAAAAATAGAAACAGCTCCAAATCCTGTGCAGCTGGAGAGAGACAGACAGAGAGAGAGAGACAGAAAGAAAGATAAAAAAGGAGGAGGAGGAAAAGACCAAGCTACAGAGGAGGGAGACGAGAAGAAGAAAGAAAAGAAAGAAGCAGGGACAGGAGAGAGAGAAAGAGACAGAGGAGGAAATACAGCGAGAAACAACGAGGTACAGAGAGAGAACCATGCCTGGAATGGAGTGGGTTAGCGAGAAGAGAAAAAGAGCACAAGATGTATGAGGGGGGAAAAAAACATCAAAAAGATTTAATGCACGTCTGAAAATTAGAAAAAGAAAGCTAAGAGTAACGGAGAGCGATGAGAAACTAAAAATAACTAGAAATAAGATGTGAAACATGAAAAAAATGAAGGACAAACATAAACTCGCAACATTTTAAAAAAAGAGATGAAAAGAAGTAAAGATGGAAAGATTAAAGAAGTACACAAAATAAAATCAAAATGGAAAAAAAACTGAAATTTGGTGGCATACAAAAATAATTCATATATGTTTGAAAATTAACAGCAAGTTAGGAAATAACACTAGAAAAAGCTAAAGTGAATTAACGGAAAGCCAAGAATAACATAAAGCAACTGCGGAAGGAATAGGCCGGGACAGCAGCGCCGCGGCGAAACTATGGCAGAAAAGTTTCCAAAAGTGTTCGCCTCCAACATCTCCACGCTCAACTCTACTTCTGCTCCGCATCTGCTAACACCGTCACGTCTCTCAAACACACCTGAGCTTATTACACAGCTACGCCGCGCCAACTTCAGCTGCGGTCCCATCCCCACGAGTCAGAGACTCAACACGTCCATTTTCTGTCCCACCACATGCAGCTGTGAGGGAGGGAACCAGGGGGGAGGAAGGACAGAGCGGAGAGGAGAAGAGGGACATCGGAGGGGGAAACGCCGACAGCGCGTTGCCGTCGCGACACGACTGCAATGAGCAGATAGCTAACTGAGCCAAGACGCTCCACCAGCGTCCAAACCCAGCTAATAATAACTCCTCCTTTTCTTCAAGCTCCAAAAAACTTTAATAAAACAAAAATGTTGCACTTAAACATTTTTTTTAACTATACTATTATAACAAGATCAAAAACAAAATGAAATAAAACCATTTTCTGTTAAAGTTCATAACTACAAATTATTTTAGTCTTAGAAAGCTTTTTTTTATTTTTATTTAAAAATAATTTATTTCAGCGCACAATAAATTAAATACATAAGCAAGTCAGAATGATTTAATAGTTTATAGTGTTTGTCCCGCGTATTCTGGTGTTTTTATACATCTAGATTAAACTGAATAATCTAAAATGTCATCCTAGTTTTATTTTCATTTTTTAGTTTATTATGTGAAACAAAGAGTTTTCAGAGTTATTTTATATAATTAAGCAAATTTCAGTTTAGTTAGTGTCAACAAATGAATGAAGACACATTTTATCCATATCTATTCTATATTCATATGGTTTTTTTTATTTTGTGGGTTTCTTGTTTTTAATTCTGTATAGCACTTTGAGCTGCTCTTAGTGTGAAGGGTACTTTATAAATAAAATTGACTTATTTCCTACTAAATAACTGCACATGAGCAGTATGCATTTTTAATGCTCGAGTGTCAGAAGTGACTCCTGGCCAAATTGAGCCTCTGAGGCTACACTAATTATTGTAAATTCATCTATTTTTATTTGAGCCCCATATTTAAAGTACAAGCCTATTATGAACCAATGTTTTCAGAAGTATTTAATATATAATCATATTAAAGTGTTTCTACATCAACATGTTCACTAAAGTTCTCTAACAAACCTTCACCATACAGACACTGATACTACAGACAGGTGGACTGCATTTACTAACGAGGATACTTCTGAAGGCTATGGATTATTGTGACAACAGTAAATCAAAACAATAAATGGTAATACAATAAATGCCCAATCCTATTCTGAATTTTATTTAATGGGATCAGAGTAAAGTCCACAAAAATGATAGATGAATGTCACCGTTTTGAAAATTTGCAACAAAAAAATATATATATTTGAAAACATAATCTTATTTTCACCTCTTTGTTATGTGGTACTTTGTGTCAGCCGATCACATAAAATATCAATAAAGCACAGATCAAGAAGGGGTCTGAATACTTTTGCATATACTGTGTTTGTATACTTTAAAAGCCAAATCCAAAGATAAGGGACAAGATGTGTTTAAAGGTTGCCCCTTTTGTCTTATGCTAATGATTCTGAAAACCCATCAGGTAAACACGGTGACACTCTCCCAGAGAATAAAATGGCTCAGTGTTTTGTGCAGCTTTGTCTGCCGCTCCTCCAAATATATCTCCTGTCTGCGGCAGGTCAGCAGCATCCCATGATGCGCTTGCTTTTCAAAAGCTCCTTCAGGCCCCCATGTGCTAGCATTTATTTCCTTTGTTTGCATCTCACTCCAGCCACAAATGTCTTCCCTTTCTCCTCATTTAAAAAAAGAACAGCTCAGAATTTGGCTATGAAGCAGTCAGGGAGAAATGAACGAGAAAGATTGATGACATCGCACAAAAGAGACGTGCAGTTAGGTTTGACTGGAAACAGAGGCGGCACGTCTGGCACCGTCTCAAGTTAACTAAATCTGCCAACCAGCGAATCATGCTCACGAGGTGAAACATCATTATGACTTGCTTTTTTATTCCAACAAGCTAAGAAAAACTAATACGTGGTGGGGATTTTACAAATCTCATGACGAGGAATACTCTCATTTCTAAAGCCATGATTGCCATTTTCTACAGGCAATGCTGATGTAAAAGGTATTCATCTGCCTTATTCATATTTTCTGAAAGCTAAAGAAAATGTAAAAAGCTTTTTTTTTTTACACAAGAAGACATGAACTTTATTGAGTAAAAGCACAGAGACTGTTCTGGTCAGAGATTGACTTCCAATCAGGCCTCGTTTCGGAGTTAAAACAAACCCGTGCCTCAGTCTTGTCACTCTCTTTGGACCTTGGATGTGAACTGCCTACAGTGACAGCAACTGAACTCAACACATCCTCGTGAAATCAAGGGCAACACCATCCTTGCAACAACACCATTCAAGATGATGCCATATAAAATGGCTTGCTACAGAAAAAAAATCATAAAAATCAACAGGATCACACAGGAGGATGACTGAGCAAAAAGGCAGCCAGGGAAGCTTCACTGACTTCTTCTTCATCACACAGATGAAAAAGCATCGCACACATTCAACTTCTTCCTTTTCCCCCGTTTTTTTATTATAGCATAAAGTGGGCGATGTCATTCGCCTTTTATAAACAAAGAAAAGGAGGTTGGGGGGATGACTTTGTCCGGTGCTGATTCAGGGTTGACATTTCCATTTAATGCTAACAACCTTCATCAATAATGCTGAAGTTGTCTCCCTCCTAACACACTCGCTCATTCTTTCTCCTTCTGCAGCCTGCCTGGGTTAAAAATAGCTCTTCCCTCTCTTTTTCTCCGCTTCTCCGTTTACATAAGCATACGGAGGGGGGAGGGGAGCACTTCCGGTCTGGCCACCCAGCCCAGCATCTGATCCATAACGAGGAGAGGAGAGAGGAGAAGAAGAGTACAGAAGAGAAGGAACGAGGAGGAGAGAGGACATGAGAGGAGAGTCTGATTATTACCTGCTTTTCAGTCCTTTGCTCTTGTCAACTGCCCTAAAACCTCTCATCTATCACATCGCTGAAGGCCAGTAAACAGTAAACCAACAGACACCTGTAGCCAAGCATGCAACATGTCAGGGACAAACACACAAACATGCATTTTTTCCCCAAGTCTAATGCTACGTTCACACAGGCTAATGCGACTCAACCCGCTGTTTCACTAGTGATGCACCGATCCACTATTTTCCACTTCTGATACCGATGCAAATATCTGCAGTCAACAGCTGCATTGATTTAAAACATTTCTTTTCTTTTTTGTTAAACAGACATAAATGTAATGAATGACAAATTTCTGTGACAATTCAGCACCAGTACACACTTAAATATACCAACAGCTTCATAAGCTCGAATATCATGTATAAACAACTTTAACTTGTTCAGTCAATTCACTTAGAATTGACTGAACTGAATAAATAATAAAGAAACTTTCAAGGTTTATTAATTCCAAAGGCTCAAACTAGCATTGCATCTTCCAGCTACTTAAGTAAAATTTCCCAAAGAACTGGATATTAGGGCTGGTGAATATGGTGGAAAATATTTAATTTAACTGTAAATTACATTGCTGGTAATTTATCCACATTTTCCACTCAGGGCTCTTTCTTTCGTAATCCTAATGAAGGCAACAAGCTAAAATGCATCGATTTGCTAATAAAGTTTGTTCCCCCAGTATTTTGGGCGTGGCTGAAGTCTTCACCTCACCAGGCTTCTTACTCTGTTCTACACAATGTCAACACGACTCTGAGTTTTGGCATCTCAGCCACTAAAGATGTACATCTGGTGGGTACACTAAGGGAAATTAGAGCCTGAATGCCTTACACTTTAAATATAACATCCTAGCTAATATTAAACCCAAGCAGACCATTGCGTTGGCAATATTGTGATGAGGAGGACTCAACTGCGATTCAACATGCCATGCAACTTAAGTTGCTGCCAAATCAAAGTGATTACTTTGTAATTTATTCAGCATCACTGAATAAATTTAGCATTTTAGCATTGGGGCATTTTTAGGATTTTGCCTCCAACAACAGCAGCAAAGTTGAAAAGCACAAATTTTGACATCTTACCATTTGATGAAACTAAAGTAAAAGGACAATACATGAAATGCTAAATGTTCACTTCTGTAATCAGGAGAGCTTGGACAGCTTTATGAAATAAATAGAGATCCTCTTATTGAGCTACTGGCAAAATCCCTTCATCCATCCCTTCCAATTCTAAAATGAATAATAAAAGCTAAGGGAGAAAGGAGAAACAAGCTATGCAAAAGACAGACATTTACTAAAATAAATATTAGAAGATTAATGTTTCAATAAAAAAAGATATTTAAAATTGGTCATAAAAACCAACTGGTGCATCTCAAGTTTTAGTTCAGGTAATGTCATCTGATCGGTTCAGGTTATCCCTACTGCGTGACAAATTCAGCAATTTCCTTTGCAGCAGACACATACTTCCTTTAAGGACCAACTAAACAAGTCTGTAGTCTAAAATAAAAAAGAAATTGCCAACTAATATCTACAAAAAATGAATGAATTATTGAACTGGAAGTCAAGTGAAGCCAAGTTGCATCACTCAGCAGAAAGACAGATGTTTATATGTTTTCAATATTACTGAAGTAAATGCTAAACCAACTCAAATGAAGAAGTGCAATACATCGCTCACCAAAATAACTGTGTTCTTTAAACGTATGCCATAGTACAGTACAGAATCACACAGACACTAGCAGGAAACAAGAGCATTTTTCAAACTCTTCTCTGCACACACACACTACTACGCTTCATCATTTCAAACTAAAAATGTTCAGGTTATACAACACGCTCGTATGATGCCAGTCTTACTGTCAACAACCTGAAACCATGCAGCATGAACTCGTCCGCTACATGATAGAAAAATGTAACTCGTTTGCCAGCAAATAAGTGCAGCGCAGTGAGGAAGCTGAAAATGCTTTCAATCAAGAAAGACATATTCAAAAACTAAAAAAAAAAAAAAAAAAAAAAATTCATTTCATCAACTTTAACTTATTCATTCAGCTCCATTGTTTATGTTCACACAAGTTGCTCAGTCCAGGTTTGTTCACGCCTGCGCCAATATGTACCCACATATCCTGTTGCCATTTCCCACTCATATACTTATCATTTCATTTTTCTCCATAATTAGGTATTTTGGTAAACTAAATAGATGTGGAGTCAAAAAAGTATCCAATTTCACAGCCAATTAAATTTAATGAAATTAAATTTCCAAAACTTTTTATGGGTGTTTTTATTTATTATGATTCTCATTCCTGTTTGTGGAAATTAACTCTTTCGGAATATGACACTTCTCCTTAAAACAAAAACACTTTGTGACCTTCTGATATAATTTGCTAGACTCGTATAATACAACTCTTTTGTAGCAGTTTATGAGCCAATATTGTCAAGGCAGGAATGAAACATCCGTCTACCAGGTAAAAGTTGCAGAAACATATGACCAAACGTATCACCAATGGAACAAAAAAAAGAGGTACAAGTCGCCTATTCACAGATTTTTGTGAATAGCCAAATTTTGCATAACATTTTTGTCTAAAATGTTCACAAGAAAATTTCATGTAGGAAGCTGAAATGCCAAGACGCAATAATACTTCTTGACTTGCAAAGCAGCCAATCTAGGTGCACCATTCATTTTCTTTGGTGCCGATTGGCTGCAAATCTAATGCATATTAAGTAACCCTTGATGTTAGTCTTTTTTAAACAGGCAGTGATAAACATTTTTAGAAGGATCTGAAGAAGATGTGACCCAGCAAGCCAATTTACAATGCATGGATGAAACACATTAAATTCCAACAGTAAGTACAGATCAAATGGGATCAGCCACCAATCTTTGTTGTTTTACATCAGCCATCCAAGACGAGTGTAGCAAATGGCTAATCTGTTAAGCAACACAACAAAAATCTGAAGAATCAGAGACAGTTCAAAGAAGGGAAAGTATGATTCAGCAACACGCTTCTGTCATGGTAGCCTCAATGCTGCATTCAGTTGCTGCAGAGCAAAGTGCTGCTTTTAATGTCATTAAGAAGCCATTTCCATTTAGTGTTAGAAACGAATGGCTAATTATATGCTCATTTAAGAGTTGTTTTGACCTAATTTTACCTCTGCAAGATTACAAGAAGCGTATATTAACTTTGTAAATTAAAATGACTGTCTGCAGTAAATAAAAAAATATTCAGGTTACACGTCATGGAATTACAGTATTTTATGCCAAAAAATTGCTAAATTGCTTTTTTTATTATTAGAACGTTGGTAAAAAAAAATAAAAATAAAAAAAGAAAGAAATCTGTCTTTCCCATCCATGTTGAAAATAAAAGCAATTTGAGCATAAGCATAACTAAAAGTTGGTTCAATTTGGGCTGAGCAAAACAGTTGAGGATTTCTAAAATCCACAATAGCTTATTGTGCTGTAAGGTAAGGTAAGGTAGTTTTATTTATAAAGCACATTTTTAGCAACAAGGCAACTCAAAGTGCTTTATATGAGCTAAAAGGAAATACAAACCAAAGGAAAGAAAACTAATCTAATGTTGTTCTAAAGTATGTAAACTAAGTGCTCCTGTTCAGGGTTGCTAAGTATCTAATTCCATTTCTAAATAGTGAGCACTCTACAGTTTCTGATCAAATAAGCTAAAGAGTGACAGATCTAATTCCTTTTCCAGGTTAAAGTGAGTACTCCACAATTCTAAGTTTGTTCTAAATCCTTTTCTGGGTTAAAAGTAATATAAACTAAGCAGTGATGTTCCTGTTAAGTATTTCTGGATTCCAAGTTCGTAGTTATTCTAATTCTAATTTTGACTCCATTTCTGGGCTGTATAATATTGATCTAAATAGTGCGTACTCCACAATTTCTGATATTACTAATAAACTAAAATAATCCTTTTCTGGGTAAATAGGGAGTACTCCACCGTTTCTAAAACAAAAAAGAGGAAAGGACACATTAGGGCAAATGGCAACATTCAGACAAAACAAAGACACGAGTGAACAAGTGTTGACTTGTTTCATATCTTTTATTCCAATGGATGACAAAAGGCCAAAAACATGACTTATTTGTTGGAGAATCCTACACAACAAAAGCAGCCTGCCACTTCCACCTCAAGCGGGTCACCAGCTTGGTCACACAGTACTGTCTGACAGAATCCCATTTCTCAACCCGCATTTGTGGCTGTACTGGTCATTTAAGCACGAAGAGCACACCCGAGCTAATCCCATAAATGTTCAGTGGCGGTGAGGTCAGGACTGCGGGCAATGGCATTCCACCCTCTACATTCCCAAAATCTGGTGGTAATCCTTGATAAAGCGTGCTCTGTGGGCGCAAGCATCAACATCTTGGAGGATGATGGTTTGTCATTAACAATGGAGGTATGGAAGCTCAACCTAATATTTCTCTGCACCTAATTTGCCTCCAGTGATGAAAACTCTCAACCCAAAGAGATGAGGCGTCACACCATCACAATGCCTCCACCAAAAGCTGTGTGACATTGGCTTAAAAGATTTTTTTCTGGTTGTGACACACATACCCATGTCTGCTTATCAACCCATAAATCCATTTTCCTTACAAAAAAGCATTGCTGGAACATAGGAACACAGTAAGAAAAAACACAAATTCCTTTAATTACTTTGTTATGTATAGGTAGTAGAGCAACATTTCAATTTACATGGAATCATTCCCTGTAGATTTAGGAAAAGGTCCACAAAACGTATCCTTGAAGATGCAGACGTGTCCATTAACAGCAGCAAAGGTTTGTAGGAGGGAGAAAGAAAAAAAAAGACTGAAAAGAAGGACTTACTACTGGGCGCAGTCGATGAGCTGATATTCGTTGGATCTTTCCCAGCATGCCCGCACACCTTCATCATGCCAGAGAGTCTTTGTGTGGTCATAAAACTCCTAAAAGCACAAATATGGGTCTGAGACAAAAGACTTTTGACTTGTACATGTAAAGTATCTGAGTAAATACAGTTCTCAGCAGCTAAAACAGGAGGTGACAACCTGAGATTACACACCAAACAATAACGGTTGCAACCGTTAAGAAAATGATTGCAAAAAATTTACTGAAATTTTGAAAAGTACCAATAATTACTGGCTTGAAGACACTATTTGTTGTCTGATGTGGGAATAGGACAATTTTGGGTTAAAGTAGGAAAAACTACATTAATCTACGAAGGCAATGGTCAAATGTAACCCAGCTGAGAAAATAAGTGCAAGGTTTACAATAAAACGCATTAGCACAGGGCTGCTTTATGTAGTTTATGAGTCCCATGCTTATAACTGTATTTCTCGTCTGCTCCTTTATAGGTGAAAGCGTTTATGGACAGATGGCAGGAGGCAAGATACACTCCCTAGCTAAGTTTGGAGTTTAAGGTCGGCTCGGAGAGGAGCAGCAGATGAGCGGGCTCTGGCAGCGGCAGGAAACGGAGCGGTTCACCGGGTTCATGAAGAAACGGGGAGCTTTGTACTGACAAAAGGCTTGGCTGTCACTACAGAGGCCTATCTCTACAATCTGCTGTTGGTCACTCGAGCAAAAATAAGCCATTATGAGCCACACAGTTAATCAGCATACTCTGCTAAGCAACAGAGAATGAACAGCATCTCATGATAAAAATGTAAACAAAGTAAATTTTAAAAAATTGACAAGTTTAAAATGATAATCTGTCATTGTATTTGTTCTGAAGGTTATGGATGTGTGATAAAAAAAAGGGGAATAAGCAGTAGAAGAAGTAGTGAAAAAAAACCAATACAGAGATGATTTGTAGTTTGACATGTGACTTTCTGAAGAGCTCAACATACAACTGAAACCAGATATTTACATACATTGCATACAAAGACCTAACCGTTTCTTTATTGCCGTCTGATAAGTTCAGAGAGTGAATGCTGGACCTCCGCAAGTCTAGTTCTTCCCTAGGTTCAATTCCCAGGTGCCTGAAGGCGCCATGTTCATTCACTGAAAACAATTATATGCAACTATAAACATAACTGAAATGTCCAGCCATCATATTACGCAGAAAAGACAAAGGCTGTGTCCTGGACAGACGTCCTACAACAAAACTACAATTCATGATTTATTTTTAATTGTTGTACTGAAAGCAGTGATGGAAACAGATAACTTTTTTCTTTCTTCCAGTGAAGTAAAAGATATTTTAAGGCTTATGAGTATAAAAAAACATTAAAAAGAGAGTTCATTCAGTGGTAGGGAGGTGTTTGAAATACTCTCAAAGTTTGATGATTTATTAAACACAATGAAGAGATAAAGATACTAACTAGAATAAAACTATTTAAAGACCAGTGAGAGCATAAAATGTATTTAATAACCATCACTAACATTTTCGTATTTTAGGGTTTGCTCATTCTTTCGGAAAGTGTGAATATTCAAACATGGTTACTTGAACAAATTTTGCGTAAACCTTCGATTTATTACAGCAAATTACAATTACATTTTCAATAATACTCTGGAAAATATTTATTACAAGTGGCAGAAGATGAAGCTACATTTTGTTTCAACCAGAAATCAAGTGATCAGTAAGTCCAAACCTTTTTATTGTGCATTATCAAAGAATAAAAATTACCACAAAGATTAGTAACTCTGAAATGTATGAACATTTCTAAAAAACAAAAAAGGCCTTATGATGCAAAAACTCTTCATTTTCTAAGACAAGTGTCCAGTCAAAAAATGTAATAATGTCCTCCTGTAGAAATATGAGGCATGTCTCTATATGGATGCCCAGTGGTGTGGTTGTATGGCTGTGTTTTTACCCTAAGAAAACACAATGTAAATATTTATTTTGCAATGCTGCAGTTATTCAGCAAAGCTACACAATTAAGTAAATCTCAAAAAAAAAAAAAAAAAAAGGCAAAGCAGAAATCTGACATAACTGCCATTTATGGATGTCGGGAGGAGGACTTTTTCTCCCTGAGACTCAAAGTTATTACAGAATATACGTAATAACTTTACATATATGTACGTATATGTACAACACCAAAATCGGTGCCGTATATTTTGTGTATGTAATTATTCAAGTTGCATTTCTGAATATTCACTTTATTTTTGAACAATCGCAGTCCTCTTAACTCAATTTAAAATGTTAAAAAAACTCAAACCTGAATATTTTCAGAAGGTAAAATAAATGGATCAGTGAGAAGCACAGCCACCCAGCCTTTAAATACCAGATATAAGTTCTTTATTCAGATTCTTAAGATTATTTTTGTGTGTGTCAACAACCACAGTCTTCCACCAGGCTAGTTGTGCAGAGATGTACAACAGAATGTGATGGAGCTTAAAATTATAGTCTTTAGTTCTGGGAGTTTATTTTGAGTTCATCTTCAGTTGGAAAAGGCCCATCTAACTTATCTTTATTAATGGCAGCCCACATCACTACCCCACCTCCACCCTGTTGGCATCATGGTTGACCGGAGCTCTGTGCTGATTATTTATCCAGCAACGGGCCCATGCATCCTTTCCATCAAGAGTCACTCTTATCTAATCAGTCCAGAAAACCTTTCGAAAAATCGGTCTTAAGATATTTATTAACACATTTTCGACATTCCAGCTAACTTGTCTTATTTTGTGGTTTTTAAGTTTCAGCCTTACTTTTTTGAATACCTTCTGTGTGATCACATCACAAATCTAGGCTATTTTAACAATGCTACATCCCTCAGAAAGATGTTTCAGTGCTTTGAATTTACAGAGTTAGTAAGAATTTACAAAGTTGGCCCAATTTGCTTGAGGAATAAAAGGGACCCAAAATTCTGTTTATACAGCTGAAAGCAATAGTATGGTCAAAATGCTTGTTTGCTCATGTACACGCGAGCCTTAAAACTCAGTTGCTGTGAAGTAGTAGCAAAATAACACACCAAATCTCTACTAGATGACCTACATTAGTGATTGTGTCCCATTCTCTTATAAATGATGTTCTATGCTGCCGTGTCAGTTCCTCTAAACAGCAACAGACATTTTCTTCTGACACGAGTTTCTCCAGGATAGCCATACGTCTCTATAAGTATGTATCTGACCCAGCAGACCCAGCACAGTTTGCTACATTTTTCACCAATTTCATTTTTTGCTTCGGCTGATGATGCTCTCTGTAAAATATGATAATTCTAGTATCTTTAATCTCAGTATTGATTGGACTTGTTGATAATTTACTGTAGTTCTAAAGCTTCATAAAGTTGGCATTTTGCCTTGATCATAACTTTTGATACCGTATGTTTCAGCTGCTCTCTAGACAACTCTCCCTTAAATCAAAAAGGTATGTGGTTGGACAAGTAGGTCACATGTCATGTCACTTTCATTTTGAACATCACTGTAAAATTACATAGTGTGAAGAAAAATCCAGAGTCATAACAATAACAAATAGCACGGCCTGTGCAACAGCTTTTCCAGCCGTGGGCACAAAAACAGTTCACAATCTTAAATCCTTGCAAATTGTCTTCCCACATCTCACTGTGGGTGCAATGAACATAAAAATGAGAATTGAGTTTTGTCAGAAACTCTGATACAATTATTTAAAAGAGACATAATCGGCACCCCAGCAATATAATAGGTAATTGATCGTTGTGACATTTCTACTTTTATGCTCTTTTCAAAAAATTGATGAACACACCTCCAATTATCTTTGTCAAGAATCTGTGTTTTTCAAACGACCCTCTATATTTCTTACAACCAACTGAAAGTTTACCGACTTTGTTGCTGTACAAAATGTACCATGTCAGAGTTTTGACTGTACACACACATGCAAGACCTGTCTGTGCTGTTTCTCTTCCTGATAATTTCCACAAGCATTTAAATCTGTGATTGCATTATTTTGTATGCAGGGAAGGATCAAGAGCCTAGAAGAAAATGAGTAATTATCAGTCCAAAATATAGATCATCTCCTCAAGCTAAATTTATGAACGCATAGCATGATTCTTTGGATTTACCAGAGACACGATATCAAATTCCTGCATGATGAGCACATTAACCATCAAGGTTATTGATTAGACTGAAAGCCTCCAAGGAAATTTAAAGGAGGATTACAAATATGTGAAACAGCTACAGTGCTTCAGGCTTTAATCTCTTCCACCCCTGCTGAAGGCAGAGCCAACCAGTTTAACTGGTTTCCAGTATGCCCTCTGGCCAAGCAAGGGAGAACGGGAACAGGAGTTTACAGATGAGAAGGAGGTGGAGGAGCTGGGCCTATCAGACTTTCTGATTCATTCTCTTCCCTCAACAGCCACAAAGTCACTTTGATCAATAACACCACTGACAGCAATCCAACAGCATTAGTAGAATGATCGTCTTTATACCTGCTATGATCGTCAATGCTAAAATAGTAACGAAAGAAAAATACTTCTAGCTCTAGTCCTCCTTCTAATCATCACTCTGCTGGTCGGCAGCAAAAGTCTGCTGACCGACTGACAAACGGCAGAGGGGAGAGTCAGGGTGAGACAGGCAAACATAATAAATTTGCCATGACGCAACAGAGGCAATATCAGGAAACTTCCTTTTGCTTACGTACAAACACGCTCACTCTTCACTGGAAGCTCAGCTGTAAATGACAAAAATATACGAGAAAGAAGCCTCCCACTTAAAAGTGAAGCAGACATGCTTGGAAAAATAATAAAAAAAAATACATGGAAGACATTAAAATAAACCTCATAAAAAAACAGCGATACAGCTATGTGTCAGTTTTACCATTTCCTATTGTCAGTTGTTCTGCTTTGCCTGTACGAGACATTTGATTCTTTGATACAGTTATCCAGCAGTGAAGACATTTTTTGTGAATGAATGAAAATTTACGTTTACCCAACTAGAAAGTGAACATGTGGCTCCTGAACAGTGGAACCTGAAGGCTGAGGGCTCCTCAGGTGAGTCCCTCAGAGTCCTTGTGTCTCTGTAACCTCCGTCCCTCTGGACATATTTAAGTTTATTAGAGATAATCAGCGGCTCAGATCTCTCAGGTGAGAGGCTCATTCAGCTGAAAGCCTCCCATGTGGAACCAAACCTGCTAATTACTGAAGCACCGCACAAACAAAAGGTGTGAGATGTTTACCTAGCACAACCAGGCAGAACACCTGCAGAATTCAGCAGTGAAGACTCGATACTCTAGACTTTGTTTCTACATGCTAATATCTTCGATATACTAAAACTTTGAGAAAAATAAAGTTTCAGTAACATTAAAATTATAAATTGTCAACGGAAAGCACCTTATTGTAGTAGAAATAGCCCTACTTCAATTTTGACATTTCATGCCCTGGGTAAGGGAGTCGAAAAGCTACTAACCTTTCAGCTGTAAGCATTCAGCCACAGATGTGTTTTTAGAGGTTTTTAAGAGGTACCCGTCCTCATATCATTTATATAGATACCAGACGCCACAATTATGGCTCTGCCCTGCACTTTTTTTCCCCCGTTGTGTTTCTCAAGCTGGCAGAACAATTTTAATCGTCACATGCCAGCGCTTTCAGGTTCTAGCGTCAGTCTCTTCAGCCTCTGATGGCTGCTCCAATATCGTAAAAAGTTGTGAGAGTAGAAAGAGCAGAAACAGGTTGATTTAGGTAATTTACAAATATTTCACTGCATACATTACATAATTCGGTTGGCTACAAAATGAACATGCTAAATGTGCATTTGGTTATATGTGGAACAAGCTGTGCCATCAACATGGCAGAACTGCAGTTTAAAATGCAGGTTGGGGGAGCTGAAATAAAAAGACACAGTGCTACTTGACAGGGTACTGTTTGGCGTTTGCAAAGCAGCCAGTTCATTTTTCTTGTCATTGATTGGCTGTGCCCCAAAGAGCAGAGATAAGAAAAGCCTTTAATATTAGTTTCTTCAGTAGCATCAAAACGCTTTCCACTTTGCTTGTGAATGAATATTAAACATATATTTGGAATATAAACTATTAAGGTAGGCAATTATGCACATTACTAGAAGGTGAACCAAAGTATTTGCAGATTTTAACCATTTTGTTTATTCAGATTATCTGACATCAAAATGTGTTTGTTATTTTGAAACATTGAACGCTGACAAAAACGCAAAAACAGAATAAATCTGTATCTTTACTTTAGTAAATCTGTGTCAAATGTTTTTGCTTAATTTAGCAACAAACCAAAGTCTAACAAATGAGAACACAGTTTGATCAGGTAGCCATCAGATGATATGCTAATTTAGAAAGTGTACCAACTTACTGAAGGAAAATCGAAGTCCTTCTGGTTTACTAGGCTCAGGACGTAATTGACCCGGGACTGGTTTGCAGGACACGCTAACTGGCACGGAGGTGTGAGCGTGTTCATGGCAGCCACGATGGTCTGGGCGGAGAGAGCAGAACAAAAGCAAATCAGAGCTGCTTCACACTGTGATACAACACACACATTACATATGATCCACGTCAATCTCACACAGAAAAAGAGTCGTTTCTTACCTCTATAGCTTCTTTTATGTTGTTTTTGATATCATGAATTTTCTGTTTTTTCTCTCTGTGCCGAACAAAGAACACATTTGAGCTTTTAGTTACGTTTCTCCAAAAAGCATCACACACGAAGAACTCGGCATGCTCATATGTTAGCCAGATAATTACGACAACTGGCCTTTTTATTACATGGTAATAAAACTTCATCACCTTAAAATATGGAAATTTAAGTGCTACACAATATTTTTTTTTCTGCGAAAGCAGCAGCTTGAAAGGAAAAATTGTCCCAAACTGACTGTAAAATGATGTTTGGCTTCTTTTTATATTACTGCCAGCAGGATTCAGTGTGAATGTGCTGCATAATATAAAGTTCTGCTGGATCTCTTCACCAGCCTGGAGGTAAATTATACCTGACATCAGTGTTATGGCTGCCCCAGACGCACAGACACTTATTTTGCTGAGCAAGAGCAACCCCTGAATTTTGTGTTTGCTGACGCGAAATGAGAACAGCAGAACTTGGCCTTAATTTTGACAGCCACATTTATTAAAAAACACAAAAACAAGCAGAGTGAAGGGGGACATTTGAGGAGAATATTACTACATCTTTTAAGGCTGTTTTAAACCGCTTTTTAAATTATAAACACTAAGAGGGCCCAAATAGCCAGTTTCATATATCGCCAAACAAACAGTGAGTTTATGTAATATATGAGGGCAGTGAGTTTTGATTTTGTCCTGAAATGCTACCAAAGACATAAAGGTGGTCTTTTTTGTTGTTGTTGTTGTTTGAGGTTCAACTATTTTAAAGTAAGAAATAAAGAATATTTTCAAATGTGTTATTTATTCTGATCAATAACAGAATATCTGAAAATTCAATTGTTTTTCATCACTAAACACATAAAACAATATGAAAGATAACATCCAGCAATAACTATTGTACATTTTAAAAGTTTAAAAAGGGAATTGTCAACACCAACAACATAAATCTGTTATTACTGGGTTAACATTCAGTGTCTAATTTAGCAACATGCAACCAAAAACAAGGCGCATGATGATGCCACATACTTTTCAAAAAATCACACTTCATGTTCAGTGTAGACACTAAACCATGATGAGGAATGCGTGCAAATTGTATCCAGGGTCAAGTAGATTTTTTTTTATCTATATTTAGTTAAATATCAATAAATCAGACTGTAAACACCATTACAGAACTCGTGCTGGAAATTGATAGTTGAAAAATACTCTAATCATAAAGCACAAGATCTTTGGAATTTGTGCTCTCAAACATCTGATTTAATCCAAAGTAAAAAAAACACACAAAAAAAAGCAAGATGTATGTTAGCAGATTTGAAGAAATGACAGCAACATTATTTTTTTTCACAATAAATTATCTGCATCCTGCATATTGTGGTTATGAATTCAGATCAAACAAGCATTTCCACTTGATCCTTCTCACAAAATCCATCTTCAAGAGCTAAATTAATAATGCACAGGAAAAAAAAGAAAAGAAGAAAAAAAAACATTTTTAGTTCAGTTTTTATCAAGTTATTTCTTTTTTAATTTTCTAATTATAACTGAATGATGAATTATGAACAATATGTTTCCTTAATTTTGAAATGAAATTACTGATTAATTGCTTTTGAAACATGTACATAATTATAGTTCAAAGCCTGGTATATGTCTTTGTTAACAATTTAATTTTATTTGATATGTAAAGGTCTTCAATACGGCAGTCTGCATCTTTTTATGTTGCATATTGCTCATGACTTGAATGCATTTTGTGTAATTTAAGTTGGTGACCGTTACATTTAGAGTTTCACTGTTTTGTTTTTTTGTTTTCTTTGTAAATCCTGCCACATAGTCGGTTTGAAAGGTTTCCTATTCATTCTGTTAATGTTATCATTGCACCATGTTTCCTTTCAAATGTTGAGAAGTGTTTCTTATGTGCTTCCTGATAATTCTTTCCAACTTTAATTTCAAACCACTAAGACAATGTGGATAAGTTTTAACATCTTAGTTTCTATCAAAATTTGCCTTTATTTTTGGCATGTCTGTTTGTTTGTGTTATTCTTTTGATTAGTTTTTTAAATAATAAATAATAAAACTAACCTCTAATGTTGCCTAACCCACAGGCAAAAAAAAAGCATGAAATTGGCACTAAAATCGACCCAACTTAGAGGGTCAGTGTTGCCATTGCACCAGGATATCTGGATTCAATGTGACCTGAAAACAACCACATGATGATGCTTCCGCCCCCCTAAAGAAATTATTTCTTGGAAAAAAAACTGTTTTAGGAAATTCACGAGACAAGGATGGCTGCTCAGCACCCAGGGGGAATATGTATCAATGAAAACATGAAACAGACTAAATAAATGTTTCATCCATGAAGTTAAATACCCTAAAAAATGTAATTAAGCAGTTTTCCTTCCAGCTTTATTTGCAAGAAAATAAATAAATAAAACACACACACACATACAGAAACAAATTGTCCAGAAAATGAAGAACCTGCAGCTTAAAAGAAGGCAACAACTTACTTCAAATTCTGGCCTAAAACAAAATCTAAAATTGGTTCAACATAGAGATGCACTAATTATTGTGGCAACCAGTTTCCAGTCTCTGGTTTCTTTATTTCATTTTTAGATCTATATCATAAATTTATAACACTCCCTGCTGTGTAAATCATGATTATTGTCATTATTAGCGTCATACTGTGTACAAACATTGAGTCTTGTCCTGATGTGTTGCTACTATAACCTAATAGTACTTAGTTATGGCGCGTTCACTGATCAGATAAAGATTGTATTTTTGACTTTCCACCCAGCTGGTCACCAGTCACAATCCTTTAAGTTAAAAAGCTATACATAAGGCCTCACGCTCACCAGTCAGTTTACTGGTGTATTTATAGTTTAAGTTAAAAACAGAAGTTATTAATATCTACACTCAGGCAGCATCATGTGGAAACTGATCTTCAGCTATTCCTGCTGCTAGAAGTTGATTCAATTTCATCAATAGTTGATTTGATCAGAAGTCTAAAACACTTTGAAATGTTTATAATTTATGTGTAAACTAAATGATTACTACATTACAAAAAAAAACATAACACACTTTAAATAATATTTTATACTGAATAATTATTGACTAATATAAATCTAAAATGTACAGAATCTCTTGTCTGCCAAACAGATCTCCAGTAGTTTTGTTGTACTGCTTGTAGTCAGTGCGATGAATGTTTCACTTTTTTTTTATTCCCGACAGAAAATGAATTCACACCAAAAATTATCAAAATCTTTGATTAAATTGAATCCAAAGGTGTGATACAGTTTGGACAGAGAGAAAAGGAACCACACTTACTCTGCATTGAAGCCATTTACGTGCAATATTCGCATCTGCTTGACTATTGTACTTTTCCCAGATTCTCCGGCACCTGGGAGTGAAGGCAGAACAGTGTTAGGAGAAAAGAAAGCACAACTGTACAACAAAACACAACTAACGAATCCACAATGCATGGATAAAACAAGATCTGATGCCCTGAAGGAAAATCTGATTAAAAACTAATGTTTAAGATTTCACATTTAAGTGATATGAACTTCAGGGTTTTGTTTCTCAAAGTTGACCCTAAATCTCTGTCCTCCATCTTAACAGATGTACTGCATTTTAGACACAAGAAAGGCTGACATGACAAAATAAAATTAAAAAACACTTGATAAAAACAAATACAAAAAGCTCAATTATTTTTCAACTCTCTCTCTCTTTCATACTTGTCACCTCCAATAAAGGAAATCCTTTGAGTGTGAGTAATTTACCAATTTAAATATCAGGACAACTAAACTCAGTAAACTAAAGGAGTAAATATAGACTACTTAAAGCATAACAGCCAATACAACAACATTTCATTGTCAGATTTTTTGTTTGTTTTGTTGCAAATTGTTACTTAAGAAAAAATAAATCTATCCCCCAGCCCCACAAAAAAGCTCGTCTCTGGTGACATCACATAAGGCAAAAGGTAATTCATCTGAGTCCTTGCTAATGTGACAACTTGTATTTTCTTATTTTCCCCTCTTTATTAGCATAGTTGTGTTCAGTACTTTCACTGAGAGGTGTTTACTAAAGCCAGCTGATCAGTGTGCATGAGAGACATCTGGAGGAACAGAGAACTTTCAGAGTCAATTTCAGCTGTGCTTATTATAGGAGCCTCCGCATCCAAAACAAGGTCAGAGAAAATCATACATAAACCAATAGTATTTCTGAATCTCAGTCAGGACACTGACCATGAATTTGGCATCAGAAATAGCCCAACGTGTTTCCTAGGAAGCCAACAACATCCCTAAAGTGCTATTTAGAGGTGTAATGTGTGTGTGTGTGTGCACAAATCTGGGATCAGTTTCAGATTAAAACGAGCCCGACAGACGTTTCAGAGAAGCTACTAATCCTAATGGTAATCCTAATTTGCACTCCGAGGTTTAACAGGATACTAGTCTTCAATGTGGAGACACAAATGTTAAAAGCCAAAAATAGCTAAACTGTCAATCAAAGACCCCCCCCCCCTCTATTTTTGAGCACTTCACTTGATAAGAAAGCCAAAGCGAAGGCATCCAGAATGCTAACTGTTAACACAAACACACCAGATCGCAAGTGGTATCTGGGAAGGAGAGAGGAGCGTGTAAGAACGCCTGTGAGCGGCCTCCCGGTCTCTGCGTGGTGCCTGAGCGTGCTGCCTTCACACAGATGGTGGTGTCTGTTCTCCTGTCTCTCACATGTTCAGTAATCAGGCTCCATAATGACCCCCAGAATGCAGGCCAGCCGGATTTTTTTTCCTCCAAGAGCTCTGTGTCAAAACACTAAACTGGTGGCGTGAGATTGTATCAAGCGCATCATTTTGTTTATGCCTTGCAGAAGAGTTCCTAGAGCATTTTTCTTCCTGCTACAAAAGCAACAATTATTGAAACATATTTTAGTTCGAAAAATCACCTACCTAGTAGAAGAAGTCGATGAGTTGCCCGGTATATCTGTTTGTCTTTTTGCAGCTGTCTCTCTATCTTTTTGTTCGCCTCCCTCTGAGCCTTCTCCTCATTTCGCTGGTCTTCAGTCTTACTATTCCCAAGACAGCCCATCTTCCCAATATAAAAAAAAAAAATAAAAAAATCCAGTTATGGGCTCAAAGCGGGTTGTAAGGTGCGTGGATGGCTAGATGCTTTTAAGAATCCTAAATTCTTGATCTGGACCACCAGAGGAACACCTGGCTCAAAATTGGTGACATCTATGTTCCCCCGGCAGAAGCAGATGTCAGGTAGTAGACTTCACCGAGGCGTTTTATTATGGATGTGTTTTTTTTTTGTTTTTTGTTTTTTTACTGGAAAACCATCAGCAGAGAGAGATCAGAAGTGGAGCAAACGATCCCGCCCTCTCAAACACTTGATTCCCGTGTTTTTCACTGTAAATCCGCAATGAAGTCATCAACGCTGATATGAGAGTGGATGTGGAATTTCCAGCTTTCTGGCTGCTCATGAATGAATCTCTGCGCCCCAGATTCCTTCAAGGCGTACGGATCTCAAACACCAGCATTTGCTTTTTTCATATATTTTTTATAGCGATGATACAAATATTTTTATATTTTCTCAGCAAATGTCCCCTCAGGAGCCCATCTTCGGCTGATAACTCCCACTGCCATTCAATCCATTTCAGACAGACTTCTGTTTTCTTCAGTCTCCCTTTCTTAATTATTCTTGTTTAAAAATACACATTTAGGTTTATTAATCAAACTGGTTGCAATTGAGTTTCAAACAAAAAAAAGAACATTAAAGGACGAGAGGGAGAGAAATTTAAAAAATAAATATTTCCTCTTAAAATGACGGCATGTGAATCATCAGGCTACACCGGGGCTTCTTCCAAAATCTCACATTTTATTTTATTCAGGAAGGTTCTCAGCAACCTTATTGGTGATATCCTGTGCCAAAAATTCAGTCCTGTCTTCGATCAATAGATGCGGGTGTCTGTCTTTTTTAAGGAGGGTTTGACCAACAAAAAAAAAAAAAAAAAGGAAAGGAAAAAGGCCCCTAGTCCGTCCTTTTTCTCTCCGTAGCGTTAATTTGTGTTTCTCCTCGCATCGGAAATCTTCTCCGGCCGAGCACAAGTGGCTCTCGGCAGCTGGCTGTCCGTCTCCGCGACCAAATATCCGGACGATATTCGTGGAAATCCTCCGCTGTGTCCCCCGTTTTGGCGCAAGCAGCAGCAGGAGCACAGTCCGCTGTCAAGTCTCTCGCCTTTTTGTATTCCCTTTGAATCCGTACGGCAGATAATGGTTACATGTGCATGATACATGAACATACCGCGGTGGGGGTTTTTCACTCACTTCATCCAAACGGAGACAGGCAGTTGCTTTCGGCGCCGATAGCCCGCGGCCGCTCCGTTGAACCGGTCAGGTAGGTGAGAGTTGCTCCGTTCGCGGTGTTTCTCTGAATAATTTTTGCCCCCGTTTTTTTTCTCAGAGAATTGTACATTGAGATAGATAGCGCTGAAGAGGTGGGGTGGGGCAAACGGCTCTCACGGAACCCTGGGAATGAAGAAGCGGTGTCAAGTTTTCCATGACAACCGGCTTTTTTTCCGGTTGAACCTTTCACAATAAAAGCAAAAAAAGCACCACGTTAGCAAAATGCCTGCAAATGTCTTCAAGTCTAGTGGTATATTTTTATTCCCTTCATTTTGTGTTTCATATTTGTCAGCTGAACAGAAAACACGTTATTTAAAGATTTTCATATTTAGGAGATGTTCTAAAAAATCTAACAGTTTAAATCCTAGTGTCAGAAAAATAAAGTTTAGAGATATTATTTTATTTTGTTTTTTAGAAAACAAATAAAAAGCTACCTCCTACCCCCATTCCAAGTGTAAACTTTGTTGTTGTCTTGCTTTGTTATTTAAGGACTGTTTTATCAAAGTCTGAGAGAACAAAAAAATCAGCAACAGCATTGTCTCTGATTTTTTATTTTTCATCAAAAGTCAATTCTGGCCTAAGCTAACTGGTATGTTTACACTACTTATATTACTTATATATTCACAAAGTTGAAACCAACAGTTTTGAGTCATTTCAATAAAAAATACATCAACTCGTAATGGTAATTCTTAGGGAAAAAAACAATTTGATTTGTATTTAATGTCTACAAAACATGTCAAAGACCCTGTTCAGTTTGAGTCATAATTCTCAAATTTTGGTACAAATAGGCTGGTATAACTTAGGATGTCTTGAGTGATGCTGAAAAGAAATTGTGGTTTTAAATAGGCCATTTTACACATCCCAGTTAATTGTAATATACAACTAATAAAAGCACCAAAAGCCATTAAGAGTTGTTCAAGCACAAGAACCTTTCTGTTTACAAACATTTACAATTATATTGGCTACAACTGTGTAAAAGAAACATTAAAAATGTTTACTTCAACTTATTTATGAAAATAAGTTGTTCCCCAGAAGTATGTTTTTTGTGGAGCACAAAGAGTTGACCTCTTAATTTAATTGCTGTCAATAAATTATTCTATTCTAATATCTCTTCTTTTTTTTCTTTCTTTTTTTTTGAATGAGAGGTTTGATGCTTTTAATTTGAATGGCAAACCAGGGTACTGCTGATTTCCGTTTTATTGCTGCTTGACTCTGGTCTTTAAAGCAGCGTCGGTCTTTGGTTGGATCACATGATCGCCGGGAGCGTCAAGAAGCAGAGGTACAGAAGGGGAGAGGCGCCCTCTTTGAAGCAAAAATGATTATCAGCCTACCCATCCTCCATGAATAACTGAAATATTATTGATTAGGTTATAAAAAAACACTACAAACACATAAATAAAGATTATATGCTATATGTAGAATAACAGCTGTAACTTTTAAGCAATTGCAGCTTTAGAAAGTTGGCCAAAAGCATTGCTTTGGATTTGAAAAATCACACAAGAGCAATTAGTTTCAATAAAACTCTCAAAAGCTATAAACTTGAAACAGTTTTCTTTTAGCCTTAGGTTTGTTGTGCAAAGTGTAAACCAATCACCAGAAAATTAGCAATAGATTAATTACTCAATAGTTTAGTTCATTAATAAAGAATTAAAAGAATAGTTCAGGTTTCTTGAGGTTCTGTAAAGAGGTTATGAGAAGTCACAATGTTAATTGTAATGGACAAAAGACAAAAGAAGACTTACACTTTGTGAAAACATGTTTTATCCCCAAAATATGTTGTTTGTTTTTCAAATTTTTTTTATCTTTACTTTGGTGTAAAAAAAAAAAATCAGCATTAGATGGTTCTGCATTAGACCTGGACAAGTCTGTAACCATCCTACTTGTTACAAAAGAGAACTCGTTAAATTTGTCACATTAGACAATATGGTAATAATATGGTAATAATATATATATATATATATATATATATATATATATATATATATATATATATATATATATATAGTTTTTTTTGTTTAAATGGCCTTACATTTGAGTCGTACAGAACAGTAAGTTTTTGTCATATGAAAACAATGCATTATAAGTCATTTATTTGTATTTATATTCTGTACAAACCCATCTTAAAAATAGGCAGCATCTTTTGAAGCACCTTCTGATTCAACTTTTTAAGCTAAAGCCCAAACCTTTAACTCAGGTTCCATTGGACTTTAACAACCCCCCCCCCCTCCCCCCAATGCTCTGGGAAGCTTTGGGTAGGTCTGAATGCTTTCATTAGAAAAAAGTTTAATAACTTAAAATTGTGTTTTCTAGTTTTTAGATTCAACGCACACGTGGAATGCAAACATTACTTGCAAGAAATTTCAGCAACTCCTTTAGTGCCTCTTTGCATCTCAGACTAGTGTCTTCAAAACAATTCAATCCAATTCAATTAAATTAAATTCAAAAATGCTTTACTGATCCCAAAGGGAAATTAAATAATTCTCATCCATTTTCTAATATCACCGTTCTCTCACGTTGTTCCTGGTGGAAGGTATCAGTAACAATTATTCCCATTATTGATACCTGCCTTGATTCTACAACTGTGTAAATATACCATATAATTTTTGTTGCCCTTCTTCTGACTGGTACCTTTGACTACAGAGATCACATTGATCATCTTGATCTGCTAACTATGGCTTTAGCTAATGGATGTAAATGAACAAATCCCTGGAAAATAAGTTAAACTAATCAAAATCAGAGAACTCTATGTTAAAAAATTTGAACTATTTCTTTGAAATGACTAATGACTGGGCAGCTCTAAAATAATGTGTACCAAAATAAGAAGCCACCATCAATAATACTCTTTTTTTGTACCAGAGCAGATTATTTACAAGATAGAATAACAACAGCATCATTAATTATTATCTATTTCCCACAGTTTAAGGTGAGTTGTATTCTCCAACTTTCCAATGAGTTTCCTTGAAAGAAATGTAGATAACACAACAGTGCAGCATCCTTTCTCACCTGGTAGTGATCGGGGTATTTAAATGAATCATGCCCTTTAAATCTGACATGCACACACATAAACACAGATTCCTTCATGATTCATACACAGCAGACAAACTGGCACACACACAAACAAACTCCCTCCATAAATGCGTCAAAAGGCTCAGGGCAAAACACATAAAGGTCATCAGTGACAACTAAATGCTGCTGTGGCTCTCTAATGAACTCCAACAGACAACAGAGGGTGGAACTAATGACTGGAATCAGTGAAGTTACAAGATGAATCCCAGGATTTCAAATGGTCATCTCACTTCAGCTCAATTCAGAGCGATACATTTTTTTTTCTCTCAGTCAGGTGAATTTGGTTCAGATAGTTTTTTTCACCATGACAGTGTTTCTCAGATGGAGAAATATTTCAAAAATAAGAACTAAACTTCATGCAAACACTTCACCATGTTAGATGTCAAGGATAGCTCTAAAAATGGGACAAATACATTTCAGTCTGCTGTGGAAAAGTTTTCCCCTCTTCTGACTTTTTTTTTGTCACACTTAAATATTTCAGAAGATCAAACAAATTTTAATCTTAGACAATGATAATTTAAGTAAATGGGAAAAAAAACAGTTTCCAAATGATAATTAAATGTATTCATGAATTTGTAGCAAGGCACAGACAGTCAAGTTAAAAACTACTCTAGAACTTTAAAAATAATCAGTTCAACTTGAAATATGAATTTAAAGTTATATAAAGGCTCTCAGGTGTGAACTTGTAAAGTGTCATAGCCACCTTTATCCTCTAGATGGTAGCATTCGTCATAATCTGACCATTTATCAGCAACAGTACGCCATAAAGAAGTACATGAAGTTCCTTTTTAGTGTTTTTGAATAGAAACTTGGTCATTTTATTTAGAATACATACCAAAATACATAATTACATATGTCGGACTAAATTTAAACTGGGGATCCTACTGATGTTGTTACTTATAGATGCTATAAGACACTGAGCAATGAAGTGAGCCACTTTATTTCAACTTCCTTCCTGTTTTTGATCAGATGTAGAGTTCAGCGATATATCTTTTAACTATATATATATGATTCTGCATTTAGTAATGCAGGATTTTCTGTCTTCTACAGCTAAATAAATTTACAGATAAGGTTTAACCAAAACAGCATTATTTAATATAGCTTAATATCCATGTGGAACCCACCTTAGTGGTAAAATACCATTTCAGACTTTTATATATTCACAGTTTTCAATGAGTACATAGATGAACCACATAATCTATTTTGTAAAGACACCTGATTCACCCCTCAGGTTTACAGGCCTCGTGTCCTCTTGAAGGTTTTACACCTTGAGCAGCTTAATAAGTACAAATGTATTAAATAATAATAAAAAAAACAACTTAAAAACCATTCTAAAATCAACCTGCAAGACTGCTGCTCCTTGAAAAATCACAAAAAACTCCTCCTCAGATGCAGTAACTAATAGGACTTAGACTTTTGCACAGCAGAATATTTAGTTTTCATTGTGAATTCTGGGTCTTTTGCATTTTTTTAAACAGAGGACATCTTTATGTCACTGATGACATCATTTCTGGCCCCATATATAAGACAGATGAGAGCACTGAGGACTATCTCAGAGCCTCAGCTGTTCTGTGGACTGTCTCTTGATCACCATGCGTGAAATCGTACATCTGCAAATTGGACAATGTGGCAACCAGATCGGCTCCAAGGTAATACAAAGAAATAATTACTAACTTATCACCTCCATAAAATTTGATATGTATCAAATGACTTGCATCAAAAACTCTTGGTTAGTTGTGGAAACATGATTAATTGGCAGAGTTATAAGTATAATAATTACTGTTAATACATTTTGTGAAACCATGTTTAAAGTAGTCCATACTGCATGTATTTTTTATTCTTGTGGTGAATATTTTGAGTCGTGCGCTGTGTCACTCACCGTGAGTGACACAGGGTGTTCCTTGTCAAGCTCTTAGTTGAAAGATAAGGACCAAAGTAGAACTGACAAGGGTGGGACATTTTTATCATGGCTAGCACAAAATAAGGGCCAGGAAGAACAAAATGATAAAAAATGGTAACACTTGCTGCTTTTTGACATTTTAGGCTGTAGTTGTCTTCAAAGAGTCAGGTTACCTCCAGTTTAAAAATGCATTTTACATTATTAGATCACTACTTGTTCCGGCTCAATAATGAATTAATTGATGCCTAACATATTGTGCAAAACTTTTAAAGAATCTTGATTTCCCATTACTATGCATCTTATGAGGTTTTTTTTTTTAACTGAAATGATTGGCAGCCAAAATACTAATAACTTTTAAGAGACTTAAGGAGAAACTTGGTATTTGGAAGGAAAATAGGAAGACATGGGGAACAAGTCAAGACTCTTTGTAGATGGATACTGACTAGATGATTTATTTATAGGGACATAAAAATAGTCTCCTTAAGTGCAATACAATACCATCACATTTTAAACATTAAAAATTAAAGTGGAGCTCAACTATAAAGAGGATCTTTTAGGAAACAACTTACTATGGGTGTTGTATTGATAATTTCCTTCTGTTTTAGTTCTGGGAAGTTATCAGTGAAGAACATGGGATAAATGCAACAGGCCTCTACGAAGGAGACAGCGATATACAACTGGAGAGGCTCAACGTCTACTTTAATGAGGCACACGGTACCAGAAGAGTTCATTTGCTTGCTCAGACTTATTCAAATACTTAACCACAAATATTGTGTATTGAGCTCAGCTGTCTGTGACTTATTTTGTTTTTTAGCATAGAACTGGGTATTAAATCACTGAAAGGTATTGGTTGAAATTGCCCATTCCCAGCTTTGTTTTCAAAAGTTATTGGTTCTTTTTGTAGGTGGTAAATATGTCCCCAGGGCGTTGCTTGTGGACCTGGAGCCCGGCACTATGGACAGTGTCAGAGGAAGTCGCATTGGTGCTCTTTTCAGACCAGACAATTTCATCCACGGTGAGCCCAACTGAGAAGAAAAACACAATATTCATGTTATTAAATTCTTCATGATGGTGGCGATGGTGGCAGGAGATTGCAGGACAACCCTACCGATTGTCCTGCAATCGGTAGGGTTGGTAGTTTGATTTCCACTCTGTCTGCCTCTGTCATCATGTCTTTGGGAAAGACACTAAAATTGTTTTGCCTAAGGGTGGTGGTCAGAAGGCTCAGAGGTGTAGAGACATAATTTAACCCTGTCTGTTTAACTGGAGTAATTCCTGTAAAAAATAAGTTATTGATTCGTAATCTATATATTGTGGATAAATAACCTAACTTCTATAAATCTGGTGGTGCAGGGAACTCAGGAGCTGGAAACAACTGGGCAAAGGGCCACTACACAGAGGGAGCGGAGCTGGTGGAGCACGTCATGGACCGGGTCAGGAACGAGAGTGAAAGCTGTGATTGCCTCCAAGGCTTTCAGCTGGTTCACTCGCTGGGGGGAGGCACAGGCTCTGGCATGGGTACCCTCCTCATCAATAAGATCAGAGAGGACTACCCAGACCGTATCATGAATACCTTTAGCATCATGCCTTCTCCTAAAGTCTCAGACACAGTGGTGGAGCCTTATAATGCTACACTCTCGGTGCACCAGCTCTTAGAAAACACAGACGAGACTTTCTGCATTGACAACGAGGCCCTTTACGACATCTGTTTCCGTACCCTAAAACTGACCACACCGACTTATGGGGATCTCAACCACTTGGTCTCCTTGACTATGAGCGGGGTCACAACCTCTCTCAGATTTCCAGGACAGCTCAATGCTGACCTGAGGAAGCTGGCTGTCAACATGGTGCCCTTCCCCCGTCTCCACTTCTTCATGCCAGGCTTCGCCCCACTGACACCTCGGGGTAGCCAGCAGTACAGAGCTCTCACTGTACCTGAACTTACCCAGCAGATGTTCGACGCCCGCAACATGATGGCGGCATGTGACCCCCGGCGAGGGCGCTACCTCACAGTAGCTGGTGTTTTTCGAGGTAGGATGTCCACCAAAGAGGTGGATGAGCAGATGCTCGCAATGCAACAGAAAAACAGTGCCTACTTTGTTGATTGGATCCCCCATAATGTAAAGGTGGCTGTGTGTGACATCCCTCCTCGAGGTCTAAAAATGGCTTCCACGTTCATTGGAAACAACACAGCAATTCAGGAGATATTCCGTCGGGTGGGCGAGCAGTTCTCCCTCATGTTCAGACGGAAGGCGTTCCTCCACTGGTACACAGGAGAGGGAATGGATGAAATGGAGTTCACAGAAGCTGAGGGTAACCTCAACGACCTGGTGGCAGAGTACCAGCAGTACCAAGATGCAACTGCTGACCTAGATTGGGAAGCAGAAGAAGAAGAAGAGGAAGGACCCTCATCTGCAAGCATCACAAAGGTTCAGTCTCGGACGGAAACCAAACTGGAAACAGTGGTAGAAACCAACAAAGAAACTGTAGATGAGTAGTGTGGATGGGGTATACAGCTTCACACATAAGGACTCTTTGGGCAAGAATTGAGATGATGTATGTATAGTGAATTTCTTTTGAAACCATTTTTTTTAAGTTAACCTGTTTTACTTGTATTTTTTTTATTCATTTTATTTTTATTTTTACCTTTTACTGGATTCAAGGCTTTGATGAATATGTTTTGGGCTTTTGATCTTTTGAAAAAATCTTTCAGCACTTATTTGAAATAAATATCTTAGACATGTAATGCCAACAGCAGACCCATGATTAACTAGACAGATTTGCCTTTTAGATGGCCTGCGAATGCTTCAGATGTATATAGAAGGTGATTTAAAGGAGGCTTCTGTCAGGGAATCTCAGCCTAGGCTCCTCCAGAAGAAAATGGGTCATAGTATTAAAAACATATAATCACAAGGAGGACCAACAAAGGACTAACAGACAAACCTTTTAATAACATGACAATTAGCCACGGTTGTAAGCATGCAATTTAAAGCTATGTTTACATTTACTTCTGCTTCTTCTTTTTGCATATTTGTTTGAAGATTTAACAAGTCAATTTACACACTAATTACTCTAATTACTGCTGGGATTTTATCTTACCGCAATAAACTAATCTAAGAGTAATTTATATCCATGCAGTCTGGACTCCTCATGGACATGTTCATTATGCCTCCCTTTTAAAAAGCTTTTTAGCCAAACACAAATTGTATTTGTAACATAAACAATTCTTTGGAAAGAGGGAAATGGTGCCACACCCAGAAACAGTCCTTTCATAACTGCCCCTTATGTGGAACTCCAGTTCCACATAAGGGGGCACATTAGCTCTAGCATTAATAGCTAGAGCTAATTAATGCTAAGCACTTACTTTTATTATTGTATAAACTGTTGGAAACTGAGTTGGGAGATTAGAAGAGCAATAAAAATGTCATTGATCTTGTCAGCAAAATGAATGAGTTTTAATTCAGCATGTTGCAGTTTGCATTTCTGTTTCTCACAGGTGAAGTCATTCAGCAAAGCAATAAGCCATAGTGAAACATTATGTAACAAGTACACCATTCACCCTGTTTGTAGTCTGAAATGTCATGATGTCTAGTGGTGCACATCATGTTAAAGTTTATAGTAAACCACTACTCCATGGGTGCAGTAGAGGTCAAAGCAGAAAACCAATAAGATTCTATCCAGCTATTTGATCTTGTATAAACGTCATTTTGTTTGTGATACTATTGTAAAATGAAACCCGTGGCTCACTGATTCAGAGTAATGACCATAATATGTATTAATTTATGAAGAGTGAATAATATAGCATTCTTTCTTCTCATTCCAGGGGCTGTATTATATCTTAATGCATTTATAAAAAACTATTAAGTGGAATAAAAGAAGCATGCATTGTGGGTATGTTAGACTATGTCAACCCTGTATGCAGAAGCACTTTTTAAATAATGCAGACAATATTTTTGTATTTTTAAACAAATGTTCTAGTTGATTTATTTCTCTTTGAAATATTGAATTTATTTGTACATGTCTAAATGAAATATATTTCCAGCATTTCTGTTTAATCCATGACTTTAAACAATGTTTTGTTTTTGTGTATGATAAAAGGAACATGTATTAAAAGCTTTTTCAAAACCTTGTCCCCTGACAGCAGGTTTAATTAACTGAAGCTGAACTGAGGCAAACTGTGGCACTGGAAAGTACTCTGATACAACGCTAACCGTGATACTGTTCAAGGCTGTCAGACTGTTTCCTCCCACTTGCACAAGTCTGGTGCCCTGCGATTACTCATAACTTGGACAGAGCGTGTTCACTTCTAGATAAGCACACTTGACTTTCAGATGCCCCTGCACTCTGCAGTAAAGTTGACTGAACTCTCGTACAGTACTGTGACAAATTAGAGAATATGTGTAATATAGGTTGCGGTGCCAACAGACATATCAAAGTTCTTTTTCAGGACAGGTTATAAGGTCAAGAGAAAGTCAAGCAGCAACATATCTAACATGAAATGAATATTTAACAAAACATTTTCAAAAAAAGTATTTAAGTTTAGGTGTTCAGACAGACATAAGGAGTATTAAAAGGTTTACAATAATACAGGAAAATATACATTTATTTATAGAACTTAAGTAAAAGTATTGACTATTACAGTGACAGGTACTCCTGACATATGGACTAGAAATGTCATTTCTGGCACAAAGATGATGGCTCTCCATAAACCATGTCATGGGGGTCCGAACCTATATTTGTGGGCCAAAGAAAATTAGTGTAAATAACAAAATTTCAAATCAAATCAAATCATTTAATTTCCCTCTGGGATTAATGAAGTATTTTTGAGTTGAATTGAAAAAAAAAAAAAAGATAAACACATCCATCACAAAACAGACAATTATTCCAAGATTTAAAAAGGTTGAAGTAAGATAAGAGTAGGCAGTTATGAAATAAACCAGAAAAAAAATATTTTAAAACATTTTCTGTTTTTCCTGCGTTTGATGACAAAATATCTAAACAATCAAAGATAATAGAAATAGAAATAATAGAAAATATAATAAATTCATCAGATACCCCTCAGGGACTTAATATTATGCCATATCTGGCAGTGAGTGTTTATTTAGGTTTAAGTGTAAAACAGCATATTTCGATTTAGCAAGATGACTCAAGAGGCGGAAATGCGTAACGGAGTCATGTGACCATAGACATAATATAAGAGCAGACCCCGCATTGGCCGCTCCGGCGCAGGAAATACGGCGGCCATCTTGGAGCGGTATACCCTCCTACTTTGCTCAATCAAAACAGCAGAAGTTGCCTCAGCACTGAGGGATATTGTTGTTCGGATCTATGGATTATTGATGTGAGGGCTCCATAGACAACATTTCACAAGTAAGATGGACATATTATTGTGTATTGTGATTAGAATATTACTTTACTGTATTTATGTACACCAGCGAGATACCAGCTAATATTAGCTACAGTGCTTGGTGTAATACGGGTTCAGCCCCGCTATGAAGGCTAACTGAGAGTCCAAAAAAATTAATTATTCTCTAACATTGACTTAGATTATCTGACACAAGGGCCTATATTAGAAAGGAAACAACATAACACATATTATAAAACTTATATTATGTGTTATAACATTCACCAGCAAAGTTTACACAGGTGGTAAAGACTATTATTTATATGTAATTCTATCACTAGTAAGATACATCCCAAATCTTCCGTTTTTGTTTTGAAAGTTTCATAAAGACACGATATGAGGAAGAAGAGGGAGATATCTATAAAGAGAGACGATTCACTGCAGGATGGATGAATCTCGCATCGGATTTTGGACTCAATCTCTGCTGAGAATCTGAGATTGCTGGAAAAAAAAAAAAAAAAAAAAATTATATATATATATATATATATATATATATATATATATATATATATATATATATATATATATATACTGCTCAAAAAAATAAAGGGAACACTCAAATAACACATCCTAGATCTGAATGAATGAAATATTCTCATTGAATACTTTGTTCTGTACAAAGTTGAATGTCCTGACAACAAAATCACACAAAAATCATCAATGGAAATCAAATTTATTAATCAATGGAGGCCTGGATTTGGAGCCACACACAAATTAAAGTGAAATGTTCCCTTTATTTTTTTATTTTTTTGAGCAATATATTATTTTTTTGAGCAATATATATATATATATATATATATATATATATATATATATATATATATATATATATATATTTTTTTTTTTTTTTTTTTTTTTTTTTTTTTTTTTTGTGTATATACACAAATATACACACTTTTGTGTGTCCCAGAAGGACCTCGATGAGGTCACAAGGAAAGGAGCTACAGCCAAATACCTCCAACGAATAAGGCAAGTCCTGAGAAGCCAGCTCAATGGCAAGAACAAGATCCGTGCAATAAACAGCTATGCCTTACCAGTAATCAGATACCCTGCCGGAATAATTAGCTGGCCAATGGAAGAGATAAAGGCCACGGATGTTAAGACTCGGAAGCTACTAACCATGCATGGAGGGTTCCACCCCAAATCCAGCACCCTGAGACTGTACACGAGCCGTAAGGAAGGAGGCAGAGGACTAGTGAGTGTGAGAGCCACTGTCCAGGATGAAACATCCAAGATCCATAAATACATCAAGGACAAAGCCTCAACGGACGACGTGCTCAGCGAATGTCTCAGGCAATGGGGAACAGAGGACAAGGTGCTGGAGGAACCATCATGGGAAGACAAGCCCCTACATGGGATGTACCACCGACAAATAACTGAAGTGGCTGATATCAGGAAATCCTACCAATGGCTGGAGAAAGCTGGACTCAAGGACAGCACAGAGGCCCTCATCCTGGCCGCCCAGGAACAGGCCCTGAACACCAGAGCAATAGAGGCTCAGATCTACCACACCAGACAAGACCCAAGGTGTAGGTTGTGCAAGGAGGCCTCTGAGACAGTCCAGCACATAACAGCAGGATGCAAGATGCTGGCAGGTAAAGCGTACATGGAACGACATAACCAAGTGGCGGGCATAGTGTACAGGAACATCTGTGCAGAATATGGACTGGAAGCCCCGAGGTCAAAATGGGGGACACCCCCAAAGGTGGTGGAGAATGACCGAGCTAAGATCCTGTGGGACTTCCAGATCCAGACAGACAAGATGGTAATGGCGAACCAACCGGACATTGTGGTGGTGGATAAAGAACAGAGGAAAGCCGTTGTGGTGGATGTAGCAATACCAAGTGACCACAACATCAGGAAAAAGGAGCATGAGAAACTGGAGAAATACCAGGGCCTCAGAGAGGAACTGGAGAAGGCCTGGAAGGTGAAGACCACAGTGGTGCCTGTGGTCATCGGGGCCCTCGGGGCAGTCACCCCCAAACTGGAGCAGTGGCTCAAACAGATCCCAGGAACAACATCAGACATCTCAGTCCAGAAATGTGCAGTTCTAGGCACAGCCAAGATACTGCACAGAACCCTCAAGCTCCCAGGCCTCTGGTAGAGGACCCGAGCTCAGAGGATGAAAGAGACCACCCACGGAGGGTGAGAGGGGAATTTTTATATATATATATATATATAAACATGTATCCAATATATGTTATTCAGTATTAATCATTATTTATTTGTGCCATTATTAATATTTATTTATTTGTGTTTGTATAGTTATATAAATATGTATTTATATTACTGTGCTTTGTAATATGCTCTTCATACATCGATATCAGAATATCCCGTTCCTATTCTATTGTTATAGACACTAAGCATATTTAAATATGCTGAACTATGTGTTAAAAACATACTTAAATAATACAATTGTTTATAAATGTAGCTTTGATAGATGTTTGAATATGGTTTCCAGTAACAAAAAAGCGTGTTATGATCGATTAAATGCGCTGATACGTCATTGTGCCTGTTAAACACATAACGCTGAGCGGAGTGGCGTACCGCTCCAAGATGGCCGCCCTAAATCTCGTCAGCGACAATAGGCGAGAGCGGTGCATCAGGCGTCTATCCTTATATTATGTCTATGCATGTGACTGCGGCTGCGCTGGTATGGGGCGGAAGGATTCTTCATTCACTTCATGTGCGGCTTCCTTACATTTGCCAGTGTGACCGTCTTCCTACCGGTTCGACAGCTGCTTCATAATCTTTTCTGCTTACTATTAAATCATGAAGATCTGGACCTCGGAGCACATATTCAAGTAAGCGCAGATTTCATCCATTCAGGCAATGTGTGTTCTGTTTGCTGCTTGCAGATTTAAACCGATTTTCCTGACCGGAGCTTTTATTAACGTTGATTTTCTTAGTATACCATATACAAAGTTAGACCACTGAACATTGTTTTTTTTTTTTTTAAAAAAACATGTTTTTATATATATAAACTCTAGTTTCTTTTGTTATAACATGTTCGAACATATCAAGTATATTGATATAGTGTACCGTAATTGGTTTGGTTTTAATAACACCAAAGTACTTAAAAGATTTTGGCTATTAAAGCGGCCAAGAAATTGAATAAAATTGACCATAAAACGCTGTCATTGACTGGTCTGCAGTTTTTCAGCTTGCGTAACTCGCCGGTCAGATCCGAGCAGCCCTTTAACCTTTCCCCTACATTCTTCCGTACGTGCTGCCGTAATTGCACACGTCACTGAATAACGGCGTTGTGTTCACGTGTCTCCATGGAAACGTCTGTGTTCTACTGCTGCGAGTTAGCAGTTCTCCCCGTCGCTCTTTGAAAAGTAATATCGCATTTTAAGCATTTGTACGTATTACTTAACAAATATTTTTTTTCTTCAGTTATCAAAGCTGGAGCTGCTAAATTCAGCTTTATACTTTATATTTTCGTCTTGTTATAATTATGTATTGACCGAGACGAGTAAAGCATGAACTCTAATGAGGTCAAGCATGCCTACATCCATATCTGTAAATTCAAATATGTTTTAAAGAAGGCTTTAGTTAAATGCCGATGTTATAGAAAACTGCAACTGTAAGGTAAATGAAATGAAATGAAATATAATTCAATTTAAAATTAACCCTCTGCAGTTTTGAAGCTACAGAATGAGCCACAAAAATGAAGAGGTACTAGCTTCTTTAGTGTTTTGCTATTTAACCTTGAGAGTAAATGTAGTTAATAAGAGGAAACAGTTGCCGTTTGTAGGAATAGGAATTTGTTTAACTGTTAATTGTAGCATTTAGGTAAATGTATAATTGTGAATAAAATGATTCACTCAACTCTGTAATGCTGTGTGAAATGGTAGTTTTTTTGTGTGTGACTTTTATTGATCAAATTCTGTATTTTTGTTGCTTTTGCCCCCACAGCCATCCTTGGGAGATGGTGACCAAGGCTGCTATGCAGAAGTATCCAAATCCCATGAATCCCAGTGTGTTTGGAGTGGATGTACTAGACCGAAACATTGACCAACAGGGCCGCCTCCACAGCAAAAGGCTGCTCAGCACAGAGTGGGGCCTACCATCCATCGTAAAATCTGTGAGTGTCAAAACCCAAACACATAATCTTTCCAGACAGTGATGGAAAACAGATGTGATATTTATGTTAAAAGTCGCGTGATAAAACGGATTACAAAAGTCCAAATACGTCCATCACATGGTTAACTTTCCATGCTGCGTATCTGACCTTAACATGCAAGGTTTTTTTGTCCAGTAATAGTAACAGACATGGGTTCTTGTTGGAGCCACAGCGAGTTCATGGCGGTCTGCCACAGCTCGTGCTGTACAGGACATGGTGGTCCCATATCCATCATTGCTCAGATGTGATCCCTGACACCGTGTGATGTAACTTTCCATCTGTGTGTCAGCTCGGTCAGAACCAGAGGTGACTTGAAAGCAGAGCAGTGACGAAGCCCTCTGGAATTGCACAACTTGTAATTTGAACTCTTCCAATGGGAACCGTGATTCCCTGAACTCTGTAGTTCGAACTCTGAAACGATGAGGTTGCAGAAAACTGATACTGTGCCATTCTAGCTGTCTGAGATTGTTTTACATCAACATTTTCTGCCAACTCTTGGTTAGATATATGGGAATAGGTCTGTTCTCTCTAGTAATATCATGATTCAGTTTTTTTTTTTAAGACCAAATGTTTTGCTGCCTGATTTTATAGCTTATTTTCACATTAATGAATTAGTAAAACTCTTCTGTGCTTCCTGTGTATATAAACTTCATGTTTCATATCTTGAGTTTTAGCACCTTTTGAAGGCTCTTTGGGGGCTTATAATCCCAGTATCATTTAGCATGTAAAAATCTGTTTTGTAAATTTTAGCCTGGTTGTAAAATGTCTTCCTCTTTTTCCTTTAGCTCATCGGAAATGTACGAACGTGCACCTACATTCAGGAGAGCTCGATTGTGGATCCCAAAGAGAAAATGTTTGAACTTCAGTCCTCAAATGTAAGTAATAAAAACATCCTTTTCTTTTGAAAGCTTGGTTAGATTTCCTGGGATTTCAAGATCTGCCAAAGATATTGAATGTCATTCCAGGAGTTAATATCGGCTAGAGTGAAAGCTTTAAAGCTTTTTTTTTGTTGTCGTTGTTCTTTTCTATTTGATGACGAGCAGTGACAAAGCATGTTGTGTTTGGGTTGTGTCAGCCTCGAACAGACACACCCATCTTAGTAGAGTTTGTGTTACTTTCGTCCGGATGAGCTCAGACTGTTCAATAACATGATTCTCAGAATGAAGTTGTACTTGTTATACAAGTTGAACTTTCGAGAAGAATTGTTAAGAGCTTTAGGGAGACTTGTCTAATTGTTCCAGCTTTAGGTGTGGAAATTAACCCATAAGCTGCACATACTTAAAGTGTTAGCAAAAATGAATTCTTGATGCTTCTTCTTCAGATCACCTTCACAAACATGGTGTCTGTGGATGAAAAGTTAACCTACAAACCACATCCTGAAGATCCAGAGAAGTATGTTTCATGTTACTCTGTCAGTTTTCTTTTTTTATTGTGAGTTGTGATGTACTAAATTTTCTCTCTTGATTTCTTTTAAATCATCATTCTTTTTAGGACAATATTGACTCAAGAAGCTATCATCTCAGTGAAAGGTGTCAGTCTCAGCAGTTACCTGGAGGGGGTCATGGCCAACACCATTTCAACCAATGCTGGAAAGGTGAAACACTTATTTTAGGTCTGATGCAAAATATGGATCTGTGACTTCTCAATTTGAAATCAGGTTTCTTCTCAATTTTGAAATCAGATTTTGAAGGGGAGATTTTTTTTTTGTTTTGTTTACAAGTACCTGAAAAGCATTTTATACCTAATGTTAATATATAGAAATGGATTAAGATTTTTTTGCTTTCTGGAACTACCTACCTGAATTTCATTTAAAATTCCAAACGGAGAGCAAAAAAATAACTTGAAGCACTGTTACACCCTGTTTTGAAATGACCACAGAAAGAACAAAGTTACTGCAGCCGCATTTAACACTTTTTTGGCGCAGTTAAACCACAAAACGATGCATTTTCTCTTTCATTGTTTTTCATCTTGCATCAGAAACACCTTTTTAGTTTGTCTGAACATTCAGTGTTCATACTAACTGCAAACAGGGGATTGATCAGCTGTTTTTTTTTTAAACAATAATTAAATAGATTATTTAGCAATAATTAAAACAGATTTATTTATTTAATAAATAATTAAATAGATTGAGTTTAGCTTTTCAAGTTATTGGACTATAATCTGTGCCTGTAGGTTTTCTTCTCTGGACAACACATGCAGCCTTTGTGAAATGTTTTACTGAATTCTTAACAAAATTAATGACTTGAGTAGAAAGGAATTTGCAAGGTTAGGCAATGTGCCTTGTTATCTAAAGACTGAATGTTGGAACATCCACAATAACATTCTTCGTATTATCTTTGCTAGTTGCTATCTTCTTACAAAGCTCTGCTATGAGCACGACCGCTATTGCCTCATACTTTAGACATTCTGTAATATTTATCCCTTTAATCGTTCTGTGATTTTTATTTTAATAATTTCTAATCTTTGTCAACAAATTTGTATATATGTTTATTCTTGCTCAGGGCCGTGAAGCCATGGAGTGGGTTATAAGGAGGCTGAACGCAGAGATCGAGGAGCTGGCAGCCACAGCGCGAGGGACCATCCGAACCCCAATGGCTGCTGCAGTCACAGAGAAATGACACCTGCCTCACTAGTTTAGAGACTGTACATCGAGACCACCAGCCTCCCTTTGTGATGCTCTGGTGCTGATTTGGTGCTCTGGGCTTTCTGTATTGTTCAAAGGGGTACACTTGTAAACTTTACTATCTATATTAGATGTATTTAAAGCAGCAGACTGCAGCGTGAACTGGTTCTGAAGAGACTTTCCAGGGCACCACAGCACTGATGTGGGCGACAGATGGAGAAAAGTGCGGCACACTCAGGGACAAGTTTAAACACCACTGACAGGAGCAACTAGCTGAACCAGAAACACAAGAAAAAATGCCAAAACAGACCTGGCTTTTTGTCCAGTCTCTCTCACACCTATCTTTGCCAGAAGTGCTTTGATACTTTTGTGTCAGATACCAGAATGTCATGGAGTGACATAGTTTCAGCTTTCTACAAAGATGAACTGTAAAGAGGGGCAGTTCTTATTGAAATCCAGAAGAGACTGTAGGTGATACACTGACCTGTGATGGCAGAAAACTACTTGTGAAAGTGGCATTAAAATTATGTTTATGAACAAAAGTTGGAGTAAATGAGGAGGTCAAAGGGTCAGAAACCCTCTTAACACTTTTCTGTGGGACCGTAGCAATACTGGGACTCTGTACTGGGCACCATGTGCAAGCCTGATTATAGACTGTATTTAATAACTTGTTATAAATGTTTGTCTTATGAGGGGATCAAACTTGCCATATTTATTACTTTGAGTTGATGGGAAGACCCTTTCCAATGCAATCTTTTGTTGGTGTATTTAAGTGTCTTCTGTCATAAAATTGATTCATGACACTTTTATATATGTTTTTAAATTGTTAAAGTTATTTATTTAGTTTCTTCTAAAGAGAGTTGTGGATTTTTTTTGGCTATTAGTAATGTCATAATAAATTTCTTTATTTAAAAACTGCAATTTGTGTACTTTGGTGCCTGAATGAGTGAGCTGTAAATTTGTTTTGTGTCAATTCTTCAAATTAGAAATCTTGATTATAAAGAGGCCTGGATATTTGAAATATTTGTTTTCTTTTCCTCTGGAAAGTTTAAAGCAATGGAACAGGACTTGATTCTTATTAGGGTTTAGAGTTTTTAGGGTTTAAAAATGAAAGTTATATAGATAGATTTATATAGAGGTGTTAATTTTGACAACAACTTACTGCTGTTCAAATCCTTTAATTGAATTTATGAGAAAATTGGAATGCTCACTAAGACAAATTTCAAAAATGAACTTGATTACAGAAACGTTCTCTCATGGCCTACACAGCTTATATAGGAATATTGCTGACTTGACGGTCACTAACATCCTTCACCAGGAGGGTAATTTACTAAGGGTCAAAACTCAAGAAACGGGCTACTCAAAATGTTTTATTCAAGCATTTTAAATGGAAAGTAGAGTTGAAGGAAGAGTTAGGGATGCAAGAAGCTGATATCTTCTGTTGCTGGTCCACTACTATGTCTTATCAACTTCAAAGTCAGAGAGCTCCATAGATGGTTGATTTTATTTTGCAGTATGACTAAATTGGTACCTACCCTCTCTGCCAAAAGTAACAATGCCAGGTATAATGACCATGGTATCACTGTTTGCTTGACCAGTAAAAAAGTGTCCAGGTTGATGCAGTAATCCATGTAAAAAGGTCCCTGACCAGTACTGAGTGAATGTTTCTTTTTCAATTTTTCATGTTATAATATTGCAATTTCCTAATAAAATGATTTTGGTTTCTAAATTTAAATAAATAATGGACTCTATTACAGGCTGATGAATCTATATAAAAGTTTCACTTATAGAGCAGAACTTCTGAAATAAGTTACCATTACCATTTTTTTTTTATCAAAGTCTTTTTATTATTTTTACATAAATCACAAAAAACACTGACAAAGACGCACACAACAGAAATAACTCCCATCCCCTGTCCCCTCCTATATCGGATCTACTCAGTTGATGCAAAGCACAGGTTTGTGCATGAATGAAAGAGCCAACATTTGACCTTAACACAAATTTATCTGCTGAAATTTTTTCTACGTAAGATATAAGTGGCTGCCAGGTATAATAGAATTTGTTTACAGAACCCCTAGCTGCATATCTGATCTTCTCCAAATGAATGTAAGATATAACCTCTCTTAACCAGTGTCCATATACTGGAGGATGTGGATCCTTCCATCTAAGAAGAACGAGTCTTCTAGCCAGTAGAGAGCAGAAAACTAACACAGTCCTCTGATGTTTGCTGAAGGAAGCCTCTATTGGAGCCACCCCAAAGAGAGAGATGATTGGTGATGGATGAACAGTTTGTCCAAATATTCCTGAGAAGGTGTCAAAGATGCCTTGCCAGTACCCTTGTTACTTTGGACAAGTCCAGAAAGTGTGTAAAAGTGTGGCTGAAGATTGTTTACAACAATCACATGTCGGATCCAAGTCCTTTTGAATTTGCACTATCTGTCCTTAGACCAATGTAGACTGTGTACCTCATTGAATTGAACTATAACATGTTTCAGACATATTGAGGACGAATAAATATTTTTAATAATTTTTTTTGCCAAGAAATAAGTTACCATTTTGACAATATTCTATCTAGACTATAGAGAGGCAGTACTATGTGTGTTTTATTTAGTTTTGTCTTCCTTTTAGTGTCCCCACACGGTTTATTTTTGAAAAAGATTCAAATATTTTACATAAATTAAAGCATAAAAAACATAAAATATCCCAGTTTGTTTGAGTTCACAAGAGTTCCTGCTTATAAAACTCGAACTCTACTCACATATTCATGGTTTAACATCAAGTCAATGTATCTAATATTAACAGCCCAGTGAAGTGAGAACTTTGACCTTATTGAAATTTATTGCATCAATTTATATCCTGAAATATGAAAAATGATATCGTATCTTCGTCATAGGGCTATTTGCTGTCACCAAGCGGCCAAATTAGGGGCTTGCAACTTCCTCTTGGGAAGAAACCAACGGTGGGGAAGCACACAATATCAGTTTAAGTTTAGTTAGAAGGGTGAACAAGCATTGAGTTTTTAAATGTAGGCCCATAGACATAATAAAGACATTTATGTATGGGTCCACATGCTTGATTTTAGAACAGAGCTTTCAATTAAGCCTGAGGGTATTGCATTGCCGTCTCGTGGTTGGAAGATTCCTTTGGAAGTCATAATGACGTCTCGCCCTACCCGTTTAGAATCCTTCGTCAGCCAATGAAAATCAAGCATATCGCATTCCTGCAGCCTATCAGAACCGGGGGTTTATTTAAAGGTTTTGAACCGAGGGACATTTGAAATCAAACAGGCTCCGTTTAAACGACGTGTTCTCCCTCTGAGCTACGATTTACGCTTCGTGTTTTGTGGATTTATCTCTTTTGTTAGTTTTTCCTCTCTTCAACACACAAACTACAAAAGCTGTTATTTTATTTTGTTAGTAAAGCTTATAGTATTTTAGCGTTCCTTTTCGTGTTCCTTGTTAATGTAGCTCAAACAGTAGCTACCGTTTGCTGGTCGATGTAGCTGCTAAGTAGCCTGGGTAGGGTTACCTGGTTTAAAGCTGTTTTTATTCTGCACACCAGCCTGTTGCGGTTGCTTTCGGAGACTGTGCAATAATACATTTAGGTAAGTAATGACTGCATGCTTAAAAGGTCATCTGTAGATCGTGTTTTCAGCGTTTTCCGCTAAGCTAGCAAGTCCTGGATCACAAAGATGGCTGCTGTGCCTACTTACATTATATAATAGGGTTTGCGGTTATTATAAATAAATTATATAATACAATTAAAGGCGCTAGATTATTTAATTGCTGCTTCTAATAATTTGTTAACCAAACCATCTCTTTTAACAGATCATGGACTCATCCACCTCGTTCAAAGTGATAAAGGGCATGAAACCCCAAAGGCCAGAATTAATGGTAATGCATAGCATTTCAATGATATTCAAGTTGCTAAATAGGAAATATGGTATAGTAGATTACTTGACTTTGTCAGTTGTACTAAAGGACACTATGTGTTTAATCTCCAGATATAAACAATGCAGAATAATTTTACAGGTCCCTCTAATTGAAAATATGAAATCTGTTTATTTTCCAAGTAGGGGTGTGCAATGTGGGTCTAAAGTGACTAATGACTAGAAAACTAAAATTTCTTTCCAGTCTTTAATTTTCTTTTTCTTTTCAAAAGGTAACAAAAATGTCACAGCAATCATAGCTAAATACACAAATACCACTCTAAAAAGACCTGCATTTATATATGGGTTTTCTTTGGGACTCTATTTACATAAAGAAATGGGGGTTTTAATCGCTTAATTGTTCACACTAACCACATTGAATTTTATGCTTAAGCTAATTGCTTTGATTGCAACCATTTTTTGTTTTGATTGCAGTCAAACGGCAACGGACCGAAGCGGGTTCCCGTGTCTCACCATTCGCAAGCCATTCAGAAGCCCGTAGTCACACCGACTCAGCATCAGCGGGTTCTGGGCATGTCGAATGGGCCGCAGCGTATCCAGCGGCCTGTTAGCCAGCAGAAACCAGTGCCTCATGTCTCTGTAGCGGTCAAGCACCCTCCTCCTGCTGACCAGAATGTAAACCCAGCCACTGTGAAACTAACTCCAGCACCACAGCCAAAACCCGTTTCCCAGCATAACCAGCCAAAGACGCATGTGCCAGCTGGCCACTCTGACTCGACCAAGCCTCCGTCGGGACCAGCAAAGCAGGAGAAGCCGCAGAGTGAGTGCATCACTGAGCTGGAGCAGGAAATGTCAGAGTTTTAAATGAATACTAAAATACTTGTTTGCTGTTTTAGCCAAACCTGCCAAGACCAGTCAGTCCTCGTCATCAAAGTATGTAAAGTTTAAAATCTTAATACTTTTCATGCATTATGCAGTTTTAAAATGAGACGAGAGCTACATCCTGTTTTCAAACAGGAAACCGTGGAGCCTGGAAAATTTTGACATTGGCCGTCCCTTGGGAAAGGGCAAGTTTGGCAACGTCTACCTGGCTAGGGAGCGCCAGACAAAGTTCATCTTGGCCCTGAAGGTTCTCTTCAAGAAGCAGCTGGAGAAGGCGGGGGTAGAGCACCAGCTGAGGAGAGAAGTCGAGATCCAGTCTCATCTGAGGTACAATGTGCTTATAATGAAATGTCAACCAACAGGTTGTTTAAAACAGTCAAGCAGAATGGTTTGTAAATATTTTACATGAATCAGCAGTTTTATCTTAAAATACATTTCAGCTCGCATTAGTTTCCACGTTTTAAGTTGTCTGCAGAACTTTGAATAATGTTCTGAATCTATTTTTTTTTTCTTTTCTGCAGACATCCCAACATCCTTCGCCTCTATGGCTATTTCCACGATGCTTCTCGTGTGTATCTCATTCTTGAATATGCACCCAGAGGAGAGCTGTACGGTGAGCTGCAGCGCTGTGGGAGTTTCTCTGAGGACAGAACTGCAACAGTAAGTGACCATTTTAAACATGACTCGCATATGGTCCAGTTAAAGCTCACAGTTGTGACACTTTTCTTTTTATTTTGCTTTTGTTGTTTTTAGTACATCATGGAGCTGGCAGATGCGCTCCACTACTGTCATACGAAGAATGTGATTCACAGAGACATCAAGCCAGAGAACCTGTTGCTTGGAGGTAATGGGGAGCTGAAGATTGCCGATTTTGGTTGGTCTGTTCACACTCCATCTTCCAGGTATGTGCATGTTGACATGTCTTGGCATGCTCTGTAGTCATTTCAGATCTGACATTTTCTGTTTTTCTTCCCATACAGGAGGTCCACCCTGTGTGGAACACTGGACTACCTTCCTCCAGAGATGATCGAGGGCAAAACTCACGATGAAAAGGTGGACCTGTGGAGTCTGGGGGTCCTTTGCTACGAGTTTCTTGTTGGGAAACCTCCATTTGAAGCAAAAACTCATGATGAAACCTACCGTAGGATTTCAAGGGTAAGAATTCTGATGAAGTGGTTTTTGTGTAAAATACACGCAACTCCTAATTTTCGCAGGAGTTTTAGGGTAAAGACGGTAATACAAATATTTGAGCTTTTTGGAGCACATGGTTCCAAAATAAAAATATCTTGGGTGATCAAACCAAACGGCTAATGTGTTTAATTTTTTTTTTTTTTATTGACACAGGTGGAGTACAGTTACCCTCCACTTGCTTCCATTAGTGCTGGAGCTAGAGACTTGGTGGCCAAGCTGCTGAAGCACAACCCCATGCACAGGTTGCCCATTGAGGGAGTCCTTTCCCACCCCTGGGTGCTCGAATGCTCAACAAAGAAGCCCACAACTCTGAGCTCTGAAGAGTCCAGTCAGTGACTGTTCTCCCAACAACTGGCTGTGCCTACACAGTTTTGCAGAACGTTAACATGCAGCTGATTTTTCCACAACCTGCTTTGACTCTACAAAGATTTTCACAATGAGGATTTTTTTGTAAATATTTCACTGTTTTTAGTAATTATGAAAAAATTTTCTCAAGGTTTTGGGAGATGTTACTTGAAATGTGAATAAATTTTCTTCTATCAATTTACATTTAGAAGCAGAAACATTGTGTTAATCAATGAGGTGTTTCTTGGTTGCAGGCCTTTTAGGACTTGAATTGGACTGAGCAGCTGATCAAATTCAAGTACAGTTGTAACCAGAGGTGCCCAGCAGAGGGCGCCAGACAACCACTGAAACAGATTTTTTTAAAATTTTTTTTTTTAAATGGTGTCTATATGAGGTGGTTTATTTTTGAAGATAAAATTGACAGAAGCCTTTTTCTTGTTTACAAAATGGAAATGAAAACAAATCTAGGTAATGAAAGATGGTTTCATCAGAGGGTTTTATAGTTGGGTGGGCGGCTGAGGAGTGAGGCTAAAGCAAACTACGTTGATGGTCTTAACACATTTAACTGGAACAGGAAAACACTCCTGTTTTAGTTTTTCATCTGTTTTCTTTGCATATGCATAAATAAGTGTATTCTATATTCTAATAAGTGTATTAAGCATTCTTGTGTTTAATATTTGTTTTACAGCAGCACCACATCCAGTCTAGAATAATTCCACTTAAGAGGGACTGATCTATTATTTTTTGTATTTATTTATTTTTTTTGATGGATGGTTTTATGCAGTACCTGTGAAGGGAAAAAAAATGTTTGAAGGAAAATGTTTAAAAACCAGCACTTGATGCACATTCTAAATCAGTTTCAGCTTTAAATTTCTCTCTGGGCCTTTCCACAGCTAATCTACTCATTTAAGTCATTCTATTGTTACTTGCACTCACTGTGGTACTGGGAAAATAATATTTTTGCAATTTTATTGCAGATTTTCTAATATGCATTTTAATTTTTTGGGCTAGACCTGAATGATATAACTTCATCAACCTTGTCAAGCATCTTAGTCCCTTAAAAAGGAAAGTGCTCTCCTTTGCAGACATGTTTTAAATCGGTTATCTTGGAGAATTTTCAGGTATAAACAGCATGTTTGAGATCATGCAGGCTTTGGGTAGGCCAGTCCTAAGGTTTATTTGTGTTGTGTGTTGGTTTACTCTCCTCCTGTGGAACCAAAGTGATTAGATTTAAGGTTCTGTAACTGCAGGATTTCCTGGTAGAGATCAAACATGATTCCATCAACTATGAAAAGTTGTCCAGTTCTTAAGAAACCAAAGCAGTCCCAAAGTCTAATTACCACCACCACGTTATTTCATAAGGCAATTTTTTTTTCTTAAGGGGGAATCTTAGTTTAATTAAAAACAAAATCATCTAAAGATATATTTTATCTTCAATATTGAAATTTGCTTGATGGCCTGAAACATTCAAGTGTGACAAAAAAGCAAAAGCAGAAGAAGTAATGGACAAACACTTTTTGATAGTACACTTTCATAATTTGTATACTTGACTAACCACCGTTGTCTCGGTTTGTGCGTTTAATCTCTGTGTCCACTAGGTGTCTCCCTGCGACAATATGGAGAAGTAATGGAGAACGTTTAAAGTGGAATGACTGCTATAAAGCTGGGATTTTCTATCATTTGGGTTTGCAGATAATGTAATGCATGATTTTAAAAATTTATCTTACAGTTCATGTAATTATATGCTGTTAGGGCTTTATTTGCATATTTTGCTTAAATCATTTCCCCCCTTTGAGATTTTCTGAACATTTTCATAACAGAAGAGGACTGTGGGATCGCTCTAAATACAGAAAGAAGTACACGTCTGTTTATCTATACCCTCCTTTTGCATGTGAACAGGCTCTTAACTCTGCAAGATGGAGCCCATCTGGTCGTTAGATTCGTTTGCAGTTGCCGTGATTTCCCGACATCTCCAAATGTAGCCACCCGGAAATAAATGAACGGCTCGTCCAGATGTTACCCGCATGCTCAGGAGGGAATCAACAGAGTGAATTAAAAGGAAGGCCTGATGCCCGCCTACAGCAGAAAACTGTTCAAGCGCAAACATGCTTGCGCTGAAGTTGTCCAAAGACACGAATGTAGAGTGAAGAGAAGACCAATTTACGGCTCGAGTCAAAATAAACTTAGAAACTCTCTTTTAAAAAATCTAATTTAAAAAAAATATGACTCCTACCATCACCATCATTTTCTGTTTTATTATAGAGGAAAAAAAATACACGTTCTGATCGTTTTTTCTTTTACATAAAACCACACACATTTTTTACAATATAATTTCACTTATTTCTTTATTCTTTAATATTAATTTCACGATATATGATCACCACTTTTGAGATATACATTCCATCTTTTTGAAACCACAATAACACACTACACATACGTTTTTTTTAAATAACATTTCCACAGGACCCATTGGATTGCACAGAATGAAAAATGTATGCACATTTTCATCTTTGATAATCTCACTTGTATTAATTATGGTTTTCATTTTCTTCTATATTTTTAGACATCGAAATTTTTAAAACTGGAGCGTATCAAATTAATTTTCATAAACAGGCCATGTGTGGATCTAGATGCGTTATTTTTAAATTCGGTGTGCAGTTTCAGTTCGGAGCTCCCAGGTTGAGAGAAAACGGGGCTGGATGGAGAGGTTTTGGGGGGAGGGAAGTTAAGATGGGACTTTGTTATTGCGTCTTGATAAACTCAGAAACAAAAATGAGGGGTCGTGTGGAGGGGAAAAAGCCTGTCAAAGCATCAACACGTCCACGCCACTGAACCAGAACACTTAACTTTTATTTATGTCCCATTTTCTGTAGCCTGTATCATACATTCAATGCATAGTTTGTACAGTTGCTCTCTTTTATTTGATGTTTTAACACCGCCAGCTTTTATTATCAGGGATATCCAGATTTTTTTTATTTTTATTAAATAAAACAAAACCGTTGTTCGGTTTTGATACAGAAAAAATCGGATTATTGCATTTTTTAAAAAAATGTATATTTTGCCTCTTTTTTTTCTTCGGGCTTGTTTTGGGCTTTAACACCACAGTCAGCCCCTGCAGTCACGTTGTAGTTTAGACTAAATTGAATCACTTTTCCTCCTTTCTCCAAGCCTCTCAAACTCGATCGTTGTGGGGAAGAAGCACCGCTAGAGCGACACGAGCGTCTGCCCTCTTTTTGCAACTTTTCTTAAGGTCAATGTTGTAAACGTTCACTCCACTGGAAAATATGTCTGTGTTTCTTTTGTTCGCATATGTATACAACACGTATCGACTGGGCGGACGCGTTAGACTCCTTCGCTGCTGTTGGACGTAGTGTGTGTAAAATACATGAGAGATAGTGCGCAAATGTGTATGCGTGTGTGTGCTCAGTGCGCGCTTTTACGCATGAATCAAGCAGAGGGGGAAGGAGCGCACGTGAGCGCTTAGTGTTTGTGTGTTTTTAATGTTTTCACTAAATGGGAATTTGCCGTTAACGAGTACGGGTGCATCTCAATATACTAAAATATAACCGAAAAGCCAGTTTATTTCAGCAAAATAAAAGTGAAACGTATTTTATAGATTCATTACAGGCGGCGAGACGTCGCTGTTTCAAGCGTCTATTGCGTCTATAAGGTTTACAGTAAATGAAAACCTCACATTCAGTTTCTGGGAAAGTTAGAATATTACTAGGACCAGATGAAAAAAAGGATTTTAAACCACAAATGTTCTCAAAGGCTTTTAGGCCAGGAGAGTTTGCAGGCCAGTCAAAGCATAGTGGCACAAGTGAAGCATGAAATTATCTAAACTTTCCTGGTAGACGGTCTGATTCTGGACTTGATAAAACACAACACCTAGATTCTGACTCATCCAGGAGATGACCATTTAAAGTGCTCAAACAACTGGGTATTTTCACTAATTCTTTTTTTTTCTTCTACAGTTTTTCCTTCCACTCAACCTTCCACCTTCAACAGGTGGAACAACCGGCTTCTTTAGTAATGAACTTTTTCTGGGTTGCTCTTCTTGCTCAGGTGTCAGTTACTGTCTAATGAACAGTTTTCAAGTTATCACCCTTGAAATAAAAACTGCTATGGTGATAATATCACATATTTGTATCAAAACTGATCTTTTTATTGGTCTATGGAATATTTTCCTTCTTAAAGAAACTGAATTTGGGGTGTTCATTTTGTATAGGCAAAATTACTAGAAAATAAACTTTGAAAATGTGCCACTGTATGCAATGAATATATAAGAGCTTTTTAAACGGAAATAGTAAAAATAAATTTGCTTTATGATTCTATTCTCATTTATTGAGATGCATCCGTCCTCCAATGACTCGTCTCTATTCTTCTATGTTATATTTGAAAGCCTCTATGAGCCCCTCCATGGAGTGGATGAAACCGGATATGCTGCATATACCGCCTATTACAAAGATGGAGACGTCAAAGAACACCTGGTGCCACTGAAGCTTTCTCCATAAGAGCTTGAGGTGGAAGATGCTGGGAAGCAGAAAGCAGAGCCCGGCGCCCGTCAGGCTTCCGGTGAGGCCCATGAGCAGGGCGAAGTGCGGCACATAGATCGCCATGAGCAAGGTGAACACCACTAGTATACATCGGAGAGTCAGTCCCCAGGACTTTAGGCGTCCATCGCCTCCGTAGCAGTCCGGGAAGAAGGCGCGGCCCCCGTCCTGGAAGAAGGTTTTCTCCAACACCTCCACGGCGGCGAAAAAGGGCAGCGGGTAGGACAGCAAAGCTTTGGCCACCAGGAAGAGGTTGACCACGGCTCGGATAGTTGGTGGCAGGTTGTCTGTGATCACCTCCTTGGTTTCGTCTGCCCAGGTCAGGTAGGCTACCAGGGCGAACAGGCCCTTGAGGATACAGGCAGCGATGTGAGTCCATTTCATCATGCAGTGGAACTCGCTGGGTTTCTGCATGTTCCCCTCCAGGGACGGCAGAAAGATCTGCGAGGTGTAGCTGAACACGATAATCCCAATGGAGATGGGGAACTTCTTGACATCGATGTAAAACTTGACCTTGTCCCAGGCCCAGTCCCTCGCCCTGGATAGGCAGTAGGCGATCACCAGGACGTTGATGACGAAATGCGCCAGCGTGCACAACAAGCTGAACTTGGAGACGGCTTTCAGGTTTTTGAGGAAGGCGCAGGGGAGCAAAGCGGCGGTGGCGATGATGGCCCACGACTTCTGGGAGATGGGCATGTTGGGGAAGCTGTTGTACATGAGATTCCCGCTGACGACCACGTATAGGATACAGGTCATCACCAGCTCTATGATCTGAGCTACATTCACGACGTGACCGCCCAGCGTTGGGAACCTGGGCGCGCAGCAGGCGTTGGCAATGTCCACATAGGAGTCCCTCACACGGACGAGCTGCCCGTCTTCGTCCTCCTCGTACAGGCAGGCGATGAGGATTTTCCCCGTGTAGCAGCACACCACGGCGGCGAAAATAATGAGAAAGAGTCCGAGGTATCCTCCATGCAGGATCGCGTAGGGCAAGCCCAGAACGAACATCCCCTGGGAACAGAAAAGACAAAAACATTGGCTGGTGTCATTAGAGCGGACCCTCAGGGGCGCATCCAGAAAGTTTGGCTGTGGTGAACTGATGGGGGCAGTTATATTGTTTTGGGGTGGCTACACCGAAACCAAAAGTGACACGAGAACTTCGGGAGTTTTTTTTGTGTTTTTTTTGTTGGTGCTTTGGTGAGGTGGACCTTAATATTATAATGAAACAAACAAATAGATAAATTGATAGATATATATTCTGATGCTACTAATGCTTTTCTTTTTAAATGGCCTGCAGTCTGTAAGTAATTATTTTTAAATACCTGTATACAAACTAAATTTGCTGATTTTGTCATGTTGGCCATTATACCATCATGCCACTATTTTTTATATGTTAAGTGTTTCCTGTATTATTAGAGGTCAGTATCAGGAATAAATTACAGACATCCAAGAAGTGGAGCTAAAGACAGAAATTCAACATATTTGTATAAATTACATAAAGAAACAATTAAATTGCAACTTCTTCAACTTTGTCTTTTCTTCTCTTAAATTTTCCCAAGTCATTAATATTAGTCAGGAAGTGACATCACTGCCATTCTGGTAAGGGCTCCAGCAGGGAGACCGTCAAGATCCCTTGAATACTTACACGGAATATAAATCTCAAAACTTTGGATTTGTAGTTTCATCTATACAAAAGGAGCCTACATTTAAAAGACCAAAGGACAAAAGTTGAACTCTCATTTATTTGTAACAATGTGCGTAATTTTTGATCTCTTTTTGAATGTCTGTCAGCTGATTTTTGCAACTTGAAAGTATAAGCTGGATGACTACGTTGTTTAAAAAAAAGATAAAGAAGATTAAGATTGTTTAATTTTTTTGTGAAATATAAATTTCAAGTTCTAAATAATCCTCTTTTAGATGTGTTTAGTGTCTGCTTTCTTTGGTGTGCCATCCCCGTGTAGCAGGGGATTATCGTAAGATTATCATCAGCCTTTCTGGACCCCATTCAGAACTTTGTGGATGCACCTCTGCTGTAAAACAAAAAAGAGAGAAGGTTTTAATTCATAATAGTATTTTAAAGTTTATAAATAATTTTTTTTTCTTTTGCTGCTTGGAAGAGCAATACATTTAACAAATAAACATCTCTATAAAATTCCCTTATTCTTTTTTATTAACATAACAACATGCAGTTGCAGAAGCGAGAGTGAAGCAAAATCGTATTCAGTGATAAAGTTAATTTAATAGTTGTTTACTGTTGCTGTAAACCACGAGACAATACTTAGAGGTGCTGTGGTGGCTGGTGGGTAACGGGGCTAACTGGCCTAACTAAAGAACTAAAGCATCTCTTAGGGCCCCATGCTATCTTAGGCCGGCCCTGTCCGCTTGCAGCGTGTTTATGTGCGGCTGCACAGCGCGACTACGCAGAAGCTGTCATGTTTTTCATGTTGTGGGTTTTCCACATGGCTTTGAGCGCATCCGCCCGCCTCTGACGTCATCCCAGACTGGAGGAGACACACTCTGACGTCAGACCATGACCACAGCATAAAAAGGAACTGCGTGGATGGAGGAATTTTTGTCGCATAGCCCCCTACAGCAGTGCGCACTCACGAGTCTCTACTCCTAATTTCTGCAGCTTTATATATATATATATATATATATATATATATATATATATATATATATATATATATATATATATATATATATATATAATTTATTTTATTCAATAAAATTGTAATTTTCCTTGTAGAATCCCCCCACTTTTTGTTAAGTTTTAAATGGTGTAATAGCTCCTTACTTTTGATTTCCAACAGGACAATATAATCGTTTTGGTATATAATAAAAAGAAAGACTTAAACCTGTTTGCCTTATTGGTCTGCAGAATTACCAAGATCGTTGAAATTTCTACAGACAAATAATGTGTGCTGTGGGGAGGGGAGGGTTAACGTTGCTGGGACATCATATACCTTCCACTTTTATTAATGCATGAGCCGATTCTAACTCAATGCCCTCCTCTGATAATAATTAAAACGCCACAATCAATCAAAACAACTAATTTAATAAAATTTTAAATTATTTTTTCGTTTTCCTTTTCTGTTAATCTCCTCTCAGGTGTGCATTTTTCCTCATATTTCACAGCCACGCCACAGGCGGTTTAACCAATTAGAACCGAGTCTTTACCTGGATTGCGTTCGTGACGTTCCAGCCCGCTTCCCAGGCGGTGATTTTTGGTTTAACTTCGGACAACTCGTTGTTCGAGCCCCCGTCCTTGGAGGCAGAGTGCGGCGGACCGGTGCCGTCTCTCTGGTAGTGGCTGTCCCCCTCCAGCCCGCCGCCCTCTCCGCCACCCTCTCCTCCGATCTCGTCGGAGGACAGAATGTCCATCTGCATGCCCTGACGGTGGTCGTAATCCAGGTCGTCGCAGGAGGCAAAGCCCAGAGCCTCCTCGTCCGTGGCGGCCTGGAAGCCCATCCTGGCGAACATCCCGCTCACCTTTGCCGTGGATTTGTTGGACACAGCCGTGGCTGCGTTTGACAGTTTATTAGATATCTTGCCTCTTATTAACGTCGCCATTTTCCTCCTCTGTTGACTCTAAACTGTCCACTGACTAATTAGATGTTTTGTTCTTCCCACTCAATGAAAAATGAGGCTACTGTGTTCTGCAGCTCCTTATTCTCAGCATGAGATAAAGCCAAAGGGAAAAGCGCAAGTTTGGCTTCAAGACACGACGGTTTTCAGTTGCTATCTCCACTTCTTGTTGTGTGTGCGGCTGATGCTCTTGACTATCCCCAGGTTCATGTCACCTTCAGACGTCGCTGCTCCGTTTCTGCATCCTGGCGCTGCGATCTGACAGCTCGACGAGTGCAAGCGCACCTTTTCAGTTTCCGAGGCGCTGTGCGCAAAAGCTTTACGCACGACCAAAAAAAGAAAAAAGAAAAATGAAAAAAAAAACGTCAAGCCACAGGTTCCTGCGGGGACTGTGCTGTGGGTTCTTTATTTTAGGGGGGTAGCTATAAGGTGGCAGGCAGCTTTCCCCAGGAGTTCAGGTGCCTCTACTGATGCCAATGCGGTACCGTGGAGCCCGGGGAGGGGGAGGCAGGGACGAGACACGTGTCCTCATCCGCCTGCCAATGCAAAGCACGTCTCCAGCCCTCCCAGTGCCCCACCAGGAGAAAACGGGAGAGATTTGCTGCATTTCTAGGGGAGGTGCTTGCTGCACCCCGACCAGCTCTCCCCCAACCTAGAATCTATTATACCTCATCCTAGCATCCAATGGCATTCCGAGGGCCTCAAATCTTGCATAACTTTACGAGTATAAAGGGGGGTAGGAATGTGAAGAAACCCGAGTCTTTGGAGCAGAAAATATTACACAGAAATCTAGAAGCTTTTGAATTTTAAAACTGTAAAAAAAAATTTCAAAATTTATCTTCGGCGAAGAGGAGGGAGAAGCATCAATGGGATTATTCTGGACCGCGTTGATCGGCGTTAGGTTTGTTGATGCTCGAAGGGGATTTCTCTTTGTTTTTGGTGAAATTTTGGGGAGAAAAAAAAATCAAAATGGCAATTTCAGTTTGAAAGAATAATACTTTTATTGAATGGAAACGTTGTCTTCTTTCGTTTCAGGGCTCATGCAATTCTGAAGTGTCTGCAATAAAATGTTCCAGCTTCGGAGGAACAAACTCCAAACAACCATGTAGTTGCTTAGACAATTTGAGTTGAGAAATGTAAAATTTCGTCCTGGTTCGAGATAGATTCTGTCTCTCTCTCTCTATCTATCTTTTTAGAATGATTGTTTATTTGTTTATTTAAAAAAATCGCATTCCAAAAAGGCCAGTTTTGTGTTCTTAATGCAAAACTAAAATGATAATAATTATAAAAAATGGTTTCTTTCTGAGTTTAAACGATATGACAAAACACTCGTAATTCCATTCATTGGAATATGCATTCATTGAGCTGCTGTGTAACACAGACCCACATTCCTGTAATCATTTTGCAGGCGGTGCCATGTCGGTAGTACTTTGTGTGCTCTGTATCTTCAGACTGCCTTCAGGCTGCAGAATCACAGAGTCTCACCAGGACACCAAGCTGCGGCCTATTCGACTCGATGCGCCACTTCAGCCTGTAGTAACACATACTAACCTGCATCTGCTACAACCTTGCTGTTCTTTACTTGGTAAAAATAACAAAGTATCATATTTAAATCTCCGATTCTGGCATAAAATACAAGTCTGAGTAAAAGCTTTTATTTAATTATTCTTTTTAGCTTTTTTTTTTTTAGTCTTTCTAAATTGTTCCGTCCTGGTAAGATCAAAGCAAACAGTGCTATCTAACAATATGTTTTGATACATTGTTCTTCAGTTCAGTAAATATGAAACTTCTCGACTAAAATGTCGTTTTAAGTTCAACACAATTTAATATTTTAAGGAGAGAATAAACGCACAAAAGCCAAACTACACCTCCGACGGATCCAGGCTATACCGGCGCAGCATTATCAGGCCTGTGCATCACCAGTAAAACCCTACAAATACAAGGCCAATAAATCGCTCGCTCTGCTTTGTCCGTCCTGTCCTTTGTGTGTGTTGAACGTGTGTGCGTTTTTCAGCTGCGTGGGAACGAAAATGGCTGCTGCTCTGAATGAAAGAGTTAATGACGGAGCTGTTATCAGCGGGCTGCAGACCTGCTCAGATCTGCGCTCTGAGCTGTCTGATGGAGTGCGCTGCAGGATGAAAAGAGCAGCTCTGACACCACCAGCCCGCAGGTCACAGCGGCTTTCCAGCACCCACTGTAGTAGTAGTAGTAGTAATAATAATAATAATAATAATAATAATAATAATAATAATAATAATAATAATAGTAGCAGATAAACAAATTCACGGTCTTGGACATTTCAGATTGTTCAGAGGTGATGCACGTTGCTAAAACTTGTTGTAAACGGTGCGAGGAATAAATGCTTCCTGCAGTTCATCACCCACGCCGGGTGTCACCGAAGGGTCAGGGTGCCAAGTCCCGGGAGGATCCATCCATGTCAGCATAAACGTGACCAATCATAGCCCCTTATCGCTACTGTCAGGGAGGTTTTGTGTTTGACCCACATGTCCGATGGTGATACAGACGGGAATCCGGAATACTATGTTGTGTACAGGATTTGTGGTCAAATCTATTTTCTCTGGGGTCCGACAGGCACATCTCCCCCTCTTCCTCCTCCTCTCCTCCTCAATTTCAGCTCCCCGACTCTCTTTTTTCGCATTACACACATGGGTGAGCTGGCACAAGGTTCTCCGCCCTCTTGCAATGGCTCCCTCCCCATCCTCCACACGACTCATGCAGCGCTCCCACCTCCCCCCCTCCAGCCCCCAGTGTTTTCCCAAAATTCACAAAAATAATTTTCGATTTCTGGCCGCATTTCCTTTTTGAATAAGCCGCTTTAAAACACAGACCAGAGCAAAAAGAAAAGGAAAACATGCATTACACAGGCCTTTTTTTCCCCCCGGTAGTTAATGGCTTTGTTCCCATGGCTTCCCCGACTAATTTCGCTCGTGTCTCTTTCCACTCCAGACGTTGGAAGATTTATCTGAGATAAGGCAATAAAAAGGTGATATCTGTGCGTAAAAGTGAGAAGAGACTTAGGGGTGTGTGTTATATAGAATGCACACGGCCAAGACTGAGACAACAAAAGAGTAGCTGAGTAACGTTAAATGCACAAACAAAGCGATGCAGTCGCTTTAAAAAAATTTTTTTATTGGAAACTGCACCACATTATGTGCCATTGAACCCATGATCACCTGTCTGTCTTTCTGCTGCTGCGCCCATCCATCAGCTCAGCGAGGCAGAAAACAGTCAACGCTCCTGAATTGAGAGGGGGACGCTGAAAAGGCACTCTGCGCTCTCTGGGGAGCGCAGAGGAGGGAAATTAGCCAACATCAGGACTAATCAGAGGACCTCAGAGTCCATTAACATTTGCATCACAATCACAGGTACAGCGAAGTGTCTGCGGCTGGGAACGCAAGGGCGCTGTTTGCACTGAGCTGATTTCAGTGCTTTCAGAAATATGCAGATTTTCAGCACCTTGGACAGAGTCTGGTTGCGCCAGTGATGCGAAACATCAAGCAGGTTTAAAGGTTCATTGTGAAGCTTATTGTAATAACTGTTACGACTTACAGAATTCATTGTTTACTTATTTTATTGTTCTTTATGACTTTGATGATTATCCATTGACCTGTAAACCTGGATTGATATAAAAAAGTTCTATTCTATTCTATTCTATTCTATTCTATTTCTCTAAGAAAAACTGAAAAATCTGTCATTCTAGTACAACCAAGTGGTCTTTAATAGTTTCAGTAGAACGTTTCCTTTGTATGAACAGAAAATTGTTCAAAATAAGTCTGAACATTAGATTCTATATAAACTAAATTGTAATGTATCGTCGAACCTCTAAAAACAAACCCAACCAATCAAAGCTATGCTGAGTCTGTGAGACAGCGACGTTGAAAGAGAAACGGAATCTTTTATCTAAACGTATCCCCGCTGGTGCTCTTAAAGAAGACCGCAGTTTTAGAAGCAAACATATTTTTCGTCTCATCCTATCACTGCAGCAGCCGCAAAGTCATCAGATCATCACCGCCCACTTCCACAGAGAGACAAATCCAGGTGGCCCGCAGTGGTAAAACCACTAAGAGCCTTTTCATTACTCCTAATACGTCTGTTTAATGGCTTATTATGGACTCCCGAGAGGCTTCCTGGAGAGGGGTTTGAATTAGTCCTGCATGGTGGCTTCTGTCTGCCCAACAATGACACATAACGGGAGACATTCTTCTATCTATCTATCTATCTATCTATCTATCTATCTATCTATCTATCTATCTATCTATCTATCTATCTATCTATCTATCTATCTATCTATCTATCTATCTATCTATCTATCTATCTATCTATCTATCTATCTATCTATCTATCTATCTATCTATCTATCTATCTATCTATCTATCTATCTATCTATCGTGTACTGTGAGTTTATCGTTCCTCTGAAGCGCTCCCCAGACGCCGTTTTGCTGTTAACCCACAGTGACTCTGCTCTCTCCATCAACCTTTCTTGTCCTCCTTCCCGGGTCCACTCTCCTGCTGCGACACATTAACATTGTAATTGCCTTTTTTTTGAGCACAATAAACGGAGCCGGTCCGCTGGGACCCGCATGGCCCCGGGAGCTGGCACACAGCCTTGCCATCGATTTTTCCACACACACCGCTTCTCACCGCCGCCGTCGCTGTTGGAGAAAAGAAAGAAAGAAAGAAAGAAAGAAAAAAAAAGAAATCCGAGCCGTCAACAAACACAGACCTGATCTGAACATGCATGATGTGTTTGTCTCCGGGTTTCTGCTGAACATCTGACGCCTGCCCGCAGGCAAGTCTGATGAAATGTTTCAGGAAACAGAGCTAATTGTTTTTTTTAAGTGCTGCATTCAAAGACTCGACTGTTCATTACCATGTCCTGCTATTATCAGGCCTAATTTGGAAGTGCATCTATGTTACAACAAAAATATCGACGTTCCCTGAGTTGATCAGGGATTTAGGTGAGGCTAAATAATCAATACCCATCACATTTGATCTACCCGACTTCCGTAAGAACTCCTTACTGTATTTACACTCTGAGGATGTTTGTACATGTGTGAGCAGAGAGCAGAGTCAATGGAGGAGCAGACCTTAGAGGCTGCTCTCCTGATGTGGAACAGTTTTGTTCTCATTAAAGTTTGATGTCATGAAAGCAGTGACAGCTTGTCGGCTCTCAAAGGGATGAGATGCAGCCATAGAAGAGTCCGTCTGTACCATCTGACACTGCACATTTTAACAAGATAGTCTTTCTTAAAAAAAATTCAAAATAAATATTAGAACCATTTTAAAATTAGATTTATTCAATGTTTGCCTGCAATATTTACATAATAGTTTGTTGGATTTAATTACATTTATAAGTTGCAAATGACATTTAAACTTACTGCAAGCTGTTCAGAGTAGAGTCCCCTCACACTTTGGACCCTTGGAGCATAAAGTACAATAAAAAAAATAATCTAAATTAAAACATTGCAGTACGCTGACTAGTACTACATGCTAGCTAACGTTAAAACAGAACGATAAGTGCGGGTTACCATGGCAACCAGTGAGCGTTTAAAAGCCCGCCTGCTCCTGCTGCAGGCAAGTTGCGCGCGCATTCACTGTTTTTACAAACAAATAATCTCTCTGTTAAACTGTAGGCAACCATAGACTCCAAAACAGTCTCTGAGCACAGACATTTGTGTTTGATAGATAAGGCAATATGATAAGAAAAGAACAGTGATATATCTTACAGTGCCTAATCTCAAGAAACAAATACCATTTGCTTGACTTTTAATCATCCTGTGTTTTATTTGTTTAGTTTCTGAGTCTGTTCATATCTTTTGTAAATTCTCTTGGTACTTTTCTCATAGTCCCCACCTGTCTCCCATCAGCAATCACTGCACCTGTCCTCAGTCAGTAATCACTCTCCCCAGTTCTCATACTCCCTGTTTTTAGCCTTCTCTTCAGCATTTAGCTCTATGTTTGATTAAACAAATACCATTTCAATCATTTTCAGCCACATTCAAAACACTGAGTTAAGAATTTGCAACTGATTAAACTAAATGTGGAGAAGAAATATCATTATCTTTTGACATCGGTCTTAAACAAAACAAGTGCTCAATAATATGTTGCAATATTTGTGTTGAATTAATTACATTTTTGCTAAATTAACCAGAATATTTAATTTTATTTCCAAAAACAAAGTATGCAGTTTCAACACATTAATATGAGTAAAATAAAATATATGCATTAGGTATTAAAATAAAGCTGTGACTCTCAATTTACACAACAAAAGAAAATCAAATATAGTCTTAAATGCATTGATCTAAGCAAAAACCAGCCAAAACATTTCAAGAATCTTTGTGAGTACGTTTAAAAAGAACACATCTCTGTATAACATGCACTAAATGTAGCGAAACAAGCCGAGCGAAATGATCCAAAATGCCAACATGGAGTGACTGGCTGCTGCCAGAAAGACATAGGAAGATGCAATTTTATATTTTGTAGATTTGTTCTAAAGAAGTATGTTTTTTTTAGAAGTATGCTCTTTATATTTCTAAAAAATATACATGTGCTTCTTCTGGCAGAAGTTGTTTATTTTTTAAATCAAATCAATCACTAATGAAACACGATTAATGGAGCAATACAGGGAATCCCTTTCATAGAAATAACGGCGAGTCTTTGTTTGGTCCAACACATGCATCACTGTGTTTTTATTAGTGTAACCCCTCCATTTCCTCTCCCCATCCAGCCTGAATGATTCATTGAAATGCACATCTTGTTTGCAATTGACTACGTTCACAACCTGCTGAAAGCTTTTTGTTCTGCTGCTGTGATGTCGGCGGGGCCTTCAAACGGCTCTGCTTTAATTGAAAGTCGCAGCACTCACGGTGAGTGCTCAGAGCTTAAAAAAGGCAACCGCTGGCCTCGTTGCACACAGGTTTATGAATAAAAACCACCTTTGCTTTTGAAAATGCATTTCTTTCCCTCCTCCACGTCAGTCCTCCTCCCCCCACAGTCGAACTGTGCAGCCACTCTGGGCTTGTCATTAACTGCTATTGTCAGCAGCACAATCAAGAGCAGGAGGGGGGGAAAAATACTCTGGCACTTATCATGAGCTCAGACACACAAAAACACACACAGAGACACACAAACAATACGCAACGCGCACACGGAGAATAGATGTTACTATTGATTTCTTGGGTGATGTGTGAGACGTTGCACAAATACAGAAGCCATGCAGACTCCAAAAGGTGCTTCTGTCCTTGAAGAGCTATAATCGTTTGGCTTCAGACTATTGTAATAGGTCAGTATCATCATATGTGAAATGTGATTAAAATTTCCAGCGACAAAGCTTAGTCTTAGAGTATGTTTGGATTAGTTGAGCTGTTTTCGTCTGTCAGTTCTGTGATAGTATTAATATTTAAAACATTTGTTTTAAAAGAAGAGAGGGAAGGATCATGTTCTGACAGCACAGTTGCACAAATGGAGTTAGGGTTTGATATTATACTTTATTTTTTAAAATCAACATTTGTCTTTGTGAGGCTCGCCCAAAATATTGTGCTGCACTTTATCTTTTTTTTGCTGTCTATTCCTATGTAGTGCACCCCTTTAACTTCTGCAAACTATTTCCAAATGTCAAAAAATAATGAAGAAAATCTCTCTAAACTAGTCTTTTGCTGTAAATTATTGTGCTTCCTACAGAAATGATGTCTGTTCTTTCCTTTGTTTCTTTCTTGCCTGTGGTACCAACAGTTTTCATTAGATGCACTTTGACCCAACCCCGCCCACTTCTAACCAGATTCTGTTGATGTCGCACAAACTCTGCAATGGTCGCTTCCTGATTTGGCAAAGTATCCCCTCAGGAGGACATATTTTGGTGGTTAGTAGAGACTCTTTCATATCCTGAAACATTCTTCACTGGAGCTGAACCTCTCATGTTGAAATTATTGATTACCCATTGAAATGATGGGTCAGGTACAATACTCTCTGCCCATCTCTTAATGTGAGGCAATTTTGATGGAAAAGTGTTTAAAATCTTAGACAATGTCTCCAACAGCTTTTCACACATAGCATTCTGAAATTATAAAATAGTTCAGTAATATTTGATTTATTTTATGTGTACATATAAAGTCTTTGGAAAATATGTGCTTATCTGTTAGCAACTTTTCTGCAACTTCATCCAGACAGGTCTGGTGTTGGAAACCAAATGAACTGGCCATAATTTTATGTAAGGTTGATTCACTCCAGATTGATATGTAGATGAACTAAATAAATGTAATATAATTTTTTTATTAATTATACAGTAGTTTAATCTTATGTTGCGCTAATACCTGCTAAGACAAGGCATAAAACACATTTATGCCTTATTATATGACTCAGACAAATAGCAGATTTAGAAAAAATTTAAACACACAGTAAATAACATTTTCATCCTTCTTCACTGACACATTAGAGGTAATTTTATCCTGCTGTTTTCTGTCTCTGTTGTGCAACAGCAAGCTAGTTCCAAAGAGCGGCTGCAGCAGAACGTCCCGTACAAACCTATCAATAAACTGAGCCTCTCAGGTTCAAATCGACTCCGTCCCTCAGGCCTTCCCTGTGTGTGACCCGCCTGTCTACAATCCACTGCCGATCGCTTTCTGCTCTCCCTCATGTACAATTTCAGAAGAACAATGAGAAACACATGCATGACTGCAGAAGGCAATCTGGACACACACACACACACACACCCCCACACACACACGAGATGCACACATAAACACGCATTCTCCTACATCCAAGGTCGCAACAATATTTTTCCCAGGTTACGTTCCCAGATAAAACATATTGTACGCCTGAGGGAAATCTGAGAAATGTAAAGAAAGAGGCTGATTTCGCTGATAACTGCAAACTGTGATATGCAAATCATATTCCTGTTCTATTTTTCTCCAGGTCGTCTATCTTCGAGGTTTGACAGAAACACAAATCAGCTCCTGTCAGCGTCCGCCTGTCTCTCCAAACACAGCATTCGCTTCAGGTCTCCAGTGAACAGTTGAATAATTTTAGTTCCTATCACACTGAGTACTTCATTAAATGCAGTCTTTACCACATTTTGCATTCATATAGTGTCATGGAGATGTGCAACTTTAATGTCTTCATAATCTTGTTGATTGTCAATGCCATTAATTATATCTGAAGCACAGATGCTGGCCCTCTGGAGAGCTGAATACGGCACACATCACGAAGAAGAGATTTTATTTTCAGAATTGACATTTTCTGAAAGAATCAACATGGATATTTTAACAGATTACGGGGGATTCAAATAAAAATAAAAATCTAATCCAAACCAATTATTTTTTTACACACGACTATCTGCAAAACCAATTCAAACCTCCATGATTTTAATTTAAGAGAAGGAAAGCCCAAAGTTTCAACATTGCTGGGACGATCCATCAACTGTGTCTTTCATTAAAAAAAAAGAAGAAAACAAACTTTTGCCTAAGAGATTTTTAAAATGTAGAATTAGTTTAAAGTGGGGGAATATAATGTGTAAAGTGGGGGGATATTGTCTTTAAATTACTTTGTTTACATTCTTTTAAGAACAGGATCGCCTTCCTCCTGCTGCCCATCCTGCAGCAGCAGATATTCCCTGTAATTCAATTTTAAATGTAGTTTATCACATTTCCATCATCATCTGAAATGTTTCTCACCCACAGGTGGATGAAGATACCATCTCTATTGTGTGCTTCTGTTTAGTAGAGATAAACAGCAAACAATATTAAACAGCTCCATATCTGCTCCTTACCCTTTCTCTCCTCGCACACAAGCCGGTATTGCCCTCAATGCTGCCTCACTTTTCATTTCATTCCACATTCTCTCCTCCTCTTTGTGTGTAGAGCTCACTCACTGTTTTTTTTTATCTCATTCATGGCAGTAAACTGCACCTCTCCTGAATTTTGTGGAAAATGCCAGAGTCATTGGTCTGAACAGGACAGGGACAGACAAACATTCAAGTCTGCAGCGAGGGTCAACACAGAAAAGGTCATCAGAGCTGACCTTTTCTCCATCCAGGACTTGTACAGCTCTAGGGTCATGAAAAGGGCAGCATCTCTGCAGACCCCACACATCCTGGACACAAACTGCTTAGACTTCTACCTCACAGTTAGAGTGCATAGTAACTTTAAACAAAACGTTTCAAACTTAAAGCTTTTGGAGTTTACAGTTCTGGCTTTCTCTTCTTTCTGTCCATAAGCGAACATCTCTTAGTCAGGTTGAAAGGTTAACGGTAGTGCAGACTGATTCAAAATGAAAAGTGGAAAGAGAATGAAATACTTAAACAATGTAAGAGATTCTGCTTTTCACAGTGTACTATGCAGAATATTTCTGTTTCAATCACAAGATTTGATTTGTATGTATCATAAAAAGTTTTTACACTTTGCTATTTTCTGACCTAATTGTGCAAGTGATCTGAAGTTACTACCTGGACTCACTACTAAATGGTGGTCTACATCAAAATGTTTCTGTCAATAATATTTTTTTGATATTATTGCTGGTCCTCCACAAATCTTGCCCAACTCTTTGAGTATTCCCAGAGGCTCTTCCTCTACTTGCCTCTCATTTTCTGAATTCTCCGACATTCACCAAAGAAAAATAAAATTGAGAAACAGAGTCCTCTTGTTTTATTTGTAGCAACAGCTGCATCTTCATTGTACATTTCTAAATGACCAAAATGAATTTATGGCATCGCCCTTCATTCTCTTTTATCCTCCTCTTCTCCGCTCTCCAGCAGCTGCTGCATTCATTAGGGTGAAAGGAGCAAGAAAAGTTCGAGTGCAGTTTTCTGGATTAGCTAAAGATAAATGCAGCTCTTTTTCAAGAGAAAACGGCGGCGTTGCACTGGCCTCTGCATAGTGCCCGCATTTCATGTGGTATTCATTTCTTCACATATAAACTTAACTTCAGAGATCGCAATTTATTTGTAATTTGAACTGTTTCGCAAACTTCCCTTTTTAACAGCAATGCTCCTTTAATTTCTTTTTACAAACCTGCTAATCTTGACCTCATGTCAAAAAGAGACAGAGCTGATAAGTTTTTTAATTCATTTTTTCCCCATTTTCTTAAATGTATAACTCAACAGATGAAGGTACATCGCTTTATGAAACTTTGACAAAGCCTCAAATTTCATCCAATTAAAAGATTACAAAAACCATATAAAGCACAGACAAAGAAAAGATTTCTATGAAGAATACACATTTTTAATGTGTGAACTTCCTTTTTATGTTAAAAACATGATCTCTTAATGAAAGCACAGATTCTAAAGTTCATCATCAGTACACATTGAAAAAAAAAAACAGGTTTCAGATTTTCACCTCTAAGTAAACACAAGAGGAATAGATGTGACGTGGATCTCAACTTCTTAACAGAAAGTACTTGTGATATTGATTTGAGCAACATTAAACTCATACTTATCTGCTATTATTTTCTTCTTCAAGCTGGATTTAAAAGAAATAGAAAATTAAAGAAGTTAAATATAAAAAAAAATAATACTCTGCACAACCTTGCAGGTTGGTGATGAATCAACAGATTTCTTTTCATTTCTCTGATATTCGTACAAAACATTTTCCAGAAAAACAAGCATGTCATTTGGTCTACTAAGTTCATTGTTATTCTTTTAAATATGTTCAACGATGCTCTAGGTTCATAGCATTAAAATTTATTTTATTTAAAGAGTCATAAAAAGCAACAATGAATGATCCTTCGTGATTAAATTTGCTCGTGTCTATGCAGCAGATTTGCTTGGAGAAGTCAGAGCCTTCAGCTCCTCCGACTTCCTCCTCTCTGCCGCTTTTCATCCTGCAGCACAGTATGTTTAGATTGCAGCCCTGATGCTCCCGTCTGCAGTCAGAGGGGGAGGAAAAACAACAGATGATTCACTGATGTGAGATGATTACACAACTGTTGGCATTTTATTCCGCTTCTGACCGAGCGCGTGTCTCTGATGGCTGAATTCCTGCTCATGTGGGAATCACGAGCGCCCACCCACGGTTAATGCACCTGCATCCCTCAGTGGGGGAGCTAGAGGAAGAAGTGCAGGCTGCAGCACAGCGCAGAGACATGCAGGCATGTCACAGATTTTCCCCCCCCCATCCCAGCAGTCACAGAACGCCAGTGCTGGAGAATTTTAGCTGCTTTTTAAAAAGCTGTTCTTGTCTGATTAATGTTTCCCTGAGTCCATTTTGTAGTGTAACCTCAGTCCCCCCAATTCATAAACCCTCACAGCTGGAGCACATTCATCTAATTAGACTAGCCTGTTGGTTCTACAAATCATTCCTTCCATTATCGCTCTCTAATTTATTCATTTGTCACCAGATTCTCTTGTTGTTACCATGATGTTCTCACACTTTCTGTCCCTCCTGCAGCTCTTTTGTTCTTCCGGCTAATTGATTCTCAATTTCTGCAAATTTTCAAACTTTCAAATTATTATTCCTACAACTTCTCTTTGGGTCCTACATCAACCAAATTACACCAACATAGCAGCTTGAAAGTAGCTAGTAAGATGAGGATCTCGATCTGCTGATAATAAAGCATCCATGATTTTCTTTGAGCCTCTAAATCCTACTTCAGCTATTGCAGATCTCTTCAAATTTATAACACTACAGGTTTGTTGTAATATGAAATGAAATCATGGGGGCTTTTTCTTCAGTAGCTTAGGATTCCCATCTCATCAGCTACTATCAAGCTGCTCTGTCAAGGTAATAAATTGAGTTAATGTAGGACCCAAAGAGACGATGTGGGAAATATTATTTGAAAGTTTGAAAACTTAAAATTCACGCACATCTTTTAACTTGGTAGAGAGTAAACTTTGCATTATTTTTCCATTATTATCCAAAATGAAATTTGTGTAGAGCCATAAAGCCAACTTGGGAAGTGAAATAAAATATTTTGTGCTTTGGGTAAATTTTCAAAATATGCTCTTTATTTTATTTTAATAATAAAAAACAATTTTCTTTTCTTTTTTTTTCAATTTTACACAAAATTTCATACAACTTTTGAAATAAACATCAAAAAACAAAAACTCTTTCTTGATTAGAAAAGGGACAACTGAGTCCTTGTACAAACAGTAAATCAGTGATGTAAGAACAATGAACAATATCTCCAAATCCCATGTCTCTCTTACTGTCGTTTCATGTATACATTTTATGGAGGTATTAAAGACCTGAGCAACCAGCTGCAGAGACATCTTCTGTAGACCAAAACTTGACTATTTAAGTTATGTTGTGTATGAAGGGAACTATGAAGTGAATCACTACCTGAGAAAATGGCCACATGATTCAGTAAAACCATTACACCAAGGCTGTGTACTTTGTCTATAAAAATAAACTTGACTTCAGTTGCAATTTGAACTGATTGAACATGTTAACACAGCAACTGGTAGAAACATTTTCTATTCCTGGACGCCCAGCTGACTGGGCAGACTTTACAACAATCACTTCTCCTTCATCAGTGTGTAGCTAAGCTAGACCAAGTCCATTTTTGCAGCAATCCCCCTGAGCATGCATGTGGCAACAGTGGAAAGGAAAACTCCTGTTTAACAGAAAAAAAACCTCCAGGAGAACCTGACTCAGTGTGACCATTTACTGTCAACAGAAACACAGAATCACTGAACCAGGTGTACTTTCTGTGTTGAAACACAGAAACCATTGAATTGTTATTTAAAAAAAACATGCATCTGAATTATTTCATGCTTTAATTTGTAATAATAATAATAATTTTCAAAGGGTGTAATATAATTCCAGCTCCAGTTGATTTTTTTGTGAGTGGTTGAGAATCAAAATCATTCAAATTTAATGTCAACATGATAAAGACAAAGGATGTTTTTAACCAGAGAAACAGGAAATTCTTTGCGCATGTGAGACTAATTACTGTCCACTAACTACATCTTTATAAGTCCTGTATCAGACTCAGACTGAAAAACTAACCGCTGCAAACAGCTGAGATGGATATTATGTCAGTATCTGTACCTCAGATTCGTTGCCGTCTTCCACTTTAGATCATCTCAGATCCGCTCTGTTCTGTTGCAGAGCTTTCAGATATTACTTCCGCCTCAGGAAGTGGCGCGTCTCTCTGCTCCGCCGTGAGAAGAGGTGTCTGGGGAAAGTGGACACGAGGTCGCAGGCGAGCGCCACATCGGGGCATCGAGCTCCAGCCGAGTGGGAATTTATGTTGATTTTCATGCTTGGCTAAGCCTGTATTGCCAGCTGCCATTTATGCTCAGACATTCATTCTGAATGAGCAACTATGTGTGTACTCTCTATATATTTGTGTGTGTGTGTGTGGGTGTGTGTGTGTGTGTGTGTGTGTGTCCTATTTTGGCCAGATGAATATAGGAGACATCTTGGAATAGATACAGGGTCATTTTGTAGCAGAATGTTTTCATCTGAACTGCCTTAAAGACAAAATCAAACTCAGATTTTCTGCATTTAGCAGCAGGCATACACACAAACAGATACACAGCAGTGTTTTCTTCTTTTTTTTGCATTCACATGGCTTCAAAAGAAAAGTGGAGAGCTTTTTCCTTTCCTGCAAAACATAATTCAGCTTGGAGTCTAATTCATATTATTACTGAAATTGCCTCAAATTTGTTGCCATGGTAGTTTTTCTTTCGTCTCTCTTTTAAGCTTTGTGCCTCCTCAGTGGCCGATGATTAGAGCCGACAGTGGCTAGAAGGAGCCTGGGCGTGTATGCGTGTGTGTGTGTGTGTTTGTGTGTGTGAATGGGAGGACAGATAGGCTGTGAGGCAGTGACCTGGTAATAGTGAATGTATCCACAGGCTATATTCCAAGATAGTTGCCATGGTCACAAAAATTGGGAGGCAGAGCAATGAGAGAGGAGTGTGAATGTTTTTTTTTTTCTTTTGTGTGTGTGTGTGGGGGTGTGTGTGCGCTTGTGTGTGTCTGATGTCGTCTCATGTCTACAGACACAGAGAGACACAGCGAGAGACAAAGAAAGAATCAGAGAAAGGGAATGATTGACTTTGAGAGGAGGAGGCTTGATGTAACACTGCAGACTAGCAGCAGGGAATGGTATTACATTACCAGATGCTGAGCTCTGCTCACAAAGACTCAATTTAACTTGCAACTTTAAGTAATAGCAATAAAATTTTTGTCACTGCTTTGCCATCACCAGCACTATTTAGCTTGTGAGGAATGATAATCCAGAAAAAACCTAAATGACAACATACAGTCCTTACAAAGACTTAAAAATCAGTAACTGACCTCAGAGGAGCAGCATCCAGTTGTTGCCTTCCTGTTGGTTGTTCCAGAAGCTCTTCTTCTGCTTCTCAAATATCTACGGTTGTATATTTGCACATATGTTTGCATGTATTTTCACATGCGAGAATAAATGTTGACTTACCCTAACCAGTGCAAGGAAGCACAGTAAGTTTGACATCATCGTGTTAACGCAGATCTGTATTGGCAAAGGAGCAATGGGATACTTTTATGGAAAAAAAAAAACATATTTTAAGATTTCTTATGACGATCGTAAGGTTGAGACCGGTAAAAGCCTCTGTCGCAACAAAAACACACAAAAAGCTTACATTTTTCCTCAAAGCTCTGAATCTGCAGTCGACACTGAAAGTTACACTGACTGATGGAGCAGAGCTGCTGTTTCTTCATTATCATCTTCAGATCCTGCCGCCTCTTTCACTGTGAGGCAAACACAGCGTTTGTTTTCCCACCGTCTCGAGGTGCATTTAAATCCATCACTGACAGACTGCTATAGCGAAGATGATTAATGACATCATGAAGGAGGATTTTATTGATGGGACATTCTCACGTTGTAGACCAGGCAGGATGTTAATTTTACTCTCACAAAGTGGCATCACACACACATAGATCACTATGATAGAACTTCATAGTAGAAATTAATCAAAACAATGTTTATGTCTACTTGAGGTTCTGAAATCGCAACAGAGGAAGTAAGACGTTTACCTCATGCAGCTTCAGAGCTGGTTAAGTGTTGAACATCACAGCAGCTGCTTCTGGACTGAGAGAGAGATCAATTAGACTAACCTTTATTCAACATCTCACATTAACTGTAAAACATATAAAAGTTTATCAGCAGTCTCATATTTGAAGTTTTAACAGTCATTCAGTCAAAGAAAAATCATTTTGCCTGACACAAACCATCCCTTCAGTTTATGACTGAATAAACTGTGAACGTTTTACCAACATTTTTCCCAACTCCCAGCCTCGTCACATTTCATTTAATGCTGTTTTAGTCTGTCAGTAAATCTGCAGCCCTCATAATGTGATAACATAGTTAATCAGTTGATCGTGTTCACCTGGACACTGCTGCTCTCCTTCAGCTCCGTAACTCGGTGGAGTTGCAGGATAATAGTTTTCACGTAACTTTCCCGTTGAAATATACAGTATATTTCTTGAACTCCCCAACTCCACTTGAATTTTCTTGCAAAAGCATTGAAAATATGCATCTAACCTAAAGGGCAAATATTACGCTTTAAGGTTAATATGTTTCTGGGAAATGGTAAGAACTTTCAAAAAAATTTTAGTTTTGTTTTTTGGATTCTTTTTACTTGACGCTGTAAAACGACTGTTTGAAAAAGGACATGGACTAAAATTGATTTTGCGTTTTTTTACTCCACTTTCTAATTTTTGCTACGCCTCCTGATAGGAAGATGTGAGCCAGTCAGTGATGCAATTTCTGTGTTTTGTCAGTTTTTGCAGACGGCCACAAATTATTTTTATTTTGGTGTTTAATTAAACATAAATGTAGTATATGATTTATTTGATCAAATTTTTTGCTTGCTTTACTTCAAATGCTGAATGCTTGTTTTCCTGTCTTCTGTCCCAGCCTGTCTGTAGCTGAATGAAGACCCCTGTCCCGTCTGTCTGCTACAACAAAACATCATCATCATCATCATCATCATCAGACTATGGGGTTTCCCCCCCGCCATGACTCACACACAGATCTAAGACAGACTGTGTTCTCCGGCACGGCGCTGTCATCTCTGCTGCTGTCCACCCACATCTTGTCCCAACCTCCTGAAGCTGCGGTCAGGAAAAGCCCCCCCAGAGGAGGAGGGGGCGCTACTCTGTGTGTTTCTTTACACTCGTGTTGTAAATAATGAGACAGCCGAGACAATGAAATGATGAGTGTGGAGAGGACGTGGCTCTTCATGAGATTTGATCATGATTTTTTGCTAAAGGAAGACCTGGAAATTTTAAAGACATAGTTGCAGCTTCTGATGTCATTTAGTTTTTCTTTTCTGGAGCTTTCTCAGTTCCGTTTCTGTTTTCTCTCTATTTTTCTTTTGCGCTTTTCCTTTTGTATTTATGCTATTTTTTGTCCTTTTCAATCTTCATTTCTTTCTTGGATTTTCCAAACTTTATATCCTTTTATTTCTTCTTGTTTTATTTCACAAGAACTACTTTTTAGTTCCCATCTTGATTTTCTTTCCTTTCCTTTTTGTGTCTCCTTTTCTCCTCTTCTCTTTTCTCTCCTTTTATTTTCTTTTTTTCTTTGGTTTCTTTTCTTTCCGTTCTTTTCTTTTTTCTCTCCCCCATTGTTCCTTTTGACTATTCTTTCTACTTTTTCATGACTTTTTCTCTCTTGTCTTTCCCTTTCATTTTTGAATGAAGTAGCTCCAATAAAAATAAAGAGAAACAGTAACAACAAAATAAAACTCATGTATCTCTGGAGGGTTTGGAGTGGGTGTGTTTGATGAGTAATCAAGTTGTAGGACTGTCAGAGTACTGATGCATTTGCTGTGTGTGTGTGTGTGTGTGTGTGTGTGTGTGTGTGTTGGGGGGGCATTGGTCCAGAGTCATGAGTCATGTTGAGCCCTCCTCTTCCTTCTCCTCTTCCTCCTTTGTCAGTGGCATTTTTGAAAAGAGGAAGGCTGCACCAACATGCCGCTTCAGGCTAAAAGCTGTCTATTGTCACTGTGTCGTAGTGATAAGGTGTGTGTGTGTGTGTGTGTGTGTGTGTGTCAGAATGATGCGCCGGCATGCAAAAACACACATAACCCTTTCAATTCTTCTTTTGAAGTGTGAAGGCATCGCTTTGTGCCTACTTAGTCAGATTTGTTCGACGTGAGACAGACTGTCACTCTGAATGTTACTCTGTGTGTGTGAGACTTGTGGGGGGGATGGAGCATCTGTCTATGTGAGCATGAACCAGAGTGTGTGTTTCTGATTACTGGATAATACTATAAAACCCAGGATGCAGTTACAGATTTTGAGGAGCTTTCTATTACTGTCAGTAATATGCATAAAAAAGAACAATTTCCTAAGTGTCACCATGTAGGACTCATAACCCCAAACTTCTGATGAAATAATTAAATATCAGATTTGGAGCAAAAGTTCAAGAGATCACCTCCAGTCTCCAGTCATGTTGTTGAAAATGACAGTATGTCTCATTTCTAACAATATGGAGCCTGTGGAGTCAACAAAGGCATTTTCAGCTACATAAAATTGTTTTTGTTTATACTGTAGACAATCGCAGATGACAGATAACGCTGCTGGTTTCATGTTAAAAATGTAAATTTATTACCTTTTGGTCAGATTTAACTAAATGCATAATTTATTTGACAGGATCACTCAGGATTATCTGCTCCGGAAACAATCTCCTTCCAGCATATTAGCACTGATGGATACCGAGAGATAAAAATAACCTTCTTTCCATGCAATCATTTTATCTTTAATTATGTGTTGTATTAAATGACACTTTTTATATGTAAATGTGATTATATTAATCTACATACACATTGCAGGTTTATTTAAAACTGTGCTGCCTTTAATTTGGCTCTTTTCTTGCAAAACATAAAGGCCAAAGTGGCTATTTGAATATCTTTGATGTTCCTTTTCAGCGTGTGTCTTCCTCGCGCAGATTCACAATCATCTCTCGGCCTGTCTGCAGGAGCGATAGCACTCTCTTCATTACGCGCTTCATTAATCTCAATGCTAATTGATTCTGCGAGGGCCTTTCAAACTGAGGGCCAAGTCATGTCTTTCCCCATTGATTTTGTGTGTGCGTGTGTGCGTGTGTGTGTGTGTGTGTGCACCTGCTGGTTCCTGGAGAGACACATCCTGACAGAAAAGCCTCTCCTGGCTGTCAGTCTGCCCTCAAGTGTGGCACTGATATGCTTTGAGGGCCGCAGGCCTGCCTTGGAGACAAGTAGAACAAGAAAAACACCAACAAACAGACCCAGAGGAGAATTTATGGGAAATAAAAGCACAAAACGTGGATGAGAGGCAGTTGGCATATTGTATGTTTGAACTGGCTGGATAAAACGAGGGATGCTGGAGCGGTTAAATGATCCATGTTCTGTTGCTAGGAGACACTGGGGCTGGATGGTGGAGATAAACGCTGGGATCCACCCCTGGCAGGGAGGAGAACGCGGGTGGGAGTCGGGCGGAGGCAGGGGGTAAGAAAGAGAGAGGGGTGTAAGGGAGGGTGGGAGGCACGACACAGAGGCGTCGTCAGCCATGGTGGACGGGTTTGTGGCCCCACTTATTCCCCATCCATGCCTTATCTCTCTTTTTCTGTCATTTGCTAAAGTCGGCCACTTTATTCACCCAGATGTGGGTTAAATCTTCATTCTTTTAAAATTCAGAATATAAATATAAAACAACATTTTGCAAGGTCTATAGTCAGTTGTGCTAAATACATTTTTGTCCCCAGTCCGCATTTATGTTTTGTTAAAAACAAGCCACTGCTGCTGCTCTGTCTGATTTTAATACGATAAAATTTCATATTCATAAGTGGAGGTTTTTGACAAATGCCCAGAGTGTCATTAGAAAGGGGCACACACACAATCAGAGGATAAATAAAATGTATCCCTCTCTTTTCGGATGTGTATTGAACAAGTTTTGAAATGCTTTCATGCATGTGGATTCACTGGACAGTTTGCACGTCCTTGTTACTTATAATATGGTGCCTGTTTGTTTCATGGCTGTTTCCATGACGTAAACATGAACAGATACTGATACCGCCTGTGAAGATGTAATTTCTTGAAATTTCCTGGTTGCACATTGCTCAAAATAGCACTGAGGTGCTTCTTGCTAGTCTGATTGAAATCACCATTCGCCTCCGAAAGCCCAGAAATATTAAACAACCAGGAAATCCTCTCCAATGTGGGAGGGGGGAGCTGCTGTGCAGCCTAGCCTGGTAACCTGCTCACTCTAATGCCAACACATGATAACTCCTGACTGACTGCACATGAAAAATGCAATAAAAACCTTTTTATTTAATACTTGCCCATGTGACCACCCAACCCCCTAATGGCGCCCTGTGCAACTGCCCGTGTTAAAACTTTGAGAGTATTACCAGAAAAAAAAACAAAACAAAAAAAAAAACATAGAAACGAAACATTCAAAATTGGAGAAGGAAACTATAAAGACTTGAACTCTTTTCCTCGGAGACCGCACTCTGCCACCTCAGGAAGGAGCTTCTTCTCTAAACGTTATCCCCCCATCAATCCGGTCAGCAACGACACAAAAAGACAGAGAAGAAGAGCTTCCTCCGTCACATGTGAGGTAGGTAAGTGGTGAAGCTATCAACGCACGTGGTGATTAGCTATGAATGGGATGCTGCTGTCTGATTGGTGGAGAGAGCCGGGGGTCAGGCGTTCTGCCAGCAGTTCATACAAGGCTGCTGATTGCTATTCATCCGCTGATTACAGTAATTTAAATCTGCAGCAGGCCGAAGGGGGCTGCGTCTGGCAGGCTGGCTGCAGGAGCTGGATGCAATTTGGTTTGCTTTCAATAAGGCAAAAAGAAAGAACGCAGCACACAAGGAGGGAGAACATGAACACATCTGTAAAATAAACGCCTGAAGATATTGTTTATTTTATATGTAAAACTTACAGGGCCACTAAAACTGCGGAAGAGTTCAGGCTTTGTAAGGATAAAGCGGAATGACACAATCATTTTGGTTCTTTTGTCTTCCTGGCTCATGCATGGACAGCCTGAGACCTTGAATAATCAAAGTTGATGAAGCAGTTGGTCACAAATGTTCTTTTTCCAGGAGCTCTCCTGATGATTAATCAGAGACCTGAGCAGCTCTGGCTGCTCCACCCGCAAACACATTACAAGGTTAATTTCTCTATTGATTAGAGAAGCAGAATAAACCAATACTTCACTCTAAATCTCCTTTGTTTTCACACATGCATGTTTTTCTGCTTTCTCTGGAGGTACAAATGCAAACGGTTGATGAATGAGGCTTTTCCTGATATCTTCCCACCATACCCCTCCACTCATAATGAAAAAATAAATCATGCTTAGCACAGCGTTAGGCTCACGTTTATTGCCAAAAATCGAACAGTTTTCAAAAGTTTTTCCTTTCTACAGAAAAGTATTTTCACAGACAAGTTAAAAACATTGTTAAGAGCTTAAATATACATTCGGACGTCTGCTGGCTGACGTCTAGGATTTACACCAGAAATCGGCAAGAAGTTCATTCAATTTTCTGCTAATAATACTGTCTCAGAGCTTCTTTCATACACACACACACACGCGCACACATTCATGTATATACAAAGACAAAAAGAGTTTCCTGTACTGAGAAGAGGTGACACCACTTTGTGGTCTGTTCATGCCGTTCAGCAGAAGGCCGTCCCATCAGTTAGCTTTGTGCCGAAGCGACGAACTGTGCCTGTGCAGACTGGGCGACTGGTCCGTTGGACATGTGTAATGAAGCCCATCACACACACACACACACACACACACACACACACGCAAACAGAGTGCTGTTGTTGAGTCCATGTAGGGGGAAGAATTTATAGCACCCATTTATTACCCTCTGCTTTATCAGAGAGATGCGATTCCTCTGTGCGTTTCTGATGCCGTCATTATGGCCCATTATGGGGAGCTGACAGAGATGGAGCAGAGGGCGTTGATGGATTTTGGTGCAGGGGCCTGCTGTCACTACCACGTTTATCGAGTGCAGCCTGAGAGACACTCTCCCCGTACAAAATGGCCGCGGCGCCACAACATGGCTCCGGCTGCAAAAAACAATTACCTTCTGACGATCGGCACAAAATGTTAAAACATTCATCTGGTGCTCGTGTGTGTTTGGAAAAGCTTCAAGAAGCGACAGTCCTGCTTCTCATCACGGCACATTTACACAGGAAAAGCATTCAACTTACAGCTTTAAAGAGATCTGTTTAAAAAGTATGAAAGATCCCATACTGAGTCTGGACCAGCTTTCCTCAAGTATCTATCTAACACAACACTCACAACGAAGCAACAACTGTGTTACAATCATATAAATAAAATTCATAATTATAATAGTGTCAGTGTGCCTTAAGAGTCACTTCGGCACCGTTTTCCTTCATTCATGTAGTCAAAAATGACAAATGAAGACCAGCTTCAGCTTGTCCTTAACGACTCCCTTTTGAGGTGCAAAATCTGTCACCAAACACGTCGATGAGGCAAAATCATTTTTAGGTCCAAAGTTGAGCCAGCTTCATGGATAAAAGGTGTCAGTTCAGTCAGTTCCTCTCTTTGAATGCCACGGATCAACAAAGTAGCTGAGAAACACAAGTGATCGATGAGGCTAATTAACTAATTGATCTGGATGATTCTTAAGAACATTTCATAGTTATCTTCTTCTGCCCTCCATCTTTAGCATTTTCTCATCCTGTTTGGCATGAGGAAATAAAGACACAGGGGTTTTCTGTTTCTAAATCATGAACAACGACAGGCAATACTGAAGGGATCTCTTAATTCTCTGACATGATTTGAATTATTATTACCCTTCTTGCAGAAGCAGAACAATAAAGTCAATTAATACAGTAGAGATGCACCAGTCAGACTTTTCCTGGCCAATACCAATTTTCAAATTTCTCTGATATCTGATCTACCGAATTCAGTTTGAATCACTTTTAATACTGTATTTAGGATCTAGACAAAGTCCTTAGTTTGGTGCATTAAATGAAATGGAGGGGAAATAATCTGATTTCCCAGTATTTGACCTGCAGTTCACTGATAATAGCCGACTGAAGAAAAATTGTGCATCTCTAGTAATAAAGGCATTGTTTGTTTTTTGTAAAATTTTACCTCCATCTGCTGGAAGATTTTTTTGTTCTGCTTTTCTTTAAAACATTTACCTTAACTAAATACTAACACATCTTGGTTACCTGGGTCATGTTTTTGTTTAAAATATATACAGAAAACCCCTAAATCCTTGTATTCCCTTTGGAGTAAAACCACAAAAACGTGTATGTGGAGCAGAAGCTGGTATGAGGTGAAGTCGAGGCGAGTGGAGGGCTCAGGATAGCCAGAGGTTCCCTGCATCCCCATCTGTTCGCTTGTAGCTGGAGACGACTGCTTCAGAGAAAATACGTCAAAGCCAACTGTCCGGCTACTCCCTCCGTCTCTTCGCTGTTCCGTTTTGTTTTCTGTGCAGCAGGTTCTCCGCTTGAAGTAATGAGTCATGTTAGCAGCTTTTTGCTTGCAGCAGTGCAGCAACCAATGAAATGATCGTCCAAAGAGAGGAAGGAGGAGGAGAAGACGGAGCAAAAAAAGCAAAGAGGGAGACAAAAAGCAGGGATCAGAATTTCTCAACTCTGCTCCAGGCAGATAAATGCTTCTGTCGGCTCCATCTGTCCCCCTTCCTGCTTGTTGCTCAGAGGAAGAGCAGGGGCTGTGAGGAGCCTTTAAGAAGAGATCTTCATCTCTCCTCTGAAATCTGTTCCTCGATCTGTCCATCAGTTGTCCAGCAGGCTCCGTGTCACTGCCCTCTGCCTCCGTTGGGCTTCGTTTTGATGACCCATTCACCTCCAGGGTTACTGTTGTACAGGTCCAAGAGATGCGTCTCGGTGTCCAAACAGTGCTCTCCTGTAGATACACACAAAACTACACTTAACCGCAAATTAGAGTTTACAGCAAACTTCATAGCTGTCTGAATTTGCAGATAGCAGAACCGTCACTACTATGGAAAATTTAATTTACATTGTAGATTTAAAATCTTCAGTAACAAAAAAGACCTAAACTCATTTTATCTTTCATGTGAGTCCAAACAATACAATTTAAAGATTTTTCTAATGCAATAAAACTGACAAAAAATCCTCTCTGCTGCACAGATAACACTAATGGGACTGCACAGACATGCCTATAAGCATTTATCTGCTCTGATGACTGCAGATGCACACTTCATGTCTCTTTATCTCCTGAACAGTTCACCTTGTAACTCTCATCAGTTCAGTGAGCAGAAAGACAAGCAAATGCCATCGTTGCTCTTAAGAGAAAAACAAGCATAAAAAAAAAAAACAACTCACCAATATTCCCTCCTACTTCATACAGGGCGCAGTCTGGGTATCCCACTGAGCCGTTTCTGTTAACAGGAAACAATTATGTAAAGCGTTATATAATGCGTACAAGTTAAATTCTTACAGAAAACATCAGACATGATATTGACACAAAAATAATCTAAATCTTAGCAGGAAGATTTAGATTCTATCTCATGTGTCAAAGCTCGATGACTTGAGAGTGTAATTTAAAACGTGAATAAGTCTCACACCTTCGCATTTTCCCCTTTCCATTTTCCGGGCTGCGGAGGAACTGGCGGTAAAACTGGGCGAGCAGGTCCGAGGTTCTGCAGTTAATGTTGAGCTGGAACTCCATCGTGCCGTTCACCAAATCTCCCACCTGGATTTTTATAGTGCGACGTGGCTAAAGAACAGAAACAAATATTTAGTTTGGATGGAACATTGGAGAACAACCTAAACGTTGTAAGGGTTTCCAGTGGTTATACAATGTTTTAAAATCAACAGAGCTGCTGAACAAGCTCACCTCTGAGTTTTTCTCTGGTTTTTCTCTGCTGTCCGGCTGGATCTTTCTCAGCAGGTTCTTGAACTGATAGCGCCGGTTACTGTTCTCATTTAGCCGACGCACCTGGCTCATGAGGAAGTTTGGAACCTGAGGAGAGACGGGCAACATGAATCAGCATTCCTACAAATAAACACTGTATGAAGATTACAAACACCCAAACAACCCTCTACATTTAAAAAGAAGTCCACCTAGGCTTAATCCAAGGCTCCATTTTATTTTCCACTTTTACTAATAATGTAGAGAAGAAATTTACAGAAAAAGTGCTTCTTTATGCAGATGACAGCACACTTCTACTCTGAGGAAGGTTATTGACAAACTGCCTCCCATGAGCTGCAGAAACAGGTTTCTGTTAATATATAGGATATTCCTAGTTATATGAAAGTGAAATAAAATGCCAAATATAAACTAAAAATTTTCTCCAGAATTGTAAGCTTTCAAACAGCTTGTAGCATTTAGAATCCTATTACAAACTATAAGTTGGTGTAGATTCACACCGGACAACTGGCGTGTCATGGCTAATGTAAATAATTCTTCTCACCGTCCAGAGGAGGTCTTGGTAACGAATGAGAAGCCTCATCACATCAGCTGCTTTCTCCGCCTGTCCTTTCTCTGCCCCATCCGTCAGTCGACTCGGGACGGCCTTATGGAGGAAGAGATTGGGAGCCATGATGGTTGCCACGGCCCACAGGTTCATCCTGTTCTTCTTCTCTCTGCTGACCACCTTACTGAGGAACTCCAGCAGGGCCTGGCAGAAACGAAACATAAATGAGCCCAATTAAATGAGGCAGGGATGATGTTACAGTGAACTGTTTATGAGAAGGAATCCTATCAACTCTGCTAAACTGGTTTGTTAAGGCACAAGTTATTTTCAGCTGCTTCAAGTGGAGTTGAAGTAGTTGGTGCAGGTGGCTTTTGTGCTCCTCTCATTTGCTATACGTAGACTTGACCACGCAGCTGGATTAGTAAAAGCTGGTCACGACAGATGTGGAACATTATATAACAGAGGAGAGCATTTAAAACAGAGACATGAAACATGCTTTGGTTAAATGGGTCATGTTTCCGTCAAAAACACTGCAGTGGGTTACAGCCAACATACTTACTATTTACTGTTAAAAGTTCACATTGGGGTCATTGACTAAAAGGAACATTGAGAGTGTTTTACTCACTACAGACACTATTATTGCTGCAAACGCAACGTTCAAATTAAGAACTTTACAAGTTATCAAATGTCAAAAGGAGGGTAGGTCAGAGCAATATCAGGAAAACAGGTAATTGCTATATTTTTGTTTAATACTGAGATGTTACAAATGTATGTCGCACTGCAGATTTTTACTAGTACAAAAACAATTTAAATGGATGGATTAATCTTTCACACAAGTGAAATAAAGTCCTGAAATAGAATAAAGCTCCTTAACTCTATTTACTTTGTCTATACCTCTCCAGACTCATCTCCCTGTCTGTCAAGCTAGATGTTGTGACAGCACCAAACTAATATCTCAAAAGAACGACACTTGAATGAACAAATGTTATGTGTTTTTCTTTGTGAAGCCATCAATCAAAGTCTTCAGGAGGAGTTGTGATGTGTTTACCTTCAGTGTGCTCCTGTTGGGCTCAGGGAGCAGCAGGATGAGCAGGTTCAACATGTGCAGTTTCTGCCTCAGTTCTGTGATGTCTGGAGAACAAAACAACAAGGTAAGAAAGACAAAGACACACACACACACACACACACACTGCTCATTTCCTCTGTGTTTGACTAAGAGTAATGGGATGTCCAGAGATTAATGGCATTGTGACCAGTAGCCATTAGGATTGTTAGCTTATGTCTCTGTGGTCATGAGTCATTTATCACTTGCACTGATCCTGCTTACAAACCACAGCTCAGCTGCCATCAGTCAGATGAAATTAATATTAATCAGTTTTTTTGTTTTGTTTTTATTAATAGAGTCAAACCCCTGTGAAAAAAGCTGAATTTTGAAGATGCTGTGCATTTTTGTATTTGTGGTGAACTGGATGTATTTTAAAGATATCAACTTGTTCATCTTAAGATTGATTTCTAAGCTGAAACAGAAAAGATAAGGACCACAAAGGATCGCCATCCCAATAAAGGAGACGCAAGTGATTACAAAAACCCAGACCAGAAGTCAGGAAATGTGGCCATCAGATTATTGTGCGGGTAAGAGAAAGAAGAAATATTGCATATCATTATATTATACAGCAACATATGAGATACTATCAAATACAATGTCAAGTGTTTACTTTTTCTGGTACTGTTCACCATCTTAAAAGGAACATAACAGGGATTACAAATATGCAACAGACCCAGTTAGATCTGCCGATTAAAGCCCACTGACCTCTGACGGCGCTGAAGGTGTTGAGGTATTCTGCAGTGAGCAGCGGGTCAGGAAGCTCTCGGATGAACTTCTTCAGGAGGGCAGCAGCATCATTTGGACTCACTTCATCCCAGTTGAAACGGCTCCTGTAAAAATTGGCCTCCAGATTCTGCTGCAGCAGCTGCAGACAGCGAGTGACATCAGCATCATAAAACATCAAATATGAAAATAAACAGAGAAGTGTAGGTAAAGTTATGTCTTGCAATGCGTCTTTGCCATTTTTGGTTTAATTGCTTTTAATAGAAAAAAAGTTCACCGCCTTATTTGATTTCTCTTATAATGTCCTATAAAAACTGTCTTTTAATATCTAGTTTTGAGAACTTTAGTTAACTGGAATACTACATTATTTTTATGTATTTGTGATAAAGAGTAGTCTTCAAACAGGGACAATATCAGATTTTGAGCTTAGTCGATGCTGTGTAGTACAAATGAAAAATTTTATATCTAATAAAAGTCTCAAAGACAGCATTGTTTGCAAATACACTTTTAGGTTATCAGTCTTTCTTGGTTATTCTCTCTTTCAGTGATTTAGTGCCAACTGGCGCCCTCTGGTGGCTGGTCTCATTTAACTGCTGTATTAAAATGAAGAAAATAAGTACAGGATAGTAAAGGGCCACTTGGCTGCGGCTGCTAAAAAAAAAGTATAATTGATACTGTCTTACTGGGCCTTGTTACGGTAAATGTCAGGTGTAGTTAATCTTTGAAAAACCAATTGACATTTAAGCATTTTTGACATTTCACAGAAATAATCAGTATTCTGACGAGCATGAGGGTCACTTCATTTTGAATGGGTGAGAACTGGTACCTTTATCCTGGACTGAGATCCTGGAACCCGCAGGATCCCCTCTGAATCGACTCCTTTCTTCTCCAGAAACGACAGCAGCTGCACAAAAAGCAGAACCAGACATCAAAATCTGCGACTCTCCTGCTCACCTCTGCTGGTCAGAGTCAGTAACTGCCTCTACAGACAGGGTGTGGTCAAACCACTAAGTGCTCGGATTTTTAAAGTTTTCTGGTTCATTTGTGTGCCAGTACAGGCAAATTGCTTCCAAAATTATTAATTTACAAAGCAACAAAGGGAAAAGCGTAGTTATGCGTGAGCAGTAGACAGACACATACCGTGTGCAGGAAGAGAGGAATTGAGGTGTTTGGTCTGATTTTCTGATCGGTTTCCAGCAGCATGGACAGCGGTACCCCAAACAGCGTGCTCTCTGTAACAGATTGAAACATCAAACGTGAGGTTCGTACCAAGGGCGTAGGTTTGGTCTAGGTTTTGGTGGGGACCTTGGTGGGGACCTTGACACCCCCCCGCCCCCCGGCAGCACAGTGAAATGCCCAAGACAAGAGCACCGAACATTTTGGCACTCACACTGACTGCTTCCTATAGAGCAAACAAAGCATAACCTGGTTTGTATTCACACTAGCTTAACTTAATTTAAGACTAACACTTCAAATGCCATATTTACTGAGATAATTTCACAGTATATTTCATATCTGAGAACTAACACCTCACCTGGAGCCCTGAAGCTCCAGCCACCTCTCCATCGTTCTGCTCTGCCCCTTGCTCTGCTGTCTGAGCATCCTATGTGAAAAAATATTACATAATGGGCTCTTTGCACCTAAGGCGTTGACGTCACATCTCCAGGAGCTAATGCGGCTCACTTTTTTCCGCTTTGAGTTACCATGACTGGTAGAAAAGACCAAGTCGTATTTCAGATGCAAAAAAAAACAATACTATTAACATTGGTGTCTTCCTAATATAATGGGCTTTTAAGTTTTCGTTAATTTCCAAGCGATCCTGGCTTGTAAATATCTGTCGCTACCAGCTACCGCCGCACAGCAAAGTTTGCAGCCTTCACTTCACTCCGGATCAGCCTAAAACTACCGGGGATACGGATGGTAAATAAAGGAGCCTCCCTGAGTTATTTCCATGGAATCACTTCTATATTCAGCCTGAAAGAGTTTATGGGAACGAGAGAGCAGACCAGAGCCAGACAGCCGAGCAACTGATCCGCCTGTACATCCTGCTGTAAACACCGTCCTATCTGAGCTCTGAACAAGAAACATGCAAAGGTAATAAAACGAAATAACACGGAGACATGAAGCAACACGGTCATATTTTTCTAAAAGCAGCAACTTTGAACCTGAACAGCTGAACCAGATCTCTGTCACCAGAGCTGCGCTACTGTCAAGCTATGAGGCTTGTTGAGCTCCGTCAGGCTTCGGAAGTAAAAAGTCCGAACCGTAACCTCCCCGTTAGTCTGTGACACTAACGACAATAAACACACATAATATATTGAAAATAAGATAAATACATTGTCCGTTAGAATGTTTAGATACTTAAATAGCACATTTTACAAGAACAATGTCCGAGAATATTGCCTACTAGCATAAGCTAACGTTAATGTTAGCCACAAAGTTTAAGTAAAACTCACCTTCATGTCAGTGAATGTATAACGAGGCGAACATCTTAAAACCTTTCTCCAGGTGACTTGTTGGAGCTTCGGATCGATGTACTAACCTTGGCCAAGCCCTGCAAGCACCTAATGTAAATGATATTTGTATTGGATCGGAAACAATCGAGCCGCTTTACCCCGAACGCGGAAGCTGAGGTGCAAAGAGCCCATTAACAGACCTATTCTACCTCACATTCAGTGCTGACCTTACTAAACACCGGACTTTACAACAAATGCGTTGCGTGATAGATATCTAACTTATGGGTCCACTCACTGTACTTACAGCCGGCGTAGCGAAATAACTTCTAATGTCTGTCCTTTTCTTTTTTGGTGGCGACATGGTCTCGGAGACTCAGAAGGAGACGCGTGTGCCCAGCTAGCCGCCGCCTTTTGCAGCTAATCAAAGAACGTCCGACGATTCAACTGACTCCCCCTCCCCCCACCCCGACAGCACCGTTCCGACACGGTCTCGGAGGCTCAATAAATGTCAAACTAAGAAGCTTCCGTTCCGCGCACCGCCTGTTGCTGCTAATCAAAGATCGTAGATCCACGTTCTTTGAGCCAATATGGCAAAAATTGGTCGGGACTTTTTCATATCCCGTGAATATTGGTCGGGACATGTCCCTACCGTCCCTACCCAAACCTACGCCCATGGTTCGTACACAAAACCTCAGTCCAAAACAACAGAAGAGAAGAGTGAGCTGGATTTTCTCTGATATATTATTATTTTCCATATTTAGTAACTAACTTCACTAAAAGTAGACACATTTCTAACTAAGCTTTTATCTTTAAACAAAGAGGATAAATCCTATCTATAGAGTCAGTTTCGATGTTTGTTTCTTGTGAGCATTTAATTCAGCAGAGCTGTCACACCTGCGATTTTCCTTTTCCCAGTCTTGTGCCTTTTAACCTCCAGCTCCAAGAGGTCGCACAGCGCCGTCATGTCGATGAGAGCCAACTGACGAACCTTCTTCATGTCAGCGTGGGAGAGATCTTGAATACGAGTCACTCCGAGGCGGCACTTAGGGCAGATCACCCGCTATGGACATTACAGTGGACGCAAAGAAAGAAAAAGAAAAATTGAGACAGAGGAAGCATAAACAATGCATAAAAAATAAGAAATGACAAGAAGAGAGGATTCCAGTCATATTAAGCACCATCAGTTCACCAAAGCCCACAACTCGGCTCTTACTCAGAGGAAATCTATTTAGCCTGAAACAGAAAAACATAAATCCGCTGGACTCTGACGCAACAACCCTTCCTTTGTTTTCCGCTAATTTCTTAAGATCTTAACCTCATTATCTAATCCTGACCAGGAGTGGATTAAAAATGACTTGTAGCAATATTTGTGAATATTATTGTCAAATTTGCATAAGAATTTAAACCCTTTATGACTCAAAATCCCATTCATCCAAGCTGGGACTGTAGCCCAGAGTAATTTCTGTAAAAATAAATACAATTCTTCAATACGTTTAGTAGCGACTAGTGAGTTCTAGTTTAGCTAAACAGACACAAAAAGATTTTGAAGTAAACTAGAACATACAAATCTTAAACTATAGGTTTTTGACATAGTAGAAATTCTGACTGAGTTTAAATTTTAAAATGTTGATATATTAACACTAAGCACAAAAATAGTAGCTCTCCCAACCAAACATTAACTTAAAAAAGCTCAAACATACACTTAATAAATTAAATCAATTTGCATAAACTTGCTTTAAAAGTCCCATTCTGATGTTATACATTTAGCCTTTTAATGATTTTAAAACTGGATTTTCACTGGAAAATCCAGTTATAGAGCCAGTGAAAACAGTGCAGTAGTACATAATGGTATAATGTGCTGAAGTTATTTACTTTTTAAATAGTTTCTTTCAAAACACAGGTCTCAGTCTGGCGAAAAGCCATTAGGTACAAGTCACAGTTTCCAGTTGACATTTTACTTTAAAGTATTTGTTTTTCTTACATTTAATTGTGGCAGGTAAACTTTCCAGACGGAAATGGCATTTTAAAAAGACTTCCTTAAACAAAAACCAAACAAAAAAAAGGATTACAAAAAAATATTAAAAGCAAGCTCACAGGCAGGGTGCCGTCTTCTTTCCTGTATGGGATGTTGTTCAGTGGAAAATTGGCCTGTTTAATGAAAATCACGGCTTGTTCACAGTAAGCAATGTCAGTGATGAGGAATTCCTCCTTAGGGGCAGCCCGCTGATGCTCCGGTGACACTGCTAAACACACAAACATGTTGCTTTATTATTTTAGTGAAGGAAGTCTGCTGCAGTAATGTCTTAAAGGAAAAATACTCAGAATGCATGTGCGATGCAAGGGAGTACAAGGAAGGAAAATTCAGCATACAGAACAACAAAGTGTACGAGATAAGGAAGTAGATAGACACTTATGTGTCCTGACTATATGTCAGTCATTTTTTTATAATGAATTGATTATATAATAATTAAAGGATTTTTTGCCCATCACAGGGGCACAACACTTTGAAAGGTTAAACATGGATTAATCTGAACCAGTAAAATCAGAAGACCTTAAGCTCATTGAAATGTTTCAGGAAGCTCAAGATAATTTGTAAGACGTGTGGCACATCCTTTTGAAAGGATTATATATCTTCTTTTTTTCCCCTTCAACTGATTATAATTGTTCTTACCTGAGAAAGGCATTTTGGCAACTGATGCCATACTCTTCTGAGGAAGGTCTTTGCTGTTCTGAGACTCTGGCAGCAGGGCCTGGAGGGACAGAGGTTTGACTTACTACAAAAATCCTTCATCCACAGTTTTAAATATCAACTCTGTATTACTTGGTTTGCTGCAGGGAAGTAAATGCACACAGGAATACAGGGTGTTTCCTTTGATAAAGCCCTGACAATGATCTGAGGAACCTGGTTCCTGTCCCCTCTGTCGAACAGAAAGCCCCGAGGACAAAGAGTGGCCTTTACATGCGATTTGCCTTTATTGTTATAGGTCAGTCTTGGTGTACAGAACAAAACACTGGAATAAAAAGTCTCTGATGGTTCTCAATTAATGCTAAAATTAGATGCATAATTTCTTTTCAGCTTGTTTTTTGTGTTACTGCCTCTGACACAAACAGGCTAAAAGCTTTGATGTCATACTTTTCATAGTAATGCTGAAAATAGACATCTCATAAATCAGTGTGAGTGTTATATTATGGAGCACAGAATAAGTAAAAAGAAAAAAAAAACATTTCAGCTGTGCGATGCTCTCTGCGTTGCTACCTGAGCGATGGGGGAGCTGAAGATGTCCCGAACGTCTCTGGGCGGCAGCTTGTTCTTTTTGCGACGGGATAACGTGTAGGAATCCAGGCGACGCTGAACAGCTTCCGCCTGCGTCCGGGTCAGAGTGGAGAGCAGCACGGCCTTGTCTACATCCTCGCTGTCCTCGCTGATAAGGGTCGATAAGCCAGCATCGGCCAGCCACTGCTCCTCCTGTTCCCCCTCTAAGACACGAAGACCAAGAAGGCATGGCGATGTAAATATGTTCCAAAAGAAATGGAAATGAGGGGGATGAAGAAATGTTTGAGCATGCAGAACATCAGGCAGGGTACAGCGTAAGATTCCAGAAAACAATTTAACTGCTTTTATTTCAAACAGACATGCAACTATTAATCCTGATGCTGCATGAATAATACAACATACTGATTCTAACTATTATAATGTTATTTAAAAGACATGTTTGAGTTAAGCAAAAATATAGTACAAACTCCTGCTAAAAGTAGTATTCATTTTCAAATAAACACACTTACAGTACAGAAAATTACACCTTTCTGTCATTTTTCTCTGTAAAGAGTAACGTAAATAAAGCCAATATTAGCTGGTTAATTTGTTGACTCTCTGCTTGGCTAGACAACCTCCAGTTGGTGGCTTACATCCCAATCATACCCACCTACAGTTTCAAAACCTTATAGGAGTGATTGTTGGCACTCCCATCGTTTCTAAACCAGGACATGTCTATGTTTGCGATATCAAAATACAGATAAACAGCCAATTATCTTGTAAGTATGAAAAAAGTGTTTCCAGCACCTCATTCTAAAAGCATTGAAAACTACTGAAACAGCATAAAACTGTTAGTTCTTTTGAGAATGTAACAGTTTAAATGAGCACACATTATGCAACAGGATAAGTTCCTTAGACAACTTGACCAATTAGCATTATACACCTTATTTCACTGGTTTGTATTATACCTTAGAGCTTTATAAGTTAACTGAAATTAATCAATTTAAATTCAAATCTTGGTAAACTGGTTTGTCTTTTTGCAAAATAATTTAAGAATCCAGCATCAAACTGTTCATGGATTCTTTGAAACTAGTAATATGTAAAAAGGAAGCTGTCTTGAACTCTAAATACAGTCTATACCAGTGTTTCTCAACCCTGGTCCTCACCGCCCCCCTGTCCTGCATGTTTTAGGTATTTCCCTTCTGCCACACACCTGAATTGTATCTCTGGGTGATTAACGGGCTTCTGCAGTACTTGATGGTCATGCAATCATTTGAATCAGCTGTTCTGGAATAGAGGCCCATCTAAAACATGCAGAGCAGGGGGGCGCTGAGGACCAGGGTTGAGAAACACTGGTCTACACAAAGTAGTTTAGCCTCAATTAAAATACTAACAGTGTTTTTGTGCAGTATGTTAACTTAGTAGTAATCAATAAAAACATAACATCAAAAGAGTAAACTGAAAGCCAAAAAAATGGGTCTAACCATTTGAATAGATAAAATAAATTTACATGAATTAAATCAGCATTTGTGTCTGGCTGTTTGTCCTCTGCTCAAATGCTCCTTTTCTTCAGTGTGTTTGATGGTGTTCATCACTGATATGAGGCAAACATCCTGTTTCGTTGCCATGGTAAATGCACAATATGGATGCTCAGTGGATCTCAGAAAGACTATTTCGTTACAACGCTGACAAATAAAAAAAAAAATCCTGCTTCTCCTCTTTCTCTCAACCCTTAAGGAGACTGCAGCAGAATCACAGTGATTACCTTCTGACTGTCTGGAGTCTCTCCTGGTGGGGTCGAGATCCGCCTCGCCACACCCCTGTCGGATGGTCTCAACCTCGCTCCAGAACGATTCCAGGCACAGTTTATCCGGCTGCTCCTGCTCCTGTGCTGGTGGTGAGTTTTTGCTGCGAGCGTGCTCAGCGGCTGCTTGGTCCTGCGGGCTGGCCCAGGGCTCCACGCTCATCTCGGTGGGGCTGGGATCTCTGGTGCAGACATACACACACGTAAAGAAGTCACACGCATGCATGCAAACAAATGAGCTGAGACACAAAGGCACATAAAAACACAAGGGAAATGAAAGAGATAGAGGCGGAGAAGAGAAGATGGATTAGCCTGGAGAGACCAGAAAGATGGAGAGACAAAAGGTAGGAGCGGCGAGAGGAGAGAGATGGCGAGAGCGGACACAAAGGGGGGTCTCTATTGTTCTTGCAAAATGTGGCTTGGAGGAAAAGTACCACAAAAAATCCACTAGATGTCACTGTAACAACATGAAATCGCCTTCCTTAAGGTCACACCCTTCCATCTTACACACATATTTCCCGACAACAGAAGCTCCAATAGCTGAAACCTGTAATTAGGATTTGTAGACACACAATCTGCTTGAAAGTTTCCTGTTTTAACAAATGCACTGCTCAAGTAAGGGTCCTTTCAAAAGCACCCCACCAACAATTGGGCAGACTCCCAGGCGTTAAAATGTGACCTCCTGATCAGACACAGGAAACGTTCTGCTGATTCACTCTGCTGATGCGCCGCTCAGTCAGGCACCCTTTGATTCAGCAAATCTCAGGCAACAGTCCAAACCATAGGGTTTCTGAGAAGCAAAGCAATTATAGCTTCGTCTGGAATGAGAGGCAGAAAATAACTGGCATGCTTTCTCTATTGTATTCTTAGGAGGATCCGCATGCATGAAAATACTAGCTGCAAGTGACCCAAAGCAAGATGCAATCAAGTTAGTTAGACCAGTTTCATGGTGGCAGAAATGGAGGGGGGAAGGTTGAGTTTCAACAGAATTTAAATTTCAATAAAACGTTTGTTAGATATCAAAGTAATGATGAATAGTCAAAAAGAAATAACAATGGTAAGCCTACTTTATATATAATAAAGAAGGCTATTTTCTAGTAAAACCAAAAAGCAGTTATTTTTCCTTTACTTTAAACTGAAGTTATTAGGAAGTCAGTCAATCCAGTAAATTGACTATTATATAGTTACATTTTGAGCAGGGTTTTATCTCATCAGCCAATTAAAACACCCTTTTTCCATGATTTATAATCTCCCCTCACACTGAGCTGACTAAAAGTGACTAAACCTAAAATAGCAATCAGATTTGCAGCTTAAGAAGCACAATTAAAGTGCAGAAGATACTCAACCTTGATTAACTTTTAGCAGTAAGGCTTCAGAAGTCCTCATTAATAAAAACGACCTGCAGACATTGCATTGGCCGCTATGATTGCATTACAAACCTCTCAGTTTTGAGAAAATGCTAATTACTATGATTTTCTACCAGCAATAAGCAGATTTAAACTTTTTCAGCCAAAGAGAAAGTTTAGTCATAACTATGATAAAAAAAATCCCCACAGTTCAATCTACAAGAAGATAAAAAATAACAGGTTTTGTTTAGCAACATTTAAAGTCAGTCCAAACATGATGCAGTTTTCATGAACCGGATTTGTAGCAATTACACTGACCCATCTAGTTAATTTAAGTAATTATTTCAAGAACTATTAATTTTGTAATGCTATGATTGTTAATTAAATTAATCAACAATCATGGCATTAAAATAAATTAATTCAAAGGAAAATGTCTCTGTTTACCTCTTTTTTAAAAAATAAATCTATATTACGTTCGTAACTTCAATTTAAAAAAAAAAAAATCATTCCAGCTAAATAGCACTAAAAATAGTGCTATTTTTAGACACTATTGTTCTCTTTACAATTAGTAAGGATGACCAGCAGAAACGCAGTCATATTCTTTACACTTAAATAACATGCATGCTTGCATAATTAAATTGTTAGACACATAGTCATAAGTAATTATAATCCAAAATTAAATCTAGATTTAAATGACACTGTTAATAAGTGTTTTCTCAACTTTTATCATGATTCCTGCAATAGTCAGGCTAAAAGTAGAGTATATTCCTAGCATATAAAAGAAAACAGAAATCAACAGCACAAAAGATTAAGATAAGCTATAAAGTAGAGCTTGTGATATTTGAATAAGAATATAAGACTAATATGCATAAAAAAGTAGGTACAAAAATAACAACATCCCCCACCACCAAAGAAGTTTTAGTTTTAACACTTGGATCATAATATTTCTTTAATAACCTCTGAAGCCATTATGTAACAACAACTTGACATCTATTTAAGTAAATGACTGGATAAAACGGAGCACACAATTTAAATTTTGAACATTACAGCTGGGCTTTCTTCTCATGTTGCACTTCTTTTGCTTCATGACACATCATTCCAGCTACCATCTATGCAACTTCACTTGTATAACAGAGATTCACCAAACCAAACATGTATACATTTCTCCAGAAACATTCTCCAGCAATAACTCTCCTTAGAACACCCACCTGGCTTTTTTTTTGCTGCTTGTCTTCTTCATGCGCTTTTTTTCACACGTAGGGTTATGGTCTAGCCGAAGCTTGAAAGTATTTAACCTGAAGTGTGAAAAATGCATCTTGGGCTCCATTCTGCTCAGCACTACCTTCTCTCTGCCTCCCATGTCCACACGGCCAAAGCAATCCGGGAATTACGATCTCTGTACAAAATCTAGCTTTATCCAGCGTCACTGACCGGGCACCATGTGAGAGTGATCTACGTCTGTCAGTGGTTTGAGGAGTTCCTTTGAGCTGAAGTGATGCAGGCTGGAATGCATTAGGGCGAGTGACGAGGCTCCTACTATGAAAACATTCACACCTGTCCCTTCCCCCTGCCACTTTGAGTGGAGACACGCCTTCTCTGGTTCGCTCTCTGGTTCAAACTGGAATCTGTAACTTGCCTCCCTGTAAACTCTGTGACTGGAGCACAACAAAGACGAGCCTTGTTTCACTCTAATGACCACAAACTATCTCAAAACAAGAATGAAAGCTGACAGACTTAATGTTTGGCATTTCAAGAAGGTTTTTAGTCTTTCTCAGCGACAGCTTTTCATGAGCTCATTCATCAAGGGAACAATGCCTTACTTTATGTTATCTGTTGTATTAAACAAGAAGATCAAAAGATGAAGTCAGAGGAATGAACAAAAACCTTTTAATAATTTTATAGCTTTCATTGAGAAATGTCTAATCAGGTGTGAACCAATTTTGTCCTGTCAGTTAATACTTCTGATGTTATTACTAAAAATCCAAAATAAAGTATTCTAAAAAAAAAAAAAAAAAGTCTAATCAGCATTAACAATCCACATACCTAAAAGGTGACAGCTAACCGTGGTATGAGTTAAATCAAACTGTTACCTTATATGTAGACAGTCACAAAATGTACTAAGTCTATGATGTCATGACAAATATCCTTGCTCAATCTCATACCTGAAACTAAATAAACAACTGAAAAATGTCTCCAAGGTTGCAGAGTGTCCAGGTGAAGTATGTGAACAACTATGAAGCCGTTAGAGGTACGTTAAAGTTTCTCAAGTTCCACAAGTGCTACAGGTCTGTCAACTTTGCCTGAGAGAAAACCGCTGTTCCCTGTAACATCACCAAACCACTGACTTTTCACTTATCTGTTATTTTCCATTCTTAGTATTACTGCTCAAAATTTTCTGATGTTAGTAAACAAACACCTTTTAAGCAGAAACTGAAAACATGGGGAAATATTCCGGAGACACAGACCTCAGATAAAGTCAGGTATGTTATCTGTACCAGGGATTTACAAAGATTTAAGCTTCTAAACCCCAAAACAGAAATGTAAGAGACCCATGACCCCAACACTTGGTTAATTTAATTTAGGTTTATTAGAAACACATCGACATAGGCAAACTGAACAGAACAGCAGTCCCATGTTTGCATCACAGTGCTTATAGCAAAAGCTAACTTGCAGCACTTGTCCCTAGATGGGCTTGTCAGCAGACAAGCATTCCTACCAACTCAGATAAAGACCTGTTATTTGTTCTTTCCATTTTACACTATTTATAAGATAAATAGTGTAAAATGTATGTGCTTTATTTTTGTTCAGTCCTGTCTGGAACAACAGTACCTTGTAAAATTATTCATAATGTAACCTTCACACTTTCACATGTTGTCACAAATGTGACCTTCACTCTGATACACCCCCTGTCTGAAATATGCTATAATAGAGCTTGAAACTGAAACAGCTGATTCCACTGGATTATTTTTAGTTTTTAAATTGGTAATCATACTGTACTTTTTGTGTTCTTATATTTCACTGTGGTGTGGAGAATAAATAATATAAATAGAGATATAAATAATTAAGCATTATAAATAAATAAATTGATTTTAAAATGTTTTATTGACATTTTATGTGGAAGGCCAACAAAAAAGTAGGAAGCAGTTGTGAGGGGAAAAACTACTACCTGGTTTCAAAACTTTTACAAATAAAAAACTGAAAAGTGCACCAGGACATTTCCATTTTACTCCTCTATGTCATGGTGTAATTACACACCATGATTTTGTTGGATCTTTCATTCAGTTTGTATTAAGATTTTATCACAAAATCAAATCCAATACATTCAAAGGCCTACAGAAGTCAACTAATAAGCAAATACGGTCTCTAATATAATCTCAGCATAGACACAGCTGTTCTCTTAATGTCTCTGACTTCAGTTGAGAACATTACAGAACAAACACTAACATGAAGTCTAAAACACACCAGCTAGATATGATAAAATTTTATAAGCAGATATGTTATAAAACAACAGCCCAAACTCTGAACATTACACTGTTCAATACAAAGAACCACTTAAAGAGAACTATTATTGATGAACTCTGTATTTTTACAAAAATGTGTCAAATGAAAACTATTGTTAAAACAAAAGGTCCAGTTTAAACATGGCACCAAACCATCTTAGGAGACATAGCACACCCCTACAATGGGGACTACGCATCATCTCCATCGTGAAACATGGTGGTGGTGGCAGCATCATGCTGGTGACAGTGTTTTCTTATCCTGGGACAGAGAAGCTGACCAAAGTAAATAAAAAGATGGGTGGAGCAGAACAGAAGGTCAACCCAGTGGAAAACTCTTAATGGACGCAAAAAACTTAAGACTGGGGCAGAGGTTAACCTTCAAATCAGACAACGCCCTTAAATATACAGCTACCGTGTTACGTTTGCAGTGGAAGGGGTTTATATCAATTTAAGTCAATTGACTTAAACTTGCCATTCACAGACATCTTTCATTCTGTTTTAATGAGCTTGAAATTTTTTGTAAATAATATTCCAAACATCCAGCCAGTCACAGGTGGTTCTACAAGGTGTTGACTCAAGAGAAAAAAATGCACATGAATGCCAAACATGCCAGATATTTTAAACTTTTGAAACTCTTCTGTAAGAGCTGTAACAAATAAAGACAGAACAACACTGAGCTAAACTTCAGGCAGCAAATTAAACTAACATATAAATCTATATCGACATGAGCCACAAAACAAAGCACATGTTCCGCGCCAACTAAAAAAAAAACGGACTACTGAAAATGTCAGGGTGTTTGGGATTGTTTCTAGTTGAATGGACCTTGCAGAAACACAAAGAATCAACAGGAAGCCAGGCACCCAGAGAAGAATGGATATGCATAACGCTGTCCATCTTCATACTTGGAGCAGTAAGGAATAACAAAAGGTAACCACAACAAACAGCTAATTTCAGGGACTGCTATAAACAACGTGCAAAAGCAGCTTGTCCAGCAGACTAAGCTTGGTGGATGAAATCCAAACAAAGCCTCTTAATTTTCAGAGAATGTAACAATTAAGGCTACACAAACAAGATTAACAAAATGTTTATCCTTAACTCTTGACAGCATATGTATGCTCCGGTCAATTATGCAGAACCACAAACACAGAGTGACTGATTTTTTTATGGATCAGAAACATGGAAGCAGTTTTACATATACTTTAATAAAGGTTCCCTCCAAAAAATAGTTTTTCTAACATTAATAACAGGGACCATCAAACCGAAGCCCTGTCCAAGTAATTCCTAATCTAAACCTGGTTGTTAGACCACAAATGCCTCATCCTACCTGGCTTTTGCCCGCCAGAGGGTTTTCCCTGCGAGCAGCAGCAGAGCCGCCGAGCCACTTTTTCCCCATGGCATCCTGCAGTTGTCCCCCCAGATTGTTGAAAACTGGAGGAAACAGCAGCTGCCTGCCCTTGGCAAGCTGTTTCCTTGTAATCTCTTCTATGTGCAAACACTTTAGAACAAGGACAGTCTGCTTGTGCTGGCAGGAACGTCACTACATCATATCCTGAAGCAGGAAAGGAGGTCTACAAGGGGTGCTAGAAAAGGGAGAAAAACTAAGTAGCTGACTTGATGATGCGCAAGGACAAACAGAGGGAAATAATCGATGACTGATAGCCGGGACGGAAATTCAGTAGATCGAACAGAGAGTAGTAACCCTTTATGAACCTCTTTTCTGTTTTTCCAGACTACTTATGTATTTCCAGCTCTATGCTTCATCAAGAGGAATGTGTATAACAAATATTTCTATATCCAAGCCAGTTGCCAGTGTCGGGGTACTTCTAAGTAAAAAAAAAAAAGAGGTAAAACATACCAAATATGTTATCACAATTAAAGTGCTTTTAATGAGATGCCAAAAAAAGTGCTGACATGATTGGAGCTTTCTCCAGGTGTTGGAAGCATAGTGTAGCTGCGCTTGTTGCTGGGCATTGCCTGTCAGATGGGTAAATGAAGACTCCAACACTTTCTTTTCTTACGAATAAAAAAGCATTTGGTTGTTCATAAAAAATTTCAGATTTCCTGAAAAAAACTAAAGGAGTACAGCGCATCACTCTCAGTATGATACCGCCATTTAAAAACTGCAGTTAGTGGGCTACCAGCATTTTGTTTATTAAACAGCACATCACGTGATCTCTATCTGAGCCAATATCCCAAGAAAATAGCTAGCTAACATCAGCGTGAGTTACTCTAGAAAGAGCAGACTGACAAAACTATCACATTCTGCACAGGGAGCAAATTTTTATAACTGTATTGAACTATTAGTCTATAGGCCAAAAATGGTACAAATGACATTGTGTAATGAAATAAGCCACAATTATTTATACTGTTAATAAAATAACCTATTGATTTTCTGTTGTAAATAAGAGGTGTTAGGTGTTATTTTTAAATGTATTTCTGGGGTTTAATATACAGCCCACTTCTTACTGATGCATTCACTTATATAGTTTAATACAAACACAGTGAATTGTGACACTCCTCTTTTACGTCCCTGCTACTCTTTAGTGTTTGAAGTCATTTCAAGCTATAAGTGATAGAGGGCTGCATGGAGGCACTGTTGATTTAAACCTGACATGTTCAGGGTTCAGATCTCAGCTGGGGTCTTTCTGTGATTTTGAATGTTTACCTGGTACATTTCCTGTAGTACGGCTTTCTTCAGCCTTAAGACATTTGTTATGTTATTACTGACTCTAGAATTCCCCTTTGTAAAGAATGTATTTGTGTTCACTCTTGCTTGTCTGAGTTGGCCCTGAAATGAAGTAGCTCGCTGCTCAGGATGAACCTGCTTCTCACTCTTTGGCTGTGAACATAGACATATGCCTAGAACAGGATATAATAGGGATATGAATGAAAAAAACAAAAACAAAACATTCCTCTAAAAACATCGTTTTGTAAATTCAGGTCAATATTCATGACAAGCTAATCATTTCATGATATTTTATTGTATTATTGAGATAAACATAAAAGTGGTAATACTTCTTTTTTAGGTAACTTTATGACTGACCAAATGACACAGCAATAATAGTCACAAATACTACTGTTCAGAAAAAAAAATTTATCATGCTGAGAAATTTATCACAATAAATGATACGATGAATGCCCCCTCCTAACACAAAACATTGCATCATTTCAAATGTTAAATGCTAACTCCATGCATAAGTCAGTGTGAGTTTCTGCCAGGATAACCCTGAACAAAAATTCCAGTTTCATCACCAAACATTTTTAAAAATATGTGTAAAATGATGTAACTGCTTGTATTGTAATTAGCCAGAATGTCTGTTCAGGTAGCTCGCTATACCTACTTAATAGAAATGGAGTTCAAAACTTGCCATTGTAGTTTTAAAATAACATTAATTAATACCAGTGTTAGGTGTTTCCAAAGAGCCAAATATGTTTGGTTGTAACCTTATTTTACCTGGTTGGCTGGCAGTACACAACGAGAGGTGGAAGGTGTTGCACCATGTTCGTCTTTGCTCTACAAAGTTAAATAAGTCATCAGTCACTCAGACCACTTTTAAATTCTAGGTGATTTTTTTTTTTACAACCATCAATATCATACCATCTCTGCTGCAAACTGAGAGACATCTGGTAAGACTGATAAACCTGTTTGTCATCTTGGTACTTTCTAATGACCAGATCAGGACAGATTATATGGACCACAAGGATGCCTCTTGGAACACTGCCATCCTCACCAGGTCCTTCAGCCTAAACTAATTTGCTACTTACTTCACCTAAGGGCCAGGCCGAATCAATCAATTTGACAAATCCCCATTTTATTTGCAATATCTTGTTTCTGTCTGTGTTTAAGTAGTACTGGTCAGCTACAGGTAGAAGTAGCCTCCTTTATTAGTCAAAATTCCAGTGTATTTTAAACTAAGTGTTCATTTTTAATTGTACTACATCAAGATATGCTATTTTCTCGCCTTTCACAAATGTCCAAAACATTTTTTCCCTTTTTTATTGGATTTTCTCTGACTGTCATTTCTGCCCTGGCAGGCCCCTCCTGCCCTTGTCTGACAATCCTTCTTAGCTCACAAAGACGTTCAGAGGGAAAGTAGAGTGTAGAACGTGAGGGCACATCCTCACGTGACCCTGCAGATGGCATGTGACAGCTCGCTCGGTCTCGTGGCCCTGCTCATCCACCTCTTGGCAAGCAGGGCCTTTGTGGGATTAAAGGGAAGGGAAGCAATAGAGATCACAGAAAAAAATCAATGATATCAAAGATAACTATAGTATGGTTCAAGAACTGGAAGGATGTGACCATAAGAAGACAAAAAAATGGCCTGAAAAATGACTTTTCTGTCAACTTTGCTGTTTGAGCTGTTTTTAAGAACACCAAATAAGTTGCATTATTGGACAAATATAAACTGAGGAAATATAGAAAAAGGTTTTCTAACAATGATTTCATTAACTGAAGGTCAAAACACAGGGTGAAAATAGCTATCCAAACCAACCTGTCCCTATGTGAAAGAGTAATAGCCTTATAAAACTAATAACTGGTTAGTGCCGCTGTTGGCAGCAACAACTGCTGCTACTTACGACTCTCAACACTATTATTTACAGTAATTTGCAGTAAATACTTTACCTCAGCCTGAAAGAATTTAGGCCAACTGTTTACTGAGTTATTTTTCTTCAACCACATTGAAAAAATCATGCAGTGGCATCCCAATCAGGTTGAAGAGACCCCTACAAAACCTTTTCCAGAACCAATCAGAGGTGTTGTGTTGTTTTTGGTCAGTAGTTATTTTAGCTGTTCTCCTATTGGTGTCATTTTGCCTGGTCTGCCTTTGTTTTTGAATAATGAAGACCGACCCTAGATAAAGCAGGTGAGGTTTGGAGGGCATTAGATGTTCTGGATTCTTTTGTGACCTCCTGAATAAGTCGTCAGTGCATTATTGGATTATTTTGTTAAGATAGGCACTCCTGTGAATTCCTACTACTGGGTTCTCCATTAATGGATCATTTCTCTCACTTTGGTTTACAGGAGCCCAAAAGTCTTAGAAATGGATATGTAACCCTTACCTGACTTATAGAAGTTGATGATTTTGTTTCTCTTAGCCTTGCCTTAGCAAGCAGCTTACTGGGTCAGGTTATTTTGGCTGTCTTTATTTGCTTAATAAATAAAATTTGAATTTGAAAACAGCTTTTTTAAATTTAGTCTGGTGGTCCTATGAAATAAAATGTGATGATGTGAAAAATCTTAGTATGGCAGAAAAAAAAGCTAAATCAAATATCTGTAACAAGGCAAATAATTCTTAAAGATTATTTTCATTGCCAATTCTATGCTTTTTATTTTTGTGATTTGGGTCAGTAACTATGTGTTTTATTCTTAAAAACAGGTTTCAATACATGTACCAAACTACAGCAGTAATGCATCATATTAAGAGGATGGCTGAACACCTCCAGATGGTCTGATTAACAAGTGAATGGTGACACAGTGAGAATGATGACCAAATGCCACTTTTTATGCAAATTGCTTGTTTACACATCAGTGTACAGTACATGCTCACTCACAAATATAAAAAAACTCACTGAAACAGATAAAATATGAGAAATGAGATTATAAAGTGAATTGAACTGATTGAACAAGAAAGCTTTTCATCTGACAGCCAAAGCAAACAGAAAATATTAGAAAATTGAATGTTGTGAATTCCTGAGTCATGAGTATGAGACTCTTGATGACAAGCACAAGACGTTTCTAAAGCATACGTACTCGAAGATAACACTCAGTTGCAGGAAGTTATTTTCTTGAACACGCCCACAATGATGTGCGTGTGTCCTTGGATAATTTTTTACGACAGTAAAGTTTTGCACATTGATTCATTCATCCAGGCAAAGTAGTTGAACTTGTTCTGGAAGCACAGAGGGGAACTGTAATGAAGAGAAACTTGGTTCATATAAACAAATCGATTCTACATTTTGCATGTTGCAACATGAAGCCCAACATTTTATTTTACTTCATTTTGCTAAGTGCCATCAAACACTGTCACCTGTGGTTAATGTCTTTCAAACAAAGACAGATTAAATATCTTGTTCTCAGTTACAGTTTGGATTTCTGGTCTTATGACAAAGTTATTCCGGCCAGGTTGGTTTAGATAGTAACTACCTCTGGTCTGATGGCATCAGCTCCTGTCTCAACACTTGATTAGGAATTTCCTCTATTTTTAGTGTTGAGTTTTATTCCTGTGTTATATTCTAACAACTTATAATTTAACAATAAAGTCATGCAAATAAACAGTGGATGAGCATGTTCTCTTGTAATCTTACACTTCCATGGTAATATCAACAAACAATTGGAACAAGATCAGGTGTGTGTAGCCCAATCGCTCGTTACCGATCAAGACAATAATAACTTCCTCGAAACATATCTCTTTCATTACATTCTTCCACAAACTCTAAAAGTCATCTGTCAACACCCTTTAAATGCCTTTACACCTAAAAAAGCAAGCTCTGAAATCTTGTATTCTCAATGCTTTAATTATGTTTTGATTTTGCTTCGTCTCCTAATTTTGAAGTAGTCTTAGTATCGCATTATTTTATGCTACTTGCGACTCTCTTCCACTATTGTTTTCTAAATTTGCTCAGTTAAAAGTTTTCATTTCAATATGTTTAGAGATAAAGGCAACCCACTTCCTGACTTTGATTGTGAATGTTTGCATATTTTTGGAATTACTTATTTCAGTAGTACCATTTTCTGTTTTGCAAAACAATATTATGTAATTTACCCTACTTTTTTCCATGTCTATCAAGAATCTTTACAAGGAACCTAAGGAGTCTTTAGTTTTTAAAATTTTAGGTAAGTCAATACATTTTCAACCCACACCTTTCCCATCTAAATGTAGTCTAAAGAAAAAAATGTTGAAGTTTTCCTATAATGTTAGGTTGTTTCTCCACCACTGGCACATCATCAAATTAGCAATATTGAACAATATTGGCAGTGTTAAGTATGAGATAGCCTTATTCCTGCTTGGATTTTTGCCCAAATTCAACACTTTAGAACAAATATTTTGTAAATATAAACTAAAGATTATCAGTTCAAATACCTTGTGAAATGAAGCTGCAAAATTAGCTACTAACTGTACTAACACCATCTACTCCCAATTGACAGGATTTGTGAAGAAACATTGTAAAAATTATTTGGGATACAACTGGGTGATATTTTTTTTTTTAAATTGTGAAGTGTTTGGGCTGCCCCGAAAACTACCTCCCTCATTATGCCCTGGTAAGCCATACTGTCCACGTCAAAAAGGCCAACTAACAGATGGATTAGTCAATGTGTCTCTCTTCTGCAAACAGATTGCCCCTTGCGTCAATCAAAACAAAAACAACTGTGTCCACGTAAATACCTTCACAGAAGTATCGCAGAAGTTGCCTGACTGACCTTTGCTGGGCTTAAGGTACTAATGACAGTTGGGAAACCTTCTCCTCTCGTGCCATATGGAGTTAAAGTAGATTACAACAACTCAGTGATTTGCGTTGACTTTTGTTGTTTCGTTTTTGAAGCACACACCCTTTGGCCTCTCTGTTCAGATACACTAATGGTTTTTAAAAACAAATAGGAGTTTTCTAATTTAATGGTTCCTATACTTAGTGTAACAAGTGTGGGTCAAGAAATGACCAATTTAATTTTAAAATTACTCCTAACAGCATGCCATCATTGCAGCCATTTATAACTACTTAAAAATAGTCAAAATGAATATCCATAGTCTTGTGGTTGCTAAATTTATTGATGGTGTTATTATGCCCTTTTTTTTAGTTCATTAACCATGTGTACAATTAGTCATAGTAGTAGATTACAATGACATTTTGCTAGTGAAATGTCTGGAAAGCACTCCGTTAATTTACTAGCAATAATATTTCTTGCAACATGAACCAGCCTGTGTAATGGGTTCTAAGTGGCCAAAGTCTGGGACCTAAAACCACTCAGTTTTAAAGCAGTTTAGAAGTGATAACTTTATACAGCACAGGTGTAGAATCAGATCACAGTTAAGTTACAAAATAAAGGAAGCTAAAATTAAAATATACTGAAAGCACTGGGAAAAAGGACACAGACATTGTCCTTTTGGAGCATCAAAACATGCTTACCTACTACCTTCAAAATAAAACAAAAGATAATTGAAAAATATTAAGAAAAAAATAGGATACTTAAAAGTTGCTTTCCTTGCATATATTAAAAAAAAGCCATAGGAAATATACTAATTTTAGAGAGTTCAATTTATTAGTCAAATATAATATCAGCATTTTATTCTGCCGCTGAACCCTCTCGCTCCTGTAAAGATGCACGTGCAGGCGCAAAAAACGCCCCTAGCAACAAATCCTTACATCCTAGCAACCACAAACGCCTACAGAGCAGTACAATGCAAAACGGTAAAATTAGCCCAACAACAAAAATATTTAGTCCATCTTAAACTGCCAACAACTAACAGAACAACATGCAACTTTGAAATAATAACTTAACTATGAAAAATGTATGCTAAAACACATTGAGAACTATAAGAAACGTCAACATGGCAGCTTACTTACATGGAAAAACACCGTCCTCTCAAACGGTGAGTGAAGGCTCGACTGAGCGTGAAGTGAAACGTTTTCCATGAGGTTTAACAGCAGAGACGAGTCCTGCAGAGAGCCGTGACAGCAGCCAGATGGAAGTGAGATGAGATGAGAAAGCTTTCTGCTCTCCACTAACATCTCCTGATCCTTCTCGCCTTTACGTCTGACGTCACTCAGAACGCCGGGCTCCCCCAGCCAGCATGCATAGGTGGGCCCCACTTGGGTTTGATGTGGGCTACATGGGTTATGAGTGGGCATGGGTTTTATCTGGGCTAACTGAATGGGACCGATATGGTAACCTAAAATGGGACCCACTTGGGCTGGCCCATTAGGGCTAAACATATGGGCCCCATTCAGCATTAATGTGGGCTAACTGTGAATGGGGCAGAAGTGGGCAACACTATGTGGGGCCCATGTAGTTTCAGTATCATGGGCCCAACATGGGAAACCCATGTGGGCTGACCACATTGAACCCACATGTGATAAGTATGGGCTGACCGTACATGGGTTGGACCTGGGCATGCGTATGTAGGCCCCATTCCTTTTTTATGTGGGCTAACTGGGGATGGGGCAGAAGTGGGCAACACTATGTGGGGCCCATGTAGTTTCAGTATCATGGGCCCAACATGGGAAACCCATGTGGGCTGACCACATTGAACCCACATGAGATAAGTATGGGCTGACTGTACATGGGTTGGACCTGGGCATGCATATGTAGGCCCCATTCCTTTTTCATGTGGGCTAACTGGGGATGGGGCAGAAGTGGGCAACACTATGTGGGGCCCATCTAGTTCCAGTATCACAGGCCCAACATGGGAAGCCCATGTGGGCTGACCACATTGAACCCACATGTGATAAGTATGGGCTGACCGTACATGGGTTGGACCTGGGCATGCGTATGTAGGCCCCATTCCTTTTTTATGTGGGCTAACTGGGGATGGGGCAGAAGTGGGCAACACTATGTGGGGCCCATGTAGTTTCAGTATCATGGGCCCAACATGGGAAACCCATGTGGGTTGACCACATTGAACCCACATGAGATTAGTATGGGCTGACCGTACATGGGTTGGACCTGGGCATGCATATGTAGGCCCCATTCCTTTTTCATGTGGGCTAACTGGGGATGGGGCAGAAGTGGGCAACACTATGTGGGGCCCATCTAGTTTCAGTATCATGGGCCCAACATGGGAAACCCATGTGGGCTGACCACATTGAACCCACATGAGATAAATATGGGCTGACCGTACATGGGTTGGACCTGGGCATGCGTATGTAGGCCCCATTCCTTTTTTATGTGGGCTAACTGGGGATGGGGAAGAAGTGGGCAACACTATGTGGGGCCCATGTAGTTTCAGTATCATGGGCCCAACATCGGAAACCCATGTGGGTTGACCACATTGAACCCACATGAGATAAGTATGGGCTGACCGTACATGGGTTGGACCTGGGCATGCATATGTAGGCCCCATTCCTTTTTCATGTGGGCTAACTGGGGATGGGGCAGAAGTGGGCAACACTATGTGGGGCCCATCTAGTTTCAGTATCATGGGCCCAACATGGGAAACCCATGTGGGCTGACCACATTGAACCCACATGAGATAAATATGGGCTGACTGTACATGGGTTGGACCTGGGCATGCGTATGTAGGCCCCATACCTTTTTTATGTGGGCTAACTGGGGATGGGGCAGAAGTGGGCAACACTATGTGGGGCCCATGTAGTTCCAGTATCACGGGCCCAACATGGGAAGCCCATGTGGGCTGACCACATGGAACCCACATGTGATAAGTATGGGCTGACCGTACATGGGTTGGACCTGGGCATGCGTATGTAGGCCCCATTCCTTTTTTATGTGGGCTAACTGGGGATGGGGAAGAAGTGGGCAACACTATGTGGGGCCCATGTAGTTTCAGTATCATGGGCCCAACATCGGAAACCCATGTGGGTTGACCACATTGAACCCACATGAGATAAGTATGGGCTGACCGTACATGGGTTGGACCTGGGCATGCATATGTAGGCCCCATTCCTTTTTCATGTGGGCTAACTGGGGATGGGGCAGAAGTGGGCAACACTATGTGGGGCCCATCTAGTTTCAGTATCATGGGCCCAACATGGGAAACCCATGTGGGCTGACCACATTGAACCCACATGAGATAAATATGGGCTGACTGTACATGGGTTGGACCTGGGCATGCGTATGTAGGCCCCATACCTTTTTTATGTGGGCTAACTGGGGATGGGGCAGAAGTGGGCAACACTATGTGGGGCCCATGTAGTTCCAGTATCACGGGCCCAACATGGGAAGCCCATGTGGGCTGACCACATTGAACCCACATGTGATAAGTATGGGCTGACCGTACATGGGTTGGACCTGGGCATGCGTATGTAGGCCCCATTCCTTTTTTATGTGGGCTAACTGGGGATGGGGAAGAAGTGGGCAACACTATGTGGGGCCCATGTAGTTCCAGTATCACGGGCCCAACATGGGAAGCCCATGTTGGCTGACCACATTGAACCCACATGTGATAAGTATGGGCTGACCGTACATGGGTTGGACCTGGGCATGCGTATGTAGGCCCCATTCCTTTTTTATGTGGGCTAACTGGGGATGGGGAAGAAGTGGGCAACACTATGTGGGGCCCATGTAGTTTCAGTATCATGGGCCCAACATGGGAAACCTATGTGGGTTGACCACATTGAACCCACATGAGATAAGTATGGGCTGACCGTACATGGGTTGGACCTGGGCATGCGTATGTAGGCCCCATTCCTTTTTCATGTGGGCTAACTGGGGATGGGGCAGAAGTGGGCAACAATATGTGGGGCCCATCTAGTTTCAGTATCACGGGCCCAACATGGGAAACCCATGTGGGTTGACCACATTGAACCCACATGAGATAAGTATGGGCTGACCGTACATGGGTTGGACCTGGGCATGCGTATGTAGGCCCCATTCCTTTTTCATGTGGGCTAACTGGGGATGGGGCAGAAGTGGGCAACAATATGTGGGACCCACATGGGCTGACTGCATTGAACCCACATGACATAAGCACGGGCTGACTGTACATGGGTTGGGCCTGGGCATACATATGTAGGCCCCATTCCATTTTTATGTGGGCTAACTGGGGATGGGGCAAAAATGGGCAACACTATGTCGTGCCCATGTAGTTTCAGTATCATGGGCCCAACATGGGAAGCCCATGTGGGCTGACCACATTGAACCCACATGAGATAAGTATGGGCTGACCGTACATGGGTTGGACCTGGGCATGTGTATGTAGGCCCCATTCCTTTTTATGTGGGCTAACTGGGGATGGGGCAAAAATGGGCAACACTATGTGGGGCCCACATGGGCTGACTGCATTGAACCCACATGACATAAGCACGGGCTGACTGTACATGGGTTGGGCCTGGGCATACATATGTAGGCCCCATTCCATTTTTATGTGGGCTAACTGGGGATGGGGCAAATATGGGCAACACTATGTCGTGCCCATGTAGTTTCAGTATCATGGGCCCAACATGGGAAGCCCATGTGGGCTGACCACATTGAACCCACATGACATAAGCATGGGCTGACCATACTTGGGTTAGACCTGGGTAGGAAAATGTAGACCTTAATCCTTTTTCATGTGGGGTAATGGGAAAATTTAAAAAAAAATCTGATTAGACAATGTGGTTACCCTGTCACTTTTAAAATTTTCACTATATGTCAAAAGCAAAAGCTGCAAGAGCAAGATTATAAAAACTTTGAAAAAAATTATGAGATGTCAGATTGATGGCCTTTAGCTAAGGAAATTGTTACTCAGTTGGCCTGTATTGGAGCTGATAAAAGGTAAATTGTTGAAGCAATTGTATAAGCTTTCTACAAAATGAAAAGCTCTCCTTGGATGGTTACCTCATCTTGGAGGTCATAAAGAGGTATTGTATTTGAACCATGCTCACTACATGATTTCTTTGTCTGGCTCATTTACTAACACCGACATTACACTAGGCTTCCAGAAGACCAAAATATGCTTCAATGCTTTATTTTTTAAACCAGTTCAGTATTGTTCAAGCTACACTTTGAAGTCCTAGCATTTTTTCTTTTTATTATTTTACACTAGAACAGTCCAGATGTCCTAACATTTTTGTGACATTATCTGTTTTAAATATGCATAATCTTCTGCTGCTCACTCAAAATAGGTAGTAGTGGACTTTTGTCCTTGCTTCTTTTTTTAAATGTAATTTAATTTTATTTTATTATCAATAGGATGTTCAGACATCCAAAGTGTTCATTGCAGCTTTTTCACAGAAGGACTTAATTCTTATTTGGAGAAATAGTTCAGATCAGATCATCGTGAAAAATATTACAAAATGTTTAGAAAATGAATTCAAACAAAACTCAAGTGAGAAAGACAAGAGTAAAATTTTTAGCATCTGTTTTTTCATCTGTAAACATTTTCCAAGTTGTCAGCATAAATAAAATAAAAAAACTAAATATTTCTATTAATTATTATTTTTATATCTTTTAATCTTTTTTCAATAATCTTTTTAACCTTTTTGTTCATTTTTTCTCTGGCACCGTTGCCAATAAAGGTTGGTGAATTGAAGTAGACACTTTACACATCCACTAAAGAAAGTAGTTCCAAAACACATTTGAATAAGGACGACTATATTTATTTATTTTTATTGAGAAAATTTGCGAGTGCTACATCGGTTTTACATTTGTTAAACCGATGTATTACTCTCAAAATTAATCTCGTGTTTCTTGGAGAACGTACAATTGTTAACGGCGGATGGATATGCGGTTTCAAAATCAAACGTAGTCCCATCAGTCCGTTGGCGTGGAGTCTGCAGGTTCCCTGAAGAATCTGTAAGTACACTTCTGTCTGTTTTGTCTGTATTGTGTCAAATTTTAGGGAGAGATTTTAAATCGTTAGTTAAAACATTTGTTGCTCGTAATGGTTCGGATGACCGGAGTACCCCGAAAGACCTAATTAGTTGTTTCTTCTTTTTTTTGTTTGTTTTTCTTTTAGGTGATTTTTTTAATATTGTAAAACACACACAATAAGTCATCTGCCATTATTGAGGTAAGAATATTTGGATGCAGAGCGATTTCAAACTGTTCTGGGCCAGATCATTTTCAAATACGCTGCGGCGCCATTCACCGGTAAATTTGAGCGCCAACGCGGCAGAATAAATCGGTTCACTAATGAATCTACGTTGCTAGCGGAGGTTGCTTTTAAAGTACCTTGACACGATAAAACCACTTACATTATTTATAAAGAGTAACTACTTCGCTTTCATTCTGTGTACATGGGTTTTTAACAATCTTTCTCGCAGCCAATTAAGCCAGCATGCATAGCTGGGATCCATTAATTGTGCATTTTTAATTTTTTTTTTCTTTCATGAAACTGCATTGAATCGTGTCGTTGTGGGCTAGATAGGTAATGATGGATGGGCATGGGTTTTGTCTGGGCTAACTACACGAGGCCCATATGTTTAACCTAAAATGGGACCCATATTGTCAGCCCATTTGGGCTAAATGTAGACTGTATTCAGCATTATTGTGGGCTAACTGAGAATGGGACAGAAATGGGCAACACGAAATGGGGCCCATGTGGTTTCAGTATATTTGGCATAAAAGCTTTTTTCTAAATAGAATGAAGGCATAGTAGTAAATATTTTAAAATCATGTTTGTTTTATTGTGTAAGTGACATTTTAAAGCGTGTTATTCTGTCATCGTTTCACTGCAAAAAAACATGACAAGTGGGTGTTTAGGTCTCAACTAGCCATTTGTTTGGTCAATGCAAATGGGAGCTTTAGATTTACCAATGTTTTAATACTTTTTAAAAAATTTATTTTCTACAGACTACTATGGAGAAGCGTGAAGAAGGCTTGCAAGGGCAGAAGTGACATCAGATCTTCAAACAGATAATGATATTCCAGAAAAGCGACGTAGAAGGTAACGTGGAACAGGGACTTCTGTAACACACAACTCTAGATCAGTGGTTCTTAACCTGGGTTCGATCGAACCCTAGGGGTTCGGCGGAGCCTCTGCCGCGGAGGGAAAAAAACTTGTGTAAAGTCGTGATGCGCCGCTTTGCCATCATTTGCTGCAGAGGATCACGTTACATTGCTTAGCCAATCAGTGCTGCGGAGGAGCACAGGGATGGGGCAAGGAGGGGGGAAGCGGGGTTCGGTGAATGCGCATATGAAACTGGGGGGTTCGGTACCTCAAAAAAGGCTAAGAACCACTGCTCTAGATCTTCTTTCTCCCTGGTTGTCATTTGAGCTGCTCTCAGTTCTTTTACCCATTTGGTTCTCCTTGCTTTACTTTTTCCTTCTAATCCTTCAAAATTTATTGACTTAAATTGATACAGACATTAACAATTGGCATTTTGTCCATGTATAAAAGTAAGCTTATAAGCTATATATGTGTGAAACAATAACAAATCAATTAATAAAAACTAAATGTATCATGCGTCCTGATTTTAAAATGTTGTCTTGTAATTGTCATTATACTTAAGGTTGTCATGGTTGCAGAAATAGGAGGAGGGTCCTTAGATGATGCAGTACAACAAGCTGTGTGATTCCTCATGTCCCCTGAATTGGCCCTCCAGTTCAACCTGTTTGGCCGACATAGGAAACAAGTTCCGGGACCTGCGTCTCTGATGTTTTGTATGGTAAAGATCAGTTTTTATATTCACTTTTTTTCTTGAACATTTGTTAATTTTGGTTGTCTTATGCCTTTTGTTCATTTTTAGTAATCTTTTTTTTTTTTTTTTTTTAGATTAAAAACTGAGACTTCAATTTTTGGTTTAATTCACATAGTATTCTTTCACTGTGCTCTCAAGAACTTAAAGATTTGATTGCTGACAAAATTTGAAGGTAATATTGTTTGCATTTCAAACAGTATTAACAAAATATACAAGACCATGATAGAACCTTTATGTCAGTAGTTGATTTATATACATTAATATATTTTAAATTTACAATAAGAATATAGTGTGTGTACTAGGGATGCTCCGATCAGGTTTTTTGCTTCCAATTCTGATACCGATCACCCATGGGGCCCATCGCTGCCGATCATCTGGATTGGCTGTTATTTTTTCACTTTAGGCATAAATGATAACATGTTATCTGGCAAAATTAAAAAGTGCGCAGTGTGACGGAAAGAGTAGATCAGCTGCACACACAGGCTGCGAATGAGATACAGGTGATCTGCAACAAGAGGCCGTGATCAGCGATCACCAATCAAACACATTTTCACGGAAATTAACCGCTTATGATTGCTGATCGATCTGCACACCTCTATCTACATAATAATAATGACTCGAGAGTGCTTTGATTTTGGCAGATCCCTGCAAGCATTTCTGCCCCTTGAAGGGGAAGAGATGCACATTTCATTAATGTTACATTGTACTAAAAGTAAAACACTAATGCAATTTCTACCTTTGCTTGTTTTTTAGGGGCACTTAAAAGAAATGGATCCATCCACGGAATCACACAAAGATACGGAAAAGGCACTCGAAGTGGGTTACTGGAGCCCCGGACAGAGGTGGAAATAGAAAAGTTAGAGCGACTAGGGAGGCAGCCAGCTCAGACTCAGGTGGGCAGGTTCCAAGATGGACAGTTACAATGATGTATGAGAGCTTTCAAGTGTGGCATATAGGTTATTAAAAATATTTGACAAAAATGTAGTGTGAAAGAGCTATGTAGGTGTGTGTGTGTGTTGATATATATTTATATGTATTTATATATAGATGTACAGATCTATCTATATAGTTGCATATCTAGATATAGATCTATATACATGTATGTATCTATACATATTTACATAACTAGATGCATAGTTATCTAGATAACGAGATGTAGAAATATAACTATCTAGATATATAGATCTATATATATAGAGATAAATATATATTTACATAGCTAGAAATCTAGTTACATAGATAATTATATATCTACATATAGATCTATTTTTATACATTTGTTATATTAAACTAGTTTGTTATTTTCAAATCTGCAATATGAATAATTTTGTAGATTTCTTTTACCAGTGCATTTCTTGTGGCATCATTTGCTCTGTGTTAATAAAGTTCTTATAATTGACGAGTTAAAAAAAACTGACAATATTTTAAATTACCAAATAAAAACCTTGACCAAAAGACATTTTTCATCTCTTTTTTTTTTAATGCAGGTTTTGTGCTAAAGCATTTTAATACTTTGGTTTGTTGATTAAGATTGTATATCTATTAATGTAATTCACTTTCAGGTTAGGTGAGAAAGACCCCATTGTTCCTACAGGAATGAGGCATCTGGGCCCCACTGAAAACCCAGTCAGCAGCCATTTAAATCTACCTGGGCAAACCCATATGGGGCCACCATGGAACCCGTGGACAAACCCACTTGGTACCCATATTCTAGCCCAGTTTAGCCCCAGTTGGGGCCCAGGTAAAAATGAAAGCTCCCAAGTGGGGCCAAAATGGGCCTCATGTAAGTTACCCATGTGGGCCCCACTGAAAACCCAGTCAGCAGCCATTTAAATCTACCTGGGCAAACCCATATGGGGCCACCATGGAACCCGTGGACAAACCCACTTGGTGCCCATATTCTAGCCCAGTTTAGACCCAGTTGGGGCCCAGGTAAAAATTCATGAAAGCTCCCAAGTGGGGCCCAGATGGGCCTCATGTAAGTTACCCATCTGGGCCCCACTCAAAACCCAGTCAGCACCCAATTAAATTACCTGGGCAAACCCATGTGGGGCCACCATGGAACCCGTGGACAAACCCACTTGGTACCCATATTCTAGCCCAGTTTAGCCCCAGTTGGGGCCCAGGTAAAAATTCATGAAAGCTCCCAAGTGGGGCCAAAATGGGCCTCATGTAAGTTACCCATGTGGGCCCCACTGAAAACCCAGTCAGCAGCCATTTAAATCTACCTGGGCAAACCCATATGGGGCCACCACGGAACCCGTGGACAAACCCACTTGGTGCCCATATTCTAGCCCAGTTTAGACCCAGTTGGGGCCCAGGTAAAAATTAATCAAAGCTCCCAAGTGGGGCCCAGATGGGCCTCATGTAAGTTACCCATCTGGGCCCCACTCAAAACCCAGTCAGCACCCAATTAAATTACCTGGGCAAACCCATGTGGGGCCACCATGGAACCCGCGGACAAACCCACTTGGTGCCCATATTTTAGCCCAGTTTAGACCCAGTTGGGGCCCAGGTAAAAATTCATGAAAGCTCCCAAGTGGGGCCCAGATGGGCCTCATGTAAGTTACCCATCTGGGCCCCACTCAAAACCCAGTCAGCACCCAATTAAATTACCTGGGCAAACCCATATGGGGCCACCATGGAACCCGTGGACAAACCCACTTGGTACCCATATTCTAGCCCAGTTTAGACCCAGTTGGGGCCCAGGTAAAAATTCATGAAAGCTCCCAAGTGGGGCCCAGATGGGCCTCATGTAAGTTACCCATCTGGGCCCCACTCAAAACCCAGTCAGCACCCAATTAAATTACCTGGGCAAACCCATGTGGGGCCACCATGGAACCCGTGGACAAACCCACTTGGTACCCATATTCTAGCCCAGTTTAGCCCCAGTTGGGGCCCAGGTAAAAATGAAAGCTCCCAAGTGGGGCCAAAATGGGCCTCATGTAAGTTACCCATGTGGGCCCCACTGAAAACCCAGTCAGCAGCCATTTAAATCTACCTGGGCAAACCCATATGGGGCCACCATGGAACCCGTGGACAAACCCACTTGGTGCCCATATTCTAGCCCAGTTTAGACCCAGTTGGGGCCCAGGTAAAAATTAATCAAAGCTCCCAAGTGGGGCCCAGATGGGCCTCATGTAAGTTACCCATCTGGGCCCCACTCAAAACCCAGTCAGCACCCAATTAAATTACCTGGGCAAACCCATGTGGGGCCACCATGGAACCCGCGGACAAACCCACTTGGTGCCCATATTTTAGCCCAGTTTAGACCCAGTTGGGGCCCAGGTAAAAATTCATGAAAGCTCCCAAGTGGGGCCCAGATGGGCCTCATGTAAGTTACCCATCTGGGCCCCACTCAAAACCCAGTCAGCACCCAATTAAATTACCTGGGCAAACCCATATGGGGCCACCATGGAACCCGTGGACAAACCCACTTGGTACCCATATTCTAGCCCAGTTTAGACCCAGTTGGGGCCCAGGTAAAAATTCATGAAAGCTCCCAAGTGGGGCCCAGATGGGCCTCATGTAAGTTACCCATCTGGGCCCCACTCAAAACCCAGTCAGCACCCAATTAAATTACCTGGGCAAACCCATGTGGGGCCACCATGGAACCCGTGGACAAACCCACTTGGTACCCATATTCTAGCCCAGTTTAGCCCCAGTTGGGGCCCAGGTAAAAATTCATGAAAGCTCCCAAGTGGGGCCCAGATGGGCCTCATGTAAGTTACCCATCTGGGTCCCACTGAAAACCCAGTCAGCACCCATTTAAATCTACCTGGGCAAACCCATGTGGGGCCACCATGGAACCCGTGGACAAACCCATTTGGGGCCCATATTGGCAGCCCTCTTTTTTCCCATATGGGGCCCACATGGGTATGCTGGCTGGGTCCATAGCAGTATTCTGTTAATTTACTAATTTTGTTGCGTGCGGTTAAAACACTAAACAAAAAATATATATTTTTTTTACTTGTTAGCACTGTAATGAAGCCTGCACCACAGTCTGGCAAAATATAAATAAATAAACTTAAATAAATTAAATTGATGCGTTTTCTTTCTCTTTTTTCCCCTACAAACGCCACTTGCCGTTATAATGAGTGTCAAGAAGAAGAAGAAAAAAGTCATCATTAGTTCTTCACAATTCATTTAGAGTACACAGCAAGCAAAGAGCAAAGGTGTGAATGAGTCAGATGAGCTAAAGCGAATCATGTGGTGGCAGCATCATGTTGTGGGGACATAAACCAAGGACAGGGAAGCTAGTGTTGTTCTGAGGTTGGATGGGGTTAAACACATGGAAGTGAATACAAATAGTTGCCAATATGTTTACAATTTTTAATTTGTAAAATTAAAAATTATATAAACCTAACCTGGCTAAAATGTGTTCTGAGTAATTTATTTGTATTAGTCTGAGAGTAGAAAAGACCATCATTAATCCAAAATAACCAAATAGACCAGTGCATCAAAAGTAATGCTTTGGCTAGTGTTTCAGTGTCATTTTAATTTAAGCTGATGAATGTCACACAGTGGATGAGGAGCTGCGAATCAAAAAGAGAGCAGAAAGAATAAAATGCCAAAAACAACCATACTGAAGTATTTTCAGCTTTCTTCATATTTGAAATCATTTAACACCTAAAATTAAATAAAAGTTATTATATGGTTTTACAATGGAATAGTTGGATGCACTGTTTGCCTTGCAGCAAGAAGGTCTTTGGTTTGAATCATGGTTCATTCTGCATGGAGTTTGCATGTTCTCCTCATGCATAAAACATTTGGTCAATTAAACTTTTACTTCATTTATTCAGTTTTTTTTCCCTTTTCCTCATGTATGTGTGTGATCAAGATTCACTGGTAAAGCTTTACGTCTAATTCATTTTACATTAATCTGTGCTGCTTTATGCAGTAGACTCTGAAGAACGGATTCTGTTGGTGTCAGCCGTCTGACCGGAAATTTATCACACTGAAGATATGTTAGTAGATCAGGTACCATATAGTTTAAGCAAATTAAGCCCTGATATTATTATCTCTGTGGCTACAAGGCTTGAGCATTTCACTGTAAAATGAAAACATTTGCATGACCTTTGATGATACAGTGGTATATAACTGCTTTGCCTTGCAGAAATCTCTCATGTAGTACTACTACTGATAATATAACAGGACGGTGGTTAGAAGATTTGCAAACAGTATGTTGAATTCAATGCATCAGTGTAGAGCTGTGTCTTTGTGTTGCATGTAAAGATAAAATGATAATAGTACAATTCACAGTAGCTTTGAATCAAGTGCATGTTATTAACATTTTGTCTGACTTACGAGTTTGCTAATGATCAACGACATATTATCTTCAAACAATGCATACCTACGTCCGATTCACACTGAGGCTAATGTTTCTTTGATGTACTTATATATATATATATATATATATATATATATATATATATATATATATATATATATATATATATATATATATAAAGCATAATTCATGTTTTAGTCATGAGAGATTTATGACTCAAGTCAAGAACTGGAGTTGACAAATGCTGATGTTGGATAAAGGTGAGACCACTAGACTATTGTCAACTAGAACACAAATAGAGACAAAATGTAAAATATCCTGAACTTGGGTGTTCATTACCTCACACAAAAATAATAGGCACTGAGATGTGTTTCCATTTGAGTCAGAGAGTAGTGTGCCCTGGAATTTGTTTCACTTCTTCAATGAGTATATCATTCATCATCACGGAAACATGTTCATGCACCTGTGATGCCTGTTGGGCAGACATCTCATTCCTAACATACTGCAAAGCTCAGAGTGACTCTTCAGTACCTCGTAGGCATTGTAACTGTTTGCAGCTGTTGGGTGGAAAGAGATTCCTCCTGGACAGATAAATTCCCTCTGACATCCTGTTTTTGTTGTCACAGCCTTCTCACAGAGGGTCTTGTTAGCTACAGTTCATGTATGTGTGTGTTTGAGATAGGCATACAAAAAATAACTCAACAAGTAAAGATCACAGAAGGCCAGAAAAGCATCCCACTCTTTTCCTGCCATTGTTTCATCCCACTGACCCTCAAGAGGTTCCTTTTTGCTACGCCTCCTGAAAATCTATATGGCAGGCCAGTGTAGCATATAATCACACAACTATGGCATCCCTGATGACCATTTCAGATAGCAAAAATGAAACTGTTTCCAAAATATATTAGTTATTTCCAGTCAGAATTCCAGGCACTCCTGCTTCATTGTTTTAAGTTAAATTCAAAACAATTTCAGATACCCTGAATACTATTTCCTGTACTCAACATCAATATTTCAGGCACCTAACATGTTATTATTCTTGGTACAAATGACGTCTAGTGGCATATTAGGCTTTCACTTCAGAAAACAAGAATCAATGTTGCTTGGCTTTAAATGCCAATGAAAACATCTGAAAAATATGTTCATTTTGAATATCTAACTTATAATTTGTAGACATACAAAATTGAAATTTCTTCTGGTAAATTTGACAAATCTGGTGTTGATAGATTAAAAATGTCCTTGATATCTGAAGCAAGAAGCTCAGTTTACAAGAATGAGAAGAAAATCCTCACTTGTAGTAAGACTTACATTCGGGATATCTGAACTGAAACATGCTAATGCACTTTCATGTTCTCCAGAAAACTAAATGGTTCATTCTGAACAGAAAGAACTGAGTGTTATATTTATGTTGCCCCTTCACCAAACTTATGAAGGGGCATGACCACTCATCCCAACCTCCTTTTATTTCATCTCACTAAAGGAACTATTTATCTCACATGCACTTGTGACAGCTACATTTCAGTTTATTTCTCTTATGAAATATAATAAAAATACTCAAATCTCACAGATAATGCGATTTAGTTGGGCATTATTTCTTTGCTCAGACAAGCCTTTTTTTTTTTTTTACTAATATATTATAACTTAGCTTGCCATGGCTCTCAGCTTGCATTCCCTCCTACGACAACTGTGTGTTGCCATGGAAGTGGAGAACATGCCTGCAGATGATTGCATCCCCTGCAGGGAGGCACTTCTGTAAGATGTAATAGATGGCACAATGTGGGATTGAAACCATTGAGAAAACAACAAGGAGAGATCAAGTGTGTGGGGTTAATCTCTTGGTTAACCACTTGGTTGGTAATATGTAGCTTTACTGTTGCAGCTCACTGGTTTACATCTGTGTATGCGCTGGAATGTTCTGACATGTGTCATCATAAAACAAAGATGGCAGCTGACTGAAAACCTACCACAAATATTCCATTCAACCTGTGCTCATAGTCAGGCTCTTTAACAGCCAAGTTCTAAAACTCAATAAATCACTGATATGTCACTATCAGGAAAATAGTGGGTCATTTGCGGTGCTGCGAAATTGCTAATGTTCAATTACGTGTGCTTTAAGTTGGATTTTTAAATTCCATAAAGTCCTCAGTTTTACACCAGTCAATCCAGGAAATGGTCCAGACATCTGTCATCTTGCTCACTCTGTCTCACGTGATTATAGCACGTGAATCCTTGTTTTCTTATTTGCTCAGGGACCACAAAAGGGCTCCTGCTGCTTTGTGGTAAAGTTTAGTTGAATTAGGTACAGTTCATAAAAACTCATTAAGTTATCCTTGAGTTTGCATCAGATCATTTATTTGAGGTAATTCTTGCAAATGTTTATGGTTGGGAAATATTTTTTTGAATGCTGCAACAACCTGACAACAGGTAATAAAAGCTACTTTTTGTTCAGAAACATGAATTATTCATCACTGCCTCACTGTAAATTGCAGGGCAGAAATAAATGCATCCAGGCAAAAATCTCTAACAGCTTTCACTTTGGATTCTTTTGAAGCTGAAAGTTTACAAGCAAGAGGTTTACCAGGAGAAGGGTGCTTACATAAATATGCACACAATGGATGCTATTCAAGTTGCGCAAACAATCCTTGCTATATTTAACTAAATCTTTTTTTTTTTTTTCATTCAGAGTAATATCCTGCAATGGGATTAAACCCTGATTTGAACAGGGCACAAAGTGCACTGGTGGCATGTGAACTCAGCAGCTCGGGGTGTGTTGACATTTGAAAGGGGAATTATATGATTTCACAGTGACGTAGAAAAGAATACATCAGTGTCCAATAGAATTTAGAATGTTTCTATGAACTCATGAAGTCTCATTAGTACACAGAGTTCCTTTCTAAAGCCTTATTTTCTTTTTATTTTAATGTGAAATCTTTAAGATAATACATACGAGGGGGAGAACACCTAAAACCATGTATTTTAAGACATGGTAAGGTTAAACAGAAAATGTTTTTGAAAGATGATTTATTGGCATTTTTCTGAAAATAGAAAATACATCAACTCTTCTCCTTCATTTAGCTGCTCCTAAAATTACAAAGATTTGAATTTGATAAACAGTTTTTATGCTCTAATATTTTCAACTCCCCAGCTGTGAATGCAATTCATATTAAACGTGGCTCATGCTAAAGTAAAGGCTAAATGTAAAAGTTTTTAGCATTTAGCTACAGTCTGCTGTATATTCTAATTTCTAGGTTCTTTCTTTTGTCCAGCAGGTTACTCAAGCTACTGCTCAGTTGTTGTTAGGCAAAAACTGGGGGACACACTTTAATAATCAGTACAACTTTACAATTTTTGGTACTGTGTTGTAACGTCACACTTGCGCCCTCTTCTGTCTCAGTGTGTATCGTGCAGTTGATGTCTAAACCTTGGTTTGTAGTTTTTATGAAAAAAAAAAAAAGAATAAAGACAGGGCTTCAAATGTTAGAATCGCCAGATCAGACAGAAAAAACACAATAGCATCATCTGCATCGTACTTTTAAATGACATGAACAGACGACCTGGGTCGAGTTTAACAAAGCAAACAAACAAAATGTAAAATTTTCTGTGTGTAATTTCACCATAACTCCAGCAGAGAGAGTCATGCCCTCACTTTGTGCTGGTTACACTGCATAGAAAGATAGGTTAAAACGCACACACACATATACATATGTATATATATACATATATGTATACATAAAAAATTACATATATATATATATATATATATATATATATATATATATATATATATATATATATATATATATATATATATATATATATATATATATATAGCCAGTTGGATGAACTCATAGAGATCATTTTCCACTTTATGAAGACAACTTTTTTCTGTAAAATAATTTCTCCCACTCAGCAGCGGGGTAGGTTCTCAAAGCTTTATTGAAGAAGTTGCACTGGAACAACCCAAACTCCATCTAAAGTTTGATATTATTCCCAAAGATAATTCAGTGCACAAACTTTTGAAAGTGTATTGCTACGTTTTTGAACACTGACGTAAAAAGGCGAGAATCTTAGTAGTCTGCAAATACTTTTGATATTAATGATCAAAATCTGTTCATAGTGATATATTTTAAGTCATTGTATTATCTGCACAGGAAGCACAGCAAAAATGGAAGGCTGGTTTTAGTAAGAAAAAAAATCACAGCATAATATGGTTTACAGTAAAACATTTCTAAGGAGAATAAAAACTAAAATATTCTCCAGAGATGCAATGTTGTTCCTCGCAGCGTGACTCGCCGTACATGGATAATCACTGCCTCTGTGACACGATGAAGAGGCACTGAAACACTCTTTAAGTGGCAGAATCTGAATGAGGCACACACTGAATACATACAGCCTGCAGGTAGTGAAGAAGAGCAATTCTCCAGCTCTGCTGCTCATTTGAAGTTTAAGCTTTTATACTGTTACACAGTCTTATATCTACCTGCATGTCTATCTTTGTATGCCAGCAAAATACTGACATTTCTACAGAAAATACTCACAGTATAGTGTCATACTGAGATCTCTGTGCTCAGGAAAATATACAGAATGTCTTTAATAAAATTATTTTTGACAGCTAAATGAGTCGAGGTATTAAAGTCACTTACTGTGCAGCCTTATAGGAAATAAATTCTTGATAAATTGATAAAGTTTTAATTCAGAGATGTGCAGTTCATAGAGTAAACTGCATGTATATGTAAATAATTATAAAATCAAGTCCAAAACAGCAGCAGCATAAAGCAAATGCTTGTTTAATCCTGTACACTTTCATTAACATTTTCTCACAACCACATAGAAATACAGATATATGTATTTAAGCCAATTTGTGTACCAATATACACAATGCATAAACCTCCTTATTCAGATATTTAAATACTTAAACTCATTGTAGATGTAAACTCGAGAGGACAGTTAATTGAAGTTTATCCACCTGCCTGTAAAGTCAATATTGTGTTTTTGTCATGCAGTTTGAACTGGGTCATATTTGAGCATGGCTTTATTTCTAGGCTCAATATTATTATTTTATTTCATATACAGAAATGTTTCAAGTTTATATGGAGAGAAGGGTTTTTAGAAGGTATCTCTCCCTGGAGAAGTTTCAAATTTCCATCTCTATGAACAAATAATATTTGAACATTTACAGGGAGGATATTTGTTGTTACTTTGATGATTATGATTATTGCTGGAGATTATTCTGTGAATTTTACTGGATAATTTGAATCTCAGTTTATTCTTTTTTCATTCAGGCTATTTTTATTTTTTGCAGGTGCATTTTTGTACTTTATTTGTTGCAGGTTTCTTTTTAATTTATTACTGTTTAGGTCTCTTTTAAAAAATAATATTTTGATTTTGATGAAACTTTTGCCTGGATAAATGACAAATATAACCACAAGAGAAATCAACTATTCTCCAGGCACACTCAGTTTGGCACATTCACAGTTAAGTGTTGAAGCCTCTCGACTAAAAAAAAAAAAAACTCTTCTGCCTGCAGAAAATAGTCCCCCCATTGGAGCTAAATGACAAAGTGTGCCATTTGCAGCTGTCAAATTTGCATCTTTACTGCTCAGACACTAATGTGCTCTTAAAGTATATAAAGCAGAAAAGTGCTTTCTCACATAAAACAGAAGCTGTTATGTTTATTATGATTAAATTAGTTGTTTATTTTGATTGTTGTGAAGAACTGGGCTCAAAAATCTTGTTGGTACGACCTGCATTTTTGGTTGTAATGAATTATGATGTACAACATTTTAGCTATATTTTCAAATTAAAATCTGTTTTTTTTTTATGTTTGGTTACATAATCTGGCTGACTGATGAGAAAACATATACATGTTTGTATATCATGTTTGTACATGCTTTTATATTCGACACAAACCCATAAGAATAAGGTTGGTAAAACATGGAGGTGATTGCTGGTCATCAGTTACACCTGATCCAATCAAGCTCACACAGCCCATATCTGAGGAGGTTGCCTAGTTTGTGTTTTTCATTATGAAAATTAATTGTGTTATTTGTCTTTTCTTTTCTTGTCTTTTCCTTTTTTTTCCTTTTCCAGCTTTATAAATAAGTTCAAAATACAAAGTCACGGTTTCCAGCCGTATGACTTCCTTTTGGTGGATGGTGCAGAAAAACAGCAAAGGTATAGTGCCAACATTTTCATAATGCATAATCAAATGTAAATATACACATATATGCATTCAGAATTTCTGCACATAATAAAATAAAAATATCATTCATAGCTTTTTGAATGAAGCTATGAATGATATTATAATATAGCCTGAATTTTAAAAAAAGTAAAATTTTTGCCTTGAGGGTCAAATACACTGTTAAAAATTGCAATAAAAAAACAACAACAACAAAAACACCCTGAAAACAAACAAACAAACAAACTAAAACTTAGGTTTCTCCCAGGCTGTGTAGTTTTGGTTCCTCAGCCTCTTATCAGTGAAGATCAAGCAGCTCTTCCCATGTAGTGGGGGATCAACCTCAATCTTTCCTTGCTGTCGTAAAGTCTTAGTTACAAGTCCCATAAGAAATGCAGACTGGATCCAGCTAAACTACAGCATCCTTTTATCTTTGACATTTGCAGCAGTAGACTAGACAGTGATGGATGAGGATGGGATGGACTCAATGATGGCTGCTGAAAAGTGCACAATAATTTAATTTTTCAGGTTGAATTTTCAGCAGCTTCAGAAAATACATTCCCTGCTGTTTTTTTTTTTAATTATTATTATTATTATTTTGGCAAAGTTACTGAAGTCCAAAGATGAAGTCCTGAATGATCCCAGTATTCAACAGTCTCCATTGAGGAGTTTCTGACAAAGGTAGAACCATAAGGATCTGAGTTCTTCTTAAAATTATTAGTTCCTTTCACTTGTTGACCATATAAAGCTCCAGATTGTGCCATCTTACATATGTAGACAGACTTATTCCCACCTGACAAGAGCTTTAGGTGAAACATCAGTGAAATTCAGGCATTTAAATAACTTGAAGTGCAGGTGCTAGTACACAGAAAGGGTCTCAAAGTCCAGTCCCCAGGAGCTGGCGTCTTGCAGCTACTGAACGTGTCTGTGCCGCAACATAACTGAATCGAGTAATTAAAGCACCAGCAGGAAACCATTGAACTGGGCTGAAGAGGAAGTGATTTAGTCGTCTGATTCTGGTGTGTTGGACCAGGATCACATTTAAAAGTTACAGGACACAGACCCTTGGGGTCTGGATTTTGAGACCTGGCTTAAGTGTTAAGTAACCAAGATTGAGAAAAATGAGTGAGTGGTTTTAAATTACATTTATGTTGAATCTAACATAAATATTCTCTCAGAAAAACTTTGTGACTCCATGCACAGAGTGGGAATTAGATGGGGCTCTATCTATAAATAGAGAAAGATGTGAAGAATGGGGAGCTGAAAAAACAGAATCTGAACAAAAATAAACACACAGAACGCAGAAAAGAAGAGACCCCCTAAGTAGAATGTAACTTAACAAAACAATGACTTAAACTATTAAATCTACACAAACGGCAAAGAAACTCAAAAACAATTTTGATTCTCGACCTAATGCTAATAAAATACTTCAATACAATTGTCTATAAAACTGCATGTGGGAAGACAGACTGAATATTTATTCCTAGATCAAAATATTTATTAAAGAAGAAAAGAAGTCGAGGTCTCTCAACAAAGGGAGCTTTTAGTGTTGCGTAGTGAAAACAGAAAAGTGGCCATTTGTTCACTGGGTATGTAAGACATGCCGTATGATGACGCCTTAACATTTTAAATCACCAACATATTTCACTAAACCAGGGCCAATGCCCATTTGGGAAAAAGGGAAATTATTAATGCATGTCAGTACTGTAGTTTATGGCCCATCCATCCATCACGCTGCTCACTAATAAAAAAACCTATAAAAATTGTTGGCATCAGAATGTTTAGCAGTGCAATGCATAAATACCAATGCTTAGTCAAATTACTTTATATTATAACATTAAAAATAAAACATTAGGTTGAGGAAAGTGTTTTACAGTTGAGTCAAATGAAAGGTGATGTAAACACTGCCTAATACTAGATAGATAGTTTAAACAAGTTTACCTCCCAACCATTTACTACTGCAAAAATTGACTTCAAACATACATGTGCTGAGATGAAACTACTCCACTGGAACTGCAGTCAATCTATAATAAATGTCTGTGTACGTTTACATACACAGATGTGTATCATAGGATTAAAGTTAAAGTTATCACAGAATTAAAGTTCATTAATTAAAGTTAATCTCTTCTAAAAAAGCACCTGAAACAGAAGTTCTGCAGCATTGTGGAAACTTTTTATCTCAAGTGTCGAATATGTTCCCGATCATTTAATAACTTTGTGGTGATTTTGACCAAGCACATGAGCAGGAGCAGAATCAACCATCCTTAAGATTTAGGGAGATATTATTATTTCTTAAAAATAGTTACTTTCTTTCTGGGAAGATGAAAATGAGTCGGATCATTGGAGTGAAATGATCAGTTAATCACAGGATATTGATAAAAAATAATGGGGTGAAACAACACTAGGAAGGTAACTAGTTTGAAAAATGAGCACATTATATTATTTATACCCATTATTCCCACTTTTCTCCAATTATTCTGTGGTGTTCAAGGAAAACAAAGCAAAGCTATATGACTTCTGTTTAGGATTTAATAAATAAAAAAAATCTCAAATAAATATCTTCTACTTCAAATTTTTATGCTGACATAAACTAAATATTTCCTGCTTCTGGACAGAAGTGGGCCAAGTGCAAACCCATGAAATATGTAGGAAATAAAGTCTTGAATCTGCAGACCACTTCCAACTGCTCTGGGACCTTGGGAATTGGGTTTAGGAGGAAATGGTGAACACATATGAACAATCATGTTACTCCATCAACGGTTACAGCTGACCTACCTACACCTTAACTCACACAGTGAGGGATGGGAGAACTTTGTTGTTAATTTTTCTGTTTGCTGAATAAAATGCTCATTTTTAATTTTCTGAGCCTGAGATTCATAAATATCTGACATTGTGCAGTTGTCCTTCAAAGTCTTTTCATGACCTTCATTAAGTCCTCAGACAGACACTTCTGACATATTCGCCTCTACGGAGCTGCATGAAGTCACTAAATGATTAATAATCAGAAGAGAAAGGAAGGAAGAGGCCAGTTATGCCGCCTCACAGAGTATAAAAATTTTATTCTTTGTAGATCAAAGATCATTCTTTCCAATGAAAACTTCATCTTAGCAGAAGGCATGTCTGGACTGTTAAGCCTTGGAGTATTACCAGATGGACTTACTGTAAGAAATTTACAGCCGAAATTAAAGTAAATTAAACTACGCCATCTGAAGTTTTAGCAGCATATCTGTGATTTTCTCTGCTTACTTTGTAAGGTATCAATGAAATAAGTACATTTACTATCCCCCCAAAAAACATTATCTTTAAATAAAAAACACAGCTGAGCCATATATGATTTTATACGTGATCTATAGACTGATGAGTGTTTGATGTGTTACCATTAATACAATGCAAATGGCGGAAATTCTGTTTAAAATAAAATACTTATAAAGAAAAATGGATATATAAGTAAAAGGACAGCTCTAAAAGTGGGAGAACATTTCCCAGTACTACAAATTGCCCTATTTTCCTTTACAACAACCAGTTTGATGCATTTAATTGCTGTAATTGGTTTGATGGTAAACCGTCTTTAAGAAAAATAAAATAAAATCAACAACAGAATTGCAAACTTTATACCGGCACATCAAACTGACAGCAGTTTGATTTCCCAACAATCACAACAGCTGCATCCTGCTATCTGTGGCATGCCAGGGAGGAGTTAACCAGAGGGTTCTCCAGCCAGTAGTTACTTATTAAAATGTTTTGCAACACTCTTGGCGTCAAGCTAACGTTGTTTTCTTCTCATATGTTCCATTTGAACTTAAAGTCAGAACATATCAGTTAATAGTTGGAAAAACACCTTGAACACCCCAATGAGGCCATTCCAACATCCTCCAGTCCCCAAATTTATCTTTATTAAACTATATGATGCTACTCTGCTTCCTATCTTGATAGATATACAGCTGTTCTTAATAGCACACGGTTTGAGTAGCTATATTTGAGGAAATTCCATAATCCACACATTTCTAACTGTCTGAGGCTCTCTAAACTTTACATGCAGTCTGATCACTTTAAGTGCAAAAGAGATGAAATCACCCATGTATTTTTTTACAGTCATCTGTGGTGAGAGATAGAGTATCTCCTGCAGTCAAAGTAATATTTTATGGTTTTCTATGGCATATTTTACAAGGCACAAATAAAAAAAAACCCCTCAAATTCAAGATTTGTAAGAAAGAAGGCACAGTCACATTTTTCAGGCTTTGCTTATTAAATATCTGTAAATTTCACAAACTCCCCCTGACTTTGACTTTCAGAGTAAACACACACACACACCTCTCTCCAGACACTGCTGTGAAAGCAGTGGTCAGTCAGCTACATTCAATTTGTAGTAGGAACTTAGGAAATTTGACTTCTGACTCAAACAAGTCAACTGGAACACCTTCCCTGAAGTCAAACTACTCACTTGGAAAGTCTGAGAATTTTCCAAACGCCAACTTTAAGACCTAGTGTGTCTGCTCTTCACATCAACAACAGAATTTATTTCACGACACACACTTGTAAGAGTGCGTCTAAAATCAGTGCTACATGTTTAGAGCGCCTGCAGCTCTAAACTGTATGATTGAAAAGTGGTGTTTGCATGTAGAAGTAGCTTAAAAATGGTGCTTGTAACAATGGCAAATTAGATGTCACCATGTTGGAATCCCGACTTCTCTGCCTAAGTTAACTGGAATGTTGCTCTGGGATTCAACTTCTGAGATAAATGGGATGCAGCATTAAACACATCAATAGTTTTGTTTCCAATCCCAAAACTCAGAAAAAACACCCAGGTCGATGAAAATGTAATCACTCTGACGGTAGCTATTGTTAAAAATTTCATCCTGTCAGTATAAATGGGTTTTTGTAATTATCATTGTTTTAATTTCAAACCTAAACACATAGAAGTAATTAGAAAAACGACTGTGTGAGTTTTTTTTTTTTCCTTTCTGGGTCTCCCGGAGGGGTGTGTGGCCCCGCTAGGTGCGCTCCTGCCTGTCTCTGGAGCTGCAGCCGCTCCTCAGTCTCCTCCTCCCTCTCAACCCCGCCCCCTAGGAGTGACTTGAAACGAGGAGAGGCAGCGACCCTGCAGACACGCACACACACACACACACACTCTGAGCTTCTTTTTTTTTTTTTTTTTTTTTTTTTTTTGTGCCAGCAATGCCGTGTCTTCTCTAACGGGACAAGTTTAACCCTGTTGGATACCGCCGTCCTTTCGGCCCGTCCAATGTGAACATCTTCACCCGGACTGAGGTGAGTGCAGAAATTCAAACATGCTGCCAGTTTTGTTTTTTTTGTTTTTTTTCAAGGGGGTGAGCTCCGGACCGGTTATAACTGAGGGAAGAAGCTGTGGGTTTCCCCCCCTTTCTCTCTAGAGGAAGGCAGGCTGGAAGAGGGAGGCATGTCCGGCTTGTTGGAAACAGTTTCGGACAGCTCACTTTGTCGCCCTTCGTGGGTAAACAAACGGTTTATCAACCTGTAGTTAAGCCGGAGAAAAGCGCCGCTTCCGCAGCCTGTTACATTCAGCGGCACGGTCTGAGATTAGCAGAGCGGCTCTTACATCTCCTCCTTCATACGGCCACTACGCCACTGTACTGTTACACATGGCTCTGTCTGCAACAACTACAGTATTTCCCTGATGCTGTGGGGCTCTGGATTGCTGGGACGGGTAAACGCTGTTTGAAATGTTCGGAGCTGCGCAGATAGTTCACTTTTTAAGATGCTGGCCGCTCATCAACTGGATGTTTGTTTTGTTTGGTTTTAAACTTCAACTCTTCCGCGGAGGAGCAGTCGGGACAAACGCTTGTAGTTGAATGTAATTGCTAGTGTTATCTTTTTACTACTTTAAGCTATGTTATTTTTTTTTTTGTTTCAAACTTTATTATGTGGAATAAAAAGCTAGCCGTTAAAAGCTACTGTAAATTCAAAATAGTATGAGAAGCACCAATCATATCGAGCAATCCCCCCTTTGGCCGCCTCTGATTGGTGATCAGCTGGTCAAATGCTAAAATAATAGTAGTAAAAATGTCCAAATTCTTACTCTTTATATTCTGTGTATAAATAAGCCAGCGTCTTGCAATCTCATACTTTTTTCAAGTTTAATACAAATCTGAGAAAGATTATTTAGGGCTGCAGGGTGTTTAATGTGACGATGAAATTGGTTGCATTTAGCCCACATTTCCCTCATTTTGCTCTTTTGTTTCTATCATCACTGTATTGCCACTAAGCATCAAGATCTTGGTTTGTTAGAATCTGGATTTGTTGTTGTTTTAATCGTTGCTTTTGAAAGTCGGAGAGCTTTCAAACTGCTGAAACATATTTAAGGCATGCAAACTAAGGATGCACTGATTTGAAAATGCTAAGTGTACATGGCACATCCAAACTCTCCTTTGTGATTGTGATATTGATATTTGATAATCTATACAGTTCTACTTCAATGCTTAAATGGAAGTAATCCTGTAATCTTCTTATTTTCTGATGGACTCCAAACTACATTTTCTAAGTAGCTGCTGTACAATTTGCTTATTGTTTTGCATTCAGTTTTTTTTTTCTTAAACAGAATAATTAGAGCCAAGCATTTACTGAATCACAACTATCATTGCAGTGTGAGTGTGTGGAATATCACAATGGACACAAACAACTAGTTTCATCCATGTTTTTGGTACTTTATTATATCTCATGTGCTGTGCATTGAACCACTGCTTTGCCAATAACATATTTGACCATCTGGATGGATAGTTCTTGTATTTTCTGTCTATCCTAATCTACATCTTAGTGACTGAAATGCTTCAGCTACGGCTACAAATACTGACATAAATTGAGTGAAGAGTTTAAGTCTGTCAATATCTATCAACATGACCTTCAGTGTCTTTCTACCTAATTTCTAATGGTTAGTTGTGTCTAACGTTTCTGCTCTTGCGACACATGGTTGAACATCGTAGGGTTTAGCGTTTTGATTTCCTTGAAATAAAGATTCAACAGAAACGTTTCCGAAGAAAACAGCATCTACCTACACATCAAATGAAAAAGGCACTCGCACTGTGCATCATCACAAAGAGCTAACTTCCTCTGCAGAGGATAAGTGTCTATGTCTGACTGGTTTGTGTGACGGACCCTTTTTGGCTGCGTTTTATCGCTGCATGTCTTTAAATGAAAGACATTTGCATCAGTTTGTTTCTAAAAACAAGACGTTAGACAAACAAGCTTGAAAACCAACGTGTAAAGAACGGAAAGTGTTCTTTTTTACGGTGTGATGGTGTACCCTCAGGACTCTGGTAAGTAGTTTTACCACTCTACAAAGCAGCAACCCTAAGCATGCCTCTTAACGGTCCAACCTGACAGAGCTATGACATGCAGGTTATGTCATGAAAACCTCAGACATCCAACTTCAGTGCTGTAGGAGCTATTTAAACTTAATATAGGCTCAATAAAAAACGGTTTAAATGCAGTGAGAAACTACAGGCAGCCATTTCAGCAAAATCACTATAGGACTGATTTCAGTTTTAGGAGCAGTGGTTAAAGCTAAATGAATGGATGATTTAATGTCTGTAACATTGCCCTTTTTATTTCACATTTTAGTTGACCATAAAGCCGAACAATGCCCTATAAAATGTTCCTACTGCCATTTGTTGCTGTGCAAAGTCATTTTTTCCGTTACTTAAAGGACAGCCATTAAAAAGGGAGCATTTAATCTAGAAATTTATTTTGACCTCTTTCAAAAATCTTTATTTTTAAGTTGAACTTTCTGTGTGATCTCAATATAGGAAGACATTCTTTAGTTTTTTTTAGCGATTGCATCCAATCTGTGGAGGTTTTCACTGATCAAAACATTTTTTTTTTCTTTTAGAAATTATACATATAACTGTTGGACTTTTGTTTTTTTTTTATTTGCCTTAAATCAAAGATTCTTGCAGCAGTGCTGGAATGGTTGCTTTTGAAGTTTATTTGATGTTGTTGCATGCAAACTTAAATCCAGTTGGTCTTTGAATAACAGAAGTTGTGCAACTGTGGGTGGGAAGTAGATTGCTCTAATTATCCTGTCATCGTGAAAACATTGCTGTAGAGCAGCATTTCTAGGGCTAAGTGAAATTTCCTTATCCAGCTTACCCCCTTACCAGTTGGAAAACTGAATCAAAGCAGGAAATTTGTTTGAAATAATGAATCTGATATTTAATTGTTTATACCTTTTAAATCATTGGTTGCCTGTTCCTGCTGAATGAAAAATGTTAACATTTTCAGAACTTGCAACATAATTCTTTGAGTACTGCAAGTTCTTCTGATTGTCTTTTAAGTAGTGAACTTCTGTATCTTGCTCTGTTCTCTGTTCACTCTCCAGCATCCATGGAACATCCTGAGCTTACTGTTCCCCTTGATGTAGATTTAGTTAAGACAGGTGGCAGGCCTTCCTGGCTTTGGTGGCCTTTTAAATCTTTGATGCATTAAGCCGTTCTCATTGCTCCCCCTGTAATTTCTCTTAGCATCTGCACCAGCTGTTGGTTCTTGTTGGAGAAAGAGGCGTGCAGTCTGCCAGCATATTTGCTGAGCGAGTGTGTTGCACCGATGATTGGCATTGATGCATGCAAACATACCTGAAATGTCCCACAGACTCGCATCACAATGCATGAAGACTGATGGTTTACGGCTGCATTAATCTTTTTCTGCTGTCAGAAATGTGCTTCGTGTTTTCACGCTCAAGGGTTTCAGTTTATTTGCTGTATGGTCTGTTTTCAGTGCACCTATGACTTTGATATATGAGGGTCTAATTGCAAAGGCAACAAAATAAACCATTTGTCATTTTAGCTTGAACACTGCATATGTCTGAAATGCAAGCTAATGTTGAAGCAGATCTTGTCCTGCGTAAAAATAAAGTTGGGAAATTGGTTTAAATTTTATTGTATTCATTAATTAATTAATCATAAGAATGAAATTTTATCTAACCATTACTAATTATTAGAAACTGTGTTTTCTATAATTAAACTTTAATTATTCAAACAATTCCTTTAAAACTATCAGTTCTCCTGCTGGTCCACACAAAAGCTGTTTCATCCTTTCACCCAAACAACATAATATGTCTTCAGCAAATAGGGACACTTAGAGCAGTAGGTACTCTACATGAATCTCTTATGCAAAAAATAAAAAGTTTTGGGGGCAGAACAAAACCTTGTGGGACACCACAGGAAACCTTTAGTAGATCAATCGCCTTTATTTTTCTAAACATGTTCATATCTGTTATTAAAGTAATTGTTTGTGAATAATGTGAAAATGTTTGTTAAATCATTTTGGATTTTATAAATTTGCATGCCTATTCAGGTATTTTTGTATTAAGAGAAAAATCATCAGATAATTATTTTGACCACTATGCAGGCCCTGACTTTAAGCTAAAATAGAGCAGCATAATTCCTCAGGCATTTAGATTTGGTAAGAGTGCATACGGTTTTTAACTCAGGGACCGTTTTTAAAGATCCTCCTGTGGTTTTGAGGGGTTGTGGCAACATTCACAAAATGAATGCATGCTTGTGCATGAAAACTGAAATTGATATTGTGCTGGTGGTGACTTTCTTTCTCCAAGTCATTTAATCCCTGATTCAGTCTTTCCGAAATGGATTCAAACTAGCTATCTATTATTTTTCACACTTTTTCAAAACTTAACATTAAAATAGAATCTTAATATCTTTTTGTAGCACCGTTTAGACCGAGTCTCTCCTCCAGACTGCTGTGATATTTAAAGCTGTAAATCATTAGTCTTTCTAAACTATTTTGTAATGACAGAATTAGATTCCTCTGAGTGTCTGAGTGAGCAGCCTCTGATCTCTGAGGAGCCCCACTGCTCTCCTTCACTACTCCCTCTTCACTGATAAGCTGCCTTCGTAATATATTCTCTGTAGTTTTGTAGCCGTAGTGATGTTAAATTATTCCAACATGGTGATTTGGCTGTACTTATAAAATATTGAAACAGAAGTATCCGTGGAGACACAGCAAAAGACATTGGCCTGTCTTTGAACACTTTGAATGCGACTGGATGTTTAACAGGCTAGTTAAAGAAGTGAAAATAAGTGCACAAACATTTGTTTGTTCCTTTGTAGGAATTGCAAAATCTTTTCCTTGACCTCCTGCTGCTAAATAAGTCTTTTGTAAGCAGGGCCTGCAACCAATATGTTTGCTCGCTATTGAAAAGAGATTATAGTAGATCAGCAATCTGATTAGAGACAGCGATGAGGCACAGATTTGCTAATCTGGGGTGTTAGTACAGAGACAGGAAAATCTCAGGACAGTTACTAAGGCCTAAGAGGATCCAAAAATGCACATCTTGGTAATTTCTGATATGGTTAATTTGTCTTTAACTTTGATGGTTTATTCAAACCATCAAAGTTATTGTTTGATTTCTTTAATTTGTGTATGTCTGCAATGTTTTCATGTAGCAGTCTTTGTGCTTGCCAGATCTTTAATCAGTAATATTTCTAACTTTTCATTGCAAAACATCTTAATCTGCCAAAATTGGAGGACATTTCATACCGACTGTCTTTTTCAGCAGACCTGAAAGATTCTCTGCTGGATTTACTTCTAGAGTCAGACTAAGCCTTCATCAAACTATAATTTTCTTCTGTAGAAGCTATTTCATTGTTGATTTGGATTTATGCTTCGTCTCACTGGGCTGCTGAGAAAATAAAATCCCTCCACCTGAAGAGTTTTTGGTGGGAAATTGGCAGGAAGTCATTGCTTCTCTGTGGATTTGGGATTGTTATGATGATGGAGTGTTGTACAAACAGACACACCTTTTAGAGTTGTTCAAGTTCAGTTGCATCTCACAATTCTCCCTAAAGCTTTTGGGAGAATCTCTAATTCTGATTTAAAAGAATATATATATGTTTGTTGTCACATGCATGACTTAATCTGAATTTAGGATCTTTTCCAGCTTCTTCAGTGCTGCTGTTGGCTTCTTGGGAGTCTGTCTGACCACTTTCTGTTTTGTTTTTTAACCAAATCTGAGAAATTACTAATTTTACCAAGTAATCCCTTCTTGTCTGAAAACCAGATATTTACATACTTCATATAAAAAGGGACATTTTTGTTTTTACTTTTGACTAACCTCCTTGTATTTTAAGTCAGTTGTTTTTACCAAACAATGATGGCAGGTCTGTGATCCCAAGCAGATTGATGCTCAAAAGGTGAAGAACTTGTTCTAGACCTTCAGTCTTGCTCTTCTCTTGAGTTCACCAAGCACCTTGGATGGTGCAATCTATGGATATTCACCTTACATCTAGGTTCACAGGGTAGTAATGTTGCCTCTATCAAACAGCATCAAATATAACAGTAATAGAGCTGTTAGCTTTCCTACAGCAAAGTTACCCATACAGTGAGTTTCTAAAAACGGCCCTAAATTTGCCTCGAGTGATTTTTGATGCTCTGCTGCACTCCCTGAGCTGCTCAGCTGAGAAGAGTGTCTGACACTTGTCTCTAATTGGTGGTTCACTTGGATTTCCAGCTCCACATCCCTGTCCAGGGTAGATTGAATTATATTCAGTCTCTTGTCACCATCTGCCTAATATTCTATAAAGCAAAGGTTCACTTCATGAGCCCATTGCTTACTGTTGCTTTTTCTTTTCTAAATATGCAGACTTGGAAAGTCTTAAGAGTTGCAGCTTAGAGTGCAGGAAATCTGTAAAATCCCAACCTCAGCATACTTAACATGAAACTGTTTGTCTTACAAGAGTATGCATCAGCTCTATGTCAACCTCCATTTTTGCATACTCACATCCGTGCAAAACTTGGTGGGTCTCCAATTATGGCAAAAATGAAACTTTGATTCATGCATAATCATTGTCCTCAGTGCATCAAAGGGTTTCATGCTGACCTGGCGCTGTGTGTACAGCTCACTGTGTGTGTCTGCTGGAGAGAGTGGGCCACCAGTGGGAGTCAGCGAAGCGAGGTAGTGAAGAGGAAGTGACTTCATGGAGATTGTGGCTTGCAGTCTTTGTTCAGGAAGGTGTTTGACCGTGGGGGGATTGAAAAAAGTTTTTTCCTCACATTGTGTAGAGGACAGACAGTCTGGCTTAGCTTGGTGTTACTACATTTATTATAAATACAGAAGAAAACTTTCTCAAGCATTGTATTCAAGCTGCTTTTAGTATAATTTCTATTTAAATCCATGTGCATTATGGCTCTCTTCTCCTGATGAGCAGACTGCCTCTTATCTAGATGAACACAGCTGTTGAGCTTCAAAGGCAAAATTCATCCAGGACTGAGTGTGTTGTGTCTCTGTGTGCGCTTTTTGATAGAGATGGGCCCTTTAATGTTAGCTTTTCTCTGTCTTGCCTCACTGTCTGCACCATGCACGCATTGGTATAACACTGACCGCATGCTTCATTGCCTGGTTGTGCCTGGCTGTGCCGAGGCCGCTGTTGCAATGTGTGTGTGTCTGTAAGGTTTTTTTGTGGTTTGTGCTCTCATGATGCTGCTTTTTTGTACACCGTGTATACTCCGTGTTTGAGCTAAGAAGCTCCTGCGTGTTTGCCATTTGCCCCATTTTTAAGCTTCACTCAATGCTTGCTTTCCCCTTGCACACACCCCTCACAGATGCACACTGTTAACCATGAAAGCTCTGTTGTGCTGCTGAGTCCTGGTCTTTGACAGCTGCTTCCCAAATCTTGTTTTACGTCTAGGAACCTTTCAAATTTTTATGATTGGGAACACATTCGTGTGTACGTTTCCTGTTGAAAGCAAACATGTTTTATAGGGTATCAGTGTTTACATCTATACACACTCTTCCTGTATCCGTGGAGGTTTCTGCTTTGATCTGAAAAAAAGAAAAAAAAAATGTGCAGGCAGACCATAAATACAGACCTGTGGTTATTTTTTCAGTACTTTGGTTTTAGTCCCACACAAATTTGGTCCACTTTATTTTTGTCCTGTTTAAAGGACCTCTGTAAAATGCATGTCAACATTTTTAAACAAGATTGACGGCATTGGACTCCTTAAAGGAAACCATTCTTGACATTGTAGCCCCTCTTAAGAAACAATATAAAGCTAGCTTATCGAGGTGTTTTAAACAAAATGTGCCTGACCTTAATTTTTCTTTTAATACAGATACTCACTCTTTTACAGTCATGCCGGATAACATCACCTCTCCTCCTCATACATCACTAATAACTTCTAATAGTAGGATCATGACTGTTTATTATATTGCAGTTCATAAAGGGAAAGGAAAGGAAACTGCTAAAGTTGGTATCAGCAGGTCAAAGCTTTACAAAACTAGAAATCTGCTGCAGATTTCTAGTTTTGTTGATTGTTTCTACTTTTATTCGGTTTTAATCAGATTGTTGCATCCTTTGACTGGATGCAACTATCTGAATACTGAACCTTTTTCAGTATTCAGATTTTTTTTCTGTGGAACGTAACTCCAAGTTATTCATAAAGAAAATTGCAAATTTGCTGACTGTTTTGTAGACAATATCTAAAGTTTTATTTTTTTAACTGCAGGGTAAATGAGCACTATTAATTTCCGTTGGTGCTGATTGGCTGTACCCCGAAGAGCAGACTGTAGGTGTTACCTGCTGTGGTAGTGCTAACATTTTAAGGTATATTTGGTGTTTGAACTAATAAAATAGATAGTTCTAAATGTTTTTAGAGGAGGTCAGAAGTGCTTGTAGATTTTTCAGTTGTAAAGGAAATGTTTTTTGGCTGCATTAGAGGAACAGAAAATGCATCACAAATAGATCAAGCTGGAAATTGTTTGCTGACTTTTAATGACGGGTAACGTTTCTAACTTTCAAAAGTTAGAAATTTATTTGTGGCAGGAGAGCAATTTTACTTAAATGTTTTCGCTGTATTCTTTATGTGGTCAGTCATTTTTGCACTTCCTGTTGGAAGATTACCACCTATGCAGATTATACATCAACACACTTGAGGCTTTCTCCTTCTTTAATGTGGCTTTACTCCTCTTTGCACCATCATTTTTCTTTGGACAGACTTTTATAAATGAGAGGTTAACCATGGAAAATTAAGTTTTATTTCCTAAAAAAAAACATTCTGCAAGTGAAATCACTTGGTGTTCAGATCCAAAATGGGGCTTTTGTTTCAGACCAAACATGCTACTTGTGGTTGCTGCAGTCTCGGATGGCAGCAGCCTCCTACAACACACACTGCAAACAATGCTCAATGGTGGGCCGAGGCAACACAAAGAGCCAAAATACGTTGACCCTGACTTCCAAGCTCCACCAATCCTAATCTGATACACAAATATCTGATCTCCCATCCCAGAGGAGTTCAATAGCCTGCTGTCAACATCATCATCATGGTAGCACCCCTCGTGACTGCTACTTTCCTTCTTTCTCTACGATGGATTGTAGAATTATAAAGTCGATCAGATATTATTTCAGCAAAAGCATCCATACTGAGTAGAGCAAAATTGCAATATCAAGATCGTAACTCTTTGAACTCAGTCAGATTATGCTCATTCAGGAGAATCATGCTGCTCAGATGGGAATAACAGACTGCAAATCCACAGTATAATCTCATGCATTGCTTCGACCTTTGCCTCTTTGAAAGTAACAAATGCATCTTTGTTTTTCTGAGAACTGAAATGAGAAATTGGCACGCTCAGCTCCTACTCTTGCTCTGTTCATGCCTGCAGACACCGGGATGGTGGAGGAATGAGTGTGCAGACTTCTTGGTTTCGCAGTGGATTAGAAGTGACACTTACTGCAGGCTGGCTGTGTTTAAGCCTTGTTTAGTCTGACTGGGTCTTAGCTGAGGACTCAAACCATCATTAGGCAGTGAAATGACTCAACGTTGGGAGAGCTCTCCAAATACGTCGAGTAGTGCAATGGCTACAAAAAGATGAGCAGTAACCATTCAGAGGAAAATAGGAAACATGGAATGAGATAAAACCTTTTGTTTTCCTCAAGTGACTCAATTGGCTGATTCTGAGGGAGAGCGTGGACCCTCTGGGCCAAGGCGTGTTGTGGTCAAACCCTTTGAAAAAATAAACAGATACGTCTAACATAAACATGACTCTCTGGTTGGTCTGAAGCAGATTGACAAATGGCTCCACCCAGGACAGGAACAGCGCAGCAGGCCTTGCCACATGCTCTTCTGCCACTGTCCAGAGACGCCACACTGGTCCAGTTTTTTCCTGCTCACACGTTAAACTGTCCAATTAAAGGGACAGAAGATCAGTGGGATGTCTTCCTGAGAAAGGTTCAACTGTGGAAGCGCTGGATGTCATTTTAAAGGCTTTAAACCTTTGTCTTTTCCTTTGTAAACCCCCTCAGAAATGCATGCTGTTCTACTGATGCAACAGAAAGCAATAGACATGTGGGGGCAGATGAAATAAAAGGTGTACATTTTTTTTTAAAGTAGCACAAGAATAAAAGGAACGACAGCAAAGCAAAGAAGAAAGACGACGATAAGCAAATGGAGCCCACATATACCAAAGTAGCATGAGACGAATAATTAACCGGTTTTTGGCCAACGCCAAGCCATGAATCTTTGTCAAAACATGACGGCTGCAGAGAGGAAGTAAATTATATTTCCTTAGAGTTAGCCTAATGGACTCTAAAGCAGGAATGCAGAGAGCTGGATTCAGATCTGAAGACTTAAGCTGCTAATTCAGTGTGTCATTTGTGTTTGAGCACAGCTGTTTACATAGAGCATGAGACACAGCTGACAGACGCACTGATCAGGCTTTTCCTGGCTTATATCGATTTTGACTGATTCAGTTCTTTAAGGATTATGACACATAAATATGAAAGAAATGTGTGCTCAAGATGGATGAGTTACATAATTATCTCCATTTATGAGTCAAAGCATGGGCCTCAGCCTGATTTTATTAAACTGAAAAAAAGTACATGGTGCTGTTTATCAGACAAACGTTTTGACGTTATTGATTTTGATTCATTTAATGAAAAAAAATTCAATGTTCTTCATAATATGTTTGTGGAATATATTACATTTAAAGATGTACAATTCAGAAAGTTTATAATGTTCCTATTTGATTACTGGACATCTTTAAAGTTTTTTAAGCGAATAATAATGAAGGCTTGTTTTAGAGGGGCATATCTGTTAGTTGCTGGTGAAGGAAGTCAAAGGAAAACACAGCTGATCAAATGACTGGTGTTATCACACTTGTTTATAAGAAGGAAATAAAATAATTTTACTCACTATGTAGTGATAAAGGGCAGTGATAAGACAATAAAACAGGATACTATTTTATAGCTACTTGTGCTGTCAGAAGAGTTTAGAAAGAGGCTAACTTTTGTCAGCAGACCATGTTCACACTTTATTTCTTACTGTTTATGCATTTTTTTCTTGGTTGCGTTGTGCTAACTTGCTGTTTTTAGTTGCAAATCCTACTTGATTAATTACAGGTTGAATAAAATGAAAATGAAAGTATTTTTTTTTTATTGGACATGAGTTCAGAGATGAAAACAACTCTAATACTTTTAAGACTGAGCATGGGTGCATTATGTGTAGGAGCAATAAATGGTTATTAGCTAGGAATAATTGCATTTGAAGTTTATTTTCGTTGACATGTAGAATTAGAATTCCTGTTATTGTCATTGCGTATAAATAAAGTGCAACAAAATAAAAAAAATAGCAACTCTCGAGGAAACAGAACAAGTGGGATGTTATAGATAGATAGATAGATAGATAAAGACCATGTCTTAGATTAATTTAATGTGTTCAGTGCAACAAACGTTTCTCTTGGGTAGAAATGCTACATGTTTAAAAAAGAAAAAAACTGATTTAAATATCACATTTCTGTTCTTCAGAGAGAATATTGGTGTTTTGAACTCACTGCAAGTCTTAAAAACTTACGTTTTAAAAACTTTCCCTGATATTTTCTTAGTCCCCTGGGTTTGAATATTCAAAGTGGTGCACATTTTCAGGGGAAAACCACATTACATTCCTATCTCAGATGAAGAAAATATATATATGTTTTTATTTCATGACTTATTTAAGCCATGAAATAAGTAATGGCTTATTTCATGACCATGAGAAGGCCATGAAATAAACCTTTCTGTGGCTTCTTTGAAAAGGCTTATTTTCAAATAAGCCATGAATTGAAAGCAAATTAATATTTGCTGCTAAAGTCCAGCAAATGTTACATTTAAAAGTAAAAAGTCATTTTTTTTGCTCTCAGTGTCTGCTAAACTGCATTTGTTAACCACAATTATCACACTTCATTTCAGAAATATGAGTTATGAAAACTCTTGTAGTACTGGCCTTGTCCGTTATCATTGTAGTTTTGACATATTTCATTTGTCACCAAGCACTTCTTCAATTCCTTCAAAGGTTAAGGAATGTGAATTAAAACAGTGGGTTAATTTAATATTGGCCACTAAAAGCCCTAAAACGTATGCAGAAAAAAATAGACTATTAGTGGTCTGCTGACTGGCACCAGTTAGCTGTTGCATTAAGCATTCCTAGTTGTGGTTTGCACTAATCTAATGACATTACTTTCAAAACTGCAACAATATTGTTCCTTCAGGATGATTCATTATTGCTCAAAGTACAGAAAAGGGAACAATGATAGTTAAAAATAGTCAAATAATTGCTTGTTGGTTTAATGGTCTGCATTAGCATATTGTCATCTTACAGGAATATTCCTACATTATGTTCATTCACATTTCAAAATGACAATTTTCCACCACAATTATGGACGTTTGCAGAATTTAAATTATATTCAAAAGTCATAATCAGATTACCTTTACTGTTTGACAGCAGAAATACCGCGTGCTTTCCATTGAGTTTATGCTCGCCTCTCATTTCTACAGCGGAAACTAAACAACTCCACTACCCCACACTGGTAAACAGAAATGTTTGTATTTCCTCAGATACATTAATCAAATGCATGTATGCTTCTGCATGCAATGTTTGCAAACTATATGTGGCTTCTGGCCATTTCTTTTGTTTGGAAAAGACTTCAAGCAGAGTAGAAAAAAAAAAAGCTGGATAATGCCGTGTTCAAAAGGATATTTGCAGATGGGTTATCAAAGCTTGTTAGAGCTTGTTTAAATTCTGCCTAAGACTAATCCTGGTATTACTTCCTATTTTAAATCACATCTTTGTTTTGTTTGACACATTATTCAAAAAGAAAAGGGTAATCTAATGTTTGTAGTTCTGTATGAGAATAGACTCTACAAGTCACTGAACTTCCTATCATTCTCTTGGTTTTTGCTAGCAATATGTTTCTTTGGAGCAAAATTTCTACAACTTGATAAACAAATTTTGCAAATATGTAAACCAGAATTCAGAGGAAAAACGAAACATTTCAGATAAAAAGTGAACCATTTCTACATCAATCTGATCTCAGCATCATAAATTCAGTTTGAGGTTACGGGAGACTGTAAAGCTCAAAGATCATCGATAAATGACACACAAGCTGAGCGACAATGTGACCAGCGGGATTTGAACACTCCATTGACCTGCTATATATTGATTAAGCCATTAAAACCTGATCAACCAGCTTGGATGTATACTATTATTGAACATAATTATACAACTTGGATGTAATCATATTTGTAATGGGTATGCGTAAGATTTTCAAAGGATCCTTTCCCTTTTGTAATTTTAGCCTGATAACCTTATCATTATAATCTCTTATAAACTATATTTGTACATACATGTGGGAAAAACAAATCTAAATTTTATATTCTGTTCTTTGATACAAAATGCTCAAAAATGAATTGATATGCCAGGAAAAAAAGTCCAATGACTTTTAATTTTAACCCTTTCATGCATAGTGGTTACTACAGCAGACAGCTATCTAAAAGCCATTTTCTTGTGCTTCTTGTGAATTTTTATGTTATAAATGCATATAAAATTGGACACTAATTCATCATAAAATACACTATCAACTACTGGCCATCAGTTGCAAATGCAAGACATTAGTTCTGTTAAATCCAATATGACCGACAGACAAAAAAGCATGCCGACTGACCCGGTCCCTCCTTCTACTGTAGACTACTCTTGCAGGTTAAAAAAATATTGTGACATCAGATAACCCCTTAAGAACAATACTACTGATGTATTTTTCAAATAACAATTTTGTATTTGGAGAAAATTACAATTTATCACCTAAAAAAATACCTTCTTTTTATGCCTTAAGAAAATAATAAAAAATAAATAAATGGAAAAAAATTCTGACACAAAAGATCATAATTCATGCATGAAAGGGTTGAAGATTACCTTGTTACACTCTTTAAAACAAGATTACAATAAAAATCTGTTTGAGGAAAAACTAATGACACCCTAATTCTTTAAAAGCTTGTTTTATCCCCATTTGGGTGAAATAAATTCACTGAGGTGCCGACATCCGTCAAAGGAATTTTGCCCTCCTCAAAACCTTCAGCTGTGAGATGTTTAAAGTGTTTCTTGCATGTTTTACTTGCTTCAAGTCGCCCCACAGCAGCTTAATGAGATCAAAATCTGGGCTTTGACTCTGCCCTGGAGTTTCCATTTCTGAATTATCAGCCAGTCTGTGGTGGATTTACTGGTGTGTTTTGGGTCATGTAATGTTTTTACTGATTTTGCCACATTTTCCTCACACACCCACTGATACTCAGCAGAATCAGTGATGGGGATGTATCCAATCACTAGTCATTTGAATTTACATTGCAAAAGAAAAAAAAAAAATTATGTTGTTGATTTTGATTGCTGCAACTTTACATTTATTGTTGTAACGCACACTCTTCAGTTAGATTACCCTCTTCCAAATGCTTTCAATGTATTTATTTGCTTGAAGCCATCTTATTTCCAGCTTGACTAGATGGATGTGGCAGATCAAATCAGTTTGATGGAAGAATTTAGAAATGTAGCACTCTAGTGGTTTATTAACGCCCAACAGCAGACTGAGAGCAGTTTCTTGCGCATCGCCCACTGCAGTGGCAGCCACCTGACATTATGGGACGTTCAGAGTTTAGCAGATTTTATTGGCCGCTTTTATCATTCAGCCACCTAAACATTTATGTTCCTCCATCATTCAGCAGATGGGCCATTACTGGAGGCATATGATAATTTGAGCTGTTATTTCAGTGCCTCTTTAGAGTGTTTCTGGAGGCCTGTTTGAGTTAATGGCTGGTGACACCTGTGCTTGTCCTGAAGAGAGAGCTGTTAAACCCTCACAGGCACAAAATGCAGAGCTGTCTTGGTTTGTTTGGTATTTTCTCAATAGGTTGGAATCTACGTTGCTTTTATATTTAGTTACAAACAAACCAAGCTAAATATGGATGGATTCTTTAAGGTGCTGTCAATCTTGCCATGATTCTGAATGGAAAAAGTTACGTCACATGTGTCTAAATGTGAAGACTATTTGGATCACAAAGTCCTTTTATATATTTAAAACATGTGTTCTGCTTGTGATGTGCCTCCATATCGTAAAGCATGCATATCTATTGAGAAGAAAATTCGCAGTGTCCCACTGAGTCACAGCAGGGTGCGTTACTACTGCCATGATGTTGCATATCAATTTATATTTTCTCACATTTAAAGGACATATTTCAGAACTTTTGCAACTTTTATTTGCAGTTGTGCTATCCAAAACAATTAGAAAGTAGCAAACACCTGCAAATGTACAGAGCTCATCATACTAACTACTTTTCATTCCAATGATCATAAAAATGGTTGTAAAAGGCTTAATAGAGAAATGTTGCGACGACATGCTGATGGCAAAGGAAGAGCAGGAGCTTCTTATAGAAACAGAGGCCCAATTTCAAGCCGTCTAGCCAAAGTAAAATTTCAAAGCTATATTTGACCATGACAGCATTTTTATAACAGCGGAAAGCAACATAACTACTTGATGGTTCTATAAAATGGCACTGTGTGACTGGAAAATCCATTACAATGCCACCTTAAAAGCATGAATTTCAAAGCCACGTAGAATAATGTCAAAGACTGATGATGTGTTTTAAATACCGAACTCGGGCAACAAAGCACTTTATCCAACAACGGCAGTGATAGTAAAGACTTGACCTCAAACTTGAGTTCATGAAGTGAGGATTTATGCTGTTTGTGTTTGCAAACATGGAGAAATCCACTCTGCATTAGTGTAAGTTTGGATCTGCAAGGTTTAAAATTTAGCTCACTTATGTTGGTCAGTAGGCCTTGTCGGATGAGTCCTGGTAGAGAACGACACATTCGAGATTACAGCCTTAGTAACTTCAAGCATGTGGTAAACAGCTTATGTCAGCTTGTGTACTTTTTAAGTTAATATGACAGAGTTGAGCTTCTTCCCTCATATTTTTAAAGCTGAAATACTTATGGGCTTTAACGCGTAATCATTTGATCGCTTTAGCTCTCCTTGGCAGCTGGTCAGTAATGGCATCCCATTGGTGACAGAGCACCTTGCTTTTCTCGATACGCAGCGTGCAGGCAGCCTACGCCCTGAATCGCTACAACAAGGGAGATGATGACCCAGAATCAAGTTGACCTGAGCGCTTTAAATCAAGACTCCACCAGAGGAAATAAATTCTCGCCCCACCAGGACGCCCAGCGCCAAGTAGGACAAGTAATCCAGACAGAATAAAAACGTCCTCTTAGAGGACGCTTACAGAGAGAGGGATAAAGAAGTTAAAGCAAAGAAAGGATGAACGAAAGGAGGCTTGGCAGCTCCAGGAGTACTTTTGATATTCTGATGTGTTTTTAAATTTCGCAGGATTGCGATCAGTATGAGGGAAGGCACAACAATTCAAATTGTGCTGATAAAGATTTTTATTTAATATGTTTAGGACAAAAATGACATTTCTGTCATAATTTAAACATGACAAAAATGTCAAAAAACGAGACTAAACTGAGGGCTTTTGCACACACAAACACACAACCACGAACTTATTTTAAATTGAGTATTGTATTTCTGATCACAAGTTTATTTATTTATATTTCTTTTTTCTCAGTATTACTATTATTATTATTACTTTGTATACTTTAAGAGTTTACTTGAGTTAGAGTTGAGTTTAGTATTTTCTGCTTGTTTGGTCTTCCTGTGGGCGGAGCCTGTGGCTTTAAAACCAGGACTCTGCGCCACAGGGAGTCGGTGTGTGATTGGACTCCTGAGAAGTCACCCTGAAGCTGTTGGACTCTTGCACTGACGGTTCTGCTGTTTGTTTTTAACCTGTTGTCTTGGATGTCATTTGTATATATTCTGCACCTCTCCTCTTTGTTCACCTGAAGAAAAGCATAATAAATTTCACTGAAGTGATCTCCGGCCTTGGCCAGGCATTTTTGTTTGTTCAAGTCATAATAGAACCTCGACACAGAAACCTGCAACTAATCAACTCTCTCTTTTGCCCGCTGTGTTGTGAATTTACACGGTTCTTAACTTCTGCTACCAATAGCAGCACTTTATTTATTTATTTATTTTTTAAGTATCAAACTATTTTCTTGAAGAAAACAAAAAAACAAAATCAGATTCATCAACTCACCCAACTTTAGGCAGTACCTAAAACATCATGCATATACTAAGACAAAAATTTTGAAACGGTTACTATGACTACCATCACATCCTAATTATACAGATCAAATCAAACTTCAACTTTTGGGCACAACAGCAAAAGATGCAGTATGTTTTTCTGAAACCAATACTAAAACATGGAGGTGGTTGCATCATAATGTGTGACCACTGTTCTCTAGATGCTGAGGTCAAATTTTGAGCAGTTCAGATTATTAGTCTTTTTTGACTCTGATGGATTTAAGATTAAGAGGGAATCAGTTTTCTGATATTTGTGAGTTCAATCATTCATCCAAACCAATCATACCGACTGAAATCTAAATGGACCTTTTGACGTTTAACCACCAGCTTCATGCAGCCGGCTTGTTAGGAGGATGCAGTGCAATGCAGCGTCGCTTGTTTGAGCATTTTCTGTAGGGGTTTGTGGCTGAATCAGCTCTGCTTAGCTTTTCTGCCACGTGTTCACACAGCAGCTACATTGTCCCTATTCTCTCCTTTGCGACTGGTTGAGATGATTTTAATCGGTATTTTGTTTTCGTGAAAGAGGAAAAATCTGTTGCTGCTGTTGCTTGGGAAAGGATTTTGTGTATGGTGTGCATGGAATACATATCGACTAATGACAAACCCACTCGGTGACACTGTTTTGTAAACCACAAACACAGGACCAGTGATGCAGAAATGGTACCTACCTTTGTGCTGAAGGTGTGATTTTTGTGCAGCTGTTTTGCTCTCTGAACACAGACTTGCTTTGTGTCAGCTTGACTTCAGAGGCTTCAGCTTGACACGTCTGGGGGTCGTGTTTCGGCTAATGAACGCAGCGGTCAGAAAGGTCAAAATCTGAGTCTTAACAGCTAGAACCAAGTCCTTCCTGTTCTAATGACCACGCGTTGCGTCTCCAGATATTTGTGCAAGCTTTTTCAGCACCAGCTGGAAGATTCAAGATAATTGGTTGTATGTGATAATGAGGCAGCAGGGTGAAACTTAAGTTATTAAAAAGATAAGGTCACGAAAGTTTAGAGGATGGTGTCACACTTTAATAATAAAAAGTTACGCTTATTGTCAATTATTTTAACAATGCTTAAATGGAACATTATGAGAAGGTCATAATATGTCAACCTGTGGCAGCTTTTAATCAAGCGGCTTTGTTTTTATGATTTTGTTGAGGAAAGAGCATGCTCTTCAGAGTTCTTTATTTAATATCCAAAACTTCATGTAACACCGCATTTTAACTTCATAACATTTTACAACTTTACAGTCATTCTTTCAATACATTACATCAGGAACTTTTTTGCGATGGATTCAAAAAAAGGTGTGCATAATTGCGAATTGGAAGAAAAGCAATACCTAATGTGATGCATTGAAAATGTGAAAAAAGTGCTATGCATTCAGCCCCTTGTAATCCAATGCCACTAATTGCCTTCAGAAATCACCTAGTAGAAAACAGAGTCTACATGTGTGAAATTTGATCTCTATATAACAGTGTGGCACAACTGCAAACCAATGAACGCTTCTTTCCACCTACATATACAGGCCAAGCAAAGTTAGCATTAATTAGAGAAGCAGAGGAGTTGCAGAGATCAACAGCACAGTTGGGAGCATCTGTACTTAGAAAAAACGTTGGGAATATAAAACCAAAATGATCTCCATCTCCACACTCATTTATGGTATTGATGGCATCATGATGATTTCAAGGGGAGCATGGATGGAAAATATCAAACGCATTGACCTTTGTTTTTCTGTGACATTTTAAAATGTTTATGGGTAAGAATAATTGAATAAGTCTAAATACAAGCAGACCAAATTATGTCTTATGTCTGCATAGTTCAACTTATAAAAAAAAAAAAGAAATCATCAGGCAGTTGACTGAATTACTCAGTCAGAACTAATAACAATTTACTGCTACTGATGAAGCATATTCTGTGTACTTTGGACAAATTAGTTTGTGTGGAAATGTCATGATGTTATGAAATGACTGCACAGTTATATAAAAAAGCTTTAAATATCTTAAAGCTTTAGAGAAAATTTTAAATAAACAACACTGCACCCTCTTTTATTGTGAGATCCTACAGCTTTCCTCTCTCAGCATTTTAGGTGTGAGATGATAAACAAAGAGGATGGATACTTAAATTCTGCAAAGGCCCAGTCTGCAGACTGCATTATTCTTTCGATTAATACGGATTACTTCCCTGTAAAAGGTTAGCCCTTTTGTGTTGATTGCAAATTCTCAATTTCCACGAGCCGTTAGGAAAATGCTGCATGTCTGTGATTGTATGGTGCTGGATTTATCAGCAAAATACTGTTATCTGCCGCAGAAATGACTGCACAGTCTCGATTTCTGCATATTTTGTTATGTTTGGTGCATGTTGCTGTGTTTTAGGGCTCATGAATGAAAGCAGACATAGCTTTCTGAAAGTATTTGTGGTCCAACTAGGTTCAGCCAAGCTATGTGATTTTTTTTCTGAGAGTCTATCCTGCTCATTCTTAAAATGAAATTGGATAGTGCTCTTTCCATGCTAATGGCTTCATGAAATAATCTCATTGTTTTTTCCCCCAGAGCTGCTGTAAAGAGTTGATATAACGCCTCAATTTCACATTGAGTCCTTGCACAAATCCAATTTTGCATTTCTTATTTTTTAGTGTGACTGAGAGGAAAATTGTCTTCCATAATACAGTCCAGACAAAAGTCCATGCGTTTGTTTTAAGAGAGCCAGCAGGAAGTTGCATATCTGTAGAGTGAAGGATTGTGTGCATCATTTGTGTGACAGCTGTAACTCTCTCAGTGAGTGGTCTTGGTGGGATTTACAATCAGCTTGTGGCATTAGTGCAGTGAATAAATGAACTAATACGACCTGTAGCCATTAGTGCTGACCTGGAACAAGGGGCCCAGAGATTCAGGGGGCACACGCATCATGAGAAGACGTCACAGTTTGTCTCTGCTTCCTGTAATTTTGCTGAGTCTGCAAACAGACACACTGCAGTTACATTTTGTAATGACATACACGAGTTTGTACAACTATCATGAATAGACAGGCATGTAGATAAAACAGACAGAAACATGCACTGTTGGACACACAAAGCCGTTGTCTGCAACAGTGGAGGCTTCTGTTTCTGCACACGGAGCGTCCTGACACAGCACACGCCTCTTCACCGCTAAATGTCACACAGTGTTACTAACATTAATATTGATGCAGAGAGCAGCTGGTGTTTGTGTGTGTGTGTGTGTTTTTTTTAAAAAAAAAAATTATTTTGTTGTTTTTTATATTTTGTTGTGTTAACTTTACAGAACACCACTTTACAGAACTTGACAGCCATTTCTGTGCTTTTTTTTTTAAATTCAAAATGGAATCCTTTAAGATATTTTCAAATTTTCTCATCATGGAAATTATTGATATTGGATTATTAAAAAACATATCTTTGTTTTTTGCAGTTTACTCTTTCTGTTTAATCAGAGTTTATTCAAGCTGCTCAGAGAGTCAAATAAACAAAGATATCAGAGTTCATGTGTAGAACACAGGCTATCCAAAGTTTAAATAGTATTTTAAAATATAAGATAAAACAGTAAATTCTCAAGAAAAAGTAAGGTATTTAAAAACAACAATGGTTTGTGGCAAAGCTGATATCAGCGCTCGGCAGCCTCATGGAAATAATTTCACCATGTTTGGTTTTAAATCTAAACATGTGGACTGGTCTCTGTAGACCTGAGAGGGCAAAATACCTCTGATATTTTAGACTTGGTTAATTCAGACAAAAAGAAAAAAACAACTATATTTGAACTAAAAACAAATATAGTAAACGAGTAAGAATTTGAGTGATGTGTGGTATTTTTATTTTTTTTTATAGTCATGCATCACTTTGACCGAGATGTGAATTTCCAGTCCACCATGCAAGAAATAAAAACATTGCAGAGCTTTTTTGATTAGTCACAGTTTTTTCCACTTTGCTTTATAGATGCCTTTGCAATAACAGCTTTGGGCATGAATATTCTGCCCTATGAACCTCAGAAAACACATTATTAAGACTGTAAAATTGCTTACAATATCTTCATTCTATTTTCACTCATATAAACATGCTGGATGAATGCTTGGTTCTCTCTGGGTTCAGCCTGCAGACTAATTTATCCGTGACCTCACTTAATAAAGAGCAAGTATCAAATTTGGTTGTAAATACAGCATAAAATGATTACTGCTATGGCTATTACTACTACTGATCATAACAGTGATTTTGATAATTACGTTTACAGTTTGCTTGTCTGTTAGTGAACCAACTTACCTATGTTTTGCATATTTATTATTTATTATTTTATTTACACATTTTCATAAAACCTATACTGTTACATATCTAGTAGCAAGCCTGCAGTTGGCTGCTTTATGGTAAGTTATGAAACAACACTTAATTATGATGCTCCCTCAGTTTCCAGGTCACGATGGTGATTTTATGGAAATATTTCTAAACAACTCAGTTTGTGTCTCTTTTAACTTAGTGAAAACTGTACTATCCTTCTTTCAACCAGCTGATCAGCAGTGCACAATAACAAGCAGGGGGAGAGGCAATGCTAGAGAAATATAGCATTTATCTGGCATTCGAAAACTTTAAACGGTAAGAACTGTATGATGGAAAATACTGCTATATCTTTTTAAAACCTTTCATTGAAGTCAGAAACCAACGTGACACTGTAGTAGTCATCCTAATCTCAGTTTCAGTTGTAGTCTGTCAAGCTAATCCTCCATGTTATTGCTTGAGAAATGCCATATTTATCAAGATGTAGGGCAGAACATCCTGAGAACATAACACAGACACATGCTGCCTTCTGTTCTCAGCTTTCTTCATGAGCAGCTGCTGATTGACGGGGTCACAGCCTCCATGAGGGGAGTAGTTTTAGTTTGGCAGCAGCATGTTTCTGCAGTTTGCGTTAACCAAAAGGTCAGCTTTTCCACTTCATGGCTCTTTATCACAGTCAGAAGAAAGTTCAGTAAGAAAACATTATAAAATGATGTCATACATTCTTAATGGGATAGAAGTGACTGAATGGAGAGTCGGTAAAGATATGGGCTCCATTTGAAGCAATTTGAAAGTTATTTTGAAAAGATATGTTCTTATAATTTGATAAATATGCAGTAAGATGACCTTTTACCTTTTACTCTGTTGCTCTCTCCATTGTTCTCTAACGCTGATGGTGTTTTTGGAGTCAGGAAGCAATTTCCCCTTTCAGAGAAATGTCTTTAGAAAGCGTTTCTTTTTTCAGATGTTAAGGAGGATGTTTATGTGAAAATTAATATACTTTTTGACCACAGCTCACACAGAACATCTTGAAAAGTGTTTCTGAATGCAGCTGCCTTCAGAAACACTTCAGAAACACTAAAAGTACATGATGCTGCATTCAGGATGCATCTGATGCATTCAAGATGCATCCGATTTGAAATGTCTTGCTTATTTGTGTTTTCCCGGTTAGACATTTTAATCCAAACCCCTACAATTGTGGTGCTTTTCAACATGTTATTACCATTGTCTCTTCATGAACTGACAAGATTACTCAGGCATTTTTCTAAAGAAAATGCCAACTTGGAAAAAATGTATTTCAACGATTATGCCTAACATGCCCAAATATTCTCATACAACAATAATATTTTGTTTTTGTTAATTTTTATGTTTTACTATAATTTTCTTTTAGCTCACAGTCCATGGTAGAGTCAGTCATAGTTGTTGTGGCTTCAGGTTCATCCTGAGAAACAAAGTTTGACCCCAAAGGTTTTATCATAAAGATGCACACCTGAAACCAAAATAAAAGATGAGAAACTGAAAAGCATCCATTTTCAGTCATTATTTCAGCACTGCCTACTTGTATTGGTACCCCAAAGTAGGAGATTAATTGAACACTTCAAAAATGTAGAAAAATCCAACAGTTGATCAATTAAATGCTAATTGTTTTATAAGGAATAACTAGTTGCCACACTTACTGGCATGTACCAATTTCCATAAATGAAAGAAAGCTGAAGTTTTCTAATTTATATTTTACTTATTAGAGATCCTTGGATCTTTTAGCTATTAATTACCTTCTGTCTCCTCTGTTATACGCATGACATTGCTCTCAGGGCCGTTTCTCTTTAGGAAATTGTAGTAAATGTGGAATTTGCTGATCTTCACAGGATGACTACAAGAAAATTGCTACTTGCTTTAAATTGCACACATGTACGGTGAAAGCAATAATTAAAGAGCTAAAAACAACTGTAACTGTAACGATTAACACTGGATGAAGACTCACATTTATCTTTCCAACACACAGACAGCGTTGCAGTTTTTCATGCTTGCTGTTAGAGAAACGCAGTAAATAGTAACTTGCTGGGGTCACCAAATCTCTAAGGAGTATTTAATTTGTGTGCTATGGACTTACTATCCTTGATTCCTGCTCCCAAACTAAAATTGCACTGTGATATGTTTTCTTTTTTTGTGCATCCCCAGCCAATACTAATGAAACTTGATCAGTATTAACTATAAACATACTGAGCACTTTTAAAAGCAGCTTCTGCTGATTATAAATCAAAAGGTTTTATTAGAACAAGATTTAGAACAAGCTCTTTTCAATCCTGGATACTTTGAATAGATTTAATGACCTCATCGGGTTTATTTTTCTGTTCTCAAGACTAATAGGATCACTAAAACAGCACAGAGTGGACCGAATTTTAGCCGGGCAGTTAGTGTTCGTAAGAGGTTTACAGGAAATCCTGTGGTGCTTTAATGCTCATCAGTGTTTTGACGCACTCAAGGCTATTATCTATGTTTCTATAGTTTATTAACGTCCGTGTGAAATCATATTTATGTAGATGGAAAGTCTGGATCAATTTGACTTTAGCTGATGTGTGGAAATATAAAAAATGTAAAAGTAAAGACGCCCTCATGCACTTACTGTTTTAAGTTTCAATATCATAGTCTTAGTCTAACGGACAAGCAATGGCTGGCCGTCATTTAAGTGAAAACTCATTCTGTATAATTGTCAGTGAGATAAAAATGGATCATAATGCTTCATGAGCCTCTGTAATCTGCTGTGTTTTCTTCAGTTTCATCAATCAGCAAATTTAGCTACAATAAAAAGCTCTATGAGTGGAAGAAAACACCGGCTTGGAAATGTTGCATTCACTGTGTGTTTAGGGGCCTGTCTCTGTTTCACAATAGACTTTCTTTTTACAGTTTTAATCTTGGAGAAACAGGCAGACTTAACCGGCAGGTCAATTATAGCTGAGACAAAAATATACAGCAACCTCCACAATTAGTGGTCCCCTGGTGAAAGGTCTTCAAAGAAATTCATCTTTTACTGCAAGAGCATGATTTCTCCCTGAAAACTTCTGGAAAAAAACCAAAAAAAACCCCCAAAAAACTTTAATTTGAGTAAATTAATTCAGTGGGAAAGAAAAAAAAACAAAAGAAAAAAAAAACTTTCTATTTATAGAATAACCGGTGCCACAATTGTTGGTGCTGTTAATACATTTGCAAATAAGACAGTGCTCAGTCTTATTTTATTTTTTAAAGTTAAGGCATATGGAGAAAGGCATGTTTGATCATTCCTCTTTCCACAGTCTCTTAATTGTCCAGCATCCTGCTTCCTCTCACATGCTTTCTTCTTCTCAGATCACCTCTCATGTGAGGATATAGATGAGGAGACGGAGACGGCCATGAAAGATGGCTGATTTTATCTATGATGAATCACATTTGTGTTGTTTTTCACTATCCTCTTGAAAGACTTGATGGTGACAGAACACACCAGATTTTGATTTTAAATATCCAGGGATTTTCTCCACATTTCCATATGTTCATATTTTGCTTTATGCTGGTCTCGAGTCCTCAAGAGCATGCAGTGCTTGTTTAAGACGCTTCAGCACAGCTGCAGTAACGCTTGATTACCTACTCAGTGTGTTATCATGCTACCATGCTGGTAATGAGCCATTTCTTTGATTGTGTTGCAGAGTATTCACTCAAACGCTCAGCCTTACACCTGTCCTGAAGTACCTACTGTATGCTGTTCCAGTTAATGTAGAAAACTTGACATGCTTATGGAGATGGAAGCACAGAATAGGCTGCTAAACAACAGGTTGGCACGTTGATGGAGTCTAATGGTTGCTATGGAGAACTTGTGATGCCAAGACACTGTATTTCTCCAAAGGTGAGCTTTGGATAAGACTTTGTCTTCCTGCCTACACTCTCCCATAAGCTAACTTGTACCCTGACATGAATGGCATGTTCTCCTGGCTTTCCCATTTTGAACAGTGTCTAACAAAAATAGGCCTTTGTGTCATATTTATACACCAGGAAACCAGGAAGTGAAAAACACACTATGTGAGTGTTCTCTGATCTACTAAGATGCATATTAAAAAATTTCAGTGATTTTATGGTACTTTGTTAAAAAAGTATATCCTATTGTGTAATTTATTTTCTTCATTGAGCTTAAATTATAGGTAGGAGTTTTCTTACTTTTACTTTTGGGATATTATGCCACTTAAATAGACGCTACTTTTATGGGTGCCAATAAATGTCAAAGACACAATAAATGGGAAAGAAAATGGGAAAAGATGTAGAGGAGCTTTTCACTTTTACTATGTTAACATTCATTATTGTCCGTAGCGATGTTTGCCTTCTGGTTGACCTTGTGATCACAGCAAAGCTTTGTGTCCTGCAGCTGCCAATTTATGAAGCCAGATTAAACAAAACAGCCATTAAAAATGCCCAGCAACTGTTTTTCTGAGGTTTCTTTGAGCAGGAACTGTTTACTGATAGCAGCAGCTTTGTGCCCATGGTCTGGCCTGCTTTTTTTTGGAGGATAATCAGCATTGCATTTAGGTTTGGGCTTTTACGTAATAATATGAAACGCAAAGTGAGTGCATGGGAACGTTCATGGCTGCAGCCAGGGAGCTGATTGAGGTCAATCTGTGATTTGCTGCCTTTGCCGCGGGTAACGGCTGTGCTGTCGCTGCAGGGCTTACAGTTACCTACAGCTCCCCTGTTTTACATAACATCAAAAAGCTCGTCTTTGCCTCTTGCCATGACATCATGTCAGGTTTTTCATTCTCTCGCGTCTTTTTTGAAGCACTTTTAAAGAGCCAGTGGCGAGATAAACTGCTTCTGAATTTACAAATTATTTCCTGAATTCTTGTTTTACCTGCAGGGGAAACAAAGCTGCGCTGTCTAAATTTAACTCCTCACCTGGTTTTAATCTAACGGAAACAAAGCAGCATATCAGCATGTGGGCCCATCAGTCGAGTCATCAAATGGAAATTTCTTTTTACTCCCCATGGCGCAGCATGCGATCACACTGCTGTTTACTTCAGCTCTTTGTCTGCCGCTGTGTGGTTACACAATGTTTAGTTTGCCAGATGGAAGGAGGTTAATGTTGGAAAAAAAAAAAAGAAATCTGTTGTTCTTGGAAAACTTTGTTAGTCGTCCTACACTCTTAGGTTTCAAATGTGTGGGTAGTCTTCAGATAGTTCATCAGGTTTTTAAAGCTTGGAAGCAACGGTAGCAAATAAACCTGGAACACAAAATTGGGTCCGGTTTAATATTGCAAAAGTATATTAGATATTTTGTAGGTAGAAGGTGTTGGTTCACTGCTTTCCTATTTTTTTTTTGCTTACCATCAGACTTTATTACATTTAATCATCCTTTTGGAATCGTAGTGTTGTGCATATTGATAGTTCAATAATGATTAATTTGAATTTTACTTTACTTTAATTTTAAATCTGTTCTACAACGTTCGTTGGCTTGAATTCTTTTTTTTATTGACTGAAGTTGTATTAAAACCGTGATTAGGTGACGGTAGGTGTTTGACATATTGATCATCCTTAATCTACTGAGTAGTTCTGCTATTTTGTTCTGTTTATGTAGAAATTAAAAAGGAACCAAACATTTGTTGTGATATCAGCAAGTGATTTTTGTTTTTTAGTCCTCACAACAATCCAGTGCGGTGAAATATTGGATATATACTGTATTTTCCGGACTATAAGCCACTACTTTTTTCCTACGCTTTGAACCATGCGGCTTATACTCCAGTGCGGCTTATATGTGGATTTTTCTTCAACCACCAGGGGGCTCTTTAGCAGGAAGTAAATCATTGGAAGTCAAGAAATAAAAGAAGAAATTGCCCATTAAAACGGAATTAGGTTTTAATAGGGAATTGAAATTTGAAAATATTGTTGATCAGTTAAATAGCATTGAGGGGAAAAAGAAGATTTTTTTGTTTTTTAAATAATTCTGGTATCTTTATGAGAATTTGAGGTATAGATATTAGGATCCAATAGATGGCAGTAGTGCAACAATAATGGAAATAATGGATGCAAGCTGCCGTTGAAATCTAAAGAAGCAGAAGAAGAAGAAGGAGAAGAAGAAAACGCCCATTTTCATTTAGCACATGCTAGTAGCAGACAGTAAGGAGATTTTTATCTTCAAACTCATATGCCCTCATAATCAGTTCAGCTAAATCTAAACTTGGCAGCTTTTTCTTTTTCAACCGTAATAAATGTGATATTCAATTCACCTGTTATGACTCAAATTTTGGGTGTCCGCCCCCCTCTGCTGCTGCTGCATCGTTGTGGAAAACCTGGCGCGGCAGAGATATCTGCGGCTTATAGCCAGGTGCGGCTTATAGTCCCGAAAATACGTATATTATGATATGAAATAAAAAGAAAAGAAAAAAAGTGAATAATTCTTTGGCAAAGTGAAGCAATATCACAAAAACAGAAACAGCAAAATGTAACATTCAAGGAACCTTTGTCTTTCCTGCTAAACACCTTTATCATGTTACCAACCACATAAACCAGACAAAGGAGCAGGCAGATCGTTTCTTCAGTGTTTCCTCTACTTAGCATAAAGTTCAGCACAGAAATGCTAACTAAGAGCATCTTCTTGAATTTGGTCTGAACACTTTGATCTCTTGAAATTTTAGCACATGATTTTTTATTTAAGCATTTCCTTCATTAAAGTCAGCTTCTTTGAATAAATGATGACCGCATGTCAGTATTCATTCCTGTAGGAAGTTGATACTTGTTTGTTAGCTACCAATGATGGGGAAAAAAAACCCATTTTGATTCCAACGATGACAACTGATTTTGAACATCAGCATCGGATTATTGCTCAAGCTATTCGTCTGTATGGGTCTGTTTGTGTCTTTCATTCTTTTTTTTTTGTGGCTCTGGCTTCACTTTCACTTGTGTGTTTGTGTGTGAGTAACATCATTACCTCTGCTCTGATTCCCTCTGATTCGATCAGCAGTCGCTCCTGGTTTTTGAATTCCCAGCATTGATGGTTTTGACCATCAAAGACAGTTATAGCAAACACTGACCGCCTCCTTGTTCGTCACTCATCCTGCCTGAAGTTAACTCACTTTGTCTGCAGCGGTGAAAATTTTAACCTCTTCAAATAAAATAAAATAAATCATCTTATGTGGCGTGTTTTTATCGACATCAGCAGGTTTGAGTCACAGAAATTTATTTGTCTGCATTTTCTGCATTATTCATAAATCACAATAATGCATTGGCACTCATTCAGAGACTTTTTTTTTTATTGTTAGGCAAGCTCATTTAAAGTCAGTGGGGTTTTAAAATGCTCCCAGCATAGACCATTGAAGAATATCTGTCTTTTTGAGCCCTACATTTTCTAATTTACATCAAAGATTTAGAACTTCACCTCAAAGCAATTTGTTCTTTGTTCTTGAACAATATAAGAGAAACATTTTCTCTGCTGTGTGCTTCTCATTTTCTCTGATTAAGCATGGAATATGCTCCAGGTGAATTCAGGTGCAGAGCATGTATGTGACCTTTTCTCTGCACCAAACATCATCTTCCAAACAGTCTATTTCACTCAGCATGGTGCTTTTCCTCTTTAGCGCTAATGGAGCATTAAGATAGGCTCAAGAGTCTGTTTTTATGCTGCAGAATGGATGAGAGCACAAAAAGGAAAATAACTATTTATGAATTCAGGTAATGTCTTGAAAGAGTGTGCAATGCTCTCAAAATCAGTGCAGGGTCTTTATAGGATTTAATAATACTAGAGCGAGAAGATGATGTTAAAGGGAAGGACAACGCAGAGAAGTAAATAAAAGCATTTTAGGATGTCGTTGCTTGACGTTAGCAGTTTTTATTCTTTCATCTCCTTTAATTAATTTCCCAATTTCTTTTTTTAAAAGTTTATAGAGATTTCAAGTGGTTTTTTTTCACTTACACATACATTTTCATATTGTTTATGCAAGATAAAGTGCTGAAGTCACGGGCCTTTTCACAAAAAAATCCATTCTCACATCTGTTCCTGCACATTGCTAAGTAGCTGGCTGAAAGAAGGCTCCTACACTTTCCTAACTTACAAGAATGTTGGCTTGTTTTCCAGCTGCAGAAAACAAAGATCTTTGAAAAAAAAAGAACACAAGATCTCAGTTTTATTAAACTAATACTGTTTTACTATGGCAAAACAACAGAGTAATATCAATGCCCTCAAAATACTGGCTAATATGTAATTCTTTTTTCATTGCCAAACACGTTCAAATTGAAGTTCCTTTAATTTGATTAAAATATTCTCTACAAGTGATTTAAACATCACCAGTAAGCTGAAATGACTGTTAGTTGCACAAGTCCAGTCAGAATCCAAGCTATTTAAATAGTAAGTTTATTTTTTATCAGCTTTTGCATCTCATGCATAACAAACAACAAAGTAGTTCAATTAACCAGGAAAAAATACTGTACCTACTTAAACCAGATGTAATTATTATTTTTTATTTCTTGTAGAAATAAAAATTGTCCAGGTGGTTGTTTATCTGCATTTGCAGTTTGTGTACTCGATGGTATTTCTGCTCAAAGCTTACGTTTCAAATTGAAGCAGAAATAATTTGAGACCCTGCTGCTAATCCTCATGTGTTTGGCCTTCAGGTTGTGACCCAGGTCCTTATGAATCATTTGCAATGTCAAATACATTTGTTGCATAAAAGCTTTTGTGTCTCTCTGAGTTATTTGAACATTAAGTTATGTTAGAAAAAATCAAGGACATTCTCACATCTTGACCCTGAAAACAACTTTAAGTTTTAGTTTAATTTGTGGAAGTTTTGAGTGTTTTTACCGTAGATTCAGTTTAGAAAAGAAACCTGACATAGACTTTGTGCGCCGTTACCCCCACAACTGAAAATTATGCTGTAGGAAGTGATTGTTCAGCGTGTTTCCTGTCCATGTTTTTAGCAGTTAGGTATGAGGTCTAGAGGAAACATGAGTCTGACGGCAGACTGGAGGCAGTTATTGGTGGCTTTGTGAAACATTTTGTCTCTGAATACTGGAGAACTGGGTGGTTTTCATTACTGAGCGGCTGCAGACTTGAGGAAATGTTCATCAGCTTTTCTACAATAGTGATTTCGGCATTTGTGATCGGTAAGGGGCGTTTTGTTTAGTCTTATGGCTTCATATTTCAGATGTTTACTTTCCTCCATGTAGTTTGATTGAGCTCTCTCCAGCCTCCCTTGAAGCTCTCACTTGCCAGAAACACTTTAGTGGACTTACTGTCAAAGAGGATGGAAAACTATTATTCTGAATTAGAAAAATAAACAATCTCCTCTGTGGCTCTTCTGCTCCTCGGCGTAGCACTCTTCCCCCCCGGTTATAATTTTTTCTCTGTGTTGTGCTTTCAGCTCTAGGGAAGCGGTTAACCATGATGAAGAATAGCTGACAGATCCGTAAAAGCTCGCAAAGTGAACAAAAATTTGTAGTAGCCATCAGTGATCAGTTTAGTAATAAAGATGAAGAATTTTTCTTTTTTGTTGTGAAAGGGATATTTTTCCCCCCCTGAAACCATATTTCTTTCTTTTTCATCCATAGTTTTGCAGGTAGACTTTCAATAAGTGAGAAAACAATTTAACATTTATTTACAATTAACAATCTGAAAAGTGTGGTGTACATTTGTATATAGCATCAGTCCAACACCCCTTATCACAACCAGTGCGACCAGTCGCTTTCATGCCAAGACGTTGGGACAATCTGTTAAAATTTCACAGCCGTGAGTCTTGGGCTCCACATATCTAAGTTCAAAGGAAATTACCTCATTGAAAGAAAATAAAGATGCAATTTTCCTCATCGTATAACACATGACTAACAGAAAACTGACTGGACAAATCCTTGAACACGCCCTGCCTGTGGTGAAATAGAGTAGGTCCAAATTTCAGCAAGAAAATCAAAAAAAGGCATAGAGCCAGAGATACAATGATTTAGATAGATACATATTCATGCCCCAGTTAAAATATGCTGCATTTCCTGAAAATGTATGCACACAGACCCACTCCGTCTGAACTTGAGGGTCTAGAAATGCAAAGCTACTGGGGGCATACCGTGGAGGACCTCCTGCTGAAATTTAAGTGAAAGAGGTTAAACTCAAAGGGGCTGAAAAGCTAATGCATGCCACACTTTCCAGACTATTACTGGGGGAAAAAAATAAAACCATCTGTTGCTTTTGTTTTGGTTTGTAATTCTGTATTATTTTGAGTTGGCCTATCACTTGAAACTCCTGTGAAATCCAACGAAGTTTGTGGTTGTGACATGACAAACTTTGAAAAAGTTCAAGCAGCTTGAATACTCTTACAAGATGGCGTATCTCAGTTATTTATGAACATTCTCTGGGTGACATCTAACAACACTTTTTCTCTCTCTGTCTGCTCTCTCAGGTCGTTTACTGGTGATGAAAGGATGATGATGAGGATAAAGGGAGGAGGCCATAGCCGAAGGTGTAGACCTCGCTAGAATCCTACCTTCCCAGCAACTCCCCCCCTCTACCATCACTATCCTCATCATCCGCCGCTGCCGCTGCTATCCATCCCACCCGGCGGCATGGCCAACCACCTGGAGCTGATCCAGGAGCTGCAGCAGCTGGACAAGGTGCCCAGTCTGGAGAGGCTGCGGGCGGCTCAGAAGCGCCGTACCCAGCAGCTGAAGAGGTGGGCCGTGTACGAGAAGGAGATGCAGAACAAGAAGAGGAAGGCTGACAAGAAGAGTCGTAATTTGAACAGCCTTCAGCAGTCAGAGTCCAAGAGACGGGTGTCCTTCGCTGCTAGCGTGGCTCTTCTGGAGGCTTCAGCCAGGAACGATCCCGATGAAGGTAACTGATGTTGTAAATTACAGAAATTAATAGACATTATAATGCATTTTTTTTAAATGAAGAACTATAGCTTACATCATTTATAATTTTTTATTCTTCTACTGTAAGTGGGTCTTTAATCATTTATATTATATGAGAGTTTTAAACTGTGTGAGTTTTAAAATATCATCTGGTTTAGTCATCAGACAAATCACTGGAACTTCTATTTTTTTTATTTTTACAAACAGAATAAAAATACGGAAATGTGCAAAATTCAGGCCAGTCTTCACCAATGTAATGCTCATGGATATTAAAGAAGAGCTGATTTAACTAATTAGAAATTACAATTAAATTATAATTAGAGAAATATATTGATGAAGCAGTTCCCTTTACTACACTGCAGGATCTGAAGAGAACCTGAGAATTTTGTCTGCTCATTATTTACAGAATATAAAGGTGTTGTAGCATGTCTGCAGTACATGCTATAACATTTAAATATCTTCATTTTTAAACCTCTCACTGTTGCTCAAAATAATTAACTTTAGGATTTTCTTCTTTCTGCAATGACAGCCAAAGATTTAAGAGTGTTAGTTCTTATGGAAATGTTCTTGTATGATTCATTCACTGATTGGAAAAAAAAAAAAAAATCACGTTTTTGTTACCTGGTTATCGATCTGAAAATCACCCAGTTCCAGTCAACAGCAGGTCTGTCAGTGCCTCTCGTGTTAAAATGCCCCGTCATGTTTTGTTCCTGAACTGAGCACCTTGTTCATCTCAGAGGTATCAAAATGTCAGGAAAACAATTAGCTCAGCTTGCACGCTGAAAACGCTTCTGGAAATTTGTTCTGCCACAAGTCCGCTTTATCATTGTGAGAATAATGGAGTTGTCACACTGAGATGAAACTCTGCCAGTCTTTTAATTAAAAAATCCCCCTCTGTTTGGAGATAATAATTGTTTTCCTCCAGTAGAGACTGTCCCACGATGCCTTGGCAGCCAGTCTGTGATGCCTAAATGATAACATGCTGCTATCTTTCATATATGACATCTAATTTAATGTCATTTTAACCTGAAAGTGGTTTGATCTCTTTTAATCACAACAAAACCAGCCTGCAGTGGCACTATTATCCTTTCTGTTTGCAAACTGTCTCAACAGATTTAAAAGCCACCGCGAGGCTCCGTTATTTACGTAATAATTATAATAACAGGACAGACGGCATTTACTTGTAGAAACACGCACATCAGCCTAGGAATGTGAAATGCCGTTTGCGGTAGAGACCCTGTTGTTGTTTGTTACTGGAGTTGTGGTGTCGGATTGATTTTTGGAAATGCTTTAGGGAACATTTAAAGAGTGTTGTTGGGCTGCTCTGCTGGGTGCAATTCACACAAAGTCACTTTAGGGCTTTTAGCCTATCAGCTCCAACTTTCCTCTGAGTCTTCAGTTTGGCCTGGAAAAAGCACAGAAGGGTAATTAATAATCTATGTCCACTTCCAAGTAGGGAAACATTTAGATGTAGGCGCAGCTTTTTAGGGATTATCGCCACATGGAAAACCAAAGGAAGATGATTTCAAAGCATTTAGCTCATCAGAGAGCTTTAAAAGGCACTCTTTCATGAAAGGACAGACTAACACGCCCTTTAAAGTTGCTACATTATTTTTTACAAATTTTTTAAAAATACATAGGAAGGTCATATTTTATCATAGTTTAACTTTGGTCCAACATACAGCACTGGCCAAATGAATAGAATTAGTTTTGTTTTGAGAAACGTGTTGTGGTAGACGTCGCAGCTAAATGAACATAAATAAACACACACTGTGTGTTTTGAATCATTTTGTGTTCATCGGTCACTGAGTTTTACTTGTTTTACAGTCGATGTAAACAGATTACTGAGAAAATCTTTTGCAGATTTATAACCTTATGGAAGTGAAAATGCTGCTGGGAGAAAACTTCTCTCTAAAAACAATTTAGAGAGAAGTATAATTTAGGTTTTGTGAAGTCGAGCCTGAATAGATGAGGTGCTAAGATAAAAACCAAACACCTCGTACTGTCGAACACAGGGGGGGAGGGAATGAAAGTTGCACATGAAATAGAACAATGATCTCACTCAGCAGTAAATCTACAACCAAATGCAAAAAAAAACCAACTAAACGAATCAACGTGTTGCAATGGCCTAGTCAAAGTCCAGACTATAACCTGATGAAATGCTGTGCTCAGAACCTTAAGAGAGCTGTGGAAAACAACCCTAGGGTGAACTTTCTTTTTAGCACTGTTTCATACTAGCTTTTAAGGGTTTTCATGTGAATTTGGGCAGGGCATCTATCCAGATCCTGTACAGGGATCTTATTATTTTTCACTTTGTGTAATATTTTTCTCAGTCTTAAAGCTTTGCTCACTATTCTTACTTCTAAGCTTTGTTGCCATTTTTCATGAACTGCAGTTTCATCTGCCTCAAACAACTTCGAGTTAACCTCTTTATTAGTGGTTTCAAACTTCTCATGAAACCTTAAACTGGAAGTGAATATTGTACAAGCAGTATATCCTGCATATTTAAACAAAGTTACTTTTCGACGTCATGCACGTGACTCTTCATTTTCACACTTGACACACATCGAGAGTAGATGTCTTGGCTCTGTTTTTTGCACGTTTGACACACAGAAGCTTTTGTCAGTTCTCCTTCCTGCTGGCAGTGCCTGGGCACAAAAACGTCTGCTACCGCTGCTGTTTAATGAGGGTGACCATGAAAGAGGCATGGAGATAAAAAGCAGAAGGGAGACAGGCAGGATGTAGTGTTGCCCACACAGCTCCAGTGGCAGCTGGCTGGTTCGGGAGCCTGATAATCTTCCCTCTCATTCCCTCTGGTCCCCAAATGCTCGATCAGGCGTCGTGTCTCCACACGCTGTGCTGCTCCCGCAGTCTGTGCATGGCGGGCCGACCAGTTTAACAGAAATGCTTCACAACAGAAACGACGTTTCATTTGTTCATGATTTCAGTTAGGGTTATGTAAAGAAAGGAAAACAAAATAGTAGTTAAAGGGATTACTGTGGGAATGTGTTCAGACATTTTTTTTTTAAGTAAAAAAAAAGCCATTGTGTGTTGGTGGTGTAGAAGGTGGAGCATGTGCCCCATATATAGGTGCTACAGTCCTTGACTCAGCTGCCCTCTGTTTCTCTCTCTCTCTTCAAAATGTCAATAGCTCCAAAAGGCCACTGGTGCCAAAAAAAACATATTTAAAGTGCTTTATTTCATGTTATAATGTTATTCCCTCATACCTGGAGTGTTGCTTTGATTCTTTTGTGGATGTTTGCAAAATCCTTGAATCTCCATGGCAACCATTCAGGGGTGCTTATCCAAAGTTTCTCCTCAGAGCTGCAGTTTCCAAGCTAAGCTTCTGCCTCACAGATCATCCCTGCCCTTCGCCCTCTCCTCTCAGCTCCTCCAGACTAGCAGCAGCAGCAGCAATTAACAAACACCTGGTTGATCTGCGTTGCTGCTGAGTTTATCATACAAACTTCCTCTCAGTTCAGCGCTCCTAAGAATGGTTGTAAACAGCATAATGGAGGAGCAGTGTTGTGATGAAGCGCTGAATGTGGAGTGTCAGAAAGAGCTGGAGAAAGAGACAGAAGCTCAATTTCAAGGCCTTAAATTGCAAGGTCAAGTTTCTTTAAGGCTATGTTTGATATAAACAGCATTTTTAACACAACTTAAGGTAACTTGATTGTGCTGTGTCATTGTGTGTTTGGAAATTATATAACACTCACCCATTTAAAAGAAAATCAAACTTTTTGGAAAGTTTGTGTTCAAAGAGTGACTTATAAGCAGAGAAAAGATACTTATGAAGGATGGAAATCAAAAAGACACAATTCCAGTTTTTGTAAAGAGATCAAGAAGTAAAAGAAAAAGAGAGAAGCTAATAAATATTTAAACATTCATTTCTGCACGGTTAAAATGTCATTAAAGTACAACACGTCTCCAAATAAAAAGTTTTAAAAGCCCACGTGCTGCAGCAGATGGCATCTTCAGGGTGTTTAGTCAAATGTAAACAAAACAGAGAGGTTGAGACACCGACCTGGGGCTGACTGTACTGAGGCTATAATGAGATGAGACGCAGAAGGAGACTCACATTTAATCTGTGATTTGGAGGAGTAGACGGGTTGCTTCCTGTAATTCTCCACTTCCTCCCTTTGCTCTCAGTGTTGACATAATGCTGGTTTTTGGTATGCATTCTTCATAATTGAATCACTTGCTGTTTGTTGTGAACTTCTGAGTTGCACAGCATTAAAACAGCTAAAAGTGTTAAAAACTGAATCTGTGTAGTGGTGCGTATTTAATGGATGTGTGTGTTTCTCTGTGTGTGTTTCTCTCTGTGTGTGTGTGTGTGTGTGTGTGTGTGTGTGTGTGTGTGTGTTTGTTTTTCCTGTCATTAGTACTTCCGCTCTGGGAGCTCTGGGAGTAAACTCTCCAGCCAGAGAGGAGACGTATATTTCAAACAATATGTACACAAACTCAAGTTCGTGTGTTTGTTTGCAACCGGACCATAAAACAAAGCAATAACTACATCATGCATATTCCTTATTTCAGGCTCAAAGTACCACTACCAGGTGTTTGTGTTATTCTTCAAATTCTTGTTTTCGGCAACATTTTTATCCGCCTTTCAGAGACATTTGGATGAGTTAGGAGAAGAACCATAGTGTCTGTGTGATATTTTCCATTCAGGTGAGATTGGAGAGTAAATCAGGTGAGACACCACATGCCACTGCTGTCCGTGTTTTCTTGACAGCAGGTCTTATGAATTGATAGTACCACGCCAAGCGCACTGAGATTCTGTAAGATTAGGTCAGCAGAGGGTGGAAGGAGCTCAAAGTAATCGTTCTCAACATGTTTAGTCCTATTGAATAGAAGGTTTTTGAATTTATTTTACTGGAATCGTACTTGATCTGGACTAATTAAAATGACAGAATCAGCTGAGTTGCTTTGGCCTCAGAAAATATGTGTTATTAATTTCCCTGAACATATTCTTTCTAAATTACATTAAAACCATGCTCTGCTCTGTCCAAACCAAACAAACAAACAAAAAAAAAAAAAAACATATCTGTAGGTACGTGATTTTAAAGTGGTCAGGCAAATACTGTGACTGTGAGCTTTATGTTCAGTTTGCTTAAACGGTGCAAACTGAATTTAATAACCCAATCTCACAGATTTCTTTAAATAGCTGATGAGACGACAGATTTGGCTACTGCTGCTCTGCAACGTGTTGGTTTAGGCTGAGTCCTTGTTGAAAGAGCTGCATGTTGTCCAAACTACTCAGGTTTCCATCAGAAAATGCTCCGAGGGGTTCATATGTTCTTCTGAGTTCATTTTTTTTTAGATTGCATCTCCAGCTCAGGCAGAAATATAGACTACTTTCTGAGGAGTATATGTCAGATATTTTTCTTTATTCTATGGCTAAACTTTCAGACTTTTTTAGACTTGCCTCACACTATGAAGTAGCATTCATATTTATTGGTGGGACTGCACTATATCAGAAAATTGGTTGATGGCGTCTATCTTTCCTAAACTCTGTGACCTTGTTGTATTTTGGCCAATGCCATTTGTGTCCAATGTGAGCATCTTCTGCTGTGAGAAATGCAAGTTTGCAACGCTTGGAATATATTAGCCAACCATTATTGCACTCTAGAGAGTTCTTTGTGCGTTTATTACTGCACACTCATAATGTGACATCCTGAGAAACAAATTAATCAACAAACCTGCCTCAAGCTGGTGACATAACAAAATGTCATTATCCCCTAGATTTCCTTTAAAGTTTTGGTCGCCATCTTCCCTGCTTCTTTAACAGAAACGCTGTAGAAATATACAAATATAGACTAGTGCAGATATTTGTTTTAGAAATGCAAATTAAAGGTTGATATCACATTTTTCCCTTAATTTGCTCTGAGCTATGTTAACTTTAATATTTATCTTTTACTAAAGATAGATTTTTCAGTTGTTAGATGTAATAAGTTAGTGTATTATCTGTGCTACAAGACATTTTGCTACAAAGTAAAATAACCGACCATCTTGATGAGTAGTTCCATATTTTCCCCAGGGAATGTCATACCACAATTATTTATGGCAAATGTAAATTTAAATGAATTTCATTTGACCCAGAATTTTGTTTCTGGTGGAAGATTGAACAGATGTCTCTCAGTAGAGTGTAAAAAGATTTTACAAACATTTTACAACAACCTTTATTAGCATTGGAGCTATCTAACCCTATTTATGGCCAGTTTTTTTCGTCTACAGGTAATTTGATCATTTATCTTTGGTGATTAACTCCAAGTTGAGGGAGAAAGCCTCCTTGCCGTCGCCCTAATCCCAACATGTCAATATTATTTGCAGTCAGGAGACAAAGGTTGGTGAAATTATAAGAGGAATCTAGACATAAATCCGTCAGAGATGTAAATATTTTTGGTCTGTTGTTGCTAGTTAAGAGTAACACAGCAGAGAAGAGGAAGAAAATAGCTTGATGGAGGTGCAGCAGGGATGTCAGAGACCATTTCTCTGTCCCCCGGCCTCCTCAACCCTGCGCCCCCTCACAGCGTCGAGGGCTGATGGCTGTGAAATTACTGTGAATCACCCCGGCCTCTCTCTGTGTGGCTGTCAGGCCATTGAGTCTGATGGGATTTCTCCGCCGTCCCACTGAAGAGCAGCGGGGTCAGGGTGGACAGTCAGCAACAAAGACGCAGTATCGACTGAGCTAATGCCCTCGCTTTAAAAGCAGGTTGCTATTTCAGCAGCTTGTGTGATGAAGTTCACATGGTCACTACGCCTTTAAGAAGAAAACAGACATTTATTCAGCTGCCGTTCATCATCATCAGGTTTGGATGCAGCTGACTCTTTGTGGTGATTAGCGGAGGTTTAGTGGGTGGTGAAAGTAGAGATGGTGAACAGCACTTTCACTTCCTGCTTCCCAAAGTGTCCATTAGCAGAGCAGGGTCTTACAATGCTTCTGTAATTTCTGTGAATCTTCATGGCTGATTATTGCGAAGAACTAAACATTTATGACTTGTTTTCCTGTAGACCAACCATCATAAACATTTGTGTGAGGCAGGAAAAATATGGAGATAATGTTTGCTCAGAAGAAACATTTCTAATCTTTATAATCCTTTGTGGGCAACAGCTTTAAGTGAGCATTAATGCTGCTACTGTAAAGCTGCAAAGAACTCTTGGACACACCTTCTTCTATTCAAATGAGGACAACAAAGCTTTACTTTAGTCCTTCTGTTGTGGTTTAATCCCTGAGATGAAAACTGAAGACCAGACGCGTTAAATTCTTAAATGACAAAACAGAAAAATTCCAGATAAAATATATCTAAATGTCTAAAAAACAATAATTTTAACATTTTCACATTTTGTCATATGACGACTACAAACTTTAATGTATTGTTTTTCTGATTTCAGGCAACATCCACCTTTGTGTGTTTCAATGTCGGTATAAATAAAGCTGTTCTCCGAAGGCCTCAGAGCTTTGCTGCAGAACGTCAGAAAACAAACAGAATCATGAAGATTAATGAACGAAGCAGGTCTGTCAGGGATAAAGTTGTGGAGAAGACTGAAGCAGGATGAGGTTAGAAAACAATAACCCAGGTGTTGAACATCACAGAGTCCCATCTTCCCGTCTGAGGATAGATTATGGCACAGCTGCGTTCTTACCCAGACATCGGCATCCATCTAAACTAGCAGACCAGGAAAGTAGAGTTTTAATTGACGAATCAACCCAAACTCTGGAGGAGCTCAGGAGATCTACAGCTCTGGAGAGAGAATGTGTTGTCACATCGATTATTCGTCATTCACAAATCTGTGTTTAACGGAAGAACTAGAAGATGATTGTTGAAAGAAAGCCGAAGAAAGTCGTGTTTAACATTCCCAACAAGCCTTGCAGAAATTTGCAGAGATGCTGAAATAGATGAAATTAGGTGAAAGTTGATAGTTTCTACATGCAAAGCTGACCTCTGAACGCACCGTCCCAACTGTGAAACATGGTGGTGGTCGTATCATGATGCAGGGAAGACAGCATAGCAGTAAACAAGAATGCAGAGCTCCAGATGAAAGGTTTAGATCAAAGCTTAATTCGTGTGTAAGAATGGCCTAGTCAAAGTACAGATCAATGTCCCGTTTAGAATCTGTGAAAATATTTTAAAAATTATCTTCATGCTTTCCCTTCAGTCTCACAAAGATTCTCAGAAAGAATAATATTCTGTGAAGAATATTATAAGGCAGTATAGATGTCCAAAACTGTGAAGCATAAATGACACTTGCAGCTGTATTTACAAGTTTATCTGCAGTGTTTGTAGCTGCAATGCTATGAATAAGCAAGGCAAGCAGAATCAGTAGACCAGTGAAGAACCTTTTTAAGGAGTGACTGTTTGGACATTTGAAGTATCCTCATTGTTATGTGACTCCACACATCTTCCAGACGTGCCTCTCGTTGAACTCTCTTTGTTTTGCAGCTCTGTCCTCTTCCCACCCTTCTCTCCATTTAACCACCCACTCTCAAGGACAACACCCTGCAGTCTAATTACCACTTATGCCCCCCACTGAAACTTCATAACTTCTAACTTTGCAGCCCGAGAAGCCGCCCTTAAAATCCACATTCCAGTTTTAGACGTGTGGCTTTTCACTTTTGGTTTTTCTCTGTATTTTTTTTTCCTGCCATATCATCACCATAAAAATACAACCGTAGATACGAAAAAAAAAAAAATACTCCACAAGTGTGTATCACCTCCCACAGGGAAAGTACTCGTGTGGTTCACTCTAATTTTTTTTTCTTATTTGCGTGCAAATTAGGTCTCAGAGGAGCTTTTGTCTTCTTCTTCTGTCTTATTAGAGTGGTCAGGGCTTCTCCTCAGAGGCCTAAAATAGGCTTAGCTGCTCCCAGGCATATGGCAGCAGCAGAATGGCATCAAAAAGTCTTGCAAAAGTGAAAGACGAGAAGGAGTGCACAGAGCACGGGGGAAATTCATCACCAAAACACAGACCATCTCGTCTTATGTTTATACTCCTCTGCTGATTTTAACGTCAGCTTTCAGATTCATGTTAAAACATGTCGCACAGTGGTTTATCTTCACTTCTCATTTCAAATACCAGTGGAAAAATGTCACAAACATCCTTCACCGAGGCAGTAACAAAACGGAATGAAAATCTGAGAAATTTAATTGGATCTTTTTCATAAACTCTGCACAGTTAGTGACCTTTTCTGTGTGAGAGAGAAGTGTGGTTTAAAAACTCCTGTCCGTACTGCTCAGATGAAAACTCCCTTATTCTTTGGAATCCCATTGAAATCCTCATAAATATTACCCTTCTTTTCTGATTCGTACCCTATTTCTGTATCCGTGGTTTGAAAGTTGGTCTCAGCGTCTTTATGTAATGTTTGGGTATCATATTTAAAGATATAACATAACATTAACCCTGATTTAATACCAGGTGGTGGCATTGAGGTTATGTATCATGCTGCAAATCGCATATCTAGTTTTATTTTTTTATCGGTGTATGCGGTACATCTCTTCTTTTTGTCCATTATTTGCTTTTATATGAAGCACTGATGCGAAATGCTTAGTTGTCACTTTGGGGAAAAATTGTTTTAGACCATCCTAGTAGTTGACTTAAAAAAAAAAAAAAAAAAAAAAAAATTAAAGTTGCAAAAGTTTTTTTAAAAAAAGAGGCATATCTCACCAGTTAGATAAACTTCACAATTCCTATGTTAAATGATTGCTAGAGCTTTTACAGAAAACTGTTCATCCTTTTTGAAATGCATTTTTATTACGACTTGCTCTGCTGCTACCTGCTGCCAGAACGCAGCTCTTCAGACTGATGAAGGACACGCAAGCAGAAGCTTTTGTTCCTTTCGAAGAACACCTTGCTCAGAAATGTCCTGAAAAGAGAAGTTCATTTGCATCAGCTTGGCTTTAACTTGTGCAGAAGCATCCCATACATTATAATAGAGTTCATAACACCCTGATAAAAATGGATTATATGCCTCACTGACGCTGTTCAGTTTCAAAACAACTTATTTTGGCTTAGACTTGTTGCATATATTGATTTTAAAATGCAACTACGCAACACCGAATAGCAAAGATAAATTTTTTTGTTTCTGTTGCCAGATAGATGCATTTGCAGCTTCCTGTCACTTCCAGTTCTCATTTCAAAGGTAGTTTCAGACTCCTCTTCTATTCTTCTGCTCTTGTTAGTGGATTTATTAAGTAAATGATCTGTAAAAGTAATGAGACGAATCACAGAGAAGTATCCCGTGTTGTCTACCTGTAATAAAGTCTCTTAGTGTGTTGCTGGAACGATGTCTTTATCGTGTCACGATGAAAGAGAAATGAGCTCCAAAACATGAAACGGAGCTGCTCACAGGTCTGGCATTGAAAGATAAACGGGTCTCTGCCATGATGATGTAGGTCGCTGTGTTGCAACATCAATGTGTCTGATCTGTTTGATTATAGTGATAATGATGGAGTGAGTCAAAAAAGGAGAAGTTAAGTTCAGATACGTCACTCACGGATATAAAAGGATAAACTTTTGAACCACATTTATCAGCCTATAAAGATGCTCAGATTCTGTCATCCATCTCCTCCTTTTCAGTGCCTTTAAACCCTGTAAACTCTGGATCTGATGTAAAGCCCTCTGATCCGGTTGGTAATACACAGGCTCATTTTACACATCTATAAATCTACAGGATTGTCTAGAAGTCTGGAGATACGCCTCACTTATTACATTCTTTTTATTGTCTTCCTGGGATGAACAGGAATTGGAAAGGATGGTAAAATACATAATGTTGGTCTTTTCAAGTTGCAAAACTGTTTAAATCAGGCATATTCTACACTCTTTGCTTGCAGAATCATTTTTAACGTAAATTACATAATTGATTAATATAATCATTTACTTCTCGCTGTTGTGAAGGAGTTTTGACTTCCTCTCATTTACAACATTGCTTCTATGTGTCGAGGTTTGCAGGCATCTGTCGTAAGTTCTCAGCTAAACATTTATTTATGCTTTGCAAATCGAAGTTTGCCTTGAAGTTTAATTTAAAAGTTTTTACTTGTAGAGTTTGCTGTTAGTTCAGGCCACACTGGTTAATCCTTGAGGGTTTATTTTTCTTCTATTCTTGAGTAATTCATAGGTCAAAGATAAGTCGGTTAACAACCTAAAAGCCTTTTTACTCAAAACAATGCTCAGGTGCAAGGACTCAACTGAAAAGCAGCGAAAAAGGAGGAAGCCTCGACACAAAACATAACACAACTAGATTTGAACAAATGGCTGAAAAGAATCATCTCAATCGGCCTCCATGGAAGAAGAATTTCATCACGGATCTGAGTTTTTTCAATGTACTTTAACTTACCTGGATCAGTAAACTTAAAATTGACTTGTTTGTTGAAGCACAAACACATCAGACTTTATTTGACCCATCTTGGATAGCAGCGACTTTCTAAAGCCTGTGGAGTGAGATTTTCCTTTAGTATGAATTAACTGCTGATCCACAGCATGAGGTTGTTTGCTCACATGTCTGACTAAGCTGGCGTGACCCCTTACAGCCGCTGTGTAAGCTGGGTCATGTGTTGTAAGACAAATGACAACAAGGCTGAGCAGTGATCTGTGGGGATCTGAGCTGCAAATGCTCCTTAGCTTTGTTAGAAATGCACTGATCAGGCTCTTTCCTGCCAATGCTGATTTCCAGGTTTCTTTTGAGTTCTGGAGCTGCTGATTTCTGCTTCGACCAATTGCATGTTTTAAGCAATACAACGTGTGAATGTGAAAACAAAAGTGCTACAGGTTTTTGCATGAATGTACAAGTCATTTTCCTTAATTTGGCACTTACTAAACTTCAGAATCAACTATCAGAGTGATGGCTGTTGGCTGATGGACTTAAAGACATCATTCTCACTGTTCTTAGTGGTTTAAGCCTTTTATGAAGAAGGAAAAATAAATTCTGATAGTTCAGAGGAAATTCACTGATTCTTTATTAACAATTAACTTTTCTGTTACCTAATAATTGCTATTAATTAGTTTGAGGGAAGTATAAAATGCTCTTTACCCTGGTATAGATTTCTTAATTTGTTTTTCTTGTCAGACTTCAAAGTTTCAGATGATCAAATACATTTTATCAAACATAATTTTAATTTAAACTAAAAGTAGCTTTATTAACTTAGCTCTGGGTGAACAGTAACTACCCTTTAAACCTAATTATTTCATAACTTACTAGAGCTAGTGCATAGCTTCTTTTTGTGGCCAGGCACTCCTGAGAAGGCTCTCCACTGTTCCATGTTTTCTCAATTTGTGTATAATGACTTCCATTATCCACAAATAACGGCAGCCATCTTAGAGACGGCTTTGTAGCCCTTTTACGATTGATTGATGCTAGTTGTTTTTTTCTAGCATTTTTTGTATGTCTGGCGATGACGTGTTGCTTTTTGAGATCTTTTAGCAAACTTCATGTTGTCAGACTGTTTCTGTTTAAGTGATTTCTATTCTGTGGAGTCGGTCATTGTTGTGAAATTGGTATAAAATAATTGGTTAATCACCATTAAGTCAGGATTTAATAAAGCACTAGCTTTTTTTCTGTTTTTAAATAATTTAAAAACTGCTTTTTATGTCTACTCGGGTTATTATTGTTTGACATAAAAATGTATTTTGATTAGTCAAAGTATTTAATTGAAACCTGTAAAGACTCTTTATTTAATCATGGCACTATAAGTCGTAAGATGGTTGCAGGTTGAGCTGAACCTGCTGGTGAACACACTGACCAAACCGATGTCTGTTTAACTCACAAATGATTTAATTTGGATGAGCTCTTGTGGGTTTTTTTTTTTTTCACACATAATTATTCACATAAAGCCAAATCACGACTCCTTCACCGATGCTTTTACACCCTTTCTTCCCTCTTTATCATCGTCCTTATCATCACTATTGATTTGATGTTACATTCCTGGAGCTTGATTACTTAAGTGGGATTTTGCATTTCATGCTCTCGAGTAGGGCTGCAACAATGACAGATAACCTTGTGTGGGTTGTCAAATTCTGCCTTGATTAGGGGGTTTGATCGTTCCCTCCTGTCATGAGTAGTGTTATAAAGCTGCTGCTTCTCTCCTCCTTTTTCGACCTGTCCTTTCCTTCCTCCCAATCCTGTGTGATTAAGGGAGCTTTCTTGTCAGCCTTTGGCTCAGCAGAACTCAACTTTTTCTCGTTTTGCTGTTCTCCTTTGCCCCTCAGCCTCAGAGATTTCTGTTCACTCTCATGAGACCCAGCCCCCCCAGGGTTAATCGCTTCACCCGGCACAGCCCGGCACTGCTGTCTCCTCCCAGCCGATGCTTTTTCTTTAGAGAAATGACTCATAGTTGTAATTTGGACTCGACAGTCCTGTGGAAAAGTAAAAACGTAACAGTGGAAGCAGCATGATTGATTGCTGGGTAGTATGTCCAGTGCTGCTAGGAGGTTAGATGTTTGGGAGATGGCGTCAGTGGCTGGCTGAGTCAATTAGCAGAACCGGATGCGCTAGAGCGAAGAATTATCAGAATGTTGGCTTATTTAGTTTCATATCTGAACACGTGTTCTCATTATATCAAAGCAACAAAGAGTTATTTGTTTAGCGTGAGCATGCCACTGACGGTCCCTCCTCCACTGGGCCTTTGTCTTCACTGCAATTTAATTTGCATGTCTTATTTTCATCCAATCCTTCTTTTCAATCTGCTCACTTCAGCGTCTTTTTTTTTATCGTTGGCATAATTATTACTCCATTGTTTACTTGCTACTTCAGTGAGCCATTTTCTCACAAGTGGTGCCTTGCACAGGGGCTTTCTGAGTTCTCCATCACCTTGTCTCTTTCACATCGGTTATCTCTCCTGGGAAAACCCTGACTCTTGAGTTAACTCCTATTTCCATGGTAACTGAGGCAGACACGGAGAGGTCTGTGCAGCCGTGGCTCCGAGCCACTCAGCTGTCACAAACTGTGCAACATGACTTCTTATTTAGTTCAGTAAAAGGTCCGACAGAACCAAGGTTATTTTTTTTTTCCTGAAAAACCCCACTTTCATAAATTAAAATCAGAAACGCCTGAGAAACTCTCCATCACTTTTAAAGATTTATTTAAACCTAAACTTCATGGCTGCCATGAGTCATTTTACAGTGCGTGAAAAACCCCCTAAATAAACATATCTTACTATCTTATCACATTTTGACTGAGGTCAGGTCAGTTTTAACATACTTAATGTAACAGAAGATAAAGAGATTCTTGTTTTAATGCCACTCAACTTCCAAAGAATCCTGATTTATTGATAATGAGTAGGAAGAAGAAACATTAGAAGAGGAAAACATTAGTTGAAATGGGGCCACATTAAGCAAGTGGTGGATAAATCTACCAGCAGGGCTCCATCTTATCAGTGACTGTGATTGAAGCCCTCCTGCCTGGCGCTGGCCTGCCGAAGGCATGTCAGCGTGCGTCGTGGGTTGATCCCCTGCTGCCAATCTCCCAAATGCTTGTTCAGCACCCTGCTGCTCTCCCCCCGTTTTTAAAGCACCCGTAACATCTTCCAAAGTCTGTCCACCTGCTCTTAGTGATTGAACAGCCCTTAGCTATAAATCCCGCCGAACCATTCAGGATTATCCAATAAGGATTAGACTGTGACAGACTAGAAAGGGACTGCTGCAAATTTCAAAATGATAAAACTCTAAAAAGTTAGTTTTTTTTCTTTAAGTATTAAAACCTTAGCAGCTTTTGCAAGGATGTTATTCACTAAGGCCCTGAAACAAAATGTAAAACTATGAACCACAGAGTAAGAGAGTATATTAGGTAAGAAACTCAGATGCTGAAACACACACACACTCACACACACTCACAGACTTCCTGCCACCTTTACTTGGTAATTCAAACCCACAAATCTAAGCAGTGCAAAGACAACAGTGGCTAAGCTGTGATGAACAGCTGGTTACACCCCGAGGAGCCGTCAATCAATGCAAAACAACAATCCCCAAAAATAAACGGCCTCCCAAAAGCCCTTACCCTTCAGTGGCACGTTTGCCCCTACAAGTGTTTAAGTGCATTTGTCATTTCAAAAGTGGCTAATCTCTTCAAGTGGCCAAACGCTGCCCGAAATATAATTCTTGATTAAGAAGGCATCAAAAATTAAGATCTTGTACCTCCTCATTTTAGAGCGAACTAAATGAGACGTTACCACAAACCAGTCATGGTTGTTGGCACTGCGTGTTGTGATATGATGACCACAGGTGTTACCCCTTCACTCAAGTTCAGCAAGGTGATGTCAGGATTATGCAACACTGGTGTGCAACATGTGAAAATAATTGAGCAGAAAGTAAATATTTCTTGTTTAAGGACACAAAGTTAATATTTTAAAGTGAGCATCGCAAATCCAGCTAGACCATCTCAAAAGTTGCCCTTATAAAAAAAATAGCATACAATAAAACAACCCTGCAAAATGAAATCACTTGATAAAGCAAACTCATGGCACAACTGCAAACTACTGCTCATATGCAACATGCTTTTTCTCGTAATACTTTCTTGCATATAGAAAATAGAAATTTTGGAATCTTCACTGACCTAAGCAGGAAACATTTAAACTGATTTAATGACAAAATAAAGGTAATGTGTCTTTTTATGCAGTGTATGCAAATACTGGCTTTCAACCGTATGCCAGCCTAATACCTTAAGTTGTAAGAAACAATACACTCTTACCTTTATGAGTAAATGTCATTTTCTGCATTACGAAGTTAAAATTTGCTCAAAGTTTATCAGTTTACATCTGTCCTTCCCTCCTTCGTAGATCTCCATTTAATGATGCCAGGGAAGCTGTGCTCAGTTCCAGTTCATGTAAAAGACACAGTTGTTAAGTTTAAAGTTCTTTAATACATTAATTCCACTCATCCGAGGCACTACTTTCTGATCATCACCTCCCAGATGCAGATTTTGTCCACTGATTAAAAAAAATAAATAAATAAGTGGACAGATTAAGTAGAACCAAAAATATTACAAACAAATGTAATTATTAGTACAAATAATTACAACTAAGATTGTAGTAATTTAGGTTTATCTGTGGATGCACAGTGTTATTGGAGCCTCAAATTATTTCACGTTTGTGTTTTTCCAGAGATAATTTGCACACAGTAACCTAATAAAATCCTACTGTATTGCATTGCTGCTTCTTAAATTATTTAGTTTCTCTTTCCCATGCATCCGTCCAACTACATATGTTAGGACTACAATTAAAGCCTCCTGATGGCTTATCATGTGGGTGATAATTATAACGCCTGCTAATTATACCAACTATCTTCCTCTGCTTTCGTCCTACTAAAACCAATGTCATTTAGCTCCAACTCGGTGCATGTACGTGCAGCGCGGCCTACTTTCTGCACAGCTGATGGGAATGCAGAGAGGGCCACCTTGCCTTAAGAGAAGCTACGCTGCACGGACATTGTTTAGGGCTATTTGTTTGTTCCAAGAATAACATGTCTCTTTTGTGGGAACTGATCATTGTGTGCAGTGGATCAGCCTTTTCCTGTTTGCAGTAAATTGTAGTAAAATTGTTTGAACCGATTTATTATGCTGCCAAAAGCACATTAGGCGAGCTTCTTGGCTAAAAAAAAAACTGCCAGGAATAAAAAGAAAAAATACATTTAAAATGTGAACGGCATAATTGGGGCAATTTTTTTTTCTTTGATGTGTTTTTCAAATGTAAATGAGTCTGAAAATAAGCCAAAGGAACACCAAGTTATCTTAGAAAGGCTATTTTAACTTGAAAGCAGACATCCAGCTGAAAATGGCAACTTTTTAATATACTGAACGATATAATAGGAAAAAAACTTTCAAACTGTGGAAGCTCCAGCTACAGAGTCTCGCTTCTTAAAGTAAATAAACCCAGACATCAGATTCCTGCAGAAGATGAAGAGCTGCTGCAGCTCCTTTCATGCAGGTGGAAGGCTCTGACCCTCGAGAACAAAATGTTGGACTCTGAAGCTGAAGCAGCAAAAGCACAATTTTTAACCACCTGGTTAGGACCAAAAAGAAAGAGAGAGAGAGTGTAAAATAAACCTGCAGGACATCAGCTCCACATCAGTTCAGGGTCACAGTGGGAGAAAAATTCTTCTTATATTTTTATATTGGAAGAAATGAATGAATACAGCAATTTATCTGTTGTGTCATCAAGAAGGAAAACAATGTTTTTGATAATTAATTATCACTGCCCCAGGCTTGAATACTGAAGGAAATTTTAAAACTTTTAAGAAATAAATTAAAAATCTCAGATTTACCAACACTGTAGGATGGACTAATAAAAAGTGTTTCATAATCAAACAAATGTCAAATTTTATAAAAAGATAACTTTAGTAAATTGGAAATTTTCAGATAGAAAGAAAAAAAGCTCTCCAAACCAACATTTCTTTCAAAATATCTTGCTTTTTTAAAAAAAAAATTATTTTACACAAATATTCAGATAAATTGTAAACATAGTTAGCAATTTAGAATTAAATTAATTAAATGATAGATAAAAGTGGAATGATGTAAAATAGCTAAAATTATGCCACCTGTTAACAACACTGTCTCTTAGCAACATGTGCGCACAATCTCTGGTGGCTTTCTTCATTATTTGGTCCGTTACCGTCTCCTTGTGATAACAGCTACCTATTTCAAACCTTGGAGAAATCGTTTTTTTCACCAAGCTATCCCAAGTTTAGCATCCAAAGTTACAAAACACAATAAGAGTTAATGGAAATGGCCAAAATAATCCATTTATTAACACTTCTAAAACTCTTATGACCAGTGGTGCTGATTGTTTCCTAAGATATTACCAGTCAACAGTATTTTTGTGTTTTAACTTAGATTGTGAGGAGAAATACTGTACAGCATATTATCTGTTTTTGCTGCTGATAGCAACTAGCCACCAGAACAATTAGCAATTCGTATTTCAACTTCCAAATTGAAGGCAGCGTTAATGCATTTACTGCCTCCCATTGTGGTTGCTGGCGATGCATTACAGGCAGCTCCAAAACAGGATGGTCGAGTTGAATTAGTGGAATGAATTTCTCATGAAAACCATGTGAAGACTTAGAAATAATTGCCTCTTTTAGATATTATGTAATGGATTTATAGAGGACAGGAAAACAAAAGTGAAATCAAATTATTTCATTAGGAAATCCAAAGTAGAAGATCATGTCTTCTTTTGGGATACACTGTTCCTGTACCTTCAATACTCTGTTATCAGGGATCAGTGAGTGTAAAGCTTTCAAGAGAATCTATTTCAGTCAGGGTTCTTAGCCAAATACAGGAGATACGATCCCTGCTATTATCTTCACTGAACACTCAAATCTTTTACTGGAGAGTAGAGAAAAGATTCAGCTTCAGTTAATCTAGAAAAAAAAAATCTTTTTGAGACCACTCTCCAGTTATCTGCCAAACCTTACACTTACAGATGTGATTGACTGGTGACCCATCCATTTATTGAAGGATGTTTCCAGACTTTTTTTCATTTCTTTTTGGTTTTCTTCACAATATCTTCTGTCTTCCTCTGTTGCTCAGAATCATCTCACTGATTTTCCTTTTTTTTTTTTTTACATCCTGTTTTCTCTTGGCATTCATACTTAGTTGAATTTTATACATTTACTGATTTAAAAAAGAAGATTTTATAAATGTATTATTTGTAAACTATCATGACCGTTGTTTGATCTCAGAGCCTACAGGACAGTTTGTTAATAAGGTCTTATCAGTAATCAGCACTCTGAGAAGTTATGACCCGATTAATGCGAGGGTTCATCTCCAGCACACAGCTGAACGCGCAAACAGATGTCGCTGTAGAAGCTCAGTAAGATAACAGGAAGGAAAGGGAGGGCTTCTTTTCCTGCGTCATTATTTGTTGATGTACCTTTTATCTTTTGGGAAGCATCTCATCCAGATCCACCTCCTCCCCTGATAAGAGCATACAGGACCTGCCCAGGAAGGCGTGCACAACATTTCTGCAGTGTTGTGCTTCTGGATTGTAGGGTGGAAGATAGTCGCCATGGTGAACCATGGTCGCTATGGATTGCATTTTGATGATTTCTTTTTTATTTATTCTTGTTTTTTTTGTTGTTCCATCCCTCTGGGTGTTGGATCAGATAGGAATCATGTTCCTGCTGCATGCTGCCAACTCGGTTTTTCTCTTCCAGTACATCAGAATCCATCAGAGAAGCAAAGTTATATGAAAAGTTTAACTTTTTGCATTCGTGCTACAGAGCTTGTTTAAAGTCTGGAATTTAATTCCATCATGTTCCAGGACTGGGAAAATAAGGAGAAATGAAAATAAGAGCATGGAAAGCATGTTCTATTTTTAGACTTTATTCCCTGTTTTATTGTCTAAGTATTGCGCCCTTCCTTTCATTCTTCCTTTGTTGTATCATTCCATTTTTTGCCCTTCCCTCCTTCATAGTTTCTTCATTTGTGCCCTTCCTGTCCTTCCTTAATTTTTTCCTTCCTTTTGTCCTTTCTTCCCTGTTGATTTCCATGCCCTTCCTCTCTTCTTTGCTTTCTTCCTGTCTCACTCTTCCTTATCCCTTTACTTTTATTCATCTTTGTGTGTTTTCCTCCTTTTTTGACCTCATATTCTGCTGTCCTACCTTGATTCCTTGTTTGTGTATTTCCACCCCTCTTTTTTCCACCTCTCTTACCTTGTGTTCTTATTTCTTTACATTTTTGTGTCTCCATAATGTCTTTTCTTCCTTAAGTTCTTTTTACTTCACTTTCTCCATTCTTTCTGTCCTTTCTTCTTGTCGTACCTCTCATCCATCTATTCATTCTTCCTTCTGTGTGTGTCCTTATATCCTTTTCTGTTTTTTCTGACACACACTGACCTCTACAGCCAAACCTGAAATAGGTTTATTGTGAAAGAGTGTAAAGGACCATCTTATCTGGAAAAGTAGAACATTTTCTTACTGTGTTTCATGTTAGCTTGAAAAGGTAACATGAAACCTTTCAAGCTAACATGAAAGGTTAGCTTGAGAGCTACTTGAAAATAATCCAATGTCAGATGTTTTTCTGTAGTAGTAGAACATAATATAGCAAAAAAAATAAAATAAAACAAATGTTATTTAGAAATATTTAAACATAATTTTCAATTATGGAAGTCTTGTCTACAAAGCAGCCAATACTTGGAGCACCAAGCATCTTACTCCAGCTGACGTCTCAGTCATTTTAGCTCACAACTGTCACCGTTGCTCTGCAGAGTATTTCAGTGGATTGGCGACATGCTGGAGTAAGAGAAAAAAGGTGTTTGAAATGTAAACTTATATTAGCCAACTGTCTGACTTCAGCAGTGTGGTTCTGCTGGTGTAAACTGTTTCCGTTCACACATTTATAGGACGTCAATGACGGCGCTGCACAAGGTTTTCCCCATGGACTGGGTTACTTGCTTTATGTTGCTGCTCTGCTGCAGTTCAGTAAAACTTCTAATTGTAATTGTAGAGATTTGGTTTGTGCACCCAACCTGCTGCAGAAACTAATTAAAGATTTTGTTTGTTGTTGCTTACATGTCGATGTTTCAGTGGTCGATCAGTTAGGGATTGTGTTGGAGGAGTTTTATGCATGTGTATAACATCCACCTCTCAGAGGTCATCTGTCTAGATATTATCAACTAATTTTAATGTCATTGTGAAGTTCAGTCATCTCTGTCGCAGCTAATCTGATTATAGGTGAAGGAAAAACATTGATCAACGCGTTATAATTCAATGTTCTGCTGTGTAACCTTGAGTTCTGGCTTTTATGATTGCAATTTTGATGTTGTTTCAGCTACACATTGCTGCAGACTAAACATCCACTTCTCAGTGTTATTATATTTGTTCTTAAATAGCAAAAAATAATACAATAATTGCTCATCCTCATTTCTGTAAAATACCATCATCTTAATAAACCAAGTTAGAGCTAAAAATACCTTCAGTAATATAGCACAACTCTTAAAGTGGATTATATATTGTTCCTTTATTTAATAAGCTCATTAGAAGGGTTTTTACAGAAATCATTTTTGTTTGTCAGGAGGGTAAAAGGATGCATTGGCAGACAAGCTAAAAATAAATTTAATCATATGTTTGCTCTGCCTCACAGCTAAAAAATTGAGGCCCAACATAAAACATTCATTAAAGGACAGAAACCAGGAAAAATCATGAATATTAAGAGAAAAGAGAACAATAAGAAAATATATTTGTAAAACTCAGTATTTTTCCTGAGGCTGTTTTGCTCATCACTGCGGTGGTCTCCTCCTCACATCGTCTCCCCTCTGCTACCCGCCTCTCCCCTCACAACCAGCACCAAAAGATGCTTATTACGACACAACTCAGGCACATTTCATCTTAGCTGCTGCACCAATGGTCATACTTTCACTGACAATGCAATTCAGCAGTATTGCATTTATTTCAGTATTGGCACAAAGAAACCAATCATGTTCACTGTGAAGACACCGCTTTTATCTTGCAGAAAAAAAATATTACGCCGCCAGTTTAAATCACTGGGTTGAAGTTTACCACTCACTTCTCTGGCCATAGGTGCATAAAATCCAGGCCCTGGAGATTTTAGACTGCTTCTGCTAACATTTGCTCTCAGGAGCTCAGTGAATCTCAGCGTGGTACTGTGATAGGACTCCATTTTTGAAAAAGGTCCAGTTAGACAATGCAATTAAACAATGCATAGTAAACTGTTGGTGAGATTATAACCAAGTGGAAGCATTTTGGAAAGACAGCAACTCAACAACATAAATTAACATGTAAAATAAGTGAGATCTGTTCAAAGTGTGTAGAAGTTTGCAACTTTCCATAGCTGCAGGTGTCCAAATTTAGTGTTGCCTTCAGATTAGCTCAGGAAAATGCCTACCGTACTTTGTCAAGTACAATGCAAATAACCATGTGCAGTGGTGAAAAGCACTCTGCCACTAGACTTAAGGACCATGTAGACATGTTCTCTGTCTGGTGACCCGGTGGAGGAGTTTGGGTTTTGCAGCTGCAAGGAAAAGAACATTTGTCTGGGTACATTTTGTAAAGTGTAAAGCTCAATGCATCAGGAGTTGGTTTCACTCCAGCTTAAGTGAAAGGAACATTTACTGTTACTGCACATAGATGCACATTTCCATTTCTGTGCAATTTGTGATAACTTTTATCTAAGTAATTTTTTATATCCACAAAAAGCACAACTTTACAGCTGAATTAAAATTAGAAAAAAAATTTTTAAGTTTTTGGCCAGTTTGAGTTTTTTTTTTTTTCCATAAAATTGTTGTTGTCTTCTTTATTTGTAATATCACAGTTTATCAACTCTGCTTCCCCACTCTGTCGTGGGGAAGCAGAGTCTATTTTGTTATGCATTGCTAAACATAAAAAACCCCCCTGAAATTCTGTAAAAAATATTTATAACATACATGTCACTGCAGTGTGGGAGAAAACGGGATGCAGAACGAAAACACGCAAATTCCACACACCAGCTGGGATTTAAGCCTTCTTCTTCCTGCAACATTGACTTCTCAATGTGCAAAACATTAAGCAATGAAGAATCTGGTATTAGTCGGAAAATTGGCTCTGAATTAATTTGTGTACTGGTAATGTTAAACTGGAAGATTTACTTCTTTGTAGAGCAAGTCTCCACCTTAATCCAGTCTCTGATCAGCTAAACTGTGTATGAACATGAAATGCTTCAAGGGAGGAACAAAGAAACTTTTGATGTGCTCCTGAAATCCTCCTGTGACGGTTTTGGATTCGATACACAGACTGCAACTCATGAGCGCAGTAAATAATAAATTTGTACAGACACAGTTTCCTTTTGCCTCGGTAAATTGCCAAAACAAACAACTTTTAATGGGAGATGCTACCTCGCAGAGTGCTCAGCATCCATCAGAAGTTAAGGATTTTGCTCAAGGGCATGTCAGCATGTGGATAGCAGGAGAACTGCATTGAACTGTGATATTTGCCAAAAGAAGAAAAGTAACAAGGATTTATGCTAAAGTAAATACATGATCAGCTTGTTAACAATATAGAAAAAGAGAGAGTTTATTATTTATGGTTTCTCCAGCTGAGCTGGTAAATAAGAATCATCAATACATTTCTAACACTACGTTTCTTTTGCATTTTTGCCTCAGGGTTTTTTCAGCATCTAAAAGAAGTGTTGTCTTTGTGTTTCATCTCAACTTTTTATCTCGTCAGTATTTTCATAAATAAAACTACGTGTGGCCAACGTTCATCTCTTTACGTAGCAACATGTGGTATTATCTACACAAATTTTTATGCAAGCATTAACAAATTAAATCTCATTTAATCTCTCATTAGCAGCGGTCAGTAGGTGAGAGCATGGCCAGATGTTTGATCAGTCTCCCATTCAACACAAGTGCAAATATTTAATAACCACACATGCACACACTCACAATAAGTAATTTCAACAAGCAAGATAACCTCACATGCATCTCACCCATTTTGTCATGTGTGTCGAAGAGGCTTCACATGCATGTTAGGTTAGCCTAAAATAAATTTAAATGCAGTCTTATTCTCTCTGAGGGGAGGTAATCAAGGCCTTTAAGGAAAACAAACTTGATGGCAATAGATCTCTGGGGATGTGGAGATGTCAGCCGCAGAGGCGATGTTGGCAGCTCCCCTGAGATTTGTACACTTACAAAAACAGCACTGCAGAGATGATGTGTGACACTTACCCGATGCTGCCAGACCGATCGCTCACTCCAGAACCTTGAGCCCATTTCTGTAATAGTTCGCTGTCTCCTCCTTGACGCTCAAGAGAGTGCGTGTAGCCACCAACAGCCGCTGCAGCAGCAGCTCATTTTGTTTGGTTCGACCTCATATTTTAAAGACGGCTGATTGCTGCTGAGCTGCTGTGCGAGTCATAGTGGAAATATACTGGAGATGTTCTAACAAAATGGAAAAAAAAAATGCAGTAAGAGAGCTTTAACAGTAAAGTTTGAAAAAAGCCTAATCAAGGTCTAGCAGACGCAGGATTCAGCCTCTGAAAGCCTCTGGTTGATAACAGCTGCTCATTTTGTCCTTCAGCTTTACTGCATGAGAATCAAGTCCTCAGTCATATTTAACAGTGTGTAGTTTTTTGTCCATACTATTATTAATTTAAACCTATTAAAGAGACTTAATATGGGCTTTTTCAAAGTTAATCTTAATGAAAGGTCCTTGGAGAGGACCTGAAGGAGAGGAAAAGGAAGATTGTTTCTATTGTGAGCTTAAATAACACATTTTCAAACTTATGGAGTTTTTTTTTCTTCATTGTTACTGATTATAGAAAGCCTAATTCATGTTTTTTTTATTTCCCCTTTATTTGTCTGTAAGTTGATTGAAAATCGATTGAAATCTGCCAAAAGACTACATGCATCTCGTACCGTATCATAGCACAAAAGAGCAATGATATAAAAGGAAAACAGTTTTACACCATAAAACTCAAAAGCATAATTTCACAGTCAATATAGCAATTCATTAACCATAAGTGGCTTACCGCAAGTGCAATGTTCCTGGGTTATTGTTTGTATTCTGAAATAATTTTTGAAACGACAAGAGTAATGAAAGAGCTGAGCTCGCTTACAGCCGAATATTGAAGAGAAGAGGAACCAAGGAATCATCAGAAATCAGGGAATCTATGAAAGTGTTGGAAAATAAACCTCAACTAATTTTACGGAGTACTGAGTATTGACGGTATGAAAAATGCTCCCTGTGAGAATTTTTCAAGTGAAAAGAACCCAGTGAATTTGTCAAATTTACAATAACAAGAAAGAGAAAGTGAGTCCTAGTTTTTCTGTATAAATCATCTGGTCTCATCAGGGTGTTTTAAAGTGTTTTGAAGTGTTTAATTGTCATCTAGTCTTCCATTATCCAACACGCTGGTGCCTGTCGCCAGCAGCAACGAGCAAGAGGCAGAGTCCGTGGACAGGTCGACAATCCATCGCAGGGCAATACGATGGTTTTGTTTAATTTACAAAAACAAGAAAAGGAGAAAATATCCAAGTAAAAACATACAAGTATGGAATATTGCTCGTATTGTGAAAATAAAGAAATATCATTGATTCTATTCTTGTAATAATAAACTTAAAACTTAACACCTGTATGCAGTGTTGGTTTTTAAGGAAGCTGGTTTATTTGCACAGAACTTTTTTGCCAACATGATCTTGTTAATCAGGCTTTCTGTGCTGGTTATCAGCCAGAAATCCAAGTAAAAATTGAAAACAGTGTTATGCTTAGGGGGGCATTCACACCAGGAAAGTCCTTTGATCCGCTTTGGTCCGGAGTGAAACGAGACCAACTCAAAAGTGGGTCTTGGTTCCTTCATTAGGGGTCAAAAAATGTATATTCGTATTATGATTACTTTTCTAAGAACTTAATTTGCTATTATTGTGGGGATTTTTGCCAGAATGAATGTCAGAGCTCAAATTAATTTGTTGTTTTAAGTGTTTCTGTGCTTTTTGATCTTTTAATCTCTGCAAAAAGTGTTCTACATAAATACAGAGAAGGAAGTTGGAAATTTTACTGTCATCTGTTGGTTTCACTGATTACCCTTCATCCAGCAACTATAAACTCTCCAATCAGTACTGTTTTCTCTACCCAGGGTTTCTCCTCTGAGTCATTTCAGATTGAATCAGTGGTTTTCTGCAGGAAACACAAATCAGTCCTGTCTTCATACGTTAATCTGACATGAAAATATATTTCAGTTCAACTCGAAAGGCAACCAAAACGACAATGTGCTTATGGTGACCGTGAAAATAACACCATCTTGAGTATTTTTGTTGTTTCCTGTGTTACTTTGCTCATATCCTTTATGTGACTTGGTTCAAACAGTTTTTATATGTGTTTTTATTTGAGTGTGTGCGTAATGGAAACAGATGAGACTCTTTATCCGTCATATGTGCAGATTGACACGCTGTGTATTTTTTTAAAATTAGGACCCAGTTTGACGATTTTATCTGTCGGATTGGGAGCCCAACAGACACTCTGATCCTTTGCATCATCAGACTACCTCACCAGTCCTCCCCTTTACCTCAACCTTTCATTTATACTTCTGAGCTTAGATTGGAAGCATCTTGACAGGGGGTATAACTTAGGCGATGCACAATAATAGATGATACAGATTTATTGACAATGCTACAGGTAATAATAGGTTAAGTGGAGGCCTGTCACAAGCTTTCTGAATATTTATTTCTGTTTCTTTGTCTCTTTTTTTTTTTCCCATCAGTTCGCTACCTACTGAGGAACAATGTGAGTCCAGATCTCTGTAACGAAGACGGTCTCACTGCTCTGCATCAGGTAAGATCAGCTGTGTCCATCTGTTCCACCCCTTTTTTCTCCTTTTGAAACTGATTTTGGAGTCTTGATGCGTATAAAAAAACACATAAAACACAGCATAGGCACAGATTTATATTTGTAGTTACTTAAAATGCTTTGTTGGTGCTCCTCTTTCACCCTAAAGAGCCCTGAATTCACACTGTTTAAACCAGTGGCTCCCAAACTTTTTCTCCTGGGACCCCCAGTGGTTTCCAAACATTTTTCTGGGACCCCCCTATGGATTACAAATAGCTGTTAGGTTCAATGATGTGTTTCGGGGGGGGGGGCTCTTTTGGGGGCAAAATTAATGTATGTAGCTGAACATAGACAACAACATCGGTAGCCTACAGGCTACTTGTTAAGCTTAAGTTGATGTATTGATATTAGCTAGCTAGTCATCTTTTAGCTAACTTTACCTGCATCCAACAGCTTTACTCAACTCAGTCGGTTAGTTTGGGGGAAAAACTCCCCCAAACTAACTTGACATTAAAGTAAAAGGGATGGTTTCATGTAGAAAGAAGTGTTCAGGGTTTCTGTTCCTGAAAAGTAATTTTTAATTCTGAAGAAATGAGTTCATTATTGGAAAAATGTGTTCATTTTGATGTAGAAAATTGATCAATGACATCAGGCCTATTTTTCAGGCTAACTAAAATCATTAATGGTATTATAATCAGAGCTTCCTTCTCTTCCGAATTAATGCTTCAGTCAGGAAACAAACATTTACGTTTCCATCTGAAAACTGAAAAATGGCGCCTGTCTGGGAGAAGCTATTACACAGCATCCGAGCCGATTCCTCAAAATCCAGCAGCCGGAAAAAAAACACTTTATTTCCTGTGAAGCTGCTGGATGTGCATGAAGATGCTTCTATTACAGGGGGAACCGTTCTGTTTGTTCCACTTAGGCTAAAATGTCAAATACCAGCGAGGCTTGAAGCATAAGATCTAAATGCTAGATGGATTTAGCTTAATTTTTAATAGAGTGTCTGACTTTCACAGGAATGGTTCTTTATCTTAAAGATCTCTGAAGGAGAAATGTTGATTGCTTTCTATCCCGTCTCCATCCCTCCCTTCTCATTTGGTTCCATCCTTTTCGCTCTGCCTGAGCTGGCACAGTCATATCTCTTTTCCCCTCTGGCTGTGCAAAGCCTAATATTCACACTCCAGCCGGGAGTGAACAGCAGAAGAGAAAATTGAAGTCCATCAGTCACCACTGGTGAGGCTGCTGTTTTAAACGCGGCCACGAGATCGGAATGACCTTTCAGCTTCCAATGTTCCTGATTATACGCTGTTTGGATGGGCTTGACTCCACACCGGGTTCAAGATTTGACCCTTTTAAAACGTAAATTTCACAGTAACTGCCACACATATATTGTCCAGAGAGCACCAAATGCAAAGGACATTTGGATTCACTTCCTGAAGTTTCAGGACATATCCATAAAGAAAACCTTTCACACTCTGCTTGTGTGAACAGTTTTGGGTCCCCAGAACATGAGGAATAATGTGATCACCAAAAGGTGACATAAATGACGAAAGGTGCAGGATCTATTTCTTTAGATGGTTTGTCATATCTATCCAGGCCTGCTCTCACCTCTCTGATATGAGACATTAATAAAAAAACATGGCTTCCAGGGTCACAGCATGTGCCACAACACACACACACAGTATACAATTCAAGCAATCAGAAATAAAAACTCCTCAGCATTTTTCCAAAGCCACATGAATGCCTCTCTAGTCAAAATAATGTGATGGATTATTTGTGTCGTGGTTATTTTAAAGGCCACCAGCAAAGCAGGATTAATGCTGCTGGAAATCATCCACGATGCACATTCGAGACTAAGCCCCAAAATTAGTATTCATGTCCCGGTTTACTGTTCCTTTTTACCCTAACTCCATGTTTAAAAAGGGTCTATTGTGTGATTTGAGTTTAAAAAGTCAGCAACGGTTTGAAATTTCAATGCCGCACAAAATTACCACGAGAAATAACAAAATGCAGTTTTAAAATGTTGATTTAATTTGTAACAGAAGGAAACAATCCAAATCCACCTGGTTCTTTGTGAAAGAGTAATAGACCGTTAAACTTAATAGGCCAAACTGAGAAGCAGCAACACCTGCAAAGTTTGTTCTTTTCCGTTTTGGCCCACATGTTCTTTGCAGAATTATTTTAACTAATTACAGGTTTCATCCATGCTAGAGTGTTTTGTGCATGACATGCCTGGTTAGGGTCATGCAAAAGCATCTCATGTCCAGACTTAAATAAATCGCTGATTTGCTTTTATTTTTCAAAATATAACTGTCTGTGGGCTTTTGACAAAGATATGAAACAAGTTCAGTGAAACAGTTTGGTTATAAGAAAACAGTCCAACTAAGTTGAGTTTAATGCAGTTCTGTTCAGCGCTGGATTCATTTGTGACATGTTCCACTTTTTAAATCAGAAGGATAATCTGAGTAAACATGAACATTTAATCCAGTAGCAGTTTTCTTTTGTCAGTTCCTGCTCCTAAATTCACCTGCCTCATGTTGTCCTATATTTTAGCGACCCGGCTGTTATGCGGCTGTAATCTCTTGTATTTTGCTGCGTGTGTGTGTGTGTGTGACCCCGGTGTGGCTGCGTGTGCACGGTGACCCAGAACATCACTGTTGGAGCCATGCTTGAAAGCATTCATTTCTGCAATTTTAGTGCTGAAATATTCATGCAGACATGACAGACTCCACAGGCCGTAATGGATCATCTGCAGAGTTTGATCATGTTGAGCTGTGAAGTTTTCCCTCTGTTTTCCTGTGTGGTTTTGGTCTTTTCATCAGTAATTCTGCTCTGTGTTACTCCGGCGTTTGAGGACTCAGACCCACAAGCTTTGCAGCGTCATCTTCTGAAGTCTTGACTTGCGATCCCTCTCATATAAAATGGTAGAGCAAATTATTGCATGACTGTAATGAATAGGAAATTATGGGTTTCATTATTTTACAATTGAAAATATGAAGTGTAACAAGCACTTTCATATTTAAGTACATAACTGTTATCTTGAAGGCAGCCTTGAGTTTGACACATGTAATGTAAAAGGGGATCAGAGTTTAGGCTGCTGAAGAGCAATGCACTTCACACTTTTCAGACTTTATTTTCTTTAAACTTTTAAAATCTTCTACCTATTTTCCATTTACTTTTGCACTTTTGCACCACATTGTATTGGTGTGTAGCATAAAATCCCACAAAATACGGCAAAATTTATGTTCATATTTAAATTGTTCACATAGAAAGAGTGTGAATCACTAAAGACGCCGTAAATCTGTGCCTTCATTCTTCAGAGAGGCGTTTTTTTTCTTACAGACAGACAAACAACATTGCAGGGTTGGCTCAAATTGCCCTCGAGTTCAGGTAAACTCTTCCTCTGGTGTTTCAGCTGCTTGTCACTGTTCAATTTAACAATCTGGCCTTCTTATGTCTTCTCTACCAGCAGACGAACCTTAGATTCCCATCACTCTTAGTGATTTGTACTCGCTTATTAAGCTCGGGTAAAATTTAAAGTCCATTTAAGCTCATTTCAGTCTGGGCTGTAAGCTTTCTCACCTGGCCCTGTGCCTCTTAAAGCATCACTATTTCAGCTTTAGTGCGGTCCTTGTTGCTTTCAGCCATCTCGGCGTTGGCCTCAAACCAATTTTAGTCATTTAAAACTCCAAATGTCAGCCTTGTTTCCTCGTCAGCCTGCTCCTCGCCGTCCTCTCTGCCCACTGATGACACCCGCCAAGACTGATGCTGCTGTTTTCCAGCCACACTGGGATAATCTGAGCTTTTGTTTGGACCACTCTTCCATCCCTTTGTCAGTACTTTACATGAATTGCAGATTATTTCCTTCCCTTTTTCTTGCAAGTTTGTAGATTGGAGTCCTTTTTTCTTCTTGTAGAAAAACTAAGCAATAATCCTAGCATTTAGCAAGCAGGTGGGCCGGGGTTTTCGGGTTTTTTCAGAAAGAGATTAACCTAGATTTTTAACTGACGAGTGGGTTGCAAATTTCTAGGTTGTTTTTGATAATATCTTTCATGCAAAAGCGGTAGGCTGGACTCTGAGGGTGTTGAAATCCTTTGTTTTTTTTTTTGCGGTTCTTGTTGAAAGTCTTGTTCTTCTCTTTTTGTGATGCTTTCCAGGTTGTATTATGTTTTAGCGTTGAGAATACTACATGACCACAGTGTGATTGTGTTTGCTTGTTATGAATTTGCGAAATTGCCAGTTAAACAGCATCAGACGACCACACTAAAATGCTGAAATAAGGAAATGCGTGACTCATTCTCGTCTGCTTTGAACCTGGTTTTTCTTTCCGCCGTGAGCGCAGGAAGCAGTCGACATATTTAAACCGCCAGTTCTGCTTCTGAATGCACACAGATGTGGTCTTCCTGCTCTTTTTTTTATTTTTATCATGCCGATCTCAGAATATTCAGTAAATAATGTCATGTAGCTCTGAGTAGAAGTCTGGATTTCCATTGCTGATAAAAGTTGAGTGACAAAGCTCAGCATTTCAAAATGGCATGAAATTACAACATTTGCTGTAGAAGAATGATGAGCTGTTTTTTTTTTTTTTTTTTTCATTTTCCAGTTGTTGTTTTTTTACATGAAGATTTAAAAAAAAAAAAAGCTAACAAAAAACCCACTGCAGAGGAAACTAATTTCAGACATTTGTATCTATGATTTTCTTTTTTCGATCTATAACCAGAGACCACTACGAGGTTAAGAATGTGGAGATCTTGCATGTAAAGTTTATGTTGAAATTTGCATTCTCAACACAGACTTCAAATGAAGCTGCGTCATGGTTCCTCTCAGACAGTTTAGCGTCTCAGACTTTTGTTTTGATATGACTTTTTTGCAGTTTCGGGGGTTAAAATAGAAACTCTTAAGTTGTTATTTACATCGACACCCGAGGAAATGTGTTGCTTAGAGGAAACATGTCAGTCAGTCGTTTGTCATGTCTCTTTTCTCTCAGTCACTTCATTCCTTTGCTTGTGTTGGACGTGTTCGTCACCCACCACATCTTCAAATTATAAATGCTCTGTGCGAGTAGCTTTGAACGAGCATGGCACCGTTTCTGCTGAGTGTTGTTTCAGGTGGACACAGTTTTATATGAGCGTAGGACAGCAGAGGTCACAGGTGCAGCAAAAGTTGCCCTGAAAAGAGGTGATTTTTTTTTGTTTTAGAGCAGAAGGAAATGGTCTGAGCCAAACATTCCTCTTGAATCTTTTACATCTGACTCATAATACAAGCTTGTTCTATGCATTCCCCCTGGCGATGTTCATGTGTCTATCCGTGTCTGCAATTTTTAAAATATTTTTGTTCCTCTTTTGTGTTTTATTTTTCTTTTTTCTACTGTTACCACTTCTCAGACATGACAAGCCTCTGGAGATTGCACCACAGCTCATCTTCTGTGTAAAAACCTTGTAAAACGAAGCATCCACTCTCTGCACCAAAGGAGTTTTATGATGAGCATATGAAATGCTGCTGCTGTTCCTTCCAGAGGCTGCAGAACAACTGAGGGCAATGCACATGTTAAATAGATTAATGATCATATTAGTTTTACTGTCTTCTCCTTTCAACACCTGTCTTTAACTATTACACTTCTTCATCTTGATAAAATTATGAAGTCATCTTTAGTTTATAGCCAGGACTTAAATTCAAATTCAAAAATAGTTTATTAATCCCAAAGAGAAATTAAATGTTGTAACTCATTAATATAGATATTTTCTATCTCTGAAAATCTTCACACTAAAATTCAATGTATTTTGTTGTGATTTTATGTGATAGGACATCACAACTTAAACAACATGAAGGGTTATTCTTTGCTGTTTTATAAGAGAAAAGATGAGTCAGTTCTTTGTAGATCTACCTTTTGCTGCTACCTGCAACTCAAAACAAGGCCTTCTTCACCTATTAGATTAAAAAAGAAAGTTATGCATTTATTAAATTAAATGTCTGTGCCACATTTTACGCAACGTTCATAGATGTAAAAAACCAAAATAATCAAAAATAAAGTATTCTGTCACCATTTACTTTAATGCAGCTACGCTTTCCCATTCATGGATATGTTTGTATTATGAGGGGTTGTCAGTATTTTGTTTTTACCCACTAACATTTTTTCTCTTTTTTTTTTCCATTCTCAGTTCCGTCTCAATCTTCACTGAAATCTTTCATGGTTTATATCAGGATTGTCAGCCGTTTCTCTTAGCATTTTGTTGTGACGAATGTCTTACTTCATCTTAGCACAGAGCGTAGGGAGATCACATCAGTCGCATCGACTGAAGATGTTACGATGATGACAACAGAGACCTCTAGAAAGCTTTTTATTTTGAACCTTTGAGTGTTCATATCATGCCTGGCTCTGGCCCTTCTGTGACACAGTAATCTCATCCTTCACTGCTGCTTTTTGCAGCCTCTTATTTTCTTGTTTTCCTGCCTCAGTCTTTGCTCGGTGGCTTGACTGGGCCACGCTCGCATCAACTGGCTCCGATGTAGAAGAAAACAACAGTTTGCCTGGCAGTTTTCATGGAAACATCTCCTCCCAGCCTCTCACTCACACCCAGCTTAACAAGGCTTCCTCCCCCTCCATGCCTTTGTCTGTCTGTTTCTGTGGATGGGTGTGAGTTCTGGGTGCTTTTCCAGTTTTGTCTGGGATCCAGGAAGCAGCCCACACAATGGCTGATGTGTAGGAATAGTGTCTCCAGCTTGGCTTAATGTGTTCCCAGTTTTTCACCCAGCAATATGCCACTAAAAGTCTTGTGAAGAAACGCTGCCTGACTGTTGTTTTGGTCGGTCTTCGTCTGTGCCACACAGATGTGAAAGTTTTTCTCAGATAAGCACAGCAGTTTTCACGTCAAGTTAAGACGTGACTCAATAAAAACAGCAGCTTCAAACATATTTTCTCCTTCCCGCTGTTCTTCAGCCTCTCAATATTGATGTAAAATATCCAAGGGGAAATAATGTGATGATAAATGTTGAAAAATAATGCAACTTTCCACTACCCTAAATTTTATTCTGACATGCTAAATCCTTAAATAACTGTTCTTGCATTAATCAGCGATCTGACAGGAATATCTATTCCTCCTTTTTCCCCACACAGTGTTGCATAGACAACTATGAAGAGATGGTGAAGCTGCTGTTGGACCGTGGAGCAAACGTCAACGCTCAGGACAACGAACTGTGGACGCCGCTGCACGCTGCTGCGACCTGTGGCCACGCAGGACTTGTCAAAATACTCATCGCACAGTGAGTCATGTAGAAACCTCAGTTCAATGGATGTTATGTCAGAGGGAAAAAAAAGCACAACTCCACTGATGTCCAGAAATGTTTCCTCCAGATCCTTTAAGTTGGACCCTTACTGTTGTAGTTTAAATTAATTGTGTTGAAAAAGCTGAATAAGTGGAAATGCATTACACAAACTCTCTGATGACATGAAAACCCCAATCTGTGGTTGAGCTAGATATGGTTGCAAATGTAAATTGTCATAAAGAAGTAAATGTAGGACTTAAGGCCTTAACTAATAATTAGAGAAACCAGCCAAAGATCAAAACGGGCCAATTTTCCCTTGATTGGCTATGACCATTATTTGGCAGATCAGTAGCTGAAAAAAAAAAAAAAAAAAAAAAAAAAAAAAATATATATATATATATATATATATATATATATATATATATATATATATATATTCCAAATTCATTAAATGTATCAAAATAAAAAGTCCACAATTTTCAGTCCATAAACATCAGCACAATCATAAATTGTAATGAGCAGGGAAAAGCCTAATCGCTGCATCTCAATCTTGTGGGTGATTAAGATGATCAGACGTTAGAAAATTTCAAATGTTTTTCCAATACACAGCTAATAATTTTAAGAGTATATAAAGGAAAACAACTTGTTCAGTTAAAGGGTCTAAAAATAACGTTTTGCAATTTTTTTGACATGAATAAAATGTCCTCTACTCCAGATATTGAGTCTTTAATAATATGTAATACTTGAAATAAGTTAAAGCATCAACACCTTTAAACAAATATTATAAATGTTTAATAACTCCTATGGTTGAAGATGATCATCATACTTAAAGGGTTAAAGAAAATCTTTTCCTTACATGCATTGAGCTCAGCTGTTTTCATGCATGAGTGCCAGATATATCTTGCTGAATGTGCAAAGTGATTTAACTGGGCTATCTCTGCAGTCGGAGGGCTTCTCCAGCTCAGCCTACAAAGGGTACATACTGGAGAAGCCCCTCAACCACCAGTAAAATACAGGAAAGGTGCCTGATTTGAGCTCAAATACAGAAGAAAAATCGCACAACAACGATGCTTTTGGAATCTATGTAGGAATCCTGACTTTCGAATGAGCCAGGTGTGTGAGCCACAATAGCAACAAGGAACTAAGATACACATGACAGAGCAGCAACAAGATAAGGAGGTATACGGAGGTGAATACTTACTAGATATAGTGAATGTAGGTAGCTTCAGGGATTTACACATTAGGTTTCTGCTCGGGATGCGCAGTTATTGCATCAGTTATAATTGCTTTGAAATAAAAAAATTGTAATAAGAATGAATCATCTTCTGATTCTAACAAAAAAAAAAACTCAATAACCTCCAAAACTGACCGTAGGAATCGGATTATTATTATTTTTCTGTATTGGTTTAATGTAGCTGTAAGTAATTGCTGTTTGGCAGTTGAGCTACATTACTGTTTGATAATAGGTGAGTTTTATTTTAGATCAGATTTTGTGAAGCTTTTTTTTTTTTAATCATTACTTTTATTGTGTTTGCAATAAATTCAATAACAACATCTTGGGTTAGTGTCACCCATTACTAGTTTTATGTCTTCAAGTGGAAGAGAAAATCCAAAGAGATTTTTAATCAGTTTGAATCTGAACTTGCAGAAGCAATAATTGCTGTAAGGGAAGGCCGGGATTCACAAGGCCCACGAAGAAAATATCAGCACTGGTACATTTTTAGGCTTGTGTGTTTTTAGGTTTATATGCAGCTGTGGATAACAAAAAAGCAATTTTTTGGAGCCTGAATTGATTTCCCGTGACTTCCTTGTAGGAAAAAGGACAATTTTCTGTCTAAAAAAATTACACTGGCTTCACTGTGGAGCCAGTGTATGGTACCAACATGGATGGTAATGCATCTAGCAGTGGAGGAAATTGCAATCCCACTTTAATAACGTGATGAAAAATAGGATATTCATGAAAAAGGAGACCAACACACAAAATAAAAGGATCAATTTGTGGCAGAAGTGTGTGATTTGTATTTAAAAAAAACAAAACAAAAGAGGACACACTTGCCATATATATCGATGAGTTCTGTCCTGTCCTTGGACATGATGTCATAGAAGAACAGTCACTGATTGACTTGCCGTCCATCTTTATTATGAAAATGCTTTTAATAATCCAGTAGCGCTGACACAAGCTCCTGTCTTCGTCAGCTAAATTAACCGTGAATGGCCGGGATAGTGTGACTCACACGTTGACATTTTTAATCAGGACTTAATGAGATGGCTTTTATTAGGCTTTAATTACAGCTTAATGAAGATATAACGTCAAGATATGCACAGGCACAAAAAGTAACATCAGAGAAATGAGAGTAAACTAATCACACCCACATTGTTTCTGTTTATGAAGACGGAAAGCTGTAATAAAGCTTATATATGACTACTGAGCAAATATCTGTTTTATCATTGTATGTATGTATGTATGTATTTATATTATTGATGTTATTTAATATAATTTTTGTCATCAAATTATTTCTTTTCTTACTTTTTAGGTCAGTGTGACGATGAGCTTTCAGCATTTTTTAACTCACCTGTGGAGAACGTTTATCACAGCTGAAGCTTTCATTAATATATTAAACCGTTTTTAGTGTTTAATCCACACAGTATATTTTGCAAATGAATATTATATATTGGTTTAAATATTCATCTGCTCATTTCCTACAGTGGTGCAGATCTTCTGGCAGTCAACTCAGACGGAAACATGCCCTATGACCTGTGTGAGGACGACCCGACGCTGGACATCATAGAGACGGCCATGGCCAACAGAGGTAGGGCGTGGAAATGAAAAAAAGATGGAGAATCTGAAGCAGAGACTCATTTTTGAGTCTGGCTAGAATTAGTGGTTTGAATAGACTGCACAGGATTATGTAATCGTGTAAAATACCATAATTTTAATGTTTAGGATGATCTTACTAATTTTTTTTTTAACTGCAATAATTCATCAACTAATCCTCTTATTGCTGAAGTAATATTAAATACTGAGATGATGTCTTCTATTTTCTTTGGTTTGTGTAATTTCTACTCTAAGCAGTTTTAAGTTCAAAGAAAATAGAAAGACAGAAGGAAAGAAAATGACGTTAAAATTATGAAAAAGATTTAAAAAATTAAATAACTTTGCTGTAAGGTCATTCCAACAGAAGGAAGGAATAAGCTTAAAAATACTGGATAAAAAGTCTCTCATACCATCACTGCAGATTTGTAATTAAGTATAGTTATTTATCTTTGGGGAATAGGATTAAAAACCTAGATTTTTTACTAAATAACTTAAACCTTAGTACTAAACAACTTCAAGGCTTTTTATAAGAAGAATGATACATAGTCTTGTTATCCCTGAAACAATGGCTGGAAACAAATGAACTAATATTGAGTAATTTGCAGAAACACATAAATAGAAATGGAGAGATACAAGAATTAAAGAACAGTCAAAAGATATAGGGATTAAATCAAAAAAGGACAAAACGAATTTGAAAACGTTGCATATTAAAAATTCTAAAATACTGGTAAAGCTAAATTATTGATGTCCTTTCATATTCACAGCATGTGAGTGGATCATGCTTCTAAATAAAGTGTCAAGTATCTCATTATGCAATGGATCAACTTTTATTGATGTAAAAATGTGAAAACATCTGCATGAAGATCAAATCCCCAAAACTGTTTCTCTTCATAGTGGCTCTATTTAAAGCGTTCACACCATCCGTGTATCGATGTGAGTTGATTCATTTTAATATCCCCCGTGTGTAATTACCATATGCCTCCAATAGTGTGCCATGAAGAAAGTGTGTGTGCTTGTATTTATCACAGAGCTATAATCTGAAGGGAGCCGTTAATCCCCAAAGATGGAGTCTGCAGAAAACACCCAGTAGGAGATGTTGAAATAGCCTTAATGATTTTAAACAAGTTTAAATATCTCTGATGGAAAATATTTTTCTGTAACTTTCAGAAGACTTCAAAACAGTACTCAAATGGAAAATGTTTAGACTGTTGATGTTATCTCCAACATCCGCCTTGTTTTTTATTATACTTTGAAGTTAAATTACTTCCTTTAATTTTGTTTTTCCTTTTTTCCCATCAGTTACTTACTCTTTATTCATGTTTATATATATATATATATATATATATATATATATATATATATATATATATATATATATATATATATATATATATATATATATATATATATATATATATATATATATATATCTATATATATATATATATAAATATATATATATATCTATATATATATATATATATATATATATAATATATATAGATATATATATATAAAAATCTGCAATTTATACAGGACGCAGTCAGCATGTGTTGCAGCTTGAAGTAATTTTTACACTCCTCCTGCTCTGGGCTGCACAGGTACATATTGCAGAGAAAACCAGCAGCAGAGTTGAGACCACACTCAGCTTTTAAGAGTCTCGCTCAGATTTAGGACCAGCTCTCTGGGTAAACTCCTAATATATTCACTGCTCACGTGTTCTGTCTCTCTCTCTCTCTCTCGATGGGATGCAGATTAGGAGGCTGTATATTCATGCTGCGGCACAGTAAACAGCTGCAGCCGGCGCAGTTTGTCTGTGATATTAGTGAGAGAGAGCTCAAGGAGAGCAGTGCTGACAAAACAGACTGCAGATCAGCAAGAATGAAGGAGTGGGGGCGTGTGATGTGTTTCAAATATGTGCTTTGGCGAGATATGGCTGTATTTAGCTTGGAGTAAAATCCACATAAGGGCTTGTCAATGTTTTAGTTTATTCTTGGGTAAATAGTGACATTTACAGACTGCCATGTGTGACTACAGCTGGTAAAGGAAGAAAATCTTGTTGGCAGTGATTTTTTTTTTTTGCATTTAAGACTGGATGCATGTTATTTGCTGAAATATAATCCACTGGAAGAGCAGATTAGCATTTTTGTAGATATATTAGCAATCTGGCTGAGTTTTGCAAGTTTAATGAGCAAAAATAAGCCCATTGGGTTGCTTGCTGGACTTGACCAGAACGAGGAGCATCTGCTGGAGGAACGGAGATTGCAGGAAGTTCCTGCCACCCGCCAGGAAATAGTTGGCCTTTAAAGTCCAGTAAACACTGAATAATTTTTTTTTTCAATACTTGCAAATGTGGAGTTTGTGTAAACAGGATATGGCGTTGTGTTGTATTTACTGCAGTAATAGGGCGTGAGGGAAAAGTGTTTCCTCTTCCAAAGAGGATCTCTGAATGTCTTTGTCTTTCTCCACAAACTGACTTGAAGATATTTGGATATTTGACCTTTACAAGCATTGTTGTAACAGAGGAATCTTAGTGCTTGAAGGGCAATACATTTTGAGATTGTCTGTCAGGAATTCTTATTTTTCTATTGCTAGATATTTATGTAAACTACATCTAAAGACACATAACCTTTTTCTTACCAACATTAAATCAGATTAAGCATTTCCTGTTTTGCATTAGCTAGGATTATATTAATTCCCACGATGCCACAATGTCTGGTGGTTAATAAATGAAGCAGGTTGTCAGAAATGCAGGAGCGTCACAGGGGACTGTACTCCCATCATTCCTTTTCACGCTGTATATGTCAGACGTCCGGTACAAAACAGATTCCTGTGATCTGTAGAAATACTCAGATGACTCTGCATTCATCAGGTCTGTCAGAAATTATCAAGAAGCTGACTACAGAGAGTTGGTGGCGCACTCTGTGGCATGGTGTGGGAACAATCACCTTATTTTAAATGTGAACAAAACAAAGGAGATGACTGTAGATTTCAGGAACATGAGTATGTCGAGCTCCATTTCCATCATGGAAAGTTGGTGGAGGAGTATAAATACTTTGGTGTTCACTTGGAAAACGGACCGGAGTGGATATGCAACAAGTTGTCTTAGAGATGGAGCAGACTTTACTTCTTGGTAAGCTTAGATCCTTCCATGTCTGCAGCAAGATGCTGCATGCCTTCTATAAGTCTGTTGTGGAGAGTGTAATATCTTCTGCTATCATCTGTTAGAGCAGCAGCAGTAGAACCAGGGACTTAAAAATGCTCAGCAGCTTGGTAAAGAAGGCTGGTTCTGTTCTGGGGACGACTGAGGAACCTTTGGAGGTGGTGATGTAAAGAAAGAATATCCTTTATATATGACTTGGGCGAGATGTTTTGGATATTGTGTTTCTTTTCTGGAATTTTGTCCTGTTCCTCCAGAGAGAACTGGTCTGATTGAGTTTTACTGACTGTTTTGCTGCCATCCCTGCAGCAAAATGCTCACACATTATAATGTTCTTGGGTTGTAAGAATCTCCCTCTTCCCTCCAAATGTGATGATGGTTATTATAGCTAAACACTTCAATTTTACTTTCATCAAGCCAGGTGAACTTGTAGCCAAACCTGCGAGGTCCTTCTCCCTAAGTGCATTTGAATACTATAATCTGGCTTTCATACTGCACTTGCATAAAGCACATATGTATAGCAGTAATTAAAAAAATTAAATCAACTTAGACTGCCACAAACAGAGACCCAAATTTATTTATTCACACACACAATGATTAGAACTGTAAGAAATGTGGCAGGAATCACATCTCCAGAGCGGACTGCTAAAATCTGAAGGGAAACATGTTGGTTTGCTCTGAAAAGAGGTGGAAAGGACCATCTTAGTTGACATTGCAAAGTGATGAAAGCTTAACGTTTCATGTGCTTCTACACTGAAATTTAAATTAAACCAATGAAGGCCACCAAGGACATAAACTTTGAGACTGAATGTCAGTTACTTCTATGGGTGAAAAGCAAGCTACCTTGAACTTCTTTATACTGTATACTGCCTCCAGGAAATGAGATTTTCATGTAATCCTCAAGCTTTTTAAAGATTTTTCAGTTTTTCTTTGAACCTCGGCTCCTTTTTTTGCTCATTTTCTAACACCAGTGTCTTTTATGTGATATACAGTCATACTAAAAAGAGATGTCATCCCTCTGTCAGTTCTGTGCTTTTAATGTATAAATTATCGGATCTTCTCTAGGCTTTGATATTATTAAAATCCAAAACCAAGTGTGCAGAACTGCACATCTCAGACTTCACCAAAACATAATTAAAAATTTTTGGGGAAAACCCCTGGATACACTCAAAATAAATAGAGTGTACTTTCTTTTTTACCATGACTTAATATATTTAGGTCTGTGGGAAGTTGTTTAGCTTGTTTGCATGCTTGTAAAGGATGCAAAGGTGCCCTTCAGCATCCAAGTAAATGAATCACTGGGCTGGTTGGTGCTAAACATCACTGTGTGGAGGCAGGAGGATGCTGGAGCATCATAAATCTTCTTCATATTCCCTCAGATAATTAAAGGTCAAGAAAAACTCTGTTATGATAAGCTCTGTCTTGCAAACAAGAGCAAGGTTAATAGCTTTGGTTTTCTGTTAACCGTATAAATGGGGCACATGATGCCACCTTGTGTTGGCTAGATCCTGGTTTGGAGCCAGTGATGGAAGTACAAACAAACTGGGGGTCTGAAGAGGGTGAACACACACTCGAAAATGAGCTTCTCAGCGTACAAAAGGATCAGTGGAGCTGCAGAATGCAGATAGCGGTACAGTAGGTGAGAAGAATGATTATTACACTGATCAAAGGGAGTCCAGCTCTGCTAATTGCTCTTGTAATGTTCTCTGCACAGCGGTGGGGAATAAGACTTCTATCTACAGAGACACTGCGGGGACAGGCAGACACACACAGCCTGTCCCCAACACACAGAGCGCTTAATATGCAGCATCGACTGATCCGACTCTGCCTTGATCCTCCCCCTGTAGAGAAGAGATGATCTGCAATGAGTCGCAGTGATAATGAGGCAATCTCTCTACCTGTTTGCGAGGAAGACATAGTCCTTTTGACCGGCCACAACACAAACAACTTGAGTGGTTTGGTTCTTCCTCAATTAAATTTTATCTGGCATCAACAAGTCACATTTTTATCAAATACACAAAAGATGTGTAGCTGTAAAGACATGTATCTTATGTTTGAGACACAATATGGGCTGACAATAGTTACTGGATCTCTTACGGGGTTTTCCACCAAAGTGCTTGACCACATAACTGTCCACCCAACTGTCTATATCGTTTATCCTTGCAGGGTTGTGGGTTGTGCCTACATCCAACAGTCATTGGGCGAGAGGCATTCAGGATAGGTCACCAGTCCATCACAGAGCAATAAAGAGCCACAACCATGCACACACACACTGATCCCCAAGTGTGTCAACTTAGAGAGACCAGTTGCTCTAATAGTCATGATTTTTGGACTGTGGGAGGAAGCCACAGTACAAGGACAGAACCCATGCATGCACATGGAGAACATGCAGACTCTATGCAAAACGATACCAGTCCAAGATTAAAACCCAGGACCTTCTGGCTGCAAGGCAGCAGTGCTATCAGATCGTATTTTTCAAGTGTTGTGAGTCTCATAGCAGTAATGTTTCACTCCTGGCACTGGACTGCTTGCACATATGTATACATTATATTTAATGTACTGTCACACTGTTTTCTTATCTTACCCTGTAAGGTTGTGTTACTTTTATCTAAGCTCGAAGATATGGATCAAATTCAGCCAAATCAAATCTATGTAATGTGTGCATGATTTAAAGTTGGCCGTCATTTTGCATAGTCCATCTTTGTCTCAGTGAAGGATTTAACATTTACATTGTGCTACAGCACAAGGATAGAGAGAGTTACTTATTGTCTGACACCTTTTTTTTTTTTTGTTTGTTTGTTTTTTTGTCCAAATGTATTGATTGCTTCACCATCTGGTGTATAAGAACCCTGCTGAATTAATTAGAAAACGGTCGGACTGCTGACAGTTAAAGCACTCAGCATGATGAGGTGAGCGAATCTTCTTCGGTGCCAACAGAGTATTGATATATTGGTATATAAGTTTAGGTGATTCCACTGTGATATTTGTGCATCATTTAGGTAAACTGGGAAGAAGTGGTACCAATGTGAATGAAATATATATTGAATCTTTAACAAGATAATTAACCAAAATATTATAATTTTTCAATAAAAAGCCTGATTGTATACAACTATAGTCAGATTGTCAGTGCAGAGTTTTTGTTTTTTGCAGACTGTGGATGTAGTGGAAACTGTTGGACCAAAATCAAAGGCAAAATCCAAATATTTTCTCCCATCATGTAGATGTATTTACAACAATCTCATTCCATGAGGAACAAAAACCAGATTTCTTTTATAAGCCGCTGTGTTTTCATTATTCGTCCTTGAATTTAGTTTCCTCTTTTATTACTTGAGTGAAAAGATTTCTCTTTTCTTCAAGCTGTGGCTCATAAAGGCCAAATCACTCAACAGGTATGCAGAATTTGTGACATTACTAAAGAGAAAGATTTCAATTCAAGTACAAGTGAAAATACAAAAGAAGAAAAATGTGAGGGAACATGAAACCAACAAAAAGCACTGATTTATATGCTTCTCTCGCTGAGACTCCGATTGTGAATTCAGTCAAGCTTTCCTCACAATCACTCACTGAGTCTTATGCGGGTTCCTGCTGCAGCCAAGAGTGTGAAATAAACTAGAGGGTTATCTTTAAATCCGTTCGGTAGGAAGGTGGATCCTCAGATGAGTGGATGGGCTTCTGCAAGTCCGTGTCATGGAAAAGGTCATAGAGCTGAGACCCTGACAGTAAACTATGCATGGTCAGGTGACACCTGTTGGCTTCTGCTTTTTATTTCTGGAGCGAATGCTATTTTAGGCAGGTTTGTCTTCCATACACTTCCCCAATGAAAGGCAATAATGCACCCATGTCTTAAAGTAAAATCTTGTTTGAATATTCAAACTAAAAGCCTTTTTTTTTTCATATTATCCTCTCTTTGTAAACAGTTTACTCATTTATGCCATCATCCCTGCACCACATTAAAAAGTAGAGCGTGTTGCTGTCTCTTTAAATCAGTTTAATTTGGCCTGGAGCAATTTCTTATGCTTGCAGAAACATCCTGTGTTAATTTAAAAACATGTTACTGCCAATCATAGCTGCTGTGCTTGGAGGGTAACATTTTCCTGGTTTTATTAAGCATGCTTCTGTTTGCAATTTGCACAGGCATCACTCAGGAGATGATCAATGAGACACGGGCGTCCACAGAGAGGAAGATGATGGGAGACATCCAGGAGATGATGAGAGTAGGAGACGAGGTCAACCAACAGGACTCTCAGGGAGCCACACTGGTAAGAAGTTGCTCAAAGGCATAACAGGTTGGCTGTGAGGGTTTCTCTTTGAAATGGATCTTTCTAGGAAAAGAAGAGTGAGATGGGATAATAGTAACTGACATCATCAACCCATAAATATGTTTCCTAATATTGTGCAGCTATACCTCTGTTAGAGCAGACATTTTGTCCTAAGCTTTTGTTCAGACTATTTTTTCTTTACATTTACTTTGTACTTTAATGCTGTTACACATCCAAGTTCCCTAACACTGATAGTCCAATAAGCACCAAGCAAAAAAATAAAATAAGCAAAGCAAAGACTGTCTGAAGTACAACCAAAAAACAGATCTGTAAATCTGTCGTTTTGAAGAAAATGTGAATCATTTGGTTGCCGACGCAAATTGAGTTCTCCACACAGGACTTCAACAGAGAGACGATTAGAAAAATACGTATAAATATTCTGTGAATTTCTTCTTTACGTGTTAACCTTTTCAAGATTATATTCTCAACAGCGTTGCCTCAGGAGGCTGTAAAACCTTCCGAGCTAATCAGGCATTAGAGGCTCATTAAAACCTTCTTAAGGCGAATCAGCTGAGATTTGAAATCCTCTACAGATACACTGGTTATCTTGTGGTGAACATCAGCAATATAAAGAAGCTTGAAGCAATAATTGGTGCATTAAAAAGCTATGCATGTCAATAATCAATGTAAGACCATTTCAATTCAGCATAAAACAAATTAATGTTAATGTATTATAAAACTGGCCATTTTTGCTCACATTCTTGTTATGTGTATTAATAACTTACAGATTCTTTGGAACAGAGTTTGACAGTACTCGTTCTGCTAGCTCAGCCATTTACAGAAAGTGTGCTCTGACATAAAGACTGAAAAAGCTTTATTTACTCATTAAATCAGTTTTTCAGTATTAAGAGGTGCACTGAATTAACTGCTTCCCCAACATAGCAGATCAGTGCAGTGATGCACTGAAAAGGGCATGAAAAGAATCATCTACGTTTAATTTCCTAAGAGGGATGTAATGTCAGGGACTTAAATAAAGTCTTCATTACGTATCAGGGATTTAGCTGCGATGTGGAAACATGGTGACGGATCACTGGGTGGAAATAGCGAAGTAAGGTAGTATCCCGAAATAACCTTGTTAAGCTTTGTATACTTACTACAGATTGTCTGTTGGACCTCCTCATCCCTTTGCCTTGCATCCTATTAATCTTTTTTGAGCATGATGAAGCAAAATGGAGCATACCTTATTAAAATCACTGGCAGGAAAGACGGGAGAAAAAACGGAAAATGGTTACGATGTTATGTAACGGTAATCTTTTGCTCTTCAGTGAAATACATTTTGTGTTGATTGTTTTTAAGCAGTAGTGATGTTCATGTCTTGTGGTCTGACATGGCTAAAACAAGGATGAACTTCCACAAAGACATGGATGTTCCAGTGTGGCGCGGAGGACTTTGACTGGTCCGCCCAGAGTCCTAATCTCAACTCGACAGAGGACCTTTTGGATGAATTAGTGCAGAGACTGCAAGTCATACCTTCTCATCCAACATCAGTGTCTGACTTCACAAATGCTCTTAAAGAAAATTGTCCAAAAATTCATACATAGACACTCAAAACCTTTTGGAAAGACTAGAATAGCTGCAGAGGAACATTTGGTGGCAACCCGAGGGCGACATTTCTGTTTTGTTTGGAGTCCACCATATGAGCAGTATTAATCTGAATCTTGTTTTCTTTGGGCAGAAAAACTACTGCGTTTTACAATTCAAAGGATGCTGGAAAAGGCTTACACTTGTAAGACCTTTTGATGCTAATTAGAGCACTTTCGTATCCACCCATGCCAGCATAACAAACATGTTATCTTGTTGATTATTAGATTTGAGGCAATTCCACATTCTTGGCAACTCCTTAAACACTAAACAGCTTGAGATATTTAAAGATTTTTCAGGGCTCCTTGTGGAGCCACAAAGACTTTATTAAGTTATTTTATGTAACCATTAATGATCACTGGGACCTGCTAACTGGCTTTCATGTGCAGAATCACTCTGCACTCAATAGATTTGTGAATAAATGATGCTGATTAAGTGTAAAATAGAGATCCATGAATGCATTTCCACTTCTATAAACCATTTTCTGATTACGAATCAAAATTACAGGGTTAGATCACTACTTTACAAACATGAATCAAGGTAACCCTTAATCTTTGGGTAAGTGCTACACACCCAGCAGAAATTATGGATTGTGGATATTCAGCAAGTTTTAACTTTTCTGTGCAAGAAGTAAAATTAAGCAGGAGAAAAGAAAATGGCAGACTGCATTTGCTATTTTTCAGAGCATATTTTAAAATATTAACTTCTTTTTTCCACTAAAAGCATAATTTACATCAATCATTTATGAAAAGCTAATTCACACTAAAGGTCATCTGAAAGCACTTTACCAGACAAGTTCAACTCAAATCAGTCCAAATAATTGCAGAACAACTGAGTCATTTAATCAGATCACGTTACATTTTATGCAACAAATCCTTGTATTGCCTGTTGGTAAAGCAAACCAAAGGAAGCCCAGCTAATTTCTTTGAGCCTTTCACTTTGTAATCCTTCAGCCTGAGCAAGCATGTGGTGACAGTGGAGAGGAACCACCTCCTTCAAACAGGAAGAATCCTAGTGAATGAGATGAGAATAATGACTACCACACATAATCTAATCTGCTCTTCTCTTGTGAGCCTGAAATCTCTGTTTCCTGTGCAGTTCATAACAGATCACCTGTGTTTTTTCATTCCGATTATAATAAACTCTCTATAAGCCTCCTTGAAACAGAAGGTCTCAGTCGCTCGCTGCATCGGCCAATATTCCTAAAAGCAGACAGAGATCAGCTCTCCATGAACTGGATGACCCCAACATTCCTCACATGCTTCTGTTTGCCCTTTTCAACTACATGGTATTTCTCAATACCACCAGGTGCTGCTTTAGGATATTTAGGATAACTCCAGTGCAGGTTTGAAATGAGCTAAGCCTGAGTTGATACTCGGGACAAAAATACAATAAAAAGTCTAAAGAAAAAACTTGCTTTTAAATTTTCTATTTTACATGCACGTTGGCAAGTAGTGACTAAATTACATTGTGTGTTCTTGATATTGTGTCTTATTACAGGTTTAGCATATCCATGTACAGACATTGCAAATCCAAAAGCAGGATCTGTAAGGTCAAATTAGACTTTCCCCCTCTGGTGTATAGAAAAGGGCTCTAAAGTGCAGCTTTGCTTATCCCTTGAAGATGTTAAGTACTTTTATCTGTGAGTCTGTATGTCAGAGATATGACATCTATACACACACAAAAACAAACCAACAGAGATTTTATGTCTCTGTCAGCTTTACATGTTGTTCCCATAGTACCAGCTGATCCTGCATAGGTGGCATAGGTGAGGCCACCTGCAGAGGACAACAAACTCTGAATAGAAAAACCGAAAAAAATGTTTTAATTGTGTTATCTTAAATAAACCAATTCTGAATTCAGTTCTCTTAAAAACCCAAACGGTTTAGTTTAATATTCTTCCATGTTTTTTTTGGTGTTTTGAAATGAATAAACAGATTTGGGTCAGCCTCTTGGCGCATCAAAGAAAATACGCATGTTATTTGTATTAAAAGCACTGGAAACCTTCTGGAGATTATATGCCAACTTCCTACTATTCTCTTCTTTGCAGGCATGACTTTCAACCGTTCAATTTTTGAACAAATTTTACTCGTCCATGTGAACAAACTTTTGATATTAAATGAAGCAAACAACAGACTTACTGTACCTATTTTCAGCTGAAATCTAATCTTCACATCGTTTCCGAACATTTTTGCATGCCTATAAAATGTTTTTTTTTTTAATGTCTGATGAGAAGAGTTTTGAATTCAATGGATCTTTTAGTGATCCCTGATAGCAACCAGCAAAACAGGAAACATAACAACCACAGATAAGCTCCTAACAGTAACTGATTTAACTTTTTTTGCTTTACTCAACACCGATTATAGAGCCTTTTGATATCTTTTTGGGTGGTCCATTGAAAACTCTGTTGCAGCGATTAGTTTGCAACAATCTTTGTGCGTGGGATTTTATTCCACAATGTATAAACACCAGAGCAAATCAGCTGCATATCCAAGTCACTTGACAGAAATTTCACAATTATCCATAATCCGTCTTTGCAGCTCCACATCGCAGCAGCAAACGGCTACGTTCAGGCTGCAGAGCTGCTGCTGCTGGAGGCGGGGGCTCGAGTGGACCTGAGGGACTCTGATGGATGGCAGCCTCTTCATGCGGCAGCCTGCTGGGGTCAGGTAAAGCAAACACAGCAAGAAGCATGAAGACGATGAGTGTTCACATTGAGCCGTCAGTAGCATTTACTCCTGTGGTGGTTGTTTCAGATGCATGTGGCAGAGCTGCTGGTGTCACAAGGAGCAAGTCTCAGTGCTAAGACCTTCCTAGAGGAGACACCCATCGGTATGTTAAAGAAGACAAATCATCCCTGCAGGGACTTCCTTATGCTTTAGATAAAGGATCTATTCACACTAGGAACTGGTTTAAAAGTTTTAAGGAACGCTAACACTTTTCCTTGTTGTTTGTTGCATTAATCTTAACTAATCTCATGCAGCTGACATACAGTGTGCTTCATCCTTGCTTCTTAAGATCTGTGTGAGGATGAGGAGTTCAGAGCCATCCTGCTGGACCTGAAACACAAGCATGACTCCATCATGAAGTCTCAGCTCAAACACAAGACCTCACTGTGCAGGAGAACCTCCAGCGCAGGCAGTCGTGGGTGAGTACTGCCCTCTGCTGGTTCTAAAGCCTGCTACTGCATGGTTTGGGTTTGATTTTAGATGGAAGATAAGCATGACTTTCTGTTTGTTTTTTTTTAATTTTATTTATTGTAACTTCGTCTGTGTTTACAGAAAAGTGGTGCGGCGAGCTAGTTTGTCAGACAGACACAACTTGTGTCGCAAGGAGTACGAAACTGAGGCCATTGTGTGGAGGGGAGGAAGAGAGGAGGAGGAGAAGGAGAAAGAGTCTGATCAGGAGAATAATCAGGTGGGAAGTTGTTCCACTAAGAAGCTAATTATTGTGGTGCATTTTTCCCTCATGCTAAAATTAGTGATTTTAAAACGCCAAAAAGGATAAACATCTGTCATAAATGTCAGGTTGACTGTTGGTATGTCAAGAGATAAAGACTTCCTCCAACAGCCACACAGGAGGAAACCCACAATGGAAAAACAAAACATGCTAAAAATACTCAGTCATGAACCGAAGGGGAATTTTCTGCAAGGTGCGCAAAAATGTTATGTTAATAAACATGAACCATGGTCGCTTAAAATATTTGTATTTTATGTCTCTTTTTAAAACGTTTTATGAATAGCTACATTTTCTACAAAATAAGTACCTTGTAGAAATAAAAAAATACATAATAAAATGGATTTCTAGTATTTTTAGTTGACTTCCTCTGGACAAGATCAAGTGCATAATTGTGTCCGAAGAAAAATTGTTGATTTTTGAAACATGAAAATCTGAAAAATGTGGTGGGCACTTGCATTTATCCCCCTTTGTTCTGACACAGCTAAATAAAATCTGGTGCAACCATTCAGAAGTAACCTAATTAGGAAATTATGTTCATCTGTGTTTGATTTGGAGATTTTCATATGGAGAGGAGGTTGACTTTTAGCAGGACAGCAACCATAGATAGAGTCAGAGCTACAAAGGAATGGCTTAGATTAAAGCAAGTCCAGAACAAAATAGCATTTTTTTTTCAACTTTGGTTTTACAAAATGTGGAAAACCATATCTCTGTCTTTCCACCTCATCATTATGTTGGTCTATCAGGCAATGTTTATGGCTGCAACGAAATGAAATATGAAAAAGCTCAAGGGGTGTGAATAGACTAAATGGCACTAAACTGCAGAGGGATCACAGTAACCATTATCGACATTCTGCAGGTAAAGCCTGTTGTAGCTGTGGAGCTGCCAGACAAGCCCAAGACACCCGCCATCCTCAAAGATGGCAGTGGCAAACAGAATGGCCTCATCACAACCACAACGTCCACGCCACCTCAACCGCCCTCCAACGGCAGCACACCGACGCCCAGTCAGGGCACGGCCGTCACTTCCCAGCCTTCGCAGGAGGACGTTGCGCCGAAGGAGCGCCCTCAGACGTTGTCTGAGTTAAAGAAGCAGAGGGCAGCAGCCAAACTGTTGAATCACCCTTTGTTCAACGGCCACCTTGGCAACGGCTCCACAGACTCCTTCTCTGATGCCAAATTTTACTCTGAGGACCCTCGGATGCCACTGGTCTCTTCCAACGGCAACGCAGTTTACTACACGCCAGCCAGCGGCGATCCTCCCCTCCTCAAATTCAAACAGCCCTTGGAGGAGGAGCAGCCGAAGGCGCGGACCTGCTGCTGCGTGTCGTAGCCTCTTGATCATGTGACTGTTGACAAAACAGAAAAAGTAAAGAGGAAAGGAGGAGAGGAAGGAAGAAAACAAAGAGTAATCCTGTTTTTGACATCCTGTTCTCTGTCCACTTTAAACTCGGTCCAGAAAAGTCGCACTTCCATTCTGTGCAAGTTCTCCTGCTGTCAGAGAGATCCTGCTCAAAGCAGGAAAAGAGCAAAGTTGAGTTGTTTGGATGAAGTTCAGAGGTACAGGAGAAACTGGTTCAATGGGCCTGAGTACTTTGGTAGATTCACCAAGGTTGGGCATTTTTTTTTTTAATCATATCAAAAATCTTGATGCAGTGGAGTAGAGAAATTCCCCAACATGATGCATGTTCCGCCCTCAAACTGAGCTGGAAACGGCTCCTTTTGTTATTTATTTTTATTTTTTTCAGTAAACTGATTGCTATCAGGTCAAACATTTTCATGCAGGACAAATTCACAGTTCAGCTGCATCACTCTGATGTTTTCACTAGTTTTTGTCATTTCTGAATGTGCAGGAAGGAATCTGCTGGAGGGTTAAAGGAAGGTTGTTGAGGAACAGCGAAACGTAGCATGACGTCTTTAAGTCTCGTTTGCATTTAAACTGTTAAAGGGAATAAATACCAGAAAACAGTGTTGACTAATGGAAAAAGTGTATTTCACAGTGGATAACAAACATAAATCACCTGCACTGTTTAAAAATGTCAGACTAACATGTTGGCTACACTTCACCGTCCTCTTATATGACCCCTCAACTGACAGATCATGCTGTGTATTTTCTATAATCCACTTTGTGCTCACCCCCATAGATCATTTAAACAAACTTGGTTGCTGTACATTTCCTTATTTATGAGATTAATGTGTAAAAACATTATGGCTCTTTAAAGTTGAGTGTATTTATTATTTGGATATGTGGAGAGTGTGAATGCAGTATGAGATGAGCACCTTTTGACACGGAAAGAAACAAAAAATCAATCAGATGATGAAAAGACATAAGTTGATGCGATGCCCGACGTCTGTACATGTTGTTAAATACAAACTTGTCTCGTTAGGGTGGGGTTCTGTTTGTGTCTCAACGAATAACAGTGTTATTTGTTTTTATCGTTTTTTTTCTGGTAGCCATTGTGTGGCTCCTCTGTCTGCCAGTTATTGTATTTTTGTTATTAGAGATTGTTGTAAATTACTGTAAGAGTTTTCAAAAGCCAATGCTGTCATTAGAACTCCCTATAATGGCTCAAATTCAAAATGCCAACTTTCTAGTTAAAATAAGACGTGAAAGTAAAGGAATAGTGCAGCATTTTTGGAAATACAGTCCTTGCCCTTCTCCACATAACAAGCATGTATCCATCTATCAGATGGTACATGAATATATGCTACCACTGGAAGACCAAACAGTGTTTGTTTTTTTTAAATTTCCATAAATAATGCCAAATTTCTTTTGCGTGATTTATTTGTATACGGTTCAATAACTGTCAACATGGTGGCGATGTCACTAGATGCTGGTCATTTCGCCTCTTTTCCATTTTTCACCTTTATAGAGTTGATTGTTTTGTACCTGACTTTTCAGATACAAAATAAAGCAGATGTCTATCATCTTTGTTCTATAATGTTCTTTTGAAAATAAAAAGTATTTTCAGCTTATTTTTTATAATTTATGAAACTGCTAAAAAGAAACATGAACTAATATGTATTGGTTTAAGTATGTGGGTTTCATGAACACACATCGGTGTGTGTTGCCAACACAATGATGAAAAGCTGTTGAAAGGTCATATTCACAGTAAACTTAAAAATAGTACCACCCTTCTTACTTACTTCTCAGAAACTGTATTTCCAAACATGCTTGACTAATCCTTTTGATTTCCTACAACCTCTCTGTTTCGATTGTGCCAAAGACTCTTTGATGAGTTGAAAACAAAATGCATTAAGGTTTGGAGAATTAAGGATTAGTTTGTCTGTCATGGCCACCCCTTTTTATTACGTTTACCCATGATGCTCTTTTGTTTTCTCCATTATAATTACCTGTACAGTGTTCTATAAGTGTACAGATGAGTGCTTAAATATGTTTGTGTCAGTGTTCCTGGAACTGTTTTCATGGTTTGCCTTTACATGTCTGTGTTGTTGCTGTTGGGGAACTGATACAGTCACCTGTCTTAATAAACAATGTGCACATTCATGGTTGGAATGCAGAAAACATTCTAGCTCCCTTTTTTTAAGTCATCCAGTAGTTATAAATCTGTTGCATGCACCTAGTTGGCCCTCAAACCTGAGATCGATTTCTTTGGATTATCTAAAACGTTAAATTTTTTAGGCCTGTTTGTTTTTTAAAAGAAATCAGTCAATCTGAATCATTTTTTTTGATTCAACAAAGCTTCTTCTTTTCTTTTTTTTTAAAATTGGATTGTTCTAAAAGTAATTTTGTTTTTAGTGACTGTAGATTGAATATCATTGCCTAAAATGTATGTCACCTGAGATACAATGGCGCTTGAGCTTCTCAAAACTGTTAAACTGAGTACACGTATTATTTTTTTAAAACTCAGTCTGAGTTTTGACTTTATAAAGCGATATAAGAAGAAAGGGGTCAGAATCTGTTAAACTGTCCATGAATTAATGCTTGTTCTTTCCTGTAATCCCTGTTGTCTTTAAGGATGAAATGGTGAACAAAAACTACTGATTTTGTAATTCCTGGAATATATTGATGGCTGCATTAACATATTTTGAATAAATTGTATATTTTGAGAACTTTAAATGGTGTCTGAAATGGTAAAAAAAAAAGTCAATTAGGTTTTCTTCTAGCATTAGGTTAAAATAGTATTTGTTTTCTTCTAGCATTAGGTTAAAATAGTATTTATAAATAGTACTTTTTATAAACATATCTGTAGTTTTCACCCTTAGATGCCAGCATTATCCACTCTACAACGGTCTTCTGTTGTGCAACAAGCAGTGATTGGGTCTCTTTTCTTTACACACAGCTGTTGGGGTCTTCGCCAAACGTTGGCCGCTCATTTAATGATTTCTCTTTTCATCTTTTTTCTGAACATCCTCTATTCCAATTTAATTCAGTTCATCTATCAATCTACCTATTGCCAATTCCCAGCTATTTTTTTCTCAAGACACTTTATAGAGAAAAAAAAATCCAAAATGATCCTCCCAATCAGTTTTACTACAACATGAGTACAGAAATAATAGCTCAGAATCGTGATGGTTTGACTGCAGAGGGAAATGACATGGATGGTTGAAAACAACACGTGTAAACATTTCTGTTTTTGTTTTCAGTCTTTGTGCTTCTGCCACTAGTTGTAAATGAGTGTGACAGTATACGCTCATTAAACAGAGGCCTTTCAGGCAGCTCAAGGATTTGAATAAAGGAAGCAATGGAAGAAAAAAAAAACTCATTTGTCAAACATCTATATCAGCTTACAGTCTGTGATGTTGTTAGAGCAAATGAACAGAGAAATCCCCTTTCATCTGTAGCCCTCTCAGTGGACAGTAAGTGTACGCACAACATAAAGACTGAGTGGAGAACAATGGTGCTGAAACCTCGGGTTCTGGACTGCATTAACCTCCCTCATGTTGCCTGTCTTTGCTAATGTGCCTAAGCAATACTGAATCCAGGCCAGCTGGCTCTGATCCCGGTTCTTCTGTCCGCTTCATTGAAAAGCAAGGATTGAATCCAGAAGCAGCGTTACAAAAGCATACCAACCATTCATTGGGGTTTTATAAAGGGAGGGATGCTGAAAGAAGACAGAGAAACGCTCACAGATGTGTTGCAGCGAAGCCTACAACTAAGCAATGGTAGAAACCAGACACCGTTGAACATTTTCAGATCCAGACCCAAAATCAGAGGTGCCAGAGGCCTTTGGGTGTTTCCTACATATCTGTGAAATCGCCTACGTTTGTCAGTTTGACCAACTCAGACTGTTGTTCAATTAAAATCCCTCCATTTCCCCTCACTGTTAATTCTAGTTGAGAAAGACATCCTGACATTTCTCTGCACTAGTTTATCAATTTTGGTTATTTTTTGCAAATTTTAATATTATTTTTCTGTAAATTTTTTAGCTGTTTTTTTTTCTATTCTAATAATTTTTGGTAATCCTGACTTTATTTTTTTCCTTTGAACTATTTGAATTTAATGTTAGCAGAGCTGCTGTCTACATTTCTATAAAATATGACACTTAATCTGGCACTAGAGTATCAGAGATAGGGTTGAATGTGTGTTTTGCTGCACCAAAAAGTCATACTTATATTGCATAATTCTATTAACTATAAAAGAAAATGACAAAATAATTGTATCTTGTATATATACATATGATGTATGAGAAATATACTGCACCACAATTTTTAGTTTTGAAGGCGTTGTTTGAAAATTTGATTGAAGTTGAATCAATTACAGTTTTTATGTAACTTGGATTTACTGCTGTTGTATTTCTTGCATGTTGTCTAGGCACAACTACAAAAATAACAGGCAAAAATGAAAGTAGACATGTTTGTAGTTCTGTGTTGAAACAGAAAATCAAGATCAAGAAGGATACAAAGGAAAAAGAACTCCTGATATTATCAGTGTTTTAGTAGAGTAGAAGAATGTCCCATAGGAACGGTGTCCAGCAGTTTATTTTTCTGTAAATTAGCCAAAACGTCTGGTAAATGAAATCTGGTCAAAACTTGAACCTAACACATCTTCCCCCTTGATTAAAAAAAAAAAAAAAATATATATATATATATATATATATATATATATATATATATATATATATATATATATATATATATATATCATTTTACTGGGAATTTTAGCTGCCCAACAATTCTGGTATTATTGCCAAAATCAAACCAAGGAGTTCATTAGTACAGTAAACAGTATAGCACAGACATCATGTGTAAACTTGTCTGTTTCAAGACGTCATGAGGTTGCTGGTGTTTAGAAATTGCATGCCAAAGAAAACAGAGGAGCAACCACAATGACCTACCATCCTGTGTCAGCATGTTATGACCACAATCATCTTTAAATCTGGCGCATTTAGGCCAACAGCTAAATGCATTATTCATAGGCTGGAATCATCATAAACAGTTATGAACTTATTTCCCTTTTGTTTGCAGTAAATAGTTATGAAATGAACCACTGGCAGTAAAAAGAATAAATAAATAAACTTTTTCGGCAGTTTGGTGTTTATAAATTATTCAAACAATGTGGTTTTTTGAAAGATTTTGTTTTCTTTTCCTTATCACATTTGTATCTTAAACATTATTACTCTGTAAAATTGGAAAAAAAAAAAAACAGAAGGTTGGATGAGGATGAATGTTACTCTGAAAGAGTTATGAAACCTGCCAGGCAGAGGATTAACAAGACTACGACCACATAACACAGTTCAGTGGGAAATAAAGAGGAACTTATAAAACCTTGAGGGTAAAATTGGAGAACAGTGGACTGCATAAATTATCCTTGAGAAAAACCTAAATATAATGCAGTTATAAACATCAGCCTTCGCTATGCGTGAGGAGATTTATTAAAGTTGAACTTTATAGTTAGAAGTGTAATTTTTAGGTCTGGATTTTACCAAATGAGCTTCCCACCGTTAACAGTCTTACCAAGCAGAGGATGCTGTGTGGATCAGCTGGTACAGAATGTGCAACATGTGCAGAGGTTATAGTCCTCAATGTGGTTGTCTAAGGTTCAATTCCTGATCTGCGGCCATTTCCTGCATGCCTGCCTCTTCTCTCCAAAATATTTACTTTCAATTTACTGTTAGCCTCTTTTCATTTGACGACAACTCAGTGTGTGCAAGCTGTGGTCACTTTTGTCTATATAATTTTCAAAACATGATTGCAGTACATGGTAAAATTGAGACATTTACAATTATTTAACTGGCCATTTCCAATGTACTAAAGCCCTTTCTCTATTGGCGTAGCATTAATCAGTTCTTACACAACACATTCTTACTCCCTACTAGTCATATATGGATGCTTGGTCAGGTTCCCTCTAAGTCACATGTTGACGCATCAGCTACTCACTTCTCTTCAGCATTCGACTTGCAGGTTGCTTTCATTGAATGTTATAAAGGTCCCTAAGGGAGCTCCCTTGCAACACCATAGTCAGTGACCATGTTTGACTGGGGTGTCAGTCATGGTTACTGCGCATTATTTTCCGACACTGCACAGTACTTCCCTGTTTTTTGAAATGCAAATGATTTGATCGCATTTATTGATAAACCCATGGATTTTCCGCCAACAACATCTCAATCACCATTTACAATCCGTGATAAGACTGTAGTAGTAGGCAAGGTGGCAAGCTGCAAATTGATATACCCAGGTACTGCCTCGAAGACAAGGTTCTTAAGGTTCTGACTTATAAACTGAGAAAAAAATAAACAAAAATACTATCCCAAAACATGAACTGGCCCTCCTCCCCAACCTGAATGTGCCATTATGCAGGCCCTGTGTAGTTGTGCTTCAGAAGTGCTCTTCACAGGTCGGGAGCCAAAACTGGGGAGTATTGTCTTCAATACTTTGTCTTAAAGACAAAGTATTGTATGTATGAACAATACCTTGTCTTGTTCAATAGTGAAAGAAGAGTGTCAACTGGATCGGGCAGCAAACAAATATGCCAAGAGATTTTGAGAAAACTGTACAAAATGACATCATTGGGGCATTGACCACAGCTCACGGGCTGCTCATATTCCCACATTCTCCCCCATGTTCTTCTCCATAAACATTTTGCCTGTGGATACACACCCAACTTGGCTAGAATTGGACGAGACATTATTGGGCCAGAGTGAAACTTGACAATGGAGAACACGCTACATGTAGCCCTGTTTCCTTCCAAACCTAATCTCAAACTTATTTTCAACTCTCCTTCAAAACATCCATCCAAAATGAATTATAAACCTCCTTTCAACCCCAATTCTAATCCTCATTCCAGCGTTTCAGTTATATATAAAATAACATTGTTTGCTCTGAGACAATTTATTTTTTTAACATTTCATCCACCTGAAATAGTTAAACCTAGTAGCAGTTTTGAACCCTCTCACAAGCTGATTTTGTGGCTTTGCTGAAGTAACGTTAAGGGCTCCACTGCTTTGGCACGTTTTTGATAGCTTCTGGCCAACAACCCACCCTTTTTTATCTCACCTCCTACTCACTATCACTTTTCATTCTGACTTTCACATCATTCACATGCAGATGCGCATAATTTACCAAACGTTTCAAATGTCAGAGAAACCAACCAGACTCATCACATGACTAACTGTCGTATTTATGCATGCATCGGCATGCTTTGATAACATAAAAACAATAACGGAAGTGAACTGTGATAGATTGTGGAGCTGAAATGATCTGGTCCATCCCACCACTTCCTTGAAAGGAAACCTTCTTGTCAGTTTTGCACAATTAGGAGAACATAAAGAGATGTTTGTTTTCTCTAAAGTCTTCCTCAGAATGTGATTTGTGTGATCTGTACATTCAGTTAAATTTCTTATCCTGTGTGTAGATTCCCTTGCAGTTTTATCTAATTGAGACACTGCATCTCAAAGCTTAGATAACTGCAGACAATGAGGCTGCATAAAAGAGATGAGTCATGTAAGTCATAAGTCATGTTGTTATCCCTGTGTGCAGGGATAACAACCATCCACTTTGTGATCTCCCACCTACTTTTTTTCCCCCGTGACACAACCTCTATCAACATAATCATTTATAGTAAATACATGCGAATGTTTTGGTCTGCTTGGACAATGATTATTTCAAAAAGCTGCTTTTTTATGTTTTTATTTTTCATTTTCAAAGTAGTAATCTCTACAAGAGAACTGAAACCAGGTGGTTTTGTGAATTCTACAGAAAGATACATAACATTTTTTTCCTCACTGTCTCTCATTAAAAAAGAGAAACACTTTGTTTTTTGTTTGTTTTACGCCAATAGCATATTTATTGCAATTTGGTAAATGCTAAATCCTGTTGCTAAATAATAATCAAAAGAAATATATTAGCAATTTTTTGTAAAACTTCTTCAAGCTTAAATCCATTTCCTTTGACAAAGCTGCCTTTTAAACGTATGACTTGGGTCAAACGTTTTGGGGTTTCTTCCACAAGCTTCTAAATGTTTCCTGGAAATTTGGGCCATCCTTCCTGACATCCCTGGTGTAACTGACCCAGGTTTGTAGGCTGCTTGGCTCATATTTCACCTCTGCCTTTAAGTTTTTTTTTATATATATAGGGTTGTGATCAATGGTTATTGTGGCCTTTCCAAAACATTGACTTTGTTGTACTTCACACCAGTTTTCATTATTTTAGCAGAATGATTAGGAATGATCTATTTGGAAGACACTTTGTTGTTTTGATATTTTCTCACAATGTTATTTTCTCATAATTCCGTGTTTTTATGAAGCCTACCAGTCCCTCCAGCTGCAAAACACACAAAATGTTGCTGCCACTCTCCTACTTCACAACTGGAAGTAAACTCCATCACATCACAGGACATGTGTCCAAAAATTAAGACTAAGTGTTTCCTCCTTAGCTCAGGTAAAGCACTTTTTACATGGAGTGCGTCATCACAAGGAGTGCTACAGTTAGGCTCAGCGATCGTCTCAGGAGTCCGTTACTATGGAGACGGAGCTAAAGCCTGCAATTTGTCACGTATGAGACAGCGATCATTTCCATTTAAAAATATTCTTATTTTTAGACACTAGAATTAAAACAACAACAAAAAACATTTTTACATTCAGTAGACATATATAAAATTTAGATACACAAAAAAACAACGGCTAGAGTAATAAATAAAAAATATTATTATATTGATTATAATTTTTCTATTTTTATTTTTTTGTAGAACTTCGTTTAAGAACTGATTTCCTAAAATGATTTGTAATCTCTGATGGAACACAGCTGCCAATAAATACAATAATTTAAACTTAAATTGCAAATGTTATATTGCTAAACCTGCCATATTATTCTTTTGGTTATAAGTTCTTTCGCCTGGTAATAATATTTTCACCGCTTTTAGACTTATGAGAAAATGAATTGTCATACTTCCATAATGGACAGATCTGGCCCAGGTGTGGCATGCCTCATGTGAACTGTGCCATCATTGTCAGATCTGATCCGAGTCTGGTTGACATCCATTTTGCCGTGCCAGAGGTTTGCCAGATGTGCCAGCAGAATGCCAGATCCGGACCAAGTCGGATGTGGGATCATTTAAATGCAGAACCCTTCCTCTGGATCACTCTGATAGATGACTGCTGTGATGCGAAGAAATGATGACTTATGGACTCCTTAAATATTTACTTAGCCGTTTGCTTGCTCTCCTTGTTTGCATGGTGCTTTATGGCTTTATCTAAATACAACTATGCTTCCCGACTGTACTAAAGTTCTTTCAAATTAGTAAATGGCCATGGTGGACACCTGGAGCTAATTTAAATGTGTTTGCATTACGTAAAAGTAGCATAAACTGCTTTCATTTTGATGTTCAGATCATGATGTAACTCTATTAGATAAATATGGTTATGCCTTTAAATACCCCCTCCCTTCTCTCATGTTTTTACTATCTGCGGTTGCGCGTCAGTCCGGATTGGCTGTCGGCATTAATCGGACAACAAGAAGACCTCAAGGGGGACACCAGAGGGCACAGGGCAGCATGTTTACCGCCACCCACTTTCATAATTAGTTGTTCGGATTGATTAACTCGCTTTATTTAATTTTCTAGAAACTCTATACTCGTCTGAGGAGGCGCACCGACAATGTTTTTGTGCCGTACGGAGAGACTGGCAGCAGCGGCTCTGGACCAGGTTTTCAAACGTCCGGGCTCGTTTCTGGTCAAAGCAACCGGACGGGGGGACTTCTCGCTGACAGGCGGGACAGGCCACACGTTTCAGCGGCTCCGCTTCCTCAGCGCGTCCGCCGGCGGGCTCCAGGCAAAGCGGGCACACCGAAAACCTGAGCCCGTCCAGAACTGGGACACGTCCGCTTGTATGATAATAACAGAGTGGGGTCTTTTGGACCGGGTTGCAGCCGTGGCTGTGAATTTATCCAGAAGCGCGCACCGAGTGGGCGGTGAATTCTCAAACACAAGGCTCGGAGGATACACGAAGGGCGCCGCTTTGTTTACAGGTAACACGGGCAGCAGAAGCATGCAGACCAGAGCTGCCTCCTCCGCTGCGGCCGCGAAGAGGAGCGAGGAGCAGACTGACAGCAGCAAAGCGGTAATTAATAGTGTTTGTTTAACTCAAGTGGGACCAAACGGGTTCACATGCAGCCTGGTTTCTCTGTCCCTCTGCTGAGAGGATTCATAACTTTACCATAAAATATTCAGAAAGCAGGAAGGCTGTGGCGCCCTCAGCTCCCCGGAGGCAGCCCTCATGTAACCGAGCAGGCTTGTTATACAACTCTCTCTATTGTGCATATGTTAATAATGTGCCTGCACTACAAGAAAAACACATGCTCGGTGCTACACAAGTGCCTGGCCGATTCAGACAGAGAAAACCCCACTCTGACAGCTCTGATGGGGTTTTAAGAGTGAGTCATCATGGTTAAAACCAACCTACTGCTAAGTAAAACACTTTGCTCCTCGACACGTGGCTTTTATTGGTGAGTCAACAAACGGGGCAATAAAAATACACTTTCAATGTGTTCATAGGATGCAATAAATATTACCACACTGGTCTGAGGTAATGCCTTAGATCAGAGCTATATAAGTGAAGTATCCCTCATTTCTTTAAATATCAAGACTTATATCAAGAATGGATATTTCTAACAAATACTTTTTAATATCCTTTTCATATTCAATACATTAAAGCATTTCAGTTTATTGACATGAATAAGAAGATGCCATTTAATGATAAAAAAAAAACACTTGGGACACTCAACAGGATTAATCACTTTTACCATTTTTAAAAATGTTTGGAAAAAATTAATTTATAGTAAACGAGTAATTGCTCTAGACAATGGGTTTTGATTAAAATACCAGCTTTGTTAATGCATTAGAAGCTTTTAAATAATTGTGTCATAAATGGCATGGCTGGCTTTATGTGGCTCTTGGTCTAGAGCCATTTCAAGGTTTTATACATTTAATCCAGTTGCAATTAATACAGTAGTAGCAGAGTTGGGGAGGAGGGGCAGAAATTTCAGTTTTCCTCACAAGCATCTACAGAGTGAAACGCAGACTAACCTGATGACCTTGTTAAAAGACTAAGTGTGCATAAAATGTGACCACAGCCCAAACAGAAGCTGCAGAAATCACTTATTTTGATCCTCAAGTATTACAGTGAAAAAAAACGAAAAAAAAAACATCCATACAATGGATCTTATTTGATTTTTCAGGAATTTTGTTGTAGAAACATTTAGTCGTCAGAAGGTTATAGAGTCTAAGAGCTGACCTAGTGTCGTGAACATGTATGCTCTATTTCTTTCGGCTTTTGTTCACCACATCTTGTCACAGGTTCATTACTTTAGTCAAATCTTAAAAAATAACAAAGTCTAAACTGGTTAATCTAGCAACGTACATATTAAATTTAAGAAGAATACATCAGCTCTTTTGGGATAATCAACTAAGTAGTTTTTTCTAAGACTGTCATTTTCTCCTCCCCTTTTTATTATTCTGTTTAATTATGTCACCTACTAGTATAACTGAATTTGAATTTGATTTTTGACTCACAATTAAAATGTAATTAACAAAGACCATATCTTAATAATATCATTATTGAAATTAGCTGGCTATATTTACATTTTTGTTTGTTATTTTGTAAAATAAAATAAAAATAGGAGTGGTCGAGTAATCCTCTCAAATAGTTATTTTAATAGTCCGACGAAAATAATTCTCCAGGTAACTTTAATCATAATTAAGTAGATCCACTGTTGCATGACATTCTGTAAAGGAAAACAGGGCCACCTCAATGCATGAAGAAATTGAAGTTGGTTGAAATTTTGCACAGTACTGAATATTGTGTAACAACTTGAATTTGGCAGATGAAGCAATCTAATTGTCTTAGCTTAGATTTTGAGCAATTTCCAAGTTTATTTACAACTTTTCAATATCCAACAAAACCAAAATAAACACCAGGAAACAAATCAACATTAGGAAACAGGACACCTGATTCATATTAAAAAAGTTTAAATCCTAAAAAATATATACATATATGTTGGTAGAGGTGCTTCTGTACATGAACAGGGCTTGGACTTTGTACCAACATTTTACTATCTCAACTTACTGACGAACCACAGCACTAAAATGTCAAAGGTTCAATAGAGATAAGGCTCAAATAGGAGTGGTTGAAATCATCCAGTTCACTCCCAACAAGTAAAAGTCTTGCAGTTAATGGACATTTAAGTAAAATCATAAGGTTAGCCATTGTACATGAAGATAGAATATAATTAAAGTTATAACAAAATGTTATTGTATGGGTAGTTTTAGGTTTTAAACTGAAAGTCGTTAATTTTCTGCAACAAAAGGTGAGCCTAAAAGTATCAACTGGATACATATGCACATCACAGTTTTCAAATTTATATTTGTAAAAAAAAGTTTCCTTTTCCTTTCACTTCACTGTTATGTGCTGATTTGTGTTGGTCTGTCAAATAAAATCTAAATTAATTAGCTTAAAGTTTGTGCACTTTGCATGACTAAATGCCAAGAGATAAGAGACTTAAGCAGGAAAATGAAAAAGAAGCTTATGTTTAACTAGAATCTGAAAAGTAAACTGAGTTTTCAATTGGTCAATAATTTCCCGAATTAAGAAGTATAAAGTTTTATTGAATTAAAATGGACAGTGGACTGAATTTCACAGTCTGCAGCATTTCAACAATGACTCTGTTATAGTCAAGAGAAAGATGAGCTGCCCAGAACTGACCTGCACTTGAAAAATCTATAAAGTTCACTGTAAGGTTTTCAGTTTCTGGAGACTCAGAAGCCCGACTGGGAGAATCACCACTTCCATCCCGCTCTGTGTGTGTTTATTCAGAGCTTGAGTGTGTCTTTGTCCCTGTTTGCATGCCACTGTGACTTTGCATGTGTTTTCATGGCAGTGAAAAGCTGTTATCAGACACAGCAGTCCCACTGTTCTTGTCCTATACAACCTTCCTGGCACAGCTCCCGTTAGCTGCTCGCTCACATGACCCTCCCCACGGTGGTGCCCGCCTTTACTTTTAGCTCGGCCTGTCTAAGTGCTGAACAGCAAGAAAAAGGGCCCTGATCCCTCACCCCCTCTGGATTCCTCCATTGTCTATTGATGAGAATGTGGCCAAGGCTCTAGCTTCATCCAGAATCTTGGGCCAAAATTTACCAAGACAAATAGTAGCCAAAATAAAAGATCAGCTGATTTCTTTGTTATTGCTCTGCTCTTCCTGAATTAGATAAATTGTTTGATTGAGTCTAAACAAACAAGAAAAAAATGGTCAGCAATAAGAAAAAGAGTTTGAAAAGTTTGAACTTGAAGACTCAGTTTACAGGGAATGTCTTCACTCAGCCCTGGACAGCACATCCAAACTCCTCCCACAATGTTTCTGTGGGATTAAAATAAGGACATTAGACCTTTTCGTTCTCTCCACTCCCACATTGTGGAGCCAGTCTGAACCTCGCTGTGAGGATGAGAGTTATCGTAAAGGAAACCGTTGGAAGATAGATGTCATTTCCATTGCAGCTGCTGACAGCATCTCACCTCGATGTCTCTGTGCTTTAAGATTGCCTCAAATGATGACGAGCCTTGAGAAACCTACTTTACCACAGTCATAATCCTCTGACCCCCATTTCTCTGTCTAATCTGCCCTCCTTTGATCACCTTTGAGCCAGACTAATCCAGCAATTTGCCCATGGAAATGCAGTTTGGAAGAGCTGCTTACAAATTCACACCACATGATCAGAGTGTCGATCATTTACGTGTTACGTTTGATCTGTCTGAGCGTCTTGAGCTCACTGCCATTATTTTAGTGTTTTATGAGCTTTTAAAAGACTGCAGCTACTACAGTTCAGTGAGAGCTTTTTCAGGTTCAAAAGCACACAGTCCACTATTGGCCTGAAAATAGAGCAGAGGCATTTCCTGTTTTCACTCAGAGTCATGTTTCATCTTTACACAGGAGAACTTTTATAGCATGCCTTAAAAATGAAACCCCAAGATAAGATGTATTCTTGCCAAGCTGCCTTATTTCAGCTACACTTATGTCCTGATAGGTCAAACGAAAGTTAGTAGATGAATTAAAGGTAAAACAAAAACTTGAAGAAGGAGCATGACTCATTTTATCTGAAACTGTTTTATTGCAACAACACGAGCAAAAGCGTGTGTGGCTTTCTCACACTTAGTCATACTGGCTTTATTCATAGTTTGTCCCTTTCTGAACATATGTCACTTTTATATAATGCAAGCAGTTTGAAGCTTTATTATTGCAGAATGAAGTTGGAAGACAACTTTCTTCACCCTAGTTTAATTTCATATTTGCCATTTCCTGTAAACAAAGCATTTTATCCAGACCTATTAATCCTATCAATCAAACCTACTTAACATGCTATGTTTATTTTTCCAAAGAGACCTAATGTTTACTTTGTTACTGATATCTTTATTCCAAATCAAATCCAAAAATAAAAGTTTAAGTTCAATGCTCAATGAGATTTGCTTCGATTTGTCTGGGTTCAACTCTTTCGTGGCATTTCCTCAACTCCTTGAATCTTGTTGCACTGGTTCTCTTACTTTATGACTGCAGTTGTAAAACGCAGCCCATGTGACTTTTGTCCGACAGATGACGACGTTTGGCAACTGACAGGCTTTCTCGGTGCTTTGAAGCAGGCTGTCGCTTGTTGAGGCCCTTTTCTGTGATGTTGGTTCACTAATCTGCCCCACACTCGCTCCGCGGTAACCCGCCTCGCTCCGCAGCGACCCGTCATGTTCCGGCGATGTGTCAGACGTCTGCAGATGGTGTGGCGCTTGTGTCGGGAGGTCACCACCAGAGTCATCTGCGTGCTTTTGTGCTGATGAGAGGCTTTTTGTGTGTGTGGGAGACACGTTTAATGAGTGTGACAGGGTGTGTGGTGATGTGAATTAGCTAAAGCACACAGCAGCAGCAGAATGTGTTTAATCAGCTGACTCTTCTGCTCCATTAACAGGGAAGCTCATTAAAGCCCAGGCTTTGTACACACACATTCACACAGCACAGAAAAACACCAGTTTAACAAATTTCTTTAAAATTTATGTGTACCATGACTAACTATGAAATTGTACTTTTTACTTCCTTTTTAACGCCACATGTTTTTTTCCCTTTTGTTCAGGATCTCCAGGAGGCTTCCTCTACCTCAAGCACAGAAAAAGACCACGGAAGCACACCGGATCCAGAGGAAGAAAAACCCAACAAAACCCAGCAGCTAAAAAAAGTCTTTAAAGAATATGGAGCAGTGGGAGTTTCCTTTCATATTGGAATATCTCTCATGTCTCTGGGAATGTTCTATCTCCTTATATCCAGGTAACATGACTGACTTCCAGAAATCTAATGCAGCTCAAGTAACCCTTAGAGAAATTCACCTTAAAAGCTTTCAAGAGCTACTTTACAGTGCCATCACAAAAGTTAATTAAAATGCTGTTTTCAAATTTTAATTTCTGTAAAAATAGAAAAAAAAAAAAAAAAAAAAATCTCTCCAAACCGACCTGGTCCTGTGTGAAACCTAAAAAAGTCTTTGACATTGTCGTAGGAATGAGGATTTTTAGCCAACTCTTTTTTCTGGAGTTGTTTTTGTGGTTTTTGAGCATGATTGGCCAGTTTAATGTCACATCAAAGCATTTCAAGTGGACCAGAAGCAATATGCATACCAACAGAAAAACTTTCTGTGTGATTTCTTTTTCTGAAATTACCAGAAGTATCAAAGACACATTTTTCATGAAGTGTGAGTTCTCCTTTGACCTTCTGTATGAGTTGTTAGTGCTCTCTTGGAGTAATCTTGTTTTGTAAATTTGTCAATAATGACTCTCACAGTGATCTGGTAGAGTCCCAAAACCTTAGATACATATGTGATCAGTATCAATAGTTAATACATCTCATAGAGTATTCAATATTCAATATCACCTTCCTAAATTATGGCCTAGGTTTTATCCTTACTTAAATTATCTTTTGCCAATCAAGAGATGGTCATTTTTACATTTTTTTATTTTTTTATTTTTTGCAAAAATCACTTGTAACAAAAAATGTTTTAGGCCATTATTAACCGTAGAAAACTGTGAAGGAGAAATATGTCAGTTTAAGGTTTGAAATATTTCTTTAACTTAAGTGAAAAGTGTGCAAGTTCAGCGTTACAAGAACTAGTTATTCATCACAACTAAACAAATTCATGTTTCTATATTAGTTCACCACCTAACATGAACTGTGTCATCCTGGATAATTTGCATTCTGGCCTTTCCCATCCTATTTACATCTCCTTAGTTCTCTTTTTGTACCTTTGTTCACATCAATTGTATTTTAATTTGGTGGGCTTCTCAGTAGAGCTGCCCCGATTCACATATTTTCCAGCTGTAATTATGAAAAAGTAAAATTTGTCAGCAATTTTAATCCATTAAGTTTGGGGGCTCCACCTACCCAGAGAATGCAAATACAATTGCCATAATGTAGACAATGTGGCCTTCCCTTTGCGTTGCACATTTCAGCAGTATGGCAATTCAAAGTGCTTTACATGATGAAAACACAAAACAAACAAGCAAAAAACACATGAATTGCAGTAGCAAAATTAAGGAAAATGATGAAAAGTTGAAAACATGATCTTGCAGTTGTTTTTAGAAGGCAATAAATAAATAAATAGCCTTTTAGCCTTTATGTAAAGCATTTTTGCCGTTTTCTGGATGTTTGTTCCAGATTAGAGGAACATAAAAACTGAATTCTGCTTCCCCATATTTGGTTGTGACTCTGAAGATGCAGAGGAGATTTGAACCAGATGATCTAGTGGTCTGGAAGGCTTGTACAAGAACAACATATTTTCAATGGTTTATAAACTAACAAAAGTATGAAATTCTCTGAACTAGTTTGCCAGTGTAAAGACTAGAACCAGGGAGAGGTATTCTATTTTCCTAGTTTTAGTGGGAATCTAAAAATAGCTTTTATGACAAACATTACTGGCCTCATTCTTTTTAAAATTCTACCACTGCCTTAATCAAATGAGGAACCTATGGTAATTTTTGCAGTGTTTTTGCTGTGTAGGGTGTGCGAGGCTTAACATTGAGTATCCCTTGAGCTTTGCTGCCATCTGTTGCTCAGTGGAAAACCATACTAACCTAACACACCTACTTTTGGCAGGAGTTCAAGTCTAAATAGTTTGAGCTTCACTTGTCTGTGTGATCGCATAACAGAGGGATTGGGAAAACATAGTGTGACAAGCTGGAGAGATTTCCTCCTGTAAGTGGAGATTATCATTGTAATTTACAGTGACTTTAAGCATTATCACTGTGAGCCCTGGCATGTGGCAGGGGGAACAGTTGCCACGGTGTGAAATGGATCCACATCTTGAGCAGAGTTCAGTGTGCTGCTGAGATTAGCTGCGCTGTTGAAGCATGAGAAAAACTGCATTGACAGAGGAAGCTTGAAGCCACATTCCTTACATATTTATTTCTTCAAACTGCTCACACATAAAGGCCACAACTGTTTTATGAAGTCGTAGAGATGCAGAACTAGTTAAAGTCCATAAATTAGGTGAATGTCAAAAGCTAACGTTAACTGTGTGATCAGGACTGTGAGACACATAAACCACACAACTACTGCGGCTCAAAAATAAGATTAATGCCTTTGAGAACAGCATTTGTAGTATTGCTATACTCTGCATCTTGAATCTTTAAGCTGAAAGTTTACTGCATATTGAAAAAACTCAGCCTACATACTGTACATTTTCTTATTTATTTTTAGGTTGCTCAGGAGGAAACATGCTAAAGTATTTGTCTCATTGGCAAATCAGCGCTGTTTAAAAAATGTGACAATGCAATTTTTTCATGTTTCATCAAATTTTATGTTTATTGTCAGCAGCACTTTATACTGCTGGTGTTTTATAAGCGACACCAGCAGTTCTCCTAATTCTAGTGTCATAGTCATCATCAGTAAGTGCATTGTCGCCATCTTGTGGTAGTATTAACACCACATCGATGGTTTTCATCTATTTACCGCTTCATGCGCTGTGTAGTGGCTGCTTAAAAAGACAAGTGTTTTGCTGTTGCCTTCCTATTAAGAAACCGTTTGATGCGTCTTTGGTGGTTGTACAGGAAGTTCCACTTCTTCTGTTTTTGGGTCTGACTCAGGTTTCAAAGACGTACGGTTGTACAACTGCACATCTGTTTGTATTCTCATTTGCATAATATGCGAGCGTAAACACTTGACATTGGGGGCGTGGCCTGCAGCAGCTTATTTAGATTTAAAGTGACAAGAATCCCTAACAGCTCATTCTGTAAGGAGCTCAAAATAGGCAGAACTGAGGTGAAATCTCATCATCTGAACACGTTTTTATAGTTCATAGCCTTAAGCTAACCTGTTTAAAAATAAGCATAATAGGTCCAATTTAAATATGTGCTTTCTAACTGATTTTGTGTGTTTTGGCCCTGCAGTGGCATCGACATGACAGCATTGCTGTGCAAACTGGGCTTCAGTGAAGAGCTGGTTCAATCTAAAATGGCAGCAGGAACCAGCACATTTGTCCTTGCCTACGCTGTCCACAAGCTCTTTGCTCCAGTTCGCATCAGCATCACAGTGGTGTCAGTACCTCTCATCGTTCGCTACTTAAGAAAGACCGGACTCTTTAAACCACCCACACCTGCACCCTGATGACTCTTCTCTTCTCTTCTCTCCCTCATGAAACAACAGACATCCTGAATGGTCATAAAATCAAAGCTTTTGTGTTTATTATTTTTTCCGTCACTTCTCTTTTGTTCAGTACAGCATAACCTCTTTTTGCATTTGTGAAACCAGGTAAATATTTTTTGCATTGCTGCAACAGAATGTGTTTGGTTGTGCAAAGAAAGTCCAATGTTATGTCTTAATATTTATTCGTTCTTGAAATAAAAGGAGGGAAAATAATGTGTTTGGTTTTTTTTTCCGTCATGGATTTTACTTTTTCAGCTCTGGCAGATTTCTCTCTTGACCTTTTCTGAACTGAGACACTTTCTGGTTGGGTTTTAATGGGTTAATGTTAGAAAGTTTCTAGTGGGAATATAAACAGAAAAAAGCTGATCTCTTTTCCACTCTCCTCTAATAGCTGACTCTGCTATATTCTGGTGTTTTGGGAGTCAGCAGAATACTTCAGGTTTCCTCTGTTTAAACTTTTCGCCCCTTTTCTTCTTTACAATTTCTCCCTGGTATTGTCATCTTTTTTGCTTCCTCTTTTACCCTGTTTTTTTAAAAATAAGGTACCCTAAACTAAGGAGCGACTCAACACTGATCCCTGAGTGAATCCTATTAAATTAAATATCTTATGTTTTTGGCATAATTGCATTGAACTTTACTTTCTGCAGTTCTAAACCCATACTAAAACCATTGAGTATCACTTTTTTGTGCAACAGATGTCTTAAATTTTTTTAAGATAAATAATTATAAATGGTTGACTCTTACAAAATGCCTCCTATCTGACCCCTTTCTAAATTAAATTATCTGTGAGTGACAGTCAAAAACTTTCAATGTATGAAAAGATCAAGAGGGTGAAATTACCAATATAGTGTAAACTTAAAATGCAATCACATAAAAAACCCAGAAACAAAAACATTGTGCTACCCTGGTTTAAGGTATCGGTCATGGTTGTGTATGTACTTTGATTTTGTTGTCTTGATTCTGAACAAGACAAAACAATGAGAAAAATGCCAAGTTCGTAAAGGTAGGATTTGTATTCTCATTTCAATACCAAACCAAAATAAAATAATTTTTAAAAGAAGTTTTGTTTCTATTTATTTGGCCTTAAAGCTTATAGTACAGAACCAAGTAAATTTTTTCAGACCCATTTTCTAAAAATAGACAAATCACATTTGATTCTCACCTGCTGTGACATTGTTTGATCACCAGGTGGCGCATTAGATGTCCATGTTTTTTTTCTGCATTCTGGTCATTCAAACAAAAGAAACATGATCACAAACCAATGTTTTAATGCTCAATCTATGTGTATCACTGAATTATAAACCATCAGCTGTGTTTATTCCTGCAACATAAACGACTATAATAATTAACCTTTAACTTTCCAAGTTGGAAATTAGACTTAAAGAATAAATCCAGTTAAGTGTTATGACTTGGATCTTGTAAATTCTGACTTCCAAGCACAAATGAAGGACATTATTATAGACCATTTGGTATTCAAAGCAACAACCAGAAGAATTTTGACCCTTTTGACTTTCCACATATTCTTCAGTACTGTCCACTCCTGCTGTCGACTATTAGATACTCATAAGATTCCAACAATGCAAATTTTATGAGTTCCTTTGTGTCTAATTACTTGAGATTGTTGCAGTTCTTTGGATGTGGTTTGCTTTAGAAATTGTCTTCACCTTCTTGTTTTTGTTTGTTTTACATTTTTAGTAACAATCATAATATAATTCTGGAAAATGAATGCCAGGAGTCAGTTTCATCTTATGGAGAAAAAAAACAGCTGACATCAAAGACAGCATCAAAACATAAGAATGCAGGTTACTAAAATAGAATTTGTTTTATAATTGTTTCTTTATCTACCTCTGCATATCTTTTGCATTTTAAAGAAAGATCCAAAGTAATTCTTGATTTAACCAAAAGTAAGAAAAACACTGCGCTTCCGACTTTTGAACACACAGGGGAGCTCCTGTCCTACAGATAAAGCTGTGTTTATTTCAAGGCTTCAACACATAGAATAGAATAGAATAGAATAGAATAGAATAGAATAGAATAGAATAGAATAATAGAATATCCTTTATTGTCCCTCTATGAGGAAATTCAGGTGTACCAACAGCAAAGTGCAAGTCAAATGGAATCATGCAGACTTGCATAAAATGTAAATTTATCAAAAATGAAAAAAAAATAAGAAAATAAAATATGGCAACATGTCACATTGCAGCATAATATACTATCATGAAATTAGAAAGTTCTGTGCAGAAAAGACAAGTGAATAACACTTAGAAACAAGTTAAAGGTCGGCTGATTGTTACTGAAAGGTTCAGATCATAATACATTGTGCAGGTTTTCTTTCGGCTAACACAGCAGGAGCCTCCCTGTTTCCTTTGTCTTGATTTCTTAAGCATTTACTGTATGATTCAACCCAGAAAGTCTCAGCTGGTGTGATGTTCCTGAATTGTGTATTGAATCGTAGCTGCCTTGAACAAGACCTGTTCCCTCCTTTCCACTGTGTGTATGTGCGCGTGTGTGTGTGTGTGTGTCTTGATCAGGTGAATTATTCAGAAAGAAGACTTGTATATAAGAGTACACGCTGGTCTGAGTCAGATACCAGCCACAATTTTTCAGAAAGAGGAGCTTTGGCAGCACTCTGACACAAACTTCTACAAACTACTGTCACACACACACACACACACACGTACACGCACACACACAGAGGAAGTAGGAGAAGCCGAGGCCTCATTAGCCATGATGAGGACAGGGAGCTGCCACTGCCTCTCCATCCCCTGCATGTCCCCCATGGCTAGGAACAAATTGGTGACAGTGCTCCGAGCCACTCTGTCGGGCTACCTGCAAAGTGCCAGGCTCCGTCAGACTCCTCTCCCTGCTCACCGATACACATTTGCGTCTTAGGAATGTCCCCCCCCAAAAAAGCAGGAGATACAAGAGAATAGAGGTCTGTAAGATCTACTCCTCGGTTACACTCAATGTCAAATTTAGCTCGACCAGAGTCACATTGTGTCAAAACGTGAACACTTGATCTGTGCTCGGCCTTTGCTTTGATGAAGGGCTCAAACCCCTGCCTCGGCGCCGGGGTGTGTACCTTTTATTGAAGGGAGAGACACACAGAGAGCATAACCGCTGTCACGTTAAAGATGTGTACTCGTACCCTGCCCGATTTCTCTCTTTTTTTTTTTTGGACAAGAGTTGGAAGGCATGTTGTAAAGTGCTGAAACAGGCAGTAGAATATAAACATATGGCAAATACCTATCCTCAGCCATACACACATACTTTGCACACACTAAAACTCGCTTCTTGACAAACCACCTTCGTTCCCTCCTCCTTTATTTAATTTTTTATCATTCCTACTTCTCCTTCCCATCCCCTCTCCATCATTTCCTGCACGTGCCCATTATCTCCCCCTTTTTCTCTTTCATGCTCTTCTTCTCCATCTCCTGACCTGCTCAGTAAACTTGTTAGCCCTTCAGAGTGTCAGTGTCTAGACGAAGGGGCACCCGCAGCCTCGCACCTTCAAAGCAATCCTGTGAATTTCTTTACACAGAGCTCGGGCGTAAAGTTTCAAGGAGCAGACACTGCACACACGTATGCCTCCTTTTTTATCTTTACACCCTTCCCCCTCTTTGTTTTTCTCTCTGGCCACTCTTCTCTCTTCTCTCCCTCTTCTCCCCCCTAACTCCCGCTCTCTCCTCCCTTCTTCCTTTGCTGTTTCCCCCCCTTCTTCTACGTCTTCCTGTCTCGGAGTTAAGTTTAGCAGATGCACCTGATGGCAGCAGCATCCTGGAGCACCTGTCAGCTGTCTGCCTTCATCACGGTTCCTCTGCTGCCATCGAGGCCACAGGGAAGTAAACCTGGAGACAGTCGCTACGATCAACAGCTGCATCTTATTATTTTAAACACCACTGCCAGTCAGTTTCTCACCAGACATGCGTGTGTTTAAATATTTATTTATTTATTTATTTTTGTGTGTGTGCATTTGAGCGTTTGTGCACTGCCTCCATATATTCTCAGTGAAGCTGGATTTGGAATATCCGCTGCTAAATGTTGGTAATTAGAACCGAGCTGAGGGAGAGAATGGGAGTTTATCTAGTCTGCAGCGACAGACTGGAGGCAGCAGGTGTGAGTTGTTAAAGTGGTTTTTGGCAGGTGTGGATTATGTTTGCAAGTTTAACCCAGCAGTCTGACACTTGTCAAACAGTCCGAGCTTCGTGAATGACTCACTTCAGATCTGCAGATAAAGAATATAAACACATATAGAGATAATTTGATTTTTCACTTTTTCTCAGATCCATTCAATTTCATTTTTATTTATTTATTTTAATTGCTGGATTTGTAGTTTTTATTTTTTTAAATCAGCACACAGATGTTGCATATGAAGGTTGTGATTTGGCTAAGAGGGCCAAATACTCCAAAAGAGCCACAACGTCTTCAAGCAGGATAGATTATCCTGAGGTTCCTAAACCACAGGTTCTCATCTATCTGGTTCCTAAACCACACACCCTACTTGGGGGTCAGGTTTAGGAGCTCAGGTGGTTTAGCACCCTCATTTCACAGCAAGGAACTCTGTGACCTTTGCAGGGGTTTTAAAGCAGACTGGATTCACTGCAACAAATGACCAGCAGGTGTTTTCTGGATCTAAGTCCACCAACTACAGTACTAAGGCAAAAAAAAAAACAAAAAACAAGACATTTAATTTCAAGGTTTATGCCTGAAATTCTATTTTAAATTATAATGTGTATGTTTCAGTGTGTTTCTTGTGACGTTTGGGCCAAAACAAAAGCAATTAAGTACATGTTGTAAAATGTATGTATTCAATAAACATAAACCTGCCAATAGTACTAGAGTAGTATCTCATGTATTTACATGTCAATTAATATGTAATTGACATGTTAATGTCAATTACATATTAATTCATTAATATGTTATTGACATTAATATGTCTTGTCCCATTTATTAAAAAAAAAAAGAACTTTAACTTAAAGGTCATTAGTGAACGTTGTGTGTTTTTTTATTATTATTTTCTGTCTGGGGATCATGTGAGAACTGCATTTTAAGCAGAAGAAGGGTAGAGAGTCACACAGCCTGCATAATAATGAGCCAATAGTGGCAAATTCACTGTCCTCTTATGAGTATTATTTCATTTATTATATTATTATAGTATTATAAGCAGTTTAAGGGGTGGACGGTTACAGACCAGCATAATAATGAGCCGGAGTGACCAGTTGTGGCAAATTTAGTGTCCTATCATAAATATTATTTACTTGGCTATAGATCCAGCCAATCCCAGTTTTATTTCCATGTTAAGGTGTGACTCCCCCATCAAATCGCACTAAGAACCGAAACTGTTTGCTAAGAAATGTAAACAGTTTTTAACTGCAGATAATAGTGGATGTTCACACACCTGGAAATATGGTTTTTCATTCTGCGTCAACAACTACACCTTCAGGTTCTGTCCAGAAAGACCAAAAACAGCTTTGGAGTCGAAACGTAGCTACGGAGGAGACCAACACTAACAAGAAACAAGCCTGACTTTGAGCTGAGAACTTGTATCAGAAAGCCTGAAAAAGCATTCCCCAGCACCCCCTCCACAATGCCTCGGGAGACGGTCTCAAGTCTTGTGTAAACTGAATAATATTTTGCAGACCCAAACAATTTCCCTCCAAAAACTTAGACCCAATGATAAGTTGAGAAATTAACAACAACTTCCAGGAAGACCAGCTATATAAGGGAATGTCCTGGTTCACTGTGTAACAGATAATCATTCCTAATCACTGTTTGAGCTCTGGGAGAAAACCGAACAAAGGACACAACAAGTACAGACAGTCAGCGCTAAACAATCACTGAACCGCCATTGTCAATTTTATTCTGTTTGTCTCACACTTTATGATGAACAAATCTCATAAATCCTTTCTAAACAATTCCTCCTTGAATCATTCCCTCTGCTCAGACTGTCTGCTGAGTGGAGGGTGAGCATGGATCAAACCATTAACATGAAACCGGGCCGGGGTGATGAGCAGAGGGCAATAAGCTCGGGCCCCATATCATCAACCAGGCCTGACTCACTACATGTTGTAAACCTAATGGAAGGCAAGCAGACAGACAATTTCTTTCAATTAGCTCAAACTAGCCAGCCCAATAAATTTTAGTTTGTTCTTTAAGACATAAGGGCCCTGTTGCATGTCCTGCTGAAAATGAAGACTAATGGGGTATTGTGGAGCTGCTGAGTGCCTGATTTCTTGCCACGCGCTGCTCCACCACACAACCCCTTCCCCTCCGTTCTTCGGCTAAGGGGAATAAGTGCTGACCAGACTGTAGGCAAATGCTTAACACATTTATTCAAAACCTGGATTCATTTTCTGTTTTAAACATTGTTCCTGAGTAGTTAGGCAGACCCATTCATCTCAGTTTGACAACAGCTGTGAACAAGATTTGCAGTTCTTGATGACTCCTATTTCTAACCTCAGTGAAAAAGTTTTTTTTTTTTTTCTGAGTCAGATCGTCATGTAAAGTCTTTCTTGCTCATCTCAACAACTATTAAAAAAATGGAAACTATCCACCCACACAATAATAAAAAAGAAGCTTAACCAATTAAAAATGACTTGTTTTTACTTGACTACAAATTAAGCAGCAGTCTAGTTATTTTTGTGTGAGTGAGGTTATTTATCGGTCGGATCTTTAGTCAGCTGATCAAGGACTTGAATTCATTTATCGCCAGTAGAACATTTCTGAATAAGTTTGTGAAACTTAATGGAATAAATAAATCTGTTTTCAGGTCACGCTTCCGTTTTAGGGTCACAGTTTTGTCAAAACCTATTCAAAAAGGAAGGACCATCAAAAATTTGAGTTAACTCCGACCTCGGTCGAACAAAAAGACAATATTTAAACTATGACAACGTGATGTTTGTGAAACACAAGGTATTAAATGTTGAACAAATAACACCACAAAACTGATTTTCCACCAGATAGGGCACAAATATCCTTCATTTGTGACATCTTGAGTATCCATACCTGCTTTGCTCTCGACCATAATTTACTCAAAATACAAAATATCATCAAAGTGCTAAATAAAAACAAACAGTTTGACACTACTTTGCTCTTGAATAAACAAAAGCAGGCAGCTTTTGTTTATTCATAAAAGTAGAACTTCAATAAAAAATGGCTAAAATTATTCAGAAAAGTTGAACTTTAATAAAAGCTTCTTTTTTTAATTATTCATAAAAGTAGAACTTCAATAGAAAATGGCTAAAATTGCATTTAATGTAAATGTAATTAAAACAAGACTGAGGATGTAGTATGATGGGGAAAGAAGACTATAAAAAAAACCCGAGTCCACCTGTCACGCACTGACATGAAAGTTTGTTTTTCTGTCATTTAATTTAATTTTGTTTGCTAAGATGCTCATACATGGATTATGGATTTTTTCATTCATAAGTAATGCCATCATTGTATTTTTTTTTTAAATCTCTTGCACATAATTTCATTACATGTTGTTTCTTTCAAATTGAATCCTTGTAATCAATAATTAGGTTGCCTTTTGTTTTTCTGATGTTTACGGTGAGATTAAGCTGCATGTCACTTGGCGACTGCTGCTTTATTATGCTTTAATCAGAGTGTAAAATATTAAATGGCAGCTGGCAAGAGGAACGGCGGCTGCAGACTTAATGATGTTAATAATGTGATGCCTCATGATGGACGGGACCCTGCTGTGACCATTCTTTATTTGACCATGTGCTGACTTGTCATGCTGCTGACTGACTTCCTGATAGGCCATTCTGAGAAACGTAAGGGTTGACAGTCTGATACAGCTGCAAACAGATGTGCATCACACTCTCAGTTTGTGCTTTTACCAGACAAAAAACACACTTCCAGAACAAATCCTGTTGTCTGTAAAAAAACAAAGATGGGAATGCAGGTATATTGGTGTTAACTGTGGGCTGTCAGTTAAGGTCAGCTCTTGGTTTTTTGATTGCTCAGTCCAAATAACAGTAATGAAACAATCATGACAATAAAGCAGAGTCCACATTTGTCTCAGTCAATCTTCGGAGCAACACAAGTTGAATTGTAAAATCAATGCCTGCTTGCCCCTTTTCTCACTCCTGGTTGAGCAAATACAACATCAGTGTTGTATCTGAGATACAACACTGATGTATGTCAAATAGTCGTGCTTTAAAAGTTACTTACTTCAAATATCTTGACCATATACAAGGATGTTTGGGTGTTCGGCAAAGTTTCTTGGCTTAACGCAGCAGCACAAGCACTATGAGTTCCTGAAAAACGACACACCGGGGGCTACTGATGAACTCACAAAACTGGCACAGCCACTTTTAGTCTGAATTCTGAAGAAGTTTGTCTTTCTACCTTAATTTCCAGTGAATAAAGTCTTGATTTAACCTTTAGACAAGAATCTGGGTCATCATTTGATTAACTGATTCTGTGGTTGTGGATGTACATGGTTATGACAATGGTGTTATCATACAATTTAATTAATATTACATTTATTTCAGTCATATTACAGTATCTACATAGCCCAATGTTTTCACCCATTTATTTCTGTTAACAATTCTGCTGTCGATTTTCCAATAACAGCTAATGAAAATATGACATTTAACATTAGAATAATTACATCCGACTAATAAAAAAACATATCTAATACAGAAAAGAGAGCTTAATAAAAAGTATGTTAAATACCTGTCTAAAAGTTATTTCAATGGGTCCCTTTGAACATAGCCTTTCAAAAGCAATATTCTGTACATCAAAGACACAGCATGTCTTTGAGAAATGAGTTATATGTTTTTCAAAATGGGAGCAAATACAGGAAAGAGCACTTAAACAGAGCTGTATAATAACCACCAACTCTGTGTCTTTCCAAGCCGTGTCAGAGGGGCTACCCTGCTGTTCTGGCTCATTTGAAAGCATCTCAGGCCCAGTCTATACGTATTTAATGAAAAGGGCTGACGAAAGTCATGCTGAAGTGTAACTGTCTTTGCTGGCCTTCAGGAAGAAGGAATGCAACACAACATTCTTCTTGTGTTCAACAATGAAATGCAACAATCAACTTTTCCTTTGGGATTAATAAAAGACAAGTTTATTACGTTTAACAGCAGCAGACCCAAATAAAGATAGATTCCCCATCAAACACTGATGTATGTCAATCTTCGGGGCAACACAAGTCGAGGGGAGAAACAAAGTTGCTTTGTCATATAAAGAAATATCAACCAGGAGTGAGCAAAGGGGCAAGCAGGCATTGATTTTACAATTCAAGATTCAATCCAAAAGAATTATGAACGACGATTCTGCAGTGATGTGGCTGTGCTGCTCATTAAACTTAACATCCATAGTGTACGCCTCTGTCCCCGCGGCAAAGTAGGAAAAGGATTTACAGAGGAGGTTAAATACAGTTCAATACTGAGAGGGATGGAGTAAGATGGCTGTTAATAAAAAGTAGATGAGCTTGAAGAGGTAGATAGAGAAAAATTGGAAGGAAATTCATGAAGAAGGTCACTGAGAGGAAGTCTGACAGAGAGAGGGATGGACACAAGAGGAAAAGAAACTCCATTGTCCTAAAAAGATAAATTATGCATCAAAGACAAACGTTCAGTAGAAAAAAAAGTGTTCTTTGAAAAAATGATAATTAGAAAATTAGAGCCCCGCGTTCAAACATCAATACAGCAGGAGCCAATACAATTTTTTTCCTTCCCTTCTTCTTCCCCTCCCCCCAAAATTCCCAATCAGATCTTATGACTCCCTGCAGGCTTTTATGCCACAAATTGTGCAGCCGCAAGCCTGACAAACATGCAATCAGTCAGAGTGGAGTGTGAAAAAAAAAAAACAGCCTCTCACACTCTGCCTCCAATCACAAAGGCTCTTTTAATAAGACCATGAAAAAGAGCAAGTAATCCTTTGTAATGATTTCATTAAATGCCCTCCTCACACCTGGAGATAATTCCATTATGATTGTGGCAATAAAATTAGGTTTTCATCAAGACCTGCAGACAGAAGGAGGAAAGGCTATTATTCCTCACATTCAGATATGACGTCGCCTATAATATTATGATATTAGGCTATTTGGTAGAATTTATGACACTCCAGTCAATCTGTAATGCAGCTGGAAAAGTTTTCCTCTCATAAAAAAAAAATACAGATAATCTTATGCAGAATCTGCTGTAGAATATGTTTGTGTTGGTTCAATAGTCATGTGCTCAGAAATAAAAACACTGCTGTTTGTTGGTAACTGACAACTTTCCGGTAAAGTGAAGTTGTCAAAGAGGATGATGAAAATGAGAAGAAAACTACTTATAAATGATTTAGCTGACTGTGCTTCTTCGTCTCTCGCCTTTTAATGTGTTTTTGCTTCGCTTTAGCACATGCAGCGCATGTGTTAAACACATGGAGCTGAAATTACAAACAAATTCAAAAGGTAGGAACGTCTCTTCTCTGAAAGTGTGATTGGATTAACAATTTTGTGTTATTTTTTATAAGTGGTAATGTCATTCCATATTTAATCTTGTAGATTTATCAGAACTAAGCTCCTTGCACAGTTATTGCAAACATATTAAGTAGTCGCAAGGAATATGTATTAGTTAAGTTGTGTAAATATTTACACACACTGAGATGTTTTTGAATAAATCAATTGCTGCTATTATGTTTTACATTCTAAATATGTTTTCACGGAACACATGTACAATTTTATGTAATTTCAAGAAATGTAATGATGAAAGAAAAAACCATTAAACGATATTGTGTTCAAATGCCTCCAGCAACTTCACTGTGAAAAGACATAAGATGACTCATCTTTTATTTTGTTCTGTGACGAGATAAGACATCGTGCTTCAGAGAAACAGTACAGTTTCCATTAATTCATAAGTGTTTTTCTTATAGCTATCTATAAAAACATGTGGGGGTTTATTTTTCTTTGCAACTGTAAACATGGTTTCTCTCATGTTCAAACTGCCTTTCTTTCTCATGCTGAACCTTTGCACTGTGGTCAGCTTGGAAAGGTGTTGGTTTGGAATGTGAAAATTATTGGCTAAACTGTTGAAACTCTCCATCGCTCTTTTTACATTTAAGAATATTTAGCATACAGCTATAGCTTTAGTGAACTGTTTAAGTTTGTATTTTCAACTTTTCCCACCTGCCCAGGGGCTAAAGGTGGTTAAATTATGATGCAAATTTCAATATTACATAAAGCGAAGGCTTTTATTCCACACTGACCTGATACATATCCATGAAAACCTATGTTGCTGTTGTTAATTATAATAATTAGACAAATAAAGGCCAATCCCTTGCGAGACGTTTTCGTTTTTATTCTCTTCCAGTAGCTCTTGTTATTTAATTTATTTAACCTATTAGGATGCAACATCATAATATGAAAACATGTTATGCTGGTTATATTATGGTCATTGATTTCTATTAAATCAATTTAAATTCCATGAACTTTGTATATCTGAATAAGCCTTGCGGTAAAACAGCTTTATTTATTTAAATAGCAAAACAATAAATGGAAGGAAATAGCTTGGCACAATAAATCACTTACTGCGGTAATTATCTACTCAATTAAGCTGTAGGGAAATGTTTTTAATGTAAAAACAGCCAACAAAAAGATTTCTGTCACCTGATGGATTTACACTCAAGTTTTCAATTTGGTCATTTTCTTCAGCAGTATCCACTCAAGTATCAGTATCCCACAGAACTTAAAATAAAATTGCTCCAAGAATTCAGACCCAGTCGAGAAAGATAAATGACAAAAGACAAAGTAGATAATGTGTGTCGTGTCTGGAGGAACGGGAGGCAATATCTTTTTTATTTTTTTTTGGCATTCATGTCACAGTCCTTTTGAAATATGCATCAAAGCAATTGCAGAACTCACGGGACCCGGTTTTGGGCACACAAAGTTGTGACCATCATCCAAACCTCTGTGGTGTGAAATGTATCGGCTGCTTACTGTGTCGGGATTTAAAATGCACTACTTCCCTACTTAAAAAAAAAAAAAAAAAACATCCTGCATGTTATTAAAACACTAGTTTTGGTTAGCTCTTTGCGTGTGCCAGTTGAGATGTAAAACGTGTGCATCTGTGCACATGTTTGAAACAATTTGTCACTACCGGTGGCTGGTGTTTTTTTTTTTTTTTTAACAGCTTGGGATGTTTTTCATGCTCACAGGCACACATGGTTATTAGCTGAAATGCATCTGCTTTAAAAACAACTTTCTCCTCCACCTTCTGCTCAGAGAAATTACAAATGACGACGGTCACAGTCTAACTATGACTTTCTACATTTTCACTGACTAACAAACTAAAACCAGATCATTTGCAGATGGATAATTCCCCACAGATGTTGTACACTCCTCTCAACTTCTACTTTGTATAATTCTTGTCCAGGATTTATATAAAATAAAGTAAAATAAAAAAAAAATCGGTGGTGTTTAAAAATCAGATCTCATGCTGTTGCTGCTGCAAGCATTTCATCTACTGATTAGTCAAACTGTACTGCACACAGTTTCTGTGGTTTCTACTTCAAAACAATTCAAATGTATCAAAGGACTGTGTAAAAAGGGCACTGAAGGTCCAAATAACACCCTTCAATTTAATTCAAAACTTGATATTTTTTCATTCTGTTTTTTATCAGTCATGCTGTCTTAAGATTCAAAGACTCCAGCATTTACTAACTTGTAAAGGCTGCTACACTACTTCCGACCTACATGGAGACCCATATCATCACACTCCCTTCTGCTTCTGAACTCCTGGCCTGCTTTAAACCAAACGAGATGGAAACCCATCAGTTGATCAATCCATTTTCTATACCCACTTATAGCCTTAGGTTGTCTTAAGGGAGTTGGAGGTTGTGCTTATCTCCAGCAGTCATTGTGTGAGAGGCAGACTACATCCTGTATAGGTCACCAGATCATCATAGGGCAACATGGAAACACACAGAACAAACAACCATGCACACACTCACTATGTATGTAGAAGACTAATTAACCAAACAATCATGTTTTTGCACTGTGGATGAAATCTTTAGTACCCAGAGAAAACCCATGCATGTGTAGGGAGAACGTGTAAACTACATGCAGAGAGTCTCCTGGTCGAAATTTAAACCCAAGGCCTTCTTGTTGCAAGGCAACAGTGCCAGTTGTGCAGCCATGCCAAAAAGGATGGAAATTATCTGAGAGAAATATATGTGCTTTTTGTCAAAAATATGATGTTAGAATATATTGTACTGTAATGACAAAAATTTTTCTATCTGAAATAATGGAAATTTGACCAAAATTTGACATCCTCACTACAGGTTACATGTACAAATCACCGTGGGTGGACTTGAAGAGTGGTGCAAAATCTGGATGCTTTCACAATAATCAAAATCACAAAACCGACAGAAAATCAATGTGATTTTTAAGTCTGAAATTACTGGGCCTTAACTTTAAAAGTATGTATGTGTGACAGGAAAATTGTCGTAATTCTTACATGTAAGAAGTAAAAACCAAAGAGTTTTTCCTCACAAAAACAGTCATATGTTAGCTGGAGGATATCCGGGTGGGTTCACATGTTTGGGTCACTCTTTGTTTGTCCAAGGTGACAGACCTGGTTTGAAAAAGCCTCCCGTATTCCTCAGATGTGTCTAAAGACATGTGGCTCCAATTACTCTCTGGTTTCTTTGAACAACAGAAAAGCTTGTTGAAAATTTATAGAAACTCTAATGATGTGTGTGACGGGTCAGAAGGCGAACTTCAGGAATATTACGCAACAGATGTGTGTTTAACCATGTGTGCAAGTTGGAAGAAAGGTCCAAGAAATAGAGCAAAAGAAATATGTATTTTTAAATATTTTCAATTGTCTGCTAAAAAAATGTGACAAACTTTTTAATGATTTGTAATTTGAACTTGGAAACATTAAAACATTCAATTTTTACGCTAGTGACTTTAAGGTGTTAATTTTTCATTGCACAGGTTAAAATTTTGAATGCGATTAATTTTTTGCTATACAGAAATCCCAAGTCAAAACTTTTGTATTGACTATTGTTGTGTGCAAGTTGTGCAAAAGAAGTTGGTCTGTCACCAAAGCTATTCAAGCCTTAAATACTAAACCAGTGCAAAACATGTTTTTCCATTGCTAATGTCAGAATCCACATTTCTAAAAAAGTATTTTTTTAAAGAAGCTATGTGAATGATCAAGGGCTCCTGAAACACTTTCAATGTCACATGCTGTTTTTATTTTGTTTTTTTAATTATGTAACGCACCTTGAAATGCCTTGCTGCTGAAATGTGCTATACAAATAAAATTTGATTGATTGATTGATTTAAAACTGAATAAGTATAACACATTGCACAAATTGAAAAACCTAAATAACAGATTAAAGACAATAAATATATTTGTTGTTGAGCTCATGTGTCTATTCACTCAATAATTCAGCATCAAAAAGACTCTCTGGACTGAAAATATGGTCTATTTTGTGGATATAAATAGGCAATATTTATATATTGATAATAAAAATGTGTTTAGCTAATTACAGATTCTGCAAGTAAGTCATACCACCATAAATTTTACTCGTACAGTGTAATGCATTGTAATATGATATACAGAAAGTTAAAGCAGACAAATAACCAAAAATATGTAAGAGAAATGAAATGAAAAATGTATAAACAGATAATTCAAATAATTACGAGGAAACACAATTTTGCATGGAGGAAACACAGAAACAAACATATCCATCCTGATCTGGCAGGAAGGTTGGATTTAAAACCATAAGAATATACATACTGCACCATAAAATCAATTCCGAAATGCATATGCAGCCAATGCTGAGGCTTCAAATATCGGTGTGATGTAGACTCACTTTCTGGGCATTGTCAGCATTGCTGTGGATGAATTTTCAAAATGTTATATCATTGATATTATATACTCATCTTGTGTCATTACATAATCAAAAAAAGTTTTAAAATACCCACACCTATACAATGCTAATATTTTTTTATACTGTCTAGTCATAACATAACACATTAAGTCATAAAGTGTTGACCTGACCCAAAGTCACACACATCACTTGTCTTCTGAACAGAATAGCCCCGAGCCGTCAGCAGCAGCAGCAGCAACAACAGGAGTTATGATAATAGCATCCATTTTAGTCATTGTGGTAAAATTGTTTACATGATACTAAATAAAATGAATCGAGCTTTGGAACAGGACTTCTACTGAAATTTTTGTTTTTTATTGAATTGATGTTCGTCAAGTACATCCCACAGATGGCCAGTTTTAGAGATATTTGGGTCAAATCTGTTTTTTTAAGATCACCAACTTTCGCAAACCATTTTTAACCTTTTAAAAATAATATGTGAAGGTATATCAGCGCTATCACAGAATGCAATTTCCAACCATAAGTTTAATTTGCCCATCACAAACTTTGGGCCTCTGGTAGGTATAAAACTATCATTAATATTACCCAACGTATCAATTTGTATCCAGCAGCTGTTCACAACCTTTTCACATTAAACTATACGAACGAACCAGTGAATTTTAGGCCATGTTATGCCTTACAGAAAACTAAATGCGTGAGCCACAGAGCAGTCTTAAAGTAACCTATAGAGACTGAAGAGCAGTAAAAACAATTTACTAAAAGGTGAATCCCGGGTTCTTTAATGGGAAGGTTATGGGAAACCGCAAACAGGGTGGGGTCAGGACTCTAGACAGTTTCCATGTGCTGAATCAATTCATAAGAAGAAAATCTCATTAAAGCCACCCTTCCTCTTAGCATTATCACCAATAGGAAACGCATTTAAATACTACATTTTGTCTCTTTGAAACACTCGGTTTGCAATCTGCTCAGGAGAACAATAAGAGAGAGTGATGAGTGAATGGGAGAGCGCATATCGACATTTTCTCTCACCTCTCTCGTCTTAATGCATCTCATTTTCCTTCAAACCTCTTTTGTTGAGCACCTTTCCTTCCCCATCAGCCTTCATCAATCTCCCTATCCTTGCTGGGTGAAAAATTACACCCATTACCTTTGACATGTAGTACACAGAAATAGCAGTCTTTCTACCAAAAAGCATCGGGTGAAACAACTTACGGGGACTCATAAGATAGCTGTATGAAGGCAGCGCAGCATAAATCACTCCCAAACATCTATGCGACTTTAATACAGCAGGCACAAGCTAAAAGTGGGTAAAATGGGGGTATCTCAAGTGATGCAGATAGAGTAAACTCAACAATGGCATGTGTATATTGTTTATCATGTCCCTACCTCCTGTGGACATACAGAAAAACACAGTTTTGGTCACCATTCTTTGGAAAAAATACGTTAATCCAAACAAACTCAGGCAGATTGAATGAAGAGCCCCTTCACAGAAGTTCTTGCCTCAGATTCTCTAATGAATGTTGGTTTGTTTTTATATTCAGAATCTCGTGTGTGGTTTGGGTGAGGCTTTTCTTTGTTTTCTGTTGGCCCTGGGCCTCCTGCAGCTGTTGGTGGGCACCACTATGTCCCCTCTGATCATCACAGCATAAAGCTGTGAGAGGTGCTAGTAATGGTGACTAGTTGGCACTGTGGGGACTGTCTGAGCTCACGACGAAGGTTATGTCACAGTCCAATGGTGGCAAAGAGAAAGTTGTTATGTAGATCCTTCTTTTTGGTGAACCCTTGATTTAGTTTGCCAGTTTTCTCTTATATTCCAATCCTCAAATGGTCCTTTCTTGTCTTTCATATATATATATATATATATATATATATATATATATATATATATATATATATATATATATATATATATATATATATATATATGAAAGATATATATATATAAATATATATATATATATATATATATATATATATATATATATATATATATATATATATATATATATATATATATATATATATATATATAATTTTATAATTGTAAGCCTTTTCATGCTTTTTTTGTTTCTGGCTTTTCAGTTCCTGGGCTTTGTTTATTGTTTTGCCCTCTTATTCCTACTGTCAAATGCAGAGAATATAACACTTGGCCATTCAAGCACATAAATGCACTCTGTTTACAGTCACTGTCAATGACTCAATGCAACCTGCTTGGGGTTGATTATATAATGCCCTGTTTGATAACCAGGATTTATTAGGATCTATGTATGATAGAATTCAAATGAACTGTTTGCATAGTACCTCAGGACAACATTTGTTGCAAATTGCTGGCATGTAAATCACCAATTGTATAGCAATTTAAATACCAGTTCAACTGAATTGAGCTGTCCTGCTAGAAGGTGAAGGTAAAGTATTCTGCATCCTCTAACAGGATTTCTTGCAGAGTTGCTCTATATTTAGCTCCACCCATAATCTCATCATCTGACCACCTACCCTGTCTCCTCCTAAAGCATTTACATCACCACCGTGTTTCACATTGGAGATTGTTTGGTATTCACACTGATGTGGAGTTATGGTTTTCTTCCACATATTTTTATGCAGCCCAAACAGTTTGATTCCCCGTTTGGCTCGTGGCAAGCTACAAAGATTTCTTGTGGGGCTTTTTTAAATACTCGCGATCTTAAATACTTGCTGTCAGAGGGACCAGAATTACCATGAACTTCTTGACGAACATCTTTCATCAAGAAACTACTTTGTGTTGGTCTGTCATATAATATAATTTTTATGTGACAGACCAGCTATCTCATTACAACCAAAACTTTTATGCGAGTAAAGATTTTAGTTGTAAATTAACATAAATTCATGACGATGTGAGACAAATAAAGTACAGTGACTCTGCACTCTTCACATAAGCATGATAAATGATGTGAACACAGCAGTTACCTTAAGCAAAGAACAGCAGTAGGTTGTGCAATTTACCCTGCATAGCATTAAGGTATTAATTACATTAGGTTCATTAGGTTGCAGGGGGTTGTTAGGGAACCTTTAAAATCTGCATGTGCAGCACCATTGACTAATCAATTGCCATTACCATGTTCACAACAAAGGTCTGGACCCTAGGGACATGCTGGCTGTTGGTATAACTCCTCCTTAGAGATGACATGATGCACTGCAAAAAAAAAAAAAGAGCAGCATCTTGCATCTCCAGAGGGATGATTTGAAAGTTTTAAGCAGGACCAATACATACAAACAGTGACTGGTTAACAATAACAAACTGTTCTGCACTCTTGTTTCATTACCAAATTGCAAAAAAACAGAAAACGTTTAGGACACAGAGCACTCGAAACATACAGCTGCAGTAGAAACATACAGTGACTCGAACAGATGTGATTATGAGGATTAGGACTTACGTCTCTGCCTCTGTCTCCCTGTCGCCTCTGACCCTCTCTCTTATACGAGAGGGAGGCAGGACGGCTGGGAGACTGGCAACAGGTCTCACTGCTCTGGGGGACAAACTGTACGTCAGCCAACAAAAAACTATTTCAATAAATCCGCACAGAGACATTATCTCACATGGATACGGTCATCAGTTAGTGACTAACAGCTGGTTCCTCGTTTTATCTGGTTTGGCTTTTATTAAGGAGGACACATTTTCAGAGGAATAATAAAGATGATTAAGGACATGATTCAGCACGCGAAGAAACATCCAGGGGTAGGTTGGATTACACGTTATTTGTTGAACCTTAATTCTTTCTGAGACATGAGACTAGACAGAATTGTAAGGATTTTTCCATTTTGAAAACTGTAGGATAAATACAAGCAGTATAGACAAGTAGTATGGACTGGATGCATAATTTGTATGCACAAAACAGTTTCTTTTATTTACTTGGAAACATTTTTTTTTTAAAATATGCAACAAAGGTATTAATGCTTCACATATAATGTTTGAAATATATTACAATATAATGCAAACATGACAAAGAAAAGTACAAACAGTATGAGCTAGTGGTGTTGCCAAAGAGAAACTTTTTTTTTTTTGCCATGACAACACCTATTAATGAGATTTTTTTTTTTTTTTTTACCAATTACAACAAACCCAACACAGAAAAGGGGTGAACTCTTCAGCTGAAAGCTCCAGATGCTCTGGAAACTTAAAAGACCTTTGAGTGTGAGTTCCTAAATAACATTAAAATATTTGAAACCAGCACTGTGACAGCACATAATTTCCCTGGCTTCTTAATTTGCTTTACTATCTTAATAAATAAAAAGAAGAAAGGAAGACACAAGCTGTGTGCGCTTGTTTTTTTTTTTTTTTTTTTTCCCCCTCTGTTGCCTCAGAGCTATACTGAGGGTGACCCAAATTCATGGACTGACAGGGCTGGCTTGGCAGTGCACCAGAAAAGTAATAAGGGCAGCAACAGTATCGAACCCCTGCGAGTATAAAACACTTCCTATATTGGTCAGGCTGGATGGTGAAAGGTGAACCTCTCAGTTTGTGGCTCAGTGTGAAGGTATCAGAACCATGCAGTAGATGACTTCCTACACACGAGCATGTCTTCATTATTTGCTCCCTGTTTGTGTGTATGTGTCAGATCAAAGGTGACCTGCTTCTCTGTGTGTATGTGTGTGTGTTTGCTGCTTGTGTTTACTCTGGCGATGACAGAGCTGATGCTTCTGCACTCAGCACACAGTGTGTGTGTGTGTGTGTGCGTGTGCGTGTGTGTGTGTGTGTGTGTGTGTGTGTGTGTGCGTGCGTGTGCATGTGTGTGCTCTATGAACCAATTTCCAAGGTCATAGAGTCTATAGAGATGCTTTACACTAAAAGTAGGGTTTTAATGTTAAAATAAAACACCTTTGTAAGTGGTAGTTTCAGATTTATCATCTTAAACTCTGTAATATGATAATAAGAAATTGTCTTTTAATTTTCTGCAGATAGTTTCAGTGAGAGCAGTGTTTAAACATGGAATCTTGAATAGCTTGAACAGTGAGGAGATGAATGGCTTATGGACAGACAAATGGATTACAGATGATAAATCAGTGGACAAACTGATGGATGGATGACATGTGGACGGGCAGAAGGGCAGATGGGCAGACAGAGAATGTGCGATCAAGACAATCTATAAAGCAAACGGCAGCAAAAGGCAGCAGCACATGTATGCAGGAGAGCAAATACAAGCCAGTTGACTTGTTGACTGATGTTGCAAAGTAGTAATAAGTGTTGCATATGAAAGGTAAACGCTCAACTTAACAACAAGTGTGCTGCAGGAGTCATAATGGTGATGAATGAATTTAGAGATGGATGATGGGTATCGACAAACTAATGATGGATGGATTTCAAAAATGCTTCCGAACTTGTTTTGAAGTGGATAAATCAAGCTTACAATGGGTTTCTTAAATTACTTTCTAAAAATCAACTTAGAGCTAAAATATGTTGACATAGTTTGCATTTCTTAATGTTCATTTGTCTGATTAAAAGTACTTTTCGAGAACAAAAAAATTGTGTTGCCCTGATGACCCAAGGAATTAAATGTTTTTAACGGCTGCAAGTGAAAAATCATCATAAATAACAGAAATAAAGGCTTAAAAGCATCATTCTGTGTTAACCTGTATTATGTGTTTCAATTAGTAAATTAAGTTATGTTATGTTAAATGTTCAGCATGGGAGATAGCCTCTTCCTGTTCCATCATGACTGACCACCAGTACAAAAGTCGAGGTCCAGAAACACATAAATGAGCAAGTTTGTTGTGAAAGAAATTGACTGGCCTGCACAGAGTCCTAACCTCAACCCAGCAGAACACCTCAGGGATGTATTAGAGATCCAGGCCTTCTTGTCTGATACTAGTGTCTGACCTCATAAATGCTCTTCTGGAAGAATGGTCAAAAATTCCCATAAACATTTCTAAACCTTGTGGAAGAAATTCCCAGAAGAGTGTAAGCTGTTTTAGTGGAAAAGGTTGGGCCAACATCATGCTAGACCCTATGGATTAACAGGGGATATTACTCAAGCTTATCTGTGTGTGGAGGCATACAAGTGATATCATTTGGTAATATAGTGTATTTTAACCTGTAGCCTTCACAGTTATGAACATGGGGCTAAGGGAAACGTTTTAATCTTCGAATAGGAGTAGAGGTAACACTGTGAAATGGGTTAAGCCAAACAGTAAAACGTTGGATTTATTCATGAAAAGATTTGTATACATATAACTTTAAACACATTGGTATTAAGGGAACACTCTGAAATAATTTCCTTCATTCTTGTGATTGTAAAGTAAAGGTTATTGTAGCATGTTCCTTCTTTTCTGGGAGTAGCGTTTCCTCCAGCAGTCCTGTGTGGTTCTGTGTACCTGAGGGAATGCTGCTGTATCCACCAGAAGTTTCAGTGTTGTTAAGAATTAAAGTTTTATCATTAGACATCCTTCTAATCAACAACTAGACGAGTGGCATTGCATTTAGCGGAGGACAGATGTCTGGATGCAGCTGAGTAGAGACATCCTTCAGTTCAACCTGATCAAACTGTCAGCTCTCTACAGCTTGACTAGATCTGTGTGTGCTGCAAACAGATGTTCGCCAGCGGTGTGGCTCTCCCTCTGATTTGTGCACGGCAAAAGCAGGCAAGAAATATAAGGCAGTTAAGTGTCGACAAATAGATGCGGCGCGGTTTAAGGTTTCTCTCACCTAAGCTTAGGTGTTTAAGATGACAAATCACATAATCCTCCTGTCCCCTTAACATGCTTTTTTATTTTAATTCCTGTCTGAGTCACCAGTCAGAACCTCTGCACACACACACTTGCCCACAGTATGTGTCTAAATTCACCGGGTTTGTGTGAAAGTGTGTTTTTTGCTCAATCTGACAGGTATAGTGTTATAGGAAGAAAATCTGCTGCAAACACACACACACACATACACGCACATACACGCACACACGTGCAGATGATGGTTCTTGCTTCTTTAGTGTCCTTGCCTTTTCAACCCATGCTGACAGTGAGCAACCTCGCACATGGCCTGAGCTTCATGCATATGCAAAAGGGCACAGAGAGGTGAAAGAAGAATGATAATAACTACCTGTATGCGTGTGTGTGTGTGTGTGTGTGCCTGTGCGTGTGTGTGTATGGGTTCCACACAAATACATGTTCATATAGTCAATGGAGTGATGGGATGCACTGTTTTTATGACATGTATCATAGTGGTCTGAGACTAATTCGTCCTTTCTCTCCTGTCTTCAGTTAATCCCTCAGTTTTTCTTCATGACTCTGGGCATCTCAGGTGCCACGCTCTACCTGATCCGTCTGGCAAGAGGGCCCCATGTCACGTAAGGCTGCCTGGTGTAGTGAATTTACTTCTGCTGCAGTTTGTCTCCAAACGACCACAAACTTTGATGGGGCAGTATTATGTGTTTTCCAGCCACATAGTGTCATTTTATAGCACAGTGAAGAAACTATGTTAACTTTAATTATTGTAAAAATGCTATTTGTATCAAATATGACTTAAAAGAAATTTGACTAGTTACTAAACACCTTGAAATTGGGCCTGTGTCTCTTGAGAAACTGGTCTTTCTGAAACTCTGCCTTCAGGAAGTCATCACAACATCCCTCGTCTATTAACCCTTTAGCAACATTTTCACAAACGGTGCAATGACAAGTAGCTCGTACAATGAGCTCAAAAGGTCTTCGTAACTTGATTAGAATGTTTTATATTCTATTCCTTCTCAAAGAGGGGCTGAGAGAAGTAGGTCTCAGAATCACATTATTTATATCGCCAGGAAAAGGAAGTCCTGCATTACTTAAATTCTTAGAAAACATTTTAAAATGTGCGTCAGGTCTACTCTGTAAGTACTGACATGAGTTTCAAGTGTGTCATCTGTAATTTTGACCAAAAAACCCCAACAAATTTAATATATTTTTTATGCACTGGCAGTGTGGCTTTATAGAAAAAAGTGTTTACAAATTGCTTTATGCTGCTACATTAAAAACGTGAATTTAGTATGATTTTTATTTCATTTTACATTTTAAAGTACCGTATTTTCCGCACTATAAGACGCACCTAAAAACCTTCAATTTCCTCAAAAGCCGACAGTGCGCCTTATAATCCGGTGCGCCTTATATATGGACCAATATTGAGCCACAACAGGTCCAGCAACGGACTTTACCACAGGGGCCGCGTTTCATTGGCTAATGCCCATTTTAGGTCACAGTGCAGCTACCACGTGCGTGACCGTCTCACAAACACAAGCTACAGTAGTAAACATATGCTAATGTACATTCAAAACCATGAATGCCGACTTACCCAGCCTTGCAAGAACAATAGGCATCAGTGATCTTGTCCACAGCTATATTTATGCTGAGGGTGTGAGGATCTGCTGTTTTCCTCATCTATCGGTAGCTTTTAGCTGTGACGCGCACAATGTTGGAGGCATCCAGTGGCTCAAACACCTTGATGTCGTCCAAAAAAGATGACATGAACTTGTTGGTTCCCCTGTCCATTGTCGTGGCTGATATGTTGTGAAAATCCGGCAGAAATGCTACGCTAATTAACTCAGATCGAAATGAAAGACGTCATGTTTACAGACATGCAGTAGGCTGCTTACGTAGTTGGTCCACTACGGTAAGCAGCCGCCTACTTCTTTTTCCCCCGTAGAAGAAGTGGTGCGCGGTGCATGCTGGGATAGTTGTCAGAACACTGGTTTGTTAATAAAGTTTGATAATACATTTAAAGGGGGGGAGGGGCAGGGGAAGAGAGACAGAGACTGCAGCGGCAGCGTGTCGGTTGGTCTGTGTTACCCAGAAAGCAGTTGGGCATAATATCGCAACACCAACACCGTGAGTGAAACAACGGCTGGGCCAGCCTACTATATAAAGTACTCGGGGACCATTTCTTTATTAATGTGGATGTGTAATAATAGAGTATGAAGCGTCTATTCTATGCGCCTTATAATGCGGTGCGCCTAATGTATGAAAAAAGTCCTAAAATAGGCCATTCATTGAAGGTGCGCCTTATAATCCGGTGCGCCTTATAGTGCGGAAAATACGGTACTTCACCACAGGTGCCTATAAATGTTGAAGGTTGCTGTACTTGTGTTAAGACACCAAATCATGAATTTGTAATATTGTTTTGCTCCTTGCTTATAACTGTAAAGCTACTGGTTGAGGATTTAGCCGGCAAAGGTGGAGCACTGCACTGCTCCTCCCTGCAGCACTGACGCAGACAATCAACATAAAAAAATCACAAGAGGGAAAGCTGACCGACTTTCTCATAAAAGCAAGTGAAGTGTGCACAACAACATCTGGGTAGGTCAGAGGAGCAATATGGAGCTCTTTGGCCATGTACCATTATCAAACACATGCTGTGTAAAAAAATGAAAAAAATAAAATAAAATAGATTAGCAAAGTTGCCAACTCAAAAGCATGGGGGTGGTGGTAATGTTCCGCTTAGGGATTACGAAGTAACTAACAACACAGGATTTAAATTTACCTAAAATAAAATGGAAGGATAGATTCTGCTAATGTTAGCAGAATCTAGGTCCAAATGTTACGCAGTCATTAAAGGAAGTGAACTAAAAGCCTCTTCAGCAAAACACACCCAAAGCTGAGCTCATAATCCACAAAGAGCCGCTTAGACTAAGCAGAAATTTTGTCTCCCCCATCTGGCAGTAGACAGATTACACAAACGTCTTCCTCGCAGTCCAGTAGCATGGATTACGTTGTTTGAGGAAGAAGTTTGATAATCTTTTCTCATTTTCCCTCTTTTTACACCATGATGAACACAGTGAGGCTTTCAAATGTGATTGTGTCCATGTTTCTAATTGTGTTGCTGTCAAATGTCAACACATGCAAGATTTAAAATAAATGGCTGGAAATATGATAATTTTTATTAGGCTATGAGTTCAACACAAAGAGGTTGATATATCACATTCTTCTTCTAAAACATAACAAAAAGTGAAGCTTTTGGAACTGCCCTGTTTTTTATACTAGATGTGCATGCACCTGCCATGGTGTTTAAAACATCTGCCGCATATTAAGTACGCATCAACGTCACCTGCACCTGCAGAGGTTGCAGGTGACGTCAATGAATCAAAAGAACTTTAGATGTTTTTAGCTGCAAGAAAACGGAAGTTAAACAAAAAAAAGCAACAATTAGTGTCTGAATTTTAAAAGTAAGTGTTTGGATTTTTGCCAAGTGCCATCCATTTACAAGATACCGATAAGACAAAACAGTTTATATAGCAACTAGTTTTTTGCATATCAAATTTAGCAGGATCACTATATTACACTAAGATAAAAATAAAGTTAAAATAAAAAAAAAAAAACCTTGCACATACAACAGATGTGTCTGAAAACACTGAAGTGTTTTATTTGGTGGCACCGGGTTTACTGCCTCCACTGCAAACAATAAACATCTACTGTGTATCACCTGTTCACTGTAATGATCAAAGTAGTTTATGCAAATTTTCAATTTGCATAAACAACTGTGATGTTTTTTTTTGTATAGTGTTACTGTAGTAATTTCATCTCATAGTTATTTATCTCCTCGGGTTAAGACATTAAATACGTATGATCCTTCAAACAGATCCTCTTCTAAAAAAATAAATAAAAAATCCTGAATTATCTTTTTAAAATGGAATGATAAGCAAGTAGTAAAAATACAAAAAAAAAAAAAAGAACATTGAATTTTGTGTGCCAGAGCCACACCAATTGCAGCGAACTCTGTGACCACTCACGTAGAGTAAATGTAGATAGATCACGTCCCATTTCAGGCCACACAGAACCTCTTGTTCTGAGGGTCAGCCATAAAGCCTGACCTCATCACCAGCTGGTGATGAGTGCTGTGGTCAGTGGCTGCCTCCCTCTCAGGCTGCCCAGTGTTTGTTGTAATGGACACACAGGGGGACAGACGCGCTCCTTCTGCCATCCCCATTTGTTTGTGCTTTGGCACCGTAATGTGCTGCTGGAGGGGGAAGTGGAGGAATGGACTGTCGCTCTGGAGTGCTGCGAAATCTAGACTTTGGTTAATGAACAGGGAAAGGACTGCCAATTCACTGGGCTGACTTCATCTCATAATCACTTTTTCCTCTCCTGACTTTTGTCTCCCTTCAGTTTACGAGTCTCGTTTTGCCTCCGCCATTCTTCTGCTTTGTTTTCTTTTTCCTTATTTGTTACATTATTTGACATCTTGTAATTCTGCCCTTAGTTATTCTGCACCCATTCTTTTATTTCCTCTTACATTTATATTTTGTTCTCCCATCTTCTCTTTCTGTGAATCATCCCACGTTTGCAGCTTCTGGGACAAAAAGAACAACCCTGAGCCCTGGAACAAGCTCGATCCGACCTATCAGTACAAGGTGACAATTCCCATCCCCCAATTTACAGCTGCCTCAGAGAATCCTAATCTTGACAAAACCACCACTGCTTCTCTGAGTCACAGAGAATCTAGCAAACACCATAAGTGTATTGTTTTTTTCCCAAATAGAGTAAAATTATTTAGCATTAGCAAAATATCACAAGAAGATCGCACCTACTTTAAACTTTTTGTCAAGTCTGTTTAAACATGATCTGAAAGAAATAAGCACACCTCTAAAACATTTTTACATTCTGTCAAGTTACAACTGCAAACATCCATGTAAATTATGACTTTATGTGTTGCTGTAGGAAAATAGTGCTCAAAGAACATGAGGCCGAGGTGCTTTTCATACTTTTGTCCCACACAACACACTGAGGGTTGTTGTTTTTCTGCGATACAACACATAAAAGTTCAAGAGGTATTATGTAGTACTTTGCAAGGAAAGGTATACCAGAAGAAACAAATGAACACACTATTTACTCAGTATAAAGAAATCAACCAAATCATTAGATTTGCATTGATGTAGATGATCTGATTTTCGAGGAAATATAACTTTTCTGAAGATTTGTAAAGTCGGGGTTCTTGCCAGAGGAATAAAAGTTGCTGCAGACAAAAGGTCACGACAAAACATGTTTAATTCTCACTAGCAAGCCAAAGGTCGCACATCGAAATTCCACCAACGTCCAAACAATAACCATAATGAGGATGGGGGAGTGAAAGTGAAGAAAGGGGAGAAGCGTTAACTGTTTGATTGATCATGAAAAGTACATGTAGCGAAAATAATCACTGCAATAAAAAAAGCAACTTTTTTTTTTGTTTTTTTTTAAAGACTGTAATCTATCCTAACTGTTGGTTGTGAGGCAGTACGGGGTGTGAGTCTGGGGGAGAAAAAAAATGCAAAAAAAATCATTGCAAATTATGTTTGTGCGAGCATGTTTGTACAATTTTAAAACCCCTCTTTAGCCCTGCTGAAGACAGCGCTGATTAATTTAATTTAAGCAAAGCAGATTTAAATGTATTCCACCTTCCCTCCAGTTTGTTGCCGTCAACACAGACTACAAGAGCCTGAAGAAGGACAGACCCGACTTCTAAAGGTCCTCCAGGCACGTCCAGGGCCACCAAGTTCAGGAGGACCTCCACTTACAGCTGTCACCTCACCTCATGTAAAACTTTATGCTCATGTAACCCTGTGTGTGCCTCTGCAACGTCAACTCTGAGTAAATAATACAAAAAAGAAAAACATTAAAAGATGGTTCTAAGTTTAGAGTGATCTTCTATATTTCGTAACATTCAACTCATCAGATGGTGCTTGCAGAAGACGGTATAAAATTATATGTGTTTTAACAACCTTTACCTTTAAATTAAGAGTTTTGCACATTTCATTCACAGAGAATTCTTTATTAAAATCTAAATAAATTTAATGTATATTTGCTTAATTATGTTGCTTGTTGTGTTTATAGTGTTTAGTTCGCCATTCAGCATTAATAACCAATAATTTTCAATAGCTACTCCTGACTGTGCTTCACCGATACATGCGCTCTATCAGACAGTTTTAATGCTAGTTTGATTAAAACATATTATTTCCTCTGTCTCTCTCAGGTGCCGCTTGTCCATTTAATTATTTCCTGCAGTATTCAGTTTATGATGAAGTCAGTTATAAGGTATTAAATCAGTAACATTCGTTTTGAGCAGCATGACTTTCTTCCACAGAAAGGATCAAATGATCGGAAATTAATTAGAAGTTTCTTACTGGCCAATTTGGGTTTATACATAGATAAGTCCAAAATTATTTATTCCCCCTGGTTGATGTTTGTTTAAACTGATGTTTTAATTTTACCAGCATGTTTCTTCTGAACAATATTATTGTTTTGGTGTTGCCCAGTCAGACTTAAAACTGAAAGAGCATCTGTGGAGGGAGCGAAGGATTAGGGTTATGGCAAAGAGCCTCTCCAACCTGAAACACTTGGAGCTCATTGCTAAATAAAATCCTCAAAACTCCAGTGGAAACATGCAAAAAGCTGCTCCAGAATCAACTAAGCAGAGTTTAATGGCGATGTTTGAGGCAATGCCATCAAAGCTGTTTTCATTCATTATTAAGAAATAATTTGACTTGCTATTTTTTGCTTCAATATGAAAAAAAAATGTTACTTATAATTTTGTAAATAAAATTCTCATTTGAAAAAATAAAAATCTGAATCTTGTGATTCATTTTTGGCTATAACTTTAAAAAGACTAGTGGCCTTTATTCTTTGAAAGCTGGACAGAAAGTAGGACAGACAAAGACGCAGTGAACGTCGGGGGACGGGATTTGAACTCGGAACCGCTGCACGGAAAACTGTGGCACCAGCTCTACCACTGACCTTCGTGACACTCACTAAGACATAAAAGTTTTTCATGTTTTTTTTATTTTATTTTGATGACTTTTTACTATTCTTAATTATTTCTCTTTGTTACACTACAAAAAGCACTGGTGGTATCCAGTCAAACATATCAGAATAAACCCAAACTGAAGTCTGTTTATAGATTTACCATTAATTCATAAAAGAGGAAGGTAAACTGCTCACATTATGGCACATTTGGTTTATATTCTGAGTACTTTCAGAGAATATGGACAAAGATATTTCTCTGCATCATTATGCACAAATTTTGATTTTGTGTTCAAAGAAAATAAAAATGAGTTGAATGAATCAGGTGATTTTTTTTTTTTTTTTTAATCGTGGCTTCAAACATCTATGAGAGCAAAAATAAACCCTTCAGTCAAGTTTTTATGGGTCTTTGGTGAATTTCTGCATCCATCCCACAGTGCAGATTCAGGAGCCGCTGAAGAGAAAATAGATACTCTGAACCTGACTGGGTTGTTTCTAGAAAGGGAGACAGATCTTTTAGTTATCTGCCTCCTCTCTTGTAGAGTTTCAGACACCATCTACTTTTAAGACTGTGATTAAAACTTTCCTTTTGGTAGCTAGATTCCCTGTAGTTATGAGGTTATGGGCCTTGACCAGTGTAGGACATACTAGACGCTATTCCTCACTTTGCTACTTCTGCCTACTTTGCTCCATTTATGCATTGTCTGCAGCTATTGCTGCCATTAACTTTATGTTCTCTTTCTCTGTTTTTCCCGACGCATAAAAGTGACACCTGGTCTGGTGTCTCAGTTTAGCTTTGACACCTTTCTGAAAGGAGCCAACATCTAAACTATAAATTTATGTTCTCTTTCTATGGATTGTACGCTTGATTCTGTCTTTCTGTGCTTACCCTTCTCTTGTAGAAAAGTAATTAAATAAGCAATACATCCCTTCTAGCCTGGGAACACCTTGGGATCCCCAAGAATCAGCTGGTCTTGCTGTGGAAGTAGACATCTGGGTTTCCAGTTTAAATGAAAATGAGATTGACAATCAGGTGGTGGTGGAGAATGTGTCAATACTGCAACACCTTTGCAAAAGCTTGGCACGTTAAAGTTCAAGGTATCTGCAAATTAACTTTGGGCAATGAACAAAAAGCAAAGCACAGCACTGCTGCTTAGCAAACTTCCGTATCAGAAATGCTCTGCTGAGCTCAGAGGATTGCTTATAATTTTCAGAATAAAAACATTATTTACTCAGCTAATCACTTCACAAATCCAGCACTGCTGGGATAAGTAAGTCACACATGCACGCATGCTGAGATGTGAAGTTGCAGATAAAAAGGACCAAAATAGAATTCAATCATGAGAGGAGAAGGCTTGTGTGGGTCAGAGAACATTTTTAGACGTTTTCAGATCCCGAGCATAAAATATCATTTTCAATCTGGAACTGAGAAAGAGAAATTAATCGGTACTTTCTGCAAATACGTGTCTCTTGCAGTGTTGTGTTGAAGACCACCTAACCCGAGACCAAGACAAGACCAAGACCAGAGTGTATCGAGACCGAGACAAGACCAAGACTTTTAGGGTCCGAGACCAAGTCAAGACCAAGACCGAGGAAAGTCGAGACCAAGACAAGACCAAGACCAGCGGCCCGCGCTACATAACACAATAAAATGTAAAATATGATCGAAATTGCTTCTCAGAATAATCTGAAAGATCCATATTCCCATAAAAACACCTAGATATTAAATACTTAATACATTTTACCAATATTAAATATTCCATTTCTGTGTTACAATGTGTGATGGTCTCGTGCCATCCCTAAAAACATAGCACCCTGGGAATTTGCCCATATTGCTCATATAAGAATCCACCACTGTTGCACCATTAAACATAGCAATTGAGGCAATGCCCTGATGGTAAATAACACTCAACTATGAACACTGACCAAGGAGCAACAAGCAAGAAGTAACCAAACAGAAGGCGCTCATCGTGACTGTTTTCACTCTCTATCCCAGTACATGAAGCCAGGTAGTCTGACACCATGGCAGACATTACAGCTGCCACTTTGAACAAAAACAAAGAGCAATGTGCATGCTCTGCGTGCTCTTTCGTTCTTGTGTTTTAGTTATTTGTTAATTTAAATATCAACGTACATAATTAAATGTATGTACATTTAATTACATACATACATAATTAAATGTATGTACATGGCATGGTACACAATGATGCAGTGTACACAAGAGCATTACTAGAACAAAGAACGGGTGTTCTGTCAGATCAGCATACGTTGTCAGATAGTCGTACGCTTAGCTCAGACATGCATACGCTGTCATTACCATATGATTTTATTTAATCAGCAACATAGAATGATGACGTAGATCATCATACACTTGGTTATTAACAGTTGTATGGCATCCAGCTGCAGCCAGACCTACTTTAAATACACTTTGAAACCACGACAATGCATGTATATCTATCTAGTTATCATATTATGTCATATTATAAACAATTTAATGACTTATTTTTGTCATAACTTGTTGCATATGCTGAACTGACAACTCCACTGACGGTCGGACTTCTTAAGGCGCATGCGCTGGCATGGTACTCACTGCATGTATGCTAGGAACATAGAATCATGACGTAGATCTGTTATTAACAGTTGTATGGCATCCTGACTTAGCGGTTAAGTGAGTTTTACACGGGCGTGTGTTGTAGCTGACTCCAGCTGCAGCCAGACCTGCTTTAAATACACTTTGCAACCATGACAACACATGTATATCTATATAATTATAATTGAAAACAATTTAATGACTTATTTTCGTCATAACTTGCTGCATATGGTGAACTGACAACTCCTCTGACGGTCGGACTTCTTAATGCGCATGCACAGGCATGGTACTCACTGCACGTATGCTATTCTGACAGTGTATGGTAATCTGATAGAACAACGGCTCTCAGTGAGTGACACTCCAGTCCTATCTAATAAGTAAAGAGCCGTGGAGAAGAATCGACTGTTTCTGAATGTCACATCACTATATTGCAGACTTTTGGACATAGCGTTGTCCTGTATATGCGACAAGTCAGTCAACATCTCCGCACAATAATTCAGGCAGAGTGACTTTTTTTCATCACAAATTCTTATGTGTCTCTGTACAGCTAGCTTTGCTAACATCACGTTAACGGAGCTTACCTTCTTTGAGCTACTTTTCTAAGTGACGAAAATAGTTAGACGTTGTCCCCATCGTCTCTGAAAGCGAAGCGCTGCTGAGTTAGCTCTGGCCATCGGATTTCTTACTATTTATGCAGCGCTATTATATTACTGACGATTAGACAAACATTTTCTGCCGCTGAGACAAAACCACTGCATGTCCTGGAGCGCCGCGTGCGAGTGAAAGGTGGGGAAGGGAGGGGGAGGAGGGAGGAGGGAGCAGCGCCGTGCGCGAGTGAAAGGTGGGGAGGGGGAGAAACGCTTAGTTGCTTGGATTTTAATCGGTGAGTTTTGCATCCACTGAAAACAAAGATGTTAACAAATAAACTGGACAGTATGCTGCACGTTTAGTGATATTTTCACAGTTGCGGTCTCGACTGGTCTTGAAATAAAATGCCGAGTCCTCAGAGCCCGAGACCGAGACAAGACCGAGACCAAATGCGGTCGAGTCCGAGACGAGACCGAGACCATCAGAAAACGGTCTTAAGACCGGACTCGAGACCAAGACCGATCTCGAGTACCACAACACTGGTCTCTTGGTAGCATAGTTCTCCCCTGCTGGAGGAATCATTGGATGATGAAGTTTTGTCTGTGTGAGCTCGTTTGTGTGCTCCTTCGGTTAGCATCAATAGACAGCAGACAACATAAAATCCTTCCCTAATGGCACACAAACTGTCTCAATGTCAGGCCCCTGGGCTCTGCTAATACACTGCTTAATAGACAATCTATGTTCCAGACCCTGCATGGGCCCATTTAGGGCTCCATGTGTGTCTGTGTGTGCACTTTTTTAACAGCAATATGCTTCATCCAACAGTGTAGTGACCTGCCCAGTGGGTACGGTCTGTTATTGTGTGTGTGTACGTGTAGGTGTGTGTATTCGCTTATGTCAGATACAGAAAACCTGCTGACAGGTAATCAGCCACGCCAAAGCATCACACCAGGGCATAATAGCAAGGTCACACACACACACTCACACACACTACAGTTATCCTGCCTGAACAGCTACACTGGTAACTGTGATTGTGTTGCTTCTGCTAATGTAAAATGGTACAAAGAGCACTTCAGGCTCAACCACACCAGCTTCCTGATTATAATCAGCACTTCATTTTATTGCTTTGTTTTTTTTTTACAGTCAAGTCCAGCAGTTTGTGTTGGGTCACAGCAGACCTTTATGACATTTTAGAAACCTTTTTTTGCATCCAAGACATTTTGGAATCTTGTATCATCACTTGAATCATAAGCCAAATTTATGTAATTGTTATTTCTCAATATTTTCCCAGATATCCCCCTTCCAGTAACACCAGGATCATAAAAAAATAAATAGTAGATCACTGCTGTTTTCACCTAATTTTGTCTCAAACAAACAAACAAACAAAGAAAAACAGATCAAATTTCAATCCAGTTATATGGATGTTAATTTTGTTTAAATTTGAAATGAGTCAGATTTGTTGAAAAACGATGAAACAAAGTCAGAAGCAGATCCAGTTACTCACAGACCAACATTAAAAAGATGAACTATGAAACAGAACCGCTAAGCTTTGGGAGGACAGAAGGGAAACAGAAACACAGCAGTACTGGACCAACAGCAAAGGAAATACAGTTAAATACAGGAACACTGAAACAGTAGTACTTTTTAAGGGAAGGAAGATCAGACTAGCTCTGAAAATAGCTTCACACAAGACAGAAACACAGCTAGACTCTGCTTTCTACATCTATGTTACTCTCACAACTTTTCTTAATCTTTATTTTTACACTTATACATAGTATTGTATTTTGTTTTAGGGAAAATGTATCTAATACAAAGCTTCTCATTATAACTTTTGATTGTTTTCCCAACTCAGACCAACTGTACTGAAGAAATATAAGGGATGAATTACCATAGACCTAATCACAATGTTAACCATTTTCTTTCCAAAACTTTATTTCAAACAGCTTGCAATCAAGACTTCTGTGAGAAATAAATTGGGGAATCTCTGATAAAGGTTGTTACACAAATGCTGCATTTTCTTAAAATTCCCTCCTCAGAAGACGACAACATCAAATCTCTACACGAGAGAGGCAGGGGGGAAACTGATAAAGGCCACCTCCACCCCGGTTCCATCCTCTCTGATGAGAGAGAGTAGATATTTTTAGATGAGGATTAATTTTAGTGGGTAAGATAAGGAGTAAGTTGTGAGTGGAGGAGGGTTTGAATAAATAAGTAAATAGGACATGCCTGAAAACAGGAGGCGACGGTGGCAGCGTTCGTGTGTGGATGTTGCGAGGCCTTGGGCAGATCCATTGATCTGGCCAAGATAGCGAAGCTTTTCATCACTTAACGTTTTCTCCCAGAGCGGGAACATCAGTCCTGGGTTTGTCCACAACTCTATGCTACAACCCAGGACAGGCCTTATTTAAGCTTCCCCCCCCATTAGTTTTACATTCCTCTTTAACAAAAATGGGGTGACTTTTAAAGCTTGCACCCAATTTTGGAGAATCGTAATCTCTTCTGATAAAGTTGTTGGAGCAAAGTCAAATAAAACTACTTGCGCAAAGGAGAGTGTGGTTTTCACTGTGGCAATCAGAAGATGCTTTGAAAGAATACATTTTATTGATGCCGTGTGCAAATTGCTAGGTTAGTAAAGGCAATGTAAAGGCAACAATGCAAGTTGACCATTTATGAACAGACCTGCAAAGAAAAGAAAACTGCACGACCCACCACAAAATGCAAAAAAGACCCCCTCAGGAATCATCATTCCAAAGTGACTTAAACAACAGGCGGGTCCACAAAAATAATGGCATGAAAATAGCTTGCAGCATATGGAAAACAGGACAAAGATTTTTGCTGAACTGTCTGCCTGGTGTTTAGATTCCTTCACTGATCCAGGAGCAGGACGAGTTTGCAGTGTGGCAGCAGGAGAGCAAAAAGAGTCTCTGGCCGCAGGTGTGAAAAAACAAACAAAACAAAAAAAACAGTGATGCTAAAGCGAATGAACCAAAGCATGGCATCGCACTACCGACATTCTTGATTGTTGACATGCTGTTTTCTGAAATGTGTTAGTTTTATGTCAGACGTAAAGGAATGGATTTTAAGCAGAATGTTCCACCTTTGCCTCATTGACAAACCTGCACACATTCATAAACTGATCCACACGTCCACGGGAATCAACAGATGGCCATATTGCGAAAGTAAAACACTTTTGCTAAATGCATTTAAATTATTTACTGAGAGTCTGCTGAGTGATCTCCATAACATATTGCATACAATCCCAGTTTTGATATTTGTCTTCCCTCTGACATATTCACTACACTGAAAGCAGGTAATGCTTCTATGATTATTTTAAGAAAAATAAACTAACTTTGGTGATATATTCTAGCAGTGGAGACTCTAAAATCATTTGGTAAAATGAATAGGTTCATAAACATGAAAGTGCAATGAAAAAGTACTCCTCAGTTGTAATGGTAATAATTGTAGACAGTATCGCCCATCTGGTACATTTCCCTGTAATGTTGGTCATCTATCAAAGGCCTAAAACTCCCTCTGATCTGCCCTCTGCCGCTGTACAAAAACACATTCATGCAGGCAGAGTCTCAAATGGAGAGATGATCAAATTAAATCCCCCCGGTGGCTGATCTGACAATAAATCACATCTATTTAATGAGGAGAGGGATAAATGACACTGTCAGCAATTAATTAGAAATGTGTCTTCAGCCCGTCATGTCTGTGTAAGGATAAGTTGAGTGCACAGACAGTTTGCATTGATGCATCTCTGTCACTTCATTACCTGTCATAATTAAATATGCCAGAAGTTGATATGACCGGTTACGAAACAACAGACCAAGAGAGATGTCTGTTCAACGTAACGGTTTTCCAAGTCATATTTATACTTTAAAGCCACGCTAATGCTATGCAATTATCTCCTAATGAAAGACAAGTGGTCCTGAGAGTGTGAAGGCATCGCTTCAGTTTGAGTTATGTGAAGGCAGTAATCCTAATCCCCGTACAATCCACCTGCTGCTGATTCAGTTGATGACTACACTAAAACGCTACATGTTTTGTCCACCTTGGGGATTTGAATACAGTAATATATATATATAACATGTAGTTATTGAAAGCCTCATGTAACTCGTATGAACAAAAAACGATGTCATCACGTGTCCAAGTCATTTTAAAGGTATAGACTGAGTGTTTTCGGGCTTCACTGTTCTACTGCTTGCTTTAAATCAGGAAGCTGAGAGAGAACTGGGTTTGCCTGAGAAGCAGAGACAAAGGCCTCCCGCTGAGTTGTCAATCAGAGCCTTGATTCAAGCAAGAGGTAGTTATTTTTAAAAAATGTGGAAATTAACATTCTTTATCCAGCCACAGCAGGTGTCCTCCTCTATTAAATAAAATCAATTTTGCTTTTTAGTTCAGCATTCCTTATTTTTTTCAAAATCATGATATTCTTCAAATGTGCAGCTAGAATAATTTAAGAAATGAAACGTATTTTAGGTTAGATAGTTTTGGAATATCGTTTATAGATATTCAGCTCCAGATTATTTTACGATTTAAGAATGTTTTTAATATAAATCACCTTAAGTGAAGAAATAACTTGTTGGTAAATAAGTGTCACTTACACACTATTGTGTCTTATTACACCCTCATATACTGCTGGGATAAAATGTTTCCTCCTCAGATTTAGCCTGTTTTTGATTGATTTGGTCACATCTAAGTGCTTCAGATTTTAATCATTTTAAAGTCAGACAAAAACAATTTGAGCAAAGGCAAACGTTCCCCTTGGGAAATCATAAATTAACTAATTAACCAAATTTTAGGGGGTTAAAATTGACTTTAATTTTAATGGCTCGTTAACTGCTAGAATCAAGAAATAACTTGAGTCAACCCTGTCTGGCAACGTGAAATAAGATAAAAAAAACAACAAAAAAACATGTTATAAAACCCTAAAAACTATATGCATGAATGAGAAAAAGTGACATTTAACACTTTAGCAGTATGTCTGAGGCTTTGGGACTCCACAGAAACAATTGGTATTATCACTAAATGGAGAAACATGGAACAGGAGTGAATTTTCCCAGGAGTGGCCTGGCTACAAAATTATCCTAAGAGCATATCAATGACTCATCCAGTCAGAAAATGGCTTAAAATAACATCTTAAAAAAAATAAAAGCAGACCACATTTATCTCAGTCAAAGTCAGTGTCCATGGTTTAACAACTATAGAGAGACTGGGCAAAATGGCATCCATGGGAGGGAACCAAGAATAACAGGAACACAAACTTTGTCCCTCATTTGTCAAAAATAATAATAATAATAATAATAATAATAATAATCTTGATGGACCTGCTGACTTTTGCAAAAATAATATTAAGCCTTCCATGCTTTTCAGATTTTAATATAAATTATTAATAATTCAGAAAACAATGTATCGTCTTCCTACCACTCATCTCATCTTCATGCTACTTTGTATTCATCTACTCTACTACATAAAAGTGCAAATAAATACGCTGACATTTTTTAAGTGTGGGGAGAGCTTTCCACTCTTATCTAAAATTTATTAGAAGACAACATTGCGTATATTTGTAAGTATAAATGACTGCCATCATTTTGAGCTAAAGACACATGATAGTTATCTTTAAACCAATAATATTAATTTAGTTAGCTTCATTTTATGCTCTTAGAATTAAAATAATTTGAGTGACTAAGAATATACACAGAAACTGTCTCATTTGGCAGTCGAGCCACTGTGTTAGAGAGGATCAGCCGTTCCTGCCCAGTAATCCCCAAAGCAAAGTATTCTCCGCAGGCAGTCTGTCGTCCTGAAAACTTTATTTACTTCTGTTTCCACACGATGCCAGCCTTGGATTACCTGCCTCACATTTCAGTTACAAAGAACATTTGCTTTATTGTCTTCTGTTTTTGGCATATTGGCCGTAAGACTGCCAGGGGTCTGTCTTTTTCAACCCATTTTCAATTTCATCGGAAAAAAAGCAAGCTGAGTTTTCATAGGGTTGCTGGGGTGGTGATCTGGGGCACTCAGGTTTTGAGGGACGGAAAATATTAAACTGTTTTAAAATGAAAAGGTTTTATAAACACAGCATTTTGTATGTTCTCAAAAACTGCAATCCCATGCTGAAACTGGGTTCACTTTTATGCGGGTAATTAGTATGAAACTCTAACCCACATCTATCCTAACCTTTGACCCCAAGACTTGAAATTATCTAAACATTTTGAGATTTTTATTGCTCATTAACCACAAAAAATATAAAACAAAATAAATGCAATTCAGGTTCTTACAAATGTTTTGCGGTCACATGGTTGATGCACGTTTTACATAAACTACTCAACTGGGAGTAATAACAAAAAAAATCCTCAACAGACAAAGAAAACAAAACATTAAAATAAGTCCTGTATGAGTAGTTTAAGCTTCATTGCACATGCCAAAAACTGACTACCACAGAAGCCCATTAAGAACCGAGTCCTGTGCCAGCTTTCATTAACAAACCCTGGAGAAAAACTAGAATGGAAATGCTTCCCCACATTTCACTACTAAAATGAGTAAAAGTAACCTGAACAAACAGCAACCTGCCTGATATCGCAACAGTGGCCAAAACATTGCAGCAGATAATCAGGAATTCAAGCATCCTAAAACCACATTATATATCCTTTGTAGCAGACAAGCCTCAGGTAAAAATGTGACAGGGCAAAGGGTGACAGAAAAACAAAATTCACAGAAATACAGTCGAATAATGCTAAACCTTTTTATTGCACAGGTGAATCCTGACATCCAGCGACACAAAGATAATGTGGATAGAAGGTGTTGGGGGGAAAAAAATAAAAATTAAAAAGCAGCCATGAAATCCCAAAGGAACGTTTTCCTCTGACATTTTGACAGTGAGCTGCAACATAACTCTCCAAAAATAGTTGAAATCTAGTTTGTAGCTTCAGATTTCATTCTGTCGTGAGGAGCCATTTCTCTTAAAGAATCTGGACCTTTGATTAGCTCTATGGTGCATTTTTGGTTTTCAGGCAGGACAGGGGCAGCTGAGGTGCACAGGAGTAGAGTAGCTGTCTGACAATCTGGAGATTGTGAGTTTAATTTCAGTTAACCCCCGCCACATGTCGGAGTGGCCTTGGGCAAGAGACTGAACTCCAGAATCCTAAAAACAATGCATATCAGTGCAACAATGTGTGTGTGTGTGTGTCACTCGTCGTGCACAAATTCTGGAGAAAAGAAAATCAGTCCAGTTTCAACCAGAAAGTGTAACCTTCAACCACATACAGCTGCATTCAACAGAATAAAAACAAAAAACACAAACGCACATACACACACAAAAATAAATAAAACCACAAAAAACCTTAGAAATACAGCTAAGTAATGCATTACTCCCTATTCTATGGGCTCAAACAATAAACCTACACAAAGTGTTATACATTACTGTTTTCATGAGGCATAAATAGTCAGAACTGGACATAAATATTTTACATTCCTGCATCTTTCACAATTTTTTATATGTGCAACAGCTATACAGAATATTTAACTTTCCAAGTCAGAATTAGAACTAACAGGAACGTTTTATTTTTATAACTTGAAACTTGTAAAAGATGACTTGGGCCTGATTAGCTGCATTAGTACATTTCAACTAAAGATCATAAAAAATGTATGATCTTTAAAACAATATGTCTCAGAATGCTAAAAAGTGTTTTATGTTCCTGTTTGACACTAATCCAAACATAAAGTCACGAGCCTCTACCTTTGGAGTAGGTTTGTTTCTCCACACTTACATCTACATAAAGATTAATCAGATCCTAATTAAACAATGTTTTATATAAAATAAATCACACCACATACAGCTTACTTTGTATGATTAGTTTTATTAGCATTATGCTAACAAAATTACTAAAAATATTCTGTAAAACAAAGCTGTGAAAGGTTTCAGATGATTCATAGACCAATAGTTGATGAATAAACGTGTTAGCAAAAATACTTCCTGGTATATTTTGTTATATGCTTAGCTCAAGAGTTGTAATATATGGAAAATGTATTGTAATCAATTTACTTTGAATTTTGTGCTTTGTGCAAAGTAAGAAACAATCTCAGAGTTAAGAAGCATTTCCTCATTATGCTGTTTTAACATTTCACAAACAGAAATCCCACTTTATCACTGATGCAGTGACCATGACAACAGCACTAAACTGTGAACCAGTTAAGACTACAAAACACTCAAACATGTTTTATTAAATCTATATTTCCTTACTGTTTTAGGTTTAGAAGAATATGATGAGAAATGAGATAAATTAGACATGACAGAAATAAATCTTTTCAAAACTCCTTACATGGTCAAATGATGGAGGAAAAACTATGGATAGAAAAGTATATGCTCTTTGTAAACAAACTACATGAAAGGTTGGCATGATTAGTCGACATTCGTACAACAAATTGATTAATTATAATACTGATTTCATAGCAAAGCACAGAACAATTAAAATCTGAAATCTAAAACATGCTCCTGTTGTGTAAACAAAGAAACAAACAAAAAAAAAAAAACTAAGGTTAAATGAGTCAAAAATATCCTGGACATAATTTGTAGTGTTGTAATAAACTATGTCATGTTAAAATATATAGTTTCATAGAACTTCGGCTCAAAATATTTTGAAATTGCATTTCAAAAAATAATATTCTGACATTTGCTAAGTTGAATAGCATCTTTTCAGAGAGAAATTAAGACATTCCAAAACAGCAAATGATGCCACAAAACTGTAAAAAAAATAAAATAATACAGGTGATGCACATTATAGGAACCTTAAAAAAATTAAGACTTGGAGTGTGTCCTGAAGATACAAATTTGTATAAAGTCAGACTGAAAAGTGTTTGTGTAGCTTTGATTTGACAAGCTTTTTCCTTTCACACTTGCATTAAATAAACTGTGAAGACAGCTGAGAATAATCTTCTCACGCGCCACAAAAAGCAGCTTCTTCTGTTATACAAAAAAATTGTCAGTTTTTTTTTTCCTGATAATTTTCTTCCATCGAAAGCCTGTTTTTTTTTTTTTGTTTTTTTCCCAAGAATATATCAATGAATGACAGCAAAGTAGCACGAACAGAAAATGTGTCTCTGCAGGTCTGATTGCAAAAAGACAAAAAAAATGAACTAAAGTCATCCTAATTCTCAGGCACCATCCACATTTCACTACCATGACATTTTTCCATTTTCTCCATGCACACTTCTGCCCGGCCAGCTGTCTGCCACCTGGCTGTTACAGATCTGTGACTCCGCCTAATGGTCGCAGAAGCCAGGCATGGGGAACGGCCTGGCAAAAGCCTCCACCCGGTGTCGCAGATCTGCAATGCGCGCCACCGTCTCCGGGTCCTGGAGGAGGAAGTTCTTGAAGTCCTGGAGCTTTGCTGCAGTAGAAAACAGTAAAATACTATGATTTAGTTGCTTCTTTTTGTCTTTCCACCAGCTGGAAAATAAAACTGTCTCCCCTCATCCAGCCTTCTGATTTAACTCACTAACACACATAAATATGTTCACAGCAACCACTGAGTTACAGACTTAATTTACCTCTCTTCAAACAGGCTTACCTGTCTTTGTCTTGACATCCAAAGCGATCTTAAATCCCTCATCCATAAACTCGACAACCTGCACAAAGTCGTCTTCTTTGAACTGTCTGGAAGTCAGAGCTGGAGCGCCTACGACCAAAAATAAAATCTAATTACTTACATTTTCTTTCATGCTTTTGTAATTTCTCCTAGACTTTCTTTTTTTTCCTCTCAGCTATGCAGAGTATGGTGAAAATAAGTTTTTTGAATTGTCAATTAATCCGAACACTGTGTCAGTGTGTCAAAATAACAAATTAAGGCAGTTGATGCGATCCTGCTGTGAAAATTGTTCAAAACATAAAGTAATATCTGCAAAACATTGCACTGCAGCTCAAAGATTGTGACTTTAACTGTACTTTCTAGGAAAAACTTTTTTTTTGCTTGGGAGTACATATTTGGGTGTTTCAGAAAGAAATGCTTCTTAGCAGTTTAGACCTACTTGGTGGAAAGTCTCATTAAAACAAGACTTTTATAGATCCAGAAGTATGCCACTTCCACTACTTTCAGTCAAAATAAAAAAAAATAAGTGCTTTCTGTTTTTATTTGTGTATTAAAAAATTAACTTGAATAGATATGGAAGTGAAAAGTCCAATGAAAAGTTCGAGGTATTTTTGTATATTTTTTCACCTTGTGTATTGTAAATGAAGTTCAGAAACTACTGAACGCATAATAAACCATCAGTAGTGCTTTTTAACCAGAACTTTTCCAGAACACAGAAATTTTGATTTTCATTTGAATGAACAGAATAGATGAGAAGATACTTTATTGATCCCAATGGGAAATTGCTTATTTGCTGACAAGTTACTCTAAAGCAGTGAAAGAAAAAGTTAAATATTTGTAATAATGCGTTTCCATTTGTGGTTAAAATGTTATATGATCAAAAAAATCTTTAACCTATAAATACTCAGGAGCAGAAACACTGGCCACAGATCTGAATGGATCATTTTTTCTTTTATCAGCAGGTTAAAAACTGAAGATCTTGATTGTTCTCCCCACTTGTTAAAACAGTAAAGAACACTTTTACAGTCTATAAACACATCAACCACCAGTCTGCTCTGGTGGTTGATGTGTTGAAGAAAAAAACAACACAGCAACAAAAAAATACAGGTAAAGGACGTATAGAAACACAAACAGTGAAGGTATTTTCGTCAACGCATAATGAACTTGCAAAAATAAAACATTTTTTGCAAAACAGTAAACAAATAAGACAGAATATGTTGTTTTCTCTTTTTCTAATCTAAGCTTCTGAATATAAACTGAGATATGACGAGCCTATTATTGTACTATATTGTGAAAGCGATCCTTACCCAGCCTGAGGCCTCCAGGGGTCAAGGCGCTCTTGTCTCCAGGACACGTGTTCTTATTGGCCGTGATCGACACGAGCTCCAGAACTCTTTCAGCTCGAGCGCCGTCAATGCCTTTTGGCCGCAGGTCCACCAGAACCAGGTGGTTGTCAGTTCCACCTGGAACATTTCAATCCAACATATCATCAACAGCTGTATGACTAAATCTAACCAAGTTCCTTCTCAGAAATGCTTCTAAACTAATTGCTTTCCTCATTATTTTTACCTTTAAATGAAATATATCCATACGCAGCCTTCCAAAACTGACCTCAAGATGATTTAATTAACGCTCGCCTCGTACAAAACATCTGACAGATGCTACAGAACTAAATGTTCCCACTTGACATGCAGTGTGCAGAGAAACTTAACTAATCAAAGTGATAAATGAATAGTTTATACATTTGGATAGCTTCCACAACCTTAGTAGCCACTAATCTTCCCAGACTCCACACCCAACAGATATATCATAAACAGATACATCAACTTGCAGATGTGCTCTGAACCTCCAGGAAGACAGAGCAGGACTGGAAACTATTAAAAATCTAACTAATCACAGTTATCAAAAAGGTGCCATTAAAAAACCTTAGGTATTTTTCACCAAGTCAGATACAAGTTGAGGCAGAGGGAGTTCAATCCATACGGACTAGACACAGACACGCTTCAAACACCTAGACTTAGGGTTGCATCCTGTATATCTTCAGTCTAATTTGACACAATTATTATTTATATTCATTTTAAAAACATGCTATAAACTTCATTAGTATTTTCATGTTATTTGTTTTGCGTTTTCTTATGTTATATACTTTAAAGTAGTCAAGTTTGAACACTGTTCAAAAGTGTTTTGGTAGTATTAATTCTCTGAATTTCTTAGGTTTACAGATGTTTCTCTTTCACCATTACCTATTATAAACAGCTTAAACACTGTAAACTCAGTATTTTTTATAAGCTATATTGTTATAGAAAAACTTTTTCATTTAGTAATCTGGTTAATTTTTGTCTTCTGAAACCTGGTCATATACAGTTCGCATGTACAACACTTTAAAATTAAATGACTTTTTAGAATACAAGACAATTAATTACTACAATGGGGTTATTAAACAAATTGCAAATTAATTATAGTGCAGGTGGTATATTTGGTACCTCAGTTGAAGCCAGCGTACAGGGATTTAGAAAAGGCTGGCAGTGCATCTCTAACTTAGTTTGGTACATAGCATTAGGAACCTCCAGGAATCAGTCTGCACATCCCTCAAACAGAATTTGGGAAAATATAGTCATTGTGACATTAGATTGAGCTAATCTGATGAGCTAATGCTGAATCCTTTAGCGTTTTATGTGTACATCTCTGAAGTCACTGTGATTAACGGTTTATTTAGATGCCTGTAAGAAAACTCTCTAGTTACTGCAAAACATCATCCCCAAAATAAGAAAACCATCAAATATCTTTGTTTTATTTAATTCCATAATTTAATTTATCAGTCTTTTAGGTAACACTTTATTTGAAGGGGGGTGACTAAGACTGTCATGACACTGTCATAAACATGACATAACACCTGTCATGAACATGAATAAGCCTTCATGAATATTTATGACTGTTGTCATAAAGCGTCATTCGGTAAATTATGACACTTTTAATACAAAGTTGACATTATTCAAAATGTCTTTGTTATGACAACTTGACATTAACCAAGAAATCATTACTGATATAAATTTGTTATAAAAGTATTACTGATTGCACTTTAAAAATTAGGTAACTTTATGTTATTAAAGGTAAAGTTTAAACAGTAATGATTTCTTGGTTAATGTCAAGTTGTCATAACAAAGACATTTTGAATAATGTCAACTTTGTAGTAAAAGTGTCATAATTTACCGAATGACGCTTTATGACAACAGTCATAAATATTCATGAAGGCTTATTCATGTTCATGACAGGTGTTATGTCATGTTTATGAAAGTGTCATGACAGTCTTATTCAACCCCCTTCAAATAAAGTGTGACCGTCATTTTTTGTTTTTTCCATTTTATTAATCAAATGTATTTGTTCCCTAAACAGAACAAATACTTTCCAATACATTGAGGCAGTGACGGATTAGACCACAGTTGATTTAAAACGCATTCATGTTGTACCAAGGCCTTCAGCTGGTAGCTTTTGGCAAACTGAATTCAATTTCCATTTTAGCAACAGAACATCTTTTTCTTTTTATTTTACTTGCATGACAAAATAAATTACATTCTGCAGTGTAAGCACAAAACAGGTCCATTTTTTAAAAAGTATCAACTTGGGGCCATAGATCAAAAAGGAGCTGAGGCCAGCATATTAAAAGTTAAACAAGAGTCAAGCATTTGTTCACAATCACAGAGCGAACGCGTTCATCAGATTTGATTTTCCTGACTGACAAGGCAGCTTTATTGGCATTAGTACATTTACACATCATGAATTTAAATGCACCTTTGTTTTTTTCCTCCTGCTGTGTAATTTGCATCTTTGTGACAGGGGGTTCTCATGAGTTTGTTTCAGCACTGTTAGATGAATCAGTGTCTTATCTGCAGGTTAAAAAAAAGTCAAGTGTAAAACATGTATGATTACCTGATACTAGAGTGTAGCCTTTGCCGAGAAGAGCTGCAGCCATAGCCTTTGCATTCTTTAGTACCTGGGCTATATACTCCCTGAACATAGGAGACTGAGCCTGGACACACAAACAATAGAGAAACAGTGGGATGAGCCTTGGAGAACTGTGATTCCAAGACCAACTATTTTATTGTCTTTACCAGAACTGAAGACAGTACTAAAATTTATACCATTAACAATAAAAAATAGGGAAGATAAACAGAAAAAGATTATTAAATCCCTTTGCAAGAACACAGATCAACAAGATTCAGATTTACTCTTTTACAGTAGATACCAGAGCAATAGATACATCTGTTTTCCATACAAATCAAAACTTTGTATTCACATTTCCACTAAGCATTTTTTTGTTAAATTTACCTGTTTAAGAGCCACTGCTACTCCAGCAATGGCGTGGTTGTGAGGTCCACCCTGCAGGGAGGGAAACACTGCAAAGTTGACTTTGTCTTCCAGGTCGTACATGATTTCTTTTCCTTTCCTGTCCACCGAGCGGACGCCCTTACGGTAAAAGATAAGGCCAGCCCTAAACAAAACAAAGTCATTCCCCAATAAACGACTGTTGCAATTACAAACCTACAACTCTGAACGCTAATCTTGATTTAATGATTTGTTATTTTCTATGAGCCGTGCAAACATATTCATACACACTTTTTTTCAGGTTGTTACAACAGAAAATGTCAATGTCTTTCAAAGATATGTAGTTTAACAGACCAAAAATAGTGTAGAATGGTGCAGTGGAAAAGAAAATAATGAATGATTTTGTGTCTTATTTTGAAAATAAGACAAAAATAAAGAAATTAAAAAATTTAGAAAAACAAGTGTCACAGAGAAACAAGGTGGTGGAAATATCATCATGCTGTCAGAATATTTTTATTCTCTATTGGTTGGAGGTAAATGAAAGGTAATCCTGGAAGAAAACCAAAATATACAGCCACAGCATAGTTTGCTGCGTCTGTATCCAAGCCTTTCGATCAAATGCTTATATCAAAGAAAACCTAGCATCACTTTCTTCTACTTCGTAATTGTTACCTTACATTGGCATATCAAATTAAAATACATCAAAGTTTGTGCTTTAAGCATGATAAAATGTAAAAAAAAAAAAAAAAAAAAACACGATAAGTGTCGTTACCTGGATCCTCTGAGGGACTTGTGTGTGGTGGAAGTGACCAGGTCAGCATGTTCAAACGGTGAAGGGACTGCCTTTGCAGCTACCAGGCCACTAATATGAGCCATGTCCGCAAGCAAGTAGGCATTAATACCTGTGCATAGCTGTGAGGAGAAGGATTGAATAAACAAACGGTTAAATGTTAATTCTTTCGGTATAGTAAATTATTATTAAAACAAAGACATTGCTTTAACATCTAACTTAATTATTTGTAAACCAAGCGTAAGGCGTACTTTGTTCAGCTGCCTTTGTTGAAAGTTACGTTAAGGAAGCAGAGTCTCAGCTGTTCTGCATTAGCATTTTCTCTGCATGATTAAGATTTGATAACTAACTCTACATCTGCAGACGTTACCCATCTTCTCAGAGGCAAGATATTTCAAGATGTGTAATTACACTCTCATTGGCAGTCCTAAGAGGCCTGAAATATGAAGGCAACGTTCAATAAATCTATGCTTTCACTTGCCAACATTTATTGAAAAAGACAAATAATAAATAGCTTGGTAAAATGTAAATGAATCTCTGGCATGGGATCAGAACAGTGAACTGCATTACAATTAATATGCATCATAATAACATTCCCTTTCTTTAATACATAAACTAGATGCATGTTTGATGGAAAAAAAGCAGAGGCAAAGAGTGTCAGGACACCAACAGTGGAAGAAAATGAAGGTAGCATGACTGTCAAAGTCTAGTGGTTGCTAAAAACACAGCTCCATAATGGCAGGACACTCCATCTGATGGTGCTATCTAAAGTGGAGCTCTGCCACAAAGGCAACCAGTCATGGAGTGAATAAAGTAAATTAGCTGGTTGGTATAACAAAAACAGATAAAGGGCCCCCTTGTGCACCATCAAAGAGGACAGTGAAGTGTGTGTTTAAAAGTTGCTGCTGTGAGGCAACAAAGGATGAAAGCATCTGTATGTGCATGAAAAGTGTTTTGAAATGTTTTTTCCACAAAATATCTGAAGAATGAGGGCTACTGGATTAGGACCTATGCAATTTCCACAGCTGAATAGAAGTTAGTAAAAATGTGTCTGGAAGAAAGTCTGGCAGGGTCTGACCTATTGTTACAGCAGACGGGTGGGTTTGCCATCTAAATGAAAAAAGGTTGAGTTTTACATTAAAGGACAAAGCTGCTCTGAACTCCTTATCACAGCGAGTGATGGAGCAAACAGGTAGGGTGAAAGAAGGGTGAGGTTTGAATATTGGGGAGCTCAGCTCACCTTCTTAATGCGGGCATAGTCAATGAGGCGAGCGTAGGCGCTGGTGCCAGCGATGATGAGCCTGGGCCGGAACAGCTTGGCTGTCATCTCCATCTGCTCATAGTCTATGAGTCCCGTTGCAGGCTGCGTAAAAACAGACAGGTTGAGAGGAAAGAAAAGAAATATTGAAAGAAGAAGAAGTGGGGGAGGAATATCAGAATACAAGAGGGAGCGCAAGGGTCAGAAGGGGAAAATAAGAGAAAATGAGAGGATGAAAAAAAAAAACTGTTAGATATTTGAAGATCAAGAGCGGACATATCAACACGAAGAAGAGACTTCTCCATTTGAAGCTCATTTGAAGCAGCTGCAATTGAAGTACTTTGGGCACTTTTAAAAGAGGAAGGAATGTATCGAAGGAAGACATTTACACCAATCATATCATGCAGGAAGATGGAGCAATTGAAGTAATGCACCACTACTTATCCTAATTCAGCCTTTCAGGGGCCTCCTAAACTGGTGAGATGAGGCTGAACGGATCATGCTGGTTTTAAGATTCTCCCCGCTACTTTTCAATAAACTGGGCAATTTAAGAAACATGGTAGTTAATCTGTTTCTCTCAGGATGTAGTTAAAGGAGACATGAACTGACCAGCCTGTCTGCGTCCTTAACCTACAGCTTTACCCATCTAATCTTCCTCCCAGCTTTGGAGGAGAGACAATGAAGGACAGCTGGATGAAGCAGAAAAAACAAAGTGGGAGACAGGCACATTGGAGAAGAAGGGAGTAGGAGACAAGAAAAAAAGAGAACAGAAAGGAGGAGAGAAAGCTTTATTTAGACAACCTGATAATCTCCCATCTCAAGAGCACATCTATGGATGCCCTCCTCACTCCATCAACCTGCTCATTGTGAGGACGGAACCACTGGTGCTGGCCAGCCTGTCGATTTCCCATTATCTCTCTCGCAGAGGGGTCCTGCCTGCCCATACATCAGCAGGTCTGGACAAGCAGAGCCTCATCGCCATCCATCAGCTGCTACCAACACTACCGTACAATCACGATCCCTCGGTAGAAAATACATTAAACATTCTGAGGAGTGATCATATCTGTTGGATATAAATCCTGTTAATGTTTGGGGGACACAGATTTTCACAGATCACAATTAAGTCAACAAATAAGTAAATGTTTTAAATCAAGGATTCCTCCACATTTTTTGTTCTTACAATTCTAGGCCTTACTTTCCAGAGTTCACAGTTATTTATGTTTGTTGTAAAATATAAAACACACAGATTGGCAGTTCACCAATTTGTAGCAACTACTTTTACACTTGTTGGGCTTTAAAGATAAAAACCAGAGAGAAGGAACGACAAGGAAGGAAGACAGGACAAACAGGAGGATGCATAAGGAAGAAGGAAGGTAGGAAGTGAGGATGCACAAGAGGTTGGGAGGACACAAAGGAAGGACATATACAAGGGATGAATTGTAGGAAGGAAAGAAGAAAGGAAGTATAAAGGGAAGGATTCCTTGGACACCTGGTAAATGGTGGGAATAAAGTCTGACAATATATATTTTTCACAATTTTTCCATCCTTCATTAAAGTAAATTTCCAATGAAATGACATTCAAAGAGTTAACCTGCATGTATTTTTTTTACTGTTGCAACACCTGAATTTCCCCACTATTCTCCTACTTTATTTCCTTTTCTGGAAGGAAGGTCACTTTATTTATATAGCACATTTTCAGCAACAAGGCAGTTCAAAGAACTGAAACAAATTAGGAAGGGTTAAAAACAGGTATTAGAAAAGCACAACTACTTCCAGTCTTTGCAATAAACCATGGTCTTAATCATTAACAGCTGCTACACAATCTGGCCAAAAATGAGTGGTGACTGCAGGTCAGAGCAACAAGTGAGGCTCTCCCAGGACCGTGATAAGATCAGCCAAAGGTTTCAGTGCGACACACGCTCTTCCTTCTGCCAAAGCTCACTGTCAGGGCACAATAAGTGGATCTCTGTGTGCAGACTGCGCTTTGTGATGAACAGCTGCTTTGTTAGTTGCCCATTAAACATAAAGTTTGTATAATATTGTAGTGGGTGCCAAGAGATTATGCAATATCAAAGTGCCATAATGTTCTTCATTAAAGTGAAGTCATTTAGTCATTTAGACTAAACAAAATAGATTAGGGTGTGTGGTTTAAATTTGACTCTGTTTTGAAGCAAAAAAAAAAAAAACATATTGCCAAAAAGTCCTGTTTCATAGCCCCTGCAAACTGTAATGAGATGTTCGTATTTTAAACAGAGTAGTGTTCAAATTTCAGCAACCTTTGACCTATTAGGGGTCAAAGGTTGACCTATTGGGGGTCAAACACACTTGAGCTGCTGCTATACTGATGCCTGTATCAGTATAGGAACTTAGTAACATGGCATTACAACACTGGTTTAAAATTGTTGTCAGAAAACTTCACAAAGAGGAAAAAGAAATGAGGAATGGAAAAGATCTGAAAATGGTGGGTTACATGACTTACTAAATTTGGGAAGAGCATCCAGTCAATTGAGATGATAAATTACTTTTACAAGTAATTTACATAGTAGTAGTCACTCAAATCAGAGCCAACATATAAACATATAAAAGGAGTATATATTGCACAAACAAAAAACATTCAGAGAGCTCTAAAGAGATTTGATCAGCGATCCAACATGAATAATAATCATCTAAAATGCAGTGCACTTTTAAGATTTCAGAAATTAAAATATAATAAGGTGAAATTATACATGATTTCTGCATTTTTTAATTATTCATCTACATAATTAATCAGTTATGAAACTAACAAGAAAGTAAGTTCAGCTAAATTTTAGTTTATTATTAGAAATCCTATTAACAATTGCCATCTCAAAGCACAAAGCAAAATAAACAAATCCAGTTTATTTAAAGAAATGTAGTATATTCAATGCAATATGGCCGTAAAATCTGGATAAAACTGGCAAAAAGTCAGTCAGCAGGAAGCTCCTGCCTCTTCAGTAAGTAAATGCACATGCATCGCATTATGTTACAATTCGGAAAGAAGAATAAATTGCCTCAACATTTCTCAACGAACAAATTTGATTGTTTATTGAAAAGCCAATAAACAAAGTGTATTTGAATCTATGAATGGCTCATAATGTTTTTGAGGGGCTATTACAATGAGTGGCTAATTTACAACCTTTTTCACATACATTCAATTCAGCCCAACAAATAATTTCAGTTATTTTACAAATGACACAACCGACAGGTGTCAACAGCAGCATCATGTTTACTGAGCTGGTCAGTCTCCACAACCTTACCTTTGTTTTTGTGCTCACACATTTGTTTGACAAGTACTTTTTAGATTATTATAATTTTATTAAATGGTTGCACAGCTTTAGTTTATTGTAATTCACAATTATGCACATATGTTTAAGTGGCTTAATGCTTTTATAGGAGCATGTCTAATTGTTTCTATTATAAGAGTAGTTATGGAAATCCAGTTAAGTGTTGCTACAGTGCAAGCATTGCAAATTGACAGGGATCAAAATAGTGCTAATACGTAAATGCAAGAAATATATAAATGTTTATGCTTATATAAAACAAAAACTTGGAACATGTTCCATAAGTTCAGAGTAGAAGTAGGTGAGAAGGTTTCAGAACAGCCAATGAAAAAAAGGACAGCAGTGCTGCCAAGGTTCCTCTTAAGCAGAAAAAGATTCTAAATTAACAGATTTAACGAAATTTGAAAATTCTGTTTTTGAAATGTGTAAAATTTTAGTTGTCTGTCTTATCTTTCTCCAGTATGTTTTGAAAAGTATGCTGCAGGCATCTGCTTACGTTTAGCTTGTAAGGCATGGACTCAAAGTAGATTGATGTTGCAGAGATCCTCTTCACATCTGACATGTAGCCATGGGTCAGACTGCAGAGACAAAAAATATTTTTCAATGTGCAACTCTGACAACTTTATGCAATAAATAAATTGCTATAATAATAAAAAGTATATATATATATATATATATATATATATATATATATATATATATATATATATATATATATATATATATATATATCTAAAAAAAAAAGAAGGAATGAGCCATGGTGTTGGTTATTCAAGCCTCAAAGTGACACACTAGTTTTGGTCAACAAAGAAACTGGGGCAGCTTTGAAAAGAAAGAGAATAAGAACAAGAAAAACCCCAAAGGGGGAGAACAGAATAAGAAGCAGCAGTGGATACTGACTGTCCACCATCAGGCAGGTCCAGGCCCATGATGCGATCATGCGGGTTGAGAACAGCTGTGTACGCAGCAAAGTTAGCAGGAGAACCCGAGTATGGCTGGACGTTGACACCCCACTTCTCTGGGTCCAGGTCAAAGGCCTCCAAAGCTCGCTTCTGACACAGAAGCTCGATTTGGTCAACCACTTCTGCTCCACCGTAGTATCTAAGGCCAAAGAAAAAGGCAGGAGAAAATATAATTGTCAAACAAAAAAACAAAAAAAAGGAAGAACAACATGTACTCAACCGGCAAATCTTTATTTGGCCTTAATATTTCAACAGTCAAAACATGAAAGAGACACTATTTTGGTACTTAGGAGGCAAGAAGAAGGAGTTTTCAGAGAGTAACTGCAATGAAAAGTCAGAAATTTATCTCTGTTGGTGTAAAACACTGGGTTGGGTATCCTGAGTGCAGTTTCTCTTTCCTGTGCAAAAAATGGAGCAAGGGCAAAAATGTTGTTTTTGATATGTTAATATGCAACTCATCAGAATTAGTTACTTTTGCAGTAGTTGAAATAACTTTACTTAAGTTATAAAGATTATGCAACTGAAATAAATGCTTATAGCTTTAACATCAAATGTATTTTCCTGTTTCAGTTTCTTCAGGGAAGCTTCTTTTTCTCCCTCAGGACATCAAGATTATAAAAACTGCAAATACAAACTCTCACTTGATGATGCTGGTAGGTGATAATGTTGGTAGGTGATAATGTTAAAAGAAAGTTTCATATTTTAATTCTTGATGAAAGATGATGCTAGAAGCAATTCATGAACAACTGTGAAATTTAAGACTTTAAATGAAGTAGAAACTCTGACGTGAAAATGTCTCCCACTGAAAATCAAAAGGACATTTCCCCAGCTAATTTAAACTGGCTAAATAAGAAGGTTTAGATATTGTGCTGCAAACAATAAGCATTCCTGCTCTACAGCTAGAAGTTAACTTATCAACAGGATATAGGCAATATATGATTTTCAAAAAGCATCTCTCAATTTTATAATTTTTCTTTTTAATGAGTTAGGAAGAGTCAGATGATATAATTGGCATTAACAGCACAGTTCACTGGAAACCCTTGCAACAAACAACCCCAAAGAGATTAGGAGTTTTAAGTAAACAAGTTCTGAGGAGTTAAAGGTTCAGGGAAAAATACCATAATATGCAAAACATTTGTTACCTTACTCATTCATCTTCATTCAGACTTGCAAGTTTGTTTCTTTCATAATTACCCTCCTGTTAAAATAGCCCATTACATTCAGAATCTATCAGGACCAGGTCATGCAAAAATGGTTGCTTCTTTAAACAACTCCTGATGTATGAAGCAAGTAATCAAGTGAACTTTGCAAGTAAACCGTGTTATGAAAACCCAGCAAACGTGCATATTCATTTGTAAATTGTTTTGTTATACAAAGCAAAACATCAAAATCCATGTCATCAAAATATTTTATCACTTCAAAAGCATTAGTTGGAAATGGAATCATTAGTTGAAAAAAGCTTCTTCCATCTTTGACCCAAATGTGTTACGACAAACTGAGGGCATTTCAGGCTGAAAATATTGAAAATGTTTCAGCGGAATTGCAGATGAAAAAGAGACTGACTGCCGCAGCACAAACCTTTAAAAAGAAACGGATTATGTTTTGTTTCATTACAATAAAGTGTAAAACAGCAGAGAGGGCAAATGTGGGCAGAGGGTTCTAAACTAACACCAAATACAATAGAAAGGAGACTTATAAGGCTTTTATTTAAACATCAAACGATGAGTGTTTCACAGTATTAAGCTTTCATTTTATTGCTGATATGTGAATTATTCAAACAGAATAATCAATTTTAAAAAATTATTGCGCGAAAATAAATGAAAACTCAATTAGAAACGACTGTAAATATATCCAATGTTCCCCATTGGGAATCTTCGTCAGCAACCTAGGGGCGGTGGATTAGTAACATGATTAGGGTATGCAGCACGCAGAACCCAGCATAAATCAGTATGCATGCATGCATTCCTTTATTTTTGTAGATCTGCAGCAAATGTCCCAAAGCCCAAAGTATCAGCACTGTTAATAAGCTGAGGTGTGGCTGAATAAACACTCACCTTCTCCCTGGGTAGCCTTCAGAATATTTGTTGTTCAGACATGAGCCCTGAGCTTCCAGAGCTGCTCGGCTGCAGAAATTCTGTGATGACAACACACACACACACGCGCACACACACACTCAGATCAATGACATGAGAGGATAGAAGGGACAAGGATGGCAAATTAAAGTCTGTTAAGTGATAGTGAGAAATCCCCCTTTGGCTAGAAGCAATCATTACAGTATTGAACCTGTGGTCGGCCATAGACTAACACTCAACACTTCTGAGTGTTTATCTCTGCACTGCTGGAGGACACACGATAATGTGATAAGTGTTTGTGCACATGTTGAGGTATATTCTTGTGGCCCGTTTTTTTATGTCCTATGTTGAAATATGCTATCATAGTTAAAGTATTGTTAGTATGTTCAGCTAAAAAATAGGTGCAAAGTTCTGACATGCGTTAAAAACTCCATCCTTAAGCTAAATAACATCTCAGATTTGGACTAAAACCTGAGCCGTTATTCTTTTTATCATGCCTCACATGTCATTCACATTTCATGAAATGCAAATGATGATTGTGTAATCACAGTAAAAGACAAACAGTAGTGAAATGATAAGACTTTGGTCCTTATCAGGTACCTTATATTTGTACAGTTAATAGATGGAACAAACAACTAAATTTATCTCTGAGTAAACATCAGATACCCTGACATCCAACTTAGGTTTTCCAATTTAACTTCTGCAGCAAAGCTAGTGTATGTTATAACACTGGTCTGTAACACAGTGCGTTGCAATAATTAGTCTTTTCAGCAGATACAGGGAAGTTGATGTGAAAAATGGATGGAGCAAAATATAAGAAAAAGGCCTTACATAAGGATTGAGAGGTTTGCTTTCCACAGGGCAACAATCCCAGACATACAACAATAATTTAAATTTGAAAGATATTCATTTTTTAGAATGGCCCAGTCAAAGTCCAGACCTAAATCCATTTGAGGACGTACAGAGTTAAAGGATGCTTGATATTCAATTCGACTGAGTTTTAACTTTTTTTCTAACAAAGTCCTCTAGATGCTGGTAGATCCATAATCAAATTACTTGCACCTGCAAATGCAGAAAAAAATTACAACACAAATGCACAGGAAACCTTTTTTTGTGAAAAAAAAGAAAGAAAACGATTTCAATGCAAATATTATGCATTGCTTTGTACTGATGCATCACATAAATCCTAGTGAAATACAAGGCTAGTGTTTTTTTGTGTTAAAATGCCAAAAAGTTAATTGGCAATAAATTAGGGTTGCTTGACATTTGAAAAACTTGCAACGTTGATATTGTTAAATATTGTGATGATCATAACAATTGTAATGAATACGTTTTCCTTTCTTTCATGCCCGCCAGTGTGGTGCAACCCTTTGTAACCTTTAGTATTTCTGGTACGACTGTGTGTGCCAGGTTTGGGCATTTATGGCACCCCATCCAACAATAGTAAATTAAAAACGGATATCGTGACAACAACATATTTTGCAGACCCAGTGTGAATACTCTTTAAACTGTACAGGCAGACATAGAAAAATACATTCCCCACCCTCTGTTTTGATTGGGTGGTGCTGGTGTATCATGTGTGAGTGGTTATGGTAATGCTTATCAGAAGAGGAAAGAGGAGATCAAGGAAGATAACAGCTCCAGTAACAGCTTTCTGTTGCACCCGTCTGTCATGCCAATAAATGTGCATGTATTAGCAAAGGAAAAGCAGTCGCTTTGAGGTGTGTGTGTGTTGGGTGTGTGGGTTGGTAACGTGTGTCAAAATGTATGTCTTTTCTTTCAAGGTGCGTCTGCCTGACTGTTGCTCTGATGAGCCATGCAGAGTGAGTTAGAGAGGAAGCAGGATGAAGATCTCAGCTTTATCTCACACTAGAGCGGTCAGGCTTTGTGCTGAGAAGAGGCTGATATACTCCACTGAACAACTACTGTGGCAAAAAAGAAACAAGGGGAGAGAGAAAGAACAACAGAAGATAAAACACTGTCTGCTCTTCTGAATAGTAACAGTCTCCATTTCACACTATAAGGCTCTGGAATAAGAACAAAAAGAATGACCAATTTTGGTTCTTGCGAATATTTAGATATTCCATCTTATAACGAGTAAAGATTTCTCTAAGCATTTTTATATAAAAATATCTTATTTAATTGCTGTACAGCCTGCCAAAAGATTTGATGTGGTAAGTCATCTAAATATAAATCAGTGTTAAAAAGCCTTTATTTAATACAAATTCAGTTTTTTATCTTCCAGATAATGGAATAAAGTGCAGAAGCACAACATTTTTTCCTGATTCAGTTTACCTTTCCCCCCCACATACTCAGGAAGTAATAAAAAAAAATGCCAAATGCATTTTAAAACTGCATGATCATAAACATAAACAAAAAGATGAAAATTATTAATTTTCACTGTTGAGTTTTAAATACCTCAGACGCAATGAGCTCCAAACCACGGCACTGTCTGTCCTTCTCCTTCCGCAGCAGAGCCCACATTTCTGGGTCGTCTTCAGCCAGACTCTCCTGTCCGGTCCAGGATCCATCTTCATCCACCGTTCGGGTGGCTGCATGGGACTGCTGGAACCGTACACTGAGACGAATGGAGGGCCGCTGGCACAAGGGCTGGGGGCAGGAACAGAGCGAGGATGACCGAAGTAACACAGATGGAAAATGTTCAAATTAAATTGTGTCAGTTTTAGAAACACATTTTTGGGGTGAAAGTAGGTTGTGGTTCATAAAGACCAACACAAATTATAGAAGTACTTGGAGTGGGGTGGAAGGGGGGGGGGGTGCTTCTGTTATCAGTTTCAGTGAACATTTTTAACCATTCTAAGGGATGCAGGCAAGTTACACAGAACATAATGTCTCACACTTGAATACTTCACATTTCAAAGCAGGAGCCAGATTTTTTTTAATAATACATTTTTTTTTTCCCCAAGACTTCTCCTCAGCTCATTTTCTCTTTCACTTCAATGCGTAGTCTGGTACAATTAGAAGATTGTGTTTGCACGATATCAATAATCAGCACAGTTATTCAATTATGCTTCCATCAGCACTTCTACAAACTGAGCGACTGACTTTTACTGCCTCAGTGTACCAGAAGGGATGTATAGAGAGAACAGATTCAGCACTTCCTGCTTATCTAATCTGGACTAGGGCTGGCAAGTTCTGCTGCTGCCGCTGGAATGCCAGATCGCACAAGAGTGCAGAAACTAAAAATTTAACGGGTCCTTTTTAAAATATGAATCCTCCCACTGGGTTGAATTCTACCTCCACTCCTCAGTTTTTTTACCCACATACTGCTTGGACAGCCAAAAAACTTTCAAGCAGAAAAATAGTCAAAGGTTTACATAAATGGATATGAGACACGATTACATTTTTTTTAAAAATAGTGCTTTGTGAGAGAACGCATTGGGGGTTAAATTAAACACATGACTGGTTGATTACATGCAGAATAAACTGGCTTCTTCCTGACATTTAATCAACAACATGATTATAACTGCGCTTCGATCAATCGCTCCACATCTAACCTGTAGTTATCATCTGTTCAGGTGGGCTAGGGTGTGAGGGACAGCCTCCCTTTAATAGCACCATTAAAAAGCAATTAACACAATGCTCAGGACCAACTAAGGACATTCATTTAACAAGAGCTATTATCCTCTTCTCAAATGCGGCAAAATGTTGAGGGTATTTTACCTTTCAAAGAGGCCTTTTTTCTACATTTAAGGTGCGAAAAGAACGAGAAAAAGATTTTATAGTTTTACTTGATATTTTCAAGAAGGAAAAGGTTGAATAGTGCAAGATAGGAGAGGGACTACAGTAGATATACATTGAGAAGTCATCCTTTGATTAGAATTTGCAACTTTTCAACTTGATTGGCCTGACCAGTGGTCCCTTAGTGGTAATCTAAAGAAATCCAATCCAATCCACAAACTCTACATAAATGCAGAAAGAATGATGTGCAAAGAATTTTATGTTGAGGTCAGCAGCCTAGAGTGTGGAAGTCTTTTTTAAGTAAAACAGACTCAAAAGTGAATTACCAGGATGAATTCAAAGTTTAAAAATGTAGTCTGAAGAAGCACAAAGACGTGAGAAGCTTATTAACAAGAAACTGAATTTTCTACAATACTTTTAGATACATTTGTGACTTATTCAGCCTGTGAGAGAGCGAGAGAGAGCAAAGCTTTCAACAGTTTTGTGCTTTAAGATTCATTACTCAGACAGGACGGTGCAGGTGTTCAAACCAGAAAATCACCAATTACAAAACAAACTCTTGCCTCTTGAGTTGCCGTGAGAAGTGGTTTTACTAATGTTAGACAAAATAATTGCTAAAATATGATTAAAGACAATTACAATTCTGAAAGATTAAAAAAAATCCTATTAGGCCTACACACAGTAGTTATCACTACATCAGTGTGCACAAGGTTAATATCAGAAGTGTTAGCCAATAGCTATTGGCTAATATTTCAAATATTTCAGTACTGTTTGCATACCAGTAAGATATTCAACAACTTGGGCAGAGTCTTACTGCAGTAGATATCCACGGACTAATAGCCTGACTGTCTATGAACTTTAGCATATCCGAGATGCTAGAGGTCATAAAGTGTGTCGGAAACATGCATGGCAACAGGAAGAAAAAAATTGGATTTATTGCAGCAGATGTTTGTGCAATATCTGCCTATAAAATTGCCATCCCATAATGTTCTAATACTGTTTAGTGCAGATATAGCTAATCAGAACCAGGCTTTAATATGGATTTCATAGAGAAATTAGAATAGGCCAGAAATCTATACAAGAAAATCAAATAACATTATTGCCAAGTTAATTACCAATTTTAACCAAAGTCTAACCTGGCATTTCTTCGCTGGTGGCAGTGGTAATCTTAGAAAAGAAAGATCTTCCGGAAAAGAAAAGTAGAGTTCCCTCTGAGGATATACATCTCGCAATGAAATCAGAGGGGTCATTAAATCCTGACAGAAACTATCATTTGCCCTCTTGCATTTCCACTGGGGCAAACCAAAGCAATGAAAGTCAACGGCTGAAATAACCCCAAAATAAGCCAACGATGCATCCATTATCTGGTAGACAAGGGTCCCTCTGCTTGTTGCAAGCTTCTTTCTTCCCCCTTTCCCATACTCATGTCCCCATCCTGTCAGCTCGAGCTGCTAAACAAACTCAGGCATGTAATGCACAAATGGTGCCCTTATTAGGCACCAAAATAAAATAGCTCTGGGCTCCTACAGACAACTCACAGGTTGTCCCTGTGATCTGCCTCTCGTCTGCTTCCTTTCTCTGCACTGATGATTACAGAAGATTAATTAATAAACGCAAGATAAAGTGATCCAAGAAAAGTGAGAGCCAGCATGTGAGCACCAAATATGTCACAGCGGGACTATTTTTAGACAACAGATTACACTGTTGTTTGAAGGTGAACTCTGCAGAGAGAAAAGGGTAGAATAGACCACATTAACCTGGATGCTAATAACAGGATAACAGACCTCATCTTTGTGATGACCAGAATGTATTTGTTGCTTTTCTTGTCAAATGTGTAAGAAAAGAATAGTACCAGAAATGATGAAAGAAGAAGAAAGGAAATCATTTAATTAATCCCAGTTTTGTATTATTTTTTTGGTCCATTTTTTGCCAGCTCCTGAAGCAAGTCAATTTTACAGATGACTGCTGTCCTTCAGTGGCTATACCAAAACAACAATCAACCCTGCAACACAAGAAAAACAAACGGGACTATAGTGGTGGAACGGTGAAAAAAAAAAAAAAAAAAAGAAAAGATATGTAAGAAAGGAGAGAAGAAGTGTCAACAGGGCAGAAATCCATCAGTCTGACACATCGATGCCCCTTTTCCCTGTCACTGACTAATAGTCCGACTGTCTGTTACAAATTGCCCTGGGTGACACCAGCCTGAGAAATCTGGATGGGGTGGAGAGGCACAAAGGGACAGAGGCTCAACCCAGGGCGTCTGCTTTCAGATCAAAGGCTGGTTATACTTTCATAAACTTATTAGTTAATAAAAATTAAAAAAAAGCCTTGCAGATTTTGCTCTCAGGGCATTTTCAAAACCTGAAAGACCACACATTAGCCGACAGAAATCCTAGGGTATGACGGTTCAATCGGGTTCGTCATGCCATGTGGTGTCCAGCCACATGGGCACAAAATAATGGCTACAAGTTCAGTTAACTAATTTTAAAATCGGGCATTAATCAATGCTTTACTAGAATCTACCTGTTATGCATGTGGCTAGAGTCAGTGTAAAATTCTGACTGAATGAAAATCATTATAACCTATGTATGTCACGTTAAAGAAGAACAGCTGAAAAGTTACCGGGTTTATCAACTGCGGTAGCAATTTGGCTCCAACTCCTATCCTTGTCATTTCTATATTCTTTGCACGAAATGTTGAATAAATATTAATATTGTTTCCACATATCATCTCCGATGTCCGCTGGACTTCGGCGCTGTGTCAGATGTTTGGGATTCCCCTCGTAATTTCCCCTCAGAAAGCACGAGGAGAATCCGTGCTTTCTGATTGGTCTGTTCCCAGTTCCCAGTTGGGGAAAACCCCTGATTTAGATCAGAGCGGCCACAACCGACGATCTACCGTAACACACCACACACTGCAGGATGATCGGTTACGAAATCACCAGCGACAATCTTGGATTCCCCAACATTCTAAGATTATCGTAAGTGGAAAAAAATCATGTAGTGTGAACTATTGCGTCAGGATGTGCCCGTCTTCTCCATTTAAATCTAGTGATTACTGAAGGTCAATACAGTATACAGACTTCATAATCTGCACTATTTTGGTTGAATCAGTATTTATTTCCACTTTGGCTTTATGTTGTTTAGTTTTTATTCAAGTATGTTTTTTGTTAATGGAGACAGAGAATCCATTTTATTTTTGTTTTTGGTTGTTTTGTTAATTTAATTTATCAGTTACAGTGTTGTGTGTTCTTTTGAAAATAAAGTGCATCTCCCTATGGCAGGAAATCATTATTAGTCATTTCCATTAAATCAGTGTCAACTGGTCTTGAAACAATATTATCGTTTATATCGCAATCATTTTTTTAGGCAATTAATCGCTCAGCAAAATTTGTTAACGTGACAGGCCTACTCAAATCTTTCGAGGAATCGTTTCAGCCCTAAGGAGCTCAACACCAAAGATAGTCATCAAAATACAGAAAATGTATGCAAAAAGTTGGTGAGCAACTCTTACTGTTTGATTGCTTCAACCTAAAAAATATTTTCAATGCTTTAAAGAGAAGGGTAAAAATCTTTCGACAAAACACTTTTTCTTTTCTTTTAAGGTTATGCTCCTTTAAGATTCAATCCCATCTCATATTTGCTGAATCAAAACAATTATAAATCCAAATCTGCTAAAGATATGAATAATTTTGGTCTTAACTGTAGAGATAAAGAAACATGTTATAGGGAAAAATACAAGTAAAGCATCTGGGTTGCTTGCCCTTAGTCTACCACTCAAAAGAAGACATGAAATATTGTTGAATACAGTAAAAATGTGAGGTAATTACAGAAGCTTGTTTTCTTGATTGCCTCCATTCAATCCTAAACATGTATGTTGCACATGTTGCTATTCCACTACAAATTTGGATTGTAGTTTTTGTTGGTCATCATGTTCCAAGAGTGATAAATCCATGCTTTGCATGCCAATAATATATTTAATCTGTTTGAAACACACTGAAACAGCTAATGGTGCCCAAGATGCTGAAGGTTAGTGCAAACACTGAAAGAATAATAATGACAGCTTACAAAGGGAGAAATGTGGAAAATGTCATCTTGTCATTGCAATAATCAACAGTATATTTAAATTGTATGATATCCTAATATCACACAACACTACTCATAGAACATTGTACTTTAGTACTCTGTCACCATGACCCATCACACGTGGGAATGTGTGGCAATTGGACTGCATTTAAATGGTGTAATAAAAGCAGAATTTGGGAGATTCCAGGCACTAAAAAATACTTAAATTACAGTCTAAATACTGTAGGGATGCAGCACATGTTGGTAATGTTACATAAAAATAAATATATGCAGGACTGATGAATCTAAAGCTGCGGGAGGTAACTTTTATAAAAATATATTTAGCTAAAACTGTCACCATGTCCTGACAGCATAATGTGAAACAGATAATTTGTGGTAAAAAAACAAAATAAGTTTGAAGCACCCATATCATTGAAGTTATATTTCCAAGACCACAAATGACCTATGATGAGTCATGCTGCTGTCCTTCTAAAAATCAGATGTCTACCATAGCTACGGACTGAAAAACTCACTAATATGTGTCCCATGAGTACACGACTCAGAGAGCACAAATGTACAAATATCTTGTGTCTGTCAGAATGTACTTAACCAATTTCCACCAATAGGAAAAGCATGCATGCATGTGAACTGACTGAAGTCTTTAATGAGAAACGCACTGAAAAGTACTGACTTGTAAAACTAGGGCTGAGTGCATGCCACAAAAATTTGGCTCAAACTTGTCACAGACTGTTTCTGAGTAAATATGTGAAATTTGCCATATCCCATAAATAGGTTGCGTGATCCAAAATTATAGCTAATTAGCTAACTTTTATGACATTTTTAACTAAATTCAAAGCTTCACTCTAAACTGGAAATAAGATAATATTTCCACACACTAAAAAGGAAAAAAAGTATGTCAATTTAAGAAAAAACAACATAAATTAAAAGCAAATAACCTTATAATATCACATTTATTATGCTGGTGGAGTTAGATTAACTCAGAATTATATTTTGAGCAGTTAAAAAGCTAGACAAAGCCATAGATTAAAGTACAAAGAACTGTATTTGCCCAATCCATTTGTATATTTTATAAAAGTTGTACATTCAACATATGATTGCAGCACTGACAGCTACTCACCAACACTGCTAAGTTTAGTTAATACAAGTTAAGAAGTTGCTGACAACTACTTCCAGTGCTGAACAGCAAACCTTTATCTACTGCTCAACAATATAAAAGCAGGATGTCAGGAAGTTAATCATTTCTCTGCTTTGAGAAAACATATTAAGCTCTATTACACTTTCAACAGTACTGGAACAGAACCAGTCATATCTAGTTTTGACAGTACGGTCAGTCCAACTTTACATTACTTTTAAAAGTCATCAGAAACACAGACATTTTTAACTCAATAAGTCCCATTCTTGTTTAAACTAAGATATGTGGTAGATGTTAAAAAATGTAGAACAAACAGTAAACAAGTAACTAACCCACCAACTCTATTTGCACAGATAAGTCAACAAAAAGTAAAAATATGAGGGAAAAAAATATTTTCAAAAATATTGAGAAATTAAAAAGAAATTTGTTATAGACATTTATTTATGCAGATAAAGTATTTGTTGGGGTTTGGGAACTTTTAATGCATTAGATATTGCATGAAGACTCATTAAGTTGTCATTTCACAATCTCAAATGTGCTTTTACCCATCTGTACATGAATATCTCAGAGTTATAAACAAAGTAGACAACTTGCATCAATTCCTGCATAGAATTTACTTATACTTTTGTAAAGACATGAAAGTTTCACTAAAATATGTCATAACTATAGACCTGATTCAACATAGTGAGTTCAGTCAAAGATGTAAATTGAACAAGAATAACTATTTTCAAACTGGGAAAGTTTTGTTGTATTGCAAAGTCTGGAATAGTGCCACTCAGAAAATTAATCACAACCTTGTGTGCATCGCACAGCTTTAATTACAAACGTATTCACATACTTTTTAAAAAGGAAAACATACATCATTAATAAAGTATTTTATACTGAACATTTGAAAGAGTTTTCTATTAAGAATAAATAACCAAAGTTTCATCCAGGGCGGATCTTTTGGGCTTTAAAAATCTTTCCAAAAGACGTTTGGAACAGATTAGCTAAAACTTTTGTTGTTTTGTCTGTTCACAGTAGATGCAAGAGGCAACAGCTTATCTCCGTTTAGTCTGTTAAAATGCCTGGCTACACCCCCAGCCCTGAGCACAATAAATGTACCCTCCCTTTAACTTAACTCAAAAACTTGGAACAACTTATGAAAAAGTAAATAAAATGTATTTTTAAATACTTGTATCCACCTTGGAAGTGTACCCCTTGTCTAAATACGATTTCCTTTGTCCGTCCAGTAGATTTCACTGCAAATGCAATCTAAAACAAACTCGCTGATGTGTAGAAATGTATGAAATGCATAAAAATAAGATATTCTACCTAAAAAAAACTATCTGATTTGTTCTCCATTAGATAATTAACGCATAACAAGGACTGTTTTTGAATTATGTGTTTAGGTTCTTGCAGTTTCCCCTCATGATGACACAAGGCAGTGGAGGTTGCATCATTAGAGATTCAGGAGTAACTAGTAAGTACTGCAACTGGAAAAGCTAACCTGCTAGCCCATCTGATAGAAAGCAAATGCCGATGTATAAAAAGTAGCAACTGAGCAGGCCAAAGGAGACATCTAGCTGTATACTGTTACACGCAATAACTTTTAAAGCAGTAACTGTAAACCCTGTCTGCCATAAGGTTTTCTACTTATACCCCTTGATTCCAAGTTAGTAATGATCCACGCTGACTGCAGCTAGCTAACTGGTCTTTCTGTGCAAAAACGCTAGCTTAATTGGACAACAGAAAACACCGAGGTGGAAAACATGACAAACAGAAATATTTCAGAGAATAATAGTTACCCGTGTGAGCTGCTTGAAAGCGAATGACAGCATGTTTACAGTTGTGAGACTGGTGGGTAAAGCGGTGCAACAAGCAAACCTGATACGGACCCAACAGGGAGCTTCAAGCAGTCTGCAACGGCTGGTTACCCTCGTTCCACCGAAAGGGTCGATGGGTATTGTAGGCAGTCAAAAGAAAAATTACATAATTATCCATTCTAGGCGTGTAATGTATTCAGTTACCTCTCCAAAATATCTAATATTTTGATATTTTATTAATTTTACTACATTTTAATAGCATGAAATGTAGTTTCATGATTTAACACAGACATAAATATTCAGGCATTTGAAGAGAGAAAACAAAAGGTTGTACAATATTAGAAATTAAGCTATTTAAAACCAGGTTCCCAAACTTAATTCCTCAAGGGCCAGTGTCCTGCAGCTTTAAGATGTCTCTCTGCTTCAGTACACCTGGCTCAATATTAACTCATTAGCCAAGCTCTGTATAACTTAGTCTGGCAGTTTCACCATTTAATTCAAGTATGTAGGCCAGGGGACAATTCTAAAAGTTGCAGGACTCTGGCCCTTGAGGAATGCAATTTGAATCCACTGATTTAAAGTAATATTTTAGTCTGAACTGTAGAAAGTGAGCTGATAGTAAAGGAATAATGGAAACATGATAATATGTGCTCTTTCCTCCCTCAAGGACATTGTAAACAGGTACATTCCCTCCAAAGACCCTGAAGCTGATTAAAGATCTTTCTTAACTGATTGGTAAGCTGTATGATTGATTACCCTCTAACAACTATTCCATCAATCCAAAAAAAACAAAAAAAAAACACAAAATGTGATAACATTATCCCAAGGTGATAATGTTATGACACAAACATACCTAAAATCCCATCTCTCTACCCCTATTGGCTTAGAGATGTCAAAAAGTATTTTTCCCATATAGATTTTTTAAAATCACTTAGATGTTTTAAAATGTACTTTAAAAGTGTACTGTCATGTTTTTTTACTCACCACATAAATTTGAATAGATAAGATAACTTGAGTAAATAATGAAATAAAATCAACTACTGTGATTATTGGTTTAATTTTCTTAGTCACATCCCAACACCTGATTACATCTAGATTTCTGCAAATGACTAAGCTTATTTCTAAGACTACCTACAGGGCCTGCTTACACTATGCTTCCAAAACATTTTCCGTTGCGTGTCCAAAAACGATGTAGTCAGTGCACATGGCAGGGAGGAGACGGTGAAATTTTGTGACGACAAGAGGACATTGAAGCACTCGTCCAGGAGGTCCCAAATCAACCCAGAGCAACATCTTACCATTGCACAGCTCACTTACCTCAGGCAAAGTCACTGGTCATGATTCAACAGTAAGAAAGAACATCATACTGACAGTCAAACAAGGTGGTGTGATGGTCGGGACTTCTTTACTGCTTCAGGGACTAGGCAATAAGTATTTAATGAAACCATGAATTCTGCTCCCTGTCTGAAAAACCGAACTTTTAGTTTCTGACCTTAAACTCAAGTACACTTGCATTATGCAGCGATGATAATCAGAAGCAAACAAACAAATCTACCTTTGAATGATTCGTAAAAAACATAATGAAGATTTTGGAGTCACTTTGCGTATGTGTCTACAAGTTAATGGTTTTGGCCAAAACTGGCTTTGCTTTGTCTTCTTAGACCCCCAGGAGATGGACACTCACACTCAGCCAAGTTCTGTAGGAGATTTCATCCTGGAAAAAGGGAATTTTTGTTTCCACCATTGCCATCTGAATGCTCCATATTGCTGAAAAGTGAACAGATGGATGTCAGTTGTTGTTCAGAAGGGAAAGTTGGAAAATCAGACACTCAGTATTATCACCTGTGTTTCCTTAGATTACCAACTGGTTTGATAAAGGGAACTGCATGGCTTTGACTTTGAATCTGGCTATATATTTGGACTGAATTTAGCATATATTTCTGTATTTGAACTGGATCTACTGGATGGAAAGTGCCTTAAGAAGATCTTTCTTGGAAATTGGTACTATTTAAAAAAGCACACTGAATAAAGGGTTCTAAAAGAAGGAGCCATATAAAATAAAATCTGGGACAAAAACCTTCTCTCACTTACCAAAGATGGGTTGTGGTGGGTCTCTCAATGTGACCATGAAATGAGACTCTCTGCTAAAGCACTAAATAAGTCCCATAAGAAGAATCATGTTCAGCCCTTTGTGATGTCTGCCAGTCTCAAAAACCTCAGTCCTAAAGGAAACCTGTGACTGTAGCCCTTGTCTTCTAGAAACTTAATTTTCAACCTAAATATGATGTTTTACTGACAGAACAATAGATGACTACTCAATTAATCAATTTACAGTTTTAATGGGATGCACTGTTTCAGCATTTTTGGCTCATTCCAATAAAGTTGACATAGAAATTAAATAATTAATTTCAGTTTCAATTCAGTTTATTTACAGCGCCATTTTACAACAAATGTCATCTCAAGGCACTTTACAAAAAACTTGTTTCAGTTCCATCACACATACATGCCAACTGATACTGGTCATGTCTTTATAAATGAACAAACCTTTAGAATCAACAAAGTATTATTTCCATTTCTGCAATATTTTCTTCTGCGGGATTTAATAAATTAGAATATGTCATCTTCTTTTGCTAGCTTCATAGTATGCATTGGCAAATAAAAGACATAACATATCCTTCTATAGGAGTTTATTTCCATAAATAGCAATTTCAAAAGAAGAGGAACTTTGCCTCAAAGCAGTGTCATGGTAGGTTTTTAAGTGGAAATTCAGTCCATAACAAGCTGCAGCCAATATATTTTAGAAAATTGAAATAGTGTATCTCCACAGAAAGCTTGAATATGAGTTTCTAATCAGAGGGAAATGTCTTAATTCATTACAGTGGCACAGTTAGATAACGCTCTGCACAGCTTGTGCTAACCAATCATGCTTTAAGCAACAAATGAAAACATTCAGTCAGTGAGAGACAGACAGTTAAAGAGATTTTAATGTGCTTGTTCAAACAGTATATTGTATGCACATCCAGGATAGCATTTCTCATACATATAACTCTCTTATATCCATGGGTTGAAATGTAGAGCTGAGAGAATGATTAACAGTCAGTCTACCATAACATTATGTCTGCCACACAGTGATGGCACAGCACAGCTGCCTGAGAGGCTCAGTCTGTACTCCGAGGGAATAATGGCCATTCGGGCTGTTTTTAACCGAATTCTCCAACTGCAGAAAGTAATAATACTGAGAAACATAGATCTAAAAACAATAAAGTCTGCTGGGGATGAGTACATTATTTACAGAAAAGAAAACATAAAAACGAAGGTTAACAAATACAAAGTTGGAAAATATATCAGAGAAATCCACCATTTCCTGTACATTCCATAGCTTTGATTATACATTTATTTAAATCCACAATTCACATCAGTTCAGAGGGGTAAACAACCCTTGTTTCTTCATCATAATGAGTATCATTTCCATATTCATCCTTTTACTCATCACTGAGATCATGAACATTGTTTTTTCCCTCCTCCTCGCTTGAGTCTAATGTATTTATCCGAAATAAGGGCGCTCACTTTGGAAGTTGTAGTCCGGACACACTTTTTGAACTAACTTGTAATCGATGCTTAAAAAAGAGATGAAGATGCAGATCACCTTGAAGGGTTTGGAACAGCGCCAGGCAGCATGAGTCTGAGTGTGCTCTGTGAAGCAGGTCTGAGACGGATCATACAGGCAGGGTTTGGATTTCTTCGACCTGTCAGTTTTCTCGTACTCCACCCGACAGTTGAGAGTCTTCCCCTCTTTGGGGTCAATGGTGGCCTGTTGTGTTTCCTGGATCTGGACGTCCTGCTGGGTGTGGGGGTGCAGATGCTGCTGCGGTAGAACCTCAAACTCTACCACTTTTGATGGCGGCACAATGCTCACTGACACATTCCCAAGGCTGGATGAGTTGTGGCGGAAGTAAACGGTGAATGTACCATTGACGTGATCAACAATCTTCCCCGTCACCAACAGGCTGAACTTCACGGTCTTAATGCTGAAATAGAAGTCTCCCCAGCCGAAGATCTTCTTGGTCTTCATGTTTGTCTTTAGTGATGGCTTACGCTTGGAGCGGTAGCCAGTCTGATCCAGTAACAAGGACTGGTTCCGGCCTGAGTCGTAGGGGTTGAAGAAAGTGTAGGTGGGTGGCTTGGACTTCAGGGGTGTCTGGTCAATGGATGTGGAATATATGCGTGTTTGGTATGGAGGCTTGACAACTCCTCCAGCTGTGCCTCCTCCCATGCCATAAGGAAGAGTCTTCATTACTGAGCCACCAGGGCCCAACTCTGAGAAGTCCACCTGCTTCTCCAGCCCTTGGACCTGAACAGACAAAAAAAAAACAAAAAACAGGAAAATATTTATTAATATGCAGATGCCTCTTGAAATTAATACTTTTTTACATAAAAGAAAAAATATATATTTCAAATGTGTTAATTTTCAATTAACTGAGTTTATAGGAATAAGGACTGCTGTAGCGTCATCAGAAGCACTGAAAGAAGGAGCGAAAAGTTGTACAAAATGTGAAAGAATGTATCCAGTGTTGACTTTTGAATGGGTCTCATTATGTGCAGATGTTCGATTAATTCCCCTATTTTTCTCCCAATCCAAAGGGGGAGGTAACATCCTTTGTCCAAAACAAATGTCTCCAACAGGAGACATTGAACCTTGATTAGAAGTTGGTTATGATTTTGCAAACTGGGATTGTTATGACTGGTGTTCAACATATTGATCTCTAACAAACCCAACTGAAAAAGAAAGGGGAAACACTTTGAAAAAGGATCTTTTGTTTTCATAGATAACAGTCTAAAGCCAATCATAACCCAGATGAGATAAAATTTCAGCCCAGCCAGAAATACAAACACCCTTTCTCTCATTTTGTAAAAAAAAAAAACAAAAACATGAATTGGTGAGGCAATATTGTTACATTTCTGGGTTTGTAATTAAGGTGGGCCAAGCAAAGTCCTGCTCATAACATGCATGTTGAATATGCCATGTCTGAGCTTTTTATTAGTATGTTTAGTATGTTACTTTCCATTTTCACCCACTCCAGGTACAGTAGTTCACAGAAAGTTTAAACTCAGTTCAAACCAAGTTCATATTGCAGAAAGGTTGTGAAATTTGTTGATTACATTTAAGTATTTTTTGGCATCAGCACTTACATTACATTATTAAAAGCATGTCCCCACTACTTTTTTCAGAAACCAGGTTGGTTTCTTATGACATTATTGCATCCATTTCAACTGCATTGATAATCACAAAATAAATGACCAGAATACAAATTTACCCCAGAAACAATAATTATTTTGCTATGTCCATTTGGATATTTTGTAATCTTTATTTGTCATCAATATTAAACCATTAACTTCAGACTCTATCTGAGGTGAAACAGAGAGTAAGGCATTCATTCAAAGTTAATTTTTAAGATTTTTAAGTAAGTAATGTTCTGAGGCATTAAGAACAGGCATAGATGGATAATTAGCAGATTTTGCCACTGTTATTTAAAAGTATGCACTTTGTGTTCCTTTGAGGCATTTCTCTAAGGCTTGTTTACCAAATATCTGTGGATGTCTCAAACTTCCTCTGAAATATCATTACATTACCACAAGTTCGTAGCTCAAACAGTGGGTTCCTATTTTATGACTCTGAAAGTGAAAAAAATATCTACGTTAGTAGAATCCCTTTGAAATCTGTTACAGTTAAAATCTTGTGTGGAGTCTGACTCTCAGTAACTTATAATGTGGCTGTGACAGAATCATTACTGTAGCTTGTATAATTAAAATGACACATTTTAATTTACAATGTGAACCTCTCTCTCACACAGAGTCCCTCAGTAAGCTTCAGCTAACCTAGCTGGATTGAGAGGAGTTATTTCCTTAGCATCTGCTGACACTGATGTTCCTGTTTTGACATCCAGAGTGGAAATACTCACAAAAATGGTCAGGGTAAAAGAAAGTTCCAGGAAGAAAGGTTTGAGGAGATAAACATTTCAGGTCTCATAGTCAAAACAGACATTAATAAAGTGACAGTAATTACTTTTCAAATGTTATTTCTAACATTGTGTCATACTTTTATTTGTTAATTACTCCATCTGTTGAGAGGCGATACTTCCAACGCTCTATGTCCCTTTAACAACAGGGAACTCTGATAACTATGCAAAGAAGCTGCAACTAGTACTTGTATACATACAATCAAAAATAAACCACATATGATATTTTTGGTGTTTCCATTTTCATTGGACTCACAATTTCTTTAATTGGAAAATGCTTCTGGGGTCACTGTTTTCTATTCTTTTTTTACCTCACACAAGTTTTATCTCCTCTGGCATTGTCGTTAGATCTCTCTGCATTTCATCTGCTCAATACAAGTAAACAAAACCGTCTATTTTTGCTAACACACTTTAATTTTGTTGTCAGAGTTGTTCGGCAGAGCAAAACAACTCTGCGTGTAAGGTAATAGTTGTGGGTCTTTGTTCAGACAGCTCTCTGCCTTTAATCCACAGCCTGGGTGGTTATTCGCAGAGCTGATTGACTGGAAATCTCGGTCTGCTCTCTTTTATGTCTCATCAATCACAACCATGCCACTGCCACCCAAACACACAAACACAGAACTAATACACACACAGAGCAGCATTTGCACATATGCAGACTTCTAGCTCGAAGCTGTCATGAAGTGACAGCAAGAATTATTACAACTATTGAGAGGGGTTACGTGCTCCTCCCCTGAGGATGCTTTTGGATTGAGTTAAAAACTATTTTTTAGCTGATAAACAACCACTTTCTGAGACAAAAACAGCGTTTCAAGTCGAAAGGACTGCATCTTTGTGTGCACTCATGCGAGGACAGTTTCTGTCTTCCGTCACTCCTATCCAGGGCAAAGCAACCATCGGGCTTGTGCTAGTCTCATTTTCATCAATCACTGACCCTAATAGCAGTCACATATTGCTACTCATTGAAGTAAAAGTACAGCGCTCAATACAGCTCCTAATGTATTCAGTCATTCAATTAAACTCTCTATTTCTGCTTCCCATTCATTAACATGGCTGCAGAGCAGATTTCTAAGTAGATTGATTGGAGGGAAAATAACAGAAAGTTTATTGACCGCTGGAGGAATGAATTACCAACTAAGAAAGGTTTTGATAAATGACAAGTGACTGGAATAATGTCTTACTGCAGATTTTCAACACACCCTTATTCCCCTTTGTGCCATGACGGAAAGCGCATGCAGAGGTCTTGCAATTTTTAAGCCGGCGAATGTGCGACGTGAGCCGACTTTGGCATTGACAGGTAGGAATAAGCCTCAGCTGACGACAGGAAAAACATCAGAATATATACAGCAACAAACAGTGTGCACAGTGCATGCAATATGGGGACTTCCTGTGAACGCGCTGTCAGCAGTGCTGTCAGCTAGCTCCATGTGTTGCCATCTGTCAGGCTAAAACTCTGCTGGTGCAGTCCTAATCATTTCTCTGGTGTATGGCGCAGAGCTCGGAGTAGCATAATCATCATAATCCTTAACATCTTCAGGAGCAACATCGCAACATGAAGTGCAACCTAACCTTCAGGGTCAACTGAATGGAGCTGGGAAAGAAAATGATTTCATGATCGGGTCTGAGGTTGACGTAAGTCTGACTGAAGATGGAGAATGAGAGTGTTCACGGTCAGCAACTTTAACAAACATTGACACAGAGGCAGGGATGAGGATGGAGATGGGGATGGAGGTGGAGGGTAGATGAGTGTGGAGGAAGGGCCTCTTCATTTGTGGCACGGAAGTAATAAAATGCCAGCAGAGACTAAACAGATGGACTTTCCATTAGCATAAATATGAAATTTTTTGTGGCTGACAGTAAATCCATTTAAAGGGTGAGGGTTTGTTAGAAGAAATAGCTGATATTTTCTCTGGACATAAAAATCTATAAATTATGGACTTTTTGAGACAGGGAATGTTTGCTGTAAGGTCATATCAGGCTGTTGCATCCAGGAAAGGGTTTGGAAATGAAGCACTGTGCTTTTCTTTACCTTCAGGTGCCAATCAGTTAAATTACAATAACTTGGAGAGTGGTACCCAGAGGGGTACTGTTGGCATAACAAAAGGGACAAAAAAAGAAAGTGCAATAAGATGAAACTCAGACTTATAGGTTGCAACTAAAAATAAAAAGTGATATTCAAAGGCCTGGTGGAAACATCAGTAAATTATATATTTCGATGAAGTTAAGGTTAGAAATATGGAGAGGAATAGAGACATAAACCTTACATTATGTCCAAAGGTTTCAGAATTGTACAATTTGACAACTTTTAATGAAGTATTTCTCAGGAGTTATAATCAATGTTGGATTTTATGTCCTCAATTTAATAGATAACATGCTACTGCATACTATCTATGTGAAAAATATTATAAGGTGAAGACAAATCAGTTTTGGACTTTCTGGCAGCAAGACAACTCAAAATAATAAGATTAATGGAAAAACATTTCTGACCAGGTCATAAGGTCATACTACATTGTGTTGAATGAAAATAACATGCAAAATGTAACTGCAAATTCTAATTAACTTAAGTTATCCAGTTCTTACCATGACTCATCTAAAGATGTTAAGCTCATGCCACAAGTTATGAGTTTAAAAAATTATTACATGTTGCTACCAACTTTAGCAGAAGTGTTTTGAGCAAAGAATCACAAAAAGTATTTAGCAGGGTGGTGGGTTACAACATGCAAAAAGTTAATATTTTGTCTGAGAGCTTTAGAGAAGGGATCAATGGTTGGATAACTGGTTCAAATTATCAACAAAACTGCAGCTCTTTGAGATGTTCTGCAGTGGTGAGTTTCTCTCGGTATCGATTCAAGGAAGGAACATCGCAGCCTCTCAAAAGAAGCAAGGTTATCCGATAGAGTGAAGTTTGGCCAGTGTTGTTCAGTCCAACTACAAGGAGAAGTTTATGCCTTTTCTGCTTGATAGAAATGTATGAGAATACACAATACACACACACACACACACACCCACACACACACACACACACACACACACACACACACACACACACACACACACACACATATATTTTTGGTCTTTTGTTATTATGTGTAACTGTAGCAACCAGAAGCAGTTGATTAACATCCCAAAAACTGAACAATACCACAACTGAAACCACAAATCCCAGTAGAGTTGAAAAGTAGGCAGCATGGACACAGAGCAGACGCAGAGGAGAGAGAGAGGAGGAGGAGGTTCAAACCATCTTTTCCATCAGTCATAATAGGACAGTGTCAGGTTGTTAGCTAACACGTTGGATGAACTCCAAGCCCTGATAGGAACTCAGTTAATGTGTTCTACTGAGACATGGCTGCATGACCACATCCATTGAAGAGAAGCAGGAAAAGAAAAGGAAATATTATTTGTCAATAACAAATGGTGTCATCTAGGACATGTTACTGAAGTGTCATCTCTGCAACCTAGATGCTGAACTCTTAGCAGTAAGTTTCTGTTCATATTTTTCTCAAGAAGTACAGCGTGCTTCTACAGGTCGTTCTTTTTAGGTTAGGTTTTGAGTTTAGGTCCTCAAAGGTTTGCTATAAAATGCTGTCAGTCTTTTATAAGACTGTTGTCAAAAGTGTAATCTCTTCTGCCATCATCTGTTGCGGTAGCAACATCTGAACCAGGAGCTTAAAAGGCTTGATAAGCTAATAAAGAAGGTTGGTTCTGTACTGGGGACTACTGTGGAACCTCTGGTAGTTATAATTTGAAGAAAGGCTCTTCATAAAATCAAGAACCTGGTAGACAACAATGAGCATCCTCTTCATCATAATCTCAGACAACTTCACTGTCTTGAGTCAGGGGATTGTTCAAAGTTGATGTGATACTGACCAGCCACCAGCAACTACAACAACTCTGTACAGTGGACTATTCTGATGTTTGTAACTTTTGACTTTGATCAGCAAGTATGTAAACATAGCTGAGTCTGGATTTTTCTGAAATTATATATTAAACTCACAGTGTTTTTACAGTCACAGCTGTATGAGATTTAGTCCTGAGTGTCAAAAATTAACATTCTTGCAAACAAACAAAAAAAATGCAAATGAGGACAAAACAAAGATACAAAGCAATACTACAATAAACATAGCTTTTAAAAGATTAAGATCTACCAAAATTTAGAGTCTGTAAATTCTCTTACAATATTTTCAATGTTGAATTTAGAGCATCCAACATTTCAGTATTTGTCTGAGTAATCTAAGTATTAATCTTGTTCTTATTAAGTGTGGCATTGCACAAGGCTGCACAAATGGCATCAGCAAAACCATCAGAAAAAAGACAAATTGATTATCATGAGTCCCCTGTGATGGAAATCTGCAGAACTCCCCACAGAGAGATTCCTGTACACATGTTTAACACACCATTAGCTTGAATATTCTTGTTTGGTTGGATCCTGGAGGAAACAGCAGCAGAAGGTGATATAAGTATGGTGGCAGACTTATACATATGTATGATGCAGGCAACTCAATAACAGCAGTATCATAAAAGGAACAATCAGATTACTGAGCTTGGGAGATAGAAGGATATAGTGAAGAAAATGTTATTAGTGAAGAAGAGAGGGGAGGGTAAGGAGATCTCGTACATTTTCTTGGAAAGGAGAACATGAATCATCTTATAACTTCATTTGTAGCTTCATATGAGCAAAAAGCATACTTAGTTGCTGCCTAGATGGAAGGCCTTTAACTTACTTGGAAGTACATGTAAGAATAAAATGTCTGTTCAATAAGGAGACTGCAAGAACAGCAAAGATAGTTAGACCAAAGTAACAAGACTCACCTTACTGAAAATAGAGACTGGTTTAGAGAGAGAAAAAGATCCTTGCTGATTAAATAAGGTCAAATGAGCTCCACAATTGACTGCTGAAAGCTGATCTCACACATATCACCACAATTAAGGTCTCTTTTTATCATTAAGAATGCTTTGGATCAATTGTTAACACCGCTGCCTCTCCTCTCACTACTTTCATGCTCTATTTATCGGCTATCTGATCCTCTGTCTGCAGTTTGCTCAATCTTCCATTCATCTACAACTTCTACAAATGATGGCAAAAATATTCAGAGGAAATGAACAAGCTGGTTCTCCAGCCCACATCCGAGTCCCAACCCCACCAAGGACTGATGTGAAGATGAGAGCTGATGTCTCCAAGCTTTCTCTGAGACCTGCTCCGCAGTTTAATTGGAATTTTATTGGTGACAATCAATTCATTTCTACCCCTGCTTCAGGGTGCATTGATCCGCTGTCACGCAGACGAGTCAAATGTACAACTCCACGCCCACCACACTACAAACCACAGGTTCTAATTTTACAGATTGTTTTCCTGTTTCAGAAGCTGCTGAGTGGGAAAATGTGTGGTAACAGAAGATGAATTTGTTTGGAAGAAAGTTACCTGTTATGAATTACTTTTTTGCATTAAGAAGGTTAAGTATATGATGTTTATCATATGGCCTTGTTGCAACTTAATGCCAAAAAAATCATTGACATTTTGAATGGTTAGAATTTTACATCTTGCTTATGTTCTCAAAATTTAATGGTGAGTACAAATTTCCCGCAGTGGAAAAATGTAAAACAAAAAGTTATGAATTTATTTTCATTTAAAGCAAAAATACAGCGTTGAAAACTATTTTTTAAACTTTAACTTAATATAGAAGACGCATGGAATCTGAGCAACAATAATATGAAACAACCCATGCCAGAAGATATTTTTATTGGAGTCACATAACCACATATATGTGCAGTACTCTATAAAGGGATTATAAAAATTACATTAAGCTTTTGGTTGTCAGAATGAATATGAAATAACTTCACGTGGGGAACAAATTAATGTATGGTCAGAGTGAAGTGTTGCCTGGATAACTCATTTTGTATTCAAAAAAAAAAAGATGTGGCATAAACTTAAGAAAACTCTTTATATTCCTTCTAATGTGGAAAACAATGTGTCAAAACTAGGTTTTCTCCTGTTTTGTGGACTGTACAGGAACACAACTCTGTCCCTCCCCATCAATCATTCTTGACTTTAACATAAATTAGAGACAACAGGCCCAAACAGAGATCAGAACCACAAACAATGGAAATAAAGTGAACTGTAAATATTCAGACAATGAAATTAGCTGAAATTTTTGCATTTTTATAGTTACTTATCCCTAGAATCTACAACTCCCCCCGAAACCCCCCCCCCCAAAAAAAACACTCGACTTAAAAAAAAACACAATAATTAGGTATCAAATGCTTTGATTACATGTATGAAATGAGGAGTGCTAGAGAAGGGACAAATGCATGGGTATGAAATGGGGGAATAATTTAGCAAGGGAGACAATTACCTTTTCCGAATTACTCAAATGCAGATAGAGAAACTACAGTCTTACACGAGCTACAGATTGACTGACATAAGCAAAACAATTATGCGTGACAAAAGGATGAAAACTTATAACATGTTTTTTTAGTTAAAATCACCAGGTAAATCATATTAACACTTTTGAAAGCTTTGAGTCACACCCTCAAATATGCACACATTCATAAACTCATACAGTTTGACTGTGATGGGGAGGCAACCTGGAGTTTAGTGACATGGCAGGAGAGAAAACTGGAATCAAATCCATAACTTTCTGATTGCCATACAGCAACTAGAGTTGCCATGTCTGCATTTTTTTAAATCATCAAGTTCTTCAGTTTTCTGTTCAGTATTTACCACATTTTTTATTGTACATATTGTAAGTAAAATAAAAGAGTTGAAATAAACTATCTTTGGACATATTACTTTAATTATTGCTAACTAGCTAATCAAACACTTTTCTTAATCAACTAAATAATCTGCAATTATTTCCATGATCTTAACTTCTCAGTTCAAAGACAGTGAATGTTCTTGCAGCTTCTGGTTATAACAACAGCTGACTAACTTTCCCATCCTTTTTAAACCAATGTCCTATACTCCTTTTTGGATCCTACCATGTTCAAGACAAACTGTATTTGCAGTCGCTGCACAGATATCTCTGTATCTGCACATTGGTCCTACAGACAAGCTATACAGTTTGGTACACTGAAACTGCCTAAAGCAACCGTCACTGATCCGTTTTATTGGAAGAATCTGGGCCTTTGGCCACTGCAAATTGCTTCTGGATTTTTGACTTCTTCATTCTGTTCAGTGGAGCAAGACCTGAAATGTCCTCCAGGGGATTTGGGTCTTTTTTCTTGTTGTAGAGTAACATTTACTAGGTTTATTCACATATACATCAGGTGGTTTTAGAAAACGTCTCTCTTGTCATATTTTGCTGTTTTGCTTTGCAGAAAGCACATCGAGTCTCTAAAAATGTTAAAAAGTAGCCCATTAGGACTTCCTTTTTAATTATTGCCACTGTCAAAGCAACATGACATTTACTATTGATTGTCAGATGACAAAATATTCACTTGCGTAAATTACTTACTAACCTTATTTGTAATTTACATATATTGTAAATTTTGTAATGTAATTTCTCCTATTCTGCCTTCTTTAAAAATATGTTGATTCTCTCCAGCGATTGGTTGATCTTTGCTGTGTTTCTGAGTAGACATCTTAAATCACTCCATGAATGCAGCAGGTCCCAGTGGGGCCACAGAAATAACTCAGCACCGTCTTTACCCATTGATTGTTATGCGATTATCACTACAGTCCTTTCAGTTAAGTGTAAGGTGATGAGGGAGGCATACATACTGTTAATGACCAGACATAACACAAATATTCATACACACACAGCAGACCAAAGGCTGTATTTTTATTTCTTACTGTAGCTAAATCAAAGGAACATTTCTTTAAAGAAGTTTTAACTTCATTTGATCTTCTCTAGGACTTAAAGATTTCTCAAAAACACCACCAGCGCTACAGGTTTTGCTCGTAAACTCTTTGTGGTAATATAAAAATTGAGATTCTGTATAGTAATTTATGACAACCAATTTTTACAAAACACCACCTCATAAAACTCCTCAGTTAAAGTCATTAGTTATCAGTTATATAAAAAAATATGAAACTGAGATGGTATTTGTTTTGGTTTATTTTGTTAAAGCATTACAATTGTCAAATGATTACAACACAATCTTCTGCTTATCATTTCATCCATCCAGCTACAGGCAGTAATTTTTTTTGAAAACATTGTTAAAATATCATTTCAAATTATTGTTGTAAACTTTGTATCACCTACTGTATTGTCTTATGAGCAAATGTGTCATTGTAGGCCTTGAATCTACATTTTGATCGGGCATATGTTTTGCAGAAAAAAAGCGTGTTTACTTGTACTGTTTAAACCATTTATTTTAAAGTTCGTTCACAATAAGCCTGATCTACCACTGAACAGAGCAGTAACTTCACTGTGTTTAAGAAATGAAGAAATAACAGGAAACTCAGCAAACTTTTAACGCTCCTCTTAAAAAGAAAAAAAAAAAACTGGAGTGCTAAAATTAAATTTAATTACAAAAAGCACAATAAAGCCAGGAGGAAAATAGATAAACCAGACCTGTGGGGGAAAAACAGAGTAAGAGAAAGAAGCAGAAAAAAGGCATGAAGGAGAGAGAGGCAAGAAGGCAAGGAGAAAAAAAGGCAGTAAAAGCGATTTCGCAGTCCAGTGGCGTCTCTGGATTATCATGAAAATGAAAGCTACTGAGTCAGGGAGTATCAGGGAGCAAGGAAATGGAGCCCAGGCAGATAACACAGCAAGAGAGAAAAAGAAAACGAATAAAAGAATAAAAGTCCAAGGGGGGAAAAAAAGAAGAGAGGTGTGTAAGACAATATGAGGCGAAAGTGCAAAGAAAGAGAAAAAAGGTAAAAAGACAATATATATACGACACACAGTGAGATTATGAGTGCAATAATACAAAAATGAGAATCACTTCAGCCCAAAGAGAATAATCAGAGGTTTCTTGAGAAGTAATATCTCTAATATTGTTTCAAGAAGACCTGCTCAGTTCTGAAATAATTTTAGTTAGGCTGAAGTTCTTTTTTGAATTTAGGAGAAAACTTAATAAGTTTTCTCATGAGAAAAACTTTCTCTTTTTAAGTTTTTCTAAGAAAGAAACAAAAGAAGAAATGATTGTGGAAAAGTAAAAAAAAAAAAAAATCCATTGATCTAGCATGGGATTGAAAGGAAAGAGGTCAAATATAAACTTTCTAGTTCAAGTGCAATATGCAGATGTCATAGTAAAGATAACTTCAGAAAGAGAAAAGTTGAGAAATCCCATTGTATCCATTAAAACTAAAGCTTTTGAATCAACTGTCTTTTTACTCTTTTGCTGGTTTGTTTAGTCACAGAGTCACCAAATGACATGAAGATGTTTAAAACACACCACCATGATGCATCATGTCTCTCTGCTTGCTGTTCCATCTGCTGATTGAATTTCATCATTCAGTCAGGAACAAATCACCTTATAAATCACCTTAGCTTTGCATACACCTCACTGTTCAATTTTTTTAAACATGTTAAAAAAACTGAAAAAGTACATTAGAATGTAAAATGTGATACTACCACAATGGGACTGCACCTTGTAGTGTATAAAAGTCAACATATATGGTTACACCATCATATTTATACCACATATTTTGAACTGGATTCAAAGTCAAACTTTAACGGACCCTTTCCAACACTCAAATAAGTCATAATACCGCATAAAAATACAGCTGTATTTCTGGCTGAATGCTAAAAGTTGCTGTCAGTCTGATAGGTTAACCTCAAGTCTTTTGCAGCCTCCAGCAGGTTTTCCTTCAGGACTGTCCTGATTTTAGCTTCATCCCTCTGTCCAGTAACTCTTACCAGCTTCCCTGTTCCTGAAGAAGAAAAGCATGATTGATCTGGATGGCTTTAAATTGGCCGCTGATAATGAAGCAAAGAACCTGAGTGTTATTTTTGAGCAAGATATGTCAGTTTAATCTTTCATACGTTCAATGGGTTCAGACTGATGCTTAAGTGTCCTCTAGTTTAATATTTAGTCCACTTCTGGATGAGTCAGCCATCTGTAAAAGGACTTCAAAACATCAAGTGTAATTTTTAATCCACTTGTCCACTTAAAAGTAACCATGTCATTAGGGTTGCATAAAAAAAAATCCAGATATGTTTTGTATTCTAAGGTAGAAAGTGTATTTATTTCATTTTTATTTATGGCTTTGACAGATTTAGGTTTAAGCAAATCTTTTTGCTTGGCCAATAGGTTTTTTCTGGCAATTTACATTTTGGAATGACCCAGCCGCAGTCCCACCTTGAATCCGATGGAAAGTCTGTAAGCAAATCTGTCAAGGGAGCAAAGGGTTAAGGTGATAGCAAGGAGGCCATCATACCTCAAGTAATAATCTTGCACATAACTATAGAAGTGTATCATCATGGAAATGTAACAACTTTAACAACATGAATAAGCCAATGTAAAGAAACTAAAAAAAAAGATTATTTAGTTAAAATTGTATTTTATATTATATAAATATGAAGCTATTACATTTAGATTGGTAAATTTCGCTAAATCCTGTTAATTAAAATGTAAAATGCAGTAAATATTTTGCCAATTTGTTATTTATGTGTAGGTCCTAAAGATGCCATTTATATATGTCTTTAATTTGTGCTCAAACGCTCAACCACTCATTTAATCATGGCTTGAAAGAAGTCTGGAAGATTTGTAAATTTATTTTATGTCTGCCTCCTACTATTTTGTTTGTTTGTTTTTTAACCAGTCCATTTTTAAAATAACACAACAGCAACAACTGAATTATTGTTAAAGATAAAATCAGCATCTTTAGTAGACCAAAAAAAAAAAGAGTCATAAAATAAAGTCTGCATTAGAAATCAACCAGTGGAAAAGGGATTCTGAAAGGTCAGACAGACTAAACTTTACCATCAAAATGGTGTGGAAAAAGTTTATGTAAAAGGACAAGTTTAACCTAATGAAACTCACAGTGTTCACAATCCTCCCAATCAATCAAATAAATCAAAATTCAATTAAAACCTAAAAAGAGTGTGCCATATGCGTCTGCCTCTAGCATACTGATAAGAATACAATTTACATTTGCTCAGATTTTCTCTCCTATTTGTAGTCAAACATGCCATTATAATATGACTATAACACAGTTACACATTCACATCTAAATAAATAAAAAAAAGATCTTTATTCTTGCCAATTTGAATTAAAATCTGCTAAAGATGACTCAACAAGCAAATCATTCACCCTTTGACCATCTCTCATTAGGATTCATGTTGTTGAATTTTACTCCAAATTAGGCTTTTCTTTTTCCTTCGTACTCTGAACCAGCCCCATCTGCCGCCCCAAGCTGTAAAGTTACACAGTGTGAACCCTGCACCCAACAACCAGTGACTCAGTAGTTTTAAGAACAGTTTTAGGCAAACTGACAAAATGCATGAATGTAACAAAGTTAACATATTCTCATTCTTTTTCACACTGATAATCCACCAAGGTTGTTACTTCTAGAGAGATTAGCTGCATTACATAATCAGTTTTATGCTCTTGTTAACACTGTGTTGTAAATGACTGAGCGATTACAGAGCTACACAAGATATTAGTCCAGGACAAGACAAAAATAATCACTTGTGTCAAATAAACCCACAGCTTTATCACCAAAGTTGGCATTAGCTTTTTAAATGATGGATTTGCTTCCACAGAGAAAGAGCTGAAAAAAATGTACATCTTTTACATGGCAGCAGAGAAATAATTTTTAACAAAACAGACATCAATTTAGTAGTTTTTAAATTCTAGATTTTATACACAAAACATAGATATACATGTAGATGAGCAAAACAGAAATGGTGATCAATAAGTGGAGGTAATTAAAAACGTTTGGGATGCTGTGCAGAATGCAAACGATAAAAACTGCATGTCTTACATATTAAATGTTAGAGCTATTTTTTTGTCACCAAAGTATTTCCATATGACAAGGACAGCTGACAACAGCATTAATATCAAGCCTTTTCTGCTGGAGGAAAAAAGTAATTAAGATATGTTCATGAGGAGTGTTAACTTTTTGGGGGACTTATAACTTTTAAGGTAAATTGTGGTTACTTTTTGGAGAAGCAAGCTAAAACACTTTTTCTCAAGGGTCAAAGCTTTGTGACTTCTGTGAGCATGTTTCACTGTTATGCACTCATATCCGTCTGTGTGTGTACTCACTATTGGCAACATGTGCTTCTATGTCTCTCTCTCACTTCAATTTTAACATGAAGCAAGAGCCCAAACCAACAATATTCATAGATTATGCAAGGTTGTGTCTGCATCCTGTTTCTGTTGTTGGTATGCTTCTGGGCACCACAGGCTGTGAGTCCAGACACAACGATGTGGAGCTGAAGAAAGAACCCACACCTTAAAATGGCCTCCATCTCTTCTAAGTAGAGTTAAAATAAAAAAATACGTCGCAAATTTAAAAGAGAGACATATTTGTATATTGACGTGTTTAAAGAGACTTGGGTTTTTTTTTGTCACAGGTATTTTAAATTCAGAGTACTGAACGTGACTACATTCACAATTGTCTAATGAATCGCTTTCCAACCGGAATTTTAGTAAGATTGCGTTCTGACAAATAAAACACAGAAATATGTAAATGGTAGCCCAAATTAAAATACAGTTTATGTGAGCAATGAAATCAGGAGAATTAAACAGATGTAAATAAGATGGGAAAAGTCACATTGCAAATACCATGCAATGACATATGTAATATGTTTACTGGTGGCTGATGCCATATTCTATACAATTTAACGTTATTCAATAAAAAATTTGAATGACGACAACATGTTTATGCTCTGAGTGTGAATTTAAAACACATGGTGAACAATGAACAAGAACTTAGTTTTGTCCTCTATGAAGTGAAGTTGGACCAGTTTCTTGTTTAGGGTGAACTTCAGGTTTAACACTTGACGTGTTTTAGATTTTGTTCTGGGTTCTTTTGACACCCTTTGGGTTTATTGATGTGCTTTTATTGAGATACCACAATATTACCAGTCCAGCCTATCTTTTACCTTAGAAAATAAAAATCATGACGCATCCAACAAATGTTCAAATTAATGTTGCAAAGTATATTGCTTAACAAAAAAGACTAAATTAAATAAAATTAGGTTAAATATGTTGTTATGGCTACTCACTTACATTTACCAATCAATGGTTTATGCAAAATAATCCAACTACATAATGTAATTACCAATAACTGGATTTTTTTTTTTTTTTACCAAAGTCTGGTTTAAAATCTTTCTGAACAGTTAGTTAAAGCCTTTGCTGGTTTGTCCTTTTCAGTAACCAGACTTTAGCACACATGGATTAACAATGGGCTGTACTCCTCCTTTATTCCTCCTACTGATCAGATCAGATCAGCATGTGGGAGTGTTATCCCCCCCCCAATTGTCTGGGTGGGCAGACTTCCCATGTGTCTCCAATGATGCCACAGTAGTACCTGATCAATCACTAAGGAATGTCTTTAGGGACACATATGAAATGAAGAGAGGGACTGTAGGCAGAGCGTGTCTTGTTTGCATGCAGGATGGCAGGCAATGCATCAAAAGATGACAGCTTGCCCATTCTTAACTTTAATCATTCATCTAAATAACTGTTGCAGAAGTCTGCTGCAGGAGCGGCTGCAGAGCCAGGCCGGCTGCCAGCGGCTTCCAGAATATGAAATCTGACACTCTGCTCCTGGATTTCTCATTTGTAAATGTGTAAACATATATTCGACTCAGATTGCAAAAGCACAAAAGTACTTGTCCTCATCCAGCTCTCCCCGCCTCTTCTCTCACTCATTCCCCTTCTTGTAGATTTATGTATTGAAGGAGTTGAAAATTCATTGAGGTTAGACGAAGCAGTAAAAGTGTGGAGGAACAGCTCTGTCTGCAGCTGACATGTTAAGCAGCTAAGTGACAGTGATTGATGCCCTGTGTTTCGCAACTTACCAAGCACAAATTCACACACGCTCTGCCGACAGATAAACAGCAGCAACATTGGAGATAAATAAAGAGTCGAATAAACAAGAGGGACTGGAACAAAAAACAAAAAGCATATCTGCATAATGAATAGATAGAGATGGAAAGAAGGATGGAGCAGGGAGGAAGAGATTCCCAGCGGGTGAAACTGAGCCCGGGAGACGTCAGCCGGGGAGGGATACAGGGACACGCAGGCTCGTGACGACTCCGACAAGTCGCCCAGGCGGCAAACTAAAGCCCGGCTTCCTCAGATTTGTTTCCAGTGCTCATCAGTAGGAGAGCTGGATGACGGATGGACTGGCACTGGGCACAACGCGAGTGTGTCAAAGTTACTCGCTGTAATAAAGACCTGTTCTTTTTCATTCCGTTGGCTTTTCCTTTTTTCCAACCACCTGCAGTTCTGCTACCGCAAACTTGTTTCATTTCATTTTAAACTATATTCAGTTGTGTCTCGCCCTGTTTCCTCTCCGTAGCGTGCATCATTTTCATATTTAGTTTTTAATGTCTGCCTCTCCCTTTATTTGTACTAAGTTTTGTTTATTCGATTTTCTCCATTGTGAGCATGGATAAGATTTATAAAGCTGTCAGTTGTTCAGTTTTGCCATCATAGAGTTATTTAGCTTGTTGAACTGCAGGTTTAATCAAAAGAACGCATACTGAGTAAGAACATGCAAAGCTTTGCGCATTGCAAAGTCACGCCCTGGAAAATCTGATAACATATTGCTGCCATGTAGACCGTGATGGAAACATCTGTGATTGGTGACAGTGTGTGTTTACTGATCATTTTTCCTTTGCTTAAATAAAATACAAGGCCCAGTGGAACCCAAACATGAAATTTAACATTCTGTAATGGGATCAGCTTTGTTCACAATACACAGATAATGCATGACAGTTCATAAATTCCCTTGATTCATTTGCACATCAAGCATAGATGTATTTAAATATATAAGTAATTTTAGTCTTTTTAAAACTGAGTTTCAAGTACAGATCCAACTCATCCCTAATTGGTACATAGTTGCATTAAAGTCAAATTCATGCAAATATACAATACAAAATGGAAGTCACATGCGATAAGAAGTGGAATGTGCATTTGTAATGAACTTTAGTAATTTCTATCAAGAGTCCAAAAGCATAAATTGCACATAAAATTAAAGATAAACTCATAACTGTGTTGGTGGATTCGTTGTTGGGCCCATGTTTTTTTTATATCCTTTCTAACACCGAGATCATGATGTCAGAGACCATACAGAGCCACGTTTGTTCTTATTATAAATAAGTTATTTCTTTTCACTATATGACAACTTCCTTGAACTATATGAGGGATTGCTGCAAAGTTAATGATTCAGTGCCGTCATCCGTCCATTGCCGTCACAAACTTGCTCAGGAGGAGGGATTGCTGCACAGTCAATTAATTAAATTAGTCAGATTGGTTTCCTTGGACAAAAACCTTTTTTACCAGATTGTCTAAATATGACAATATTTAGACAATCTGCATTAAAGTCAAGTTCATGCAAATATACAATATTTAAAAAATAACCAGAAGATTTGGTATTTATTTCTGTAAAGAAGTGTATTATTACAATAATACTGTCACATAAAATTTTTTTTTTTACAAACATAGTAAGATGCATTTTTTGAGTAAAATGTTACCTCCAGACATATTCAAGCAGTGACCACAACTAGCAGATGCAGCAATAAAAGTAGTCTGCAAGCAAGATCCCAAAGTAAGAGAAAATGTCACATATCCAGCAACAAGACCTATTAAAAGGCCCAGAGGCTCCATGTGTTTATCTTTATAAACAGTCTTGAAAGATGCTTCAAGAGGAGATAAAGTCACATTTTTACAGATGCTTACACAAAGGCCACTTATCACTTCCACGCTCAAAACTCCAGCTGACATGAACTCACCTATTTTCAGATTCACAGGGAATGGAGAGAAAAAAAAAGTTTGATGTAATCAAAGAACATCATAAGAAACCAAATGGTACAACGTAACTTGTCCCTACAGTCCCTTTGATAAAACATCTTGCTACCATCTGGCTGGCATAATTTTAGACCTTTAGACCCTTTAGATTTTAGCAACCTTTCAGAGCTGCCACTTTGGTTAATAAATCTATTGATATGTGTTTTGATTAATTGTCACATGTAGATGTTTTTTTTTTTTTTTTTTCAAAATTCCAAACATTTGAGTATGGCAAATATGGAATTCATTATATTTCTAAACGTGTTTTGAACAAAGATCTTTACTTTTAATGGAAAACACAGGGATAAAGGGGCGGACCTCAGAATGACGAAAGTAAATAAAACAATGATTTGCATTTATTTGTTACTCCATATTCATCATTATGAGAATTTTAGATGTGATAAAAGCAGATACAGTGTAATTTCAGTCATGAATACAACTCCAAGAGAAAGGTAGGTATATATATATATATATAATTTATTAAGTAAAATGGTCATTTTAAGGTATTTAATAGAGAGATTAGCAAAATCCAGCTAAATGGGTATTACTGGCCACTATATGGCAGCAAAGTGCTTCCAAAATGATCTCTGGTTATGTGTAGAATATAAATAACAGACATCAGTGGTATAAACATTATCTTTGGTCTGCATCAGTTTGATGTAGAAGCATATATATCATTGTAGAGATTTTGAATCAAATTAAATCCATATTTAATCTGAATTGTTAATTGCAGAGATTGTAAATAAATTTAATCAGATTTTTTTTTAGCCTTAACCAGGTCTTGCTGTGTCTTTATTTTTATTTTCAATGTCATTATTATATCATTATGGAATGGCCTAAAAGTTGCTTCTCATCCAGTTCTTGTTTTTTATTCCTTTATTTACTAACATCTTCTCTTCTCCAGTCTTTGTTTTTTAATTGTTTGCTTTTTTTTGCTATTTACCTATAGCTGTAATGCAATTTTGTAAATTTTGCTTTTGTTTTTAAATCCTTCAGTTTCCTTTTCCCTCTTTGCCATTTTCTTGATTCCAGTATTTTCTCCTAAGATCCATTTTTATATTTGAGTATATTGGATAGCACATGATCTTTAGAGACAATCACCACACAGAAACTGCTTTAATTAAAGTCAATGATGACCTCAAGATCAACAGTAATAACAGTGAGCTTTGATTTTAGCTCTGCTTAGTCTCAATGCCGTCTTCGGCCGTGTTGATCATAATAATTCATTTCAAAAGCTTCATTATTTAGTTCGTGAAATTGGCAGGATCCCCAAGTGATTTCCATCCTGCATAAGGGTCAGGGGTTTGCTTTGGTGGGTGGGGAAAAAAAATCTGCTGAATTTGAAGGGAAATACAAGAAAATAATACTGGAGCGTGATTATGATGTGTATATGTGTTTTTATAACCTTACATGTTTACATTTGCTAAATAAAATTTAATTTGAAATTCTCACAACTGCAACAAAAAAAAAAGAGAGGGAAAAAGTTTTGTGGCATGAAAAAGATTTAGCTTTTCATTTTTTCCTCACACCTAAATACATTTTCATATAAACCTATGACTGGCTGGGTTTTCAACTTTCATGAAAAGTTTCAAATTTAGGTCCTTGTCACTCTCTTTTTTATTTATTTATTTATTTTTCAAAAAAATAAGAGAAAAACACAGGGGGATCCTTTTATACATCAGTCTGCAATAACATTTTGGGGAGACCCAGAGACAAACTGCATACTATTCTGATGTCTTATGAAAAAACGTTTGAAGTGCAAAAATATTATGAACCCAAATTGTTGTTTCAAAACTGTGACCTCTTAAAACGTTTATAAAACCTTGAAATCAGAAACCTACTCATGGCTAAAGCACACTATTTATCTCAATGATTAGAATATTATTGGAACATCTGTATTAATTTATGTTAATAACAGAATTTACGTATTGGTCGTTAAACTGAATATAAGAATTAGAATTTGACATGAGATAATTACATTTTTGTAATACTATGGACTGAACCATCATATGTAGGACTGCTGATTCATCAGTTGTGCAGAAGAAGGTCACTGGTCCTCTTCACAAGGAAATCGCAGAAGTAAAGGCCATTGTTACAGAAGAAAGGAAATGTGTAGTGTTTTATCCAAGCATATTAATGGAAAGTTGAGTGAAAGGAATGGTGGGGTAAAAAAAGTCGGGAATAACAGCAGCAGTCTGTGGTTCAAGATCCACCATGCAGATATGCATCCAAAAACTGGGACATTTGTTGCCAAGGAGAAACTTAATCTAGACTTTTTGTTAGGTTTAAGGCAAAATCTACAAAATTAACCAAAACAAATGTTTGAAATATGTAACCATACTTGAACGAATTTATATACATTAGGACACTTTCATTTGAATTGTTGGGGAAACAAAAGTTATCTGATTTTATAACTTATTGAATTAATTCGATTCCAAATTAATTCGTATAATTTCAAATTGATCCTAGTTAGTGAAATTATGTTTATTGTTGAAATTGGTTACAAAGCTTGGTGAGGAAACCCAGAGTTCTCCAATCCAAATGTATCAATGCGTTGTGTTGTGCTGTCTGTCTTCCTTAATGTTTTCCATTCTTCCACAAATCCATCTTTCTATTCTTAGTTTCCTATCCCTTCATTCTTCATCATCAATTCTTTCCCTTTTCTGTTGCTTCTTTCTACATTTTCCTTTCATCTTTCTGCCAGAACCAAAAGCCTTCCAGCCTCGGTTCCCTGGTCTGGGATTCAGTTGACTTTTAGGATGTAATGGGATAAAAGATGAAAAGACTATGTGCTTCCATGTTTGGTCCTCCCCTGCTGTGGAAGATGCTCTCCATGTGTGGGGGGCTCAGGGATGGGACTCAAACTTAAACCTGAGAGGGAAGCCATGGCTCTCTGGTGGTGTGCAGAACCATTTTAACCACAACCAAGGCTGGGGTTAATTGAAGAGGAAACAGTGGGAGGTGCTGGAGGATAAAACCCTGAGGAGAGGCAGGCAGCAGGGAACTGTAACATTCCCCTCTTCACCTCAACATTATGCAAACACACCACACATCTGCTGCTGAGGCTGAACTGACAACATTTGTTTGTTATTGCAAAGAGCACAAGATTAGCTTCACCATAACTCTAATCTGCAAGGATAATTTAGTTTAACAGAAATTAAAATGACACACAATTGAAAGAAAAAACAAAATCTGATGTGATGCAGCATGTATTAATTGAGCGCACAATGTATATAGTCAGTCCCCCTCTGCTGTCTTCTGGATGCCTTTGCCAGTATATAAATCACCTGGCTTCAAGGACGCAGCATTGGGACCCCATACTGGGATCTTTCACATCCACCATCTGGATGCAGAAAACCAGAGTGCTGACCAGCAGCCCTGCTTTCATTCTGTTCTGTTCTTAGGATGAACTACAACATGGGGGTGATGAGCATAGACTGCATATAGAAACCCAATCAATCCCACGATGGGCTAGTGTGACCGGACTTCATATAAAATCCTAGCGGGGGATGGGAAGGTAGCAAGGGTGAATATATTTTAAAGTGTAAAAAAACAAACAAAAAGAAAACGAACAAGACGGTAAGTAAAGGAAATGTTAGAAGCTGGTTTAAGTGATTTGAAACATTTACTATCACCCCCAGTCTGTTCTGCTCTCTTTAATTAAGAAATGTAATTACATACCTTGGGTTTACATTTTAAGAACCAAGGCTAAAGTTTATATGAGGAGAGAAAAAAAAACACATTGTTACTCAGACAATCTGGTTCATCTCAGATCATCTGACTTGCAGGCAGTGCACAGATGCTCATTATTTGGTCACTGCTGATATTTAAACTTGCACACGAAAATTATTGGCAACTACAGAAATATCTCCTAAAGACAATGAAAAGTGCTTTTTAAATAACTTTATCGTGAAGAAGTTTAAAGTTGGTGCTCCAAATCTTGTCATTCTAAAATGTTGAATGTTCTGAAGTCCTCAAGTTTCTCAAGAAGAAATAAAATACCTGCAGTCTAACAGGTGATGAGCAAGAATATCTTCTATAAGTTATTTCCTTGAAACACTTTTCCATGCATGTTTTGCATGGAAAAACATGCAGGGGACAACACACTGCAATCTACTAAATAATGATTAACAGGCTTCTACAGAGTTATTGAGGTAAATAGTTTTGCTCAATACGGTGTTATGTAGAGGGTGGAAGGTGCAGCCTAGACAGGAAAAGCTGTGTTATATGTTCAAATAGAATACAGTACATTCTTAATTCTGGTACTGTTTAAGTATCATTTTTAAATATAAACTGACAAAAATACTGAATTTTCAACACTTACCATCATTCTGGTTTTCAAGTATGACTTAAATCTGGGGAAACTAAAGCTCTTGTCTCAGATTTCATGTTCAGATGTGTTTTAATTGTCTGGATAGAGATTTAAATATATTGGAAGTTAATATCAGTTGTCTGATCCAAGATGCAGGTGCTTAAGCTACAATAGATTCTAGTGTATTTTCTTTTCATTTCCATCTATTTGTTCATATTTAACCATTACTTTATTCCAGTGTTGTACAACAAAGCCAATAACTATACAAGTACTCAAAAGAAACAACAAGCGTTGGGCAGTAATTATTATTATCATTATAATAAGGAAATTAATCTTAACTTATAAATCAAAACACTTGACCAAATTTAGGGCATGTTTTGAATTTTCTGAGCTTAAGTTATCTTTTTAAATGTTTTATCTTTTTCTGGCACAAAAAGAGTAAAGTTCAGCATTTGTCTAAAGAAAAATGTTTCGCCGCCTTCTGTGAGAGCTACATTTGTATTACTGAGCGGCTCTCATTCGCGCAGATTGTGTTGATTCAACAATGATAAAAGGTTCTGGACAGAGCGAGACGTGACTAATAGTCTGGCAGGATCTCTGGTTCAATTACAGGGAGGACCAACTCGGCTCTGTCCCTGGGCTAGACGCTCCTGTGAAATAGCTGAAACGCACACAAACACACACGCACACACACACACACACACACACACAAAAACAAACAACCCCCCCTAAAGCGCACAAACACTCAGCCTTAATAAATGTGATGTCACTGACCAGAGGATAGCAACACTGATACATTTTTCTGCCCTCTTCCTTAAAGATATGTCCAAAAGAAACGTATTGGAAAATTGGATATTGGCACTATCTAAATTAATGTTTCAGGCCCCGGGGAGGCAAATGCTTTCTGCACGGTTTGGGTCTTTAAAAAAAAGTCAGGGGACAGCTGATGAAAAGCTTGGTTGAAGCAGTTTATCCGCAATGAGAAACACAGGAAATGAACAGTGACCTATGCAGTCAATTCTAGCTCTCAGAGAACCGAGCGGGATGTTTGGGCTGGGCCCTTGAAAGTTTAAACTCAAGGACTCCTAATTCTTCTAATCTTGAACAAACAAACCTGATTTATTGATAGATCTCATTGGCATAATATTTTGTGGACCAGAAACAGATTTTTTTCTTTTTCTTTTTTTTTTTTTTTTGAGACGCAAAAGCAAAACATCACATAAAGTTAGCCTGGCCTTGAAAATCCCAGCAGCTACGATGATGGATGCTACCAAAGCATGACTACGTTTATTTTTTTTTTTTTTGTACTCCCTGCTGGTGAAACCAGTTCAATAATAAAACTGAACTGAGCGAAATACACACACTCTCACAAATACCCACATGGTGTAAACAGAAGACATGTCTAAAGATCTGGCATGTTTCCAGAGCAGATGGGTGGGTGGGATAGAGGAGTGAATCGGGCCTGATGCGTGGGGGGGTGGACTGCATGGAGGGGTGCAGGAGAGCGTCAATCTGTCATTCTTAACAAGCCAGGAGACTTAGAGCTCAGGCAGGTCAAAGACACACTCACACACGCCCGGACGTCCTTATGCAGGCGTCACATTTCAACTGTGGCATTCCTGCTAATTAGAACACAAATTAATGATCCAAGCATGAGAGACAGCCTGACTCTTCCTCTTTCTAATCAATGTTTCACCCTCCCTTCAGCTCCATCTTCCACCACGTTAGCTTTCCTTAAAGTGTTTACACAGATTCGTGTTTTGTCTTTTTTCTATTTGTTTTTGCTCTTTCAAGTCAGGTGAAATTCTTAAATCAACTTCTGATCTAGTGCTTAAAAAAATAAAAATAAAGGACCCTAACAGAAAATGGGGTGCGAGATATAACATAGCATCTGTGTTTTAAAAACAAAATGTAGAAGTCAGGATTTCAATATGGTGATGCGTAAGTAAACATTGTTCGCAATACCTCTTTTGAACGTCTTTTTAAGCTTTACTTTCCATCCACTTTTAATTTGTTTAGGTTAGAGTTACAGTAATGTTAATATTGGATGCACTCTTATAATGTGTCACCTTACTTCTGTTGATGCAAGGTGCGGCCATATTGAAATGCAAAGTTGGCCTTTAAGAGACACACTTCCCCAGCTGGAAGTCTAACTTCGGGAAACGTTGCAGTTGATTTTTATAACCTCTAAAGTTGGAATTTCTGAGTTCCAACTTACAAACGAAACGCATCATAAGGCACCCTTGATTAACTGCTGCTGGAGATTCAAGGATTTCTCAAACAAGTATGAATGAATCAAAGCAACACTTCAGGAATGGTTTTGAAGAATGAACAGCACAACATGATATAAAGCTCCAAAAGGTCAGTTCTGCCACACTTACGCATCTCTGCTGTTAACATTTTGTACAATCTCTTTTTTCTTATTGCAAAGTTGGAGAATGTTTCTGATTAATATTCTGTTGAAACACTCAATCATGACTCTCTTTCAGTTTTTTGGCAAAGGAAGCCAGATTTCATTTAAAATATTCTGGTATTTCAAGGGGTTAACAATGACATCCACTTTAACAAGGATCCTACGATCCTTAAAAGATAAACAAACCCACAGAATCACACATCTTCCACCATGACTAACAAAACAAAAAAAGGGATTTTCCATCCTTATACCTCCATTTTCACATTCTTTGTTTCACAGCAAGACCACCAGGATCTGTGAAAAGTCCTGTCTCCCCTCAAATCACTCATTAAAGGCTTGATTTTTCCAACTTTCCCAATAAAAGATTAACTTATTGTAAAACATTAATTAATCTCAAGTTCTTTCACTAATATTTACATTTACCAACAAAGAGTGGAATTTTGGAGTCTATCAAGTTTATCAATACCATCAGAAAATGTAATGATGCCCTCAGTAGGGAGAAAAGCTAAGCATCATGAAAAATAATCATGTAATGTGGTCATATCACAATCAATGACAATCATTTTTAAGCCTTTATTGTCATTCAGTGGTTTATTTTTCTAAAAAAAAATGCCTACAAAAGAAACTAGGTTTATTTTTCCACCACGAGCAGGTGTAAAACAATCATTGTATAAGTTGTGAAAACAGTGACAGATCAGGCGTATAACACACAGGACAAGTGCGGCACTGCTGGATGAATTGCTTGTTCTCCGATTATCGTTTTTGCTTTCCTTCACATAGAACGGAGATCAATTCTGTGGCAATGTCACACACACAAAAAAAACAAAACAAAACAAAAAAAAAAAACAACAGACAACTGCAAACAGCAGCGCTCCTCCAGGTCCAGGACACCTTGCCCACAATGCATCAGTGAACAACTGACCTTGACTGCTTCATATTAAGGTTAGGAAGATCATTAGTCCTGCTTCCCAACTGCATGGCTGAGAATAGGAACATGGTTTGCCACTCATCATCTTTGTGTGGCTCAGCTTCTGTGTTTTTCTTTAGTTTCATTTAATCTTTCTGCTTAGGGTGTACTTCAAAGGCCAAGATAATTAAATAAATTGCTGTCGTAGATTGGGCTTTAATAAATTTAATTGAAAAACAAGAGAGCAGCCACCTATCAGTTAAGCATAAAATTATGGATTTGTTAGCACTCACAATTTCATTAGAAAAGAGAAATCTGTCCTTTTTCAAACAAACACAATTTATTAACAGTGCAATTTATTTATAAATTATTAATAACACCTTGTTTACAAGGTGCATTAATACTTTTATTTACAAGGTTTATTACAAGGTGTATTAATATTTTTTACATATTCACCATACCATATTTATTACAATATTTTGTTGATTTACAACTACAAACATCAATGTATTTTATTAGGATTTTATAATAGACCAACCCAGATTAATGCATAATTGTGAACTGGAAGCAAGAGGATACATGGTTTTCAGAAGTTTTTACAAATACAAATCTGAAAAGTGCAAAGTTTGTGTGTCCAGCCCTGCTTATCCTAAAACCTCTAGATTTCCACTAGATTTAGTTACCCAAATCTAGTTCACATTTAGAGCAACCAGACATTCAAAAGTCAAGCAGTAGACTCCCTTTACAGGTGCTGGTCATAAAATTAGAATATTGTGATAAAGTTCATTATTTTCCATAATGTCATGATAAAAATTAAATTGTCATATATTTTAGATTCATTGCACACCAACTGAAATATTTCAGGTCTTTTATTGTTTTAATTTTGATGATTTTGGCAAACAGCTCATGAAAACCCAAAATCCCTGTCTCAAAAAATTAGAATATTATGAAAAGGTTCTCTGAACGAGCAATAAAAATAATCATCCGAATCAACAAAGTAACTCTAAACACCTGAAAAAGATTCCTGAGGCCTTTAAAAACTCCCAGCCTGGTTCATTACTCAAAACCGCAGTCATGGGTCAGATTGCTGACCTGACTGCTGTCCAGAAGGCCATCACTGACATCCTCAAGCAAGAGGGTGAGAAACAGAAAGAAATTTCTGAACGAATCGGCTGTTTGCAGAGTGTTATATCAAGGCACCTCAGTGGGAAGTCAGTAGGAAGGAAAAAGTGTGGCAGAAAACGCTACACAACGAGAAGAGGTGACCGGACCCTGAGGAAGATTGTGGAGAAGGGCCGATTCCAGACCTTGGGGGAAGCAGTGGACTGAGTCTGGAGTAGAAACATCCAGAGCCACTGTGCACAGGCGTGTGCAGGAAATGGGCTACAGGTGCCGCATTCCCCAGGTCAAAGGTCAAGCCACTTTTGAACCAGAAACAGCGGCAGAAGCGCCTGACCTGGGCTACAGAGAAGCAGCACTTTGGACCACTGTTGTTCAGTGGTCCAAAGTACTTTTTTCGGATGAAAGCAAACTTTGCATGTCATTCGGAAATCAAAGTGCCAGACTCTGGAGGAAGACTGGGGAGAAGGAAATGCCAAAATGCCAGAAGTCCAGTGTCAAGTACCCACAGTCAGTGATGGTCTGGGTGCCATGTCAGCTGCTGGTGTTGGTCCACTGGGTTTTATCAAGGGCAGGATCAATGCAGCCGCTATCAGAAGATTTTGGAGCACTTCATGCTTCCATCTGCTGAAAAGTTTTATGGAGATGAAAATTTAATTTGGTCTGGAATCGGCCTTTCTCCACAATCTTCCTCAGGGTCCGGTCACCTCTTCTCGTTGTGTAGCGTTTTCTGCCACACTTTTTCCTTCCTACTGACTTCCCACTGAGGTGCCTTGATATAACACTCTGCAAACAGCCGATTCGTTCAGAAATTTCTTTCTGTTTCTCACCCTCTTGCTTGAGGATGTCAGTGATGGCCTTCTGGACAACAGTCAGGTCAGCAGTCTGACCCATGATTGCGGTTTTGAGTAATGAACCAGGCTGGGAGTTTTTAAAGGCCTCAGGAATCTTTTTCAGGTGTTTAGAGTTACTTTGTTGATTCGGATGATTATTTTTATTGCTCGTTCAGAGAACCTTTTCATAATATTCTAATTTTTTGAGACAGGGATTTTGGGTTTTCAAGAGCTGTTTGCCAAAATCATCAAAATTAAAACAATAAAAGACCTGAAATATTTCAGTTGGTGTGCAATGAATCTAAAATATATGACAATTTAATTTTTATCATGACATTATGGAAAATAATGAACTTTATCACAATATTCTAATTTTATGACCAGCACCTGTATACTGTATGTAAAGTTGTTCTGTGAAGGACTCAGATGTATTTTTTTTTAGAAAATAACAAATAGAGAATGATGAAGGAATGCACAAACAGGTCACGGAGAAAGTTTGTTGTTGCTGAAAGTCTTAAGAAGTCCAATCCAAAGTTTGTTACACAGCAAACCTGTTGAAGAAGGTTCTCTGGTTAGTTAGTGTGACGTCCGTCAGTTATTGTGTTTTGTCCTGAGGCGGAGCAGAAGGGGCGGGACCAGGATTCGCCAGGCCCAGCGCGTCCTCGGGATATAAGCAGCCTGCTTCAGCGCGTGAGGGAGAGAGGACAGGAGCTGAAGCTGGCTTGGAGCTGAGCCTGCTTCTCCACCCAGCTTGATTCTACAGAGGTGGCTCTTCCCCCAGCTGCCTGCCCACCCGGTCCTGGTTTGGATGGTTTGTTTGACCTTTCTTTTCTTTTCGCAGGGCTTATCCGTGGAGCAATGCCACCGACCACGGGGGGGGAGCACCCGCTTGTCGATGCTGGTCCTGTTTATTTGCTTGGATTGTACAATAAAGACTGTATTCTTTTATTGAAGGCCGTGTCTCTCTGGCTTTTTGTGGCGGCTCACGAGCCGGGTCGTAACAAAATGGGGGCTTGTCGTTAGTTGAACCTGGTTGCGTTTGGATAATTTGTTGTTTTTGGTTAAGATTTGGTTTCTGGATTTTTATTTATTTATTTATTTATTTTTTTTTGTGGTTGTTGGATGGCGTAGTTTGTTTTGTTTGTTTTCTCCGGGTGTGGCGTTTCGTTTATTTTTTTTCTGTAATCAGTGGGTTGAGTGTTCATCGTGTACACCTGTTTGCAGCTTTGGTCCCCTGATAGGCGATAGAGGTGTAGCTCCTTTGGGCTTCATCTGGTCGTTGTCTTTGTAGTGTCGCTTCTAGGTGGTTAGTGTTAACTGTTTACAGTTATCTCGGGAGCACGTCCGTGGGATTCTAGGCAGGGAATCTGTATAGATTTCCTTTCTGGCCCGCTGGTTTAAGGTGCGTAACAACCCGCCGCCGAAAAGCGTGAAGACTAGGGATCAGCTGTTAGGTAAGTTTTTGTATATAGGCAAGAATAGTGGGGTTCTCAGTCTGCCTTTTGGGTACACGACTTGGCACTTTTCCCTGGTTACTGTTTGCGTTTCGTTATAAATGATCATGACTTCTCTCTCTGAATTTTTTGATTCTCCCTCAGAGGAGTTTTTGGAAGGTTGCTCAAAAGAGCAATTATTCGAGATTGGAAAACATTACGGGGTGGAAATTGATGGCCGACGGTCTAAAGAGAATGTGAAGTCCATTTTGGTCGCAAATTTAGTTGAAAAGGACATTTTGCACAGCTCAGTTGGTGAGATTACAGCTAAACCTACTGTTTTACCTCCTGGTTTGACATTTGAGCAGCATAGGGAATTGCTGTTGTTACAGTTTGAACACGATAAGTTCAAAATGAAAGTACAACTGGAAGCAGAGCACACTAGATTGGAGATCGAACGGACACGGCTAGATTTGGCTAAACAGAGTGTTGCGTCTGGAGTCTCTCGTTCTTCTTCCGTTGCTTCTGAGGCAGTTGATATGGAGTTTGATGTCATTGGGAATTTACGTTTATTGCCTAAATTTAATGAACTTGATCCAGATTCTTTTTTCGTCATTTTTGAGCGTGTGGCTGAGGCGCGCAGCTGGTCTGATTCTGCACGTGTGCTGTTGTTGCAGTGTGTGCTTGTGGGGCGTGCTCAAGAAGTTTTTTCTACGTTGTCTGACTCTGATTGCCATGACTATGCTAAGGTGAAAGCTGCTGTTTTAAAAACTTATGAGTTGGTGCCTGAGGCATATAGGCAGAGGTTTCGGAGTTGCAGAAAAAACTCTGAGCAGAGTTACCTGGAATTTGCCAGAGATATTAAAATGCATTTTATGCGGTGGTGCGCGGCAGCAGAAGTTAAAACCTTTGAGCAGCTATGTGAACTTGTTGTTTTGGAACAACTTAAAAACTCAGTTCCTGAGGTGGTTGCTACTTATATTTGTGAACAGAAAGCTCAGACGGCAGCTGCAGCCGCGGCGCTCGCGGATGATTACGTTTTGACCCATAAATCCCAGTTTCCGACAGCAAGTGGTTTCAGGGGGGACATTGGGCGAAGCGATAGTTCTCGCCGTCCTGCTGGTTTGCGTAAGGTGGAAGTTAAACCTCCTGGTTCTTTTGACAGTAATGATCGTTGTAACTACTGCCATAAGCGTGGTCATTGGAAGGCGGATTGCCATCTATTTAAGTCTAGAACTCCAACATTTCAGTCTAGACCAGAGGGGGCGGGTTTAGCGGCACCTGTGTTTACAGGTGTAGAGAAACGAAAGGAATCGCCGCTCGTGGAGCCTGTGGAATCATATTTACCATTTATAAGAGATGGTTATGTATCATTGGCAAAAGGTGAAAAGAAAATACCTGTGAAAGTACTTAGAGACACTGGTGCGTTTAATTCTTTTATTCAGGCGGATGTATTGCCTCTCCCTGAGCACACAGAGACGGACAACTGTATTCCGGTGAGGGATATGGGTTTGAATATTTTGTTGGTTCCTCTCCACAGGGTGTTTTTGGAGTGCCAGCTTTTTTGTGGAGAGGCTTTGTTGGCGGTGCGACCTGCGTTACCTATTGACGGGGTCTCGGTCATTTTGGGTAATGATCTAGCGGGTTCCAGCATGTGGACAGATGAATCACCCACACCCTCAGTCGGCAGTGAGCCGGAGTCTCAGAAGTTGGATCGACAAGAGGAGAATGAGCGTGAATTGTCGAACGTTTTCACTGCTTGTGCTGTGACTCGAGCTATGTCGCGCTCTCAAGTGAACGGTGACAAGGACGCACAAGAGGAAAATAAAGATTACAAGTTCTTTTTGCCTCTTGCTGATTTTCCATTTCCTGTCACTAGTACTGATTTGATAACTGACCAACGTGCAGATTCCTCATTAAAAGAATTATTTCAACAGGTTCGTCCGGAGGGGGCTGTGTCAGACCACGAAGGTGCGTATTTTCTTCGAAACTCTGTGCTAATGAGAAGATGGGTGCCACATTTTGGTTCTGTGGAACATGCGGTGTTTCAAGTGGTAGTTCCCTCTAAATATCGTGAGGCACTGTTGAAAATAGCACATGATGATTCTGGACATGCTGGTGTAAAAAAAACATATGACCGAGTCCTTAGACATTTTTTTTGGCCTCGTTTGAAGAGGGATATTTCCTCCTATGTTAGGACATGTCATGTCTGTCAGCTAACTGCAAAGCCTAACCAACCTTTGAAACCCACGCCTTTATTACCCATCCCTGTTGCCACAGAACCGTTTGAGCACCTAATCATTGATTGTGTGGGTCCCTTGCCAAGGTCACGATCTGGGGCTTGCTATTTGTTAACTGTTATGTGCCAAAGTACTCGATATCCGGCTGCTTACCCGTTACGCACAATAACAGCAAAATCTGTGGTGCGTGCTCTTTCTCAGTTCATCTCTGTATTTGGCATTCCTCAGACTATTCAGTCGGATCAAGGCACAAATTTCTCTTCACGTCTTTTTGGCCAGGTGCTAAAACAGCTTCGTGTTAAACACAACAGATCTACGGCTTACCATGCAGAAAGTCAAGGAGCGTTGGAGCGTTTTCATCAAACTTTAAAGTCATTGCTCCGTGCTTATTGTATAGAACTGGGGAAGGATTGGGAGGATGGGTTACCATGGTTGATGTTGGCTGCTCGGGAGGTTACTCAGGAGAGCATAGGCTTTAGCCCAAATGAGTTGGTGTTTGGACACACCGTTAAGGGTCCCTTAGCAGCTGTGGCAGCGGAGTGGAAAGAACCAGAACCACCCCAAAATCTCATTGACTATGTGAACGGCTTTAGGCATAGACTGTATGCAGCGCGGAATTTGGCTAAAGAAAAGTTGTCTGCTAGCCAACATAAAATGAAATCTTTGTTTGATCGTCGAGCAGTGGAACGCTCGTTTTTGCCCGGGGATCAGGTTTTGGCACTGTGTCCCATTATTTCATCTCCTTTTCAAGCTAAGTTTTCCGGCCCGTATACAGTGTTAAAGCGGCTCTCTGATCAGAACTACCTCATTGCAACGCCTGAGCGCAGAAAAACCACGCAGTTGTGCCACGTGAATTTGCTAAAACCATACTATGCGCGAGATCAGGTAAAAAAATCTCCCGAGGACATACACCCAGTTTGTGCGGTTAATGAGGTTTATATGGCCACTTGTTCTAACGAGGAGACTGGTACCTTGGACAGCGCCATGACGCACGGGCGTCTTTCCAACTCGGAGTCGCTGCAGAAATTGGATGTGTTATTATCACATCTTTCTGAACATCATTCAAAACAGTTGAGTGAGCTAATTTATAGCTTCACGGGTTTGTTTTCTGATACTCCTGGGCGTACAACTTGGTTGGAACATGATATTGATGTGGGTCAGGCGAGTCCCATAAAACAACATTTTTATCGGGTAAACATGGAGAAACGAAAATGTCTTGATGCAGAAGTGAAATATATGTTGGATAATGGGATAGCTGAGCCATCTTCGTCTAGTTGGGCATCTCCTTGCATTTTGGTTCCTAAGCCAGATAATACATTCCGTTTTTGTTCAGACTATAGAAAATTAAATGCTGTCACAAAGCCCGATTCATTTCCACTTCCTAGAATGGATGATTGTGTGGATCAAGTTGGTTCGGCTAAATTCGTTAGCAGATTTGACTTGCTTAAAGGTTACTGGCAAGTTCCTCTGACAAAACGTGCACAGGAGTTAGCTGCGTTTGTTACTCCTTCTGGGTTGTATTCATACACAGTTATGCCGTTTGGACTTCGGAATGCACCCGCTACTTTTCAACGATTAATGAATTATGTGGTGGGAGATATGCCAGGTTGCGCGGTGTATTTAGATGACGTAGTGGTTTATTCTGATACTTGGGAACAACACATGGAGCGCATTCACGACTTGTTTACTCGCTTGTCGGTGGCAGGACTTACAATTAATCTTGCTAAGTGTGAGTTTGCGAAAGCAACCGTGACATACCTCGGCCATGTAGTTGGGCAGGGTCAAGTGCGCCCAGTCGCAGCCAAGGTGCAAGCAGTACAGAACTTTCCTGTTCCTGTTACAAAAAAGGATCTCATGCGTTTTCTTGGTCTGGTTGGTTATTATCGTTGTTTCTGTAAAAACTTTTCTTCGGTAGTAGCCCCATTAACCAGCTTGCTTTCTAAGGATGCCAAGTTTGACTGGTCTCCTTCTTGTCAGCATGCGTTTGAGCAGGTAAAGCAGCTTCTCTGTTGTGCTCCGGTTTTGGCTGCCCCACGCTTGAATGCTCCTTTTCAGCTCCATGTGGATGCCAGTTATGTGGGTGCAGGTGCAGTTTTGACACAAATGGATGACCAGGGAAATTGCAAGCCAGTCAGTTATTTTTCAAAAAAACTTAACAAACATCAATTAAATTACTCTGTGATCGAAAAGGAGACACTTGCTTTAATCCTGGCTTTGCAGCACTTTGATGTTTACTTGGGGGGTGGTGCTCCTATTGTTGTATATACGGATCATAATCCGCTTACATTTTTGACGACGCTAAAATGTCCTAATCAACGTTTGGTTCGTTGGTTGCTCTTTTTGCAGTCTTTTTCTTTGGATATACGGTACATAAAAGGACGAGATAATGTAGTTGCTGATGCGCTTTCTCGTGCCCCTGTATTGTAAACGACAATGCATCTTAGATCTGGATGATTTTTATTTATTTATTTTTTTTATTTTTTTTTTACTTGGGATTCCCTTGTGGGAACCCATGTTTTGTGGGTGGGGGTGTGACGTCCGTCAGTTATTGTGTTTTGTCCTGAGGCGGAGCAGAAGGGGCGGGACCAGGATTCGCCAGGCCCAGCGCGTCCTCGGGATATAAGCAGCCTGCTTCAGCGCGTGAGGGAGAGAGGACAGGAGCTGAAGCTGGCTTGGAGCTGAGCCTGCTTCTCCACCCAGCTTGATTCTACAGAGGTGGCTCTTCCCCCAGCTGCCTGCCCACCCGGTCCTGGTTTGGATGGTTTGTTTGACCTTTCTTTTCTTTTCGCAGGGCTTATCCGTGGAGCAATGCCACCGACCACGGGGGGGGAGCACCCGCTTGTCGATGCTGGTCCTGTTTATTTGCTTGGATTGTACAATAAAGACTGTATTCTTTTATTGAAGGCCGTGTCTCTCTGGCTTTTTGTGGCGGCTCACGAGCCGGGTCGTAACAGTTAGACTGGAGCAACTAATTTATTTGACCTGCAACACTTTCTAGCTGTAAAACACAGTGGTGGCAATTGATCAAGTCACATTCGTGTATTATAATGGCCTTGTCACACCCAGAATTACAAGCAGTTGAGAATCTATGAAAAATCTTGAAAACTGCAGTTCACAGTTTCAGGTTCAATCTGACTGAACCTGAGCAGTTTTGCAACAATGGGAAAACGTTTAAGCCTATTTTTTTGCAAAATGGGACAAAACATCCTGTAAAAGTCCTGCAACTGTGATTGTAGTGAAAAGAAGTTGCAAAACATTAAGTCAGGTGTATGCTGCATGACACAATTTTGATATTTATATTTGTAAAAATGTCTCAAAAGCATTTTCCTTCCACCTCACGATTGTGCTTCACTGTGTTTGGGTCTGTTGCATAAAATCCCGAAAAAATTCATTAAACTTTGTAAGTTTTAACGTGACAAAGTGCAAAAAGGTTCTAGATACATAAATAATTTTACAAGTCGCTTTTTCCTTTTTCCACTTGCTTTCTCACACTGCATCGCCAGTACAAATGTGTTTTTTATTGGTCATATTTTCATGCTCCAAACACCTATTCTTGCTGTTAGATTGTGTCTGCACGTCAGGACTTGTTAGTCAGAATCTTCCAGATGCTGATTCTTAAGTGAGTGAAGAACGACTGAAATGATTTATTCGAATACAGAAGTGCACTCTCCTCGTTTGGATAAAATGCTGGAAAATAAAACCTTACACGAAGCAGGGAAAGAAAAAAAAAACAAACATGTTTTTTAAACAAAAACAAATCACCTGCCATTAACAGCCCTCACCTCCCATCTCTTCCTTCCTTTAGTCCCAGTTGGAGCTCTCGCTCACAATCAATACCTTTCACCGTTAAGCCAATCTGCAATAATAAAAGCATTACAGACAGGGAAAAATAACATTAAATCTTATTAAAAATGGGAGCTGGTCTCTACTCTTCCATGTCTTTCTGTCTCTTGTTGCCTGTGTGATAAAAAAAAAAAACCCTGCTCCATTGGCGAGATCAGAGCCATTGGGATGATCCCTGAATGTTGCGGGGTGATCAACAGGCTCAGGATCAGGGCGTGCATTCTGGGTAACAGGTAGAAAACAGAGCTTAGCATTCGGCTCAGCTCTCATGCCAGCCATGTATATTTCACAGGATTGTCTTTTATATTCAGTCTGTGGTTCAGTGGAGCACTCATCTTTATTTCATTCTGTGGCATTTTTTTAATTTCAGCTGACTTCCCCCCCCACCCCCTTTTGCTCACTCCCCTTCTCCTCCTTCCCTCCAACCTTCCTGACAAACCCCTCTGCCGACTGAATCGGTAATGACATTATGCGTCTTGCACTCTGAAGCTTTCAGCAAAGCAAACAATAACTCCTGGCAATTGGATGTCACCTTTTCTCCACACTAAGAAAAACATGTAATTTAGATAGCTATGTGCGTGTGTTTTGCCTGTCAAGCCCCTTTTGAGAGATATGTCATGTTAAAGAACAGTTCTTCATCAAGATTTAACTTCAATTAAAAGGATAAAAAGAGGTTTTATTTGTATGTTACCAAACTGTACAGCCTGTATATTTAAGATGAATAAATTTTGATTCAGTCAGCATTAGAGATGATGTCTGAAAATGTATTTCTCTTCCTGCTCCATTTGTTATATTTGTAAGCTTGGAAGACGATAAAAGGAAAAATCTCAATTGAGGTTCTACATTAACCTCAATCCGGCACCATGCAAGCGAAATCAGATCATCTGATATTACATATTTTTTCATGCAAGCACTGAGTGTGTTAAACTAAACAGAGATTTTCAATAGAGTTCAAGTCAGCTGACAATGATCACCACTGTAGTGTCTTCCAGAGCTTCTTCTAGAACCTTTGATATTTGGGCCAAATCATTGTCTCATTAGAAGGCCCAATGCACACAGCATGACATTTTCTCCCAGGATTACATGACACTTGACTGAATGCATTTGGCTCCCCACATGTTTCCAGTTCCAGAGCAAACAAAGCAGCTACAGCAAATAACTGAGCCACACCAATGTCTCACTGAAGGAATGATGTTTTTTTATGCTTCATTTTTCCTCCTACAGACATACTGCTGCTCCATAGACACAAAATGATCCAATTTTGAGTCTCCTGCCACCAAACAGAAACTTTTTTGGCCTGTTTATTTAGTTTTAAACTAATTGAACACCACCTTTCTAGTGATTTGGGGTAGTTAGTCGTGGTGGATGTCTGGAAATTCAGGTGTGGCGCTTCATGGTTTAGTATATGTTACACTGTAGAAAAATCAACCTTAGTGGCTACTGCCACTGACTCTTGCTGTCAGTCAAACATTAATTGACCAACCACTTCCTCAAGATTCTGGTGGCGACTTCTGATAGCTTCCCGTTTTTGCTACATCTAGGTGGAAAAGCCACAGGTCTTTTAACTCTAAACTTGTGGACTATTCTTCTGAATGCATCTCCGGGAGCAAATTTGATTGACAAATGTGAATTATTCAATAATTTTGAGGCAGCATTTGCGCTATATTTACATAAACATCCTCATAACTTTGGTCTTAATGTGTCTTGTGTATTTTTTATTGGAAGCACATGGACAATTTTGCTAATAAACTTAATGTGCAGTAGGGGTTAATTAGTGTTAAGAACAACAATATCTTACATTAGCAAGGACACTTCCTCATACAGTGAAGTCAAGAGAAGGCATTGATTTTCTCTTCAAAATCTTACGAGTTTCTTATTGTTTTACAGATCATAACCATCCTCCGTTTCAGCAGCCTTGAAGCAGCTGAGAATTTCAGATACTCTCATTATGGTTATTTTGTTGTCAAGGGGGCAATTAACCCATAAACAAACCAATCCAGCTCACTGTGTTAGGTTTGCCAATACACTCCAAAGTCAATACAGCCAGCAGCCTGGTCTTTATTTACACATTTGTTTCTGTTCTTGTTAAAGCTGCTCACTTCGTTTCAAGGAAATTTGATTACAAGGAAATAAAAAAAAATAATAAAAAAAAGTATATTAACCCCTTTATTTGGTGCAAAAATTATTGGGAATTCACGAGAAGTTATTAAGAAAAAGGAAGCTGAGCGAAAATCACAGCAAAAAAAATGGAAAGCATCATCCAACAGCTTTTATTTAAAATGGAAAAACAACAATTATTTTAATCCCTACTAAAACAGAACTCATGGGTGGGGTCTATAGGTGATGAGCAGCTCATAAAATGCAGGTTTTGTTATGGGATATTTATTTTGGAATGGTGCTGGCAAATGCTGCTGCAGGGTAAGTGAGACGACATGTTCTGCGTGTCCTGACCCACAACATGCTGCAAGCACGTTTACAAAGCACTGAGATCAGGTGCAATTTCAGTGCATTCAGCAATAGCATTAGCATTTTTACCGTAATTCCCACTAATGGTGGCTCATAGAGTCCAAAAAGATGTATATTTCTAATAGTTTGCTCAGAGCGAGGTCACTTTGTAATCAGACTAGAAGTAAATTGCACTAAATTCATGTAGGGTAATACTGGCTTGTTTATTCCATATGATATATAAAAGAAAGGCATATATTTATACTTTGCACTGTGATCAGTTTAAATAATAGTGTGGCTAAAATATATTCTAGCACATTTGCTTCTAAAAACATTTTACTTTGCAGTGTTGAGTAAATTTAATGCTGATGTATTTTAGCTATCGTCTATGGTAATGCTCCGAAGCTGGCATCAGATTAAAAACCGTGATATCATAAGCCCGTAGTATTTATAATCAAGGTTAACTCATACCACTTTAGTCGCAGAGTAGAAGCACTAGCAGAAGTCCATTAAGGTACTGCTTTAAAAGCTGTAGGATTTTTTATTGATGCATTCATTGCTTTTTTTCCCCCCATGGTACCACATTTTTAGTTTAGAGTTATTTACATTAAAAAAGTCTAATTGAAGTGTATAGGAATAATATTACATTTCCCAGGAATAATGTATTATAATAAGACAAATTTAAAGTTTCTATAAATTGCATCATAGGCATTTGCAGCTATTCACATTTTACTTTATGTGACAAATCACTGCGTTATCTGTGTCACTGAGGAAAGAAAATAATACTCTGCCTGCAAGAAAAAAAAAAAAAAAAACATAAACATGACTGATAAACTGAGAAAAAGTTGCCGAAACATCTCCAAAGAAATAAAACAGCCTGAACTGTGACAGTGTGTTATCCAACATGACATTGAACCTGATGTATAAAATGAGCATACAATTACCCTCCTACGTAGCAGAGCCTGTGCAGCATTGGATATGTGAATAGAAAGGTGACAGAGAGGTCTGATATCTCAATGCAGGACAAGAATGAAATCATTAACCAAGCCATTTGGCAACTGAATCTAATCTTTGCAATAAGAGATGTAGCGAATGGAAATGTGAAGGTGGGGTCATATCTCAACAAAAACATTTGTTATGACAGGAGAAAATCAAAACAGAAATCACTACGTTTCATAGAGAGACATAGTGGGTTTAGTTGAGCTGCAAAGTTATTAGAGACAGTAAACAAAAATAGAATTAATAGATTTTTGAATATTTTTGAAACGTACGCCTTTTTGTTGTTGATTTAAATTGATTTTAACATAAAAATATGTCAGCTTGGAAGGGCGATGGGGTTTATACAAAAGACTGGCCTTGTGGATTAAAAACTACAAAACATTTATCAGGCACATTCATTTGTAACCTCATTTTAATCTCGATCCAGTGGATGTGGCAATCTCTGCATAAAGCACCTCTGGTTAGCAGAAATTGCTCTGGCTGATGAGATTCTGTTAGATGTAATAAACCTTGAGGCAGACAATTATACTGGGGCAAAATTTGTGGATTTGTCATTTCTGATATTACTTTAAGGTTAAGCCGTCAAGTCGATCCCAGAAATTATGTTCGCAAAAGACATAAATTTTGAGCACATGTCCCTCCTGATGTCAGGGTTTACTCGTTCAAGGTCTCACACAGGCACTCCTGCACAGATATGTATATTTACAGTAGTATTTGTGTTGGGCCTTCTTTTTCACAAGGTAACATAGTGCTCAATCACTCACAGATATCTTTTTAATCTCTTTCTTTCTGTCCTTGTGTGTGCATTTGTTTGATTTATGAGTCTCAGCAGGCCGCAGGGACACAAAGCTGGCCTCTCAATACTCCACTGCTTGATGCAGCAAGACGTAGGTTCACCCTGGCCTCCTTATCTCGACTGCACAAAAACACCCCACCACACCACACACAGCGACAGAGAAAAGAGGAGGAGGATATGACTACCTGGAATACAAGACGAATTGGAGCAATGCAAAAGTCTATGAGATAAAAACAGACAGTCAGTGAGAGGAATGAACAAACAAAACACCAGCATTTCTTTTAATTATTGTTGTTTTCTAAATGTCTGATAAAAAAAAAAAAAATAACATAGTCAATGTATTTAAAGGTGGCGACTCTTCTGTAATTCCTTTTTCTCTGCACAATGCATGGACATTTTTTAAGAGCACTAGCAGGACATCTCCTGAAATCACAATATTCTGCCAGGTTGTTCAACCAAACACAGGTCAGATCAAGTCTTGTGAACGAGCATGCCCTCCAAATCCTTCTGGGTTCTGGTCTCATTGTCTGCAGTTGCAAAGCGAAGCAAACATTGGCTGCTTTAAATGATTGTAGTGTTCATAATTTAAGGCTCACACACACTCACACAGCTGCAGAGACCTGTCCATGGACAGTTGAAATTTCATATTTGCATTCATTTCTCATGACAAAGTCCTTCATTTCCTATAATCTGAAAGGACGGCAACAAGTTTGATGAGCTAGTTGGGCACTTAGCTCCATTTTGTCTCCACCAGCAGCCACCACACCCCGTAGTGCTACATAAAGTTCAAGTCTGGCTTATGTGGTGTCCTTACTTCTGACTGCCCTGACTCTCAACCTTATCATTTTGTTTTCCACTGAGCAGTTTATTGTGCGACACCAAATACATGAACAAGGTTGTAAAAATGTACAGTTGAGTACGCACAGACATACGGAGTAAAGTATGCCCAAGTATGTTTCTGTAGCCCTTTACCCTTAACGAACTTCCTTTTCTGCTGCCTTTGTCTTATTGTTTAAATGTCAAACTAAAAATGTGTGTATTTCAATCTTCAGTAGCTACTTTCACATTGAAGAATGTTGTGTCAGGACCACTGGGTAGCACTGTGGTAGTTTAAGTACTTTTAATGATTGTAAAGAGGTACATCTTTTTAATTTCTGATCAACTGGCCACTTGTCTTATGGTCAATTTGTCATATTATGGCCACAAACTTGTCTACCAGGTTCTGCAAATGGCTGCCATAATGGTTAAATAGCTGTCACAGTGGCCAGATGTTTCATCCAGTGGGTAATGAGGGCACCTATGTCATTTCAGATTGCACTGTATCGACCAGATCCCGGCCAACTGCTGTCATTTATGCCCTCAGGTATTGTTCTGCAAGCACCAGCTCCTTATAAATGAGATGTTTTGCATACAAATTGCTGATCTGCACTAGTGCAAACTTAAAACTAAGTCACACCATTTCTTCTTCATGCAAAACTTTTTAAAAGCATATTTCACTGTATGCAGTGGAAATTGCATGATTGGGGCAATCTTTGTTTGAATGATTTCCCTTTGTTTCTACCTTCTCTAAAGCATTTTATATTTCATTCAGGTGTACAAAAGTACTAAATATGGGTGTTTGTTTACTAACCAAGGTCAGATTGACTGTTTCTTGAAGAAACTTTTTTCATCTGGCAAGCCAAGGTCGAGTCTGTCGGTTTTTACCTGCCTTTCTAAGTGATTTCATTTTCAAGTCAACAACTGACAAACTCCTTGTTTTGTAATTTGATCCTTTGAGGCAAACAAGATTTTCTTCAAATACTTATAAAAAAAAATCACCAGGCAATTCTTTAAAATAAATTTCAAATGGGCTGCAAAGAAACTAAGAAGTCACTGAGTTGATCAGTGATAAGGATGCAGTGAAAACGATATCTACATGTTTGAATCTAGCATTTTTCTGTTCCTTTGCCAACGGCATTGACTATGAACACACTGGTGTTTAGCATGTAAACAGAATAATGACAATAACATAAAAAGAGAAGCTCTTTTCTAATTGGCTAATTAGAGATGTGGCTTGTACAACCACTTCCTGCAGGGTTTGTTTGGCAGCTAACATCAGGTGTGACATGAGGATTGTTGGCTCATTGTCAATAGAGGCGTTTTGTTGGTAGGTAATCCTCTTTATTCTGCAGTTTACTAAATGCTTGATGATTCAAAGTACAGGTTTGTTTGTTTTTTTTGTTTTTTTCAATGAATGTGTGGTTTGTATTTTTTGCTTTTCCTGGAAGTTTTCAATAAAAAAAAGTCTTCATCCCGACACGGGGAGGAATTTTAGTGACCGTTTTATTCTGTACAAACGCGCTCCTCCTTTAACTTTCCGATCAGTTTCATCGGAAAGCATGCCATGATGTAACACCAACCTTTCCTCCTCCTCACTCATGGAACATATTTTCAGCAGTGTCCAAACATCTCCTCAGTTCAGAGTTAAAAGGAGAGTCTCAGAGCTGGCCACCGAGGGATCAGGCTGTTCTGCTGTTGCCCTTCTTGAAAAGGCTGATTTACATTGTTCACACTCTCCTTGGCTGAACATACTCTAGCGCAGTCCTGTGCAGAGAGGTGTCCAGCCTCTCACTGCTGGAGCATATGTGGTAGTTTTTCCATTTCTTTCCCCATCTATCACCTCTCATCCTTCATTCTCTGTCTGACTGGTCCTCTAGGTGCCACATTATGTCACTGTCACTGACTGGTCATGTTGCTACTTGCAGGTTGGGGTCTGCTCTGAGACTTTGCTGAGGGGAGGGTGACATCTGCTGAGCAGAGTGAACTGAGGCTTCGGGACACTCAGTCTCTCTAAAGGTTTTCTGTTTTCCCAAATCTTGTTGGGGAAATGCAACTTCACCTGGGTTAAATCATGAATGTTGAGCCATAGCTTTCCAGAGTGACTGGTTTGTCAAAATGAGGGATAATGAAGAGATCAGATAATTCAAGTTACATCGACATTTCTTAATGCAGTAATTAATAATGACATCATGGTTTTATACTTAGCCTCCAGATTGTACAAGTCTTTTTTGAAAAGCGCACTGAAGACGTTGACTAAGTGTCGACCATGGATTAATCAGTGATGCAGGAGAAGTGGTTTAAAATTGAACAGAATAGTCACTAAATAGAAGGCTAATTGACTTTTAACAATGTGAATAATTCACATCTAGGGGTTTCGTGATATTCTTACCAGTTTAAAAGAGGAAAATAATTGCGGAGGCTGATTTTAAACCAGCCTCTTGACCATCCATAAATCCTGTTTTGAAAAGGTTGTTATTCAGGTCTATATAAAGGGAAAAGGGGGTTGAAGAAACGTCTATTGTGTCCACTAATGTGACTAAGAGAACCCTCTAAATGTGTATCATTGTAAAGCAAGAGAAAAATGAGAAAGTTAGCTTTCTGATTTGAATCTTAAAATCTCAAAATGCACTTGATTTGATTGGATTCAAGGGGATTAATTTTATTTTGCTTAAATGGGAATGATCTAGATACTGGTAGATGATATTCTGTCTAAGAAAAATCCCAAATTAAGTTGGTTGTACAGAATAATAACATAATAATTTAATTTTCACTAATATGTGGTGTAACAACATGTGCAATGTATGAGATCTCAGTAACAAGCTAGGCATAAGTTGGCGTTAGATCTTCACTATGTGAAAACCTATGAAAAGTTTTAAAACTTTTTTAAACCTGCTCCTATTGATATTGGTAATTACAAACAGTATTTTGTTAATAGCATTTGTTATTTTAATTCTTAATACTGGGGCAAAACAGAATAAATACAACTTCATTTTGTAGTACTTTTCCATTATTTTTTGTCCAGACTACTTCTTATTTTTGTTCTCCTTCTAATGGAGTAAAACTGGGATTTTAACCAGGAAAACAGTTACCATAGTAGGATGGCTGGTGCTCATTTAGTTTCAGTGTTTTTAACAACCAAAACTATTTTGGTTGCTTAAAACAGCCAAATGTGTACTTCCTCTAAGGAAGGGAAATTTTGGTTTAGTCAGCCAACTGACTGGCAGCAAAAGTAAAAGATAAGGGGAGGGGAAGCACACAGTTTGCCATAACTGCCAAATCCATAACTTTTCCCAGCATCTTGTTAAAAGGCCTGAACATATAGAAACAATTTGATAGTTTTGTGTTTTTATTAACTAAAAATAAAACTTTTTTTTTCTGAATTTTGGACATGTTTTGTGAAAGCACTTCTTTCATATGGTCATGACCCCTCATGTGCTTCCACTGTGGAAGTGATTACATTTGTCCTCCCTTTAAGCTTAAGTTGTGGACTAGGGATGTGCAGTCATTTTACCATTACTGTGATTTTATTTCTTAATAATTTAGATTTATCATGAGAGCAACAAACTTTACATTATGAAGTTCAGAAACCCTCAAAACTAAAAAAATATAATTTGGATTGTTACTTTTGTTACTTTTGCCACAACTTTCCACTGTTTGCTCCATTGAGAACAACAACAGATATCAATATCAAAGCTCCATAAAATATATATCACGGCAGTATTTGTGTTGTGAGCTTAGACTGCAGTGATGTACTATGAGAGCCATATTACAGAACAATGCAATATATTTTAAACTGTATTTATAACCACTGTCATAATGATCGAGCTTTTTATCCATAAGGTCCATCCGTTTTGCCCTTTTACTGCTAGGGACAGAGGGAATCTCTCATTGATAAAGTTGATTCCTGTATTCTCTATTTTTTGTTCTCTGTTATTGCAAGTCTTTAATTTGCAAGAAAGTTTTATTAACTGAGATTTGTCTGCAGAGGACAAGCCGTCTCTCTCTCTCTTTCAGTTTTACCAGCAGCACAAGCCCTGGGGAAAATTCCTATATGTAACCATATGACTACAGCTACAAATGATTTGCTAAACTGTATTGTTTGGTGTAGACCAGAGTTTCCTTGGATTGACCACTTTGTTTTTTCCACTAGTGAAAGCTTATCTAATCTCTGATGTGGACCAAACAAGCTCTGATCCACCTTGAAACATTGGTGTCAGTTTCTCAGTTTACCTTTAAAGTGAACACTGGTAGAGTTGATTTTCAATGGGAAAGCTACTAACTAGACTATCTACCAAACAAGGAGAAAAAGTAAAGCAAAAGAAGGAAGCAGTGTATGATTTACAGACATATTTGAGCTCCTAACTTTTAAATCCTTCTGTTACGGCCCCTGGCCTCTTGAGGCTGTGCAGGGTCCCTTTTTGTTATGCAGGATCAACTGTGAGAGTACATCTTCCTGATTGGCTGCCTGAAGGCTGAGAAGATTGTCAAGCCAATCAGATGTTGATGAGGCCCACCTGCACCATATAAAAGACTCCTGAATCCATTCCTCCAGTGGGGCAGCTAGTTGGAAGAGATTTTGTGAAGCTGTCCCCCATGTTTGGTGTTTGCAACTGCTTTAGGCAGTTTGTTTTGAACCATTTTGTACAACTGCTGTGGCAGTTTTGAACTATTTTGTTTCTGCTTGTTCTAAGACTGCTTTAGATTGCTTTGCCAAGCTAGAAGCTTGTTTGGGAGGCTTGGTGCTCCCTTTGTGTGTCACCCTCCTCCGCCCCCCTTTTGGGTTATTTTGAGTTTACTTTGAATTGATTTGTGTGGACATTTTGTAACTTTAATTTGCATTTGATCATCTTTAACCCCTTTTGTTTTACATTAATTGTGTTAAATTGTATTGTTTTGAAAAACTTACTTTTGTAATAAATCATTTTACACTCCATTTGTTACTCTGGGCACATTTTATGTTGCCACCCCTGGACCCCTAGACCTTGGGGGCGTAACACCTTCCAACACTTTGAGTCTATGTAAGAATAGCAGAACATGATCTTTTCTTCTCCCTCATCGTTTTTCTGTACAGCTGTATTTATCTAACATATGCAGAGCAACATATTGGATAGTTTGTTGCCTTGTCTGCTGCTCATACTGGGCAACGTCTTGTGCTAGTGCTCCAAGTGAGCAGCTGTTGTTTCTGCACCATGTTGTCCAGGCAGTTTTGTTTGCTTTCTAAAGTGCAGGCTGAAAGAGAACCAAAATTCAGTGAAGGTCTTTTGCCATTTCCCCCTCCTCAATCAAAACGAGTCCTCTGAACTATCCTGGTGTGGAAGCACCCTGAGAGTGACCAGACCACTTCCTCCACTTGTTGGCACAGACGCTGGACATGAGAAGCTCCCTAACTATCTACTGATTTGGGATCAGTAGTTAGAAATCGACTTATTTAGTTTAGATTCTGATAATTTTTTCTCCTATATTCTATATTATATCCTAAGGTACCCTATATCTGGATCAGCTCATGCCCAATATCAAATGTTTGCAGCCTTATTTAAGCTACGAAGCGTCCTGCTGCACTCTGCATTTCATTTCCTGAGATGTTGGTGCTACTCCCAGGATTTCCTTGGTTCTCTTCCGTCTCCACCGCCTCAGCACATCCCTTGGACTCGAGGTCAGAGACCCTCTCCTCACTGCCTGACGTGTGAAAGACACGTTTGGGGGTAGAGGTCAGCTCATCACTCCATGAAATGTTGAGCTGCACGATCACTAGTGAAGACTTTGAAGCCTAGATGCCAAACTCAGACTTACTGCTATGTTGGCAAATACATTTTTAAACACCTACACCTGAATTGTCTGAGTGGTATTTTGTTCTTTTCTGATGAAGCAATTTGGCATAATTTTTGCATGCATGTTTTGTTATATGTTTGAAGAGCATTTAAAGCTGTTATCTGGTCATATCATGGTGCACAACAGGACAAAATAAGGTTTTGGAACAGTTATATACCTTAAACCCTTTAAATGCCACACAACCATGACAGTTAAGCTATCTGTGAGGATCACAATGCCAAAATGTGGGCATTAAAGACATCAGATGTTGTTTCTGATCTTGCCTGCTGCCCACACAGCCTCAAGTTCATTTTGCTGTGGACTCTTCTCCATCCACAGCTCTGACCCAGTCTCCCTTCCCAGCAGCCTTCTTTCAGCCAAGTTGGACCAAGTTAAAGGAGGGAGAGTCTATCCTAGCCACATCAACACACACACACAAACACACACACGTCTTCCCTTTTGCCATGAGCCTAACCATCTCTCCCCCCAGTCATTTGCTCTCTGCTTTGGCTAATTAACTAAAAACCAAGCAGAGATTTTTTATATAATTCAGCAGTAAGAAAAGCCATGTCTTAATTCAGAAACACCCAGGGAGAAACACAGCGACTGGAGCCAGAAACCACCAGGAGAGCGACAGGAAAATATAAAATCTTGTCTCTACTGTGGAAACTTTCAGAGCAAAATAAGCTGAAAACTAACACAAGAATATCATCCTTATGTATTTTTTCCTTCTAATTTTTCATTTTAATCAAAGACACTGGCCAAGTAGTTGAAGGGCTGGACAAAAGCAGCTTGGAGGTAGAGAAGCTTGCAGGATGAGAAATAGAGCAGTGGAGAGAAAGATAGAAGCTCAATTGTGAAGGTTTTGACAGGCAGGTGGCAGGTGAGAGAGGTGTAAGATGAAAGCCAAAAAGAAAGACAGAAAAAGACTGAGATGTGCAGGGGATCTGTGACCAAATGGTTCTGCTGAGTGCCCCGATCTGAACTGAAAACTCCTCTCTCCATTACGCTTGAATTCAGGAAACAATATATAAAGAAAGTTTTGACTTGGCAAAACAGTCTACGGTGAACAAACTGTGGAAAAAGAAAAAAAAAACACAATCATATTGTCTTGCTTTCATCTTAATAATGCATCCAACGTAAATCCTGCAGTGCTGCCTGGACTAAGAGGGAATGCAAACAAGGGTCTGTTATTACATGTCTTCTTAAAAAACAACACAACAGCATCAAATCCCACAGATTTTATCACCAATGGATTTACACAGAATCTTTTATTTATTAGGATAGTGTGTTTGTCTGAACGTCAGTGGAGCTTACCAAAGGGGTCACCAATCTAGCTGTGTATGCGTGTGTGTGTGTGTGTGTTTCCTCTTCTCATTCCGCTTCAGTTTTCAAATAAACCCAATGCTTGTATGAATTAATGCATTACAAGCTCTGTAAGAGATATTAAAAAAATGATAAAAACTAATCCATCCTCCACACCCCTGTGCGGTCCAGGGCCCTCACACTGATCTGACCCTGAGCATCCACCACCATCTGCGCCATGAGTTATATATTACATGTCGCTTGGATTACACTTTAATATCTCATTACTCAAATAAAGTCCTGTCCTATGTCTCCCTCAGGTAAGTCACTATTATTATTCATTAGACGTAAAAACGTAAGCCCTGTTAATTAATTACAAAAGGTGAGAATTGAATAAATGAGAAAGAGTTAATAAGTATAATTCTCATCTTTGTGACTATGTCAACAGAATTTACAAAGGAAAAGTGTTGAAAACTCTTCTAGCTTTTCATGCTTTACCCACAAAAAATATCTATTTTCTAATGATTTCTATTCTACACGGTATTATTTTGCTCATTTGTCTTTCCAAAATCGCTCAAGCTCAGTCAGATTGGTAAACATTAGATTGTTCTGTGGGCTTGCCAAAGGTCCCAAACTATATTTACCTCTAGATTTACGTTTTTGTGTAGTTTATCCTGCACATAACTCCATCTCCATCCATCCTCCCTTCAACTAAAGCAAATCAACCAGGCATGGTCCTGCCACCACCATGTTTCACTGTGGTGATGATGTTTTCACGGTGATGTTAATATTTCATCACACATTGTAATTTGCTTTGTAGGTCAAAAAGTTAAGTTTGGATCATCATGGTCCTTATGTTTGGGGTATGTAGTCACAAACTTTAAATCTTAAGTATTTTCTTGGTAGCTGCAAGGTAATTCTGTATCGACCATTTTTATCAAGACCAAATAGGTAAAGGAATTAGGTTTTTTTTTCTTTTTCCTGTGGACACGTTAGTTTTATTCAACTCTAAACACATGCATTGAAGCATTGACACGTGAAATTAAATGCATATGAAAAAGAAAAAAGAAGCGCCAATCAAACTTTAACCTGCATCGGAAATGCTCGCGTGCTGTTTTTCTATTGTATTTTTCGGTGGGGAGAAAAACAGCACGCAGGCGTTCTGTTGCGGGTTAAGGTGTTATAGGGTTAACTGGTATTATCTTCTATTTCAAATTTTCTAACTACAATAAACACACACAGACTGATTTCTGAGAACTTTGTTTTAGATGAAGCATTACGATGAATTAACATTTATAAGGAGAAATGGAGCAGCAGGTTCCTTGATAAGGGGAGTAGTTTTAAATTTGATAAGAAATGAATAAATTGCAGGATTGTCCTCATTTAGCCACAAAAGCGTACACTCCCATCCTTTATCTTACATTTACTAAACTCCATCGATCAACATGTTGTTTATTGATGCATTAAATAAACTAAAATGAATTTAAAAAATTGTTATTTCTGAATTTCACCTGCTGATCACTGGAGCTGATTAATGGGTGATTCACTGGCATAATGAATGATTGCTGCATCATTAGCAAAAAAACAAAAAATAAAAATACCAGAACATTTTTTTTTTCCCACACAAATAGAGAAAAGGATATAATTTGAAAATGAAGACAGGAAAAGTCATTTAAAAATATCTACAAGCTTGCATACACATTGCTATATATTCAATTGTTTCCTCTCAGTACAACCTGTGAGCAAGTGTCGAGCTATAATGCATGCTTCTCACATCAGCAAACACAGGGCCACACCGGTGGATCAGATAGCTAGAGTATGAAGCACAGTGTGCATTTCCTCCCTGGGGAAGCTGAGACTCGGCAACACATTGACCATCAGCAGTGGTGTTACGCCACAACTGGTGGCCCCCTCTGAGAGCTGAGCTACTCATCAAGCATGTATGAAACAAACATGATGCCCATCATCGAGAGCCAACCGTCCCTTCTGATGTGATCTATTTCCAAAGCTCGACTGTGCTCCTCACAGCCAGGAAAAAGAGAGGGGGGGGAGGGAGATTTACACCCTGCCCATATCACAAAGATGACTGGGGACCTCTCAAAGTGGAGCAACACGAGTAAATAGGGCTGACCATTTTACCCATAACCTTCCTCTGCTGCTTTATTTTATTAAATAATGCAAAAGAGGACAAAAACAAAACTCTGGAAGAAAATTGGTCTAAACAAGAGTGGCATATTTTTTTTTTACCAGAAAAAGAAAAACCTCAGAAAAACAAATAACATTTTCATCCGATGCGAGAAGAAATTTTCAGAGGATGATAATTCCAACATAACTAAAAGATGCACATTTTGTTCAGACACTGAGATTCCATACATTTTAGTGTTAAATTGTTTGAAAAATACTTATTCCGCTTTTAAAGCTGCACGAAAAGCAACACTGCATTTGAACTGAAACAAGTTTATGTTAAAATATAAGTATGGGACTAATATGTACGTAATTATAGAATGTTTCCTAATAAATGCATGTCTGTCACCGTGAAGCTGAGGAAGAAAATCTAATGTATATATCCATCTATAAATTACAATGTCCAACACTAACATACAGAATAGAGAAGAGTGTGTTCATCTGTAAGAAACTGGACTGAAATCACAACCTTGATGCTCTTTGTCGGAAGGGTCAGCTGCAGACTCCTCCTGCTGAGGAGACTGAGATCTTTTTGAGTTTATAGGGGGGCATTCCTGAAGGCCTTTTTGACTTAGTGGTGGCATTAGCCACCTTCTACGATGTAGTTTGTTGGATCAGCAGATTTTTACAGCTGCATGGAAGCAGTTAGATAAGGCCAGCTCTGTCCTAAGATGCCCCCTTGATCCAGTGGAGGCTGTGGGAAACAGAAGCACGATCTGGCCTAAACAACATCATTCTTGGACAATGTCTCCCACCCCATGCATAAGCTTCCACCGACAAGACTGCTGCATCCTAGGCGCACTTATGAGCACAACTGTAAATCCTTCCTGACAGAAGCTTTTAAACTTTATAACCATCACTGCTCCCAACAAACTCAGACTGCTATTATATGCAGTTTTCCATATTTTGTAACTGGTCTGTTATTTTTTTATGCACAAATACACTTGGACATTTATTACTTCACTCTCCTACTCCTACACATTTCCTTAATCTGAGTATGCTACTTTTAATACCTGTAAAGTATTTTTAACTTGTTCTTACTGTAAGATCTCTCATTCTTAGTTTTTGTTACAAATCTGCTCATTTCCATTTCACTTTCACAAAATTTCCACATGGAGGGAAAGTAAACAATTTTTCTCTTCTTTTCTCTTCTATTTTCAATAACATTCAGCTGTGAAGTCACCAATTTTTTATTATTATTTTTTATTCTGTAGATGAATAAACATGTGTTTAGTTTTTTTTTTTATCCTGGAAGTATGAATTTGTTCTAAACTCCAATTTCACAATCCAAAACAATAATTAGCTTATTTTGTTTGTAACCTTTATTTAACCAAGTATTCCTCACTGAGATTAAAAATCTCTTTTTCAAGAGAGACGTGGCCAGGAACAGCAACAGCTTGCCGACAATTACAAATCATAAAACTAAAGATATCAAAACCCAATTAAAATACATTTTGAACATTAATTTAATCTGTGCACATCAAGTTCCCAAATTAAGGGAATCCCGTCCATTCAAAATTTTTCAACACCTGACTCTATAGTTGCTTGCGTGTCTACTAATACTACTACTATTGCTGCTACTGCTAGTACTAGTCAAATCCTATCATCAAGACACATTTGAATGTTTTTTTTTTTTGGTTGCTGGTTTGTTTTACCAATTATTTTTAATATAATGTTACAAAAGAAAAATCTTTATGTCCTTATACTTATAAAGAATAAAAAGAGAAAGATAAGATAATTATTTTATAGTTCAGTAGCATTTTAAAAGTATATGTGTCATATTTACCTTGTTACATCAGAAATTCGGTGTTTCAAAACACAGTAAAATTAAAAACAAAATAAAAAGAAATCAGTCTAATAATAACGCACAAACTCCTGAGCAGTGAGGCTCCTGGTGATGCTTGTTATAGATGTTGGCTGCAGACCTTTTGGTCCTTACTGCTATCAGATTTATTCAGATCCTATGAGACTGATGTCTAATGAGCTTCGATACCAGGTGACCTCAGGCTCTTCTAGGTAACTTTGATCCCTTAAGCCACAAGTTTTGGTTAAAATTCTTCTTTTTTTTTTCTCGTAGGCAGAGCTGGGATTGTTTAAAAAAAAAAAAAAAAAAAAAGACTTGTTCATACCAAGTCTATATAGTTCTTTGTTTTATCATTGACAAACATAAAAATGGTAAAAAAAAAAAATTTCAATAAATTAAATCATTACGTCAGTGATAATGTCAATTTCTACACATTAGGAAACTTCTACACAAAATAAAACACACCTAGTGATTTTCAACAATGTACTAACTCAGATTTTCCTTAATTTTAACATCAGTTCTAATCAAGGGAGGTGATAAACAGTTCCCGCTGGTCTTCTGTTCAGCATATGGCCTTGTGCAGTGATTGATGTTTGATCTTGTCAGAGTGTACGGGGCAACAACACGCCCACCTCTATCATTGCGCTTCCCTCCCTGGCTGCATAAGTATTTGGTAATTCTCTGACAAGACAATCTCCTTGTGGTGCCCGAGTTGCTCACGACAACAGGAGACAATTAGGAAAGTACTTCAAGCATTTGATAATTTTTTTTTTTTTTTCCCCCTCGGTTCAGAACGTGTTTATGAACACGTTCAGGGATGATTTATGTCAGTCCCGATACGTTGTATACATTCACATCTGCATTGCGTTTTATCACAAACACAATAGAAGCAAGTCATTTCTTCGCCGGTCTCCTCAGTCTCCTCTGAGCTTCTCCTTTCAGCCTCCACTGGCTCCTCTCAGGGACTCATTTCCCCCAGATAATGTTAAACAGTAATTCATTACAGTGCTTTGAAAATGTATTTGGCCCATTACAGACTTGCTTTGATTTGGCTTTTTTTTTGTGTCACAGCACATAATGTTTTTGATCATTAAATCAAACAATAACATTAGTAAATTCAACAAGCAGGTTTAAAATGATTAATTTACCCATTAAGGGAACAAACCAACTTGGCCCTATGAGGAATAATAATTGTCCCATGAGTCTAATCACTGGTTTTGCCACAGCAGCAACTATATAAGATCATACTAAAGCATTGAACTTGAAGTTCGAACTTTGACTAGGCCACTCAAAAGACTTCTTGTTTTATGAAACGGTTTAAAGGCTGATTTGCATATGTGCTTTGTCTTATTGACCTTCTCTATATTTGTCTGTTATCCATCTCTACTGCGGAGTAAAAGATTGTGTACACTAACACAGATTAATGCAAACTTGTATATTTAACTTTGGGTTTTGGGAACAAAATCTGAAGTTAAAGTCAATTATGAGATAAAGATTGACACAATTAAAACTTCACTTCTAGGATTGTAAAACCATTTACTAATTTAAGAGTCAAATAAAAATGCCATTTAGCTCTGAAGTTTTATTTACCAGCCTTTACAAACCCCCTCTTTAGGTTAAATATAAAAAGAATATGAAAACAGAAGCAGATTGGTATACAATGTAAAAATCCTTCTATTTTCAGCCTCAATAGCCAAAGAAAAACAAATTTGATACACTCATATATGATTTGATTAGAATTTAGTCAAAATTCTTACTGCCCAAAGCAAAAAAATATATAATTACTTAAGGAAACGACTACTCTTTTAATAACGCATTAAGAGGGTTCTCACAACTACGGTGTGATTCAGCTTTGGTCTCTAAATACAGAGGTGAAAGTGGATTGTGTTTTTGGAATGGCGTTGAGCCACTCTTAAAATATTTGTATTAATGACAACCTTTGCCACTTCAATAGTGATGTCTCTCATACAGCACTTATGTCTGCTTCTTGGCATTTGGTTGCTTGTTAAAATGATCTACATAATGCACTAATGCACTCAGGTACAATTACAGAAGCGTTATATGTATTTTGGGGTTGGACGTCAGGGTAAAGAAAAACATTTCTTAGGATAAAATGTTGAGGGAGATTCTGCTTCAACAGGGTTATTATCATCTGGCGAGCTTTTGTTTGTCTGTCATTTGAAGTGAATCTGAGCCGTATTCCTTAGAAATAAGGTATAATCAAGTGTTTTTACATGCATAAGTTGAAAATCACTAGTCAGTGCAACTGCCAGACTCTTCACTCTATAATTCAAAACTGTGAAAGGGCTCCATTTTTCATAATATTATTAAAACATCAACAAAGTTAGCAAAGGTCGTTCTGCTTCTCTCTCTATGGATGTTTGTGTTTCTACAATCATTAGACATCTTTATCAGCTTGTTCAAATAGTCTTTAATAGTTTACAGTGATGGTCCAGGGCAGATAAACAAAAGGTTGGTGCATCCGGTGATTAGCATTTGTTGGTCACAACTTAAAGCCTAATATATAACAATATAAACCAAACAGAATATTATAACTAGAAAATTCCTTTTTTAGGAACTGAAAAATTACTGGCTGAGTGAAATCATATATTTTAGGCTACATCGTTGGCCATAAAACAAACATTTACATTAAAGTGTTTAAAAACCAGAAGAAACATCAGCAGGCTTTAAAAAGCTATTCTGTGAGGGGTAAAATACAGAATGATGAACGATAAAAAAAAAAAGCCAGTCCTTGTTTGAGGCTTCAAATGTTGCTGAGCTCTGTGTGACTCTAAGCATAAAATTTGTTGACTTGATGGACAAAACCTTCTATCTGCAGCTCAATCATTTAAGACGTTTAAACCAAGTTTGTATCTGCTTATTGTAGCACATCTAATTTTAAATGTCCTGATGTGGTTCGCAAGCAACCTCTGGTACCAATAAAACATGGCATTTACAAAGAATAAGAATGAGTTACATTTTTTTCAGCATTTATCTTAAGCTTTACTCTTTTGAATCATTTGTAGCGAGGTTATGTTTGGGTTTATTTTTGACTATTTTGTTCATCTAAAAAGAAATAAAATGTTCCAAAGTACAGCAGCGTCTCCTTGGATCTTACATCCTGAAAGCAGCACAGCCAGGCTTGTTTTGACGGGTCAGTAAGCCTAAATTGGAACATAGTTCCAATCTAGATCTTGATTTAAAAATGTTTAGTGACCTGACCCTGAAACGAGCTTCAAAAACAACTTTGACTCTTCTGTTATGGTTGAAAAGTTCTGATATGTATCTGCATTTAAACCTCATACATCTGATTCAACATAGCTGGATGGAAGTTAGGAAAATGAATCTAACTTGTTTTTCCTCTTCTGTTCCTCATGCATACTAGTCATTAGAAATATTTTTCTTTAAAGGGCCTAATTCCACACACTAATTATGATCATCAAGAACATGAACTCAAACAAACACTCTCAGTGCACATATATTCTTCAATATTCTTCACAACACATTATTTTCAACAATATCAGAATATTGTGTTATTTGAGCTCGGAGACATGTTTGAACCTTAAAAATCCCTTTATCAAAAAAGAATAAATAGATATAATGAATATATATGTATATACACAATTGTTGCATTTTCTCTTACTATTATTTCTTTTTCCTCTGCAGGGCAACACTTTCATCACAACTTAGATTTTACAAATAAGAGAATAAAAGATAATGGCTAAATCTCCAACACTATTTTTTTTTAAAACATCAGAATTTCCTTTTCTCCAAAATGAATTATAGTGTTCTTGGATATCTGATCCTTATTATTAAAAAAACATTAAAACAATTGTAAAATTCTCTCCAAGTTTGTTACTGAGAGTAACTTTCTAATGACCCTAAAATCTTTTTTGCTCTGCATACCAACCATAAAACATGGATTTACACCTGATCAGTGGGCTGGTATCTGCGACTTTGTTCATCACAATATGATTGTGAAAATAAATGAGAAATTCTTTTGACAATGACATTTAAACACCTTTTAAAAATGCTCACAATTTTCAGCAGAAATCTCCTGTTTTTTCCTTAATTCTCTGATCAATTCGGCTAAGTTGTGATGAGCTGAATCCTCTAAGCATCTCAGACTTCTTCTAATAAAAAAACAGTTCTCCACCATACTCATTCTATTAAGTTTAATAACATTTACTATACGAGTAATTTTACCTCCACTCTGGACCATGGCTGGTGCTTAGTACTTTATCTTTCACCTGACTGAGGGGCCATAAGACAGTTATGGTGCGCACATCATAAAAATATTTAAATTATGCAACGTTATGTTATACATGCCACAACATTACACAATTCATTGACTTGACTGAACAGTGGTTTGCCTTAACCATTTCATCAACCTCATTTTATGTTTCTAACTGTGAGCTCTTTTTTGCAAAAAAGTTGCCAATTTTTGCACATTCGGTCGTGTCCGTTTCCAGAGTTTTCCTCTTTACCGTCTGAGCCGCTATTGTTCTACTTTCCATCTTTTAAACACCGCTGACAGACAGCATCGGGGTCTGACGTCAGGATGCGTCTCTGAAAAAACAAAAAACAAAAAGGAAAGCTGCCGGTGGTGGTGTGTTGCTTCTTTATGATCTATGTTGATCTAATATGGCCATGGGTTACAGTAATGTTTATGTAGCTTATACGATGAGATTGAGATGATGCAGTTTGGGTTCAGCAGCGTTTATCAGTTTCAAACTCAAAGCAGGCACCTCTGATTTCTCAGTTCCTTTTTCTGGTTCAAATTACCTCAACTTGTTCTTGTGGAAAATATGCTACTGTAAATCAGTCCAAAATGTGGTAGAAAATAGCTTTATTTATGACTAAATGTTTCTGTTAGTGATCCACCTGTTTTCGTGGCCGATACCTTTGACTTCTGACCTGCCAATTCTGATTTTATCAGATTCTTATTTTACTTCTTAGAAGCATGAAGCATGAAAAAAAAAAAAAAGATATACACTGCAGGTTCTTTGATCAAAATAGTATCTTTTAACCCAACAGAAAATGATCCAATTCCATTTTTTCTGTTCATGAACCACAGGACATTAAACCTAATCTATATCTGATCTTTGCTAAACTAAACAAAAGTGCGCAAAAGTAAATGTTGGTGGTGTGCTTACAAATTGAATATTGTGAGGATTCTTTAAAAAAAATTAAACACTTCACTATTTTACTTGCAAGTAATCAATAAAAACCTGATAAAAGGAAAATTGGCATATTTCAAACATGACGGATTGATATGTCCCTAATTCCTACGACGATGGAAGCGTTGCGACGCAACATCTAAATAACTCCCTGAATGATTTGTTGAGTAAAACAAAAATGACGTGCAAAGACCTTTATATTCACCACATATGAACCAAAAGAGATTCTGGGTGGTTATTTTGTGCAGCTCCCTTCCGCCCCACTTAAACCCTCATTGTTTCTTCTTTCTCACAGAACTGCAGTGAAGCTCTTCTAGCAGCACGCACGCCTGACTCTGGTTTCGCTTTCATTTGTCAGTTGTAAGAAGCCATAATGCTTTTAATTATGTTAAGCTAAAATGTATATTTCTTTTCCATATGTAATCTTTACAAGGAATAATCTCTCTTATAAGGACGACAAAAAAAACTTAAACATTAACCACACAAAGAAACGTGAAGATTCATTTCAACAGCAATGGTGGATAAAAATGAGACAGTGCTGTTAAAAAGGAAGCAAAGAAGTTAAATAAAATGAATTGTGGGTTAATCCCAAGCAATTCATGTCAGAATTCATTAAAATACTGTATAAATCCATGTTGTTTTTTTTAGGTTAAAGGAGTATCTGATCTCTGGGAGCAATTTCAGAGACAACAGATATGGCAGTAATGTGATTGCTTCTGTCATCATGATTCAACAGATTACACATCTAATCAGTGAATAGAGAATATAATTCACAGATTACAGAGCAGTGGTGGCTCATGCTGACTGAAGCTGGGATGTTTTTACAGTCAAGATGATCCACAGATGAAGAGATAAGCGAAAGGACAAGAGTGGGAGGGAAAGCACCAACCACCTGGATTAATCCATGATGGAAAAACATCTGATCCCGCTGTTTGCTGATTGATCATTTTTTTCTTTCCACCACTATCATGTTGAGAATGGAATCATAACATGCGGGCATGGAATAACGCACGGCCGCGTCTCTCATGCACGTTTTATGAAGACACATAGATACCGCTGAAATGCAAAGCTATGCAGAATATATGAGACACGATTCCAAAGGAAGAGGGGCGATATACAATGAAATTAAAGTGACTCAGTTGCCGTAATATCCCTGGGGTATACGGATAGTTGTTTTATGGGGGGAGATAAGAGGATTTCGTCAGTTTGAGATGCTGGCTAATGCTATTGTTTCTCCTGGGAGCATAAAGGAGCAAAGAAGCTTTTCACACATCTTTTCTTCTTCTGGAGTGCTGTTACTGGAGATATGATTTCAAAGAACAAGGTGAAATATATTATAATGTTGCAGTGCATGCATAGGGAAACTACAGTTTCATTACTCTCTTTACCAAAAAATTTGATCAATCGTGTAAATACACTAAAATGGTTTAAATTTAATTAAAAATAAGCAGTTTTGCAAATTTAGATCAATGCCACCCACTTTTTACGTTTCTTGCAAAATGCCTTTAAGTGATGGTGAGTAATGACTTTGGGTTGGTTTAGTTTAAACAAATCATCAAATTTAGTTTGTCTCCACTCTCTTTACCTCCTTTTATCATTTTTTTAATTTATCTGTATTCAGCTTTTTTTCATTGCATATTTTACTGCCTCACATTCATGTCCCTCAAGCTAATTCCCAAGGATGCAACTTGTCATGCAATGTCAGCCAAATTACTCAAGCTCCACATAGGTGATTTTTTTTCTTTTTTTTAACCAACAAAGACAAAGACTGCAACGCTTGGCTGATATAATCTAATACAGAATCAATCCTAGCACTTGAACCCCAGACTGCGGCTATGGCAGTTCCCCCCTGCGAGAGACAAAATTTGCATTCAGTCTTAACAGGCTTGCATCTCACCTTTCACGAAACAAGATACCCTTCGCCCCCATCTCCTGATTTGTGAAAAATCCAATAAAAACAAAGAACAAGTATGTATTTTTTTTTTTTAGGAAAAAACAAAAAAACAAAAAAAAAACACTGGTGGTTTCTTGTCACCAGGCAAATCTGTGGGCAGCAAAGATTCCCAACCCATCCACACCTCTGTGACTTCATAACACTTCACTTTGTCACTTGAATCAAGTGACATTAGACTGTTAATAAGATTTGCTTTACACATCAGGGATGCTCATTGAACCCTGACCTGCATCTCAGTGAACTATAATACTGTCATAGTTAATTTATTTTAAGTGTTATTGAAGAGCCATTACGTACAGAGAGATTTATTTCATAAGTTTATTTCCATTAATTTGAGGGATTTTGGCAGGCAGAAAACAAAAATCAAAAATTCTGTTTATTACAAATTCTGAATATTGCATTGCATAAGAATGATTTAAAAAGTATTTTTGATACAAAAATGTAATAATAATCATGGAAGAACTGCTGACTTGACAGTAGTCATGGCAACAGTCACTGACATCCTTAATAAGGAAGATAAGTCACCTAAGGTCCTTGTTAATAAAGTTGCTATTCAGTTTACTGTGTTCAAGCATATTAAAGAAAAGTTGAGTGGAAGGAAAATGCATGTTAGTAAATGTTGCACAAGCAGCAGGCACAACCACAGTTATTAAAGGATTGTGAAGTAAAGCTCAGCTGAGGCTGAAGCTTCAGTTACAGGAAGATGTTTCCAAGAACTGTGCTCTAGTTGCAACAATCTGCATTAAGCCACTCCTGGAAGAGAAAAGCTCTAAAACAGGACAGGACTTTTATTCAAAGTGATTTTTGAATTTAATTTGGAAACAAAGTCCCACAGCGTGGAGGAAGACTGAGAAGCACAAAATCCGAGGTGCATAAGGTTCAGTGTGAAGTTTCCTCATTTTTCGATACTGCGCCTGACTAGACCACAAATTAACCTGACCTAAACTACATGGAGGAATGATTTCCAAGATGAAGTTGAGATACCAGACTGAACATTACAGACCAGCTGAAAGCACTATAAAAGGAATCTGGGCTTCATTAACATCTCAGCAGAGCTACAGGTTGATCACCTCTATGTCACACTACACTGATGCAGCAATTAACGCAAAAGGAGCCCCAACCAGGTCCTCAGGTGTACAGTTTCATAAACAAGCACTTCAGTTGGATGACATTCACGTATAAAGTTTTTTTTTTGTTTTGTTTTTTTTGTCTGATGTAAGACAAAAAAAAATCTGATTAACTAAATATTGGATTTCCATTAGCTGTAAGCCAGAATAATTTCAATCAGAATTAAATATTTGAAATAAATCAGTTTGTGAACAATAAATCTAGAGAATATATTACTTTATTTTTTAAATTGAATTATTAAAATAAATGAACATCTTGTTCACATTGAAATTTATTAAGGAGCAACATAAAACACATTTCAGAGAAGAGAAAACAAAACAAAATAATTAAGGGCTTTCCTTTTTTCACTAATATAAGAAAGCATGTGCTGTAACATTTAAGCTGTGGCAATATGGAGAGATGGAGACGAACAAGACAGAAAAGAAACAAAGTTTGTATGACATTTAGAGGCTGGGTTGGTGAATGATAAGAAAAATTGTTAAAATTATAATCTTTAGTCTGGAAAGCTAAGCAGACAGAGGTGCGTTGTGTGTCAGCCTTTCACCTCAGGTGTGTCTTAATCTTCTATTCTTGGGAGTAAAGGCAGAACAAGAGCAACATTACGGTCAAAGTGAGGTTTTGATGAAAACTTTGATTCCAAAATAGCCACTTGCGCTTGTGTGTGTGTGCATAAGCGTGCACATTCAGCTCACACTGCAGCAGCTTCAGCAAACACAACTGAGCGCACCAACTCTTTGCCACATAGCGATGGTTAGATAATAAACCAAGCCACGGGCGTATTCAACTTCTGAAGAAAATTTTAGAGGAAGTTGCTGGAAGGGCAAATAGATAAATGGATAAGGAGGGCTGCTTAACTGGGAGTGAAAAGGAAGCGCTCAGGCAGCACAAATCTGCGCGCTTGGAAGCGGAGGCGCACATGCGTTTTTTTTTTCCTTTCCAGACAAATCGGAAAAAAAGAAAATGCAAAAAGCAACAGAAACAAAGACACATCAGGGCTGTTTCATGTCTCATAGGCTGTCCGTAGTTATTTTTCAATTAACTACGGATGTTTCCTGTGTTGTAAACATGTTCAATCAGCATTGAAAGCATGCACCTGTGCAGTTTTCAGCAGGTAATTTCTAGGAAATAAAGGAAATATCAGTTTGTTCTTCATCTTTTCATAAGTACAACTCACCTTCTGTAGGATCCACTGACAGAGGAGAACTGTCGTCCAACCGAGAACCTGCATGTCACCTTCCTTAGAGCGGACCACCCTGAAAAAACTACACGTCTCCTCGGCTGAACATAAAAGAGACACGCCGCTGAATCCCAGCAATCCCAAGTGACGGGCCAGGTGACGGGCGGAAAGTGTCACAGGAGCAGAAAACACGCTGAAAGTTGCGTGTGCGCTTCGCTAAGAGTCACAGTGGTCTCCGTGGGCAAAGTTTGAGCACTGCTTTCAGTTTCTCGGGTCCGCCTCATGTGGCACATCCGCGGTGTTGGCCCCCGCTGGACATGTTGGAGCTTCGGCGCGAAGTTTGCGCGGAGACCGAAGTCAGTCTGAGAGCTGGTTCGTTTGATGATCAGAAGCTCTTCTCGTGTTTTGGGACACTGACTGGTTGATTTTGAGAGATGAGGTCTGTCGCGTACAGCAGCTCCCTCTGTCTCTCCTATACCCTCTCTCTCTCCGTCCAAGCGCAGCTGATTTTTCTCCAACTGGAAACCACTCTAACCACAGCTGCATGTGGAGCAGTTTGTCCAGTCGATGTTCAGATAATGAGGTGATGACTTACAAAAAACTGTGAGTTGTGGAAAACATATGAATTCTGATAACCAAATATATGTTGGTGTTTTATAATGTTGGATTTTTTTATTCTTTTTTTTTTTGTTATTATGATGAAAGTCTCTGTTAATGTCTTATCAGCTTGATAAGTTTAATTAGTTCATCACTTACTGTAATCAGTTTGTTTTAGGTAATATTTTAGTCTGTCACACTTTCTGTAATTGTCAAATTTTACTAAATCTGAACCAATTTAGGTCCTCCAGGTCAGCAGGGGGCCCCCAAGAACGTATCATTTCTTGTATGATATAAAATTCTAATATTTGACTACACTGATATTAAACCTAGGTGTTCAGTTTCAGAAAAAAAAAAGTTTTGAATACCGAAATAAAAAAACAACAACATTTACATTAAGTTACACTGGAATTTAAGTTGTTTTTTTAATAAAGAAAGAAAAATACACATTACAACCATGTGATATTTGTAGTTTTATATATGGCGACAATCTTAACGTGACACAGCAAATGTAACTATTCAGTGCTTATATTTGTGTTTATTACACAATAACTGCAAATAATTTTCAATGGATAACTGGGAATTGCCGACACAAACACACTTTTACTTTACAGGATTGGAGAGCTGCACATCACACAGGACAAAATGACTAAGACTCAAGTTTGCCTGACTCCAAACTGAAAATACTATTTATTTAATTAATGGTGTATATTACCACAAATTAGGGTCAAGGGAACATTTTCTGTTGTATGATTAATTTAACTATTTGCTAATGAGTGATTCATGGCAGTTAAATACTCAACACAGATTTCAATGTAAATCTCAATGTAAATTGAGATTGTAAATCCTTCTACTTAAGGATTTACACTGAAATTCCTTAAGCAGAATTTCAGCCACTGAAATTCTGCTTAAGGTCCAAAATAATTAACACTGTCTTCAAATCTTTACTTGACCCCAATTAAGTAGGTTTTGCAGCATGACAAGGGGCATGTTTGAGGGGAATTAGGAGCTCTATGGATTTACTAACAATTACAGTTACTTCAGAGGCAGGACAGCATGACTATAGATCATCAAATCCCAGTTCAAGAACAAGGGCGGACATAAAATGAAAATGTTTCAAGATGCTACGGTACTTGTAAATTTAAAATAATAAACTTTCTTCACTAAAAGAAGCTTAGCAGATGTCTGCAGATGTCTTGTATCTTCTGGTCACAGTAAACCAAGTGAGATCTCTTATGTAAAAGCGAAGCATGAGTCAGAGTGTATACAGTCAAGTTTGACAACCTAACTTTTTATGACAGATTTTCTGAAATATTCTTCAAAGAAACTGTTTTTCAGGTGGTGGCAGCACTTTGGTCCACTTTAATTTAAAATATGCTATTTGGAATTATATATATATATATATATATATATATATATATATATATATATATATATATATATATAAAAGCCTTTTATAGTAAACTTTTTGTCTTGTGATAAACTTGAGGTCATGAGACATTTTTATTTCAGTCAACAATATAACCAGCAAGTTTATACACTGATAAAACAAACTATTGATTAATTTGGTGCAATAATTTGCATACATTTTATTTGGCTAGAATTTGATTAGAGGTTCTTTGTAGAAATTATATATGTACAACAGTAAAAAATAAATGCAATTTATTCCAACCTATTTTTTTTGGAATGCACAAGTAAATTAGTTAAATTCTAACTAATTATCACAATTCTTTACTTTTCACCTTTCATTTCTTTCAGATACACCCGACAAATTCCCGCACTGTGAGGCAACAAGTTCTGTTCTCTTTTGGATCTCAGAGAAATAAGAATTGCCTATGATTAAGATTAAAGAAGAAGCCAAGCTCAGTTAATCCCAAAATTTTAGTCCTCTTTCTAAGCTGTTGAAAATAGGATATAATTATGCATTCTTGATTCAGTGCACAAACTTTAGAGGTTTTATGAGACATTTTAAACTTTTACCAAGTTCACACAGTCACAGTACAACCTGTATCGATTTAAAATACTTACCTTTACATAATTTCTATGGCTAATTTTAATCAATTTTATACAAATTGATTTTTATAGTGTATGGATGGGAAATATACCGAAGATATCTAAGGTCCAGCAATAGTAAATAGTGAAGTGAGCAAATAGCTTGGATTGAAGTACTTTTTTGTAATTTTTTCCCCCATGTTTGCAATTGTCTTCATCTTTTGTTCAGTACCCATTGCAGTTTTGAAGGAAAACCATAATTACCAACATTATGCTCATTTCTTGAACGTTCCCAGAAATGCTGAATGTGACTCACCTTCTTTGAAATTGCTGTGACGGAGGCCACTGGTTCAAACTATACATTTCTTCAAAAGAAAAAAAAATCTCTCTCTCTCTCTCTCTCTCTCTCTCTCTCTCTCTCTCTATATATATATATATATATATATATATATATATATATATATATATATATATATATATATATATATAAAAATCTCACCCTCCGTGGGTGGTCTCTTTCATCCTCTGAGCTCGGGTCCTCTACCAGAGGCCTGGGAGCTTGAGGGTTCTGCGCAGTATCTTGGCTGTGCCTAGAACTGCACATTTCTGGACTGAGATGTCTGATGTTGTTCCTGGGATCTGTTTTAGCCACTGCTCCAGTTTGGGGGTGACTGCCCCGAGGACCCCGATGACCACAGGCACCACTGTGGTCTTCACCTTCCAGGCCTTCTCCAGTTCCTCTCTGAGGCCCTGGTATTTCTCCAGTTTCTCCTTTTTCCTGATGTTGTGGTCACTTGGTATTGCGGCTTTCCTCTGTTCTTTATCCACCACTATATATATATATATATATATATATATATATATATATATATATATATATATATATATATATATATATATATAAAATATATGGGACTGAGAGATGTGCGTGGCCTCTCATCTCTCAGTCCCAGCCGCTGAATGCTGATCACTCCACTTTCAAAAGTGACCAATGTGGGAAAATCAGTACTTTCCTGTGTCTTGATGCTCTTGGGGTAATTAGTGTTTCTTTGCATTCAGTGCAGTAAGCTCATATTAAGGCCTATCTAGGGAAAGTGTCCTTAATTTCTTGTATGCAATGTCCTTTGAGCGCCTTTCTGTCTTATTGTTGTTCCATGTGTTTCTGTGTCTGACCTTTCCAAACATCTACCATGTTGAACAATTCATAAATGAGACACCACCTTTCCTCTTTCCTCTCTTTCTTCTGAATCCAGGATCAGTGTTTGGAACTCCGGCTCTTTGCAATGATTCACTCAGTCTCTTCAGTGTGTGGATGACACAGCACTGCCTCCATGCGAGCCAAAGTCTCACTGCACACGGGGGCAAACACAAAGACTCAGTGGACAGAGCTGTCTGTTTTCACAATGGAGGAAATGGAGTGCGAGAAAGATTTAAATAACTCAAGATTTTTCAGCAAAATGTACCAGAACAACTGTGGGGAACTAGTAAGAGACTGTCATGCTAGTGTGTCTGTGCCTATTGTAATGACATACCTATTGCAGCAAAATGTCTGTCAAACAGTTGTCCAGCTGTATAAAGACTTCGCAAGCTACAATGAGAGAATATGCGCACCCTGCAGAGTCTGACTCGACAGAAAATGACACCTGAATATTCAAATGTGCTGAAAATTCAATTTAGATTCCACAAACAGTACAAGTACTCAAGGCAGTTTCTAACCAACAATAAACCTGTTCTGGTGATAACTTAAACTCTGTTTATTATCAAAACATGGTGAGCTTCTTTTTATAATAACATAATTAAAAATGTAATTTCAGTTGTTTCTTTTGCCCCGTGACTCACTGGCAACCTGTCGAGGATCTATGGATATATGTCAACATAACTGGATATATGTCATCTAAGAGCTAGAGTTTGCTGCAATACTTATTGTAGTCTCATAAACTGTGATTTTAAAAAAATTAAATAAAATAGAAAGACAATAAGAAGATTATTAATTTCTCAAGAAATAATCTTATTTTGAGTAAACCATTCTAATGGCTAAGCTAAGGGTTCATTTGGGTTGAATCAATAAATTCAGCAGGCCAGCAGAAGTGGGCAGGAGAGCAAAGAGTCCTTGTACATGAAAAATCAACACCACATTATATTAACCACGGTAGGATAAAAACATATTCAAATCTGCTGAGATAGAAATTATGTTTTTTCAATTTTTGACTGAAAACCACATAGTTGTAATCAGCTGTTTTTTGATTACTATGAATTTTGCATTATCTACATATGCAAAAATTAAAACTCTATCACAACAGGAAATGTGCACTATTCCAAAAAATACACAATGTTTCATACCAAAACGTTTTAGCACATGTACAAATAGATTAGAAGAAATATTTGGTTGAAATATCTGGCTTTTTATGTTTGTTCTAACAGTTTCTTTTTAGTGTTTAAATTTTACTGTCATGGCTTTTGACTCGTTTTCAAAAGAGTTTGAATTTCTGTGGCTCACGCTGGCAGAGAAATGAATAGTTTAGCAGTTCAGATATCAAGGGAATTACTTTGCTTGGGGGATATTCAGTCAGGTCAAAGTGCGTTGTGATCTATTTCAACCAATGCAGTGCTCAACGTATAAAGACTTTTACTTTGTGGAATTTCGATAGCATACAGTACTATGAAAGCACTACAAGAGGATAAATATGTTTGAAAAAGTACACATATTACATCAGCGAATGTATAAATAACTAACAAGGATGATGATAATGTGGCCTGGTTCAACGGATGACTCAATTTTAACCCCTTCTGTTGACCCATTGCGTACAGAAAGCATTGTTGTGTCATCTACGTGTGTAGTCACCAAAGCCCTCGGTGGTTCAGCTTCTGCTGAAAGTGGTTTTAGAAACACAAATCATCCAGGAAGCTAATACATTGTCAAACATGGCCAATTTTTATGTGAATTGATAAATATGCCTGGCAATGGCATTTAAAAAATTACTTAGCTTACACACAGTATGTTTTGATTTCTGAAGATCACCCATACATCAGAGTGCATTGAGCTAAACAAGTATTTCGAGTGAAATACTTGAAACAGAGCATGTGTGACTGTGAACATTTCTCATTTGCAGATGGAGCCTGTTGCATGATCACTACACTTCACTTTTCTTTAACTAAAAGAAAAGTACTCCCCATCCCTCACCAAAAATTGGCAAAACATGGGTTGAACTTGGATCCTACCTTAATTGTGACCGTGAAGTGTTTTGGCTTCTGTCACTCTTCGGGCTGCTGTAAATCATTGTGTTACAGCCATTGCTTCATCTTTAGCGGACCATGAAACCCCTTTCATCAAACACAGCGGGTCTCTAAGAATGTGACCGTTTCCCTTTTCCATCACTGACCCTCGTTCAATCTAGTGTCTGTGATTTATTTGGCCACAGCACGCTCTGTCCTCCTGTTTCTCCCAAATTTGTTCTCCTAGAGCTGGAGAAGAGGTTGCTGGTGTGAACGCAATTTCTGATCCACATTGGAAGTGGCAGGTGAATTTCGCCCAGCTGCTCCCCGTCTCTGTTCCACTTAGCAGCAACACTCCTATTTCGAGTCACTCAGTCGCTGCATGGTTATGGCAAATGAATGAACACGCTCTGAAGCAGCAGCCGAGTGCATCTACTTTCACAAATATCATCCTTGCATCATTATTCCTCTTTTGCCTCCTAAAATGTCAAGAGAAAGTTTCATCATTTCCAAAACTGCGGCGCTAAAGGCGGCTTGTGTTTATCATCTGTGTTTGCAAACAAATGAGCAGGTATGTATCATTAAAGAGAATGAATTACACCAAAGACTAAGTGGGAAGAAGTTTACATAGTTTAGCATTAATGCTCTTTGAAGGGTTGACTATGGTGGTGGAGGGGAATGTAAAGAAGGATAAGGGAGGAGGACAATGATGAGAGTGTGATGGAGGAGGTGAAAGCAGGATTAAAGAAAAAGGAGGCAGAAATAGAAAGTGCATCACCAAGAAAAATGGCGATGGTAAAAGATGGACGAAGGGGACAGAGGAGGAGCGGAGGGAGGGAGCGGAAAAACAGGAAGGGATGAATACAAATGAGACAAGAAGAAATGTAAGTTTGGAAAACTTGTTTTGATTAAGTAATCACACTACAGTTACATTATATAACCAAATGTATATGCTTTTTCAGACTTTAGGAGGAAACCTGGAACCCTCAAGAGAAAAATGCTTGGAAATGCCAATTTGACGGTATGCCTCGAAGAGATTCAGTTTCCAACTCAAGCTATTTATGCTAAATATCGCTATATATATATATATATATATATATATATATATATATATATATATATATATATATATATATATATATATATATATATATATATATATATATATATATATATACACTTTTTTAAATCAAACCACTGTATGACACAGGGAGTCTGAAGAGGTTGTGGGAAAAGGGCCATCACAGTGTTTGTTTTACAGATAATAACAGGTTAATACAAGTATGAGTGAGCTCCAAGTGAAAACCTGACTAGACTGACTGACACTTTAAATAGCTGGAAGTTTAAGCTCTAAAAATAGAAGGACATGTCATCAGCACAAACATGACAGCAAAAGGAATGTGAGGGGAAAATATTTGGATGAATGACAGGATAAATTCCTCACCACTGCATGACAGGCTTCAGTACAGACACAATTACACTGCTCACACACACACTCACAATCGCACACACTCGCACACACACACCTTCTGCCACATACGCTGAAGCGCAGATCCTGGGGTGTCTAACTCAGAGGTTAAGGAACACAAAGACAGGAGGTCACCTGGCAGTAATGGAGCCTTTTGTGTGTGGAAATAGTCATTTCCCTGTGTAGTCTCGGGATATCACAGCGGTGATATGAAACCCTGTCATTTTGTTTTCCTTTTTATCGATTTCAGAAAGGAGGAGGTGTGGGCAGGAGAGAAACAGGGAGAAAGGCTGAGAAGAAGAGCCTGAGCCTGAGGAGGGAGCCTGTTGCGGGTGTTTTGACTGTGCCATTGTCATTCAAATGTTTTGTTGCGGGATGGGAATTTGAGAGCAGAATGGGAGATGAACACTAATGGGAATTAAATGGAGGAGTGGAATAATTGGATTTGATTACGTCTGTCAGAACAGGACAGGATATAATTTGCGGCTGAAGTGACTTTGACTCGACCACAGTGTGAAAGTCTGTGGCTGTACAGACGTTTAAGAAACAGATTCTTAGTCTCAGTTTCTTCTGCAGGTTGTCTGCCAGTTTTTCAGTGAAATGCAAAATTATCTTAACTTTTTGGTTGGATTATCACTGAAGCATCATATCATTAACCTCATGAGTTTTCCTCCAGCAGTAGTTCCAGGACGACGTTTGTGGTCTTGAGTCAAGTCTAGATAAGCAGTTTTTATACTAACTACTTTTATTAATCAACTTTAGACACAATAACCTAAGCCTTATGCCACAGAAATAATTCAGATTGACGTAATCAAACAATAATATATCACAAGCAAATTGACAAGCGGTCTTCCTAAACAGCTTCATTCCTAAACCTACTTACTTAATTCTTCTGTTTGTTTTTATGGTTTTATCTTCATTTAATAAATAATGACATGCTTGAATTTGTTTGGTTAGGTTTTACCTCTGGCATAAGGATTTCTTTTCTTATTTTCTGATTATATTAATTAATTGCTCTTTTTAAAGCACTTATACTTCTAGAAATCAAATCAGATGTTACTTGTATTGTATTGTTTGAGTATTTCTTCATTTTGAGAGATAGCTGCATAATTTCCAGCCAGAAACAAACTTCCTGGTTGAATGAAAATAATTTAAAACCAAATTTCCTTAGGGTATGAATAATTCTGGGCTCAGCCACTGATGAACAAATTAGTGTCAATAAAACAACCTCAATAAAAAATAAATAAATTGAGGTTGCAATTAAACAAATAAGGATATATTATTTGTCTCTTGTGCTTCTTTGTTATTTTCATTTTTACAATGCTGCAACATAACTTTAGGTCTGTTGTTTATTTATGCATTGCTTCACAAAGAGAGTATTTCTATCTCCTGCATTCAAACATGCAGGTGAGCATATATATGTGTGTGTGTGTGTGTGTGTGCGTGTGTGTGTGTGTGTGTGTGCGTGTGTGTGTGTTTTGGATGTAGGTGAGTTTCATTGCTGTTGTTGGAGTGCCGCTGCCTCTGTAACTGTTGTAAATAAAAACTCCTTTAAGCAACAATGGTTATAAATTACCAAAAATAATCTGGCAGCCAGGAAGCATAGAGGGCCTGTCAGCACTCTGCAACTCCCCATCTGTCTCACACACACAAAAACACACACATTCTGCAACAGCAGCAGCAGCATGCTTTTTGTTTCCACCTCCACCACCCTCCACCCCCTTCGTCGTCGCCTTCATTAGGATTCATATCCCAGAAAGGTGACTTCTTAGTCGGGCACAGTGTCAGCTTTACCACCCCCACCTCCCTCAGTATCCTGCCCCACAAGCAGCCTGGAGGTATAGGCACTGTGACAGGTAGCGCTTCGCCCTCCTGGGAAGGGGTGTAGATCCAGAGATGTGTGTAGAGAGAAGGGGTTTCAGGGTGACGCGGGTGAAGAAGAGCAGGATTATCAAGTCAAAGATGCCCCCTGTAGATAAGAGGTCTCAGGGGATGAGTGGCTGTCAGAGAGCTCTGGGAACTGAAGCCTCTCTTTTCCGTCTCACTTGTCCTCTTCCTACTTGTGTTGCCTTTAGTCTTCTTGTCTGTTCTCTTTCCAGGTTTATCTACCTCTGAACTCCTACAGCCTGCCATCTTTCTTTATCCTCCGACATTCATTCCCTCTCGTCCTCTCCTGCAGCACTCCTAACTTTGAGCACTCCCTCTGCACTCCAACAAATTAATCCAACCACTTGACTCCTTATTCACTGTGTTGTTAAAGCAAATAAGCTGCTGCCCACAGCAGCCACCAGGGAGGTTGGTAGGTTAGGAAAAGTGCCTGTTTTTTCCGCACTTGTTATTTTTCAAACAGGTTTGTCTGCAGCTGCTGTTGCATTTCCTCTCTTCTGTGAAACACCTAATCATAAAAAAAAATGGATTTTCTTTTGCAACCTTTAAAAACTTTTAATCTAAAGACGTCTAAAATCCACTGTGCAGGTAATATTACAGCGCATCAAAACAACTTTGATGAATTGTAATTGAAATTGAGCTTAAAATACACACGCACAGGAGGAAGAAAATGTAGCGCGCATGAAAATACTCTATATGTTTTGTTTTTTTTACCTCTGATATCTCACTAGAAATATGTATTATTGAATTTGTAATACTTTTAAAAGGCAGATTTTATCACATGAAAAAAATACACAACATAAAATGAACAAATACTAATCTTTTTCATATCCGACAGACTACATCTTAAGTAAGTTGTGTTGCATTTTACAGAAAGGTTTTCCAAATACCTCTTAAGGGTTTTTAATGCAGATAAATCAGCTTCCAATAAATGACATCTAAGCAATACTGGAAATGACTGGAAGCAGCCGCTGCTAACTTCAAGAGTAAAGGTTCAAACACACAACTCTCAAACATTAGCAACAATCATCCTTTGTCGATGGAAGTAGGACCCAAAACAGAGAGTCAATTGTAATTCTTTTGTTTTTTTCGTCAATTGAAATTTATTAGATGGGTTGCTTCATTGTCTACTTTTAGGATTTGTGTTGAATTTTAGCTCATAATTATTCAGACGTATAGAAAGTTATTGATTTTCTCATAATGTTCATATGCCTAAGCTGTAGTTCAATGATTACTTGCTGCTTTTTTGATGGTTGTCCATAAAATGTTGATGTTTTTATTACATAAGTTAGTTTTATCAGAGATAAGTTAGTTTTATTGATGGTTTTAGACCGCAAATGTACAATAAAATCTCCCTCTGTACATTTTATGTCATCAAATGTTTTATTTTGACAGGTGGAAGGTTAATCCATCACTGTATCTGATGTAAATCAGCAGGAGGAAAATACACAGGCACAGGAGGAAGAAACTGTAACGCGCATGAAAATACTCTATAAATTTTTTTACCTCTGATATCTCACTAGAAATATGCATTATTGAATTTGTAATACTTTTGTAAATTTGTAAAGAATTTGTCAAAAAAAAAAAACCCAGATCATATCTGTACTGTGAAAAATATCCCTTCAAAGCATCACAGCCTGACTCCTAGTTTTCATTGTATTTTTAAAAGCAGCTCTGTAAACAGTGGACAGCTCTGCTGGTGCTCTCCTTCCTCTGGAAGCACTGGCTGCTCGTATAAGAGAGACTGAAGATAAAGTTCTAGATGGTGGTGTAACCATCAAGTGAGGTGTTTAATGAGGCAGTTCAAGCACACCAACGAGGATAATACCTTCACACCAGGCTGATTAGTGTGAACTTCCCCTCCAGGCAAAGTGCTGCCAGCTAGTACAGGTCTGGGTGCCACGCTGGTTCTTATTATTGCTCTTCAGGAGAAGAAAGGTGACTTTTTTTTATTTTATATAGTATAAATGCAAGACTTACTTGAAATTTAAAATGACTCTGGTTAGGTCTATGGTTGACGAATGATTTTAAAACTGGAAAAGTGCTTTAAATAGAAAACACCGGAGACAATTCTGCTTTCTCTGATATCATGTCTTATTTTAAGCCTTAGATTTGTGCAGGGGAAAATCAGATGAATGTCTTAAAGATGTTCTCTCTCATTATTTACATTACAGTTGACAAAAAGTTATTTTCTAAAATCAAATCAGTAAAGTCTTTAGTCACCCTCCTCCTGCAAATAACATAAGACTTTTGTCACAGGGATCAGAGCCTGTTTTGGATAAATATCAAAAGTTGTGCTTTGATTGTAGTGTATTTGCAAGAAATTAACATGGTGAAATTTAGTCTCAACACGCTAATTTTAGTGAACAGAAGAATATATTATTAAATATATTTATATATGTACACTGTCTTTGTTGCATCTATGTTTTATCTATGGTGCAGCACAATGAAGATGTCATTAAAATACTTTGCACAGAAACCTTTTAATATGTTCAGATGAACGGCTTTTTCATGAATAAAATATATATTTTGATCAAATACAATTAACACAATTCCATCACCACAAACTGTCTTATTAGCACCAGTGTGCAAATATTACATGTAGCGTGAACAAAACCTCGAACTTTATCTTGAGAAGGAATCTGCTTCTCTCCCCATTTTAAATGTCTTCGTAGATTATATTACGTTATAAAATGAATTCCTACTTGAGATCAAATGCAGCTTCTTTCTCCAAATAAGTCTGATTTTTGTGATGTTTAGGAACTGATGTTGCATCGCTTTATTTATGCAAGACAGCTGCAGCTACACTGAACTCATGAAAAAACACAAACTCTTAATAAAAATGAATCTATTTAATTTTAATCAAAATAACCTATAATTATTCACCATAAGGTTAAACACTGCTCATTATGATAACACTCTGAATTTGCAGCTGCTGTTTTCCTGTGAAATGATCACATGTTTAAAATATGCTTAGCATACAGAATAACTTTTAGGAGACATGGTTTTATTGACAACCTGATTTTTTTTAGAGTTTCACATCTGTGAAATCTGAGACGTTGAAGAGGAAGAACTCCTAATTCCTTTCAATTCATTGGCTGTATAATATGAAACAACCACATTGTCTAAAAGTCTGTTTTTGATTTGTTGATGAGATTTACCCAAGTTTGATTGCTTATTTTGGGTATAAATGAGCAATCAAAGGAGTACCCGGAGAGAATACATGCTTGCAAGAGTCAGAACATTCAAATTCCATGCAGAAAGATCCCAGGCTAAGATTTAACCCCAGGTCTTTCTTGCTGTGAGGCAACCATAAAATAAAATGCATCACCATGCAGCCTATATGGTACAATTCTTTCTGTAATCTTTCTTACACTGTTGCTTTTATGTTTATTCTTTCAAAATCTAAATATGGAAATTAAAAAGAAATGTCTTTAACTTTAAGATGGTAGTTAATAAAAACTCCATAGGGAGGTGTGATTCATGTTTTAATTTCATTGACATGATTTAAAGAGGCACATAATGCTTGCATATGCATGTTGCATGTAATTAGTCAATTGAAGTAAAGCTGAGAGTTCATGTAACATTAGCAGCGTCCACATGATAACTTATAATACAAACAACAATAATACGCTACCTTATGTGCTGTAGCTGACAGGCAGAACAAACACCCAGTACAGATTTACAGCACAAAATTCAGCTAATAATAGTCCAGTGGTTTCATCTTCAAAATTAACAACAAAGGCTTGGAGCCCTTAACATCATCCAACACGCGCAATTAAATGTGTTTGAAAGTCACAAGAGGAAAAAAGCCTTTGATTGGAATTTTTTTTTTCTTTTCACCATGAACTGTAGACACAAAAACACTAAAGCATGAAAAGGGGGGAGAAAAAAATAACTAGTTAGAAAATAAAAAGTAATGATTTTTTATTCATCTGCAATAAATGATGAAATCTTGTTTTGTTGTGCTTTTGAATAGCAGCTCTCTGCTTCCACTAGCAGCGCCGTCTATGTTATTGTCAGAGCTTCCCACTGCAAGGACCATGAATTTATTATGATCCACCTGAGAAGAGGAATACACTTGAAATATCTAAACACTTGATGGTAGCCATGAAGAGTTCAGCCTTCTGCAGTGAGTAATTATAAACCAAGCCATCAGCATCAAACATCAGCTCAGAGCTTCATTATCATGCGCTGTCCAAAGGAGGAAGCAAGGCTCACGTCCTGTCCTTCATTTAGAGATGTGGATGGAGCAGGACGGGGCAGGTTAGCAGGGACGGGCTGCAGCTCATAATGAGCTCCTTTGTGTCTTCTCATTATCAATGGGATGAGTTACCCTTACATCCAGGGAGCTTGTTAAGGGGCAATCCCCTTGGAACAACTGTCTACCAGCAGTCATCCCATTCCTTTATTTGTCTCTATATTTGAATAGAATTAAATGATGTCATGCCTGTTTCTTCCTGACCCGACCACCTCCTTCTTTTCATGTCCCACCATCTCCTTTAGCCTCACTCAGATCAGCTAGATTTCCCTGGAGTCGTCTGAAGATAGCTCTGGATTCCCAGGAGAGCAGATCCACAGTTTGCCATATTTAGGAGTGATCAGAATGACAGCAAGTGGAGGATGAATGCAGCAAAAGTTGCAAACAATACAGTACATCTTAAAAACATTGCAAACCAGGGCTGGCGAGAAATTTGATTTAGGAGGTTATTGTAATTGTAATTCTTAAATAATTAATTACTTTAATCTAGGAAGAAAGAAAAAGGGGGGTGGGGGAGGGAGGGAATTATGGAAACTCATGAAAACCTCAATTTGTTAATTTTTTGTCCCCAAAAATGTCACAATAGAACAAGAAATTTAAAGAGATCTGGACAAAGGACAACTCTTATAGGTGAAATGTAAAATCTAAGCTGCTTGCATTACAATGAATTTGTCACCAACTCTTTGCATAATTTTAAAAAAAAATAGCACATTTATACCTTTAAAAAAATAGAGTACGTGACTACTTCATTCTTGAACTCAGATTTTCAATACAGACATGGTAAAGATTTAAAGAAAGTTCAAACAATAATGTCAAACTACAATTCTTTTACATTTTTGCATTTCCACATTGTCAAATCTATTTGATTTTTAATGTTTCATTAATTGATCTGCAATGCAGTAGCTTAGTTTGCTTAAGCTTGCAAACTTCTGTGCCAAGAAATGCATAAATACTCCACCTTAAGAGAAATCAGTAAAAAACTAATGATTTTATAGCTGGAAGATTTCACTTTGATACTAGAATAAAAGTTTGATTGTTAAAAAAGTTCATAATTTCTGTTATATTTACCACATAACTTTCCATACTTGTGCCTTTTGTTTCACAGGGGTATTCTTGCTAATAAAGCTGTGTCATCAGTTCAATGAGATGTGTGAAAATGTTTCACAGAAAAAAAAATAAGAGCCATTAACAAGTTTTTTTTTTTTTTTTTTTTAAAGTGTTAATGCAGCTCAGCTTCTCAGGTTGACTTTAAAGACCATCGTAACACAATTAATGGGGGAAATAAAAAGATGATTTTTAAACAATAGTTTAAAACTAAATATTTCTAATACAAATGAATTTATGTCCTTGTACCTGATGAAGGCCAAATTGAGCAGTGTGAAGACAAGTGGAGGTTCAGTATGACAGACTCAGAACCAAATATCTACAGAAGATTATCAAAATCTGATCCAGTTTATAATTTGTCTGGTAAAAATAAGCCCAAACCCTCTGTTGCTTCGTGCAGAGGGACTGGACCGCCGGCCATTGAGAAACGATTGCTTGCTGTGGCCAATCGCTAACGTTTGTCTGTGACGTATGTCATGTACCAGTTGGATGCCATGAAACTCACTGAGAATACGCTGTGAATCATCATCCACTGTGATGAGAGAAGAGCCGAGGTGAAAGAGGCGTCTGTTAACGTTAATCCAATATTTGGAAAAATGGCCCACATGAACTGAATTATCTTGTTCACTTTATCTGCTGCCATTGCGAAAATTTACAAGGAGACTCCAATTCTAAAACAGTGCAAAAAAAAAAATCTACGTCATCATTCAAAACTTCTTTTGTTCGCTGATTGGCCCGGTAGAAAATCTACCAGAGGGCAGGGGCGCAACTACATATTATTCAGGTGTATGCAAAAACATAAATTGGCGCCCCTCCCTCCCCCCCGAAGGAAGGTACATAAGGAGCGTAGAAAACATACGGTCGCTCTACTCCTCCCCCCCGAGACGAAGACACGTGAAAGGTAAAACTCGCTACATTTACATTTACATGTGCTCGAGGTAAAAGAGCGTAAGGGCGCCGTGAAGTGTATGCGAAGGCATCATCGGCGCGCCGCCCCCTCCAGACGGGGTTTTGACGCCCCCTTTGGTGCAGCGCCCCTTTGCGTTGTATGTGCTGCATACCCACTTTTTGCGCCACTCCCAGAGGGCATCCAAGTCAATGGGAGAAAGTCCAGATGGAGCACTGAAGAGAGATTAGAATCAAGCAGATTACATAGGAAGGAAAGGCCAGCTTACAATTGGTAGCAGTAATAAAAAGTAGATTTTGTCTTTGTCCAGTTGTAGCAAAAAACATAGTTAGAAGCAAATAGGCATGATCAATGTCACATGATCCTGAATAATCCTGAATAATCCAAGAATTAGGGACATATAAAGTTTTGAGGCTGAATTATATGTCTTTGCAGTTATTCGAAAAAACATCTTGCCTCGCATGTCTTGATTCTGCAGTCTTGGAACGCTACTATTGAAATCTCCAGCAGTCATTAGTAGAGAGTCAGAGTACATCCTGGACAGGTAGGAGTTCATCAGAGGGCAACACACAGACACAAAAAACATCCATGCAGTCATTCCTCCATGTGTGATGAAATGTGACCTGGAAAGTTGTATTTAAAATTTAAAATCTGAAGTCCTCAGGCTGAGTGCACAACACTGAGTTTTTTGGATCAGCATCGTCTCACCTTAAACTCACATTTGGTGCAAGAAGACATTGTTTAGCATGATCACAGCAGTCGCTGCCTGAGTAGCCACCCCCTGGGTATAAGACAGATTAAACAAATGGGCTTTGCTGCAATGTGTGGGTTCCTGCTCTTTTTGCTGCAAAGCTCCTGTAATGAGCTGCGTTGTGAAGCCTGGCTGTGGGTTTCAGTGGAGTGGCCTGACAGACTGTGAGGCAGCCGACAGTGGAGGGTTGTTGCTAGAGAGAAGACACAATCCACTCACGCCGGCGGGCTTTTCCATTATCCCACTCTTTCTGGATCATAACACACTGAGCTGCATGTATGTGTGCCCTCGATGTTTAGCTGTAATTGCTGATGTGTGCATAGGGTACCGGCTTGTGCCACTTTTGTTTCTTTAAAATCTTTTCATTATATTTAAAATTTGTTCCATTGTTAACAACTGAGGCCCATGACAGACTCGTCTCATTTTGATTTAACCAGCGCCTCTGGTCCTGGGAAACAAAATATTTTTTTTTCATTGTTTATGTATGCCAAGATGAAATACTGAACCATCTCATTTTACTACGCACATTGAAAATCACAATTTAGGTCACTGGAAAAGCAAATTTACTGAACGTTGTTCACAAATATGTATAACAAGTACAGAGTTTCACTTTTCTGTATTATGATGTTAGTGCAGGAAGTGGGGACTGATTGGGGAAGCCGCGTCGCAGGTTCGACTAAGGCCTCCATACATGGGTTATGCTTTACCTTTACGCCACCAAAACTCCCAGCAAGTGTTTTTTTAAAGCAATTTTAAGTTTAGCTTAGCTGGAGATACAGATTGAAGGAAGCAAAAGACTTCTGAACAGTGGCTTCTGATTGAGAATCTGCACCTATGTAAGTTTTTAAATGTCTCGGAGGATCATTGTCTTCATTGGTGCATCGTAGCTTTTTTTTTTTTTTGCTCTTCTCGAGTTATATCAGAATGTGGCTCTGAATTTTGTCCTTACTTTATGATGTATGTTTTAATTCTACATTAAAATATGCAAGTAAAAAGCAAGTCCCTTTTGAGAAGATATATGTTTCAGTTGTTTACAGCATCACTAAAGTAATAAAGTAATGTTCAATTATTTTAGGCCAGGCATTTGCTTCCACTGCATGTAGATAAGTTAGCATGAGGCAAACAACACTTGAATTCCCAATTATCAAAAGCCTCACACAATCTCATCTTTTTTCACACGGACTCCACTGAGGCCCCTGAACATTTGGTTGACTGTGTGTGCCACTGTTTTACCTCTGAACCTCTCTCGGTGCAGTCAAAGCCTGTATACTCTGTGTGTGTTTTGATAGACACTCCATGTCAGCGGCTGTGCCCTGGGTCAGCGCACGCCTTCTCTTTCTCACCCACCGCACAGCGTTGCGGCTGTCTGCGGCTTCACAAAGCGATGGAGTAATGAGTCCCATGACAGTCCAGTGGAATAGGCTCTGAATAGGTAATGATGGAGTCTGAAGGTGCTGGAAACACTGCCAGCGTCTGATCGGGGATTTTAATGCAGTCTTGAAACGTTCCTCGCTCTGGTTGTCAGTGAGAAAATCCGGCATGCACAGTACATGGTAACGGAAATTTATTGTTTAGTTCCACATCCCTGTATTGGATTTGTGCTCCCTATTCAAATCAAATCATATTCCGGGCCCTGTACCTGATTAATGGTCCGTGCATACTGTAGTCCCCACGCGTGTATTCTGTTCGTCATGCTCAGCCCATAATAACGGAGTCAGACAATATTACAATGACTGCTTTGCTTTATATTCAGAGTTGGTTTTAGTGCAGACAACATCTGACTGTCTAGCTGGATTGAGGAACCACAGCTGACATATTCTTTGTTACTTTCCAATGACATGGATTAATGTGCTGTTCGCTGCAGCTCAGATGATGTGTCTCTGTGGAGCTCTGTGGTCCACAGCTTTTTCTGCCTTTTTGTCCACCTGCCTGTATGTTATTTTTTTGTCACGTATTTATGTATTTATGCTCAGAGAGCTGCTTGCTGGTAGCGCCTGAGGCATAATTAAAGCCCGAGAGTCAAAGTGTTAGAAAAGTTCTGGGAGGTGAAAGAGAAACGGTAGACACTGATGAACAGAAATAGACAATCATTTTCTGCTTCTTTCAGCTCCTGGGGGTCTGGACCTGGGAGTGGTGTCCCTCCATATCATCTGCAGTATAAGGCAAAAAGATAGGACTCATATTATAATTTATAGCCTTTATTATCATTATATACCAGCTCATTTTCATGCCCTAAAGTCACCTTTGTCATCCAACTGCTAATGGAAGTTTGGACAATTGCATTTCTTACTTTACAAAAACGCAATGGGTGTTATTAGCTTCTTTCTGCAGTGAACTCTTGGTTTGCTCCTTCACTCTAGGTGAAAGCAGTCGAATGGAAGGCAAAATTATTTTTGAAAAAGCATCACTTAACCCTAGGTTTTTTTAATGTCAAATTATTTGAGTAAAAAAAAAAAAAACGATTGTATTACAAAAAGCTATTACAAAAAAAAGTAGACAAAGCTTTTCTTTTGAAATGCCATGCTACTAGAATCCAAAGATATTTGCTGCACTAATATGCAGATAAAATTACACCTGGTGATTATATCCAAAATGTGTCTCTTTAGATACATTTTTGAAGGTAGTCAGAAATCAGAAGCAACAGAAAACGATCTAATTTCATCAAATATATTTAATTTATAGAATCTTATTTTGTACAGTTTAGGTAATGTAATCAAACCTCCTAGTCTTTTCCTTCCTCTGGGTGTCTGGGTTTCCTTTTTTTGATTTGTTTCCCTAAAAGTCATATCTGAAATAAATTGAATACAAATCATGGACAACTGAATGGATGTTAATCAGAATATTTCAGAAAAGCTAATATTAACATTTACATTAATATTGACATTTAGCAGAACTTGTTCAAATTAACCTGATGTAGTACAAGGTAGATACAAGCTAGAAGCCTTCACTTCCAAAGACATTTATTTTGATGAAATGTTGCAAATGTAGAAAATACCTGCACTATAATTATATATGTATGAATGCTCTGACATCTCAGTATCTTTGTTAATATTTTAATCAGAAGATTGGACTTTTTAATTAAATCATGTTTGTCATGCAGTAACATGCACTTTAAAAAAAAATGTGCATGAACACCTGCTGTATCTGGCAATCCTGAGAGGGGAGGGTGGGCGGATGAATCAAACAGTTAATCACCAACAGGAAATATCTTCGGCTCTTTGCTTTTTTTAAACGTCTGTGCCTCTTATCTTTCTATCGACGCTAAAGACATCATTACCTTGAGACATCTGGTGTTGCGCTGTATGGAGAGGTCACAACCTTCTCTTGAGGGGTTTTTAATCATAGCTGCAAGAGACCCAAACATCTCGGCGAGACTTTTCAGCTTACGTCAGCATGATCAGCAAAAGGTGCGGCAAGCAAAGGGAAAGAAGAGGAGGAAGAAAAATGGTGAGGGAATGCATAAAAAGACCTACCCAGAAGCTGTCAGCCATAAATCTTCAAACTTCTTCACAAATTGAACGACTGCATAATAGCTTTGGGGGTGAGGGTGGTTACCACTTCCTCTCGGTCTGTTAAAAGCCTGTCTGGTGTGGTCTTATAGGTGTGGATTGTAATGTGTCTCTGAGATGCTCAGACACGCATACAGGTGGAGTTTTTATCTGTCTGAGGAGGGTGCTGGATGGGCCAGCTGGTAGGGTAATGAACACAGTGTACAGGGACCCATTGAGTTACTTTACACCACTGATTAAGGATAACAGAGGCAGGGAGCTAACTAAACTAACAAATTCACTTTGCAACTCTATACGGAACCGCTTACAGACTCATGCAAATACGAAGATGATCTTTATCCACTGCTGGCAGTCCCTCTAAAGCTGTTTGTTATGTGTCTTTCATACACACCCCCACACACACATGCACACGCACACACACACCTACACACACACACACACACACACAGACATCTCAGTCTGTAGTTGCAGATATGGACATTTTTCATTGTCAGGAACTTGCTTGAGGAAAAACAGCACTGGTATGCTCTGCTGATTTCAGCAGGATTGGGATTTAAACATCATACCTGCATGGCATTGTTAGTGGGAGAGCCTCTTTACTCTGCTTGATAAAGCCATCCATAAAAATGCAATTATTCTCTTTAGTGGGTTTTGGCAGCTGGCGCTAGGCGGGCAGTGAAGCTAAAATCCCTTTGGGGTATTAACAGACTGGGGATACAGCACATTGACCCCCGTTACATTTGTAGATAAGACCCGGGTCAAACCCAGACAACAACCACCATGACTGAATGCATACGTTATTGTGAGCCAGCATTAATATTGAACCTTTTCTATAGCCACTATGTTAACCCTATTTGTTCTTCATAATCCACAGGATCAGGTTTATAGATATATTTCTAAAGCAAACAGGTTCTAAATGATGTTGAAAAATGCTTGGTAATCTTGATACAAGTTCATTATCATTACTGTGCTATTTTTCTAGCCTCCTGCTTCCACTGCCTGTGCTGCAGTTCAAGCAGTCTTGTAAACAGGAGTTGAATACCAGATTTCATCTTATTTTTTCCCTGTAATTTTAAATATTTGTCATTGACATTTTCCACCACATTTTTATGGTGATTAGCAATTTTAATGCTGATTGTAGCCAGTAGTCACCCCAGAGAGGCTGTACCTAATGCTTCATATTATTTTTTTTTAAATACATGCACCTTTATAGCAAATTTTTCAAAAACCTGCAGAATTTTTTATTGCTGTCTTCTAGACACTGTGGAAAGATCTATTGTTCCTTTGAAAAGTATTGTTTTTTTTATTTTCCACTGTGATTTTTGTCACTGGGGTAAATTTCTATATTTTGTCTCTTGATGTATGTCTAGTTTTTCTTTAGTCTTCTAATATTTAGCACCTCCTGAATGCCAAAAAAATAAAATAAAATATCACTGATATTGAAATTGAATGAAGACTTTCAATTTTGCCTTTTGGTTTTGTCAATTTTTAGTAATTTTGAATTCATCTGCCAAAGCAAAATTATTAGAAGAGTTCATCTGTCCAGTGAAAATGTTTCTATGTCAATGTTATGTGAATGTGCATTTTGTATTAAATAACAAAAAGGGTTCAAAATAATTTCTAAAACTATTTTTCTGTACTCAATTTCAAGTTTAATTAATTCCAAGTGTGTTGTAATAGTTAGTGCATTAAATAGTCATGCATGCAGACAAAATGAATGCAAAATAGAAATCTGAATGAAACATGAAGTCCAGGACAAAAAACTAAATCCACAGTGGGCAATGATGTTAACAGAGACTGGAACAATGGGTTGTGTGTTTATACTATATATAGAACATAATCTATTCACCTGTTCTCTGTCCTTATATACCAGAAGGGCAGAGAACTGGTGAATATATTATGTCATCATCTAAGCTAATTATATGTGCCTCATAATGCACAGGGATGTTAAATGCTGCATTTACATCAATAAGTCTGAAGTCAAATTCATGTCTTTTTAGGTCAAGCACTGCTCAGCCACAAGTCCAATTAAACTAACAAAAAGTGACTCATGCATATTTTTCCTTCATCGGTTTACATGAGATCTCCTTTTAGAGTTGGTGATAAAAGCTTCACATCTGGTGGAGACGAGGTGAAAGAGAAGCCAGAGAAATCATCGCAGTGCCCCCTCCTGATTTCCACAGCCACTGCAACTCTTAATCAGCTCCTCTCAAGTTAGAAGTGCTTGCAAAGTGACTGCAACTCTGTGAGTAATGCTGCTCCGCAAAGTTAAAATTTTAACTTTTTGTTGAAAGGAGAAGGGGGAAAAAAAGAAGAAAAAAAACTCCACAGAATAACTTACACATGCCCTTTCCTGGGCCATTGTCTGAAGAGAGTTTTGTTCTGTAACCTTTACCCGGTGATATATGAGCTTAGAGGAGTGGCTGTAGGCCGGTGCATCCATAATGTCAGAGAGAAGTCGAGGACAGCACAGAAGGGGGGCAAGGAAGCCATAAACAGAACTGTTATCTTTCTAATTGCCTTTAAATAATTAAAAGTCCCAACTTAGTGTGATCCTCTGCTCACAGAAGTTGCTTTTCTTTTTGCTTTCACACATTACTTCATGTTTACCTTTGAAATTTATATTGCTGACTAGAAATATTTCATGTAAGGAAACAATAACTTTGATGTAGAAAATACTGGCATGATTTTGTGAGTTTTTTTTTTTTTTTTCCATTTTGAGTTTAAATTCAATTTTAATCCTACTGTAGAGGCAACTGTTTGCAGCTATGCTGCTATCTTGGCATTTCTCCAACCTTAAATTCAGTGGAGTTAGATGGAGCTAAATAAGAGACATCTCTCTGTGAAATAGACAGGCTCTACGGCTGAACATGAAAGGCAACATTTCTGGGAGAAGGTTTTGTTTGATGCACCTTGTAACTGTTTTCTAAGTCAGTTTGATGGCTTCATTCATAAGACTTTAGCACAAAGTATAACAGCCGTCATGTTTGTTTTATCATGAAGATACACTCACTGATAAGTGATACGAAAACGACTCACCTACCAGGCGAACACGCAGCCACGGCTATTATAGAAGCTTATCATTCGGAGGCAATTTCACACCAGCCTGCCCCTAATTGAACAGTCTGTTTGTAACACTTCTATTTTCCCCTCTCCGCCCTCTCGGCGTGCCTGCGGGACAGGCCTGAGAAATGACACTCTTTGCGTCTCATTGAGCATCCTCGAGCTCAAACAAAGCTCACGGAGCAGCACGGGAGGGCCATGCATGGCCGCCTTGACTCATTGCCTCTCCTCCTTCTGCTTAAGAAGGAACGCAGCTGAAAAAAAGCGGCAGCAGAAAGAAAACAGTGGGCGCGGATGGACCTACAAGATTCCCTTCTGATGGCCTGTCAAATCGATTCTGCTGAATGGATTGTGAATCTATCGGGACGTTGCTACGATGTTTCTATGAAGAGTGATATTTTTAGTTCTTAACAAATAGGTTCCTAAAGCTATCACAGTGCAGATCATTCTTAATGAATGTTCCTCTAATTGGGAAGTTGTTGAAGGTTCATCAGCAAGAGAAAAGGAAAGGCTGGAAGTCATAAAAATGCTTAATTGGTCAACTGATTGGCTAGCGCTAATTGAAGGCAAAGAAAACCAGAGTGACGAAGTGGGAAAAAGAGGAGCAAGCGCGGGCACAAAGACAATCCGAGGGTCTGCTGCTGCTGACGAGAAAGGAACGACACTTCTGTTTGGTGTGAGATGTTGTTCCAATTAAAACCACTGAGGATGTCTTTGTGTTTACGCTCTCTATATCTGTGTCTCCCTGCTTAATTACTGCCAGAGTTTTGAACAATCAGCTTCTGGAAACAAAGTGCACATGGTGTTCTTTAGTATAAAGAACACAAAGATTAAGATAAAAAGGAATTAGATTTTTCTTTTGTTTGTCAAAACTCTCACTTCCTCTGATTGCAGCTGAAACGTGATGGCGATTAAACTGATAAAAAGAAGAGCAACTTTGATCACGTCATGCAACAAGTTTTCTCTCAACCTTATTAAAAACCAACAATATCAATGTGGTGAGTACTTTTTTTCTGAAAAAATATCAAATCCTCTGCAAAGCATTGCAACAAAACTCAAATTATGTCTAATTATTAAAGCATTTGTTCAAAATACAACAAAAATAATCATTTTAAGAAGGTTCATTTCTGAGGACTTTTTTCCAAACTCTCTTTTAGCTGTTTTTTCTTTTGACTCGGTGAGATTTAAAGCACAACACCTTTTCTAAACAAACACAAAAACAAAAACCACAGTTAGGAAAGAAACTTATTGTATTGTTACTGACAACATTTTACTCACAGTACCTGTGAAAATCCACATTAAAACTGGCCCACATTATTGAAGAAGTTATTTTAAGAGTTCTTGTGCTTATGTTGGCTTCCCTTCCTAATAGAAATAAAGTTTAGCATATCCAAGTTTATGCCTTTGGTGCCAAATGTGAAAATGATATTTCTATGCTATTCTAATTTTGTTAGAATGTCTTATATTTCTAAAAAATAGTATTCATTGATCAATGGGATATGTTACTTTGAATATTATATACCTTGAACTTGCATAATCAATGAAAAATGAGGGCTATTATTCAAAGTCTTTTGGAAGTTAACTGCACTATTTCTAGTTAATAGCTAGAGAACCAGGAAGAACAAAAAAGTATAGGACTATTCTGTTTTAGGATGTAGATAAACCAATATGATTTGAAATTAGTTGGAGATGAAACAGCAGTGAGAGGCTGGGTTTGGTCTTTCTCGTAGTAAAGACTAAAGGAACATTTGTTGTAATGAAGGCTGCATTCCACTTAGGAAACGTTCTGCACTTATGAACGTTGATAACAAGCCTACAAAGCTGCAGAACTGGAATGCAGTCCTTAATGACTCACATGAGCTTTTCCTACACTCTGTAATAACAGGAGCTGTTGTGCAACAAGGCTACTCTTTGAAATATAACACCTTTAAATGGCACAATTTCAGACTTAGGAAAGCTCCAACTAAAATTGTTCTCTCTTTGTTTGCTTCAGTTAGTACAGACGGTACTTATGCCATTACAAGCTCAGAAAAAGCTACACTTTTCATTTTATTCGGTTAAGTTCAAAAGCAGAACTGAGAATTTAACAACATTTTTCATGGAGAGAAGAAAAGCAAAACAAGTGAAAGAGACAGGATCAGACCAAGAAATCAAACAAAACTTGTTATAAAGAGGAAGCGTGTTTATCAATAACTTTTTTCATGAGGGTAAATGTATTTGTAGAATCAAGTGGTGGGTTATTGGCAACTAGCTGATAAGATAGACAAGGTAAATAAACGCTGGAGAGAGTGGAGATGGTAAACGTTTTGTCAGCAATTTGAAAAAATATAGAGGAAAAAATTCAAAATGAATTGAATGAGCACATGTAATGCAAACTCATAACTGAAAACATTATGAGTTTGCAGAAACTCCAGCACCAATCTGGTTCTCAGACAAACTGAAGACCAATGAAAGCATTTCATTTTTATTTAACTGTTGTCTTTATCTTTCCCAGGGTGTTTTCTGACAATAAATTCTTGATTATCCACACATGGAGGAGACAACTGTATCGAGTCAGAAGCTCTGAAACGCCACTGCACATTATAAAGTTAAAATGTAAATTGGAGCCTGCAAGCAAACTGTCAATGTTATTACCAGAGTCTCAGTAAAAATCTTATTAATACAGTTTCAGTTGGGTTCTGGGAGTTTATTTTTAAGTCTGCTAACGGCACACCACCATTAATCATTACCATCTGCTGACAGCACGAAGATGGTGCCAATTATACAGAAGCCACTGATGTCTCAATAAGGTGACGAAGATGAAAATTAGACTTTAAAATTTGCTCAGTTAGATGAAAATGCACAAGAAGAAGAAATTTCTTTTTAATTCCAGCATTTGTTGTCTTTTAATGCTACTTCTTTTCAGCGTGTTCACTGATTACATTAAGCCACAAAACCTCAATCTGTCCCTTCCCAGATGCTCTGAATATATTAAGAGATTGTATCTCACAATTATTCACTTTACTCGTCTTCTTTTCTCTATCATGCTCAACCACCATGATTTTGACCTCAACCATCTCCCTCTCTTCATCTCCTTTCTTCTGGCATCCTCATCCCCTTGTTCCTGTGGCTGTCTGGGATATGATGAAGTGCGCATATTGAGAGACACTGGTTCCCATCTTCGTTTTCTTTTATCTACCCTCTTATGGAGTGTCAGTGTTATTAATGCAGAGCCTCTATCTACAAAGTGGAGAGAAACTACAGAGAGGGACGAACTGGAGAGAAAGAGAGAGAGAGAGAGAGAGAGAGGGAGAGAGCGAGAGAGAGATGCAGCATGGACTTCCAGCAACAGTAAATACACAGACCGGAGCTGGAGAGAAGAACGAGTGTCTCTTCGCGATTTATCATTCAGCGACAAACAAAAGGTCAGAGAACTTTGCAATAGGTCCTGGCAAATGATTGAAAATGCAAAGAGTCATACGTATTCTTAGTTACAATTAACCTTTCCCTCCAAAGGTTTGTTCCCCCACCTCCGTCTCTTATCTGGCCCTTCACTCTGCAGTTCTGGTGGTGTAGATTTCTTTGACTTGAGTCGTAAAAAGTTGGTTGTAGAAATTTTAACTTAGCAGTTTGTGATTTCTGTTTGTCTTTTTTGCCTGACTTATTTCAGCTTCACCAGGTTTGTGTAAAGATGTTTCCTTTACAAATGAAAAGAAAAATGTCAGAACTTTGTGGGGTTTTCACACACAGCACGAGTTTCACAATTTATGTTTAATACATGCATGCTCCATTATTGCTTGATCCAGTGCCCCAGTTAAAAAGTTGCATATTGTAAAAATGTACTGAAGCACCAGCTCAGTAGCTGCTTCACAGTTTGTAAAACCTTTTTCAAAGCCTTGTTAGTTTTACAAATATCTGAGCATTTCATTTTAATATTTGTGGCACCAACTTTTTGAGCTTATTTTTTTCTGCTTGCAACTTATTACAAGTTATAACCATACAGTCTAACTTTAGAAATCTAAAGTTCAGAGACAACCATCTACGCCATTTGCTTCAATTCGAAATAGTCAAACGAAATATCTGGGCTCTCAAATTAGTTTAATGTTAAACCAGGAAACAAGTAAGTGTTTCTGGACAGCAGTGAGAGTGGTTGTAATGGGAGTAGAAAATGTGTCTATGAATTCAAACCTCTTTAATTGCTAAAATGTTTAGAAAATTACATAAATGCTGTTATCTTTTTCTAATCATGACCTCCTTCAACATTTTCTTACATTTAAATCACCATCTGCAGACTAAGTCAGGACAATTAAAGGTGAACCTAAAGTTGTCTTTAAAATCTAACAATAAACATCAAGATTGGTTTGCCCACTAGCAAAACTGTGTGCAAATCTCCTGTTGTGACATGCTTAATAAAAGAAGCACAGTAATACAGCTAAATATAAGACTGTAAATTTGTCTGGTTGACTTTTTCCTGCACTCTATAAAAAATTTGAAATAAATTTGGTTGTGAATTATATGCTCTTATGCCATTTTTGACTCATTCGTATTCTGTCTAAGCACAGAGATTTGTAAAAAACGGTGTAGCTGTGAAGTGCTTAGAAAAACCTACAACACCCTGGGAACCACTTACTTTCATCGTTGATAATTAATGGCACTGATGGAAACTGCACTTCAGACATATTGATCACTGTCTGAAGGATATTATAAATTGTTGATGCAAAACCTCAGATGGCTCAGTGGAATGAATTAAAGCAGAGAAAACAGAGAGCTTTTCTGAAAAAGCAAATAAAAATGTTTAAAATTAAACTTAAGAAATACTCTCTAAGATCAACTTATATGAGAATTAAACTTGTCATGTTGAAACATGTACTTTTAGACATAATTTAGGCAAAATGAGTTCTACCGAAACATTTCAATTCTATAAATAGACAATATCTGAAAGTATTCCAAGTAACTACTTAGAAATAATATTTTAACAGCTATAGTCACGTTTGTTTACTGTATGAAAGTCAGCAGAGCACCCAGAGAGAACATGCAAACTTAATGCAGAAAGGATTCAAACCCAGGACCTTTAAGTCACCTCAGAAAGCACAACAATTAAGACAAGCAAATTTTGCGAGAAAAGAGATCTTAAAATTCATCACATGCGTACAGATTTCCAGCTATTTTAATATCAGCTATCCTTTAAACAGTCTGCTGAGGTCTGCGCTGCAGAGATCCTGCAGGTTTATTGGGTTATCAATGGTCTCAGATGTCCTGCTGTGAGGTTCTTCTCTACAAGCAGATGCTGTGGTACCTGCTAACTGCATGCTTAGATGAACATTTGTGCAAGGCAGACTCTCAAGCAATGTGCTGAAATCATATCACCACCTGTTCTCTTCAGATCCTAAAGACACAGAGCGTCACACTCTCCTTCACACATGCTTTACCTCACTGACTCACTAACACTCAATCTCCAGCCTTTGTGGTCCTCCACTTCACTCTCAGTTTTTTCCCTCTTGTGATTTCAGGATTTTTTTTTTTTTTATATGAATGTGTCAGAATGGGCTTCCTGTCAAATGATAAGCAAATAAGTGTTTTTGCTGACAAGGAAGAATTTGGCTGACGTTGTGGTATTTAAGTTTACAGTTTTTTCTAAAGAGTGAAAATTGTGGTTTTCTCATACATTTATGACAGATAGGAGAAAAAATATAAAATACACATACAGATAAAATACACATTGACAAATTGCTTAAAGAAATGTTTCTTAAGACTGTTTTTCTTTTTTTTTTTGACAGGATAAGTGTTGCTAATAAACGTCAATATAGCACAAGGTAGTGCTTCCCTAAAGTTAATCTGTCGTAGACATCTTCATCCTCTGAGGATGACTCAGAATAGAGACAGTGGACTCAGGACTTTGTAGATTGTCTATGCAGTCATATAGTGTGATCTGATCACAGACCCAACTGGAAACGGTTTGCAACAACCAAAGGAAAATAAAGGCAGTGATTTGACATGAGCTTCAGGTCATAAAAAAAAAGAGATTACTTGTAACTGCACAAAACTATAGATGTAAATGCAAAACAGCACTGAACATTATACAAGTATCAGCTAACACAGTTGAGTAGAGATGAAACAAAGTAAAGTGGTAAGATAGTTCAGACTAAAACATACTGAGTCCTGAAATGTGGAATTGAAATGAACCAAACATTTCACATAAATATTAAAGTAACTATTTTACTGTTATGTTTGTTTTAAAAACAAACACAAAACCAGTAGTTGGGGAAATGTAATTAAGAATGAACTTTGTTGAGCGCTAAGTTAATTTTTTTTATTTATTTCATTTTATCGTATGCGGGAGTGGCACAGAAACAGAACCTGTCCAACTTCTAAGAATACCTCCTATTAGTGTCACCTTAATCGTGGGAATTTCCTCGTTGGCTTTAGTTGGTTTATTGGTTGGTTATGTGTCAATAACTATAAGAATGCACTTTACAAATCTGGACTTAATGGAAGAGTGGGAAGAGGTAGAAAACTATTGTTAAGAGAGAAAAAAAATCAAATACATCAGAAGTTTTCCCTCCGTTCGCCATTCATTGCACACTACCCAATAAAACGCATCAAAGTTTGTGGCTGTAATCTGACAACTCTTTGAGTTATTCTTCTATTTTTATCTTCTCCTCACATTCCATATACAGTTTTCAAATGTTAAACTTAACAGGAAGAAACTGCACATATATGTGCTTCATTTACACTTTTTAATCAAAAACTGTAACTTTTGATTGTCAGGTGTGTTTTCTAATCGAGGTAAATGTGCTAAATGTTGGCAGACAGTACGTCACAGATGAGGGGAAAAAAATGCAATCACAGGTACTGAAATTAACATTTCTTTCCTTTTGTGAACTATGTTATTAATGGGGTGATTTGTCGCTAGAGGAGACCTAACGTCATAGGAGAAACCTATAATGATAATAATCAGTTTATAAGTGCGACATTCTCAGTCATTAAAAAGTTGAGTGTGATCTTCCAGCTGGTCAACTATCTGGTCTTCACCTTTTGGATTGTATTAGCTAGTGACACAAAATCAGTTTAACTAGAAGTATTCGTCAAAGCTTTTGTTAAGGAAAAACATGTACAGGTAACAACTGCGCTGTAACAGAAAGCCCAACGGTGTGAGCACACGGACACACATCTGCAGTGCAATAGTTTGGTGATATAGTTTAGCAACTAAATCACACCACCACTGTCTTTGACCTTTTATGGCTCACCCGCCTCGTGGACAGTGTCAATCATTTGTCTTTTGGACATCTGTAAGGTCACCGTCATGATTGTGTGTCCTACTGATTCAGGCTCAGATACCAATTAGTTAATAAGCTGATTAGGGTATAATGGGAGATTTCAATATGTAATTTCTTATCAATATCCTATTTTTCTGAGACAGTCAAATTTGGGTTTTCCTTAACTGTAAGTCATTATAACCACGTGATACAAAAAATCACATGGTCATAATGGTCATGAGTGAAGCCAATATCATGTAAAAAACTTCATGACAGGTTAAAAAATGTTGTTGGGTTTAACAATTTCAGGAACATTTTGCATAGTGAGAGATTATTTTGGCTCATCTTAGTGTCATGATGAAGGCCCTCTGCAAAAGTGACATCAGTGTCAAATGTGTCCACATGTATGGAAAGGGTCATGGCCACTACAGATGCCTCACAACATTCTTTGGCAATCTCTACCAGTTAACTTGAATAATCCCCTTTGTAAATTCCCATGCAACATGTTATGTAACACTGAATAGCTATTCCACCTGTTCAGTTTTTTTCCCCTCTGCAATAATTATTAAATGCATGTTGTCTGGCCCAGTATATAAAAAAAAAAAAAAAATATATATATATATATATATATATATATATATACATATATATATATATATATATATATATATATATATAAACTACCTAGAAGAGGGATTTTAAAACAAATCTGCCAATATTTGGATTCCTTTTAAGCTTCAAGAGCTTTTGCTTTATTTTTGTTTTGTTTTGTTTAAAACTGGCAGGTTGAAAGCCATCTCTTTCTCATGCTTATTTGTGGCTGCAGGCATGACTTTACTGTGGCAGGGCAACAGATGGGAGTGCGTCCATCTGCCTTTCTGTAAATGCATGACTAGTGTGTGTGGCTTGCGTGTGTGGCGGCTTGTGTGTGTGCGTGTGCGTGTGTGTGTGTGTGCGTGTGTGTGTGTGTGTGTGTGTGCGTGCGTGCGTGTGTGTGTGTGTGTGTGTGCGTGTGTTTAAAGCAATGCAGTGAATTGCTAGGTGACCTTTCAGGTGGTGTAGAGGTGGCATCACTGTGACAGTGTGACAGAGCGGGCCTCAGCCTTCCTGTAATGGATGAGCACTCTCAAGGTGAACACCTTCTCCTTTCTCTCTCCTGTTTTTTTTCTCTTCCCCCTTCATCCCACATGTCCTCTTTTCCACAGAGACCTGCAGCGTGTGGCACAGCTCCTTTGGTTGTTTTTGACCTATATGTGGGATGTTTTCTTGTTATTCACAGGGGTGCCATGGATCTTTTACACATTTTGTAGATCTGCTGCACAGTATGTGCCGCATAACTGACAAGAACAGGTGTTACTAAAATATTTAAAGTTAAGTCTTGTGCAAAGTTTTAAACCCCATTAGATATTTAAACTGGGACAAATGTTCAAGCAGTTTTGATCAAAAGGTTCCCAGCATTTTAGAGCTTATTTAAAATATTTTTTTCCTCTTAATTTATGCCGGCTCGTTGTATCTGAATGTGATGTGCACAATAAAATGAGGGGACAAAAGAAAAACAAACACTGTTGGACATCAAGAAATACCTAGAGTCAGTGTATTAAACCAGTTGTTCTAAAAGACAAAAACAAAAGGACAAAATCAAGCAAATACTGACTCAGTCTGATCGATGCGTCACTTCTCGTTTTTTGGTCTGTTTGCCACATAGGAGGAAACATGCCATATTAAAAATAGGTGAAAAAATAAGGGTTGCCTCATTGAAGAAAAAAAACAAAACATGAAATGACGACAAACTAGGACTTTTGAGCGGTGCTGTGTCATAAAACATGCCCCATTTAATTTCTTACATGATGTCAAGTTACAACCTCAAACTTTACTGATTATTTTATTAGGAATTTATGTGACAGACCAACAGAAAATGATTGGGAAACGAATGGAAAATGCTAAGTGGTTTTCAAAATATTCCACAAAAATTGCTGAACAAGAAGATGGGCTTTTGTCTTCAGCAACTCTGAGTAAATACTTTGTTGAAACACATTTTGCAACAGAGCTACAGCTTCAAGTGTTTTGGGGTTTATCTCTATGAGCGTCACAAGCCCAGAGACTCTTTTAGACTGAATTGATCAAATCTTTGACCATAAATGTTTAGATTTTGCTATAAGGTCTAACAGGGTTATTCTTAAACACGAACATGCTGTGTTAAAAGCCATTAAGTAAAGTCTGGTGATACATTTTGGGTCATCATCAAAGATCTTGATTTTATTTTAGAACCTATCATGTTGTGTCTCAGAGTTAATCACGGCAGCAGAATCTGAAGAAATGATTGACGTTCCAGTAAAAGGATGTATGATAATGATGTTGAAGAGATTGACTTTAATCCCTCAGAAGGGGGAAGTAAAGATGTGTGGTTTGCTGTGGGTGTGCAAACTGTCAGTGTTATTGATCCAGGCAGATAGGACATGCATGGCAGGCCACTGCAACATGATATTGATGGGTGGCCGAGCAGCCGGCCCACATCTCCGGAAAATTTTCTTGTACTCCAGACTAAGAACACTGTCGCTGACAAAACTCTTCTGCTTAGAAAACAGGAGAACAACAGTTCTCATAACAGTTTTCATAGTTGAAAACAGATGGCATGCAAGCAAAAACACGTTTGATGTTTTAGATCATTTATGTGACCAAAATGTTTTCTGTTTGCTGAATGACAAAAAGTAATAGATATTCTCATAGCTTCTATTCATAGTTAAAATATGTATATTTCACTTTGAAATATCAAATCTGGTTTAATCATCTTTTTTTAACTGGAGTGAAACATTTTGGATACCATTCCATAAGTTTATCAAATTAGTTGATTTTAATTTTGAACAATTTTTTGGTATGGTCCAAAGATGTTCTATCGGACCAATATCAGGGCTTTTGTCTGAAACGTTCATTTTGTTTCCAGTAAGCCACTATAGCTTTTTTTCAGCATACATGGGGCCAATGTTCATTTGAAAGACCAATATGCACCCACGTTTTCCTAACTGATTTCTCGGGATGTTGCTTCGATATTTCTCAAGAATGTTTGTTTTAGAGTTTGTGAAAAACTTTTAAAAAATTTATTTTTTACTGTATTTAAACTTTATTTAATATTTACAGTCCTCACATTAAAAGTATGAATTGATAACATGTTTGTGAAAATTGTTTCATCTGCTGAATTTTGAAAATGTAAATTTCCTTCACCACAACCAGCATCAAAGCTTTATGTCAGATCAGCTACGCAGCCACAAAACATCACTTAAAACATAATTGAATATGCTGTGGCTTTGTCTTAATTGTCCAATATGTTAATGTAAACGTCAACCACGATTAACATTTACACAACTGATATGAGGAATTAGTTACACATGTGTGCTCTGAAGTCGTTGAGCTAATTGTCAGATCATTAAATGTTAATGACCCGATTAGGGCGCCGCTCGGTCTGCCTCGGAACAGCACAAAAGCTCTTGTCCTGAACTTGGAAACAGCGGAGCGATTCAAAGAAGATTGCATTTGTGACAAACACTATTCTCAACTCATCCATCATGCTTGCCAAACTTACTATTCATTATAAAGTTTGCCGATGGATGCAGCTTGTTCTGCTCGACCATTCATTTTTTAGACCCTCTCCGGCTTTCTCCCTCTTCCTGACTCCATCTTTTTGCCTCTCTTTTGCGCACTGTTTGTGCTTTGTGAGTTTCTCCTGTTTCTTCTCTCCGACTGCAGACTGAAAGATGCTGAGCAGCAGTGGAACAAAGGAGGCAGTGCATTAATTAAATACAGCAATTTGCTTTCCTCTCCTTTTTGTTGTGGGGACAGCACTGCTAAGATGGATGAGGCTCTGTCTGAAACACACGAAGCTCACTACATCTACATCTCAGCCTGAGTGTGATGGAACACCTATTAAACAGCAAGTATGTATTAGAATGTCAGCTTTTATATTAAAATCTCTGTTGGTCTGTTTATTAATATTTACTTTAATTTATTAATGTTTTGCCTTCTCTAGAGTGTGAGCATATTTTTTGTCAAGGAGCAAACTGGTCCTGAAATTGCTAACGTTAGCAAGAAGAAAGGCAGTTAAAAACCCAATGAAGGTTAAGTTAATAAAGCACATAAGTAATTGCCAATGCACCTGTAGCTGAAAAACATTAACCATTCTTTTTTTTTTAGCCATTGTAAGAAGGTCAAAGCTGCACCAATGATGTGTTGGATAAAGAAAAGTAAAGAGTTGAGAACATTTAAAACTGTACTCATCTTCGGTTCTCTCTTTGTCACCATTGCTAGTAGAGTAAAAATGCCCAATTCAAACTGCCGTGGATCTTGTGATATGGTGGTAAAGTTGTGAAAAAAACCCCCACCAAAGCCGTCTTTCAAATCCAGTGAAAAGATAGACGCATCTGTGGACCATATTCCAAGGAGTTTCACGTAATCGCCCTTTAAAGGTGGCCTTCAAAGGAAGAAGTCCCTCAATTTAGACACACCCAAAGTTTCAAAGGAATTGTGAGTTGTGGTTGCTATGGTGAATCCCAGATTTCCATGGAAACCGGTGGAGAGGAAGCACACGACATCCTGCAAAACAGAACTTAAGCCTCAAAAGACACGTTTAAAAAACTTTAAAAAAGGTTCCTCAGCTGGTTATGACACGACCTTCTGGTGGTGAAACATGAAGCATTTTTTACATATTAAAAGACCCTTTTTAATATTTAACCAATAAGCTGAGCTGTGTAAACTTTGCATGGTGTTTTACCTGCATGCATGGGTTGTGGGGCTTAAAAGAGCGCCTGGATTTTTCTTATTTATCCGCCAAAATGTGATTCTAGTCCATAAAGATGTTTTTTCTGCAGTGTTTTGCAAACATTTCAGTGTTTGTGTTAAAAGGTAGAGTTGCACCTAAAATTCAGTTCAACCTGCAAATTAGGGTTCAAACCAAAACGTTGTTGAAATAAACTGAACAAAAACAATGTAAATTGCTCAACACAACCAATATTACAAGTGGCTTTTCCGATTTAAACACATAATTCCACGTGTAAAAGTCACAATAACCGTCTACATTACTTGGAAGCTCACCCATTTTGCACCTATCTTTTATCAAATCCCACCAGAGGTTTGACCCAGGGATTCTATTCCAGGCCTTCTTCTGAAAAAAGAAAACTTTAAGATATGTACTTTTTTCACTTTCCTGTTTACAAATAGTGTGATTTTCTCTCCCAGGAATTCTTGATAATTGATCCCTGCACTCCACACACGTGAAGAGTTAAAGCAGCCCAGAGCATTACTGAGTCCCTGCCATGCTTCACTGATGTTTTTATCAGTGTAAGTTTCCTTTCTTCATTTATTTGCCATTAAACTTCGTTCATAGTATGTTGGGTAAAATTCCTCATAAAGTCCCTGAAGATACTCTTTGACTGAACAGCCACCCTATTCACAGCATCTCTAAGCCTCCTCTGTCCACAAGTCTGTTTCTTTTGTGTCCCTCTTTGACCTCTGGCCTTCCTTTGGTGCCACAGGCTCTTTCCTCCTCACTCTAATTGATAGAAGCAGAGTTAGTTAAGATGTCACCTGTTCACGTCTACAGCCACTGACGGCCCACGCCATGCCGTGCGCGGAGTAACTGATGGCTAAATTGCTGTTGCAGGGAGGTCAGGAGTGGCTGCAGGCCCCAGGGAACATTTGACCCCCTCCTGTCAAAGACACACAGGCTCACACACACACAGGCTTTACACTTCAGCTCGTAAGGCCTGAACTCCCCAATCCATTTACTCCCACAGCAGCTCAATTAACACTTATAGCAAGAAATGCTGCCGCTACAAGCATTCAAGCATGCACATAATTCGCTGTGATTGGTAATTGCGTCCATAGTTCTGACCCAACTGTCATGATCAATGGGTGGGACGAGGTGATTAGACGAGACGAGCACCGAAAGCCATTGATTAGATATGTCCATTCCATAGGATATAGATTTATGAGCCCCTCTGCTGCACAATGAGTCAACCCGATGGGATTTCTTGTGTAAAGGTTACAAAAGGGTAGAGAATCTCTTCCTAAAGGATTTTCATTTCTAACAGGATAGAAATGACCTTTTCAAGAAACTTAGAATAGTGAGGGATGCAGCACACAAGAAATACATCTTTAAAATGTGAGTTAATGGATTCAAGTGTTTTGGCTAAAGGGTGGAAACAAATATTTTGGAGCTTCCCTCCTCACTTGTGATGACAAATGCTAAAGTTTCAGGAAAAGACAACGTAGGATCAAGAAACTATTTTTATGCAAATGTTTATTTTAAAAAAAAGTACCTTATGTACTAGTGGTAAAGCCTATTTTAGTCGAAAATAACGACTTTTAAGCTTAGTGAGACCCCCAGTAAAGTGTTCCAGATATTGTAAACTGAATTAACTGGAATCAATAGTCGGCAGCTGTTATTGCTGCATGGAGCAAATCAATAGGCTGTAATACAGTAGAATTGCTTTTGTGGTGTGTTTTGTAGATAATGTAGCTGGAGGTTCATTTACGTTTGTATACGTTGGTCTGTGGCATCTATATTTGATGTGTGTGCAAATTACAAAATGAATTGTATTTTATAACCCGCTGGAGGACAAATTCATAAAATGCAAGGATGCTTTCTATATACACATGATATTAAACTTACAGATAATTATTTTTTAATTGAAGGTCTTAGTACCTATCAACATGTATTCTACATACATTAGAAAGCAAAAAAGCAAAATATATATATATATATATATATATATATATATATATATATATATATATATATATATATATATATATATATATATACTTTTATATATATATAAAAGTATATATATATATATAACTTCTGTATGTATATATATATATATATATATATATATATATATATATATATATATATATATATATATATATATATATATATATATATATATATATATATATATACAGAAGTTACATTTGAAAATTTGCACACAATAAGAGCAGTGATAGACAATATGAAATAAAAATAATCAGCTTTGACCTTGAAAAAGGGGCTCATTTGTTCTACAAGGTGTCAATAGTAAGGAAATATTGGGGAGATTAAGAAAAAATGAAAGTGTTTGATGTCTCTTCTGAGGGAAAGCGGGAGAAGGAGGTCTCATTAATCCTGGGAAACACATCCCAACAATATATCTGTGGATGAAAACTGGCCGTAGAACAGCCCTGCTGTGCCTGTGTAAACAAAAAAGCAAGACTGAGCATCTTTCCCCCCTGCAGTTCCTGGTGATCAGCAAAAGTGTATCTCTCGAAACACGCTGTCAGGCAGAATGGATTGTACTTAATTTCCAATAAGGTGCTTAAGAGCGATTCCTAATCATGCCTTTAATTAGAATCTTGTGGTCATTAAGGGGAGATAATTCAGTGAAAAATACCACTGCTCTCTGTGGGAGCAGCAGAGCAGCAGACGGACGAACGGCACGAACTGATTGCTCTCATCTGTCCAAGAGAGGAGTAACTGCTCAGATTTAAACTGGGTTCAGTGGTTTTATCTTTCAAAGCACAATAAGTGAAATATATTTTAACTGTGCAGTTATATTTATCTTTTTAGGAAAGATCTAATCATATAGATTTTACTTTTAATTTGGCAATAATTTACGGTAAATCCAACCTGTCTGTGAGAGCAATAACTTTAGGATACAGAAAAAGTAGCTAATTTCTCTTACCGTGCAGCTTATATTTGGAATACTAAGGACAACACATTTTTCTAAATCTATTAAAAAAAAAAGAAATCCAGTGTGTCGTAGTCTTTGAGACATATTTTTCTCCTCTTAAGCTGGAGGTGAGAAGTGGCTCAGACCAATGTCAGACACTGGTAGAAAGTTACAAGAAGCTTTGTTGTAGACAAATTATTGTGATTAAGCTCTCCTACCTTTTTCCTTAGTATATATATTTTGTTGGGTGAGCAAAACAAGGTTGTCAACACATAAGAAACCACTTTCATTCCCAGATCTAAATTATAAAAACAAGTTAAACGTCAACAAAAGACTATTTCTTTTCAAAGACTGAATATTTAAGGGAGTTTCAAAAGAGACGTGAACAACAACAAGGAGAGATTGTAAAGGCCAGTGCATGTATTTTATTCTGAATTTACCACTAAATGGGCATTAAAGATTCAAGCACCAACCAGTTTAATAATGATTGTTCCTGCTTAACAATTCCTTTTTTTTTTTTTTTTTTTTCTAATTACTTGAAAAAGGACCTACATCTGGAGGGTTTGGTGCTACGATTCTCAGACAAATCAACTTGTAAGCATAATCTCTCTGTGGCAAACAAGAGCTTACCAAAGCCAACAAGTCCAACACTGTTACATGTTCACAACAAACAGCTGGTTGTATTATCTTCAGTCTGTCAGTCTGGAGAAATCCCCTGAAGCAGAGAAGCTACACAGCGTTATGTTAATTCTGCATAGACATATTTATGTAATCATTTCTGTGTCAGCGGTTCTATTCTGTTGACTTTTGTTAATCTTGATTGTTAGGCTGGAGATTCACTCATTGTGCACGGTTGTTTGCCTGTGTGTGTACATATACTATATAGCTGCGTTTGGTTAATAATCCCCTGACCGTTTCATTACAGTAATCAGGGCTGGGATCAGCGGCAGTGGCAGGATGACTTAGAGCTCGGGTCCTCGCCTCATTAACTCTCGGTGACCAACGAGCGACACTCTCACGACAAATTGGAATTGCCTCAGTACCCCAATTCTTCTCTTTTTCAGGCCGCTCTGCAGAAAATCCAGTGAACACCAAGATCATATCCCTTCCCCTCTTGTCTCCCTCCACTGACGATCAGAAGTGACACATCCTTCCCTGACTGCATTTTTGTATGGTGGTGATCAGGCTGATTCATGGTTATTTCTGAGTTCTGCAGAGCAAATGTTTCAATGTTTATCCTGATGACGTTTGTGTATCAGTGTCTTTTTTAATTCGCATCCATGTAGGAATCTATGCTAACACCCCTCAGTCATTCACAGTTCTTCCAAAAAGCTTTGCTTTCTTGTAATAGTGAAAGTGGTTTGTCAATTTTATCAGGTTGTGTGACACAGACTACTTTTTTTACTCTTGTTAATTTCAGAAATGCTTTTATTTAAGATATACTTAGCTAGTAAACATATTTAGTCATGTTTCTAAGTTTTATATCTACACTCAAAAGAAAACTTTGCAGAAAACTACTTTAAATGAGAACTTTTGAGATTTTGCCATAATTTGTTCCTCGTCTTTAGTGCATTCTGTGAAAAAACTAAGGAAAAAAAAAAAGAATTTAGTTTGAGAAAAGAAGTGTTTTAGCAGCAGGATGATGATTCCCAAAGAGTTATTAGCCAAAAACTTCACACACAGTAGATCTTCAGCTGAAGGTTGATGTGTCTCTAAGAATCTATATAAAGTCATTTTTTCCTATTTTGCAAAGACCTGACTTTCAGACACTGTTCATCTGCTGGAGATGTTTCTATTAGCTCTGACATTTGTTCTTTAGTGCTTCACTTGTCTTTTTTTCACTTCTAAGAGCACCCACTGTCCCTGCCATAAGTACAGCCACTGGATAAGAACTGAGAAAAACAGCAGCAAAGAACAGAACAATCAAAGAAAACATGTAAAAGATCTCCCAGAAAGCCTCAAGAACTATCTATCAAAACCTTGTTAAATTATTACAAGGACATCTGGCTCCTTCGAAGCAAGATAATCTGAACCGAACATTGAGACATTCTGGATCCAGTTCACACCTCATTTGCAGGGCATAGTCAGCCAATGCTTAACCATCCACATTGTGGCAAAGATATGAGCACCGTGCAGCACACAGACACAACTCTCGCCATTAACATTAAAAGTTCAAATCAAACCGATGTGTTTTTGAAGTGAAAAAAAAATGCACTTTGCTTAAACAAAAATATATTGTGACAAGTCATTTCAAATCATATGTAAACATTAGCCTAGCAGCTCAGAAAATATCTCCAAGCAAAGATCCTCAGCAGAACCAGATGCATGTTTGATGAAGACATTTTTAGCTGTATGTTTGAACTGAGACATTCCTTTAGAAATAAATAAAAGCTATGTGTGGTGTACAGTGTACAGTTTTGAAGTGTGGTGTAAGTGATTGTAGTCTAAGTCCCAAAAGTTTAGAATAAAAGAATAAAGATGAATTATCTATAAATCAGAAGTGACATGGTAATAAATGAAGTGTGAATACTAAGATCCACACTGCAGAATTGTTAAATGACAAACATGCAACTTTTTTTTTTTCAGATTTCAAGGGCTTACAAAACAATTGAATAAATCTAAATAGAATCATTAACACTTCACACATTTAACCAGAATTAGATACTTGTTTAGGTTATTTCTTTTATGAAACAAAACTTTGAAAATTAATACAGGAATAAGATCAGATCCTTGGATTGGGCAGTTCAACAGACTCAATATTTGTTTTGCGTCATATTATTTAGTAGTTGTCATTTTTTTTATCTTAGTTTTTTATGTTGGAGTCTTGTTGCACTTTAATATTGGCTCTTTAATTATGTTTCGGTTTATTTTTTGAAACACAAAAACTGGATAACGTTGAAGTTACAATTTCAAGAGTGTGCATTATGACTTATTAAAAAAACAGAACAACTCATGTTTACACGTAAGGAAGAACTGATTCTCCATTTTGTTTTATTCTAAGGTTTAATATATTTTTTTAATTTTAAACTTAAGGAATTAGGTCTTTAAAACTTTTGCAAGTTTTCTTTCTGTTTGGAATTGCTTAAAATGTGAAAAACATCCTAAATGTACAGTGTTGTCAGTTTACCTGTCATGAATTTTGTTCTCCATTAAATCAGTGCACTAATTTCATTGTTGAACGTTCATTCATTTCTAGAGAAAGATGCTTTTATTCTACATTTGACCCAGGTTTTATGAAAATGTATGTGAAGGATATGTTGAAGGTCTCAGTATATTACTATCTAGTTAGCAAACTTGTTATTCAGTCTGTGAAAAATGTTTCGTCTGCTGGTGTGTACTTTGTGAGCGACCCCTCATGGTTTCAAATTCGCTAATTTCTAAATATCTAGACAGACTGCCCAAGGATTAAATAAGAACCTGCTGTCATCTCCATGCCTTCAGAGTACCTTTCCTAATCAGCCCCCTCCATGTGCAGTCATACAATTTAATTAGCTGCTCACCAATGTTATCATTAAAATTAATCACAGACATCCTACCAGACACTGATCACACCCCAGTGCTCACTTTATTTCTCTTTGGTGAAAACGGTACCTTTACAGTCGATGAATCCTTATTTAGGAATGGAGATTTATATACTCAGTATTTAAATTTTGCATATCATGAAGACGCATGAATCAGCGACACTATAGGTCAAGCTGCCCCTTATGCAAACGTAATGAGTTCACAGAGAAGGTGAAAATCTTGTGAATTATCATCAAAGGTTTTTCTTCCAGGAAGTATCCAGCATCTGCAGAGCAGGGAGCCTCTTAACCACGACAGTTCAATGTTAAGAATCGGGCTCCGAGTCCCTCTGTTGGAGCTAAATAACCTCCATATTTCCCCGCGTGGCTGACACTAATGGGAACCACGCTGCGTCTCACAACTCACCGCGCTGCCTGCATGCTCTCGCTGGTGCTCAACCTTCTGATTAGGTTGGCGACTGAGGTCATCTTTTCTGTGCTGACCGCAAGTTGTAGAGCAAAAACTTCAATTACCTGCTGGTTGAATGCAATTAGTATCCAACAAGCGTAACACTTACAGAAGCATCGAGTGGTGCCTACAGGGAACGATTGCTGTTTGAGTCTGATTGAAACAATGAGGTCTTCTTACAGAAGGGCGATAAGAAAGGGAAGAGGCAGGAGGTAATGTTATGATGCAGTCTGTGAGTTATCAAGGAAGACAGGTGAAGTATTAGCCTTCAGGATCTTATCTCACACGGCTCTGGCTCGTACTATCAGACCTCTCCGATAGTGAGAGCAAGAGATCCAAACTCGTGAAACGTTCATATCTGAAGCAGATACGACAAAAGCAAAAGCGTTTTTCCTGCCACACGAGCCTAACAGGCTGATAAAGAGAAAGAAAAATCATAACTTTCATGTTTCAGGAAGGGTCATTCAGCTGTGGATTAACTGTATATTTCTTGTAGAACATTTGGGGTGTTTGGGATATTTTAAATTATGAAAAACCAGAGAACCGAAAAATATTTAATTGTTTTGTATTTTAAATAAATGCTAAACAGGTTGTTTTGTTATCTGCATATACAAATGTGTAGATACAGTGCAAGCATTCACAGCGCTTCACTTTATCCACATTCTGCTATGGTGCAGCCTTATTCCAAATTGTATTAAATTAACCTCCTCAAAATTCCTTTGAATTGCAATGAAGATCAAAACTGAACTGTTTCCACTGATCCTCCTTGAGATATTTCTTCAGATTAAATTAATAAATGCAGCTGTATCATAACATATGGAAAAAGTAAAGCACTGTATGCATGCAGTAAAACCATTACATATCAGTGCTGTTTGTTACACTAAACTGCTGTTAAAAGTAAAATCTAAAAATTTTCCTTTGATTCAGGAAAAGCCATGGTTCAGTGAAAGCGTATGTTGTCTCTTCTCTCTCTGGTTTCACCTCCAATATGATCACAATCACTTTCTGAAGTAATTAATGAGGTGATTAATTGCTAGATTGATCCTGTGATCAATAGGGAAGGTCCAAAAGGCTAAAAACTAGATATCTCAGTAATTACTGAGGAAATAGGAATTAATTTAGGTCTTATGGAGAGTTTAGCAGAAAACTTACCAGTGAGAGCATCTTAATTTTTAAAAGTCAGCATGTTGAGCTTAAGATGACTCAATTTACATTATGGCATAATGTAAGAACTGAGTAAATTGGGTTGCTCTGTAAAGCTCCATTACATCTGTTGTCTTTCCACATATAAGAGATTTTAGTTCTGATAAGAACATTTGAGAATCTGATTGGGGTCTGCCATAGCAACGCATAGGAGAGCATTATTATAGATTATTATAGAGTAGTTTTTCAACTGAAAGCAAATTCAAACTGTCAATTTAAATTGATTTAAACATTGCATTAAATTTCCCTCCACATCTTTCACTGAAACATTTAATATTTTCTGTTGATTCAACTGTAAGTAAGAGACGTGCTTGGACGTCTGGTTTGTGGTCTGAACTGCCCTGATGAGAGACTGTCACAAATTTACCTGATGCACAGACTGAATGACATACAATACAATTAGACACACTACTCTCACTTTGGTAAAAGATTGACTGTAGTCTACTTCATACTTTGAAAGACTTCTGATAAATTTTACCAAATAATTACCCAAAAGGTCTGGAAGTGACTTTATTGGGGAAATATCTGTCACACTTACCAATCACCAAGGTGCCAATGAACACTTCCTCTTAAAATGGGAGGAGTGAGTGAGAAAATGTAGAGGAAGTGGCACTTTGGTGAGATGTGAATTCTGTAGGGAACGAAGACAATACTTCCTATCAGGCATTTGTGCAAAGATCACACAGGGAGCCATCAGCTAGTCAGTTCAGAGATGAGCAAAGATGTAGAAACCCCACATCTGTCTTGCAGTTTTCTCTGTCACCCCTCCGCTCTGTCTTTGCACCCTCTCCCCCTCATTTACTTTCACTCACAGCCTCTCCAACTTTCAGCTGTGAACTTCCCTGTTTATCCAGCTTTTCCACTCCGAGGCATCGTGGTGTATGCCCCCCTGCCTCCTCTTCTTCTCTATGACTTGCTGTTGTTTTTGAGTGATGTGCGGCTGATGGCGAATGCTGGGTGATGACAGATGGATGTGACAAGCAGATGGTTTTGCTTGTCATCTCTTTAATCACACAAACTCAGTCGGCCATGAAGTTGGAGTTCTGTCTTGTCAAAGCAACACAAAGTGGAGACAAATTTACCCAGCATGCCATAGATTTTGATAGAGAAAAAGTGATGGCATTTGTCGAGAAAAGGACCCAAATGTAAATGGTGGTATTTGTGTTGAGGTCGGCTTTGATACTATTTTGACGTGTGCTGACTGCTGTTAGTTTGCAATAAGATGAACGCGACAGCTGTGAAGACAGAAAGCTGGGTAAAGGGGAATAAAAAATGTCTCTTGCCCTTGTGGTTGTGGGATTGCCTAGGAATAAATGTACTGAATGCACATTGATATAGCAGCATGCAATAGCTTCGTGAAATATTCTAGAAATTCTGTTATATATTATATACACCCATATAAATATATAAAAATAGCTGGATGAATGTGGCACAGTCTGTGTGCAGAGTCCTAATCAAAATATTCTCCATGTGTTTTGAGATATGCTTGTATGAACAGAGCCTTGCTAAAGTTATACCTATTGAACTTTTTATTTACATTTTTTCCCTTTATAGTCACCCATTTCAATTATTTTATTAGGATTTTTGTGACAGGTCAACATTAGAATAACAGTGAAGTGGAAGGAAATTTATGTATTTTTTTAACTAATAAAATCGAATGCATATGCATTTAGTCTCATTTACTCTCACACAGACGAATACAATTTAATTCTGTAATTAGTGCTGTAAAAAGTCATCTAATTCTGGTCCTGTGTGTAATTTAATCTCAGTATAAATACAGCTGTTATGTGAAAGCTTCATAGTAGTGAACAAACAGCATTTGAAGTCCAAAGAACACACTAAACATGTCTGGAATTTTAAAGCAGATTTAAGGATTAAAACATTATTTCAAACTTTGTGCCAAACTGATTCAGATATTTATAGTTCAGCAAAAGCCTGTTAATCAGCCATCAATTGAAATCAAGTGTGTTGAAGTCAGGAAATGCATAAAACATGCAGGGTGGAAAAACACTTGTGGGCAATGAGGTCATTGACCGATGAAGAGTCATTTTAATTGTGCAACGTAAGTTATCTCCTTTTACGGGAGCTTTCCTTCCCTCTTTTTCCATTAAGCTTTATGAAATAATCCTAAAAATGTGCCACGTCCTTTTTATCAAGAGCTAAATAGTAGAGAAATTAAGCAGCTATTGAAGCTGAGGGTAGCTCACTGCTCCTGCATTCCAAAACTTTGCTTTTCCCTTGTCATGCAATGAAATGGGGATAAAAAGGAAAACATGAGATCATATTTCAGTTTCTCCAGGTAATGTTCTAACACACTTAATTAAGTTTTCAATAACATTAAATGCCCGCTGAAGGTGACAGACGTCCCTGTTTTATACATCCATTAATAGCTTGATGACAGTGACTCACTTGTGTGATTTTTTTAAGTGCATTAGCACACTTCCCAAGCTAGTTTTGCTTTCACTAAACACAAGAGCAGTTTATGAATTGCTAAATATGAAAAATGTTTTAGGTTTGCTGTTTTAAGGGTTGAAGTTTCGCAGATCACCATAAGATCAAAATTACAGCTCAACAAGCTCACCAGACAGGAAATCATTTTAAAACAACAAAGCTTGTGAACGAACAGGAGGTCTCACTTTAGCATAAAGTGTGACTGTGTCAGGTGCATTCTTGGTTAAAACATGTCTGTTCTTCATTCAGTGAAATTACTCATGGAGGATCCACACATTTTAGTGAAGTAAGAGTAACAATGCTTTATGATAATCTCACTCAAGTAAAAGTGAAAAGTATCTCAAAGTTTTTTCTTTTTTTTTTCAAAATGTTACCCAAGTAAATGAGTGAATGTAACTAATTACTACATCCAAAGATGACAAATGAATGCCATGATAGCTTAGAATGGATGCAAAAGTACGGCTATGAAAAATACATATGTACGTAGAATAATGAGAGGTTTTAATAATAAATAAGACACAGTGTTTCATTAAAAGCAGAATGACATTAAAATCCTTGTTGAAATGTTGTTTCTGACAACCACTCAAAACATTTCTTAGCGATCCCATGATGAAACAGAAAGCTCACCGAACAGGTTAAATTTCTTGAGATCTTTGATCTTATGAGCCACCTGATGCCTGAAGCCACAGAAATGAAAAAATACACCAGAAAAAAAAACACTCTTGTAGAAAGTGAGCTTTTTTTTTATTTTGACAGATGAGACAAATTACATTTGTACTTCAAATTAATATTTTCTTAGAAAAGGCAATGATACAGTAAATAGATTTAAGTGTTTTTGTGAGTATTTTGTTGATTCCATTTACATACCGGGGATTTTCACACACCTCACCAAGCAGGTCCAGGATTGACAGCCCGCCATCACCTCTTGCCACTCCTTTGCCCCCCTGCTCCCTTATGTAAATGTTTTTTTAAAATCCACCTCTGCTTCACAGGCACTTCCAAAGGCACTGCAGTGATCACATGCAATATTCTTAATCAGATTCATCCCGAACAACTTGCAGTGTTTTTTTTTTTTTTCCAAGGGGAAGCTTTACTGGATCAGACATAGATGTTTTATCCCACAACATTTGATAAGAAACAGCTCATTGAAATTAGAGAAACTTAAAAGTCTCACGTACATAAGATCTGTGGCCAAGAGGCCCCTGCTGAATTTTCAGATGAGAAACATAATTAACATCTAAGTGATCAAGCCAGCACAATAAGCTAATTGTCTGATAAGGCGTAATGTTTAGCATCAAGCAGGATCCCACACTCATGAGGTCTATATATCTTTACTCTGACAAGGAGATAGAGTCAGTGATTCCTGCAGGTGTAGCGATACGGTCTATCATTTCGCTCCATCCCTTCCTACCTGCTCTCCTCCCCTCATCCCACCATCAGACTTTCACCTTAGCCTCATCTTCAACGCAGCCTTCAATCTCAAAGTGAAACTGGCAAGGTCAAATTGACTTTAGATTAATTAACTGTCAATTAAAGGAGTAATTGTTTCGTATTGTCCTGCGCCCTCAAGACAAGGTGTTGGTACTGTCAGGACTGGTTTAAGCCGATAAGCCTGGGAGTGAAGCCTCTCAGAGAGGCAGCGGGGTGACAGGAAACCAGCGGATGTGTGTTTGTGTGGAGGACGGGTGCGTTTATGTGGGACCTGTAATGAGGCAAACGAGGGAGACCTCATCCATTATCCCTCAGTAACACCGCTGCTGGAACTGCAGCAGGTCGCCCTCAGGTGGCTCCATATACATCACACATGCCTGACAGAAACACACACATGCACACGCACGTACGCACACACACGCATTCCCAGTGGGTTTGAATTCCTCACTCAAATCAGCATTCATCAGTTCATACAGCGGCTGATGAGGAGATATGTCCACCACCACAGTCAACCGAAGGGAGGAGAGAAGGGCTCGTCGAAGGTGATGAAAACAGAATAAAAATGAGAGTTGGAGAAAAACAACTGAAAAGAAAGAAGACATAAATAAAAAGAGAGGGGGAGAGGCCGTGCGGTGAACGTTGATGAAATGGTGATTGCCTCTCGCTCGCTAATGGTTGGCCTGGAGGGGTGTCAGGCAATGGCAGCTAAGCTCTTCCTTCTGCATTTGTCTTTCCTCTCCTCGACATTATCAGCTACATTTTGCTCTGCAGACAGCTGGAAACCTTCTCTGTCGAGACAGGAGGACATACCAGAAAGAAACCAGACAGGTTTTTTTATTAACATTAGTAAAAGATGTTAAAATGTTTTGTTTTCCACATCTGTAAAGTTCAGAATTAGACAGATAAAAGAGTAATAAAAGTCACAATTGTAAAAATCTTCAGGCTCCATCATCCTTCAGATGGTTTTGCTTTCCATTGTTCCCAGACAAAAAGGTTTATTCCTGTATTTTATTTGCAACAATTTTTTTGTTTATTATTTACTACACTTGTCTTCAGTTAATTGTTGCTTTTGCTAAAGGCCCCGACTAACTATATATGTTACTGTAAGGACACCAATAGTATTGCTTATCTCTGCTTTTGGAGGTACAGGCAATCAGTAACAGGGGAAATTAATGGTGCTCCTGTATTGGCTTGTTTGCAAGTGGCAGCTTATTGTCCACCATAAAAATGTACAAAAAACAACAAATTCCATCATCACATTTATGTAACTAAAATAAAGTCAATTGGAAAAATTACTAAAGAAGTAAGTACACCCACAATTTGAAATTTGCCAAATGCTAAATGGTTGGTACCTTTTTTGACCAAGAGAAGTGCAAATAAATAGCTTGTTACTACTGTTTATGTTTACTACTTGAATGTTTCATAGGTTCAACAGAAAACAATGTGATTGTGGTTGTGTTTTACCCACAGGGCAATACTTAGCATGTGATGACATAAGCTATGTGATTATGTCTAAATATTTGCAGAAACCCAAATGTTTTTGGGTTTCTAAAAAAACATTTGGGTTTTGCAGAAAAAAAAAAACACTTTTCTTGAAGTTTTTATTTCTTAAAGTGTTTTTTTAAATAAATCCATGTTAGTGTTAGTGTAGACAGAGCAGTAGTGTAATATAATCCCTTCTAGTCTTTCACTCTTTTCATATTCTCATTTTAGAAAATTTTACCCTTTAATTTCTCTTAGCCACTCTTTAAAATAAGAAAAACATCGTATCCAAGAATGTGTGTTGAAGAGCGGCATACTGTGCTTCCTCCTCTCCCCCATAATTTCAATGTATTCATTCCTTCACTTTCCTGTCTATATACCTTTATTTTGTAGAACATTTTTAAAACAGTTTTTTTTATTATTATTATTATTATCAGTTTCTCTCGCTGTGTATATGTTTACAAATTTTCATTTACTGACCAGTTTTATTTTCATTGTTTTTTTTGGGTGATTGTTGTTTCAAAAGGAAACTCCTCCCAACACCAATCCATTTCAATTACTAGATTTATCGCTCTTGGTAATCAACTCCATCATCCACTCCTTCAAACGATGGTTCATTATTTACTACAAGTGTCTCTTACAGGATTATCGAGTCACATGAATGCAGACTCCTCTAAATATTGATCGAAGAGCTTGTCTGTTCTGCATTTATCCGTTTGGAGGTCCAGCGCTGCAGCTCATTGTGTTCATGTGAGGCACTTCAAACAACCGAGGAGCAGCAGCTGGAAACACATGGAAGAAGGACTGTGTGAGAATAGATGGGTGGATGGATGGATGGACAGATGATAGACAAATGGATGAATGACGGGTAGATAAATGGGTGGGGTGATGAATTGCTAGATGGGTGCACAGATGGATCTGTTGATGGACTGATTATGTGAAAGATGGAGGAGAGGCAGAAGAAGAGTGGAACAGACTGGGAGGATTGTCATCAGATGAGCTGATGAATAAATGGGCAGACAGATAGGTGGATGGCCAGCAGGAGATTGATAGGTGCCTTCCTCAGTGGGCCACCTGCATCCTCAACATTTAGAGGAGGGTGGAGAGTGGATACTCATCTGTAATAGGGGTAATGGAGCTCAAAATAAACTCGCAAACAACTCTATTTCCGTCTCTTTTTTTTCCCTCTACCCCCTGTAACCCTCTCAGCACACTCCCAGTCCCTCTTACACCCTCAGAACATTCGCCATGTACCAGTCACTTCATCTGGTTTTATTTGAGGAGCTGCTTGAAAGTGAAAACAAGCTAAAACACCATAGAGAGAAAACACAGTAGAGCAGGCTTTGTTAAAGCCCACACAGCACAGTGACAATTTCTCCCCGCTTTATCATGACGAATCTCTCTGCTAAACATACATTTTATTAATCAACAGGATCGTGTTTAAACTAGATCAAATAACAAATATTGACAGAACATGTGATGTAAGTTATGAAAAATGGTGAGCTTTTATTTTGTCATTCATGTTACATTTGCAACCGTTATATTACACTATATGACTAAGAAAAGGGCAAACTCCCTAAATGTTATAGATTGGGTTTAAGATGGGTTTCATTCGAGCTGTTATGAAGCGTTAGTATTTGGTCCTCTAATATACTGCATATATAGATCACTGAAACTTCAGCCCAACACAGCCACAAAATTGTTAGAGCTACTAAACCCTAAATCAACTTTTGTTTTTGCAGATAAACTATAAATTGGGCCTTAACAGTGCTAACCTAATATTTCTGAGCAAATTGTGACATTTTTGTGTAAACGAGATTAATTCTGCAGCTGAATTTCCTGATTGGTTAAAAGAGTACAGCGTGATTGATGTCTAGTTCCTAGTTCCTCTGCTTGTTTGTTCTCTCCTTCTCCCTTGAGCCATTCTCTCTCTCTCTTTCTCTCTCACTCACTCACTCACTCTCTCCCTCTTTCTTTCTCTCTCTCTCTCTCTCTCTCTCTCTGTATTTAACCACCTCTCTTTCATCCACTCATTGCTCGTTCCTCCTGTTAAACTCCTTTTGTCTCATGTTGTTCTCTGGCTCCCTGCAGTCTTTTTTGTAAGTTTGCAATTAAAACCATTTTTTTAATTATCTCCTGGTTACCAGTTTGCATTTTGATCCCCTTTCATCCACACATATCAAGACAAAGACAAAAAGTGTTTCACAAGTTGAGTTAAATTTCACATTTGAACTCGCTTAAATGTATTTTTTAGATGTCTATGAATCGACAAACAATTGGAAAATTCTAATTATTGGTTACTATGAAAGACAGTCAAGTGAAGGCTAACATATTTATGTAAGCTTTGGAGATTTTCAAGACTGGAAGGAATTGTATCAAAATAAAGGAATGTCACTTTGGATATTTGCTTTTTAATTACTTCCACAAAATCAAAACGATCCATTTAGTACAATGAACAATCAATTTTAGAAACTGTTTCTGTGATGTCTTACTTTAATTTCATATTGTGAAAAGACTGAATTATCAGTTTCTGTGCCAAGAAATGAAGAAGAAACACATCTGAAAAAGAAAACAGATGTAAATATGGAGTCACTTTTTTTTCTCTTCACACCTTGTTCTTTAATATTTCAGAGTTTCCCATCACTTATCATTTCGACTCAAAAATATATGTGTGTAAACGGTTTAAAGAAGCTGTGTCACTTTGCTCTGACTTATTCTGGCTTTGTTGTTTGTGTGTTGGTATTAAAAGCATGACTCAGCAGTTCAGATGAATGCCCCACTCAGAATACATTTCGATGTCCATCTCCTATCCCATCTCCTTTAATCGTCATACCGCTGACTTCTGCACTCAAACCCTCTTATGTTAATGTGAATTCCGGTTTCAGCCGGCACGATCTTAAACTATTTTATATTAGCTTTATTGATCATTGCATCGTTGCAAATAATTACAGATAACTGTTATCTGCAGGTGAAAAATGCAAGACATACAGATGGTCAGCAAAAAGCGAAGAGTCCGCAGAATAAGAAAGAGGAGTAAAGTGGAGGAATCGATAGAAGGTAAGCAGTTTTTATTCTCTTGGGAGAGATTCAAGAAAACTGTCATGATGTCTTTCAGCAGAAAAAAAAAACAGTCACTCAAACTACTGAAAAGTCAGGAAAACTGGTAAGTTGTAATGATGATCTTGACTGGGTCTGCAGATACACTAAATAGAAACATGGTGCTTATATATTCTGAGTTCTACTCTTAAATGTAATGTTTATTAATTGTATCTGTATTTATTTGTGGGCTGACTGACATTTCCAGGTGGTGACAGAGAGGAATGTGTCTTTCCAACGAGACAAGACTGACAGACTGATGGGCACTGACTGTACAGTGTTTCAAGTTTTTGTTTTTTCAGGGTCCAGCTGAATGGCAGAATGGTGCCAGTGATCAACAAATATTCTCGGAGAAAATACCAGGTCTCCAAAATACCCCCCCCCCCCCCCAAAAAAAAAAAAAAAAAAAAAAAACCTAAACCTGATGGGGACAATTTGATCTTTATTTTTTTGTATCATTCCTCATTTAAATAGCTTAAAGAAAATGCTTTCATTTGAGAAATCATTTGATAACTTTCATGGTTTGTTTGTGGAATATCCCTAAAACAATTAGAAAAAAAAACCTTTACATAATACCCCTATTTTGTTTAAAGTAAAATTATTTGATTTAAACAAGTCCATACAGATAAACACCTTTTTTTTCAGTCCAAACAAGAAAATTGTCTGATCCCAGTATTAACAAATGTTCAATACGAAAATTTAAAAGCTGCAGCAGAATTGAAATTCTGCATCATTGTTGATGGCAGCTCAGTTCAAGCATCGCTGACTGAATTCACATTTTGTTGATTATTGTCTCTGTAACAAAAAGTGGAGTGGTTTTATTTGCACTTGGCTACTGAACTAACTGTATGTTAGTTAGTTGTAGCTTCAGTGAAAGTCATTGAAGTCCAATCAGAGGCGTCCCTAGCCTCGTTGGCGCCCTGGGCGAACAACACCACAGATCAGGTTTTGGGATCAGCTCAGTCATATGTTTTGAGTCCATTTCTTTGCTGATCTGATTACCTGGACTCATCAGGAGGCTGAAAAATGAGATCAGTTTTCATACTGACATTTGAACAATGTATTAAAGTTTGCCGTTTGAGAAGACATTTTCTAGTCTGCAGAAAGAGTTATACAAGGATCTATGTTGAAACTATAGTTGTTTTATTGGTACATTAATTATCTGACAGTTGTAAAATCTGGTTGACTGTAAACATTTAAACTGTTCTATACTTTAAGTATAAGTTAACTATGTTTACATAAATATGGAAAATGCAATGATCATTCACAACAGTAACATAATCTTAATTAATTTACACTAAAAACCATCTAGCAACATGTAAAAAAAACATGATTGTTTTAAAAAAAAAAACATCTAAAGATGTAAAAAGTTAAACCACAGCCAAAAAAAAAAAAAAAAAGAAATTTGCTGGAAAACAAAACCAAGTATTTACACTGAAAATATGTCAAAGGGGTTATTTCTCTCTAAACCGGGGAACAGACTGCCCTCTCAGTACTGGCTCCAGTTTAGAGTTTGCTTGACAGAAAAGTGTTGGCATTTGTCTGAGTAAAACTACTGGCTGGCAGCCAGTTTGTTCCTTCATTTAGTCTAACTTCTACTTCCTCACATTTCCATAAAACCTTATCAAACCATCAGTCAAGCCTATTTTCCACAATTTATGCATATTAGTTAGATTTAAGGAAATTGTTCAGCCCCTGATTGTAAAAGAATCAGATGAAATGTGACAGGAATGATGGAAGTCAGAAATGTCAAACTGAAAATAACTGGATTAACCCGTACACACTGGATGAAATGATGTCAATTTAATCTGCAGTTTTGCATGACATCATTATGATCTAAGCCAAACCTGGAAGCAACATTAACACCGCAGTAATGCAAAGTGACCTGTGGGTGCAGCAGAGTTATTCACCCTCTGCGGTCATCGTGTACAGATGTGCCCTCTGATCATGAGAAATGATCAAATCTTTTTGCACACTCCAAGCTGAAATAAGCTGTGAGACATTACAGCCATATTTAGAAAAGTACAATTTTACACATCTTTTATTCCTCACCCACTTGGTGAGCTCTGTCACCAGTTTTAGTCATGTTTAACCTCATTCCTCCTGCTCAGATTGTTTAGTTTGCAGTCTACATATCTAGTCTACATAAAACAAAGCTGATTATCTTCATCACCTTCCTAAAACCCAAACACACACAGATTGCAAGGATGATTGTAGAGCAATTAAAAGGACAGAAATGTCAGATGCTTGATGCTGTTTAGTGGACTGCAAGGGAGTCTAACAAATATTGTTAGATCATAGGACCACAATTATCGAAATCAAAAACAAATTTTGTTCAAAATGCAGTGCAACAGCAAATAGTTACATCATGAAATCATAGTTCTGAATGATAGTTTCCTAAATTTTGTTTCTAACTTCTCATCAAGCGGTTGATAAAAAGAAGTTACATAATTCCTAAAGAACACCTCTTAGCTCCTAAGAAGTTTTGCTTTGAGCACAATAGGGGTTCACCTTTTAAAATAAGATGGGATGTTGATTTACTTAGCAGCTGAAGGGAAGTTAAAGAAGAGGCTCATGGGGACGACGAGCCTCGGGAGACATGTTGACAGCAAATGATAAATCTGGATGAACCCTCTGGAGGAAACGAGGGTGAAGAAAGAAAAGTTCCCTGAGAGGTTGGTGGTGTGAGATGGAGGGAAGATGAGCTGATAACTAAAAGTCTGCATTGGCATTCACATATGCATTTGAACCGCACCAGAGTTCACTTCAACCCCACCGAGACCTAGGTTTTTAGTTAGTTAGTTTGCTGTTATCACGTCAGTTTTATTTCTCATTCAAACCTCCCCAAATGAACCAGACCTTTTTTAGACAATCGAATTAGAGTTCGATTAGAGCAGACAAAACTGTTTAGCTCAAATTATGATCAGAGTTATTTTAAAAGCTATGTTCTACACGACTACATCAATGTTGAAAAACCAATTTCATTCAGTAAATGTTTTAAAGTTTTGCTTTTTTTATATTAACTATTGCTTCGTGAAGGTTTGAAACACTAATATTACAAACAACCGGCAAACATTAAGATAATATTTAATCTATCAAGTGGCAGAGAAAATGAATGCATCAGTCAGCACCATGTTTTATATGCAGACTGTTTATATTCAGAAGCGTAACGCGATCATCAGGAATATGCCACAGTTTTTTTCTAAAACACATTCTCTGGAAACAAAAGCCTTTTTTCCCTCATTTTCACTGGAAAGAAAATCTGATTGTGTTTGTGTTTGTGTGTAGAAATGGAAGATAAATTCTCCCTCTGGAAAATGAATTAGTTCGAAGAGTGTGTCTTGGTGAGAAATGGCTCTGTCATAAAATAAAGGCATGAGGATGGTGATAATAAAGCAAAGTGATCGCAGAATCGTGGTTGCATTCAACAAATGCAACAGCAGCAAACAGTGAGATTTAAAAAAATATATATCTCTGGTTATTTCCAAGGGGCACAGTTGTAAGGTTACAACTATTTTTTTGTTTTTCTGCTTCATTAATATTTTTTTCTTAGCCTACGATTTATATTTGGACCCGTGTTTGCTATCTTTCACCAAAACATACTGATATTTCAGTAGCTGTACAAACACCTACCTATGTCCTGGCTGTCTGCTGCTGAATTAATGGCATTCAGACTGAGTGCAGGCACTTGAAGACAAGTCCTGCTCCTGCTGGGATCTTATCAGTGACCGTGATGGGGGGTAATCAGAAGATGTAATACATCAGACGGTTGACTGACCAGTCCAAATGGAAAGAGCCTCTCTGACTTGGCCACAAAGTCATAACGCTCTGAAGAGCAACCATGTCCTCGAAGTGAAGAATTAGGCAAACGTGGAAAAAAAAAATTCAACTACACCATCTAGTAAAGATGGATTTGGTTATCTGTGTGGTCCCTCTGACTTCTTTTATTGTGACAAGATTGTTTTCTACATGTGGTCGTCGTCTCCTGAAAAATGTTTTTTTAGGCTTTTACCAGCACCAAAAATAACAAATGTGAAAAAAAACAAAGAATAAAACAAACAAAAAACAGTTATGCATCTTTTGATATACAACCAAGTTTACGTTAGCTTGCATGAGGTTATTGTTCTGTAAATTTTAGATTCTTATTCAAGTTGGACAATAAAAGTGTATGTGTTGATTAAATACATTTTTTTCTTTACTCATTGTTAAGCCAACAACAAAACAGAAGTGTTACTGTCGTCCTCCTAGACTCTGAACTTTGGGATTTAATTGGTGTGAGCTTATTTGGCCTCTTTTGGTGGTAGCTTTTTATGTTGGGGACAAAAAAGCATTGCAAAAAATGACAAATGTTTAGATTTGAGGACTGCATGATCTAATAAAAAATTATCAAGTGATGTAAATTTCAAACCTGTGGAATAATACATTTTTAGGTTTCTGCTAAAAAAGAAGAAAAAAAACATCTCTTAACATATTTGTGATATGCTGGAAGATTGGAGAGGAGGGAGATCCAGGAGAAGTATATTTTGGTACGGTGGAAGGAACATTTTATGGTTGAATCATAAGTTTTGCTTATTTATTTTATTGCTCCCTATTTGTCCTGTCTGTCCAACATGATGTGTGCTACTGCCTTTCTTAGTCATATCACCCTTGTGAAAGATATATTTTGTCTGGTTAAATAAATATTTAATATTGATAACAAATAGACTTTGGTTATTTCACATTCCCTTTCTTCTGCATGGAGACTAAAGCAAGAAAGTTTTGGTTATCTTTAGGCTTTGTCTCTATACGACAATGACAGCGGGACACTAAACATGTCAGAGGGGTGGATGCCTCTCTTCACACGAAAATTTAAAATCACAACGTGTAGGACAAAAACATTTATGGCTACCAAACCAGGTGATTTGGGCAGATTTTTGCTGCTTCTCATTTTCTGTTTCTCTCCTAGATTTCCTGAACTCAGCTGCCTCAGCTCTTGGCAGCCTCTGGGGAGTGAGTCGTCAACAGGACCTAATTAGCCAATCATAAGGGGACTTTGGACAACATGGTAGCATGTTGTGCTTCAGCCAGCAGGAAAAATAAAATGTTTTCCAGGAATTTGAACAAAACTGTTCTTGTAGATAAAAATCAATGTTTAAAATTTGCATCTCCTATCCTCAACTGCAGTCACAGTTTTTAATAGCCTATGTGGTCATGTATTTTTTTAAAAAAAAAGGAATTAATCACTATTTATGGTTAATCTGTTTTAAAAGCTTTTCTAAATTAGCAAAAAATATACACAAGACACTTGAAATGAATTAATGATTGAACATCGACGCTTCAGGATCAATTATACTCTGAAAAAGAGGTTTGCATCTCCAACTTAACTGTGTAACTTGTTCACAAGCAATTGAAGTTTATCTTATTTTGGATTGCTTTAGGTTTTCATTCCTTGACAACTTAATAAACTGAATAAAACAACTTGGATAAAGTTAATTTGCTCACTTGTGACCACTGCAATTTTTAAAGTTGGAGGTGTAGCCTCTCTTTTCATTGTAGATAAACTGGAGATTCAAGACACTGGCAAATCATAAAAGTACATCATGGATATTTAGAAACTATTTTTTAAAAATCTGCTTTTGAAGCTGAAAAGTAAATTCTTGTGTTCTATGCACTTCATATCATTTATTATCAGACTTTAAACAACATTTAACCACCTTTGAAGCTTTGACTTTCATTCTTAATTACTTCATTCTTTTTAATGTCACATATTTGTCTTTGGACTGGAGAGTAGAGTGGTAGTTAGCTAGAGTAGGACTTGGGTTCACATCTGAGTTTGGTCCAGTGTGTGTAGATGGAGAGTCTCTTTTTTGGCATCTGCATGAATCTGCAACCTCTACATGGTGTACCCTACATCTTGCCAAATGAGTAGTAGAAAAGGTCCAACAGCCAATAAATCACTCTGAACAAAATTAAACATGTGTAAAATAATATATGGATAAATTTAATTTAGTTTACCTGCATATTGAGCCCTACATTTTAGTCAGTTCAATACCTTATTTGAAAATGACTGTACTTTCATTCCAGTTTACACTACATTGCATGTTTCCATTCCTTTAGGTTCCAACTCTAACACCTCCTCTGATAAGTAAACTGCATTAACATGGTGACATTCTGCAGCATGGGATTGTTTAATCTAAATTTTCTTATTCCATCTGCCACAGTGCTTCTCTCCAGGGGTCCAGCGCTGCTCAGGTGCTGGCTGTCACTGCTCTGCTGCTTGCCTGCCTAAATGAACAACCCTGTCTCAGGGTCACCTTCAAACCTTCACTTCCTCTGCAGCTTTCTTCCTTTGTGTTTCTGCTGCCTCCATGTTATGTCATGCTTTCGCCAATAAACAATTTACAGTTTAAGATATAATACCAATCTTTAAGAGATGCTGCTGTCTGCACATTTCTGTTAAACTAGAGGATTGGTGTTTTGCTCCTAGCAACTTATCACTTTCTTCTAATTTTTTTTTTCACAGAAAGCCTGGATTGATGTTTTGAGCATCTGTTTTATTATAATAGAATAGTCCTCATTCTTTAAAAGCAGTGGTGGAGAAAGTACTCAAAAAATGTACTTAAGTACACAGGCAAAAATGTACTCAAGTAAAAGTCAAAGTACCACATTAACATTTTACTTAAGTAAAAAGTAAAAAAGTACTGGCTTTTAAAAATACTTAAGTATTAAAAGTAAAAGTACTTGCTGAATACATAACCTAATCGCTAATATCATTAAGGGTGCCGATAGTATTTAATTTGAATACATCATAAATGTGACATTTTAATAAACAATGTCAAAGATTAAACATGTTCTTATTCTGTTTATTCTCTGTAAGAGTTTAGACTTAGATATGTGATTCTATGCATCATAATTTCAGGGATGGAAACATCTTGTTTCCTGTCCTAACATAGCATGAACTTCATTAGTGACATTTATTTAGAAAGAAATCCAACTGAAAGGGAATGGAACGAAGGTGTAGGGGGGTAGACATGCAATCGAGGAGCCACGAAGCAGAGTTGTAGTCAAGACCACCGAACCCGAGACCAAGACCAACGCCCTGCGCTACATGACAAAATAAAATGAAGTGCACCTATCAAAATTGGTTCACAGATTGATCTGAAAGATCCACATTCCCATAAAAACACATAGATATTAAATACTTAGAGCTGAAATATATTTAACCAGTATCAATTAAAACTCATTTCATTCTGTTTTGCTTTCATCGCTGTGCTACAATCCGCAGAGGTCTCCTGCCATCCCTATAAAAATAACGCCCTGGGTGGTTGCCCATATTGCCCATGTCAGAAACCACAACTGTCTGCACCATTAAACCATGAAACATAGCAATTAACGGTGAACAACACTATGAACACTGTCCAACACAAGCAGAAGGAGCACCGTGACTGTTCTCACCCTCCCTCCCTCTGCATGTTTGCCACCATGACAGGAGATGAAATCAATCAATGAGCATGCTCTGTGTTCATACGTTCAACTTTTACTTATTCGGCAATTAAATAAATGTGTGCAGTGTACACAAGAACAAAGAACGGCTCAGTGAGGCTTCAGTCCCATCAACCTTAGTAAAGATCCGTCCAGAAGAATCGGATCGTTCCTGAATGTCATATCACTATATTGCACTTTGGTCACAGCGTTGTCCCATATAAGCGACACCTCAGTCAACACCTCCACACAATAATTCAGCTCATGAGTGACAACTTTTTTTCATCGCAGATGCTTTGCTAGCATCACGTCCACAGATCTTACCTTTCTTTAAGCTTTCCTTCGAAGTGACGCTAAAAGTTGGACAAAGTCCCCACCGTCTGTGAAAGCGAAGCACTGCTGGTTTTACATGTCGCCATATCTTATGATTTATGCAGCTACTGTATTATCGATTAGTTAGACGACATCTCCCGCTCAGAGGAAACCACTGCGCATGTCTGGAGCTCCGCGTGCGAGTAAAGGTGGAGGCGATGGGTAACAGAGACACTAAGTCACGTTATTGCTTTGATTTTACGGCGCCACCTTAAGTCCCTGAACTTCTTATTTTAACGGAAAAAAAGAGCATTGCGACTTGGATGTAACGAGTAACGCGACACTTTTGTAGAAATGTAGTGAAGTAGAAAGTACAGATACTTACTGTAAAATGTAGTGGAATAAAAGAAAGTACGCATTATTAAATCTACTTAAGTACAGATACATGAAAATTGTACTTAAGTAGTGGTTACTTCCCACCACTGTTTAAAAGTGACGGCTAACGTAATAAGTGTAACCTTTGGACTTTAGAACAATATTTTAAAAGTTGAAACAAGTGGTTTTCTAGTTCTCACAACTCCCTGTAGGTTTGCTTTAGTGAAACTGACTTTGCCAACATGAAACCTCTGTGGAAACAATTTTTGAAATAACTTGGTTATTTCTATAGCACATATTTTTGCAACATCAAATCATGTGATAGTTTATTATGGCAGAGAATATTGTGCAACTAGAACATTTCTGAAGAAATTTAAATGGGGCCTGCCAAAGTCCCAGTCAGTTGGAACCCTGTGTTCTGATGCTAAAAATGAGCATCAATGCTAAAGTAAGCTACAATAGCATGTGGAGAGTCGCAAGCACATTGAGTAACATGGACTTACTCCTTTAAGTATGTTAAAATGAGCTAAAATTAGCCAAAATGCTAATGTTAGCCTAAATGCTGCCAGTGACATGTGGGATATCAAGAGCATGTTGTCTTACATTGACTTCCTCCATTCAGAGTGCTAAACATGGTTAATAAATAACAAAATAGCTAAAAAGCTTATTTAAGAGAAAAGGCTAGCACATTGTGCTAATGTTGATGTATTGCCTTCTAATTTTTACTTTTGCTACAGAACAAATCAGATGTTTACATTTCATCTTATCTGCTCATGCTTATCTGCTCAGACACAACAGATTTACAGTTGGTGATTTTTGCAAAAGCAAAATCAGATGTTTACTTTGTGGCACTCAGTGATTCTTGAGAATAGGGACAAAATGGGTTTTAATTTTCCCATATTTTTTTTTAATTATTTCTCAACCTTATGTATGCAAATATGACAAATAATGTTTAGAAAATATGAAGATGCTAAGGTACAGGCTCCCAGTTGCGAATTTTTTTTTAAAAATTACATTTTTAATCGACCTGACCCAGAACTTTGTCATCACCATCTGACAAAAATAAATCTAAAATGATTTTTAAAATACCCCATTAGTGATATTTTTACTCAACTTACAGACAAATGCTTCTCAAGAAATAAAATAAATATTATTTAAAACAAAAAACAAGAAAAAGTCCATCTGATGGAGTTGACAGTGCATGACGGAGTTGACACAGAACTGAAGGTGGTGACAAACTAGTGAGTAAAATGAAAAACTTGGTACATGTGAAGTAATGCAATTCATGTAAAATACATTAAAATGAATTAGTTGCACAATTAGGTGAGATTTGACAACAATTTCACTGAAAGAGTCAGAAAAACTCTGACGGAGTTGACATCTGACGGAGTTGACGAAATGCCAAACTACCTCAATTTATATGATGTTATTCTGAAGGAGGCCATATTGTAGCTCGTCAGGTCCATGAAATCTTTACATTATACCAAAATTAAGCTTTTATTTCGCAAAATTTCATCAAAGTTTTGTAAATTGTCAGTTATGGAGTTGACACATCATGGTTGTGACAAACAACTTAGGAATAAAACAGAAGAAAAAACTAAAGAATAACTTAAGCTAACCGGAGCTAACTAGCCCTCCTAGCAAAGGAAGAGAAAAGACAACGTCATGGGGTCCTCAGAAGTTCTGGTGCCCCCCAGTAATGCCTGATTTTTTTACATTCTTTTCATTTCTGACGGTGTTGACAAAAACTAAGGACAAATTTCAACGGAGTTGGAAAATATCTAAAAATTATTTTTAATTCAATGTATCGATACTTTTATAATTATTTATATGACTACTTATACTTAATTGTCATAATATATAATTTTAGTATTTCTTTAATTGTTTTAAACTATAAGAATGTATTGAGTTCTGCTCCTGGACAAGGGCTTTTACAGGCATCATCCACCGACTACAATGTTTAAAATAAAAAAATATTCAGCAAAAAAAAGAAAAATATACATTGTTGTGCTCACATGACCCAGGTTAGTTTAGTTAGATATTTGAAAAAAATATATTTTGTGTATATTTTATTCAAATTTCATGCTTTATCCATAGGACCTGTTTTGTCCCTATTCTCAAGAATCACTGTTACCACAAAACGTGCTCATCTCTTAGCAACAGTTTAACAACAACCATTGTTATTGTTCAAAAAACATAAGATTTATTCTGCTCTTTTGTGAAACTACAGCTACAATTAATGCAGTAAGGCTTTGTATTTAAAAAGAGAATGTCAGCATTTTATTCATTTAACTTATCCATTTAATAACAAATTACTTTAGGGGTGTTTCAACAGTGATGTTGAATGTGAGATAAGCAACAGATGCAAACATAAAAAATGGGATTTTTAGTTATGAAATCAGAGCAATAAAATTAGAGCTGATGATTTTATAAAAATCGTCTCCAAGTTCAAATTTTAAAAGGATTTTGCAGATGCAGACTTCTTTGTTGTCCTGCTTTAGAGCAGAAGAACAACTGCTGCTGGGATTAAAATCTGGCATCTAATCAATAATTTGTGGCCAATCAACAATAAAACCAAATTTTAGCTGCTTTGGCATTTGAGATGTTTTTAACATTCACTTGTAATTAAGAAATAAAGCCCGAGAGACGCTTCCAAAAGAAGTACTAACCGCAAGTGTAGCTGCTGCTGCTTCATTTATTAAAAGTCTAGAATCTATGGATAGATGGACGGACAGGCAGATGGTAACCAGCAGCTTGGAGACAAAATTAGCGAGGCAGAGATGGCTTGCACTGAAGTGTTAGTGGATATATTGAACAAAGGCTGCTGAATATGGAGCGCAGAAGCAGGAAGACCACATAAAAGTTCCCTGGATGTGGTGAAGGAAGATTTGAAGAGAGTTGGAGAGACATGAAGGTGAGAGGGGGAGGAGATGAGCTGCTACGGTGACCTCTAATGTGAGCCACCGGACGAAGGAGAGGAAAGGTTAGTCCCATCAAAGTTTCCTAAATCCTTTCTGCAAAAACAAATTAAATCCAAATCTTATTTGTGATGGCATCTTTACAAGCCTCTGGGGGGCAGTGTGTGAAGGTAGCTGTGCCAGAGAATGCTTCACTAGGGGTAAATCTGCACATTTAGCAACAGATAGTACAAACCTAAACCAATCTTTGTGATTAATATGCAGCTTAAGATTAAGAATGCTTTCAAATTCTTCTCTTTCATTTATATATAAATATATAAAAAGACTGGTATTAGCTTTTCTTTCTAGGAAGTCAAAAGATCACACTAATAGTCAAGCAGATACAATAGTGACCTCTGCAGGATTACGAGACAAACTGCTTTGGTCTGAAGTTACTAGATGGTTAAAACGTGATGTAAATAAAACAGGGGATAACAACAAAATGGTTGTTTCCTTTAAAGCTAGGCAGAGATTAAATCATAACATCTCCAAATATCTCTTAAAACTTTGAAGCAAACATGCATTTTTTTCTTTTTCACCGCATGCACACTCGCACTCGCACTGCGCAGTTTTGTTCCTTGGGCTATTTTTCCTCAGTCATCTTTCGCTTTCTTTTCTCTCCTTTCCTTTCACCTTTCGCCTCTACAATGTCCTCACATCATCAGATAAAAACACAGTCAGCAAGGGGGCCTTTGGGGGTTTGTGGGAAAATCAGCCCTCATCTTTCATCTCCCTCTTCCAGCCCCTGATCTCCCTCTCAGCCGTCTCCTTTTCACATCATCCACTCTTTCTCTCTCCTTCTCTCTCTCCTCCAGCAACTTTCTCTCAGTCTTTTTCCCTCTCTCTCCCAACTATCTCCAGGATTATCGATTTAGCGCAGGCTGTGATTGAGTCTCGCAGGGTGTTATGCGGCCCTAAGGTGTCTTCTGAATGGAGAGCATCATGAGTTATGGACTAACTATAGTCACTCCACCACAACACCTGAATCACAGACAGACGCTGTATCATCCACACCTCCCACCCCCGACTCTCTCTCTCTCTGACACAGACACACACTCCGACTGAAGTGATTAAACATGGGGAACGTGTGATCTCTGCTGAATAAAAGTAGATTAGATTGAAGTGCTGAAATGGACATAGTGAGGAGGATATCTGGAGTATTACACCTCATCGGGACATGGCAGCACAAGAATGTTGCATACTTCTACGCTCTAGATTTCAGATGAAACTGGCTGACAGAGCGGCGTGCTAACGGGTAGAGTCAAAGTTTGTTTTAGCAAACAATTGTGTCCTGCTGGAGATGTTGTTAGAGTGGAGCGTCTCTCCCTCATGGATATTTTAGGGGAAGGTAGTCCAGATAGTTTTAAATGGCGGTTATACCGAGTAGTTCTCAGTGCACAGTATCTTAGCAGCAGTGAATCGCAAAAGCAGTCCAAGAAATCAGCGCGATATTTCCATTTAGGAATTAAACTAGTTAAATACATTGGGACTTACTCCACTTGAACCTAAGAAAATTCTAGTATAACTTTTACACTGAGTCAGTTTTGCGCCATTGAAAACTGAATGTGTTGTAAAAAAAACAAAGTCTAGTCCAACTCTGTGACTCTTGTGTTGCAAAGTAGAAAAATAAAACTGTATTAAAACTGGACAAGTTGGTAAGAACATTTTAGTTAGTTTTGATTTGATATTGATTCTCGTTATCTTGGTCTGATATTAAAATGTGTTCACTCATCTGAAACATTTAAAAAAAAAAAGCCTGAGAGGGCAAATGTTTTTTCAAGCCAGGGCAGATGAGTCTTTTATGAAAACCGATTCTCCAATCTTAGAGAATATCAGATGCCGCAGCCGACCTCACATATGTACAGGCTAAATAAGGTTTCTGTTTGACAGAGTAAAATTTTAAATTACGTTTTGTCATTTCCTTCCAAAATATTTCCTTAGCTCATCTGGGCATGAGCTCATTTTGGGTGCTTTTTTTTTTTTTTAAAGATTCCAAAAAAAAAATTAGAGAAAAAAAATCAACAGGTAATTTTCTAAATTGTTCTAAACTTCAGTAATAATATGAACAGGCTGCTTTTGCTCCTCTGAATTTAATAGCATTCACCTGAAATGGCGAGATTGATTTCAGAGGCCAGGTCGACCTGACTCCTCCACCAAACCCCGTGGTAAGCCTCATATATTATAGATGATAGTTTGGGGAACCTACAATAGGCCTGCATAATTGATTGAACAGCATTACTTTCAGCATCGGTCGGTCGCAATAGTTTAGTGTTTGTTTCCAAACGCGTGCTCGGCGGGTGGTAACCGCGCTGCAACTCCACATCCACACACATGCCCTCCTCCCCAGCTCCATTGCTGCCCCCAAATGCAAACTGCTCATTGCAATTCGGGAATGCTATTAGGATTGGCCCCAGAGTCGGCCTCTGCTTAGCAAATAAATAATGGTAATGATGATGATCCCTCATCTTGTCACTGGGGCTCTCCCTAGGGGCCTGGAGGTGCAGGTGGAGGGAGCCTCTCTTGGCCTAATTGGTTCCAACCCTGCAGCCTTCTCTCCAGCCTCCGCTGCTTCTCCGCCTCCCTTTCTCTCTCTCTCTCTCCGTCTCTGTGGGCCTCAGGACTCAATCTGTAAACTTGTCTTGTCACTTTATGTATATGGGTGTCACCAGCAACCCTCAATTTATTACTGCACATGGATAAAATCACATGTATTAACCAGCACTTATGTATTTATGTGCCTTGTTCGTCTCTGATGGACAGACAGGATGGAAAACACCCACAGGCACAATTTAATGCCGCTGCCACTGTCTTCCCCCGTGGTAGGGCAGCTGGTTTTATATTAACACTCTGAACAGATTAATGGTGCCAGTCAGGAAACTGTCTCTGTCTGCAGGACTGTCTGGTCCAAAACGCTGACCTCTGACACCGTTACCTACATCATTACTTTTTTTAAAATAAAAAAAATAATAATCTCAGCTGTTTCTCAGGAGTTGCTTAAATTGTAAGAGAAATTGAGATTAATATTCATCCAAATGCGATTAGATAATTGAATTGTAACACCTCAGTGAAAAATAGAGGGAAATAAAAGGCGTGTTAAGCGTTTATTAAAAGAATCGTGTCACCTTTTTAATTCAGTACTTCAGAGGATTGGTTTGAAATCATGAAATTAGATCAGTTTTCACAAGAAAAAAAAACCCTGCAGGAACCTGAAAGTAAAAACTTTCTAAAAAAAAAATTAATCTTTAAAAGCTCAATGAAAAGCCTGAAAAAAAGGGAAATGTTGCCCCTGACACCTGGGAAAAAAAAAAAGAGAGAGGTGACATTAGCATCGGCCCAGTGAAGAGGGTTTGTGAAATATTTCTCTAAAAATCAATACTTTCTCTGCTACAGTAGGCAAAGAGGATCTCTAATATAGTTTTATGTTATTATTTTTCCTCACACATTGCAACATTTCTCAGCGGCTGGCGGAGGGAAGATGGATTTTCTCTTCGACTTGATGCTAAATGTGATTCTGAATGTGGCGGTTCAATGAGATGATGCAGAGCCTGCGCTCTTTAAAAAGGGATGCGTCTATCTGCACATCCACGGCTGCTGCAGCTTGACGCCCCACAAAGTTGTATACATTTTTTTAATGCTTGCATAATGCTTTTCTGATACAATTTGCAAATGGCACACTTATTGGTTCTGTGATGGATGCTGTAACACAAATCAGGAATTGAAAGAAAGGAGGATCTTTATTTAACAGGTAGGTTAACTAAATGCCAGAAATTCAGATGTCACTCAAAACCTCAAAGCTGCTTTAAAAGCTTTAATCCCCAAACATGATTCTTCACCAGCCCAACACACTTTGTCTTAATCTTCCGTGCAAATTAAAACTATTCTGTCATTATCAAACGCTGGGCGCCAGCAGTGTGTTAAATTGGGTTAGTGGCAGTTTAAGTAGGGTTTGCTTTCTTTCCAGTACAACAGCGACCTCTGTTGGATAAACGTAGCAATACATTTTTACGGCATACAATTACCTTTTAAATGTGTTTTAGTTTTATACATTTATGCTTTTGTTTCATTAAGATGAAGCCAAAAATCCACATTTTGCTGCAGTAGCTTGATGTAGGAGTCTTTCAGTCTCACTTTGGGGGGAGCAATTTTATTTTTGCTCTTATGGTTGAGCCATGTTATTTCATATCAGTTCTGCGTCTGGACTTTGATTGGGTCTTTCAGTCATTGTCCTGTTCTATGACACAGTTTGGAGTAAACTTCAGCAGTCAGACAGATGGCCAAATACTTGCATCTAGATCAGGGGTGTCCACATTGTTTGCCAGTGAAATTGTAAAGTTGAAGGTAGAAACAAAAAGAAAAAAATATTATTTTAAACCAAATAAGCAAAGACACATTAATGTTTCTTATTACTATTAAATTTTCTTACTTGCTTATCAAACCAAACAAATTAGTCTGATTTTTATAGAAAAACAGTTTGTAAATGTTAAATCTGAAACATAAAAAGACCTTCTCATTTGTTTGCATATTGAAAGGGTGGAATACAATTATGTTACATTTTTAATGCTTTTTTGTTTCATTGGGAAAGACAGGATTTGGGTCATTGAGTTAATAAAATACATCTAATAAAATACTTCTCCCAAAACTGATTTTGAGTAAAAGTCACTGGATATTTGTGATCCTGTGAAATTGAATTGAATTAAACAAAAAATGAGTAGTAAATAATAGATTAGTAGTTTATATTTTAACTAACCTTTTCATCAACTTTCCTCTGTTTGTTGTCTTTACTCACAAGTGCCAGTTGCACAAAATCCTTCTGAGGGTCACAGATGGCTGATGGGAGGCACTTTGGACATCTACAATTGGATTGGAGAAGATGATTAATTTGAATGGATGTTTTGTCTTGTAAAATGCCTTGAGAAACAGCTGTGAATTGATTTAAACAAACTAAACTGAACCGAAGTCAAACGTGAGGCTTCAGATGTTACTGAAGGTTACAGATGAGCCCATGCTTCGATGTTTACGTGAACTGGAAATCTGCTCCTCGGTGCACTCCTAACAGATATAGAAATTCTCCTGAAGTGAGCAGATTTATTGCCACACTTATAGCCGCCTCCTCCTCAGTGCCCTTGGCCTTTCACCAGTGTGCTCACCTACACACAACGACACCAAACCACCTACAGACACACACCAACAAGCATTTTGGCAATCCTCCTTCATCCCTCCTGTCTGGAGTGGCAGGGTCACAGGAGGTTGGAGATGACAACACAGCTGCTGTGTTTTTCTTCCTCTCAGTGATTTGGTCCAGAGCGGCATGAAGCGGACACCGTTTCCCAGTGGGAAGTGACCCGTGTCTGAGGGGTTGCTCTCTTCTCCAATCAGAGGAGTGCTGAAGCCTGGCGGCGGTACCTGCGCAGGCCTTGTAGCTCCTTTCCTCTGACAGGCAGCAGAAGAAAGGAGGAGGCGTGCCTGGGCGGCTCGTCATCTGAGCTCCGTTGGACATGCGAAGGAGAGGAAACTAAAGAAAGAGGGAACAAATCTGCATCAGCATTTACAGAAGCACGTGAAGTGCAGCTGATTCAACAAACGATGATTAAGTGATCAGGCAGAAGACTGAGGTGAAAATCTTTGCCTTTTCAAGCCTGTGATCATGAAGGTTTCCTCCAGCATTCTTGATCATCGCCACACAGTAAACCAGTCTAATTACACTGTACCAACAGGAAAATGCTCTGCATTCTTTTGAAGACCTGCAAATGCTCCCGTCTCATCATTCACTAATTTGTTGGTGAAAAATGACTAGGTACATATGTTAGCTAACAAGGACACAGCTCAAAAAGTGCCAAAATATTCAGTGTTTCTTCATATTTTTGTTCAGCTGTTTTTCTTCTTATTAGACATAGTTGTGTGTCTGAACAACACACACAACTATGTGAGCATAATTTGTATGCTCACAAATTAAAGCTTTGGATCAATGTGCAAAGGCTGAAATGTTAACATTTTCCTCTGGTCATGGATAGGCTGGTATCCTGTCCAGGGCGGGCCCCACCTTTCACCCAGTGACCACTAGAGATGTATTGTGTTCAACTCCGTGTGTGTTTACAATACATCTGCAAACACACAACCACACACACACTCAACAGTATTTTTACTCCCCAACTTCACTTGTCATTACTAGATTCTCTGTGCCATAAAATCACATTGGTGTCGTGCTGTTTTGTGTTGCGCTCTTTTGCAACTCCCTCTGAAGAAACGACGCATTTGCAGTTTCATTTCTTAACACCTGTGAGTGTAGTAACTCTAAAAGCAGTGACTTCACCTACAGCTTATTAATTGCCCCAAAACTCTTGAATGGGATTTGATTCACAATCCTAAGGAAGCAGTTACCCCTGCTGATATATTTTCTTTCCACTCAACTTCCCAGTAATTATGCTTGGGTAATGAATGTTGCCAGCAGTGTTGATCCCGACAGTGTTGCTCTTAACGCTTTTGAATAAAAATCGTTTTGGTCTCAAGTAAAACTAAATTATTTACTAATATTTGGGGTTTCCCTTAACTTTTAATGAATAGTTCTTAAGATGCATATCGCTGTGTTATGAATGAATTCTTGAAATAAACTCTGATATTGATTAAGATTCAGCTTTAATTAAAACTTCCTTGAATTCAAACAAACCACACGACGCCAGGACGTGTTTTCATAGATTTTTCGACTTTTATATTTTTAAAAACAAACAAAAATAACAGATTAAATAAAATTTACAGTAGACATATGCAATCATTGTGCACTTTAACTACTTCTTCTGATACGTTCTGCACGGCTGTCAACGAAAAACGCAAACACAATGGGGACGTCGGGGCGGAGGTCGGGGACCGGGCGGGGCGGTCTTCGGGAGAGAGGAAGAGGGTTGAAGAAGTGAGGTAGAGGGCAGCAAAGAGGAGCAGGGATGAAGAAGGAAGGAGTAAAGGAAGGCCTAAACTTCGTCACTCGGGAACGAAAGAAAAATCACTGAATATATAGTTTTCTTTAATTCCTTACATCACTTATATAAATATATTGAACCCTCAAAAAAGGAAAACTTCTGAGAAATAAAGAAACAGCGCAATACAGAAATCCACAACAGCAGTAAGGCAAACGGAAAGCAAGAGAGGAGAGCGCAGTGACACTACATGAGAGGAACAGAGAAGCAGAGAAAGAGAGGAGGAAGCGTGAGAGGAGAAATGGCAGCTGGGGAGAGCAGAAAGGGTGCGCAACTCTGCGTATGAAAATTTATAAATATGTGAGATTCAGAGACAATCGGGACGCGGCGAGCTGAGGAAAGAGAAACGGAGGGAGGGAGGAGGAAAAGGTTTGACTGAGATCGACTGTCCAGTGTGTTTTTGTTATGTGCTACGTGACCCTGTTACCTGCACCTTGTGTATCTGTCTGTGTCTTTTGGTTTGTTTGCGAGTGTGTTTGTGTGTGTGTAATTGTATCATGGCAGCACACATTCCACGGCAACAGTGAAACACATGCTTGCGTGTCTTGTGTGCTCTTCTGCTTTATAAATACAAAACAAAACCAATGAATAAAAACAAAACAACAAAAATCTGATTTGCAACCAAACACCAGCAACCTCATGATTCACACCTTCTTCCCTTTTATACATTTGACACATCATTTAACTCAAGTTTTTTTTTGTTTTTTTTTCCCCATTTTGATTTTAAATTTTACACTAAGAGCAGTCCCACTCAGTTGTCCTTCCTTTTCCACCAAAAGTCTCTGTGTCTGTCTCTGTCGGTCTGTCTGTCCTCGCCCTCTCCTCTCGTCTCGTCTCACTGAGAGCTGGCTCTCTCTAGCACACGAAGGTCATAGTTCTTTTTGGCAGCCCGGAGTTTGAAGAGGCTGGCTCCGCTGTTGTTGAGTTTGAAGGAAGCACTCTGTGCAGCCATGGTGGTGGGGAACACTGCAACTACTGTGTAGAGGTGCGCTGGGTCGTGGCCGTCTCCCTTCCCTCCCCCTGCTCCCATGCCGACCCCAGACATCGCGCTGGCTCCGACACAGGGACCGCAGCCTCCGGCTACTCCTCGGCCTCCCTGGGGTTCTTTTAGCCACTGGATCTTAGCGCCGCACATCGACAGCTGGTTGAAAAGCTTTTCGGCCTCCGGACGTGAAATCCCCTCCGGCAGGTCGGTCACCTCGAGTACTCGACTCACAACTGGATGAGAAAGAAGCAGAGACGCACAACATTTTGATTTCAGTTTAAGAACTACCCAAAGTAGAACAAAAATCCACAACTTGCTTAATACTTTCAGCAAGTTAAATGCAATTAAACTTTAGATGACATATCTTCTTGGAGTGATGTCTAGAGAGACAGTAGCTGTAACAATAAAGCTTGACTCTGATGTTTGAAAACATCAGAGTGACATGTAGTGATAAAGAACCATTTCTGTGATCGAACAGGGTCGTCTCCAGTATTATTTTTAAAAGAATATCACAAGCCGTGTCATACATTGCATGAGTGGTGCTCAACATTTGACCCTCCCATGTATCTCTTCATTGTGATGCTTAATTTATGAATGCCAACATCCCAAAGGGGAAAATATTCCAGTGGTGATTTTTAAAAGGCAGCATGTCTTTGCTGCCATGTTAAAAAAAATGCTGGTAACATGACTACATGTGCATTAATCTAAGGTCTGAGACGTACTTTTAAAAAACTACAATACCAGAGATTTTAAATAAGATACCCGTGTCTCATGCAGTTTCCAACTTACCAACATCTGTGGTGCCAAGATCTGTTGATGCAGATTTGAGTGTTTGTTTCTTTCCTCGTGCTCCGTGTTTGATTACTCCTTGGCCCTAAACACAGGAACAGGTTTTAGAGAGCTCAATAATGCGTTGCAATAACTCTGCAACACCAGGTGGCGACATAAGCAACAAATGGAGGCCTTAACCCTGTGGTGTCCAAAAGCAGTCCTCAAGCGCTGCTGTTCTGAATGGTTTACATCTTTCCTAGCTTCATTACTTAAGGACACCTTGAGGAGCTAATCCATGTATTCAGCTCAACTGTGTTAGATGCATAAAACATACAGGACATCAGCCACTGAGGACTGAAGACGGACGCTTAACCTGCAAGCCTGATCAGTCTCCGTGCATCATGGGAAGAGAGTGTTCAGGCCTGTCACAGAGTTTATTATCTTGTAATCTAGCAACCAAGTTTGTTTCCTTTTTCTTAATAATTCAGAAGATTCAACATTGTAAGTCTGGAGAACAATATTTATTCAAATGGACAAATCATAGCCTGAATTTATCCCTAATGAAGCTTTATTTGATATTTTATTGATATAAAAAGAAAAGCCCAGACTAACCTGGTGGGAGTTATAGGAGGACTGGCCATGCATGAGGGGTGGAGGACACAGGCTGTACTGGAGAGGCTGCCCCAATAAAGAGTATCGACCGTCACCTGAAGGACATAAAACGCACGTCAAGATCAAAACTGCAAAGTTTAAATGTTTGATTTGAAAAAGCTGTGTTCATTAAAAATAGAAAAAAAAACATCTTTACATTTCCACAGCAGCAATTTAAAGCTTTTAGGAATAATAATACTAATACTAATAAGAATGAGAATGAGAAGGAGAAGGAAAAGGAGAAGAAGCATATAAACCACAAAAGTTTTTTTTTCTTTAGCAGGAGGAGGATTTTGGTGAATGCAAATGGAAATGCCCAACAAATTGTTTTTCTGAGATGCTGTGCTGTACAGACGAGAATTTCAGACTGATGCAACACCAGGTTTCTACGTATAATGGTGATTTCCAAATCTTTGATCTATTTATCAGTAAAGACGGCGTGGCTCAGAGTTTAAATAAATATAGGTCAGAGGACAGACATGAGGTAAAGTCATGTAGAACGTCTGACCCCGTGGCATGATGCCAGTCATTTCAGCATGCTGAGGCGGAGTGATCTCACTACTGGTTTGAGGCCAAAAGCCACCTGGTCAAACTAAAAGGTATGCATGAAAAGAAAAAAGGCCATGTCATGGTGGGGGGTTTATAAACACAGCTAAAACCCAAAGATAGAGAAGGTTTTTTTTTTAATCCAACCAGATTTTGATATACAACATGGTTAGTAGAATTTTTTTAAGTGTAGGAGTACTTGATAATTAGGAAATATTTACAAATACAAGTTTTATTACTCTCGAGATAAGAATCTGTCTCTGAGAAATATGAAAAATGACGTGGCATAAAGTTAAGGATTCATACTATAAACAAACTTTATTTATCTCTCCATTTAGGGTGGAGCTACAACTGCAGAATATCTGGTTGTTCAAAGTACATCACTGGCTGGCTCTCAAAGATAAAAATATAATTTCTTCACTCTCGCTCTCTGGACATTTTGTCCAGGAACATCAGGATCTGATTTTATGAGGGTTATTTATCTGGACCTTTACACGTACCCTGAGCCGGTCCTCCCGGCCGTTGAAACTGGGAAATAAGGGGTAGTGGTCCGAGGCCTGGACATACGCTGTTGACACTGCCAGAGGGAGATGGGGTGGGGGACTGAGTGGGAGAGGCAAGGGGACTGGTCAGCTGAGTGCTGGCCTAAATAAAGAAAAAATAAGATTAGTATGATATTGGTTATTAAGTGGACAAAAGTTTTAATTCAGCACCTACACACTAATGTAAATCATTATTACAATTGACCAGAGAAGGATGATGGAGATAAAAGAATAATAAAGGTATTGCAATAACAAATAACATTATTCATAATGAAGAGGTGTTTGATGCTTTTGTTTACCTGTGGAGTGTTGTCAGGTTTGTAGAGCTCTCCTGGCTTGCTGGGCCGCTGCTCTATGCTGTAGTACTTGCACGGGTTCCACTGAACGAGAGGAGGATTCTGGGAAGGCTGCGGTCCATTGGGGACACTGAGTTGCATGACCATCACCCCAGGCCCTGGAGGAGCCACTCCTGCAGGAGCAAAGCAAAGATAAAACCAAGATAAATGGATGATTTATGATTTATGAGACAGGGAAGAGCTGACCTTATCTGTGGCCCTGTGCTTTTTCATGTGCAGCCAAACATATTAAAGATTTAATTCAGCTTAACTGTAGCTTCAAACTACCCACTGAAAACAATGTTTTCTTTAACATGTCACTAAAGGCCACTGTAAAATTATAAATGCAGAGGATGGATTTACAACTGTAGAAGTTGAAATACAAGGAATGATTTGTAGTCAGACTTCAAAACAGATTTATTATAAAAACCGTCAGACTGTCAATAACAGAACTAGAGATAGTGAAGTACCGTATTTTCCGCACTATAAGGCACACCGGATTATAAGGCGCACCTTCAATGAATGGCCTATTTTAGGACTTTTTTCATACATTAGGCGCACCGCATTATAAGGCGCATAGAATAGACGCTTCATACTCTATTATTACACATCCACATTAATAAAGAAATGGTCCCCGAGTACTTTATATAGTAGGCTGGCCCAGTCGTTGTTTCACTCACGGTGTTGGTGTTGCGATATTATGCCCAACTGCTTTCTGGGTAACACAGACCAACCGACACGCTGCCGCTGCAGTCTCTGTCTCTCTTCCCCTGCCCCTCCCCCCCTTTAAATGTATTATCAAACTTTATTAACAAACCAGTGTTCTGACAACTATCCCAGCATGCACCGCGCACTACTTCTTCTACGGGGGAAAAAGAAGTTGGCGGCTGCTTACAGTAGTGGACCAACTACGTACGCAGCCTACTGCATGTCTGTGTAAACATGACGTCTTTCATTTCGATCTGAGTTAATTAGCGTAGCATTTCTGCCGGATTTTCACAACATATCAGCCACGACAATGGACAGGGGAACCAACAAGTTCATGTCATCTTTTTTGGACGACATCAAGGTGTTTGAGCCACTGGATGCCTCCAACATTGTGCGCGTCACAGCTAAAAGCTACCGATAGATGAGGAAAACAGCAGATCCTCACACCCTCAGCATAAATATAGCTGTGGACAAGATCACTGATGCCTATTGTTCTTGCAAGGCTGGGTAAGTCGGCATTCATGGTTTTGATGGTCCACAATGTACATTAGCATATGTTTACTACTGTAGCTTGTGTTTGTGAGACGGTCACGCACGTGGTAGCTGCACTGTGACCTAAAATGAGCATTAGCCAATGAAACGCGGCCCCTGTGGTAAGGTCCGTTGCTGGACCTGTTGTGGCTCAATATTGGTCCATATATAAGGCGCACCGGATTATAAGGCGCACTGTCGGCTTTTGAGGAAATTGAAGGTTTTTAGGTGCGTCTTATAGTGCGGAAAATACGGTACCTGGAATAACAATCAAATGCTAAAACTAACTAAATTTAGTCCCTAACTAGAAGATGAGCCAAGTTAACTTGTGAAGAAATAAGCATATAAGATTGCAGAGTTAAAAATAAGATCAAAGGGTAGCTTGACACAAACAGAACAGAGTGAAGGACAGCATGTCACATGATAGAGTGACTATTGTTGGAAACAAGTTCAGGTTTGATCAGGAGTAGAAAAGAAAAAACGTGTTCGGTTTGTTTTTTTCAAACATTGCCTCTTTCAAGGACATTTATTTACAGCTCACGCCACAAACCTGAGTGACCTTTCCCCCACAGCACCTTTCACCCAGTTTTGCAAACCACAGATGTGATTCTATTACTGTCTGATGGCTGATTAACTTTGTTGTAATCTCAGTTAGTTATGCCGTAAATTTCAAATCAGGCATATTCTCAGTCTAGGTGATGTGTACAGCCAAAGTACAGACTCAAAAAAATAAAAAAAATAAAACAAATAAGGGACTTTTGTATAAGAGTAAAATATCTAACAAACAGTTAAAATGAATTCTTTGTATTATTATTATTGATAATAGTAATTTTAAGTACTTAGTGACAGGAGGCCATACCTGAATATTGCTGTTGCAATGGTTGAGGGTTGCAGGGAGACGGTGACTGTGTGATCTGAAACTGCTCTGAGCTGGGAGGCTGCAGGTAACCTACTGACGGGCTAAATCACAAACCAGAATCAAAGCTAAAGGTTACTTTCTAAAAGTAAAAAAAAGAGAAAATGTTAGTCTACAGCAATCAAAGATGATAAAATATTATCCTGATTTTTCAAATATGTTGAATTAATATTAAAAAGAATAACATTCAAATTATATGAGGTCAGGTGGCAAACATTTCACACAAATCCTAGTACCTTGTGCTATTTTGCTGTGTGGGTGTAATAACACTGTAGTAGACAGGCATAGGCCCCTGGACAGACTGGCTGACAGGCACCATGACCTGCTGCTGGTACTGCTGCTGCACCACTTGCTGATTTTCATTTGCCACTGGCACCTAACGCAGGAAATGGAAATATTGAGTGGGAAGAAAATGTAAATGGTTTTGGTTCACAAGAGTTAAAAGTCAGACAATAAGTTATTGTATAGGCGTCAACTTCAAATTTTAATGCTAATCAAACCACATCAGATTTCTAAGCATTTAATTCAGCTCCAAATATATCCCCACTGCTGCAACAAATGTATATTAGAGCTACAGTGAAGTAGAGCAACTCTGCAAGCTGAATTTATGCATGATTTCTAAAAGAGTGACATAAAACAGACGAATCAGAAGAGCGCAAACCTGATATGATGGCATCTGTGGGTATTGAACCATTATACTTTGCATTTGGCCTCCAATACTCGTTCTTTGGGAATTGAGCAGACCAGGATTTGGAGGCTGCTGCACCCCCATCATGTTCTGATAGCTTGGCTGCTGGCTAGGCATCATGGTCTGCAGACCTGATGAGAGCACAATACAAAACCAGACAGAGGTTTGACAAAGTATTCAATTTAATTTCAAATGACATATTAAAAATGCAGAAAAACCATGTGTTTCATGCCAACTTAAAAAGTAAATGATTCTGATTTTATCAATTATCATCAATAAATCATTTCAAAACGTATAAGTTTATGGCTTATCAAATTATGAGTGTTCACAGTTAAATCCAAATGGCAACTATAGTTGATGCAAGATCTCACTGACCTTAGTATTTATTAGCTATGTGGACTGGCAGACTACCATTTCAAGTCAAAGTCCATTTCAGCCGTCAACAATGTTTATCGCTCAATATATTAACACAGATCAACTTTGCATAGCGTAAATTAAAGAGTCCAAATGCTGTACCACTTTTTCCTTGAAAGACATGGAGCTGAATATTGATCTGTGCCAAATTTACTTAACTGAATAATGCAGGGAAAAGGTTGTTTAAACCAAACCTTTCACCCGAATGACTCAAAGTAGGTCAGAGACAGCAAGTCTATTCATCGTATATTTCAGTTTTAAGTACAACACGAATCAAATATGTTAAATATCCTAAAAGCGAATATTTGTCAAAGTAAAGATCGTCAAGACAGACAAAGCATTGAATATTACTAATAGAAACTATGACTTAAACACAGAGAATAAGGACATGCAGATTAGATCCCCTGTAGTGACATGAGGGTCAGATCAAAATAGTGCTAATTTGTATTTGAAGACCCTGATGAAACAGCTTTCATAAAAAAATTCAACAGGAACTGAGATGAAAAATGTTACAACAAAAATGATCAGTGGCTGTGGAAGAAGATAGCTGAAGCAAGATGCCAGTTAATTAAAGATAACGGCTGAATGAGGTTAAATTTTCTAACTTTGACTAAAAACAAGACTGAGGTCATCTGGTTTGGCAAATCATATCTCTACTCTTACGCAGTTGATGTTCTTTGATGTCCCGGTACGTCCAGTACAAGTCAGGAATCTGGGTGTTGTTCTAGAGAGCAATCTCACTTAAATGTCAGAAAAAAAAAACTCCTCTCTTTTCTCTGCTCTGTAGCTGATTAATTATTTGGTGTTTAGTATCGAGTTAGTTTTGAATCTCAACTCAGTTTTATTTACTTTTATTACAGTTTTTACTCAATTTACTATTTTATAATTGTGGATGTAATTATGAAGCATTTTGGTCAACTGATGTGTTCATCGTGCTGTACAAATGAATTAAACATCGATATTAAATGTGTCAAAGCAGAATTTTTTTCAAATCAAATGATGACAAATGACAAATCAAATCAAAGAAATGTGTGTTTTCTAACTTTGGCGATGTGCCATGAGAACACTGACAGAGCTTTTTCAGCCACATTACAGTCGAAGTAGAGACTGTTTCAAAGTTTGCAGTACATCAGAATGTACTGACCTGACTGCTGATTGGGCGGAGGCATTGGTTGTGTGCGTTGGGCTTGATAAGACACCTGGTGAGATATAGGTTGGGACACGCGGTACTGCTGTCCTGAACTGGCGTACTGACCAGGAGGGTAGTATGACACCTGTATCTGAGGAATGAAACAACAAACAGATCAGAGAAAGTCCAGTTGAGAAAAGAAGGCATTGCATTAATCCCCACTTATTTATTTGGTTAATTTTATTGCATCAATGGCTTCCTAAAGTGTAGTGAAAGTATATGTTATCAGGACTTTTAATTTTAACTCGACATAACAGAGTAAGAGTTGAGCAAGCACTATTCTGAAGCCCATGATCAATATTATGATTCTCATTAAACCTGGAATATTAGATTTTAGCCACAGGGGAGTCAGCAGAAATGAGCTGTGTGATGTATCGCCCCCCTTACAAGTTGCCATGGCAAAATATTTCATTGCTAGTTTCCTCATTCTGCAAAAGTAGAGGGACAAGAGCATAAGAACTGGGGTTGGCTTCGTATGGTAAAGCAAACCAGCTTTAAGCCGTTTAAAATTAAGAAAGAAATTCAAGGTCACAGTCTAATAAACTCAAACTGTAAGATGGCAGACAGAGCCAAAAGCTATCAAACATGTAAAACAAAACATATCTGTTATTGGATTGTAGCAGCAGGTTGTCTGAATCAGTTATTGAAACAATGTTGTGAGATCTGAATAAGAAAACAACATAGACATAACCTGATATCTACTGAAGAAAAGACTGATAAGTGATAATCACTAAATAACCGTCTGCAGCGCCAAACTGATCCCCACCAGTAAATTACAGTCACATTTATTGAAGTGTTACTTTCTGCGGAAGCTTTCAGAATATTCTTGTCCATATTGTCCTTGTTGCCAGTCACACAAATAAGTTTTATTTTTATAACAACAAGCTGTCTGTGACAAACACAATTAAACCTGCTGCAGTGGAGAAACGGAAAATAACTTTCCACAGTATTTCCTGGATGAAAAACATCTCTGTACATGTAAATGGTATTATTTTCTTCTTTAAACATGTATTGAAGCCTATGAAAAAATGTTTTACACCGCACACCTGCAATGTAAAGAGAAATATTTTTGAATACTGATGTTAGGAGCTACGCTCTTCCACTAAAAGTTTAAAGATGAATTTGAAACTATATGCGACTCCTGTAATCAGACGTTTGTTAAACCCACATACCTGTTGCGGTGGAGGGGGCTGGATGTAGCCCTGCGGCGGTGGAGGAGCCTGTATGACAGTCTGGGATGGAGGAGGCGGAGGCGGAGGAGGATGCGGGTGTCCAGTATTGGGCTGGTAGCCAGATGGTGGAGGCAAAGGCTGACCTGTCGTAGCCATGATGTAGCCAGGCTGGGGTGGGGGGTGCTGCGATAGCACGGTGGGAGGGGGCTGATACATGGGTGGGGGCTCAGGGTTCTCGCTGGAGCCCTGCCGACTCAGAGTCATTTGTGTGAACTGGGGTGCCAGCTCATCTCCCTGGAAACAATGGGAATGATTAGAAGGATTGAAATGGAGGGTTTCAATTATGTCAGGACATTCAGTACAGCTGGATCTGGAGTTTCATATTTTACAAAATGACAAAGTGATCATAAGACTCTATTAAAAATATTAATAGCTTCATAGCATTTCTGTCCAAAATGTGTTATTGGAAACCATCTGTTCTGAAAATACTCCCGTTATCAAAATGTCTGTGAAAATGTTTGTACACATGGTGTTTCAGCCCTACTTTACAGTGTAGGGCTGAAACCAATGACTGGATTAATCAATTATTGAAATAATTGTCAAATAACTTAGTAATTGATTACTGATAAGTGGAGTATACAGACTCACAAAAATGCCATTTTGCTGAAACACCGGAGCAGCAATTAAATAAAAATTGCAAAAATATAAATCTTGTATTTAAGATAAAAAAAATATACAACTAATATGCTTATATTAGTATAAGCATATTAGTTATGCTTATATTAATATTGTATAAGCATAATTCTAAAAATCAGCAGATTAATCAAATTGATAAGTGACTGGTTACTAAAATAATCATTAGTTGCAGCCTTATAACAGTGATATATGTTTTAGACATGAGCAATTATTAACAGCTGGTCATATGTCAATTCATTTGCCAACTGCCATAAAGCAGCAGAAGAAAACCACAATGAAAGGTCAAAGCAGAACTTCCAACGCTGTTAAAGAAAAAGCATGCAAGTTAAAGACCATAGCCATCAAAATATTCTGTGTGGAAGTATATAAAAAACAGTAACAAATCTAAGTCTGGAAATGTTCAGCTGAAATCTAATCCATAGATCAAAAGCAACCTTGTTCCAGACAAAAAAATAAATAAATCATTATTTCTTTTTTAAAAGCCTTCACCCAATTATTTTTTTTACCACTTTTGCTACATCTATTTTAGTAAAACTGATTAAGATGTGTTAGCGTGTACTATGGAAAGAAAACTAAGGCGGCTAAATACCCATCTAATAATAATGAATAATAATAATGACAGCAAAAAAGCAGAATGAGCTTTTTCAGTAGAACCATCCTTTATGTTTGAAGATGTCAGCCTTGATGTAATCTATGACTAAAGTAACAGAAGTAATGAAGTTACAAGAGGCATCAGTACCATTGTGTACTGCTGGGGAGGAGAAACTGGCAGGAGAACCTGGGGGCAGGAGGGGCTGGAGTAGGAGACAGGCTGAGAGGGCTGCAGAGACGCCACCGGCTTCACACACCAGAAAGAAAGAGCAAGTGTACAGGCAGAGGATAAAAACAGTGAAGAAAGGCAGAGAAGAGGGCAAAATGAAGAAAAGAAAAGAGAAGAGAAGAGAAGAGAAGAGAAGAGAAGAGAAGAGAAGAGAAGAGAAGAGAAGAGAAGAGAAGAGAAGAGAAGAGAAGAGAAGAGAAGAGAAGAGAAGAGAAGAGAAGAGAGAATTATGAAGACAGGAAAAATGAGGGTTAGAACACACTGGTGAAGTTTTAATGAGCAGAAATGAGAGAAATGGAAACTGAAGCAGTTCTTTAAATATGCAAATGCAACACAACCCATATTTAAAATAAATTGTTCTAACTACAAAGAATGAAACAAAGGGAAATGTCTAGAAATATGGCTTTATCCTGTTATATCTAACATAAAACTGCATATAATCAAAACTTCAGCATTGTCTCAGGATTACCCACCTTGTTAGACTCTCAAATACTACAGACAGTTGATTTAAAGACTGTTCCAGTTTGGCCTTTAAAAATGTAAAATAATTCTATTCCTCATTTATTTTTTTATTGTAATGAAATCAAGGCTCTTACCTGAGCAATCATGTGGTTGCCCATGGGGTGCTGCTGCGGGGTGGGTAGCAGAGCGGTTTGAGGCGGAGCCTGGGGCTGCGGCTGCTGTGGCGGCTGCGGCGGGCAGGGTAGGAGGCTACGGCTGGACTGGGAGACCGAAGGCGGCGGGCAAACATCAGGACTGACTAGGGGCAAGCCTGGAAAGGAAGAGGAGACAAAAACACCACATTTGCAGTATTTTATTTTCCACTATAGGCTTCCAATAAAATCTTCACAACCGAATATAACTTACAAGTAGTAAAAATCACTACTTTGCCATTATTAGTAATAAGCAACTGAACTTAATGTCTATATTTAATTGTCTTCAATGAGCCAACAGCAGAGTCAGCTGTAAATATTGCTGTTTATAGAATGTTTCATCATTAACTGGAAGACAACAAGGTGATGCATCATCCTGTCCTCAATTTTGATTTAATTGAAATGTGCATTTTTTAACTTATTTATGCACAAATCATAACTAGAGGACCAGAAAAAAAGCAGCAATACAATGTTTTCTGGTGAAGAAATAACTAGTACAAGACTGTGACTATTATGGTGTGTTGTGCCTGTCGTGTTGCTTTGCTACTCAGCTTTTGCATTTTATAATTCGAAAGTTAGTGCTTTGAAGTATTAAACCCAATGGGTTTCTGTTTCTGTCACATAGGATATAAATTCCTGTGTGAAAATGAGTCATAAGCCTCTCCTGGCATCTGTGGTGCTAAAAAAAAAAGAAAAAAAAAAAAAAAAGGCTTAATTCAATCCTCAAACAGCTTGGTCCGCAAATCACAAAGGTCTCATAGAAAACAAAAGTGTTTCATATAAACTCTCACGTTTTTAGTAACTGATAATGGACTAGGTCTGACTTCATGTCAGGTACTTTCTGAAAAGTTCAACAAGATTTGATAAATGGCCTTAATGACTCTGCATGGTTACTTTGCTCTATGCAGGCAAAATTATTATGCCAAGTTTATATTCATTTTATTTTGGGGTAAGCTTGTATCAGTGGGCATTATTTCACTTATTGTTCAAACACTAAGATGGTTGATTTTTCTTTAACTCAGTCATCAACTTTAATAACCATCTTTGGTTCTTAAAAATATACAGAAAACACTTTTCTAAGGAAGATTACTTTGCAGTGAGACAAGTTTCTATTACTTGTAGTATTTTGGAAAACCCCAATATATCCAGAGTTGACCTGCAGTTAGAAAGGCACATGTATGCAATTAATGAAAAGTTTGTTTAACCTAAAAGTTGCTTGTTCTTAGGCCTAATGAGATTTACTGAACAGACCCGAAAGCTTTTTCCTTCAGTCCCTACCAGAGCGAGAGCCCTTGCAGCTTCCCTGTGATCCTTTGTTGCTGCCAAGGCTGTCCCCTCTGGTGAGGATGGAGATGCCAGAGAAGCTGCTGGCCTTCGTCACGGGTGGCCGAAGGGTGCGGTTAGAACTGTCTGAGTCGGTACTGCTCCAAGGTCGTGGCTCCAGACACTTCATATCACTGTCTGTGCTGCTTTGACGACTGCTTGATGCTCGACTGGAGCTCTCACGGTTCCCTCTAAAACACAACAGAACAGGGAGGATCAAGATTTTACAGTGACCACTGTAAAATAGAAACAGTTGAGTCGAGAAGTGAGGTAAAGTTTTCAAGTGCAAGAAGTTAGCAAAAATAAGCAGAGGTAGAAAGTCAGTTGCACTTAAAATTATTCAACCTTTTTAAAAATTATTCTTTGGCAAAATAAAGGAAATCTTTTTTTTTATGATGGTCCTAATATTTTTTCAGATCTGCCAGGGATCACTGTTCCCCTTGACAGTACAATGATACCAAAGCTTCAGCTTCCTTACAGGCAGAACAACATTTTCTCCTAAGATTTCCTGATAATGAAATTCATCTTGCTCTCCATATGTTGCATGTGTCCAAGCCAGAGGGTGCATGATGTTATTTTCAGCCTATACGTTTTTCAACTACCGACATATCACGGATCCATTGAGATAAAAAGGCTAAATTTTGATTCATTCCACCTCTTAGCAGAACCTCCATACCTTTTTGGCTTAGTAATTAGTAATGCTACAGGAAATTGTAGCAATTGTATTTTATTCTATTGTTGTGCTTTTGGGCCAGTACAGGTGTACATTTTGGAGATCAGGCATGGAGTATTTTCAGCATTTTGGCATTTACACTGGAAACTAAAACTAGCGGCTGTTGCCACCAAGTCTTGGTTCAAGTCTTGGTTCAAGTCTTTCAATTACTCAAGGCTTTCTGAGTACCTGCCACCTCAGGAATCTGATGGCAGCCTTGGTAGCCTCCTTGTTCTTCCATAGCTACATAGCATAGCAACCCGTGCTTCCAGTCAGACCTCTAGGAAAATTTAGCGACTTTTCAAGTTTTCTTGTCCTTTCATCTTCTTAAATTTTCTAAACGATTCCTTCGACTTAGCCGTATTTCTAACATGCATTCAAATGTTACTGTTAATTAGTCCGAGTATTTGAGCTGTTTTATCTCAAGCACACCTGGCGCACCTAATCAAATCCTCGATTGTTTGAATCAAGGGTGCTTGAAACCATATCTGATTAACAAAATGCCCCTATGAACAATTCTACAATAGTAACTGAAAAGAAAATTTAATGTTGAATTGTTTTTCTAAAAACCCTTGTAATAGTCTTCTCTAGCTACCCTTATTAAATTATTGTGCAATATGTTTATTGCAAACACCTATTATTTGCAGGTGCAGAATAATATTACATGCAACTGGAGAGATTAACTATATAAAAAAGGAGGATGTGTTCTTGGAGTATTTGAAAGAGAGGTGTGGGTAGAAGTAGACACAAAAGAAGAAAGATAGGCAAGAAGAAGAGCAGAGTAAGGTCATCAGCAGCTAGGAAGGATACAGTTTGACAAGCCTCAAATAGAACATTCAACAAAGATGCATATTGGCTGGTTTTGTGTAACCAAAGTACAGACACAGGCAACATATCAAAAGCAAATTATTTTTGGTTTTCAAGTACACAACCACACACACATTCCCACAAACAAACCCACTCATGGGTAGAACAAGCATGCAGGGGGAAAAGATGCTTCAACATCAACCAGGTGTTACTCGGGTGAGAAGATGAGAAAGTTTCACAATTTCAACTCCCAACAAAGCAAACCATGTAAGACTATGGGCACAGTTTATATCAAAGATCTTGTGAATGAAATGACCATCAAAAGGTGCTAAATACAAGGAAAGAAAAAAAATCATGCCCTCTTCAAGTAATAGCAAATGAGACAAATATCAAAATTCTAACACTAAATGTATAAACAGTATAATGTTAAGAAGTAAATGTGCATCGACACTCAGGCTCACACACACCACCTACAAGATGAGCACTCGGTATTTTTACTCTCTGCCACCCTATTATGATATGAAACTGTCACTCTGGTAATGGCCACACTACATGTGCAACCTGTACTCAACAGCATCCTGCCCATCAAAAATAACAATTCTGCAATTTTCAAATAAAATAAAATTTTAACTGTCAACACTTGTCATCTTTGTATGTATTGTCATCCTAGAGGTAAAACACAGTGATGAAACATGACTATTTATGTAGAGGGGAAAATTATAAATTTTTTAAAGGACTTGCAACTTTGTTTATGGTAGAACTGATTCAGATTATAAAACACTACTGAACAGCAAGTAGTTTTTAATGTGGCTCATGAATATTTCAGAAAGACTAATTAATGGAGGAACTATTTTGAGGCTGTGTGCTGCTCAACCTCTTAGGGAAGGGTGAGTGCAATGACGCTCTGAACAGGCTGGCACGCACTGGTTTCACGCTGCAAACAAAGACGATGCCAGGATTAGCAAAAGAAGAGAGCAGAAGGGATTCTGCTGTTGATCACATGAGATTTGATCTCAATTTCTCACGCCAGCAAACCTCTCACATGTAAACAGAATAGCAAGAAAAACCATCAGTGGACTGAATATGATGAATATGAATATGATCTCAAATTAACCGAAGCACTGTTTAATCTGCAAAAGCCTGTCCTTACAATACAAAATATTTAAGATGGCATGTTAGACATTGAAGTTACCTTAGGCAACAAAGTTAAAAAGCAGGTAAAGAACAAGAAGTATTCAACAAAGAACTTAAGTGTTTGAAGGTCTGTGAATGAAAAAATAATAATTACTACTATACTGCTTACCCATCATTGTTACAATGCTATAGATCACATTTGGAGAAGTTAATCTGTACAGTCTAGCTGATGCTTACACAGATCACAAGCTAGATCTTCAAAGCAACATACACAGATTGAACCGTTATAAAACCTGAATTTCTATCATGGCAAATATAAATGGAGTGACATCTTAAAAGGATGAAAAATAAGGCGTTCTGATCAGATGCAAGTAGAAACACTGCTTAGTAAAGAAATGCTAATTTCACTCAACAGTCCCACTACAACCCCACTAGAAACCAGCTGTTACAGCTGCTTATAAATGGCCAGGTTTGTGACGCTTCAATGGTCTGCAATGATTGCGACCAATGATGCTTGAGTAAAAAAAACAAAAAAAAAACTATGTGATTTGCACATCAATACATGTGGGCCCAAGATGGAAGAATATTTTGTCCATTTTAGCCTAAAACAGTCTAAGTTAAACTTTCTGGACCACCTCAGACACGAGTGAATTACATGTGATGGCAATTCTAATGAATGAGACAGACTGGGAGAAAATTTTGACAGCGTAAAAAGTGTATGAGCATCCTGAAGTGTGATTACAACTACAACTTATGTCTAACTTAGAAGATTACATCTGGTCAGAGCAAGATTAATGCAACCTTGAAGAAAACAAAACTATATTTAAAAAGACAACCAAAAAAAAGACATAAAGCCTTAAAACTGTCTGGCCAGACTAAGATGGAGGCTGAATGGTTGCACTGTGTGAATGACTGGTTCTCTGGATGAGAATTAAGGTGGGACAGATGTGTGTGTGCACAACAAAGAAACAGCATCTCTCTGGACAATGTTCAATGTGAAAAAGACATTATGTAGCATATAAACTATAAATCATAAATGATCTTGGTTTGTTGATTGGATGAATTCACTTCAGAAGGTTACGCTTTCCCCATGTTAGCACCTGCAGAAAAGTGGTCATTGGCTCTGCTAAGAATGTTTTATATTTGGTTGGTCTAATAATCCTACAGAAAATAAATCTAAGATTTCACTATTTGTCGATATTAAATGGAATAAATTTTGACCTATTAATAAAATTAGCACATCTCAAATTTTAAAAAATAAAATTGTTAATGTAAAAAAAAAAAAATTATTATTCTAGATTTTAATGTTATTTTAAGTTCTGAAGAACATCATGTTAATTTCCAAACAAGTTTTTTGTTGGGTAACAGTTTGATAATTGCACAGCTAAATCAACCACAAAACAAGCAGATCACTGTGAAATTGATGTGGATACTTTCCATTGAAGTGTAGCTGATGGTAGAAGGGTGGAAGGGTGAGTAGATCAGTTTCCAGTGAAACCACAAAGCAGCCATGCATCCACGGTGCAATGCTAACGTAGCCATTTATCAGCCCAGTACGCCAAGCAAAGATAATAATCACCACAGGTCACCAATGTCATCACCAGACCACTTTCAAAAATATGGGCATGGCAACACACTAGTGAGTCAGCAGCTCCCCAATACCTAAAGATCTGTCTCCTCTTTTGAGAGCTAGAGCAGTAGCCCTCAGTGGAAAGTCTGTTGGGGTTAACATTAGGAGAAAATGCTCAGGTTACAAGTCTGAATAGGAGGACAGGAAATGGCTTAAAGAAAAGGAAAGGTAGGAGGTAGACACAGTAAAAAAATTTTAAAATACCCTAGAGAAGAAAGGGTAAAATGCACACAAGGCAGAAATTCAACTCATGAGAAGCCCACGCTGCTTCTTTGTCTCACTCTCAGCAAATTAGGCCCTTATCTACCAAGCTAAATGTTGAGACTAACTGCTGTGTGACCTAACTCATTAGTAAAAACAGCAAAATTACTAAAACTTAGCTTCACAGAATGTATGATAAACCTGCGTGTCATAATAAATAACGTAGTAGTTAATGTAAGTGAAAAATAAACATCTTTAAACAAGTTATTTCATAGATTCTCATTAAAGGAAATACTACAAAGACAAGTTTAGAGGAACCAATGTACAAGACTTGATTACCAATGTCTTATGATCCCCCTTCTCAACTGAGAACTAAATAAGCAGTTTTAATTATGAAAGAGGTGAAAACGACAGTTATATGAAACACACACAAAGCTATCCAAAGGAAATCACCAACTTACCTGTTGTCATTGATGTATCCATTTTGAGACGACTGCAAAAAAAAGGACACCTGCACATTATGAAATGCATAATTCTATTAGTGACACGTTCCCAGCATCATTTTGGCTTGTCAACATTTCAAAATTCAACAGTTTAGGCTACAGCGAGGATTTTCCACCTAACTGATGCAAATGCTGGCTTAGCACCAGGTTTTTCCATTTCTACAGCTGCCAGCAACAAAACATCTGTTCTATCACAACACTAAGTCTTGGCCGGTCTATAAAGAGAGAACCACTTTTTTCAGAAGATTTGAGGCAAACAATCAAATCAGATGTTGTGATATCATGGTTAAAACTCCTGAGTCAGTCTGGCTTCTAATCTGCCCAACAAACACTATTTAGAGCTGCATATGTAAATGTGGGTAACACATCCACTCAGAAAAATGTTGATTACAGAGATTGCTTGGCTGGGGTTGTTCACAAATGCTGTCAAAATGGTGTATTAACTGAACCTGAATTAGCACTGGAACAGTTTTGGTGGAAAAGCCTTAAGAAAACCCAGCAGGAGTTTCCTCCAAACCAAAGATTACCCTTATAGGATATAACTAATAATTTGTTAGCACTAGATGATTACGGTAAAATAGAAAAAGGCACAATAACTTGTTTTCCACTGTATAAAAAAAGAATTACTTTAATAATAAGGCCTTCAATGCCATATTTTCCCTTTTGAGACATTCTTACATAAGCCTTTTAAGTTTAGACAAAATACATAATGTACTTTTTCTTCTCTTTTTTTACCTGTCTGAAAGTCTCTTAAGAACAGCATGTTCTACAAAAGGTTGCACAACTTTCTTTCCCTGACGTTCTGAAAGTGAAGCAATTTCAGATTGTCCTAATGTAATTATCAACTTATAACTGAAAAGCAATTACAGTGTACTTTCCTTTACATGTAAGTTCAACATTTTTTTTGTACAACAATTTTTTTCCTGATTTCCTGACTAGTCTAAAACTTACCACAATTTTGTAGTTTATATAATTAAAATACCCAAGACATCTAAAGCTTCTCCAAATAATTGCTCAATAATTAGAAAACACTCAAAAATCTTCTAAGCAAATGTTGCAAATATGATATAACATGAAATAAAGAAAAAGGAATGTAGAAAATAAATACTTACTTCTCGGGCAAAGATCCTGTCTCGTACCCGCTGATATTCTTCTTCTCGCTCTTCAATAGATTTGCTACGCCTCCCGTCCTGCAGTGGCACACGGATCTAAAATTTGCAAAGACAAAATGTATTATAACTTAAAATGGTAAAGGAAGTGATAATCTATCCCATGTTTGTTCACCTCGCTAAACATGTCAAAAAAAGGGAAAATGCTGAAAACAATTTGAAAGATCAAATTAGAGATTCTTCATTTGAATATTGGACCTATATCTTCTATGCAAACAGGGCTAAATAAAATTATTTCAGCTTAAAGAAAAATGCTGGACCAAATTAAATAAAGCACTAAGAAAAAGTACCAAATCTTACAAAGGTGTATGGGTAGTTTTAAACAAATGGAAAATAGTGCAGTTGTTACTTTGAAAGTGGACAAAGTATAGAACATGCTGAGATTTCATAACTTGCCAGCAGGGCAATTTTGAAACAAATGGCCTGCCCTGTCATTTAGCTGTAGTCGTGACTCCTAAAGAGGAGAAAGTTTAGTCGTTTGACAGCAAAGTGGACAAACTGCAAACTCCTCGTCTGCATTGCAAAAACTACTGTTCCAGAAAGTAACAGTGCTGACAAATATGCAAGTTTTCTCTTTTTCAATTCTAAGACTGTATGTATCAGGATTTAAAAGAAAGACACCAAATGTGCAGATAGAAGATTAAGCACTTTGTTTTTGCCTCGCTTTGGTTTACTTGACACCTTTTGTGACTTACTGACCACTAACAAATGTATGTCGGTATAAAAAAAGTATGGTGATTTAAATGGATTTGGTAATGACAACCAACCAACCTGATTATCATCTTTGTCCATACTAGCATCATCTCTTTTAAGGATGAACTTCTTCTGAAAGTCCATGTTGCGTTCATCCTTGATGTGTTCAGAAAACCGTTGCTCTGGGCTGTTGGATAAAATATAATGAACAGTTATTCTTTAAAGGATGCAAAAAGACAGTGAACCACATTTAAGAGACGGCAAAAGGCAAGGAACTAAGGAAAAATGTTAAAAAGCTTTTTCTTGTAGAGTTGACCTTTGTCTATTCATCTATTCATGGTTCATATATTTTGTGAGTCCAAGTTACTCGCCAAAAATCTGCCTAATCACAGATTTTTCCATGGCACATATCTACTACGTTCCATCATCTCCAAATTAAAATCAAAAGTATTTTGTATGCCAAACAAGATTGCAAATGAACTTCATAACATGCCACTAGACAAAACTTCAAAACATTTATAAGGTTACAGTACTAAATTGTGACACACTCACATGCGGGTGTTTCCAGTCTTATTGATGATGACAGCCTTTCCTGTCTGATCTACGTTGTGATCCATGCCAAAGTAGGCGGCCACACGATGCAACAGCATTCGATGATACGAAGTCATCTGAGGAAATTTCTTATACTGGTTACTGCAAGTGAAAAAAAGCATAAGAATAAGTTAGTAATTGTTACATGACCTTTAAGGTATTTGCTCTTAAGTTTAATTCTTTCTTGATGAATGTTGAAAAAGCATAAAAGAGAAGCAAGAAGTTGGGACTTGAAATTAGGGGTGAACCACAGTAGGTATGAATGTAACTGTGATATTATTGCTGAATACTGAGGTGGCTACATCAGTAGCAAATAATGCCCATTTTCCTCCCTCAATGCTTTCTTTTCCAAAACAACATAATTTCAATCACTCTCTGTGAGCTGTACCTTCTCAGTCATTAAAAATGGGTATCAAATGGTAAAAAACTCAGTCAAACCGTCTTTGTTGGTATGCTTAGTGTGAATGTATGGCACTCAAAATAACAGCTCATTAAATTGTGCCATCTAGGCATCACTTTCAAATGTGATAGTGGACACATTAGGGTTGTGATGATGGCCAAGATTCTCTACTGAGTAGCTCTAAAATTTAGAGCTATTTAGAGTCTAAATGTAACAGTTATTTCTGGCACATAATGGGGATCCTGTAGACAATGGGATAATGGGGAAACTCACTTGGAAGAAAAGATTAATGCACTAATGTAGCAATCTAGGAAAAAAATATGATCTTTAAGTGTAAAAATAAATTCAGTGTAATGAAAGACATATTTACTTGTTGTCATTAATGAACTCCAGGATATCTTGTTCTAGTTTAAGCAGCATCATTCGATCCCTGGGGGGTCAAAGGGAGAAAACAAATTAGAGAATTCAGGGGGACCACTGAGTCCTCCATTTAAAATATAGTAAATTCTTCACTTAAGTTTGAGAAATCAATAAAAACAAATCATTTTGATGGTAGTTAAGAAGAAAATACCAGAAGTTTCTCTACATGCAAATTGAAGGCATTAATCTAACCACTTTATAAGAACTCTAAAGATCAACTTAAGCCAGAAAAAAAATGCAGAAAAACATACAATGTGATAATAGTATGAACATTTGCACACAACAATAGCAATTGCGATTACCCAATTAGCAACAATATAATGATTTTACTACTTTGGTAAGTCTATTTTGGTAAGTCTTTAAGCTGTACAAGCTCCACAGCAAAAAAAAAAAAAAAAAGTGTATAGAAATATTATCATCAATTGTATTGTTATCCATGATGGAAACAGATGTGGGATTCTGTGATTACTCTAAATACATTTTGCATGAATATTTACAAAGTGCATAAACAACATTAACAAATAAATTGCATTTATTTTTTATGCCTAAAGAAACAAAATCTGTTTGGATTATTTACTATGTTCATTATAACCTTATAAGTCTTTGGTTGTACTCATACCTGGGATTGTTTTTCAGTGTGTTGACCAAAAACTCATGAACGTCGATGCCTGTGGAGTCGGTGTATTCCTGACTGGAATCTATTGGAGTAAAAAAAAAAAAAGAATGAATAAAAATCATTTCACTAAAAACAAACAACCAAGAAAAATAAATAAATAAATAAATAAATAAATAAATAAATAAATAAATAAATAAATAAAACAAGATGCATTGTGAACATATGCCATATGAACATGTCTCAAGTGGCTGAAGATGAATAGACATGTTTTATGCTTTGGAAAATAGTCAGATATGTGCTAGCTGTGTTCAGAATATACAGAGACAAACACCCTCTAGAGGGCAACATTACTTCTAAACCACACTGCACAGACACACAGGTAAGCCATTTCATCTCTGCTCCTCTCCATATGACACTGAGGAGTCTTGCAGAGAAAGAATGCAGTGTACTATAATTGTTTTATTTGTACTTTGAAACTGTTTCAAAAGTATCTCTTAGCACTGATGAAGAGAGATTCACATTACAAAATATCCTACGATCTAAAGCAGCACAATGATGTCAGTCTCTGGTACAAACAACGACCACCATCAAACCTTGTCTTACCACGTGACAGCATCTTTCGAGGAGTCTTGTCCTTCTTCTCCTTTTCTTCATTTTCATACTCGTCCTTTGAAGACTTTTCTTCCTCTTTGTCTGATGGGCAGCTGATGTGAAGCTGGATGATTTCCTTTAGAAACCAACAAAAAAAGTGCCTTTTAATATTTGTAATGAATAAAAAAAAGAAAGCTCAGGGATGAGATAAGAGTTAAAGACTGTGGTAACTGGTTCTGTAGGAGGAAAAAAAAAGTGGTACCGATTCTGGGGGTCCATCGTTGGGGAAAGGACCAGAGGACTCCTCGCATACTGCCAGACTCCGTACTAATTTCATTTTGGCATTAGACTGAAACAAACAAGATGAATTTGAGAAGAAATTTGATAAAATATGATAATATTAAAAACATCCAGATTGAGATTTGATTTTTTTTTTGTTTGCATTTTTCTGTCAAATATTTGACATGTTTGATGTTTACAATGAGAAGAATAAAATAAACTTTCAAATACAGCACAACAATTGCCATGTGTGCGAAATCTAGAGGCTAGTTGTAATAAGACGGGTTATTGCCTTTGTTGCCTAGTTTTTTCCATTTCTGCTTCCAAAGAACCCAATATATATTCCAAAGCATCATAATGCAAAAACCTGCCATAAGCCTACAAAAGGGCAAATTAACTCCCATAAAACATGAAAATGGAAAAGGATAAAAAGAACAGTTTAATATATAAACTGATGAGAAAGTCACTGAACTATGTAGTCAGACTATAAACTGAATAGACGGTTAACCCCGCTCCAAGATGATGTTTTCACAATAGCCATTTAATAATATTTTAATAGCATGTATACACTCATCTAGTAAGCAAATTTAGTTAACTGGAATTAGTTTAAAAGAAAAGCGCCTAAGAAAGATGTATTAAACCAATTCCATCCGTTTTAAGAAATTATCATTCTAGTCTCAAAAGAAATTGGCTTGCTCTGCTATTTTTTTCTCATTATATGAAACATTCAGTTAGTTCAACAGGTAAAGTGCAGTTCCAAAGCCTTACTAAGGTCAGTAGCACATTTACTGTTAACCTTCTTATCAGATTTAGGATTTTAAGCCAATGATATAATGCAGACAGTTGACTGTAGGTCAGTGGATTACAAAGCCGGAAGGATGAAAAGATATTCCACGCAGCAAATGAGCAAAAAGTCATTTCAAGCACCAGGATTATAAAGTAATATCAATTATGCTGAAATTCACTTACCTTGGCCCTTTTCCTGCCATGGCTGTGGTTAGTAGCCCGCTTCTGCTATTAAAGCAAAAGAAAAATAATACTTTAACATTAGGGTGCAATTTAAATATCCATAACAATAATGGATTAGAATTAGAAGCTATAAAAGTCAAAGATTAAAGGACATTCTATTCGCAGCATAAATATTAAGTGACATGACAAACATTTCTGTTTTCTTAGGCCTCTGTATTGTTAAAGCACAAAAATGACAAAGATCTCTATTCAAAAACTGATTTAAAGTGGACATCTTCCTGTCTCAGACATCCATGCTGCTGTAGAGCTCATCACACTGTGCAGATCAGGTGCAACTTTAAAGCGGAGAAACCCGCTGAGAAACCAAGTGAATTTATTCACCGAGTGAGATACAGATAGGACTTCTCATTGTCACATCCTCTTACCTGTGCATCCTGTGGAGAGTTATCATCTGGCTCTGGTCCCTCTCCTGTCCCATCCTTGGTGCTCTGTGGTTGAGGAGAGCTTTTACCTCGACTGCAGGGCTCGATTTGTAGCCCACTCTCTCCCTCCTGCTGGATGTCTGTTGTCAGGCTCAGTGACATCTTCTTAGGGGAGGGGAGAGGGTGGGAGTGGGGAGGGGATTGGTGGAGAACCCAGTAGTGGCTATGAGAGTAAAAGAAAATTTTCAGAAGAGATTTAATTGTTTTTTTTTTTTTTGTTGTTGTTGTTTTTACAATTGAGCACAAAGTTTTATGCTGTTCCTTGTCCTTTGAAGTAGCTACCTGTTGGAGGTACCAGGTCTATGTTGAACTTTTTACAGTGAGTGTGAGTAAGAACCACACACAGGGAGATGAAGGGAATCCACTAAGGTAGTGTACTAGGCTGGGCAGCAGCAGGGGGTAAAGTGAATTCCATAGCAAGCCTTGGGTCTTGGGGTAAAGGCTGTCGGGGAAACAAAAACAACAAAAAATGTAATAAACTATATGAAAGGTACAACTTAAGACAGCAAAATGGTTTTAAATGCAAAATAACTGTTTGGAGATGCACAGAGAAATATTGCTAATTTACAGTATAATCCGGTGCTTTATTTTATTCTTTATGGTTTTCAACCTCTGCGTCATGGAAAATTATGGTTTTGGAAATTTCAGAGCTTCAGTAAGCACCAGGCCCTCTCCTCTTCTAGAATTTACACAGAGGCTATTTGTGTAATCCTAGCCTTGCTAAGAAAAAAACTCAATTTACAATCTCAACTCAATAGTAATTTCATCTCCGTTTTAAAGTGACAGCAAATTCCTATTTGACAGCAGCAGTGTCATGACATCATTTCCCCTCCTATTATAATAAAATATTTGAAATGTTTTCTTTGTGTATATTTTTACAAAAATAAATCAGAATCAGTTAAAATTACTTTATGCAAGTCAAAGATTCACAAAAAACAGGAATCAGCATCGAAGTTCTTCTCATTGCTTCTCTAAATATCGTTTCCTCCACTTTTACATATTCAGAATAAACATTTCTTTTGAAAGGGATTCATTACCTTTATGGCAACAAATACAACTTATGCATTCTAACAATCTAGTTCATTCATTGAGTCATCCTGCAAACAATGCATTAGACACCAGAAATGTGCTATTTTCTTATGATACTATGTTTCAAACAATTTAGAAATATATTTAAGCAATTTCTAGATAAAATTGTGCTACACTGAAGACCGGCTATGATAATGAAAAATTAAACACTCCAGGTGTCAACGTGTTTGAGAAAAAAAATATATTTGGAACTAAACAGTCATCTAAAGCTTTACCACAATATTTTATTGTGTTTTACAAAAGACACCAACAAAAATAAGTATTGTGTTTTCCAATATTGTTCAAACAAATCAAATGAGATCATTTGTTGTTTTAACAATATCACATTTCTTTAGTGAAATGTTGCATGAGCTATAAACAAATAACATTGCACAGTATTACTTTTCACTAAGGCCGAAAAGTGTTAACATATTTTGTGAAGCTCAACTGAGATTTTTGGTTTATTAAACAATTTTGACATTTAAGGGCTCCTTTTAGCAAACTATTAAAACACAAAGGAAACTTCTAAACAGTAATTGTCTCAAAACAGAAAAAACATTTGCTGCAAAAGACATTTAGTGAGGAAATATCAACAACAATACATAATGAAAAACACATGAAATGAAATATATTTACAGCAGTCAGATGAATTGAAGAGGCAGCACTCTGCCAGGCCGAGTGTGAGGTGGAGGGGGGACACCAACAGGCCAGTCACCACCTTTAGAGGTCGTCTAGGGCCTCTCGTCTCTGCCTTCGGCTTACTGCAGTAGCATGGTCTTGCCTACAGTCTGGAGCCCTGGGCACCATGAACAGAAGAGGAAGACACGAATGACGTCATCTTTCACACACTGCGTGACTCATCGCTGCTGCTGCTGCTATTTCTGGCAGGGAGGAGGACAGAGCAGCTGAGAGCTAAGAGGTTACTGGGAATGGGCTTTAAAATCAGCACAAACGCTCACTGTTCAGTGTTTGACTTTTACAGCCTGGAAGACATGTTTTTAGAATGCTAAAATCTATCTGAGCATGAGCATTTGAAAGCTGTGCTTGCAATTCTGAAAATTCACATCGCAAAGAATTGACCAAGCACCAAAGGGACAAAAAAATAAAAAATAAAAAAATCACAGATTACCTAAGATTCCAGTTCCACCTATTATAGCTGCTCTCCATTAATGGTAATAATTAGGGAAGTATAAAAAAAATTGAGAATTTAGAGAATTTAAAGAATAGCTTAAACAAGTCTAAGTTTTATTCTGGGTTTACAAAGAAATTAAGGATGCAAAAACTGTGTCATTGCTGTCATTTCAGATCCATGCAAACACAAATATTTCTAAATTACCAGACTTTGTTACATTCCACACCTTCAACTCCAATTACAAATTGTACAACAAAGGGTAGGTCATCATCAACAAAAACATATCTTACAGCAGTAACTATGACGATTCTGGCTAAAACTAACATTTTAGATTTTATATTTAATATAAAAATAAAAATGCAATTTGGAAGACAAACTACTGAACTATAGTGCTCACTAAGAACACATTTACTGATCATCAGTTTTACAAGTCGGTAGATTCCAGGTAGGGGGTTCAGAATTCCAGGAGGCACAAATTTAGGCATATGTTTAATGGATGACATGCGTAAACAAAGCAAGGAAACAATACATTTACCAAGACCTCTGTATTGTTTGGTATGAGGAAACCGATGAGGCAGGGATTTCCAATGTGGGAAAGACCAAGGTGATGCAGCAGCAAAGTCGTCATTATCAACAGCATCAGCAGCAACACTAGATCATTGACAACGACACCCACATTCCCCAACCTCACTTTGCTTGCAGAAATCTACCACAGCAGCACAAAAAACAGCCACACTGTAATGTAGATCTGACTCAGTCATTCCAAAAATAGTTCTCTGTGTGTTCTGGGAGAAGCAGAGGGAAGGCTTCTGAACTACCAAGCAGCGACAATTATTCATTTCAAATGTCAGTCCTTGCTTAATAACAGAGAGGAAGCAGGAAAAAAATTGCAGCTCAAAACTACTAATGGGATGCTTATGAATAAACCAGCTTCTCCTCCCAGTCCTCTTATGTTTACACAGTTCTGTCATCAACACTCCATAGCTTCTTTCAACACAGACATGATGCTGCCCACTGGGTTGCCAAGGAGACGATAACGTCATTCTTAACTGCTGCCATTTGATTTGAGTGAGTAAAGTGGGGATGAATGAAAGAGTGATAATAAACAACACTGAATGCAGAGAGCAGTCACCATCGCTAATACAAAGACAAACACTGACGACAGTTACACCATTTAATCCAGGTTCTTTTAACTTGAGGTCATTTTACATTGCCTGGATATCTGGTGAGCTAGATATCCAGGCAATAGCAAAATAGCAAATAGCAAAACTTCTAATGATTACAGACAACAGATTAAAGTATCTTGCTACACTACCAACATACATTTTCAGTAGCCTTTCCAACCTATGGAAAAATATAAATCATCTGTTTAAAGCGCCATCCTATGGGTCAGTCACTTGGCACCAAACAGCAAACATCTGGACTTCATTTAGCTGCAAAGACAAATTGTTTAATCCTCATTCAATCTCACTCAAATTATCTTCTGTATATCGCTAACTAATTGTTATATTGTTAACCATCTATGGCCTTGAATTATTGGAATGCAAAACTTGGGTTCTAATGCATTTCTTACAGTGTGTGATGTGTAGAGAGTTAAAGAAAGCATGCAGTGCAGAAATGTATGTTTCATGTTCACACGAAACATTCAGTGAAACAAGAGTTCTCTAATTGAGAAACACAAACCAACATTTTCACAACTGCCCAATGCACCCCTTAAAATTTAGAAAGGTCAGTGTTAAAAGGATAAGGATACCTCTAGTTAATAAAGATTTCTGATAACTAATGCTAAATCTCCAGTGGTTTCAAAGAATAAGACATCACAGTTAATGTGTATCCATTTATGACTGGCTGACAGTCAATGTATTTGATGCACAGCAATTTATGCAGCATGCAATGTCTAAAATGATATCGTAAGTTGTGATATGCATCCATTAAAGAAAATAAGAGTTCAAAAGTAATAAAGCACTGTAATGTGCAGTTTATATTAATAAGTAGGTCAATCCAAAAGCTTCTAGACATTAAGTAAAAAAGTAGTCAGTTTAAGTTTTATGTGATATGTAAACGCTTCCCAGGTGCACACATGGGGTAAAGCATTCGCACATAAAATCTGCCTTTGGAAAAGTTATTTTTCTAAAATACTTATATTTTAGAAAAATATTTGTATTTCTTTTTCAATTAAAGGTTTGCTTTTTTGGCCTATAGATTGCTAAATTCTATAAATGTATGCTAAAGGTTATATTTTTGGGATTAACAATTATTTTTAATGATCATCATGATACAGTTTTATGATAAAATTACTAATTAATCCATATGCAACTACTGCTGCATCGAATAAGCAGTTTGCTTCCTGCTGCCTTATGACAGGTAAACAGATGATACACGCTGTGGTCAAGTTTCCTACTCTGCCTCTTTGCATCAAGTTACCACTATAAAATCACATCAGCCCCTGAGCTGAAATTTGGTAAAAGCCAGAAAGAGTAATGACAATGGTCAACACTGGGGTGGTAAGCAGCCACACTGAATCTGATAGTGGGCTAAGCAAAATAAAGTATGTCACAAGGTTTCTTGTCAAGTTCAACTGTCAAACTAGAACAACATCTCAAATAGTTTACACTTGCAGAAATAAAAGGGAAAGTCCCTTCTCCACAGCTGCTGAGAAGTGTGGCGAGGTCATTTTATATAGTCCTAAAACCCAAACAGACATTTCTATCCAAGACATTTTAATTCCTTCTCTAAACAACTTTAAGACTGTAAAACAACATAAGAATAAACTTACATAGTACTCCAAGAAAACAAATACCACATTGTTTTTTTTTTCTGGCCATATGCCTGATTAGCATTTTTTAATTAAGAGACACATTGTAAATGAAGACTATTATTTATACTTACGGGCAGCACTTGATACTCAGCTCAAGTCATTTAATTCACCCAACTACCTAAAAATGTCTGCAATGAAGAATAATGCACAGTAAAAATGCCTCTGTTTTTGGTGGAAACTGAATGAGAGATGAATGAAATGGTGAATGGAGGCGCAAAGAAGGAGGGAGCATGCACGTACAAACCCACAGAAGGAAGTGGGAGACACACACAGGCAACTCGACCCAATTCAGCTCGTCTGTATTCAGCTGCGCACCTCGCCCATTTGACGTCAGAGAGAACTCATTTCACTCAAGGCAGTAAGGTTATGTCTTCACCGATTGGAGGCTGAACTGTGTGTGTGTGTGTGGGGGGGGTGTAGGTGTGTGGGTGTGTGTGTGTGTGGGAGGGTTAGGGGGTGACGGGAGAGTTTGTGCAAGCTCAGTGCCTCCACATATCATATATCAGCAGCCCTCACAGTGTTTGCGCACCAGTGCTTGTCTGTGTCAGAGAGGATTCCCCTTTGCGTTGGTTGCAGTTTCACACAGGGCGGGGAGCAGGGGGATGGCAGAGAACGAGGGACTGTAAAGGAAAAACCCACGGAGAACTGTAATTCAACAACGTCTCTGCTTCCCTTACATAAGATTTAGCTAGATACGACAGTATTGACACCAAGATACCCGTTTTTATCAATGAAAGTTTTAAAAAGCTAGTGCATCAATGGATGACAAAGCGAGAGTAGGTTAAAGAACACCAGCAACAAACACACACAGACAGATGAGGGAATCACGAACTGTCAAACGCAGAGGAAGAAAGGGTTTCTCCTCTTTAATCTGTCTCTTTACTTCTACTTGCCACTCAATCTTCTTTTTTCCTCTTGGTTATGAGGATACCCCCATCCTTATATGCTGAACTCGAACATCAATATCTTACTTGTTAAACCTGCCACTAAAAGTTACCTTTCTCTCCCTCTTTCGTCATCTTTTGAAGTATTTTCTTAAATTGTCGGGTTTGCTGGTGACGCCATCCTCCTCCACTCAGCCAACCCACTCAGTCCTGTGGGACGAGCTATGAGTCATTCTCTCCTTCTTTTCCCTCCCTCCCTAGTTACCTACCAGCCTACCTTTCTACTGCACATCTCTTCTGTTTCTCCTAATAGGTATAAAGTACATACACCGATATGCTTCGTGTTCTGTGAGAAAGAGGGGACACAAGGATTTGTGTAGATAAATTAGACAGATGAGTAAAGTGCAAAGCTAAGTAGAGATATATTTGTTGGCCATAAAATTGACAATCCTGTCCTCATGATACTCTCCATAAGGAGTGCATTCAAGAGGACGACCAGGGGATCCTGATCACAAATGCATTTTTGACGAAGATGGGAGAGAAAGATAGAGCATGATGGAAGGAAATGAGTGTTTGTGAACAAAAATCAAAACTTTAAAAATCTCACAAAGAAAAAACATAAAATTCTTGAGAATACATAGCTGCATTATTTATCTAATTGTTATTCATATTTTAATGTTTGCAATTCCACAACCACTGGGACTGTGTGGATGCATGGTTTTGTCAACTTTTACACTTCAAGTGAAATGCATTTATGTTGCTGTCAATCTGATGAGCAGAATGGTCTGAGACCGCTCTAGATGGCCAAACCTGAGATTTTGGTGGCTGAAATGCTTGAGCTCAATGAAAGCGGTAGAGATAGATCATGAGATGATAACAGAGCATAAAGAGAGGGAAGTGAGGGCTTATTGCAACCAATATCTTCACTGGAATAATAGACGACAATATTGCAACTGAATGATTTCCTACATCATCAAGAACTAAACAGGGCTATTTATTCATAGGCTGTTTCTATTCTATTCTATACAGAACTTATTTTTCCAAAAGTATTCTCAAGCAATTAAAAAAACAGACTAGATAACGCTTTAAACACTATTTACTGGCCAACACTTTTAGATTTTTTCCTAAAATAAAACAGAAGTTTTGTCAATAATATAAAAAACACAACTGCTGAAACCGCTTCTTCAAGAGAGTTTAGAAAACATAAAATCAAAGATAAAACCTTAATCTCAGTATTAAAATGAAGCATTGCTGATAACATATAGAGCCTGAAGAAACATCAACTCTCCAAAAATATTTTCACAGGTTTCTCACATAATCTAAACCTGCTCCTACAGTCTCACAACTTCCTTCTTTGGGATGTTGCCTAGCAACAAGTATACATTTCCTCGCTATTTATTTAGCAACTTGTATTTCCCATTTTCCCACTTTAATTTACTTTCCTCCTAATTAGTCTCTCTTTCACATATACATAATGCAAATATTCCTTCTAATTTGTTTAAAAATAGTAAAATTGAAATAATCACTGAATTAATCTTAAAATAAATACTGGCACTGAGATACATGTGACTTAGGATCATTACAGGCACATTCATGTCTATATAACAGGGTTGTCAAAGTAATTAATATTTTAGCGTATTTTCCAGACAATAAGTGAAGGCACACTTGTTTCATATTTTGACTGGACCTTCGACTTATTGTGAGGTATACATTTAAATGTACATGTTTTTTTCCCTCATCAAGATGCACTTTTTGACTAGTACACTGAATGATATGAACCAAGAATAAACATTACTATCTGCAGCCGTGAGGAAGGCTAATCATTGGCTGAAAGCAAGATAGCCAGAGCCAGAAGAACAAGTCCATAGTTGGGGTTTTTTTAAACAACATGCCACTGGAAAGAGTCTTGTGAACGGTGCAGGCAACAGAAAACAAGACCGGATCAAATGATTAACATGTACAAGATTCCCCTCACATTTGATGATTTCTAAATAAATGCCACTTGTGTGTTTTATTTTCTGTTCCTTACACATTTTTGAATGATGCAACTTGTACTCCAGAGTGACAAAAGTGCAGAAAATATGATAAAAATAAACACAGAACATCATAATTCTTTTACTCATTCACGTAAAAACTGCTACAAAACAAGCCACTCACATTTTCCCATACAGTAATTATTCAATTTGTTTTCTTACATCAGCCAATTGCTAAAGGGCTACCTCCACACTGCTCAGCCATTCTGGTTGGATAACAATTCTAACAATTGTAATCTTCCACACAGTATTACAGTAACACTGCCATCCTTGAGAGGACAGGTAAAATTTGTCAGGATTGACAAAAAAAAGTGAAGATTACAAGACAAATGCACGACTTAACTTCTTGTAAAAAGAACAAAAATAATTTGGCAAACAACAAACCCAGCGGTAATTCCCCAGTGTATTTCCTTTCTAAGAAATCTGCCTAGCAAGATTTAGAAATAATATTTTACACTGGAAATTTTTAAATAATCATCCTTTCTGAACAAATGAATGCAGATATCCTGTTTCACTGCAGCTGTGCATATACACACAGAGTGATATTCTTAAACACTGACTGTGTACACCAGAGATACATGGCTTCTTATATCTGAGTGCAGTTCGTGGTTTGGAGTTATACATACAATCATAGCACACAAAATAGAAACTACGATGAATGTGTTCAAAAGTAATAAAGTAAACATCTGTTTGTGTCTCTATATGACATTTGAACTACAAAGAGCTGTTTATGCTCCATCAAGATCAAAAACAAGCTTCCAAGTACTCAAGCTATGCATTTTTAGTCAAACATATAATTAAACTGTGCACAGAAAACTAAATAGAAAAAACAAACAACTCAGAATTACTAATAAATCTACATAGTTCACTAAACTGAGATAAGCTTTGGGAAGGCAACAGAGTAAAGACAGTCACCTAATATAATAATATTATCTTTAAGCTGTCTGAGAAAGATACCTCACTATAGTTTGGCAGGCACTAAAAAATTTAACACCACCAGAGACCCTTTAGCTGCTGGCCCGTCTCTAATGTGCTCGTCAAACATTTAAACCTTTTGTGACAAGATACAGCTAAATGACATTTCTTAACTGTGAAATTAATAGATTTTGATTTTCAAAGTGCTTAAGTAGCTTGTCTTCTTAAGAATGTTAAGATCTGTGGACAACTCGGCTTGCAGTGCCAGTATGGCTAGTTTGTCTTTCACGGAATAAAAATGGGTAGCAGATACTGCGATTATTATAAACCTTATGTAATTTATCGGCTTCCTTCAGTGTTGGAAGCAGGGAGCAGTGGAAGAGGGTGCTGGAGAGATAGGAAAGAGAAGACAGGAGGGAAACATGGAGGAGCAAGGGGTGGATAGTGAGACAGGAAGAGAGGAAAAAGTTCTCAATGATGAAACAATCTGCACTCTTATGTGATTGGACTGTGCTTCCACCAATGGGAGGACCAGCTCCATGGCAACAGGCTCTGTCACCAAGAGAAAAGCTGCCATATCCCTCAACACCCCCATATTTTTCCTTTCCTTTTCACTCTTATGACCCATGCTTTTCCCAACCACAAGGCCCGGTGTATTTTTCTTTAGATGCTTGCATAAAATCATAAAAATAAAACAGCATACAGAACAACAGAAGCAATATGAGTTACTTAAATCTTGGTTAACCCAGATCCATCACATATACACACCGAAGCCCACACATGCAACAAAATATGCTTTGGAGGTGTCCACACAGACACTCTGGGATTTTCAGAGAGATCAGAAGGTGACTCATTCACAAACACACAGTTATTGAAATGAGCAGACAGACGAATGCTTTCCCTAACACGCTGTCTAACCACACGCAGTTCTGTTCCACTCCATCTTGATGAGGGCAGAGATTATCTGATCTCTTAAAGCTACACCTTGAAATGAACAGATTGAGCTTACATCAGCAAAGTGAGACTTCCAAATAAGGCTGGACAAAAAAAGCACAAAAAACTGTGATAAATGTGACTTTTAATAATCAACCTGCGTCTTAATCACATATAGTTTACTATAGCAATTAAATAATCTGGTGTGACAATAATCCATTACAGCAAAACCCTTGTTGATTATACTTATGTCTTTATATTTATTTCAACATGTTTTGACAACTTTCATGTCCAACTTTCATCATTACTGACATTGATATTGCTGCTAGTATTAATATTGCTTTATTACATCCAGATTTATTAAACAGCCTACAATTTTTTCAATGGGAAAGATAGTAGGTAGCTTCACATGCAAAGCTTATCTTGTATTCATGGGTAAGTTAGCGGTTACTCATCTTAATGTTCGAGTCAAATAGTTAACTGTCAAACATGTACAACTCCTCGTTGAAGTACCAGGTTTGAGACCCTGGCTACGCTTTTCCAGAACTTTGATTTTCCTCTAATAACCTCGTTCTTTATGTGAACTAGGATCAATCAATCAATCAACCAACCAAATTTTATTTGTATAGCACATTTCAGCAGGAAGGCATTTCAAGGTGCTTTACATAATTAAAGAAAAAAAATAAGAACAGCATGTGACATTGAATAAACAATAAGAAAGAGAAAGGATATATCCTTGGACTCAATGCAATATTGAAAAACAAACTCATTATTTATCTTTCTAGCCTATATTCAACTAGCTGTAGTTCAAAACTAATTGGTTTTTCAAACTGTTCACATTCTAATTTTCTTTGAAGAAAATGAACCCCAGAGCTAAGTGCCACCACCATGTTTCAAGATGGACAGGGTGTTCTTGGGAGATGGCAAGCGCTTTTTGGATAATATCACAGAACTTTAAACTTTGTTTCATCAGAGCAAAATACATTTTCCTTTAGGGAGATTTTATTAGGGTCTTGATGTCTTTACATGTAGGATGCAAACAAGTACCTGCTTGTCTTTTCTTCTACTTAATTTTAAAGAGGCGTGCAGTTTTTACTTCAATATTTGATGACTTTTGTCACTATGCCAGGGACAAATGCTGTGATGTAAATTATGCCTATTATTTTCTTGTCAGAAAAACAAATCATTATTTCAATGTAAAAAAACTACAGAAAATTAAAAATTCATCGATACTCAATTGCGTCAAAATCAATTTAAGTCTATTCACACCTACCCAAATTGTCACACTTCTTCCAGCAACAGTGATGCAATAACAACAGAGCTCCTTCCCTCGCCACAGCTGCTTACATGACTAAAACAATAATCTGCTGGAAGGTTTATAATCTGCTAACATAGCAAGTAAATTCAGAAGAAAAAAAAAAAAAGCAACCCTCCTTAGCCAACAAGAAAAAAAAATCTTCTGGAGTTACTTTTCTTATGAGGCAGATGAACAGAAAAAAAAAAAAAAAAAAAAAAAAAGCTAAAAGATGCCACAAATGCTAGCTCTTAACTGTAAGGAACCCAGCGACTTAAAAAAAAAAAAAAGTTGCTACGGTAACGAAAAAGCTATTGACTATTAAATATTTTTCAAAGTGTTGGTTTCAATCTTAATATTTTAGTATGATGACTTATGCACAGCAAGATCCTTCTCATCTTTTGTATTCACAATCTAAACCAGTACATGGATGTAGGATACAGATGACAAAAAGTCAGAAAAATCCTACTGGGACAGAACTTTATTTTAGATTAATCAGATGGTCCCAATTTTTGCTTATACAACCAAGCATTTTAAAAGAAGTTTGTACACTTGAGATCAACTGTAAGAGATGTAGTCCCATCTATGCAAATCAGGAAAATTTAGGATATTCTGCAATGCAACTAAATTTTATTCACTGCAGAATTCCAACAACTTTAAAAACAACTCAAAACATTCATATTTGCTTACATGGTATGGGCTGTATTTTGAACAATAGAAATGATTATGGCAGGTACCTGATATTCAACACAAAAAGATTTTTTTATTTTTCATTATTTTTCAGTATTTTGTTGAAACTACATTTTTTATAAATGTTAATATCTTTCCAAAACAACAACAACAACAACAACGGATTTTCCAGTTCCTTACACTTTTCTCTAGGTTGGCAAACTTATGGAACTCAGGATTTTAGATTCAGCCTTGTGCTTTTCTACTTTAGTCAGGCAAAACTCAAAACTCATTCTATTAATATGGCTGAAGTTATAGTACAGAACCAGGGATTAGAGTCCTTCAAATTTGGCAGTTAATAAAGTAAGAATCAAACTCTACATGTTCATTTTTTTTGTATATAAAACAGGCTTGTCTCAAATGACGAGAATTTTCCTTTGTGATAAACACAAACGCACTGATTTACCATGCACACTTTTAGCAGTGATCAAGGTTCTAGAGTTGCCAGCTAGCTAGCCTCATGCTGGGAAAAAGATCTAGTCAATCAAACTGCCAGGCTGTCACTATAAAGCGTACACAAAGTTGCAAGAGAGCAAATCCTAAACTTCAGTGGACATTTTACAACTTGTTTTCTATCCCTAATAAACTTCGAAAACTGTTAGTCATGTTTTCACCGGGTCCTTTGATTTGAAATACCCCATTGTTAATTTCATGGTTGCTTTGCTTCCTACTTATAATATCTGTGTGAAAGTGAGTGTGTATGTCACTGCTGCTCTGGCTCAGATTAGAAGCTAGTCTCTGGGTCACATAGCTGACTTGACAGCAGTGTCACATCAGCAATGTGCTCTACCATCTGTTTATCTGTTAAAGATGTCTTATACTTAAAATCTGAAGCATTTTTCATCTTTCTTTCTTCCTCATAAGTCTCCTGTCCTTCATAACCTGTTATGTATCAGAGTATATAGTTTCTCCAATAATAACGGTTAAATTTTACTTCACTCTGAAGTTTGCTATAAGATTTATTTTTCTTATTTTGCTCCTCTCTTTGCTTCCTCTAACAAAAAAAATCAGTCCTCAGCAGCTAGCATACTGGCAACTTCAGGCATTTTCACACCTGATAGTCCAGTAGACTCAGGTCAATTGGGGACCAAAACTACAACATGTGTTGCATTTCCTGCTGGTGCAGTTTGTTTTCACTCTGCACTGTGTTCAACAAAACCATTTCATCCCCTTGCCTGTGGTGCCGCTGCACTGAAAAGCACTGAAGAAAACGACACAAAAACCTCAAAAGAAAACAAGAGCACAACTTCCTTCATCATAAAATATAAAGAAAAGTGGAGTGGAGTCGGATATTAATGGTTGCAGGATTTCTCTTTTGTCTTTGGTAAAAAATTAAAAGTAATTTCTCCCACTAGTAAAAGACTCACACATTTGTTTTGGTTTTATTTACTCAGAATGCCCAGCAGGAACAGCCAGCTTGGCATTCAAGACTTCCAAACTCTTGACTGCCAAGCGTTCAAGTTTGAAACTCTGCATTAGAGTTCAATTGCACCTTCGCACCTCCCAAACCAACCGGACTTTCTAGACAAACAAACTAGAGTTTGATTAAAGTGGACTAACCCGGGCAGTTGTGAACGCACCCTTAGAAGTGTTATGTAGGTGCACAACATAGGAAATCAGTTTACAAAGTTGCAAACTACGCAACTATTAATCACATGTACAAAACTATTTCCCCATAATAAAGATTAGGATTTCAGAATTTTACTCAAAGGTATACATTCATCTTTGGTCACATCAGTTCATGGTGTGCAGTTTGGGAAACATTCTTTGCTCCCATCTCTCTGTAAGTTTTTGACTAACAGATAACAGTCAAAAACTTACAGTCTTGAAAACTAACACCCAGGCAGTTTTTTTTTATTTTTTTATCTAATGTCTGGTGGGGATTTGTCTTTTCTAACTGATGAGAATATCATTAAATCCTTTGCATTTCGTAAAAATAAGGCAAACTGAACAGATCCAGCAGCTGATGAGGAGGAGATGTATGCTTGTTGTTTTTAATGCTGAGATAGATGCACATACACATAGAGGCACTCATTATATAAACAGGCCAGATACAACACAAGACAGATTTAGGCCAAGTGAACAAAAAAAAAAAAAAAAAAAAAAAAAAAAAAACAGAAGGGGAAGAAATGATGAAGAGCATAGTGGTGCTGATTTTTAAACGGCAGAACCACCATACAAGCTAAAGGAAGGACAAGTCTGGCCCTCTAAACCTGAATCTGTGTTCACACCATTAGAATGGATTGCTATTTATAGCAATAGATTTTTTATTCAAGAAGGATCTGTTATGCATTTTCTCACGCTTGTGCAGCCTCCCTCTCACCTTCCTATCTACTCTCTGTTCCTGCACACAGTGTTCCATAAATAAAGGTGCAGACGCAATTGCAAATGTTCAGATAAACCTGAATTTCACTCACAGGAAAGGTCAAAGGTTAGCTTTAAAAACAATATAATCTATATATATTGAATGCCCCTTAATTGCAAAGCGCCTATCTGTCTATTGGGGAGGAGGTCATGACGAAATGTCAAATGTGTTTTGTGTAAGTGGTTTTAAACCCTCACTTCTTCCCTCCTTCCTCAAGCTGTCAGTGTTGCTGCTTAAGGAAGGAAGCGCCTACTTCTTGGTGACTCTCCACCCCACCAGACCAACCCCACCCTCCCACACAGAGACAGAGGAAGGGAATTCCTTATTACCTCATCAATGCTTCAGAAAAAAAAAATGTTTGTCTGTACATCTATATCATCCATTTAAGCACAAACTGACCAGTAAGCACAAACTTGACTAGTAAGCATCTATTAAAGACCACCAACAATAACAAAACCATAACAGAACTGTCTAAATTAAATTAGATATATATGGGGAAATGTTTAAGATACATGCCACAATTGCCAAGCTACTCTAGGACTTTAGCTATGCTGCAGGGATCTTTTAAATTTTTTATAAAAGGAAGAACATTTAAAAGATGTTCTTGCCATTACAAGTCATTACATTAGTGCCAATGCTTGATAAATAATAGCTAATAAGACTACATCATACACTAATTTAATAAAGCTCACAATTACACAGATGCAACACAACCTCAACTGCATGTAGATAACAGCCTTGTTGATCTTATGCTAAGGCAGGAGTCTCACAACTAAAAGAACTTTACCACAGTAAAAAAAAAAGATTAGTGAATGCAGCACTCAATCAAGACCAAGCTTTTAAAATATTTACCTCAGCATGTAGTAGTACAAATGAAGGAATTCCATTTTCTGCAGCAAGTGAAGAGAGATTCAAGAGACTCCAGGTCTGCCACTATCTTCAGCTCATTGTACTTTTCTTCATCTTCACGGCTGGTGCGTTACCTTCCTCGCTGGAGCTACTATCAGCTCTGCTTTTTTAATTGGTTTTATGAGAATGGTCAACAACAAAAAAAAAAAAAAAAAAAGTCTCTTCTGGCTTCCCCCCCTTTATTTGAATGTGGCACTACAGCGGAAAAGAGAAAAACCTTGCTCGCAAACTAGCCCCCTCTTTGCCTACCACTCTTATGCTATCATGCGCACAGTTTGTACCGCTCCCTGCTCCTCAAACCCTCCCTTTCGTGCAGATTCTCACTCTCTCCCCTACACATCTTGTTTGCTCTTTGCCTCTGTAACAATATAGTTGCAATGACGGCCGAAGCAGGGCATTCAAGAAGCCCAGCTGTTAAAAGGGCTCCTTGGATCCACTACCACATCAGTTGATTCAACAGCACTTCTCTGTAATGACTAATTGCAGTAAATGTTAATTTAATAGATGCAGTTTCAAGGTTTGGTTTTGTTCTGTTAAAAAAAAAAGAAAAAATAAAAAAAAAAAAAAGATACGTCACATAGTCTGAGGACACACTAGGCGCCATTCATCACTCTCCATTTTTCGGAAGCTCTGTCATCATCTGCAGCCTGTGTCTGGCCAAACTGAATAAGCTTCAAGTACTGACAGCTGCTGGTGAAACTCTAGCACTGCTGCAATGGATGAAAAATAAAAATTATACCCGGGGAGCAATGTGAGAAGGGAAGAAAAGGAGATTGAGGAAGAAACAAATTAAACCACCTCATTAGGAAGAAAAACCTTACTCCCACTAGACAACATATTTGCATGTTCTCCATACAGTCACTTAACTGCAAACGTCAGCTGAAAGATGCTGCGGAACAGGGGCAATCAAAAGTTCAGCGACAACAATTATTTTAGCAGCAAACTTTATGTAAGGTTGTTACTTAAGCTCTGTAGCTGTGTTCTGATTGGGTAAAGCTTCAACTGAAATATGTGTGGTCAACTAAGGTTTTGGCCCAGCTTCTAATTATCTTTGAATAATAGTGACCGTGCCAGTTTCTGACAACTAAAACACCATATGTAGATAATATGGCAGAAACAGTAATCAAAGTTACCTACAATGTTAAGAATATACAACAGTAAATAAAAACACTGTCAGCATTGTTTGTCACTTCTAAATATGCAGTTCCGTTATATGACACTATAATGTTATTCATTTTGAAAACATAAAAATTACATCACTATAAACCTGCACTTAAAATTGTTCTACTCCATAAACAACATTTTCTAAAGATGTCAATCTGATGTTTCATGGAGGAATTATGTATTTTGTCACCTGAAGATACGAGTTAAAAAAAAACATTTAGCAATGTCCCTAATCTTATGAAATCTATAAAATTTTATATAGTCACCATTTTTCTTAGATTAGATACCTACTGTTGAATTATTTTGAATGTTTCACTTTTAATGTCATATAAACATTTCTTTACTCATAAGAAGCCAAAATTCTGCAAGTTTTCTGCCCCATATCTAAGTTATTATATGCCTTTCTAATTCTAATACTCAAACAACAGATTACGTGTGTATAAGAGTCAGATAAATATGAGCTAAGGAACTCATCTTACTGCCATCTAGTTCACTGAATGCATTTCTTCCACAGACTTACCACAGCAGCTACAGGAACATGTCACAGGGCTCTTAATCAATCTTCATGGAGGATTTAACTATAAGACAAAAGTGCCAAAGACATGATGACTGCTGTCACCGTTTTGTTGAGCGTAGACAACTTAACAGCTTCATAATATATTGAATCACAAATGTCATCACGGCATCAATGTCTACTGATTGCATCTAATCAGTCAAATGACTGACTGTAGGGCTGAAACGATTCCTCGAATGATTCGAGTACCTCGATTACTAAAATTCCTCGAGGAAAATTTACCTGCCTCGAAGCTTCGTTAATTTATGTTTTATTAGTTAGCGCACCGTGTTCCGGCCGGGACTTCATTTGCGTTGCGCGGAGCTCTCACTTCCGCCTCTGAGTTGTTGACAAAAGCCAAGTCTCAGCGGCATAAAGTCCAATCTTCAAGATTGGCCCGTGGGGATTTTATTGATTGATGATAATGCCCGACTTTTTATCGTTTTTGGGGAACCAATAAGCATCCTTAAAATGACTGGGGGAGTCATTTCTCCTCCGGGGCTGCTGGTTGAAAGCGAACGGCGGGAAGAGCGCTGAGGTGAGCGGATAGACTGAACAGGGCGGGCGGCTGAGTAGCTGATGCTTACCGCGTAAATGTAGCTTTACCGACGAACCGCACAATAAATTTCATATCCCGGTCTGAAGAAACGGGTGGCGGAGCGCATCGTACATGGCTGGTAGATGAGTTTCTGAGTGTGACCAGTGAAGGTGTCGTAAATATCCCGTATTGCTTCCCCCCGTGTTCGTCCCCCGGTCTAACGGTTCGTCAGTCCGCTGGTCTATTTCCTCCCCTCCACCCCATCTTACGTTCGTTCATTCGCCCTCTCCTCCCACTCCAGGCGGCATTTCCCGTATTTTCAAACCCAAAGCGTGACAGGTTAGGTGGCAAGGTGAGTTTAATTAATCTATTAAACTCACTGAAGATGAATACATAAACTAAAAGCTGGATTGTAGACATTTTTTATATGCATATTTGTGAGCCTACCTCTTTATTATTAAATTCAATATAATTTCTGATTTTTCTATAACTTTTCTTCTGGTTAACTTAGAAAGTGAGCTATTATTGTTACAGGTTAGTTTTCTAAACTACAAAAAAGCAACTGTTAGGGATGCTCAAATATGAAAAATTAGACTGATATTGATATCTGATAGTAACACCGGTATTATGCCAGATTTACCAATATTTCATTTTATTTTTTTTTCATCCGATTACTCGATTAATCGTAAGAATAATCGATAGATTACTCGATTACTAAAATATTCGTTTACAACAGCCCTAACTGACTGTAAGCAATATTTGGTAGGATATTATATTTCAAGCAACATGCATTCATGTCCAGCATGCAAAAAAATAAATCTAGCCAGTTGAGTGGATTTTCACTGCCCTTGATGCCCACATCGGACACAGATTTTAGAGAAACTAATAATTAATAAAACCATAAAAAGTGGTGGGCACATTGTGGTAATAAGAAACAACATTAGAGTTGGGAAAATGTGTATAAATTGCAACCAATATAGTTATTGCAATGATAACTATCAATGCGTTAATAGCATGTTGTCCTTACATCATGCAATAAATATAATTTACTGAAAGCTTAGAGTTGCATTAATAAATAGTAAGCCCAGGTACTGAAGCAACACATTGCTTTCAGAATATGTTTATTGGCCATGTAAGCTTTAACGTTTGGTTTTAAGGCCAAACAATATTGAGCAATGCCAATAATCTGCAGCTCATTTGAAAAGAAATCACCCTACATGCTCTAAATGTTTCTCTTGTTCGTTAGGCACCTAAAGCACGGAGGGAAACCCTTTCATTTACCTTCAAGGTTGTCCATGGGTAAAAAGATGAAAGTTCAAATTTACATCGTCTTTTTTGTTCTTATCAAGGACACATTTTCTACGCTTACATCATACATTTTACTTAGGTGCAACAGGGCAGCATTAGCTGCAATGTTGACTGTGATGAGTGCCGTCACCTCAACACACTCACAATTTAAGAACTGTGCAAAACATTAACAAGTTGAGAAAATGAATTGCTACTCTCATTAAAACTTGCAAACCTTATATCCATTAAGACAACAAACCAATCGATGACTTTGTAATCCTAGCATGACCCTGGACAAATTTGTCTTAGGGTGACCACATGACTGGGATAAAGGGGATGCCATGCACTAATGCCATCTAATGCCTAAAACAAGTCCAGCTGCGACTGCACTTGAACAACCTGGTTGCTTCCTTTTACAGAACTGCTAGATATGGAAAGTAGCGAAGAGAAAGAGTCGTCGTCCAGCGAGAATAAACAGTCAAAGGAACAGAGACTGATGAGGTTTATCCCTCAGTTTTGACATGCAACGTACTGCTGTTCTAAAACCAAAGAGAAACTAAAAAAGAAAAGAAAAATTCATTGAAAATATATTTCTTCATTATGAGCTTATTAGTAGGCGAGTAAAGCCTGCTGCAATAGAAAACCTATAAGAAAAGCATACACAAACACCAAGCAAAAACTAAAATGTTGGTATAACCATGCATACCGTTTTCCCTTTATGTGTTCTGTGAGAACCCTCCACTTTTGGATCACTGACACTTAAGTGACACATACCCAGTCTCAGGCCAGTCTTTATGCTGTCAATTCCCTTCTACTCAGATCAATAATGTATATAACTGAAGCTAAAGATGGGCATGAAAAGCAAACTGAAAAACAAAAACACTAAAAACGGATATGCAATAGGAGTCACAAGAACATGAAAGAAAGGGGAACAAATAAAGATGGAGAGGGAGATGAACAGACTCAGGAGTGGTAAAGAGAAGAGAAGCAGCAGCAACAGCACCACGCTTGGTGCTTTGGCAGAGATCTATAAATAGCTCTTCAAATCTCTCTAGAAAAAGACACTCTTCTACTTATGCTGCTCTGTAGACAGATTCAGAGATAGAAGCTGATATGGATACTTGCTGACAAACTGATTACATCGAACATAATTACAGTCAAGTGTTTTCATGATGGTATTCTACAAAATACTCAAATCATACTTTTGCAATGATAACTCTGGCTATTATGAGTATTTAATAAGAAATCAAAAACAATAAGGTTTGGTCTTAAAACTTGTAGTTCGGCGTTAGCAGAGTAAAATAAGCACCTTCACAAAACAAATCGTTTTAAATCCATTTACAAATGTTCATGCAATGCAGAAACATGTACCACAAAGATTCACAAGCTGCAGGGTACAAAAGGGGAAAATATGTTGTCAGAGAAGCAGATTATTTTCTCTCTCTCACTGGTGGCCTTAGCAACAGTAGATTGTGGATTCAATGACTCACCTCAAGCAGATCTCACTATAGATTATTTTTTCTCAATGATTTGTCCCTTACACAAACACCTCAGGAAGGGTATGTTTTGGTATAGAGAACACATTTTCATCGAGACAGCAGCCACAACAAGCCTTTTTTTGTAAAACCAGAAACTGATGCTAGCCCTACTTCAATTTGATAACAGCTCATGTCTGATTTCTTCCCTACAGCAGAGTCATGTTGGTTTATCACTGAACATTTCTACTGACAAATCTTTAAGCAAATCTTTCCCCCTGCATCTTCCACCTGCATCCTTTTTAATCCTAACATGTGAACTGTTTAGTTGTTTAGTTCATGAACTGCATAAATTGTGATGTTGCAAGTACTGTTTTAATATTAGCTTTGAAAAAAGTAACTGTGAATGTAAGGCAAAGCACTAGGCAGGCCAAAACTCATAATGCATCTTGTTCCATTGCACTGGATTTTAAATAGGTGGCACAAAAAGTCTGTTTGGTCTCAATCAAACACTATGAAGTCAACTGCTCTTTGCTCTGGACAATAACAGTTGGTGCTATAGTAGCACTAGCATATCTAGGCTAGAATCAGCACTTTAACAACTCAAACAGAAAACCTAGTTCTCAGTGACGCCTACAGTTTTTATGGAAAATTGCTCTTGTTAGAGACTTTAACCACAGAAAACTATAATAGCCCATTAAACTACTAGAGAACAGATTTTCATGGCAATTTTATCAGCAAATGTGGCTCTGCTGGTAATCCTCAATTGGCAATTTTTAAAAATCACATCATTTGAGAATGCAAATAATGTTTTTTTTTCCCCTTTACAAATGCACATGTCGCTTTCCCAGAACAGATGGTTGAATCACAGCTCTGAAAGTCTGTGCTGTGATCCCATCTAATTATCACAGCAATCTTGCTATTTTCAGCTTCACTGTCAAAAAGTAGGGCTATAGCCAAGACACAAAGAGCAATGACCATTTTTCAACAAAAATGTGTTTTACAAACTGTAAATTAATCTTCCAGATCGAGAAATTAGATTTCAATGGGACAGTAAACTTAAAAAGACATAAATACTATGTAAAGCTAAAATTGATATAGTGAAAACTGATCTGTAAAGAAATAAATGTCATTCAAACTCCAAATGGAAAATTTTGAGTTTAACAAAAGGATTGTCCAAGTTAAGCAAAACATATTAATAGCCACACAACTTGCCTACTGAATTCACAAAGTACATACAAAGACAATGACAACCATAAACCTGCAACACCCTGAGTTACAAAGGAAAATTATTTGATTTGTGACAGTCCACGTTGTTCCATTGTTTAATATTGATGACATAATATTCAGTAACTAAATTAATGAAAGCATGCAATTGTTCATTCAGAAAAGAACTGACCTATTGCGCAAAAGTCAAGTTTTTTTTCCAAGTTGCATAAAGTTAAAATAAAACTAAAAAACTATTTAGATATAAATACAACACCAAAATAAAGCATTTAGAGCTTATAGCTCAAGCAAGTTAAATAAAACTTTGTAAATCTAAATGGATGTTTTCTGCAAATTGGTATCGGCCAAAATATCAATTGGAAGGTCAGATTTATTAAAGTTTGACTGGCAATCGGCCAGGACACTGCAATCAGTGCACCCCTATTTATAAGGTCTAAAATTAAAATTATTGAATGCTAGACTTAAAAAAAAAAACTTACAGAAAACCTATACTGATTCAATACCTCAAAATAAGTGTAAAAAAAAAATCTATGGCTTCAACAAGTAGGACTTCATAGGGTTTTAATTAATCGAGTAATAATTTAAGGAATATCTGTTCCTCAAAAAGTTTATTCTCCGTCTCTCCTCAAAAAGAATAAACTTTTTGAGGAACAATGGCTGAGTATTTCTTGTGAGCAACTTTGTGCTCTGTCTTATCCTCTGGACCTGAAATCTTATCCATTTAGCTGTGTTTCCATCCTAAATGAGGACATAAAACATAAAAGCAAATCCTTGACCAGTACGTAACCTGCATTTTTTGTTTTGATTTACGCTTTATCTTCTTAAAATACCAGTAAGTAGTGGCAGATTGGCACTCACACCAAGCCAGGCTTTTTTTGCTTGAGGTTTCTTCCTGTTAAAAAGGGACTTTTCCTTTTCGTCGTCGCCACATTCACGCTCAGAATGAGGGACTGCTGCAAAGTCAATGACGCAATGCAAGCAACTGTCCACTGTTGCTATCTATAGGATTGAAAGCTGCAAGTCAGTGACTCAATACAATCAACTAGATTTCCTTAGAAAACTTTTTATACAATTGGAAAATTAAACTTTCCAACTTTATTTGATGACTATGATCAATTTGAAATGCATGTAACTGACTATAAGTCTGTCTGCACGATTGGATTGACTTGTCTGCTTGTAAAATTCCTTGGGGCAATGTTTGTTGCGAATTAGCACTATGTAAATAGCTGCAAATGACTGAGAATCTACAGCAGTGTATATTAATAAACTAAATTGAAAATGTCATAGTCCTGTTGATCACATTCAAATTCTGCTGTCAGCTTCCACCTTTAATTAAAGCCCGAAACACACTGCGAATTCCAAAATCGTACGACTTGAATGTGTCACACTGTGCAAGCAGGACATTATAAAATCTTAATGGTAACCTGTGCCACATTGCTAGATGGAAGACACTAGATTGCACAAATTGCTGCTGAGTTACAGTGGTTAATGGACCTATTGTTAGTCAGAAGCTGAAAAGAGGGAGAGGAGGTGGGAACTGAGACATGGCTGGGCAAAAGAGGGCACGAATCAGACACAGTCACAGTGCCAGTCACACTGCTCAATTTTTCCAGAAAATATTCGACACCTTTCATTTATTTTTTTTTAGTTGAGAGAGAGCTGAGATGCACCTGACACACTGAACAACCATCAACTAGGCTTGATGGTTTGCTGCCGATTCCGATACCGATCATCCATGAGGCCGATCACCTGGAATGGCTGTTAATTTTTCGCTTTAGGTATACATGATACTATGTTATCTGGCGAAATGGAAAAATTATCTGGCAATAAATTCACCTAATTTAGACATAATAGACATTTTTTAATACACATTTAAAATTGTTCTTTTTATAAGTTACATGCTGCAGCTTTAAGCAGATGTTCGGAGTGAGAGTTCACTGTCTGGTGGAGGTTGAGCGGTGATATGTCTGTGAAATATTACTACCAGCAGCACATAAAGGCGGTCCAAGAGCAAAAGTAGGACCAGCGTCTTACACCGCCAGCTTGAAGATTTAAATTATTTTTCAGATTATTTGTTTAGCTTTCTGACCATGATGCTAATCCGGGTGAGTGTTGGTATTGTGCGCTGCTTTACCTGCTATCTGGCCGTTCCAGATGTCCTTTTTTTCCTGCATTGAGCCTCGATTTAGCCAAACCCTGTCAAGTGCTTGTTTTTTAAATGCCATATTATATTTGTTGTGATGATGTATTTTGATGTGCTTCACCCCAAGGTAATTTTCCGCCACAACATGCAAATGTGCCCATTCACTCCGAGTGTTATAGTTCCACATGACAGGATTTGTTGCCGCGCAATTGCGCAGTGTGAAGGAAAGAAGAGATACACTACACACGCAGGCTACGAAGTGAAATAAATGTGATTGGTTTTGGTGATTAGCAACAAGAGACAGTGATCGGCGATCACAGATCATACACTTTTTCATGGAAATCGGCCGATTATGATCTGTGGCCGATCAATCAGCACACCTCTACCATCAACCACAAGAACAAGCTTACAACGTGAGATTTTTAAAATAATTATTTCACAATTAAATATTTTAGGCTGGGACGGTCAATAAATGCACAGCAAGAACCCTGCTTAAGGAGAGCACAACAACCACCTATACTTCAAGTAGGAAGAGATCTTCAGTTCAATTCCAATGAAATCCAATTATTTTCATTTTCAAGAATGTATTGTTTCCATGATGGTGTTGCTTCTGAATGAAGAGTACTTTTAAAGGGATTTAAAATTGCAATTTAAAAGGCTGTTTTAATATAAAATTGACTTTGAGCTTTATTTCATATTATAATATTAATCCCTCATCAAAAACATACTTGGAGTGATGCATTGACTCATTCATGCATGTTTGAGAAATTCTTGAATCTCCCATGGCAGCCATTAGGGGTTGCCTAGACACTTAATCTCACAAAGTTCCACCTGGGAGCTGCAGTGTCCAGCTGAGCTTCTGCCTCACTGAACAACCCCTCCTTCATGCCTTCCCCACTCTGCTCCACCAGACTAGCGGTAGCAGCAGTTAGCAAACACCTGGTACAACTGTGTATCTGCCGAGCTTATCATGTAAACCACCTCTCAGGCCAACACACCCAAGACCAGCTGAAATGACATAATAGAAAGGCACTGTTATTATGAGCTGAAGGCAGGATGCCAGAAAGAGTAGAAGCTTCTTAAAGAGACACAAGCCTAATTTCAAGGTGTCAAAGTGTGAAGTTAAATTTCTTTTAAGTTATGTTTGACATATACACCATTTTATAAGAACTGAAGGTAACAGTTACTTGATTATGCTACAAAATGACACTACAAGCTTGGAAAATCCATAATACAGTCCCTTTAACGTTAAATAAAAAGTATCAGAACAATATCATCCATTCAATCAAGGAAGATTAGCATATTCTAAACAAAAACTGACATAATCATCCAATTGAAAACTTTGTTCTGTTTTTATTTTACTTCATCTGCTATAGCATAACTACAGTCATTTTTCTTGTATTCACTGAAAATGTGTATGTATGTAAATATATATATTTACATAGATACACATTTTCAGATACTATACTACTGTATATATATATACTACTGATACTGATACTGATACAGCACGGTGATGATACCATTGACTGCGCTGCGTGCTTTAAACGTCTCTCTAAATGTATTCTAATTTTAACATTTGGACCCATCCGCAACTATAAATGCCTTAATTTCCACTTTATTCACACAAACGCCGAGTTTCAGCAACATCTTTCTCACACCACGAAGAAGATTGTGAGCTATCTTAGCCATCTCGTGCCTGCCATTGAGTACGCGGACTTTAAAGATGGTGTTTCATGTTACATTACAAATGGGACTAAATATAGTAGATCATCAATTATAGATTATCTCAAGTCATCTTCGTGGTTCAGCTTACCGTTTTGGTGGCCGTGTGTTTAGACTGCCGTGTGGAAAATCCTTAAAGTTGTCACTGTGAAGGATATACGGCAGTATGGTCAGTCGTGGCTGTGCAGTTGACTGAAAATACTAGCCGCTAACAATAGCTAGCTTCTCGTTCTAGCCTGCTTCCTCCAAAGAGTATAATTAGCTACCAAGCTAATATTAGCCAGGCTAGCTAGCCTTTTCTTTTCAATGTACGCTAAGTATCCAGGGCTCATAAATCCTACTGTTTAAGTCAACAACGTCTATCAGGCAAGACAGTACATGTCTACAGCGAAGTGAATCTTGTTATAAAGCAATCCAAGCACTGTTGTGTCCTTAAATAGGGGGATTAGGTTTGCTAGCTCCCAGAATGACTTACCGCTGCTAATGTGATGTTGCTGCTAGCCTGAGTTGGATCACTGCGACCCGACTGTCAAAATAGCGCCGCGTGAGGGGACAGCGCCACGAAAGTTAACGGCAGTAAAGCAAGCGCTTAAAAGCAGGTCAGTCAATACTGTCAATGGAGTACTGCAAAATACAAACACAACACTAAAGAATAAAACGATATAAATTAAAGAAAAAATAAACAAAACACTAGTCCCCCTCTTCTCAGCTCCGGCTTGAGTGTCAGCGTCAGTTTTTGCCCCCCACGCCCCTTACTGACTGTTGACGTCAGTGACGTACCTTTCCGTCGCTCACTCAGAGACGTTCAGAGTACGGAGAAAGTTGTTAAAGCGTTATCTTTCTTAAATAGAAGACAAAAAGACGAAAACAATAAGCGAAAACCAAAGGGTGCCCTTTTAGTCGTTGGTAGGTGGTTGTCGTTCAGACAAGGACCTTCAGCTGAAGCCAGTGGCAGTTGTGGTGTAAATTACCAAGAGGGTCAGTGTTTTGTTTTGCTTTTTTTTTTCACAGGAAACACAAAACAAATGAACAAAACAAAAAAAAATAACAATGCAAATTTCCATCACTTAATTAGTATATCAGGGGTTTGCAGGTTGCAAACCCCTGATCTGTCAGATGAAAACTGTCATCCTGTCAACATACTTGATCCTACTAAAAGTGCAACACCATTTTTTTTTTTACTTCATTGCTAAAGTAAAACCGTGAAGGTAAAATATAATAATAAGTTAAAGGGACCACTTAGATACAGTTTATGTGCCAGCTCATATCATCATAAGAAATTAACTTAGTATTATCTCTTCAGTACAGGGGCCACACCAGGAGCCAGGACCAATTCTTCAGGACCAGTTCTCAGGCTTAACCTTTTCAGTTTTAGGTCAGCTATGATTACCAAAATTATTTATATTCGGTAAATTCCTGAATAATGAAAGATCAGGCAGTACTTGGGTGGTTGAGTAGTTTTCTTGTGGATGAATCCCACCTCTGATTAGGTAATTGGTGGTATTGAGGATTTGGTGCAACTATCAGGATCTGTTGGTTTCTGGGTTCCAGGGTGATATGAAGGGTTACTCCCTTTGATGCCTTTTGTGTCAACTTTTTCTGGGCCACATAAATAGTACTTTCAGGTTAACACTTGTTTTTTTAAATATTACTTTATCAATAAGTGCAGTGTCAAAATAACAGAGGATGATGCTCAACATTTTTTTTAGCTTTAAGAAGAACTTAAGAATAAAATAATGACGTATGTCATTATTTTAGGACAGTGACAATATAGTATGCTTGAAATGGCAGAACATATTCTTAAAAAACCTGAATAGGATGCATGGTCTGACAACAGAAAAAAATAAAACAGCCAAAACACCAAGGAGATATGTTTATTGTTGTTGTTGTAGTTGTTGTTGTTCTGTGTAATTTTCCAATGCAAGAAAGTGCATTTTGGCCCACCATATCAACCAGTAAACATACAAAAAACTCTCTCAAATTGACATTGACTCTCAGCATAGAACCAAATCACTTTCAAAGTGGTTTGAGGACAACATATAGTCAATGTTTTGGAGAGGGATTTCAAAGCCCTGACCTCAGTTCCATTGAAAAGCTGTGAACGGAGTTGAAAAGGTGTGTATGAGCAATCAATGAGAAGATTGTGAAAGCAAATGTTTGACCGAAGTCATAGGGTCAAATTTAAAAGGTTATTCTAAGAAGTGCTATGGAGATGTTTAGTCATATGCAATAAATTAGAATATTGATTCCAATGAGGCACATTTGTCAGATTTTTTGTTTGTCTGATGTGATACACTAATTTCAGATGTTGAGTTTTCATTAGCATCACAACAGAAATTAAGGCTACTTGTAATTTTGCTAATTATTCTACAGTAATCCTCTGACCTAAAACAGAAAATCTGGTATAATCTCAGGCAGAGAGAAAAAAAATGGTCTCTTTCTATACTGTGTGTGTCAATATTTATTATCAGATAGCCTCACCTGTTCTTGTGGAAATGTTGCTTGGCAAGTCTAAGAAAAACATTTTTTGTATCAAGCAACAGGCTTCTGTCATAATTCTGGTAGACCTAAGGGTAGATCAGGTTTTCTGGTATGGGTGGGGCAGTTCTTAAGAATAGTCATTGCATTTACAATAGTTTTGAGGTTGCCACCATTCCAGCAGCACGACGTCACCTTTCGTTATTATATCTAAAACCAGTTTTGACATGTTTTGGGGTCATCACCCTGTCGGAACATCCAACTCTGTCAAAGTTTTAACCAGTTGTTGATTTGTGACAAAGTGGAAGGAGTTCCACTTCATTTTTCCACTCACCAATCTTGTGCAATTCACAAATATCAGTTGAACACACATATTCACAAAATTTTCTGTGGTTTTAATTTCAACCTGTAAAAAAAATAATCATATGAAAAGAGAGATCGTGAAATAATTTAATCTGTGTTGGAATTAAAGTCCAGACCGAGCTCAATTGGGAATCTGTTGCAAGAATTAAAATGTATTTTTTAAAAAAATTCCCAAGCAAACTACTCTTAAGTTCAAAATTATTCACAACCCTGACAGATAAAGGTTTAAAATAATCTTATTTGACCAGTAACATAATTGTGTTTTAGAACATAGTTTATATTATTTAAGATTTTCATCATTTTTAATCTTTTATTACACTTTGGACAGCCAGTGGATTTAGTTGTAGTACTTCCTATTGCCCACATGTCGGCAGGCAAGTAGCCTAATCATGTGTCAGAGACTTGAGAATAATTCCGCCCCCCAAAATTCACTGTTTCGCCTTGAGGTATAAACATTAAATGGAAATTTAAAACCATCTTAGAATTTATATGGAAACAGTCAAAGTTGTACCTCATTATTGTGTATTTAACATCATTAGCTATGCACTACGAAATGGATGCAAGTATCAAAGGACGCAACTGCCACATCATATTTGAGCATTACATAGTGGCCTACTTTATCGAATAACTGTTTGCAAGTATTTTTGGCTTATGTAAGTTATGTAACGGAGAACTGGTGCTACTAACGTATTGCAAATCACGTGTAGCACATTATTTGATCTAAATATATATACATTTTTTCCAAAGTTGTTGGTTACTGTTTGACAGACATCACCACAACCCTGGCTGAGAAAACTTGTAGCGGCTTGACGGAGTTATTCTTCTGCTGCTCTTTTTTTCCTCTTCGTCACACAGCAGAGACATGAGCGAGGCGTCCTCTTCGCTGCATGGTTCTTGTGCTGTGACCGTGCACACAACATGACGGAACCTGTTCTTTAAATGCCGCCCCCGCTTTCACAGAGCCCAGCCCTTACTCACATGTTGAACTACGGCTGATTGTGCTTCTCGGGTACCATTCGTACATTGGGTTAAAGGGCAAAGCTTTGCAACTTTGAACGCTTCAGATGTTATGGTTGTGCCAAAGAGCGCAACGTGGCACAGAAATAAGATCTGATCTATGCCCACAAACCGATAACTTTACGCATTTATTATGGTGCCATAAAATGAGATCACAAAGTCACAAAGTTAAGAAAAAGTAATCGTGAGTCGACTGCCAACCTGTGGGCGCGTGCTGTGTGTGATTGTCCGTGTTGTGGGAGAGGACACTCTGATGCGTAATTTCCCCGGTGCCCCGATCCGCTCATTGGTGCGTCTCTCCAACGTGTCACCAGTTTTGGTGGATTACCCCACATATCTGCAGCATCAGGAGGGTGAGACGCCACTCTGCTTTCCAGCTTCTGTCCTGACTGTGTCACAGCTGCCAGCAAGAACCTCTGACAACATTGGGTTGAAAGAAGCACTCAGGGGAGAGGTTTTAGAAGATTTTTTTTATTGTTATTAGTAAACTTACTCCAACTAAAAAAAAAATGCAAAACTTTTCTTTATGCTGGAGGATGACGCCGTCTTTTTCACTTATTTCACTGCTGCTACTGGCAACTTTGCTGCTGAAGGGACTCCGGGTCAGCGGCTCCCCAGCCTGCGCGTCCTGTGGCTTACCGGCAATGGAGAAAGACGCAGAAGAGAAGATGATGATAGAGTTCGCCAAACAGCAACTTTTGGAAAAGCTCCACCTGAAAGAGAGACCGAACATCACTCAGACGGTGCCAAAAGTGGCGCTTCTAACTGCGCTGCGCAAGCTGCACTCGGGACGCGTCAGACAGGATGGTACCCTTGAACTAGAAAACAGTTTACCTACCAAAGATCAAGGCTATGAAATAGTGAGCTTTGCAGATATAAGTAAGTTTTTCTTTCATTTTCCATACTGTAAATCTTTTCTGGCATTACTTTTAAACACTTTGTATGAGCGCACCTTTTGCGCAAGTTCGTGCGTAATAGTGTCGGTGTTCCCCATTTGATAATTTTTTATTTTATTTTGAATTCTTATACTCATGTGAGAAATGAGTGAAATCGCATTACTTCCAAATATACATATTCATATACAGAGAAGTTAGATAATACCTGCGCAAAATGCTCATTTAGTTAAATTCTGGTTTTAGATAAACACCACGCCCCCTTCAGCAGTCCTGAAGATTTCATTGTGGCTTTTGCATTTGGAATATTAAAACAGGTCGGAGACTGTGTTGTAATAAAAGAACATTTCCATTTGGAAATATTTTAAAAGAAAAGGCTCATTTTAAAGGCAGCCGACTTACTAATAACTAGGATGCTTGACGCCCAAGCAAGTTTAGAAAGCAGAACAAATAACTTAGTAAACAACATAACCTTTAAACATATAGGAATTATTGGGATTAAAATGTTGTGTATGTTGAATGCTACATTAAAGTTTTTCAAGAAAATGTGGATGCACCAAAAGCCAAGTGCTTGAAAGCGGATCTAAGACATAGCTAAAGAGCTCCAGCTGAATTATTTCTTCATGCCAGATTAAACTAACACATAAGTAAAAAGTAAAGGTAAAAGAAAATACCTGACCTTTATTTAGAGAAAGTGGACCTAATAGCTTTATCTTGCAATCATTTCAGTACATTCCATTTTGGCTGTAAGGTGACAACCTCTTGAAATGTTCAAAATATTAACAGTCTGTGTTTGTTTTTAAATTGTCATTGTTTCATAGATGATTCAGACAGCGGTGACAAGGCCAGCCTTAGCCTTACCTTTCAGTTTCTGCAGGAACGGGGCAAGAGCATCCAGGTCCTTCAGTCCTCTCTGTGGATTTATGCCAAATCGTCTGAAGATCCTCACCGGAGCTCCCGCCTCCTTGCCCAGCTCTTCCTCTCAGCAGATGAAGAGACTTCAGGCTCTAATCGCACCCTGGTGATAGAAAAGATGCTGGAGGTTAAGGAGAACAACTGGCATACCTTCCCCATCACCCACACGCTGCAGACCTTTCTGGACGGAGGTCAGCGGCGACTCCGGCTTGAGGTCAGCTGCGAAGAGGGTGAAAGGAACCTTTGCTCCTTTAATAGCTCGACTGACAAAGCAAACCAGCCCTTCATGGTGGCCCAGGTGCGTCTGAATGATGACCACTCCAAGCACTTAATCAGAAAGCGATCACTGCGCTGCGGAGATGAGGTGACGGTGTGCTGCAAGAAAGACTTCTACATCAAGTTTAAAGATATCCAGTGGGATGAGTGGATCATTGCACCTGAAGGCTACCACATGAACTACTGCATGGGTCAGTGCCCCCAGCATCTAGCCGGCTCCCCGGGCATAGCATCCTCATTTCATGCTACGGTCTTCAGCCAGCTTAAAGTCAATGGCATCAACACAGCCACAGCTTCATGCTGCATCCCCACCGAGCGCCGGCCTCTGTCCATGGTCTACTTCAACTCTCAGCACAGCATCGTCAAAACAGACGTCCCCGACATGATAGTTGAGTCCTGCGGATGCACATAAGCAATAGCATTAGAGGCAATCTGAAATACGCAGATATTAAAGACTGAAAAATTAAAGGGGGATGTTTGCTTTGGACAGCCTACAGTAGTAGGAGATTTTCACACGTGGCTAAAATAGAACACGATAAATATAACCAAAGACACTGAATGCCTATATTGTAACGTTTCCGTGTACTTTTTAAAACTGAATCGCTGTGTATAAATTATGGTATTATTAGTAATTGTTCTAGAGATTTTAAGAAACAAAATGCTTTGTCAAAGGGTTTACAGAAAAGTTTTTAGTTTTTTTTTTTTTTTAAAAACAAATAAAAAAAGATTTATATTTGCAGAATTGGAATATTGTTTTAAAGTTAGATAGAACAACAATAAATAGTACTTCAGAGACATTGATTGGGTAAAACAAATCAGATTGATTTAAAATGTTCTTTTTTGTTGTTGTTTTGTTTAATAGACTCAGTAAATTATCTTTTTTTTATCTGTTGCCTGCAGTAAAAAAAAAAAAGAAGAAAAATGGAAATCTACAATATAATTTCCAAAAATTGAGGCAGGGGCATGTAATACAATTTTTATTTTTATCTCTGCACCATTTCATTTTTATTTTTTTCTTATTTAGTTGTTTGTTTTGTTTTTGTTTATGTGCTTTATGTTTTTTTTTTTCTATTTACTGCTTTTCAGGCCTGGATTGTAGGCCGACTAGTTAAGATACCACATTCCTTTAGAAATCTTTATTTTATTGCTTATGTCTTCAACTCCTTGCATCCTCTTAGGGTGTGAAGAGACAGCTAGCTATTTGGTTGTGTTCTTTATATTCAAGCACTGATGGCAAAATATGTTCACTTTTTTTCTAAATGCATATTGAAGTCTTGCAGGGATTTTGAACACATTTAAGACAATTTCAAGGATCTCTCTGTAGATTTATGAAATGTGAAATCCCACCATTGAAAAGACTAAATCAAAAATATGCTTTACATTTGTATGCATAGATATCTAGATACATACATAGATGTAGAGGTGACTGTGGGCAGCCAGTCGCAACATGCATTTGAAATATGTTTGAACAACAATTTCACTGTATTCTTTACACAAGTTTCTAATGAGCTGGGTGGCTTCGACAGTTTATGAACTCATGGTCATTTCTCAGCAGCATGAGCAAACATTTAGCTATTGCCTCAGTGTCTGCTCATGTGAAGGTCTGTGAGGCAGGTGGGTCAATGAGCATGTGCTGATGCACGTTGGCAATTATAGCCTTCAAAGTCTAAAGTTTTCAGGGCTGATGTAAATTTAGTATCTTTCCAGTAATAGATAATAAAGCTGTCTCTGTTTGCTAGAACATCTTATTAGCTCTAGAATCCCCTCTTTTGATATTAGCATTGTTTTTTTGGTTATTGAACCAGAATAGTCATATTTGGAAAATGTATGGTGTGATGTTTAAAATTATTAACAACCTCAATGGGAATAGTTTAATTTAAAGCACGGTGGTGGTCAAATTGCTTGTTATGGTATATGAGCACACATTTTCATTTATTGTTCATTCATCGTTTGCCTTATTTTGCAATTTTCAAATGCGTAAGTGAGAGGTAAAAAAAAATGATAAAATTGCTTACAATATAGCTTTGCATAGTTCACAATAAGGTGTTTCTCAGTTGCTGAACATCTCAGTAACCCAATGTTCTCCTTAAATCGGGACCTCGTGGCAACTATTTCTCTGTTGGTTCAAATCATCAAAGCTTTTCTTGGCTGATCTTAATATCTTCTATTTATGGAATGTACATTTTTAGTCTTTTTTTTGTGGCTTACCCTGTTTATATCTTCTAATATCTCCTGTCCCAGGCCTTATTGTGTCATGTTAGTGCCACCGCAGCACCACTAAGGCAAGCACTTTATCACCCTTACTGTAGTTTCAGTGCAAACTTTGCTAGAGGGTTTTTTTTTTTCTACTGTACTTACAGCTAAAGTGGGCATGACCTAACGTGTAAGCAGTCCTACAGGGAGCTAATGTCCATTTGCTTACTTTCATAAGCTTTAGCTTTGTTCAAACATATTATGTTGTAAATATACTTGCTGATGACAGAAGCCATTCTGTGTCTATTTAAATATATAATCATTTTCTTTATTTTTGTATGATTCTATATTTTGTATAAGACTGACAATTTATAATAGACTTTTAAACTAAAATAATATTGAATTTATTTAATTTTAATGTCTGCGCATTTTTCAATAAAATATATATTATAAACCAATATATTGTGTTGCATTAATTGTGTATGTTTAATTCATGTCCTTAACTCTTAAGGCTCATGGGCTGAACCCATGAGAGAAGATGAATCTCATTCTTATTTAAACATTCACAGTAAGCAACGCTCATGTAGTTGCATCTATGTAAAGAAAATAAGCTATCAATTCATTACAATAAGATTTTTTGTTCACACAGTCATCAGTCTTGCTTTTTTGTTAGTTCCAAGAAGATGCACGTGTTTTATGATCATACTGGTGCAGTTTCTAGGGCAAAGAGCATGCTTGCTCATACAAACAGTAGAAGTGGCTTTATGGACCGTCTGTGTTTGATGAGTAAACAGTCGGCCCATTCCCTTGGCATGCAATCGCTTTCATATCACGCATTTATATTATGGACTGATTGCAATCTAAATCTGAGGCACTACTATCGGAGTAAATAATCATTTATGCAAGGAAACAATAAAATACTGTTACTATGTTAACATATAGCGAGGTAATGCTCCAAACATTTTGAACATCAGAAGAAAAATTGCATTTGCACTTATATAAACATGTTTTATGTTTAGCTTTGAATTTGTTTAATTTTGTGAAATGCTGACAACCTTGACATTTGACTTTCCTGAAAATCATTAGGTCATAACATATTGTTCTTTCCCTGAAAAAAAAATTCTCAACTCTATCTACAGGGCCAACAGCACAGTCATGTTACATCATCCAAAATGGACTATAATCACCAACTGAGGCACTTTGGCACAAAAAAAAAGTTTTTCTGAGCAAAGATGCTGTTTATCCATATTCGATCCCAAACAAATGCCTAATCCTCATCATTAATAACTCAACTATTATGTGGCACAACTTTGGTCACGCAGCTGAGTAACATTTCTTTGACTACCCATAGGTTTTGAGCGCTATCATCAGCAACACACATTTTTTCTGGTCGAGCAGTGGAAGAAAAGCTTGTTAAAATGGTCTAGTCAAAGTTCACATTTAAATCCGCTAAGATTTAAATGTGGAGAATATTTGTGTAAGATTAGAAAATGTTCACAGATGCCACAAATCCAATTTCTCTGATCATTAAGTAGTTTGAGAGGATTAAGGAAGATACATGTCTGTCATGAGATGCAACATAGATGGAAGCAGCAAAAATGCAGAAAAAGGTGAGTCTACAGGAATTAATTCAGAAAGCCTGAATACAGATTTCTCAAATTTTTTTTTACATTTAATTTGAAACAAAAATAGAAAGATAACGTAACATTTTTCATTAAGTTTGCATTTATTTTCTAACTTTGTTGGTTTACAATTTAAAGTCCCATTAAAGTACACTGTTTGTGGTTATAACTTGGTAAAAACTACGAACTATAAATATGTTTGAGTTTGTGAATGTGATTATTTGTGACATACATCAGAAGGAACCTGCCAGATGTGATTGGTGAATAACTCCTGATCATGTCTGATGTGACAGCACCTTGTTGAACCAAAGGGAATCACTTCACAGGGAACCTGAAAATTACCAAGAAGCAGAGAAAAGAATAGTTAATGAGATGTATTCTCAAAAATGTGTCCTTTGCATGAAGTTTTTGAACATGACAATCTCAGTGTTTATCCATCAGGTGCAAAATCAAATTTCAGTCAGCTACTAGTTAAAAAATAATTCCTAAATGACCCTAAAAGAGCCAGAAAACTGAACTTTCACTTTAAAATCACTCTGCACATTGCTTGTTTACTTGTTTGAGCAGCTGTAGGACCAACGTTTGGAGTGAGCTATATCGGAGAACTTTGTTTTGCTGTCAATAGCAAATTATCAATCATCACAGGTGATTTTCTAAGAATGGCAAATAATCACAGCTCTTCCTTCAGAAAATAGTTTGGAGTAGCACGGCCTATTGCTTTGTACAGTTTGGTTTGAAGTGCCATAAGAAATAACCACGACATAACATTTTGAAATGAAGGATATTTTTTCTACACCTCTTAAGGTTCTTAGAAAATATACAGGGAAAACAATCACATTAAAACAAAGTGATCTTCCAGTTTCAATATCTTCAACAAGAACACTTGAACATGTGGACAGATTGAGCAATTGATCAAACTACTGACCTTCTAATTATTGGGCAACCAATTCTGCTGTCTGAGGAACAAAAGTTCAGTAACACTGCCCCACATTCAGTGCCCAGAAGGGAATTTTTTAAATAGCTTTTTTTGCCATGTAACAACTAACCATGTATTTATTTTATTTAAGATTCATATGTTTCGCAACTGAAAACCTGCAGTATGGAACATCTTTCTTCAGCTTCTTGAGTGAACCACCTTTTGTCAGTTACATTGCAGGTTCTTTGGTTTATGTCTCTTATAACTTTAATGTAATTTCCATGAGCACATGGTTTCTAAAAGACAGCGATGATGTTTAAAAAGAAATGTGGAAATACCTGTGCAGACATGCCACAAGCTTGTCAACAGCTGTGAGAAGAAAAAGTGAGCTAGTGAAGAAAAAAAGATGTCTCCAACGATTGAAGAGAAGGGCCTGAAATATCTTTAATATGACACTATTTGTTAAGACATAAAGAACATCTCAGATTGTTTTTTTTTTTTTTTCAAAAAGCCATTGTACCTTATCTTATGGTCTTTTGGGTGATACTTGTGTCATTTCCAGCCAGAAAGTAACCTCTGGGTTTCAAGGAAATTATTATAGAAACCTGTCTTGCCTCAAAGTATATGCATAAACCCAGAACAAAAAATAAAAAGATATTGAGGAGATGTTGAATAAATCATCCACAGTGAAACAAGTCCTCTATTAATAGCAGCTGGAATGTAAATGTTAAGTTGTTTATAAAGCACATACAGTTCTGAAATTGATGAAAGTGCTGTACAATTCAATGAAGTGAAAAAAATAAACAACAATAAGAACAAGTGAACAAAAATATTGAAAGGAGCAGTGTTGTATGTTTTCCAGCCACATAGTGTCATTTCATAGCACAATCAAGTAACTGTCACTTTCAGTTGTTATAAAAATTATGTACATATCAAACATGACTTAAAAGAAATTTGACTTCACAATTTAACAACTTGAAATTGAGCCTCTGTCTTTTTAAGAAGTTCCTTTGCAATTACACACCACCTTCAGCATGTCATCACATCAACATCCCCCTAGTAAGCACTTACAAACGTCTGTCAGTGCACTGGACTGCAAAATATTTCATAACAGAAGCTCAGCAGATGCAAAGTTCCAACAGGTGCTTGCTAAAGGCCAGAATTGTCAAAGGTTATTTGGTAAAGCTGAAATCCCACACAGAAGAAGAAGTCATTATTCCAAAAGTGACATGAAAAGCCAAATAAAGCTTAACTTCACAGAGAAACATACATTTAACAACATTTTGAAAAGCCAGAAGGAAGCTTCAAAGCCTAAGAACATCATCCCAACTGTGAAGTGCAATGGTGGCAGGCAGCATCACGTTGTGGGGGTGTTACGCTACAGGAAGGACTGGTGCAATTCACAAAGTTGCGGGCATCATGAAGAAACAGCATTATTGAAAGACCATTTAAAAATATTTACCAGAAAGTAAAAGCTCGCATGCAAAGCTCCAAAGCACGATGGTTGCAATTTGGCTTAATGACAACAAAATTGGTAATGCAATGGCTCAAAGCAGGAACGAGCAGAGCTGAAAAGGTGTGTGCAAGCAGCATGGTGGCCAACAAACCTGAGTCAGTCACACTGCAGGCCAACTAATGGAGAGAACATCGTGTAAGGTTACCCATGTCATGAAGCTTAACAGATAATTCTGAAACATACTAAGAAAATTTATGCAAAGTATGTAAATATATTTAGCTTTGGTAATCTTAACTGGATAGGTTCACATTGGCTTGAACGCAAACATAAATTGTGAGAAAAATGTGGAAAATTTAAAAGCGGTTCAATTAAATTTTATCTCCTCAGTTACAGCTAAGTGGTACACGTTTTGTAATTTGATTCCTGAAAGTAACCTGTGACATCACGTTTTCTCTGCGGCTCAGCACGGCTGGATTTGTTGAAACAGATATTGAAGCATGATTTTGCATCTGTTTCAAATGTGACTGGCAACATACAAAAAAAAAATACACTTTGCCTTTCTATCTAACAACTCAGAGAATAAATGCTTTTTGTTTTTATTTGGTGAGGACTATGGGTGAAGGCTAAAGGTGTGAGTGAACGTGTGATGGTGTTGGAACATGAGCATGAGGAGAGTTATATGTTGACATGTGAGCAGGTGAGCAGAGTGACACCAGGAAGTTCCAGCATTAGCCTCATTTAATGAAAGTAGATAGCTGACCTAGTTTGGGAAAATGAAAAGCCTACTGACTCACTGATATACTGACACACTGACCGACAGACCCACTGTTTTGCCATGTGCCACTAAAACCCTAAATCCTTCACTCCACTCACAATCCCACAAATCCTTTACCGAAGGTCAAAGGTGTCAGCCAGAGTCGCTGCTCAAGGTGTCATGGCAGGACGAGACGTGAAACCAAACTGTTCCCACTCTCTCCACTGATTCCTCAGGTAAACAGTAAATAACGATGCAAGGCTTAGTGAGAAGATTACTGTGTACAACAACAGCTACATGATCCTTCCATGTAACAAGTCTCGAAGTTACTAAATGTATGATACACGTTCTAAGATTCAAATAAATGACAGCAATTCATACAAATGGTTAGAAAGGGACTTTCACTGGGATTAACAATTAGATTTCATGTTAAGTCTTGTTAAATTAAATACCAGGTGCTAGAAAATGTATTTCTTCACTGCATAAAGCCACTTGGGTTATCAAGAGAATTAGACGTTGATAATATTCCATATCTAATTTGAAATGTTTCCTGTATAGATGCCAATTTTCATGATAAATAAAGAGAAATTCTGTAACTTTCTTTAACTCTACCAGTGATCACAGAGGTCCCAGAATACAATATAAAAGTCATAGATTATCTTCTACTGTGCATGGTTGCAATTCATCAGCTCTGAAAGGTAAAATAGGGGAATGCAGTAGACCTTTAGGAGACACTTTCAATGTCATTTTAAAGAATCTGGAACAGCACTGTTTACTGTGTTCTAGTTTTAACATACACAGACCTTCAAATAACTCTTAAATCCACAGGATGATCCCATTACGACAGTCCCAGTTACTTCCTTTATCTCTCTGAGTTACGTCAGGAGTACCTTGTTCCAGAACAATATCCTGTAACGGGAACCTAGGCAAAGCTTTACTCTTAACTTACTTTCTAACCTAAAAGTTCTCATCTGAGTCCAACAATTTTTTTGAGTGTGTTTGTTCAAATAAAAAATAGGGACAAAGAACAAAGCTAACACAGTCTTATACCAGTAATAATAATAATAATAATAATAAAAATACTTATATTACAACATTAGATTATGACAGCAAATCAAGACTTAATAAACTTGCATTAAATTACATCATTTTAAAATATTAAGTGTTAAATTCACTTCTGGTTCATCAATTTTGAATATGTGTTTTTTTTTGGCTTTAATAAGTTACCTAAAACATTTCTTATGTGTTTTATACAAATGATTCAAGATAAGTTTGTAAATGACTGTGAATACAAAATCATTGCTATTTTTTATTTACTAACATTTGCATATGGCTGTACCATACCAATATAGGGATTGATAAACAAATATTAATCATGAAATGAACTACAAGATCCAGTTTTACCACATGGTGGCGTTTCTAAAGTAAGAAGACCGAGAATCACTCTCAGATTTACTATTGAGAATAATCCAATTAAACTAACGCTTACTTTACCGTAATCATGTTATTTACGCTGCCATTGCATCCTAATATTTTAACTCAAAAATGTTGTCAGACTGAGACACAAATAACACTTAGCATCAGAGGACCTAAGGGGTGTAGATTTTGCTGATATTTGTAATCACATTCCATAAATAGACATAATTTGAATACGAAATCCAAGTTGAAATCAGTGGTGCATCCAGAGAACTGAATCCATCATAGCAGGAACTAGTAAATAGCACACTACAGATGTATTGCGCATGCTTAATCCATGCATTCTTTTTTTCCTTTTATGGTGTTAACACCATTATACTTGAAGATACAGCTTACAGTGATTTTTTTTTCTTAGTTGTTCATTGTTTGGACAGCAGAGGGCACTAGACTGATTTTCTCTAAGGATGAATGAGTGAAAGCTGATGGCAGTGGAGATGTTAATGGTAACTAGCACTTTAGCACAAACGGTGTATGACTGTTACTCATAGGCCGTGGAAAGACTCAAAGGATCTAGGGACCATTAGCCACTCTAATCAGAGCAACAGCGGATACTCAACATCTTCAGGTACTAACATTTTAACATCCCTGGGAATTCACCCTGAAGACTGTGCAAAATATCTTCTTTGATACCTGTACCCCAAGTGCTTTTTCATGCATTGTTGGTATAGATGAATAAATTCTCATTTTAGGATGATTTCCTTAAGCGGCAGAGCACTTAGATGAAGTTAATGGTAAGATAAGTGGTCTATTCAATTCAATATTTGTGGTTGAAATAGATTTCTAGCTGCTAAAATGGAAAGGGTCAATAGAAGAAGCTAAAACTTGTAAAATAAAAGACTAAACTAAATAGATCCTTCATATATGATTGAAATCTAAAAGATATCCCTCGAGTATTGAACTGACAGAACTTTTAGAGCTGTTTGGCGAAGATACCGGTATGCTGTCACCCTTTTTGTAACTTACAAAGACTAAGCATAGGCCTTGAATACTCATTTTTAGAGAGTCTTCACTAACAGCATTCTCCAACCTACCTTTAATATCTTGAAACCCAAAACACAAAGAATCTATTCTAAGACCTGAGACTGGGGCAAGTCAGAATCTGTGCCTGAATCACAGGTTGAAACATATCAAAACATTTACATTTACTGCCTCGTAAACTTTTTATGGACTTTTAAATGCCTGCAATCTAGACACAAATCTGTGCCAAAAGTAGAAAGGGGCAGTTATGTGATCTCATAATTCTGAGGTTGAAGAAGACTGCGTGCTTTAAAGAAATATTCTCACATGATTGACTGTCTCTTGGGATTATCTGTCACACAAAAAACACCATATGAATTTGTTTGAAACCAAATTAAGCGAACTATGAAAAAGAAGTAACATGCTTACATCTTCAGCATATCACATTTTTGCATTCCTATCTCGGACAGTGGTAGATTGAAGGTTCCTGGGTGCCACCAGTACCTAGCAAAAAGTATACTTGAGTACGAGCAGGGCAGAAACAGTGTCCAGACTTTGATTGTGCTTAGCATTTTGTTTGACAAGCAATGGGAGTTGAGACTGTAGTTTTATGAACATTCAGAAACCATTGACTGAAAGTTACTTTTGGGACACAGCAACTCAAATAAGTTCTTTAGTGGAAACTACATACCTTGCAGTATCAGCAATCAGCCTCTTTCATTGAAATGCAAACTTGTTGGAGCACCAGATATGCCAACATGTCGAGGGTATATGAATTTGTAGCAGATGGGACCTTTAACGACAGTTTGAAAAAAATCCATATGTACTTTTACAGTGACATCTGAAGTACTCCAACAGATAAGAAATTGAGCAAGTGATGAACATGTGTTATAAAGCAACAACCCCACGAGCCTCCCTCACGAGCATCCCCAGCTATTCTGAGAGACTTGGTTCAGGAATGGTTGATGAATGCCATGCTTGTGGTTTAGCAGTTGCAATAGACAAAATACTAAGTTAATGCTGCTTAAGGAAGCTAATTTTGTTCCCAAACTGCTACATGAATGTGTCCAACTTTTGCAGTTTTGAGGCTTTTTCTTTACTGTAATGTGTTTGAGTTACATGACAGAAATTTGGGGATCTCAAATAAAGGTGCCAGGAATGATGCTGATCTAACTAAAGTACCATGTAAGAGCAAAAGGTTTTAGTCAGTTCCTCATATGTGTACAAATTTAAACATTTTTATATACATTGCCCAATCAAGTATTACATATTTGATGGTCGTTTCTAAGGTTATATCCCTTTGCCAGTGTAGGACCTCAGTGCTGAACCACCGTAAAGCTTTATAATTGGTCACTTTCAGATGAGTTGTCGAAAGAAGAACAGTTGTACATCTGCTGTGCCTAGCTAAATAATTTAATAAAATAGATGCTACAGATGGCACACACTTGGAAAACTGCAATAGACACACATATATTGATGTTAGTTAAGAATTGTATGTAAGGAAGACATGTCCTAGCATTATTTGATTACAACACACTGGAACAACAACTGAAGCAGTAATTGCAATACTTCTAACATTTCTTCAAATTACTATTGTAGTGCAAACAGTTTGTTGCTTAAACAAGGTTGATAAAACTATGAATTTCATAATGTAATCTAAAATGAACAGTTTTACGGCCACTTGAGGGCAGCAAAATGCCTCAGAAGACTTGTGGATACTGACAAGCCTCACAAGACCATGATTCTGATCAAGAATTGATCTGCCAGAGTACAAGATTCAAGCATAACATGTTGGAAAAAAGTCCAAATTTAGTGGGTAACAAGTGGAAGCCACACAGTAAAGGTACTAATGACTCAACAGTACATTTTAAAAAATGTAATTTAATGCAGAAAATTCCTTTCCGCTGCTACAGCTAAGCTTTTGGTTTCTTAGCAATAACCAAATTGCTTTACACTTTTGACTTGATTATGTCAATATTACACCTTAATTTAGGAATAAATATCATAATAATACCCTCCTGACCCCTGCCAACCCCTCACACTTCATTGGTAACACTTGACCTATTGCATCATCCTAGAAAAGTTTTCAAACTAGTAGTGAACAGCTAAATCAAAGCAAGGTACTCATGTTAAAAAGTAAATAGCACACTACAAAAATGATCTGCCCTGTTAAAACCTCCATATTGAGATAAATAAACAATTCTGAGTGTTATTCTCTGAGTCCTCATTTTACTCATGGACACTTATAGCTTTCAAACTTCCTCTATCACCTAGCTGTACTGCGGACGCATTTACTAAATGCTAGAGAAAGCTTGTTAACTGTTATTTTGCTATATCTAACAGTAATGCTTTTGTCTTTTTGTTTTTTTCTTTTTTCAGCAGAGGGCCTCAGTAATACACCCTATCTTATCTTGAAGGAACTGGAACCATTATAGAAAAGCACCATTAGAAAGTGTCCAAGATATGCCTTTCAGTGCATGTGACACCATGTTTGGTTAAAATAATTTCTGAAATTATTAACTGATACATGGCAAGTCTTTTTCCTGCTAATTTTGCGGCACGTTCAGCCAGAGAAACAAGTGCATGTGTTGCAGAAGACATAATCTTTAATCTATAACTTCATAAATTAATCACCCAATTTAACAAGGACAAAATATCAGTGCTGAAATGAAATGAGCTCACCTGTGAAATGTTAGTGTTGCTTTCCCTTTCAGTTCTATGTTCCACTAAACTTCCAGCAGCCAACTTAATTCAGCAGCTGGCAGCTAATTGGGTATTTCCTCCAACAGCAGGTACTCCATACAGAACCATGGTTAGGTTTCACCACAGTCACAAGAGAAAATATTTTTATGCAGCTTTAAAGAGTGAAAATTATAGGTCTGCCACAACAGGAGTATATGAGGGAACCAATTTGTTAGGCAGAATCATAAATTGTAGAGCAGGGCTTTACAAAGTGTGGGGCGTGCCCCCCTCTGGGGGTCACCAGAGAGCTTCAGGGGGGCACAACATAATGAAAAAAAATAAAAAAATAAACCAGAAAAAGTAATTTTGATAATTTAGCAAACTTTACCAAATTGATTGGTTCTTAGTAATTAAAGTTACAGGGGTAAGAAGACCGGGCCAAGCAAAGTAACTAAAAATTTGGCACAAATATGACCATAATTATTTAAACTTGGTATTTTCTTGGATTGGTTCTGAAGATGCTCCACTTCCACAGTGTTTGCAAAACTCCAAGAGTTTTTTTTTTTTTTTTAAACAAAGGGCTAAATGAACTGAGGTCACAGCTGACAGTAGTGTTAGCATTGCAAATGACAAGACAACTGAAGCATGATGTATGGCGCTACATAGCTAAAGCAGGTAAACCCCACAACATCAGTGAAACGTATGAATGGAACGTCACAGTTGTGGATTTGGTTTTTTTTTTGAGAGGGAGTGAGATGCTGGAGGAGACCAGAAATCCCTGTTCTAGAGTTTTCCCTTTGAATATTATTTCAAAAATTGTTCTTGCTGTTTCATCCAAGTTCAAAGATTTAATTTATGGTCATCATCATAAGATTTTCTGGACTGATGGTACCTATTAAAATCAGTAAAATAGATAACACAAAAGCTCTTACTGTGGTTGCTCATGTTGCCAAAACACACAAAAAGTATAATTTCCTACTGCATTTATTAGATACCTATTTTACTTCATATACTTTGACTTATGAAAAACGATAACCTTCCTCAGAATATCTGTTTATTACCCACTACGTGCTTAAAAGTGGATAAATGAAAGTGTTCAAATGAGAGCAGAGGCTGCTGGATTTACACAGTCCAGGATCCAGTAGGAGCTTGCATCAGCACAGCTAAAGGACTTAATGCCACAGTTCTTGCTTTACCTCCATCTTAACCGGTCTTACCCCACTCAATTTCCGATGGGGACCTAATTCTGTCAGAGGCAACTTAACAGAATCCATCCAATCAGGGCAATGAATGTCAGGATCTAATGTGTGTAATGTAACACCTTACAAATGTAAGCTTGGGGAGTTGCTGCAGGAAATTAGGAGTATGGTGGACAAGGTTACATATATATTTACCAAGGCAGAATGTTTCACAATGTTTCAGCATTTCTAAGCTGCATTATAGAGAACATAAAATGATATAAAATAAACTGTACCTGATTAAGATTATGACAAACGAAGCAAATACAAAACACAAAAACGTGTGGGAGTTGAAAGAAACAAGCAGGAGAAAAAAACAAGGAAGAGTTTACAAAACCTTGAACAGAAAGGCTCCACCCACCTTCAGGTTTAAACCTTCTTGCTGTGAAGCAGAACTGCAAACGAATGTACTGCCCCCTAGTGGAGAGTTGAGATATCTTTTAGTAGGGCTGACCTTTTTTTCACATAAACCTTTAGGTCAGGTTTTTAGAAAAAGATCATGTTTGCAATGTTTAGAAGCTTGCAACGCAATGTTTGATTGCATACCTTCCTGATCTGAAGATAGCGCTTCAGTCTATCTCCTGCTGTTTCATGACAATGTCTGCTGGTGTGATCTGTCCAGATGATAGAACTTCTGCAACAAACACAAAGAAATCACGCAGAGACACAAATGAGAGGTAAACGGTTTGATATAAATGTTAACTATTCCACAGCAGCGGCATTTCACAGATTTTGTCTGCTTGAAGAAAAGGTTATGAGTATAAATACTAGAAGTTTATAAAGAATATAATAGACTATAAAAGACCACACATACTCACCGATTTCTGTAAGAAAGATTTTGCTATACATACATAGTCATACAACAAAATTATTTCAAAATTGAATGTCCTCCCATTGAAGTGCTAGGTTTTTGGGGTTTAAAAAATGACACCATTAAAACAATACCAAACCAAAAAAAAATCTTTACCCATATATATCCTGTAAACTTGAAGCTCTATTTTCAACAGAAAATAAACAAATCAATTTGGAAAAAAATACAAAAATTATAGAATAACGTTAATTCTTGTTCATCACACTTATTTTGTACATCTTCTTTAGTGCTTTAGCCGTAGAAGCAAAATAAAATAAAAAGAAGAACAGCATTCTTCTATCTCAGATGTAAACCTTTGATTTCCTTATATAGAATAACTTCTATTGCTTCTTTGAGAGGCGCATTGAACCCACTATGGCACTGAAAAAGGGAATCCCACTTTGTCTTCAACTTGCTACCTGACTGTAAGTCAGGATCCATTGGTATTTGGATCTCTTCCTAATTCCATTCACCTTGCAACATACCCCGGCCCATCTAGTCAGGAAACACAACCTCAATTCAGGATCCTACAACCACCAAGTTTTGTATTGGTATGGTGCTTTTTTTAGGTGATGCTCTATGTTGTCATTTTTGTGGCAAAACTGTAACACAAAACTTTAAGTCTGGTTTTGTCAAACCATGACATATTCTAGCCTGAATGTTTAAGTGAGGGCTCAATGTCTTCTTTGAAATAGGCTTTAAAAAAGACGAAATTGTTATTCCTAGTTCACACATAAAAAAAAAAGATGCATCTGACAGAAAAATCCTAAAATGACAACTCAACTGTTTGCTATAAATTAATGTGAGGTGTCTATCCAAGAAGGCTAAATGCAAAGTGAGATAAATCAAAAGATGAATAAAACGGAGTATTTGTCAAAAGATATACTCACTTATGCAATTATATTTATTTTATATCCCCTCAAGCGTGTTTGTTTATTTCTCAGTTGAAGCTGACATCATGGTGAAGGGTTGGACTTTTTTTACATCACAAATTCCTGGCATTCTACAGGTGCTGGTCATAAAATTAGAATATTGTGATAAAGTTCATTATTTTCCATAATGTCATGATAAAAATTAAATTGTCATATATTTTAGATTCATTGCACACCAACTGAAATATTTCAGGTCTTTTATTGTTTTAATTTTGATGATTTTGGCAAACAGCTCATGAAAACCCAAAATCCCTGTCTCAAAAAATTAGAATATTATGAAAAGGTTCTCTGAACGAGCAATAAAAATAATCATCTGAATCAACAAAGTAACTCTAAACACCTGAAAAAGATTCCTGAGGCCTTTAAAAACTCCCAGCCTGGTTCGTTACTCAAAACCGCAATCATGGGTCAGACTGCTGACCTGACTGCTGTCCAGAAGGCCATCACTGACATCCTCAAGCAAGAGGGTGAGAAACGGAAAGAAATTTCTGAACGAATCGGCTGTTTGCAGAGTGTTATATCAAGGCACCTCAGTGGGAAGTCAGTAGGAAGGAAAAAGTGTGGCAGAAAACGCTGCACAACGAGAAGAGGTGACCGGACCCTGAGGAAGATTGTGGAGAAGGGCCGATTCCAGACCTTGGGGGAAGCAGTGGACTGAGTCTGGAGTAGAAACATCCAGAGCCACTGTGCACAGGCGTGTGCAGGAAATGGGCTACAGGTGCCGCATTCCCCAGGTCAAAGGTCAAGCCACTTTTGAACCAGAAACAGCGACAGAAGCGCCTGACCTGGGCTACAGAGAAGCAGCACTTTGGACCACTGTTGTTCAGTGGTCCAAAGTACTTTTTTCGGATGAAAGCAAACTTTGCATGTCATTCGGAAATCAAAGTGCCAGACTCTGGAGGAAGACTGGGGAGAAGGAAATGCCAAAATGCCAGAAGTCCAGTGTCAAGTACCCACAGTCAGTGATGGTCTGGGTGCCATGTCAGCTGCTGGTGTTGGTCCACTGGGTTTTATCAAGGGCAGGATCAATGCAGCAGCTATCAGAAGGTTTTGGAGCACTTCATGCTTCCATCTGCTGAAAAGTTTTATGGAGATGAAAATTTAATTTGGTCTGGAATTGGCCCTTCTCCACAATCTTCCTCAGGGTCCGGTCACCTCTTCTCGTTGTGCAGCGTTTTCTGCCACACTTTTTCCTTCCTACTGACTTCCCACTGAGGTGCCTTGATATAACACTCTGCAAACAGCCGATTCGTTCAGAAATTTCTTTCCGTTTCTCACCCTCTTGCTTGAGGATGTCAGTGATGGCCTTCTGGACAGCAGTCAGGTCAGCAGTCTGACCCATGATTGCGGTTTTGAGTAATGAACCAGGCTGGGAGTTTTTAAAGGCCTCAGGAATCTTTTTCAGGTGTTTAGAGTTACTTTGTTGATTCAGATGATTATTTTTATTGCTCGTTCAGAGAACCTTTTCATAATATTCTAATTTTTTGAGACAGGGATTTTGGGTTTTCATGAGCTGTTTGCCAAAATCATCAAAATTAAAACAATAAAAGACCTGAAATATTTCAGTTGGTGTGCAATGAATCTAAAATATATGACAATTTAATTTTTATCATGACATTATGGAAAATAATGAACTTTATCACAATATTCTAATTTTATGACCAGCACCTGTATCTGTGTCTGATGTTATATATGGAGCATTTCCTCTGTCTGCTTGTCGGCTTGTAAAATGCTGCCCTCTAGTGACTATCGCCCTAAAACAGGTTTTTTTTTACTGCTTAATGTCAGAAGGGGCAAAAGAAAAAAAAATGCTTCTTGTTTTAAACCTATCTTGTATTGTTAAAATTCTCTATTTTATATCTACACATCTATGTGAAAGGGTATGAATTTGATCTCAACTAATTATTTTCTCACACCAATTAACACCAATTATTATCTCACACCAAATATTAGCTCTTGGCAAATAATGCATAATTCCATAAGATCAACAAGAATTTATCACCTAGAGAAACTCTAAGTTCTGTACTTAAAATTATATATGTGTACCTTTTAACTTTTGATTACTAAATATTTTTTATCTGTTACATGACAACGGAAAAAAAATGAATTAAGAGCACACAAAAGAAAGAGGGAAAGAAAGAAAGGAAGACGAAGTAAACATTTCTACAGGAAGGTAGATAGTGATGTGTTGTGCATGCAGCACAAATCAGAATAAAATTTTAGCAGACACTGCAATAAATTAACATTTTAACTAGAAATAAAATATCTGTGCAGCGCTTACCTTTGCACCTGATTGTTACGAAAATGCTTAAAGCGCTCATGGAGATGTCCAGCCGCAGGTCATATTGTTGTTTTTAACTCCAGTTTCCTCCCTTCAGTATGCAGAGGCTTGCTGCAGACAGAGCAAGCCTTTATATGTGGTACCTACATGGCTGCAGCACTGCCAGCCCGGGACCCCGAGCCAATGGGAGGAAAACATGTGCAGAGGACCATCTGCAATGGAAAAACAAATCCTGTAAAAGATTTGCTGGATTTTGCAGCACTGGGGAATGGTGTCCAGATGCCCTGAGCCTTGGTGACAGCTGCTTTCTCTTCTACTCACTTGGCTAACATGCATGATCCTCCATAGCCTTCCGTAACCTTGGATTCATCACCATGAGGAAAGGGGCTTCACTTTCTTTCCACTTAGTGGATATTAAATATGGTTTCAAATGTTTTTGTTGCTGTATGGTGTGCATATAATCTTATACTAAACCTTCTGTTATTCCACATATTTAAGACATTTCTGTGCATAAAACACTGGAAGACTATGTGATAACACTGTGCAAAACCAGTTTTAGGAATTTAGCAAACAGTGAGACTTCATCCTGTCAGCAGCTTTCAGTCCTTTCTTGACCTTAACGGTACTAAAAGCTTTTCCTTTGGCTTACCTTGTTGGTAATCTGTTTGGTGCGGTAAGCCCTCTACAGGCTTTGGAGGTGGACATCTGTAACTTTTTATTTCTGCCCCATTCACCTTTTCTCCCTTTACTACAAATAGCTAATGTTTTCTTAATGTTAGCTTTTAAGAAAACTGCAAACATTAGCTAACAAAATTCTGTATGTATACAATATTGTATGAGTATAATATTGTCTGTATATTCCTGCATACAAAACTGATATAAACTATTCTACTATGAACATTTTTCATGATGCTGAGTAATATCTCTATTTAATAGATTAGCATGCAAAAGTTTGAATAGTGAGTGGATGAACTACTTGCTAAATATTCCTAGATTAACTGAAAAATTTGTATGCATGCTGTCATCTTCATCAACTTTGCACTGAAACCATCTGGTTCAAATCTTCTCAACGAATAAATCTGAAGTATAAATATATTTTCCTATATTTAGCTAAGTTATGCTTTCCAGTTTCAGAAAGGCCCAAAAAAGCTCGTAACGACAACTACGATAAACTCTCCTCACCTTTAATCCCACTCATTGATAATCTGAAGTGAAGCTGGTGTGAGATTCTCCCCTCTGTCAGATGAAACATATGGTTGCAGCATCTGTGGGAGGGTTAACAGCCAAGGCTTCCCTGCTTGGCTGCTGCAGCTATATTGGGCCCAAAGCCCACCACAACTCTCATTGACAAAATCTGATTTAACCACTGGCCGTATGCTGTGAATGGACTCCAGCCTTGGCTCGGGTCACCAACTGTTCAGGCTTTGACTCAGCTTTCCCGGCTGCTTTGAAAATAAAACCGCCTCATGAATGTAGTTATTCACTGACGTGCGGCTAATAAACACTCTTGGTTCCGTGGTGATGAGTTTGGATTCTGCAAAACATTTGAATACAAAACACTTAACACATTCAATATTTTTTGTTTGTTAGTGCTGTTAAATCTTTACAGATCTATTCAATAACAAGCACTGTAAAAAGCACATTAATATTTTATGGGTTATTACGCAATTAAATCAAACAAACAAAAAATACCATAAGAAGTCAACGGCTCCTCATCAACTGATATAGTAACATTACAGCAAACATACATAAATAAACAAACAACTAGATCATATCTAGATAGAATGAATTAATTAGCTACATTATACCATTTTAAGATTAATGTTTTCAGAAATAAATCAATAAATAGTTAAGATGAAACTATGTAACTATGTAAAGAAGAATTTACATATTTTTTTCTTTTATATTTACTGTGATCCTTCTCTTTTTCTGAAACATTGTTATTCTCTGCATAAATAAATAAATAAATAAATAAATAAATAAATAAATAAATAAATAAATAAATAAGTGATTATTTATAAAAATATAAAAATATAATTACAACTTTTCTTATAACACTCATATGTCTATTAAATGTGATCATGTACACTTCCTGAAATAATAATGTCTGGTTTTAGGTTAAGTGTCGGCGCACGGCTTTCTTCTTTAATAACCCAATAACTTTGTGGTCGCGTCGGCTCTGGTCCGGCTCCAGGGCAGCGGATTGGATTCCAGTCCAGGTTTTGTGGTGGATTTGACTGGTTGAGGCTCAGCAATCTGCAGCATCCCCACAAGAAGCCAGCCAGGCAGCCACACACGCTGTCCGATGGGCTGCTATGAAGTTACACTGTTAAAGTAAACACAAACATTTATAGATTGGTTTTCACAATTACTAGATAAGAACCTACTTAATATAGACGCAGCCGTGTACGTACAAGCATTTGATAAACACTTGGAGGCTGTAATGCCTTTATATAGCTGATTATATTACTTTAAAGGAATGTTCTTTTATTTACTGAGAAGAGGGAGGGAAACTGACCGACCATCACTTCGGTTGTGTTTCTGGGCTGCATGTTAAGTTTGAGGAGAAAACCGAGGCAGTGTGGTTCTTTTTTTTTTCTCTCTCTCTCTCTCTTTCTTTTTTTTAAGAAAAACAAAAAGTGAACTTCCTGTTTCGGGGTGGTCCACAGGCTGTGGAGAAAGGGAGGGAGGACAGGGAAAGAGGGGGAAGAGAGAGGGAGAAGGGGGTGCGCATTCCCGCATTGGCTGTGCAGCCAACTCCAAGGCGCTTTGCGGGACTCCAGAGCCGAACATGGGGTGCAGTTTTGTCAACGTCTGCCTAAAGACACTTTGAAGAATTCGAAAGTATGCAAGATCCCTGCTGAAGAAGGAACAATGTGTCGGTTTCTGTGAAGATTTCACTCATCTCCATCCGCCTGCTTGCCAGAAAAGTTGAGAGAGAGAAAGAAAGGGGAAAGAGAGAAAGAGAGAGAGAGACGGGAGGCTTTACTGGAAACTTTCTCAGTCCCTGGATCCTCTGAGCTCTTCCAAGGACTCCAGTCAGGGAGTTTCATGCTGAATATTTCTCCTCTACCCTGAGGTAAGCAGAGCTGATGATTTATGCTCGCTCTGTAAATCACAGCCGAACTATTAATTGACTTGATTACGCGTGTTCTTGGTTTGAAAGTAACTTTTTGCGCAGCCTTATAATCACCCTTGTAGCCTGGATCTCTTTAAATCAGATGAAAACTTTAAACTGTGTGTTACAGTAGGTGTTTTCCATGTCTTTGTTTATGTGTTGCTTTCTTTTTTCGTCTTACGTTTTGTTTTAAATTTTCCCCTTATCTGATAAGATATTGTGTTCGGTTTTTGTGGGTTTTGTGGTTTCTTGGGGTAGAGTATATTTTACTTTGGGTTTAAAAGAGACCTGGGAAGATATTGAAATTGTTTTCTGTTTAGACATGAGAGGACAAGCTGATGTTTTGCTGAATTTCCTGGCTCAATTGCAGACCCCCCCTAAAACTGCTTCCTTTGGGGTCTGCAGGTTTGCCCGAGGACAGTAGCAGGGCCACCCGAGAACAGCTGTTTCTTGTAATTCGCAACACTTTTGGTGCCAGTATTTGTCCTGCATGCTTACCTCTTGCTGCAGTTTGTCAAAACTTTGAATGCATAAACTTTGATGGTTTTCTGACATCTGCACTTTTGGTGCTTCTTATGAATTGAACCCTGCTATCATCCATCTCTAATCTGGGATAGATGTTGGATTCTAATCTAATTATCTGAGTAAGAGTGGACTGTAGCTGCTAATGTGGGAAGATTAGGCCACTGCTAATAGTGGCCCTGCACTGAAGAGCGTCAACATCAGCCTCAATGGGGAGGCCAAACACTTATTTATTTCCAAAGTGACAGTGAGAAGTGCTGAGCACACACAGTGTGAACCTTCCCCACTCACACGTATACCTTTGTAGACTGCATTAAGAGGAAGACTCTTGAAAGGATTTATGAGATATTAAATTATTTAACTGCTTTGCAACTGGACGAGGTGGATTTAGCTACTGTTATCAGGTTTTTATGCTGAAAGAAGCTGAATAAAAAGCTCGGGGTCATTTTCCATCATGAGCAATCACGCTGACTCCTTTAGAGGTTTACATGGGGGAGCATTCGATGGACGAGACTGCACTTGTCCTTTGGCCACATGAGAAAAGCTCTGCAGGGGAGCTTCCTTGCCCTCTCTGGTCTTTATCAAGTGTATTGAGCTCGAAAGGCTCCTTAATGGGGATGGCCTTAAACAAATACACTGTGCAGGAGGCAGCTGACCTCAGATTTGTAGTCACAGGTCAGGTCTGAAGTGATTTACCACAGTCATATCAGGAGACTGATGGGTTTTTCTTTAACCTCGTACAATTTTTATTTGGGTGGATTTGCGTCTACTGTAGTAAAAACGAGTAAAACTTTGGCCAAAGTTCTCTCTGGTATTAATCATGATGATAAAGTCACTTTTTTGGGGAGCTTAGGGTAGGCAGTGGGGGCGGAGGGTTTGGCCCCTGATTATGTGACACAGGTGTAACAAGAAGCAGGCAGCAACAAGTGGTGTGTTTTTGTCAAGATTCCATTTTAGTCCGCACAGCAAGAAACTCGTCACGTGACGCCTGCAACCCGTCACCCCCCCCTTCCACTACACGGTCCTTCTCCTACCTTCCACACACAGGGAGAGAGAGGGGAGGTAAGGGGGAGAAGGACCACCCTCACTGGGATCACAGCCCTTCAATCAGACCCTTTCACACCCTGTGAACCTGAAACAATCAGGGTTTAATAGCAGCTGTCTGTCTGAGCCGGGCCTGGCTCAAACCGCACGGACGATCAGCTTCGGCCCGGGACGCTCCAAAGGACACAGAACTCGCTCCTTTTTCTTCTGTCTCCTCATTGTCCTCTTTACCACTTCCAGGCACATGCACATATCAGAGGAAAGGCATTCAGAGATGATTGTCGCCTCATCAGATTTGAGTTTGCGTCGTTTCTGATCTGCTGCACATCTTCCGTTTACTCCATGTCCGTTTTTGGCTGAGAGTGAAGAAATTGTTTGGAGGCAAAACTTGCTTCCCAGCCCATTTGAAAGCGTAAGAATTAGCTGTGGATTTCACAGAGATTTGTACAGTAGAAAGACTAAATGATGCTGGAGTGAGACAGAGCACTGAGGAGGGGTGCTACTAAGTAAAGAGCTGACACCAGAGGGCAAAAGCATTAAACACTTAGCAAGCTTGAATCGCATTAGTCAAAGGGCACCCATAATAGTGAGGGGAAATGTTGCAGCCATGGGAAATATTCAGAAAATCATTGTCCGTGGTCACTCTGAGATTTCCCACCCATTAGAGGGCGTATCGGACAAATCACAGCGGACAGGATTAGATGAATGATCTTCACAGCCGATCAGTTCAAAGCGATAGAAAAATGAGACAGAGGTCATCTGGGTTTGATGCAATTAGTCCAGTGGAGGTTTTCATTCTTCTTGTTTTGTTTTTGATGAAAAAAAGACTTTTATGAAATCAATTCAGTGCTGAAGATAACTGCTGGTAGCGGTGCTAAACTAATTCTAGGATCACATGTGTTTTAATCTTGTTGTGACTCATCAGATGTTTTCTCATAAAACAAAATATTCTGGTGAGGAAGCATTGAGGTGTACCGCATATCACATCAGTGTCTTCATATCTTGTCTCATTAAAAAAAAAATTGTTTTATTTTGGTTTTTTACTGCTCTTGAAAACAAAATGATACTTAGATTTTACCACATTTATGTGCAAAATTTTGAAAAGTGCGGCATGCATTTATAGGTAGCCTTCTGTATTCTGATACCTCCTAATTAGTAAAGTCCACATGCGTAATTTAATCTCAAAGAACATCACAATGAAAACCAGGAAACAAAGCAAACAAGTCAGGCATAAGGCTGTGGAGAAATTTCAAACAAGATTAGAATAAAAAAACTATTTCCCAAGCTTTAAACATCCCACAGATCTCTGATTAATCCAAAAATTGGAAAATGGAAAGAGTATGGGGAAAACTACAAACCCACAAAGACGTGGCTAAGATGAGATGGCCAGTTGAGACCTAGTTCCAAGATGCTATGTGTGGAATAAAAAAAAAACAAAAAACAAAAAAACATCAGCAACATGTTTCATGGTGGGAAGATGTTGAGTTCAAGGTGAAAATAATATGAGGACAGTGAGATATGGTAGTGGTAGCATCTCGCTCTATGAATGTCCTTCTTCAATAGTGATGGAAGTTTGTCAGAACTGATAGGAAGATGGACTGTGCTAAATACAAAGTGAGTCTAAACATCCAGCCAAGATGTGCTTATTTCTCCAAGCACATATATGAGTTGGAATGGCCCAGTCAAAGTTCAGACTTCAACTGAGAATATGTAGCAAAGCTTGAAATCTGTGCTTTGTCCAATTTGAATGAGCTTGGGCAATTTTGTTCAGAAAAATAAGCAAAAACTTAAGTTTCATGAGTAAACTTCAAATAACCTGTAGCTGTAATTGCAGCAAAAAGTCTTTTTGTAGTATTTACTGATGGAGGCTGAATATAAATCCATGCCACACTTTTCAGATATTGGTTTATTAAAAGCCATGTATTCTTTTCCTCCCATTGTTCAGATTCTGTACTTTGTGTTGTGTGTCACATAAAGTCCCTGTAAAACACAGTGAGGGCTGTGTCTCTGATGTGGGAAAATCTGAAGAATATTAAGTGGTGTGAATACTTTTGCCAGGTAGAACAGATGAAAAAGTTCAAATTTACTGCCTGCAGCGCTGTATATGTGTGCCTGTGATGTAGATTTTCTGCCGTCAGTAAGAGGAGGAGCTGACGCTTTTCCCGGTGGTTCGGTGCCTCTGCTTTGAATTGGGGCGGTGGGTTTCTTTGCCTCCATGTGTCAGTGTGCGTGTGTGGGTTTGTGCACAAGCAAGCCTAACTATCACCTCATGTGGTTGATATTAGAAATCAAACGACAGCTAATAGCATCCAGGTGAAAATGCTGGGTTGTTTTTGTGTGCACAAACAGCCCACGCTGATACTCATTACTCTCCATTAAATCCGCTCAGTTTGTGGCTCTGACTGAAAGAAGCAGGAACAGCCTGGTCTTGTAGTATTTCTTATGTTGTTCCTGCAGGTTCATTCAGACTATTTTTTTACTCTAACTTGCTTGTGTGTGTGTGTGTGTGTGTGTGTGTGTGTGTGTGTGTGTGTGTTTTCTTTTTGGGTTGTCTGTGTTTCAATGTGTGTGTTCCCGACTGCTGATGACTCATCTTGTGCTTTACTGTCGGCAGGCAGAAAGTGAAGAAGAGGCGGTGTTTATTATTTCACCAGGTTGCCATAGCCACAATGCTTTTAGGTGCTGACATAATTAGTGAAGTTACAACACAGAGTCTGACGTCTGACTGTAGTATTCATCAATTAGAAGAAAAAAAATGACACGTCTGTGTTCCCCTTTGCTGTTTTAGAGAAGGAGAGGCAATATAACAAGATAAAGATCATCACAGGTTTTGCGTCATATTCATTTTCCAAAGATTTATACCTTTTGTTTTATAACAAGTAAGGTAATGATAGAGTTCCTTAACTGCATCATGGATGCTTTGATTTTGCTATTCAGAAACGAAGGGACTGAGGAGAAAGTGCAGCGGGGATATTCATGTTGCGTGTGTTTATGATGGCTCTTCTGGACAACAACTCTGTTATCTGAGATGAGATAACTTCCTAAGAATGTTGGCTTGCCATATGTTTTCGAGAAACATGCAGTTCCACATTAAACACACTCCTGTCAGTGTCTGTGTGCTGCATACATCTACATTTAGGATTTTCTTGTTTTGGTTTAATTCATAAGTACAGCTGGATATTTGCAATAAAGAAATGTTCAGGATCTGATTCTGATTCCGGTGTCTGTTCTAGACACCAATTTCTTAGAGAAATTGGCGTCTGTTTCTTTAAGAATCTCCTACTCTTTCCAGCACATCATCACAACAATGCTTCTCCATGCCGTCCATTGGTGCTGCTTTCAACCATTCTTAGGGGCATTGTAGTTTGTATGATAAACACAGCACATACACAGTTCCATCAGGTGTTTGCTAATTGCTGCTGCTAGTCTGGAGGAGCTGAGAGAGGAAGGCACATGGGAGGGGTGGGAAGTCAGTTTGGGGACTAAAGCTCTTAGGCTTAGCTTTGGGTAAATAGGCAGCACGATGTATGAGCAGATGTTTAGGAACCCCTGAATGGCTGCCATGTGAGATTTAAGGATTTCTAAAACATGCATGAATGAGTCAAAGCAACACTCCAGGTATGTGCTTGATGGGGGAATAATATTGTAACATTATATACATTTGCAGAATACTTCCCCTTTAAAAACAGCAGCTCTGTTGAAGTAAGAAATGCCTTTAAGTGATTTCTAGGTCTAACAGGCAGTTATAGAGTCACCTGTTGAGCTGATTTTATCCTTTTAAAACAGCTCAATCTGAAGACGTTAATAACGATGGGAAACAACAAATGCAGCTCCATTTTAAACCTGCCGCTGTTTTCCCAGTTGAACAACTTCAGCTTCAATGAGTTGTGGACTTGCCTATCTGCTCCCAGTCTGGTAAGATTGAGAAAACTTTGGGATTTTGGGTCAGGCAGGAGTTTATGAAAATGTTGTACCTCTGCCTTTTTAGTGCCCTTTAAGTCTGGAAATTATCCCACCTAACTTACAAGTCAGCTGTTGATAACCAGCAGCCTCCACCAAAATAATATTGCACATTAACACAAAACATTATCTAGCTGAGATGACAGCAACAACCTTCCTTTTGATAAGGTTATTGTGATCTTTTCTCTCTTTTCTCTCATATTTGATGGCAAGTGTACATACTCTATAATCTCAATAAAGTATTACTTTGAGGATGTACACACCTGAACAAACAGGTTATAGAGCTTTTTAACTTTTAAAATATTTTTCCTGTTACAGATTTATTTTTATTTGGATATTGTATAAGTCACAGTAAATGCGTACAAGTTTTTTCTTTCTTAAATCATAAAAGCACAGCTTTCTAACATGGGTTAAGCAAGTTTTAGATTTGCTGTGAATATATATATTTTTTTTATCTTTCTGCTTTTATTTAAATGCAAAAATGCATCCATGTCAGCTGACTGACAGCTTGAGCAGCAGGCGATGAAGGAGGAACGTTACACTTTGTTTCGTTCGATCTCGTCTTCAGGGGTTGTGTACAGGACAGTTTGTGTTTGTGTGGTGCTTCTTGTACCTTCCTCCTCCACAGGGTGCGACTGGCAGGTGTGGCTTCCAGCTGATCCTCATCAGGCGTAATCAGGAGGAGTTTAAAAGAGGAGCGGTTTCCTGAGGTAGAGGCCAGATGGTTAACTCAAACTGTGTGTCCAGTGGCCTCTGGATACTCGGTACTCGCTTACAGCCTTTCCCTGCTCCGTGCATTATGTGTTAGCTCACCTGCGCCAGGCCTCTTGCTTCTGACTGCCCTCCTGAGGAAACTTGAACTATCACTTGCCTGTCCACCCTCAGACCTCCACCTGTTCATGCTTCCACCCCCCGGAACAGTAGAAGAATCACAGTTACCAGATGCGCTGCCCACCTTCTCCCTGCCAACCACATCCTCTGAAGACCTACTTACCTCTCCTTGGGTCTCCACCACTCACCAGAATCATGAAGCTGCATTATCACTTCAATCTCCTCAGTTTCAATATCAAACGTCCCACACCAGCAATTGATCAACAGGTTGATCAACCTCAACCTGACTCTCCAATCTTTCGCTGCCCCCCTTTTTCTGAGTCTCTAATTTTTCTAAGAGTTTTAATCCAGCATTGTGACTATCGGAGGAAACTCTTTTTTGCCATTACAAAAAGTTTTAAACGTACAAATACTTTTTTTTTTTTTTTGATGTTTTGAAAACTTGAGTGTTCCTTTAAAAATGAAAATTGACATTTTAGTGCACTGGATGGCTTTAACCACATTGGTTCAGTAGCCAATGCTCAAAAACCACAAAGAAAAATAATTCTTCCTGTTTCTTTTTGTAACGTCTCTTCCAAATGTCCCACTTGAGAATAAATAAATTGTCCCCCATCTCTTTTTTTCAAAATGTTCCCATTCTTGTCTTTTCTCTGCTCAGACTAAGAGCTTCTGTGTCCACAAGCTACCGCGGCTAGGTCGTTGCCATGTTAGCCAGATCAGATGCCATAACAGGAAGTCGGTAAACATTCACTGCACAGTGACACACGCGTATGTGACTTACGACTGCTGCGAGCCAAATGCAGGCCCGAGTCGTCACTGATACGCCAAGAGGAATCTGTTGTGGGTCAAAGGTAACCGCTCTCATCGTCAGACAGCCTCACGTCTACGACAACACCTCGGACATGATGTTCCAGCTGAAGAGCAAAAGATTTCTGTAGCTTAATTTTGATTTACAAGCAACATGTGTCGATGAGGCAGAAACTGAGCAAAAGAAAAAGAAAAAAAAGCTTCTTCAGAAAGGCTTATCTGCAACTGAACAGTCAGGCTACAACACACTGAAGCATGCACTGATCAGAGGTGATTCAGAGCTTTGGCAGTTTTGTAATTGTGCAAACTAAAGCTGGGTGTTTATTCTTTTTAGCGTAAAAAGAAAAAGTTTAATGAAACACGTTCATTTTGCTCTCTAGCCTTAAAACTTACGTCTTGTGTCCAGAGAAAATATCTAATTTCAGGGAGAAACAAACTACAGAGGGGTTCAGTTTTGTTAGGTGTAATTAACCTTATTTCAACAAAGCTTTCTGTGGCCTCCTTTTAAGTAGACAGAAGTCTAATTCTTTATTGTTGCTTGGATGGACACACAAAAATACATATCCTGTACATTTTCAATATATTTTGCTAACTTAATTAAGCCTGTAGGAAAAATAATTTTGTTGGCACGCTTTGAGAAAGAGCTTTCTAGTCTCATTAAAAGTGGAATTTGCTGGAAAGGAAAGAAGGGCAAAAGACAGTGCAGGGGGGAAAAAGAGTGAAACATTTCATAGTGTAGGAGTTAGAGGGAGAGAGATGCAGATTGTTTTAAATCCACAGCGAGTCAGCCTCTCAAATTTATGCCCATGGGCTGCTTCTTGGGTGGGCTGCTAGGAGGGCGGTGCACTAGCTGGATCAGGGGAAAGTTGCAGACTCCAGACTGCTTGCCTTGCTCCAAAGCTTTTCCTGCTGCAACACATTTACAACTTAGCCGTCCTGACTGGCTGACTGGGTGCTTGGCCCTGCCCTAACTGACTGAGCTGCAGTGGCTGGCTCTTTCTTATTTGGCAACCGCGGCTTTTCAGCGCTTTTCATGGCGTCTGGGGCTTTGAAGGCAGGTTTTATGTAGGGAACTCTGGACGGTTTCTGGTAAAAAAAAAAAAAAAAAGAAATGTGTAGCACAACTGTTTTTATTAACAAATTATTTCATGGGTTTGGAAATTGGTGCTTTCTTTTTCCAAAATAACCACTTGCTTCATGTTTAAAAACTGATTTCCCCTGAGAGCGAGTTTGTCCTCGAGAAAGAACAGAAACGATCTGCATCTCAGTTCATGAACCGGGATCAGATAAGACGTAATTCTGCCTCCTCTGTATTTCATGCCAGCACTGACTGTTTTACTCAGCAGAAGAATCATCTGGACCCACATGTAGCCAGCAGAATGAGTTCAGGATGTGGGGATGAGGGAGAATAACTTCAAGTGATTCACGATCACAAGAACCCCACGGATGCATTACAAATCAAAGAAAGTGATCATTTTACAAACAAAAGCACACAGTTTAAATTGGCCAAGTTTTGTCCTTCCTTTAAACAACTTCTGAAATACTTTCCTTATAGTTCCCTACAAAAGGGATGACATCAGTTCAAATGATCTAAGATCCAGCACAAAGGGTGGTTTGGTTGGTTTCTTGATTCACTAAGTTAATGCGCTGAAGCAATAATCTTGGGTATACAAACAGAACAACCAGAAAGACCAGTGGGAAGTAAACACTAGAAATGCACATATTCAAAATTTGTAAACATGTTTTTAATCCCTGGTTTTTGCACAACTTTTATTTGCTGATGGTAATCTCAACTGATTCCAGTTTTGATTTAAGAACTATAATTAACAGTACCTTGCAGCAAGGAGGTCCAGGTTTTGAATCCTGGCCTGTTTCTGCAAGGAGTTTGCATGTTCTCCAGTGCATATGTAGGTTCTCTCTACTTCCTCAACAGTTCAAAAACATGACTGTTAAATGTGTCTCCATATTAAGCTTAGGTATGAGTGTGTGTGAGTGTGTGTACATGATTGGATGTCCAGTGATCTGTCCAGGGTGTACCCCGCCTTTCACCCAATGACCCACCTCACCTCCAGGTTTGAGACGTTTCAGTTTCAAACCTGCAGATGAGCTGCCTCTGAGCTGACTCGGGCCTTTCGTAAATCACAAGTGCATACGATAACTTCTAGCAGAGCTATGAGCTTTCAGAAATGAATCCAGCAGGACAGAACCACAGGAGGAATGGTGCAGCAATGATGTTACACAAAAAAATCTGTTCCGGAGATCCCCCCATAGCATTCTTTTCAAAAGAATAACAGCGGATTAACTTAATAATCTTGTGGAAGGCTTAGCAAATGCTTCAAATTTAATTGTATATTTTGACTTTCTACTTTACTTGTTGGAAATGATTTCTGAGTTTTCCTGAGCTGCCTGGTTCCTATCCATCACCCTCTTGTAAATTCCAGCTTGATTCTACACGAGACATCTGACGCGTGGCTTTGACTACATACTTAGCAAGTCAGGAGCATAAAACTGATGGGGTAACTTTAACCCCCCTTGCCTCCTCAGCCCTTTCACAAAACATGGAATGATAATTTGGTGAATTAGGAAATGTTACTCATGCACATTTAGCATTTCTTAACAATTAATATATTTTTAAAGTTAATTATTCACCAGTTTCCCTCCAAAGTTTCTTGTGTCTTAAAAACAACATGCACATATAAATTCTCAATTTGAGCACATAGTAATTCTTTTTATTATTGAGCAGTTAGCAAACTTTGGTTCATTTCTGCCTGTGTGTCTCCCTGCTTTCCAAGCTAATTCACTCTGAAGGTATTATGGTTATTGGAAGGCTTGTAAACCATTAAAGCTCGATTTACAAGAGAAAGAAAATAGGGTCCGGGTGTCTGGGGGGGGAGGGGAGCAGTGACCTCAGGCTTGGTACTGGTGGTGACCCCATCATAGGTGATCACCAGAATTGAATTCCTCTCAAACACCAGGCCAGCAGTACATCTGGAGCTGTTTGCAACAAACTGCAGACCACTCCTCGATTACATAATTGTGCCCATTAATTACACAGGGAGGGCCCTCATTTCCTGGTAGCCAATAAATAACAAAAAGAGAGCCAGTAAAGACAACGTCTAAGACACATATGATTATAGGGAGTAAAACATTAAAAAATATATATTTTTATTCATAAAAGCAGCCCAAAACTATGTATATTTTTTTACTGGATTCTATTTTTACTGCTGCTGTATGTTTATTTTTATAAATCTTATGTAAATCTCCGTCATATATTGGAGTAGAGTTTCAAAGTAAAGATTAAATAAAAGCAGCTGTTGGTTTAATAGCATACAAGATATTAAAATCTACAGTGCTGTTTGTTGTTTCTTGTATACTCTGTGTGTTTTTGGCCACACACAAAGCTCCATGCAGGTCATTTCGCCTGCAGAGTTGTTTTTTTTAAGGTAAATTGCTAACTACATGTTGTGACTGGATAGATGCAGGTGTGATTTCTGAGGAGGGTTTTCACACCATGACAGGATTCCAGATGACGGCTCGCATCAAGCTGGAATGCAAGTTTTATTTTGCAGGGTGTAATGATAATATCAAATACAATTTAAAAAAAATATTATAAGCAAGAATTAGGTGCAGAAATTTGAATCTATCGCTGATTTTTTTTCATGACACAAGGTTTAAAATAACTTTGCAGACTCTTTGTTAAAAATCCTTTAGGAAGTTGCTTTTTGTAGCCATCATCCAAATCCTGGTACAGTTGTAGCAGATGGTTGACCACCTTTCCTGTCATAAATTGTTAGGTTCCTTGTAAAATTGTTGGTTTCTTCTCAAGTTGAATTCTCAGTTCTCAGTCCATAGTCAGATTAAGTCCAGTTGTGTCAAAGGTCTAACCATTTGGCTGTTGATTTGAGGTGAAGGTGTTGAATTTGAAGGTAATCCACTATTGTTATCCCACCTTCTTTGGGCAGTTACAAGCTTCACATTTGGTAATACTAAGGATAATCTTGACTCCAAACACTGCTTTTGCCTTTCTCCAGCAGGAATGTTGCCTGGAACCTGGAACTTCTTGTTGCCATACCACTGAGCTGCCCACAATCTTCACTTAATATTACTTATCATAATTTAATAATCAAAAGAAAAAGAAATGAGGTTGGAAAACATCAGCACTAGATGTTTTTCTCTAACAAAGCTATCCCTCCTCAGATCTGATCAGCACAGTCATTAAACACTGAGAGATTAATTGTAGCTGAGGACAGAGAGCCGTGCCACTAAGGATGCCTCGAGGTGCAGATCCTGCTGTGAACTGACCTCCTGCTGCACTCAGCATGAAACAAATGTTCAAATGACAATACATTTGTTGCAGCTGTTATTTTTTCAGGTTCACTCTGTCGCTCCTTCTGCACCGTTTTTTTTTTTTTTTTTTTTTTTTTAACCAATGCTGTTCTTGCCTTCAACCAGATTGGCTTTATTTTCGGGGAGGGCGAGTACAGAGTCGGTTTGAGTTCAGAGTAATGCACCTGCTAGCAAAACTTTGAGGAGAGCGTTAGAGAATGGAAAAACAACTGGTTGTAGGGAGGGTGGGAAGTTCTGTGTGTTTTCTGAGAGTACGGGAGGTAAAAACTGGGAACATGGGGGGAGTAGAATGGAAGATCCTGTTTGATGGAGCTTCTTGGTCGGTGGGCTGCAGGGAGGATCACAATGCCATGCCGGGTGTTTATGCTCGGTTTGTGGGACCACACTGCTGAATACAGAGTGTGGTCACAGGGATGCTCGCTCAATTTTCCTTTCTCTCACACAATGCTTAGATTTCTTGCTGTGATGGATCAGGAGAAATGTGCAGAAACCCCCGTTTTCACCAAATGCATCCTGGGAGCAGCGCCTCCTCAGGACCCTGAAATCATGCAATGAAATAATAATTCTCATAATGTCACAAACTTTTTTTCTTAGATGCCTTGTTTACATGATAAATCATTGAAAGTAATGCTGCCATGGCCCTCCAACTACTTTCAGTTCTCTTTTTCTACATGGTTTTTGCTAGTGGCAACAACCGGTTGTTGATCATGTGAGTTGTGTGATGCAAAAAAGTATTTCCATTGCAGTTTTTCAAAATAAATCAATTTCGATACAGCCAAAAAAACCACCTCATCCTAGCGTCAAAACATTTTATCGAAAAACAAGAGTTGTTTTGAAATTGCCGTGTTTTTATTAAGCAATTTTATTTTCAAAATGTCAAATTGATCAAATATATGGTCAAAGGAAACGCAGCTACTGATTGCCACTGTTATAGGTTTGACAAAGCTGACCAACCAGTCAGTCAGGATTTTCTAACTAAGCTTCTGCTAACAATCTTGGCTCTGAAACTAACTATTTTTTTTCCCCAAAATATCAAATTCTAGATAAATAGTAAATAAATGTTTATATAATATTGCCTTATGTCATGCTGCATTAAAAAGTAGCATTGCAGTATTTGAACTGCTGAGCTCATACTTTAACAGAAGTCGGTATTGACTGAGTTACTGGGCATCTAATAAAATCTTGTGACCCCTGACTGACACAGTGTCAGATTGTCAGCTGTCTGAGACTTTTTGGACCTTGACTTGCGTCTTAAAAATTGCCATTGTGCAGACCTACTGACGCTGCAACAGGTTGTAATTTCCCTAAGTGCTTTTTGAATACAGTCAGTTGTTCTGTGATGGATCATGTATTGGCCTTCTTAAGCCCCATAAAGCATTCTGGTGTGCTGACAGATAGACTCTGGCTTTGAGTTCTGAGTGTTTTAGATTTGAGATATGACTGGAAATGGATGTTCAGAGTTTCAACCAGTAAAAACCACATGATCTCACTCAAAGACATTATTTATTCACACTTGTCTTATTGTGCAGCTGTGGAGCAGAGACACGAAGAGCACTCGTGTGTCGTGTGCAGATGTTTAAGCGTACATTGGGCGAACGGTTCCAGATGTAGATATTGTGCAATCTTTTGATGGCTATTAAACTTCAGGCTGTGCTACATAGTTTCAGTATGGTGCTGATCCATTTTATATTATTACTATATTGTACATCTATTTTTGTAAACTGTGAAGGGACTGCAGATGTGAATTAGTTTATGCCACAACTTTCATCAAATGGTGACATCTGCGTTAGATATGTACATGTTCCCTTCATATATAAAGTTTATATTATTATTATGAAATTTGTGTAAATTCTTTGATTTGATACGTAGCAAGTTTTATATTGTTAGCAGAACAGAGGCTGACCACCACATATCGTTTTGGAAAACTTCCTCACTGACAGTAGGCCCCGATTACACTATATAACTTTAGCAAATGAAGAAAGCAAATTGGAGTTCCTGAGAATTTTTTTTTCCTTGTGTCAATTAATTATGTTGTCATATAAATGGTGCAACATTTGTACGGAAAATGCATTTGTGGGTCGAGTTATAGTGTTGAACATGAGAAGTTCGCCCATGAAAGACAATGTCCCTCTTATTTTTTTCAAAACAACAAACATCAACAGCATCAAATGCTGTTTTTTAAGTTCAACACTTCAGATTTTAAAGGTTTTCCAGGCTGCAATTTTTAGATGCTTGACTTTGTAAATAATCTTGGCAATGTGGTGTTTATAGTTGTTCAGTTGTAAGGCCGTGATTTAATCATGTGATGCTGTCATCGTCACAGACTTGCTGTCACTGCTTGTAACTCTAGATGAAAGAGGTATGATGTCTCCAGAAACTATTTACGGCCATAGTCTTTAAAGCTTCCAACTGCTGAAACATCAGCCCTCCCCCTGTGTTTCATTTGGGTTGAAACTAAAACAATCCCAAATAACTGGTTTTGTTTTCTTTGTAATTGAAATTAGTGTAGACTTAAAAGAGAATGAAAAATGTGTTGTTCTTTTTCTTCTGCTCATCCTCACTGCTGGTAAATAGACTATTTGCCTTACAATCAGCATTGGGCAACTGAAATTCATGCATTGACACATTTGTTACAAAAATATGAAAAAAGTTCAAGGGGTATGAATATGTTTGCAAGACATTTTAAAGGCATTCAAGTTTTCAGGAATGGAAATACAGGTTTTTCCTGACGCCACCCATAACTTCTATATGCAAAGCAGCCATATTGTATTTTGAGGTCTGTGTTTTTGATAAAACTCAAAGTTTTTAGATTTGATCAGTCATAAAATATGTTTTTTTTCTTATTTCGCCTATGATCACTGCTCAATGTCTAAGTCTGATCACTGGCTTATTACTTAGCGGATGTCTATCCATTTGCACTTGTGTCTTGTAATCATACTTTAAAAATCATTAACTATAAAAGAACGGACAGCGGTTTTTCCAGTTAGTGGTGATTATTGTTCTGGCTGGTGCTGTGCGTCCTCATTCCCTCCCTCATCTTGTGTGCCCCCGCTCACACTCCAGCTTCCTGTCGGAGAGAGCTGAGCCTCGGGGCAGAGAGACATCTCTTTCCAACCAGCCAGCTCCATCACACATGCTGCAGCTTGTCAGACTGGGTTTGTGCGAGGGCGATGGGATGTCAGCATGCAAGCTTGTGTGTCTGTGGACGTCTGCATGTGCAAGTGTGTGTTTCAGTGTGTGTTTCAGTGTGTTCTGATTCGAAGAGATATGGGTGCTCTCTCTCTCTCTGTGGGTGGAGGTGGCTGTCTAGGATATGATGAAAATTTCAATTAGTCTGGGTTCATTTAAGTCCAAATTCAGCTCAGGTTACCTGAAAACACTTGATTTTTGTCAGCTTGTGATAGCAAGTACACAAAATGTAGGTAGGTTTGAAATATTTCTGTACACAATTAATGATTCTCAGGACACAGAGGTAGGACATGAAAATATCTTGAAAACAGCAAATGGGCATAAGAAAGGGGCACTGAAGTTTGAAAATGACCTAAAACTAAGTTAAAGTCTTCAGAAAAAGTTATTTTAGCTTTAATGTTGATTGCATTGGCTGTTTTATGAAAGCAACCATGGAAATAATAATTGGTCTTTTTTAATGAAAGGATATTTTGATATAAACAAGTTGCCAGTTGCATTTTATACACCCGTATGTTTCGAGTTTTTTTTTCTTTTTTTTTTTTCTTTCTTCCACATTAAGCTTGAATACATCCTGCAAGTTTGGGGACACTTTGGTATCTGCTGGATATGTGTGTTTACTGAATTGAATGTTGTTGATTCATCTGTATAGACGGAGACACACAGTGCCAGGCTTTCCTTCAGAGGTAGTTACCCATCAGAGCACCCTGGTGGTTTGTCAGAGATGTGTGGTTTACCATCTAAATGACTCTTTCCTGACCTTTACGCACACAGAGACACACGGGGGGAGTTAGCCATCGGGATGTTTAGGAGGCTTCTTGAATGGCTGGTCTGTTCCAGCTCTTTTCTTGGTTTTTATATCGTATATGTCTTCTAGCTCTATTCTTTGCAAAAGTGCTATGGAGTTTATAATTGTCGCTGTTAAGTTGCAGACAAGGACAGTGTCATCTGTGGTCGTGGAGAGCAAAAAGAGAGGCAGGATAATACGAGTCCAAGTGGGAGTGAGGAGGAGGAGAAAGATATGGATGTGGTGAGACATGAGAAGGAGGAAGAGTAGCAGGAGAGTGGAGCAGGAGCCATAAGAAAGGTGACAGGTGCTGTGTGTGAGACTGGATTGGTATTAATTCGTTCCTTAGAATTGCATTCACCTCTTCTATCAAAAGATTGTGGTCCAAACCTTGACATCTGAATTTCAACCCCAGCCCACCCTTGGAGAGGGTCACCACTGCTCTGTTCGTTCATTTATAAAAAAAAAAGAAAAGCATTTACAGTTATGAAAATATGCATGTGCGAATTATTGAAACCAAACTTTTCATCATGTTTATAGTGAAAAGGGACATAATTAAGCCTTTTTAAACATTGTAGCTGCTGTGTTGGTAAATGATACTACAACCAACCTGCCTCCTGTCTGTGGCCATTTAAAAAGGAGTTTAATTTTTTTGGGACATTTATGCAACCTAAATCTCTTTCATCTATTTGCTTCGATGAAAACATCTCACCTTTAATCACCTTTCTGATTACAATTTGCAATTTTTAAAATCTCCACACTTTCTGCCATGCAGCCAAATGAATGTGAAAGTTACACAGCGGTAGGAGCTACAAGTCAGTTCGCCTGTTGCTGCATCTGTAACAAAGATGCAATTTCATTTTGTTCTGTAAAGTGAAAAATATATCTGACTTTTAGAAACTGATGTTAACTTAAAATTACAAGCTTGGAAAGAAAATGGCTGAAACCACATATTTAAAAAGAACACGTCGTTCCACACATGGAGGGTGAAGACTCCAAACACTTGCTGTGCTTCATCTGCCTTCGAAGATAAAAGTTACTACTGCATGCAAACACTGAAGCACATGTTCACATGTCAATGTACAGGGCCACTGGCCACATGAGTGATAGATTTAATGAGCTGCAAAATGACAAAAATACTAATTAATTAATTTAGCTGCACAGCAGCCATATTGGATTTTAAGGCTGTAGTAGTGAGAAAGAAGTAAAATAATCATTTTGAAGAAGGGATGCTCAGATTAGGTTCTTTTTGCTATGCAGTTCTTTCTTCTGTTTTCTTGACAGTGACAACGCTTTTGCCACTGTTGGAATATTTGCTTATCAGCCTTTAATGATGACACTTCACTAAGTATGAATTTTTATTTTTGTGAGGAATTTATAATAAAACATATTCTATTTGCCTCAGAGAAATAAAGAATTGAATCGTGCTTGTAATATTGTTGTCCTTATCATTTAGCAAAAATATATCGGCAATAATTTGTTTTCTAGCTGAGGACAAAAGTTTAAAAAGTAAAAAAAAAAACAACTCAATAGCTGTTTTTCTTATGCATATCTTATTTCATCCTTCCTCACCAGGAATTGCATGTTATTATATGCTTTGCAATGTTTCACCAGTCTTGATTGTTTATGTAGATTTCTTGAATCTCTACTGTCTAAATTTATATATATATATATAAAAACATATCCATATGCACAAATATATGAGAAAAAAACTCATGTAGAAGATTATAGTATATCCTATTTTTATCTGAGAATTAGAACAGACAGACAAAAAACTGTAGCAGCCAGTACAGTGTTTCCCTTTCTTGTATTTTTTTTGTTTGCATTTGGTTTTAATTGAGTTGAGGTAATACTTTTTTTTTTTTTTTTTTAAATCCAACTTATACTTATTTGCCTCTATTATGTGTTATTGCCTCCCAAAAAACTTGTGCGAACTAGAATGAGAGAATGGGAGCCACATAAGAGATGATCAGCTTCCCCTTCCGTCTCCTCGAAAACACTGGAGAGCAAACGTTTCCAGCTTGGAGTGTTAGGACCAGAGCTCTCCTGCTAACTGACCCGGGGATCTGAAGAGCGGCACATAACAGGCACCCACATTGGCTTTTTGTGTGCAGGAGGGTCTTTACATAACCCACATAACCAAGCACATTGTCTAGCAACCAGCTGACTACTGAAGTGCCTTGTAAATGGAGGAGGGGGTCTGCTTGAGTGGCGGCCAGTAGCAGAGCTGAGAGGCTAGAGGACCTAAGCTAAGCCATGAGTAAAGTCGAGTTTGTGAGGCCTATAATGCCCCATGGAAACTGATGCGGTAAGTAGGATTCGTTTCAGGAAATATAATAAAAAACAACCTAGTTTAACAAAAAAAAACTTAGCCTCTAACCCCTAGTTTTGATACAAAAATTCTTAAGAACGTAATGTGGATTTCTACAAATAGCCCAGAATAAATTTCTCCCTGTTACCTTTCTTTGCATCTTGGTCACAATTCTCCTTTTTCCCCCCCTGTTTTGCAGACATATTTTTATGCTGCATTACAAAAATATTCGTCAATGGTTAGCAGATCAATTTGATGTGATTTACTTCCATTTGTCATGAAGACGTTGTAGTCATCATTTCGATAGCAGCACTACAAGTCCTTGCAGCTCTGATTTGAACACAAAGCCTCATTATCAGCTCCACACTCCACCATATATCAGATGGTAACGATCCATTTGTCGTTGACACTTGATGCCAGTGTAACTATTAACAGCTTCCTGCTAGGACAGGGGAAGCTTTTGCTGCCATTCCTGAGATGTAACTATTGTCTTACAATACACAAAGACAAGGTATCCTGATGGTCCCTGTGTGGGGCCCCGGATGGCCCCCAGTTACACCAGTAGGAGTTTCTCACTATTGTCAGCTTGCTGCAATCAGGGGGCACAACCAGAGTACAGAGGTGGAGGCGGGGGGAGATGGATGTGAGCTGCATGGTTGCTTTGAGAAGATGTGTGAAATGGGAGCATGGGTATTAAGGGTCTTGGCTCAGTTGGGGGTCTATTGTGCAGAAGGCTGAGCACCCTACTGGCATCCATGATCTCCCCCATTGACATTGAAGCTCTGCTTAGCTCCCTGTGTGTTTTTGTCAGCCTCCTCCTTTCTTTCAGTCGCTTGTGCTGCGGTTTACCTCCTTCCTACGCTTTCTTTTTGCTTTGAGTCATTGCCAAGGAATCTGAAGAGTTCTTTTCTATCCTGTTTGAGTTAGCTGCATTCATACTGATGATGACATGGCGATCATCAGTCACTGTGGTTTTGTTTTAGCGCAGTGCCAACTGCTGCTTTATGCATATGATTTAGGGCATTCGTTTATTGATTCATTGGTTATATATTGCTTTATTTTGACACTGAGCAGATAAGCCCAGCATATTAAAAAAGGTACATTTGTCAGCATTGCAAATATTGAAGTTGATTTTGTCGCTTTATTGTTTCATTTCCTTACGTCATGGCTGCTGCTTTTTATCTTTCATCTCTGTACTGTATACAGAGATGGTGTTAACCTGACAGCTTTTCCCCACAGTTTCTCCTCTCCGTTACAACCTCCCAAAAATATATGACTGTTTTATGTCTTATAAAATCAATACAATACAAAGTTTTTTGGTTAAACAGCAATATTTTTATTTTCTGTTCTTAGTTAATTAAGGATAATATTTCTTCAGATCTGGTCATGCTGAAATGGAAAAAAAAAATCTGATTTTATAATAAGATATATGGACAAGGTGCATTTTGAAAATTAAAAATTTTATTTGAGCTACCTTCATCAAATGCAAAATGTATTGGTTTATATTTTTGGAACAGTCAATTGCAACTTCCTCATCTTTTTTATTTATTTTTTGGCAGAAAAAAACCCACTAACACAGTAAATGGTAATTTTTATGGGCCTGTTTGCGAATCAATGGATCAATCTGTGACCTGAATCCCCTGATAAGATGTTGGCAATGACTTCATCAAAAGCAAGACGTCTTTACTTTATTTTTGGCATTATCTGTCAAGACTCCACACTAACATTTGCATTTTATTCACAGTAAATATGCTTTCAGATCCCGCTCCCTAGTTACTGCTATATTACATCTTTAAAATTTACATTTGTGTTCCAAGAACAAATGTGAAAATAAATGTCTGTTCTTATTTGAACTGTAGAGAATGCATACATTTGCAAAAACCTGAGTAATATAGGAAAATTACAAAGTGGTAGCGTTTTGACAATAATCCTTACTTCTACTTTTAAATATGGTTGAGAGAAGATTTACTTTTGAGAACACTTGTTTTTGTTTGAGATGAGTAAAACTCTTACTGAAGAAAATAAAAATGAGTGCATCCTGGTTACTGTCCAGGTTACCCTAATACATCTATGAAGTGTTTATTTATGGAGAGCCATTTAATTCTAAATTAAATGAGTAAACACTATTATTAATAACTAATTAATAAATAATCTCCATCAAATAAATAAATTAAATATGTCCATGAAATAAAAACAAAATGAATATTAAAAAATGACAGGCTTTGCTGTATTTCATGCAAATGCACTGAAGTTCACGGTCTGTCAGGTCGCTGCTCTCTGACCGGTCCAGAAACACAGAGAAAACTCCGTCCCTTCATTTAAATATAGCAACATGATGTAGAAAGAGCCTGAAATAAAACCTGACCTAAATAATTAAAGTGCCCCAAAATTCGTGAGTAGTTTTCCAAAATAAAAGTGTCATTAGATGAAACGCCATTATGAATTGAATACAATCACTTTTTAATATTTTTTTAGTAATAGCAATATTCATTTATTTAATTCTGAATGACACAGCTCTACCTGATTTGCTCTCTTCTAAACCCTCTTCACTGTCTAACATTACTAAAGACCAATATTTGTGTGACTTCAGTCGCAAGCGCACACATTTGTTCAAGTCGATATGCTTTAATTCCTCTTGTTTTTGTTAACAAATCCTTATATGTCGTCGTTGAAATGCACCGCTCGAGCGCTGACAGCACGGTTTGGGAATCGTTTTGCTAATTTGCTGGTCACAAATTATACATAGCATCACAGGGTAAGATATTTTTTCTGCTGAGGAATTGGCTCACTCCTTTTCCAGTGTGCCATTACAGCAGTATGTTTTCAGTGTTTTGATGAAACATAACGTGTCACGTTCTTTATCTACATCTCCTCGCGATGATCTCTGAGTGATTTGGACGGAGGCCTCGAGTGTGTTTTGGATAGACTGTGAATGTGTGTGTACATACACCTATTTGCACAGTGTTATCCAGCTTGTGTGAGGCCAACAGGAGTCACACAATTGTCAACAGTAGAACTCTATAAAAACCCGTCATCGACAAAGAGAGAACAAACAGCTGCAGTTTGTTCAGGATTTCCTAACAAACACTCCACGAGGAGGGCTGCAGTTGGAGGAGAGAGAAGGAGAGCAAAGAAACGGGTCGGGATTTTACTCTCCTTGTTCCAACAGCGGAGGAAAGACTGGGATGTCGAGCTCTTAACGCAGAATACGCACAACTATTCAGGAGAGAAACGACGTAGAAAGAGGGGAGATGTTAAATAATTATACACATCTGTCTCTTTTTACATTAGAGCATGTTACCTGAATCATGTCAAGTTGCAGTCAAAATGTAGTAATTGTTTATATATATATATCTGATAAATGATAGATAAATAAATAAAAAAGGTTAAGTCCAAAAGTATTCATACTTCTAGCAGATTTAATTTTAAAACCATTTTCATCCATAAAGAAGATTTTTGTTTGTTTTTATTTCCGTATTATTTATAAAAGCAGAAATAACATTTTAAAAACTTATATTATCACTGGACAAATCTTTGGCATAGCAGGATTCCAGCCATCCTACATAAATAATTGCTGGCCAGCTTTTTGAAGGTTTCCAATGATGCTTATTTATTCAGTTTATTTAATGTGAGACTCCAAGTCGTTCAGGTTGTAAGGCCTTCGGAACATCACCTTAATCTTCAGCTTCCTCCACAGACTGACTGTGAGATTCAAGTCGGGAACATGGGTGGGTCACTTTATAACATTTATATTGTGTCCATTCGAAGGAGATGATGTATTCTAGGAAAAATAAAATACTACATTAGAGTTAAATCTACCAGCTTTTTGAATAATTTTGGGACTCCACTGTAAATAAATAAACTGACTAATGATCTTAATTTACCCTTGATTGACTCTGACATGTGATCGTTTTGTTCATAGCATACCTTTTAGACCGGTTTGCTAAATTGACCAGATCTGAAAGTCTTAGCTTTATTTGATGTATAAACAGTTTAACAAACAGCAATTTCCTGTAATGGACTTTTTGTTTTGAGTTTCGTAATTAATAGATGAAGGTTGGAGGCTGATGCTTTGATGTGTAATTGGGGAAAATCTTGTGATCCCTTCATTCTTGGTTGAATTTAAAATTACTACCTCTACTTCGAAAAATGTAGGACATTTTTCATTTATAGTCAATGTTTGCTGATTTGTAGCAAACATGTGTAGGCCGTTGAAGGGAAATCAGAGCCAGACAAACTTGGTAATGAGCAGCAGCAGAGATGCATCTAATTATTGCGTTTCTAGTTATAACCCATGATTGTAGAAAAACGTATCCTAGATTCAGTACTTAATTTTTTGCTTCCATTACGCTTAAACATAAAAAAAATGTAATAAAAGTAACTAAAAAAGTTATTTCCAACATTAGAGACTTTCCTCAGGTTTTTTCTTTTTTAATTATCAATGATACTTCTCAATGATCTTGCAGTCTTGTACGTTACAAGAGTTGGAGATGACAACCTAACATCGCCGTAAAACCCGAGGAGCCATCTGACCTCCTCTGGTCGCCTCGTAAATCCCATCAACTGGTCCAGGCCAGTTAAAAGTGGCTCACTGACTGTGCTGAACCTTGTGCTCCATATCTCTTCACATTACCACATCATTTCCTTGCAACTTAAAGATGTGTATACATGTAACTAGTTGAGAGCAGCAGCTTTTTAGAAAGTGTGTGAAATGTGGCCAGAAACACTGTCCCTGCACTGCGCTGTCCCTTGGGATAAGCATCACAATAGGAGCCCAGCAGCCGAGCTCCTGTGCAAACAAAGTGTCCTCGAATGAAGGAGGCATTTAAAAATGATCACTCTTTACAAACAGAATGCAATCCTCCTTTCTCCTCCTTTCTCTGCCCCTCCACCACAGAATAAACCCCCTTCTGTTTGTCATTCTCATCTTCATCCTCTCTTCCCATTTCCTTGCTCTCATCTGCCACGGCACCTCTTAAAAACACAAGGCCTGAGAGGCAAATGCTTATTTATTGAAGAGGTACTCCCTAATTTTTACCTTGAACGGGGATAAATCTGTTGTAACAAGGATGAAGATGATGGACTAATGCTGAATATTATTGCTAGAAACAGAATAAGTGTCCAGATTGAGGAACGAAAGGGGGGAAAAATAGGACGGGACTGAGATTGGAGGTGGAGAGCAGTGTGATTAAAATTCATCCCACGGCGCAAACAAAAGGAGGAATGAAAAAGGGAGAGAATGCAGGAGGGAAAAGAGGGCTGGGGGTAAGAAAGATTTGGTCTGAAAGGAAGATTGTAAGCCTCAGCAGATCCCTGAACAGCAACCCCCTTCCTCCCTAAATGACGGCCTTTTACCCGCAGCACATTTATACTGCGGGACAACAGAATACAAGTGGGGGAAGACGAGGGGGCAAAGTGAAGAGGAGGAGAAGATGGATATATGAAGAGCAAGAGTGAAAGCAAGGGAGAGAACATTAATTATTCGGCAGGCTTTTCCTCCAAAGATTCGCCGAGGCAGGCTGAACAGGGGGTCAACAATTGACTCAATTACATGACAAACTCACCGAGGGCTCTACACCGGCACTCAGTGCAGACCCTGCAGCTCTCGGGCAAGCTGTTGAGCTTTTTTTTTCTCTCCCCCCTGTTTTCTTTGCTGGTAAATGTTTGCCCCTCTTCAGGTGCCCCTGGCAGACGCAGGATCTCCAACCTGCAGCTACACTTTAACCTTTTCAGCCTCCCACTCTGTTCTTCATGAAGAGCCAGAGGTAGTGAGGGAATGAAGAGGCAGATGAAGGGCACAACCTCATTCTTTGTCAAGAGTTATAGCTTGTAATGAATGAGGATGTAGTGAAGAGGATGGTGTTTGTCTGTTACACAGGTGGGGTTTTCATTCAGTTTGGTTTGTCCTCTGACAGACGCAATTTTATCAGTTTTATGACAGCTTCATGGGCAACTTAAAATCTTTGCAGTTCATGCAGTTTTCCTTTTACAGCGGTACTTTTTTTTTGGCCAATTGCATAAAAGGCTGTTGTGTTGTCACCTAATTTAAATGCAGAACAAGTCTTTTGAAAAGGAAAACATCAAAAATGAAAAACTTGCATCACTCCGTTTGTAGAATTGCTCTGAAATAATGATTTATGCTTAACCTAATACTTTACAAAAGGGATGCAGCCAGAAATTATTGTAGTAACAAAAAATATGATGATTTATTGGATGAAAAAATTGGCACACCTTTAATAACATAAAGTTACCTAAATTTTAAAGTGCAATCAGTAATTTTTTTTATAACAAATTTATATCAGTAATGGTTTCTTGGTTAATGTCAAGTTGTCATAACAAAGACATTTTGAATAATGTCAACTTTGTATTAAAAGTGTCATGATTTACCGAATGACACTTTATGACAACAGTCATAAATATTCATGAAGGCTTATTCTTGTTCATGACAGGTGTTATGTCATGTTTATGATAGTGTCATGACAGTCTTATTCATCCTCCTTCAAATAAAGTGTTACCAAGGCTTTAAAAGATGAAAAAATCATCTTGGATTTCTGCCAGTTAAACCTCAGAGGAAACTTGTAAATGAGAACAATACTGAATATTTTCCAATAGGGAGACAAGAGCTTTATTTACAACATTTCACTGTTTATTGTAACTATAACATACACTTAGATTTATGTGTATTACAAGGTTACTTGTTGTCCATTATCTGCTGAAGAAAGACAGCGGTTTATCCTTAGGTACTGGTGAACTATGAATCAGGCTGTGCTGTGTAACAGTTTGATCAAAATAAGTGAGTCAGTTAGTTCAGTATTGAATCACCAAAATATTCATGTTTAAAAATATTTGTAGGCTAAAATAAATCCTAGCCATTGACAAACAAGGAGGAAGCCACTTTTGTCAAAGAATAAAACAGACTTGCTGATTGTTTTTAATTTATAAAAACGGTTTCCAGTAGAAACTTGTCCATTTAGTAGGTTATTTGATGAAATCCTGAAGTGACGAGTCAAACCAATTGTTGTCTTCGTGATTGCTCGTCGTCTCAGTTATTCAGATTTTTTTCTTTCTTTATTTGTGTGTCTTTCAGTCCTCCCTTCTGATTTCTCTCCATTCCCCTGTTTGAGACAAAGCAGGCTCTGAGAACCACACACAGACTTTGAGTCACAAAGCTGCACAGAAACATTACAGCTGCCAGATTTTTTAACATCTAACGTGAATCATGTAAGCTTTTTTTCCCTCTTCACGACAGGAAACAGAAAGCGTGTTCACTTCTGTACAAAAGCTAAAATGCTCAGGTTTTAGTAAGTTTTAATAATTTTTATATGAACTTGTTTTCTTAAGCCAGCCTTTACATTTGCTCCTCTTCCCAGCTGTTGTTCGGCTCTTCATTTGCCTGACCATGCCCACCTGCATTCGTTTACCTACAATTATTTCTGTTTATTAATCTCTCCGCTCTCAATATTCTCCACTGGGTCCTTCTGTTACACTCCATCATTGATAGTTTCCCTGTTTGTTCCATTTGCGCAGTTTTTATGTTTGGCTTCAGTTTCTTAATTGAATGTAATTTTGCATTGGACTTTCTGCCTCATCTAGCCTGCATTTGGGAACCTACCAAAAATAACATCATGACAGCATAAATATGCCAGCTAGTGTTTCCCTATACCCGTCGCTGTGCCTGTAAAGTTTCAGCAGTCTGTTCAAAGAGATGCCTCACTGGTCGTCCAATGAATGGTGGAAAGAACGGTGAGGGTTTGTTCAACATTCTTCTCTACGTGAGCATTTCCAAATTGGCAACCAGTTATGGAACCATAACTGACCAGGTTCTTCAGTCTTCTCCTGGCGTTGAAAATGTTTAAGACTAGTCACTTTAGGAACAAAAACTTAGCACCCTTTAATGTAAAGATGAACTTCCTGCAGCTACAGAAAAGTATACACATACTGTTACTTGTGTACTGGCTAGTTTGAAAAGTGTCTTAGCAAGTTTTCAAAGCAGGATGCAAAACCAGAACAGCTGTGGGAAACTTTAGCACTGATCTCCATCACTCCTTCAAAAAATACTTCCGTACTGGTGATTATGTTTGAAATCTGTGTAAACAGAAATAGATCTATTGCTGCAGTGCATTTGTGTAGGATTGGAGTTTTGTTGGGTTTTTCCACTTAAATTTCAGCATTTTCACTTAATTTTGTATTGCTCAGTCTGTAAAATTAATGAAACTTTGGATGAAACCTCTGTAATAATACTTATGCTTTCTTAGTGTAGTGTACATTTTGTTGGCATGCGTGCCTGTGCAGCATGCTCAGCGCTAAGCACTGCAGGAAGACGCAGACTGGAATTCAGAGCAGAACTGTGGTGGAAAGGCGCCCCTTTCTCATGCACGAGATGGGATCAGTGTTTACAAGAACAAACAGCAGAAAAATTGCAACACTTCTCCCAACATTTTCCTGATGTTAAATTCAACGTTTGACAGATGGTGAAAGACGATCTGTCAGACTTCATTCCAGGGTAAATGAAAATATTAAACACAGCTTAACGTTGACTGCTTGTTGACAGATATGCTTTAATGGAAAGTGATTACAACTCAAATAAGATGTGATCTTTTTTAAATGGATACAGACAAAATATGTTGCAGGAGAAAAACTGTCAAAGCTGATACTTTTATTGCATTGGTTAGGGGTGGCAATTAAATAATTTTTCAGGTGTTAGTAAAAGATTGAAGTGTAAATTCTGTGTTTATGGGGTGTCCGACTACTAAAACTACAATTTTGCACAAAGTGTTTCTTTTTTTCCTGACTTAAGGACTGATTCCACAAACAGAGCATCTTTTCTTGAGGCCCATTTTGTCAGAGTAGAGGTGAAACTATACCTGATTTAGCTACACTTCTACATACATGTGTATGCTTAGAGGAGGGAGGAATGGGGGAGTTGAGCTCCTCATCCCTCCAATTAACAACCACCTGATTAGCTGATTTGTTGTCTTTTAGTTATGCTAATGCCACTTAATTACAGCTTTGGTGGGAACTTGAGACTCACACACAGACGCACACTCTCACTCAGCCACATAAGGCTGGGTCGCTGTGCTTGGGCATTCACTTGCATTGATTGTGCAAGACCCAAATGTAACCCAAACCTCAGTTCAAACGCTTGACTATGAGGGCATGGTTGTTGTTTTGCTTTATTTGTAATGAGCTTTTGTCTAAATACTGATTCTGGTGTGATAATGTTGGTGTCATCACAACGTCCACAACACACACACACATAATAACAGGCCAAAGAAAGAGGTCCTTTGTTTCAGCATAACTCGTTGAGGTAAACATTAGTGTTCATGGCTTTAGGAGCTTTCAGACATACAATGAGATACGCTGCCTGAGTAATCTTATGTTTTGAGAACCTGATGGTTTGAGTGGAAAGGTTTTCTGGCATGTGTTTTCTAACATATTTGGACATATTTTTCCCCTAATGTTCCCAATGCTTGGTAAGATGGGGCTCTATAGGAAGGTGCTTTTTTTCCATTTCAGCTGCAGTGCAGTATTTTAAAAAGTTCCTTTCATGCAACACTTTCTAACCCATATTAAGATTCCCCCCTCTTGACATCGACTGAGACACAAGGAGTTTCAGTTAATCTGGCTCTAGTGTTAGTCACAGGACCAATTTGGGGAGTTAGTGTGAAGTGGGGCTCCAGAGCAGAGTGGTGATGCCACTCTGCTCTGAGTGCAATCACAAACCAATGTAATGTTGAGCTCTGGAGTGCAAAAATGAGTTAATATTTAGTCAAAACATTGTGTATGTATTAGAATTTAAGTGTTGAGAAAATCCCTTTAGTTTGGTGAAGACAGAAACATTTAAATGTTGGGACGTGTCTCACTTAACAAACTGCGTTAGCCCAGATTGCCACCTTGTGGCTTGTTTGATCTTTTCACAAGTTTAGATTTGGTTAACGAGTCAACTCAGACTGACAGTCCCCTGTGTTGTTGCGCTGTTGTGAATAAAAACAGATTAATATGTAATGGTTAATTGTTATTAACCATTCCTTTGTTTCTTCTCCGTGTTTCTCTCACTCAGTCTTGTTACCCAGTTTTCTATCTCTTATCTTTTCCCAGTGTGGAGCTTTGTAGTTGACAACAATGTAATCTTAGGCTGAACAATACATCAAAGTAGATCATCTTCGATATACCAAATGTGTGCAATAATGATATAACAAAGGGTTCTTAGGAAGGCAGTAAATTCCCACTTTGCTGCTGTGATAAATTCAGCTTGCTGGATGGAGTCTGATGCCCTCACCTGACATGGATGATGATACCAAATGAAAGAATAAGGGAGGAGCGGAGAAAATGGGGATTTTAACTGAAATATTCTTTGCAATAGCGAACAAAAATATAGCAATAGCACGATTTCCTAATATTGTGTCAGCCTAACAGAATGTCAAATAATTTGCTCTGCAGACGTTTGTTTCCAGCAGCAGTAAGGCATCTTGAAGTCCTGGGACCTAAAAGATGCAACTTGATGGTGTATGCATGTATTTTTTGCTTTCTGTTTGTTTAGTTTGTAAGCTCTCATGGTCAGCTGGGACTCATCTCCTTCAGACTGTGAATAAAATTGCCAGTCTGCCAGCATTGGGCCAATCCCTTCACCGGTTCTGAGAAAGAGTGTGTTTACACATGTGTGTCTGGGGGCTGTAGCGTGTGTGTCTGAGTCACTTAGTAAAACCCAAACATCACCTCAGGTATCCCAGACAATTAAAAGTCAGTGAAGGAGCAGATGCCTTTTCTGCCTACCAACATCTGGATATTAAACTAAAGTCATGTAGTATATTAGTTATGAAGTCAGCAACTAAGAGGAGGACCACACAGGCAATGCACATTTCGACTTGTAGTCTGTCTTTGTCTTTGCCACTGAGTGAATCGATGAGTTTATTTTAGTAAATGTCAAGCAGAATGAAAGAGGAGCTCGTCCTCTCTCTTGTGCATAAATAAATGCTTCACCAGTCATTAATTCTAGTAATATTTATCTCACACTGTAACTGTGAACAAACACAAAGAGATTTCTTCTCCACTTTAAAAAGCTTCTAACATGCGCACACAATACACACCAAGTCAAAAAGATTTCTGTTTTGAAAACCCGTAGTTATCAAACAAAGGTTTTCCTCTGAGCCTGTATGTTGATGATAAATGAAGAGATTATTCTACATCCTCCATTAAGACTGCATACATACACAGGTAGGAATATTTCCTCACTGAACTGTGAATGTATAAAGACAAGTCTTGACTTGTCCTTTAGCTGTTAGGAAAATGCTAATTACCTCAAATGCAGCATTTTTTCCCCTGTTCGAATGCAAAGCAGTTTCTTTTTAGCCATTTGATACATGCAAAGTCTACCCATCCTTTTTCTATATTCACTTATTCTCAGATTTTCAGTATAGGCACCAGCAACACTGAGTGATTTACAAGATACAACATGGACATGTCGGCTGACCCTTATAAAGCAACACAGTGACACAGAATAAACAACCACTGCTCGACACAAGATGTTCATGCAAATACAACAATCTATGTCATTCTATCCGATTGAACATAAAAATCTATTAAGTAACCAATGATGGTTGATCACTTAGATACAGAAAGTTACTTTAACAAAATAAATTTAATTTTCCTCATTGTATGTTCTTTATAAGGAGAAATTAATTACTTGTTTGTAGTTGTTCTGTCACTTTTGCAATGATACAAAAGTTGCTTTTGGCAGTGATAGAAATATTCCACACTGCAGAGAAACCTTTTAAAGTAGCTGATGCATTTTGCCATTTCCATAGACATTGTTAATATTGCCCTTAAAGTTAGTGCTTTACTCCAATGTCAAACTAATTAACAGTTGTTCCATTTTAAATTAAGATAACTATGAAGAAAAAAAAATACTGTTAGCTTGCATTTAGATATTTTAAAACAGTAATTAGTTAAAATACAGCCTACTACTCTCATAAAGTACAACTAAGGCAATTCATGAGCCTTTTATGGCTAGCTACATGGGGAATAAGAAGGTTTGTACTGTATGATCCCAAATTGGCTGGAAACTCAGATGTACCGCTTAGACAACTTTTAGAGACCTTTAAAGGTTAAGTTTGCCTATGAATCTCCAGACACCAGCAGTATTTCTCCACCAGTACATTCAGTTTGTTGTCATCTGCAGTCACCTGCACAGGAAAGACCTTTCAGAGCCGAGTGCAGAAAAATGAGGCTTGGCCAAGCTCCAAGGAGCTCTCTCATGATTAGTCCTGTCTGTTTGGTTTTTAAACTGTCTTTCCTGCGTCGTATGTCTTCTTGTTTCCTCTCCTTGAGAGCCTCTCAGCGCTGTGGTCACTGTGTTCATCTAGTGGCCTGCAGACCTCGATGTCTTCTAGAGGGACTGAGCTGCGGTTTCTCCCACACACCGAATACAAACACACTGGCGCACATAAATACACAAATGCGTGCCCATGTCATGTCTCTGTCTTTCTGTCTCTTTCAGCTTTTTAGCCACACACATCCACCACTCTCCACCTCCATCTCTTGGAGACCCTCTGTCTCTTTTTTTTTGTTCTGTCATTTCTCCACCTCTGCTCTCTGTTCTCATTTCCAGCTGTGTTATATGGCAAATGAATATACTGTAAGTACCAGCAGACTTGTTATAAATATGCCTGCCCACCCAAGACTGCTGGGATTATTATTTTTCTTATAATCACTGTGGTTTTTCTTTAAACCAGGCAGATTATTATCTGGTTTTTATTCACTACTGTGGATTCCAGTTTCAGAGTTTAGGTGCAGTCTTAAATGATTTTCTATGTGGAGAGTTTTACTTTTTGGGGCTGGAAAAGATTGATGAAAGCTAGTATTTGCATGACAATGTTACATTTATACTGTGGAACTATATTTTTCCTTCCTTAAAACTGATGGGCTTTAATTTCTTTAAAGATGGCCATTTTTTTTTTGTTTTTTTTCTTCAGCTCCCTTGGCCCACAGCTGGGAGCCAGCTGTGTGAATCAACCTTTCCTCATCTGCTTTACCCATCCATCCTTCCCTCCCGTCTGTTCCTCTCCTTATTTCCTCAGTTTCTCTTCTTAAAAGGAGTTCAAAGCGATCCTCGCAGTTTGGGCTTTACCTAGTTGACATGTGGACGGGCAGGAGTTAAGCAGACAAAATGAGAGTAAGACGAGAGCATTTTAAGCTTCGTAGACCGAGAGAAAAGAAACGTGTACATGGTTGCGTGGGTGTGTGTAAGATGGAGGTAAAGAGAGAGAGAGGAGGGCGGAGACCAGGAAAACCACAGGTATGTGGAGGATGGTGGGTGGGCGCCCTGGAAAGAGGACAGAGGAAAAGTTGGGATTATGAAAGAGCGAAGGAGCAGTGAGTTATGGGGGAGAGATGTAGGATGAAGGAAACAGGCTCACATGTGTTGGTAGCTGCACATCTGTTGACTTGATAAAGCTGTTTGAGAACATCTGAACTGCCTCAGAGGAGGTGGAGCTACTCAGCGGCTGACGGTACAAATCAGTGCTTGTAGAGGCAAATGGGAACAATGAAAGGTGAACTGAACCTAATCCTGCAACAAACACAATCAGTTCACTGACTAATCAAACCAACAGTGACAAAACAGTAATCAAGACTCAGCAGCTAAGGCAGTTAATTGTACATTTGCACCAAAATAATGGTTTAGTTACAGTGTTCAGGCCATAATTTACTGGGATGACGGATTAACCTTACACATATTATACACAGGCTGTAGTTTAACATCCCTGTAAGACAGAATGCATTGTGAAACAATTGATAACATTTCATTATTTTATTAGGATTTTATGTGATAGAACACAAAGTAGTGCATGACATGATATTTTATCAACATTTCAAATGGGTGGTGTGCATTTGTGTTAGTTAAATAGTTTATTATGCATGGGTCAGTAGCAAAAATAAAAAGGAGAAAAGTATGAAATCCATAATTTCTAAAATTACCATAAAGGCTAAAATGCCAATAATTTCTTGCATCATGCTAGCTGATCTTGATGCAAGCTCTGACAGAGAGACAATTATACTATTTACATTGACAAATATACTATTTACATTGAACAGGATTCCGTATATTTCATGAAAAGTCTCTACACCACTAATGAACATTTGTCTTGGACTGCTCCATCTTGGCTCCTTAAGCATCAAACTTATTGTAAGCTACAGTGAGTTTCTGCATGCTACTTTTTCCGTAGCCTCTCCACAAATAACATTGTGTACAAAGGAGTACAATAAGCTTTATAAAGCTGGACTGTCCATGTGCAAAGATGTTAGAGACATAACCCAAAAGACTTTCAACTATAAAGGCAGAAAAAGGTGCTTCCACAACTGTTTCAGATTTTCATTTGCAAAAAATTTATATTTCTATCTCCATACCATTATTATTGGCAATTTGACGATGCATCTTCACTCAATGCACAGGTTTGATCTCCTGTTTCTGGCTGTGTGTCATGGTGAGGTGCTTTTGCTGAATCCCTCCTGAATGTCTGTCATCAGTCTCTCTGACTGTGTAGCAATAAGGGATCAACGTTTCATTCTGCTGTTTAAAGACGGTGAGAGCCCCAGCTGTGAGACGGTCACCTCCACTGCTTTCTCTGCCCAGACTTTGTCTGCAGAGAAATTAGGCGTCGGATGCTGTGGTGATTGAAACGGGGATTATGGTGTTGACAAAAAGTAGACGTTTTTGAAGACTGAATCTTACAGCAATTTTGATAAACGGTAACTTCCCAGTTGAATTGAGAGTTTTAAGACTGCATGCTGCATATTTAAGCATTATGAATGTCCTGTGTGATACTGTGATGAATTGGTGACCTGTCCATGGTGTACTCTGCTTCTCGCCCAGTGACTACTAGAGATGGGCATCTGCCCTCCTGCCACCCTGCAAAGAAAATGTATAATTTTCAGTACTTATTATGTAAAACCGTTTTTGACGGTTGTATTGGGTAATATTTGTCCATGCCTATTTTCTTAAAACAGTCAGAAACTAACGTGCTGAAATGTATTCAACTGGACTTTTGATTGGTGTGTATTTTGGGCAGGATCAACAGGAAAAAACAAAACGGTGGTGAAGTTAGAGCTTGATCTTCCCATCTCTGGATTGTATCCCACTCCATGTTGGAGAACTGTTTTCACAAAGTAATTTAACGTACTTTAAAGGAAAACACAAAAAGAAGAGAAATAACGGAATCACAATTACAAACAGAGAAACAAACTGTGGGTTCGCCAAGTCTCCGCAACAATGAATAGACTCTATACATGCCATAGTGCTTGAGAGAAATACCAGGAAAATGTTCTTTTCTGTCCTACCGTCACAAATGCAAACATCTGGGGTTTGCTTAGCTGTACTGAGACCTTAACTAGAATCATGGGTTTTAGTCATATAAGTTTCAGCAACAAACTGAATGGGCAGAAGATGTAGAAAAGCATCTTCTGCCCATTGTTAAGTGTGTTGGAGAATCTGTGGTATTGTGGGTCTGTTTCTTGCTTAAAGGGCCTGGGAAAATTGATAGAGTTCACAACATCACATAAAAAAAAAGAATTGTCAGGGTAAGATTTTGCTGCTGCAATAACGGAAAAATAATATTTTCAGCCTTTTACAGATTTTTACCAGAAGTGTGATGTGTACTGAACGGCCAGCTTTTTTTTTTTTTTTTTTTTTTTTTTTTTCAGAATATCTGCCTTACACTTTGTATTAAACTTCATAACTGCTGTTCATAATTGGATATGACATTAATCTTCCTTGCAGCAAGTCAGTGAGTACAGCTTATTGTACAGTACAGTGATGTCTCCATCCCTGTGGCCTTTCAGTGGTCACACCATTGCCCCCCCATCACATTACAGCAGCTGTGAGGAATTCACTCAGTCTGGGCAAAAAAGGGGGTAAAAAACACAGGGAAGGGTGAGCAGGGGAGAAAGACAAGTAAAAGAGGCGAGTGGGGGTTACAGAAACAAAGGCAGAACTTAAAAACAAAGTTTACCACTAAAGGAAAACAACGGGGCCAAAAAAGTTTAGTGTGAGAGGAGGGGAAGAAACAGGAGGGGGGCAAAAAAAAAAAAACAAGGTGGAATCTGAACCGCGGTTGGCCGAGGGCCCGAGCCCCGCCTTCTCACCCCCTTTTTCCTCCCTCCAATGCTCCGGCTCCAGTGCTAACACAACAGAATCCCCCACAAACCCGGCCACATCAGGAACGGCTGGCTACATTATAGCTGCCATTATCGTCTCTCAAGTCATAACAGCCAGAGAACACCCACCTCGACTGCTGCTGCTCCGCCAGGAGGGGGAGGGGCGAGCGCGGAGGAATGAGCAGAGAGGGAGTGAGGGAGAGGGTGGAGGCAGCGGGGGGAGACGAGGGAGAAGGAGATAGTTCAGAGATACAGAGCAGTGGAAAAGGCAGAACGAGAGGACGAAAAGGGAGGGAGGGGGTAGAAGGAGCAAAATACTTTGGGATGGGTGTTTACAAAGCGTGCAGGCAGCTCCAAAGATGTTAGTCCAGATTTATTTCATCTATCTGGTATATGTAAAGGCTGACAAAGTAATACACCGTTCACAGGACACACACATTTAGTTCTGAGATTTGAAACGATATGAAGTAAAGAGTAAGGAGCATTTTCACTATGTGGTGCTTTTTTACATCACGGAGGGTGGGAGCCCCAGTTTCGAGTTACACCCAGGAGAAGAGGAGCGTAGAGCCGCATCAGACCTTTTGTCTGACACGACCAGTGACCTGTGAAAATGTCTGTCCTCTCTGGAGACTTCCCCAGAGGTAGGAGGACCCACACTTTATGAGAATGTCACAAATGGTCCAGCAGGGCAAGCCCAAACAATGTTTCTCTTTGTGTTACACAAACACAAACTATCACCTGAGAACTCAATCTGCCGAGGCACTGTAGACCATTTGTGGTAAAGTCTAACAATCAGTGAAATTAAACAGGTACTGCTCTTTATTTTGAAGTTAGTAAACCAAAGGATGCCAATTTGCTTCCAGCTGCTGTAGAATAACAGAGGATGTAGAGATCACATAGAGGAGAAACGGTATTTCTACATATTATTCTTTTTGTCTCTTTTCTTCACTAAAACAATTGTTTCTGCTCCAGAAATAATATGATAATACAAATTTGCTGTAAATGTGAATCCCTCTCACTAACACTATGGGTTATGATAATTTCATACACATCTATGGAACCTGTTCATTTCAGACTTCAGTGTTTCCGCCTTTCTCTCCAGAAGTTATCGAATTGGTAAATAGACTTTAACTGTTTGTCATTAATACCATCATAAACACGGCTGAAGAAAACCACGAGGCGTCCCTTTTGTGGTCTGTTCCAAATATTTCACAGGACGCAGCAAACGTGTGGCACGTGATCCTTCACTTAGATGTAAACCTAAATTTAACTGTTTAGGCTAGAAGAAAAAACACTGTCTGGGGCAAAAATTAATGATACCCCAAACACACAATCCTGACATTGAAACATGGTGGTGGTGGCAGCATCGTGAGTTTATTCATAGTTAGATGGAAGAAAATACAGAGCAAAATGAAGGGAAAGCTGTTGGAGTCTGCAAAACACTTCAGACTTCCAGCAGGGAAACAACGCTGCACATTCAGTGAGGGCCACAAAGCCATATTTTAGGTCAGAGAATACTAATTTGTTAGAATGGTCCAGTCAAAGTGAAGAACTATATCTAATTGAGAATAATGTGGCAAGACCTAAAAATCAATGTTCAGAGACAAAATCTTACATATCAGTTATTTTGCAAGGAATTGGGAAAAAAATATATTTTCTGTTAATGAGTAAAGCTGGACAAATAGTGTTGATTCAGGCAGGCTGAACAGAAATGCAATATTCTTTCATTTCACAATTGCACTACTTTGTGTTTTTCTGTACAAATTATATACATTTAAGGCCATGGTTGCACTGGTAAGAAATGCACAAATTAGTAGGAGTGAATACATTGTATCTGAGTGATGAGATCCACTAGCTAACAAAAAATCTTCCCCTTTCATCCTCTGATTGGCACAGATTTACATGGAGCTTGTGTCAGTGAGACGGACACAATGATAATTATGCTATTTATGCCAATTTGTAACCTGGGGTCAGTGGTGGTGGATGCACGTGCATCCATACTTATAAAACAAAACAAAACAAAAAAAAATCACCTCAAGGAGCACAGTAAGTTTTCAGCCATTTGTCATTTTTGGGCTGGGTGGTTTGTGGGAAATTCATGCAGTGTTACATCACTGACATGTCTAAGAAGTGAGGTTGGAACAGTGAAACTTCTATTTACAGTTAGTAGTGGAAAAGCTTGTTTTACTGGTTTTAAAGTTAAACTTTTTTTCTGTAAGAGGAATGGTATACTGCCTGCATTCTAATAAAAGGTCTGGAACAAAATCTTCTGTTGGTTTGTGTGAATTTTTGGAAAAATGAAAATCTGTGTTGTGTGGGCGTTTGGTTTTTGGCATTCGTTGATTAATGGCCTACGTAAGCTGCTGCAGAGATTTATTAGGAAACACCAAAATCAGGGTTTCTCTATAAGCAACCATCTTCAATTTATTCCACTATAAAATATTTTAAAGGATGAGGAGCGATAAAGATGTTCTTAGATGTGGGAAGCTGATAAACTCCTACCACAGAAAAATAATGCTTGAAATTAAGACAGAATATATTTCAATAAATACTTGAAGTCTATGTGTGCACATCTAAGGTAATTATAGCTTTTTCTAAAGGCTTGTTTTCTTTTAAACTGAAGTGCTAGCATAAATGTCACATTATACATTAAAAAGTTTAGAAATTATTTACTCTCTTCCTATTTTGTAATGTAGACCAGTGTCCTGCTCTGGTCTGGGATGTTTCAGGGTTAGTGCAGGGTTTGAATGAGGAGCTTTCTGGGTGTAGACGGTGGCTGGACATCCTGTCCTCATCCGCAGCTTCTTGGTTTCTGCCCAGCTTTCTGTGATGCCACAGCAGAGAGGACTTGTTTGGTCAGCCGGCTGATTTATGGGCCTTGGGGTTTTTTTTTTAATATGCTGCTTCCCAATCTCTCTCAAACGCAGCGCCACAGACAGCCAACTCCCACAGAGTTTCTCACAAAATATGGTAGCGCAGCGCATACGACACCTGTGTCAGCATGGTGCGTGAATTCATTCATCGGTGCATACTAAAATACACAAGACTCTTGAGTCATCCGTCTTTTCCTTGTAGTTTCCAAAGAGTCAGACTTTCTTGTCGTCTTTTGTGGTGGTGATCAGCCAACCTTTACACTTTCTGCAGTTTATTGCCTTTTTACTCATTTTTAACTCTTGAAAACAAAAATATTCTTTTCAAGCTTAAATAAGATTTTAACTCAATGGCTTGACATAAAACATGTTCACAGTTTCTTTAAGTGAATCTAGGAAAATAACAAAAAAAATGTTTTAAGATATGAAATTAGATTATTTTGCCAACCAGGTGATTACCCAGTGGTACTAGCTTAAAACTTGTAATTACAAACACAGGGTTGTTTGTAATGATTATTGATGTTTCGCCACAATGCTTAGTGGAACAGCAGCTGTTTTTTACATCTTAACAACATAAAAACATGGCTGAATTGTGAAAGTGAAAAATAGATCCACATGAAGACTTCTGTTTTTAATGCATTTTTCTACACAAAGAAAATGACTTTTCTATTTTCTAAGGGTTATCAGTATCAGCTCTATTAATATTTTTTAGTCCCAAAACATGTTGCTTGGTTCTCTATCTGTCTATTTGTGCATTGTGCACAACTAGTGAAGAAGCAGCCGAAATCTAATTAAAAACTTTAGAAGTCCCACAGAAAGTCTTGCACACTATAAATCAAGATTACTTTAAAACACTGCACAGTAAACTTTTACACATTATAATTAAATTTTCAGTGAATGCGAATAAAAACAAAATATGCAAAAAAAAAAAAAAAAAAAATCTGAAGGTTCTCACAAGGTTCTAAAGTTGTGGTAAATACTTTTAATATTTCTGCCAGATCATTTTTCCTTCTCTTTTACTAGCAGAACAAAAAAAAGTCAGAACTTCTCAGACTTTGAGCTTTTTCATTTTGCAAACGTTTTCAGCTCAAAAAAACATATTATGTTAAATTAATTACAGAACCATCTGTTGAGTGTGTGCATGAAGCTGAGTAACAGTAACATGTTCACACTTTTTTTTTATACTTCACTCCTCAGGGGAAACAGGGTTAGGCATATAAAAATTCCACCTTGCTTCTTTGCAGGTTGGCTCATACATTATGCAGCTTTTTCTGAGATCTACCACCGTTTATCCACCACACACACACACACATATATATATTTGCTAATGCTCTCTCTCCTCACACACATTTGCTACTGGGTTTGCACAGAATAAACTGGTTCACATCTCTGCCACACACACACACTCTTTCTTGCACATCCCCTGTAGGCTTGGTGGCCACTGGATCATTATGCGGCCCCCTGTAGAGACGAACAGCTGTGACTGTTAATGTGTGTGTGAGTGTGTGCACGTTTAGGGCTGGGGGTCTCCCCATCATGGTATTAGTTCTGGACAGCTGAGGTGCTCGGCAAGATCTCTATTTAGCTCTACAGGATAATTATCATGCACACATCCAAAGGCTGTGCTGAACATGCTCAGTCAGTCTCAGACGGCACATGTGATTTAGACACTTTCTAACTTTTGCACCAAGTCTCCCCCTTGGTGACTTGTTGGGCGTAAATAGGTCCCTGCTGCCCTTTTAACACTTGTGCTGCCACATAAAGACTCTAACTATACAGCTTTGATCTGCGTTAGACAGGAGCTGTCCCATCTTAGGTTGGGACCCATGTCACAAAAACTTAAGTATTAATATTTTGTTTTCACATCCACAGTAAGATTCCAGCCTAAAAGGTGAGACTTCTGATGTGGTACACATAAAGATGATTTTTCTTTTCTTTTCTTTTCTTTTTTTTTTTGGCTCTCTCCTGTTTTGATCTTATTTGGTTCTAACTACTTTTTTAAACACACACACTGCTGCTATTAGTGGCTACACTGATGTGGTTGGATGTAATGAGCAGGTCTTTGTTCCAGAGGTCTCATGGCTGGAATTACCTTACACATACAATCCTGCTGAAAGATGCCCTCTCAATATTAGGCTCAAACAAAAGCCTGTGTTGTTCTGGTCTCCTCTTCCTCAGTTTCTATTTGCAAGCATATTCCATTTTTTTGTTGTCCTTTTAAGGTATTAAATGCTAAACACAGATTTTGCACTTCTTGTGTCCTGCATGGAGGGTTTGTGTCTGCATTTGAAGCTTTGAACTGTATTTAGAAAAGATATATATAGTTCAATGTTCGTTGTCACTAGCTTTCAGATAATCTTTATAACTGTCTCTGAGCAAAGTGGTAGCATATTGACATAAGGGTGGAAAAATACAGTACATTTATTTAAACTAAAGACTATTTTGATCATCTTGTTTGCAGTAATGTTCGATTAAATTCAAAACTACTTTTGAATACAATTTACATTCAATTTTCTTCGATTTGAGTTGTAGAGTTGTAGATGCTGATGTCTGTCAGCAGGAAAACTCTCCTGTAGCAGTCTGTGCTACAGCTATTCTGAATATGTTTCTGACTGAAAACATTCTTTTGTTGTATAACAGTCTCATAAAAAGGATGCACCAGGTTGTTTGTAATTTTCTTGATTTTATTAACAATCCTTATTTGTATGATATTGTGTAGATGTTGCAGAAAACATCTTATTTCTTTTAGAAATGACATGCTGTGTGTGAGAGTTGCCACAAAGCTACTGTAAAACAGCATTTTTCTTTTATTTTAAGCTAGTCTTAGCTTTTAATATTAGCGTTTAGGCCAATAAATCAGTATTTGTGTGTTTGAGTGAATGCAAACGTTTTTTTTACATGCAAGATTTCTAAAACGTTGCTAATATTTTCTGCCTATGATTTGTTTAAAGTCTTTCGCTCTTTTGCAATCTGAATATGTATTGCAAATCTATGTTTATTTCCCAGATAGCACATGATGTTAAATCAACGTTGAAAAATAGTTAGAATCGTTGATTTTTGGTTGAAGTCGACAAATGATGGTGGATCAACCATCAAACAACCATCCACCTCTAGCCAAGTAACCAATGTTGAAACTGTGTCATTGAATCAATGTTGTTTTGTGGTTGAAATCTAATGACTGAAATGCTAATGTCTGATCAACATCTGATCAATATTGAATCAATGTCAGCTGTATTGCCGCACCCCTTCCCCTCCTCTCCTCCTCATCAGCGCTCTGGGTCAGAGTATTTTATTACTGAGCGGGGGTTATCACATTTAAATTAAGCACTGCAGAGGATAGTCGGTGGTGATTCCTTTCTGTACATTTTCTTACTTGTTCATAACAATTCTCACTGACTGTGTGTGTGTGTGATATAGTGACACAAAAACATCTATAACTTACTACAAGGAGTGGAGCGGTCCACCCCCACCGTTTACATGAGTGGGATGTCCCAAACACACAGCCACTTCGCTGTTGGCTTGTTGGAAAATATGTTAATTCAATGTTGAATTATCATCACAAAGGTTGCATGTTTGGTTGAGGTCGACAACTGATGGTGGATCAACTATAAAACAACCATTCAATTCTAGCCAATTAACTAATGTTGAAACTGTGTCATTGAATCAATGTTGTTTTGTGGTTGACATCAAATAAATGAAATGCCAACGTCGAATCCAGTGTGTTTCACCACTGGTCCTCCAGCCCCTACAAGTTTTAGGCATTTCCCTAATTCAACACACATGATATTAATTGACGTCTGATTAACGGGGTTTTGCTGAACTGAAAAAACGCAGGTCAGTTTGATTGACGTCAAGGTTTGGGAAAGAACTACCCAGATAGCACACGATGTTAATTCAATGTTGAATTATGATCACAAAGGCTGCATGTATGGTTCAGGTCAACGACAGAAGCTGGATCAACCATCAAACAACCATTCAATTCTAGCCAATTAACATTCATTGATTGAAATGCCACATCGAATCCAGTGTTTTTCAGCACCGGCACCAGGCACACTGCCCTGCAAGTTTTAGGCATTTCCCTAATTCAGCACACATGATTTTAATTAACATTTGATTAACAAGGTTTTGCTGAACTGAAAGCATGCAGGTCAGTTTGCCTTGAGGATAAGGTTTGGGGAAAAACTAGTAATCAAAGTGTTCAATCAATGTAAGGTGTTTTTTGCACCCCTCACCACCGCCTGCCATTCAAACGCCCAACCCCCTTCCCTCCACCTGCCAAAAACACACACACACCTCTCTTCCCCCCACCTGGGCCCATCTACCCCTCAATCGGGTGAAACTTGACCCAGAGCTATGATGAGGAGGAGAGGAGGGGAAGGGGTGTGGCAAAACAGCTGACATTGATTCAACATTGATTCAACATTGATCAGTCGTTGATCAGACATTAGCATTTCATTCATGAGATTTCAACCACAAAACAACATTGATTCAATGACACAGTTTCAACATTGGTTACTTGGCTGGAGGTGGATGGTTGTTTGATGGTTGATCAACCGTCAGTTGTTGACCTCAACCAAAAATCAACCCTTCTGACTATAATTCAATGTTGATTTACCGTTGTGTGCAATCTGGGCAGTTTGTTGCAGCCCTCATCACCTCCTCATCTCCCCCTACTCCCTCCCAAACCTCCCCCACCCAGCCGCTCCTCCCAACCTTCTCCTCTTTACCCCCTCTCATCCCTTCTTCCCTCCCCCTCCTTGAGCTCTGGGTCAGAACATTTTATTACTAGGTGGGGGTTAATCACGTTTCAAATTAAGCACTACATGTTGAGAACAGTGGGTTGTGATTCCTTTCTGTACATTTTCTTACTTGTCTGTAAATATTATTACTGACTGTGCATAATGTGTTGACACAAAAACATCTACAAGTCTGTACTAGGAGTTGTACAGTCCACCTCCCCAATTTTACACTAGTGGTTTGTCCCAACCAAAAAGCCACTTTGCTGCTGGCTTGTTTGCTACCGGCTTCTGAATTGAATTCTCCGCTGAGCACTTTTATGGTAAGTTTTTCAATATTACTTTGATCTTAAATGTGTTTATTGAAAAATAAGGGCACTGTTTTGTGCCCATAGTAATCCTGGTTATTTTGGGGCAAAACGGATATTTTTAATAATTGAGGTCATGTCTCCTTTTGTATTATTTTCCTCCTACCCACCACTCCAGGCCTAAGTATGAAATCCTGTGAGATTTTGTGGGATTTGAGTTTTTAAAATAGGGCGGGGCCTATTGTTTGGTCTGGGAGAGCATGTGGTGGACAAGGAAGTGTAAGGCTGGCTGCTCCAGGTGGGCTTTAAATTGTTGTGATAGTAATCACTTGTTTTTAACTTTTTATTATGATATGCTTAGGGATGTGCTTAAATGAGCCTCTGTATCAGAACAGCTGAGTTGGATGATTACATGACCGTCTGCAGCCATCAAGAAGTGCAGAAGGTTGTTAATCATCCACAGATTCAATCCAGGTGAGGCAGAAGGGAAACACTTAACATGTAAGGCAGGTGAAACACTGAACTAAACCTGCTAATGACTGATTCAGTCTGTTGATCCTTGGATTGGTAAGTGGTTAAATTGAACTGGACTATTGTTACTTGTGTGGGATCTTTATTAGCATATAGACACTTTTTAAGGAATTTAATCAACTTATTTGGAAATATTTGTAGTTGATGGAAGATTGAACCAGCTATTTGATGGAAGTTTATTCTGTAAAAATTATAATTTTTCCAACTACACTATAAATCACCTTTTGTTCTATTTATTTGTCTCTGGTGTGTTAAATAAACCTGATCCTCCCTGAGTTTTATTGTTAGGTTTTCTGATAAACAGCCCTTTATTTTAAATATTGATTTAATATCATTATCGTAAATCCTACACTATACTGCAGCTTGATGGGTAAATGTAGTTGTATATGTAAACATTAAGATAAATATTAATGAGAGATTAAGATATTAGTTTAACAGTGAGTGTACATGGGGAACTATATGGTTTGTATTTGTTCTCAGACCTGTAACCAGTACAGTGTTTAATCTTTCATTGTGTTTCAGAACTTTTCAAATGTTTATCATATTTCTAACCGGCACCTTCCTCACTTTTATTTTTTTCAGCTGTTGCTCTGCAGTTTGACCGAAAGCTGACTCTTGAGGACTGCAGCAAAACTGTCAAGAAGTGGCTTCATTATGCGCCAGAATGAGAGGAAGACATCGCAAGGAATCAAAGTGACGCCAACCAGAGTCAAACTGGGGTTACCACAACTTGTACTGTTTCCCTACTTCATACAGTACAAAGCTTAACCTCATGGACTCTGTTCTTCTGTGGACAACAGACTGTTGTTTTGACAGTCAAAAAGGAACCAAATATGTTTAAAGATCTGTCCCTCTTTTCTTAAATAAAATGTTAAATCAAACCCATGTTGTCATTTTTAAACTTTTGTACACAGTTTACCCATCATCTGCCAATAATATAGTGTTTAACACCAGTGAAGAAACTTTTAGTGGCATGTTATGATGTAGACCTATCAGACCTAAAATGTACATAAATCCTTAGCTTTCATTCAATATAAAAACAACCCAAATCTGCATGTATATCCACAGTCAAATGAGTGTTGAATCAACATTGATTCAATGTAGAATCAACACAAATATGCATGCAGATCCACATTCAGATGATGGTTGAATCACCATTGATTCCTAACTTATTCAATGTAGAATCAACACAAATATGCATGCAGATCCACGTTCAGATGATGGTTGAATGAACGTTGATTCCTAACTGATTCAATGTAGAATCAACACAGATATGCATGCAGATTCATGTTCAGATGAAGGTTGAATCACCATTGATTCCTAACTGATTCAATGTAGAATCAACACAGATATGCATGCAGATCCACGTTCTGATGATGGTTGAATCACCATTGATTCCTAACTTATTCAATGTAGAATCAACACAAATAGGCATACAAGTTGACATACAGATGATGGTTGAATCAACATTGATATGTCAGTAATGGTTGAAACCCTAACGTTGATTCAACATACAAGTCACCGACCACTTTCGATGTTGTTTCAATGTCAGCGTTCAACGTTGATTCAATGTTTCTGGCTGACATTGATTCAATGTTGTTTCAATGATTCTGTGCTATCTGGGTTCTGTTGTCTTTCTGACTCTTTCCTTTAACATCTCACTGACAATGAAGGAAGTTAGTCTGTTCCTCAGTTAGTGACGGTGTCTATGCTAGCAACAGCAAACTGATTTGAAAAAGCTAAGATTTTTACATGAAAATGAGCTGATTCAAACTACCAGTCAATTTCTTGATAGCAATAGCTTTTGCATATCAATTAATTATTCACCTACAGTTTTTGTCAGCTAATTTATTCAGCACAAATGAATTATGGTCAATAATTTTATTCATTTGACCAAACGTTCACTTACAAATTGTGTGTTATCAACTCCTAAGTTGGGTGTTTTTTTTCCACCTCTTAATCATAAAAATGATGTATCAAATGCAGAGAAAACAAACTGCTTAGTTGTGCTGCACTCAGCTTTCTAAAATCTGCTAAAGTTGAACTTATTGCTCAAGTTCTGCATGCTTTCGTTTATGATTTATAAAACTTTGAAACCTTTTCCGTCTAAATTTCTCTCTGTGACTTGCACATGAGTGATGGGCTTAGTATTTTAAACCAACTGTTTAAAATAAGCATGACTCACGCTCTGCAGAGTTTATTTTCTCCTTAAACTGTTTTTCTTGGTTTGGTTTAGTCTGTTATTAACATCCTACGTATGTATTTTTTTTTTCTCCAACCACAATTGTGTGTATTTGGCCTTTTCTTTCTGGTGGAGTTTAGTTTTGTTTGCTTGGGTTGGGTTTGTTTATGTTTCCTCTCCTCTGTCTAACCTTGTCCTTGTGTCTGCATTGCAGGTCCAGGCTGTAAGGGGAGCAGTCGGTCTCTGAGCTCCAATGCCAGTGGACATGCAGCCACATCAGGGGCTGTATTACTATGAGACCTCACCCAGCCAGCCCTCCAGAGGGTAAGACAGCAGAACTGCTCACAGAAACTTTGCAAGTCATTTTTTTTTGTTTTCATGATCATTTATACAAATTCTCATGTGTTCATGGGTTTATACTCTATCATACCTCAACATGGCTCAGTCATCAATGCATACTAAAAAGATGTCTTCATTACAGATGTATGGCCACATCTCTACGGTTATATGATATAAAGAAAAATATTTAGACATTCCAAGTTTTGATCCACGTAGCAATTTTTTTTTCCTTACTTATATTTTTTATTTAAAACAAATGTACTCATATATTCCCACCAGCCACTTTATTAGAAACACTTATTCACCTGTTTGTTAGCACAAACACCACATCAACCAATCGCATATCAGTAACCTAATGCAATCTTTAGTTGCTTCGTTTCCTTACAGGCTACTAAATGGTTTTTAACCACGCATCGGAATTGGGCAGAAAGGGGATTTCTACCAAAATTGATATGTTTGTTTGGTGTCAGTATTTTGGAAACTGCTGATCTGAGATTTTCACTCACAACCATCTGTGAACAGTCTGAATGCATCCTTGTGTCACCTTTTCATCATTTTCAGACCCTCCCATAAACTGCTGAGCATTGGTCCTTCATATGTCCAATAAATCCACTTTACCTCAGTAAACCTGCAGGATGAATGAGCGCTTAAACCAGATCTGGAGCCGATAATTTAGAAATTTAGAGTAGTCAGTAGTGTAACAGGTGGACTGTCTCATTTTCCTGCTTGTCTAAGCTGCCAGGACAGGACTCACACTCTCAAAAATGCTCTCTTTTTTCTTACTCTTCAAGTTGAAAAAGTGTGCATATTTTTATTTATTTATTTGTTTGAAAAACAAAAAAAGTCATCTAGGCCTTCATTTAACATGAGTCAAAATCTCAAAATAGTTCTATAATTAAGACAGTTTGTAAGCCGACGTTTAAAATATTTAGGTGATGTTACGGGTAGGCATATTATTATTATTATTTTTAAACAGCTTATCTGTGTTCTTTATTCTAATAATATGAGCTGCAGAGATCTGAGTATTTTTCATTGATCCTGGTGCAGATGAGAAACATTTATTTTCAGTATTCCTCAAAGCATTTCTTCTGGAGGTCAAAAAAAAAAAAACTTTTCCTGTCTCAATCAAATATTCTAAGGATGCAGAAGCCCAGGTCTATGTTCAGTTGTTGTGAACACAGCGCTAGCTCAGCCACTCACTCCTTGCTCTACGCTCCTCTGCTATCCACCCTCGCTCCCTCCCTCGCTCATGCCACCCAGGTTGCGGGTGGACTCGGCCTCTCTCTGACAGCTGCTAATTACAGGCTGACCAGGCCCCGCTGCGCTCTGCATGACTGCCTCGCGCCCCACTCAGGTTACCCAGAGAGAGGGAGAAGCAGGGAGAGTTGGAGAGAAAGGTGGCTGGGCAGAAAAGAGAGAGAGATAGAGAAAGGGAGGAAGGGAGGTTTAGGGGAAGATGGAACAAGACAGAAAGGATTGAGGGGGGAGAGGGAGAAACTGAAAAGTACAACTGGAGGGATGAATGGTGGAAGAGAAAAGAAGGAAAAAACGAGAATGGGGGGGAAGCACAGTGGATTAGAGAGGACAGATTAAGCTCCTGTGTGGAATACACGTTGCTGAGAAAGAATGAAAGGACTGAAAGGACGGCGGAGGAGCAGAGGACGATCCTGAGGAGTGAAAGAGTCTGAGAGATGGAAGAAAAAAGGCAGAGACCGATTTTGAGCGTCGGAGCATCCATTGAAATTTATGGGAGCCACTGGAAAGTTCCAAGGCTTACTCTTTCTTCTTCTGTGGGGGAAAACCCAGATTAGTAAATTTCCATGGTGTAGATCAAGATTAGAGAGATGCAACATCTAGTGGTGGGTGCGAAGCATTGCATCAAATATTAGGACAGCATAATTTAAACGGCTGTTAGAGGACTTGGTTATCAGAGTCCATTTATTTCAGAGGCGATGCATTGCTTTAGACTTCTCTCAGAGCTGTGGTACTTGTTCACAGCAACCTGTGAACAGTCAGCTTGTGTAGAGATAACCTTTCGTGGCTTTCCCTCCTTTGTGGTGATGTAGGATAAAACATGGCCATAATATAATATTTCTGAATAAAAGCAAATTGTTTATGTAACCATTATGTTGCATTCATTCTCTCCAGTCCTAACCAGTCCTCTGATGAACTGTGTTATTAAAATACATCTCTCTGTGTTGATGAAACAATATGTGTGTTTCCTTTTTTGAATTAAAATAACAAAATTAAGTAACTTTCCTATGATATTCTAATTGACTAGGATGTGGGTTTGCCACATTTAAATGTTGAATCAAAGTATTTTTTTCAGATGAGTTTTGTTGGTTTTGTAGATTTAAGTAAGAAAATGGAAAAAAAACAAAAACACATTTTGATTCAGCAGATCAGCTCTCAAAGAAAACTGGAAGTTGGTATTTGCCACTAAAGTCTTATTGGTGCATGTTCAGTCTTACTTTACAATTTTTTTACATCTATTTTGGTTCATCTTAAATCAGTCTGTTTGTTTTTACTCTATGTATTTTTATTATTCAATTATTTGTCTCATAATTCTGGCCTCTCTGTTATCTGCAGCATTGTGCCATCGGACCAGTCTCCCTACAGCGATGTGTCCCCCCTTCGAGTCCCGCACCTCAACGGCCCTCCCCAGGACTGCCACACTATGTACAATCCCATGGCTCATGGATCTGGATCAGGTCCGGTTCAGGGAAACAGCCACTGCTTGGATCAATACATGAGGCCTCCTCAGGTCCCTCCACCACACGGTATGATGGGCCACAGGGGCATGCCTCCCACAGAGGGTGAGTCACAGTATCTTTTTCATCCCCTTAACCTCACAGCTGCTATTGATTAGGACTTAAAGATACCTGAGCGACTGAAACTTAAACTCCATAGATTTCCACAGGAGGAATGATGAGAAGTTTGCAGTTGGACAGCTTTACTACAATGCAGGTCCCTCCAAAAGTATCGGACTTGAAACATTACAATTGATTTATTAGGGGGAAAAATTAAGAAGTATTTATTTTTTATCATAATCACAAAACAAATGTAACTGGAGCTTTTATGAATTCATACTTCAGTTTTATGTGTAATCTATTACTTTCGGTGGAGCATGATGTGATGTTTATCAGAATTAGAACTGTGACCAACAAGAGTGTAGGAGGATTTGAGTTTATCCTGCATAAGTACACAGTGATGAGAATTGTAAGGCAGATAATCAACTTAAAAGTCTCACTGTCTGATGAAAGACTTTCTTATGAATCTCTCTCTGTACTTTGTATTTAAAACAACACAATGATGTAGACTGAAGGGTTATTTATTCAAAAATAAACTAGAGATTAAGCAATTCTCTAGATATAATTAGAAATATTTGACATGCAGCACTTAATTTTAGTGACAAAAGGCTCCAATGTGTCTTTTAGATGAACATATGTTATGTACAGTAAATGTCTGGGGTTTAACTTGTTAAATAAACTCCTACAACAAATTCTGCACCAGTTTAAAGAATGTTATTAAATATCTATCATTTATTTAAATAGATTGGCTTGTTTAACAGTTTTTTTTTTTTTTTTTTCTAGACTTAGAAACACGCACCACAAATCCACATAAATAAACGAATTCCAGTTTTGGAAACTGCATTTATAGCGTCATGAGTACAAACTGGTTCAAATCATCTTGTCACCATTTCAGCCTTTTTCAGTTTAGTTTTTCAGATAATTAAATTTTAATTCAGTTTACTTTTGTGTATTTACAAATAATCTTACTTAATCTTATTTAATGAATTGATTATGTTTCTTTGGAATTGTTTGCATGAGAACTTCAAACTTTTCTCTCTCAAATCCTTCAGGTAGCAATAGCGCCCCCTACTGCAACCAGAATAACATGATGTCGTCGCATCCCAACTTCTGTCAGCTTCAGCCCAGTTCTGAGCAGATCGGCTCTGGTGACGGTGGGAAAAAAGCAGCTGCTTAAAATGAACATATTCCTGTCACAAACAAACGTTCTATTTAAGATGAAGACTGATCCTCTTTTTTTTTTTTTCTCAAAAAAACTTCTGTCCCCTCTAGGCTCAAGGTTCTCCACACCTCGCTCTATGTTGAAGCTGAGTAAAAAGAGAGCCCTGTCCATCTCACCTCTGTCTGATGCCAGTGTAGACCTGCAGACCGTCATTCGGACCTCGCCCAACTCGCTCGTGGCCTTCGTTAACTCTCGCTGTAACCCCAACGGAGCCAGCTCCTATGGCCATCTGTCTGTGAGCGCCATGAGGTATAAGTCAACATTTTTCTGAGTCTAGTACCTCAACCATCAGTGTTTGTAGCCTGATGAAACTATTGATGGAACAAAAACTAATCTGGTTACAGAGATGTTTTTCATATTAGTGAAATAAAAAAAATGGGACCATGACAAATCATTTAGAAACGTTTTTCCATCGTTGATGTGGCACCTAGATTATGTTTGTGCTCTATATTGTTACATTCATAAACGCTGTTGTTAATTCACAACTTAGCAACGTGTTCTGGTTATGTTCTCTAAATGTTAACAATTTAGTGTTAATTTTGTTTTTCTTTGAGTGATAACGTGGTATATTTTGCCTCCTCAGTCCATCTCTGAATTATCCCAGCAACATTAGCTGCCACTCCAGACAGCAAGGCTCCATATACGGAGGAAACGGTGGCACACCTCTGGGTGTTCACACACCAGGTCCCTGCCAAGCTTCCCGTTTACCACCCCACAATCCCCGACTCCTCGTTCCACCTAAGCATGGACATGTAAGATGGCTTTCAACCCGACATCACAGAGCTTTGACAGTAGATCAGCAGCTTCTGCTCATTGTGCAGTGAAAAAACATACGTTTCACACAGGAATCTGACGTGTATGAACAAACTGAAGAAAACAATGTTGTATGTACTGTTTAGCAGCTGAAAACAGAGCCAGGTCTGGTTGGCGTGATGGACGGCATGAATGTAAAGAACCTGGAGGAAAGGTCAGAGGGAGATGTAGCCAGTCCTTCCTCCACCGGCACTCAGGTGAAGTCATGTCCTTTTTGTGATATTTACATCTAATCTTTTCCAGATCATTTCATATTTGACAGAAAGCCATGTTCCAACTTTCGTCTTATCAGCTGCAGATTAAATCTGAACTGTAAGACAAGGCCATTTTGGCATTTGGAGTACGCCTGAGCTAAATGAGATTTCATTTCTACAAAAATGCTTTAGCAGGATCATTTGATGAGCTTGCTGGATGGCAGAGACGACTTGGACAAGGAGGACGGGAAGCCGGAGCCGGAGGCCATCTATGAGACCAACTGTCGCTGGGAGAGCTGCAACAAGGAGTTTGACACACAAGACCAACTTGTTCATGTGAGACATTTTACACGTCATCAATCAGTTGGAGTAAAACCAACCGTAACTTTTTGATACAATTAGAAACGTCACTGGATTTTATCTGTCACCAAAGAGGTGAATATCGTGATGCAGAAACAAATGATATATGGTTTCCAGGATGCTATGTAAATAAAAATCTAGTGGTGTGGAGTGTATGTGGAATAGTTTTTACATCTAAAGACAACTTTTTTTAAGTGTGTCTCTAACTGCTTTGTACATCTGAAGATGGATATTTTTGTACATTCTTCACAGAAAAGCTGAGTTTGATGGATCGCCCATGATTTAATTTTGTGAGGCTTTCTTTCAGTATTGGCCTGTATTTAGCTCCATCCATGTTCCTATCAACTCTGATTCACTTCCTGCTGAGAAAAGACCCCTCAACAGCATGACGCTTCCACTACCATGTTTCACCATGAGGATGGTCTATTCAACTTAATGTGCAGTGGTTGCATTTTGCTAAACATAGCATCTTGGTTGTTTGCTAAAAGGTTTTTAAAAAATGTACTCTTTGGAGCTTCAGTCAGTTACGCTCATTCTATTTTTTATGTCTTTGTCATCCTTTTAGCACATAAACAACGAGCACATCCACGGAGAGAAGAAGGAGTTTGTCTGTCATTGGCAGGAGTGTTCTCGAGAGCAGAGGCCTTTTAAAGCTCAGTACATGCTCGTGGTTCACATGCGCAGACACACAGGAGAGAAGCCACACAAGTGCACTGTAAGGAACTTTGAACTCTTTGTTTTCCATTTCCTGATCTAAAGTTAAAGGGCAGATAAATGAATGTACTTTTGTAGCTTAGAAGGAAAGCGATTTAATTTCTCACCGTAATCTTTAGGCTTACCGTCTTTGCAGACTTCCTCTATATCAGCCATAAGTATTATTAAGACATATTAATGAAAAGCTTTTGAGGGTCACTTTAATTCAACAAGTTATATTACTGTGGAACACCAGATCTTTTAATAAAAGCTTTAGATATGCATTATTTATTTGATCATTTTTAATGTTACCCGACTGTCATGATAAACTGTTGTGAATGTTTTCTGCTATAGTTTGAAGGCTGTAATAAAGCCTACTCTCGCCTGGAGAATTTGAAGACCCACTTGCGCTCTCACACCGGGGAGAAACCATATGTATGCGAACATGAGGGGTGTAATAAAGCCTTCTCCAATGCTTCAGACCGGGCAAAGCACCAGAACCGAACTCATTCCAATGAGGTACTAAGACAGACAAGTTTAAAGAGGGAAACTGAACGACTATCTGACGGCTAATCAATTTAGCTTTATTGGGAAAACTCTCCCAGTATTTACTGTATAAGAATTTTTATGGGTTTTTTTGTGTGCGCCTTACAGAAACCATATGTTTGTAAGATCCCTGGTTGCACTAAGCGATACACAGATCCAAGCTCTTTGCGTAAGCACGTGAAGACAGTACATGGCCCCGAAGCCCATATCACCAAGAAGCATCGTGGAGACACAGGCCCACGACCCCCTGGCTCAGCGCTGACCCCTGGAGGCCAAACATCGGAGCTGCTCCTCGAAAAGGAGGAGACATGCAGGGAAGACTGCAAATTGTTGGCACCTGAGACTACCTTGGTCAGTGACGAACATTACTGAAGGCTGCTGTAGAGATCAGCAAAGAGAGTAAACTCAGACATATCTACTTAACTATTCTTAGAAGATTCACTAAAACTTTTTATCTCTTCGTTTGACTTTCAGAAGTCCCAGCCTAGTCCTGGTGCTCAGTCGTCTTGCAGCAGCGAACGTTCTCCACTGGGGAGCACCAATAACAATGACAGCGGTGTGGAAATGAACCTAAATGCAGCGGGAAGCTTGGATGATCTCACAGCTTTAGAGGATGGAGTTGCAGGTGGAGGAGGCAGCGGAGGAGGGGAGCCAGGAACAATGGGAATGTCTGCTCAGGCTCTGAAGCGGCTGGAGAACCTGAAGATTGACAAACTAAAGCAAATTCGAAGGCCGACTCCTCCTGGCCGCTGCGCCAGTAACAAACTTCCTGCCATTTCTGGTACATACTGGAAAGAAAAATTTTAAGCCATTTCATTTTTTGTCACATTTTGATTACAGAACTCATTGTATTTTATGTGATAGGGCAACACACAAAATTGTACATAATTGTTAAGTGAAAGGAAAATGGTACAAAGTCTTCAAAAGTTTTTACAGATAAAAATCTGAAAGTGTGGCATTGAGTTGAATTCACTCCTCTTTATTCCTATATCACATTTGCTCATCTTCCAATCCCTAAGTTGATTGGAAAATGAGCAAAGGTAAACACTGACCAACACTTTATAAAAATGCTGAAAGAAAGATTAACTATTTCTTATGGAAATAGTTAATCTTTCAGCTGGAAAATTACTCGAAGCATGCACTCATAGCTGCAAATTTATTGTTTTTAATCTAGAAATGATCTATTTCACAAGACAATAGTTTTAATTATGTTTTTTAAATCTCTTTCTCACATGCTGTTTTTATTTTAATTATGTAAAGCACTTTGAAATGCCTTGCTGCTGAAATGTGCTATACCAATAAAATTTGATTGATTGATTGAATAGTTTGTGTTTGCAGATGGTCTCCATCTATTTTGATTTAACTTTGCTACTTGGCAAAAATAAAGTCAGCCAAAGCTGGTAGAAAAATACCTCAAAAGACTCGCAGCTGAGATTACAGCAAAAAGCAACAGGTGTATGCCACACTTTCAATTTTTTTTTTATTCTGACAAAATCCCATAAAAGCATGGGTTTATCAAAATGCAAAAATGTTAATTGCCAGGCACAGTGGACGACGTTTAAGTAATTTTCTCCTTAATTTTTCTTTCTAGGTTCAGGGGACAACATGGGGTTGTGTGCACCTTCTCCACTTAATCGACGCGTAATGGAGCTGTCCAACCATGAGCTCGGAGCTGGAAATATAGCAAACTCTACTAATGACAGAAGAGGAAGTGGCACAAGCAGCCTAAGCTCAGCATACACAGTGAGCCGTCGCTCCTCTATGGCTTCCCCTTACCTATCCAGTAGACGCTCCAGTGATGTCTCACAAATAGGAGGGACAGCAGGGGGCGGATGTCACCTTCTGAGTCCAGAACAATCCGGGGGAGACCCTCTTTCACCTGAAACCTATCGTAGAGGAGCTCCATGTCCCGGAGGTGGAGGGTTACCAGGTCTCCCCAACTTAACACCTGCTCAGCACTACAGCCTGAAGGCCAAATATGCTGCAGCCACTGGCGGACCTCCACCCACTCCTTTACCTAACATGGAGCAGCCCGGTACACCAGTAAGAAGGGGAGGTCCTTTGAGTGAGTACCAAGGGCAGCCTTTACCTCCTTTCCTCCAGCAAGGAGGTCCACGGCGGCACAGTGCCAACACAGAATACGGTACTGGAGTTATCTACCCTCACCAGGCTCCAGGTAACAACACCAGGAGGGCCAGTGATCCGGTTCGATCAGTAGCAGACCCACAAGCTCTACCCAAACGCTTTAACAGCCTCAATAATGTGGCCATGATGGGCCGCAGAAATGCACTACAACTTCGTGGCTCTGACACAGGTCTTTCCCGCCACATGTACTCCCCACGTCCACCGAGCATCACAGAAAATGTAATGATGGAAGCTATGGGTATGGAGCCCCATCTCAACACTGTTGATGCCAGGGATCGTTCCATGATGATGACCCCTGTGGAGAGAAACTTTATGAGTTTCCAGCAACAGAATCCGACAATGGGAGGTGGAGGTCCACTTCCAAACCAGCTGTCCCCGAGCCATGACTCTCTGGGCTGCCCGGATCCCACTTACATGCAGCGGCTTTACCAGGGACACGGAGGAGAAGTCATAGCCAGAGCTAATGGAAATCCATTAGGTCAAGCAAGACCTACACAGCCAGATGGGATGTCAAATACACTTCTCCAACAGGCCGAGTATGGCATGAGCACCTGCCAGCTGAGTCCTTCCGGTCCGCATTACCCAGGCATAGGTCAGGGCAGTGACAGTGGGGGTCCTTGGAATGACAACCACAACCAAATCCAAACTTCAAGCCATGCAATTCAGAACCAGCAATCGGTGCGGTTCTCAGATTCCAGTCTGCAGCCTCAACAAACACAAGCTCACTTTAACAATCAGACAGCCCTCTACAACAATCCTGATGGCACTCACAAACCTTTCATCAAGCCTGAGCAACAGTTTCACCCCGGTATGGGTGGTGGGGATGCCTGTCAGAGTGCGAAGCTCCAACAGCAACGAATCCTCCTGCAGCAAACACAGACTTACCCCCAACAGAGTGCTCAAGTGATGATGAGAAACTCTGGCCACCCAAGCTGTGATTTTCAAGGGCAGAACCCAAGTTCGTACCCTAGTGGAGGTGGCTTAAGTTTGGGCTGTGCCAGTTCTGGGCTGTCAGAAGGCCAAAGGTCAGAAACCCCAATGATGCAGGTGAAGGAGATGATGGTGAGGAATTATGTGCAGTCTCAGCAAGCACTCATGTGGGAGCAGCAACAAGAGCAAGAGCAGCAGAGTGGAATGAAGCCACCTTCTCTTTCTGACAACATGGGTTTGAATGCTCAAGCAGCAATGATGCAACACAGCCCAGAGCATCAGAATCAGAACCTATATCCCAACCAGATGTATCCCTCTTACCCAGAACGTAATCTGGTCATGAGCCCTGCTGCCCACAGCCGAGGGCCCACCTCAGTTACACCTAAAGATCAGCACCTGACAGGTCTCCAGGGCACATGCTACAATCAGGAAATGGTTGTGCCTAGGCCACCTCAGGGACGCAAGCCTCTCAGCCGCCAGAATAGTCTGCCACAGGTAGGAGGGGGTTACCTTGGCAGCTCCCCCCACCTGAGCCCTGTACACTCCACTTCCAGCCCCAGACGAGGGGTGCGCCTTCCACCTGTCCAGCATCCACAGCACCCTCAAAATGAAATGTTTTCTCCCTCCAACAACAACAACATGTACTACACAGGTCAGATAAATATGAATATGGAAAAACACAGGGACCCCCAGAATGGACCTTGCCTTAACCAGCCGACCAATATGGGACCGCCAAACCTGGACCCAGCAGGTGACACCAAATCTGCCCCTATGGCTCCCTATCCAGAGTCTAGTCCCATCTCGAATGCCTTAGAAAACCTGGACTTGGAGAATGCTCGCATTGACTTTACTTCCATTATCGATGAAGCTGATTCTTCCTCATTTAGTCCAGTCAACAATCCTCTCCAAGGTCTTCCAGGATCATCCTCCCAGGCTTCTTCCCGCCTCACCACCCCACAGACGTCCGTCAGCCTGGCTCCGGGCACTGGCCTGTCCAACATGGCTGTGGGTGACATGACATCCATGCTTACCTCACTGGCTGGGGAAAATAAGTACCTGAACACTCTGTCTTAGGGGACAATAGGGCATCTTAGCATGCATTAGCTATAGACAAGCAATAAACATTCGCCTTGGCCTTGTTTTTGTTTTTCAAAATCAGATTCTGTCACTTTGAGGGATTTTGACTGAAGGTTTAGCCAGACCAGAAAGACTGTAAAGTGGAACTGTTCATAAAAATGGATCAATAGTACTAAAACCAGCAATAGCTTATTGGAGACTCATGTAAAAAGATTTGATAATGTAGTCTAATAGGTTCTGGGTGCAAGTTGAGGCAAAGCTACTAATACAGTCTAATTGCTTTTAAAAAATATGCAAACCACCATCAAAAACCTTAAAACCAAAGGTGCCGGCTTTTCCCTATTCATAATTTTTCCCCTGCTGCCTTGGTATGTTTTTTTTCTGTGCCATAGTGTAAGACAGAACTATTTTTTGATTTGAACATAGGATGCTGAACAGTTTTTTTTTATTAATCGAAAAGGGCTTTGGCAGCAATGGAGCAAAGAAGGATTTATGTAAATATGTTTTCTATATATATATATACATATATATATATACAAAATGTGTATACGACAATGAGACATTGAAAGGTTGTCTTTTGATAGTTTGCTTGATAGTTTGCTTGAAGCTCAATGTTCAGGGGTTAGTATTTTTTGTTTGTTTGAAGAGACAAGAAAGCTATGCTTTTAGTGATTGAGAAATGTTTCTCTGGCCTTGTAAATCTTCTGTGTTACTCTTGATTTCCTCCTTTTCAGTATCAACACAATCTATACCAGCAAACATATCAGTATTCCTACATATGCACCATTGCAGAGCAGTCACATGCATTGTAACCCTACATCTATCCCTACACACTGACACTCAGGACTTGTTTTGAATCTTTAGTGTGCACACTACATGTACGTTTGACTTGCCTTTCCAGACAGAGTTTGCACTCCACTTGTTTACTTTAAGTGTTTCTAAAGCAGCTACTTTTTTTTATCAGGTGTCTTTATAACAGAATGTGCCTACCACTTCTGAGTTACAGAATGTGAGAAAAGCTCAATGATAGTACATTTATCTTTACTGGTGTGCTTATCGACGGTGTGATAAAAGCTTTAAAATTAATTCATCTTTTATTGCAGTGTCATAATCTCACATTGAAATGTCAAAAATGAATCTGAGTATATTTATGCAGGCTTTAGTTTTTTATTATTATTATTTTAAATGAATACAATGAAACTGATCAGCAACTTTCTCATTATTGCATAAATGCAATGAATGGGAAAAGCAAATGTTAAAATACAAGAGACATTAAGAAAAAAATGACATTAAATTGTGTTGCTCTTTAAATCAACATTAATACAGCACAGATTAAATTTATTTCTCTAGACTAGATTTAGGTGTATTACCCATTGCTTATGGATAAAAACTTGAGACAAGGTTCAAAATTGACTATTGATTGAAATACCAAAATAATCTGGCATTTCAATCAGTTCGGGGTGTCTTGTACTTAAGGCCTAATTACTGAATAAAAGTTCCTGTCCTCCCAAGTCAACTTTTAATATAAAAATATACTCCAATACGGCTTGATTACAATTATTTTAAAGCACGTAAATAACGTATTTTTTCAGGATGACATTTTGCTACTGCAATAAAAGGTGCATATATTTTGGAACTTTTAACACGTCCTTTTCAGTGTTTCCAGTAAATGTCACCAGCATTAACAGTGATTTTTAAATGGCAGCATGTATGTTTAAACAGACTGCATTTTCTGTACAATAAACTAACCACCAGCTCACACAGGACTCAGCTGAGGGTTGATAGTAACTGAGGATATTGAGTTAATGTGTAATCGTTTCCTATATTTTCGAAACTGAGGTACATTCATAGGACAACCTACTGCACTTTGGCTCTAATCCCAAAGAGTTACATTCAGCATAACTAATTCACAAAAGGGCTAATCCTGCTACCACTGTAGTAAAGAGTTTATCAGGTACAGAGAGGTACTTTAACAGCTGAACTGTATCCCAGGAAGAAAGCAGCAGCTCTTTTTAGTAAGGTGGTTTTGCACTGATTACAGCACTGTTTGGAAAAAATCCCTGTCTTTCAGTGACTCACGCCAACCTCAGTTACATGACTATACAGATTTCATACAGTATTTGATTAGGTCAGAGATCTGAGCCTTTTAAGCTTCCTGGGGCCACACTAAAGTATTTCATAAAGCATGAATCATTCAGCAGATCACAGTATTGTCACTCCAGCCTTAGCACCAATTAATACTTCCTCAGTTTGGAATAAGTGCACATTGTACCAAAGATTCATGGTAACAGAGGAAAAGATGTACAAATAGAGTATTAAAGCTCAACACTAACACTACCCCAAAGTACATGAACATTAATTGTTAGTGCTGTCATGTAGAATGTATATGTTTTGTACAAAATCTTTTTTTATATTAATGAACCTTATGATTGTTGCCCTCCTTGTGTGCCTGCCCGTGTGTGTGTGTGATTTGTGTTTTTGTTTTCTTTTTTGTAACTGTTATCCTTCATTCTGACTTATTTTGCTGGCAAAAGATTATCACTTTTAGCAAAACAAAGCTATTTTAGTAGCAAAAACTAATAGAATAAAGTGAAGTGTTTTATTTTCTGTACAATTTTCTACATTTTTATACATATGTGCTATATTTTACCAGTTCATAAATAAACCTGCAGTTTGATATGGGTGCCAATGTTTTGTGAAATTCTTAAATGTCTGGTGTGTTGTAATAAAAGTCACAACAACTGATTGTAAAGTGGTTTATAGATGGCCAAAGGGCATCATATTATTGACTTCATCTTATCTTAAATGTATAGGTAATGCCTTCTGATTCTTTGACTTATTGCAGATATGCTTGCAGTTCATTACTATAATTTTAACTATATCTGTACAATCCACATAAAGGATCCTAACATCTGATTGGCTACAAAGAAAGTCCACTTTAGACCAATCACCATCAACTATAGCATAGTTAATTCTGCACAATGACTGCAATACGTCATAATGGAAGATGGAATAAATTCACCCTAACAAAACTGGACATATATAACTAATCTATATTAAATGAAAGAATTCAAAGATACATGGATATTTATAAGATTGGTGAAATATTTTAGCTTTCATTTAGTGGTTCAAAGTATCAAGCAGTGACAGGGGGAGAGGCTACAATTAATCTTTATTTAAATGACTGAGCAGTTCAACATGTCAGATGTCCATTTAATGACCCATATTAGCAGTTTAGAATTTTTAATTGTGCTATAATAAGCATCTTCTATAGTAATATGTCTTATATAATATAGGAACTTGATATGTAATGGCAACATTTTCATTATTTCCACGTTTATTATCTATTTTCTATCTATCATTTAAATAACAGAAGAGGCCCTGAACAGGTCACCAGTTCATCACAGGGAAACACAACCATGCATTCATGCTCTCATACCTAAGGAGAGGTAGAGTATTCAATTGGCATAGCAGTCACGGTTTTTGATTGTGGGAGGCAGCCGAAGGAAAACCCACATATACAGGAGAAGATCTTACAAACTCTGAAAGACCACAGACCTAGATTTGAACTCAGGACCTTATTTGCCTTTGTGCTACCCAAAAATATTTTATAGTAATACTTATTTGCTTATTTTTTGTTTTAATTTTAATACACAATGTTTTATTTCAAATTAAATTTTCTTATTTTGGCACTTTTGATCCTTTACTCTTGCTGACCAACAAATGTAGGGCCTCTTTTTCTCCTGCAGAGGGCAGCACAGCCTGAGAAAAAAATGCATTCAGTTCCACTCACAGCATCCATAAGAACATTAGTACTACATGGTATAATGTATACTTTCCTTACATACCCATTCACCCATGTGAGTTGTTAAATTGCACAAATTTTCTATCTTTTCATCACAGGTTTTTTTTTTTTTTCCTTTTGTAATTTAGATAAGAACTTCTGGAAGAATTTATTTTTATCCAGTGGAGAAGCTGGAAAACCCCTTGTTATGAATATGAACTACAGCACATAGCAACCTGTGAGGAGCTGCAGTCACGTGCTCCAGCAAGCTGCCAAGATTAAGTGGATCAGCATTAAAAGTGGCTGCTCTTGATTACATCAGCGCCTGCACTGACTCTGTGGTCAGTGGGGACACTCACTCGTGAGCTGCTGAATGCTGTAGGAAAGAAAAACTGCACAAACCTGCCTTATAAAATGTTATCAGCCACAGCCTGCGCCTTTAAATGACTTTATATGAGAGGGTGACGGGGGAAACTGGCCTAATTAGTGTGTAAATGCAAACATCATAAAGGATCTATAAAAGCAAATCTTCCTGGGTTTGAGATGATGTCAGATTTATTTGTGCCTTTCACATCACACTGGTTAAGCTCTTTCAAATGGCCGTACTTACTTGGGATCACCTTTTGCTTTAACAATGGGAAGAAAACACTTTACATGGCATATCTGTTTCAGGATGCAATAATGCGACACCTGCATTAGGACATAATTATTCAAGTTATCCCATGATATAGTTAATGGAATCTTGTCAAATTAAACCATCGACAAACCAACATGAATAGTGTTTAAATATCGTGTGTACAATGCATCTCATTCTTATGCTATTGCCATGGTAACGGACTCTACAGCCTTCACCTCCAACCACAAGTAAAATTTAACTTTGTTCACTGTGAGCAACTATACTGAAAGGACAAGTTTTAGAAGTTGAAGATAAAGTAGTCTCTACCTTGACTTTCTCCAGCTTGGCTTGTTTTTCGGTTCAGGGGGCCCCAGTGTGCTCAGACTGTGTTGGCATTGTGGTGTTGCGGCATGGCATAGCGGACCCACGGCAGCCACTACAGCCTGGCAGTGGTGCTAAAAGCTGACTCATTTGCTCCGAGGCAAAGTGGAAGTTTTCCTGACGGACTATTGATTTGCAATCTGGCATATCCACATTCGGATTTGAAACAATAGCAAAGTTTCCACAAAGGAATCTCATTAACTCATGTTTGAAGGAAGGGGGAAGTTGGCAGAGTGCTAAAAAATATAGGACAGTAGGATTCATATTGAGAAAATATCAGATCAAGTAATAAGTAAGCTAAGCGCCACCACAGGCCGATGTCCAACTGAAAGAAGTGATTTTTGTTTTTTTCATTGTATAGGCCTGAGGTGTACAAATTAGATGATTTACAAAAATGGAAAGTGCCAACCTTGTGATGAGACACATAACAGTCATGATAGAAAGAAAGAACATCCTCTTTAAATTCTGTAGCTTGGCATAGTTTGCAATGATTTTTCACAAAGCAAACAAACATTTTGGCTTTACCTTTGCTTAACAAATAATAAAAAAAAGTGAGTAGAATCTGTGCTGTGTGGTTTTGTCTTGATGCTAGATTTAAACATGTTTAGAAGATGATCTGATCATTTATGTGTTAAAACTTTTGACAGAAATGTGCTCTTTTTTTTTTTTTACCAACCAAGGCTCAGTTGATTTGCTTTCAGACAACATTAAGCACCATTCCCTTTTATTGTTACTGCTGGTAAAGAAAGTATTTAAATTAATGCTTTGGGTTTTTTTTATTACAAAAGCATAATCTCAGGATGGAAACATTTTGGAATCACTATCCTTGAGATTTAGTACATTTGCTTAGGACAGAAAAAAAAATCCATTATCATGAGCTGATTATTAGCTTAATATATTTTTGTATAGATGAGGAATTTTAAATTTAGAAAATACTATTTAAGTAGATCATTGAGTCAAGGAACTTTAAACAGCCATCCAGGACTTTCTTGATTCCACAGAGTAAAAATAAAACATACATGCCCATATGTGTCACCCACTGTTCAAAATGGGAAAGACATGTGAACATGCCATTCACAAAAGTCAAATGCATTCAAAAGTAGCTACTCGGCTAAATGAATTTATCCATTGTCTACGCCGGCTTATCTTGTTTTGCAAACACAGGTACACACAAATCAAACAATCATGCATGCGCACACTAACCTGAGGAAATTTAGAGACAAAAATAAACCTAACAGTCATGATTTCGGAGTGTGGGAGGAAGCTGGAGTACCTGGAGAGAACCCACACATGCATGGAGGAGAACACGCAAACTCCATGTAGAAAGACTGCAGGAAGAAATTCAAAGTCAGGATCTTTTTGGTGCAAGGCGACAACCGGAACACAATTTAAAACGTTTAAAACAACCAGCCAAGTTAAATTTATCTTGCCACCACACAGTGAGATAAACTGACTCCAAACCTCACTGTTGTAGAATTGAAGCTACTTGCTGCTTTTCTTAGTGTAAGATTATGTTGCTGCAATAAATTGAAATGATCTTATTTTAAGGATTTTCACACGTCTTTATCAGGAGTGGCAATGGTTTTGGAGGGCACTGTAGGTATGACCTATTTATGTTTTTGCTACTCAGAGATTTGTGGTGAGGAAGGAATATAATGGTCGATATGGTTAAGTGGTTGTCCTAAATTTATATGTGACTTTTTCAGTTGTACGATGCTTTACTTTGTGTCTACTTTTGACCCCCCTGCTCTAAATTTTAACGTTAACAGTGGTGGTTCACAACTTTAACACGTCTAATCTAAACTATCGGCAGCTCAAAAACTGAACGAGGAGTCTCTGTATATTCATACATATCTTTCATGCAAGTGTAAACATGTCTATAGCCCTAAATATATAATAAAGCTTGTTAGAGTTAACTGATGCAAAGGCATCGTTGTCGCACACTTTTCATGAGATTCCCACTTTTCCAGCGTTACAAATGGAAATGCCAAAATAAGAACAGAGTTTTTCAAATGCAAAGGAGTGGGCAACATAATGACTTTTCTCTTTTCTTGTCTGGCCATTCAGGGGGAGGCTTTTCTTTCCCTTTGTCACTTAGGTTGGCATATAATTAACTCCTGCTTAATATGCTGTGTAAGGGCTCTTCTCACCATGCGAGAGGCTTTGAACTCATGGACCACAGACTGGGACAAAACCTCAGTAGGTCTGCTTCCTCTGTGCTCCTTTAAATATGTGTAAGTAAATATGTATAAGTGAGAGTGTGTTGTGTTAAACAAACACTAGAGGCATAAAATATGCCGCCACAGCTGTGCTGCATTGCTACAACATCACACGACTATTAGACACGTTTATAACTAATAAACGCAGCTCTTTACTCAGTGCATCCATATGCAGTAGGATCATCAAGAAAAATAATGGCAGTAGCTTTGAGATTAAGTTGAAAAAGCCGTCAAGCAAAAACATATTCATTTATCTGTATGTGTTAAAACTACGGAGACTTCTGCCTTTTAACAGGAGCTCCCAGGACCTTTGCTGCACCTCCGTATAACCCTCAAAGTTTATTACCCACCTCCTCTCCTCCCTCTCCGCTGTCCATCCCACCACAAAGGGCTGGGATGACCCCTCCGTCCCCCTGCTCCCTCCCCACCTTCAGGACGCTTTCTCCTCCAGAATCTATTAAAAAGACCAACCCCCAGCAACACATTAGGTGGATGAATAAAGTGAGCTATAGTGTTTTGCAAAGGTAATTCATGCCCTATTAATTGTTTGTCATTTCGTCATGTTACAACCACAAATTCCAAGACAATTTATTGTACTTTTATGTAATAAAACAACTCAAATACAACATAATGGCAAAGCGGAAAAAGAATGCCATGTGACTTTTTATGCTTTTTATAAAACAAATATTTGGTGTAGTGTGCGTATGTGTCCAGGCCCCTGGATACATACGCGACCTAACCCTAAATAAAAACAAAACCTGTGAAATGAATGTATTTCAGAAGCTCCAATTAATAATACAGGGCCTACCTGTGTGTAATTAATTCTCAGTACAAATGCAGCGGTTGTGTGAATACCTTAGAGGTTTCTTCAAGGGCATTAGAGAATAAAAAGCATAATGAAAACCAAGAAACAGCAGGTTAGGAAGAAAGATGTACTGAAATTTAGAGTAGAGTTAAGGCAAAGGGACCATTGATCAGAGTCAGTCAAGAAGCCAATGGTAATTTGCAATCTGCTGCAGAGTTCCAGAGGAGAATCTATTGATAGGATAACTATTGGTTGTACACACCAGAAAATTTTGTTTTTTGTTTTCTTAAGTTTGTCACAAGCCGTGTATGGGACAATATGTGGAGGAAGGAGGCACATATGTAAAATGCATTGTGTAGAAGAAAACTACCACTGCACAGTAACCTGAATGCATATATTTCACAGTGAATCATGGTGCATCCATCATGCTGTGGGGATACTTTTCTTTAGCGGGGACAGAGAAGATGGGGCAAAGTTTATAAGAAGACTGGAAAAACGCCTGTCAGAGGCTGCAAAAGATTTAATACTGGAGCAGAAAAATTCCTTCCAACAAAACAGAAATCTATCATTCAACAGAGCTGCATTGAAGTGTTTTAGATCAAATACTGTTTATGTGTTAGAATGGCCCAGTCAAAGTCCAAACCTGTATCTGACTGTGATTCTCTGGCAATAATCGAACGGTATTGTCCAGAGATGCTCTCCGTCCACACAGCGCATCTCGCAGAGAAGAATGAGTAAAAGTTTTAGATTCTCGTAACGTACAGCTGGGAACTCAAAAGACTTGTAGCTACAAATGTACACACCTCAGAGGTCGATTTGCAAAAAAAAAATGAAACCACTTGCTATTATGCATGACTGCACTCTGTTGCATAAAATCCTAAGTAAACACAGAGGCTTGTGGTTGTAAAGCAACACAACATCACAAAGTTAGAGGGGCATGAATGCTTATGCAAGATACTGTGTAATGACATGCATAGAAATGTAAAATATGTGTATAACGCGAATTTGGTAATAAATCATGAGTTAGGTTTGGACTTGTGCTGATGATGTGTAGCCAACCGATCAGTCAGTTTTCTAAATAATTGTTAGCGTTTTAGGGCTAAAATAGGCTTCAGATATCTAAAGAACATTTTAGATGTTTAGTGTTTTATTTCGCTGTCTTTAACCTTCCTAATGTGTGTCACAGTGTCACAGATACATGTTTGTTTACTCCCCATAGGCTCCATTATGCGCCCTGAAAAGCTGCCCCCGGCTCGCTTCTGTAAGATAGGGGCCACAAAATAAGTCAAGGTGGGGGTCCTGTATGCTGCGTTAGAGTTTTTTTTTTTTTTTTTTTTTTTTGAGTTCGGATGTTTTTCAGTTGCAAAACAGATTACATCGTAGGTTGCAACACAAAGCGCGGCCGATGCACCACTTCCTACAGCAATCCAGGGGTGAATGGGGCCGCAGGACGGGGTCCACGCCGGGGTACTCGAGCGCATGTGCGACATGCATAAGACGCAGGCTGTAAAATCCTTAAGAAGAGTTCATGAAGGGTGTGTGTGTGCGTAGTTGTGTGTGTGCGTGTGTATGTGGGGGGCGCATACCTGCTCTCATTAACCTGCTGTTAGTGTAATCTCCTCTTCTGTGGGAAAAGATGCAGGGAGAGCTGCTGGAGTTAACAGCCTCATTTGCACCTTGTTAATGAGCCGATTGGAGATATACGGGGATCTCATAGAGTGCACTCTGTGTTTATATCACAAGATTCAACTTTCTGCCTATGTCAGTTTCTTTTTAGAAAAAAAAAAAAAACGTGAAAAGACGTGCATGCGCATGTAATCTAACTACATTTCGTCGATGCATGCAGCAGCAGTTCTGTCGAGATGCCCCCACTGGAGCTCTAACACATTGTTTAATGTAGTCGTAATATGCAAATTACGGCGAACTGCTCCGTTCTTACTTTTGAGGAAGGTGCACGTTTTGCGATGCCAAGCCTGACCTCAGGGCCTGCCTCTGCTGCTGACATCACCTCCGCGTCTCGTCGCCGCTGCCTGGAGTCCCATCAAGGTCTGAGGCTCCCGCTGTGACCGAAGGCGATGCCTCAGCGCCATTCATTCTCAGGCAAGGCGCACAGGACGCAACAGCCGCTGCGCTCCACGCAGGACAACTTTTTTTTTTTTTATTTCTTATTTTCCCCCCCTCACCCCCTCCATTGACAGCACTAAAGCTTGGCCATGACAGACGAAAGCCGAGGGAAGCGAAGGAAACAAGCCAACCCGAGGAGAAATCGAGGTAAGAAACACGCTGCGCTGGAAAGTTTGAAGAAGTTGGTGAGTGATGCGGTGGGAGATGTTGTTGCGGCGGACAGAAGACATCATGTAAAACCAGTTGTCTCAAATTGGATTTTTTTTTTTTTTTTACAAAGAAATTACTTTTAAAACGTTTATTTTCTGCAGCAGTTTGTTGCACGGTGCGTGTGTGGTCTAATTCAGACTTTTTATTAATTTCATAGATGGGGAATGATTAAGACTAACTTGAAAGTCACGTTTGGTCAGATTTTAGAGGGTTGCTTTACCAGCTGATACCTGCTTAGGTAGTCGTACAAGAAAACGGTAGGAGTCATTTTTGTAGAAAAAAAAATCATAACGTGCAAATACATAAAAAATAATAATAATAATACCCCGAATTATTCTTTTTTAAATCGATGTCATATAGAAGATTGTACCTTTTTTTTTTTACTGCGAAACAAGAATTTTGTCCTAAATCTCAGTGGCCCTTTCGTTAAGTGCAGGCTTTACTTCAGCCTAAGAAGTTTTCGAGGCTTTTACATGACTGCAGCGGCATGCATGCTGCTGTATGGCGTAATTTTGGACGTTTTACCTAGTAGTCCTTAGAAAAATCTTTTCTTTTTATACTTTATGGAGAAACAATGGAGAAAATGAAAAAAATGTATTTGTATGTTTAAATAGTATATATATATATATATATATATATATATATATATATATATATATATATATATATATATATATATATATATATATATATTTCTCTGTTCCTCACATGCATGGCTAAATTCATCATCTTATCTAAAATTACTTGTTGGGGTGAGTCAACTGAAAGGTTTTTAGTTAAGTCAGTTATCAGTTTGTGTGAATGCACTTCCTATTGAAGCTTCTGAGAGGAACTTCTAGATAGCACTGAGTTTAGAGACTTCACTGTGGCTCTATTCGACATGTTTCAAGCTCCCAAATTTCAAACAGAACACCTGCAAGAAAGAGGCATGTGTACAGTAATATTTGTTCTTCTTGCCTTCTAATGTGGACTGAGAAAATAAGTTAGAATTAGCTCCTGAACTCTAAAATTATCCAGGGATTGTTTCTCTAAACCTACATTTGACCCAGAGACTTTCTAAATATCAGCTTAGCTAGGGTAAACTTACAGCAAACAATTTATTCTTGATGATTTTCTAAACAAATTGCATGGATGATGAGTGCCAGCAGTGCTCTGAAGCGTTTTTCAAAGGTAAAGCACTGTAGTTTTAAAACTGGAAGTATACTGATCAGTTTTATTTTTTAATCTGTTGCAGATTTGTTATAGAGGTCTGAGCTACCAGTTGTGATTTGTTTCCCTCCTGGATCACATTTTAAAAAAAATGTTCTGCAGGTTCTTTGATTGTTCTGAATCAGAAATTGAAGGAATTTCAATAATATTTTTATCTATGTAACCTTTATCAGATTTTTACAAAAGATTAAAACCCCACATCAAAGAGCATGCTGTTGGCGGATGCCTTTTAAAACCACCAGAAGTGAGAATTCTTAGTTTTAGTGCATTTAATTGCACAGGGAAACATATTTTTTAGTATTACACTTATCAAAGATAGAGTCGATCAACAAAAAAAATTGGCTGAATCTGATCTCAGGTTGACAGATTGGTGTAACCCTAATTAATATCACGGTTTTCATTTCTTGTTTTTTTTTTTTTTTTTTTTTTTTTTTTTTTTAAGAGAGCTGTTTCTGCAGCACAACACCTAAACACACTCAAAGCTTTTTCCGAAAGTTTCTTGAAACCATCCCAGACCTTACAATTAGTGTCTTTAAACTGACACGCAGCTATCTGCTGCAAGGAGTCAGTTTATTTGTTTAATAGGTGTCTGCAATGATTTCCTCATTTAATTTAGAGAGCTGTGAAGTCGAGCTGTGTGTCACAAGGGCCAGATCCTCTCTGGCATGCTTAGCGCTGGTGGCAGCTCGTGTGTTCATGTGCGCACACATGCATGCTCTCATCTTTGACAGTTTGTCGACCGACTGTGCTCCAGTTTCACAAATCAACAGCGGCACTCTGCTGTGAAAGTTAAACAGATAGCCATCCTTCAAGGACTTCTTATTTCTTGGACAGTTTCTCTAATCCTGCAGCATCCACTAAGGAGAGATAGTGTCTGTCTTGCAGGCCATTTTAATAGTTAAGCTCATTTTAATAATTAATAATGTGTATTGGGAGAGCATAAAGCATTTAAAAATGTAAGCGGAACTAACTGGCACAAAGTTTTATATGTACAGTTAATGAATCTTCATGCATTAGGTGCGAGCGTATGCAAGAGATATATGTCACACATGTTTCAGTGCTTGTGAAAAGTCCGTACGAGTGGGCGTGTGACGCATGTGCCGTGCTATGCATCCTTGTGTCGGTGTGGAAATGTACGTGCATGAAAAGTGCGTGCAGGATTTGGAATGCGGGCAGCAAGTTAAAGGTCCTTGATAAAACCAAACGAATTTGGCAGGCTCCACTCATAAGACAGCAATTTGGGGATCCTTTCCAAACCAGAAGAAAGAGGGAAAATATAGGCTGACTTTTCTTCTCTCTCCGAGGCGCCTATTGATTATGTCTCCGTCTCCCCCAATAAAAATGTCAATGTTCAACGATATAAAGCAATGTGAAGAAATTACAGCGTTTCATTCCTGGCAGATTAGAAACAGAGCAGCGACCAAGAAAGAAAATATATACATTTGAAGAAGATAGCTTGTGTTATCTTGTTGTAAGTTATCAGCAAGCATGTGAATTATTAAGATTAGCACTGATAGTCCAAAACTTCTGATTCAGTGGTTATTTGATAGCTGAAGTGCCGTCTTCGCTAAAATCCTTTATTTGGACAACGTACCTACAGTCCTCTCTGGTAATGGCTAAAAGTGACCTGCCAAAGCAATCATTCCTCCTCAAACTTTCCCCACTTTTGTCATATAACAACCACAAATAAAAATCTAAAGCGTGCAGCATACATTGGACTATAGATCAAACTCAGTCAGATCAAATTAACAATGTTTATGAGCCTCAGTTTTGAAGTCTTGCATAGATTCTCAGTTAGACTTAGGTCTGGACTTTGACTGGGCCAATTTTGACTGCTAGCCTTAGATCTACACCATTTTATTGCAGGTCTGGGTCTAATTTGCAGGGTCTTCTCCAGGATAGCCCTGTTTTTAACTCTGACTTCTTCCCCTTGCTGTGCCTGCAAATGGGAAACATACCCACAGCATCATGACGCCACTGCCATGTCCCACTGTGGAATGACGGATTCAAAGTGAACTGTAGTATTTTTTCCTACATGTATATTGTTTGGCATTGATCTCATCTGACCACAGCACCATCGTCTACACGTTTGCTCCGCACCCTTCATGGCTTGTGGCTAACATTAAGCATGACTTCCTAAGGCTTTCTCTGTTATTATTTTTCTTGCCACTCTTATTTTTTTCTGATATGTGATATTCAATAAAGATCAAATTAGTGGAGTTCATGACTAATAGTTACCCCACTAAAAATGCCTGGTGTGTGGATCTCAGCCGCTCCCCCAGAGTTAGTGTGCTCCTCTTAACTGAGTTTGACAGGCATGTGAATACCTTTGACATGAATTTAGCCTCGGTTTGGGCAAGGAATTTTGAATAAAAATAAGAGGGAAATGTGGGATTTATGCATAGCCTCTGTCAATAAATACATCAGTTGAGAATCTCCTCTTTTTTTGAAGAGTCACTTGATCTTTATAACTTCTATTTTTTATGTATTTTTTATTTCTTCCTGACATCATGTATATGAATCTTCTCTCACAGACATCCAAAGTCAGTCAGACTTCTCAAACTTCTGAATCCAGTCTAGGACTGCATTTTATTTCCACTCTTACAAACTTATCTGTTCCTGCTTTTATGCTCCTTATGTTTTGTTACTTCATTACAAGCCTCACTCTATTGTTTGGTGCATGTGGCTTTTTTTTTTTTTTACAAAAAAATTACTCTTCGTCTCTGTTTCCATCACTCCCTTTCTCGTTTTTCTTCTTTTTTCAAGTGCCAATTTATTTAAACTCCTTTCCCCTTTTTCTTCTTTCTCCTTCATTGATTTCCAAACCCCAGCCTTTGTATGCAGCTGGAGCCCAGCTGTGTGTCTGTGACTGTGCATGTACATATGCACGCATACATGTGTGTTTGTGTGGGTTTTTTCTGGCACGGCGCTGCCACTGTGAGCACAGCTCACTGTACACAAAGAACTCGAGCAACAACAGAAAAAGAATTGGGGGAAAAGTGGAGAGAATTTGGGGGAAAGTATTCAAACATAAAAAAAATGGAGGGGCTGAACCCTTTTGGATCGATCTGACCCGCACGGATGAGAGGTGTGGAAACCGAGGCAGCAATGAAGAGCCCAGGCACCACAGTTTTATTACCGGGATTCTTCAAGGGCCTCAGCTCAGGCGTCAGAAGCAGCGGGTGGGTGGGACAGAAGAAGAAAGGAAGATGACAGAGATGGGAACTGATGGGGCTGACAGAGCTGGAGAACATAAAAACACAGTTCTGCAAAGTAAGAAAGCAAGAATTGGAGGGGTTCAGAGATGCATGAAGGGTAGAGGCAGGGGAACCAGGACGGGTGACAGAACGCAGAATATGCAGAAAGTTTCCTCACTCTCTCCTCAACATTCCCACATCTTCAGTCGTCACTGGCCTGCATGTGTTTAAAGCCACATCTCCACAGCAGTAATAGGGAGTCCCTTTGACTGAGGCTCTTTTTCAGTCATCGCATGTTTATTTAATTATTCTGATGTTTGAGATGGAGCCAAAGTATTTCTGTTCCCAGCTACATGTTCCTATGCATGGCTGCCACACTGACAATCTACTACAACTGGAAAACTGTTCATCAAAAAGATTTTTAACCGCTTTAGGCATGATCACACATGGTGAAATATTGGTTAAAAAAAATCACATCATTATTTCTAAGTGGATTATTCAAACAGTGTCAATACACAATGCCTTACAAATGGGATTGTCCCCCCGTTCAGTTCAGTCAAACGTAGTAACACAGCAAACTCAAACTTCGATGTAATTTCTTGAAAACAGAAGTGACAGAAAAACAAGTAAGGGTTGTGAATTGAACGCAAAAAGATATTTTTTTTTCTCTCTGCAAATAGAATACTGAAAAGTGTGGCATACATTTGTATTCTGCCCTCCTGATTTATTACTTTGAGTCTCTTTTCACTGCAGTCACAGCTGCAAACCATTTGAGGTTTGTCTCTACCAGCTCTACATGACTAGACACTGAAACATTCACCATTATTCGTCTAAAGCTTAAAGCTTGAATTCAGTCAGATTTGATGGATAGCTTCTGCAAACATCAACTGGATTTAGGTCGGGACTTTAGATGAGACAACCTAAGGCTGGGCGATGTAGCTGAAAAATATATCATGAGATAAGCATTTCAAATCAGTTGGTATCGATATCAATTGATTATTATTTTTTTTTTTGTTTAGCCTATTTGAACCAGGAGAAAAATGGCTGAAATTAAATACTTTTATGTTAAGCATAACCTTTAACCTTCAAAAAGAGGTCAACACAGCTACGAAAAACTGTCAACTAAATAAACATATGGGTCAATGTGCAAAAATAGATATTAAATAAATACTTAATCAAACAAAATGTGCTAATTAATTTGTAAATAATAAACTAGTTTACACCTGTAAAATCAACAACTAGCATTGTTGACTAGTAACAGACAGTTATAGCTATGTCAGCATGAAATCAGCATGGAATAATAAAAATTATTCTCTGTTGCCACTTGTGTGTTGTTGCACTGCCAGATGTTGACAGCCATGGTTTTTTGACGTAGCTCCACTCCGACGGACGAGAGGTGGTAAATTAAATCTGTCGTATTGTCAGACTTGGAAGGGACCATGACTTTGCAGACAACATCGTATCTGAAATAATCTGCCACGAGAGGTCGAGAGGCTACAGCCTTTCCTCTGCCTACATCCCCCAGAATGCAGTGCGGTTCTGGATTCAGTGAAGTTATTGAGAATTTTATGGATATCTATTTTCTATTCATATTGTTTGCATTTTTATTGTGATAAATAGTGTTGTTATTATTATATCAACCAAGACAACCTTACAAATCTATGTTCTTAGGTCTAAAATGCCCCGCTGTAGTTGTGCTGCTGGAATGGGGAACCTTTTGAAGCCTTTAACAAGTTTTCTTCCAGTATTGCACTGAATTTAGCAACATTCACCCTGTCATCAACTCAAGTCTCTTCTAGAGAAATGCATCCCTGCAGCATAATTAGTTTTCCATCAGACATAAAGGTTTGCCATTAGCCTAGAAATTATCATTTTAATCGCTCTGATATCAACAGACTTTTCTGTCTTATTTTATTGAGGTGTGTCACAGTAAAGGGGTATGAGCATAAATACAATTTTCCCCCCAATCCACAAATATTTGCTACACTGCGTTGATCTGTTACATAAAATCACAATGAAGTTGTGGTTTTAAGATCAGACTGTAATGCCATGTAATGAAAGCCGACAGTCACAGAAGCTGAACAGAAAGTTGAATGTTGCTCTTATATCTAAGGATCTCACCTTTTAACTGCAAGATAACACACTTAAGCCACAGAGCTCTTGACACGTGCATGTATGGGTGTTTAAAAGGTTGTTGGCGATGTTCTTGTCACACATTTAACACCTTCTGTATTTTAAAGAAAAAAATCTTTCTGTCAATAGGAAACTTCTGTTTTCCCATCAACGATTTTTTTTACCTGATAGAAGTATCTTGAAACATGCGGAGTCTGATTATGCAGACTAATCCTTCTTTATCTTTCACTTTTTCCGTTTGCAGCCGTATTATTAAGGTCTTCGTCATTGCTTTGGCAGTGCCGCTCGATGTAAAATCTATTTGTGGATCTTCCTTTATTGCCGACAGACCATGGTTGTGCGTTTGATATGCTGCACGTGTTTGAGTTTAAAACCGTCCACACAAGAAAGCTTGCTGCATTCAGTTTATAGATATGTGCAGTTTTATCACACCTCAAATTAAATTTGGAAACCCAGCATCAGCTGTCATGTATTACAAGGGCCAGATGGGTGGCAGAGAAAGGGAGAGTGAGTGAGAGAGAAGAGGAGAGGTAGGGAAGCAGACAGGGAAAGAGCAGCCTGGCAGGCAGCCTGTAGATCCCGTTCAGCTGGCTGAGAAGGAGCCGCTTTCTGCCCATGAAGGGAGTAGATTTAGCAGGGTTGCAGGTTGAATGAGGAAGTTTGATATGTGGCGCGCATTAGCAGCGGTAGCAGTTTTTAGGTTCTGCCTCGATCACCTCTGAAAGGCAAGAAAACATCACACTTGACATGGGGAAGTCCAAGTGGCATCAGCAGTTTAACACTGTATATTTCACCTGATTTGCAGCCGGTTACTGTCACTCTTTCTATTATTGTCTCTGTCTCTGAGTTGACATGAATTTTCTTGCACGTATAAATTCCCACAGTGGCCCTCTGACTGTATAGCCATATTTAGATAATCACTGTACTGAAGAGGAAGCTCACTTAAAGGTAGAATAGTTGCAGCTACCTTTTCAGTGTATTTACATGCATGAAGCAGAAAAACGTGTAGATTTACATTACACTTACTTTCAAAATACCTGCAGAATGTTCTCCATCACTGGAACATTTAGCTTCTATTATTAAGCATATTCAGGGACATCCCATATATTCTCAATTAAATTCATACTTTGGAGGACTGGAGATGAGAATGTCAGACAAAATTAGAGATTTTCAGTTTTTCATCTGAATCTGATTTTCTTTCTTAGTAATAGAAATCATCCAAACTGTGCAAACTTTATTTTGATTGAAAAAAAAATGATAATGGTGCCGTTATTATCACTGTTCCCTTACAACAAAAAGGTTTCGTGTTCCAGTCCTGGCCAAGGCCTTTTTGCATGGAGTTTGCATGTTCTCTGTGTTCATGTGTGGATTCTCTCAGGGGACTCAGGCGTCCTTCTACAGTCAAAAAATTAAGACTAATTGGTCTTGGAATGGTAGCAAGGCAGCATTTTATTTTTGCATCATCAGATAAAATAGTTTTGTTGTTTTCTTTGACCAACCTAACCGTCCATAAAAATTTTTTGTGGTTGAGCACATGACCCAGCTGGGAACAGTTTCAATTGTTATCAAGCTTTCCACATATGAGAGCTTGATGGGAGAGCAATAGTGTTATATAGTGTGTGGCAAATGTCAAAAAACATCCAAATTAAAGTGAGTACACACAGTTTCCCAGCACTTGCATGGAATAATTAGTTATTAAATGTTTTTTTTCTGATTTTAACAATGTGGCTGAATGGTGTCAGTTAAATAATATTATTCTGTAGTGTGGAAAAGACTTAAGCCATCCATCAAACTATGCTTCTAAAGCCTATTTCATACCTCCTTGTCATCTGCAAAGCCCGTTTGACATAAATTACTTCATCTGCACCCACCCACTAGAGTTCTCTGGAGTCTCTTTGCACATCAGTGTGGAAAACTTTATTCTTCTTCTCCTCTGACGAGTAGACGGCCTACAAACCAGTGCATCATCGCCCCAATGACACTGTCGTGGTAGCCGCATATCCTTGAGAGAAACAAAGCTGATCAGCCAAGCTAGAAGTTGCATGAATGGGATCACGTGCTGGTTAGAGACGTCCACGTGGTTTGCATAGATGAACATAGAGAAGTAACCACTTTTGTGGAAAAATTAACCAATTTATGTTGACTTGTTTGTGCGATAAGACATCTAACAATGATCTGCATCTCAGTGAAGTATTAAAACCTTTTAATCTGGTTGAAATATGAACCTGAAGTGACAGAGTCACTGGAGTTTTCTCTGGCTGTGTGGAGCATAAAGTGATGTAGCAAGGAGTTGCTACAGAAAAATACCGATCCCCTGCTTACAGGCATTTGAGCTTTGAGAAATATTTCTGAACAGAAAGAGCCATGGTGTAAAAGCTTATGCATTGCTACCCACTGACCGCATGTTGGCAACCTGAGTAGAGACTCAAACTAGCTAATCATCAGCTTTTTATATTTGTGTTGCTCTGCAAAGAGTGGAGGTTTATATTAATTTGTTACTTAGATCTATATGTTAAAATTAAAATAACTATAAATAAATGTTCCACGTGACGTTCTGTTTTAAAATGTGGTACAGTGAAACCATGGTGTTTTTAGATTATCAGAACTTGAGAATTTCTTTCTGGATCATTCTGTATCACTGGTTTATCATCACCATCATTGCCTTCACCAACTTTATTTGAAAGGCACATTTCAGCAACAAGGCAATTCAAAGTGCATTACATCAACAAGGTCCTCGCATTCTGGCAGCCTGACACAGTCAGTTCCTTTTTCTTTATCTGAATCTATGAAAACGGCAAAAGAGTTTATAAGCTTTCATTTTGTACCATAATGATTACCAGGACAAAGACTGAAAACTTTTAAACAGCAGAGCTTCAGCTGAAAGATGATGCATCTCTCAGGTCTTGACTCAGGTCCTTTCTGGAGTTTATCCTGTTTCTTAAGTCATAACTATTAGACACTTTGTATCTTTGGTAGATGCGTTTTAGGTTTGCCACTTCTTCTTTTGTAATCAGTGTGTTCAGTTTCCTCAAATGTTTTAAAGACACACTGCACTCTTGCTAAGGACGCTTCAAAATGATTTTAAAAAACCCACAAACATGTCTCTAGACTAGACATTGACACTGTTGTTTCAGGAATATGTTTTAAATTTGTTATTATTATTATTGCAATCAATGTTATTACAAAATGTCTGTTGATAAGAATATCTGATCCTAAATGTTATATTTTTCAATGTGAAACATGCTGTAAAGTCAGTCAGTTTAATTAATATCTGTCCATTTGAACACATGATTATTGTAACCCAGAGAGTTTGTTAAAGCACACAGTAAAACTCTTAGTTGTCTTTAGAAAACTTCAACGGTTTACGTTTGTGATAGTAGGACAATAAAGGTTATATATAGATAGATAGGATTGTTGTTTAGACTTGTTGGCCCCAAGATGCTACTTTTTGTTGCTGGTTTCCAGCTTTGGAGTATTTTTTTGAGTTCTCATCTTGACTTGTGATTCATAGTTTCTATGAATAAACTTTTATTTATTGCTCTTACTGTAGATATGGGTCAGGATTAGGGGACACTCCCTGACCTATGAAGATCAACACACATCTGCCTTACTTAGATCTAATTTTCTCCTGTCATTACTATTTTAAAGAGCAGCTATGTTAAATAAGGCGCTTTTTAAAATCACATTTAAATCCTGGGAAACACAGGAAGCCATTGTTTACCAATTAGAACTTCCTCAAAAATCTGATCATTATTAAAATGAATCTAAAAATATCTTCTTGATCTATTGAATTGCTTTTAGTGCCAGTAATTCCCATATTGAGAGATATTTTATTGTATATATATGCTTAATCAAACTACAACGTTTCAGTGTGAGAAACTCCAGTGAAAGATTCATTTATTTTAAATCTATCTCCAGAGTTTCGGCAGGGGTGCCAATAAATGTGGAGGGCGTTGCAGGTTGGGCAGCGGCTCCCTCCTCCCTTCTCTTCCCTGTACCTGTGATCACCTGGTACCACCTTTATCTGACCTCCAGATTACACTGCCTCTCCCACATCCTACCCTGACACACACACACTCACACACACACACACACACACACACACCTATACAGGTGCCGGTGAACTATAAGGACAATTTTTCCGAACCAGTCACAGTGGTGAATTATGGGAGCACCCCTTTTCACTTGTTCTACAGACTGGCTGAATGTGTCAAAAAATCTTTTATGAGCCACTCAACTAAGATCTCAGTTAAAATTGTGTATACACACTACAGAACTCTAAATATAATGACCTGACTTTATGCAACATTAACAGGACATTGATAATTAGATAGATAAGCCACGCCCCTGACATAACAGTATATTATAAGCACCAATGAGAATTGCAAGGACATTTAAAATAAGACTTCATAGAATGTCCCTAAAATATATTAAAGTACCCAAATGAACATCAAATGGATTAATTCACACCCTGCAATAATGGTAGTGTTCATTTGTCATGAACACAGGTATGGACTACAAAAATCTCAGTCCAAATATGAAAAAAATAATGATCAAATAGAAATATGGTCACCAATTGATTTCCCTTGTTCATTACCAATGGGGTAATGTTTAGATCTATACAAATTAAAATGTATAATGGAATAAAAACAACATTGTTTTTATTGCAATTTTTATTTTTTGGAGCAAACCAAAACACAGGCTCTTATCAAGCTTAGTTTTTCAAAACAGTTTGACTAAAACCTTTAAACCCAAGTTCTTCTAGATACCACACAATACACATGACTCAAACAAAACAAAAAATCCTACTTAAACAGATTCAGAAGCAAACAAATCTGTTTCAACACCGCTGCAATTTCTGTAGGAGACCAGGGCCATTTTTGATTTCTCTGAGGATGGTCCTTTTCAGGATAATCTACAAACAAGAGAGACAATTTTACTTTTTAAAATATAAATCATATGTGGGAGTGTGCTATAAAAGTATGCTTGTGATAAAGTTTTACATTCCAGTTCTGTTTATTGTGTCCATTGAAGAGAACCCTTTGACAATTTGATTTCTCAACGTGCAATGAATTAAATATGTATCCACCTAAAATTATTTTTCTCCAATTTTTTTATTATTATTAAATTGATTACCAAGTTGTGAAACAGTGCATTTATTACACATAGAAATCAAGAAGCTACAACCCTGGTGTGTCAAATATAAACTATCACTCAAAGCTTCATTTTATATTACACTGCAAGCTTTATTACCTGTTACAGAACAAGGTCATGCTTGTCATGATTCATATTCTGTCCTGTCGATTCTGTGTTTAAGCAGTGTATTACTTGTTCATAATCAGCAACTAACTTTGTAAGATTGTTTCAGCCTTATTTTTTAAAAATTGCACAGACCCAACCACTTCTCTGCATGTTTCTTACTGTGCTTTTTAAAGCTAAGGATAATACTCAATTCTTGTAACATGTTATGATGAGCCTTAAGTCAGAATCTCTAAACCTTACCACTAAGTAAAGAACCACCATGAATAGGAAGACAGCCATACCATCTTGGGGTTCTGAGGGTTTTTCAGTTGGTGGAATAATCTCCTTTCCCTTTCCTGCAATACATTAGTAATACTTCAGGCCAACAAAATAAAAGATACAAAATTTCAAATCAGTTACTAAATGACCAATGAAAGGTTAATTGAAGTAAGTCATACCAGAAGAGTTCCCATGTAATTCAACAGGAGATTGAGGTTTTCTGCATCCTGTCAAATTAGAGATACAAAACAAGTTGTCTGTTATATTAGTCTTAACTGCACAGAAACCTAACCTTTAGCCAAAATTAAAGAACATTATTATATTGTGCAATGATTACTATGTTAAATTATTGAAAATAAATTATTAATCAGGAGGAGGGGGAGGGTTGTTAAGGTAGTCATATCTTATACTGTATCTGACAGCTTTTAAAAACATTAATTTAGAATTAACACCATGGTAGAACACTTTCGAGTAAAACTGTATATAGAGCTATGGTAAAGCTAGGCTAGTTGTTTGGGAATAGTATTTAAAACAAAGTCCCAATGATTGCCAGCAATATTACTCTATGGGTCATCTACACACAGCCCTCATAATGCTGTCCCCTGACAGGAACAAGCATTGCTGGGACTGTGTCTACTCTCCCAAAAACCCATGTCCACTAAAATCCCTGTCAGAAAAATTAGAAAGATTTCCAAGTCAGAAAGCTGTTCACCTGGGTTTCAGGAAATGAAGATAGTGATCCCATCGGTTTATCACATACAGTTTTGTCAGAGTGAGCAGAAACCTGTGGAGAAGACAGCAAACGAGTCATTAAGATTCATTTAAAATTAACTTCAACGTAGAACACCATAGAGTAACACTCTATAAAGAGCTACGGTAAAGCTAGGCAAATTGTTTGGCAATAGTCTTTTAAGCAAGGTCGTAGTGATTGCCAACAATATTACTCTTCGGGTCATCTACACACAGTCCTCTTAATGCTGTCCCCTGACAGGAACAAGCATTGCTGGGACTGTGTCTACTCTCCCAAAAACCCATGTCCACTAAAATACCTGTCAGAAAAATTTGAAAGATTTCCAAGACAGAAAACTGTTCACCTGCATTTCAGGAAACGGGGATAGTGATCCCAGCAGTTCATCACCTACGGTTTTGTCAGAGTGAGCAGAAACCTGTGGAGAAGACAACAAACGAGTCATTAAGATTCATTTAAAATGTACTTCAAGGTAGAACACCATAGAGTATCACAGTATAAAGAGCTACGGTAAAGCTAGACAAATTGTTTGGCAATAGTATTTTAAGCAAAGTCCTAGTGATCGCCAACAATATTACTCAACAATATTACTCTTCGGGTCATCTACACACAGTCCTCATAATGCTGTACCCTGACAGGAACAAGCATTGCTGGGACTGTCTACTCCCCCAAAAACCAATGTCCACTAAAATACCTATCAGAAAATTAGAAAGATTTCCAAGACAGAAAGCTGTTCACCTGGGTTTCAGGAAACGAAGATAGTGATCCCATCGGTTTATCACCTACAGTTTTGTCAGAGTGAGCAGAAACCTGTGGAGAAGACAGCAAACGAGTCATTAAGATTCGTTTAAAATTAACTTCAACGTAGAACACCATAGAGTAACACTCTATAAAGAGCTACGGTAAAGCTAGGCAAATTGTTTGGCAATAGTCTTTTAAGCAAGGTCGTAGTGATTGCCAACAATATTGCTCTTCGGGTCATCTACACACAGTCCTCTTAATGCTGTCCCCTGACAGGAACAAGCATTGCTGGGACTGTGTCTACTCTCCCAAAAACCCATGTCCACTAAAATACCTGTCAGAAAAATTTGAAAGATTTCCAAGACAGAAAACTGTTCACCTGCATTTCAGGAAACGGGGATAGTGATCCCAGCAGTTCATCACCTACGGTTTTGTCAGAGTGAGCAGAAACCTGTGGAGAAGACAACAAACGAGTCATTAAGATTTGTTTAAAATTAACTTCAACGTAGAACACCATAGAGTAACACTCTATAAAGAGCTACGGTAAAGCTATGCAAATTGTTTGGCAATAGTCTTTTAAGCAAGGTCGTAGTGATTGCCAACAATATTACTCTTCGGGTCATCTACACACAGTCCTCATAACGCTGTCCCCTGACAGGAACAAGCATTGCTGGGACTGTGTCTACTCTCCCAAAAACCCATGTCCACTAAAATACCTGTCAGAAAAATTTGAAAAATTTCCAAGACAGAAAACTGTTCACCTGCGTTTCAGGAAACGGAGATAGTGATCCCAGCAGTTCATCACCTACGGTTTTGTCAGAGTGAGCAGAAACCTGTGGAGAAGACAACAAACGAGTCATTAAGATTCATTTAAAATGTACTTCAAGGTAGAACACCATAGAGTATAACAGTATAAAGAGCTATGGTAAAGCTAGACAAATTGTTTGGCAATAGTATTTTAAGCAAAGTCCTAGTGATCGCCAACAATATTACTCTTCGGGTCATCTACACACAGTCCTCATAATGCTGTCCCCTGACAGGAACAAGCATTGCTGGGACTGTGTCTATGCTCTCAAACACCCATGACCCAGTGATTGCCAACAATATTACTCTTTGGGTCATCTACACACAGTCCTCATAATGCTGTCCCCTGACAGGAACAGGCATTGCTGGGACTGTGTCTATGCTCTCAAACACCCATGACCCAATGATTCCCAACAATATTACTCTTTGGGTCTTCTACACACAGTCCTCATAATGCTGTCCCCTGACACAAACAAGCATTGCTGGGACTGTGTCTACTCTCCCAAAAACCCATGTCCACTAAAATACCTATCAGAAAAATTAGAAAGATTTCCAAGACAGAAAGCTGTTCACCTGGGTTTCAGGAAACAAGGATAGTGATCCCATCATTTCATCACCTACAGTTTTGTCAGAGTGAGCAGAAACCTGTGGAGAAGACAACAAACGAGTCATTAAGATTCATTTAAAATGAACTTCAACGTAGAACACCATAGAGTAACACTCTATAAAGAGCTACGGTAAAGCTAGGCAAATTGTTTGGCAATTGTATTTTAAGCAAGGTCCCAGTGATTGCCAACATTATTACTCTTCGGGTCATCTACACACAGTCCTCATAATGCTGTCCCCTGACAGGAACAAGCATTGCTGGTACTGTGTCTATGCTCTCAAACACACATGTTCCAATGAATGCCAACAATATTACTCTTTGGGTCATCTACACACAGTCCTCATAATGCTGTCCCCTGACAGGAACAAGCATTGCTGGGACTGTGTCTATGCTCTCAAACACACATGTTCCAATGAATGCCAACAATACTACTCTTCGGGTCATCTACACACAGTCCTCATAATGCTGTCCCCTGACAGGAACAAGCATTGCTGGGACTGTGTCTACTCTCCCAAAAACCCATGTCCACCAAAATACACGTGAGAAAAATTACAAAAATTTCCAAGTTGGACAGCTGTTCACCTGCGGTTCACGAGACGAGGGTAGTGATCCCATTGGTTCTTCTCTTACATTTTTTTCAGAGCGGGCAGAAACCTGTGGAGAAGACAGCAAACGAGTCATTAAGATTCATTTAATATTAACTTCAAGATACAGTAACACTATATATAGAGCTAATGCAATGATAGGTAAGCCAATTGGCCAAAGTATTTTAAACAAGGTCCTAGTGACAGAAAACAATATTACTCTTCTGGTTATATATACACAGTCTTAGAAATGCTGTGCCTTGACAGGAATAACCATTGCTTTGACTGCCTCGAGCAGGTACCTTAGGAGTATTCTTAAAATACATGGTGAAATGTCCTCACTAGTATGTAAACAAGCTATACTGTGCTTATATTGGAGACAGGTATGCTGAAAAAGACAGATATCTAAAAGTTGCAGGAAAATATACAGGACAGTGGGCCCTTAGTACCATGGTTGACAATTAAGCATAACAAAACTCCTCTTTGATTTAATAAAAAAGGGACTGAATGGGGAACAACTTCACACTATTTGTTGTCTGATGTTCCTTCCTGAATACATGCACTTATTCATTACTCACAGTTTTTTTTTAGTTTTTTTTTTACTGCATTGTGTTCTTATCACAATCATGAAAATTAACATAGGGCTGCACTTCTCTTAACCTCAGTTGCAGCTAATGTTTCATATTTTCATATCTGTTTAACTTAGCCAACAATAACATCTACAAAATATTTAGAAAGCACTACTTTATAAAACGAAAATGTTTAACAGTAGACAAGGTTAGCTGCACATGCTAACATCATAACTGAAGTCAGCAGCCATTAGCCCATGTTGCTGTTTTTGTTTCTAGTCGACATCTAGTCAGTTTGAACACAAATGTAACATTCAAATTCCTGTTTTTAAATGGTCATTCCATTTAACACATGGAGTGTTTAAACCTTGTTCTAAGTGGTCACCTGTTCTCAACACAAGCTAGCTTTTGCTCATTAGCTTAATTAGCAAGTGCTGCATGAAAATATATGTTGGTCACATTGCAAATATCAGTAAAAGTTTGCTAACCTTGCTTATGTTCAAAGCACTTTAACAAAGACTTACCTGCATACTTCTCCACATCCATCTGAGTTCCAGTGCAGTATAATTGTGTATCCTCGCAGAGAGTGCAACATCAGTCTTGGGAGGAAAATGACAGGTGGGGAGGGATTAAGGCTCCACCCCTTTTCCTCTCTCCAATTTGGTGTTCTTTGATGAACAAATCATCCACTAGATTTTGTGATAGAATAATTATTTATCCACTACCTGGGACCTTCATGACAGTGATTTCCAAAATTATTACAGATGTCATTTCCATAGTGATCAGTTATATAGTATGTGCAATTGTGTATATCAGGGGTATTCAATTTATGATATCTTAGCAATATTTCATGATGCCAAGGTCTGAAGTAATATATATATATATATATATATATATATATATATATATATATATATATATATATATATATATATATGGCAGGGAAAGTGTACATGGAACGACATAACCAAGTGGCGGGCATAGTGTACAGAAACATCTGTGCAGAATATGGACTGGAAGCCCCGAGATCAAAATGGGGAACAACCCCAAAAGTGGTGGAGAATGACCGAGCTAAGATCCTGTGGGACTTCCAGATCCAGACAGACAAGATGGCAATGGCGAACCAACCGGACATTGTGGTGGTGGATAAAGAACAGAGGAAAGCCGTTGTGGTGGATGTAGCAATACCAAATGACTACAACATCAGGAAAAAGGAGCACGAGAAATTGGAGAAATACCAGGGCCTCAGAGAGGAACTGGAGAAGGCCTGGAAGGTGAAGACCACAGTGGTGCCAGTGGTCATCAGGGCCCTCGGGGCAGTCACCCCCAAACTGGAGCAGTGGCTAAAACAGATCCCAGGAATGACATCAGACATCTTAGTCCAGAAATGTGCAGTTCTAGGCACAGCCAAGATACTGCGCAGAACCCTCGACCTCCCAGGCCTCTGGTAGAGGACCCGAGCTCAGAGGATGAAGAAGACCACCCGCGGAGGGTGAGAAGGGAACTATATATATATATATACTTAAAAAAACTTAGCTAGGTAGTTGTTTCAGCATCTGCATGACTTGATTTGCTTTTCAAATTAAATGAATTCAGTCTTATTCGAGTACCTTTTGACAATATTTATTGTCATGAAACAGGGAGTTGAACATGTATGTCTCAATCACTGAGTAAAAGTAGGATGTCAAGTCAAAAGAAGAACATAGGTGAAACAAGAAAACTTGTTTACAAGTGACTAACCTCAGAAAAACAAATTGAAGAAAGCTTTATATTTTTGTTTACCATCTGGACTTAAACTATTTAAAAATGAACAGATTTAATAACTGAACATTTTTAGACTTAGATCACTTATTTCTTTTGCTTTCAGTGACAGAAGTGAGTGCTTGCTTGTCATGCCATAATTTTAACCTGTGCTTGAGTGATGTCAGAACCAGTCTCATGTATGTGGATGTGCTCATTGGTGAGCCAGGAACAATATTTTGTTTCTATAATATTCATTGTAGAGAAAGCTGACTCACGTGTCACGTGTGTGGAGCCAAACATAATTAAGATTTACCTACTAAGATTTAAGATTTACCTACTTACCTCAGAGCTGGGAAAGCTTTGAGGACAGTAGCCCTTTGGAGCCAGGGGATCAGTCCTTACAGACTTTTCCTTCATGGATAAATCTGCTTAGACCAGTGTTTCTCAACCCCAGTCCTCACGCCCCCCTGCTCTGCATGTTTTAGATGTGTCTCTATTCCAGAACAGCTGATTCAAATGATTGCATGACCATCCAATACTGCAGAAGCCTGTTAATCACCCAGAGATACAATCCAGGTGTGTGGCAGAAGGGAAATACCTAAAACATGCAGGACAGTGGGGGCGGTGAGGACCAGGGTTGAGAAACACTGGCTTATACTGTAAAAGCTGCACCAGTAAATCAGACAGTGCTCAACAAGATTTTAGGTTGTCATTTTTGTTTTGGGTCCACATGAGACATCATTTTAGTCTAGATGCGGACCAGGGTCCACCTATTAGTGACCTGTGGTGTATATCTTGATCTCATTGGGTCTTTATTCAATTAAATTCAAAAGTAGTTTGCTTATTCAAAACGGAAATTAAATGTTGACGTAACTAATTAAGGAGTTATAATAGATTGTGATGGCTGTGGCCAAGAAAGATCTCCTGTAGCAGTCCGCTTTACAACCAATCTGTAGAAACGTCTGGCTGAAGAGACTCAGATTTGAAATAACAGGATGGTGAGCATTGTCTAAAACTTTTTTTGATTTTATGCAAAATTCCTCTGTGGATCATCATCTTCAGAATTTTAACAGTCGTCCCCAGAACAGAACCAGCCTTCTTTATCAAATTGTTAAGCTTTTTAAGTCCCTGGGTCTGATGCTGCTCTCCCAACAGATGACAGCAGAGGAGACGGTGCTCTCAACAACAGACTTATAAAAGATATGCAGGATCTTGCTGCAAACCTTAAAGGATTTTAGCTTCCTCAAGAAATACTGTCTACTCTGTCCTTTCTTGTAGACGGTTTCACTGTTGAGTTTCAAGTCTAGTCTGTTATCTAGCTGAACACCAAGGTGTTACTCCATTTTCCTTAACCACCTCCACTTCTTCTCCCATGATGGAAATGGGGCTTGATCTAACACTGTTTCTCCGGAAATCAACAATAATCTCCTTTGTTCTATTTTCATTCAGGATGAGATAATTGTCCCCACACCATGCCACAAAGCAGTCCACCAGCTCTCTGTACTCAGCCTCTTGTCCATCTCTGATGCATCCCACAACTGCAGTCAGCCGAGTATTTTCATAGGTGACAGAAGTCAGACTTATCCTGAAAGCATGATGTGCACAGAGTGAAAATGAATGGTGAGAGTACAGTGCCCTGTGGAGCTCCTGTGTTGTTGACCACCTGGTTAGACACACAGTCCTTGTTGAGGCCTCCATCTGTGTCTTCTGAAGTTTCTCACAGAGCAGATCAGGCTGAATTGTGTTAAATGCACTGGAGAAATCAAAGAACATGATCCTCAAAGTGCTGCCTGCTTTGTCCAGATGACAGTGGGTTTGATGAAGCAGGTATGTGATGGCACCATAAATTCCTACTCCATGGCAATAAGCAAACTGCAGGGGGTCCTGATATGTGCTTGTCAGCTTATTCAGGTGGGCCAACAGGAGTCTTTCCGTGACCTTCATGATATGGGATATCAGGGCAGAAGTCCAACAACAGAAGTCCAACAACAGAACACCTATCAGGTTCAGGTCAGGAGATCCATTTCTTCCTACCGTGCCCCTCCAGGTCTCATTGTTATTGCCCAAGTGAGCATTGAAGTCTCCAAGCAGAACAAGGGAGTCCTCAAGAGGTGCACTCTACATTAACATTCAAAGGACTCCAAAAAGGGTGGGTAATCTGAACATGCACATGCACAAACCGTCAGGACCCAGCCCCCCACTTCTAAGCAGAGGGAGGCTACCCTCTCACTCACTGGGACGAACCTCAATGTGTAAGCACCGAGATGGGGGGCAACAAAAGTATGTCCACTCTGGCCAAATGCCTGTCACTGGGGGCAACTCCAGAGAGAAAGAGTGTCCAACCCCTCTCAAGGAGACTGGTTCCAGAACCCGAGCCATGGGTCAAGGTGAAACCGACTATTTCTAGATGGAACCTCTCAACCTTGCACACCTGCTTAGGCTTCTTCCCCACCAGAGGTGACATTTCGCATCCCAAGAGCCAGTTTCTGTAGCCAGGGGTCAGATTCTCGGTTTTCCTCTCTCAAAAGAGGAACATTGGAGTAACCATAGGGTACTTGGTTACCTTCCTGACTAAGGCCCTTCTCTCCTGATTACTCAATTTAGACAACCAACTAGCTCTATACAGAGTACTAGTTGTTCCAAACTGATTCCATTTATGAATGAAGGAGGCCACTGAGCTCATTGGGGCCTTCAAAGCAGGAGAATGTTTTATATCTTTCCCCAGATTTTTGCCTCAAAACAATGCTGTCTCTGAGGTCTACAGACAATGTATTTGATTTCATGCTTGGTGTTTGCATACTGATATCCATTGTCCATTTTGGGACTTTATAAAGACAGGTGTGTGCCTTTCCAGATCTAATCAAATCAACAGAATTGGCTATTACAGGTGGAATCTATTTAAGTTGTAGAACTTAATCTCTGCAATTATCAGTGAAAATAGCTCTATTTCGAGCTTCATGAAAAAGGCTGTGAATACTTATGTATGTAAATTTAATTTCTTAGTAATTCTGTTTTTAGTTAGTTTGCAAAAATCACACATTTTTCACACATCGTGTCATAATAGGGCATTTGTGTTATGAATCTTGAGGAAAGGGACTAATACAATTTGGAAAAATTTTATAACATAGCCAAACATGGAAAAATTGAAGCGTTGTGAATACTTTCCAGATTCACTGTATATATGGATAAAAAGGTGTTGTCCAGGGATGTTCACATAACCTCTTACAAGTCTAAGTCTCTTTTTAGTGAAATCTGCAACATCTAGTGAGTTGCATTACTCTAGGTTAGGATTTAGTTGGGTAAAGTTTGTCCCTATACCTAAGCTATTACATTTGCATGTGATAATTAACTTTCAATCTCCCAATATTTATTAACAACTATCTTTTAATCATTCAAAATTTAATTTACAATCCAAAAATATGCTATGGCCAGTAATACCATACCATTAAGCCACTGAAATTTTTAGACTCAATATTATCAATCCTCTTACATCCTTCAGTATACTATAAAACCATAGATTAAAGATTAACTTTGTTGAAATGAATCACTCAACAGCCAGTTACAGATTTAGTACATCTAAAATAATCAGTGTTTTAATTTAGCCAGATTTGCATTCAATAAAGTAGCATATTTTTAGGAGAATTGTTATTTAACACACATTTTCCTGACAAAAACCTTCATTACAGGGACCCGCATATGCTGGCCAATCAGCGTGTCTAAAAAGATACACATGTGTGAATTATTCATGAGCAAGTGCAATACCAAGAGTTACCACCCGGGGCGCAAATCGATACACACATTATACACACATGTCTTGTAATTGTGACTTATGGGGACTTTGCCTGATTTTTGGAATTTAACCCTTTGACATCCATTCAAACCCCCTCCAATCATTTTTATGTTGCAAGAATTATGAGGACATCGGCACTGTCCCACTAATTCAAAATGTCCCGTTAGTGTTGCGTGTATACAGGCGAAATGTCCTGTTAATTCACCTGTGCAAACACACACACACACACACACACACACACACACACACACACACACACGCAGATAATGTATATACACTTTGCTGCTCCTTAGGGAGTAAACACATTCCTTCATAGAGAGACCATCTTTCTTTTCTTGTGGTCCACCTGTAACATTTTAATCTTTATCAGGTAAACTCTTTTTTTCTCACCCTGCACTTCTTTAAAGAGCAACCTGAAGTTTTGTGACTGTCTGACTTCAGCGAACTCAATCTTTTGAGGTAATATACATATATGGTAAAGATACTTTAAACTGAAATCAATTTAAATTGAAAATATGACTTTTTTGTCTGCTTTTTTTTAATAAGCATTTAGATAAAATAATTTCTTTAAAAATAACCCTCCTGGTCACTCATCTCTGACTTCTTATAGAGCATCAAGAGATCAAGAAAACTAATCAGTGACTCAGGTATGATAAAGAACAGGATCCAAACATCGGAAACATTTTTCGCTAAAAAGGAAGCAAGGCCGCATTTACTGGTCCACTCCGTCATTTATCACTTTGCAGCAATCTTAGAGATAGACTTATCGCATCTGCTGTCAAGAATTTCTCATGGTACATGACAGGTTTAGGTATTGCAAAATTACAGAACGGGGGAGGAGTTTTAACTTGAAAAGCCAACCACTAATAAATGAAAAAGAGAAGAAAAGTTGTATAAATTTAGCTTGTTTTGCTTTCCTTTACAACTTTTTGCTGCATTTTCTCATGTGTTGAGCCTTAAAATAACTGTATTATTTATTTATCAGAACAGCATAAACTCATGCTGAATAATATTGAAAAAAAAATTAAGTTAATCACAGCCACTAGGAGCTCTTATTTTGTACTTTGTAATTTCCAGGGGCTTAAATATGATGTGAGCCACTCTTTCACATGTCATCATGCTACTTAAGAATGACAGATGTGTGTTGATCCTCGTAAGCCAGGAAATGGTGAAAAGAAAATAGCATTCTGCCTACACTTCTTCACATCTACTGTCCAATTAATAATTAAGTATTTTAAATTTGTTGTGATGTATGCAGCAGGTCTCTCTTGTAAATGAGATGAGTCTCAAGAGATGTTCCTGTGTAAATAAAGATAAAAATGAAAACTTGACTTGTAACAAGCACAGCTAAATGAGAAGTTTATTTTAGCATTACGTCTGATGAAGAAGAAAATTAAAAAAAAAAAATATTCCCAAAACTCACAGCTAGAAAACCCCATTAGATAGTAATTTTGTGGACATTTAGTGAATAATAATAATAATAATAATAATAATAATAATAATAATAATAATAATAATAATAATAATCTCATCTTAAGAAATAATTGTTTAAAATTATATAATGACACAACTGATGGTGAACCTAGCAATCCTTTCAAAATAAATTTTGAATTTATTCTAATTCAAATTAATAATTAACATCTTTTTTTATAAAAATATAAATATGAGGTGACAGAGTCATTCTTCAAAATGGGGAAGACAATAAAACAAGGATAAATTAGTTTGTATCCTGTAATATGGATGCTAATATTTTATGCTTGTTTTTATCATAAAGCAATTTGTGGTTTTTGATACGTCTAAGGTGCTTTATGAAAAAGTTTGCATGCTTTATGCTGGCCCATAAAATCATCCAAAACAATAATGAAAGTTTTAACTGCATAATTGATGAGTAGGCATTTGTATTTGCTTCCCAAAATGTCACAACAATAAAATAAAAAATATATATAAATAAAAATGGATAGTAAGGAAGATAAAACTATTTCTAATCTCGCTATTGCTTAATATTAGAAAAATCAGGACTTTAATTTAATAGCATTGGTATAGTGGGGGGACAAAATCCCAATGTTAAAGAATAAATAACAAACGGGTTGGTGTTATAATTGTTGGTCTGTCTAATAACCCCTTCTCAGCTTTTTTAACCAAGAAAATAGATGGGAGAACATTTTTTTCCTCTGCTGTCACATTGTTTTTACAATCAGAGCAATAATAAAGAGTTTGAAAACAACTAAAACTACAGAAAAAACAAGCCTAAATGTAGACCCAAGTTGATGTTACAACCATGAATAATGAGGATGATGGCAAAAAAAGAGAACCGCAGGAAAAACTGGAAAAATTTAACTGAAACCATTCTGTCATTCAAGGACATTTATTCCTTTGCAGGACAAACCGCTAGGTACGTTTTTAGAAGTTGATCAAACTTTCAAGGATTTTTTTAATTAGTAACCAACTTTTTCAGTTTTTTTTTGTGAGATCCAAACATGGCACGACACAGAGATCCATTTCTTTTAGTTGCTCTTCACAATGGGAGAGACAAGAGAAGATGAAATTCAAGCAAGATGTGCGCTGATCCTCATAATCTGTGTGGAGGGTTCTGTTATGTTCATACAGTGAATGTGTCCAACATTACAGCAAGGGTGGAGGTTGAAGTAGGTTGTGAGGCAGCCTGGCAGCATTTCAGAGAGCGGTAACGTCATCTATAAGTTACAAATAATAGGTGTGAACGTGTTCAAGCCTCAGAGAGATCTGGCAGGTTTGCGTTCTTGACTTCTCTGACTGTCAGGTTTTCCTCTGGCTCCTCTCTCAGATTTTCTGGCCATCGCCTCATTTCCTTTGTTTGAGTCCAGTTTTAGACTGTTTTCCTTTTCTGACTGTGTTGTGTCTTCCTCTTCTTTATCTCTGCTCTTGATATTCTATTTTTATCCTTCACCTCTCTCCTATTCTTCTCCTCTCTTTCCATCTATCCGTCCGCTGCTCCTCCCAGCCTGGACTCCCCCGGCCTTGTACAGTCGCCATCATGCACCACCTCCACCCCCCTCCCCGCTTTACTCCACGAGCACCTCCCCTGTCCCACTGACACCACACGCTGCTCCCATCCCCCGAAAACCACTTCAAACAGGCACCACCATCAAAGACCACAGTCAGTCAGCCAGGCAGTCAGCCAGCCAGCCAGTAAGGCAGCATTTCAGCCAGCCTTCTGCTTTGACTTAAAATTACTGTCGTCCCCAGTCGCTGGGCTGCTTTCCTCCTCTGATACACATCAAAGATCCTCTTAAACTCCCCAACTTTGCTTTTTAAAAGATTTTTCTTTTCTTGTAACCTACATTATTTCACCGATTGAGGTTTTACACTTGTTCTTTCTGTCTCTCTTTCTTCTCACCATCACTTCTTCTCCGTCCAACATGGGCGAGGTCAGTAACGGCATGCATGTGCACATTTTTGCAGCTCTGTTGTCTTTGCATCTTTCTTGGTCGTTATAACTTTTTTTTTTTTTTTTTCAAACCATCAATTTGCGCATCACACACATGAGCTCCCAGATGTACTTGAAGCTTCAACTAATACACGGATGTGGGCAAATAATATGCAGTACTATTTATCTTTTGAAGGAGATTTTGTGACCACGAAAAGACCAGGCTGATAGTGTGCATTCTTCCTGTTTTTTTTTTTTTTGTTTTTTTGTTGTTGTTTTTTTTCCCTTCTGCATGAATTTATTGGTCCATTCGAGGGCAGAGGAAGAGTCAGAAGGAAACTGGAAGACAGTCAGAAAAAATCTGGGCGTGATGGTATCTGAGAAAGAAAAAAAAAGGCACAGTGACACATCTTTTCTATGTTTTAAACCCCTAGAGGTCACATGTTGCTTCTCAGAAACTTTTGGTGTATCATCTCTTATGGCAGGGTTGTGATGTCTGTGTGAACCAGTGGATGGCGCCACTTCTGTATATTAACCAGGCAGGCCGGATTGTGTTGCTAGGCTGTCAAATAGAGCAAAATGAGTAAATATATAGCAGGCAGTTTGATCAAATTATTGCGCAGTCATTCTGTCTTTTTGCTGAAGATATGACATTTATAGTTACAGTTTAATGTTTGTTTGTCTTTTCTGACCCTCTGCTTGTTCATGCTGGTCCCACTGACATTTTCTATGTAATTGCTGAATATTTGGCCTTTGATGCCGTAAACATTTTTGTTTTATAAGCCCTTCATCCCTGAAAACACCTCTTGTTGGCCAAATTTAAAATAGACAAAGCCAGTGGGATACCAGACATATTTGTCCCAGCCTCAAATCAGATCTTTACTGACAAACCTAAAGCTTCAACTGAACCAGAAAAGAAAAGAAAAAAAAGAAAGAATCCCACATTCTTAGCTGTTAAGCTCAAAGAGAAGTTTTACTTAGCTTGTAACTCTCTTAAAAAAAACTCCAGAACCTTTGTACCCTGTAAGAGAATGTTTTAATATTCAAAAGGAGCCTCTATTGTGTGGTTTGTTGCACCAACGTACAAAATAAAGAGCCACATCAGAGGCCTGGAACGGTCCCTGAGCATTTTCATGTGTAAGTAAAAGAAAAAAAAAAAGAGGGAAAACAAATTTGGAGGGGGGAGACGGGGGTATTTATAGAGTGGTGTGAGAGTCTCTGCAATGACAGGAGCCTAATGAAGCAGAGTTTGGGTTTTTGATTCACAATGCGGTGAGAGCGTGGGTCCCTCTGTGACCGTTACTGCATTCCGGCACCGATCCCTCGGCACACGGAAACCAGCGCCGGGGCCGCAGGGAGGAGGCGGAGGGCCAGATCCAAATAACGTGTTCCTCTAACCGAGCTAACCTTTCTCACAAACACTCGTCTCACTTCCACAGCAGCCGATGCACAAAGGGTGTGATGGCACTCACACTGTTCATACCTATAGGAAGAGCATGAGCTCAGTTCCTCGGCTGCTTTTCTTTCACAGAATGTGAGTCACACACACACGGTAACTGACTCAGATGAAGCGGTTCTGCTTGACCTGATAGGGAAGTCCAAAGTGATGCAGCCAGTGTGTCATATTCTAACTTTGATTTGTATAAAAGTGAAGTGCTTAAAAAGGTTAGTGAGAATGGATGCAGTCAGAGGCAGGGTGTTACTGTTATTCTGGTGAGTTTTGAATTATTTCATTTCCTGATCAAACTTGATTTTGGCATTAATTTAAAGTTGCTTAAAAAATATTCAAGACAAAAATGATGTCTGTTTAAAACTTGGATTACAGTTTTGCTAAAGTGTTGGTGTCATTTTTTACATTTTGTTACATTTAAATAAAAAAACACATTTTACATTTTATTGGAATTTTAGTTTATAGACAATCACAAAGACGTGCATAATTAAAAATATGACATTTGGTTTTCAATGCTCTTTACACTTAAAGAGCAGAAAAGAGCAAGTCTCTTGGGTTTTTCTCCACCAGCTTTTCACAACGAGATGAGAAAATGTTTGCTAATTTTTCTTTGCAAACAGCTCATGCTCCGTCGGATTGTATGGAAACCATCTGTGAACCTCCATTTTCAAATCTTGCGACGCACTCTCAATTGAACTTTGGCCTGGACTTTTATTGGGCCATTCTGATAAATATATGCATATTGTTTGAGATGAAACACACTGTCTGAGCTCAGGCTCCGTGTTTAGAGTTGCCGTCCTGCTATAAGGTGAGCATCTCCCTCAGTATTTATTTAATATGTTCAAAGTTACTTAACATTTATCTCCCCAATAATTCTGACCAATATTCCTGTCCCTGCTGAAAAATAGTATTCCTAAAACGTAAGGCTTCCACCACCATGTTTCACCATATTTTATTTTGTATGTAGGCAGGAAAAAAAGCTACTTTTGTCTAATCGCAGCACAGTCTTACACAGGTTTGCTGTGACCTTGACATTGCTTGTTGAAAACCTTCTTTCCTCTTTAAAAACAAGATTCATGTAGGCAGTTTTTCTCACCCGAGCTGATCTCTACAGCTCCTCCAGAGTCGATATCGGCCTTTTGGCTGCTTCTTTGATTAATGCTCAGAGTGGCTGGTCTGTCAGTTTAGGTTTTCCTTATGGATTGAACATTGACGTTTGAAATATTCATGGCCTGGAGCTCTTTATATGGTATGATGTGTTTGTTAGTGTTTCGTGCTGCATTTTTGTTTACCGAGTCCTACTTTTGAGCAGTTTGTCGCACTAGTTTTTATTAAGGGGTATCAGGGAAAAGGGATCTGAATACACATCATACTTTGGAAAACCATGGGTCATTGTAGTTTAACTTTAAAACAATATTGTACATCATATTTTGCTTAAAATCCATTAAATGTCTTGGAAGTTTGTGACTATACTGCAAAAAGCTGTGAAGTTAATTCACGGTGTGTGCATGCTCTTGTACAGAAACAGCAGAAGCCTCTGTTTCTTTTAGCCACATAAGTCAGAGACTTCTGAGCTTCAGCTGTCTCTGAAGTTCACAAGTGTCATATTTTCAGCAACCAACATGGATGTGCTTTGAAGTTTAGGATCCGTGTCAATCAAGGTACCGTGTTTGTTTTAAATGTCAATGTGGTGGTCGACAGGACAGGTAAACACACGCTGGCAAACATGCAGGCAGCAGCACACAGGAAACCTCTAGAGGAAGAAGAGAGACAACCACAGAGGCTTTTTGTACACCTCTCCTCGCACACCTTGTCTCCTTTGTGCAAAGAGTAAATCTGTAATTGTCGCATTCCTGAATGCAAGTTGGTAATTATGTGCCCCAAATGGCCAGTTGTCACTGTGTTAGCAGGAGAGAAGTCAGTATTTCTCCCTCCTCAGTAGGTTTTTAGCAATTTTGTCTCTTAAGAAGAAAACCACATTACAAGAAGCAGAGATGTGAAGCAGCACTTGTCAAATTATTTTATTTTATTTTTTTATTACATTTAAAGTTCAGACACTGTAAGGTTGGAAAAGGTCAATTCAGTGAAGCAATGAATGGTGAACTAATACGCTTCGTATGAAACTACTTTGAGATCATTGTCAGATCTATGTGTTAACCTTATAAAAAGAAAAAAAATGCATGTCTACAGTTGAGTCACCACAACCCAGAAAAAAAGATAGAATGGGTGAGAAATATATTGTGTTGTGTCTCCCAGTGAGTTTCAGTGCTCTTATTGCTTCACCGGTGCACCTTTTTGGTACGATTACAGGTCTAAACCATGACGCTCAGACATTTCCTGTCTTTGTCCATTTTCGGTATTATCTTTCTTCCTGCCTCCTGTTCATATAAAAAGCAATCAACCAATTATTGGATATATGTGGAAATATAGGAATATTTTAAGTGTGTTGCAGTCTGAACTCAATAGCACTTAACCCATTTGCTAATTCTGTGCATTATTTATAACCTGGACGAGAGTCTCAGTATGCTTGAGTAACGCGAGTAGGAGGCGATTAGGCTCTTGAGATTTTCTAAAGGAAAGATTTTTTACAGACACTAGCTAAAGGTGAAGATACTTGCAGACGGGTAGGTTGTCATCTCAGCGTCATCATGAGGAGGACTTGCCTCTCCCAGTAGAAGAAGGCTGTACAGTAAGTTGGAACTCCATTCTAACTGTATCTGTGGTGGTTTTTACTGTACGGTCTTTCAGCTTGTTTTGCTGTCAGTTTTTAATCTGTCAGCCTTTTGAAGTGACATCGGGGCGACTTTCCACGAAGCATATGTGTGGTTCACTGCTATGTGCAGTGATGTGACATGGAGATAGAAAGCAACAGATCAGTCGAGCAGATACCAATTGATTTTTTCAAATGTCTCTGCCCTTCGAGCGCAGCCATCTTCTCTGGGGGCAGCGCTTGTTAATTGGCTAGCGTCTTCATAAAAAGAATCAGATGTGAAAACTGAAACTAACATCCGCAAAAGCCCCCACTAAAAGCATTACTTGTTGACAAATCAATTTTGTGTGTATCGGTGAGTGCGTTGGTGGCTTTGAAGCTAATAAAATGAGGAAATGGGTTTTAACTTTGTGTCATAAAGGCCCTAATTGAATAGAACTCTTAAATACGAGCTGAACAAAGATGAAATGGTTTCAGTACTACCACTTTGCTTTCACAGTTTAAAGATGACTGCTTAATGTGCAGATTTATTTGCTCTGATGTCATCGCAAAGCTTTAATCAGTATGAGTTTATTTCTTTGGCTGAGTGTACAGATGTCACTACGTCTCTGTGGTGTTTGTCGAAATGCTCTGACAGGGTGGTGCCTCCTAATGAGAGGGACATCTAAAGGGCTGTGACTTCTTCTTCTTCTTCTTTTTCTTCTTCTTCTTCTGCTGTGGGAGCAGACTCTCCTAAAGCTCCTCGTGCACACACACAGTTATTCTTGTTGTGCTTGATGGCATTGTGCGCTGACAAGACAGCGGTGCGTCTCATTTTGCCAACACATCATGTTTGTTTGTTTTTCTTCACATCTCGGTGTGTATTTGTGTTGAGGGAATTTCCCTCTGCGCCATGCTTTTCACAGTTTGACATCAGCCGGACGACAGTTTGTTACTGTTTCTTTCTGTCTGTTTTCCTTCATTCTTCTGCTGCACTCTTATCCAATTTTCTTGCAACAAATTTTACTTTGTCTCTCCCTGTCTCTCACTCTTTATGCTCCCAGTGAGTTTCTTCAACCACTCCCCCCCCCCAGCATACACAAGGCTGAAACTAGAAGCGTAGCGAGCATGCAGAATCACAAAATCACATTTCAACGTCTTCCTCCTCTCTGAAATAACCTTGATAGTCTCCATCACACCGTTACACTTTCAGTCTCAGACTCTCACCAGAAGCCGTCTGCAACACGTCTGTGTGTTTGTCTGTGTGCGTGTGCTTGTATGTGTGTGCCTCACTGCCAAACAGCTTTAAGTCTACTGAAACTTAAACTTTCTCTTTAGTGTATTTGTGCACTTTTGTATAGTTTGACAATTATTCCGTTTTTGTCAAGTGGGCATAATGATCATATTTAATGCAAAACGTGCTGAAGAAAACTGGAAAATAGTGTTCAGAAAGCCCATCATGCTTTTTTTTTCTAATTTGTAAATTTCCCCTCACCTGATTTCAAGCACAATTTTCATTTCCCCCAGGGAATCTTCAGAGCATTAGGCGCCCCACCATCGTGAATAAGCCTGACTGGCACTTCTGAATCATCTGCTCTTTCACTCTTCCTGTTAAAGCAGGTAAAGACCAAAGCAGAGCTGCCCAAAGTGCCAAAATCAAAAGGCGCCATCACCTCAAGCGCCTCTCTGTGTCACTGACTTGCCGCTGCTGAGATGAAGATCAGGTGGGAGGTGTTTGCTCTCAGTTGCGGTCCTTCCCTGACTCATTATATGAAAAGTCACAGAGCAGGTATGAGTAGGGGAGCTGCTGCCACCGCCAGAATTTCTCAAATGACATGTTTGATTTCTGCTGTGCGCTAAAAAGGGAAATGATCGCTGTCAACAGGAATGAATGTGGACATAGCTCATCTCTGAACCGCTCGCATAGGTACTGTAAAAAATGATTTTACGCTCATCTTCCTGCTCTGTCATTCTGTGTAGCATGTGGGTGTCGGTGACCCCCATGTGGTTATTTATTGAGTTCAAAATAGCATTGTGTCTCTGCTGAAACATGTCAAATCATCGCCAGTAAAAACATTCTCTGACTAACATAGAAAACAGGTTAAAATAGAAAATACTAGCCTACAACAATGAATAGAAGTAAATAAAAATCTACAGTACAATGCAATAAATTTGTATTTATGTTTACAGCTAATCATCTACGTGTTGCAATGTGTGTCACATGTTTTTTTTCTGGAACAGTAACACAAAATGATAACCACATAGGTTCCTTCTTCCATTCAAGTACATGTGTTGTGAAAACATCAGTAATGATTTGATGCAAAAACTCTCAGTTTCATTATCAAAGAAATGCATGTAAATCGTTGAAGTCTTTTGATATTGCGTAACAGAATTCAGAATTCATTTAAAAATGTGTGAAAGTTTATTATTTTATTGTTAAATAAAATCAACCCATTATTTGGTTTTAAATAAAAACAAAAGACACTTTAAAAAGCAGCAGTTTTTGATTTGATGTGTTTCTTACCTCTAAAATTCCCAAAACAATTTTTTTGCTCTGGATTTATTTGTATTTGTAGACATTGTCCAGTTGGTTTCATCCTCTGTCAGGATCATAAATTTGTTCTCTTCCGTCCTTGGCGCTTTATAGTCTGTATTGCAACGCTCATGGTGCATATTTTTTTAATTTGTTAAAAAATAAGCAGAATGGGATCAGTTGCACCGTGTGGTAAGCTGGAGCCTAACCTTGTTTGTTGCCTTTTAAAACCAAAAGAAACAAACAAGGTAATTCCAAGGTAATTATTGCCTGCTTTTACCATTTAGCCGCATAATTACTGAGCCAATACCGAATCACATGTGTGCGTCGTAAAATAAACTGCAGCCCCGCATGTTGCTGTACAGTCAGATGCCCTCTGGTACATAAACAAGAGCCAAATTAGGCCAGCACCAATCTGGATTTGCACTTTTAGATAAAAAGGTTGTGTTTGCGTTGTTTCTCTCTTTCTTCATATACCTAACTCATTTATGTAATTGGTATTTATGATTCCCACACATGAACTTAGTTCTGGTTTGGTCACCTCTGTTTTTGGAACTCTGACTCAGATATGTAAATAATAAAAAAAAAAAGCACTTTGCTCAACAGATTTTCAGATTAGACTCCGCGCTGATCACACACAATTACATAACAAGAAAAGACAGTGTCTATTTTCATAAGAAAACTATTTTACTGCTTTAAGTGGGCTTGTTTCTGTTGGACATGTTATAATTCTTGAACATGTTTGGTTTCAAACACAAGGGGGGAAAAGGAGGAGACGGATCAAACTTTTTGTTGGAGTGTTTAATCTGAAGTCGCTGTTGTTGTCAAATGATCAGAAACAACCCCCAGATCGATCGACATTGTCTAGCATGATGCAGCACACTTCAGCTATTACTGTCTGGCTATGACTCATGAGCTTCCCACACACATTACATTGCATGCGCAACTCCAGCACGCCGTTTTCTACTGCACTGGATTCCAATAAGTTACACACTCTTCAGACTCTCTCACAGTGTGCGGGTCCATCGCCCCAAACACACTCTGCACTTCTGCAAGCAGCCCTTTGCTTGCAAACACTAAGATGGCCAAGGAAGGATATGAACATAGGAACTTATGATTATTGTGTGCACATTCATTGCTTGTCAAAATTTGGGGGAAAAAAGTGCTGAAAACGTTAACTGGTTTCACTGCATCATACATCTTATTTTCTGCACATTTTTCTCTTTGTCTTGAGGAGGCTTTAAGTCTCGGTGAAGTTATTCTAATAAGTGGAATAAATAAGGAAAACACATAAGATTTTGTTATGTTTTCAGCTGGTGACAGTAATTCCAATTAAACAAACATGACGTTTTCACTGTCGGAAACACTTCAAAGGAGTCAATCAAGACTCGTAAATTAAATACAAAATGATGTAACGGCCTAATTTCTGTTTCTGGAGCATTTCACCAAGTGCAGCCACCAGTGTTTGGGCAAGCAGCAGCTAACAAATTTGACAAATTTTTAAATCGCCCTTTATTATATATTTTCTATAGCAATTTGTTGTCTGCAGCCAGAACACCGAATGTAGTGAACATTCACGCTATTGTGTTTTTAAGAGCAAAGAGCAAAGGTAATATTGTAAATAATTAAACGTAGCAGAGCGCATCATATATACTTAAGGTGCTTATTGTGAAGTCCATCTGCTGTGTTGATGCTGTTGGAAAAATAAAACCACTCGTCAAATTGTTTCAGGCATAAATCGTTGTTTTATTATTAGAGAGTCAAACAATGCCTGTATTTTAAAAGAAAAAACATGCAGCTGTCTAATTTCTCTCTGCAGAGCGTTACGCAGAGGGCCTCCAGTAGCGCTTCTGCAAGCAGCGGTAAACAAAGTTAATGCATTTTT